>NC_064925.1:542095110-546895110 GCF_023897955.1 Schistocerca gregaria
GGACCAGCCAATGTATTTTTGGCACTAGAAGGTCCAGGTGAAGGGTCCTGAGCAATGGAAGCTCCAGGAAAAGTGTCAGGGGCTGTGGAAAGTCCAGGATGAACAGTGAGTTGTTGCTGTCCATCAACTGAAAAATTTGTATGTGAAGGGTTAATGTTACGATCGATAAAAACTGATTCTGAAGATGCATAAAGCATAAAATATTACATGAATTAATACCTTCTGTTACCTCAGCTGCTTCAGACAGTGGCTCGTCCAGATGGTCTTTGTTTGTATGAGGGGTGTTCAGTAAGTAATGCAACATATTTCTTTTCTTAGTCAATTTCGGTTGGAAAAAAAGTAGAATTTGTTGTGGGTCATCATGGAATATTCCTACTTCACCTTCCTACAGTTTCACAAAGTTCTGATAGGTGATGGTGCCATATGTTAACCTTCAAAACGGCATCCGTAACAGAGGAGCATTCCAATCAGCGAGCTGTCATTGAGTGTCTTTTGGTGAAAACCAGAGCATTTCAGATATTCATGGGCACTTGCAGAACATGTACAGAGACATGGCAGTGAACAAAAATAATTGAGTCATTGGACGAGGCATCTGTCATCATCGCAACAAGGTTAGGCAAACCCGTCCAATCTCCCACGTACTAGCCGGCCGCAAACAGCTCTAACTCCTGCAATGTTGGAAAGTGTAGACACTCTCATTTGAGATAATCAACAGATCACATTCAAATACCTGGCTGCACAACTAGACATCTGTTGGTACTGCTGACACACTCATCCACCAGTTGGCATACTCAGAGATGTGTGACTGCTGAGTGCTCACTGTCTACAGGACTCCATAAAGAGTAATGAATGGAACATCTGTGCAGAATTGCACATTATGAGGCTAATCATGTCAATTTTTTGTTGAACATCATCAAGTCAATAAACATGCATTCACTTTGAACTGGAAACAAGATGGTAATCCATGGTGTAGCGCCACACCACTTTTCCTCTGAAGAAAAAGATCAAAGCCACATCCTCAGCTGGTAGTCAAGGAAATAGTCTTTTGACACATTATTCTGTTTGATGACCTCCTTCATAGTGCTATGATCAACTCTAAATGGTTCAAATGGCTCAGAGCACTATGGGACTTAACTACTGTGGTCATCAATCCCCTAGAACTTAGAACTACTTAAACCTAACTAACCTAAGGACATCACACAACACCCAGCCATCACAAGGCAGAGAAAATCCCTGACCCCCGCCTGGAATCGAACCCGGGCGTGGGAAGCGAGAATGCTACCGCACGACCACGAGATGCGGGCATGATCAACTCTGAATTGTATTGTGGAACCATCAGGAAATTGAAGAACTAACTTCAGCATGTTCATTGTCACAGAAATGCAAATGACTTCTCCTTCCCCATGACAATGCAAGGTCTCATCCAGGTCTGCACACCTGAGAGGAGCTCACAAAACTTCAATGGATTGTTCTTACTCATCCAACATACAGTCCAGATCTCACACCTTCCAACTTCCATCTGTTTGGGCCAATGAAGTCAATGGAAAGCAGTATGTGAATGATCGAGAGGTTATTGATGCAACAAAACAATGGCTCCAGCATCGGCCATTACAGTGGTACCCATGAAGGTGTAAAGGCGCTCCCAGTAACATGGCATAAGGGCATTGTACTGAACGGAGAGTATTTTGAAAGTTAGGGTTTTTGCATCCAAAAGAGTGGAAAATAGTATGGTGTAGAGAAAATCTGAATAAAATCCTTCAGCTCTCAGAAAAAAATGTGTTGCATTACTTATTAAATGCCACATGTATATCAAAATTGTCATCGACATTGGAGCACAACACTTCACAGTGATGGCACTGTTTCATGCGGAACAATACTGCTTGTCACCCACACCATCCATGGGATTCTGTCTGGCATCTGCAAGAAATAAGCTGAACATATCTCTCTGGAACAGGGGATTTCAGTGTGGTAGTGGGAAGTCAACCCATTTTTTGTCTGCTCTCACCCCAACTGTTCCAGATCCACACACATTACACTCCACTGCTGTTTCTTGTGGATAACTCTGAAGGTGTGTTATTGAGCTGCAGCTTCAATGGAAGATTTTTGAGCTATGTTTGTTGATGCCTTGTATGCTGATGTAACATACTGCTTATACCTCAACTTGCTGAGTGTAGTAATTGGGTGGTTACCATTCATAAAGGTCAATTAGAAATTTCTTACCAGCTGCTGTTATTTCCTTTTGATGTGCTGAATGATCACTGAATGGGAAATGTATGATTCAATATCCTGATTTTTGGAGGGGATCTTGAGAAATTTAACCTTGCCTTTGTTGAATAATGCAGACATAGAATAAGAACCACTTGTTGAGTGGATGAAAAGAATGTGGTTGGCAACATTCTTCTCCATTTCCCAGATAGTAGAGGAGCTGTGGAGCTGTACCTCTCCCTGGCTTTAGGAACTATACACTGGGGCGAGTTTGAGACCCATCATTATGACCAGAAGATCAACATCTTCCCCACAATTGTAACACTCCTGTGATCCAAAGCCAGGTGTTCTGCTATCTGCTTAATCTGTGTGTCTCCATCATCAGCTGCCTGCTTGGAGGTGATTCCACATTCATTGCATTTTGCCATGAGCTTGGTGATTTGTCTATCCTTGCTTTTTTGCAATTGATAGAAATTCATTTGTGAAACTGTTGCTGTTGTGGTGTTGCTAAATTGTATCTCCACAGAGTGCTTTTCGTTCAACCTACTCAAACTCTCCATAGACTTGGTATTCTTCTGTCCATGGGAGTACCCATCGAACATAACTGTCATGCTTTTATTGTACTTACTTTATATATAATTGATGCACGAGTCGCAAATTGGTTAGAAAATGTGCCAACTTGAGCATATGAATCTGGCAACAAAAATCCCCCATGCCTTTTTTTGAATCATCTGTCTGCTTTGATGCAGCCTACCGCAAATTCCTCTCCTATGCCAACCTCGATTATTTGCTGTAACAGTTCAAATGATTTGATTCCTTTCTGTTCTGGTTTGCCCACAGTTTCACTACCATACAATGTCATGCTCCAAACGTACATTCTCAGAAATTTCTTCCTCAAATTAAGGCCTACAATTGATACTAGCAGACTTCTCTTGGCCAGAAGTGCCATTTTCACCAGTGCTACTCTGCTTTTGATGTCCCCCTTGCTCCATGCATCATGGGTTATTTTGCTGCCTAGGTAACAGAGTTCCTTAACTTCATCTTCTTCACAATCACTAATCCTGATGTTAAATTTCTCACTGTCCTCATTTCTGCTACTTCTTATTGCTTTCATATTTCTTTGATATAGTCTCAATCCATATTCTGTGCTTATTAGACTGTTTATTCCAATCAGCAAGCCCTGTAATTCCTCTTCCCTTTCCCCGAAGATAGCAATATCATCAGCGAATCTTATCATTGATATCCTTCCACCTTGAATTTTAATTTCACTCTTGAACCATTCTTTTATTTCTGTCATTGCTTCTTCAAAAGCAAGTAGGGGTGAAAGACCAATCCCTGCCTTACACATACACTGTAATACTTGGATCCAGACCATTGGGGCTGGAATGTGACAAAAAGAGGGTTAGCTCCCCACTACAACACTGAAACCCCCAGCTCCAGAGAGCCATCTTCAGCTTATATCTTGCGAATGCAAGACAGATTGCGAAGACCAGTGTGGGCATACATGAGCAAGACGGTTTCACATGAAACAGTGTTAACAATGTGAAAGATCACGCTCCAACATCGACGACAATATTGATATAGAAGATGATCTGGATGGGCCTCTTGCAATATCACTATCGAAGCAGCTGAGGTGACAGAAGGTATTAATTCTTGTGATATTTGCAGCATTACGCATATTTACGAATCACTTTTTCCCTATCATAACATTAATCATCCAAATACAAATTTTTCAGTTGAAGGACAGCAACAACCCACTGTTCAGACTAGATATTCCACAGTCTGACACTTTGCCTGGAGCTTCCTTGTTCTGGATCCTTCATCTGAACCTTCTAGTCCCAAAGATACAATGACAGGGCCACTAACAGCCAAACAGAGACAAGTGAAAGAACTGCACACATGACATTAGCACCAGTTCAATATACAAGTTACATGGCTTTTGTATCTCATATTCTGTCACTAAATGCCTTCTTTCTTTTCCAGATGGAGAACCTACTCAAAGAGATGACCAATCCTAGGCTCGACATTCACTTATTTTACATACAGACATCATATTCTTCTTCCTCTTCAGTGTCATGTACCTTACATGATGCAAATATAACCTGTTAATGTTTTCAACAAACTTGCTTTCCCATCAATTCATTCAAAACAATCTCTTGCAAGCATAACACACCAAAAGTTTATCGCCAATGAGAGATATATAGGTGGGAGGGACGGGTCACTTGGCTGTAAGGTACAAAAGGCATATTTCGTAGTTTTTTTTTCTAGCCGCCTTATGAGAAAACTGATGTCGCTTACAGTAGATTTAATGTGCTTTCAAAAGGTGTGGGGTTTTTTGTTGATAACATGTATATTTTTAGAATTTTAGGGGTGGAAGTGGGCATTTTTGACGTTATTGCAGAAGGGCCAATAAATCATTGCTTTTCAGCAAGGTCCAGTGCCGATATCGCTCATCAGATAATCAAACCTGACTGGTGGATTCTGTGGAAAATGTTGTCTACTGTAATTCTGTGTAGAGTGGTCATCATAAGCAAAAACGTAGTTCCCCAAATACAAGAGAAAACTGAAATAGGAAAAATTTTAAGTTTTCTGTGTTCATCTGCATCTACATCCACTTCTACAAAGATATTCTGCAAGCCACCGTACGGTGCATGGTGGAGGGTACCCTGTACCAGTACTTGCTATTTCCTCTCCTGTACCACTAGCAAATAGAATGAGAGATGAATGACTGTCTGTAAGACTCTGTATGAGCCCTAATTTTTTGTACCTTATCGTTGTGGTCTTTATGTGCAATGTATGTTGGCAGCAGTAGAACTGTCCGGCACTCAGCTTCAAATGCCAGTTCTCTAAATTTTCACACTAGTGTTTCTTGAAAAGAACATCGCCTTCCCTCCAGGGTTCCCATTTTAGTACTCGAAGCATCTCTGTAACACTTATGTGTTGTTCAACCTGCCTCTGAATTGCTTCGATGTATTCCTTCAATCCGACCTAGTGCAGATCCCAAACACTCAAGTAATACTCAAGATAGGTCCTATGTGCATTCTCCTTTACAGGTAAACCACTCTTACCTAAAATTCTCCCAATAACCTGAAGTCGACTGTTTGCCTTCCCTACCACAGTTGTCACATGCTCGTTTCACCTCATATCACTTTGCAATGTTATGCCAAGATATTTAAACAACTTGACTGTGGCAAGTAGGACACTAGTAACACTCTATCCAAACATTACTGGTTTGTTCTTCCAATCATCAGCATCAACTTACATTTTTTTTACATTTAGGGCTACCTGCCATTCATCACACCAACTGGAAATTTTGCCCAAGTTGTCTTGTATCTTCCTACAGTCACTCAACGTTGACACCTTACTGTACACCTCGGCATCAGCAGAAAACAATCACAGATTGCTAACCCCCCAGTCAGCCAAAGCAATTATGTGTATCGAGAACAACAGCAGCCCTATCAAACTTCTCTGGGGCACTCCTGATGATATCCTTGTCTCTGATAAACACCCGCCATCGAGGATCATATACTTGGTTCTATTATTTTAGAAGTTCTTGCGCTACTCACATATCTGCAAACTTATTCCATATTCTCATACCTTTAACAGCCTGCAATGGGGCACCATGTCAAATGCTTTCCAGAAATCTAGAAATATAGAATTTGTCTGTTGCCCTTCACCCATAGTTCAATATATCTTGCAAAAGAATGGCAAACTGAGTTTCACACCAGCGATACTTTCTAAAACCAAGCTGATTTGTGGATATAAGCTCCTTAGCCTCAAGGAAGTTTATTATATATGAACTGAGAATATGTTCAAGGGTTCTGCAGCAAACAGAAGTTTGGAATATTGGTCTGTAATTTTTTGCAGGTCTGTTCTTTTACCTTTCTTATATACTGGCGTCACCTGAGATTTTTTCCAGTCGCTTCGGACTTTGTGTTGAGTGAGAGATTCGCGATAAACGCAAGCAAGGTAAGCGGCCAATGCCATAGAGTACCCTTTGTAAAATCTAACTGTGATTCCATCTGGACCTGGTGATTTATTTGTTTTCAAATCTTTCAGTTGTTTCTCTGTGCCAGGTTTGATTATTTCTATGCCGTCCATACAGGAGTCTGTCTGATGGTTAAATGATGGTATGTTTGAACGGTTCTCCTGTGTGATCAATTTCTTGAATGTGAAATTTAAAACTTCAGCTTTTGTTTCATTATCTTCAATTGCCACAACAGACTGGTCAACATGGAAATGAAAGGAAGCCTTAGACCCACTTAGCAATTTCATATACGACCAGAACATTCTTGGGTTCTCTGTCATATCTTTTGTTAAGCTGTGACAGTAGTAGTTGTTGTATGCTTCGCGCATAGATCTTTTCACAATTGCACAAATCTCTACTAACCTTTGCTTGTTGTTATTTGTGCATCCCATTTTGAACCAAGAGTGCAACAGCCTCTGCTTCCTCAGCCCCCGCCGAATTTCATTATTAAACCATGGTGGGTCTTTTCCGTCCTTTATCCACATACTAGGCATGTAACTCCCCAGGCCAAGATTTACTATCTACTTAAAACTGTTCCCATAATTCCTATACATCCATCTTACTGTAACTAAGTGATGCCAATGCACTGTCTAAGTGACATATTAATAAATGCTTGTCTGCTCTTTCTATCAGAAACTCTCTCCTAGCCTTCTTGACCGATTTATTAACTTTCTTAATCTTAGTTGTGATAATGACATCATGATCGCTAATTCCCATTTCTATACTGACATTGTCGATAAGGTCCAGCGTATTTGTAGCTACAAGGTCTATGACATTTTCACTGTGTGAGGGCTACCAGGCTAGCTGCTCAAGACAATTTTCAGAAAACATGTTCAAAAGTATTTTGCATGATTGTCTGTCCGTAACCCCTGAAATGAATCCATAGACATCCCAGTCCATTCTAAGCAGGTTAAAGTCATGTCCAACTAGTATTGCATGATATTGGTATTTACACACTACTGACAGTAGACTTTCATTGAATGACTCTAGAACTGTCATAGCAGAATTGGATAGCCGGTCAAAAGATCCAACAATTAACTTAGTTTCACCTACACCTGTTATATGTGACTAGATTATTTCACTGTCACACTCAACTTCGACATCAATGGAGACAACATTTTTGCCAACAAACAGTGCCCCTCCTATAGCCACTAATCTGTCTTTGCAATATATGTTCCATGACTCATTAAATATCTCAGAGCTTTCCACTTTGGGTTTCAGCCAGCTCTCAGTTCCAAGGATAATTTGAGTGCTAGATCTTTCTTGGTGGGTAGTAAATTCAGGAATTTCATTATAAATACTTCGACAGTTTGCTGATAAAACTTCTGCAGTCAGTGTGTCTTTATTGTGAATGCTGTTTGACTTCCCTTGCTGTGAATCAACTATCGAATGTTCATTCGTGTGCTAATGAACACTCGCCAGTCGATTCACAGCAAGCAAATTACCGCCTTGCCTAAAAGCCCTCATGTGCACTCCAAAAGTACTCTGCCACTTGAGTAGCTGCTTCCTTTGTGTAGTGCACCACTGGCCTATCAAGGTGAGTCATACAATAATGCAGGTCTAGAAATCTGCAGTCAATACTTCCACAGAGACGACGTAGCCTTTGGTTGAGACCCTCCACTCGGCTCCAAACCAAAGGACCCCAATCAGCTCTGGGAATAATGCTGCAAATTGCAAGCTCCTGCGGCCAGGAGTCTTCACCACCTCCACCAACCATCTGTACAAACTGAGGTTCGCTTCAGAACCCATGCAACAGTCATCGTTTGTCATTTGTGTCGATGTGAGCTACAACTTGCAGATGATTGCACCCTGCATGCTCGATAGCACCAGGTTAGGCTGCCCCCACATCTCAGATGAGGCCCCCCGGCGCACATATCGAGCGCACATTGGCTTTCTTTCCAGCCCCGAACAGTATCTGCGTAAGGGGCTCCGTAACACACCTAACATTGGAGCTCCCAATAACCAGTAAACAACCTCCCCTCCGCACCATCACCATGCCTGCTAAGACCCTGCTGAAGGAGTGGTCATGGCTCTCCGGCTTGAGCAACGCGAACACATTACCACCCGCCACTCACTCTGTTGTGAGAGTGAATCCACCACATCGAGGTGGACTAGGAAGGGCCTTGGAAGCAGAGTTTGTGTGCAAAACAAGTGATGCCTGAGGTGTCCCATACAATGCGCCAGATTCTCCACCACCTCTACACCATGAAAAAGCAGCCTAAAGGCGACTGACCATAGCCAACAGCATGTTCAGCTATTCGCAAACTGTGGCCAGCTTCTCCTACATCCACACACAGCATGTGCACATCATGTCCATCCTAACAAACCTACTGAAGAAGTGACTATAAAAGCAGACAATCCTAGCTATGTGACTTGGTACCCCTAGACGTGTCACCAATGGACTGAATGAATTTACCCTTACGAAAACGTGAGAGTAACCCTCTTAAACAGACAAACACGTACAAAATTTAATAAATATACTCCATGGAAAACACAGAAAAGGGTAAACACTTCACTTGCCACTCTGTAGACATACTCGTATCTCAGATGAGAGCTGGAGTCTGAGGTGAGAAGCTGAGTTCGTACAAAGCAGATAACATGAACTTCAGATTCAGCCCCAAAAGACATTCAGGAACATTGAAGAAAAAACTTCTACAAATTTTGGGCTGTTTTGAAAACCAACTGACTAGATTACTAGTTTGATTACAGACAAATATAATTGAAGAAAAGACACATCACCATTCAAAACTTATTATTACTAAGTTTCTATTTCTTTAGAATCAATTAGGGTGTCTAAAATATACCTACAGAACATGCTTAACACAATATTAAACACTCTTCAAATTACCTTAGCTATATCAGTCTCTCTGGCCATTTGACTAACTTGAACTGTTATCTGCTCAAGTCTGGCATACAAAGCAAATTCGTCTTCTATTTGGATTTTGTGAAGCCTTTCTATTTCCTCCTCATGGAACAAATTTGTCTCATCTATTTGTTCATATACTCGCAAAGGCCATCCAACAGCTTCCCATTTGCTTTCAAAATCTTCTTGAGACAACGAGTACCAGAAATGGTCAAATATATCATACTCCTATGAACAAAAGTCATCTATTTGTAATTTTTTTTGCTAAGAATAATGAAAAAATGAAAATTTATGTTGATACCTGTCTGAGAACAGAGAATTTTGAATCAGCTGGAAATAGCTGTAAAGATAAATTTAATGATTCAACTGGAAACAGCTGTGAAGATAAATTTAATGCACAAATTAAGAGCGGTATTTTAACAAAGAAGGCATTAACAAACATTTATCAATTGAAGACAAAGTCTGTAATGTGTCTGTGATCATTCTGTAGCACTTTCTTCATAAAGCTCCGGCTCGACCACACAATTTTTTTTTACAATCCACTATTAACGGTTTTGGTTAATGCCATCTTCAGAACATAAAATATTCTCCTGCTGTTTTATTTTTACATCTGGAAACCTGCAGACATTTCATGGAAGTAAAAGTCCAATGTTAAAGTCAGAAAATGAAGTACCTCAAGGTTTAAGACCAAGCTTGATTCTCCAACTGCTTTAACAAAAACAAATGATTAATGGAAAATCTCACATAAAGATGTGAAACAAATACTAACAAAGAGATAGAGGGGATGGCCAGTACTTACCTCAGCTCAGTACAGCCGACAGATACACAAAACAGAACAGAAAATTTACATTCCTAGTTTTCGGAACTTTGTTCCTTCATCAGGGAGGAGAGAGGGGAAAAAAGGGGAAGAAGGGAAAGTGGATTCAATTACTCGCAACCCATGTTATGAAGCAACATGGAAAGGTAAACAGGGAGGGTACCAAGGATGGAGGCATGGTTGTCAGAGGGAAGCCAAAGATATCAGTTTTGGCAGAGTTCTGCTTTGTGTATCTGTCGGCTGTACCGAGCTGAGGTTAAGTACCGGCCAGCCCCTCTATCTCTTTGTCAGTATTTATTTAACATAAACAAATTAATTGCAAACACTGAAAGAACAGTAAATGTGAACTTCCTTCCATTTATTTCATCTGCTGCATCTGCTTTAAATCTGACTTTGTTCTTGGGTCGATGGGTTCAGCAGAACTTGAACTGGATACACATGCGAGTAATCTGTCAAAAACACTCAAGGCTGTGCTGCTCCATGAAAATACACTCCAGGAAATTGAAATAAGAACACCGTGAATTCATTGTCCCAGGAAGGGGAAACTTTATTGACACATTCCTGGGGTCAGATACATCACATGATCACACTGACAGAACCACAGGCACATAGACACAGGCAACAGAGCATGCACAATGTCGGCACTAGTACAGTGTATATCCACCTTTCACAGCAATTCAGGCTGCTATTCTCCCATGGAGACGATCGTAGAGATGCTGGATGTAGTCCTGTGGAACGGCTTGCCATGCCATTTCCACCTGGCGCCTCAGTTGGACCAGCGTTCGTGCTGGACGTGCAGACCGCATGAGACGACACTTCATCCAGTCCCAAACATGCTCAATGGGGGACAAATCCGGAGATCTTGCTGGCCAGGGTAGTTGACTTACACCTTCTAGAGCACGTTGGGTGGCACGGGATACATGCGGACGTGCATTGTCCTGTTGGAACAGCAAGTTCCCTTGCCGGTCTAGGAATGGTAGAACGATGGGTTCGATGACGGTTTGGATGTACCGTGCACTATTCAGTGTCCCCTCGACGATCACCAGAGGTGTACGCCCAGTGTAGGAGATCGCTCCCCACACCATGATGCCGGGTGTTGGCCCTGTGTGCCACGGTCGTATGCAGTCCTGATTGTGGCGCTCACCTGCACGGCGCCAAACACGCATACGACCATCATTGGCACCAAGGCAGAAGCGACTCTCATCGCTGAAGACGACACGTCTCCATTCGTCCCTCCATTCATGCCTGTCGCGACACCACTGGAGGCGGGCTGCACGATGTTGGGGCATGAGCGGAAGACGGCCTAACGGTGTGCGGGACCGTAGCCCAGCTTCATGGAGACGGTTGCGAATGGTCCTCGCCGATACCCCAGGAGCAACAGTGTCCCTAATTTGCTGGGAAGTGGCGGTGCGGTCCCCTACGGCACTGCGTAGGATCCTACGGTCTTGGCGTGCATCCGTGTGTCGTTACGGTCCGGTCCCAGGTCGACGGGCACATGCACCTTCCGCCGACCACTGGCGACAACATCGATGTACTGTGTTGACCTCACGCCCCATGTGTTGAGCAATTCGGCGGTACGTCCACCCGGCCTCCCGCATGCCCACTATACGCTGTCGCTCAAAGTCCGTCAACTGCACATACGGTTCACGTCCACGCTGTCGCGGCATGCTACCAGTGTTAAAGACTGCGATGGAGCTCCGTATGCCACGGCAAACTGGCTGACACTGACGGCGGCGGTGCACAAATGCTGCGCAGCTAGCGCCATTCGACGGCCAACACCGCGGTTCCTGGTGTGTCCGCTGTGCCGTGCGTGTGATCATTGCTTGTACAGCCCTCTCGCAGTGTCCGGAGCAAGTATGGTGGGTCTGACACACCGGAGTCAATGTGTTCTTTTTTCCATTTCCAGGAGTGTATATCAAGAGCTCAGATGGAAACCCAGTTCTAAGCAAAGAAGGGAAAGCAGAGAGGTGGAGGGAGTATATCGAGGGTGTATACAAGGGCAATGTATTTGAGGACAATATTATAGAAATTAACATCTACAACCAGCCAACAAATAATGCCACAAGCATATTATGTGCACAGTGTCAATTCACTGCTTAGCTATGGAATTATTTTCTGGGATAGCCCTGCTCAGAGCACAAACATATTTAAAATTCAAACAAAGAGGGGGTTGAGGATAATTAGTAATCTCAAAAATGGAGTTTTTATGAATTTCCCTTTAATGAATTTACTGGTAAAAATATTCCATATTTATTTGACCTTGAAAGCTTTTACTCGCCACAGACAGCCTCAATAAAACCAGCAGGCTAATACATAACAAGGACACACACATTACTGTATCACAGGAAAATCAAATACACATCAAGTATTTATCACATCATCCTACCAGAAAAAAGAACAACATATCAAAAGAAACAAGCTTTTAAATCGATAATTAAAATTACTTTAAAGCCATTCCTGATATAGCACTGTTTCTATTTTGTCAAGAATTTATAGACATGTAGAAACAGTCATTTTTCCTTAAATGTTGGGTAATCAACTAAATTGTAATATTTCTCTTTTCCACTAATAGTGCGCATTATGTTTGACCTGTTCAATATCCTGCCTAAAGTCAATGATGTACAACAATGATGGATTAATGAATATACAATTTCTTTAAAATTCCTGCCACTAACAAAGAATATTTGTTAATGTTTTGTCACAGCATTCAGTGCATTTCTGTAAATAACACAAGTTTTCTCTTAAATTTCAACATTCCTGAATATCCACACACAATAAACAGTGTATCACATTTCTACTGATATACTATTTATATGAGTTTGGCACTGGAAAATTATTTTAGTATCTAATATTTAATTTTCAAAAATTTCAATGCACATCCTATATACTTTTTTATTTAATATTTTAGCTTAATTTCTATTAAAAACGCTTCCCAATGGCATAACTATCACTATGGTAACTATTTAACTTTTGGAGATTTTGCTAATGCACTTTTAAAGCACTGTAACATTACACAGCCATAGTTATTACCAAGTAATAAGAAATCTTAACTTATCCACTTTTAGAAATTTTGTATGAAACAAGAATGTAGAAACGAGATGGGCACATGTGTGTATTTCCACTGTATTCTGATTTCTCCTCATATAAAGCTGTACTTTTATTTACAGAGTTGCTTCATTAAAATGAGAAATACATACATACATTAATCCTTGTTCCATAGATCATGAATAAAACATTTTGTAATGATGTGGAACATGTCACTTTAACATAAGTTTTCTATACACAAAATAATTATTTTTTTATTTTTATTTTATTTATTTATTTATTTTTACAGTTAGTACTTCATATCTAAGAATTCATCTATTGAGCAGAAGGAGCTGTCATTCAGAAATTCTATTAATTTGCTTACAAATGTTGGTTGGCTATCTATTTGGCAAATGACCAAAGATTTTTGTGGCAGCGTAATTTAGCCCTTTCTGTGCCAAAGTGAGATTTAATCCAGAACAGTGAGGATCATACTTTCTTCTAGTGTTGTAGCTATGCACTTCGCTGTTATTTTTGAATTGGGATGGGTTATTAATGACATATTTCATAAGTGAATATGTGTATTGCGAAGATACTGTGACTATCCCGAGTTCCTTAAATACATATCTGCAAGGTGATCCAGCTATTATTCTGATCACATGCTTCTGTGCAATGAATACTCTCTCTTTTAATGACAAATTACACCAAAATATGATGCCTTATGAAAGCAGTGAATCAAAACAGGTATGATATGGTTATCACCAAAACTTGCAATAACCCTGATAGCATAAGTAGCTGAACCTAACCATTTCAGCAGATCATCATTGTGTTTTTTCCAGTTCAATTTCTCATCATACACACACCCAGAAATTTTGAGTATTCTGCCTTAGCAACAGACTTCTAATCATAGTATACATTTATCAATCATGTTATGCCATTTGCTGTACAGAATTGTATAAACTGTGTTTTCTCAAAATTTAGTGAGAGTCCTTTTGCAAAGAAGCACTTTATAATTTTTTGAAAGACATTATTTACAATTTCCTCAGCTGATTCTTGCTAGTTGAGTGTGATTACTATACTTGTATCATCAGAAAAAAGAACTAGCTTTTCATCTTCATGAATATAGAGTGGCAAGTCGTTATATTAAGAACAATAAGGGACCCAAGACTGAACCCTGTGGGACACCATTCTTGATACCTCCCCAGTTAGAGGACTTTGCTGATTTTTGGAGATTATCTGTACTGTTAATTTCAACCTTCTGCATTCTTCCAGTTAAGTGTAAATTAAACCATTTGTGCACTGTCCCACTCATACCACAATACTTAAGCTTATCTAGAACGATTTCATGAGTCAGACAATCAAAAGCCTTTGAGAGATCGCAAACTATCCCAATGAGTGGTGTTCGGTGATTCAATGCATTTAATATTTCTTCAGTGAAAGCTGATATAGCATTTTCTGTTGAAAAGCCTTTCTGAAAACCAAACTGACATTTTGTTAGTACTTCATTTTTACAAATATGTGATGCTACTCTTGAATACATTACTTTTTCAAAAATGTTGGATAAAGCTGTCATAAGTGAGACTGGGCAATGTGTAACAATATCATATTTCATAAGTGAGACTGGGCAATGGTGTAACAATATCATATTTCAGTCTATCTGGAAAAATGCCCTGTTTCAGTGAGTTTCTACATAAGTGGCTGAGAATCCTACTTATTTGTTGGGAACAAGCTTTTAGTACTCTGCTGGAAATGCCATCAATTCCATGTGTGGTTTTACTTTTGAGTGAATTTATTATTTTTCTAATTTCAGTGAGAGAGGTGGGTTGAATTTCAATTTTATCAAATTTCATTGGTACTGCCTCTTCCATATACTGCCTTGCATTTTCTACTGAACAGCTGGATCCTATTTTCTCTACAACACTTAAAAATGATTATTAAAAATGTTTTCTACTTCTGACTTCTTGTTAACAAACTTTTCAATGTGATTGATAGAAATACAGTCTTCCTGTACTCTTGGTTTCCTTGTTTCCCTTTTAACAATATTCCAAATTGTTTTATTTTACTATCAGATGTGTTAATCTCAACATAATGCACGTACTTCTGGACTTTTTAATAACTTTTCTTAATACATTGCAGTAGTTTTTATAATGTTTCACTGTTTCGGTATCATTACTCCTCCAAGCTATATGATACATTTCCCTTTTCTTTTCAAAAGATAATTTTATCCCTTCAATAAGCCATGGCTTTTTACATAGGTTCTTCTAATTATATTTCACTGTTTTCTTAGGGAAACTGTTTTCAAACATACTCACAAAAGTATCATGAAATAGGTTAAATTTTAAATTAGCATCATGTTCCCTGAACACCTCACCCCAGTCTAACTGTTGCAAGCTTTCCCTAAAATTTTGAATTGTGAAATTGTTTATTGAATGCACTATTTTGGAGGGCTGTTTCGCATTATTGTATGGAGTTACGTCATATACAGTAGTTAGCTGTGCATCATGATCAGACTGACCATTCTTAACAGGAAAAGTTCTTATTTGATTAAATTTATCTTGGTCTGTGAAAACAGTATCAGTGTGTTGCTTTCCTGTACCACCTGAGTAGGAAAATCAATAACTGATGTCAAATTGAAAGAACCAAGTAATACTTCAAGGTCAAGCTCTCTAGCGGATTCTTCCAGAAAATCTACATTGAAATCCCTACAAACAACAATTAGCTTTCCTCTGTCTGACAGATAGCACAACAAAGAATCCAAGTTTTTTTCAAAAATAGTTGAAAATTTCCCAATGGGGACCTATATACAGCTACATTATACAGGTGCCATAATTTAGTTTAAGCTCACACGCACATGCTTCTATATGTTGCTCTATGCATTTTTTTTATTCCAAATTTTTCACACTACGACAGATTTTAACATATATGGCAACTCCTCTCCATAGTGTCTCTACTTACAATGTGCTGAAAGTTTGTATCCAACTACATTTACCATTTTCATACCTGTGGCTATATGTTGTTCAGACAGGCATAGTACATGTATTCCATGCTCAGTTTCTAAATCTTCTAAACAAACAAGAAGCTCATCTACTTTGTTTTTTAAATACCCTTAATTCTGATGCTATATACTAACATAATTTTTCACTGTGCTTTTATGTGAATCTTGCGACATACTAACATTATTTTTCACTGTACTATTATTAGAATCTTGTGATATTTTAACATCTCTAATACCTGCCTGTCTGAACTTCTCTTTAAGCTTAATTTCAATCAATTTTGGATGACTGGACACTGATCTTACCCTAAAAAAGTACTCCCATGAGTTTCACGCCCCCCCCCCTCCCCTCCTTAAAGATTTTGGTATCATCCCACCCAGTTTACCCTTCCCTTTCCTATTGAGATGCAGGCCATGTCCAAACCTATGCCTTACAAAGTAGCTGCACGAAGCAGCTGATCTAGCTCCATATTGACCCTCCTGACATAGCTGTTCAATTGGGGACGATCATACCGCATGAAAGCAGGAACCACGCCAACATTTGTATGGTTCGTTGCAGGTGCTATTTTTACGAAGTAACACTCAATTATTCAATTTAAATACAAAGTTAAGAATCAACATTTGTTCAAAGATGTGCAACTTAATTTATGGGACAGGATGAGGATCACCGAAGTTCCACTGAGAACATAATTTGTGAATGAACAAGTGTGTTAATTTGCACAGGATATGTAGATATAGAGGGGATAGGACAGTCAAGGACAGTCAGATAAGCAATGACCAGCTAGTATATTAATACTTCTTTTGTTACTAAGCATTATTAGGATTGATACTTACAGACGGAAAACAAGAAACAAATTAAGTGGAGAGTTTGTAAATGATTCAGCTCAGTACTAGCAGAAGGCTAACAGTGCTTCATACTGCCAAAAAATCAGGAACAGAAAAGATAAAGCAATATACTTGTAATGAGATGTTAAAGAACTATTTCTCACTATCCTTCCATTCTAGTGTTAACTCATTTTTTTGGTGGGACTTTCTTCTGTTACTTGAAATACACCGAGTACATCTCAAGACACTTTACAAGAAAATAGTCAAAACTTGCAAATAAAATTATCCACTTACTATCACAATTTTTCTCGTAGCTTCTTCCAGGTTTTTCACAGTTACTGGTACAGTTTCCATCCATTCTTTTATTTCAAAAAGATGCTCTATCGAATTTGGTTTCTCCAGTAGCTTACGAAATATTTGTTTAAATTCATCCAATATCTGCAAAATAAGGTATGTAATTAGGTACTTATATTATATCTGTCTGTAACATATGTAGATGATGCAAAACTCGCAGGACTGCAATTTGACATCAGTCAAGTGACATCAGCGCTGCATTCTCGTATATAAAGTCAACAGCCCAATTTGCTGGGTGCCTTTGTTTCTGCAAAATATCTTTCAACAGGGTTACTTGTGAACAGACACAACTCTGGGGGGAGGGGGCCTCAGAACTACACCTGTTTCATCTCTTATTAATTTCCCAAATAAACAAACAAGAGGATTCTTTGCAGGACATCTTTCAGACTTAAATGTCTCGTAGTTTGTATTATAACAGGTAACAGACCAAAAACCTGAATTCAACTCTGATGGTGAATTATGGGAAACATCTGAGTGTCTGCAGGAAAACTGCATATTGTGTCACAGTGCCTGCTTTGCAGACTGTGGTCAAAAACATTCCAGACAACCCTACAAGTTCATAATCAGTCTAGTATTACAGGGCATAAGGTATAAGTCAAGTCTTAGGGAGAAAGCTTTAACAAGGCCAAGAATGCACTAGTCATGGCAGTGGAATGTCATACCTGGTGCAGGCAGCACCATGTAGGACCACAGGCGTCTGTGTGTGTGTGTGTGTGTGTGTGTGTTTTTTTTTTTTTACTCTAACTCATCAAAAGATATTTCTGAAAATCAGCAAGTTTTCGTTCTTTTGTGTGTGCCTATTGAGAACTCATTACTTCTGCTCTTCAGTGAGTGGTCTCCTCCAACTCGAAAATATCTACATTTAACAAGAGCTTCGTCACAAAATTTAACCCTGGTACAGTACTTTTTCAGAAGGGATTACCAGATAACTAGTATTTTTAAGCCAAATGTCCTGTTTTAGGTTGTTTGGGGAACCATTGTTGAAAAGTACAGAACAAATTTTAACCATAATCTCACTTACACAACTAAAGGTGACATCGCACACTTTACTGAGATAGTTGCTCACACTAATGTGAAGATCGTGTTACTCTTCAAGTGGTATGATGAGCTGTATAGTGAGTTTTATTGCAACTTTTGACATTTGGCTCACAGGAGGGGACCTGACACAGCTACCCATGTAGCACCAATGGTGAGATGTTTTCCCTACCTCGTCACCAGCGGTTTAATAGTTTAATAAGGATTCTTCTATATAGTGCTAATTTAAATCTGACTGAGAATATATGGGCCTACGTGAAATGCAATGTGGCAAAAAACAGCAAGTAGTTTACACTCAATGAGGCTAAAATACTGACAAAAGAAGCCATTGCAAATGTTAAACCACAAGATAAGATCTTGAGTTGTCAACCATGGATTCAAAAATGGCTCTGAGCACTATGGGACTTAACATCTGAGGTCATCAGTCCCCTAGAACTCAGAACTACTTAAACCTAACTAACCTAAGGATGACACACACATCCATGCCCGAAGCAGGATTCGAACCTGCGACCGTAGCTGTCATGCAGTTTCCAGACTGAAGCGTCTAGAGTCGCTCGGCCACTCCGACCAGACCAACTAAAGATTCATGAAGGACTATGAGTTTTGAATAATTCGGAACTTCTCTTGTTGCCATGTTAAAATCTGTTTCTTTTGCCAAAACACACTATGGTTTACAAATATTCATCTCACCAAATGCAGCTGAAATTGCAACAGAATCCTGAAACACTGTATTATTAAACTAGCAACTGAATGCAAGAAAGGATCAATTTGATGAAAATGCCCACTCTCAGAATAAAAATAAGCAGTGTAACTTCATTTATTTTGTTACAAAATCCAAAGTTATTCTCATTTCACCAGTTACTGATGGTCCTTAAAAATTACATTACCTCATTGAAAAATTACTTCATTGAAAAATTATGAATTTGCTTCAATATTGTGGTAGATATGAAACATTCACATATTAATTGTATGGCAAAATACTCTCCTGTCTGTGTGCTATTGTATGCCACAATCTTGTTTCCATATCTCAAACTGTTTTGGAGACATGACGGAGTTATGAATATTTCATTCTGGCTTATTCACTGCCACATATGTTCATGACAGACTAGTCTACACACATGCGATTTTCCTGAGTTTGGAGACAGTGATGTCCTTCCAAGTTTAGAGAATAATTCAATATGTTATCTACATTTCACATGTAGCCAACATATGACCTACCACACACCAACCACAAATTCAAATAGACGGCTATTTTTCAGTGCAAACTCTAAGAATTCTTGCTGTAGTTTACCTAATATCAAAATATCATAATAACTATGACCAGTAATGAATGATAAGTAGGTCATAATGAAGCTGACTAATTAAGCTATAAGATATGCAAGTATCAGAGTTTATTACTGAATAGTTTCTTTAAAATCATTTGTGAAAGATTCCAAATCAGCCAGCTTGTGCAACTTGCCATTCACACAACCAAAGAAACCTGCCAGGTTCCTCACTGAGTAGGACATGCATTATCATTACCAGACCACACACTGGCAATTGTGCTTCCCTCCACTCACTCCGCACTGAACTACCAAAAGCTAATTTTAAACACAATACAGATGAAGCACGCAGTGCAGCACACTCGTGCAGAGCTTGCAAGATCACTCAGGAAAACACTTGGATGCATTACCTGTCACCTAATTTGTCACATCAACATGGCATGATTTGTATCTGAATGCTTGAACAGCTAACTGGCAAGGAAGCCACAGTTAACAGTTCCAGTTACATCAGCAGTTTTTATTAGATAATAAACCTTTATTAGATAACAAACAAGTCCCTGACAAGTCTTTTGAGGCCTATTATGTACATATATCATGCGTAAAGTGTAAGGGGGTATCCTTTAAGTAACTTTTAAAGCTTAAAACGTTATTTCCTACATCTTACCCCAGTTTTCTTAAGTCCCTTGAAAAGCGTAAAAGCAGGTTTCACTGTATAACAAAGTTATAACTTAATCATTTATTACATTTATTAACACCTAAAGAGCTTAGATCAAACATACAACATAAATGAATAAGTTCAATACAGCTACAATGGTTAAGTTTTGTTCAATAAACACCAAGATTACCTAAACTGATCAGAAATCAAATATAATTTGATAGTCATTTAGTAGCCATGATCAACGCTGGAGGCAGAATCATCCTAGCGTCCTTGTGCTATACATACACTGTATCTTCTGTTTCTGAGAAACAAAACTTGTTATTTTTTAAGGTTCTGTACCTCAATTGATATAAACAGAACCCGTATATGTTCATTTTGTTGTCCATCCACCTGTCTGTCGGACTATTATAAACCCTTTTTCTTAGAAACAGATCAATTCATGAAGTAGAAATTTACGATGCACACTAAGGTCTATGATCCTTTGGTCATGTAAAAATGGAAACTTCCAAGCCAATGAAGCTTCCAAATCAATGAAGCCAAAAGACACAGCAATTAATGTCACATATTTTAACACTTGCAAACTCACTGATTGAAAATCTATTGCATATTTCCTGTTGACTTAGGATGATAAAATTTAGCGAAAAGCAGCTTTCTGCAGTACAACTGAAGAAAAAATCCAAAAATTGTTAATATGTAATTATATTTTGTGAAAAACAATTGTTATGGCATTTGTTATTACACTGACTGACTGTCTGGTAAGAACCATTTTCTCAGAAACAGGTTCGGTAACAAGCTGAAACTTATGTCACGTCCATGATCCCTTGGCAGTGTAATAAATGTAAGCATCTAAGTCAATGAAATCAAGAGGTAGGCCATCTAAGCCACATATTTGAGGCTCACAAACTCATCATCGAAACCTATAGGGTACTTCCCAGTGACCTTGAATCATGAAGTCGGGCAAGAAGCATGGTTTAAAACAATACAAATATGGGAAAAAACAAAAAACAAATGTTAATTTGTAATTATATCATGTGAAAAAAATATTCCTTGTTATTTCCTATGAAACTTTAAACTTGAAATTACAAGTCCCGAAAGACCTGGAATTCCCAGAACAGCTATCTTACCATTATTGATGTCAATAACGTCCAAAAATCGTTGAGATTCTCAATTCATGGGATAGATGAACTGTCTATATACATACAAAATTAAATTTGTACAGAACCATTAAGAGCGCGAGACCTACTCACACCTACCCTAAGTTTTACTCTTTAGAATGAATACGACCTCATATTCATCATCACTGTCTACTAGCTTCAACACTTTAGCTACAAAATTATATCTTTTGGAAATGCTACCAAAATATAGTCACAAATAAAAACATTCCAGTTAAAATTAAAAAGATCTGTCTGATTTATCATATAACTTTCATCTTTACTACTTTGTTCACTACTTTTGTTTGAAATCCTTTGATCTTCATGTTGCTCAGTTTTCTGCTCGTCAGCCCTCTTCACACTTCCTTTTCCTTTTTCTTCTAATTTTTCCTCTTTCGTTAAAGGTTTTTCTTCAATGGTCAATTTATCAGACACTGTAGTCCATATGAAGCTTCTCTCTTTTGAATGTCCAGCTGATTTCCGAGACGAGTCTTTGGGAAACCATGAAACTCCTTCAGTTAGATATACAATATTCTGGTGCTACTGTTATTGGCATGTAAACTACAACTGCCTTCAACATTGTGCATATTATCTTCTAAAGTGTGTTGATAGATCACACATATATCTGAATCCGATGGTTCTACTGCATTAATCATGTCATCCGAATTTAGAGAGTGGTCTGAAACTGAAGACTTACAGAACTCCAACTCAGCAAGGATGTGATATTAAGTGGATTAATTCCACTTTTTTCTAAATGCAGAAGTTACATTCGTTGGTGTCACTGTCTTATTGAAAACTTTAACCAACAGATATTGCAACTTGATACATTGTCTTAGGCCTGAATTTCTCAGCATCCACAAGACTTCACTGTTTTACTGTGTACCACATACAAGTGTTCTATTGTGTACTAAAGACACCATAAACCAAAAAGTCTGTTAACAATCTTTAACTACTTATCTACCACCTATAAAAGTGGTTAACATATAGCTAAAAAAGTATATTTGATCACAAAATAGCAAATTCTTCTTACTTTTATGTTTTGTGGAAAATACAAGGGTTGGAACTTAAATAGTGGCAACTATTTATTCACAACTGATACAAAAGAGTTAGACATTTGCACCTGTTACTGTACTTCAATATAGTCACCAGCGTTGTGTAGAACCCGTTGCCAGCCATGTGGAAGGCGTAGTATACCATTAGCACAGCCTGTTCTGTTGATGGTGCGAATTGAGTTGTCTACTGCCTGTCGAATCTCTGGAACAGTTCTGAAGCGAATGCCACAAAGTGGTTCCTTCATCTTCGGAATCAAATCAAAGTCACAAGCACATAAGTCTGGGGTATGGTGGATGGTACAGTACTTTCCTGTCCCATCAGCCGAACAGAGCAGCCACAGCTTGTGCTGTATGTGCCCGCACATTGTCATGCAAAATGATGGGTGGGTTGCACAGAAAGTGTCACCACTTCTTTCGCAAAGCTGGTCACAGGTGGTCCTCCAAAAATGAACAGTAATACTGTTCACTGATGATCTGCTGTGGAGGAATGTAATTCATTAAGATAACACCATCACAGCTGTACAGGAGAATCACCATAACTTTCACCATACTGGGGCTCTGATGCACTTTTGACTTTCACAGCGACCCATAATGATGCCATTCGTTGGATTGGCGTTTCAGTTTTGGCTTCGTGGCATTCGCTTCAGAATTGTTCCAGAGATTCGACAGGCAGTAGACCACACCATTCGCACTATCAACAAAACAGGCTCTCTTAACGGTATACTACGCCTTCCACATAGCTGGCAACAGGTTCTACACAATGCTGGTGACTACTTTCAAGGACAGTAACAGGTGCAAACATCTAACTCTTTTGCACTGGTTGTGAATAAATAGTTGCCACTATTTAAGTTCCAATCCTCGTATTAAACTTATTAATAGTCAATTCATCTGAAAAACAGAGCTCCATAATAAATACAGTTGCAGTTGAAAAAGCGAATAGCAAGATCAACTAATACAGATTTGAAGAGCTCATGGATATTAAATAAAGCATTTTAGGGTCTTCCGTTAAAAAAGTGTGAACTTCTCATATCCAAACAGGAAAAGGAAATGATCACTGCCTATCAGAAAACATGGGAAACACTAAAATTAACAGATTCTCCTTGATGCATATATGCCAATACTGTACCACTGTAGAACCAATAACAGGAAAGGGAGAGTGGTTATAGATGAAAAAGATGAAGCACAGGCCCTTCAGGTTTATGAATATTGTGGTGAACAACTATTCAAAAGCTGTGCCACAGTAGTGAGTCCAACAATGCTCAGTGATTTAGATGTAAAACCAATAGTCAACTGTTTATCTGATCTTTATGATCAAATGATGACAATGTAGTACAATGACCACTTAGACATATACCACCTAAGAAAAGAACTTCATCAAAGATCTATAAGCAATGAGTCAATGTTTACAGAGGAATTATGACAAGAATACTTGGAGGGAGGGGCCAATCTTATAAACCTATCATGCAGTTTAAAACTAAACTCTTCCTTAAATATATCCCTGCAGAATATTGTGTCTTGTTTTACACTTAAATAATCAAACTAAACAAAAACCAGGATGAAGGAGGGATAACTCTTAGGATTACAGTATCTTGTGCTAGGAACAGAGAGCTCTACCTAATTCAGAGAACAGCCTGTACCCAATAGCATTTCCGTCAGTACTGTAATATTTTTGTCACTTTTTGAAAAGCAAAACACATGCACTATGCTTAAAAAAAGTACTCAGAGAGTAATACAACAACAATTTGCAACATTATGAAACTATAGGAGAGAGAAACAGCTATGGCAGAACAAATACCACATGTGACATTCTTTAAAAAGACCAATTGAGATCATGTAAGTCCTCAGGTCTCTACAAAGTAGTAATTCTACTTGATACAATTCTGTTTCTCACAGAGTGTTCTTGTGCTGACTCAATAGGACTAACCTTAGTCGCAGATCTGTACTGATGATCTAAATACTCTCACCTGTAGATGGCATTTCTTTTGATCTTACACTGATACTTATACTTATAGGTCTCCTACAGCTGTCATTATCTGGATTGGATTTTGTCAGATGGTATATTAAGCCTGGTGGTGTTATTTGACAGGGCTAGACTATTTGTTGACACTAACTCCTGTCTTCTACTTTCTCTCACCATCATCAGAATTTTCATCAACACAAACATGGTGTGAAACTGAAGATGCATTATAGTCACTTACAGTAAATCAATACATTTAAGAAATAACTCTCATATACTGCATGGAAAAAGGCATTACACACGGAAAAGAAAATGTTTTCCAGCAAGGAAATTATATAAACCCACATGGTTATTAGAGAACAATGCCACATCACTGTCTCTGTATTTAGTATGACGAATTTGGTTTACTCTGCACGTAAAGCAATATTGGGTATTTTGCTGTCTGTTTTGATGGATGACACACTGATGTTTCTACTCTAGATCTAATTTACACATATACAGGGCATAACATTTATTTTAAAGTGTATTCCCCTTTCAGACCTGAATTTTATGCTGTAATGTTGTTAGGTAATTTTTAATGACTTTAGATGCAAGATCTAAAAACAAGTACCCATTTTCAAAATATAATTTGTAAACTTGGTTTCTTTTTATAGTCTAAATAACTAATTTTGAAATATTCGCTACTGTAAGAAGTGAACTGATCATTCAATAATTACAATGCAATATAACATTAATAATTCATTTATACAGTGGAATATAACAAACCAATTCCATGTATTCTGGCAGTCAAATGCTGCTGTGCACTGCTATAGTGAAGCTCAAAAGTTGGCAGCACTTATACATGATAAAATGATTGAAAATTCACAAATGTGTACACGGGGTTTCCAATGGGGAAAAATATATCTGTTCCACCTGAGAGACAGTAAAATTTAATGTACACAATTGTAGCCAGTGGGTCTGAAAGGTATATGAAGGATCTTGCTGCTGAAGACAGGATATAGTTTACACCACTCTGATACTGAGTCGACTAAGTCCGCCACCATAGTGCAGCCGTAGTGTTACAGTATACCACACAAGAGGGCCCGGGTTTGATTACCGACAGGAGACTGAGTGTTGTATGTCCATCATCATTTCATCATCATTGACATGCAAGTCACTGAAGTGGCGTCAACTAAAAACACTTGGAATACGGAGGGGATATCCCGGCCAATAAATGCCATACGATCATTTAGTTTTGTTTTTTTTTTTTTGCTCAGAGGGGCTGTAGGCACATCCCAGGAAAGTATGACAGTATGACCAGTTACATTCTATGGTTGTGAGACATGCCCACATCTTCACAATGAGGTGGAGGAGTTTCATGAATTTGATAAAGACCTACAACTCACATTCATTGACTTACAGCGACTTACAGCAGAAATACAACAGCATTAATCAGATAGGCCTCTGGAAAATAATGTAGGAGTTCAGCATACTAGTGAAGTACATCACGCTGTTACAATGAATAAAATTACCAAATATGCTCTGTAAATCGACTGTCAGCACCCTTCACAGTTAAGAACTGGTTGAGACAGGGCAATCCTTTGCGGCCTGTTCTGTTCAACATTGTGCTGCCAAAAGGTGAGACATGCAGTTGGAAGTAAGAGGGTGAAGGAGATTGATTGAATAAAAGTGAGACAGAGAAGGAAAGTCAACAAAGAATAATAAATGCAAACTGGGTTTATGACAGTTTAAACTACCTATAAATGTCACACATTGTATCCCATGAA
Source organism: Schistocerca gregaria (assembly GCF_023897955.1). NCBI lineage: Eukaryota > Metazoa > Arthropoda > Insecta > Orthoptera > Acrididae > Schistocerca > Schistocerca gregaria. The sequence goes on from NC_064925.1 coordinate 542,121,099, forward strand.
AGTATATGACAGTATGACCAGTTACAGTTTACGGTTGTGAGACATGAGCACTGCGCAGGCGATGGAGGATTTTAAGATTTGAAGGAAAATTTATGGTGCAGTTTACAATACAGAAATGGAAAGATGGAAAAGAAGACACAATGAAGATCTGTATCACGAGTTTAAGAAAGCTGATACTGGGAGAGTGACTGCAAGGGGAAGATTACAGTGGGCACGACATGTTCTCTAAGCAGAGGTACTCTCCCTAACAAAGTATTAGCAGGTCAGCCTTTTGTACAAAAGGTTATCTGCAAACAACTTTAGTGGCCCTGAAAGAGGCAGATCCAACAGCCAGAATTGAGGATGCATGAGGCAGAAGTAAATGGGTGAACATGTGAAAGCAATTTTTGTGATGTTACAATCCTAATTAGTCACGATTTGTGGACTGGATGTGTTGATCATTTTATTAGGATTTATGTTTACATTTCTGTATATTTTTGTCTTCTCTCCAGGGCCTAATTGACCTGTTTAAGTGTAATAAATGATGATGATACGAAGGCATCTTATAGTGTTTTATAATAAGCTAGTAAAGTATTATATCACAGATTAGTGTCTATAAATTTCATAAACATATGTGGCATGTTATATATACATCTTTAAATATGTAGCACTTCACTGAATTTCCATAAAAAAAAAAACAGACTAGTGTACTAGGACTACAAAAGTCACGTGGTTTGGTGATCAGGAGCTATATGAAAGATTATGGCAAATTATTCACTGAATGCAAATTTCAGTTACCTCAGCTGCAATCATTATATCCAATTGTAACATAGGAGAATTTTTGCCAAGCATTCTGGGCCCAAGTCTGGTAAAAAATTTTCTATGTCACAGTCGGGTAACACATTAATACTCAAAGCAGCTGAGGTCATGGAATCTGCATACAGCAAATAATTTGGAGTCTCTAAAAGTTACTTAAAAGTGCACTAAAATTATATTTTACAATATATCATTGTACAAAAGTGCATGGCAACACCTAATAAAAAATTTAAAAAATACACTCACACACAGATACACATGCCTGTGCATGCAACATGTCAAAATATTACAAGTTAAAGATCATTAAAAATTAATCGATACAAGAACAGTCAAAAATGACAACTGTTAACACTTATTATCAGTTTAGAAATGGGAAAAATTCAGACAACTCTTACAAGGTATCTGAATTTTTCTCAGAGACAAACAACAGTAACAATATTTGTAGGTGGTGTCCTTGTTTAAAAATGATTCCTTACATCTTCAATAGCTTCTCTCTGTCGAGTTGCAAAACTTTCCAGCATTTTTGCATACAAGTCTTGCCTCTTGTTTACAAGGAATTTTTTCAGTGGGTCTATGATGACAATGAAAGGCCCAATCCAAATTCGTTCTGGTAGAGTAAGTTCCAAATGCTTCTTTAGTTTGGCTAGTAGTGAAATTTGATCTTTGATTTCATCAGCTTCATGTTTTTCTGATTCATATTCACTGGAACAAAAATTAACACATTAAAAGACTGTCTCTGTGTGTGTGTGTGTGTGTGTGTGTGTGTGTGTGTGTGAGAGAGAGAGAGAGAGAGAGAGAGAGAGAGGGAGGGAGGGAGGGAGGGAGGGAGGGAGGGAGGGAGGGAGGGAGGGAGAGAGGGAGGGAGGGAGAGAGGGAGAGAGAGAGAGAGAGAGAGAGAGAGAGAGAGAGAGAGAGAGAGAGAGAGAGAGAGAGAGAGAGAGGGAGAGAGAGATCAAGCTAAGCAATGGCCACTCATCAAATGTAAAATCTGCTTATTACAACAGAATGAATGCAAAATATAAATAATATGCACTGTGTTTTCAATTAACTGTGGCTTTTGCAGGATTATAAAAAAACAGATTTGAGGAGTCTCTGTATGAATGAATCTCTCTCAATTTCTCCCCGACAATCATCAACTACCTCACAAATCTCTCTGTCACAGTTATGCATCATTTTTATTAACAGTATGATTTGAGCTTCTTTTTAAGAATTTCTTGACAATAAAGCTACTTCTTTCAATTAATAGTACAGATTTGCTAGTTGGCTTGTTAATCTCCTGGCATTATTGCAAAGTGAACATTTGCTAAGGTGTCATTTCCATCATAGGTCCTACTTTCTCTGTCTAACTGGACAATGCCACTACCTAGCAGAGGCAACTATATTCGATATGAGGCTGCTTAGGTAGGTAATCACGAAGGTAAATTGGACACTGCACACTCAAGTAGCTATTTCTTGGCAGTTCTCGATGATGTTATCTGGATCTATTCCTATAAGTTATGAGTATTTGAATATTGTAGACATTGGAAGAAAGGTAGGTTTCATGCTTCAACATGCTTAGATGGTCACAAAGTGTGCAACATCAACACTTCTGTGTGTGAGCATGAAGCAGCTCAGTGGAAAAGTATTAAGACAAGTGCAAATCAACCTCAGTTACTCTTGTAGCATCATGTAAAAAGTAGTAGGTAGGACAAAACAACCAATAGGGGTTTGACGAAGCAGTTATTATACTGAAACAAATTGATTAAGCCAATACAGCACAACTGAAGACTGCTAACAACTCTAAAGAGCAAAACTGATGCTGTCATTACAAAAGACATTGCAAGGCGTCCTCAGCACCATAAATACTCCACCCCACTAGCCTAGGGTCAGTCAACCAGTAGTGTCAATTGCATTCATGTCATTTGCACTAATTCTCTGCTTATTACATTCTAACATCTTGTGTGAGATTGTTCCAGTAATGGTCATACTCTTGCTGCCTGATGGGATGACCATTGATCCATATTCATGGATGACTATGACTGAGTCTGCCAACACCATTCCAGTGCAGCTCTGAAACTACAGCATCATTCAGGTCAGACAGCCTACCAAAATGGTGGTCCAGGATCAGCATTCAACACATCTTGGCATCCAACCTCATGGTTCATCTGATGGGACAATATGGGCAGACAGATAAAGTACTCTTAGGATGGAGTGTGAGCCAGACACACGTGCTCTGATCACTTCCTCATCCACATCAGACCAGCTGACGGAGAGTGCCTTCCGAACCCTCTGGCACCCTACCATACTCGTGAGTCACTGGCCTGCACTGGAGGATGATACAATGACCTTTGGCAGCCCTGAGTCCACCTCTGGATTCAGCACATTCCCCTCCAGATTATGAAGCCACCAGCCACCAAGTAAAACTAGTTACAAGTTGCATTCTCAGGAATCAAAGAAGTAATATTTAATCTTGCTTCATTGTGTATGATGGTGCCACACAGGTTCCTTGACCTCCATCCTGACAAAATAGTAGTGGTTTCCAGCCCAGGTAGAGGATTACAGTACAGGACTAGGCAACCCCTAGAAACTGTTTGTCAGAAGTGTTCAAGGCTACAAATAGGCTTTCAGAAGTGCTAAGGTCCAGCACCAATTTGAACTGGTGGGCAAGAAATATCGGTCAAGCCAAAGGAACACAATGATTCCGGAAGTGGTTCCAACCCAGCACACTGACGTGATACCGGAAGCGGTTCCAACCCAGTACACTGACATCTGCAGCAGCCTCACAGAGTGGGTCGTGAAGAAACATTGCACTTGTTCTCAGGAAAACTGTAATTTTTGTCGTGTCCAGAACAAGACTTAGAAGACTGGAAAGTTACTTTTAGTTAGCCAATTAAGCAAGATGATTAATCTTAATTCAAGCACAATATTGGGAAAGAGTACCTTGTTCCAACACATTGTAAAATATGTAATTTAACAGGTCATAGAGCACCTTCTAGTAAATTTATAACTGCAACATGTGCCATATGTAGACGATACAGGCACACAGCAGATGATTGCTCAGAGTGTCATTGGACAATGATCAGGTGTTAGAATTAGAAGTAATTGCCTTGGTCACAACTGCAGTTACTGAGTTAGTGTTTGGAATGATGTTTGTTTGTGAAAAAAAGAGAAAATAAACTGCACAAGCATGGCACAAACACAGGCAGCAAGTACTTAGTGATATGGTAACTGCTCTTATGGATCAAGCTTCTAAATTGTTAGCTGACACTGAATAGCAAGAAGCATATAATGAAATAATAGCAGTCTGCAAGCTTTGCTGGCAGAACAGCCACAATCTGCACCTGCATTACCCATCTGTGTTGTCAGTAATTGTATGAGTGGCACAAGACCTTGACACAGCACCAGGAAATCAGGCAAAAATTATTTGCGACATTATTAAAAAATAGTGATTGAAGTGATATTGGCCCCACAGAAAACAGATCTAGCAAAAATGGCAAACTTCCAAATTATGAGCCACCAACTATAATAATTATTTCCTCACAATGGCAGTAAAGCTAGCAGTGACTAATAAACAACTACATTAAAACGCATTAGATTTACTTAGGAAGAAACTCTCACTGCAGGCATCACCTTTGGACATTATTTAAAAAATAATAATAAAATCCTTATGGAGATTTTACAATTTCTCAGCTCACTGGAAAATAGTTATTTTGCTTGCTACAACTGTATTTGCAATAAAATTTTAAAATACTGTACGGACTTTATACACTTAAAATTACGATATCTCTGTAACCAAATCAAAAAGCCAGGAAATATTTCCCAACACACTGAAATATGCCATGTTGTTGTTGTTATGGTCTTCAGTCCTGAGACTGGTTTGATGCAGCTCTCCATGCTACTCTATCCTGTGTAAGCTGCTTCATCTCCAAGTACTTGCTGCAACCTACATCCTTCTGAATATGCTTAGTGTATTCATCTCTTGGTCTCCCTCTACAATTTTTACCCTCCACGCTGCCATCCAATGCTAAATTTGTGATCCCTTGATGCTTCAAAACATGTCCTACCAACCGGTCCATTCTTCTTGTCAAGTTGTGCCAAAAACTCCTCTTCTCCCCAATCCTATTCAATACCTCCTCATTAGTTATGTGATCTACCCATCTAATCTTCAGCATTCTTCTGTAGCACCACATTTCGAAAGCTTCTATTCTCTTCTTGTCCAAACTGTTTATTGTCCATGTTTCACTTCCATACATGGCTACACTCCATACAAATACTTTCAGAAATGACTTCCTGACATTTAAATCTATACTCGATGTTAACAAATTTCTCTTCTTTAGAAAACCTTTCCTTGCCATTGCCAGTCTACATTTTATATCCTGTCTACTTCGGCCATCATCAGTTATTTTGCTCCCCAAACAGCAAAACTCCTTTACTACTTTAAGTGTCTCATTTCCTAATCTAATTCCCTCAGCATCACCCAACTTAATTCGACGACATTCCATTATCCTCATTTTGCTTTTGTTGATGTTCATCTTATATCCTCCTTTCAAGACACTGTCCATTCCATTCAACTGCTCTTCCAAGTCCTTTGCTGTCTCTGACAGAATTACAATGTCATCGGCGAACCTCAAGATTTTTATTTCTTCTCCATGGATTTTAATACCTACTCCAAATTTTTCTTTTGTTTCCTTTACTGCTTGCTCAATATAAAGATTGAATAACATTGGGGAGAGGCTACAACCCTGTCTCACTCCCTTATCAACCACTGCTTCCCTTTCATGCCCCTCAACTCTCATAACTGCCGTCTCTGTACAAATTGTAGATAGCATTTCGCTCCCTGTATTTTACCCCTGCCACCTTTAGAATTTGAAAGAGAGTATTCCAATCAACATTGTCAAAAGCGTTCTACAAATCCTAGAAACATAGGTTTGCCTTTCCTTAATCTTTCTTCTAAGATAAGTCGTAGGGTCAGCATTGCCTCATGTGTTCCAATATTTCTACGGAATACAAACTGATTTTCCCCAAGGTCACCTTCTACCAGTTTTTCCATTCGTCTGTAAAGAATACGCATTACTATTTTGCAGCACTGACTTATTACACTGATAGTTTGGTAATTTTCACATCTGTCAACACCTGCTTTCTTTGGGATTGGAATTATTATATTCTTCTTGAAGTCTGTGGGTATTTCGCCTGTCTCATACATCTTGCTCACCAGATGGTAGAGTTTTGTCAGGACTGGCTCTCGCAAGGCCGTCAGTAGTTCTAATGGAAAGTTGTCTACTCCCAGGGCCTTGTTTGGACTCAGGTGTTTAAATGCTCTGTCAAACTCTTCACGCAGTATCGTATCTCCCACTTCATCTTCATCTATATCCTCTTCCATTTCTATAATATTGTCCTCAAATACATTGCCCTTGTATACACCCTCGATATACTCCCTCCACCTCTCTGCTTTCCCTTCTTTGCTTAGAACTGGGTTTCCATCTGAGCTCTTGATATACACTCCTGGAAATGGAAAAAAGAACACATTGACACTGGTTTGTCAGACCCACCATACTTGCTCCGGACACTGCGAGAGGGCTGTACAAGCAATGATCACACGCACGGCACAGCGGACACACCAGGAACCGCGGTGTTGGCCGTCGAATGGCGCTAGCTGCGCAGCATTTGTGCACCGCCGCCGTCAGTGTCAGCCAGTTTGCCGTGGCATATGGAGCTCCATCGCAGTCTTTAACACTGGTAGCATGCCGCGACAGCGTGGACGTGAACCGTATGTGCAGTTGACGGACTTTGAGCGACAGCGTATAGTGGGCATGCGGGAGGCCAGGTGGACGTACCGCCGAATTGCTCAACACGTGGGGCGTGAGGTCTCCACAGTACATCGATGTTGTCACCAGTGATCGACGGAAGGTGCACGTGCCCGTCGACCTGGGACCGGACCGCAGCGATGCATGGATGCACGCCAAGACCGTAGGATCCTACGCAGTGCCGTAGGGGACCGCACCGCCACTTCCCAGCAAATTAGGGACACTGTTGCTCCTGGGGTATCGGCGAGGACCATTCGCAACCGCCTCCATGAAGCTGGGCTATGGTCCCGCACACCGTTAGGTCGTCTTCCGCTCACGCCCCAACATCATGCAGCCCGCCTCCAGTGGTGTCGCGACAGGCGTGAATGGAGGGACGAATGGAGACGTGTCGTCTTCAGCGATGAGAGCCGCTTCTGCCTTGGTGCCAATGATGGTCGTATGCATGTTTGGCGCCGTGCAGGTGAGCGCCACAATCAGGACTGCATACGACCGAGGCACACAGGGCCAACACCCGGCATCATGGTGTGGGGAGCGATCTCCTACACTGGCCGTACACCTCTGGTGATCGTCGAGGGGACACTGAATAGTGCACGGTACATCCAAACCGTCATCGAACCCATCGTTCTACCATTCCTAGACCGGCAAGGGAACTTGCTTTTCCAACAGGACAATGCACGTCCGCATGTATCCCGTGCCACCCAACGTGCTCTACAAGGTGTAAGTCAACTACCCTGGCCAGCAAGATCTCCGGATCTGTCCCCCATTGAGCATGTTTGGGACTGGATGAAGCGTCGTCTCACGCGGTCTGCACGTCCAGCCCGAACGCTGGTCCAACTGAGGCGCCAGGTGGAAATGGCATGGCAAGCCGTTCCAAAGGACTACATCCAGCATCTCTACGATCGTCTCCATGGGAGAATAGCAGCCTGCATTGCTGCGAAAGGTGGATATACACTGTACTAGTGCCGACATTGTGCATGCTCTGTTGCCTGTGTCTATGTGCCTGTGGTTCTGTCAGTGTGATCATGTGATGTATCTGACCCCAGGAATGTGTCAATAAAGTTTCCCCTTCCTGGGACAATGAATTCACGGTGTTCTTATTTCAATTTCCAGGAGTGTACATACAAGTGGTTCTCTTTACTCCAAAGGTCTCTTTAATTTTCCTGTAGGCAGTATCTATCTTACCCCTAGTTAGATAAGCCTCTACATCCTTACATTTGTCCTGCAGCCATCCCTGCTTAGCAATTTTACACTTCCTGTCGATCTCAATTTTGAGACGTTTGTATTCCGTTTTGCCTGCTTCATTTACTGCATTTTTATTTTTCTCCTTTCATCAATTAAATTCAATATTTCTTCTGTTACCCAAAGATTTCTACTAGCCCTCATCTTTTTACCTACTTGAACCTCTGCTGCCTCCACTACTTCAACCTTCAATGTTAGTGTTGTTTAACGTCCCGTCGGCAACGAGGGCATTAGAGATGGAGCGCAAGCTCGGGTTAGGGAAGGATGGGGAAGGAAATCGGCCATGCCCTTTCAAAGGAACCATCCCGGCATTTGACTGAAATGATTTAGGGAAATCACGGAAAACCTAAATCAGGATGGCCGGACATGGGATTGAACCGTCATCCTCCCGAATGCGAGCCCAGTGTGCTAACCACTGCGCCACCTCGCTCAGTCAACCTTCAAAGCTACCCATTCTTCTTCTACTGCATTTCTTCCCCCCATTCATGGCAATTGTTCCCTTATGCTCTCCCTGTAACTCTGTACAATCTCTGGTTTAGTCAGTTTCTCCAGGTCCCATCTCCTTAAAGTCCCACCTATTTACAGTTTATTCAGTTTTAATCTACAGTTCACAACCAATAGATTGTTGTCAGCGTCCACATCTGCCCCTGGAAATGTCTCACAATTTAAAACCTAGTTCCTAAATCTCTGTCTTACCATTATATAATCTATCTGATACCTTCTAGTATCTCCAGGTTTCTTCAATGTTTACAATCTTCTTTTATAATTCTTGAACCAAGTGTTAGCTATGATTAAGTTATGCTCTGTGCAAAATTCTACCAGACAGCTTCCTCTTTCATTTCTTAGCCCCAATCCATATTCACCTACTATATTTCCTTCACTCCCTTTTCCTACTCTCGAATTCCAGTCACCCATGACTATTAAATTTTCGTCTCCCTTCACTATCTGAATAATTTCTTTTATCTCACTATACATATAATCAATTCATCATCATCTGCAGAGATAGTTGGCATATAAACTTGTACTACTGAAGTAGGCATGGGCTTCATGTCTATCTTGACCACAATAATGCGTTCACTATGCTGTTTGTAGTAGCTTACGCACACTCCTATTTTTTTATTCATTATTAAACCTACTCCTGCATTACCCCTATTTTGTATTTATAACCCTGTATTCACCTGACCAAAAGTCTTGTTCCTCCTGCCACTGAAATTCACTAATTCCCACTATATCTAACTTTAACCTATCCATTTCCCTTTTTAAATTTTCTAACCTACCTGCCCGATTAAGGGATCTGACATTCCCCACTCTGACCCGTAGAACGCCAGTTTTCTTTCTCCTGATAACAACGTCCTCCTTAGTAGTCCCTGCCCGGAGATCCGAATAGGGGACTATTTTACCTCTGGAATATTTTACCCAAGAGGACGCCATCATCATTTAACTATACAGTAAAGCTGCATGCCCTTGGGAAAAATTACGGCTGTAGTTTCCCCTTGCTTTCAGCCGTTCACTGTACCAGCACTGCAAGGCTGTTTTGGTTAGTGTTACCATGCCAGATCAGTCAATCATCCAGACTGTTGCCCCTGCAACTACTGAAAAGGCTGCTGCCACTCTTCAGGAACCACACATTTGTTTGGCCTCTCAACAGATGCCCCTTCGTTGTGGTTGCACCTACATTGCGGCCATCTGTATCGCTGAGGCACGCAAGCCTCCCCACGAACGGCAAGGTCCATGGTTCATGGAGGAAGAATATGCCATAGTCAACATAAATATCTACTCGATTACTCTGCAATTCACATTTAAGTGCCTTGCTGAGTGTTCATCAAACCACCTTCAAGCTACTGTTCCACCTTTCCACTCTTGTGTATTGCGGGAAAAAAAAAAACAATCTTTCTGTGGGAGCTCTGACTTCTCTTATTTTATGATCATTTCTCCCTATTTAGACGGGTGCCAACAAAATATTTTCACTTTATCATATCTGCGACACACTCTTCCTTATTTTATGATAATACAAAACAAGCCGTCCTTCTGTGGACTTTCTCTATGTCCTCCATCAATCCTATCTGATACATATACCACATTGCACACCAGTACTCCACAAGAGGGCAGACAAGTGTAGTGTAAGCAGTCTCTATGGTAGACCTGGTGCATTTTTTAGTGTTCTGCCAATAAATTGCAGTCTTTTGTTTACTTCCCCACAACAGCAGAAACTGGCCGAGACAGAAGCAGCAATAGAGGAGTAACCGATTTTGTGAATTTTATGAGTTCCTAACCAGGAGTAAATTGTATAATTTCATCAGTATTCTTAAGTTTTTGAGTTTATATGTGTTAATTTAATATCTAATAGACACAGTTCTCACGATTTCATTTGCATCAAAACAGATTTTGTGACATATTACAAGTTACTAACCAGGAGCGAACTATTTAATCTCATCTGATTGCTTTGGTAGTTCAGTTATCGTATCTCTGCACATTAATCTAATTTATTAGACACAGTTCTTGCATTTTCATCAGCACCTAAGTAGAGTTCCACAGCATGTGCTGATGGTCCATTTGACTGGGTAGTGTAGTTTTCCATGGTCTTTAGTATGGATAAGGAATGTGATTGTTGTGTGCGGATGCAAGCCAAGTTGGTGACACTTCTCTCTCAGCTCCATGCTGTGATGGCTTCATTTACATAGCTTGAGGCTGCAGTGGATGGGCAACATTGTTGAGGGCCAGCCGTGGGGATCCAACAGACATCCAGCATGTCCGAGTCCTCCAATCAGTCCTCACCAGTGGCGAGCCCAGTTACTGCTCACACTGAGGTTGACCCCTCACCCGTGATTGAGTGGAAGGTCAGCTCAGAGCATGGCAGTCAGCAAAGGCCTCCCCCAGTTGATTTGACAAACAGCTTCCAGGTGCTGTCTGTGGCTGAGACTGTCACTCAGTGAGATGCCACTGCCCATCCTGTTTCAGAGGAAACCACTCAGCCTGCAAGATCCAGGCAACCACAGAGGGAGGGATTATTGATAGTTGTGAGCACCAATGTTAGGAGTATTATGGGCTCCTTAGGGATATGGCTGCCAAGAAGGGAAAGAAAGAAAATGTGCACTCCATGTTCACACCTGGTAGAGTCATTCCAGATGTGGAACAGGTCCTTTTGGGTGCCATGGGGAGCACAGGGTGCAGCAAACTGCAGGTGGTGACTCACATGGTACCAATGACACATTTCACTTCGGATCAGATGAGATTCTAATTTCAAGTGCCTAACAGAAGTGGTAAAGGCTGCCAGTCTTGCTTGCGAGATGGAAAGGGGAGCTGATCATTTGTGGCATAGTCAACAGGATCATTTGAAGACCTCTGATACAAAGCCAAGTGGAGCATCTGTATCACAGACTCAGATGGTTCTGCTACCGTGTAGGCTGCAGTTTCCTTGACTTGCACCATTGGATGGTTGGTTCAAATGGCTCTGAGCACTATGCGACTTAACTTCTGAGGTCACCAGTCACCTAGAACTTAGAACTAATTAAACCTAACTAACCTAAGGACATCACACACATCCATGCCCAAGGCAAGATTCGAACCTGCTACCGTAGCGGTCGCTTGGTTCCAGACTGTAGTTTCTAGAACCGCACGGCCACTCCAGCCGGCTTGGGTGGTTGGGCTTGGGGTTGTGCTGAATAGGTCAGGAGTCCACTACATACAGTAGGCGGCTACAGAGGTATCAGGGGCTGTGTGGCATGGACTGGGCGGCTTTTTAGGTTAGAGGGTCTTGGGAAAACACAAAAAGGGCTTCAGTCTCAAAGGGTGGAGGAAGAACGCGAACCATCAGTATAACAGTTGTAAATTGTTGCAGCTCTGTTGCGAGAGTACCAGAGCTCCAAGCACTAATGGAAAGCACTGATGCTCAAATCGATATAGGCACTAAGAGCTGGCTAAAGACAGAGATAGGTTCAGCAGAAACTTCTGCAAAGAACCTAATGGTATTCCGAAATGATAGGCCGAACACAGTTGGTGGTGGCGTGTTTGTTGCTGTTAGTAGTTTAGCTTGTCGCAAAATTGAAGTAGATAGTTCCTATGAGTCAGTATGAACACAGGTCACACTTGGCAACTGGAATAACATAATAATTGGATCCTTTTAGTGACCTCCCAATTCAAATGATATAATTGCTGAAAGGTTCATAGAAAACTTAAGTTTGGTTTCAAACACGTACTCAACTCACACAACTATAGTTGGTATCAACTTGAACTTACCCTCAATATGTTGGTGAAAATACATATTTAACTCTGGAGGAATGCATAAACCATCATCCGAAAATATGCTAAACACATCATCTCAAAATTATTTCAAGCAGTTAGTTCATGAGCCCACACAAATAGTAAATGGTTGTGAAAGCACACTTGAACTCTTACCAACAAATAATCCTGAGTTCATAATGAGCATCAAAATGGATAGATAGATTAGTGAATACAGGGTTGTCTAGTGAGACTGAATATTGTAACCTCAAAATAGTATCAGCAGCAACTGACAGATTTATACCAAATAAACAATGAAGCTGATCCTCCTTGGAACACAAAACAGACCGGACCGGAACACTGTTGCAGAAACAATGAAAAAAACGTGGCAAATTTAAATGGACACAAGACCTCCAAGACTGGCAATCTTTACAGAAGCTCGAAATTTAGTGTGGACTTCAATGGATGATGCTTCTAATAGTTTACACAATGAAACTTTGTCACAAAAACCCGAGAGAAAGATCAAAGAGATTCTGTTCGTATGTGAAGTATGCCAGCAGCAAGACACAATCAATGTCTTCTCTGCATGATAGCAATGGAAATACTATCGACAACAGTGCTGCTAAAGCAGAGTTACTAAACACAGCCTCCCTTCCCAAAGAAGACAAAGTAAATACTCCAGAATTCGAATCAAGAACAGCTGCCAACATGATTAATGTAGAAGTAGTTATTGTCTGAGTAGTGAATCAACTTAAATCACTTAATAAAAGCATGTCTTCCGGTCCAAATTGTATACCAGTTAGGTTCTTTTCACAGTATGCTGATACAATAGCTTCATATTTAACATTCATACACAACTGTTCACTCAACGAAAGATCTGTACCCAAAAACTGGAAAGTTGCACACGTCTCACCAATATTCAAGAAAGGTAGAATGAGTAACCCACTACATTACAGGTCCATATCATTAATGTCAATATGCAGCAGTATTTTGGAACATATATTCGTGTTTGAACATTATGAATCACCTCAAAGAAAATGATCTACTGACACACAGTCTCTTGACGGCTTTAGAAAACACCTGTCTTGTGAAACACAAACAGCTCTTTACTCATACAAAGTGTTGAGTGCTACTGACAAGGGATTTCAAACTGATTTCATATTTCTAATTTCCAAAAGGCCTTCGACACAGTACCACACAATTGGAATATTGACTCAGTTATGTGACTGGATTCATGATTTCCTGTCAGAGAGGTCACAGTTCGTAGTAACTGGCTGAAAGACATTGAGTAAAATAGAAGTAATTTCTGGCATTCCCCAAGGTAGTGTTAGAGGCCCTCTGCTGTAAATTGAAATTATATTTCCTTAACAACTCCTTCTATACCATACATGAATTCTTGAATAGGAATAAATAAATCTATAAATATAGTATATGCATTTAGTGCCATTTAAGGGGATGGGGTAAATAATAGAAATATTAAACTTCTAATAACTCGCTTTATTTCCATTTCCGTTTTTCCCACATCACTCATCATTTTTAGCTACTTACCACAGGTTTTAACATCATTATTTCTTCGTCAGACAATTGTTAGCCTCATTTCCATAATCTGCCACCACAAAACCACTCCTTTTAATACATTTACACACAGTTTTTTCGAAATTTTCCCGAATTTCTCCACCCTTTAACGTGTTTTGGCGGCAACACAATCACCTAACCTTTATGCACATCATTGTCTACCAACCCAAGTTCACCACAGGATCAACATAGCCCAGCTTTAACCAACACCTTTTCGCCTTTTTTTACACCAGATCTCCAGTTGCCTTCTAGTTCACCTTTATCTCACCCCATATATTGTTATTTTCATTTTCATTTCAGCCTCATGTTACACTTTCCACCTTCTAATACCATGTCACCCTCTCAACACCCCCACAAGGAACCCATTAAGTTTTATCTACATTCCCTCCGCAAACATGCCTTTGCCCTAGCCAGATTACACTGACTGTTCAGAGCATCCTCCTACAGGCCAACCGCAAATTAGAACAGCATGCCACCCTCCACCTCAAAAAACTATCCAATCTCCTGGTTTCCCACCTCCGGAAAGGCAACTCACTCACCCTTCACAACCTTTCCAGCAAACCTCAACCTCCTCTCATTGCACACAAACCCAGTCTCTCCCATCTACTCAATCTCCCACTTCCAGCTCCACTCCCTCCAAAACCTCAAAATTCCAATCAACACAATCTGGAACCACAACACCATAATTCAATACTTAACCTTTCCTCCAAACCTCTCTCCCAATCCGAAACCTCTGCCTATCCAAAGGCCTCACCTTCAGCCCCACTCCCAGATTCAACCATACAGCCCTCGTCAAAGATTTACTGTCCTACACTCGTACTCTCTGCTGGAAATATCACTTTTCCATGAAGAAAAATGATCCTAATCCTACTCCTAATGATCCAACTCCCCAAGACACTATCCAAATTGAACCCTGCCTGGAACAGTTCCATCCTCCCTCACAGCGCGACCCACCACCCCTTCCTCAAAATCACCCTCTCCAAACCTTCCAGGAATTTCTCACTTCCAGCCTTGCCTCTCAATCCTTCTTAAAAAACCTTAATCCTACTTCCAACAACACCACTGATGAAGCCCAAGCTATCAGTGATCTCAAGGCTGACCGATCCATCGTCATTCTTCCGGCGGACAAGAGCTCCATGACCGTGGTACATGACCGTGGTACTTGATCGTTGGGAGTATGTGGCTGAGGGACTGCGTCAGCTTTCAGACAACACCACATACAAAGTTTGCCAAGGTAATCCCATTCCTGATGTCCAGGCGGAGCTCCAAGGAATCATCAGAACCTTAGGCCCCCTACAAATCCATCACCCTCCTGACCCCACCAACACCCGACACCCCGAACCCCTACCTTCTACCTAATTCCTAAAATTCACAAACCCAAACATCCTGGCCGCCCCATTGTAGCTGGTTACCAAGCCCCCACAGAACGTATCTCTGCCTACGTAGATCAACACCTTCAACCCATTACATGCACTCTCCCATCCTTCATCAAAGACACCAACCACTTTCTCGAACGCCTGGAATCCTTACCCAATCTGTTACCCTCGGAAACCATCCTTGTAACCATTGATGCCACTTCCTTATACACAAATATTCCGCACGTCCAGGGCTTCGCTGCAATGGAGCACTTCCTTTCACGCCGACCACCTGCCACCCTACCTAAAACCTCTTTCCTCATTACCTTAGGCAGCTTCATCCTGACCCACAACTTCTTCACTTTTGAAGGCCAGACATACCAACAATTAACGGGAACAGCCATGGGTACCAGGATGGTCCCCTCGTATGCCAACCTATTGATGGGTCACTTAGAGGAAGTCTTCTGGGTTACCCGGGCCTGCCAACCCAAAGTTTGGTACAGATTTATTGATGGCATCTTCATGATCAGGACTCACAGTGAAGAACAACTCCAGAATTTCCTCTCCAACCTTAACTCCTTTGGTTCCATCAGATTCACCTGGTCCTACACCAAAACCCATGCCACTTTCCTTGACATTGACCTCCATCGGTCCAATGGCCAGCTTCACACGTCTGTCCTCATCAAACCCGCCAACAAGCAACAGTACCTCCATTATGACAGCTGCCACCCATTCCACATCAAAAGGTCCCTTCCCTACAGCCTAGGTCTTCGTGGCAAACGAATGTGCTCCAGTCCAGAATCCCTGAACCATTACACCAACAACCTGAAAACAGCTTTCGCATCCCGCAACTACCCTCCCGACCTGGTACAGAAGCAAATAACCAGAGCCACTTCCTCATCCCCTCAAACCCAGAACATCCCACAGAAGAACCACAAAAGTGCCCCACTTGTGACAGGATACTTTCCGGGACTGGATCAGAATCTGAATGTGGCTCTCCAACAGGGATACGACTTCCTCAAATCCTGCCCTGACATGAGATCCCTCCTTCATGAAATCCTCCCCACTCCACAAAGAGTGTCTTTCTGCCGTCCAGCTAACCTTCATAACCTCTTGGTTCATCCCTATGAAATCCCCAAACCACCTTCCCTACTCTCTGGCTCCTACCCTTGTAACCGCCCCCGGTGTAAAACCTGTCCCATGAACCCTCCCACCACCACCTACTCCAGTCCTGTAACCCGGAAGGTGTATACGATCAAAGGCAGAGCCACGTGTGAAAGCACCCATGTTGTTTACCAACTGACCTGCCTACACTGTGAAGCTTTCTATGTGGGAATGACCAGCGGCGAACTGTCCATTCGCATGAATGGACACAGGCAGACAGTGTTTGTTGGTAATGAGGATCACCCTGTGGCTAAACATGCCTTGGTGCACGGCCAGCACATCTTGGCACAGTGTTACACCGTCCGGGTTATCTGGATACTTCCCACTAACACCAACCTGTCAGAACTCCGGAGATAGGGACTTGCCCTTCAGTATATCCTCTCTTCTCGTTATCCACCAGGCCTCAGCCTCAGGCTCTGCTAATTTCAAGTTGCCGCCGCTCCTACCTCACCTATCTTTCAACAACATCTTTGCCTCTGTACTTCCGCCTCGACTGACATCTCTGCCCAAATTCTTTGCCTTTACAAATGTCTGCTTGTGTCTGTGTATGTGCAGATGGATATGTGTGTGTGTGTGCAAGTGTATACCTGTCCTTTTTTCCCCTTAAGGTAAGTCTTTCCACTCCCGGGATTGGAATGACTCCTTACCCTCTCCCTTAAAACCCACATCCTTTCATCTTTCCCTCTCCTTCCCTCTTTCCTGAAGAAGCAACCTTTGGTTGTGAAAGCTTGAATTTTGTGTGTATGTTTGTGTTTGTTTGTGTGTCTATCGACCTGCCAGCGCTTTTGTTTGGTAAGTCACATCATCTTCAACGGCTACCGTACCATGCGATTGATCAATGGAACACGCAACCAACTAACTAACTAACTAACTAACTAACTAACTTACAATCTGAGCAGTCATCATTGGCTATTTTCAGATGACACTATCATTTATCGATTAGTAAAGTCATCAGGACATTGCAAAACAATTTAGAAAAGATATCTGTATGGCGCAAAAATTGGAAATTGACCCTAAATAATGAAAAGTGTGAGGTCATCCCAATGAGTGCTAAAATGTGACATGATAAATCAGTCAAATCTAAAGGCAGTAAATTCAACATAATACCTAGGAATTACAAACAACTTACATTGGAAGGAATGTGTAGAAAATATTGTGGGAAAGGTTAACCAAAGCCATGTGTTTTGTTGGCAGGACACTTAGATAATGTAACAGATCCACTAAAGAGACTGCCTACACTATGCTTGTCCATCCTCTTTTAGAATACTGCTGCATAGTGTGGGATCCTTACCAGATAGGATTGACAGAGTACATTGAGAAAGTTCAAAGAATGACAGCATGTTTTGAATTATCACAAAATAGGGGAGAGAGTGCCACTGAAATGATACAGGATTTGGGGTGGACATCATTAAAACAAATGCGTTTTTCGTTGCGGCAGAATCTTTTCACAAAATTTTAGTCACCACTTTCCTCTCCGAATTCGAAAACATTTTGTTGACACTGACTTACACAGGGAGAAATGATCATCATGATAAAATAAGGGAAATCAGAGCTCACACGGAAAAATATAGAAGTTCATTCTTTCTGTGCTCTGTACAAGATTGAAATAATAGAGAATTATTGTCAAGGTGGTTCAATGAACCCTCTGCCTCTGCACTCTGATTTGCAGAGGTAGATGTAGATGTAGATGAACATTATCATTTGATTATTCTAGTTTAAGTTATTTGTAATTGTAATCTCTAAGTACAGGGTGTCTCATGAAAGATGCCCAGGAGAGGTTCACAGGTCGCATAGCACAGCCAAAGACTGCCATCGCTGCACCTGACAGCTTTTGCCGCACCCAACCACAGCAGCCGCACCTGTCTCTCGGATAATAATCTGCCAATAGTCAGTTGTGGCTGCGCACTTCCCCTCAGGTACGTATAAACAATGTGGCCCTCTGTTTAACTTAAGCTTACCTTTATGTACAGCAGCTGTTCAAAACAATGTCCCTCTGTGATAAGAGCAGCCTGACATCTCCTGAACACATTAGCAAACACTTAATGAATTCCAGCAGCCAAAATCTGGTAAATGACTAGCTGAACCCTGTTTTCCACCTCTTCGAGTGTGTGGGGATTGGTTGAACACAGCTTGTCTTTTAACATTCCCCAAAGATAAAAATAACACGGATTTAGATCTGGAGAATGAGGAGGCCAGTCAAATATCCTATCATCAAAAACAGCTGGTACTGCTGTCACAGAAGTGTTGGTAATGAGTGGTCTTGCATTATCCTGCACGAAATAACTGTAGGTGTTAATACTGAAAAAAAAAAAAGGATGCAGTATATTTTTTCACATAACTGTCAGAACGTATTGTTTCGTGAAAAATCATTGGTTCAGTAAATCGTCTTGCACTAACTGCACATCAGACTCCTCATGCAAAGGTTGTTGATGTAATTCATGAGGATTTTTGGAGCTCTAATGTCTATTGGTCTGAGCACTTACATACGCTGATAACTGCAGCCATGCTTTAACAAACAAAAAAATCATCTCAGGATCAACTCCTCCATCATACACAGACTGTAATAGCCAGTTACAATAACAATAGTTCGTATGGTTTCAGTTTGTGCTCATCTCTGTGAGCAGATGCTCTTGACACACCAGCCTGAAGTAATAGGATTCAAGCCAACATTCCGCATACGTGTCTGTTTTGGCTTAGTTCAACACATGAATCATTCACTGATCCTTCCTGTATATCATACTGAATGGCCTTTCAACAAAGGCCTTGTTGGCCGAAAGCTTATATTGTGACAGTCTTTTTGTTGTGTTATATGCAACACAGCATCTCCACTAAATGGTGAGTAGCAACTTTCCTTTTCTTAATAATGTACATTACATCCTGGATTTTCCATTATTTGAATGATACCGAATGGAAACTTGACAGGAAACTCAAAACAAAACACCCGAACACCTAGTCGCACAATATAGAAGACACATGCATGTTGTGTTTGCCTGAGGACTGGGCCCAGTGACATACAGGCAGGGAAACCTCTGGAATTGGCACAGTATCAGTAACGATGTCTAGCTACAATATTTGAAGCAAATAAACTTGAGACGAACAACCTGTAACAAAACACCCGTATACTCAGTCACACAGTGTAGTGGGCACATGCAAAGTACTGGTGTCCAAGAACTATGCAGAGCGATAACAGCAGATGCAGCAGCAACAGCTGGCAAATGTGCCGCGTGACCCGTAGACCCCTCACGGACATCTTTCATGAGACATCCTGTATTTATTATACAAGTATATTACAAGTTATAAATTTAACTTTTACATTTGGGTAATTTACTGTGTAACCGAAATTTAGCTGATTTCTTTTAGTACTTCGCTTGTCATAATTTAGAGTCAATTGCCACTTTTCGCGCCAAACAGAATTGTTGTCTAAATCATTTTGCAGTTGGTTTTGATCATCTGTTGACTTTACAACACGGTAAATGACAGCAGCCATCCACAAAACTGGAGATATGTAAAATGCCTTTAACTATGAATCCTTTTATTTTTTTTATTTTACATGGCTAATTCCATGGTACCAAACTGAGGGGCAAATCTTCATGGTCATGGAAGGAGTCAGCATATTGAATTTACATCAGAAAAGTAATAATAGATAAAATAAAATGTATGTAAATCTTATGCAGAGGGCAAGTTTAGCCAGGTGTAGAAGTATGAAACCAGAATTTGGTTGCAATAATTATGCACATCTGTTGTTTGAAACTGATAAAGAATGTTCTATTCAAAATAATCTCCGTTGCTATTTATACATTTCCCCCAACTCTCTGGTGGGCTATTAATGCCAAGCCAAAAAAATTGTTCTTCTTTGGAAACGAAATAGTCTGCGAGCCATTTTTGTACATTTTTATACGAACTGAAGCGTTGTTCTGCCATAGTGTGTCCCAGTGATCCAAACAGATGATAATCAGATGGAGCCAAGTCTGGAGAATAAGCTGCATGCCCTAGTATTTCCCAATTGAATGCCTCGATCATTTCCCTGACCCGTTTTGCTGTGTGTGATGGATCATTATCATGGAGCAATATGAGTTTGTGTTGCCTTTCTCCAAATCCCAGCAATTTTTCATGTAATGCTCGACTTAAATTAATCATTTGCTGTTGGTAGCAATCAGTGTTAATGATTTCACCAACCAGTTTTAGCAATCTCATAATACATTACACCCTTCTGATTCCACGAAAAACAAGAGGATTGTGGATGACAATAGTTTGTCTAGATTCACCCATGATTTATGGCGCTTATGATTCTCAAAATATATCATTTTTTCATCACCTGTCACTATTCAATGGAGAAACAGCTTTCTTTTTTATCTGGTAAGCAGCATTTCACAAGTGGTCTTTCAATTTGCTTGCTGTCTTTCATTCAGTTCATGCAGAACCCATTTTCCCACTTTCTGCACCTTTCCCACTGCTCTCAATGGAAGATAAATGGCTTTCTCTGTCAAAGTGAATTGTTCTGTGAGTTCTTGTTGAGTTTGAGTATCATCTTCTTCCAATAAAGCCTGCAATTTGTTAGCTTCGAACTTTTTCGGTGGTTTCCCGTGCACGTAATCTCTCACGTCAAAATCACCGCTTTTCAGTATTTTGAACCACTCAAAACACTGTTTTTTTCCCAAGAACATGTTCGCTGAAAGCTTTGACAAGCATTCAATGCGATTCTGCAGCAGTTTTCTTCAAATGATAACAGGAAACCAATGCTGTCTGCAAATCGTAGTTCACAGGCACACAACTCAACACGTTTATGGGTTTGAAACAGATACCAATGTATGGAACTTGGGTTACCATGTGTTAATATTCGTCATCAACCATTACAGAAAGCAGATGGTGCTGCAGATGCAGTCTCATGAGCCCTACACAGATGTCTATCTATCTATAAGGAAATTCTAGTTTCATCCTACTACACCTGATAAGCATGTATTAGCATAATCAACAATGTAATATAGGAATGGGCTTAAATTGTTTTTCAGGAGCTCCCCAACAGAATAGGTGGTGTGGGCCATGAGAAAATTCTTCAGATTGAAAGTGTGAAGTTGCAGTAAAATGTTTTAATTATTGTGGTACCTTACCAAAAGTGGATGCAGCAGCACACTGCAAGCCTTTCTAGAGGTATGATCATAAAGCAAATTGGATTTCTGCCTAGTATTAACTGATTGATAGATGTTGAGTATTGAGAATAAGGTCATATTGTTAATGGTGTGCATGCATGTGTGTGTGTGTGTGTGTGTGTGTGTGTGAAATTTTCATTTGAGAGGCAAACATCAGAACCCCCAGACATGTGTTGACAAAAGGTTAACGAAATAAAACCAAATATTACTAAAACCCCCCATTTCTGGGCCAAAAATACCTTTTGTGAATGGGAAGAGTTATGCCTGAATATATGCCTCATGTCATAAGTGAATGAAAATAAATGAAGTAGACTAATTTTAATGTTAGATCACTGCTTATTGCAAATACTGTTTTAATGGTAAATATAACTGCAATCAGTTCTTCAACAATATTCTGAATATGGGCTTTCCATGACAGTTGACTATCGATCTGAACACCTAGAAATTTGAATTGTTCAGACTCATTAATCATATGCCCTGTGTAACCAAAATGGCAGTTTTAATTGACTTGTGTGTTATAAAATGTAGAAACTGGGTCTTACTTTGATTTAGCATCAATTTATTTTCTACAAGTGATGAACTTTGTCTTGAAATGCACTAGTTGACACACTGCCTATGTCACACATTCTTCACTACTCAGCTAGTGTCCTCAATAAACAAAAATATTTTTGAATCATCTGTCACATTAGAAGGCACATCATTGATATATTTAAAAAACAGTAGTGGTCCTAGTACTGACCTCTGGGGCATCCTCCTCCTTCACTTAACCTCACCCCAATCAGATGCCACCTCATAGCTGTTCTCATTACTGTGAAGTATGAGAGGAATCAGGTGTGGGCTACTCTTCTTATCCCATAATGTCCCAAATTCTGCAGTAATATCTTGTGATCAACATAATCAAACACCTTAGTTAACCCAAAGAAGTTATCTAGTGATCGTAACTTTCCATTTCACCTGTCAAGTGTCACGCAGAGAAAGAGAAAATAGCATTTTCAGTTAACATCTTCTGAAATCAAACTCTTGTTTGACAGCAAATTATATGCAGCCTTTTCAATAATGTTTGCAACATGGATGGCACAGAAACAGGTCTAAAAATTGTCTACATTATCCCTTTCACCTCTTCTATAAAGCAGTTGCACCACTGAGTACATTAATCACTCACAAAAATGGCCAATCCTACACACAAATTTTAAAGTGTGGGTAACAGAGGCAGCACAGTGCTTTATCATCCTGCTAGATACCCATCAGATCGATGAGTCACTCTTCTAACTCTTTTCAAACTTTTTTTGTAAAGCGGCCAATGATATAATACTGGCAAAATTGTTCTTGGGAAATTGTAATGTTATGGCATTGTTAAAGGCATTCTTTTTACATTCAACCAGTCTTACCTTCATAACAGAAAGCAGACTATGCCACAAGTATGGAATTACACCCATAATGGGAAAACTTATCCAATGAAACAGAGCAAAGTGAAACCATTGTTTTTGTTCTAGTATCGCTCCAGGCTTCAATATTTTTTTCTTTTTCTTTATTTGATCCCGCTTGGCACTTAAAGACATGATAGAAAACAGTATTAACACTATTTTTGAAGCTCTTGCCTCCCCCCCTTCCCCCAATCACACACACACATCCAAATGCACACTCCCCCTCCCTTCCCATTTTTGTCGTCTTCAAGCAGCTGAGTGTGCATACTTAATTGTTCCAAACATTTTGCACTGTCAACGTTTCAGTTTCCTATATTTCAAAGCAGCATCCACATTGATATGTGCATCTGCTGTTCTGCAAAGATGTCAGTTTGCTACAGTTATCTGTCACATACTGTTGCATTCACTGGTCTGAACTACATGTTTACACACGATAAAAAATTATAGTATGAGATTTTCACTCTGTAGCAGAGTGTGCACCCCCTGACATATTAAAACTAGTGCTGGACGAAACTTGAGATTGGCATCTTTGCCTTTCATGGGTAAGTGCTCTATGGACTGAACTGTGCAAGCACAACTCATGACTCATCCTCGCCTGCTTTTGCCAGTACTTGATCTCCTACCTATACCTACTAACAGTTGGTAGAGCACTTGCCCGTGAAGGGCAAAGGTGCAGAGTTGAATGTTGGACCAGCACACACTTTTAATCTGCCAGGGAGTTAAACATCAGTGCCCACTCTGTTGTAGAGTGAAAATATCATTAAGGAAACATCCTACAAGCTGTGGCTAAGCCATGTCTCCACAATATCCTTTCCTCCAAGAGCCCCAGTTTTGCAAGTTTCACATGAGAGCTTCTCTAAAGTTCGGAAGGTAGGAGACGAGGTATGGGCAGAAGCGAAGCTTTGAGGATGGACTGAGTGTCATGTTACCTCAGTCAGTAAGCAGCTGCCAGTGAAAGGCATAGGTTTCAATTTTGCATCTCAGTGTAGCACACAAATTTAATCTGCCAGGAAGTGTTACA
This sequence comes from Schistocerca gregaria, assembly GCF_023897955.1. Lineage (NCBI taxonomy): Eukaryota > Metazoa > Arthropoda > Insecta > Orthoptera > Acrididae > Schistocerca > Schistocerca gregaria. The sequence goes on from NC_064925.1 coordinate 542,144,820, forward strand.
AAAATAATGTGGCTGATCAAATGGTAATTGTGGAGAAAATTTCTTCGCATTTATTTCCTTTAAAGAATCTAAACTATAGGACAAAATTACTGTGTACACATACTAATACAACCCTTGAAAATTTGTGATGATTTTTGTATTATGATCAGTTAATATTCAATCTTTTATCCAATGACTGGTGGTTCTCCACTTAACTGCAGATCAACCAACCCAACTTTCTTTCAGTATGAAAACAACAAAGTGATGGTGTCACAGGTGTTTCACCAAAAACATTTGCTTCCAAGATGGTACAAGATTTTTTCCTGCACTCTGACCCTTGGGCCAATTTTTTTTTCACATTTAAAATGATAAATCTTTTTCGATGTATCCCATTCTCTACAATTCCTGCTTGCACAACTGAATAAAAACACACATGTATAACAGATTAATAAGGATTAAAACATAAAAAACAATGGAGCTGTCTGAACTCTATATTAAACAGTACAAGCCAGTCACTTAGAAACACATTCAAAATCTCCTCCAAAAAATTAGATGAAAGATCAGATATTATGTGAAAACACTTATCACAATAATCTTGCTGTTAGTTAAAGCAGGGAGATACCTAACAGGTTAACATCTCAGAATAATAAAATATTCTCCTTGAAATTTACTATACCTTAATTAGAAACCCATGTACCAATGAGAAGATCCTATTAAAAATAACAGGGAAAGGGAAGGGAGAGGTAGAGAAAAACACAGAAGAAAGTAAGGAATGAACAGTTCAATATTTTATTACCAAATAAAAGGGCCCAGAAGACATACAATTGGAATGGTACATTATTCATTATATAATTCTGTTTCTGAGAGCATAACCCCACAAAAAGAATAATATGTCGTATATCTGCTGCAATTTCTGGATCCATAACTTGTTACTATCATTCATTGAAAAAAAAATATTAACTTCATTAACCACTTCCTATTACAAAAAAGTATATAAGAATTATTTATGTTGAGAGTAAGTTTAAATAAAAACTAAAGTTAAAGAGTAACTCTTGCATTGTGATATTTTATCCACTTAGCTATTGTCAAACCTGATGTATTCATCAACGTTTAGTTTCCACAGATCCATGTGTTTGTAATACTCCTTGGAATAGGCTATGAGAGGTATTATTGAATGCCGAATGCAACTTCTTATTCTTTCTCTCATTTTACATACATAAGGATCCATAAGACCCACAGAAGATAGCAACAGATCCTCCGGAAACTTCAAATTTTGTAGCACCATTGGGTGTACCTGCTTTATTGTGTGGGTTAATCTTACAGCTGAGTTCAGGAGCTGCATTATCACTTCCTGTAATGATCAACTAATTGCATTAGTTCAAAGCTTGCATAGCAATGCCATAGAATCTATTATTTTAGTGTTAAAGGTATTACAAGTAAATCAAATCACAGGGAAACTGAGCTTTACAGGCATGACTGCATGCATAAATGTTATAGCCAGCTAAAATTCAAACTTCCAAGCACTCACTAGTTTGTAGTCTGTACACTACATTCAAAATAACTTATGGTACTGAACATGATAATTGCCCAAACTGAAAATAATTCTTAAAAATTTATATTTATATGACTGCTGGACATTAAGAGGTATTAGCTGATGATTTATTTATGTTCTTGATTTACAATGAGAAAACTGTAGTTTGCATTTCATATATCATTTCTGCACACTGTCAGACATTAAATTCCAATAGATTTATTGTCAAAGAGTTTTATAGCTGTTTATGTCATTCTCCTTGACAGCACAATTAATGCCACATCCCTATACACGAATATCCCGCACGTCCAGGGCCTCGCTGCAATGGAGCACTTCCTTTCACGCCGATCACCTGCCACCCTACCTAAAACCTCTTTCCTCGTCACCTTGGCCAGCTTCATCCTGACCCACAACTTCTTCACTTTTGAAGGCCAGACATACCAACAATTAAAGGGAACAGCCATGGGTACCAGGATGGCCCCTTCATATGCCAATCTATTTATGGGTCGCTTAGAGGAAGCCTTCTTGGTTACCCAAGCCTGCCAACACAAAGTTTGGTACAGAGTTATTGATGACATCTTCATGATCAGGACTCACAGTGAAGAACAACTCCAGAATTTCCTCTCCAACCTCAACTCCTTTGGTTCCATCAGATTCACCTGGTCCTACTCCAAATCCAATGCCACTTTCCTTGACGTTGACCTCCATCTGTCCAATGGCCAGCTTCACACATCCGTCCACATCAAACCCACCAACAAGCAACAGTACCTCCATTATGACAGCTGCCACCCATTCCATATCAAACGGTCCCTTCCCTACAGCCTAGGCCTTCGTGGCAAACGAATCTGCTCCAGTCCAGAATCCCTGAACCATTACACCAACAACCTGAAAACAGCTTTCGCACCCCGCAACTACCCTCCCAACCTGGTACAGAAGCAGGTAACCAGAGCCACTTCCTCATCCCCTCAAACCCAGAACCTCTCACAGAAGAACCCCAAAAGTGCCCCACTTGTGACAGAATACTTCCCGGGACTGGATCAGACCTTGAATGTGGCTCTCCAGCAGGGATACGACTTCCTAAAATCCTGCCCCGAAATGAGATCCATCCTTCATGAAATCCTCCCCACTCCACCAAGAGTGTCTTTCCGCCGTCCACCTAACCTTCGTAACCTCTTGGTTCATCCCTATGAAATCCCCAAACCACCTTCCCTACCCTCTGGCTCCTACCCTTGCAACTGCCCCCAGTGTAAAACCTGTCCTATGCACCCTCCCACCACCACCTACTCCAGTCCTGTAACCCGGAAGGTGTATACGATCAAAGGGAGAGCCACGTGTGAAAGCACCCAAGTGATTTACCAACTGACCTGCCTGCACTGTGACGCTTTCTATGTGGGAATGACCAGCAACAAACTGTCCATTCGCATGAATGGACACAGGCAGACAGTGTTTGTTGGTAATGAGGATCACCCTGTGGCTAAACATGCCTTTGTGCACGGCCAGCACATCTTGGCACAGTGTTACGCCGTCCGAGTTATCTGGATACTTCCCACCAACACCAACCTATCCGAACTCCGGAGATGGGAACTCGCCCTTCAGTATATCCTCTCTTCTCGATATCCGCCAGGCCTCAACCTCCGCTAATTTCAAGTTGCCGCCGCTCATACCTCACCTGTCTTTTAACAACTTCTTTGCCTCTGTACTTCCGCCTCGACTGACATCTCTGCCCTTACTCTTTGCCTTTAAATACGTCTGCTTTTGTCTGTGTATGCGCGGATGGATATGTGTGCGTGTGTGTGCAAGTGTACACCTGTCCTTTTTTTCCCCCTAAGCGAAGTCTTTCCACTCGCGGGATTGGAATGACTCCTTACCCTCTCCCTTAAAACCCACATCCTTTCTTCTTTCCCTCTCCTTCCTGAAGAAGCAACCATCGGTTGCGAAAGCTAGTAATTCTGTGTGTGTGTTTGTGTGTTTTGTTCATTGTGCCTGTCTGCCGGCACTTTCCCGCTTGGTAAGTCTTGGAATCTTTGTTTTTAATATATTTTTCCCATGTGGAAGTTTCTTTCTATTTTATTTACAACTGCTTAAACAGGCGGATACAAGATGTAAGTTAAGAGAACACTATATATCATTCTAATTGTTACTCTCAACTGGTGAATACCTAAATTGACTATAACTGAACAGCAAAAATTATAAAATCATTTCTCAGGAAGAAAGAAATTAGTAACCACACTTAGTGAAAAATATGTCAGGTCACACTAAAATGTTAAAATGCGATTGGGCACTCGAGACAGTTATCACGATAAAGTTTAACACAATGTATCAGCAAAAAAGACATTTCAAGAACAAAATCAACACACTGACAACTACATGACTGGTTTCTGTAACCATTTCTCAACTACTGGGTAGAAATAGAAAGAGGAAAAATGGAATTCTTCAGACACTAACAGAGAACAGGTAGAATAATCTCATGTCATAAGTGGTTCACTCCAAAAACTGTATTTATAATAATACCATGCTATTCAACCAAGCAGCAATAGAAAAATCAGTTAATATAATCTGCATTTAATTTTAACTGGTTGGTAACGCAATAGAAAGGGAGATGTAATTGGCTTATGCTTTAAATATGTCAAACACAGAATATGAAATAAGTTAAGAATTACAATAAACATTTGGTAGGTAGAAGCGGATGGGGCAGGAATTTATAAGGGAGAGACAAATTTTTGGATGAAAGGAAATGAAACATAGGAGAGAATATAGACTACAGTCATGTGATATGAGAATAAATAATGAATATGGCACAACTCTGAAACAGAGAAAAGTCTTGGTCGCACAATTCTTTATTAAGTGTTACGAGTTTCAAACCCCCCATGAACCTTGTCATTAGTAGGGCATCTTCAGTAGTTGCCAGGCCAACAGTCTGGATGTTTGACTGAGCTGGCCTTGTAACATCAACCAAAACAGCATTGCTGTGCTGGTACTGTGAACGGCTGAAACCAAGGAGAAACTACAGCCGTAATTTTTCTCGACAGCATGCAGCTTTACTGTATCATTAAATGATAATGGCGTCCTCTTTGGTAAAATATTCTGGAGGTAAAATAGTCCCCCAATATGATCTCTAGACAGGAACTACTCAGAAGGAAATTGTTATCAGGAGAAACAAAACTGGCATTCTATGGATTGGAGCATGGAATGTCAGATCCCTTAAACAGGCAGGCAGGTTAAAAAATGTAAAAAGGGAAATGGATAATTTAAAGTCAGATATAGTGAGACCAAGAGATGAATACACTAAGCAGATTCAGAAGGATGTAGGTTGCAGTAGGTACTAGGAGATGAAGACGCTTGCACAGGAGAGCTGCATCAAACCAGTCTGCACAGGATAGAGTAGCATGGAGAGCTGCATCAAACCAGTCTGAGGACTGAAGACGACAACAACAACAACAACATAGTGGGAATTAGTAAGTTCGATGGCAGGGGGGACAGGACTTCTGGGCAGGTCAATACAGGGTTATAAATACAAAATCAAATAGGGGTAATGCAGGAGTAGGTTTAATATTGAATAAAAAAATAGGAGTATGGGTAAGCTACTACGAACAGCATACTGAATGCATTATTGTAGCCAAGATAGACATGAAGCCCACACTTACAACAGCAGTACAAGTTTATATGCCAATAACTCCACAGATGAAGAAGAAATTGAAGAAATGTATGATGAGATAAAAGAAAAATATTCAAGTAGTTATGGAGATGAAAATTTAATAGTTATGGGGGACTGGAAGTCGATAGTAGGAAAAGGAAGAGAAGGAATAGTAGGAAGTGAATATGGACTGGGGTAAGGAATGAAAGAGGAAGCAGCCTGGTTGAATTTTGCACAGAACAAAACTTAATAATTACTAACACTTCGTTTAAGAATCATAAAAGAATTCTGTATACGTGGAAGAGCCCTCCAGACACTGGAAGTTTTCGGATTGATTATATATTGGTAAGACAGAGATTTAGGAACCAGGTTTTAAATTGAAAGATAGTTCCAAGGGCAGATGTGGACTGTGACCACAATTTATTGGTTATGAACTGTAGGTTAAAACTGAAGAAACTGCAGAAAGGAACGAATTCAAGGAGACACGACCTGGATAGACTGAAACAACTAGAGGTTGTACAGTTTCAGGTGGATCATAGGGGAATGATTGACAAAAACAGGTGAACGGAATACAGTACAAGAAGAATGGATAGCTATGAGAGAGGAAATATTCAGGGCAGCAGAGGATCAAGTAGGTATAAAGATGAAGGCTAGTAAAAATCCATGGGTAACACAAGAGATACTGAATTTAATTGATGAAAGGAGAAATGAAGTAAATGAAGCAGACAGAAAGGAATACAAACATCTCAAAAATGAGATCGATAAGAAGTGCAAAACAGCTAAGCAGGGATGGGTAGAGGACAAATGTAAGGATGTAGAGGTACATATCACTAGGGGTAAGATATACACTGCCTACAGGGAAATTAAAAGAGACCTTTGGAGAAAAGAGGATCACCTGTATGAATATCAAGAGCTCAGATGATAAACCAGTCCTAAGCAAAAAAGGGAAAGCCGAAAGGTGGAAGTGTTATATAGAGGGTCTATACAATAGGGTGATGTACTTGAGGGCAATATTGTGGAAATGGAAGAGGATGTAGATGAAGATGACATGGGAGATATTGTCACAGAAGGAGCCCAGTAGCGCAGTCGCCATAGTGTGGTGTTTACGATACGAGATTGTTACATAGAGGGTCATGAGTTCAAAACTCACCTGCACTGAAAACATTTTAATTTCTATATTTGGTCCAAGAACATTGTAGAAGTATCTACAAATGTCAGGAATCATTGTACTAAAATGTTCGGTAGCTGTATATATACCGTATGTGTTCTGGCCGGAGGCAGTTTGCTCCGCAGTCTTATATGTGCCACTGCTGAATAAACCTTTGTTAAGTGAAGTTAGTGTTCGTCATTCATCTAATTACACCTCCTTCTACATGACATTATTCTGGTGGAGATGCCAGGTATTGGAATTTGTGACAGCGCACATTATCGATGACACAGTGGCTCCCATCAGGCCACGACAGAGCCGCCGTTTACGTGGCGACAAATCTGAGTTCGAGCCATATTCAACAGATCACAATCTATCAGAGATGGAAGAAGAAGAAGAAGAAGAAGAAGAGGACATCATGATGACAGCAACTGTGTGTCACCACATGAGACATCCTTCCGCGTTCTCTGGTGATGATGGCCAAGATCCAAACAAGTGGCCGAAGGTATATGAGCATATAGCCAAATTTAACAAATGGGATGACACCATCTGTTTGGCTAACATATTTTTCTACTTGGAGGGCACTGCCAAGCAATGGTATGAGAACAATGAGGAGAAGTTCAAAACCTGGGAAGTATTCCAGGCAGAACTGCGCAAGTATTTCGGCGACACACAACGACAAAAGTGCAAGGGAAGATAAATTGAAGTGCAGGGCACAGCGTCCAGAAGAAACAACAGCATCCTACATTCAAGACGTCTTGGAGCTGTGTAAAATAGTGGATCCTCAAATGAAGGAGGAAGATAAGGTTGCACATCTCATGAAGGATGTTGCTGAGGACATGTATCAAGCCCTACTCCTGAAGGAAGTTTCGATAGCAGACAACTTCATAAAATGATGCCAGTATATCGAGACAATGCATAAAAAAAGAATTAAATGCAAGAAGATTGAATGTCTTCCAAAGTTTGTATCAGTGTCTGTGATGGAGGAAGAAACTAATTTCACAAGTGTTCTTTGTCATATAGTGAGAGAGGAAGTTCAGAAGGCACTAGGATTGCACGGCGAGCAGATAACTGAGACGCTTCAGGAGGTCATAAGGAAGTGGAACAGACATTGAACCCAATCCCTCGTCCTTCATTTCCCTTGAAAATGGTAAAAAAGTCGAGACCCAGGTGAAGTTATGTTCCTACAATGCCGTCTGAGAAACCTGTTTGTGCACCAAGGAAGACTGATGTCTGGAGGACCCAGGATAACCAACCAGTATGTTTCCACTGCAGAAAACCAGGACATGTGGTGCGCTATTGTCGACAAAGGCGGCGGATAATTGATGAAGCCTGCGCCAGAAGACATCAGACCGATCTTAGCCGATGTTAACTCCGGGAAAACAAAGATGAATAAGAAGATGTGGGTGCAGGATGACGTAGGTCACCATCACCACAAGCTAGCCGCTGGAGAGGACGCTCCCCAATACACCGATCAAGGTCTCCATCACCGTTTAGAAGCTACAGCCAATCACCTAGCCGCCGCAACCTGGAAAACGAAAGGGTGCGACCTTCCTTGGAGGTAAGGCCACCAAAGAGAAAAATCCTCCGCTGTCAATCACTACAAAAATGATAGGAAACTACGTCAATATCCTCATGGATGGCCAACCAGCCCAAGCTCTTGTGGACTCTGGAGCATCATATTTAGTCATTTCGGAGAAGTACCATTGCCAGCTGCAGAAAACAGTATTCATCGGCAACAAAAAATCTCTGCTGAAGGTGGCTAATGGGAAATATGTAAAACCTACAGGAAGATGTGTCATTCATGTGGATATAAGTGACTATACATAGCCCTCAGAATTCATCGTGTTACTAGAGTGTAGTCATGACGTCATTCTCAGATGGGACATTGATTGTGGTTGCCTGAAGATTACGCTAGACGAGATGAGATACTGTGGACAGGAAGATATGCATCCACTTGTGTGGAGATTGTGTGTGCTGGATGAAGTGATCATTCCTGCAGTCAGCACCAGAAAGGTAGCTGTCTTGTGTCATGCCATTCATCAACCCATAGATCTTGTAGTGGAATGCAAGAGAAGCGTACCACTGAAGGATAACTTGGTCATCCCAGCCTCTGTCATCTTGTTTAAGAACAGATTCGGTGAATTGTGGATAGTTAACGGTCACCGAGAACCATAGATCCTTCCATGATGCAAGTGTGTGGCAAACGCTGAGCCATTAATTGCAGAGCAGCTGAGCATCATAGAAACCTCCCATGCCGAGTCTGTGGGTGAAATTAGTGCTACCACTATGAGACAAGATCTTCTAGCTCGACTATTACCAGATCTCACTAAGGAACAACAGAAGAAGCTACCTGCCATTCTTCACGAGTTCTCTGAATGCCTCAATTCACAGGTGAAGAGCAAATTAGACAAATCTACAGTGAAGAACCGGATTAGAACTGGAGAGCATCAAGCAATAAGCCAGAGAGCATACCGTGAATGTCGAATAATTCGCAACAAGTTAGAGAAAATGATGAAGAATGACATCATTCAGCCTTCGCAGAGCCCATAGTCATCACCAGTGGTTCTCATCAGGAAGGATGGCAGTTGGCGCTTTTGTGTTGATTACAGGAAGCTTAATAAGATATCCAAAAAGGACGTTTACCCTCTTCCACGAATTGATGATACACTAGATTGTCTGAATGGGGCCAAGTTTTTGTCAACCATGGACATGTACTTGGGATACTGGCAGATCAAAGTAGATGAGGCTGATCGTGAGAAAACTGCAATCCTCACCACTGAGGGCCTGTATGAGTTCAAGGTAATGCCGTTTGGTTTGTGTAATGCACCAGCAACTTTTGAAGGACTGATGGATAATCTTCTAAGGCACCTGAATGGACGATGTGTCTTTGTTATTTAGATGACATCATAGTGTTCTCAGAGACACTTGATGAACACATAACAAGACTGAGGGTCATTCTTAAGTGTCTCCAACAAGCCAGACTGAAACTTAATCCAAGACAGGTTCTCTTTGGAGTAAAAGACATCAAAATACTTGGGCACCTTGTGGCAGCCAGACCCAGAAAAGGTGAGAGCTATAATGGAATTTCCTATTCCTAAAAGTATTAGAGATGTGAGAAGCTTCCTCGGATTATGTTCTTATTACTGTCATTTTATCACAGACTTTTGTATCAAAGCCAGGCCAAGAGTTGTTAAAAGCCAATGCTAAATTTATCTGGGGTGGTGCTCAACAAGATTCTTTTGATGAGCTGCAAAAAGCTCTGACAACTGACCCTGTACTTGGTCTCTATGATGAGAGAGCACCTACAGAACTACACACAGATGCCAGTGGGTATGGGATCGGTGCTGTTCTGGTGCAGATTGTGGCTGGGAAAGAGAAGGTTATAGCCTATGCTTCTAGGACACTTACAAAAGCCGAGAGAAACTACTCAACTACAGAAAGAGAATGTTTTGCTGTGATCTGTGGCATGTGCAAATTTCGACAGTATCTCTATGAAAGGCCATTCACAGTTGTTACAGAACATCATTCACTTTGTTGGTTGACAGGTCTTAAGTATCCAACAGAACGACTTGCCAGGTGTGCATTATGTCTTCAAGAGTATGACATTACCATATTGTGTACAAAAGTGCCAAGATGCCGACTTTCTCAAGAAATGCTGTGCAAGACCATCAAGACTTTAATGAAGATATTGACTGTCTCACTGCACTCCAGGATCTCTCTGCTGAGCAGAAGAAGGATGCCACAATATCTCAAATTATTTTGCCTTAAATCAGTCAGAGGATGTGAATGGACAATTTAAGGCAGTTAATGGATAAAGTTTGATCCATTTGGAAAGAGTGATTCCTAAACATATGCGCTTAGATGTTCTACAGAAATTCCATGATACACCTAAGGCCGGACATTTAGGATTTATTAAGACATACAATAGGATCTGTAAGAGATTTTTCTGGCCAGGTTTATTTAGATATCGCACTGTCGAGAGTGCCAGAGGAGAAAGGCAGTTCCTCAGAAACCACTTGGCCGACTCATACCAATTCCACCAGCTGAAACGCCTTTCCAGCATGTTGGGATTGACCTCCTCGGACGATTTCCAATGTCTGCTAGTGGCAATAGATGGATTATTGTTTGTACTGATAATCTGATGCGCTATGCCATTACAAAAGCCGTGAAAACAGCCGAAGCATATGAGGTAGCCAAATTCATCGTAGAAGACTTTGTACTAAAACACGATAATTACGGGTCGAGGGAAAGTTTTTCAATCAAATCTTGTGACAGAGATAAACTGTCGGTGCAACATTACTCACCACATGACAACTGCCTACCATCCGCAAACTAACGGGCTTACTGAACGCCTTAAACATGTTAACAATGTTCATCAATGCTGAGCAGAGAAACTGGGATGAGGTGCTACCTTTCATGAAATTCGCCTATAACACCGCCAAACAAGACACCAGAAGGTTTACGCCATTTTTCCTGGTGCATGGGCTTGAGGCGACGACGACGGACACTGTGCTTCCATTACATCCTGATGACGTGTATGATGACTACATCGGCCAGGTGTTAACCAGAGCTGAGGAAGCTTGGCAATTAGCTCGACTCCACACGCTGCAGGCTCAAGAAAACAATCGCTGAAGGTATGACGCAAGCCACTGGCCTGTTGCCTACCAGTCTCGTGACCTCGTCACTCCTGTTTGGAAGATTGGTTTCTCTGAGAAGCTCCTCAGGCGCTACTTTGGACCTTATAAGGTTGTAAGACGGTTGTCTGATGTTACTTATGAAGTTGAAGATTTCGACTCTGACACAAGAGGACGAAAGTGCAGAGATATGGTACACATCCTTCGAATGAAGCGCTATAAGGATCCTGCAACCAGGGTACATTTGAAGCTTCAGTGACAGGCAACAAGTGGAAAGGTACCAAAGAACATAGAAGCAAGGGAAGTTCTAAGAAGATCACCATCAGGGTGAACATCAGTCATCGGGAGTTGGAGTATGCAGGACCAATAACTCGTTCCTGGAGTAGGAGGACATAACACTGAGACACTGTTCTCTTAAGGAGGGAGCAATGTCACAGAATGAGCCAAGTAGTGCAGTCGCCGTAGTATGGTGGTTGTTGTTGTTGTTGTTGTCTTCAGTCCTGAGACTGGTTTGATGCAGCTCTCCATGCTACTCTATCCTGTGCAAGCTGCTTCATCTCCCAGTACCTACTGCAACCTACATCCTTCTGAATCTGCTTAGTGTACTCATCTCTCGGTCTCCCTCTACGATTTTTACCCTCCACGCTGCCCTCCAATGCTAAATTTGTGATCCCTTGATGCCTCAAAACATGTCCTACCAACCGATCCCTTCTTCTAGTCAAGTTGTGCCACAAACTTCTCTTCTCCCCAATCCTATTCAATACCTCCTCATTAGTTACGTGATCTATCCACCTTATCTTCAGTATTCTTCTGTAGCACCACATTTCGAAAGCTTCTATTCTCTTCTTGTCCAAACTAGTTATCGTCCATGTTTCACTTCCATACATGGCTACACTCCAAACAAATACTTTCAGAAACGACTTCCTGATACATAAATCTATATTCGATGTTAACAAATTTCTCTTCTTCAGAAACGCTTTCCTTGCCATTGCCAGTCTACATTTTATATCCTCTCTACTTCGACCATCATCAGTTATTTTACTTCCTAAATAGCAAAACTCCTTTACTACTTTAAGTGTCTCATTTCCTAATCTAATTCCCTCAGCATCACCCGATTTAATTTGACTACATTCCATTATCCTCGTTTTGCTTTTGTTGATGTTCATCTTATATCCTCCTTTCAAGACACTGTCCATTCCGTTCAACTGCTCTTCCAAGTCCTTTGCCGTCTCAGACAGAATTACAATGTCATCGGCGAACCTCAAAGTTTTTACTTCGTCTCCCTGAATTTTAATACCTACTCCAAATTTTTCTTTTGTTTCCTTTACTGCTTGCTCAATATACAGATTGAATAACATCGGGGAGAGGCTACAACCCTGTCTCACTCCTTTCCCAACCACTGCTTCCCTTTCATGCCCCTCGACTCTTATGACTGCCATCTGGTTTCTTTACAAATTATAAATAGCCTTTCGCTCCCTGTATTTTACCCCTGCCACCTTTAGAATTTGAAAAAGAGTATTCCAGTCAACATTGTCAAAAGCTTTCTCTAAGTCTACAAATGCTAGAAACGTAGGTTTGCCTTTTCTTAATCTTTCTTCTAAGATAAGTCATAAGGTCAGTATTGCCTCACGTGTTCCAACATTTCGACGGAATCCAAACTGATCCTCCCCGAGGTCTGCATCAACCAGTTTTTCCATTCGTCTGTAAAGAATTCGCGTTAGTATTTTGCAGCCGTGACTTATTAAACTGATAGTTCGGTAATTTTCACATCTGTCAGCACCTGCTTTCTTTGGGATTGGAATTATTATATTCTTCTTGAAGTCTGAGGGTATTTCGCCTGTCTCATACATCTTGCTCACCAGCTGGTAGAGTTTTCTCAGTACTGGTTGTCCCAAGGCCGTCAGTAGTTCTAATGGAATGTTGTCTACTCCGGGGGCCTTGTTTCGACTCAGGTCTTTCAGTGCTCTGTCAAACTCTTCACGCAGTATCGTATCTCCCATTTCGTCTTCATCTACATCCTCTTCCATTTCCATAATATTGTCCTCAAGTACATCGCCCTTGTATAAACCTTCCATATACTCCTTCCACCTTTCTGCCTTCCCTTCTTTGCTTAGAACTGGGCTGCCATCTGAGCTCTTGATATTCATACACTTGGTTCTCTTCTCTCCAAAGGTCTCTTTAATTTTCCTGTAGGCAGTATCTATCTCACCCCTAGTGAGATAAGCTTCTACATCCTTACATTTGTCCTCTAGCCATCCCTGTTTAGCCATTTTGCTCTTCCTGTCGATCTCATTTTTGAGACGTTTGTATTCCTTTTTGTCTGCTTCATTTACTGCATTTTTATATTTTCTCCTTTTATCAATTAAACTCAATATTTCTTCTGTTACCCAAGGATTTCTAGCAGCCCTCGTCTTTGTACCTACGTTATCCTCTGCTGCCTTCACTACTACATCCCTCAGAGCTACCCATTCTTCTTCTACTGTAGTTATTTCCCCAATTCCTGTCAATTGTTCCCTTATGCTCTCCTGTAACTCTGTACAACCTCTGGTTCTTTCACTTTATCAAGGTCCCATCTCCTTAAAATCCCACCTTTTTGCAGTTTCTTCAGTTTTAATCTACAGGTCATAACCAATAGATTGTGGTCAGAGTCCACATCTGCCCCTGGAAATGTCTTAAAATTTAAAACCTGGTTCCTACATCTCTGTCTTACCATTATATAATCTATCTGAAACCTGTCAGTATCTCCCGCCTTCTTCCATGTGTACAGCATTCTTTTATGATTCTTGAACCAAGTGTTAGCTATGATTAATTTATGCTCTGTGCAAAATTCTACCAGGCAGCTTCCTCTTTCATTTCTTCTCCCCAATCCATATTCACCTACCATGTTTCCTTCTCTCCCTTTTCCTACTGACTAATTCCAGTCACCCATGACTATTAAATTTTCGTCTCCTTTCACTACCTGAATAATTTCTTTTATCTCATCATACATTTCTTCAGTTTCTTCGTCATCTGCAGAGCCAGTTTGCATATAAACGTGTACTACTGTAGTAGGCGTGGGCTTCGTGTCGATCTTGGCCACAATAATGCGTTCACTATACTGTTTGTAGTAGCTTACCAGCACTCCAATTTTTTTATTCATTATTGAACCTACTCCTGCATTACCTTTATTTGATTTTGTGTTTATGACCCTGTATTCACCTGACCAAAAGTCTTGTTCCTCCTGCCACCAAACTTCACTATTTCCCACTATATCTAACTTTAACCTGCCCATTTCCCTTTTTAAATTTTCTAACCTACCTGCCCGATTAAGGGATCTGACATTCCACGCTCCGATCCGTAGAACGCCAGTTTTCTTTCTCCTGATATGGTGGTTATGATACTATATTGATATATAGATATATATAGAGATATATATGATACTATATTGATATATAGATAGAGTTGTGAGTTCAGAACTCACCTGAACAGAGACATTTTAATTTCTATATTCGGTTTGAGTACCCACAAACAGCACGAATCGTACTGAAATGTTCAGTAGCTGTATATATACCGTATGTGTCCTGGCTGGAGGCACTGCTCCGCACTCTTGTATATGTAAGTGCTGAATAAACCTTTGTTAAGTGAAGTTAGTGTTCCGTCATCCATCTACTTACACCTTCCTCTACGAAACAATATGATACTGCATGAAGAATTGGACAGAACACTGAAAGATCTAAGTAGAAACAAGAGCCCAGGAGTACACAACATTCCGTTAGAAATACTGATAGCCTTGGGAAAGTCACCCATGACCAAACTCTTCCATCTGGTGGGCAAGATGTTCAAATGTGTGTGAAATCTTATGGGACTTAACTGCTAAGGTCATCAGTCCCTAAGCTTACACACTACTTAACCTAAATTATCCTAAGAACAAACACACACAACCATGCCTGAGGGAGGACTCGAACCTCCGCAGGGACCAGCCGCACAGTCTATGACTGTAGCGCTAATCCCGTGTGGCCAAGATGTGCGAGACCAGGCGAAATACCCTCAGACTTCAAGAAGAATATAACAATTCCAACTCCAAAGAAATCAGGTGCTCAAAGGTGATAGAATTACAAAACTATCAGTTTAATGAAATACTAACACAAATTCTTTACAGATGAATGGAAAATCTGGTAGAAGATGCCTCAAGGTAGATCAGTTTGGATTCAGTAGAAATGTAGGTACACAGGAGGCAATACCGACCCTACAACTTATTTTAGAAGCTAGGTTAAGAAAAGGCAAAACTACGTTTATGGTATTTGTAGATTTAGAGAAAGCTTTTGACAGTGTTGAGTGGAATACTGTCTTTCAAATTTTGAAGGTAGCAGGGGTAAAATACAGCGAGTGAAAGGCTATTTACAACTTGTACAGAAACCAGAATACTGTTATGAGTCGAGGGGCACGAAAGGGAAGCAATGGTTGATAAGGGAGAGAAACAGGTTTGTAGCCTGCCCCTGATGTTATTCAATCTGTACACTGAACAAGCAGTAAAGGAAACCAAAGAAAAATTTGGAGCAGAAATTAAAATCCAAGGAAAAGAAAAATTTGGAGCAGAAATTAAAATCCAAGGAGAAGAAATAAAAACCTTCATGTTTGCCAATGACATTGTAATTCTGTCGAAGACAAAAAAGGACTTGGAAGAACAGTTGAACGGAATGGACAGTGTGTTGAAAGCAGGATAAAAGGTGAGCATCAGGAAAGCAAAATGAGAATACTGGAATGTAGTCAAATAAAATTAAATGATGCTGAGGGAATTAGACTAGGAAATGAGATACTTAAAGTAGTGCATGAGTTTTGCTATTTGGGCAGCAAAATAACTGAGAATGGTTGAAGTAGAGAGGATATAAATTGCGGACTGGCGATGGTAAGGAAAACGTATCTGAAGAGGAGAAATTTGTTAATATTGAGTACCGATTTAAGTGCAGGAAGTCTTTTCTGAAAATATTTGTGTCAAGTGTAGCCATGTATGGATGTGAAACATAGACGATAAACAGTTTCGACAAGAAGAGAACAGGAGCTTTTGAAACGTGTTGCTATAGAATAATGCTGAAGATTAGATGGGTATATTACGTAACTTATGAGGAGGTACTAAATAGAATGGGGGAGAAGAGGAATGTGTGCCACAAGTTGACTAGAAGGGATCAATTGATAGGACACTTTCTGAAGCATCAAGGAATCAATTCGGTACTGAAAGGAACCGTGGAGGGTAAAAATCGCAGAGGGAGAACAAGAGATGAATACACTAAGCAGATTCAGGAGGATGTAGGTTGCAGTAGTTACTTGGAGATGAAGAGGCTTGCACAGGATAGAGTAGCATGAAGAGCTGCATCAAACCAGTGTTTGGACTGAAGACCACAACAACAACATGCCTTTCAAAATTTCATCATCACGTAACGATTAGTAAAAAATTGTGCGATCAAGACCATTCTATATTTCAAAGCTGTGCCACATCTAAGTGGTGACCTGCCTTTACCACATATGTATATATCCATAAAGTAATTGGAATAATGAATATGCTTCACAATATTGGATAAATTAGTAACTATATAAAGGTATCACAACGAAAAGTCTCTTGAGAAAACTGTAAAATCACGAGACAAAACTTCTGGACAGGAGGCAGGGAGGAAATGCATACTTCAATCTGCCTACATAAAATATACAACAATAGCATTAGATTTGCACTAGTGTTCTGTAAGGAACTTCCTTTATAGTTTTCATTGCACTTTGCCAGAAGGCTTCCAACAAATCTGAATCTTCCATTTGCCATTCTCTACAACTTATTAAATGTGTTGGTCCATTTACATATCCCTTCTTAGTATTTATTACTCCTGAATATTTATGCAATTTGACTTGCTCCAAATTTCCACAATTTCTTTTGTAAATGTATAGTGTTGGATTCTTTATCTTTGTTATGGGTTTTATCTTGCATTTGTTCACATTTAGTGTGTGCTGTAATTCATTAGACCAAAAGGATTCCATTGAATTAAGATATTTCAATTACTTTTTAATAGTATAAACAGACAGTCTAGTGAACTTCATACGTAACATAACCTGAATGTCATTAATTTGGATAGCAAATGTACACCAAGCAAGCCGGGTAGCCTGGAATGG
Organism: Schistocerca gregaria; assembly: GCF_023897955.1. Lineage (NCBI taxonomy): Eukaryota > Metazoa > Arthropoda > Insecta > Orthoptera > Acrididae > Schistocerca > Schistocerca gregaria. Next base: position 542,161,880 of record NC_064925.1, read on the forward strand.
ACTTGAATCACGAATGCATAACTTATTCAGTTTGGACTTTGCTTCTAAAGTAGTCTTAAGTGAACATGTGTCCTTATACAACATGTCTCCTCATACGGCATGAACTATACATATTTTGCCTTGAATAAATTTGGAGCCTTTTATTAATATTGTAATTTTTAGTTATTGGAGAAATTGCCATTTATTAGGCACACAATACAGCACTCTTTGACTACCATCACAACAAAACAGCGATGAGAATGTTTGAACACGAGAGATAATTTAGTGCTTCATACAGACCATATTTTTGAAATTTACTCAGTGAACCAATGGGTGTCCCACCACTTCTTTGACTCTTCTCTGACACTTACTGCATGGATTGAATTCCTCTCTAGAAACAACACCATACTCAAGGGAGAGAGAATACCACCACCTTCATTAGACACTTGTTTACTACTCATCTTTGCTTTTGAATAAACAATGACACTGACTGTGGCATTGCAGGATTCCTTGATCGCATTTTAGACTAGTAAAGCAACACCCAGAGTGCTCATGCTGCTCCAGTTCACGCAACAGGTCAGAGGCAACTTTCTGCTCTCAAGACACAACATGAAAACCACCTGTCTGCTCTTAGGACATACCGGGGAAACAAGTTCTTAGTAACTTACACTCTTTGTGTTAATTGTTTGATAACCCAACAGTGAAGGGCCAAATGCAATTATTGTCTAAAGAAAGGCTACAAGGCCTAAGTGTAGAATTCTTCACAATGGATGAAAGTAAAGGGCGCAAGTTTTATGTAACTTTCAGCTCAACGCTATTTTAGCATGTTCCACAAAACCTTTAAATTTAGACTTCATAATCTGCTGCACCATCACTGGAAGGATTTGCAAACATATTGACAGTTAGGCTCACCACAGCTCACATCGTTCCACCATCATCTGACCAGTTACAGCAATGACTGCATACCAGTCTGCAGCCATTTCTATACTAATGTATGTTATACAGATACCACAATTTCAGCAAAGTAGTTAGTGGTCAAATCATAGGACTCTTGTAATATTCTTGGTCTCGACCTATTCGCAAAGTTGGGAATGGGAGTGCACAACTCAACCAATATGGTGCACACTACAATACTCCACATTCACCTTATGGAATTCTTAAGCAGCACACCTAAGACAGTCACCATCCAGCAGCAAAGCTCAACCTTCAACACCAGGGGACCCTGCTTTCTTGTTGGGCTGGTTGACCATAGTGATTTATAAAATATGGTATGTCTGCCCAGATTCAAGCTATAAAGAGCTTTTCTCCATTTCATCATGCAAAAGACAATGGATGCCAGCTCAAATTACCAAGTTGTTGGCTATCTCCAGATCAGATAACCGAACAGACAATCAGGCCCTGCGAGGAAGCGTCTCAACAGCTATAACAGGTTTGACTTCGTGCAACAAGAATGATGCTATGTTTTATTCTTGGACACACTCCATTTGGGTCTCCATCTCGGCTAGCCATAGCACCCAAAGCCAGGGTCTTCCTGACTCCAGGGCCACATCTCCATGAGCAAGATGTGACTGCTGATTTCAACACTGTTCCGAAGGAGGTTGATTTCGCTGATCCAGAGACATCTCAACCCATCTGCACACCCTCTATGGCCGTTCTCCACAAAATAAAGAGGGGTCCACCATCTTTCATCCCTCCCTAGTGAGAAGGGAGAGGGGAGAGGGAGAGGTTGCTGTTTATTGGGGCTCGTATGTACCCACAGTTCAGCCGGTCTGCTGGGTTGCCTGCTCTGCAGACATCAACAGCATAACAACAACATGTTTATAGTCAGGCCTGCTGATGGCCCCGTTCGGACAGATGGCACCAGAGGCAGCTCCCAAGGCTGCCTTACCCCCTCCTTACAACAGCCATTTGCATGAAAAGATAGCAAGACAAGTAACCTTCCACTTGGCCAGTATTTGAGATACAGCACAGCTCCAAGCCCCAGAGTATTCAGACTATAGCTCCAGTTCAATTGTGATACCAGTGAAGTGAAATAATGAGCAGCTACCTCTGAATTCTATGGGAAGTTTTTCATAAATTCCCCAGCCGTGGGCTAGGGAATGCCAGATTTGTACTCTGGTTTATGAATATTTACAGACTGCAATCTGGCTAGCTTGGGCTGGGCATTGAATCAGTAATAAGTAACTTACCTGGTTTTGATTTTGCTTCTAAGCAATCTTTAATGAACTTGTGCATTTTATCCAGATTTTCCTCATATAACTTGACATGTATACATTGTGGCTTGAGTAAATTAGTGACTTTAATACTATCATTTGTAGTTACATAGTCACCTTGGAGAAACTACCAGTTATGAGGCATGCAGTACAGTACCCTGCGAGTGCCGTCACAACAGAATGTAAGCTTTTTTATCCGTAAGTGTACAAGCAATTTTTACCTACAAAGTCTTTGAATCAGGTTTGCTTAAAAGGTAAAAATAGGAAAATACATTAATATCTAATTGCTGGCATGGTGGCCCTTGTTTAACACACGTGCAGTAATTGACTTTCCATTCACAATCAATCATTTGATTACGTTCTAAAATGTAAATTCTTCTCTTGAATATTCACTGGAAGTTGAAAAGTATATTTCATCATTTCACAAAATTAAATTACAGTATCCACGTACAAATGTATGACCACAAACTATTTAAAAATTGGAGGAATGTATACAGCAAGCAGCCAGCTATTTTCAGACTTAATACATGCTTGGATGCAAGCTTGCGCGCATGTGCTAGCAAGAGCATGCGCACGCACACGCACGCGTGCGCATGCATACACGCGCACACACACACACACACACACACACACACACACACACACACACACACACACAAACATGTGTGCATGTGTGAATAATTATCATGGCATCTCATTTCACCTAGCAACCTATAACACCCTGTCACTCTCCACCTTAAAACAACTTAAACAACAAGCTGAGAATATGTGTGCCACTTAACATTCTGGAAGAAAGGGGAGTTGATAATAAACTGCTAGAGACTATAAATGCAACCTTGGTTAACACCAAGTCCCAAATAAAATTTCAGGATGACACTCTAAACCCTTCCACAACACCAGGACTTTGATAGGGAAGTCTATTTTTTGCCACTTTTGTTCAATTGCGAATTGGAAAAAATAACACAAGAATGGGTCCATAAGCTTAAACTTAAGAACCTTTAAGGATTGGGACTATGTTTACCTTTCCCAGGATGATACAGACATAATGACATCAGATTTCCAAACAGCAAAGAACAAGTTAATGTACTGAAATAAGTGACATATATGGCACAACAGATTGTCTTGTAAATACCTTATGAAAAACAGAGGTTGAGTCAAATATCAAGGACAATACAAATCAGCTAAACACAGAATGTGATACATTAGAATAGCTTTAAATATCTGGATTCATACATTCCAGTTAATGACTCACCCTCCTCTAAAACTACCTTTTTTTATAGAAATAATCGATAACATGTATACTATTGATTCTTGCATAGGTTAAAATTATCTCAACTGTTTCACTAAAAGAATTAATATGATTTTGTCTATAATGTATTACATTTCAGGCTAAAATGTATAAAAAAGAAATTAATGTGTTACAATCAATATGTACTAACAGTAAATATACACTTCTTTTAAGAATAAGTAAAATTACAAAATTTCTGGCATAGTTAAAATTCATTTTATTAACTGCACAATCTAACGTTAATTATTAAATTTGTTTCTGGATTTCTTTATGAAATAATGATATAATTTGGTAAAGATTATTCTCCTCTCCAGAAAATTTGTGAAATATTTTGCTTTGTAAACTCTTTGGAAATTTTGAGTACAGCAGAATGTAAGTAGTGGTGGGCATCCCTCTGACGGAAATGCACGTGTTTTGCTAAAATTGTCAACAACTATGTAAGTTTTGGTATGGCAGAAGTTAAAATTGTAAAGTCGGTGTGATTTAGAACAATGGAATAAAATAAAAAGGATGTTCACAGCAACAGGCAAATCTTCATCAGTTATTTAGTGTAACAAGACCTCGCAACGCTGAATCAAAATTTTCAACAGGAATAATGTACTCCTTGACACAATAAGATTTTGAGCCAGCAACAGCAAAAACAACGAGATAAAGTTAAGTACAAAAGTTCTTCTTTTGTAATCTTACTCCTCTCCAAGTGTTTCAAAATTTGTGCAAAGAATGAGAACTTTATTGGAGATGTGTGGAAGGATAAGATTACACAGTCAACAGGCTAGATAAAGAAGCCTTGAAAAGAAGATCCAGAAAAATGGAAATAGCTTTCCAAACTTTGCATACAACTCTCATAAAACTAATGAAAGGACACACACACACACACACACACACACACACACACACACACACACACACACACACACTAGTGTTTTATCCTCTCTGAGAGATGTTTCTTAATGAAATATTGGCAGATAGAGAGAAAGCTCTTACAATTTACTGGGTCCCATTTATGAAAACAGAATCAACATAGAAAAAAATCAAAAGAAGAAATATATTCTAAAAAATAGTACATTATGGATACAATGCAGAAACACAAGTCCAGTTTTACAATCACCTAAGAAAAATGAATGATTCCAAATGGATGAGACATCTTCAGAACAGCAATAGTGATGTTTGGGGCATGCCAAGCTGAGATCATTTATTCAAACATATTGGAAGAAATACAACCCCTACAGCACAATAAAATGAACTTTTATTAAAATTTATCTTAATAATGCCCTCTGCTGAAAAGCACACAGTGAAGAATGGGAGTTCACAAATTGGTAAACTTCCTCACAGAATCAAATTTATTACAATTTCATGTACAAAATGGTGCAATTTGTAAATAGCAATGACTGTTTTCACAGTTGCAAAAGGAGGGAAGGATGAAACACTGTAGGATTTGACACAAGTGTTGCACTTGCCAAATATCTACATTGTAAGTACAGCATAGTTCTGCTAATCCAAACCCCAGTAACTCGAACATGAAATATGTTGGTCTAAGAATGGAAAACTGTGTAGTAAACTGCTGCACATATACACTATTTTAATTTACACAGTATACACTATTTTAATTTACACAGTACAGTAAACAGGCATTAGAAAAATTAGCAAGAAACCATTAGGATTAAACAATGCATAACAATGAAAGAAAAGCTGTCAAACTTACTAAAATACAGTGAACATTTTATCCCTATTTTTTAGATGACAAAAACTCAGTCATTGTTTTTTGGCGTAATGAAGCCAGTCTGTTATATGACACATATTTGTGCCATCGTCTCATAAAACATCAAATCAGCAGTTCTGGCAGTGGGCTGTTGCTCCAAATAACATAGCACGAGGTCAAGGGCTTCTGCTGCTGCGTCACTGTGTGGCACCAGCTCTCCTTTGTCCCTTTCAGGCTCATTGTTACTTTCGTCACAGCAGTCCACTTCTTCCTGGTCTTGAGTCACAGCAGAAAGTAAATCAGCATCACTAAGGTTTTTCACACATGCCCCATCCGCTGCCATCCACTCATTTAAGTCTCCTTCACTAGCTTCTTCACATCCACGGATTGTCTGTATCATTTGTAGTAGATTTTCCTCTTCATTTTTAACTAGGTTGTCCTGAAATTCAAGAGATGTCCACAGTTTTCTCTACGATCTTCTAGGAGCATTTCCTGAAATATTCTGCCATGCCTCAGTGGCTCAATAAACAACATTGTCTTTTTTATTTTGTCCACTAAAGGAATGCTATCATCTTGGATCAGCATTCTTAAAAATTGTTTTCTGTAATTCAGTTTTAATGTTTGCAATATGCCCTGATCCATTGGCTGTAGAAGTGGTGTAACATTCGGCGACAAAAACTTCGCCACAATTTCTCCATTACATTATTCCTCAGTGCTGGGGTGAGATGGCATGTTATCAATCAAAAGGATTGCACTGAGAGACAAATGATTTTCCTTAGAAAATCGTCAAACAGAGGGAACAAACTGGCCATTCTTTGAACACCTTACCATCCATCCATGCTTTTTTCTGGTTGCGATAATAAGGGACTTCATGTTTGCAGTTTTTAAAAGCTCTGGGCCTAGCAGATTTGCCTGTCAGCTTTAAAGGCAGCTTGTTATTACCAGCAGCATTGCTGCACGCTAATAAAGTCACATGATCTTTGCACTTTTTAAAACCAGGAGCATGGTCTTCTGCTTTTGATGTCAGTCTTTTGGTTGGCAATGCCCTAAAATTAAGGGCAGTCTTGTCAGCGTTATAAATTTGTTGGGAGAATACTTTCCCTCTCTTATCATTTTTTCAAACTGAACCAAGTATTCCTTCACTGTATCACAGTCAGAAGATAGCTTCTCTCCAGTAATTGTTAGCTGACAGTTTCCATGATGTTTTTCGAATTTGTCCAACCAACCCGTACTCGCACTAAAAGAATCACCACCATTCATTAACTTTCACAAGCTGCGATATCGTCGCGAAAAAACAGTGACCCGGATATGTAATAAGTTTCCTTTAATTTACCTCTATGGTCACAAACTGTTTGATAACAGATTACCAGTTTCGGTCTTTAATGACTATCATCAGATCTGTTTCATAAACTGCAGTACATTAAGACTTTGTTTTTATGAAACAGATCTGACAATGGTCATTAAAGACCGAAACCGGTAATTTGTTATCAAACAGTTTGTGACCATAGACATAAATTAAAGGAAACTTATTCAATAACTTGTTTGGGTAAACAGCCTTCTGAACCAGTGCTCCACTCAAAGGAATTCCCCTTCCTCTTTCTTACACAAACCAAAGGAAAAGAACTTCATCCACTTTATCGTACTGGGACTGTTTCAAAGTCTGGTGAATTTTGAGTGTTTTTCTTGAAGACATTGCACAAGACTGTTCAAGCTTCACTCGGTTCTTCTTCCAATCACACTCGCCCTTGTCAAGCAGCTTCAAAGCATTCATTTTTTTCTTTGAGAGTTAATGTTGCATGTTTCCGTTTACTCATGACAAAAATACGTACACCACTACACCTGAACAAATACAATACAACTGTTACAAGTGCCAGTAATCAATAACTAACATAACCAGCAGTTTGAGAGCCAATGGCAGTGCACTGACCTCAGACACTACAAAGGTCTCAACAATGCACAAAAAAAAGGACGGACAGGGAGTAAGAGTGAGCCATTGTTCCCACACTTGTTCCCATTTCTTACCATGGTGTACCTACTTATCTGCTTGATATTCTTGATTTCAGAAACTCATCAGCATACTTCTGGCTCATACGAACAAATCGGTAATCCAAACAAGGTCTGGTCACGATTAGTTTAGATTAACGGGACTCTACCGTATTACAAATTTCAACAGTTTTACACAATATAAATGATTTTAGCCAGGATGATGTATTCTCTAGCCAATTTGTGCTACCTTTATACTCACTTGATTCATTTGGGAAAACTAAACTAAATTTAGTGGCTTAGCCTATCAAAAAAATTTGAAATTCAGTTTCACAGTGTTGAATGTTCATATATTTCCTGGTTCAGAATCTACAACATTGGTTGTTGAAGTGAAACTAGATATGAAATGTATGTGTCATCATAACAAGCATCAGAGATCAACAAAGAGGCTCAACCATTAAGCTATAGCAATTGATTAAGCAAACAAAATATTTAAAGTATTATAGTTCTAAAAAAAATGCTAGTCTTTATAAAACAAACCTCAAAATTTAGTGGATTTGTGTTGTAGAACACACCATTTTCATCCACATTCAAATATAAAACAAATATAGGCATGCCTAATGGTTTGAACTGGGTGTTGACAACATCATCACCCCATGTAAATGTCTCATCGCAGTCCATGGTACACAGACATGGGGTTTCTATTAGATTTGTTAACATCTGTAGTGAGGCTTCAATTAACTGTCTGAGTGCACTCTGTAAACAAAAAAATATAAAGGATGTAGTTTAATAAGAGCAAAACATTTTGTCACAGCAATAGTAGAAAATTTAAAATTAACAAAAAAATTATTAATTCATGAAGGTAGCTTCCAAATTACATGTCTGTTATCTATTTATATTCATGAAAAATAATTCAGAAGTATGCACTTGCCTGTTCAGAATCTTTCACTTTCATTTCTCCTATAAGAGATCATCTGTCAAAAATGAGATGATCATTTTTTGGACAATTGACTTTTAGGTTGATATAGAACTAACATAGTGAAATTGAAAATAGCGCAGTTATATTCTTTTTCAGTGATGTACCTTCACATATCCCCACTTGCTTTGCTGTACATATAAGTGATGGTTAACACCAACTGCCCACATTGTGAAGGCTTCATGATGCTCTGATGAGACAAAACATGACGATCACCCACTTATTAAGCTTGTTTGTCTGTCTCTGGAACAAATTACATCACTGATTCTGCGTATCAGAGATCTGACAGTTTGTTGGTAGATTTGTGGAGATGTGTGGCTTTAGATGTCTATGCACAGGTCACGTGATTCATGTAAATAATGGGCTACTGATTTCTGTACATGTTGATAGTGCCCAGTAACAATCCAGGTGGGTTCCACAGGATTTACATCAGGTAAATTTGGTTGCTGAGATAGCAATGTGAATACACTATAATGCTCTTCAAACCACAGTAGTACAGTTCTAGCTCCAAGAAACAGACAGTTATACTGGTGAAAGATGACATTTCCATCGAGGAAGACATTAGGCATGAAGGGATGCAAGTGCTCCACAGCTGTCATCGTATCTTCGATTTCTTCCACAGGTCCCAGGCAACCACAGGAGAATGTCTCCCATAGCATGGTACTGCTCACACCATCCTGCGTCCATGGTGCGCTGCATATTTTGAGCCGCCATTCAGCTCAATGACGACATCTGTGGAGGAAACCATTGACCTAGTGTAGCAAAAATGTGATTCATTGAAAGAGCTGACACACTTCCATTAATCAATGGTTGAATCCTGATAGTCCTGTGCCCACTGCAATTGTAACTGATGAAGTCATTGGATCAAAATGTGAACATGTAGGGTAGCCTACTTGGGAGCTCTATGTTCCACAACATACAATGAACGTGTGCTCCGAGACACTTGTGCATGCACCAGCACTGTGCTCTTTTGGCAGAGATGCCACAGATCACCATCTATACTACTTTACAGCACAGGCAAGCCTCCGAACCCAACACTCTGTGAACGGCCATGGACATCCAACCATTTAGCAGCTAGTGGTAGTTTCACTGTCCTCTACCTCTTTCTGTAGAGGCTCACGACAGTAGCAGGTGAACATTCTAATAGCTTCAGCATTTTCAAGATACTCTTTTGTAGGATCTGCATAATAATATCTTCCCTTTTTGAAAGTCATTTATCTCAATGGATTTTCCCATTCACAGCCCATACCTTCGCTAGGATGTTACCCTGTTCTTGTCTGCTCTGTTTAAATACTTTTGTTACCATGTAACATGCCTGCAATGTCATAAGGCAGCAAGTAACATTGCTGTGGGCAGGGGTCACAATGTTGTGACTTATCAGTATATATCCCCCTTGGAAAAGTACATCAGGAATGCTTCATAGGTAGATGCTGCTGCTTCCAGGGACTTGAAATGATGGCCAACAGCAGCGAAACAATCAAATGATCTCAACTGTACGCACGTTGTGTGCTACATAGTTCTGAAAAAGGGTTTATCTATAAGCCAGGAATGTTCCCTACTCATTAATGTGCCTATCAACAATTCAGCACATTGACTATTTGGTGATATATTAACTTTACATTTTAAATTATTTATCACTTTTTCTCTTTTCTCTCTTAATAAATATAAATGTTAACAGAAATCAAATCATCAAAAACTCTTTTTCAAGGTAGCCCCCATAAGTCTACTGGGACTTATTATAATGATATTGCTGCATCCTGCAACTAGAGTGAGTGAATATGCATGTAGTGTCACTGCACATGTGTACTTAAATCAGTCACCAACTGGATTCACACAGGCTGACCACTAGAGGACACGTAAAGGAAGCATGCGCATGGCATGGTTTTCGCCGCACATATACCAGTGGCTCACACCTAAATACGTGCGAAACAGTGCCAAATCACTCTCCCTTATGTTCTTTTAGTTTGTACCACTCACATCAGTTGTTCTGTGTGTCACTTAAGTTGCACCTTCTGTACGATTCTTTTGTCTTGTAACGTGTGAAGTTACGAAAGGCTTATTTCTGTTATTATTCAGAGGTGTATGAATAAAGTCATATTTGGATCAGTTTTATGTATTACTTGTTTACTACATAATTGGTGACGAGTTTGGACTGGTCTCCATGTGTGCAGCCTTTAAGTGCAGTTTCAGTGGGTATAGTTATTATGGGTGCTTTTCTACCAGCTCTGACTGAACGGCTTACTTCGCCAATTACTCTTTGTCGACTTCCATTAACAGCAGGGTACTATTCCACTGGTCCATCCACCAACTTTTTATCCGTATGACAATTCAGCCAAGGACTGGGAAGCTCAAGAAAACAGACTTAGACTGCATTTTTTGGCTTTTGGTATGACAGACTCGAATTTGTACATAGCCTTATTCCTCTCAAGGATTCCACCCAAGGTGTGTCAATCACTGTGTCAGATTGCTCCTTATAAGAACCGGCAGCTCTTACATTTGATCACGTGTGCAGTTTATTGTCCAAACACCATCACAAATGAATGCATGACAGAGTGGCACGAGTTGAATCAGTTATTATGAAAAGGTCACAAGTCCAACTTTTCATAAATTCATATTTCAGTATTTTTGCATTCTCTATCTATAGACGCATGCAACTGCGTTGAGAACGTCATGAGTTTTAAAGCCAAGAAAATCGTTGCCAAAGTATTTAGTTGGTACGAAAATATCATGAGTTTTCGTACTACATGTTCCATTAGTTTTATGTAATATTTTTTGAATCACCAGACATAGGCTACGGTTCATGTCCCAACATTAACAACAATCAGATTTTACCAGTACTGATTTCAGGATCTATTGTTGGCACCACATTGTAAAAAACATCTTGCGTGGTTCTTGTCTAACCTTTCATTAGTAGTGTTAATTTAATCAGAAAAGAGAGCATGGACTCAAATGAAGAAGTTAGCAGTCATAACAAACAGGAAAGGTATACGGCATTATGATAAATACAAAGAAGGTTAGGTTACAAGGAGAAGAATACATTAGCTACAAAGGACAAAACATTCCTGCAACTGCAATGGGGAAAAATTTAAGTATGAATTTAAAAACTAAATGTTGAATACATGTTTTGTATATGTATAGTTAAAATGTTTCCCTTGTTTATTCTAATCCAAAAAGTAGGGAGAAGAAGTTCAAATATCATGTTCAAGTTTAGGGAAAGAGAATACTGGTATGTGAAACTGCATTTATTTGTATTCATGGCCTGAAGAGTGAGAGGAGGATTCGAAGATTAGGAGACCTGCTGGTTTTAGGAAAATCTCCTGTAGATAACATGGGAATCAGAGCTATAAAAGGTGATGTTATTGATAAAACAAAGGAACACATTGAATCGTTTGAGGTAAACGTTACTCACTATGCAAACAGAGATATTAAGTATTTGAAGGCTGGTTTGAATGTAAACATCATGCATTCAAAAGATGTTTGTGGTACTTTGAGGAGCTTAAAACTAAACTAAAAACACTTACATTTGTGATTGAGCTAAAAGAGTGATTGTTGCTGAGCAAATAGTTCATATTCGAAGGACCAAGAAGCTTTATAAAAAGATAAAAACTGTACATGAAAAGTGCAAGAAAACCAATGTTGTCAAAGGCATATGTATGGATTTTATGCAGTGTGTACCATTTCCCTACATTCCAGTACAGGAAGTGTCTTACCTACATCAGCTCTGGGTCTTTACTTTCTGTATTTTCGACCTTAAGAGTGGCAAACCTCATTCCTTTGTATTTCATGAAGGAATAGCCAAAAAGGGAGCTAATGAGATTTGTAGTTTCTTGCTTGCATTCTTCAAAGAACGTTACTTTTGCCTAGGACAAAACCGTAACAATACGGTAGTCAGATTCCTAGTGGCATTAGTAGGGACTGGTATGTTTGAAAAAAACTTTCAATACTTTCCTATCCGAGGACACTCTTTCCTACCTTGTGATAGGATGTTTGAGGGTATAAGAAGAAAGTTATGACAAACTGATAAGAGTTTACACTGTGAAAGAATATATTGAACTTATTCTTCATTCTGCCAATAAAAATAACTCATTCATTGTCAACTACCTTGAGGATAGGTGGCCAGATCTTTTTAAACACAATTCCCAGGGTTCAGAAACACTATAGGAAAAGACGGTTCAACGAAAGTCAACTTCAGTGTTTCACAGTACAATATGTTTGAGTATAACAGCCACAACCCAGAGGTATTAGTAGACCGATCATTCATTGATGGACTGACTCAAAACTCTTTCAGACTTTTAAAACCCTAGCAAATATCAGACTCCCAGCAACCTTAGCACATGGAGAGAAATATCCTATAAACAAAGATAAGATAAACGATATACAAAAACTGGAACAGTACATCCCAGAGGAGCATAAAAACTTTTATATTAATTTATTCACTTGGTCTATAACAGCTGAAGATGAAAATGTATGAAACCTACAGAAAATGTTGCAACAATGCTTATCTGTTATGATGATAATGTTAAAAAACTATTTGTAATTTTTGTTTATTAATAAATTATTCTATAGTTGTAATATTACATATTTTAATTAGGTTCAAAATGGTCATGTGTCCAAGATAAAAAAAAATTAATCTGAAGAATATGAAAATAAAAATTGATGATTTGAAGATGTAGATACAATGGTTTCCACGGACACCAGAGTATAAAAATCCAAGTACTTCATATCTTCTACCATTGAAGCATAAAACAGTTTTCTTTGAATATCTCAAAGTCATGTTTTATGGACTTTGACATTTTCATAATAACCAATTCAATTCTACCAATGCTGCAAGAAACCAAGCCAATCATACAAGGCCAGGACAGTCGAACTTCACAGACCTAACCATAAGTTTAATTCATTACTGATGCCCATAATGACTCTTATGCAGACTTTATAGTGTGTGACAATTATTTGTTTAGCTCCAGACAAGGAAGTGCACCATAAGGCTCTATTCTGTGAAAAACCACCACTGGCAGAAGCTTTGAAAATAGCTCATTGGAGTTTCTTGGGCAGTGGGTGATCAAATTGAAGTGTGAGGTGATGTGGCAGTAGTGGCACGAGATGTACCCACTAGGACAACAGATAGTGTGCATGAGGAATTGGCAGTGGTGATGATAAACATGCAGGCCCAGCATTGAACAGACCAGGACCAGCCCAAGCAACTGCAACTGCCACAGTGGCAGCATCAGTGATCTCTGTTTCCATCTTCTCTTTTCTGTTTTGTCCAGCATGAACATTTAATGTGGCCTAAGCACTGCAATTCTTGTAATGCTTGCCAGAAAAAAGGCCATGTGGCCTTTGTGAGTCATTTGCCAAAGGTTTCTCAGGATTTGGACATGGTTTAAACTGTGTGACTCCAAAGCTTGTGACTTCTCCCAGGTGCTGCAGTGACATTACTGACTTCTCAAACCTATGTGAGTTTAGGCACACTGCAATTGACACCGGTCACACAGAATCGGTCAGTATAACAAACAGAACTTTGTGCTGTTGGGACAATCTACGGCATCTGCCTCTTACAAGTTAGTGATTCGTTCCACTACATTTTTGGTGGATGCTGATGACAGTGATGAGAATTTGTTCGGGATTCGACACATTTCAAGCATTTGGATTTTCTGTGACTGATACAATTCGCTTTTTGGCTGATCTGTTTCTCATCTGGAAACACTGTGTGAGGAGTTTCGACTTATTTTCAGATTGTATGAGGTGTGCTACCTATTTTTCTGCTCATATTTGTTTAAAATCCACGGCTTGGTCTCATTTTTGTCATGCACATCCTATTCCTGTCACCCTGAAAGATCAAGTAAATGCAGAATTGGAAAGCTTTCAATCTCTAGGGGTGGTGCAACCTGGTATGGCTAGATATTGGTCATCTCTGTTGGTTGTAGTTTGGAAGCTGACAAGGAACTTCGCCTCTATGGCTACTCAAGTACTACTGCCAATGCACAGTGGATCATGGATACGTATCCTCTCCCATGCCAGGAGCAATTGTTGGTAAAAATATTGGGTGGTCAGTACTTATCTACTACTGATTAGTCAGAAGTGTCTCTGCAGGTTCCTGAGGATGAAGAGTCTCAGCGAGTTCTGGTTTTCAATACTCCTTTTGATCCCTTTGTGCCTTCCTTCTGGTGTGGCTAGTGCCCCTGCTAGTTTCCAATGATTTTTAGAGCAGCTGACTATGAGTGCCCCAGGTTGCATTATCTAGGTGAAAGTGTTGTCATGGGCTCCTCTGAGGGCAATCACCTGAGAAACTTGAGCAATTTATTTTCTATCTTACAGACCACAGGCTTACAGTGTAACCTAACGAAATCTGTTTTTTCAACCTCCAATTTTTTATTTGGGGTTCGAGGTCTCACGGCATGACACACACTGCCAGACCACATCACCACTGTTATGTCTATGCCTCACCTCTCGTCCACAAATGAGCTTAAGGCCTTCCTAAGGAATATAGCCTACTACAATAAATTCCTGTTGGGGGCAGCCACATTGGCTCACCCATTGCATACCTTGTTATGCAAGAACATACCTTTTTGCTGGAGCCTGGATTGTGAACACACTTTTTGAATGTTGAAATCCAAACTACACTTGGCCCCTTGTTTAGCTACAATCTCTCTGGACCAGCACTTAGTTTTGGCGACTGATGCCTCACAGTATGGCTTCAGTTTAGCCCTATCGCACTGAAATGACAATGGCTCTGAATGACCTATTGCTTTCACTCATCAGTATTACACTATCATAATTCTTTGTCATAGCTGATATGTCATATTTATGTCAAAGAAATTTGATGCTGTAATAGGGAACTTTGTCAAATCTTACTTGTTTTCAAATAAATACGATCAAATCTATGGCCTCGCTGTCTTCTCTTCACTGCAATGTGAAATGTTACCAATTGGAGCACTAGCATTGCTGCAGCGTTCTGTCACCAATACTGTATTTGTAAACATGGCTGCGAAGTTTAATTCATGTGTGCCGTCAACTACAAAATTAATAGAAATGTATGAAGCTAATGAGACGCTTTATAACATGAGGCACCCTGAGTACAAAAATAGATTAAGAAGAGTGGAGAGCTACAAAAAATTGCAGAGGCCATTTACCGTGAGGTTTGGCCCAGGTGCACAGCTGCGGACATAAAGTAAATAAACGGCCTCTGCTCAAGCTACTCTCATGCAATACGACAATGAAAAATGCACCACACTGTAGAGCATCTCAAAGAATTTATTTATTTATCATCAAAATATACCTCTACATGTCAACCACTTGAAGCACGAAGAATATCCAGTCTGTACTCAATTTCTTGGCGAGTTCTTCGTTAACATTTCGTCTGTTATAGTTGCAATCACATTAGTGATATAATGTCACTACATAGGAATATCATCCACTTTTGTCGGATACATGTGGTCCTTCACAAATACCCACATGAAGAAATCAAGTGGCATAATGTCAGGTGAACGTGGTGGCCAGGCAATGGATCCTCCGTGTCCAATCCAACGACTGGGAAATTTCCTATTCAGGAGCTTGTGAACAGCCGTTGACCAATGCGGCGGAGCTCCATCTTGTTGAAAAATGATGTTGGGTTGCAAGTCTTGTATCTGAGGGTACACAAATACACTGACCCATTCGTTGTTTGTTCCGCAAAGAAGAACGGTCCAACAATCCGTGCAGATTTTGCGAACCCTAAATCCGAACATTATGCCTATTAACCCTTCCTGATAGATGAAAGGTTGCCTCATCTGAAAATCAACGTATTTCCAAGAAACTGGCGTCCATATCAATACGCTGCAGCATATCTGCAGCAAATTGTTGTTGGTGTGGTTTGTTGTTCTGCGTCAGATGTTGCAGAATGTGCACTTTGTAAGCACACATACGAAGACACTGGTGAACTACACAATGCAATGTTCATCGAAGTACATCAAGCTGCCTAGGTGCTTGACAAATTGACTTTCATGGGCTTCTGAGAAATGTCTGATGTCCTCCACTGTCTCTTCTGAAACTCTATAACGTGCACTGCCAGAATGTTTCAGAACACTTCCTGTTGCCACAAACTCCCTGTACCCTTCCTTAATTGTTTTCACATCAAGTGGATCACATTCATACACATGGCGGTAATTTGTTTGCACCATAATTGGCAATTTTTTTTCAGCAAAACACATTACTACTTGCGCATGCTGCCGTGGAGTTGACATTTTCACTTAATGTGACCACGCTGCACTCTGGCGATGATACTTGGCACTTCTGATGTGGGGATATTAATTCTTTGTAATGCTCTACAATATGGTGCACTTTTCATATCGTATCTACTGGGTTTTTCCCTCCTGCGTCCTTGAGATCAGGAAGGTTTGAGTGAGACACAGAGTACATATGAAATTTTCTGACGTGACTAGTCTTCTTAATCTATTTTTGTACTCATGATGCTTCATTCATTTCTATTAATTTTGTAGTTGTGAAACACAAAATGTAATTATTGCTTTGTTGTTGTTGTGGTCTTCAGTCCTGAGAGTGGTTTGATGCAGCTCTCCAAGCTACTCTATCCTGTGCAAGCTTCTTCATCTCCCAGTACCTACTGCAGCCTACATCCTTCTGAATCTGCTTAGTGTATTCATCTCTTGGTCTCCCTCTACGATTTTTACCCTCCACGCTGCCATCCAATACTAAATTGGTGATCCCTCGATGTCTCAGAACATGCCCTACCAACCGATTCCTCCTTCTAATCAAGTTGTGCCATCAGGCTCCTCTTCTCCTGAATTCTACTCAATACTTCTTCATTAGTTATGTGATCTACCCATCTAATCTTCAGCATTCTTCTGTAGGAGCAAATTTCGAAAGATTCTATTCTCTTCTTGTCTAATCTATTTATTGTCCACATTTCACTTCCATACATGGCTACACTCCATACAAATACTTTCAGAAATGACTTCCTGACAATTAAATCTATACACGATGTTAACAAATTTTTCTTCTTCAGAAACCCTTTCCTTGTCATTGACAGTCTCAATTTTATATCCTCTCCACTTCGACCATCATCAGTTATTTTGCTCCCCAAATACCAAAACTCCTTTACTACTTTAAGTGTTTCATTTCCTAATCTAATTCACTCAGCATCACCCGACTTAATTCCACTACATTCCATAATCCTCATTTTGCTTTTGTTAATGTTCATCTTATACCCTCCTTTCAAGACACTGTCCATTCCGTTCAACTGCTCTTCCAAGTCCTTTGCTGTCTCAGACAGAATTACAATGTCATTGGCGAACCTCGAAGTTTTTATTTCTTCTCCATGGATTTTAATACCTACTCCGAAATTTTCTTTTGTTTCCTTTACTGCTTGCTCAATATACAGATTGAATAACATCGGGGAGAGACTACAACCCTGTCTCACTCCCTTCCCAACCACAGCCTCCCTTTCATGCCCCTCGACTCTTATAACTGGCATCTGGTTTCTGTACAAATTGTAAATACCCTTTCGCTCCCTGTATTTTACCCCTGCCACCTTTAGAATTTGAAAGAGAGTATTCCAGTCAACATTCTCAAAAGCTTTCTCTAAGTCTACAAATGCTAGAAATATAGGTTTGCCTTTCCTTAATCTTTCTTCTAAGATGAGTCATAGGGTCAGTATTGCCTTACGTGATCTTCCCCAAGGTCGGCTTCTATCAATTTTTCCACTCGTCTGTAAAGAATTCACGTTAGTATTTTGCAGCTCTGACTTATTACACTGATAGTTCGGTAATTTTCACATCTGTCAACACCTGCTTTCTTTGGGATTGGAATTACTATATTCTTCTTGAAGTCGGGTATTTCGCCTGTCTCATAAAATCTTGCTAACCAGATGGTAGTGTTTTGTCAGGACTGGCTCTCACAACGCTGTCAGTAGTTCTAATTGAATGTTGTCTACTCCGGGAGCCTTGTTTCGACTCAGGTCTTTCAGTGCTCTGTGAAACTCTTCACACAGTATCGTATCTCCCATTT
The DNA here is from genome assembly GCF_023897955.1 of Schistocerca gregaria. Classification (NCBI taxonomy): domain Eukaryota; kingdom Metazoa; phylum Arthropoda; class Insecta; order Orthoptera; family Acrididae; genus Schistocerca; species Schistocerca gregaria. Next base: position 542,180,017 of record NC_064925.1, read on the forward strand.
CATCTTCATCTTCATCTACATCCTCTTCCATTTCCATAATATTGCCGTCAAGTACATCACCCTTGTATAGACCCTCTATATACTCCTTCCACCTTTCTGCTTTCCCTTCTTTGCTTAGAACTGGGTTTCCATCTGAGCTCTTGATGTTCATACAAGTGGTTCTCTTATCTCCAAAGGTCTCTTTAATTTTCCTGTAGGGAGTATCTATCTTACCCCTAGTGAGATAAGCCTCTACATCCTTACATTTGTCCTCTAGCCATCCCTGCTTAGCCATTTTGCACTTATTGTCGATCTCATTTTTGAGACGTTCGTATTCCTTTTTGCCTGCTTCATTTACTGCATTTTTATATTTTCTCCTTTCATTATTTAAATCCAATATTTCTTCTGTTACCCAAGGGTAATCGTAGAGGGAGACCAAGAGATGACTACACTACGCAGATTCTGAAGGATGTAGGCTGCAGTGGGTACTGGGAGATGAAGAGGCTTGCACAGGATAGAGTAGCATGGAGAGTTGCATCAAACCAGTCTCAGGACTGAAGACCACAACAACAACAACCCAAGAGTTTCAACTAGACCTCGTCTTTTTATCTATTTGATCCTCTGTTGCCTTCATCCCTCAAAGCTACCCCTTCTTCTTCTACTGTATTTCTTTCCCCCATTTCTGTCAATTGTTCCCCTATACTCTCCCTGAAACTCTGTACAACCTCTGGTTTAGTCAGTTTATCCAGGTCCCATCTCCTTAAATTCCCACCTTTTTGCAGTTTCTTCAGTTTTGATCTACAGTTCATAACCAATAGATTGTGGTCAGAGTCCACATCTGCCCCGTGAAATGTTTTACAATTTAAAACCTGGTTCCTAAATCTCTGTCTTACCATTATATCTATCTGATACCTTTTAATACCTCCACGATTCTTCCATGTATACAACCTTCTTTTATGATTCTTGAACCAAGTTTTAGCTATGATTAAGTTATGCTCTGTGCAAAATTCTGCCAGACGGCTTCCTCTTTCATTTCTTAGCCCCAATCCATATTCACCTACTATGTTTCCTTCTCTCCCTTTTCCTACTCCTGAATTCCAGTCACCCATGACTATTAAATTTTCGTTTCCCTTCACTACCTGAATAATTTCTTTTATCTCATCATACATTTCATCAATTTCTTCATCATCTGCAGAGCTAGTTGCCATATAAACTTGTACTACTGTAGTAGGCGTGGGCTTCATGTCTATCTTGGCCACAATAATGTGTTCACTATGCTGTTTGTAGTTGTAGTAGCTTACCTGTACTCCTATTTTTTAAATTCATTATTAAACCTACTCCTGCATTACCCCTATTTGATTTTGTATTTATAACCCTGTATTCACCTGACCAAAAGTCTTGTTCTTCCTCCCACTGAACTTCACTAATTCCCACTATATCTAACTTCAACCTATTCATTTCCCTCTTTAAATTTTATAATCTACCTGCCCGATTAAGGGATCTGACACTCCATGCTCTGATCTGTAGAATGCCAGTTTTCTTTCTCCTGATAACAACGTCCTGTTGAGTAGTCCCCGCCCGGAGATCCGAATGGGGGACTATTTTACCTCCGGAATATTTTACCCAAGTGGACACCATCATCATTTAATCATACAGTAAAGCTGCATGCCCTTGGGAAAAATTACGGCTGTAGTTTCCCCTTGCTTTCAGCCGTTCACTGTACCAGCACTGCAAGGCTGTTTTGGTTAGTGTTACCATGCCAGATCAGTCAATCATCCTGACTGTTGCCCCTGCAACTACTGAAAAGTCTGCTGCCCTTCTTCAGGAACCACACATTTGTCTGGCATCTCAACAGATACCTCTCCATTGTGGCTGCATGTACGGTACGGCTATCTGTATCGTTGAGGCACGCAAGCCTTCCCACCAACGGCAAGGTCCATGGTTCATGGGGGGATACTTGATCTACAATAAAAATAGTTCTTATTGCACAAGAAGTGAACTGAAGATTTATTTACTTTCAGATATGGGTCCTTTAGTGCTTTATAGATTGCTTCACACATTCCAGGGATTATTTTAGTTAATGTGCACTGTGGCGGGTATTCGAGTGCTGTACTGTAAGCTAGGGTAACTCTCTTCTGTAGCAAGAAATCAGAGTGTTACTGTGAGCCTGTCTTCTGCAGATACAGCAGTTCTTAAGCGAGTACTGTGCTTTGTGATATGACAAGACACTTCACTGAGCAAATACTGAAATCTGTTCTCATCCAGTCTTAAGTAATTTATGTACAACTTGACGTCCTCCACTAGAAGCTCACATAACAAATTTTGTTGAATGCTTTTATCGTCTCGTCATAACACCCATGGCTTCACTGAGTTAAGTTTCTATTTTTTCCCCCCTGCTTCTCTTCCAAAAGCGCAAACAGTACAATTGTAGTACGTGCAACTGCTGCGCATAATAACAAGTTGTTGCTGTCAACCATCTTGAACTTTAACGAAAAATATGATGACAAGGTAACACTCCTTTTTAGCACAACGTCAAATAACTCTGTCAAACAAGTTTGACAAATATTTGATCATATCTTTGTCAAAGAAATTTGATAGTGTAATATTGGCCTCAGTCTCTCACTCCGGCCCAGCATTGTTAGTCTCAGGTGGAAAAAGAGGCTCTAGCCATAGCCTCCCATGAACCATGGACCTTGCCGTTGGTGGGGAGGCTTGCGTGCCTCAGCGGTACAGATAGCCGTACCGTAGGTGCAACCACAACAGAGGGGTATCTGTTGAAAGGCCAGACAAATGCGTGGTTCCTGAAGAGGGGCAGCAGCCTTTTCTGTAGTTTCAAGGGCAACAGTCTGGATGATTGACTGATCTGGCCTTGTAACAATAACCAAAACGGCCTAGCTGTGCTGGTACTGCGAACGGCTGAAAGCAAGAGGAAACTATGACCGTAATTTTTCCCGAGGGCATGCAGCTTTACTGTATGATTAAATGATGATGGCATCCTCTTGCGTAAAATATTCCGGAGGTAAAATAGTCCCCCATTCGAATCTCCGGGCGGGGACTACTCAAGAGGATATCGTTATCAGGAGAAAGAAAACTGGTGTTCTACGGATCGGAGTGTGGAATGTCAGATCCCTTAATCGGGCAGGTAGGTTAGAAAATTTAAAAAGGGAAATGGGCAGGTTAAAGTTAGATATAGTGGGAAATAGTGACGTTTGGTGGCAGGAGGAACAAGACTTTTGGTCAGGTGAATACAGGGTCATAAACACAAAATCAAATAAAGGTAATGCAGGAGTGGGTTCAATAATGAATAAAAAAAATGGAGTGCTGGTAAGCTACTACAAACAGTATAGTGAACGCATTATTGTGGCCAAGATCGACACGAAGCCCACGCCTACTACAGTAGTACACGTTTATATGCAAACTGGCTCTGCAGATGACGAAGAAACTGAAGAAATGTATGATGAGATAAAAGAAATTATTCAGGTAGTGAAAGGAGACGAAAATTTAATAGTCATGGGTGACTGGAATTAGTCAGTAGGAAAAGGGAGAGAAGGAAACATGGTAGGTGAATATGGATTGGGGAGAAGAAATGAAAGAGGAAGCTGCCTGGTAGAATTTTGCACAGAGCATAAATTAATCATAGCTAACACTTGGTTCAAGAATCATAAAAGAATGCTGTACACATGGAAGAAGGCGGGAGATACTGACAGGTTTCAGATAGATTATATAACGGTAAGACAGAGATGTAGGAACCAGGTTTTAAATTTTAAGACATTTCCAGGGGCAGATGTGGACTCTGACCACAATCTATTGGTTATGACCTGTAGATTAAAACTGAAGAAACTGCAAAAAGGTGGGATTTTAAGGAGATGGGACCTTGATAAAGTGAAAGAACCAGAGGTTGTACAGAGTTACAGGAGAGCATAAGGGAACAATGGACAGGAATTGGGGAAATAACTACAGTAGAAGAAGAATGGGTAGCTTTGAGGGATGAAGTAGTGAAGGTAGCAGAGGATCAAGTAGGTAAAAAGACGAGGGCTAGTAGAAATCCTTGGGTAACAGAAGAAATATTGAATTTAATTGATGAAAGGAGAAAAATAAAAATGCAGTAAATGAAGCAGGCAAAAAGGAATACAAACGTCTCAAAAATGAGATCGACAGAAAGTGCAAAATGGCTAAGCTGGGATGGCTAGAGGATAAATGTAAGGATGTAGAGGCTTATCTCACTACGGGTAAAATAGATACTGCCTACAGGAAAATTAAAGAGACCTTTGCAGAAGGGAGAACCCCTTGTATGAATATCAAGAGCTCAGATGGAAACCCACTTCTAAGCAAAGAAGGGAAAGCTGAAAGGTGGAAGGAGTATATAGAGGGTCTATACAAGGGCAATGTACTTGGGGACAATATTCTGGAAATGGAAGAGGATGTAGATGAAGATGAAGATGAAATGGGAGATATGATACTGCGTGAAGAGTTTCACAGAGCACTGAAACACCTGAGTTGAAACAAGGCCCCCGGAGTAGACAACATTCCATTGAAACTACTGACGGCCTTGGGAGAGCCAGTCCTGACAAAACTCTACCATCTGGTGAGCAAGATGTATGAAACAGGTGAAATACCCTCAGACTTCAAGAAGAATATAGTAATTCCAATCCCAAAGAAAGCAGGTGTTGACAGATGTGAAAATTACCGAACTATTAGTTTAAGAAGTCACAGCTGCAAAATACTAACGCGAATTCTTTACAGACTAGTAGAAGCCTTCCTTGGGGAAGATCAGTTTGGATTCCATAGAAATATTGGAACACGTGGGGCAATACTGACCCTACGACTTATCTTGGAAGCTAGATTAAGGAAGGGCAAACCTACGTTTCTAGCATTTGTAGACTTAGAAAAAGCTTTTGACAATGTTGACTGGAATACTCTCTTTCAAATTCTGAAGGTGGCAGGGAAAAAATACAGGGAGCGAGAGGCTATTTACAATTTGTACATAAAAGTCGAGGGACATGAAAGGGAAGCAGTGGTTGGGAATGGAATGAGACAGGGTTGTAGTCTCTCCCCGATGTTATTCAATCTGTATATTGAGCAAGCAGTAAAGGAAACTCAAGAAAAATTCGGAGTAGGTATTAAAATCCATGGAGAAGAAATAAAAATTTTGAGGTTCGCTGATGACATTGTAATTCTGTCTGAGACAGCAAAGGACTTGGAAGAGCAGTTGAACGGAATGGATAGGGTCTTGAAAGGAGGATATAAGATGAACATCAACAAAAGCAAAACGAGGATAATGGAATGTAGTGGAATTAAGTCGGGTGATGTTGAGAGTATTAGATTAGGACATTTAAAGTAGTAAAGGAGTTTTGATATTTGGGGAGCAAAATAACTGATGATGGTCGAAGTAGAGAGGACATAAAATGTAGACTGGCAATGGCAAGGAAAGCGTTTCTGAAGAAGAGAAATTTGTTAACATCGAGTATAGATTTAAGTGTCAGGAAGTCATTTCTGAAAGTATTTGTATGGAGTGTAGCATTGTATGGAAATGAAACATGGACGATAAATACTTTGGACAAGAAGAGAATAGTAGCTTTCGAAATGTGGTGATACAGAAGAATGCTGAAGATTAGATGGGTAGATCACATAACTAATGAGGAAGTGTTGAATAGGATTGGGGAGAAGAGAAGTTTGTGGCACAACTTGACCAGAAGAAGGGATCGGTTGGCAGGACATGTCCTGAGGCATCAAGGGATCACCAATGTAGTATTGTAGGGCATCGTGGAGGGTCAAAATCTTAGAGGGAGACCAAGAGGTGAATACACTAAGCAGATTCAGAAGGATGTAGGTTGCAGTAGGTACTGGGAGATGAAGAAGCTTGCACAGGATAGAGTAGCATGGAGAGCTGCATCAAACCAATCTCAGGACTGAAGACCACAACAATAACAACAACAGGTATAGTCTATGCTTTCCAGAAATTTCATGTTTTATTTGTATGGTTCCAACTTTCACCTTACTACAGACCAACCCTTGGTTTTATTGTTTAACCTTCATGTTTTCTTGCCTGACAAGGCAGCACGCTGCCTACAATGGTGGGCAGCTGTTCTTGTCTAGCTAGAATTGAAATTGCAGCCTCCTCACAGGTGCTGTCATCAGACACTGCACAGGCCCACTGCCCTCATGCATGTCCACAACCATGCATTCTGGCCCATGTTCTGGCACCCACCTGCCACATTGTCCTGCCACTGCAATCAGTACCGGCTACTGCCAGCACCAGCTACTGCATCTCAGGATCTGATGGTTGTGTCTCTCGTTGGATGGCTGACATCTCCTACGTCGCCTGGGGGCCTCTTTACGTGAGGGAAAGGTATGCTGTATCCTGCAACTAGTCCATGTGAGTATGAGTGCGCCAAGTGTAGTGTCGCCGTGAGTATGAACTTAAATACTGTCAACTGTATCAGCATGAGCTGGCCATTAGAGGCTGCCTGCAGGAAGCGTGCACATGGCACTGTCTCTGTCGTGCCATCTTCCAGCAACTCACACCTGTATATGTGCAGAACAGTACTAATTCACTCTCACTATGTTCTTTTAGTTTGTACCGCTCACTTCAGTTGTTCTATGTATTGCTTGTGTTGCACTTTCTGTATGATTCTCTTGTTTTGTCATTTGTGGAATCACAAGAAGCTTATTTCTGTTATTGTTCAGAGGTTTACAAAAAAATCCATATTTGAATTACTTGGATTGGTTTCAAATTATATAGAAGGTTAATAAAATAGAAAGAAACTTCCACCCGGGAAAAATATATTAAAAACAAAGATTCCAAGACCCACCAAGCGGGAAAGCGCCGGCAGACAGGCACACCAACAAAACACACAAACACACACACAGAATCACCAGCCCTCGCAACCGATGGCTGCCCCTTCAGGAAGGAGAGGGAAAGACGAAAGGATGCGGGCCCTAAGGGAGAGGGCAAGGAGTCACCCCAATCCCGGGAGCGGAAAGACCCCCCCTAGGGGAAAAAATGGACAGGTGTACACTCGCCTGTCTGCCGGCGCTTTCCCGCTTGGTGGGTCTTGGAATCTTTGTTTTTAATATATATAGAAGGTTATCTAGATATATGCTATGTGATCAGAAGTATCCGGGCTTGTAAGTTTATGGCGCCCTCCATTGCAATTTAATATGGTGTTGGCCCACCCTTAGCATTGATGACAGCTTCCACTCTCAGAAGCATACGTTCAATTAGATGCTGGAAGATTTCTTGGGGAATGGCAGCCCATTCTACACGGAGTGCTGCACTGAAGAGAGGTATCAATACCGGCATTCCAAAACATCCCAAAGATGTTGTACAGGATTCAAGTCAGGACTCTGTGCAGGCCGGTTCATTACAGGGATGTTATTGTCGTGTAACCAATTCGCTACAGGCTGTGCATTATAAACAAGTGCTCAGTTGTGTTGAAACATGCAATCATCATCCCCGAATTGCTCTTCAAGAGTGGGACGCAGGATTGTGCTTAAAACATCAATGTAGGCCTGTGCTGTGATAGTGCCATGCAAAACAACATGGGGTGCAAGCCCCCTCCATGAAAAACACAACCACACCATAACACCACTGCCTCTGAATTTTGCTGTTGGCACTACACACACTGGCAGATGATGTCCCCCAAGCATTCGCCAAACCCACCCCCCCGCCATCGGATCGCCGCATTGTGTACCGTAATTCGTCACTCCACACAACGTTTTTCCGCTGTACAATCGTCCAATGTTTACACTCTTACACCAAGCGAGGCATCGTTTGGAATTTACCGCCATGTGTGGCTTATGAGCAGCCTCTTGACCATGAAATCCACATTTTCTCACCTCCCACCTAGCTGTCATAGTACTTGCAGTGGGTCCTGATGCAGTTTAGAATTCCTGTGTAATGGTCTGGATAGATGACTGTCTATTACACATAATGACCCTCTTCAACTGTCAGCGGTCTCTGTCAGTCAACAGACAAGGTTGGCCTGCACATTTCTGTGATGTATGTGCCCCTTCACCTTTACACTTCACTATCACATCAGAAACAATGGACCTAGGAATGTTTAGGAGTGTGGAAATCTAGCATACATACATATGACAATGACACCCAATCACTTGACCACGTTTGAAATCTGTAAGTTCCGCAGAGCATCCCATTCTGCTCTCTCACGATGTCTAATGACAACAGAGGTCGCCGATATGAAGTACCTGGCAGTAGGTGGCAGCACAATGCACCTAATATGAAAAACAAATGTTTTTGGGGTTGTCCAGGTACTTTTGATCACATAGTGTATGAAAAATGGAAAATAACAGAAAGCCCTGTAAAAGAATGCATTATCAAAGGTATTTTTTACTTAAGCCGTTGTGTTCGGCAACGGCCTTGCTGCAGTGGATACACTGGTTCCCGTGAAATCACCGTAGTTAAGCGCTGTCGGATGTGGTTGACACTTGAATGGGTGAACACATCCAGGCCCCCATGTGCTGTTCCCATTTTTCGGGGTGCACTCAGCCTTGTGATGCCAATTGAGGAGCTACTCGACCGAATAGTAGCGGCTTCGGTCAAGAATACCATCTTAATGACAGAGAGAGGTGTGCTGACCCCATGCCCCTCCTATTCACATCCTCCACATCCTCCACAGGGGTTGACACGGCGGTTGGATGGTCCCGGTAGGCCACGAGTGGCCTGAAGACGGAGTGGTTTTTTTAAGTCATTGTGTTACTTGTCTTTTCTTCTATTTTACCTGCTCTGCCCTACCTTCTTTTAACCTCTCAAAAAAATTTTGTGATTCCCTGTTTATAACTTCAGTAGAAAGATAAGCCCATCACCTTCACTGCAGGATGAGTTAAACAAAAGCCTTAAATTTTTTTTCCAAACAAAAAATGGAGGCACTTGGAAGTTATTGTATTATGTAGTGAAATGAAATGGAATGTTGTGTGCCTAGGGCCTCCTGTTGCGTAGACCAGTCACCTGGTGCAAGTCTTTTGAGTTGACGCCACTTCGGCAACTTGCATGTCGATGGGGATGAGATGAGATGATGATGATGATGATGATGATGATGATGATGATGACGAAAACACAACACCTAAACCCTGAGCGGAGAGAAAATCTCCGACCCAGACAGGAATCAAACCCAGGCCCCTTACCATGGCATTCCATCATGCTGACCACTCAGCTATCGAGGCAGACTGTATTATGTAGTAATATATCACTACTTTCGAAATAATGTGCAATAGAAACAAGCTGTAACAACCTAGAGCATCAAAATCATAAAATTACACCAACATGTGCTACGGATGAACACTGAAACAACGTCAAAATTAAACACAAAAATGTTTTACACAGCTACAATTTACATAAGTTGGAAGATGTCACAAATGAAACGTCCATTATGTTGTAACATATTTAGATAATGAAAAGAATGGAAGAAATACCTGCATCCGGAGCTTTGCTAGTTCCATCATTCTAGAGAGCTTTGAAACTTCATATACATGCCACTTGTCAACAAATATATCAAACCAACCTTTCCCAACATCTCGCAAACACATTACGATATTCGTAGTAATGGTTTCCAGCCACGTACTTTGCAAAAATTTGATAACCTGTAAGTAGTAAGCCAGTGTTAACCTCAAAAACTAATGCTCTCTCAACAAGCAACAAATATTTAAATATGTTGATTAGTAATTCAACAGAAATATAGTGCAGATATCAAAGTGTCTCCTAGAAACCACCAGTTTGAATGTCATTTGGTATTGAAAACAAGCAAAGTAAGAGTACCAAAGGACAGAGATGTATTTTCAGTAAGTCCCCAAGATATCTGTAAGAAATTTACATTATGGAAGCCTCGTACAATTTGGGCTTGGCTGACACTGAAAAAGGAGGGTGTGTACATCCATAAAGCTCACATTCTTCACAGATAGGCATTAAGAACTAATAATGTTTATGGAAATAGGTTGTATTTTGGTTTATTCATTTATCTTGATAAGATTAACGCCATAAGGATGTTTCTCTCACTTAACCTGGAATCATATTTTTAAATTACAGTGCTCGGATGATTAGTGAATTATTCACACCACAAAATGTGAGGAAGAGCCAATTCCTCAGCTGTCATGGACTCATAAAAGCAGTGGTATCAACAACATATTTTTTTCAGCAGAATTCATACAGCCACTATGGACGACATCATGGCTGCAGCGTTGACAACAGGACGGCAGTGTGTGGGGTGGCACTAATTCCTCCAGTCAGAAAAGCGCAACAGTGCTGTGGCCTTGTGCTGTAACTATGTCCCAGTAGTTCTGTTTGGGGGTACTGATGCAGCATGGATGGTCCAGCAGTGGAGGGCAGTGACAGCAGCTGGTGTGTGTGGCCTACAGCCCCAGATAGCAGCCTAAAGGAGAGATGTGCAGTGCTTCGAACCTGGGACCAAGGTGAAGAGAGCAGCATGAGTGGCCCACAAATGAGAGCCTCAAGCAGCAGGGCGCCTCTACACAGAGCAGGCAGTGGACCTGAAGTACGTCAGGTGTGCCTCTCAAAGCTACCCAAGAGTCGGTTGTTGTCAGCCTGCAGGAGGACCCAGCAGATGGAGCCAGTTCAAGCTCCCATAGCATGAGTTCTAGGTGTGAACCATAGACCAGCAGCTATCAACAAAAATGGCTAGTTGTAAATGAGGCTGGATTACCCACATTGGGAAGACAGCTGGTGTGGACTAGTTCTCAGAGTGGGCAGCAGTCAACAACAGCCACTGTTAGGTTTGGGTGGCTAGCATTTATACTTGCTCTGTTCGGTTTTATTACAAAACAGTGTATGGAATGAATAACCCAACACTCCACTGGGCCAGGCTGGAAGCTCATATCATGTCACCTCAGCATGTACCATGGCCTTGCCATTGCAATTTAGAAGGCAACATGCATCTATTAAGGAAGGTGCTGGCATAACATTCCTTCCCCTTTCACAAGATTTGGTCCACTGAAGTGCAGATTGCTGCTCAATCTGCAAAGTACTTAAATAATGCATTCTACATCTTTTTGCGTTTCTTCACATTCTTCACTCAAACTGGTTAAGCTAACCTAGTCCTACGCATAATGCCTGAAGACTGGCATTATTCTACGTCTATATCTACAACTGTACTCTTCAAACCACTGTGAAGTGCATGGCAGAGGGTACATTCTGCTGTACCAGTTATCAGGGTTTCTTCCCATTCCATTCATGTATGGAGCACAGGAAGAATGATTGATTGAATGCCTCAGTGCATGATGTACTTATCCAAATCTTGTCCTCATGATCCCTATGTGAATGATACACCTGGGATTGTAGTAACTTTCTACAGCTGTCAATTAAAGCCAGTTCTTGAAACTTTGATAATAGACTTTCACGGGACAGCTTAAGCCTGAATTCAGGAGTCTTCCATTCAGTTTCTTCAGCATCTCTGTGACACTCTCCCATAGATCAAACAAACCTGCGACCACTTATGCTGCCCTTCTCTGTATACATTCATCACTTCCTCTTAGTCTATTTGGTATGGGTCCCACACACTCGATTATGGTATGGGTTGTAGAAGTGATTTGTAAGCAATCTCCTTTGCACACTGATTGCGCTTCCCTAGTATTCTATCAGTAAATCAAGGTTGGCTACCTGCTTTACCTACAACTAAGCCTACGCAATCATTCCATTTCACATCCCTACAAAGTGTTACACCCATGTATTTGTATGAGTTGGCAGATTCCAACTGTGATTCATTGATATTATAGTCACAGAATCCTATATTCTTTCATTTTGTAAAGTGCACAATTTCAAATTTCTGAACATTTAAGGCAAACTGCCAATCTTTGCACCACTTTGAAATCTTATCAAGATCTGACTGAATATTTACGAGCCTTCTTTCAGATAGTACTTCATTATAGATGACTGCATCATCTGCAAAAAGTCTAAGGTTTCCATTAATAATGTCCACAAGGTCATTAATAAAGAAAATGAAGAGTAAGAGTCCAAACACACTTCTCTGAGGCATAACCAAAGTTACTCTACATCCCATATAACATACTGCATCCTCCCTGTCAAAATGTACTCAATGCAGTCACAAATTTCACTTGGTACATCACATCATAGTACTACACCTATGTTTATTGTCAAAAGTATGGAATCAAAAGCTTTTTAGAAATCTCTGTGACATTTTTCCACATACTAAAGTCCATGGTAAATTGGCAGTCTAAAATATTAAAGTTTCTATTTCAATCCAATCAAAAAATACGGCCATTTATGTCATATATTTTGATATCTTGCCATCATCAATGTCAATAATACGCAAAAATCAAAAATTGTTGAAACTGTCAATTCCTGGGATGAATGAACCAATCTGTATACATAATTAAGTTTGTACAGAACTCTTGGTGTGTTAAGTCCTACTCACCCTTATCCAGATTATTTTTTACATCTGGAATCATTTATGTCTCTTCTGTTAAAAGCAAAAGCCTGATTTGTAACTGTACTTAAATTACAAACATTAAGGAGTACAGATTTGACTCTGGGGAACATTTCATGATTTCAACGACATTGCACCTTTTGGTTAAATGTACACAATATGGCAACAATAAATGTAACAACCTCATTACAAAGCTTTATAACACTAAGGTTGTGCTTTTAGTATTGATGGGTTTGCAGTCACTGAACTATAACATACAGCACAAGTATTACACTACTGACAAGTCCTAGTCACAGACAACAGTCATTTTATGGAATCTCTGTTAAGAGAATTTTGTTTCATCTTGATCACTATTACAGCCATAGATATACAAATCACACTACAAATTACTGGTAATAGGGACTGTGGTGATGGCGTTTGTATCTCTAGCAATCATGTACTTCCATTATAACGCCGTTCCTCAGGTGGCGATAATGAGGCACAATTGGTAGTAGCAAGGGCTGTTATGACTTAACATTTTTCAGAAGTAATGTGATCCATTTCTATCAGTTGTTGAAGTGTATATACACATGTGGCCCCCTTAAATGGTAGTCTCATTGGCCTTTGGGAAACAATGGATGAATGGTGAAAATTTTTTTCCAAATGCTTGAGTAAACCTAATACAACTGATGTGTATCAAGTGCCACAGAGTCCAATCACTAATGACTGTCTGCCCTAAGTAACCATTCACCTATTCAGTGCAGAGCTCACACTAAGAATGAGTTTTTTGGGGTTTTGAATTTTCTCAAAATCCAGGCAGAGACAAATAAGACAGGATTTCCCTACCTGAGAGACAAAGTTATCCTGCTAAATGATGGTCAAAAGTATGCTCAAAACTGAGGAATCATGCACAGTGATCAGTATGGAACTCAAGTACCCAAACTTAGTGAAAGTTCAGTGAGTGACCCACGACGTCAGCCATTTGTAACCACCAGAGCAATGTGCTGCTCATGAAATGCTGCAGACACAATGAGGAACAAATCACATCCCACTTCAATACTTTGATAAGAAGTATAACAGAGCAAGAAAACAGCTGCAATTGAAAATAACTGAAATAGCTGAATGAGCAGTTATGTAAAATATGAGGAGGAACAGGAAAAACTATTTTATATTATGGGCAGCTTCCATGTTATTTTTTGCAAATTTTGTTGATACTCATTATTTTTTACATTATCTTCTGTCAGTTGTGGCTTTATTTTCTTTCAATTTCAGTAATTGCTTCAGACGGCTTTTTTTAAGTACTGTATGTTCCTATTTTGTCTTATTTCATTGTTTACTTATGAATTGCATTATATTTATTGACATCACAGATCAGGTTTATTTACTTTATTAAAAAATCATTTACATAAGGAGCGATCAAAAAAGTTTCCATGCGAAACCTGTTTCTGAAGAAAACATTTTAACAAATGTTGAAATTATGGTATATGGTAAAGAGATTGTAATAAACCTTCCATTTTCCAACTGACTGACTGTTTACTAACACTACAAGAAGATTTAATGCTATGGTTGATGCTCCATCCATGTGCAAAATTTTTAACACAAGGATTAGTGATCAGAATAGTTAAAAGCCTGATTTGAAGATGCAATAGAGGACATTTCAGCATTTCCTTCACTTGTGCCTCAAATATTTAGTCCCTATATTTCTCAAAATCTTACTGGTTTAATCACCGTAAATTCATTTTTCTCACAATGATAAAACTATCCTCAGTCTTAACTTGGAACACAGGTAATATTTTCATACAGCAATGTCAGATTTTCCTATATTTTTGGGCAACAAGTCATACCAAAAACAATGTTGTTTGAATAGATCTCTAATGTAGTGCATCAATTAAACTGCATATATTTTGTCATAAGCAAGAGTAAATATTAAAATTGCCAACTACAGAAATTTAGCTTCACAAACACATAATCAACATTGTTTCCACTCACTTGCTTCTATCAGCCAATTGCAGCACAGAACACATGTCGTCATGCAAATATGGTCTATCCATATGAATAATATTTACTTCAATATTTGTTCAATACTATTGCCACCATTTCATGAATGACATCTGTAATCACAGCGTGATCTGTTGCACAGGCTGGGGCCTAAATTAGGTTGAGAGGTTATCAAATGCCACATTGGCTTACGTGTTTGCAAAAAAAGTGTCATATCTGATTTTTTTCACATTTTTATTTTTGTACTACTAAAATATCTAGTTTAATTATGAACCATATTAAAGACCTCTTAAAAATACAATTATTTGTGTAACATATTGGGCAAAAGGGTTGGGAAATATCATAATGATGACTAGAGCTGTTACTGGAATGCAGTTAGTTTGAAGTCACATCCTTTTTCTTTACGTGGGAAGTCAACTGTTATTTTAAGACTATACCAAATTCTAAGAGTTGATAAAAAAAAGTCAAAATCCAATTCCATCATTGAATAACTGTCAGTTACCAATATTAGTAAACTACCACCCACAGATTTTCATTTTTACACAGAACTGGGGAAGTGCCAAATTTCATGACAATTTGTGAAAACTGTCAATTTTGCATTAAGTAATTACAAATCACAGATTTTGGATTATTTTTCTCTTCATAATTTATATAAATTTTTCCTGTCCATAAATATACAGAAACTGACAGTATTGTCATGAAAGAAAAATACATAATTATATACATACATTAAGGTACAAACTGCAGCATCTACAATTACTTCTGTTAACTTGAATTCTATGGATATGTTGGCCAGTGTGCCAGCAATAAATTATACAGCACGATGCCATACAGATAAGCTCAGCAGTTGCTGCTCAAGTGACCAGGAATGTTACACTACCAGTACCTAATTGCATTCAGGTAGCTATTGGATTCCTGTTACAGGTCAGTAATGTTTCAGGTTTTTATATAGGTACACAGTTATGCTGTTATCTGTACAGGTGTTCATAATTATCATTCTATGACTTTTGATATCCGATATGAACGCTGCATGAATCCCAAATTTAACAATAATGAAATTTTTTGTCTAAATCTAAGTGCATATTGAAAGGATAGGCTAATGAGAAATGGAGTTGTTGAATTCATAGCAATAGAGAAGAAACTCAGTCCACCAAGCTGGAAACTGAAGCTGTATGCTAGATTGTTTGAGCAACACTTAGCGTCTTGGGTAAACATTACTTATAATTGGGTCCTTCTATCAACTACTGGCTCACTTCCAGATGTAGCTGAAAATCAAACCTCTAGGACGTAAACATGTTCTCATTAATGAATGAGACATTAATCATCAAAGAGTTTGGAGGGTAGAGTTTTGTAAGAGATGGCATGACAAGACAATGTGAAAGGAAATAAAACACTTTCTCTTAATGCTACTTAGAATAAATAGTTCATGTGCCCATTCATGACACAAATACATTGAAGAGCCAAAGAAACTGGTATACCTGCCTAATATCGTGTGGGGGCCCCACGAGCACACAGAAGTGCCGTAACATGACGTGGCATGTATTCGACTAATGTCTGAAGTAGTGCTGGAAGGAACTGATACCATGAGTCCTGCAGGGTGTCCATAAATCTATAAGAATGTGAAGGGGTGGAGATCTCTTCTGAAAAGCACATAGCAAGGCTTCCCAGATATGCTCAACAATGTTCATGTCTGGGGAGTTTTATGGTCAGCAGAAGTGTTTAAACCCAGAAGTGTGTCCCTAGAGCCACTCTGTAGCAGTTTTGGATGTGTGGGGTGTCACATTGTCCTGCTGGAATTGCCCAAGTCCGTTGGAAAGCACAGTGGACATGAATGGATGCAGGTGATCAAACAGAATGCTTACATTTGTGTCACCTGTCAGAGTCATAACTAAATATATCAGGGGTCCTATATCACTCCAACTGCACATGCCTTACACCATTACAGAGCCTCCACCAGCTTGAACAGTCACCTTCTGACATACTGGGTCCATGGATTCATGAGGCTGTCTCCATACCCATACACTGCATACATACCATCCCATTCAATACAATTTTAAATGAGACTTGTCCAACAAGGCAACATGTTTCCAGTCATGAACAGTCAAACGTCAGATTGAGAGGCCCAGGTGATGCATAAAGCTTTGTGTCAGGTTACACGAGTGGGCCTTTGGCTCCGAAAGCCCATACTGATGATGTCTTGTTGAATGGTTCGTACACTGACACTTGTTGATGGCCAATAGTTGCACTTCTGTCACATTGAAGAATTCTCTTCAGTTGGCATTGGTCCCATTCTTGCAGGATATTTCTGGACATAGCAATGTCCGAGATTTGATGTTTTACCAGATTCCTGATTCACAGTATACTCATGAAATGGTCATCATCATCATCATTTAAGACTGATTATGCCTTTTAGCGTTCAATCTGGAGCATAGTCCCCCTTATAAAATTCCTCCATGATCCCCTATTCAGTGCTAACATCGATGCCTCTTCTGATGTTAAGCCTATTACTTCAAAATCATTCTTAACCGAATCCAGGTACTTTCTCCTTGGTCTGCCCCGACTCCTCCTAACCTCTACTGCTGAACCCATGAGTCTCTTGGGTAACCTTGCTTCTCCCATGCGTGTAACATGATCCCACCATCTAAGCCTGTTCACCCTGACTGCTACATCTATAGAGTTCATTCCCAGTTTTTCTTTGATTTCCTCATTGTGGACACCCTCCTGCCATTGTTCCCATCTACTAGTACCTGCAATCATCCTAGCTACTTTCATATCTGTAACCTCAATTCACCCAGCTTTCACTCCCATACAACAAAGTTGGTCGAAAGATTGAATGGTGCACAGATAACTTTGTCTTGGTACTGACTTCCTTCTTGCAGAAGAGAGTAGATCGTAGCTGAGCACTCACTGCATTAGCTTTTCTACATCTCGCTTCCAGTTCTTTCACTATGTTGCCATCCTGTGAGAATATACATCCTAAGTACTTGAAATCGTCCACCTGTTCTAACTTTGTTCCTCCTATTTGGCACTCTTTCCCACTGACATTACTTTCGTTTTGGAGATGCTAATCTTCATACCATAGGCCTTACATTTCTGATTTAGCTCTGAAATATTACTTTGCAAACTTTCAATCGAATCTGCCATCGCAACTAAGTCATCCGCATATGCAAGACTGCTTATTTTGTGTTCTCATATCTTTATCTCACCCAGCCAGTCTATTGTTTTCAACATATGATCCATAAATAATATGAACAACATTGGAGACAGGTTGCAGCCTTGTCTTACTCCTGAAACTACTCTGAACCATGAACTCAATATACCGTCAACTCTAACTGCTGCCTGACTATCCATGTAAAGACCTTTAATTGCTTGCAAATGTTTGCCTCCTATTCCATAATCTCGCAGAACAGACAATAACTTCCTCCTAGGAACCCGGTCACATGCCTTTTCTAGATCTATAAAGCATAGATACAGTTCCCTGTTCCACTCATAACACTTCTCTATTATTTGCTGTAAGCTAAAGATCTGGTCCTGACAACCTCTAAGAGGCCTAAACCCACACTGATTTTCATCCAATTGGTCCTCAACTAATACTCACACTTTCCTTTAAACAATAACTGAGAAGATTTTACCCACAACACCCATTAAAGAGATACCTCTGTCGTTGTTATAATCTTTTCTGTTTCCATGTTTAAAGATTGGTGTGATTACTGCTTTTGTCCAGTTGATGGAACCTGTCCCTACTCCCAGGTCATTTCATTTATCCTGTGTAGCCATTTGAGACCTGAAATTCCACTGTATTTGATGAGTTCCAACTTAATTTCATCCACCCCAGCTGCTTTATTGCACTGCAATCTATTGACAATTTTCTCCACTTCCTCAAATGTGATCCTATTTCCATCATCATTCCTATCCCATTCTACCTCAAAATCTGAAACATTACTGATTGTATTTTCACCTACATTGAGCAACTCTTCAAAATATTCCCTCCATCTGCCCAAGGAATCCACAGGATTCACCAGCAGTTTTCCTGACCTGTCCAAAATACTTGTCATTTCCTTCTTACCTCCCTCTCGAAGACTGCTAATTACACTCCAGAAGGTTTTCCAGCAGCTTGACCCAAAGTCTCCAACCTGTTTCCAAAGTCTTCCCAAGATTTCTTCTTGGATGCTGCAATTATCTGTTTGGCTTTGTTTCTTTCTTCAACATAACTTTCTGTCTACCTGAGTTCTAGTATGTAGCCATTTTTTATATGCCTTCTTCTTCCTTTTACAGGCTGCCTTGACTGTGTCATTCCACCAAGCTGTTTGCTTCATCCTACCTTTACACACTACTGCTCCAAGACATTCTTTAGCCACTTCTAGTACTGTGTCCCTGTACCTTGTCCATTCCTTTTCCAATGACTGTAATTGACTACATTCAACTAACTGGTACCTTTCTGAGATCGCTGTCATGTACTTGTGCCTGATTTCCTTATCCTGAAGTTTCTCCACTCTTATCCTCCTACATATGGACCTGACCTCCTGCACTTTCGGCCTCACAATCCCAATTTCACTGCAGATTAAATAATGATCAGTGTCATCAAAGAATCCCCTGAATACACATGTGTCCCCCACAGCCTTCCTGAATTCCTGATCTGTTATTATATAGTCAATGACAGATCTGGTTCCCCTGCCTTCCGAAGTATACCGGTGAATGTTCTTATGTTTAAACAAGGAGATTGTGATTACTAAGCCCATACTGGCACAGAAATCCAAGAGTTGTTTCCTGTTCCTGTTGGGCTCCATATCCTCTCCAAATTTACACATAACCTTTTCATACCCTTCTGTTCGATTTCCAATCCTGGCATTAAAATCATCTATGAGCAGAACACTGTCCTTTTCCTTTACTCTAACAACTACATCACTGAGTGCCTCATAAAAACTATCCATCTTATCTTGACCTGTCCCTTCACAATGCAAATATACTGACACAATCCTAATTTTCTTGCTAGACACTGTCAAATCTATCCACATCAATCGTTCGTTTACATACCTTATTCCAACTACGCTGGGTTCAATTTCTTTCCTGATGTAAAGCCCTACACCCCATTGTGCTATTCCTGCTTTGACTGCTGACAAGTAGACCTTGTATTCTCCCACTTCTTTCTCACCGCTTACCCGAATGTCACTAACAGCTAAAATGTCCAGCCCCATCTTACTTGCAGCCTCTGCCAGCTCTACCTTCTTCCCAGAGTAGCCCCCATTGATATTAATAGCTCCCCATCTCATTACCATTTGTTTGCCATGTCGTATCTTAGGAGTCCCTGGTTTGTCAAACTGAGATGAAATGGTCGTACGGCAAAATCCCACTTCATCACTACCTTGGCTCATGTGCCGACTATAATACTATGTTCAAACTCACTCACATCTTGATAACATGCCACTGTAGCAGCAGTAACCAATCTAACAACTGCGCCAGACACTTGTTGTCTTATAGAGGCGTTACCAACTGCAGTGCGTATTTTTCCTGCTTACATATGTCTGTATTTGAATATGCATGTTGGTACCAATTTCTTTGGTGCTTCAGTGTGTATTAGACATAATGCCAACAAATAGACCTGACTTCTTTCAGGATGACCACACTGATATCAATGACCACTGCTGTTGTAGCAACAATTATTACTGAAGTACAAAGGACAATCAAAATGAGCAGAAAGATTTAAATGTTCAGTGAACTACCAATACATAAACAGGCAGTAGTGGTATACACCATGAGGAACTTACAGATAGAGAGATGCTGAATGAAATATGTTTCACTGTCAAAATGGCAATGCATGAAGGCTTCAGTGACCACTGTAGAAGAATCTAACTAAAACACCTTGATCAAAACGTAAAGAAATTCTAGTTATACGTAAAGACTGCCAGTGGCACCGAAGTTAGTGCCAGACTTTCATGGATGACACAGGAAATAAAACTGAAGGAAGAAATGTTAAGCTCCATTGCGAAGGTAGGTACAGAAATACTGCCTTAGTTTAATTTACACACCAATCCAATGATGAGGGATTAATGTCAGTGGCATTCAGGGAAAGCTGTTATCACAAAAAAGGCTCCAATGCCCAATAGAATGAACATTATTGAGCATAGTTGGTAAAAATGGGAGCTAACTCAGTTACTAAATTCGGTATCGAATCCAATAGAGTTCCTACTGAATTCCATACAGAATTTATAGCTGAGTTAGCTCCCATTTTTACCAACCATACAGCCCTTGAACATAAAAACTGTGCCCAAGGTTAGATGGTAGGTTGAGGTAAGTTCCTATGAGACCAACCAAGGTTAGAACAATACTGGAACAATCAATGCTATGTTGGTGGAGCTCTACAGCAACAATGCACTATCATATAACAAAGTGATTAGGTGGTGCAAATTCTTGGAGTTTGTTCAAACAAATATCAACAACAAAAAATGATGTGGCAGACGATCTCTCTAAAAAAATCTGGTGTTTCAGGAGAATTGGAGGCCCATATGACATTTTGAACAGGACAAGGGTTGCTCCCCACTGTGTCCTGCAACTACTCACTCCCTTTCAAAAAGCTTGCAGAATCAAGACACCTGTGCAAATGTAGCAGCCAAGTCAGGCCAATCCAAATGACTTCATTAACCACCTAATCACGATGGATGAGTGATACAAGCAAATGTGGATTCAACATAGAATTAAAAAAAACGAGGAGTCACAACCATCAACAGATAAGGTGATGTTTAGAGTTTTTAAGTGACATAGTGTGGTGGTAAAACAAGGAGTGTCATTGTTCCACGATGTCCCACTTCATTCTTCGCAGAACACTTGTCATCTTGTCATATATGCTGTTCTTAGGGCAAATTTTTCCTCTGCCCCCCCCCCCCCCCCCCGGCCCCATCTATATTATTCTCCTGACATGGTACCTGGTGACTTTTTACTCTTCCCTCAGACGAAGAAACTATTGTGTGTCAGGCATTTACATAATGAAAATGAGGTGATTTTCAACATGGAACATTTCATAAAGAACTAAAATGCAGATATCTTCAATTAAAAGTCACTGTCAAGTCATTAACCATTGGAAGCAAAGTGTCACATTGGAGGGTGAATATGTAGAGAAGAATAAACACCATCACAAACACAGCTTTTCAAACTTTATAACTATCCTTCGTATAAATAACTTGGTGTAACAAAAGTGTGGTGACTGAATGATCACATGGTCTCATTTGTAGGTAAAGCAAGTGACTGACTTTGCTTCACTGATAGTGCACTGGGCAAAAACAGTCAGCCCACAAAGGAAATTGCTTACAAAACTATTGCATGTCCAATCTTAGAACATCACTCATGTTTGTGTGGAACCCATTTCAAATAGGACTCATAGAAGCTATCAGTTGTACACAAATAAGGGCAATATGAATAGCCACAAGTTTGATTCACAGGAGAGTGTCAATGAAATGATGAATAACCAGAGTTGGCAAATGTGTGATGATAAATATCAGTTATCCCACAAAAGATTAATTACAAGGTTTTCAAGAATCCATATTAAGAGAAGAATCTATATATACATACTTCAGTTCCCTTCGCATTGCTACTATAGGGGATGCAAAGACAAGACTAGACTAACTGCAGCATGCGCAGAGGCATTAGCAAGCCACACACAAATGAAATGACAAGAAACTCTTAAAAGTGTTTCAATGACAAATACCCTTTGCCACACACTTCCATTGATATGCATGTAGATGCAGAAATACAAATACGGACTTAGCTTTCTGGCATGCAGTACAACAGATTTAGTGAAATTTATACCCTGCTCATTATGACGTACTTGTTGACGAACTTTTACAATTAAAAATGCCAGTGTGAGCAGAAACTAGTAGTGTGTGTTTATGATGTTACCAATAAGAGAGCCCAAAAGAATTTAAAACGCTGGTGGAAAATGTCACCATCACTTCATGAAAAAATTCATTATCTTTGGAGTGCAATTTTTACAATTGTAAGAACACAGTGACCCAACACATATGAGGTTTATATAATGACTACTGTACATACATTTTCAGTAGTATGAGTCTGAGTAGATTCAAATTCTTCAAGTGGCACAAATTTTCCAAATGCAGATGTGAAGAGGTTCATATTAGCAACCTTGTCGCACTCTTCAACTATATGCAGCATAGCGTGATAGCTTTCAGGTATTGCATAGATTGTAAGCTGCGGTAAGTTACTTTTTTTACCAATAAAATCATTCATGCCAGTGCCGATGCATCCTGTAAAGTGAAAAACATGAAGTTAATGACAATGCCTGCAGTACCAATACCTAAAATATTGTGCTTGATAAACTGATTACTGTTAGCAGTGTTAGACAAATGCAGAGTGGGAGGTTCACTGTGAAAGCTTAGCACATTGATTAAAACAAGAGCTCAATTGAAATAAAATAAACAATGATTATCATACACAAAAAACTAAGCACAAACAATACATGTGTATCACAATTCTTAAAAATGACATTACTAAATCAGAAGGTATGGGTTGAGAAACAGTCACTGAAGCTATGCATATTGGCAAGTTGTAATCAGCAGTATGTTACACAACTGAGTGGTTAATTCTGCCCTTAGCCACAATTTTATAGTGGCTATACATTTAGGTGGACAGCTGGTTGATGGTTCCACTAACGTTAAGTGTTGTTGACAGACTTGTATGTGGACATGACTCCCCCTGTTCAGTATAAGTAATGGTCATCGCCAGCTTATGATCCTACTTGATGTTGGTATCTGCGGTACATCACTCAGTGTTCTGTGACACAGGTATCAGTGGAACAAATCCCAGTTCCTAGTGGTCAGTAATGATCAAGTTCACCTAGTGAAGGTTGGCAAGGGACAAAATCTGTAACACAGCAAAGTTGTCATAAGCTTAGATCAGTCCACAGTGAATACCAAAAAGAACAAAATCTTCCAACAAGTAAT
The DNA here is from genome assembly GCF_023897955.1 of Schistocerca gregaria. Taxonomy (NCBI): domain Eukaryota; kingdom Metazoa; phylum Arthropoda; class Insecta; order Orthoptera; family Acrididae; genus Schistocerca; species Schistocerca gregaria. The sequence continues at coordinate 542,203,340 of NC_064925.1, forward strand.
AATCAAACACTGTACCAAATGGTGGGGTCTGAAGGCTTTCAGAGAAAACAGGCAAGTGGCTGCACATGATTGCATGCGCATATTTTAGCACAGAATTCCACCATAGGGAGGGAGTGGGTGCTCAAGGGAGTATGGGAGATCAAATTGGCTCCAACTCCAGAGACACCTTGTTGATTCAAAGATTGATCTAAGCTACTATGTTCAATTTATAAGGGAGGTTGCAGGTGACAGTAGCGTGTGCCGGAAGTGGGTTGGGGGGTGGCAATGTTTACAACTACTTAGCCTCCCATGGCTAGTCATTATGGCCACTCTACATCATTAAAATTGGGGTGGGTTGGAGAGCATGACGATGGTGGGAGGCCGTCTAAAGCTGAGCTTCTTGTGCAAGCAATACAGTCAACTAATAATTGAGGACACCGAGTGCAGGTGCTACTCTGATATGAAGAGGTTAGCGCAGTAGAGGAATTTGTGGTAGGCTACATCAAAACAGGAAGCAATAAAGCTTTTGCTATCAGTCACTTATACACCTGTTCAGCCATCATCCAGGCTACATCAGGTATGGCTGATTTAGACCTACAGTTACTATGATTATGTCATTAGAAAGTCTTAGACAGCTCACTGGTGTATGTTAAGAACAGGAAAACACCCCATACTGAACTATGAGAGACTCCATATGCTATGTTTCGTCATTTCAAGTTTAGTTTTATCCCTGGGTTGTGATTTGTCAAGGAGACCTTTCTCTAATGAAGGCAGAACTTCTACACATACAAAGAATTCTGTTACTGCCTTGAGAATTCCATTTCCCAACAGAATCTTACAGCCCACTCAATTAAATGCAACCGTAATGAAAACACCAACAGGATAAATTCAGTTGGTTGGCTCTGACAGGAGTTGATTTTTGATATTATATATGATCTTCTATACAGAGAATTCGATAAAAGCCAAACCAAAAGATGATCAAGAAGGTTTGCTCCAAAAAATAGGTGTGCAATGATATACTAATTTTCAAAATAATATTAAAAAAGAAAAAAAAGTGTTCTGGGAAGACGTAGCCATTTGTCATTTGAACAAGCTCTATTTACTTTACTTAGTATCCAAAAATATATGCTACATAGCCAATATGGACCTAGTTATGGAATTTGATAGACCTATTAAGATTAATATCAAGAACTGCAGACTCAAACTAGCCCTACGTACTCACAGCAACAGTGTTACAAATAAAAGAACATTGTTGAAAAAATGTCTTATTTTATAGACTTACCCTTCACTGGCACAGTATACTGTTGCTGTTCTGGTGGTCTCACATAAGCATAGGTAGTTGGATATAGTTGAATAGTGTGACGAAAGCTGAGTTCACACATTGTTCTCTTGTAATCATTCCTTATTTCAAGTTCCAGCTATGACATGAAAAAGCAGAGCAAATTAAAACTCTCTCTCTCTCTCTCTCTCTCTCTCTCTCTCTCACACACACACACACACACACACACACACACACACACACACACACACACACACACACACACACAAAACAACAAGGCCAAATAATCTCTCGTAGTAAACAAAGTAAGAACACAATGTAAGTGTGAAGAATCTAAATTTACTTATTTTATGATTATGAACCAAGCTCTTAAATGAACTGCAAGAGGATGAGAGATCAATTACAGAGAGCAAAAAATTGCTTCCTTATGCATTCATTATACAATGACAAACATGTTAAGAGATGGGTTATGATGCACCCAAGCATTTTCATTGTATCTTAAAATATATAAAATACATTCCAATTTGATGACTACTTTCTTCCGGGATGCCCGATGTTCAGAGTCAAATTCAATATGTTATTAAACAGTCAAAACATTGGCAATTATCTATTTTGCAAAGTCAGGCCCAGTAGTCTAGCGGTAAGCCACTGCCTGGGAATGAAAAGGTTGTGGGATAGAATCCTGCTCAGACCACGGAATTTTCAGTCTACCATTAATCTAGCATTCACCTCTCATTGATATAAAGATTCAGCGGGAATGGAAGGGATACCAAGTTGTTGAAGTGGCATCCAACTGAGACACTTGCACCAGGCCACTGAGCTACACTGAGTTATTATTATTATTATTATTATTATTATTATTATTATTACTATCTAGGTCATCAACAACTATTTAACAGAATGCTGTTGCACTATATCAGTAGTTTCTAAGCCAGTTTTGGAATATCTCATGGTGACACATCCAGTGTGAGTGACGTAACAGTATACTTTTCCTGAAACTGTATTTAAATTTCTCTTAGATTCTCAGTGCTCTCTCACATCACAAAGTGTTGACATCTTAGTTCAGTGGATGGAGTGTTGATTTGTAATATATTTAATATGAGAATACAGAGTTTCTATGGAAATTTTATCTAAAGATTATGAGTTGGAAAGTTATCAAACTATTGCACATTGTTACCCACCCTATGTAAAAAATGCTTTGTTGCACTTCTATATTTTCACTATCTCTGTGGTTAATTTCACTACATTGTTCACCTTTTGCATGATAGTGTAGAAAGTATCATGGAACCAGCTATTTGCAAAATCCATACATTTATTTTTTTAAGCTGACTTGCATTGTCTCCGATATATTCACCTTGAAAACCTAGATCCTAAAATTTTATGTAAAATTTAATGGGATTTTTTTTGTTGATTCTAACAAAACTTGTGCAATGTGTTGTGAAATACTTTGAATTTTCAAATCTTAAATGCCACGAAAAACAATTTTCATTCCATAGCATCAGGTGTAATCCATATTTTTGCTTCACGTGGCTTAAGCAATAATATTACTGTACAGAAACATGTATCATGTGAATAAGGGAATATTTTGAGAATTTTCAGAAGTTACAAATGTTCTGCATAATATATTCATCTACATCTATATTCTGAAAAACAATGTGAATGACACTGGAGAAGGTATTTCCCAATGTACTATTTAGGAGGGCTTCTTCCTGTTCCATTTGCTTATAATGCACGTGAGAGTGCTTCAAGTCACCTATGGGATTGGTAAATACAAAATTTTGCTATATTTCTGGATTCCTCACTGAATGCTGGTTCTTGAAACATTTTGATTAGGCTTTTGAGGAACAGTTGAAGTCTATCCTTAAGAATCAGTCAATCAGGTTTTTCAACATCTGCATGACCCTCTCCAACAGGTTACACAACATGGGGGTAGAATTGCTGCCCTTCTTCGTATATGTTCAGTATTACATGTTAGTACTATATGGTGTGTGTGTCCCATGCACTTAATGTATATTTTAGGATGGGTAACACAAGTATTCTGTAAGCAATCTCCTTTGCATATTAACTGCATTTTCCTAGTGTTCTGCCAATAAGTTACCTTACTATCCCAATTTATTTATATGTATTTTAAGTCAAGGTTGGGTAATATCATGTTGTAAGAAGGTTAGCTGATTGGAGCAGTACTCCAGGAATGTGAAGACTAAATACTGTATATGAATTTTACTAGATTCCTGCAATTTTGATTTGTAATGTAAAACAATTATCTGAAAATACAGTTTCAGCTGTATCTAAAACTAGTCTGTGTTATAGTGGGATGCTAATTAATTGTAAAGATGTATTCTTATCTCTTTGAAATTGAATATGTTAAAAAAAATCTTGTAAGTTAAAATAATATTCTAGAACACCAGAACTTTAGAGCTAACATGACTACAGTGTTAGTCATGTGAGAGAGTTGAGAAGGGAGCAAGCTGAAGTGGCAGAGGGATCTTCTTTGGATGCTGTTCTTAGTGGAGTAAGATGGTGAGGTTTGGTGTCACCTATGAGCAACGTGTTAAAGTGACAGCACTGTGTCCAGTTTGCTGAGCTATAATTTAAAGCATCAGCTATTGCAATAGAATTGAGTGAACTCGTTAAACATTAGGACTGTTCAGATTAACAATTTTATGCCCTGCACATTGCTTCAGCATACATTAGTCATTGCCTGTATATGCTCAGACAGGATAGTTGTTTTTTTATTTCATTTATAGCACTGAGAGTAACATTATCATGTGTAAGGCCACTATTCAACGTAAATTTTTATCACATGTGAATAAACTGACAATGAAATCTAATAGTGTGGTTAGTCTACATTAAATCCTGAAGGTTCATTAACTTTGCTTCCATTTTTATTTAAGCACTTTAGTCGTGTATTCTTTTACATTATTCACTGACTGTTTCCTTAAGCCTCCCAAATAATCATTAGATGCATTCATAAGCACACAAAGCAACCATCACAACCTCTCAGTTAGCAGCTCAGCCACTAAATTTATGCCTGTGCGCTCATCTTCCCATGATTAGGTAGTAACAAATTAGTGTCATGTGATGATTAATTTCGTTTCACAGTTTTGTTAACATAAATCATGCAGTATGCCGCAATTGGTTTGGCTCGTCCAGTGTAGAGCAGTAATTGCATTCCATTCCATGAGTTACTTAGGGATTGGATGTCCAAACAAATTGTCTAGGCCTCTGGACACACAATACAGTGGAGATGCTGAATCACAGACAGGCACAACAAAAAGACTGCAAAACAAATAAGCTGCCTCAGCAGCCAGAGAAATTGGTCATGTGTGAGTAAGTAGTGTTTGCATGAATATGTGTATGTTGTCTAATTCAGAAGGAAGTCTTTTGACCAAAAACTTACCTGTTAACAGTCTTTTTGTTGTGCCTGTATGCAACTCAACATCTCCACTATATGGTGAGTAGCATCTTTCGATAATGTTGTTTTTTATAATTAAAATTATATTATTACTGTAGTAGTACCAACCATACCACCATATTACACCCACAAACTTTCATTTCAGATCACCTGCAGTTCACACAACACAAACACCATCACTATAATCAAGCACAAAACTACTTCAGTGGGACAATACAGGTCACCAAATTTCTTGTGGTGCTCACCAGGTTACAAGGCTCATGGATAGCCCAATCAATGCTGGATACTGTATGACTTGCAATGTAGCATGGTGGATTCTCCACACCTGCTATGTCTTTGACTGCTGCTAATAACTATTTTTTCCTTTCTCTAATTCTTTATTTTTAATACTGTTTTATAAGTAACATGTGGCATAAGTACTGATATTCCAGAAGCACAATTATGCTTTTCTCCATATATATTTATTATTGTTTATTCTTCAAACTACACTGATTTCGCTGATACCATTAGTTTGGCTATAGAGCATGATGATTCAGTTATGGTTAATTAAACCTAGCACTACAGTTCAGTATGTGAAAATTTTGTGAGCTAATCAGTACAATTCCATGTAGAAACATATGCCACTGTACAGATAAGCACTCCAACTTTCCAGTAGCATCTTTTCACTTATATGGAACTAATTATCTTATGAAATAATTAAACTAAGTTCACAAGCAGCCCCATTTCCCATTGCAGAGTTCTTCACTGTTAGGTTTTGATCCTCAGCTACATACTTTTGTTACTCTAATTTTTCTGGACAAAATGACGTACAGCATTGGTTAACTAACTCACTACATAATAATCATGTTAATTTATTAAAATCTGCATCATAAAGGTAAACCAGGGGATCCACACTGTATAAAAATAATAGTGTCAATGTATATTTCTGAATTTGTGACCAATAAACTTTTTTTATAAACCAAAATCACTTTAGTTCTTGTAGTTCATCAAAAACAGTGAAATCCAGCCTAGCTGATTTTCAATGCATAATGTAATTTAGGAAATAAGTTCATTCTTACTCCTGTCTATAAGTTACCAAACTTTGCTCAGAACCAGCAGTTTGCAGTTTGAAAGCTCACAAATTTGGGTGAGCTTTCAGCACTGAGTCAAACCACTACTATGCACATGCAGCACGAGAAAATATGCGCACCAAAAACTTCGAACTCAAGAACTTTAATATTTAGTAACTTTTGAATGTTTTCTGTAACCTAAATCAACAAACATTTTTACTAAACTATGCTTATTACGTGGTATGGCTGATTACTGTCAATGAAATTAGTGATTTTTTGACAGGAAAGTTCATTATGGACAGGCTTAATTAAATTACCACATAGTATTTTTTCTCTAATAAATTACTACAGGACTGTGTCAAGTGTGAAATGTAATATTTTAACGTAGATATGAACTTTATTTTCTGACACAAAAGGACAATTAGCTTCACCACTCTAATTGTACAAGTTGGTGTCTTTCAGTGTGCTAATATTATGAAAATAGTCGACAAACTACTAGTCACTGTTCGTAATAATTCAGCTTAGTGAAGAATAAATGTGTGTTAATGCAATTCAAATTATTGTGTCATTTACATTCTTGAGCAAATTCTTGCACTCCTTTAGACTTTCTATTTTGGGGTGATCAGAAGTTTGTGTTACTGAGGAGAGACTACAAAAATCGGGCAATATTGCAGCAGACTGGAGGCTAGAGAACAGATGAAGCCAACACTGTCAGCTGAAGAGCCACAGGTGTGATTGCAATGACTGCTGTGAAGCTGTCATGGAACTGATGGCATGACAACCCTTCTGGTGTGGTGAGTGCCTTCTGGTGTGATAGGTGAAAATTTTCTGACTACTAAAATTCTTGTTTATAGTAACTGTAATCAGAGGATTTAACAGTTGCTCATCAACTAATCATATCATCTTCATTTGCAGTATGGTATAGTTACCTTCAGCACTGCTGTTCAATCTTGACTATTAACTAATGTTGTTAAGAATAACCACACCACTTACTGAGAATTCTTCCCATGAAAAGTGTTAATTTCTTCTTCTTGTCGAATTCTTGCCAGCTGTCCAGCATAGAAATGTTCTGATTCTGTACTTCGTCATGAAAATGAGGTGTTGTTTCACACATTACATATTGCACAAATGCAGAATAACCATGTATGTTAATGCAACATCTGTGCTTAAAGCTGAAAAGATCTCCCACAGATCTTAATTTTCCAATGAACGATGAATAGGCCTTTTCTGTTGACATCAATATACTGACCAAATCATTACAGTAGCCAAACATCTTACTCAATACCTTATGATAAAACGAGCTGTATCAGTACATGTGCTGAATAAAATTTCCAAATTTACTAGGATTGTTCATATAAACTGGGTCATTTAAATAATGGACTGAAAATTTAGGTATATGTTATCACCTTCATGAACAATGGTTTGGCGACATGCATATGTTTAATATGGTTATGTGGAACTTCGTAGTGTGTGGGAAACAGAGGAGGTAAGCAGATGTTTGTATTTAAATATGTATGTTTTTGTTTCTAGTTGTCTTAATTAACTTCAATTGAAAGCAATGCACAATGGATATATGATGACTGCAGCAAGGGTTAACATAGCGTGATCACTGGGAGTCGTGTGTCTGCTTATCATAGCAATCACTTATTTGAGAATTTTATGGTATTTTGTCAGATGGTTTCGCTAGTGGTAGATGCACAAGATTGCTGGCTGTACCTATGTAGCCTGAAGAGGGACTGCAGTAATGCTAATACAACAGATAGGGCATCTCTACTTGATAGAAACAATGAACTACACACAGAAACACAGTGAAGGGATGTTAATTACAATGAGAAGTACAAGCATGGATGCAGCAGAGTTGACAATAATACACTGCAAGCCCACCGATGAGATATGAGTATTATACGGTCCACTCACATTAATGTAACCACCTGTCAAAAGCCTGAGTAACCAGCTTTTACAGTGAAGACCGCTCTGAGACATGCACGAAGAGAGTCCATACCATTCTGGAAGTTAACAACGGAGCCATGCTGACTCCAGTGCCATGGCCAGCTGCACTAGGTTTCTAGGTTGAGGATCCACAGCATGAACAATCCGATTCTCAATAGGATTTAAATCTGGGGAGTTTGGTGGCCTGGGGGTATGGTAAACTCATCCTGGTGCGACTGGGACCATGCACATACACTTCGAGCTCTGTGTCAAATTGCATTGTCCTGCTGGTAGACATTACTCAGGAAAAAAAAAGTGTCTCGTGCTGGTAGATCATGCTGAGGAAAAATGAACTCAATGCACGGGTGGATACGGTCCCCAAGGTTTGAAGTAAACCTCCATTGATCCACTGTGCCTTTCAGAATGATGTGATCAAATAGGCAATGCCACAAAAACACTCCACAGACCATAACACTCACTTCTCCAGGCTGTCACCTCAAATTTCAGACTTTCGCACCATACACAACAAAGGTTATATGTCCGACAGAGCATAAAACATGATTCATCTGAAAATGCCCTCTTCTGCCACTCAGCTGATATCCAGTTGTGATATTCACATGCAAATTACAGTCTTCATCATTGAACAGCAGTCAGTATGAGTGCATAAAGCAGATACCTGTTGCGGAGACCCATATGCAGCAACGCTCACTGAACAGTTCTCGAGAAGACACTGCTGGTCTGGTAGCCCCTTGGTTCATCTGAGTGGTCACATGCTCAAACGTCACACATCTACTTGCTTGCACTCATGTCCACAGCCATTGTTCACAACTGTCATCTATGGCCTGTGGTGCACCACAATTTCCTCAGCACCGATTTGGGATAGTATAATTTTGCAACACATGATATTCTTGAACCACAGTGACAAGCAAACAATTTAGAAACTTAGCTGCTTCAGAAATCCTTCCACCTTTGGCCCGATAGCCAATGATCGTGCCCTTTTGGATGTAAAATAAATCACTCTGTTCCTGCAGTATGCGAACCCCTGCAGATTTCCACATCACTGATATGATTTGTTTAACCCTCCATAGCTAGTGCTGCCACTGCTTATCTGTGAACGGTCATTGCACATTAACATCAAACATAGGTGGTGGTCACATTAATGTAACTGGAACATATAATACTCATGCTGAACAATCCACAACACAGATGATAACAAATGGTTTGGTACTACAAGTACGCATGTAAAGAAATTGACATTAAACACCTGAAGACTGGTGCTACTCTGTGTCATATGAAGCAAGCTAATATTACACAAACTGGAGTTGTGTGAAGTACAGACAGCAGTTCTTATAAACATACTGATCAAAGGATGGAAAATTTAACTGAGTAATATATGGCTGGCATCTTGCTGTACAGTGGCCAGGCCAGACAGGAAAGTCAGGGGCCACAGCAAGCTGAACACAGAGATGAGTAAGTACCTGACACGCCTGAAAGCAGAAATTGCCTCGATTTCTGCATGGCAGAAATGAGGGAAACTGAGCAAGCACATGGTGATGGATGCTGAGCTGCATAGCGAGGTTACATACATTCACTGAAAACAGTGAAATCAGTTCCAGCAGAGTTACAAAAGCCAGCCAGAGTGGCCGAGTGAAACTAGGTGCTACAGACTGTAGCCGCGCAACCGCTGCGGTCGCAGGTTCGAATACTGCCTCGGGCATGGATGTGTGTGATGTCCTTAGATTAGTTAGGTTTAAGTAGTTCTAAGTTCTAAGGGACTAATGACCTCATAAGTTAAGTTCCATAGTGCTCACAGCCATTTGAACCAGTTACAAAAAATCTAATGACAAAGTTGGCCGTCCAGGTCTGCCGAGCACTTTTGGCAAATGGGCTGCACTCATCCCTTGTGAGGCCAATTTAGGGGCTGCTCGATTGCTAAGTAGTGGCTCCAGTCGCAAAAACTGACAACAGCCGGGAGAGCAGTATGCTGACCACATGCTCCACCACATCTGCATCCAGTGACGTCTATTGGCTGTCCATGGTCAGTTGGTACCACTGGGCCTTCTGAGGCCTGCTGGGGCAGTTTTAGTTTAGAGTTGTACAATAAACATTAACAAAGTTTGTAACATTTATATGTGAAATGTCCTGCAACAACATGTACTCTCTCAAAGCTACCTGGTGTCTATTGTGCCAGAAGACAGGCAGCTCGGGCCTTTGCAATTAGTTCTTCATCCGTTTATAAAGTAGTTTCCTATACCAACAACTTGATGAAACCCCAGAGGAAAAAGTCCCGAGGTGTGAGAGTCAGTGATTGTGCTGCCACGGAAGAGGCCATCCCTTTTCCACCTAACGACAAGGGTGCATGTCGTACAGGTGCTTGCAGAGATTAACATTAAAGTGGGCTGGTGCACCGTCAAGTTGAAACTGTATCCTTTCACAGACAACAAAGGTATAGTCTCCAACAACTGCAACACCATAACTTGCAGAAACACCAGGTAACATGGACCAGTCAAATGGGGAAGCAGCAAATAAGGACCTATCAGATGATCTTGGACAATGTGATGTCCACTGTGTACGTCCATGTGTTGTTGTGGTGGTCTTCAGTCCAGAGACTGGTTTGATGCAGCTCTCCATGCTACTCTATCCTGTGCAAGCTTCTTCATCTCCCAATATGTACTGCAACCTACATCCTTCTGAATCTGCTTAGTGTATTCATCTCTTGGTCTCCCTCTACGATTTTTACCCTCCACGCTGCCCTCCAATGCTAAATTTGTGATCCCTTGATGCCTCAAAACATGTCCTACCAACCGGTCTCTTCTTTTTGTCAAGTTATGCTACAAACTCTTCTCCCCAATTCTATTCAATACGTCCTCATTAGTTATGTGATCTGCCCATCTAATCTTCAGCATTCTTCTGTAGCACCACATTTCGAAAGCTTCTATTCTCTTCTTGTCCAAACTATTTATCTTCCATGTTTCACTTCCATACATGGCTACACACCATACAAATACTTTCAGAAACGACTTCCTGACACTTAAATCTATACTCAATGTTAACAAATTTCTCTTCTTCAGAAATGCTTTCCTTGCAACTGCCAGTCTACATTTTACATCCTCTCTACTTCGACCATCATCAGTTATTTTACTCCACAAATAGCAAAACTCATTTACTACTTTAAGTGTCTCATTCCCAAATCTAATTCCCTCAACATCACCCGACTTAATTCAACTACATTCCATTATCCTCATTTTGCTTTTGTTGATTTTCATCTTATATCCTCCTTTCAAGACACTGTCCATTCCGTTCAACTGCTCTTCCAAATCCTTTGCTGTCTCTAACAGAATTACAATATCATCGGCGAACCTTAAAGTTTTTATTTCTTCTCCATGAATTTTAATACCTGTTCGAATTTTTCTTTTGTTTCCTTTACTGCTTGCTTAATATACAGATTGAATAACACCGGGGATAGGCTACACCCATGTCTCACTCCCTTCCCCACCATTGCTTCCCTTTCATGTCCCTCGACTCTTATAACTGCAATCTGGTTTCTGTACAGAATGTAAATAGCCTTTCGCTCCCTGTATTTTACCCTTGCCACCTTTAGAATTTGAAAGAGAGTATTCCAATCAACAATGCCAAAAGCTTTCTCGAAGTCTACAAATGCTAGAAACGTAGGTTTGCCCTTCCTTAATCTATCTTCTAAGATAAGTTGTAGGGTCAGTATTGCCTCACGTGTTCCAATATTTCTACGGAATCCAAACTGATCTTCCCCGAAATCGGCTTCTACCAGTTTTTCCATTCATCTGTAAAGAATTTGCATCAGTATTTTGCAGCTGTGACTTATTAAATTGATAGTTCGGTAATTTTCACATCTGTCAACACCTTCTGTCTTTGGGATTGGAATTATTATACTCTTCTTGAAGTCTGAGGGTATTTCGCCTGTCTCATACATCTTGCTCACCAGATGGTAGAGTTTTGTCATGACTGGCTCTCCCAAGGCCGTCAGTAGTTCTAATGGAATGTTGTCTACTCCCTGGGCCTTGTTTCGACTTAGGTCTTTCAGTGCTCTGTCAAACTCTTCACACAGTATCTTATCTCCCATTTCGTCTTCATCTACATCCTCTTCCATTTCCACAATATTGTCCTTAAGTACATCGCCCCTGTACAACGTCCATAACACAATAAATATGTATTTCTGACTACTGGTTTTTTATCTCAACATACTTGCTGTAATTTACCATCTAGTAAGGTCATATGAAGATCAGTATCATTTGCAAAGCGATTTAGAAAAGATTGCTGTATGGTGTGGCAGGTGGCAGTTGACGCTAAATAATGAAAAGTGTGAGGTGATCTACATGAGTTACAAGAGAAATCCTTTGGAATTCGATTACTCGATAAATAGTACAATTCTCAAGGCTGTCAATTCAACTAAGTACCTGGGTGTTAAAATTACAAACAACTTCAGTTGGAAGGACCACATAGATAATATTGTCGGGAAGGCGAGCCAAAGGTTGCGTTTCATTGGCAGGACACTTAGAAGATGCAACAAGTCCACTAAAGAGACAGCTTACACTACACTCGTTCGTCCTCTGTTAGAAATTGCTGTGGGGTGTGGGATCCTTACCAGGTGGGATTGACGGAGTACATCGAAAGGGTGCAAAAAGGGCGGCTCGTTTTGTATTATCACGTAATAGGGGAGAGAGTGTGGCAGATATGATACGCGAGTTGGGATGGAAGTCATTAAAGCAAAGACGTTTTTCGTCGCTGCGAGACCTATTTACGAAATTTCAGTCACCAACTTTCTCTTCCGAATGGGAAAATATTTTGTTGAGCCCAACCTACATAGGTAGGAATAATCATCAAAATAAAATAAGAGAAATCAGAGCTCGAACAGAAAGGTTTAGGTGTTCGTTTTTCCCGTGTGCTGTTCGGGAGTGGAATCGTAGGGAGATAGTATGATTGTGGTTCGATGAACCCTCTGCAAAGCACTTAAATGTGAATTGCAGAGTAATCATGTAGATGTAGATGTACATAGTGCATACCACATAACTACAACGTAGCTCACAGTAACTGTTCAAAGTAATCACCACAAGCCTCAATGTATGCATGCCAATGGTGCATGACATTTTGCTGTGCTCTCTCAAAGTACCCTTTTGTCTGTTGTACCAGAAGACAGACACCTTGGGCCCTAGCAACCAGATCTTCAACCGTTTCTACAAGGGTTCGTTTCTATGGGGGTTTCATATACCAACATCTTGATGTAACCCCAAAAGAAAAGGTCCAGAGATTTGAGATCCAGCGATCCCACAGGCGATGGCACAGGACTTCCCATCCCTTACAATACAACAAGGAGTATACATGTTGTACAGACGCACGAACAGATTAACATTAAAATGGGCTGGTGCTCTGTTGTGTTGAAACCACAGCCTTTCATGGACAACAAGGCTACAGTTTCCAAGAACTGCGGCAGCACATCTTGCTGCTACAGTAGGTAACATGGACCAGTCAATCAGGGATGCAGGAAATAAGTATCTCAATATAACTGGTTGTGGACTCAGTATCACCTCTTTCAATTTGACCCAAAAAGTATGAGACACCCTGCAATGACCTTCCAGACAGTACAAGATACAAAGGAAAAGTTTCTTTGTCGACAACATCATCATCATAATCACTCATAAAACATCGGAACTCCTTCTAGAAAAGACAAATAACTTTCAAGGATGTTCACACATGGGCTATATGTAATTAATTAAGAATGAACATAAAGAAAACAAACAGTATCTGCTTCAAAATAAAGAGGAAACACAATTCCATCATGGTAAATATAAATGACTACTTTATAAATTGTGCAACTGACAAAGTTGACTGTCAATTAACACGGAACAAATATACAAAGATACTGTCAACAAAAAAGAATAGCATTACTTTGTAATAGCCAATGTCCTGTGATGACATACTATTCCTACATACAATAGGCCCTTAGAGGACTCTTTTACTGGGCGATAAGAATTATAATCAAAAGCAGTAGTTGGGCTAAATGTACAGAAACTATTTAAAAAACTATGTATTCTTACTGCTCCAAGCTAGTACTTTTAACAATCCGTCATGCAAATTAGGGAAAATGTTACAATGTATTTCAGTACTAGTCCTACACAATCATGGAAGAAGAGCCAAATTGCATTTATATTTACCAAGCAAAAACAAGAAACCCAAACAGCTTTTCCTATCATCGATTAAAATTATTTAATACTACCAACTGTACCCAGCCATGCACAGCTGTGGCTCAGTCTGGCTGAATGGAAAAGAAAGAAAAGTGAAAGCACAAGTTTCTAATAAGTATGGGAAATGGATATACATTCTAATCACATTGTCCCCTCTGTCCGTGTCTTACCTCCTCCTCCCACTCTCTTCGTCCATCTCCTTCTCCTCCTCCCCCCCCCCCCCCTCCAATCTCTCCGTCTCCTCCTGCCCCTCTACTACTCTCTGCTCTCTATGTCTATTTCTATTTCCTGCCACTCCTCTATCCATCTCCTCTCTCCCTCCTTCCTCTGACCTTGAGCTTTGTTTACTGTTATTGCCAATTCAGATTCTGTAGTAGAATTCCAAACAGAAGCTGATACGCCATAAATACAATTTTCCTGCTTTCTGTAAAAACAATATGTGAGGAAGACAACAAAACTGCACATTGTTGTATGAACAATTCATGTTTAAAAACATATTATAAGAAAGAATACATATTGGGAGAAACAGTTTCTCTGATGATTTAAATGTCCTGCTATCGTAGTTGAAACTACCTGCGACAAAGGAAACAAATTAGCAAATTTTTAAAGCAGAGTATTTTCTTCTTTGCAGTCAGTTTTACCAGAAAACATCTACATTGTTGTTTAAAAAATATCATCCAAATGTTTCTTACACTAACATGTAAAAATCTGAAGTAAACTGGAAAAGAATTTTTTAGAATTTTGGGACTTTTCCCTCTTATATGTTACATATTTATTTATTATTATATTTATGAAAAAATAGGAAGATAAAAACTTGCAATTCAAGTCAGTTGACTGACTTAGTTTTCGAGTTTTGCAACCACAAACATATGCAGGTTGCATTTTTATACATAAATACAAACTGTCAAATGAGATGAAAAAGATTAGTCCTACTACACCACACCTGTTTAAAAAGGAAGCTAACACAGACTGCTCAATTAAATATTAGTGAGAGAACTCAGAGTAATGATTAATTGGCCAAATGAAAAGGGACAACACACTGTCACATTACAACACCTGATCACAATACAATGCTTTTACAAGAAAATCTTCTGCCAAGATTTATAGTGCACGATGTTGATGACGTTGTTGTTGTTGTGGTCTTCAGTCCTGAGACTGATTTGATGCAGCTCTCCATGCTACTCTATCCTGTGCAAGCTTCTTCATTTCCCAGTACCTACTGCAAACTACATCCTCCTGAATCTGCTTAGTGTATTCATCTCTTAGTCTCCCTCTACGATTTTTACCCTCCACGCAGGCCTCCAATACTAAATTGGTGATCCCTTGATGCCTCAGAACATATCCTACCAACCAATCCTGTCTTCTAGTCAAGTTGTGCCACAAACTCCTCTTCTCTCCAATTCTGTTCAATACCTCCTCATTTGTTAAGTGATCTACCCATCTAATCTTCATCATTCTTATGTAATAACACATTTCGAAAGCTTCTATTCTCTTCTTATCCAAACTATTTATTGTCCATGTTTCACTTCCATACATGGCTACACCCCATACAAATACTTTCGGAAATGATTTTCTGACACTTAAATCTAAACTCGATGTTAACAAATTTCTCCTCTTCAGAAACGCTTTCCTTGCCATTGCCAGTCTATATTTTATATCCTCTCTACTTCAAACCATCATCAGTTATTTTGCTCCCCAAATAGCAAAACTCCTTTACTACTTTAAGTGTGTCATTTCCTACTCTAATTCCCTCAGCATCACCCAACTTAATTCGACTACAATCCATTATACTTGTTTTGCTTTTGTTGATGTTCATCTTATACCCTTCTTTCAAGACACTGTCCATTTCGTTCAACTGCTCTTCCAAGTCCTTTGCTGTCTCTGACCGAATTACAATGTCATCAACGAACCTCGAAGTTTTTATTTCTTTTCCATGGATTTTAATACCTAATCCAGATTTTTCTTTTGTTTTCTTTACTGCTTGTTCAGTATACAGTTTGAATAACATCAGGGAAAGCTACAACCCTGTCTCACTCCCTTCCCAACCACTGCTTCCCTTTCATGCCTCTCAACTATAAAAACTGCCAACTGGTTTCTGTACAAATTGTAAATGGCCTTTCGCTCCCTGTATTTTATCCCTGCCACCATATCAGGTGCATAATAGTAATGTCCTATCACTCACCATGGTGGGATACTGACTTTTGCAGGTGGAGTGAAGAGGGGACATTAAGATATGCAAGGAGCATCGCTGCACGATTATGAGGCTGGAGTCAGTTTCCCGAACATATTGGAGGGAGTGCAAGAACCATATCAGCACATTCATGGGCCAGGAGTCACCAGTGGGTATCCTTATTACAGGGTTTGGAGTAATGCTGTGCAAAACTATGTTTAATACTATAAGTTATCTGATGTAATTAAAAGAACATTGTACAATACAGGCCTATTTAACAAAGCATTGAAATTTAAGACCATGACCTCATATTCGGGAGGATGGAGTTTTGTCTGTCCAGTCATCTTGATATAGGTTTTCTGTGGTTTCCCTAAATCATTTCGGGAAAACGCCACAATAGTGGCTTCAGCCTGCCATAAAAACATATAATTATACATTCATTAACTATGTAGGCTATATTTTGAACTATTTGTTTTCATTGCATTACATCAAATCCTACATCTTTGAGAGAGGATCCCTGGATAAATAAAATGAAACTAGCTGGAGCTGCTATTACTGTCAAAATGACGCCACTAAAGGAACAAATGAAAGCAGCAGTTTGTACTTGTAAATAACTATATAATTATAATTGCAATAAGTTATCAAAAAGTATTTAAGGTGTGTAATGTACCTGTTTACCGCAGATTGTCAACCTTACTTAACAGCTATGGCCTCATGAGGCACAAATTATTTACCAGAACAAGCACTCAAACAACCATTCTATCATATTGAAGAAATTCATTGTTATATAATACTGTAATTTTAATAACAAGCCTACTGTTTCTTTAAAGTTATCAGTTAATATAATGGCCTACTGACATTATTATTATTATTATTATTATTACTACTATTATTTGGCGAAGAGTGCACTGGACGCACAAAGGCATTCGTTCTTGCAGCGCTCCGTACGTTAATCGAACGGGAAGAAACCCTAATAACCGATACAGTGGGACGTACCCTCTTTCATGCACTTCATGGTAGTTTACAGAGATGTAGAGATAGATACTGCCACTTTTTCTGTTTCAGCATCATGATCAAGAACCGCATGTAGACGAAAATTACTGTTCAGAGGTACATTTCGTAACTTACGGTGATATTTATTTCCTTTGGATAACTGGGCAGATAGTTTTACCATTGAAACACCCTCCGAAACTTCTAAAGTCATTAAATATAAATTTGAACTTGATATACTTCAGAGAACTGGGCTTAAATCAGAACTGTAAACTCAATGCAAAACAACCCGAGTATAAACGTTTGGAACTTCTTCGCCAGTGGTAGGAGGGCGAAGGATATTAGTAAGGTAGTTTGTGTTCACAGTGTATCATCGTACCCACGTCTATGTATCACCCTATGAAAGGAACAGAAAACATTAATTAGCTTGTGTCGGTAGGAGATATCGTGACATGTAGGTAAATACTATCTTAAAATCTATCTGAAACAAAACTTAAATATAATTTTCGGTTAAAAATACGAACGAACAATGCATTTTTAATATTTTATGGTACCTGAATTAGTTAAAAATAAGGATAAACATTGGATGCTTAACTTTTTTAACATTAATTGGGACAAATGGTCAGTCGTCAAAATAGAAATTTGCAAACACATAAATACGGCTAGCATGGTTTCTGCGTTTTGCATGGTCAAGTAATTTTATTTTTGGGAAATCAATCTTTCTTTGACGTTTCAATGGTTATAAGGCTTTGACGTGTCTTCAAGATGGAAGATGTTCTTTTAAAGAGCAGATTTCAGCCACAATATTGTACTAGCAATACTTACAGTATATTTTCGTGGAGTAGCTTTCGATTTGTTTAGGCTAGTCTTCAAACTTGTATATCAACGTGCACTCTGAACTTTACTGTATTTCGTGGTAATTGTCAAAATATTACTAGTGAATTATGATCATTAATCCGACATAACCATTACGTACTAATTAGTTGCAATCGAACAAAAAATTAACAAATAATCTCCCGTCTGGCTCTACTATAAAGTTTCTGTCCTGTCTGGGATTCCCCCAAGCAACTACAACAAACTATTAAGAATGTCCGACAAGTGTGATGTTATGACACTACACGGCAAGTCGAATGTTAATAAAACAGTGTGGCGGAACGGTGCAAACTAAGACAATCGTAATAATGTATTTTTATGTTTTGAACAAAAAATAAATTATCTTTGATTAACTTTTTCATACCGCATTATTTTAAAACATGCTAAATTTGGCCACAAAAATGCTAAACTGCTAGCAATGGTACAACTCAAATCTGTTTCACCTACCTACATTCAGTGGTGACAGTGTAATCCTTAGATGACGTCACGCGCTGCCCAAAGACTATTAATAGTGACCTCTTTTTCGACAGCAGGAGCCCTCTGCTCGTCGAGTTCCTCGTGCGTGAATCTCGCGCGCTGTGAAGACACTTTGCAGAAACTGCTACGCACTATCAAGGCAAAACGTACGGGAATGCTGTCGGATGGAATCATCCTGTTGCGCGATAAAGCCCGCCCCCACAGTGCCATTCGGCCTCCGTGGAACCGTGTGATTTTCTCATCTTTGGTAATTTGAAGAGAGACATGCGTGGATGTCCGTTTCTGTCGGTCGAGGAAGAGAGAGAGTGAATGCGGTTGTGCATCCGTCAGCGGCCGACCGCATTCAACGAAACAATAATGGATTGTCTCGTCTCCCAGCAGGATAAAAGCCTTTAACGCATGCAGCTATCGCGTGTTATTCGCTACGTTGAACACATTCGCAATGGAGACTTGTGATGCCGAGATTACTTCTTAGGCGTTGAGGACAGCGACAAACTCCTACATTGGTAATGCAAGTGTTCTAGTAAGCAACCAACAGGTGTCAGACAAGCTATGCGAAGTCAAGGTTGTTTACGAGCAGGGCAACACTGAATGTAGAAAAAAAAGGGGATTTAGGTTTGTGTAGTCTCGAAGTAAACTGACACTATCTCTGCAGAGTGCACAAAATGCTAACAGATGAAGAAAACAGTTTTATGATATAACTTTCTAATACTGCACTGTAGAACCACCGACGGACATCAATAACAGAATATCTGGGTTCATTAGTTTACTCATATTAAGTATGAAGGGGCGATATGTATTTACTTTCTCAGGAAAAGAAAAAAATTCTTAGCCACGATCACAATAAAACACTGCATTGTGGATGACCACCCCAAGCAGGCGATTTGTGTACACGGTAATTATAAATTTTACATTTGACGTGCGAACACATCATTCACGTCATATGTTGTGCACCTGGAGATTTAATAGAAAGATTTCATGCGCATCCGAAACAAGAGGACGAAATTAGTGTTTAACGTCCCGTCGACAACGAGGTTATAAGTGACGGAGCGCAAGATCGGGTGAGGGAAGGATGGGGAAGGAAATCGGTAGTGCCCTTTCAAAGGAACCATCCCGCATTTGCCTGAAGTGATTTAGGGAAATCACGGAAAACCTAAATCAAGATGGCCGGAAACGGGATTGAACCGTCGTCCTCCCGAATGCGAGTCCAGTGCCGAAACAAGATGTTTATAATAACCAGTACGAAGATCTGATGATGGTAACATAGTTTTACCGAAAGCGTTCATCCACAATGCAGTGTTTTATTGCGATCTTGGCTAAGAAGTTTTTCTTCTCCTAAGAATAGCTGGATTTAGTTACGTCTGTCAGTACTATTTAGACGTACGAAAAATCCATTCCAGTTTCCCCAGAGCACCCGCGGATCTTGAAAATCAGTACCCGAAATTGGCACAGGTACGGTCAAAAATGTATAATCCTTCTTTCATACAAACGTAACCGTATTAATCATGAGTAAGGAAAAAAGAAAGTTTTAAAATGTGTTTAACAGACTCCTCGGTTTGCCGTGGTGCACCATTTTACTTGCGAAGATAGCTTTCAGGTTTGAAACTATGATGTATTAGCGCTCATTACAAGAACATCGTGGAATTGCCTACAAATCGAAGATACCTTACTACCGGGTTGGAAGAACTCCCTCACGAAAAACCATCTGGATACTGCACATTTTGTAGTCTTTGCTATGAAGACAGTAGCTACAACTTGAGGGTCAGCAGCTCTGGACGATTTCTAAAATGAGCGAGAATAAAATGGGAAATCTTTTGTTTCGCAATATGGGCTTAGTATTTCGGACTAAAGAAAGTAATCAAAAGACATGAGATTAAAGTTACTCTCTTCGGATAATTATTGCTACAAGTGGACACGGAATGACTTCTGAAGGATATGATTATAGCGGACAGTGGTTCAGTAAAATGTAGACTTGAGAAAAAGTTGTAAAACAATGGATACGTGACTTGGTGATGCTTGCAGATGTGGTTGGTAACGCAAGATTCGGACAGTATAAGGAAGGCACCTGCATTTAAATCGCTAATTTAGAAAAGGTGTTCCAGTTAACTTAATCCTAGTTATTGTAAGCGCAACATGAAAATTTTCGGAATGAGTAAATTTTAGTTACATGAAGAGGGTTCGCGGCGCGGTCTCTGTCAAGTTTCTTTCGGCCAGTAATCGAACGGGTAATCAAAGCTGATTTCAGTCGAAGATTTTTACGCCTTTAAGCAGCGTCTTGGTCTCAAGAAAACTTTTGTTTTACAGTCTTCGTTATGAGTGAATGCTTTTCCTTTAATGTGCAAGTAGAGATTTAATTTCATAACCAAGTTTTAGCATCCTAGGACGTTTAGGTCAAGAATAGCATTGCCAGGAAGATTTGTTTTAAGAACAGTTATCGGGTTTTAGACTGGCGTCACTTTAAATGAATTTCCACAGTTCCAACAGATTTTAATCTCAGATAGAATCTCCACTACGAACGTTTGGTTACCAAGAATTAGCACAAGACGACTGAAATATTTTATTTTCAAAGAGAATTTGAGTTACATTTATCAGGAGTTGAGTGTTCCATTGCGTTTCGCAGTAATAAACCACCAGAAGAGAAGATGATGTTCTATTTCAACTCATCCTTTTTTTTCTATTCGTTTTCGGCGAAAAAAGGAAGACTGTAAATGCCAAGTTACGAATCCAGTGTTTTGGGAATTCGATCTCCGGTCGGTTCAGGTATTTTCTGTCACCGCCTCCTTCGTCTCTGGCAAATGATGTTAATGTGAGAAATGCTAAGGTGCACTGTGATTTGGAGTCCAAGCTCTAATGTAGTTCCCCTACTACTAATTGGACAAGTCAGTCCAAATGTCAGAGGAGAAGAAGAAGTAGAAGAAGAAAGAAAAAAAACCAGCTGTGAGCAAAAAGTTGAATTCCGTTCTTGGTATAGCAATACTTCACAGATCAGTCGCATAGTCCACCTTTAAAATCAAATTCTTTCTGTAGTTAAGAATCCAACCAATAACAATGCCAAGTAAATAATTATGTTTTTAACAATAACCTAATGTAAGAGAGACTGAGAGTCTTCAGATCTAGTGTACATAGGACAAAAGTCATTCTACGAGGGTATACTGAACCTCAGGAGTGGTGATAGTAGAGTGTGTAAATATGTAACTAAACTAACGGAAACATTTAGTTCAGGAACATTTCAAATCAGTTTACCCTGTCGAGACTGTCCCTTGGAGGCGAAAACTTTAAGCCTGATGCCATTTTCAGCAGTTTATTGAGGCTTGCTTCGTTTAGATCTGGTATTCCCGGCAGCATCATACAGTCGACGTAGAACTGGTACCTTCGGAATAACAGTAAAAAATAAAAGCTATTAAAACGTATAGCGGCTAATTGTGACACATGAATATCAATTAATCCGATAAGTTTAGAATATAACGTACTCACCACTGTTCACAAACATTTCGATGTACTGAAATAATGTTCCTTATACTTCACACTTTTCTAAATGGCGATTATTTTGGTATTTGGCTAATTTTCCTACACACTCTCTCCCATTGTATATAGTGAAATACTGAAACAACTACCGCGCGAGGCGAACTGTTTGTTGCAAAATGTTTCTTTGCAAACATTATCGAGCGCTGCTCGGTTGCTGTGGGTTTAGCGCTGTAGATCGTTAACCGAAAAGGCCCGAGTTCGATTCCCGGCCGAGTCGTAGATTTTCTCCGCTCGCACTGGGTGTTGCGTTGTTCTTACCTTCGTATCGTCATAACTAACATAAAAAACTATAGCATGGCGTCACATGACAAATCTAAGCCGTTGTAGCTTCGAACCAGGGTTTCGGTTTGACGCTAAATAACAAACTAAATTGTCAAAGCACACTGTCGTATCGTCTGTTCACTTTTGAGGTGGCTGTGTGGGCGGGTATCGAAAACCAATAAATTAAAAAAAGCTCTCAAATGCTGTGAGAATGAGTACACCATTACACTTTTTTTTTAAAAGAAAAGAAAAGAACGAATACAGTTGTTCCAGTATATCTTTATATAGAATGGTAGTGATTATTCGTATAGCTAATAAATTGAGTCCTTGAATGCTGCTACTAGTAGAAAGTATAGAAATAAAATCATTAAAAGAGTCTGTGATCGTTATGTTATCTTGTATTAATATTTCTAACTGCTTTTGAATGTCACAGATTTTAACAATTCGGGGACCAGCAAAAAAAGGATGCTATGGTTGCTGCTGCATAGTATGAAGTGCCCTCTGGTTTGCACTTCCGGCTTACTCACTTTATATTGTTTTCGGCCTCGTCTCTCCGCTGAACGGCATCTGCGATTCTATCGGCAAAATTTATTGGATCCTCCGCTTTAAACATGACGTAGATCCTGGGTAGATGAAAGATTCTGTCAGTCCCATCAGATGTGCTGAGAACAGTGTACAGCTTCGCCTCCTTGTCGTAATCCGTGACTGCAACGCGGACCCAGTCGTAGAGGCTGGTTATATCATTGTCTGGGCCGGTAGGGATGCTGCCGTCAGTTCCTCCGGCGAGCGGGATAAATGCTTCGGCTGGAACTGGGTGCCTAACATCGTCGACGATGCCGACATTTACCCATTCATCCGGAGTCCTGTAAGTACAGAAATTTTATATGTGACACTGTTTTAATAAAAACTAATTCTGCAACATGCAAATCAGTAAATTTTGTAGTATTGGGAAGGTGCTGTTGTCAGTAGACTGCTGCTACATTCTTTCTTTGCACCACGAAACGAGGGGAATCGAAAGTTCCCATGCCAACACATGACTTCTCGCTTTAGTAGCTACCACCATTTTAAACTTAAAAGTGGTGGCTTTGCACAATTAGCATATATTTAACTGATCAATCAATTACAAAATCTTTTGTTACTTAGCAACAGACGTTTCAAATAATAAGAAAACTATTTTTAACAGAAAAGGATTCAAAAGTAGTGCAAAGCTTAGAAAATGTGGCAGTATCGACAATAGAACGTACTTACCGGAGCCGGTTAATACATTCAATGATAACCAAGATGGCTACTAGTGTGTGTGTGTGTGTGTGTGTGTGTGTGTGTGTGTGTGTGCTGTTATAGGGTAACATAAATAAGTATTATAAACAACTCTAGAGACATGTGAATAAATGAAATCCCAGTATTTTATGATGATTTCAGTTTCTTGTCAAAACAGCAGTCAGCATATTTATAAAATTTTTCGCTTGGTGTCTGTGTTATATGCTGTTGATTTCATTTATATACACAATATTAGTGTATTTAACTTGGAATTTTGTTACATACGTCGTTTTGTAAGTAGCTGAGAAGACAAAAGTTATCGAGCGATCGGAACTAAATAACGGTCGCCTAGCCAATGCTTAAAATATTAATTATCTCATTAATATTTCAGTCATAATTCTCTTACTTGCATAAGAAAGTTAGTATATCTTAATTCGTATTTAGTCACATCTGTACGTTAGGTTATTGTTATGAATCGGCCTGTTGCATTATTTTGTTTAACGTGGACAAAGCCAAAGACTGCAAATTAGTGCTGCGTTTAAGCACGACTCAAACGGATCGTGCAATCTACGTCACAGGCTGTGCTCAAGATTTCGATCGTCTCGCGATGTAGCAATTTCTATTCGTACTATCTCCACGACGTGTGTCAGCGCTGTCATAATATTCTCGCAATCGCATTTGATTTCGGCGTTGTACAGGGATTTATTCGCAACAGAATAAAACAATGTTATTAATGTACTTTGGACTTTATTAATAAAAACAACTGTTGGTAAGGATTGAAGTATCTTCTATGGTGCAGATCGTAGGTAATCATACTCAACCTAATTTTTAAGCTTTCGCTTGTCCCGTGATCTAGCGACGTCTGTTGGTACTACCTCTCAACTCTTTGTGTTCGCGATAGTAGTTAAAGTGATTTATTATGATTATTTTGATTACTAGGCATTTAATGTCCAAGTAATTGTTTTCCTTCTGTCATCTGAATTTTTCTCTTCTTTTCTGGTGACATAACTCTTAACTGAAAGTGTCTTATAGTCAGGAGATCCTCAGATTATCTGAGTGCCAGTATGTGCTAGTTCATTTAGCGTTACCCAGGGTGCACGTGTAGTGTTATACTACGGACGGGAACTAGCTTTACACTTTTTTATATTAGTGATTTCTGTTTCTTTCTTATGTGTCTGTATTGCCATACGATAAGTAAATAATAAAATAATAAATTCCCTTCTTGTCTTCAGGTTGATTAAAGGGTAATAGCTATTTTTTTATCTGGTATTCTAATATGTGAGCAGGAAACGAAACGGTCATTAGCAACCCATTATTGTGTCTATATTACGAAATGACTAATTCGGTGCACCGCCACGCGGCTTCAGTTTCAGGTTATCTATCTAACGGCTTCAAGGGGCAACAAATGATTTGCAATATTTCGTATCGTAATTGACCGAATTTAGAATGCTGCCATAATCTACTAATTAAGAGCTATAATTTTCCGTTAAAGGTTTAACAAAGTACTAGAGGTATTGTAGTTCAGGACGCGCAAATTACCCAGACATTATATTCATCCAGTATTCCAGTGTGAGAGCACTTGGTGACTTGCAAAGAACGAACCACACAATTTCAAACTTCTGTGAAACTTTTCTCGCTCCATGATGATTACAGGAAAAATTCTTATCGCTTACTGCATTTTCGCTGTTCGTGCAGTAAAGTTTCAGCTGCAAGCATGTCGAAATAATTTATTACTTCTTTTCTACCAATTACAATCGCAGTACGATTTGCAGACCGTATTCATATACACGGTAAACTACCTAAAATTTGCACCGCAGATATTACGGAACTGGAAAGTGCTACTGAAGTGCGGTTTTCACAGAATGGAATGGTAGTCAGGGGCCCGAATTGTTATCCAATCAACTGATTGTAATAATACTTAGAAAGTATATTTCTTGTGCAAACATACACTTTTTGAAATGGAACAATGGCCTTGGGCACTAACAAACTAAAAGTAGATTAAATTAGAATGTCAGTGGTATTTGTTGCAGGAATGTAGTGCGAGCAGGTTACGAGATATATTTTGAAAAGCTCTCACGCCGATTCTTGTACAAGACCTGTGGTAGCACACACTAAAGTAAAACACAAATGTACACACTAATTACGTGGACACGGGCCAGTAAGGAGACAATCACAGTGTATTCAAAATGTCCACCGGCAGCGGTAACACACATTTCCAGTCTGGTATGAAACGATTGCTGCACACGTGCTAACATTTCAGCGGAGAAGTCAGAGCAGGCTGCACTAATACGTAGTTGCATATCATCGGGTATAGTTGATATGGCTTTGTAGACAGTGTCGCCTCTCCCACAGAAAAAAAAAAGTATACAGGCGTCAAATCCGGGGAACGGGTCGGCCAAGGTACAGGTCCTTTGCGTCTAATCCAACGATTTGGAAACAGTTCATGAAGACATGCTGTACAACTTCGTGCTATGCGCTAGACAGCCATCATGTTGGTACCTGAAAAAAAAAAAAAAATGGCTCTGAGCACAATGGGACTCTACTGCTGTGGTCATCAGTCCCCTAGAACTTAGAACTACTTAAACCTAACTAACGTAAGGACATCACACACATCCATGCCCGAGGCAGGATTCGAACCTGCGACCGTAGCAGTAGCACGGTTCCGGACTGCGCGCCTAGAGCCGCGAGACCACCGCGGCCGGCTGTTGGTACCTGAAGTTACTCCTAGTCTGCAGAGGAACGTCTTCTAGCATCCGTGGAATATGGTTTGTAGGAGGCTGTGCTTGTTTGAGTGCGTTCAGTGTTCCGTGTATCACGAACTGGCCTATGAGTGATGGTTCACTATCCCACATCATCACATTTTTACACTCCGTGGACGCTGGCATTCGAAGTCAGGAAGCCAAAGGGAATTGTCGACAGATCAACAGTGTATGTTTCGGCGGTTTACCTGGCCATGAATGATAAATGTGGCTTCATCCCTGAACAATTCCGTAGCTCGTGGTCTTGCGGTCGCGTTCTCGCTTCCCGCGCACGGGGTATCGGGTTCGATTCCCGGCGGGGTCAGGGATTTTCTCTGCCTCGTGATGACTGGGTGTCTGGGTGTTGTGTGTCATTCATCATCATTGACTCGCAAGTCGCCGAAGTGGTGTCAACTAAAGAGGACTTGCAATACGGGAGCCGAACTTCCTGCATGGGGCCTCCCGGCCAACAATGCCATACGATCATTTCATTTCATCACTGAACAAGATACATGACACTTCTAGGCTATCCTGTCTTAATGCCCATGTACAGAAATAAACCGATTCTCATAATCATTTCCATGCAGCTCTTGATGGAGTTAGATGTGATAGGGACGGAACCGATGTCGATGGAAAATACGCAGGACACTTCCTGAATTATGCCACTTCCTCGTGCGATTGTGCTGGAGCTAACGTGCGGATCAATTACAACAGCATAAAGAAAATGAATTCCGCTCTCTTCGGTCGTCACTTCTTTCCTTCTGTTACGTTCTCTAGCTGTTGCACTATCACTTTCACGTAACTAGTCGAAGAGGTTGATAAATAACTGCAGAGATGGTTGACGTATATAGGGATATCTTGCTGCATGCACCGTATAAGAACGAACTGCAGTCTTCCTTCAGTTTCCATTCACTATGAGCATATCGGTTTTTTTTTTTCTGCAAGTCCCACAGTCCACTCATACGACGTATTGCTTGGACGGTCACACATTATCTGAGTAGCAAGTCGCAATGCGCTCAAGGAACACACAAGGACATTGTTAAATAAACGTAACAACATCGTACCATCTTCAACTTTGTGGTCTTATTCTCCTTGGTTGCGTGTAATATTACGACAGGTAGACAATTACAACTGAATGATACACAATTTTCGTGCCATATGCGCTTCGCCTTTATTATTTGCAAGGCATCTTCAATGGAGAAATTCCATGTATTATGTTCTACATGTTCTATTTTTGTTCCATTTTTTACGCTGTTCTTCTTTTAATAATTGCTATTTGCGGGTCTGTGAATACTTGATTTTGTTCTTTTCCTAGTGCCGTGAAGTGTGCAAATCAAAAACTCATATGGCAATTATAAGAAAAAGAACAGCGCCAAAAATGGAACAAAAACACAACACGGAACCTGCCATTGAAGACGCCCTTGCAAACAATAAAGGCGAAACGCGAATGGCACGAAAATTTTTCATTCAGTTGTAATTAAATAGTCCAAAAGTAATACCGTAATAACAACACCGTACCTAGCAATTGCGCACATTGAAAGGCACAAACAAAGAATAGGCGTGGAAACTTTTACCACTGACATTTTGATTTATCCTACTTTTTATTCTGGTAATGTCTATATAGGCACTGATCCACTTAAAGTGAATGTTTGCACAAAAGATACACTTTCCAAGTATTATTACAATCTGTTTATTGGCTAAAAATACGAGCCACTGACGACCAACTCCTGCTGTGAAAATTGGAAATCAATAATGCTTTCCATTGTCGCAATACTTCCGGCGCAAGTTTTAGATGTTCACCCTGTTACCACTTGTACTTGCAAAATTATTTCACTGTACGACACGTAATTTAGAGCATATGACGTCATAAACACTGCCGGACGGAGTGGCCGAGCGGTTCTAGGTGCTTCAATCTGGACCTCTACGGTCGCAGGTTCGAATCCTGCCTCGGGCATGGATATGTGTGATGTTCTTAGGTTAGTTAGGTTTAAGTAGTTCTAAGTTCTAGGGGACTGATGACCTCAGCTGTTAAGTCCCATAGTGCTCAGAGCCATTTGTACCCTTTTTTTTTTTTTGTCATAAGCACTAAGATGCGTGAAAAACAAGCTTTTGCTTAAAATGGAGAGCAAATTATAAAGGCTGTATTCATTCAGTGTTTATAATGAGAGCACTTAGATACTTCAAATAAACTTTAAACATAATATCAAACATTTTCTAATCTTAGCCTCGATTACACGCTTAGCGTCAATATTTATCACAGCAATTCATTTGTAAAGCAACCAGTCATTTGAAGCGGATTTATACACGGGAGAATCGATAGTTTACTTGTAGTCTCAAACACGTAAATGAAATGTTATTTTCGTTTGCGCTTGGTTTTAAGGTGCGATGCTCGAATTTCAAGCTCATGAAAATGTTAAATTTTAAGCAGAGTTATGACTTCTTGTGGGAAGTTGGTATTTCTCACGTATCATTTGCTCTCACTCACGCCACGCGTATCAAATATCATGCGAATGTTCGAGCAGCTCATACCCGAACGAGCTTTGCGGCGAATTGTGAAATGGCGTGAAACAGTGGGCCCGTTCGAAAGCGTGTACCGTGTGCACAGCCCTACTGTAAACTGGAGATATTGCATCTATACCACTTCCCGTCTACATCTACGTGGTTACTGTGCAATTCACACTTTAGTGCATGGCAGAGGGTTCATCGAAGCATTTTCATACTACTTGTCTACCATTCCACTCTCGAATGGCGCGTGGAAAAAAGGAACACCTAAATCTTTTCGTTCGAGCTCTGATTTCTCCTATTTTATTATGATGATCATTTCTCCCTACGTAGGTGGGTGTCAACAAACTATTTTCGCAATCGGAAGAGAAAATTGGTGATTGAAATTTCGTAAATAGATCTGGCCGAAAAGAAAACCTCCTATGTTTCGGTGACTGCCATCCCAACTCGCGTATCATATTAGTGACACTCTCACCCATATTGCGCGATAAAAAAAAGCCTTCTGCAAATCTAGGAATGTGGAATCGATCCGAGATCCCTTGTCGACAGCAGTCATTAGTTCATTGGAATAAATTGTGTTGCACAAGAACGAAATTTTCTGAATTTTCTGAATCCGTGTTGGTTATGTATCAGTAAGTCATTTTCTTCAATGTGATTCATAATGTCCGAGTACAGTATACGCTCCAAAATCCTACTGTAAACTGAGGTCAGTGATATGGGTCTGTAAGTCAATGGATTAATCCTATTTCCTTTCTTGAATATTGGTGTGACCTGTGCTACTTTCCAGTCTTTAGGAACAGACCTTTCGTGAAGTGAGCGGGGAGTATATGATTGCTAAGAAAGGCGCTATTGTGTCCGCATACTCTGAAATGAACCTCATTGGTATACCATCTGGACTAGAAGACCTGCGTTTCTTAAGTGATTTGAGTTGTTTCGCAACACGTAAGATATCTACTTTTATGTCACCCATGCTAACAGCTGTTCTTGTTTCGAATTCTAGAATATTTACTTCATCTTCTTTAACTCCGCTTTAGTGGCACCATCATCGGAAACATTTCCATCGCTATCGTGCAGTGACGGTATTGACTGTTTTTTGCCACTGGCATACTTTACATACGACTAGAATCTCTTTGTGTTTTCTACCATATTTTGAGACAATGTTTCATTGTCGAAGCTATTAAAAGCATCTCGCATTGACGTCCGCACTAAATTTCGAGCTTCCGTGAAACTTATCAGTCTTGGGAATTTTGCGTTCTTCTGAATTTGGCATGCTTTTTTTGTTGCTTCTGCAACAGTGTTCTGACGTTTTTTGTGTACCATGGTGGATCAGTCCCGTCTCTTATTAACTTATGCGGTATGAATCCATCCATTGCTGTCGATTCTGTATCTTTGAATTTGAGCCATATCTGGTCTACACTTACATAATTAGCTTGGCAGGAATGGAGACTCTCTCTTAGGAATGCATCAAGCCAATGTTTATCTGCTGTTTTAAACAGATATATTTTGCGTTTATTTTTAGTGGTTTTGGTTGATATGGTTTTGAGCCTCGCTACAATGACCTTGTGTTCACTAATCCCTGTATCCGTCATGACGCTCTCTATTAGATCAGGATTATTTGTGGCTAACAGGTCAAGTGTGCTTTCGCAACCATTTACAATTCGTGTGGGCTCATGAACTAATTGTTCAAAGTAATTATCAGAGAAAGATTTAGTACAATTTCGGAAGATGTTTTCTGTCTTCAACCGGCTTTGAACAAGCGGTAGACTGAAGTCTCCACCAATTATAACTATATGGGTGAGGTAATTATTTGTAATGAGACTCAAGTTTTCTTTGAACCGTTCAGCTATTATATCATCTGAGTCGGGGGGTCGGTAGAAGGAGCCAATTATTATATTGGTACGGCTGTTGAGTATTACCTCTACCCATAGTAATTCGCAGGAACTATCTATTTTACAAAACTGGAGTTCTACGGATCGGAGCGTGGAATGTCAGATCACTTAATCGGGCAGGTTGGTTAGAAAATTTAAAAAGGGAAATGGATAGGTTAAAGTTAGATCTAGTGGGAATTAGTGAAGTTCGGTGGCAGGAGAAACAAGACTTTTGGTCAGGTGACTACAGGGTTATAAACACAAAATCAAATAGGGGTAATGCAGGAGTAGGTTTAATAATGAATAGGAAAATAGGAGTGCGGGTAAGCTACTACAAACAGCATAGTGAACGCATTATTGTGGCCAAGATAGATACGAAGCCCACACCTACTACAGTAGTACAAGTTTGTATGCCAACTAGCTCTGGAGATGACTAAGAAATTGAAGAAATGTATGATCAAATAAAAGAAATTACTCAGATAGTGAAGGGTGACGATAATTTAACAGTCATGGGTAACTGGAATTCGGTAGTAGGAAAAGGGAGAGAAGGAAACGTAGTAGGTGAATATGGACTGGGGCAAAGAAATGAAAGAGGAAGCGGCCTGGTAGAATTTTGCACAGAGCACAACTTAATCATAGCTAACACTTGGTTCAATAATCATAAAAGAAGGCTGTATACATGGAAGAACCCTGGAGATACTAAAAGGTATCAGATAGATTATATAATGGTAAAACAGAGATTTAGGAACCAGGTTTTAAGTTGTAAGACATTTCCAGGGGCAGATGTGGACTCTGACCACAATCTATTGGTTATGACCTGTAGATTAAAACTGAAGAAACTGCAAAAATGTGGGAAATTAAGGAGATGGGACCTGGATAAACTGAAAGAACCAGAGGTTGTACAGAGTTTCAGAGAGAGCATAAGGGAACAATTGACAGGAATAGGGGAAAGAAATACAGTAGAAGAAGAATGGGTAGCTTTGAGATATGAAGTAGTGAAGGCAGCAGATGATCAAGTAGGTAAAAATACGAGAGCTAGTAGAAATCCTTGGGTAACTGAAGAAATATTGAATTTAATTGATGAAAGGAGAAAATATAAAAATGCAAAATGGCTAAGCAGGGATGGCTAGAGAACAAATGTAAGGATGTAGAGGCTTATCTCACTAGGGGTAAGATAGATACTGCCTACAGGAAAATTAAAGAGACCTTTGGAGAAGGGAGAACCACTTTTATGAACATCAAGAGCTCTGATAGAAAACCAGTTATAAGCAAAGAAGGTAAAGCAGAAAGGTGGAAGGAGCATATAGAGGGTCTATACAAGGGCGATGTACTTGAGGACAATATTATGGAACTGGAAGAGGATGTAGATGAAGATGAAATGGGAGATACGATACTGAGTGAAGAGTTTGACAGAGCACTGAAAGACCAGAGTCGAAACAAGGCTCCCAGAGTAGACAACATTCCATTAGAACTACTTACAGCCTTGGGAGAGCCAGTCCTGACAAAACTCTTCCATCTGGTGAGCAAGATGTATGAGACAGGCGAGATACCCTCAGACTTCAAGAAGAATATAACAATTCCAATCCCAAAGAAAGCAGGTGTTGACAGAGGAGAAAATTACCGAACAATCAGTTTAATAAGCCACAGCTGCAAAATACTAACGCGAATTCTGCACAGACGAATGGAAAAACTAGTAGAAGCCGACCTCGGGGAAGATCAGTTTGGATTCCGTAGAAATGTTGGAAAACGTGAGGCAATACTGACCCTACGACTTATCTTAGTAGCTAGCTTCTAGCATTTGTAGACTTAGAAATAGCTTTTGACAATGTTGACTGGAATACTCTCTTTCAAATTCTGAAGGTGGCAGGGGTAAAATACAGCGAGCGAAAGGCTATTTACAATTTGTACATCAAACGGATGGTAGTTATTAGAGTCGAGGGACATGAAAGGGAGGCAGTGGTTGGGAAGGGAGTGAGACAGGGTTGTAGTCTCTCCCCGATGTTATTCAATCTGTATATGGAGCAAGCAGTAAAGGAAACAAAAGAAAATTTCGGAGTAGGTATTAAAGTCCATGGAGAAGAAATAAAAACTTTGAGGTTCGCCGATGACATCGTAATTCTGTCAGAGACAGCAAAGGACTTGGAAGAGCAGTTGAACGGAATGGACAGTGTCTTCAAAGGAGGATATAAGATGAACATCAACAAAAGCAAAACGAGGATAATGGAATGTAGCTGAATTAAGTCGGGTGATGTTGAGGGTATTAGATTAGGACACTTAAAGTAGTAAAGGAGTTTTGCTATTTGGGGAGCAAAGTAACTGATGATGGTCGAAGTAGAGAGGATATAAAATGTAGACTGGCAATGGCAAGGAAAGCGCTTCTGAAGAAGAGAAATTTGTTAACATCGAGTATAGATTTAAGTGTCAGGAAGTCATTTCTGAAAGTATTTGTATGGAGTGTAGCCATGTATGGAAGTGAAACATGGAGGATAAATAGTTTGGACAAGAAGAGAATAGAAGCTTTAGAAATGTGGTGCTACAGAATAATGCTGAAGATTAGATGGGTAGATCACATAACTAATGAGGAAGTATTGAATCGGATTGGGAAGAAGAGAAGTTTGTGGCACAACTTGACTATAAGACGGGATCGGTTGGTAGGACATGTTCTGAGGCATCAAGGGATCACCAATTTAGAATTGGAGGGCAGCGTGGAGGGTAAAAATCGTAGAGGGAGACTAAGAGATGACTACACTAATCAGATTCAGAAGGATGTAGGTTGCAGTAGGTACTGGGAGATGAAGAAGCTTGCACAGGATAGAGTAGCATGGAGAGCTGCATCAAACCAGTCTCAGGACTGAAGACCACCACACACACATCTATTTTACCTTCACTACAAGATAAACTACTTCCAACTGACGCAAACAAACCACCACATACTTTATTTAATCTATCCTTTCTGAACACGTTTTGCGCCTCTGTAAAAATTTCGGCAGAATTTACCTCCGGCTTTAGCCAGCTTCCTGTTCCTGTAAAGATTTCTGCTTCAGTGCTTTCTATCAGCGCTTGAAGTTTTAGTACTTTTCCAACACAGCTACGACAATTTACAACTACAATACCGACTGTTGCTTGGTCGATTCTTCGGCCTACACGGTCGCAGAACCGTCTGAGCCTCTGATTCAGACTCTCTACTCAGCTCTGTACCAAAGGTCCGCAATCGGTCCTGTCGACAATGCTGCAGATGGTGAGTTCTGCCTTCATCTCGCTATCAAGACTGGCAGTCTTCACCAACTCAGATAGCCGCCGGAAACCAGAGAGAATCTCTTCCGATCCACAGCTTCACATGTCATTAGTGCAGGAAGACCGGCCACTGCCAAAACAGGCGAGGCCGCCCTTGCTGGCTCAGTACCTCAAACCTGTTATGGAGGCGTAAGGGTACAGCCTTGCGGCCAGCACCAACTTTCGTCTTCCGCCCAGGGATTCGCGACCCCGCCACGGTTCGCCAATCACCGTCAGGCAAATGTCGACCGGCAGGGACGTCCGAATCCGAGAGGGCTACAGGTTCCAGAGGCGCCAAAGTGCTCGCCTCGGATGTCTTAATGTCACCGCAGCTGAGGGCAACAGCCTGGGGCCTGTCGACCACAGCCAACACAGCTTCCAGCTGTTTACAGATGGTGGCCAATTCCCCCTGAATCCGTACACAAAAGGCGCAGTCCCTATCCATCCCTAACAATGTTTTCCTCTTATTTATCCCACAAGCCGTTCAAAACAAACAAATGACTAACGCCTATGGGGAATTTACACTATTCATCTACTAAAACGCGATGCTATAACTCTCAAATCCTATAATAAGCCCGAAATTGTCAATTAATCTATGCAAGTACCCAAAAACACGCAAAGAAATTAAGAATTAAACTAAGAAACAAATAAGTGAGCTAAGGTTATACGACTTGCTGCTGGCTGCTGCTTATCCAACGGCGGCATGGAGCTGGCAGTTCTTATTATGACTTCAGGAAAGTAATATAATTTTGGAAACTATCTAAAGACAGTGATTTGATAAGTATTGAACTAATTATTAGAATATCAGTTCGTCGTATAATCCTAGTTGCACTACATGTAGTCCCTTTGTAATCAGAATACCGAAGCGTTCGACGGTAAATGCTTCTACATCTACATTTACACACCACAAGCTACGGTGACAGTGTGTGGCCTAGGAAAGTTGGGGTACCTCTCTATCTGATCCCTCTCTCCCTCTTCCATTCGCTAATGGCGCATGGGAAGAATGAGTATCGCCTCCGTATTGACTTAATACCTCTAATTTTTACGTTGTGCTCACTTTGCAAGACTTAAGTGGGACAAAATATGTTGACCAACTCTTCCCAGAACGTAATTTCTCGGAATTTCGACGGTAAACATCTCCGTGAAGCACAACACCTCTCTTCTAACGCCTGACACTGGAAACGAGCATCTTCCTAACGCTCTTGGTCGACCAAACGATCCCGGACGAAACTCTCCGCTCTTCGTTGGATCTCGTGTGTTTCCTCTATTAACGCAAACTGGTAAGGGTTCTAGGCTGATGAGCAATACTCAAGAATCGGTCTAACTAATGCTTTGTATGCCACATCTTACGTCGACGAATTACACATCCTTAACACTCTTTCTATGAATCTGTCTGGCATCTGATTTTCCTACTAATGGGGGCATGACAGTGGAAAGGGTCACCAAGAGAAAGGGTCAGTATTCAGGGATGTGACAGCAACTATCACCCGTAGCAAATAAATCTGGTAAACTTCGGCTCTCAATTACATACCTTAAGAGCTATAAGCACTTGTTTACCTTCGCTACTGTGAAACACATGTCTTCTACTGCACAGCTGCGAATCAGGAAATTTTACACGATGTTTCAGTTATATTAGCTAATTCAATCTCTTTCTACAAATAAGGCGCTTTTATAGTTTCTCCAGTGAAAACGACAGTGTCCACCTATTAGTTGGCTGGTTGATTTGGGTGAGTGGTCCCTCGTCGGATTAGGGAAGGATGGGGAAGATAGTCGGGTGTGCCCTTTCAAAGGAACCATCCTAGCATTTGCCTGAAGTGATTTAGGAAAATTATGGGAAACCTAAATCAGGATCGCCCGACGAGGTTTTGAACGGTCGTCCTCCCGAATCGAGTTCAATGTGCCAACCACAACGCCACCTCGCTCGGTACCTATAGCTAAAGTTCTTTTAAACTTGCAGTGAATACACACTGAAACTGAGCGCTGTATGGGTGAATCCGTAACGATATTACAAATTTTCAGGGACGATGAGGGGTAAATGTATCAAAAACGTCTAATAAACATGGGCGCTAAATTTTTATTTTATTTTACACGTCTAGTTAGGTAGGTCCAAATTGAGGAGCAAATCTCCAAGGGCATGGAACGTGTCAGTATATGAAATTACAACATAAAAGTAATAACAGATAAAATGTGTATGAACCCAAAAAAGACAAACCATAAGTTTATGTGAACTGCATACCTTACGAGCTAATAGCTCTTCATATTCGGTACTATGAAACAAATCTCTTCTACTGCACGCTTTTTGCTTTCCGTATTTTGGGAGGAGATAGTATGAACCAAAACAAGAAAAAATTTTCTAGTAAATATAGGCTCTAAAATGCATACCTTAAGAGCTATGAGAACTTGTTCAGCAGAAGAGATGAATTTCACAATAGCGAAGATGTAGTGCTCATAGTTCTTAGCCGGCCTGAGTGGCAGAGCGGTTCTAGGCGCTACAGTCTGGAACCGCGCGGCCTCTACGGTCGCAGGTTCAAATCCTGCCTCGGGCATGGATGTGTGTGATGTCCTTAGGTTAGTTAGGTTTAAGTAGTTCTAAGTTCTAGGGGACTGATGACCTCTGAAGTTAAGTCCCATAGAGCTCAGAGCCATTTGAACCATAGTTCTTACGGTATGAATGTTAGAGCCCATGTTTACTACACTTGTTTACTTCGCGTGACAGTTCCTGTCATATCCCTGAATGCTGACCATTTCTCCTGGGACACCCTGTATGTTTTCTATGGCTATTTCGTTTAAGATTGCTACGGAAGGTTACTCCTACTCCTAGACATTTTACGGTAGTCACTGTTTCCCGCAATTGTTTGACAATAATGTGGATTACTTCTCCTATGTACGCGCAAAATGTTACATTTTTTTGACGTTCCGCGTCAATGCCAGTCTCTGCATCATCCGTCTATCCTGCAAGTCTTCCTGCAGTTCATTAAAATATTCTGACAATGGAGCCTTCTACAGTAGACCTACTTTTAAGTCAAAGAATTGGCATACCGTGTGCAAAGTGTATGACTTTGTATCAAGATTTTTAAAATGGAAAACTTTTAATTAGAGAGGGTGCTGTAGTTCTGCTTGCTTGAATTTGCATTAAATGTAACTCCATCTTGAGCATTGGAGCGTGGAACAGCGGCTGATCGATGAAATGTAATGATACTGTGTCAACAGCCGTTATTTTGATATTGTTTTATTAGTCGACCATTTTCGATGTTCCAATCACGTCATCGTCAGGCCTGTCACATGAATGACTCCAAGTACCACTCGTGCATGTACACTCCTGGAAATTGAAATAAGAACACCGTGAATTCATTGTCCCAGGAAAGGGAAACTTTATTGACACATTCCTGGGGTCAGATACATCACATGATCACACTGACAGAACCACAGGCACATAGACAAAGGCAACAGAGCATGCACAATGTCGGCACTAGTACAGTGTATATCCACCTTTCGCAGCAATGCAGGCTGCTATTCTCCCATGGAGACGATCGTAGAGATGCTGGATGTAGTCCTGTGGAACGGCTTGCCATGCCATTTCCACCTGGCGCCTCAGTTGGACCAGCGTTCGTGCTGGACGTGCAGACCGCGTGAGACGACGCTTCATCCAGTCCCAAACATGCTCAATGGGGGACAGATCCGGAGATCTTGCTGGCCAGGGTAGTTGACTTACACCTTCTAGAGCACGTTGGGTGGCACAGGATACATGCGGACGTGCATTGTCCTGTTGGAACAGCAAGTTCCCTTGCAGGTCTAGGAATGGTAGAACGATGGGTTGGATGACGCTTTGGATGTACCATGC
The DNA here is from genome assembly GCF_023897955.1 of Schistocerca gregaria. NCBI lineage: Eukaryota > Metazoa > Arthropoda > Insecta > Orthoptera > Acrididae > Schistocerca > Schistocerca gregaria. The sequence goes on from NC_064925.1 coordinate 542,240,984, forward strand.
ACTATTCAGTGTCCCCTCGACGATCACCAGAGGTGTACGGCCACTGTAGGAGATTGCTCCCAACACCATGATGCCGGGTGTTGGCCCTGTGTGCCTCGGTCGTATGCAGTCCTGATTGTGGCGCTCACCTGCACGGCGCCAAACACGCATACGACCATCATTGGCACCAAGGCAGAAGCGACTCTCATCGCTGAAGACGACACGTCTCCATTCGTCCCTCCATTCACGCCTGTCGCGACACCACTGGAGGCGGGCTGCACGATGTTGGGGCGTGAGCGGAAGACGGCCTAACGGTGTGCGGGACCGTAGCCCAGCTTCATGGAGACGGTTGCGAATGGTCCTCGCCGATACCCCAGGAGCAACAGTGTCCCTAATTTGCTGGGAAGTGGTGGTGCGGTCCCCTACGGCACTGCGTAGGATCCTACGGTCTTGGCGTGCATCCGTGCGTCGCTGCGGTCCGGTCCCAGGTCGACGGGCACGTGCACCTTCCGCCGACCACTGGCGACAACATCGATGTACTGTGGAGACCTCACCCCCCACGTGTTGAGCAATTCGGCGGTACGCCCACCCGTCCTCCCGCATGCCCACATACGCCCTCGCTCAAAGTCCGTCAACTGCACATACGGTTCACGTCCACGCTGTCGCGGCATGCTACCAGTGTTAAAGACTGCGATGGAGCTCCGTATGCCACGGAAAACTGGCTGACACTGACGGCGGCGGTGCACAAATGCTGCGCAGCTAGCGCCATTCGACGGCCAACACCGCGGTTCCTGGTGTGTCCGCTGTGCCGTGCATGTGATCATTGCTTGTACAGCCCTCTCGCAGTGTCCGGAGCAAGTATGGTGGGTCTGACACACCGGTGTCAATGTGTTCTTTTTTCCATTTCCAGGAGTGTATAAGACAAGACACAAATGTATGTAGCTGGTTTCCTAGCCATCCGAACTCCATGGGCATGTCTACCCTTGACAGTTCTGAGTTGCTGTCACGTATGTGAAGAGCACACATGCTCATGAAGTTCGGATATCTACGGAACCAAATACGAATACAGGCGCCTTGTCTTATACATGCAAGAGTGGTACTTGTTACCGTTCACGGGATAAGTTTGTAGGTGACGTGACTGGAGTGTCGAAACTTGTTGCCTATTCCAATAAAATCAAAATAACGGTTGTTGGTACAGTATTACATACATCTGAATTTAGCACTATGTTCTGTTGTTTTTCCTGTATTACTTTATAATTTAGAAGTAAGCAGTAGAAACTAACTAATGGAAAATAGTTTTGAATACTTAAATATCTGTCGTGATAGCTTAAGTAAAAGTTCGACTTACACGCAACACATTTATTGAAACACGTTGGTTACGTCTTATATGACATGTTGCCCTCATGGCCACCAAAAACAAAATGTTCGCTGCCTGCTCTCAGATACCCTGTGTGACGTCGTACCTGCCGACTACACCGTGGTGTTCCTGAATTGCTGGGAACAGTCGAAGCAGCCACTCCCGCCCATTAGTAAAACTAGCTTTATGCAGTTTTTCTATGCAGATTTTACTATTTTAAAAGATTTAATGAAAATTAGGCATTATTGAAAATTATTAATTAAATGAACTATTTTAATATAAATATTTCACACAACAAATTAAATATGTCACTGTATTAAATAAATTACAAGGATTAGAAACTGTAAAAAATAGAAATAGAAACAAAAAATTGCTTGTGACAGCTACTGTGCACCCGTTTTAGTGTGATACATAATAAAGAACAGATATTTACTTTTTCCTCAAGAACTATTAATTGTACATAAAATACTATTAGAAATATAAGAAAAAGAGATAAAATTAAGAGCTTAAATTTTTTTCTTATATATTGTGTATTTATTATAGTTTTATTTTGTATTTCCTTGCTTTGGGCGAAGCAAACTCGTTGATTATTTTATCGAGTTCACGTTTAGCACCTGTGTCGTATTTTGTCGGCAAGATATCTAAATTTGAGAACCTGCTGGCACTCATACTCGACCTTATGTAGTTTTGTCATCTCTAATTTGTTGACACTGCGTTCACAACGTGTTACAGACACTGGCAGAGTTGTAAATATGCTCAAAGCTTTTCTAGTATAGTATAAGTATCAGTCGACGCATACCTTGAAAAAAAAAAAAAGCTTCAAAATATCTAACAATAATCTTCAGCAAATCTTTCTCTTGGAACTTGAAAGCAGATATTTTCGTTAACTAGCTTCGCTATATTTGGCATCAAAATCAGCTGCAATTTTTTCAGGATAAGATACAAAGCTGTCGTGAAGATGTTTCATGATACGAAAGTCGGAGACCTTTCACGGAATTGAAATAGTCTATCTCAGTCCCGCCCCGACCCTCAATCGGCAAAAATCGAATTCTTCTGTCACGTAGTATATTTGCTTCGGCGCCCGCTCGTCGACCTCTTATGTCCAACAATACCGTCGCGAGCAAGAACGCCATTGTTGTTTAGAGGTAGTTGTGTAGGCGGTAGTTGCGATAAAACCCTTGTTTTTAATGACATGCGTCTAATAGTAGTCATTTCTTTATTACTTTAATAATATGACACAGGCTGAGGTAAGGCTTATTCTGGTAAGCAGAAAATAGGAACACGAGGGATGGAGAACTCAAAATCCTCTCGATGAGCATGATTTTTGATTCTCGTCCTGACATAGCCAGGTTCGGGGAAGGTCGTTGACGCTCTCAGGTTAAGAAATAAGTCGACCAATGAGGCACACAGACTACGTTTATTTATAACTTCCACATATCTACTGTAACAGTTAAGATATGTCATGTGTATCATACAGACAGCCCAACATGGAAAATACGGCACGTGACATGGGAACTTACTTATTTTAGAAAATCATAAAAGAGAAAGTATTGGAGATACCAATTTAATTCTCTTTCCTTTACGTAAAGGTACATTTAAAGTTTTGTTTCATTGGGTTTTGAGAACTTGAAGGTGGCTTCCGTTCTGCTCAATACATTTGGACAGTCGAAAGCAGGAGTTTCGGTCCACTTTGTCCATTATGTCTCTATCTTAGCAATAGGAGCGCGAATATTGTTCTCAAGCGTAACCAGGGTCCGTGGACGATTGGTATACACCAAAGATTTAAGATAACTCCACAAGAAAAGTCGCAGGGGGCTAAATCAGGCGAGCGTGCTGGCCACTGATAAAGAAGATGATGATTTATGGTGGAGGGCACTAAAACAGCTAGCTTATCAGCGCCCTTGCATTAATGTTATGCCGAAGGCGATTTTCATAATCCATGGAAGGAGATCAATAAACTGGAAAACTACGTTTGAGTCCACCACAGGAAACGTAAAGCAACACCAGGAAGGTGAGGTTCAAAAAAGCCCGTAATAAAACCCCAGCGAGACACAGCGGTGTAACTAAATGAAATCGTGGAGAAAATACCTGTAAAGATGCTGTTAAGAAAGGGACAAACAAGCGTGGCTGGATGAAGACTTCGAAATAACCCGTGACCCAGCCACTCTGTGACGCAATAAGATTGCACATCAAGTATTTTGGGGAGAATTTCGGACACCGCACAAAATTTTAAGATACGAACAACAGTCGTCTCGTTATCTGTTAAAATTCAGGGGTAAGTGCTACTTCTTCACACCGTCGCGGGCGGAAGCAGGTGATCCATGGTCGCACTGAAGTTTTTCGGAACGTAGTTTATTGTCCCTCACTTCCAGCCACTGGGACCTGCACCAACATATAGCCGTCTTGGATACAAATGAAGTGACAGCCCGCAGAGAGACTGAACAGCTGGCAGGAGGAGGAAGGGAGTAAGTCTCCTTAGCAGCAGCAGCAGCGAGTTCGTTTCCCTGGATGCCCATGTGTCCTGGAAACCAACAAAAAATGATTTCCTTGCTTTGCCTGTGCAACAGAAGGAGAGCATCCTGTATCTGTTGCACCATCCGATCTGCTGAGTACAACTGTCCAACAGCGAGAAGGGCACGTTGAGAATCAGAGCATATGATAAATTTTTTGTCACGACGCCTTCTCATTTGCTCCATTGCTCTCAGGATGGTAAAAAGTTTCGCGTAATAAACTGAAAACTCCTCTGGGAGCCCTATCCTGAGGACAATGTCGGGGAACACGACAGAACAACCGAAAGCATCTCCCTGCTTAGAACCATCTGTGTAGACAGTAATAAAATCTGGGTGGCTACGTAAAGTTTCATTAAATGTAATTTTAAAAACATTGTCTGTGGTACAATGCTTCTTGTAAGCAGTCAGTTCTAAAAGCAATCTGGGCCTTGGTAGTAGCCAGGGGGAGGCCCTACTCCACACCTGGCTTATTACTTTAATGCCCCCACCTGTAATACCTCAAGGCTCTCCGGATTCCAAATGGCCGTGTTGAGTGTGGTCGATGATCAAACAGCCATTCCAGTAAATGGATGTTGGCGATGTAGGAACACAGTGCCCTAAATGCTTGGCGTATCACGAGAAGAAGACATGGAATAGACAGCAGAAGCTCACCAGCCTCCGCACACAAACTAACAACAGGGCTCGTGCGTTAGGCCACTGAAGATCGTCCCACAACGAGATAAGACGCTCGGAAAGGTGTTCGCCCAAGAGAGACATCAACGTTCGTGCCGAGTGAGACGTGGCGCCGTCTTGTTGGAACCAGACACCCCAGAATCTACTTCTTCAAATTCGGAAAGAAAAATACTCCTCGACATAACGGTCAGAATTGACCTTAATTGCCCTATCGTGGTTCTCTTCGGAAAACTACGGCTGTCAAAGTCAGTGTTCGAAATGCGCATGCAATTTCCTAACTTAGCTCTGAGAAAGGTTTTAGCGAGTAAACAGGATCTCTTCAGGGTGATCCCGGTGATAATGATACAAGCTTTCAGGGATGATGGAGAAGGGTAAATGTATGAAAAACGTCTAATGAACATGGGCTCTGAAATAAGTGTCTCAAAATCTATGACCTTGATCAGTAGAAGATATGGGTTTTACAGTAGCAAGGATAAATAAGTGCTTGTAGCTCTTAAAGTGTGCACTTTAGAGACCCTGTTTACAGCACAGTTTTTTTCCTTGTTTTGGTCCATACTACCACCTCACAAAATGGGGAGAGCAAAGAGCTTGCGGTAGAAGGGATTTGTTTCACAGAATCGTAGATAAAGAGAAGTTCATAACTCTTAAGGTAAGCATTTGTAGTCCATGGAGCCTAAAGGTTTTTGATACAACTTATCTTTCCCCATTACGCCTGAAAGTTTGTAACATCATCACCGAATCACCCAGTTTTACGCCATTTTTTCATCTTGTATTCATCACACGTTTAAAAGAACGTCAACGACTCTAATACGTGGACATTTCACTAAAATTATACAAGTGCCTTGTTTGTAGAAAGCAAATGAATTAGGTAATTTAACTAAAACATCACCCAGTATTACCTGAGTGGCAACTGAAACTGAGGTTTATCCAAGATAGCAAGACTAGCACTGCTGGTAGATGATATCCGATTTTTTCCTTGAAAAAAACGAAACTTTTCCCAACAAAGTCCTGTTTACGCATAGACCATGTACTCCACGCCTAGGGTGTCAGGAGGAAAGGGGGCGCGTAGAGCCCTCTATCGGCGCTTCTGTTGGCTAGCAAGCAGAATACAGCATGTCATTCTTAAGTAATGTAAAGTGATCTTCAGCAGTAAAAGTAACTTAGGGCGCCAGTGAAGTGTTCTAGAACCCTCACTTTTCACAATATAATGTAAATGTCTTGGTGGAAGACGCTTTTTACGATTGATGTTTTATGCAGGGGAGCAGCAACGCTAGAAAATTGTAGCGAAATACAAGAAGTCCTGCAGGGTTCGACTCATGGTGCAGGGATTGGAATTTGATCTTCAACGTGAATAACTTAGACAGGAAGATTCTTTATTGTATCATTACACAATTGCAGAACAATTATTAGAAGCAGTTACATCCATTAAATGTCTGAGAGTTTGTGTACAACGACTGCATAAAAATAATCGTAGGGGAGGAAGATGTTAAACTGAGATTCACTGGGAGAATTCTCAGGAAGTGTAGTCATCGACTAACGGGATATAACGGACGATCAAAAAGTTCCCGTTCGAAGACCGTAACAATCCAGAGTCGGCATGCCAATCAGGTGAAATCGCCGTGAGCATTGAGGCAATCATTCTGCACAATCACCGGATTGTAGATACACGTTTGGTAAAACAGTACTGATTAAATACCGTATCTCAGTACGTGAAGAAGTCTGTAACTGCCTCCTGCACATCCTTGTCCGACAGGAATCGTCGACTCTTAAACGCCTTTTTTTAAGAGACCGAAAGCGTGGTAATTGCATGGGCGTTCAAGTGTTTCCCACTCCAGTTGGCGTAATTTCTGCGCTAGGCCGGTATTACACTATCAAATTTCTTTGTCAAATATCTTTGTCAAACATATCTGATGGTGTAATAGGGAACTTTGTCAAATGTCGTCCAATATTTGATCAAATCTAGGGCCTCGCTGTAGATTTGATCAAAGAAGTCGCTTGTCTTCTGTTCACCGTAATGTGACATGTTACCACATGGAGCGCTAGCATCGCTGCAGCAATGCCGGTAAATATAATTGGCGTGTGCCGACAACTACAAAATTAATAGAGATGTATGAAGCTGATGAGGTGCTTTACAACGTGAGGTATCCTGAATACAAAAATAGATTAAGAAGATTGGGGACTTGACCTGACCTAAACTAACCTAACCTAACCCAACCTTCTCCTGTACCAAGGAATCGGAGTGTTACAGTGAGCCTGTCTTCTACAGATGTAGCAGTTCTTAAGTGAATATTGTGCTTTGTGGTATGAGGATACACTTCACTGAGCACATACAGAAATGATGTTCATCCATTCTTAAGCAATCGATGTACGACTTGACGTCCTCCACTATAAGCTCACATAACCGGTTTTGTTGAATGCTTTTATCGTGTCGTCGTAAAACTTACGGCTTCACCCAGGTATGTTTCCTTTTTTTCCCCGCTTCCCTTCCGCATGTGCACACAGAGCAATTGTGGTACACGCAACTGCTGCGATTAATAACAAGTTGTTATTGTCAGTCATCGTGAACTTTGATGAAAAATATTATGACAGTGTAATACCCCTCCTAGCGCTGCGTCAGAGATCTTAGTCAAATATATTTGACTGAATATTTGATCACATCTTTGATCAAATCTTTGACAAAGAAGTCTGATAGTGTAATACCGGCCTTACGACACGTGCGATATGGTGGCGTGCATTTTCATGAAGCAGCGGCACCCCGCGGCACACCATTCCACAGCCGTGGTTTCCGACAGACAATGCTGCCCTATACAAATTCTTCATTCTCCGGCGGATGTATACCGATGTTTGTCCTTCAGCAGCCAAGAAAAAAACAACAGCATGTTGATCCTGCCTTCCATTTGGTAATAACGTATTCATAGTTCACATTCCTGCATTTACCGCATGGAAGTTGGAAAGACACGAATGCTACACTAATTCCTTGCCTACATGTCGGTGCTTCTATATCCGCATCGAAGTCGTGCTACGTTACTTATACGATGCAATGACGCCCTCAAACGGAAACTTTTTCACCCCTCCTTATAGCATATAACTTACAAAATCATCATTTTGTCAATGCTTGAATGTTACTCGTCTGGGACTCGTAGGGGAGAAAATTGTACGTAGACGATATGTATCTGGGAACAAATATTTACTAATCAGTGCGTCTCAGTGTAGTGTCTGATTTTAGAACTGCGTGAAGGAATGCGCACTAGACTGCCTTAAGCTTTTCCCTCCATTTTCTACAATTTTTGTTGTTGCCAGACATGTTATTGCGTTTTGTACAGCATTTGTAAATACTTCGAGGTCTACATATTTAAGTGCTGTATAATATATTAATGTTATTTGGGACACATTTTTAGTTCTTTAGCTGCAGTATTTTATGGCAATTTAAATTATATATATATATATATATATATATATATATATATATATATATATATATATTTAAAATTAACTTTATAACGTGTGGGCGGTAAAGTCATACTTAGTCGGCTGTGCACCATCCTGTACCTTAGAACAGAGGGTCTTCTGCCATGAAACATGAGATATTTGCAAATTAAATGACTTCCGTTGAATTCTTATCGGGTAATTAGCCGAGTGGTGGCGTCGTCTTGTCGCAACGTTTCAATGAGTTTCGTATGTCTTACATCGCCAGAAGATGATGGGTACGAAACTCACCAGAAGATGATGGGTACGAAACTCATTGAAATCGCATATAACTGACTTCCGTTAATGTCTTAACAGTTTTACCAGTCTTGAAAATTTAAATTTGCGTTACAATAGCTTCAGTTTCAAAATGTATTTAACTTTCAACCTGTTTTTGATAGTACTTCTTAATTTGCTTTCGCTTACTGATTACTGGTGTGTAGTAAAGTAATAACAGTCTACAGGATAAAGTATTCACAATACTCTCTCGATTGCAGCGCTTTTAAATTTCATTAGAATATTTGTGCCTACGTACATGACCATGTTGTATCTTGGAACATGGTTGTACATCTGGAAAAAGTTTAATTTTCTGAAGTAATTCTTGTCATTTGCGAAAAGACTGCAGCGCTACAAGAGAGGCGTTCTGCATCACGAAGCTGTTTACTGCTAAAATTCCGAGCGCGTCCGTTTCTAGAAGAGTCAATCAATACATTGCTTTCTCGTGCGTATATTTTACGGAAAGACCGTGAAAGTAGAATCAGAGCGATTCGAGCTGACACTGTTTTACAGACTCAGCAACAATTGCTCTTCCCGCGGAGTAGTCGCGACTGGATTAGGAAAGGTAGAGAATGGAATTTGTACGTAACATACCCTGACCCACACCTTAGTATGGCTTGCAGAGTATAGATATATACGTTCTTCCTGTTGACTTGGACACGGGTGCCGTACGGAATGGGGGCGCCGAGTGATCTCGATCGGCGCTGCAGTTGTAGGACTGCGATTGTTAATGTCACTGGTCCAACTGCTGTGTTGTATCTAGAGATGAGCAAACTCGTTCTTCCTTGGGAACTAATTCACTGGTGATCGCTCTTTATTTTGGGAACCGTTCATTTTTACATTTGTGCATGGTACGTGGTTCTTATGAAAACTTTGAAATTTCGTAGCATAAGTAACTGAAGGATGGAGGGCGCCAGGAGGGGGTACTGGCCTACCCCTGGAGTACCAGGCCTTTATTCATGTTTCGTGATTCTGTAAAACCTCTCGTTTAGCCAACTGTAGTGTAAAGTGGCTGATAGCAGTGAATAATGTAAAGTGGCGCACGAAAAACCGCCTGCGACTAGAGCGCTCGCCAATTACGCACGATTTGTTGACCGTTACGAGCAGAATTGATAAACATATGATTATTGGGCAGTGAAGAAATAACAAATAAGCTAATGCAAACAATAACTTCGAAACAATTGATGACTGGTGGGTGACAATGAGCAGTCTAGCGCTCGGTGCCATTTTTCGTGCGCCACCCTGTACCGCTGAAATAATATTGTAGAAGATATCATATTATCTTTACCAACAGTGAGACCAGATACTCGAATTATGAAGTGCGGGCTTTAATCGATTGTAAGTTGGTCCGCCTTCCATAACAACGAAAATGCTGTTTTACCTTGGATCAAAAAGGACCGAAAATGGCCTCTCGTGTATCCCGTGCCGACTGACTTCCTTTGCATGTGTAATAACAAAAAAAAAAAAAAAAACTTGTCTTTCTATGTCTTCTGTTGTTTGTCGAAATAATGAAGTAAGCTGATAAGTCCTTTTCTTAACTGAAAAGAAATATGTATTACATTCAATGTAATTTTTATGTAATTTACATAATTATGAAATACATTTTCATTACTGGTCGCGGACGCTGAATAGAATACGAAAAGAATCAGAAATACAGAGTTCAAGAAAGGTTTGAAACAGACTTAGAGTGGGCGTGTGTAGCGAGCGAAACGAGCAACTCGACACTAGGAGCAGTCGTTGCGGGAACGAGACCGACCGAGACAGAGACTGGAACGGGAACGAGGCTGGAACGAGACCGGCCGACGTGCCGTTGCGGGAACGAGACCGACCGAGACAGAGACTGGAACGGGAACGAGGCTGGAACGAGACCGGCCGACGTGCCGTTGCGGGAACGAGACCGACCGAGACAGAGACTGGAACGGGAACGAGGCTGGAACGAGACCGGCCGACGTGCCGTTGCGGGAACGAGACCGACCGAGACAGAGACTGGAACGGGAACGAGGCTGGAACGAGACCGGCCGACGTGACGTTGCGGGAACGAGACCGACCGAGACAGAGACTGGAACGGGAACGAGGCTGGAACGAGACCGGCCGACGTGCCGTTGCGGGAACGAGACCGACCGAGACAGAGACTGGAACGGGAACGAGGCTGGAACGAGACCGGCCGACGTGCCGTTGCGGGAACGAGACCAACCGAGACAGAGACTGGAACGGGAACGAGGCTGGAACGAGACCGGCCGACGTGCCGTTGCGGGAACGAGACCAACAGTTTCCCGTTCCCGGGAACTGTAAGTAGAAAGCTGCGACCGAAGTGAACTATCAAAGACTGTTACTTGGAATTCGTTCGTCTCTCCTTCCGTTCATCTTTGTGAACCGTTCCTTTGGACCCGTTAGTTCACGGACGACCATTCTCTAGCTGTTTCACATCAATTCGGACACAAGATCAACCTTCGAAGGTGCGCGCCGGTTTTCGTAACACGAGCTCGCGCTCTGCGGATTTTGTACACATGCAAAGAATTGCTGTCATTAGATTATCAAGGTAAACATATACGAGCAAAATCGCATATAATATTCGTTTAGTTAAATAATGATGAAACAGACTTTCATTATATCACTGTGCTGCAGCGTGCAAGTGCTACACCACAGAAAGCATTAAAAGGCGCAGTTGATCAGATCGCAGCCAACGCTTAGTCGATTACTAATTAACCCAAGCAAAACTGCCTTAATGTCAGAATATGCTGCTCGCTCGCAGTCTGAGTTATTTTCTTGCACAGATTTTAATTTTTTATCACCTAGCTCGCGGTTCATTTTACATTAATGCTGCTCACCTGGACATACAGCACAACTTATCAGGGAGTTATCTGAAGCTGTAGTGAAGGAACAGGTACGCGATCGCAACTGTAAAACAACATTGGAATGATAAAAGCAATGTTATTTGTGGTTGGCGCACTTTATACATAGGCGCGTCAGCTCAAGGTGTAACATTGCTTTAGTTGTCAGCTCATCATTACACGTGACAGTTACTATTTTTTTTAAAGTACTGTCCGCCTGCTTAGCAGGGTAGTAACGTGTTTTCCTACGATGCAGCGGGCCCGGGTTCGATTCCCGGCCAGGCTGGACACTGTTTCCGGTCGTGGAATGGGTGAAATGCTCCCTCCATCATCACCAACGCGCAAGTAGCCCGATGTGGCATCACCTGCTATATGACTTGTGGCCGAACTTCACCGGATGGGGCTCCCGGCCAACAATGCCACACTATCGTTTCATTTTTTTAAAGTAGTCTGTGCAACATGCAACACGATGGGCGATGTAAAGAAGCTCATCGGTAAACAAAATAAGAAAATAAGTATTGAACGGAAAAAGGAAGATGTCGTTTAAGTAATTCCATTAATTATTACAATTTTTGTAACATGGAATATTAACTTTGTAGCGAAACAAAGAAATGTACGAAAACTAGAAATGTAGAAATGTATCTTAGTTACAACCATAGGTTAGGTTTAATAACAGGCCGATTACACTGTTGAAGATGGCAATAGACCATTATGTTCATACACGAACGTAAATAACACCCAAAGTATTTCAGTCAGCAAAAAAAAAATGAAGTTAACGGGGCAACCGAGGAAATGAAAGGGCTTTGGGCGGGGATAAGCTTGAAAAACAATTAATAAAGATAGTATCATCCCAGAGGAACCACGAATCGAAAAATAGGACACGAGAATTCATCTGGAAGAAACGGAACGCAAATATACATAAAATACATATTCTGAATCGAACAATTCGCTTGACCTATAGCGGTCAAACGAAGATAGCAATACCAGACACTATTTCTAAAAACGTCGAAAAATTACATGCGCAAATGTGTCTAGAATTAAACATACAACTGCACAATGCATTTATATTTTACGAAAACTAATAAAAACACAGACAGCATTTAACAAAAGGTCGCTAACATCCTTTGGAAAGTAAACTACTGACGTCATACGTCTTGGGTCAAAGCGGGCGAGTGGAAATTGACCTTGCTTTTGACCCGAGAAAAATATCCGGTCTATTGGTCCGCCGCCTGTAAATCTAACCCTGTATCCTAGAAGTAATAGCTATCGCAACGGCCGCGGAATTTGATTAGTTGACATTTTGCTACTAACAAGTCATACAGCGTAATACTGTATTCACTGCCTACCGTAAACTCTACCCACCATTAGACACACAGAACTTCATCGTTAGATCTGTAATGTTCGTCTACTAAATTCAAGCAGGTTCACTCTGTAACGTCCTTATATAAACACTAGCATCCCAAGGTCTTCAAACTATTACTGACACCTAGCGATTTAGGACTAAGGATCCCATCGAACAAGAAAACTGCGATAATTTCATATCAAATGTTCTGTGTAACACGTTAAAAATGAAAGTGAGAAACACAACCATACAATACTTGCGCATGCCTGGCTAAACAGACAACGGTGGGAGGGGGTGGGGGGATTAAATTGAGAAATGAAATTTAAAGTTAGCTGAACTGTGGGAGTAGGGCTAACAGATATTACATTATATTTGGCTTTAAAGATGTAACCTATGAAATGGAGTAGTGCAAATATTCAGACCTGCAGTCGAAATCTTCGTCGTCAAATATTTCCAGTGGCAGATAATTCACAGTGCTGTACAATCCAAATCGTCTTTTGTAGCTAGTATAATGCTCCATAACATGAGGTGGTATTAATTTCTCGTTACTAATATCCATTTCTTCTAACAATTCGCTGATTTTCAGACTAGCGTACTCCCTTTGTTGCCGAAACGTGTAGCCGACTTGAACCTTTGGCTTGAACGACTTGATAGGAAATGCCTGGTGGGAAGTTAAGAGAAAAAGATTTAAGTATTATTCTATAGAAAAAAGAATTTGAGAACTCACTTTCGGGATTTTGGTACTCACTATGTCCCGCCCTTCTAAATATGTCGTCCACTGTCTTGCTGCTGCTACGTACGTCTCTCTTGCAATAGGAGGAATTTTTCTCATATAAACTGTGGGCTGCTTTCGCATCTTTTCAGCCAACTTCGTGCTTTGCGGACACTTGTGTCTTCTCTTTATTGCCGGTAACTCTTCTTCATCTTCCTCCTCGCTGGTGTACGCAGCAGCGTACAGATTCTTTTGATTAGTATAGCTCATTTTCGTGTGTCAGTTTTCCTCTCACTATTTTCAATAATTCAGTTATCTAATACTCGATAGATCCTCTACGTTGACTGGCGAACCGACGTAGAGGGAACACTAACTAAATTGTTTTTCTTTGCTTATGACTGTCTTGTCACCTCGGAATACTTATGCTTCATGGAATCCTAAATATTAGATTCATTGTTAAAAAAAGGCAGCTGTTCTTTGCAGCGAGCAGTACTAGGTTCATAATTAATTGAATTATGTGAAATTTCCAATAATTTTTTAAAAACTGAATTGAAACCCATCCTATAGATGCGAGTCGTAATACTATAATGAATCTGGGGTATTTAGTCTTAGAAGTCGACTCAATTAGCATCGAGAACTTGGCGTATCATTGTAAGCACAAAATTTCCCGTTGAACGTGTCATTTGGCGAATGTTACGCCGAGAAACATTAAGATGTATCCAGAGTCATCGTAGAGAAGAATGCTGAAGCTTCGAAGGGTCGAAGTGGAGAGAAAAAAACATCGTGACGCGGGCTTACTAAAACAGGAAATATGTTGCACAGGACACATTCTGGAGCATCAAGGAATAGGTCCCTTACTATTGAGGGTGGTATGAGAGAGAGGGGCGGAGCGGAATCAGAGAGATATTTGTACACAGTAAGCCAGTTCAGGTGATGTAGTTACGCAGATTGGAAAAGATTTGCGAAGATACATCAGCGCGAGGAGCGGCAATCCAACCATGTTTTGGGCTGAAGCCTACAATACTGTGGTCTTATATCTTTAGGAACAAAATTATAGAGGACGACAGAGCAGTCTAAACTCCGTATTTTTAGCTAAGAAACTAATGGCTGGAAATTAATATCTGATTTTTATTCACGCAAACAATTTACACTTTACCTCAGCAACTTATGGATCAGAGTTATTGCCTCCAAATATCAGTACTTGCACCGTAAAGGTGCATAAGATTTTGCCGCAAAACTTCAAACACCCCAGATATATGTTTTACATTCAGACTGACACCAAGGTCGCTACGGACCTAGACAGTGTCCGTTTGAAGCTGGTTGTCGTCAGTATTAAATCGCAGTGATGTGCCCGGCAGCAGTGGCGGATCATGGGCCTAAATTCTGGAGAGGCCAGGAAACATATTGGAGAACTCCCTTTCGTTCCGTTTGAATGTACATGTACTTAGCGTAACTAACGACGACCACTACCGCTAGTAGACTACTACTACTACTACTACTACTACTACTACCGCTAATAATAATAGTGATGATGATAATGATAATAAAACTAAAACTGTCCGAACGGTACTCGGAAGACCCAAAGGTGCTGACCGACCGCCGTGTCCTCCTCAGCCTATAGATGTCAATGGATGGAGATATGGAGGGGCGTGAGGTCAGCACACCGCTTCCCAGTCAAGTAGCTCCTCAGTGTGCCTCACAAGGGCTGAATGCACCCCACTAGCCAACAGCTCTCGGCAGACCCAAGTGCTAGCCAAGCCCGACAAGGCTTAACTTCGGTAATCTGATGGTAACCCGAGTTATCACTGCGACAAGGTCGCTGGTCACAGTAACAATGACACTCACTTTTATTTGCAAACAAACTGGCAGATTGGGCGTTTGAGCGTTGTTACCTGTAAAACAAGTTAACTCGACGATCCTTCTTCTTTTCGTATTTTTCTTTGAAATCGTCATACCATGTGTCTTTGCTTTCAAGTATACGTAGTATTGGTTTTTCAACTGAGGTAAAAACAAGAGCTGATAAGCGATCCTGGGCCATATTGTTTCTTCCTTCCAAATGAAACACTTGTTGCAGGAATGGAAGCAATTAGACAGAATAGTTTGAAAGCTACTGGAAGAATGTGGCCCGTCCGATCCTCAGTCATTCTTTTGACAGCATATCCGATGCTGACAGATTGAAATGTTTGTTCATGGCGGGAAGAAATTACAGTCTCCAGTTTTTGTACGTATAACCGCGAGCGATTGAAGGATGCCCTATAATGAATTCAGACTGTCTACAGAGAAATACTGAGCATAACTGGCGAACTGAGTAGCATCGCCCAGTTTAACGACGAGCTGTTTATCACGCTATGAAAATCTTTGTCTCCAGCTATGTTACAATATCATCCAGAAGTACACCTGTTTGTATTTTGACATCAAAGAATTGCCAACGCATTCATCCATCATTTCACCTCTGTCCGTAGAAACTTCGGGTTGCAAATTAGTCGAGCGTTTCATAGAATTTAAAAAGGCGATCAATTTATATTCATTTCTTCAGTTGTTCATGTAAGATATGCATTCTGAGACAGCATTGTAGCACAATTGCGGATCATTGGTTTTGTTCTGAAGAATGATGAAAAGCAGTTCAGTTTTCAAAACCATGCTTTGAAAAACAGAGTGAAGTAATATGCTAAAGGCTAGGAGATTTTTTTGCGAAACACAGACTTGTAGTCGTTGAAGTAGAGTCTGGACTGCCGATTATTTCATGTAAAACCTCAATTAGCCTGGGAAGGTTTTCGTGAATGGCAGACAGTGCACTGGCGCTATAGTTCCATCTCGTTTCGCAGTTTGAAGGAATGCGTTTACCAACAACAGTGTCGAGAATTGCTGTGCGTTTGGAAGACCGCTGGAAGAAAGCGGGAAAAATAAGGCTTTGTGATTTTATACAAAAATAGATCTGCTGCATAACAAAATCCAAACGATGTGCAAAAAGTGAACGAAAATAACATGGGGGGAGGGGGGGGGGGGGCAATTTCACAGATCTTAGTTTGCAGGTAATTTAATTCCCCATATGCACTGCATATGACACAAGTAACGTATGAGGAACCTAGAGAGGAGGCACATTGCTGCTGGCCTCCTGTGCCACCGAGCCGCACGGCAACACTGCTACGCCAGCCTCTGCCACCTCTTCTGTTTCTAGCAGTGGCATCGTGGTCACCAAGGCAACTGAGCGTTCGCAGGTGGCCTGGAATGGCTCTGGCCTCCTCGCCACATGCTTTGCATCCCTGGCAGCCTTATGTTAAGCTTTCGCACTTTGACTTGCTTTCTAGAGTGATGTAGCCAGAATTTTATCAAAAAGAGGGGGGGTCTGATGTGTTAAATAGGATCTTAAAATGGCTTATGTTTTTCATTTTATTACGAAAACACATTTTTTTTAAATTTTTATGTGTATGCTTTCGAGAGGCCATCATAAAATAGTATTTGGTCTATAAAATCAAGCAGAAAAATCTTTTTCTTAAAAAAGTATAACTGTCAAACAGATATCAACTGCGTTTTTTTAAAATAGGAACCCCCATTTTTTATTACATATTCGAGTATTACGTAAAGAAAAATGAATGTTTTAGTTGGAATACTTTTTTCGCTTTGTGATAGATGGCGCTGTAATAGTCACAAACATATGGCTCACAATTTTACACGAACAGTTGGTAACAGGTAGGTTTTTTAAATTAAAATACAGAACGTAGGTACGTTTGAACATTTTTTTTTCGGTTGTTCCAATGTGATACATGTACCTTCGTGAACTTATCATTTCTGAGAACGCATGCTCTTACAGCGTGATTACCTGTACATACCACATCAATGCAATAAATGCTCGAAATGATGTCCGGCAACCTCAGTGCATGTGGCAATACGTGTAACGACATTCTTCTCAACAGCGAGTAGTTCGCCTTCCGAAATGTTCGCACATGCATGGACAATGCGCTGACGCATGTTGCCAGCCATTGACGGTAGATCACGATAGAGAATATCCTTCAACTTCCCCCACAGAATGAAATCTGGGGACGTCAGATCCGGTGAACGTGCGGGCCACGGTACGGTGCTTCGACGACCAATCCACCTGTCATGACATATGCTATTCAACACCATTTCAACCGCATGTGAGCTATGTGCCGGACATCCATCGTGTTGGAAGTACATCGCAATTCTATCATGCAGTGAAACATCTTGTAGTAACATCGGTGGAACATTACGTAGGAAATCAGCATACACTGCACAATTTAGATTGCCATCGATAAAATGGGGGACAATTATCCTTCCTCCCATAACGTCGCACCATACATTAACCCGACAAGGTCACTGATGTTCCACTTGTCGCAGCCATCGAGGATTTTCCGTTGCCCAGTGGTGCATATTATGCCGGTTTACGTTACCGCTGTTGGTGAATGACGCTTCGTCGCTAAATAGAACGCGTGCAAAAAATCTGTCATCGTCCCGTAATTTCTCTTGTGCCCAGTGGCAGAACTGTACACGACGTTCAAAGTCGTCGCCGTACAATTCCTGGTGCATAGAAATATGGTACGGGTGCAATCGATGTTGATGTAACATTCTCCACGCCGACGGTTTTGAGATTCCCGATTCTCGCGCAATTTGTCTGTTACTGATGTGCGGATCAGCCGCGACAGCAGCTGAAACACCTACTTAGGCATCACCATTTGTTGCAGGTCGTGGTTGACGTTTCACATGTGGCTGAACACTTCCTCTTTCCTTAAATAACGTTAACTTTCCGGCGAACGGCCCGGACACTTGGATGATGTCGTCCAGGATACCGAGCAGCATATATAGCAGACGCCCGTTGGGCATTTTGATCACAATAGCCATACATCAAGAGAATATCGACCTTTTCCGCAATTGGTAAACGGTCCATTTTAACGCTGGTAATGTATCACGAAGCAAATACTGTCCGCACTGGCGGAATGTTACGTTATACCACGTACTTATACGTTTGTGACTATTATAGTGCCATCTATCACAAAGCGAAGAAAGTGGTCCAACTAGAACATTCATATTTCTTTACGTACTACAAGGATATGTCATAAAAAATAGGGGTTCCTATTTAAAAAAAACGCAGTTGATATCCGTTTGACCTATGGCAGCGCCATCTAGCGGACCAACGATAGCGCCATCTGGTTTCCCTCTTCAAGCTAGACGAGTTTCGTTCTTTGTAGTTTTTTCGTTTGATGCTTATTTCGTGAGATATTTGGCCCTGTCGCTATCAATGGACCATCCTGTATATATATATATTTGGCAATACGAAATCTTAACTCTGCTGCCAAACGAAATAAAATTCGAATATAATGCAATGCTTCTTTTCTAATAAAACACATCTCAGTCTTCTAATATAAGTTTCACTGTAGCAAGCAGAATAATCTTGCAACATTGGGCTGCGTTGAATAATTTATACAGTTAAAGGGATTCAGATCTGTTTTGACAATACGTATCTTTCTTCTACTACAGTTGTGTATTTGAATTTACAACTTACCTAAAATCTATCAGAATTGCTTCAGCACTTCTAAGCTTTCCAAGTACCTCAAGTCAAACACAAGTTTTATTACGTATCTTCCATTTCATAAAAAATCTTCATTTTCTTTGACTGATCAAGAATTTCTTTCAAATCATTATTTCAACAGTGAATCTTAAGCTATAGCAACCAAATTTGTTTATAATATGAAACGGAATGCACAAGTATTGTGACGTAAAGTTTTGTGCCATTAACAATGATTCAGACATTAATTTCAAATAGATTTCTAATCAGTTCGTATGTATTCATGACAATGCTGTTATGCAGTCTTTGACGTTAGTAAACTCGATAGAATTGTAAGGAAAATCAGTATTGGCCGTATTTTGCTGTTTTATTGTCAGCAACGTCGATTTTCAGTCACTTAGTGACCATCCTCAGAGCTAGAAGTTAAAAAATTTTCCACATAACGTTCAGACAGTAAAAAACAGAAAATCACAACTACACCTGCATTATGAACATAACAGTTAGTAGGAACATACCTGTAATATACAATTAAAATTAGTAGGCACTGGTATCAAGCTATGACCACAAGCTTAAAGCGGTCACATAAACTGAGGCCGCTTACATACACCTGTACAACAGACCGCGATGTGCCAGGGTTTGGATCGCCCTTTGTGTGACTTGTGTCACGTGAAGACTTAATATTACTGGTTTTGCAAGATATTTACACAAAATACCTCTTGTGCATTTGTGAATCATGAAGTAATTCATATTTAAAATGAACGTAAAAAAACATAGCTGACGAAGGGGGAGGAAACATCTAAAATACACTGGCGTATTGTTTTTAAAAAAGCAACTTAAAAAACATAAAACAGATCGATAATAAGTTGTGAGGGTGCAGGACAAGTAAAAGAGAAAAAAAGGAAAAAGAATAATATATGAATAACATGAAATGAGGTATGACACAGTTTTTTTAAAAAAAAAAACATAGTACCCACCATCTGGCGTGGGAAGTTAGAAGTATAACGTTCGTGATTTACGTAAAATGCTGCGTTAAGACTAAGGAGTCAAATATATAAAATAGTAATAGTATGAAAATGCCACTAAGTAACAATTCAAATGCCATGAAACAATATTCATGACAACAGCAAAAAAAGGTTTGAGGGTGTGGACTAACAATTTTGCTATCATATTTAACGACGCGATGATGTACATATCATTCGTCCCCTTTGGACAAGCTAATACTTTTTATAACACTGGTTGTACGTTTCTACATACGCCCTGGGTCAGAACCCATACATACATTAACAGGTTGATAAAACAATAATAAAATTGTCAAGCAACCGGTTCTGAATACTAATAAAAATAATTTGTTTTTACATAACTTATGGCAGCAGTGGGACACATATGAAATAAAAGCAGACTTAAGAAATACCTATAATTCTAATTGTGTTATTGAAATAAATTTAAAATACAAGGTGTGAGCAAATAGTATACATCATACATCGGGAAACCATCATTAGGAAGGACAGATAATTCTATCCACTATTTGGTCGTGGTGAACACAACACTCCATGGAATCGCCAATCAATAAAATTTTGCCTACCTGGGCATGTGCAGCGTATTTTAAATACAAGAAGTTAAAAATCAAGCTGGCGATCACAAGTCAACATATCCAGTTCAACAAAGAGTGTATCAAGAAAAATGTTCCCCCACGGTATGAACAAAGTTACTTCAATAGACGAAGACAAATGTGCGCAGTTACAATGACAAAATGCGAATAGGTTTTGATGAGAAGTGAAATTAGGAAACTGTTTTTTTTAAGTGTTGTTAATTCTCAGCTGTTCGAAGCACACACCAATTTGGTTGAACTTGTTTCTCCTTTAACCTTAGATTTGTTACTCTCAAGCGTGAATGAGATCGTGTATAATGCAGTTAGCAAAGTAAGAGATAAACATGTCAAAAATAGCTAAGCTAATGGGACAAAGGAAAAGACAAGTGTTAAATGGCGAACATAAATATAGCTTTTATCCTACAGTTAAAAATTTAACCGATATAGTATTTAATCAAGAAGAGGATGAACTTTTGAGGAAGGGTTTAAAATAGAACGCACATAAACAATTGGATAGTAGGGCAATTAAGAATACACTGGTGCAGATAAAATTCGCGATGGATAGTTGTCAAATAAATAAGGTAGAACATAATAAAATGGCTGTAGCAGTAGAAAAGCTATTAAAGAACGAGGTAGAAAAAGCAAATAATAAAAACAGGATGGATCGTTTGATAGTAAAAAGCTTGAATAATAAATTACAAGAAAGTAATGCAATTGTCACAAAAGCAGACAAAGGGAATTCTGTTATTATTGTTACAAAAGAAATGCATGTAGAAACAACTTCACATTTTTTTCAAGAAAACGGTATTACATCAGTTGCGTGAGACCCAAGGAATGAGATTCAAAGAAAGTTAAATGAGAAACTCAAATCACTTTCAAATTTAATAGCCCCTCGTGAGATACAGTATCTCAAGGTAATGAATCCAAATATTCCTAGGCTACGATCACAAGTCAAGATTCATAAGGAGTTTAACCCCATTAGGCCTGTAGTTGATGGGAGGGGGGGCCCATTGGTGAATATTGCGAAAAAATGCCTTACTATTTCGAATAAGCATTATAAATTTGAGCAACAGTTCTCGGTTAGATATAGTGCCCAATTAGTAGAGAAAATAAAAGATATACCTATTGAAGACTCTATGACGCTTCTTTCGCTAGACATTGTCAATTTATATACGAATATCCCGATTGAGGAAACAGTACAAATTATTGACGCTAATCTCAGAAACCACAGTAATATGTCCAGCGTGGAAGTCAATGAGTTCATAGAACTGTTATCATTCTGCTTAAAGTATGACTACTTCTCATTTAATGACAAAATTTATGTCCAAAAGGACGGACTCAGCATGGGAAACTCTGTGTCAGGGATCATGGCAGACATCTTTATTAACTATCTTGAACTGAAATTACTAAAAAATTTTCCCACATTAGCTCAAAAGATCGTATACTACTATAGATATGTGGACGACACACTATTGCTAATTAATGGCAGTGAATCTGATATTGAAGAAGTCGTCAGTACATTTAATGGTTTACGCAACAAGATTACTTTCACAGTTGAAAAAGAACAGAATGGAGTTATTAATTTTTTAGATCTAACCATTAGAAGGTAAAATGGAAAACATACATTTGCCATTTACAGACAGTCAACATTTACAGATATCATCTTAGATTATGGTTCACGACACCCTGACCAACACAAAAAAGCGTTTATCCATTTTGCATTTAATCGTATGTTCCGATTACCATTATCCACTGAAAACCATGATAAAGAGTTAAACATAGCCAAACACATTGCAAGAAATAATAATTACCCGTTAAAATACGTCATGGACATTTATGAAATGGTATCCAAAAAATATAGTAAAGATAATTTAAGTCAGAATAAGACAAGCGAAACTAAAAACCAAAAATTTATCACTTTGCCTTTCTATGGTCCCATTAGCAATAAAATTGCCAGAGTATTCAAGAAGAGGAATATTAATGTAGGTTTCTCAACGACGAACAGACCAGGCGTGCTTTTAATGAATAACATTCATGAACGCAATTTCTTGCATGAATCAGGTGTTTACAAGCTTGTGTGTGCCACGTGTAATGCAGGTTACATAGAGCCAACGGGAAGAAAATTAGAAACGAGGTTCAGTGAACACGTAGTACTTGAGAGGAAAGAGATAGGGGAAAAATAGAATTTCGCAGCCCATCTGATAGCTACTGGTCATACAACTCCAGATTTAATATCGCATTTGAAGTTGTTGCACAAGGGTGAAAAGGGACGCTTTCTCGACCTTATGGAAGAGATGGAGATTTTTTGCCACGAGAAATCTCCAGATATCCGGCTACTTAACGAGCAAACGATATCCATGAGCACGCATTTTTGGAAATGCTTCTGCGATTTCCTATGAAAAAAGTTGTTAACTTATTGTCAATCATAACAATTGGAAATTCGTAGTCAGTGGCTTGTTATCCCTTATATACAACGCCTCAGTCACAGTCGCTACGAGAATACTTACAATGCTCGCAATTCCAACTATCTCTACACATAGACACAATCCTCTCCGTTCCACTGCATCGCTCAGTCACCGTCTCCAAGTCCTTTACAGTAGCGGGAACCCGACTCTGGAATAACCTCCCTCGTTATGTTAGAGAACTTAAAAACATGTCCAGCTTCAAAAAACAGTTAATGACGTATCTACTTAAGCAACAGTAATGCCTTCCTCTGTACATGAATGCACTTCACCTCATTACTTCCCTCTTTCCCCCTCCTTAAATCTCCATTCCCCAAAACACGCTAAACTAGTAAACATCCACTTTACACACATCTGCACAAACCTTCATTACTATTGCCAATCCTTCTCATGTTTGTCATTATTATTTGATTTTTTTTACTGTTATTATTATTGCTTATTATTGCTTTTATCATAATCTGTATGTATAGACCTGCTGTAAAAATACTGCCAGCATTTAATTTATTAAGTCTTAGTCATGTTTATCATTACATTTTTTACTGTTATTATTATTGCTTTTATCGTAATCTGTATGTATAGCACCTGTTGTAAAAATACTGCCGCATTTACTTTATTAGGTCTTAGTCACTACTCTTTATTCATATTGTCACTAGAGTAAGCTAATATTCTGATTTAAACTATGGTCATGAAGTAACTCTGATGTGTGAAATGCTGCATGTGTGGAACACTGGTCCGATGTAAGAGAGGGCCTGATGGCCCTAATCTGATCAGGTTAAATAAATAAATAAATATGTTTCGGTTTGTTCTAATAACGTTACTAATTTTTTTTAAAGTATGCTCCCTTTTGTTCCTCAATTTTTAGAACTTCTGAACGCCTATTGGACATAATTTTACTACAGTCGACATCTCTTAGGCGTTGTCACAAAGTGATTTGAACCTGTTTTCACTTTTACGTAATTATTTTTCATGTATGTTAACAATTCCTTTTCTATTTGAATAAGTGCTGGATATCGCGCATAACCTGTTTTTAATTTCTCTACAGTACGATGTACATTTATGGAATAAGTGGCACTATTACCTGTCTTTCCTAATGATGGTATCTCGATGTATTATGTATACTACTTGTTCACACCAAGCGAGGCGTCGTTTTACCGGCATGATGTGTGGCTTATGAGCAGCCGCTCCACCATGAAATCCAAGTTTACTTACCTCCCGCCTGTCATAGTACTTGCAGTGGATCCAGATGCAGTTTGGAATTCCTGTGTGATGCTCTGGATAGATGCCTGTCTATTAAACATTACGACCCTCTTCATCTGTCGGTGGTCTCTGTCATCAACGTACGATGTCGGACTGTAAGCTTTTCTCCCTTCACGTTACCACTTCACTATCACATCGGAAACAGTGGACCTAGGGATGTTTAAGAGTGTGGAAATCCCGCGTGCAGACGTATGACACAAATGACACCCAATCACTGACCACGTTCGAAGTCCTTGAGTCTTGCGGAGCATCCAATTCTGCTCTCTCACGATCTGTAATGACTACCAAGGTCGCTGATATGGAGTACCTGGCAGCAGGTGGTAGCACAATGCACCTAATATGAGAAACGTATATTTTTGGGGGTGGCCGGATATTTTTGATCACATAGTGTATGTCTCTTGGGAGGTTTTTAAAAGTTAATAATAATCAACATCTATATTATAATATGTTCTGCCATCACACGTTGTGATTATTTTGATACCATATTTATCAGCTTTAGAGGTAATCTAAATACGGAAAGGACATTTGACACGAAGTCGTAGAAGCCGCTCATCAATTGTTGCGTACTTACGGAGAGAATATCTTGACTGGGCAATTGGTTGCAGAGTTGAACAGGGCTTATGGACGGGTGAAAATTTATCGTACGCCTATCTGTTTGTCTTATCATCAAATCTCGGACAATTTAGACGAGAGAGAATGTATTTGTACACTCATGAGCAAGACATCAATGTTGAGGTGATCATCTATTCTGCTACCTTATTTGGGTTTCCTCATTAAAATATGATACAATCATTCCAGCTATACTTAAATAGCTGGCAGCGGGAGTAGACAACATTCCATTCACTCCATTAAAACTGCTTATACCCTTCGGAGAGCCAGTCCTGTCAAAACTCTACTATCTGGTGAGCAAGATGATGAGACAGGTGAAATACCCTCAGACTTCAAGAATAATATAATAATTCCAATTCCAAAGAAAGCAGGTGCTGACAGGTGTAAGAATTAACGAACTATCAATTTAAAAAGTCATGGTCGCAAAATAATAACACAAATTCTTTACAATCGAATGGAAAAACTGGAAGAAGCCAGCCTCAGGGAAGATCAGTTAGATTCTGTACAAATGTTGGAATTCGCGAGACAGTAGTGACCCTACGACGTATCTCAGAAGATAGATGGTTCAAATGGCTCTAAGCATTATGGGGGAGTTCATCAGTCCCCTAGACTTAGATCTACTTAAACTACCTAAGGACATCACACGCATCCAAGCACAAAGCAGGATTCTAACCTGCGACCGCAGCGGTCGCGTGGTTCCAGACTGAAGCGCCTAGAACCGCTTGGCTACCGCGGACGGCAGTAGACAGATTAAGGAAAGTAAAACGTGCGTTTCTAGCATTTGTAGACTTACAGAAAGCTTTTGACAATGTTGAGTAGAATACTATCTTTCAAATTCTGGAAGTGGCAGGGGTAAAATACAGGGAGCGAAAGGTTATTTACAAATTGTACAGAAACCAAATGGCAGTTATAAGAGTCGAGGGGCATGAAAGGGAAGCAGTGGTTGGGAAGGGAGTAAGACAGGGTTGTAGCCTATCCTCTATGTTATTCAATGTGCATATTGAGCAAGCAGTAAAGGAAACAGAAGAAAAATTTGGAATAGGAATTAGAATCCATGGAGAAGAAATAAAAACTTTGAGGTTCGCCGATGACATTGTAATTCTGTCAGAGACAGCAAAGGACCTGGAAGAGCACCTGAACGGAATGGGCAGTGTCTTGAAAGGAGGATATAAGATGAACATCAACAAAAGCAAAACGAGGATAATGGAATATAGTCGAATTAAATCAGGTCATGCTAAGGAAATTAGATTAGCAAATGAGACACTTAAAGTAGTGGATAAGTTCTACTATTTGGGGACCAATATAACTGATGATGGTTGAAGTAGAGACGATATAAAATATAGACTGGCAATGACAAGGAAATTTGGTAACATCAAGCATAGATTTAATTCTCAGGAAGTCGTTTCTGAAAGTATTTGTGTGTAGTGTAGCCATGTATGGAAGTGAAACGTGGACAATAAATAGTTTAGACAAGAAGAGAATAGAAGCTTTCGAAATGTGGTGCTACAGAAGAATGCTGAAGATTAGATGGTGGACTACATAACTAACGGGGAGGTATTGAACAGAACTAGGGAGAGGGGAAACTTGTAGCACAATTTGACTAGAAGAAGGGATCGGTTGGTAGGACATGTTCTGAGGCACCAAGGGATCACCAATTTAGTACTGGAGGGAAGCGTGGAGGGTAAAAATAGTAGAGGGAGACCAAGAGATGAATACACTAAGCAGATTCAGAAGGATGTAGGTTGCAGTAAGTACTGGGAGATGAAGAAGCTTGCACAGGATAGAGTAGCATGGAGAGCTGCATCAGACCAGTCTCTGGACTGAAGACCACAACAAGAACGACAATAAACTTATGGGCGATGTTCCCTTTGAAAAGTCTAAAGACAGATATTGTGTAGCAGGGAGGCTGTAATAAACCGTAGATGGGTTGCCATCGCTTCCGATATATTGGGACTGTCACAGTTATGGACCTTCTTGTCCCAACATCCCGACAAGACACAATTTTGTCCAGATTTTCGAACTGTTTGGCTCAAGTATGGAGGTAACCCCAAATGTTCACGCAACATGCAAATGAAGCCCCAGGTTTATTTATATCAGCTAGTTCATGTTGACAAGCTCATCTCGCAGTTGACGTCGCATGTTGCGTATCCTGTATCGACGATGCGAGCACCTTCTAGATCCAGCGCCAACATTCCGGAAAATACTAGATTTCTCCAGTAATATGGGGCTATAACTATTTACGCAGCGCCACGCGAAAGAATCGGGCAGCCGCCCCCGCCCCCCTCCCCCCCCCCCCCCCCCCCACACACACAGCAAAAAAAAAATGGCTCTGAGCACTATGGGACTTAACATCTGAGGTCATCAGTCCCCTAGAACTAAGAACTACTTAAACCTAACTAACCTAAGGACATCACACACATCCATGCTCGAGGAAGGATTCGAACCTGCGACCGTAGCGGTCGCGCGGTTCCAGTCTGAAGCGCCTAGAACCGCTCGCCCACACCGGCCGGCGGCAGTTCCCATTTGAATAGCTATCTGATAAGACGATTCTTTCTAAACGTAATACGAACAGTGAGTCGAAGTTAGTAATGTTTGGAAGTCTAAACACTACGTGGAAGAAATGTGGATTTACTTCCGAAAGGAAATCGAAAATCCTGAATGCGAATGCCAACAGATAGAACTATACGAGTACTTGTTTTGTATACCCGCATAAAAAGCCACTGTGGAAAGAGTATTTTCGTTGCTGTCGGCCTTGTAGACTCATGCAAGAAATCAATTGCTGCCAGGGACTGTGCCATCCGCCTTAGAGTGCCAGTTTAACTACACTAACTAATACGTAAAATGGAAAAAAAGACTTGCTGAAGAAGGTAAAACATTCCGAAAAATATGGTGTACCAACTACTTCTGCCACAATAAGTACCCTGCAACTGGGTTATAAATAAATAATAGCTGTATTACATAAATTTGTTACTTCATTTCTGCACACTCATCTCAAAGTGTCTCGACGAGGTCCCACCTAGACATGGCAACCCTAACCGTAGACCATGGGAATAAGTATAAATTTAGGTGAGATAAAATATCTAAAATAGTGTGGACAACTGTAATAGAGAGTCAAGGGCTCCCATTCGATAGTTCGTAGGGTGTTGTAAGGGATGGTTAATGGAGGTATGGTGTATTTTTAATATTTTGGGAGACGAATGGCGACTTGGAAGTAGCCATAAACAATTTTCATGTCCGACCATGTTGAAAAACTGTGAGTTTTTAATCGTTTTCTTGAAAGAAAAAATTCCTGACATCCTAATTTTTTCCTTTTCCCTAGAGCTAGAGGGAGCTGGGGGACTCCCTTTTTCCCTAGGTATGGGCGTCCTCGTAGAGAGTAGCGGTGATGCTTCCATACTTAATCACGTAACTCCGTTCCAGCTGTGCCTTGGGCAACAAATCCTTTTGGAAATGCAGCATAAAATAAAATATTTCAGATCTCGCTCGTATGCTGCGTGTTTTGGATCCCTGTTACTGGATAACTGCATCTGCCCGCCAGTCATCATTTTCATTGTTACACTTTCGTTCGCAAATATGTATCTGTAGTTCTTTACGTTTACTTTATCTGATGCGTTAATAGTTACGTATCAAAGACACAAATTCATTCTATTTCTGTGTTAATTCTCTATGACAATTTCTCAAAATATGTTAAAAATTAGATACATTTTAGTAGCACTGTAATAAATCTATTTCTTTTGCAGGTTGTGCCGAACCCGTCCGGCCTTGACCATGACTAGAAATGAAGAACAAAAATTCAAGAAAAAAATACGTCTCCAACGAAATGTTTTCGAATTCTGTGTGATTTATACGTTAAAGGTTTTGTAACGTAATACCCATATTAAGCTGCGAATTTACAGTTCGATATTACCATCAGTAATATTAAAATGTATTGTCTGTTGTAAAATCTGTTGAATAAACGAATAAACAGAATAATGCTACCAAGAGCTCCTCAAAGAAATCGGGCCACGTTAAGTTGGAACGATCAGCTGGCTGCACGCCGGTGACTAACGACTATTTCCGTAGGCGTCATTAACGTAATTATGGCTTAGCGGCACTACCGCCGTCT
Organism: Schistocerca gregaria; assembly: GCF_023897955.1. Taxonomy (NCBI): domain Eukaryota; kingdom Metazoa; phylum Arthropoda; class Insecta; order Orthoptera; family Acrididae; genus Schistocerca; species Schistocerca gregaria. Next base: position 542,269,670 of record NC_064925.1, read on the forward strand.
GCCGTTAAGACGGAATACAACGGCGATATTTTTGTCATTGATGAACAGGACTAGAGTGAAGGAATAGTGCAGAAATTATACACAATAATCAGTGAACCAACTGTATTCGATGTACCTGCTAAAATTACTATTCACTCTACAATGAACTTGTTGGAGATAATAAATTTCTGTAATAACACGAAAGGGTTTCAGCTGAGTTAATGAGGCTATCTTCTGTAACATTTCCTAACTCTTTGCAGGTTAATCCTGATGGGAGTGTATTACGCAAAAAACACTCAGTTTCGGACTTCGTATCAGCCGGAGGCCACGCAGGCAGTGTGGAATTGTGAGTGGCCTGCTCTTGGGTTTCACAGTAGTATTAATCAGTAGGTTAGTCGTTCTGTTGCAGTGTTTATGAACATGTACGACAGACATGGGTGTACGGCATTGATGGCCTGGGGAAGTTCAGCCGGCGAGTTGCAAGTCTTTTGAGTTGATGTCACATTGGGTGACTTGCGTGTCGCTAATGATGAAATGGTGATGAGATTAACACTACACCCAGTCCCCGAGCGGAGAAAGCCTCCGAAACTGACGGGAATCGAACCCGGGCCCGCTGGCTGGCAATCAGAAGCGCCGACCACTTAGCTAAGAAAGTGGAAGACCTTTCACTCACAAGTAAAAGTATGAATTTGTGACTATTTGTAGACGAACAAAATTCAGACTAATTTCATAACACAAAGAATAAACGTTGTTGCAGATAGGCACAACAAAAAGACTGTCACAAAATGAACTTTCGGTGAGCTTTCGGCCTACAATGCCTTTATCGAAAACAGGCAACACACACACACACACACACACACACACACACACACACACACACGCGCGCGCGCGCGCGCGCAAACGTAACTCGTACACACGTGACCACAGTCTCTAGCAACGGAAGCCGGACTGTGTACATAGCTTAACGCATTTCCAATATCCTGAAACAAATGTAAGTAATTTTCATTGTGACAATAGTATAATTAAAAGAATTAACATCAGGCGTCAATGATATCGGACATTTACTTTTTCGAATCAGTGCTTTGTTATTGATATAGACATTACTGTATCACAACCCTTGTACTGTTCAAGAGGTACAGCTTAGCGAGCATTCAAATTTTCTGTAGCTATTGGTTCTACAATGTTACTGAGTGGCAGAAATGTTTTCCTTTTTTTGTATTTTATTTCCCATTAAATGTAGATTGTTTCTGACAAGTATCAGATAATTGAGGAGCAATAATTACTAATTAATTTCTTGCTATTCAGAACGGATTGCTGCATATACCTACGCGACGCGCAATTTTTTTAAACTGATCCTCACAGTAAGACCGATGACTGTTTTTTTGTTATTATTCTTTCTGCAGCAAAGGATCCCTTAATTAAGGACAGAGTTTGTCTGAAAAGGATGGTGACGCAGTAGTTAAATGAGAATTAGTCTCAGTCTGCAAATCCAAAGGTCGGTGCTCAGCGCTAAATCCTCAATGATCCTAAGATTTGTCTGTCACTAATACCGCCTGTTCTCTCTGATAATGATTTGTGTGTGCGAAAAAATGCGAAATTTCACTGAGGTTCTGAGTCGACGTAGAAATGTAGGGTCTGCCTACAACAGGCAGGATAAATTATTTCAGAGGTGGAAGGAAGGCAGAGGCTTCGCCACCCTCAGTAGTATCCTGCCTGGTAAAGAATTATTAAATCAGTCATCGGTTATCTTATGATTCAACTACAAGGTGGTAGCTATTAGCCTGTGAGGACAGAAATCTAAGGGCGTGGTTTCCCGATTACATTCTCCACCGCAGGTGTCACATGTGCTTATTCAATCTCATGTGACAAGATAACATTCATTTCTAAAATGTTTGCCTTTATGTAGTATATAAAGCTGTCATCTTTGTTCATCGTGACAGTAACATTTTCCTAATTATCGCTGAAGTTTATATCTTTAGGCTTCCTTCTGTTCCAGGTTAATTTATTGCAAGATGAATATGTGTAAATGTCCTGACGATTCGTTTGCTTTCTTTCTATAAGTTACTCGGGACTACAGAGGTTCAAATCCCCGCCACGTCACCAGATTTAGGTTTACAATGACGTCCCTAAAAAGCTTCAAGTGACTGGACGGATGATTCTTTTGATATAAACTTATTTTCTTCCCTCCTACCCTGCCTTTAATGTTGTTGTAATTAAGAAGACTCTATTTTACATTCTAACGCTGTTGGAAACCATTGAGGTACAACAAGGAGATATGGCGCCACCATGGAGGTGCATGGGTAGTAAGGGGAGCTGCCGTGCCTTCACAGACGTCCGCCATGTTAGTGCGCCCAGACATTTGCTTCTAATGGAAGTGATCTGCTCAAAAATGTCAGTTTATATCATTTACGGGTGTACTAATCGATCCGTCGAAAGCGTAAAGGAGTCACTTTTCATTTGTATTGGACTCGTTAAAGCAATATTTTCTTAGCGTAAACGAAATATGTTTGGCTGTTTACTTCTCCTGTAGCCGTTTTATTTGTATCATCTGACTTTAGATTTCCTACCAGTCCAATTATAGAAGCTCTCTGAGTGAACACTGTGAGAAGGGGACTGAAAACTGGCCAAACATAACAAAATATGTTCTCAGCATTTTCGGTGCGAGGACGTAGACCGAACATCAGTCTCGTCAATCTATATTAAGAAAAATTCTGGGTTATAAGGCAGCTTTTTCACGTCACGCACTTCTCCTTTTGATTATTCGAAACGTACAAGAAAAGGAAAGTTACGTTAACGAGGCGAAATGCATCGCATGACTGGACCAAATATGAATTTGAGACCAGAAAAACGGCTGAAAATACCTTGCTGACGCTGTATTATTCACGAAAGCACTGCTACATTTTCTGTTTGAAAAAACAGCTGTATGTGCATGAAAGAAATTAAGAACGAGAAGCAATCGTAAACAATAGTTTGGTACCCCTAGAGTTGCTACATTTCACCCTAATGTTACTTTCCATTGCAGGAATGTACAAAACCATAAAAACTTGTGTTATGTGGTTAAATCCTGCATTGCAAGTTTAAAACACGCGATTCCTTGTGACCCTTTTGTCCCTTTCGGCCACACTCGTTTATTTCAACTCCGTAGCGCTCATGGAAATGTTAATAAGGGGAACCATGAACCGCCATGTCAGTTCCCCAAAACTACTTTTTACACTTGCTTCTTGTTCTCAATTTCTTTCACGCGTACCCTGTGTTTTCGTGAATAACACAGCGTCAGGAAGGCATTTTCAGTCGCTTTTCTGGTCTTAAATGCATATTTGGTCCGGTAACACGACACATTGGCGTCGTTAATGAAACTTCTTCTTGTTATACGTTTCGAATAACCAAGAAGTGAAGTACGTGATATAAAAAGGCTACTTTCGTAATCCAGCAGTAATGACTAAGCCGGCCGGAGTGGCCGTTCGGTTCTAGGCGCTACAGTCTGGAGCCGAGTGATCGATACGGTCGCAGGTTTGAATCCTGCCTCGGGCATGGATGTGTGTGATGTCCTTATGTTAGTTAGGTTTAATTAGCTAAGTTGTAGGCGACTGATGACCTCAGAAGTTAAGTCGCATAGTGCTCAGAGCCATTTGAACCATTTGAAGTTATGACTAACGGAACTGATGTTCCGTCTATGATGTCGTGCCGAAAATGCTGAGAAAAAATTTTGATATGTTTAGTCGGTTTTCAAGCCTTCCTTCTCACAGCGCTCACCCAGAGAGTTTTTCGAACGGGACTAATAGGAAATCTAAAGTCAAATGACAGAAATAAAACAGCTACAGTAACAGAAGACAGTGCAACCAAATTCGTGAACCTAAAAATGTCCGCGTGGATTAAAATGTGATTAGTTTACATTCTAGACTATAATCAGAATGATTAGTACACCCGTAAAGCCACGAAATCTGGCAATTTCAATTAAAACACTTCCACAGAAGCTAATTTTTGGGTCAACGTGACGGACGTCGCCTTCAAGTTTGTGACGTCATGACAGTCCCATTATTATACCTCCATGTTGAAAAGTGATTGATGTTAAATAGCGAACTCTTCTAAATTCAATATACTACTCCGAAGAACTCAAGTGTTAACATCTGTTTGAATATGATAAATGAGCAACAAAATTTTAACATTATCGTTTCAGGGAATTGCACTGTCTCGACGCGATTTCTCACGTACGATAGGTATCCTTCATTGGACATTCGTAGCCAGTTAAGTAAAATTTCAAGAACTGCAGATACCAGTTATTTCAAAAATTTAATTGTTTTGAACGCAATCTGTCTTCCACAACTGGTTTCATTTATTTTTAGTATAACGACTTCAGGAATACGATTCCGGAATTTTCGATGGTTTGTACGTTACCTTTTCTCCGCAGAAGCACAGATCTCTAAAGTACTTTCGTAAAGCGCATGTCTTTAAAAGCTTATCTACTATGCTTATTAAAGGACATATTCGCTATTTGTACATCGCACCATTAGAACTCGGCATCTGAAACAATTTAGCTACCTGGCGAGCACGCAGATCCGTTCATCCTATTTACACGTACAATGATCTTCTTCTCGAATTCGATAAAGCGCTTTAAAAATGGTGTGGTTATTCGAATACCCTTGTTGAGTGGTTAGTACGTATTAAGCAATAATTAAAGCGCTTTAAATCTCATTTATTGGTATCGTAAAATTTTCCAGAACTAAAAATAATCTGGAATATCACTTAGCCTTCACGTACTTATGAGCCCCAAGGATTGCCGCATTTCACGCAAATGTGCACAACCATAAATAACGTCTGTGATGTGGTTAAATCTTGGTCATACATGCATTCTTTGTGACCCTTCGGTCCCTTTCTGCCGCCTTCGTTTATGTCAAGACTGTATGTATTCTAAAGGAATCATTATTTGCAAAATTCCAGACAAAAGGTTCCAGCTGTAGGTTTTCTCATTTTAATAATTTGATAGAATTTAAAAATTCAATAAATTAATTCAACTGAGATCACAAATCCTATTTTGGTGTCAATAACGAAATTTTCTCACTTTATTGGGGTGGTATTTCCTTACTAGGAACAATAATTGATCCTGATACAAACAATGCACAAATTACCACCTCATTGTTTGTAGTTTGCAGTTTGAGTTCGTGTCACGAGAAAGTGCGAGAACAGGTAGCCATCCTTATACACAATTGACCTCGTGTTACGCCGTGCTCTGTTAATCACTGAAGACAGAATTTGTTCATAGGTACCCTATCATTTTTCTATTTCAGTTACTGGTAGTGATATAAAATCTTACAGGCAGAAGACAGAAAAAATACTTTGAGAGGTGACGATACCTTAACTATAACGTTTCCACATTCTTGCAATGGCAACATCTGTAATGTAGGGTCAGATACACACTCAAGTTAGTATACAACTGACGGGTTAGGAAAAAACAATCCATGCAAGAATGGCTGAAAGCCACAAAAATCTGCACTTGCAAATGGCCTAAGTCCGAAATTGCAATCGTAAAATAAAGAAACTGTTGCAGTCACTGTCGTAAATATGATGTCTTTTATAAAGTTTTACATGACTGTGAATCCCAGGTATAAAATGTTAATTAATTTTCTTGATGTTCCCATTAATTTTGCCTTGCACTTGCTCCTTCATCTGCACCAAGATACACGAAAAGTGTTAAACTGTGATGGGCCAAAACATTTTGACCACTGCCAACCAGGTCGATTTAAGAGGAAGAGAGACGAATGGACAGTCATTATAGCGAAGATACGGGCCGCAAATGCGGAAATTCGCTGATATAAGCGGTTTTGACAAAGGGCACATTGTTGTGGCGCTGCGGTTGGAAACTGCGATCTGGTCGGATGTTGGCGTACTAGTGTCGTGAGGACCTATGTGAAGTGGTTGAAGGATGGTGTTAGACGACCACTCTCATAACAAAACGTACAGGTTGGAGGCTCCAAGATAGACAGCGGTCTACGGCAGAGTGCAGCGATGGGTCAGGTCATTTACACGTTCCTGTTCCATCGTATTTCTTAATTGATTTTTAATGCGCTTTAATATTGAAAAAGAACGTTCTCCACTGCAGTTGGTTATCATTAAAGATAAGTAAATGCGTACGGTTATTTCTAAATTTGGAAAACACGATCCAAACGAATTTCCCATTAAAAATTTGTAAAATTGTAGTTCCAAAGCTTCGTACCTTTTGATGTCAATGGCAGCAGCGATATCCGTTTTCAGCAGCTCAGCGAACTGCACCAGTTCGTCGCCTAGCGACTCTTCTAAATCATCTGGGTAAGCATTCACGATATCAGGAGTTCTTTTCAACATCTGTTTTGCTGTAAGACATTTAAAGTCCGGTCATATTTCATACTAGGGGCACGAGACGAGCATTTTTTTTTGTCGCGATCTTATTTTAGCAGACAGGTCATTTTATAGACAAGGTGTACTGACGGATGTTGTGAGAAGAAGTGTTTTCCAAAATCATTCAAGATTACAGTACATTAGTTTTCATTCCATAATAGTTTTCAGGTCACGAAACCCACTCAATAAATGAAGAACGTGGAACTAAAGTAACTTCCTGGCAGACTGTGTGCCGGAACGAGACTCGAACTCGCGACCTTTGCCTTTCGCGGGCAAGTGCTCTACCAACTGAGCTACCCAAGCACGACTCACGTCCTGTCCTCACAGCTTTACTTCTGCCAGTACCTCGTCTCCTACTTCCAAACTTCACAGAAGCTCTCCTCCGAACCCTCCACACAGTTTTGCCAGGAAGTTTTTTTATCAGGGTACACTCCGCTGCAGAGTGAAAATCTCATTATTGAACTAAAGAGTCTGCCGTTTCCGGAATGGTGATAAAACCAGGTGGAAGAAGATTGCCTATTGCTTTAGAGTTGCCATAAGTCTGGCTTTCTCCGGAGTTTTCTTCGCATTGAATGTGTCCAAGGCTGTCCGTTGCGGGAAGGGAAAACTGTCGGGAAGGGAAAACTGTCTGAGATAAGCCCCGACTTGTTTCTGTTGTTAGAGAAATCAGAATGATTGAAAACAACACATTAATAAACACTCTTTGCTAAAATTTACTAAATGGTGACAGTTGTGTGCATTGTTTCGTTCAACTGACATTAAAAAAAAAAGCCGGCCGCGGTGGTCGAGCGGTTCTAGGCGTGGAGTCCGGAACCGCGCGACTGCTACGGGTGCAGGTTCGAATCCTGCCTCGGACATGGATGTGCGTGCTGTCTTTAGGTTAGTTAGGTTTAAGTAGTTCTAAGTCCTAGGGGACTGATGATCATAGCTGTTAAGTCCCATAGTGCTCAGAGCCATTTGAACATTAAAAAAAAGCCAGTGCCACGCACATTTAATCGCTCTCCTGTACACGAATTTTCACGCCACTTCCCATGAAATATAGTTTTGAGACTGTTCACGTGCTTTATTAGTCTGTAACAGGTGCCAGAGACATATTTGCTTTGTACATTTTTATACTGCGATACTCGTGACTTCGTCTGCGAATAAAAGACGCCGGCGCTGGTGGCGGCTCACAGAGCCTTGCCGTCCTGCCGGCGCATTTGATTGTTAGCAGCAAGCGACAATGTTCTATGGTGTGTAACAGCACGTGCTTTTATGGCAAAACTGCGACAACTTTGATTCAAACCGGTGTGACCAAATGAAAGCTGTATCACATTTTAAGTTAGACAACTGAAAATCGCATACAATTCCGTGCATTGGTTTTTTCGTTGTGTGCGTACAGACATACCCAAAAAATGCTAAAAAATATTTTTTTCGCTTCGATAGCTATTGTAAAAAAAAACACCCTCATATTCAGTTTTCTTCAATATCTCCTACGTGCAGACGTCTCCAAGTTATAATTTTATTATTTGTGTAAATTCACAATGCAGTGGAAACCACTTAGCGCATCAATCAGAGTACCGGTTTATTTGCAACAAAGCTGTGTCCAATATTGAATGGCTTTCACTGCCAATTTCTTGAGTAGCTGGATGGACGTCACTCTAGACGACCATACTTTGAAAAATTGTTAGAGGTACCGTTAAGGGAACACTTCCTTTGAATTGTAAAACTGAAAATATTAACGTGAAGTACAGTTTGAACAGCTACACCATTCTTCAACTCTACAGATTTGTAAATTGTAAATCATTAACCTGTTATTAAAACAAAGGTTTAACCAATTAGCTGTGTTCGTGCTTCACGCTTTATCATTAAGAGGGTACAGTGGGGTGGGGTACGGAAACGTGCTAATGCTTAAAATGTACGTCAAAGGTGGTCAAAGCTGCCCATTAGCAAAATTATTGCTGAAATTTTGACGCAAAATCGATTGCAGGGTTGTTATTTCACCATTGATCTGCTTTTCTCTTTAACTTATGACTTCAAGTCGATGACGTTCGCCGGCCGGGGTGGCCGAGCGGTTCTAGGCGCTTCAGTCTGGAACCGCGCAACGCTAAGGTCGCAGGTTCGAATCCTGCTTCGGGCATGGATGTGTGTGATGTCCTTAGGTTAGTTAGGTTTAAGTAGTTCTAAGTTCTAGGTGACTGATGATCTCAGATGTTACATTCCATAGTGCTCAGAGCCATTTTTTCGATGACGTTCCATTGTGATATTAAAAACTCTCATGTACATACCAGTAATCAGGGCGAACAAATTCCGAGCGCTAAATAAATGTCTGCTGTATTCGAAATCATCCAAATAAAAACCAGTGTTTTATGATGATGTCAAACACAAAGAGCTGATTCCTTCATAGTTGCATGCGGTGAACCAACATATTTTTTTATTGTTTAGACTTCGGGCTATGTATGAACAAACAAGGGCTTCAGTGGATCCCTCTTTTCAGTCAGCAACTCTGGAACCACTATATCAAATCGATATCACCCACTTAACAATCTTCAACTTTGTAAAAGAAGTTTGCGGATTGGCCTCCAAGCACCGATTGTTAGATGTCTGTACCTCTTGGGACTTGTGTTGACTGCCCTTTTTGAATCGCTGTTGTCAACGTGAACACTCCGCCGCTTTTACATTTCTGTTGTTGTGCTGTGTGGTGTTGGTTGCATGCAAGGGCTTTGTTGCATGAACTAAATGTCACTAAGAAGCTATTGCTGGCCGTCGAGGTTAGCTCCGACACACCGATTATCCTGCTCTTCGTCGTGACGCCGAAACATTATTAACGAGTTGGCAGAATGTTGCGAACTTAACCAAATTCTAAGATAATTCACCTTTTTCACTAGTCTACTTGCAACAAATAAATGCTATACTTTAAATGAAGCACATTACAGGTGCTAGAACTTCGATAACAGCTGAGGGTTAAACCCTCCACAATGTGCGCGGCGGCGGCGGCACTGTTGGGAGCACACCGTTCAAAGGCATTGTTGAACATGGAGCTCCACATCACACGATCCCTACGTGTTCTGTTGTTCATCCAACGACATCGTCACTTATGATTGCAGTTGGCATAGCATCACTGAGAGTTCCCCGTGGATAAATAGAAACGTGTCACCTGTCGAAAATCGCATTTCTTGTTACATCAGGTCGATGGTTGCGTCCTTATATGCTGTCATCTAGGCGAAAGGTTGCACGAAATATGCACCGCGCCACAGACGCAGGCCGGGAGGGCAGATTTATGCTATGGGGTACACTGAGTTGGGCTTCCATGGGATCTGTGATGGTAGTCGAAGGAATCACGGCAGCAGTGAACACCTGCAACGCTTCATGCTTGAAGTCTCACTCTACGGCGACATCATCCAGCAGGATAACTGTCCGTGCTGCGAGACCAGAATCGTGCTTCAGTGGTTTGAGGGGCTTGATAGTGAACTCACATTGACGCCTTAATCAGCAAGTTTGTCGTATCTGTACCCATTGGAACACATATCGAGCGCCAGTTGCGTGCTCGTATACCACCAGCTCGCAATTTGTGGGGATTACTTGACCAGTGTGTAGCCATCTGGAGTCACATACTTCTGGAATCCTGTCAGGGACTTGTGGAATCCATGACAAACACAATCTCTGTTGTACTGTGTTCGAAAAGTGGAACAACACGCTACGAAACAGGCAGTCATAGTGGTGTTAACTGTTGTGTGTAAAACCTTGCTTTTATTAATAATAGTTCCAGATTTCCACATTGTCTCTCTACACAGTCATTGGTACGAAGAGTTTGAGATGTAGGAGACTTAGTTGTAGTGTGCAGGGGTGCTCTTGTGAAGGATTACGTAATAAGGGGCAGGAGATGTATTGGCGGGAGAAAGGGACATTTAATTAAGACTCTTTCATGCTACTGCAGAATCTGTGCACGAGACACGATAACGCCTTAAGAGGAGGGACAATTAGGACCCTTAAGACGCAGTTGCACAATACGCAATTGCTGTTCACCTTCGGCTACCATTGCTGCATCATCAATGAATCGTATCTGATTTTATCAATTGGAAATGTGAAGGCTTGTGACTGTAAAACCAAAGGGTTTGTTAAAAAAAAGCATTTCTGCTTCTGGTTCCGGTTTTCTTCTAAAATATGAATAAAAGAAAATCGTGACTGTTAGCAGAAAAGCTATTTATAAAAAAAAACAATGAATCGAATTGTACTAATTTAATGTTCTAGACGAACAACAATCTCTTTAATTCCCTCATTTCCTTCTCAACGACAAATGAACAACAGCAGTGACTATGAAATTGCCCTACACCTTTCACGGTTTAGACTTATTATTTAAATTTTGATCATGATGAGCACCACAGCTGATACTAATTTTAATGATTAATGAAAACCACCACAGCTGTATTATTACACATTTATTGTGTTACGACCTGTTTCATTCGTGGAACGTCTTCAGATTGCCCACAGTTGAACAAAACAGGAAATTAGGTTAAAGCTCCAGTACCTTAATGAAAAAAATAAACAACTCACACTGCTAACAGCACTACACTAAATCCTGACCGATTTCTGCCGAAGTCATGACACAAATTGTTGGTGAAGAAACAATACCGCGTAACTAATAGATTATCGATTTTGCGTTTTTCAGTCAGTTGATATCCTTGACTCTCAGCGCATCTGCTCTTATCGCCAGAATACCGATTTTTAAAAATTGTCTACAATTAAAATGAACTAAAACAATACCGCGTATATGACACAGCGAAAAAACAGGTGGAAATACCGCGTAAGTGCACAAGAAAGAAATACTGCGTAATGAGATTGCTGCATAACTAGACTGTTTTGGATGTAGTAAACAATACCGCAGAGTTGCCAAGTTAGCGGAATTGCGGCTAAATTTGACGGATTTTACACAGTGTCAGCGGGTGAAATTTGCATTTAGCGGTCAACGGTTTTTTAACGGATGTGTGGATTGATGTCTGCAACAATATTTTTCCGCTTAGTTCAGTCATTCCATTATACGATCTGAAATTATATTTAGCGTGAAAAATCCTAAACTGGCAACAATATGGCTCCAGCTAACTCTAAATAATAAGCTATTGATATAGTGTATCCCCTGCCTTAACGCAACAGAACAATCAGTTCCTGTCTTAGTTCTTTGCTTTTAGCATTGAAGTTACAAGTTACCGTGGATCGAAGTCGGTACAGTGCGTAGTGCTGAATTCTTTATGTTTATGGTGCAGTTAATCGCGTCGTAATCAGTAATTTTCTTTACTTTTTTATTAGTTTTCTCATCAAGATGTGGAAGCAAAATGACAAAAAATATATCCAAAAGTTTAGAAAAGAGTGGCTTAGCAACAAACAATTGAAAGACTGGCTTCTTGAGATTCCCGCCGATCCTTCTAGTGTGCCATGTAGATTTTGTCAGTTCAATTTAAATTTGAGTCTGTCGGATTTATTGAATCATTCAAAAAGCTAAAAGTATGTAAAAGCTACGGCATCCTTTTCTTCGCAGGGGCAGTTGAAACTAGATGTACATGCAATTAGGCAGTTCAATGAACTCTCTGTTGCAGAAGCTGCGTTATGTTTATTTGTGGCTAACCATTCCACAATAAGATCTGTGGCTCACCTCCACAGCCTTTCAAAAAGGTGTTTTATAGGTGCTGACCATGTCTCTCAGATACGTATGCATAGAAGCTAGTGTAATGGTGTGATTAAAAACATTCTATGTCCACTTTCAGTGTACTTTTGGATGAATCTACAGACATTAGTGCCAGTAAATTGTTAGCTGCGTGTATGATATACTTTTCTGAAGCCCAAGGTCGCATTGTTTCCACATTCTTGAGAAGGGTAGAGCGGCAGTAGCCAATGGTTTGAAATCTTTGCTTAATGAGTACGGCTTGAACAGTCATTTAATGCACGGCTCGGGTACTGACAATGTAGAAGTTGTGGTAGGCATCAATAATGGTGTGTATCAGAATTTAAAAGAGAAGTTCCTCATCTTGTCTTAATTCCTTGTGTCTGACATTCCGCACAGTTGATTGTATCTTCTGCCGCAGCTGAAACTTTTCCCCGGAATTAGGAATTTTTGTTGTCAGAAACGTATTCTTGGTTTTTCAAGTCTTCATCTCGTCAAATTGCTTATAGAAGGCTATTCAGTGCAATAAATGACGGAGCTAATCCATTGAAATCGCATCAAAAAGTTTTGCATCATCCCAGTTCCCAGAACTCATGAAGATAGACTTCGACTGTGGATATTGTATCACAGACATAGTCCCTTTGACTGTTCAGAGATCTAAACAACCATGCAAGAGCAGGGCCTATTAGACGGAGGTTCCGACAGCCAATCAGTTCCAGTCATTCCACCAGGACGGAAGTACCCGGCTCGTGTTATCTGTAGTTCAACGATATTTAGACGGTTAAAACCGCCGGACGATCGTGTGCGCATTGTTACTTTATGGCAGGAAGGTCTCTCAAGACGGGAAGTGTCCAGGCATCTCGGAGTGATGTTGTCCGGACATGGAGGAGATGCAGAGAGACAGGAACTGTCGATGGCATGTCTCGCTCAGGTTGCGCAAGGCCTACTACTGCAGTGGATGACAGCGGAACCCTAGCAGCGAAGCCACCATGTTGAATAATGCTTTTCGTGCAGCCACAGGACGACGTATTACGACTCAAACTGTGCACAAAGGGCTACATGATGTGCAACTTCACCCTCGACGCCCATGGCGAGGCCCATCTTTGCAACCACGACACCATGCAGCGCGGTACAGATGGGCCCAACAATGTGCCGAATGGACCGCTCAGGACTGGCATCATGTTCTCTTCACCGATGAGTGTCGCATATGCCTTCAACCAGATAATCATCGAAGACGTGTTTTGAGGCTGAACGCCTTAGACACACTGTCCAGCGAGTTCAGCAAGGTGGAGGTACCCTGCCGTTTTGGGGTGGCATTATTGGGGCCGACGTACGCCGCTCTTGGTCATGGAAGGCGTCTTAACGGGTGTACGATACGTGAATGCTATCCTACGACCGCTAGTGCAACCATATTGGCAACATATTGGTGAGGCATTCGTCTTCATGGATGACAATTCCCACCCCTATCGCGCACATCTTGTAAATGACTCCTTTCAGGATAACGACATAGCTCGACTAGACTGGCTAGCATATTCTCCAAACATGAACCCTATCGACATGGCTGGGATAGATTGAAATGTGCTGTTTATGAATCACGTGACCCACCAACCAGTCTGAGGGATCTACGCCGAATCGCCGTTGAGGAGTGGGACAATCTGGACCAACAGTGCCTTGATGAACTTGTGGATAGTATGCCACGAGGAATAGAGGCATGCATCAATGCAAGAGGGCGTCCTACTGGACATTAGAGATACCGATGTGTATAGCAATCTGGACCACTACCTCCGAAGCTCTCTCTGTATAGTGGTACAACATACAATGTGTAGTTTTCATGAGCAATGAAAAGGGGGAAATGATGTTTAAGTTGATCTCTATTCCAATTTTCTGTACAGGTTCCGGAACTCTCGGAAGCAAGCTGATGCAAAACTTTTTTTTGATATGTGTAGTTCAGAAGTGTAATACACGTTGGATATCTATTTTAGATGCTGTTTCTCGTGTTTTGTCTCAGTGGCTTGAACTAAAAACCCACCTTGTGATAGCAGGGCTTCATGAGAAATGCTATACTACCGAAGTCCTCCACAATATGCCCAGTGATTACGTAAACAAAATTTGTCTTACTTTTCTGAAACCTTATTTGCAAGATTGCCAGCTGGTAAATAAGGAATTCCAGTCAAATTCTGCCGACCAATCACGGTTCCTAAGCGATTCTGTTTTACTAATCAGTGGGATCATAAGGAGAATTGTTGTACCAGGGTACAGAGGCGATCTTTTAACAGCAGTTGTTCGCAAATATAAGTCGCCAAGAATATACTTAGGTCATGAAGTCGAAGTCTTACTGCAGGATATGAATACTTCCAACAAAATTTCATCAATGTTTGAGAACGCCATAAGGAAAAGATGTGAACATTTTCTTGTTTCCTTTGCTTCCAAGTTGCAACGGCGCTAGCCCCAAAATGTAAAGGTGTTGCAAAAAGTATCCTTAATTGATCCAAGACAATGTTTGAGAGTGATAAAAGTACCAATAGTATAGCTGGCTAAGGAAATGGGCTTGTCAGACAGCACAGCAACAAAAACTGATTTTCAGTAGTCCAAGCTCACTACTGTCCAATGGAAACAAATCAACAATACTGCGGCTTTCTGGAATGAAATTAGTTCATACAGAGATGCAAGAGGCTTAAATCCTTTCCAAGAACTCTCACATCTGGCTATTATGCTATTGGTTTTACCGTGGCCCAATGCAGAGTTGGAAAGGGCCTTTAGACCAATAAATTTGATAAAAACGTCTCTCCAGATCAGACTAACTACTATTATGGTGAACACCATAATTACAGTAAGAGCTGGTCTTAATCGTGTTGGTAAGTGCTGTCACAATTACGAGGCACCGGAGAATGTTCTCCAAGAAATCGGCACCATGAGAGCGTATGCCCCAGGGACATCTTCGGCCCCAGTACTTCAGCAGTGAACACAGAAGACAACCTACTGCACGATGAGGATGAAAATGAAATACTGTGGCTTGAACTACGTTAATGTGGCGAATGGAATCTGAACCTAGTAAACTTCCTTTTAGTAATGATAATAATAATAATATCATGATGATGACAAAAAATTTCTTTGTAAGTTATCTGTGCATTGAAATTTCGTTTTTAGTAGCATAAATTACAATAATAAGCATTTAGCGGATTTTAGCTTTATTGTAACTTCAGTTTAGCGGAATAAATTTTCCTTTGTTGGCAGCGCTGCAATACCGCGTAAATCCAAAAGAGCGCGCAGCCACAGCACATTGTTACTGTTCATTGAGTGTCCTCCAGTGTTCGAAAGTTGGTTCTATCTTGAGTTCTTGAAAATGGACGGATTTATACAAGATGCTTTCTTTATTGTGGAAGAAATTTTTTGTCAGCTGAAAGCGGAGAATCCTTCTTGAGAGCGATTGAAAGTGATAAGAAAATTGTTATGTTTTTTACCTCGCATTAACAGAAGTTCGCTAAAACTCTAAAATTTAGTAGTACCACAGCTGCTTCATTGCAACGCTACACTTCACTTACTGTGCGCGTCCTTTTTGCTAAGGATGTTTTGAATACCCACTTAATTATAAGTTCTCATGTAAATCCAAAACGAACACAAAGCGTGAACGTTGGTAACAGTGAAATTTCGTATATTGGGTTCTCAGTCACTTTTCCTGGGCCATCTAATTACACAGATAATTTTTATTGCGACTGTTTGTGTTATCAATGATATTTTAATCGTCGGTACCGTAAAGACATGAATTTGCACAATTCAAATTTGGTCTTCTTCAGTTGATTTACACACGTTTCTCGTCTAGAACGTCAATGACACAGAAGTCACTGGAGACAACAGTACTTCTTCACATTTATTGCTACACGATGGTGCTGATATTTTACCTTTTTTACCAGACAATTCAGATAACTTACCGGAAGTTGACGGAAGCAAGGGTGTTGGAAGTGGAGGCAAAGAATTTTGTTCAAGTGGTTCAAATGGCTCTGAGCACTATGTGACTTTAACATTTGAGGACATCAGTCCTCTAGAACCTAGAAATACTTAAACCTAACTAACCTAAGGACATCACACACATCCATGCCCGAGGCAGGATTCGAACCTGCGACCGTAGCAGTCGCGCGGTTCCGGACTGAAGTGCCTAGAGCCTCTCGGCCACCGCGGCCGACAAAGAATTTTGTGGTGACTTAAGCAGTGACAGGAAAAGGAAATGTAAAGCCTGCCCTGAAGACTGGAAGGAAAACATCAACAAAATTCTGAGAAATCGAGGACAAGCGTGCACTGGATATGAAAGAAGCTGAAGTGGCAAAATTGCTCATAATAGTCCAAGAGATGTACGAAAATGAGTTCCGATGTGTACTTCAAAGATGTTTCAGAAGTCCGTTTAAAGGAAGTTATAACACTTCCGTCTGCTACCGCTGTACCATAACCTTAAAGCTGGAAGCAGGTTGTGTGATAAAACTATTTTATTAAAGCAATTATAGTACAACGCAACAGAGCAGTGTTACCCTCTGAGAGGAATTTTGTTGTGTTGACCGTGTTGTACCTAACGGAGGTGGCTTATCGGAAGTGAAAGTCAGAGTTACGGAAATATTTGAACAGTAACAAACAAAATTTTGCCTATCTGCACTGTTTAACAGGTAAAGAAAACGGTCGCCAGCCTAACTAGGCAAGAGAATGATTAACATTCTCGTTCAAGAAAATAGTTATTAGTAACTTGAATGGATAAACACAACCTATACTTTGTCACACGCGAGTGCAGTGAACTCTTGACACATACATATGTGTACGGTAAGATTAAAACAAACAGTTAAAGCAGCACAAACTATTTGCAAAATGATAACAGATACCGAAACACACTATTACTTTCAGAGCTTACACAAACTGAATGGTCTTTATAACGTTATTATTACTATTAACTGCAGAATCATTAATTGGATATAGGTTAAGTCTCTCTCAGTTAAATACGTTACTATTTAAAATGAAAGTTAATTTGAATCCACTTACAGGTTGCTCCTCACTATCATTTGACTAAAGAAATTAAGGTTTTCCTAATTAGTGGTCTTTCCGTTACTTGTTACCAAGCATTAACCCAATAGACAAACTGTGGATCCTGTTATATTATTAATAAGCACTTCTAATACACAGGAGAGACAAACACTTAGCAAACTGGAGTATATAACGTTCCACACTGCAGTTTTCCACTTTTACTACATTGAGACACAAAATTAACATATATGTAAGATACTGACTCACCTTCTGCGATTTACAACAGGCAGTAATGTGATCATTTACTAAGGAAAACTTTATAAGCCTCAGTCTTCAGAACTTTTAGCTTGAAGTTGGCAACAACACATTAATAAGCAGTTTTAATAAAAAATTATTTTCTGCAAGCATCAATTACTTTAGTTCACTTTCTTGCCACTTTAACTTTCTTTTTACTATGTTCAAGAAGCATCAATTAGCAAAACACAGGGCTTTAATGTTCTTTCAGTAAGGACACTTGGAAATCACTTTAGTTCAAACGGAGAGGAACCTGAGAGGTGTTATGATAAGGAGAAAAATCAAGGTAGGTACATAAATGCAGTTATAAATTACCTTAGATTTGAGCACACTAACACATCCATTTAGCTGATCCTTCACTGTACATTATTATAGTACTCTTTTACAGTGATTGCGCAATGTGGTGGCGATTGCATGTCGGTAGGTGGAAATGCAGGTAGAATTGCTGGACTCAGTCATTTCTTGGTGGCGATGATAGATACAAATTCCAGAATAGTTCCAGCTATTTATCCATCCATCCGAGGCATTGGAAAGTAGCAGAAAAAACCTCTCTCGGAACCAGCACAGTATGCAACATTTACATGGCAGTGCACAATTTGGTAGCTCGTCCCCGACTGGTAGCTTGTCCACGACTGACTCTTGTTCCACCTTTTCTACCTAGGCCAACCACAATTTGCGCGCGCTACACAGTTCCGTCGCCGAGGGGAACCACAACACCTTTTACATACAAACTAACTAAGAACCCTAAGTGAGGATCAGCAGTTTACATAACAGCAACCAAATTCATTGAATAAAACAGAATATTTGCACACATTGACATTTCTACAAAAAAATTATTCACACAGAAATTACAATTGTATACAGTAAGATTTGTTCCCTCCAAATGGGACAAAGAATTTAAATGACAGTTACACTACTTTGCATAGAACCAAATCATGACATCAAAGATTGTACAAACAAAGGAGTATACAATTTTATGTTATCGATTCAAACAGACACATTTACAGAAGCTCAATGATGTAACATTAAGTAAAACAAGCAAAATAAATCAGTGGAGTAATAGAGCTATGGTGTTACAAAGTGTCATCAAATTTCTGCTGGTAAGGCGGGCAATTATTAACACTTTCTGGGAAATGACGTTATCGGTCCAGAGGAAGATTTACGTAGTCAGTCTTGTGAACATAATTCCAGCCAAATGTCCAGTGAAGATCACAAGTGAATCCACGAGAAAAGGCACTCAGGTTTATTACCTGAGAAATGACACTGGAAAACATCATGTACGCAAAAAAAGCTTCTCAGTACACTTGGCATTGACAGTGAGGTATTTTCTGGATAATTCCAAGCATGGGATGAGCCCTGATTCATAATAAAACAAACGAAGAAGAAAGATGAGAGAAACTTTGTAAAAGAATTCCTGGATTGACTTCCGAACCTGCCATCACATTACTGCAGGAGATCCTCCTTGAAGCTGTATCTTGAGCATGTTGTACAAAGCAAACAACAGCTGTATGTGCTCTACACTGAAAAATGTAGTAACGAACAGGTTTCAGGATTACATCAGGCCACCTATAGCTTAATTTTCGAAGAGGGTAGTCTTATCTCATTTTGCTCCAAGAAAGAGAAGAGCGACTTGTAGTTACAGTCTCGGAAACTTGAGTGAAGACATGTGGAAGCAGTGCATACAACGGAAAGAGTAGACAAGATTGCAGAAAGGTCTAGATAAGAAAGAAGCCCAGCGGAAACGCTGCACGGTATACACCATGGACTTACAGGCCGTGAGAGTAGCGCCACTCTTACAGGAAAGTGTACATTATTATAAAACAAAATTGTAGGTCTGAATCTTAACAATGCATAATTTAGAAAGCCATGATGCAGTGTGTTACATGGTTCACATGGCTCTGAGCACTATGTGACAACTTCTGAGGTCATCAATCGCCTAGAACTTAGAACTAATTAAACCTAACTAACCTAAGGACATCACACACATCCATGCCCGAGGCAGGATTCGAACCTGCGATCGTAGCGGTCGCTCGGCTCCAGACTGCAGCGACTAGAACCGCACGGCCACTGCAGTGTGTTACTGGTTCGATGAAATGCAAAGTGAATTGGTTGCACCAAGTTTTGCCTCGTGTGTCGTGGACACACTGTCCTAAACGATTAAGGAAAATCCTGTTCAAAAATGGTTCAAATGGCTCTGAGCACTATGGGACCTACCTGCTGAGGTCATCAGTCCCCTAGAACGTAGAACTACTTAAACTAACCTAAGGAAATCGCCACACATTCATGCACGGGGCAGAATTCGAACCTGCTACCGTAGCGGCTGCGCGGTTCCAGACTGTAGCTCCTAAAATCGCTCGGCCACCCCGGCCGGCCGAAAATCCTGTCCCAGTCATTTTGTATTCTGATGTACATACAAGAATAGAAACGTGATATTATCAAACGCTCTTTTAAGTTTAACTATTGATTCACGACTATTGATTATGCAAATTTTTGGAGAAAAGTCATAATCAGATGGAATGTGATACAGTTCGCAGTTCCATCGAGTGCAAGCACAAAAAACGTAAAGTTACACTTCCTAGCCAATACGCCTTGATATCTAAAGATGCGAGACGAAAGTCACGACCCTGCGAAGCATATCACCTAGATTACTTCGTTTTGACTAACTGTCCAGAGAAACGTTTGTGGTTGTATGACTCAATTAGGAATGGAAGAGTTGCAAAGAATGAACGAACAGTTACGTACCTGAGGGCCATACTGTACTGTCCACTCGGTAGTATTTACTGCAAGTGTACTTTCTACGAGGTGTGGCAAGAAGTACCAAGATGTCCGGGAAAAGTTTCTGGAAAACTTTACTTCCCCGAAGCTATACAAAGAAAGATTGGGAATCAAGAAAGCGAAACAGGATCATTTAGAACAATTTAAAGACGTTGTTTGTAAGGATAGTCATTGCTATTATGTATTATGGCATCGTTCCTTACGAATGAACATCGTCTTAGACGTTACTGCTTCAGTGACAGTCCGATGTAGTTCTTTTGTTCAGCAGTGTTTTCTTGAATAAATCTACAGACATTATCCGACCTATGTGAACCGCGTACCTGAAGTTGTTTCCCTGAAGTCTTTCAATAAAGTCTTTCTAAAACGATGTTGTTATTGTTTTTTCAGCACCAAAAACAACGTAAAAACGGTAAGTCGTACAGGAGAATGACAAACAAATACCACGAAAATAACATTACTCTTCCATAAATACTGAGACACTCCGCGTATCTGCTATGATTAAACCTTCTAAAGAGTTTGTTTCAATTTTTGTAACGATTCGGAATATCACTGTAGTGCAACAATGAATAGTTCGTCTCTTTATGAAACTATAAAGTATTCAAGACATTTTTTGTCTCTCCTGTAAAGTTCGTGTTTTGGTACTTACGCGGTGTTGTTTCTTCACCGACGAAATGTTCTGGTTCTCGTATGTAATTTAAAGCCCAAATCCGAATACACTGATTATGAACATTCTGCTTACTATCTGGCGGAAGTACGGCGAGGAGAGATGGCATGCTGCGTACAGCAAACTGTCCGAACAGGGCCACTCCGTAGCAGAGGAGAACATGTGAACACAGTACTTGGCCTCCGTCGAGTGCAATAGTAGACTGTGCCATCGTAATCGTTAACAAGTAATGACTAAACCTTAAGTACCACCATTTTTTTTTTTTTTTACATTTTCAGAGACAATGGATCTTTCGTAACAACTACTTTAATGACACATGATCGTTCTGTGGGATCAAAATTAGCGTTTCTGATATATTTGAAAAGAATTTTTTGCAACTTTACTTTATAATTATTCGCTTACTGTCGTAGCGGTCAAACGACGATGTAGTGTAGTGTCACCTGTTCCCTTGTTATTTTGCGTAATTGTGTTGTTAACTTTTATTCAATTATGTTTTTCTATTCTTTGGATTAATTGTGCACTCTTCAATATCAGTACTGTCCTCAGGGTTTTGTCATTGCCTGTAATGATTTTGATTCCACAGTTCAGTATCGCACTCGACAGAGGCCAAATTTTATGTCTAGATATTTTCCTCTGTCTTGGAGCGGCCTTGGCTGCTAAATATACAGGTTGTTTATAAATGAATATAAGGGTTTATAATATTTATTACATTAAACTCACAGTTATAAATGATACCTCAAGTGAAAGAACAACTCAAACAGTTTGTCACACGGCACACATCAAGTCTATAGCCGCGTTCTTCCCAAACGTTGATAAGTGTGTCTTCAGTGATCGTAGCAACAGCTGCTTCAATCTGGTTTCTTAATTCACGAGGTCTGCTGGTAGCGGAGGCACGTACACACGCTCCTTGATGAAGCCGCAAAGGAAAAAGTAGCATGGCGTAGGTTTGGTGAACGTGGAGGCCTGGCAAAGAGAGCCCTGTCATTGGGCCCCTTGCGGCCTATCCAGCGCTTGGATACAGTGACGTTCAACCAATCGCGTACTTCGCTATACCAGTGAGGTTGCGCACATTTATAAGGTTCTACGTAAAACTGTTTGAGTTGCTCTTTTATTTGACATATCATTTATAACTGTAAGTTTAGTGTAATAAATATTATAAAGCGTTAAAACCCCGATATTCATTTATAAACACCCTGTACTATACGCCAGGCGATAGGCAGATGCTTATAATCAGTGTTTGTGGATTTGGTCTTTAATACTGCATGCAACAACCAGACCACTTGTGTCACGACTTCAGCACAACTTCGTGAGAATGTAATACACTGAAACGACAAAGAAACTGGTATAGGCATGCGTGTTCAGATAAAGAGATATGTAAACAAGCAGAACACGGCGCTTCGGTCAGCAACGCCTATATAAAACGACAAGTGGTTGGTTGGTTGGTTGGCTTGGGGAAGGAGACCAGACAGCGTGGTCATCGGTCTCATCGGATTAGGGAAGGAAGGCGGCCGTGTCCTTTCAGAGGAAACATCCCGGCATTTGCCTGGAGTGATTTAGGGAAATCACGGAAAACCTAAATCAGGATGACCGTACGCGGGATTGAACCGTCGTCCTCCCGAATGCGAGTCCAGTGAAAACGACAAGTGTCTGGCGCGCAGTTGTTAGATCGGTTACTGCTGCTACAATGGCAGGTTATCAAAATTTAAGTGAGTTGGAGCGTGGTGTTCAAATGGTTCAAATGGCTCTGAGCACTATGGGACTCAATTTCTCCGGTCATCAGTCCCCTAGAACTTAGAACTACTTAAACCTAACTAACCTAAGGACATCACACACATCCATGCCCCAGACAGGATTCGAACCTGCGACCGTAGCAGTCGCACGGTTCCAGACTGTAGCGCCCAGAACCGAGAGCCTGGTGTTCTAGTCGGCACATGGGCGATGGGACACAGTATCTCCGAGGTAGAGATGAAGGGGGGTTTTTCCCATACGATCATTTCACGAGTGTACCGTGAATATCAGAAATCCTGTAAAATATCAGATCTCCGTCATCGCTGCGGCCGGAAAAAGATCCTGCAAGAACGGGACCAACGATGACTGAAGGCCGGCGTTCAACTTGACGGAAGTGCAACCCTTTCGCAAATTGCTGCAGGCTCCAATGCTGGGCCATCAACAAGTATCAGTATGAGAACCGTTCAACGAAATATCATCGATATGGGCTTTAGTACCCAAAGGCCAATACGTGTACCCCTGATGACTAAACGACGCAAAGCTTTACGCCTCGCCTAGGCTCGTCAACACCGGACCACTGATGACTGGGTTTATGTTGCCTGGTCCGACGAATCTCGTTTCAGATTGTATGGAGACAATCTCAAGGATTAATGGATCCTGCATGTCAGCAGGGGACTGTTCAGGCTGGTGGAGGCTCTGTAATGGTGTGGGACACATGCAGTTGGAGTTATATGGGGTGCCTGATACGTCTAGATACGGCTCTGACAGCTGACAATGACGTAAGTATCTTTTCTCATCACTAGCATCCATTCATGTCCATTATGCATTCCGGCGAACTTGGGGTATTCCAGCAGGACAATGTGACCCCTGCTGCAGGAATACTCCTCTGTATTTAGCCACTTCTGCTGGCCACTAAACGCCCCAGACATGAACATTATTGAGCATATCTGCTTTGCAACGTGCTGTTCAGAAGAGATCTCGACCCCCTGCAGATTCATGGTGACAGCTCCCTCCAGCACTACTTCAGCCCTTATCACGTCGTGTTGCGGCACTTCTGCGTGCTTGCGGGGGCCCTACACGATATTAGGCAGGGGTACCAGTTTCTTTGGCTCTTCAGTGTATAAGGCACTTATCAGTTGAGGTACCATTTCATTTGTTTTGGTGTTTTAGTTTTAATCTAGTTTTCTGTTTTGTAAAACTGCAACCAACCTGAAGACGTTCAGCGAATGAAACCGATCGCAACATAATAAATGCGTAAGCCTTAATAGCACTAAAATGATCTCCGAAACACGATCTCAGTTGCATTTTGAATGTGATTGTCGATTCCATTAAAACAAGATACAGCAGTTCTACATTGTGTATATAGTTAAACCCTATCTTCCTTCCTGTGTGTTTATAAATGGTACCGAGGTTGCAGGAAAGTGGTGGGAGTTTCGTCACTCGTTATCTTGGACTCTTGGCATGACTCCAGTAAGCAGTTTCAAATGGTTGTAGGTTGTACAAATTATGCACAGGTGAAGAGGCTGCAGAAGATATAGTAGCGTGGAGGGCTGCATCAAATCAGTCTTCGGACTAGAAAACACAATAAAAATATCTCACCGGACAAAAGAATTACAGATGGCGTAACGATCGAACCACGTGCTCAAGCGCGAGCGCAATGCCTCTACGTGAACACAAGGCAATACCAATCAGTGAGACATTTATGCTTCAACCGGACATCGTACTTAAACATGGGTAAATATAAGGACGTGACAGAGTGGCGAAAAGAGGCAATCGTATTGGGCCGCATCCATGGCCGAAAGGCGTGTGAAGTTGCTGGATTCGTTGGCGTTTTGCTACTGTTCGACGTCTCTACAAGCAGTGGTGTAACACTTGTGGCCACGAAATACGACGTCAGAAATGTGACGGAAAAAACATCCAGACTGAGAGGGACCGGAGACATGTTTTATGACTTGTGAAACAAAATCGCTACCAAACGCGACAGGAATTGCTGCAGGCAGGTCTATCCCCACCTGTTAGTGAGAGAACATTGCGACGGCATGAACAGTTGCAGTCGGCAACATCGCAAGAGGCATTTGCTCACACAGGCACATAAAGCTGCACTTCTTCCGTGAGCTATAAACCGTCGAACGTTGACAGTAGCTGGCTGGCGGAACGTAATATGGTCTGACGTTTTTTCCTATATTCAGTTGACGCACGTCGTTTAGTGGACAGAAGGTCAAATGAAGCATTTCGTCTTGAATGTGTGAAAGGTCAGGTTTAAGACGGACGTGGGTCTGTGACGTTTTGGATCTGTTTCTCTTCTCATGAATCGAATTGGCTCACTGAGGTGACCTCTAACATTAAGCCAGCGTTTTTGTTTAAACATTCGGAATGAGAAGGTGTTGCCTTTCAGTCAACATTATTTTTCAAGACGACAACTGCCAAGTTCATAGCGCTGGAAGAATGTGTGACTGGTTTCCTGAATTTTCCCCCACCCTATTACATCTCGAGTGGCGTACAAAGTCACCTGACTTGAACCCTAAAGAAAATTTGTGGGACCTGTTGTAACAACGGGTGAAACGCCGACATTAGCATAACCACAATTTTATGGAAGTTAAGCAATCAAATTTTCAGCGAGTGGCTAAACCTGGGTGCAACATCCCTGCAAAATTATGTGGACTCATTCCCTAACCGAATGCAGGCGGCTATCAAGCCCAGGAGTGGAATTACACGAAACTGAATGAGGCGTTTAATGATTTCTCAAAGGGGTGAGCTTAGTTATGTTCCTGTTATTACTAGGATACCAGCCGCTTCATTCTACCTTCCTTAGAGCCTTAAAAAAGGTTCCCAACAATTTTGGCTTGCGAATATATTCGTCTTTTTTATGCTGGGAGGAAAGAAGACAGTCGCAGTGGTGAAGAGACGGAAAAGCAATAAATAATGAAAGATAGTAGACAGTGGTTGTGTTATAGAATGAGCAGAGGAGACAGTGGCAGAATGAGAGAAAAAGAGGCACATAGTGGTAGTGGAACATAACGACAGTGACAGAACATTTGTAAGTAGGCTGTTTAGGTTTTTTTATTGGTAACGCCACATAGCGCTCTGAAAATCACTGGCTGTGCCGTGTGCAGTCTGTGGCTGGTTTGCATTGTTGTCTGCCATTATAGTGTTGAGCAGCGGCAGCTGGATGCTAGCAGCGCGTAGCGTTGCGCAGTTGGAGGTGAGCCGCCAGCAGTGGTGGATGTGAGGAGAGAAATGGCGGAGTTTTGAAATTTGTAAGACTGGATGTCATGAACTAGCATATATATTTTGACTATTAAGGTAAATACATTGTTTGTTCTATATTAAAATCTTTCATTTGCTAACTGTGCCTCAGTAGTTAGTGACTTCCGTAGTTTGAATCTTTTAGTTAGCTGGCGGTAGTGGCGCTCGCTGTATTGCAGTAGTTCGAGTAACGAAGATTTTTGTGAGGTAAGTGATTTGTGAAACATATAGGTTAATGTTAGTCAGGGCCATTCTCTTGTAGGGATTATTGAAAGTCAGATTGCGTTGCGCTAAAAACTATTGTGTGTCAGTATAAGACCTTCGTGTATAATTGTTCAAAGAGGACGTTTCACATGGACCAGTCTTGTATAATTTTTCTAAGGGGTCGTTTCATATGTCGACCCTTAGCCAAGGATACCTCACTGGAATATTCTGATTTTTTCTTGTAGTTTGTGTAATTAGTGTACATTTTGTTTATTGCTAGCGCGTAATTGTAGAGAGAATCTCCTTTGTAGTTGCAGTCTTTCATTGTTGTACAGTAAAACAGGTGTGGCACGCATGTAAATTTGCACCAAGTATTTCGCAGCTGCGTTTGCAATTAACTAGTTATTATTTTCAGTGCTATGTTAATGTGTTCTCTTATTTTTGCTCTTCAAATTGTGCTTTTATGTGTTATCGTGCGAAATATTGTGACAATAATGGCGTGTGAAAAACGTAATACTAGGCTACAAAGTAAACTGAGAAATGACAGTGAAGACGGAAGCAATGTGTTAGCGCCATCATGTAATGAATTCACAAATGTTCAAAGTAGTAATCTGGTAATAGTGCATAGGGAAATGGAGCGGGCTGCAAATAATGGTGTAGGAAGTGAAACAGTTAGTGAACAGGGAAGCGTTATCGAACCATCGGTCGGCAACAGCTCGCCTCAGGAATCCGAAATGACAGAACACAATATTGCAAATACTGTAGACTTAGGTTATGGGTCCTCACCGTTTTCTCAAACGAGTCAAGACACATTTTCTGCCTGTCAAAACGTAAATGTTGCCGGTGAAAATGCACTGCCAAAAAGCATAGAAAAACAGATTCCAGACACTAATACACTATTATTGCAATTAATGCAACAAATGGAACAAAATCAGAGACAAACACAGCAAAAGCTTCAAAAGTTAGACACAATGGAACAAAATCAGAGACAAACACAGCAAAAGCTTCAAAAGTTAGACACAATGGAACAAAATCTGAGACAAACACAGCAAAAGTTAGACGCAATTGAGCGAAAGCTTCAAAAGTTAGACTCAGTGGAACATGCGCTTGAACAAACACGTGAAGATTTAACTACTGAATTACATAAAATCGAATCGAAATGTCAAAAAGTCTGTAATGATGTAAAAACACAAATTTGTGAGCATTTCCAACCTATTTTTTCGCGGCATGAAAATGCATTACAGAATCACGAAGCAGCCATAAAAGAACTGCAAACAATTGTTCATGAAAATCATGAGACCTTGCAAGCTAAAATTGACTCAGTTGCATCTACCGATTCGGTTACGCAACTTGCAAAAACTCAAGAAAACTTAAAGGACACAGTAGATACTCTGAAAATTGGTTCAGAAAGACACATGGAGGACATTAGTTCATTATCAGAGAAAGTAGTTGAACTTTCGGATCAGCTAAATAATTTATCTACGAAGGTAGATGATAATCTGAATGACACAAAACCGGTAGTCTTTAATGACACAGAAGAGTTCGAACAAATTAGGAAATTCAAACAAAATCAAAATCAAATTAATACGCAACACCAAAGAGAAGTCCGGGAAGTACAAGATCAGCTGACACAGGTAATACAAGAATTACGTATTTCAGAGGACTCTCGCACACCAATACGGGAAGAGGGACATAAAAATACGGAACTGACACAAACTAATAACACAGGGCACTTTAGAGATTATGAAAGAAATTGGCAAAGTACACCGAATTTTGAGATGGAACCGCAGAAAAGACGTAACAATGACCGACATGCGACCCGCCGACACGATGATTTTGACTATAAGCTGTTCATTACTACACGTAAATTCAAAACATTTAAGAATTCTGGCAACGACATTCATCCACAAGCGTGGCTTCATCAATTCTTTCATTGTTTCCCCCCCCAACTGGTCATTAGAGCACAGATTAGAATTTATGTGTGGATATTTAGAGAATGAACCAGCTGTAAGAATGCGATAGGTCATTCACGATTGTCACAGTGAAGGAGAATTTTACCATGCCTTCCTCTCAGCATATTGGTCTCAAGCCACACAAGACCGAGTAAAACATGGCATCATAATGATGAAAAATTTCGAACAATCTGAATTTTCAAGTCTTGTGAAATATTTTGAAGACATGTTACATAAGAATCAGTATCTTTCAAACCCATACAGCCCGTCAGAACTCATCCGCATTTGCTTAATCAAATTGCCTGAACATTTACGGCATATTATTTTGGCAGGCCGTTGCAAAGACGACATTGAAGCTTTTCAGGGACTCTTACAAGAATTAGAAATTGACACTGACAGTCGCGGGATGCGAAAACAGGAAAAAAATCACTACAGGTCACATCCGTCACAATTCCGCGATGAACGAAATAATAACTGGACACGACAAGGCTATTCTTACAACGCAAATCGTGACCAAAACAGACACCACCCGTATGACAACCGTTGGCAGGTTAGTAATAATTATAGATAAAGATCGCATTTCTGTAGTAATGAATATGACAGAGACAATCATAGAAACAGACAATATGGCAACCAGAACTATTATAATCATGGGAGACGGAATAACTTCAGACGCAACGGTCCACCACGCAGTGATAATTCATGGAGAAATTCTCCACCACTTAACCGACAAGAAAGAAACTACAGGAACTACCGACATGACGACAGATGATATAATCATAACGACAGACCGGAATTTCGTCAGAACTGGCGGGATTCAAACAGAGCTGGGCCCTCTCGGCAAGGTGAATTTGTAGAAGTTAGGTCTCCTAATCCCAATAACGACGCACGCCAACAAAGAGATAGCAGACAATGACTCGCACCGCAGGCAGCCAAGTGCGCTGGCTGGCTCAGAGAAAAATAACATAGGCGCTAACCTTAAGAAAAACTCCAGTACTCTTTACCGACGTATACCGCATGATAATTGCGTTCAAGTTGAAACTCTGTGTACTAGGAAGAGTAAAGGTTTACACTACATTTCACATGTAAAACCGTTTATTGAAATATAATCTGCTTTTTAACTTTGTCTTTGCCATAAAACATTTCACTTCACATTTCTAGTATGCTTTGTCACACTGAGAAACTGTTAACATGCAACAATGTTTTGAAGTTAACTATACAGTCTTGAACCAAGAGAACTTATTTAAACAGAAATTACGAATGCATTGTTATAGTGAACAGACGTCACAGTGTTATTGTGCGTGTACATTCTTGCTTGTTAGTTGCACGATTACGTAATGACTATAAGGCTGACGTACTTAGAACATTTACCAGTACTGCTAATGAGATTTTAATGCAACATTTGGGTTTACTTGAAAATAAATTCTTGATTTGAAGTACTTTCTGTGAGATTAAAGATGACTTAGCATTTGGTTTCTTTGATAGCTACACGATTATATCACGACGCTACTAATGTGCACAGTTTTTCTGAATTCTTCTGGAAAGGAAAACATGTTTTAGTAGTAACTTTGTGGTATAGCTACAATGCAACAGTCTTTTCTGTAGCGCAACAATACGTTCCAGTGCAGTACTTACTTCATCACAGGAATAAGCGTAATAACTAAGATATTTATACGCAAAGCTTCACTTCGTTTATTACGAGGTAAGTACATTGACTTCAGCAGAACTTTGCTTACAGAGGACGATAACTACGACACTTCCACATAATTATCTTACAACAAGACGCACATTTAGCGCTACAGGACACACATTTGAGAGATTAATTTTGTAATTGAACCATTTATTTTTCAAGATTTTTGAATTACAAAGGTTTTCCGCGATACATTTCATTCCATTGCTGTAATCTGTAACATCTGAGGATATAATTACATTAATCCTCAGGGGGGTACACGCTTACTTTGTGTACCATGTGTATGGCAAGCACAAGGAGCCCTAGCTAATATGGTATTTGCTTATACAACTTTACACATCGGCACCATATTTCTCTAACACATAAATTACACAGCTATCTGGTTATTTAACGGAGAGAGACAAACATTTATTTTACTACATCAGTGACAGATGGTTACGTAATTGCACCGTGGGATAACTTCACACGTATGAAATTGTATTTTGTCTGTACTTTGTGAAGAGTTCATATTGTTTCGGAACCATTGTGATACTATGAGAGCTTTGAATGATGTATTTGGTATGGGATCACGATTTTTAAAGTACGTTTGAGGTGGATGACACTTTTGACATGAGCAGAGAATTTTTTTAGCTTTTGAAATTATTGGAGGAAGCTACGACGATTTTGAGAGTTGACTGAGGTGTTATGATGTTAGTATTACGATGACTATACCTTACGACTTATCTTAGAAGAAAGATTAAGAAAAGGCAAACCTACATTTCTAGCATTTGTAGACTTAGAGAAAGCTTTTGACAATGTTGACTGGAATACTCTCTTTCAAATTCTGAAGGTGGCAGGGGTAAAATACAGGGAGCGAAGGCTATTTACAATTTGTACAGAAACCAGATGGCAGTTATAAGAGTCGAGGGGCATGAAAGGGAAGCAGTGGTTGGGAAAGGAGTGAGACAGGGTTGTAGCCTCTCCCCGATGTTATTCAATCTGTATATTGAGCAAGCAGTAAAGGAAACAAAAGAAAAATTTGGAGTAGGTATTAAAATTCATGGAGACGAAGTAAAAACTTTGATGTTCGCCGATGACATTGTAATTCTGTCAGAGACGGCGAAGGACTTGGAAGAGCAGTTGAACGGACTGGACAGTGTCTTGAAAGGAGGATATAAGATGAACATTAACAAAAGCAAAACGAGGGTAATGGAATGTAGTCAAATTAAATCGGGTGATGCTGAGGGAATTAGATTAGGAAATGAGACACTTAAAGTAGTAAAGGAGTTTTGCTATTTAGGAAGTAAAATAACTGATGATGGTCGAAGTAGAGAGGATATAAAATGTAGACTGGCAATGGCAAGGAAAGCGTTTCTGAAGAAGAGAAATTTGTTAACATCGAATATAGATTTATGTATCAGGAAATCGTTTCTGAAAGTATTTGTTTGGAGTGTAGCCATGTATGGAAGTGAAACATGGACGATAACTAGTTTGGACAAGAAGAGAATAGAAGCTTTCGAAATGTGGTGCTACAGAAGAATACTGAAGATAAGGTGGATAGATCACGTAACTAATGAGGAGGTATTGAATAGGATTGGGGAGAAGAGAAGTTTGTGGCACAACTTGACTAGAAGATGGGATCGTTTGGTAGGACATGTTTTGAGGCATCAAGGGATCACAAATTTAGCATTGGAGGGCAGCGTGGAGGGTAAAAATCGTAGAGGGAGACCGAGAGATGAGTACACTAAGCAGATTCAGAAGGATGTAGGTTGCAGTAGGTACTGGGAGATGAAGCAGCTTGCACAGGATAGAGTAGCATGGAGAGCTGCATCAAACCAGTCTCAGGACTGAAGACAACAACAACAACAACAACATGTGTATTATGCTGTTGTGGTATGTTTATGGTCAATAAGCTGATGCTATATGAGCTATTTCATTATGCTACGTATCTGTTATGATGAAATATTGAAGAAGTGTCGACGAATAAGGTAAGGAATAATGAGTAGTGGTTAGGGACTTTGGTTTGTGAAAAAGGTTGTTGGAAACCAAGAATCGTACTTTAAGAGTTATGAAATGTGTGTATATGCGTGAATGTATCACTATGCTGGCGAAATTTTTTTGGACACTATTATATTTAAATGATTTTATTTCTACAGATTTGTAACGCAAATTCTCAACATGTGAAAATATTTTTATATGAGACTGCCACTGTAGCGGAAACTGGTGTCGTAAATATTTCGATAAGACAGTTAAGTGACCACCTGCACGTAATGCGTCGTGAGCACCCTACTGCGCGACAACCACCTGACAAAAGAAAGCCATTAGTGTGTGCCTTTCAGAGGCACAGGTAAAAAAAAAGAGGCCATTATCCTCGCTATTGACAGTCCTTTGTAGAAAGCATCGCAAATACGACACGCTCATTACTTGGAAAGATACTTACATCTGCACACTTGATTATTACAAGCGTCTTTCTACGAGAGTTAAGAGAATTTCTACTAACTTATGACATGTCACATGACTATTGAATGATATTTTTGTGCTTTGCTTTTCATGGTTGCTTATTTCATTTAATATCTGTTTTCCAGCTGCGTTGCATCATTGATTTTATAAAATAAAATTAAATGCATTTGCTAATGTGAACACTTTCTGCCAACAGATCTATTAAATAATAATTTTATGATCCATATTCTTCGAAAAAGGAGCACTTTGAATAGAAAGAACAATAAGAAGGGATTAATAACAGTAACTGAATACATAATTTTATTTTCAAGTACATGGTAATATCTTTTTACAATAAGTTTCTG
The DNA here is from genome assembly GCF_023897955.1 of Schistocerca gregaria. Classification (NCBI taxonomy): domain Eukaryota; kingdom Metazoa; phylum Arthropoda; class Insecta; order Orthoptera; family Acrididae; genus Schistocerca; species Schistocerca gregaria. The sequence goes on from NC_064925.1 coordinate 542,301,993, forward strand.
TGGTGCACCATTTTAATGACATAGACATTAAGATGTGAATAGCCATTGTCCTTATCTGCATTGTTGTCTTCAGCTTAATATTTTTTCTGTTTGAGCTTTGTCATGTTTAGTTATAAGCTATTGCATTTGCTGCTGATATGTGCCAGGCATAATGTTACTGAATTTGACTTTTTATTACTCTGTTAAGCTAGTTTTACTACTGATTTATTTTTCTTGTTTGCTGCTCATTGCCTTATATTAGTTGTAATATTGCTGCTTGCTTTAACAATTCCCATTTTTTACATTGCTGTTTGTATTACATGTTTTGTGCTGCTGCATTGCGTCGTCCCTTAGTTTAGCATCTGAGCTCAGTAGGTTTAAGTTAGCTTAAGAGGGGGTAGACTATGTAAGAATCTAACTACGATGAATTGGAAGAAAAGCATTGAGAAGCTATAAGAAAATGGTTTGGCCCAAAAAGGAGTGTACAGTGGAGAAAAACTATTTTTGAAAGAGGATGTGAACAGAATACGGAAAGCATGCTTGGATATTAGTTTTTTGGAGGAAACAGATGTTGAGATACGACGAAAGATCTACAGAATGAAGTTTTGGGTTGAACTGCAGTACCAAAGTTACCCTGAAAACAAACCCTGTCCTTTCCTTTTGTGTATCCCACTATATGTTTGTGTACCCTTGTGTATTTGTTTTCTTCCTGTCTCTGTGTACTGTTTCATAGAATTTTTTCTCTTATAATACTAAGCTACATTCACTATGATGAGGAATACTGTTATCCTCAAATATAATTTACATTAATAACATGTTATTTACTTCGTAAAGATGTTTACCCATTATTTATTCTGTTTTGTTCTAATGCTAATCTGTGAAGTTGAGGTTTCAAAAGTTATTCTGATCTTTTATGTATGTACTTATGTCATAATTTTTGTAACACAGATGTATTTGTTATTTCGATTCTTTTGTAAAACCTGTATTACAGCAAATGTTGTCTGTACTATTATGTTCTTTAATGATATATTTTGTACCTTTGTAATTGTATTCCTATGTTGTAAATTTATAACTGTATAGACACCAGTTCTTCAAATTAAGGTAGATTTCACTGCACACATTTCTGTTGGTCATAGTATATGGACAATATGTGAGAAGTAGGGACTGATAGTGTTTGCACGTGTGTTAATAATTCAGCAAGGGACTGGATAACAGCATTGCTGGTTCTAAGGACATTTCAAACAAATTCTTTGTGAGTGGACAAGTGGTGGTTTATGGACTTGCTGTATTCTCTGCAAGACTATTCGATGGTGATTGTGCACCTGCACATCTGCAACAGATGGCTGCTAGCCGTCTCTACAAGGACTACAGTGGGTCTGCACCTTTGATGACTCACCAATACCATTATTTCTACAAGAACTGTAGTGGGTCAGCACCTTTGATGACCTACCAATACCATTATTTCTACTAGGTCTACAGTGGGCCTGCATCTCTGGTGGCCCACCAATACCGTAATCTCTACCAGGACTACAAGGGGTCTACTCTGTCATGACCTACCTACCAATATTCTTCAAAACTTCGACTGACTCTGCTGTGGGTTTGCTCTGTTGTGGCCCATTGCCTGTCTGCATGTCAAGAGTCAGCACTGTCTTTCCGTTGGAAGGACAACACTACTTCTTCAAGACTGCATGGAAATCCACTACTTCCGTGTGCATTTTCTTTTACTGCTCAGACATTGAGCAAAAACACTGCAATTTTACTTTGATGAATGATCAGGACTGTCTTTATGGACTGTGAGAAAATTTTAGCTTTTGACCAACATTGTATCGATAAGTGTGTGCATTTCATTTCTTTGTCATTGTAATTATGAAAAAATTTTTCAAATCTGTATTGGCCACTGCCCAAAACAATTTGTAAATTTTTTGGGGGGAGCATGGGGGCTATGTACGTAGGCTGTTTAGGTTTTTTTATTGGTAACGCCACACAGCGCTCTGAAAATCACTGGCTGTGCCATGTGCAGTCTGTGGCTGGTTTGCATTGTTGTCTGCCATTGTAGTGTTGAGCAGCAGCAGCTGGATGCTAACAGCGCGTAGCGTTGCGCAGTTGGAGGTGAGCCGCCAGCAGTGGTGGATGTGAGGAGAGAAATGGCGGAGTTTTGAAATTTGTAAGACTGGATGTCATGAACTAGCATATATATTTTGACTATTAAGTTAAATAGATTGTTTGTTCTCTATTAAAATCTTTCATTTGCTAACTGTGCCTCAGTAGTTAGTGACTTCCGTAGTTTGAATCTTTTAGTTAGCTGGCGGTAGTGGCGCTCGCTGTATTGCAGTAGTTCGAGTAACGAAGATTTTTGTGAGGTAAGTGATTTGTGAAACATATAGGTTAATGTTAGTCAGGGCCATTCTCTTGTAGGGATTATTGAAAGTCAGATTGCGTTGCGCTAAAAATATTGTGTGTCTGTTTAAGCACAGTCTTGTATAATTTTTCTAAGGGGACGTTTCACTTTGCTTGGGAAAGAGTGAAGGAGACAATACCAGTGGGAGGGGAATAAAGAGAAGGAAAAACTGGAAGTGGGTAAGAGCCAGTGATAATGAGAGACAGAGTATATGACAATGACATTGAGGAAGAGAGAGATAGTGACAGTGAGAAGATACGGCAGTAGTAGGGAGGAAGGAAAGAGGTATTAGGAGTAACAGGGAGACAGTGCGAGTGAGAGGAGACATTAAAGGGAATTGTCCGATTTGCCATGTCGATTTTCAAGAAGTTTTGGCCATAATTCTGAATGAAGTTGCTAATCTGATAAATGTACTCAACATCTGATACTCTTTGTAAGTCTGCATTTTGAAACCAAAGACGTTAGAGTAAGTCAGAGAGTAGCAGTGTGTTTTGGACAGTCTGGCAATGTACTCTGTTCGAAAAGAATGTAAGCTGGTCTATGTAAGGCAGCATTATTTAATAAAGATTTTGTGCAAATATGTTTTGAGGATAGAAAACGAGATTATATCAGTAGAAGAATGTTAAAAGAGGAAAGGTAGTTCAGCCTTATATATATATATATTTGTAATTACGTATGGTTGAAGTTTACTGTAGAAATATAGTTTTGTCTTATAATTGAGACAATTGTCAAGGAAAGCAATTGTACACAGTAAATTCATTAAGAAGTATTGTGCTAACTTGCCTAATTGTGATAACTTTATGAAAGGTTATAAAGCATAGATAATATTAGGAACAGAAAGTGGGTAGAATCTGAACATTAATGACAACGATATCCTAAGTTCAGATTGGAGTATTTATTGTAAGGATAGGTTAGTCACTAATGGTAGCGGCATTTTTGTTGCAGTAGAGAATTCGATAAAATCTAGCCAGGTTATCACGGATTCCGATTGTGAAGTAATCTGGGTGAAATAAAGTATCAAACATCGCTCAAAAGAACCATCGGATGCTTTTATAAACCTCCTGGGTCAGTAGCTCTAGTGGTTGTAGAAAGCTTCAGGCAGAGCTTGCAGAATGTACTTAGTAATTTTCCTGATCATGCTGTTGTAATAGGCGGCGACTTCGACTTGCCAGGTATAGATTGGGAGTGTCATGCTAGCAGAACAGGTGCAGAGACAGCGATTCGTGTGACATTGTTCTGGATGTCTCGTCAGTAAATTACTTTGAGCAAATAGTTAGAGAACCAACTGGTGAGGGTAACGTCTTACACCTCCTGGCATCAAACAGACCTGAACTTACCGAATCACTTGATGTAGAGGAAGATATCAGTGAACATAAGGCTGTGATAGCATATGTGACAACGGGTCTGACAAAGAATCTTAAGAAAGGTCAGAAGACATTTTTGGCTATCAAGAGTGACAGGATACAAATTTCGGAGTATCTGAGCAGTCAGCATCAAATATTCGGTGATGAGGAAGAAGATGTGGAAAACAAATGGAAAAAAATTCAAATGAACCGTGCAATGTGCCCTAGAGAAATATGTTCTGAGTAAAAACGACTATGTAAACAATGAGAACTTCACCCCAGATTCAAGAGAAGTAAAAACTGTAACGTATATGCAACAAATATGTAACGTAGCTACAACCAATATTGCCTATGTTCGTCCGTGAAAATGGATTCGATAAGCAACCTGAGCTATCAGTAAACGGAATGTAACCTGCATAACACTGTCTGAGTTGTATGAGGGTCAGTTTCACTGTCATTTAAGTCCTCAACGGATCGTTATATGAAAAACTTAAAACTAACATTTGGATAAGCTATCTGACTGCGTATTTTAATATGAAAAACTACAGGCACAAATGAATCTGTAACAATGAATACCTAAATTAACTGACTGCGTTTCTGAACACGAATTTTTAAGTGATACAGAATCTCACTTGTGCAACGGTATTTACTATACTAGAGTACATGACATGTTGTGGTGTGTCAGTGTCTGTTTTGGCACTAAGTTTTGCACTCACCTCTTTAGATGACTGCCTTTTTCCATGTGGTTTACAGCAATGCGCAGCAATTTGCAGCAGCTGCGGTTAAAGCTTATTGTTACTAAGAAGTATGCCTGGGTCCTGTTAACTACTAAATAACTTTTGAGAAGGGCTTTCATTAATTAAGTCTATTTAAAATTTCAGAATTATCATGAACAAGTATTGATAATGACAATGACGAATGACATATGTGTCAATAATGGCTGTGTGTCAGATTAACAAGTTATTTCACTTTCGAAGTTACGTTAACATTTAGTAACCACAGCATATTATTTAGAAGTGGAGAATAATTATTATTATTTGGAGGATAAGAAGGCTTCTTTCACTGACAAGCAAAACATGGGATTACTGAAAACTCCGACTAACATTCACGAGCCTAAGCCTGCATTTGCTTGCGAATTTTACGTTGAATACCATCTTCAAGCGTAGTTAAGCCATCTAAATCTCTCTTGGCTATATAAATGAAATCAGGCCTTGAGTCTGGTAGGATGTGCCATCACCGACGTTAGGGCAGCGTGACACGTCTTCTGTCTCTGAGCTCTCGACCGACACCACTCTTACACTCTCGCAGACAGATCTCGTCTCACAACAATGCTTAGAATCGCGTTCGACCTCAGATTGTTACTATCGATATCTGAGTGCTTACACAATGCAAGGCATCAAGGGATCACCAATTTAATATTGGAGGGCAGCGTGGAGGGTAAAAATCGTAGAGGGAGACCAAGAGATGAGTACACTAAACAGATTCAGAAGGATGTAGGTTGCAGTAGGTACTGGGAGATGAAGAAGCTTGCACAGGATAGAGTAACATGGAGAGCTGCATCAAACCAGTCTCAGGACTGAAGACCACAACAACAACACAACACAATGCAAAGAATAGCGTTAAGTTGGATATATTGTTTTATGTAATGGAGAGTTATGACACAATCCTTACAAAACATATTTGACAAACAAAAGCTGAACGAAGGTTAATGAGCGTATGTATAGCAGTGACAGAACCGCTAAATGACTTTGAAAGTAAAGCTTTTGTCAACTGATGAGTAAAAACCCTTGAGGTTTTGGTAATATGTAAAAACAGAAGTGGGTCAAAATCATCTACTCATTCACTCAATGGCCACAGTGGGACGGAACCAAAGATGATAGAGAGAAATACTGAATTCGGTCTTCCAAAACTGTTTTACATCGTGACACGGTTCCACCTTTCAACCGTCGTACGAATGTCAAAATGGCAGATACTGAGACAACCGATCACGGAGTAGAAAAACAACTACAATCGCTTAGTAGTGGTAAGGCGTCAGGACCAAATGAGATTCTACAAAGATTATGTGAAGGAACTTTTTCGCCTTTTAGCAGTAATTTATTGTAGATCGCTTGAGCAACTAAGGAAACCTAGCGACTGAATGAAAGTGCAGGTCATTCCCGTTTTTAAGAAGGCCGTAGGACAGATGCACCCAATTACAAACTTACATGATCGACGTCAATGTGTTGTAGCATTATGAATCATGTTTTATGCACAATTATCATGACGTCCTTGGAGAAGGAAATACTCCTCCATTAAAATCAACATGCATTCCGCAAACAAAGATCCTGTGAAACTCAGTTCGCTCTGTTCCACTATGAGATGCACAGTGCTGTAACAATGGCGCTCAGGTTGATACCGTGCTCCTTGACTTCTGGAAGGAATTTGACACCATCGCGCACTGCCGTTTTCTGGGAAAAAAACACGAGCTTATCGAGTAATGGAGCAGATTTGCGACTGGATCCAAGACTTCCTTGCAGACAGAATTCAGCACGTCGCTCTTAATGGAACAAAATCGACAGATGCAAAAATACTTCCGGGTACATCCCAAGGAAGTGTGATAGGACCGTTACTGTTTACAATATATATAAATGATCTAGTAGAAAGCGACGGATGCTCTCTAAGGCTCTTCAAAGAAGATACGGTTGTCTAGAACAAACTAGCAACGTCAGAAGATCGTAACGATTTGCAGAATGAGCTCCAGAGAATTGATGAACGATTCTGGCTCTGTCAGTTGACCCTGAACGTACATAAATGTAAGATATTGCGCATACGTATGGAAAGAAATCCACTACTATATAGCTACGCTATTATCTGTAGATTAGATGGGTAGATCACATAACTAATGAGGAGGTATTGAATAGAATTGGGGAGAAGAGGCGTTTGTGGCACAACTTGTCAAGAAGAAGGGACCGGTTGGTAGGACATGTTCTGAGGCATCAAGGGATCACAAATTTAGCACTGGAGGGCAGCGTGGAGGGTAAAAATCGTAGAGAGATGTAAGGTGTCAGGCAAATCCAACACCTTCCATGAAAACCCTGACATGATAAGCAAATCTACTAGTATGTCACATAGCTCCAAATAAATCGTGACATTAAATTAACCAAAGTAATACGAGTAACGAGTGAGCAAATGGAATACCAGAGACTAACACAAGAATGCCTAAATGCATGTCGTACCTTCCCACCGTGAGGCAGACGCAGTTCCGAGGGGAGAAACGAGGACAGAAGCCGAGAGCAGAACCGTGTTAAGCTAGAAGGCCCTACGATAAGGGATGGACACCCACGTCGGCAGCCTACCTGTAAGTCTACCACCCGCACGTTTTAGTGTGAGGCTTTTTCGCTTCTCAGGTACGTCAAGGACCACCCTCCCCCCCCCCCCCAGCCCATGTTAAAAGCTAGAGCCCTCCAGAAAAACATTATAGATCTTACGATAACACAAAAAGGGCCACTACCACCCGCAAGTTTTAGCGTGAACTTTTTTGCGTGTCTGTTACATTAGGATCACTCCCCAGCCCATGTTAAAAGATAGAGCCCTCCAGAAGAACAATATAGATCTTACGATAACGCTAAAAGGACCACACTAGCTGCAGGTTTTAGCGTGAGACTTTTTAGCGTCTCTGTTACGTTGCAAACTTTAAAAACATTGCCCCACCACGAAAAGTATAACGTTTCTCATTGGATAGACAGAATTTTTGTAGGCGGAGCTTAAGGTTAACATTGAGACCCTGATTGGTCAGATGAAAACATAGCCAGATAGTTTTTTTAAACTAACTTCGGTAAATTGTAGTAAGGAGAAGTTAGAGGAGAGTTAGTTCCGAGACGGCGAGCTGGATGGATGGTGCGCCGGCCGCTGTCGCCCTGACGCTGCCTAAACACCGACAAGGTAATGAACGCACGCGATGCCGCATTTTTGAGCGCATAAGGCTTCACTCAGAACTGCAGAAGTCTCATCTGTTACACCCCCTTTTTGCTTAATACTAGTGTCGATCGTTAATTAAAACTCATGGTGTTCACATTTGCCACTTGAAGAACAGATCTGAAACGCGATGATTTTTCTTTTATATAGTTATTGAGAAGCCACATCAGCCACTGTAATTTACGACAAGTTAGATAAGTAATTAAAGATAATTGAGGGTCACTGTAGACCATTTTGATAGTTTTTTCTTTTGTGAAACTTAAATTTAACCTTGATTATAGATGTGATATGGCATAGGTCATCCTTCGATCGATAGTAGAACTTGGAAACCCATTCAGGGAATATTCGTTCACATTTTTGTTGAACGCAGTTGGTTTTTATCATCCTGTATTAAAACATTTCTTTTATCAATAGTGCAATTTATAAACGATGTCTTGTGAGTAGAATAAAATTTCCAATGGTAAACTTAACTGCTTTTTCGACGTTATTTTACCAGCTAACTAAAAATAGGAAAGCCTTGAACCCTTTCCACTATACTTAGTTAGTATTAAGATTCTTTTACAGGGAGTGCAGTGGAGCTGACGCTGAGATCATTTAGTATTTGGTTATATCATCGCTAGTCTCACTGAACTCTTCTGAATTCTACATGTCATGTGTGGTCTGGCGTCTCCTTACCAGCAATAGGTCCCCAGTTCAAACTAGTTAATTCCCTAAAAACCACACTCAGAGCGTCGTTGCGCGAAAGTGGTAGGGAGACACGATATAGTACAAACAGACACCACCATGAATGTTTAGAAAATGGCGACCCTGCCAGGATGGTAAAACACCATGATTGAAGGTCGACCACATGCCTAACTAGGTCAGAGAAATATCCTGTTAAAAAATTGTCGTAGTAAAAATTTTTTTTTCTGAAGTTATACATAGTCGAAAACAGTAGCTGGACCGATAGATAGTTAAAGTATTCAAGAAAAAGTAAGAATTCTAGCAGAGACAAAAGCATAATTAAGTTATGAGTTTTGAAAATTGTTAGAATTAAGTTTTCTCTTCAATGCAAGCGCGCAGGTGGCGGATACATCGTTGACAAGTTGGTTCTGACCCAACAAGTAAGTGAATGGATTGTCAGTCTTGGTAGTGTAAAGTCGTGTGAACAAAAAGTTTATGAAACGCGTGAGATCGTATGTGCGCCTGTTGACGCGACGTAGGGCGCGTGAATTTCTTTTAAAACAGAAAATAAGGGATTCGGAAACATTAACAATGACAGATCGAGACCTTGACCGAAGTGAGGTAGAGACCCAGCATGAAAATGGACAGAGAATAGAGGACAGTACAACAGACGATGCAGTATCGCGAGAAATAGGACTTATAACGCACCATAACGAGGATAATGTACGCCAAGGCACAGAAAACCTTGGTCAGCATACGACAGAGGAGCAAGAAAGTAGTGAGACAGTCGATGAGGATTCTAACTTGCGTCTTGAATATGTAGAACCCATAGTACAAGTAATCAGAGCTCCCTCACCACAGAGTACAAGAAATGCGAGCAGAAACGTGTCACAACAGAGGTCAATGCAATCGGTTGCGAACCAACACTTGGGCGAAAGCACAGAACGTAGGACGTCGGAAGAAAACGCAATAGGACCCACCAATCTGGCAGAATTATTACAACAAATTACGGAAACAATGACAAGGCAAAATAAAGACATAGCGAACCAAATTCAAATTCAGAATGCAGAAACCACGAGACAAATGCGTGAGATTATAGAACAAAACAAAAAAAAATCAGTTACACCTGAGTCATATAGAATACGAGGCAAAAGAATCTCGAGAAGTGATAGGACACTTAATAACAGGTCACAATCAATTGAGAACAGACATTGACAAGGTACAAGTGGACGTACAAACACTGCGTAATGACACTGAGGACGAGATCAAAACATTACGTAACAACACCCAGGCAGAAGTCAAGAAACTAAAGAAACAGATAAACGTAATTACTAGACAAGCAGCAGGTACAGCGCGTGAAATTGTTGAAAATAGTGTGTTACACAAACGGATCACAAAAGCAGCGCTGAAAAGATATGATAACCGCATAGTCAAAATAGAAGCGCAAACGGAGCGACAATTTCAGAAATTGCGAACAGAGTTGTTGCAAACGATTGAAGAGCGTAGTGAACAGGATCAAACAAGCACAGAGTCTGCAACCACATCCGTATCTGTAACAGCACCGGAAAAACAAGCAATTAACGAAGATATTACGCATTTTCGATTCCAATCACAGGCGGAAATCAGACAGATAGAACCGCGGGTACGCGAAAGTTACAGTGGACAATATCCAATGCGTCTACCACAACCGGAAAGAACGACGGGAGAAATGATCAGGAACAAAAGTGGCGAAGAATCGCGAATTTCATATGGAACTATGACGAAGTACGACAACGATCATTTCCTCACAGTCAGAAAATTTCAACACTTTCGAGAAGGAAACTCATTACATCCACGAACCTTTATTGATCAATTCCGAGTAGGATTACCAGAACACTGGACGCTAGCACACAAATTAGACTTTATATGTGCACACATGTCAGGAACAGTCGCAGAAATCATGCAGAATGTTGCAGTGACATGCCGATCGTACGAAGATTTCAGAGAGAAGTTTCTCTCACGATATTGGTCCAGCGAAGCACAGAACAGAGTGAAGTACGGATTATTACAGAACCCATATTTTGAAAATTCAGGAGAGAAGAGTCCCGTGAAACTTTTCGAAGTAATGGCAAACAAAAATCAATGCTTAGATGTACCATACAGTGACGGAGAGTTGATTAAATTATGCTCGATGAAGCTACCATTGAAATACCAGCAATCATTAGTAGGTCGCGGAGGCAATGACGTCGAAGCATTTAAAGGTATTCTAAGGGAACTAGAGTTCATATTTTCGGAAGATGACACAAGAAAAAGACGAAGCGCACGTGAAAACGAAAGCAAAAAGCAGTGGAATCTACAAGACACAGTACGAAGAAACAATAATCACGAACCACGTGATAACTTCGCACCAAGAAACGACAATAGATTTCAACAAAGAACCGGTTATGGATTTAGAAGAGAATATGGCAATAACTATAACTCACCCAGGAACGGAAACAACTATTACAGAGGGAATAACGACAACCGGAACGGGTACTGGAGGACCAATAGATCGCCAATTATCAACACAGAAACCACTATCAACAAGCTGAACACGAAAAGCGAATACAGATAGAAGAGGTGGAGGTAAGACCACCAAACCCCAATATAATTTCGAGCTGACAGCTAAGCGCCCATGCCAAAGAGAATGACGCACCGGCCCAGGACAATTGCAGCACCTTGAAAAGAGAAGTAAAAATCTTATTACGAGAAGAGAATAAGGAAGAAACAAATCCCCACGGACCAGATGAAAACGAAGACAAGAAAATAACAATATCGTGTTGGGACGAAATTAATTGGGAGAATACTGACGAGGAAGATGAATTACCAGAAGCATGCACAAAGAATGTAGGAGGAAAGGACAAAGTAATGAGTATTGCAGAGCTATTTGAGATGGAAATGAGGATAATACGAAGTCGACAGAAGTTGACAATAAGTTACGAGTGGGCACAGAACCCAACGTATATAATGAAGGAATTTATGAAGCGATAATTAGAGCATTTAGATGCGATTATGTGGAAGTAGCGAAGAAGAAGGATAAGATAGACGAGGATGAGGAAAAAGTAGGCGATGTAGAAGAAAGCGTAAATGAAGGAAGAAATAGAGAAGAGGAAATAAAAGAGAGAGAAGTAGCAGTCGAAGCTCATCCTACAGAATGTTCGAATTCACAAGGGAAATTCCTAAAAAGACTCATGTATGATTCAGTGGAGCATTCGTTGATGCAAGAAGAAGAACAACAACAGAACCAACCCTTTCAAATTCAACCAATTGTGAAGGCTATGGTAAAGAATATCCCAGTCAATATTGTAATTGATAGCGGAAGTGAACTGACTGCGATCTCAGAAAATTTGTTCATGCATTGTAATGCCAATGAGGAACTGCCAGTTCTGAAAACACGTAAGATTAAAGTAAGAGGTTAACTCTTTCGTGCCAAGGTCAAAAGATAGAAGCCAACTTCATGATTATACCTAAACTAAATGTAGATTTGATAATAGGTGCAGATTTTTTAAATGAGAGACGAGCGATAATAGATATGGGGAAAGGTAGCGTAACATTCGGGAATGTCACACTTCTCTTTGAGGAAAAGCTAAAATTAGAAGAAATACCAGTTATAAACAAACAATTAAGAATGACGCGAGATAAAGAGGATGAAGAATTACAATGGTATGCACAAAAGGGGGAATCGCCTCAACTCATGTTATAAGTCCATAAAGAAATCGACAAAAAATTACAAGAAGTTCAAGGTATTTCGGAACACAGTAAAAGAGAATTAGAAGATATTTTACGAGATAAAGCACAGGTATTTTTACCTAAGACTGGCAGTATTAAGCACTTTCAGTACAAGTTTGAAGTAAAACAGCACAAACCAATTAGAGTGCCACCCTATACAATCCCATTAAGCTACAGAAATAAAGTATTCCAGGAGATATCCAAAATGTTATATGACGATATTATTGAACCAGCTATCTCCACATATAACAGCCCGCTCCATATTGTACAAAAACGAGATGGGAGCATCAGGTTAGTGCTTGATTCCAGACAGATCAACACAATCATAATCACTGAGACAGATCGCCCAGAAAAATTAGAGGAATTGATACAATACTTCCACGGTGCTAAGATATTTTCATCAATTGATTTACGGAGTAGTTTCTGTTAGATAGAATTGGCCCCAGAATGTAGAAAATTTACAGCATTTATCTTATTCGGTAGATGTTACCAGTTTAAACGATTGCCATTTGGTTTAAACATATCATCAGCAGCGTTTATTAGGGGATTTAATACTATACTCAGTCCTGAAATTTTACAAAAAATTACTTGTTATGTTGATGATGTGATTATAGCAGAACCCTCTTGGGAACATCACAACGACACATTAAATCAGTTTTTACAGATCATGAAAGAGCATGGGGTCACAGTAAATATAACAAAATCCAAATTTGGAAGGCGAGAGGTCAAATTTCTAGGACACATAATTTCCGAGAAAGGGGTAATGCCTGACCCAGAAAAACAAACGGCAATCAAAGAATTCTGTACTCCATATAATAAGAAAACTCTCAGAGGATTTCTAGGTCTCACCAGATTCTATAAAAAATTTATTTGGATCGACTCTCTCGCAACACCACGCCTATGAGCATTGACTGGAAAAAACACGCCATGGGTATGGGATCAACAAGCCAATGAAGAATTTTTAAAAGTGAAAAACGCACTAACAACAGCAACGATTTTAGCACATCCTGATCTAACCCAAAATTTTTGTATGGCCACTGATAGGGCGAAAACAGGTTTAGGAGTTGTTTTATTCCAAGAATACGAACAGGCAGGGCTAAGATCATATAGGACATTTGCCTTTGCCAGTCGGGTACTCACAAAAAGCGAAAAAAAATATTCAGTCACGGAGCTTGAAGCATTGGCCATTGTATGGGGCTTCCAACGTTTTCGATATTTCCTATTCGGAAGAAAAACAAAAGTATATACTGACCACAAAGCATTAGAATTTCTGTTATCCGCCAAACTAACTCATGGGAGGTTAGCCAGATGGATGTTAATACTACAAGAATTTGACTTCACTATTACACACATACCAGGACCAGCGAATGTATTAGCAGATGCTTTATCACGATGTCCACAGGGTGCATCCAAAAACATAGGCTTGGAAGCAGCAGAAGACCAGTTTACAATGTACTATATGAAACAAGTACCTTTCGAAAACTACATTACGACAGCATTGAAAAACATAGGCAAAGAACAGGACAAGGATCCCGAAATACTAGGAATCAAACACAAGTGGAGAAGTAAGGATTTTCCAGACATTCGACAGCACTATCTCGTAAAAACCAATGTTTTATTTTTTAGACGAAATGTTGCAACGAATGAATGGCTAATTTATATCCCAGATGAACTTATTAATAAGTACATATGGTATACACATTTAAGTAGTGGCCCCTTGGGACCAAAGATGTGCTTTTTAAAAATAAAACAAACATGCTATTTTCCTAATATGGAAAGACGAATTAGAACAGTATTAGTCAAATGCAAAAAAATGTATGAGGGCTAAACACGTCACTTTCGAAACCAAACCACCTATGTTTCCAATAATCACTAAAAGATTAAAACAAATAGCTGCAACAGATTTGATGGGGCCCCTCCCACGCACAAAAAATGGATATATTTTCATATTTGTCGTTTTGGAACTTACTTCTAAATATGTTGCCTTGACACCATTAAAACGGGCAACAGGTCTTGCAATAAGTAAAGCATTTAGACAAGATTTTCTCAGACAAGTAGGTCGAGTGGAACGAATAATTTCCGATAATGGCCCACAGTACAAATCAGTGCAATGGCAGAACACGTTAAAACAACACAAAATAAAACCCGTCTACATATCTAAGTACAAACCTAGCGTAAATCCAGCAGAACGATCTATGAAGGACATAGGTACTTTATGTCGATTATATGCAGGCAAAAGACACTACACTTGGGATATATACCTTAAAGGTTTTCAAGAAGAAATAAATGAAATGCCACATAGCACTACACTACTACCTCCAGTTACTGTACTTAAAAATATTGAACCCCCCAACATAACCAGAGAAAATGTTAGATTTCCTATTGTACCACGTAGACAGCACAAACAAATCATAGCAACAGCACTCTCCAACACCAGAAAAGCAACCATTAAAAGAAAAGAAAGAGGAGATAGAACAGCAATTAAGAGAACATTCTCAGTAGGCCAGAAAGTATTTGTAAAAACACACCATCTCTCCAGCAAACAGAAACACAAAATACATAAGTTTTACGCTGCATACAAAGGACCTGTCATAATTAGCTGAATTGCTCATGATAATGCTGTGGAACTAATGAACCCAAAAACAGGCAAAACCTTAGGACTTCACCATGTGAGCCATATAAAAAAGTTTGAAGATTTTCTATTATTGGTAAATAATCAGCACAATATTTCAAGATTATGTTGCAGATAAGATCGTCAGGTGAAAGAAGAATGTAGAGAGAGGAAGGTGGGTAAAAGAAAGTAGTTTCAATAATAACACCAATAGTACCATAGACTAAGGTGAAGGGATAAAGCGTAGATAGTCTAACTTCATGAAATACTGAAATGCTATACACCACGACACTACACAAAAATAAAAATAAAAACGAATTTGAGGATTCTTGACTAGACGTTAAGACTCCAAATATCTTAGAATTGTAACATGGAAAGGGCGCCGAAATTTGTAAAGCTTTTTAAGAAGGCGTATAGCAAGTAGATACTAGACATATGTTAGATGATTGTAAGTAAAACTTTTTGTAAGAACCATTGTAAAAACTCCAGCAAGGAAGAGATGCAACGACCCACAAGTTGCAACGCGAAATGTATCAAGAAAGAAAAGGACATAATTAGCAAGACACGATTCCTACATAGCAGGAGCGTCAAGAGAAGGGAATGGACATCGAAACCAACTGAAGGCCCTTGTAGCGAAAGTGGGCAATAAATTTGCCCTCTAGGTGGAACCCTGCTGGGATGGACAGTGACAGAGCCCTGCAGAGACGCGCTGAACGTCAGAAGGGGCTGCTTGCACAGACAGACAAGAAGACACCCCACTGTCGCCGCTCGTAAACCCCGGGGCGGCCCCGACAGAGCGGAGCGAGCAAAAAACGGCCCGACGAGAAGAGCGCTTGGGCAAGCCACCGCTGGCAAAAAATATGTGTAAAAGTCACACTACTGCTATTAAATAGCACGCTGATGCACAAAACTGAAGAAGAATTTCCACAAATTAAAAATGACACGCCCAAACAATTTATCAAACTGTTACTAGGAGGAGAACTTCAAAGCAACTAGTTATTAATAAATATTTCCATATCCTGCCCAGAGAAGAACCAAGAAGCAAGTAAGAAGCAGAGAAAAAGCTGGAAGAACAGAAGTTGAAAATTCGCAAGATTGAGACCAAGAAAGAAGATGGGTGAAGAATAGACGACATACCTTCCCAAATCCCTATCCTATTGTAAACTAGTCGTCTGCGAAGTATTACAACGAAAAACGACCTCATTCAGCGACACATAACGATGACTTTCACGCATACAAAGCCAGTAAACCACGAGATTCTGCACTCACAGCTCCATTCCATTATGGGACCTCTACAACAGCAACACACTTGCAAAGCCAACAAGGAACGACGAAAGAAGCTGTACATCAAATACTTGCCCACATCCATCTCGCTCAAGTCCATCACCTTCGTGCAAAAACATTCGCCAACCTCTTGCTTAAACATTCACAGGATTGTGTGAACGTGTGAAATCAAATTATGCGATGTAGGAGTTGTGCAAAAGAAACGTGTGAAAAACTAAAGATCTGAAACGCGATGATTTTTCTTTTATACAGTTATTGAGAAGCCACATCAGCCACTGTAATTTACGACAAGTTAGATAAGTAATTAAAGATAATTGAGGGTCACTGTAGACCATTTTGATAGTTTTTTCTTTTGTGAAACTTAAATTTAACCTTGATTATAGATGTGATATGGCATAGGTCATCCTTCGATCGATAGTAGAACTTGGAAACCCATTCAGGGAATATTCGTTCACATTTTTGTTGAACGCAGTTGGTTTTTATCATCCTGTATTAAAACATTTCCTTTTATCAATAGTGCAATTTATAAACGATGTCTTGCGAGTAGAATAAAATTTCCAATGGTAAACTTAACTGCTTTTTCGACGTTATTTTACCAGCTAACTAAAAATAGGAAAGCCTTGAACCCTTTCCACTATACTTAGTTAGTATTAAGATTCTTTTACAGGGAGTGCAGTGGAGCTGACGCTGAGATCATTTAGTATTTGATTATATCATCGCTAGTCTCACTGAACTCTTCTGAATTCTACATTTCATGTGTGGTCTGGCGTCTCTTTACCAGCAACAGGTCCCCAGTTCAAACTAGTTAACTCCCTAAAAACCACGCTCAGAGCGTCGTTGCGCGAAAGTGGTAGGGAGACACGATATAGTACAAACAGACACCACCATGAATGTTTAGAGGGAGACCAAGAGATGGATACACTAAATAGATTCAGAAGGATGTAGGTTGCAGTAAGTACTGGGAGATGAAGAAGCTTGCACAGGATAGAGTAGCATGGAGAGCTGCATCAAACTAGTCTCAGGACTGAAGACAACAACAACAACATTATCTTTTAAACGGCTCGAGAGCGTTACAGAGATCCTCAGAAAACTCCATTGGCAGACGTTACAAGAGAGGCGTTGTGCATCACAGAGAGATTTACTATTGAAATTTCGAGAGAGCACTTTCCGGGAAGAGACGGACAACATATTACTTCCTCCTACATATGACTCGTGTAATGACTACGAGGAAAGAATTCGAGAAATTAGAGCCAGTACAAAGGTTTACCGATAATCATTCCTCCCACGCGCTTGTCGCGAGTGGAAAAGGGATGGAGGGCTTAGTTAGTGCTACAAAAAGTACGCTCCGCCACACACCGTTAGGTTGCTTGTGGAGTATGACGCAAATGTAGAGTGTTGTTATGGCTTAATGAAGCACAGTTATACACTCCTGGAAATGGAAAAAAGAACACATTGACACCGGTGTGTCAGACCCACCATACTTGCTCCGGAACTGCGAGAGGGCTGTACAAGCAATGATCACACGCACGGCACAGCGGACACACCAGGAACCGCGGTGTTGGCCGTCAAATGGCGCTAGCTGCGCAGCATTTGTGCACCGCCGCCGTCAGTGTCAGCCAGTTTGCCGTGGCATACGGAGCTCCATCGCAGTCTTTAACACTGGTAGCATGCCGCGACAGCGTGGACGTGAACCGTATGTGCAGTTGACGGACTTTGAGCGAGGGCGTATAGTGGGCATGCGGGAGGCCGGGTGGACGTACCGCCGAATTGCTCAACACGTGGGGCGTGAGGTCTCTACAGTACATCGATGTTGTCGCCAGTGGTCGGCGGAAGGTGCACGTGCCCGTCGACCTGGGACCGGACCGCAGCGACGCACGGATGCACGCCAAGACCGTAGGATCCTACACAGTGCCGTAGGGGACCACACCGCCACTTCCCAGCAAATTAGGGACACTGTTGCTCCTGGGGTATCGGCGAGGACCATTCGCAACCGTCTCCATGAAGCTTGGATACGGTCCCGCACACCGTTAGGCCGTCTTCCGCTCAAGCACCAACATCGTGCAGCCCGCCCCCAGTGGTGACGCGACAGGCGTGAATGGAGGGACGAATGGAGACGTGTCGTCTTCAGCGGTGAGAGTCGCTTCTGCCTTGGTGCCAATGATGGTCGTATGCGTGTTTGGCGCCGTGCAGGTGAGTACCACAATCAGGACTGCATACGACCGAGGCACACAGAGCCAACACCTGACATCATGGTGTGGGGAGCGATCTCTTACACTGGCCGTACACCTCTGGTGATCGTCGAGAGGACACTGAATAGTGCACGGTACATCCAAACCGTCATCGAACCCATCGTCCTACCATTCCTAGACTGGCAAGGGAACTTTCTGTTCCAACAGGACAATGCACGTCCGCATGTATCCCGTGCCACCCAACGTGCTCTAGAAGGTGTAAGTCAACTACCCTGGCCAGCAAGATCTCCGGATCTGTCCCCCACTGAGCATGTTTGGGACTGGATGAAGCGTCGTCTCACGCGGTCTGCACGTCTAGCACGAACGCTGGTCCAACTGAGGCGCCAGGTGGAAATGGCATGGCAAGCCGTTCCCCAGGACTACATCCAGCATCTCTACGATCGCCTCCATGGGAGAATAGCAGCCTGCATTGCTGCGAAAGGTGGATATACACTGTACTAGTGCCGATATTGTGCATGCTCTGTTGCCTGTGTCTATGTGCCTGTGGTTCTGTCAGTGTGATCATGTGATGTATCTGACCCCAGGAATGTGTCAATAAAGTTTCCCCTTTCTGGGACAATGAATTCACGGTGTTCTTATTTCAATTTCCAGGAGTGTACTTGGAGTCTTTGTTCTCATTTATCAGTCGTTAAGATTAGTTCCCTATGTTCATTTTTTTGGACGACAGTGTACGAGTATGCTTACTTGAATTGCACATGCAAGTTGTTTACTGAGAAGCACTTTGTGACGATGCGACACCGGCTGCAGGAGCACTCTTCTGTGTTTAAATACTTCCGCTGGTCACTAAACTCCCCAGACATGAACATTATTGAGCACATCTGGGATGCCTTGCAACGTGCTGTTCATAAAAGATCTCCACCTTCTCGAACTACTGCCGTGCAGGATTCGTGGTGTCAGTTCCTTTCAGCGCTACATCAGATGTTAGTCGAGTCCGTGTCACGTCGAGTTGAGGCACTTCTGCGTGCTCCCGGGGCATTACAAGATATTAGGCAGGTGTACCAGTTTCTTTGGCTCTTCAGTGTAGTTCTGACACAGTGATTATGTAGTAGACTAGGGTAAAGATTAACAATATTCGCCGGCCGGAGTTGCCGAGCGCTTCTAGTCGCTCCAGTCCGGAACCGCATGACCGCTACGGTCGCAGGTTCGAATCCTGCCTTGGGCATGGATGTGTGTGATGTCCTTAGGTTAGTTAGGTTTAAGTAGTTCTAAGTTCTAGGGGACTGATGACCTCAGATGTTAAGTCCCATAGTGCTCAGAGCCATTTGACCCATTAACAATATTCAGGGCCAACATATTAATTTGCATCATTTATTTAACAGTCAAACAGAATATGAAATTTTCATTGAAAACGGATTGCTTTCTCGCAGGCGAATTGTTTACTGGCTAGTCCGGATTTCCCATCCTGTAGCAGGAGCTTCAGATAGTTTCGTTCAAAATTTCCTTTTAATCAATTCTGTTGCCGTACAGTGAGATTTACGTATTTATATATATGAAAATAAAGTTTTATACATTGATCTGATACCAACTTGACACATATAAACACGAGTTTATGTGTTAACATGAGAAACTTTCAGACTGTAGTAGTAGGAGAGAAGGAAGGAGACTGGTTTTGACGAAGGAGGCACTGACAGAGAGACACAAAGAGGTACTGAGAATAAGTTGGGCTGAATGGGTGTGTGGGAGTGGATGGGTATGAGCGACTTACAGGGTGTGAGTGAGTTACTGTTGGGGCAGCTTGCCGGAGTCCGAGGTGAGCTGGACGCTAAAATAAGCGCGAATATGTTACCTCGCCAAAATTTTTGGGAGTATTTTTAAAGGTGGTGAGGAATGTAGAATAATTGTAGTATCCAACTTTCCAGTAGTCTTTGAAATGAACAGAAACATATTTGTATTTATTGTGCTCCGATAGGAGCATTTTCCCTCTAGTTCCCGTCTTTTTCCTGCTCATATGAAAAGAACTATATTGGTCAGTAAAATATAGATAGTTTTCTTAGGTGAAATTAAAATAACACGAACCAGTTTTACACCACAGACTGATTTTACGTGCAAAATAACTTTGCATGCACTTCAGTACTGCAACGTAGTGTTCCAAGATAACGGAGACGGTTTACGTCATATTTCTTCGTGCTACGTCAGGTTGTAAATCACGTTTTCTCCTAGCACCTGATTTTCGAGCGTGTTTTACGTGTGCAAATAGGGTAATTTTGAACCTCCGTATCACGGAAATGGAGAAAGATATGAAGAAAATGTTCAAGATTGTTCGGGGTCGGGATCATAGGAATACACCGTAAAAATTGCAGATATTTTCTGTGCATAGCAACCTCGGAATCCATAGCTGCGTTTCGATACCCAAAAAAACAAGTTTTTGGTGTGTTTCTCGATAACGGATATAGATGGATCTTCTACATAAATGCCTAAAGAATGTTGTTATTGTTGTTGTGGTCTTCAGTCCTGAGACTGGTTTGATGCAGCTCTGCATGCTACTCTGTCCTGTGCAAGCTTCTTCATCTCCCAGTACCTACTGCAACCTACATCCTTCTGAATCTGGTTAGTGTATTCATCTCTTCGTCTCCCTCTATGATTTTTTCCCTCCACGCTGCCCTCCAATACTAAATTGGCGATCCCTTGGTGACTCAGAACATGTCCTACCAACCGATCCCTACTTCTGGTCAAGTTGTGCCACAAACTTCTCTTCTCTCCAATCCTATTCAATACTTCCTCATTAGTTATGTGATTTACCCATATAATCTTCAGCATTCTCCTGTAGCACCACACTTCGAAAGCTTCTATTCTCTTCTTGTCCAAACTAGTTATCGTCCATGTTTCACTTCCATACATGGTTACACTCCATACAATTACTTTCAGAAACAACTTCCTGGCACTTAAATCTATACTCGATGTTAACAAAATTCTCTTCTTCAGAAACGCTTTCCTTGCCATTGCCAGTCTACATTTCATATCCTCTCTACTTCGACCATCATCAGTTATTTTGCTCCCCAAATAGCAAAACTCCTTTTACTACTTTAAGTGTCTCATTTCCTAATCTAATTCCTTGAGCAACACTCGACTTAATTCGACTACATTCCATTATCCTCGTTTTGGTTTTGTTGGTGCTCATCTTATATCCTCCTTTCAAAACACTGTCCATTCAGTTCAACTGCTCTTCCAAGTCCTTTGCTGTCTCTGACAGAATTACAATGTCATCGGCGAACCTCAAAGTTTTTATTTCTTTTCCAAGGATTTTAATACGTACTCCGAATTTTTCTTTTTTTTTCCTTGACTGCTTGCTTAATATACAGATTGAATAACATCGGGGAGAGACTACAACCCTGTCTCACTCCCTTCACAACCACTGCTTCCCTTTTATGCCCTTCGACTCTTATAACTGCCATCTGGTTTCTGTACAAATTGTAAATAGCCTTCGCTCCCTGTATTTTACTCCTGCCACCTTCAGAATTTGAAAGAGAGTATTCCAGTCAACATAGTCAAAAGCTTTCTCTAAGCCTACAAGTGCTAGAAACGTAGGTTTGCCTTTCCTTAATCTAGCTTCTAAGATAAGTCGTAGGGTCAGTATTGACTCACGTGTTCCAACATTTCTACGGAATCCAAACTGATCTTCCCCGAGCTTCTACTAGTTTTTTCATTCGTCTGTGCAGAATTCGCGTTAGTATTTTGCAGCTGTGACTTATTAGGGACGGTATAACCACCATTCTTGTGCCCCTCCCATCTCTTTCTTTCTCCTCTCCATCACAGCTTCGAATTTTACCGTTCTATTTCTCTTCCTCTAACCTATCTACCTCTTATATATCTCTTTCACCCCATTCTATCGTCTTATGTCTCTGCTCGATGAGAATAACTCACAAGCTGCAAGAACATAACGAGAAAATTCCCAACTAACAATGGGACTGACATTCAGAAAAGAAAAGTATGTTTACTTTCATATACATAGTCATTATTATTACTATTATTATTATTATTATTATTATTATTATTATTATTATTATTATTATTGATTGTTATAATTATTTTTTATTGTTATAATTATCATTATACTACTGTTATAATATCTATTTTTTTCTTTAACATCAATACAGCATAATAGGCTATATGTCCTTAATGTTAAGTAGAAACTGTAACTCGTTCAACCTGAGTATGCCTGGTTAGGTGTAAGAGAGGGCCTGAAGGCCCTAATCTTGCCAGGTAAAATAAATGCATAAATAAATAAATATACTGATAGTTCGGTAAATTTCACATCTGTCAACACCTGCTTTCTTTGTGAATGGAATTATTATATTCTTCTTGAAGTCTGAGGGTATTACGCCTGTTTCATACATCTTGCTCACCAGATGGTAGTGTTTTGTCAGGACTGGCTCTCCCAAGGCCGTCAGTATTTCCAATGGAATGTTGTCTGCTCCGGGGGCCTTGTTTCGACTCAGGTCTTTCAGTGCTCTGTGAAACTCTTCACGCAGTATCGTATCTCCCATTTCATCTTCATCTACATCCTCTTCCATTTCCATAATATTGCCCTCAAGTGCATCGCCCTTGTATAGACTCTCTATATACTCCTTCTACCTTTCTGCTTTCCCTTCTTTGCTTAGATCTGGGTTTCCATCTGAGCTCTTGATGTTCATACAAGTGATTCTCTTATCTCCAAAGGTCTCTTTAATTTTCCTGTAGGCAGTATCTATCTTACCCCTAGTGAGATAAGCCTCTACATCCCTGCACTTCCTGTCGATCTCATTTTTGAGGCGTTTGTATTCCATCTTGCCTGTTTCATTTACTGCATTTTTATATTTTCTCCTTTCATCAATTAAATTCAATATTTCTTCTGTTACCCAAGGATTTCTACTAGCCCTCGTCTTTTTACGTACTTGATCCTCTGCTGCCTTCACAACTTCATCCCTCAAAGCTACCCATTCTTCTTCTTTTGTATTTCTTTCCCCCATTCCTGTCAATTGGTCCCTTATGCTCTCCCTAAAACTCTGTACAATCTATGGTTCTTTAAGTTGATCCAGGTCCCATCCCCTTAAATTCCCACGTTTTTGCAGTTTCTTCAGTTTTAATCTACAGGTCATAAACAATAGTTTGTGGTCAGAGTCCACATCTGCCCCTAGAAATGTCTTACAATTTAAAACCTGGTTCCTAAATCTCTGTCTTACCACTATATAATCTATCTGAAACCTGTTTGTATCTCCAGGCTTCTTCCATGTATACAGCCATCTTTTATGATTCTTGAACCAAATGTTAGCTATGATTAAGTTATGCTCTGTGCAAAATTCTACCAGGCGGCTTCCTCTTTCATTTCTTTCCCCCAATCCATATTCACCCACTATGTTTCCTTCTCTCCCTTTCCCTACTCTCGAATTCCAGTCACCCATGACAATTAAATTTTCGTCTCCCTTCACTATCTGAATAATTTCTTTTATCATCACATATTTCTTCAATTTCTTCGTCACCTGCAGAGTTAGTTGGCATATAAACTTGTACTACTGTGGTAGGCGTGGGCTTCGTATCTATCGTAGCCACAATAATACGTTCACTATGCTGTTCGTAGTAGCTTACCCGCCTTCCTATTTTCCTATTCATTATTAAACCTGCTCCTGCATTACCCTTATTTGATTTTGTGTTTATAACCCTGTTGTCACCTGACCAAAAGTCTTGTTCCTCCTCCCACCGAACTTCACTAATTCCCACTATATCTAACTTTAACCTATCCATTTCCCTTTATAAATTTCTAACCTACCTGCCCGCGTAAGGGATCTGACATTCCACGCTCCGATCCGTAGAATGCCAGTTTTCTTTCTCCTGATAATGACATCCTCTTGAGTAGTCCCCGCCCAGAGATCCGAATGGGGGACTATTTTACCTCCGGAATATTTTACCGAAGAGGACGCCATCATCATTTAATCATACAGTAAAGCTGCGTGCCCTCCGTAAAATTTATACCATTGGAAAAAATTATACCATTAAAATTCGAGCAATTTGCTGCTGTTATTTATTATTTAGATCTCGTCTCATACCAATTTTAGGTGTATAAACAGGGTAACTTCGAACCTTTGTGATCTGGAAACAGATAAAGATATCAAGAAAAATTTCAAGGGTGTTCGAGATAGGGCTCTTAGGAGCACATCGTTAAAAATTACAGCCACTTACTCTGCATAGCCGTCTCGTAATGTTCGGCTGAATTTTGGTCCGCAGGCAACGGCGACAATACAGTAAAAGAACACTTTTTTTGCGTTTTCCGAGTAAACGCACATGAACTAACAGAGCTGCACAAGACCCATCAAGCTCATCGTAGACCACATTAAATGCAAAAAGAAGTAGCCGATTTGCTCCATTTGCCTAAGTAAGAGGAAGTGTGCAATACTGATGCTTTGGCCTGTGGGATAGTGACACTAAGACGATCCTTCTGTCGGGTATACAAACAGCCGGTAGCCGTCGAGCTACCGAAAACACTTGGCCCTACCTTTTTATCACCAGCAGAACCGCTGGGTATGAGCACCGGGAGATCCTGTTTTTATGCGCGGCGTTTTCGAACATATTTACACTACTGGCCATTAAAATTGCTACACCACAAAGATGACGTACAACAGACGCGAAATTTAACCGACAGGAAGAAGATGCTGTGATATGAAAATGATTAGTTTTTCAGAGCATTCACACAAGGATGGCGCCAGTGGCGTCACCTACATCGTGCTGACATGAGGAAAGTTTCCAACCGATTCCTCATGCAGAAGCAGCAGTTGACCGGCGTTGCCCGGTGAAACGTTGTTGTGATGCCTCGTGTAAGGAGAGGAATTGCGTACCATCACGTTTCCGACTTTGCAAAAGGTCGGATTGTACCCTATCGCGATTGCAGTTTATCGTATCGCGACACTGCTGCTCGCGTTGGTTGAGATCCAATGACTGTTAGCAGAATATGGATCGGTAGGTTCAGGGGGGTAATACGGAACGCCGAGCTGGATCTGAATAGCCTCGTATCACTAGCAGTCGAGATGACAGGCATCTTATCCGCATGGCTGTAACGGATCGTGCAGCCACGTCTCGTTTCCTGAGTCAACAGGTGAGGACGTTTGCAAGACAACAACCATCTGCACGAACAGTTCGACGACGTTTGCAGCAGCATGGACTATCAGATCGGAGACCATGGCTGCGGTTACCCTTGACGCTGCAGCACAGACCGGAGCGCCTGCAATGATGTACTCAACGAAGAAGATGGGTGCACGAATGGCAAAACGTCATTTTTTTCGGATAAATCCAAGTTCTGTTTACAACATCAGGATGGTCGCATCCCTGTTTGGCGACATCGAGGTGAATGCACATTGGAAGCGTGTATTCTTCATCGCCATACTGGCGTATCACCCGGCGTGATGGTATGGGGTGCCATTGGTTACACGTCTCGGTCACCTCTTGTTCGCATTGACGGCACTTTGAACATTGGACGTTACATTTCATATGTGTTAGGACCTGTTGCTCTACGCTTCATTCGATCCCTGCGAAACCCTACATTCAGCAGGATAATGCACGATCGCATATTGCAGGTCCTGTACTGGCCTTTCTGGGTACAGAAAATGTTCGACTGCTGCCCTGGCCAGCACATTCTCCAGATCTCTCACCAATTGAAAACGTCTGGTCAATGGCGGCCGAGCAATACGCCAGTCACTACTCTTGATGATCTGTGATATCGTGTTGAAGCTACATGAGGAGCTGTACCTGTACACGCCATTCACGCTCTGTTTGACTCAATGCCCAGGCGTATCAAGGCCGTCATTATGGCCAGAGGTGGTTGTTCTGGGTACTGGTTTCTCAGGATGTATGCAACCAAATGGCATGAAAACGTTATCATATGTCAGTTCTAGTATAAGATATTTGTCGGTTGAATATGCATTTCTTCTTGGTGTAACAATTTTAATGGCCAGTGGTGTATAAGCATGTTGTCGCATGCATACCGATAATAATCAGTGTGGATTAGATTCTGGGAAATAGAAAAAAACAACACTCATTAAATTTCCGCATTGGTCCCTGGGACCTCGAAGAAAGTCGAGAACTGAAATGGCTGAACGTCTCAGAAAGCAAACAGCGAACGCCGCAGCGGTGGACGGGGGACGGCTGCCCTCGCGCCCCTGCCGCCGCCGTCCGTGAATTGGCACTCGTGTCCGCGTGTTGTCGGAATCCGGCGCCGCCCGCGGCGGCCGCTGGTGGCCCATTAGGGGATAACGACCCGCACTAACTCTGCTCACCGCCGCAATTAACGCCGCCAGCGCGCGCCGCTGCCCGTTCCGTTGGCCCGTACGGTCGACCCACTGCAGGCGCTGCCCGACTGCTTGCGCCTGCAGTCTGCTGCCTAGATAGTGCGGGCCCGTTCTTCTGAAGCCTCGTTTGCGTCGAAGCGAAGCTTCCTTACATCCCTACTCTGTAAACCACTGTTGCATGCCAGGGGGTACTTACCACGACGCTAAACGTTACGGCTTCTTCCCGCTACATTCACGCGTGGAACGTGCGTAGGCGTCCGCAGAAATTTATCCGAGAGGAGACAAGATTCCAAAAGTGCCCTTTTTGATGTAACTGATCAGTTGAACTCTTGTCATATGCCAAGAAATAAATTTGACAGTAAGCATGGGCGTCCGCAGAAATTTTGTCAAGAGCGTGCGCGATTCTAAAATTGCCAATTCTGACTTAACTGTTTCGGTAAGTTTGCATTCGAATCGTACCCCAACAATTAAATTTGATAAAAAGTGTAGAGAACTTATTGTACCTCAAATGACTGACATTATTTTAGTATTTTTAAAGTAAATTACTTTGATAAACAATAGCTCTATTTCAACAGTATATGGGGTGGTCCATTGACAGTGGGCCGGCCGCGGTGGCCGAGCGGTTCTAGACGCTTCAGTCCGGAACCGCGATACCGCCAGACACCACACTTGCTAGGTGGTAGTCTTTAAATCGGCCGCGGTCCGTTAGTATACGTCGGACCCGCGTGTCACCACTATCAATGATTGCAGACCGAGCGCCGCCACACGGCAGGTCTAGAGAGACTTCGTAGCACTCGCGCCAGTTGTGCAGCCGACTTTGCTACCGATGGTTCACTAACTTCTACTTAGCATAGCCTTCAGCTACGTTATTTGCTACGACCTAGCAAGGTGCCAGAATCCGTACTATTGATACTGTGAATCACGTACCGCAAAGAGCGACGTTCTCCATTAATGGATTAAAGTTAAGTATTCCACCAGCTACGTCCGTTTTTCTCCTAGTTCCCTTGTCATGTTCCAGACCTCGCGCCAGCCTGCGTGAGCTGGAATGCGTGCATTTCGGCCTCCTTTAGGTATACCGGTTGGCTCTCCTGCCAACCACAACAATAAGCATCAAACGAAAAAACTACAAAGAACGAAACTCGTCTACCTTGAAGGGGGAAACCAGATGGCGTTATGGTTGGCCCGCTAGTGGCGCTGCTATAGGTCAAACGGATATCAACTGCGCTTTTTTAAATAGGAACCCCCATTTTTATTAGATATTCTTGTAGTACGTAAAGAAATATGAATGTTTTAGCTGGACCACTCTATTCGCTTTGTGATAGATGGCGCTGTAATAGTCACAAACATATAAGTGCGTGGTATCACTAACATTCGGTATTTGCTTCGTCATACATTACCCGTGTTGAAATGGATCGTTTACCAATTGTGGAAAAGGTCGATAGCGTGTTGATGTATGGCTATTGTGATCAAAATGCCCAACGGTGGTGTGCTATGTATGCTGCTCGGTATCCTGGAGGACATCGCCCAAGTGTCAGGATCGTTCGCCGGATAGTTACGTTATGTAAGGAAACAGGAAGTGTTCTGCCACATGTGAAACGTCAGCCACGACCTGCAACACATGATAATGCCCAAGTAGGTGTTTTAGCTGCTGTCGCGGCTAATCCGCATTTCAGTAGCAGACAAATTCCGCGAGAATCGGGAATCTCAAAAACGTCGGTGTTGAGAATGCTACATAAACATCGATTGCACCCGTACCATATTTCTATGCACCAGGAACTGCATGGCGACGACTTTGAACATCGTGTACAGTTCTGCCACTGGGCACAAGAGAAATTTCGGGACGGTGACAGATTTTTTGCACGCGTTCTATTTAGCTACGTAGCGTCATTCACCAACGTAAACTGGTATAATATGCACTATTGGGCAACGGAAAACCCACGATGGCTGCGACAAGTGGAACATCAGCGACCTTGGCGTGCTAATGTATGGTGCGGCATTATGGGAGGAAGGATAATTGGCCCCCATTTTATCGATGGCAATCTAAATGGTGCAATGTATGCTGATTTCCTAAGTAATGTTCTACCGATGACACCACACGATTTTTCCCTACATGACAGAATGGCGATGTTCTTCCAACATGATGGATGTCCAGCACATAGCTCGCGTTCGGTTGAAGCGGTATTGAATAGCATATTTCATGACAGGTGAATTGGTCGACGAAGCACCATACCACGGCCCGCACGTTCACAGACTCTGACGTCCCCGGATTTCTTTCTATGGGGAAAGTTAAAGGATATTTGCTATCGTGATCCACCGACAATGCCTGACAACATGCGTCAGTGCATTGTCAATGCATCTTTGAACATTACGGAAGGCGAACTACTCGCTGCTGAGAGGAATGTCGTTACACGTATTGCTAAATGCTTTGAGTTTGACAGACATCATTCTGAGCTTTTATTGCATTAATGTGGTATTTACAGGTAATCACAATGTAACGGCATGCGTTCTGAGAAATGATAAGTTCACAAAGGTACTTGTATCACATTGGAAAAACCGAAATAAAATGCTCAAACATACCTAGGTTCTGAGTTTTAATTTATGAAACCTACCTGTTACCAACTGTTCGTCTAAAATTGTGAGCCAAATGTATGTGACTATTACAGCGCCATCTGTCACAAAGCGAAAAAAGTGATCCAACTAAAACATTCATATTTCTTTATGTACTGCCCGAATATGTAATAAAAAATGGGGGTTCCTATTTAAAAAAACGGACTTGATATCCGTTTGACCTATGGCAGTGCCATCTAGCGGGCCAATCATAGCGCCATCTGGTTTCGCTCTTCAAGCTAGACAAGTTTCGTTCTTTGTAGTTTTTTGACGCTTATTTCGTGAGACAATGCTCATGCATTTTAAAGCACTTGATGCGGCTGTAAGCTGGAGACCATTTTGTCAGTACATATCGCCGCGAAAGTACTGATTCGTATACATCTTTTTATGTTATTAATATGAATATGGATGTTAGCTTTTGATTTAATAACTCTAAATTACTTCCTCGTATGATTAAACACACCAGCATCCAACCAGCTACGAAATATAGCTAGAGAATAATTAGAATTTTTTTTCATACTTCCATTACTTTAGGCTGAAACTGATTGTTAAATATATGAGATATAAAATCAGATCATAGCCATAGTGAAAATCCTGAAAAAAAACTTCTCGAAGTGGAGAAACAGAGAATAAGTAAAAAAAAGAGACTTTCCAATTTGAATGCCGCCTACAACATTTTGTTTGCTTACACAACCTGACATTCGATCACGTTACTGGATTTATTGTATTGTTTTCATGCCTTCTGTTGTTTTGCTTACAGCAGTTGGGGACTGATGACGGGTACCGATACTCCTGTCATTCTGTATCTTGAAGCAACAGTCAGTTCACGTTTTTCAGCATTCCTTCGGCCACTCTCTGCAAGTGGATTATATATTTGGTTATAATATTTGGTTATCTAAGAATCAGTGTCCTTTTCAGGCGCTACTCACTTTATTTCCTGAAGATGGCCAAATAAGACGAAAATCAGCTCGATATTGTTGAAACAAAAACCAGTAGAACAAAAGCAGTGCATTTTTTATTGAATCTTAAATAACTAAGTCTTGCAAGTTCTGTCCACCACTACCGCTAATGACCCGGGCGGTCTGTATGGAAATGGCAATGCCGTGTGTCTATGGCCTCCCGTCGGGTAGACCGTTCGCCTGGTGCAAGTCTTTCGAGTTGACGCCACTTCGGCGACTTGCGTATCGATGGGGATGAAATGATGATGATAAGGACAACACAACAGCCAGACCCTGAGCGGAGAAAATCTCCGTCCCAGCCAGGAATCGAACGCGGGCCGTTAGGTATGACCTGCCGTTGCGCTGCCCACTCAGCTACCAGGGGCGGATGGGCGGTCTATAAAAGTATCCGATAACCGATTTTGATTAACGGTTGATGCTTAACTTCACCCACATTAATTCACATTCGAAAACCATGCTAACATCGCTAGATGCGAGGGTCACTCCAAAAGAAATGCACACTATTTTTTTTTAATCCATCTTTTATTCTACATGTCTGAAACTTTTACAGTGTGTAGATACATCTTTTAGGAACAATATTTTCATTTTTACACTTAATTTTCATCCCTCTCAAGTGCCTTACGCCATCTTGGAACCAGCGCCTGTATACCCGCACGGTAAAATTCTGGACCAACCTGTTGGAGCCACAATTTGGCAACGTGCACAAGGGAGTCATCACCTTCAAGCCTTATTCCACGAAGAGACTCTTTCAGTTTCCCAAAGAGATGAGAGTCACATGGAGCCATTCTAGCACTGTTCCAAAAGTTCGCTGCATACCGTTTTTCTTGTTTCTTTGTGAGCCACTGTCAACATACTGAGAACCCACTTGGCACAAACCTTTTTTAACGCCAACACTTTCAGTATTCTGCGAACACTTCGTTCCCCTATCCCAAATTAGCGTGACAATTCGTTCACTGTGATGCGTCTGTCAGCAGTCACCAATTCGTTAACTCTCTGCACGTTGTCTGGAGCGTGTGCAGTACGAGGCCTGCCGCTGCGAGGACAATCCTCAGTATTGCTGTGCCCGCTTTCATCACGTAACCTGCTTCACCACCGACTGTACTGCGATGGACAGCAGCACCTTTTTCAACCTCTTGTGGATGTTTCCCACTGTCTAGTTTTCACAGGACTGGAATTCTATGACAGCACGTTGCTTCTGACGAGCGTCAAGTGTAGCAGCCTTCTTGAAGACACGCTGTGACAGCGCCACTCACGGGAACAGGTTGAACTAAGTTTGAAAACAAGCGGGGAGGATGTATCTACACACTGTAAAACTTCACACATGCAGAATGAAAACTGTATTTTTACAAAAAATAGTGCGTATTTCTTTTGGAGTGACCCTCATATTATTGAATCCTTTATTGCAGAAAACACACCGCCCGTATATATGTTACAGTGGCAAAGCACAACAAACATAAAGGTGATGTTTGCTCCAGTAACTCGCACTGACCGTAACTGAAGATCTTATAAATGAAAGATATTGCGAAGCTTTATCTTTCACAGTTGTTGACTTTACTCCGCGGTGGTTCAGAGAGAAGAAAGGTAAGATTCCCGCAGGCCGCCGTTCGCCGAGCGGCCCGCAGTCAGGTCTGGTGGGTGACAGAGACGTCACTCGCGGTAAGGCCAGCCTTTCGTCACGCACAGAGAGGGCCAGGAATTTGGGGCCGCCTGTGGAGGCACGCAGGCGCCACGAGGTGATAAACCAGGAATGTGAGGAGCGCGCAGGCAGCGATCCTGGCGTGCCCCCCTGACTGTCGCCGGCCGAGGTCAAAGTGCTCTGTGGGGCTCAGGCGGAAGGGCGGCGGCGCCGGCGGCGCTTGTGGCCCAACACTCGTATGCAGCAGCCTCAGGGTTAACATAAGCGACCTCAATGCAACTATATTCCAACAGTTTGCTACAAGTGCATTCCCATATACAATACACATTTCAAAATAAATACATTCAGTATTCAGTTGCAATGAATTGCATTTTATTTTAGCCTAGCTGAATACCCGATCTTGTCCAGGTATGTACTTCTTCCAGTCTTTTATCAGTCTGTCTTCTCCTCCTCCCTTACTCGTCCACATCATCCACCCATTCTCTCTGTCCACTTCCTCCACTTCCAACTCTGAGTCCATCTGCGCACACTCCTCTCTCTCTGTTCATCTGCTCCTACCGCTCTCTCTATCGGTCTTTCTCCCCCCTCTTTTTGTCCGTATCTCCTTCCCCACCTATTTGTTTATCTCCTCCTCTTTCCATTCTCTGTCCATCTGCTCTTGCCCACTCTATCTCTGAGTCTCGTTACTCCCCCTCCTCTCTTCACGTTATCATCCACATTCCAACAGGAGGCTGGTGGCTCCTACCCTCCACAATACTTCTTTCTAGATCGTGTCTAACATGTGCATCAAATTTGGCTGAAATCTTTCCAGACGTTTAGGATGAGCTTTTTACCCATGACGTTCCTGTGTACGCACATGACAAATATATATCAAATGTACATTATATGTGTTCGCACTGGAATAACGACAGTGATTTGTGCAGGACAGGAACTCGAATCCTGATTTCCCACTTGCTCCTAGTTGTCCCCTCTCCATTAAGCTATATGACTATGGCTCACGGTCAGACCCAAACTTCCAACACAACCATGTGTCTACAGCCTGTACTCGTACAACCATTATGTATTTATGTATAATCCCCTATAGAGGAGACGTATTGCACACAGATAAAAAAAGTTTTGCATCACCTCGGTTTCGAGAATTTCGGAACCTGTACATATAAATGAAATAGAGATCAACATCATTTCCGTCCTTTTTATTGCTCATGAAAACCACACATGCTCTGATACCCAGTAGCACGTCCTCTTGCATTTGTTACGACTTGTGTGCCACTTGTTAGCAGCAGACACAGTGGCTGCGCCAAAGATTAAGACGGCGAGGAGTTTTACAGTTATTTATTTAACTTCCCTTACAATTTCTCCCTCGTCATCGCTGCCCAGCCCTGCGGATCCCTCCGTCTGGCTGCTGCTGTGTAGATTCTCCGACAATGTGCGCAACGCGCACTGCTGATCGCACTCGGGGTCCTCAGGGCACCAGTTCGCCACTGAAGCCAGGATGCCCTGTGGTTGAGATGAACCCGTCGCCGCTCGGCGTCGAGTACGGCATGCCCATGAAGCCGCATCGCCGTGAGGTCAGCTGCCGACGCCTGCTGTACCGGCGGCTGGGAAGCCGTCACTCGCGATGTCCGCGAGGTCCCGTCATGGACGGACCATCCACCGTAGGGGCGGGTCGCCGTGAAGTCCGGGCGTCAGTCCCCGGCGGCGCCTGTGACCAAGACCGCGCTGTGGCCGGTCCTGCTGGAAGTTCTCGCTGTAGTTAGTCAGCCATGGTGAAGACTGAACTCGGGCCGACCTCCAGAGCTGAAGTTGGCATCTGGCGGCGAACGGATGACTCCTGAAAGCTGGAACAGACTTGCGGAATCGTCACCTATGAAGATTGAATATTCGGACACGGACCACATCCGTCCTCAGATCCGAACTGCTTCCTAATTGTTTCTGTCTGTTGCTGCCTGCGCTCCACTATTTATATCCGGCAGGAGGACTTTTTTACCCTCGGTGGTAGTTTTTTGTTATTACTCCCGCAGTGTATTGCAGCGTAACTTAGCGTGCTGGCCTCACTTCTCCTTACTCAGCACTCTCCAGGCTTCGCTCGGCGCTCGGTCTGTGTGCGTCCTTGCACGAGTCTGTTGGTAGACTACTGCTGTCAGCAAGGCTATATGTGACTGCCTACTTCATAATGCCTCGATCGCCGGTGTGCCCCTGTTTTGCCATTCTCCACTGCGTGAAGCAACGCTTACTACATGTGGCTGCAACACGTTGATGCATGCCTGTATGCCTGTATACGTCGTGGCATACTATCCACCAGTTCATCAAGCCACTGTTGGTCCAGATTATCTCACTCCTGAACGGCGATTCGGCGTAGATCCCTCAGACTGGTTGGTGGGTCACGTCGTCCATAAACAGCCGTCTTGACTCTATCTCAGGCATGTTGGATAGGGTTCATGTTTGCATAATATGCTGGCCACTCTAGTCGAGCGATGTCGTTATTCTGAGGGAAGTCGTTCACAAGATGTGCACGATGGGGATGCAGATTGTCGTCCATGAAGGCGAATACCTCGCCAGTATGCTGCCGATATGGTTGCACTATCGGTCGGACGATGGTATTCACGTATCGTAAAGCCGTTACGGCGCCTTCCATGACCACCAGCGACGTATGTCTGCCACACATAATGCCAGCCCAAAACAGCAGGGATCCTTCACCATACTGCACTCGCTGGACAGTGTGTCTAAAGCGTTTAGCCTGATCGGGTTGCCTCCAAACACGTCTCCGACGATTGTCTGGTTGAAGGCATATGCGACACTCGTGAAGAGAACGTGATGCTAATCCGGAGCGGTCCTTTCGGCATGTTGTTGGGCCCATCTGTACCGCGCTCCATGGTGTCGTGGTTGCAAAGATGGACCTAGCCATGAACGTCGGGACTGAAGTCGCGCATTATGATGCCTATTGCGCACAGTTTGAGTCGTAACACGTCCTGTGGGTGCACGAAAAACATTATTCAACATGGTGGCGTTGCTGTCCGGGTTCGTCATAGCGATAATCCGTAGGTAGCGGTCATCCACTGCAGTAGTAGGTCTTGGACGGCATGAGCGAGGCATGTCATCGACAGTTCCTGTCTCTCTGTATGTCCTCCATGTCCGAACAACATCGCTTTGGTTCACTCCGAGACGCCTGGACATTTCCTCGCACAAAGTAACAATGCGCACTCGATTAATCAGCGGTATTGACCGTCTATGCATGGTTGAACTACAGACATCACGAGCCATGTACCTCCTTCCTAGTGGAATGACTGGAAGTGATTGGCTGTCGGACCCCATAGGCGTTGCTCGTGCATGGTTGTTTACATGTTTGGACGGGTTTAGTAACATCTCTGATCAGTCAAAGGGCTATGTCTGTGATACAATATCCACAGTCAAGGTCTGTCTTCATTTCTGTCAACCGGGGTGATGGAAAACTTTTTTTGATGTGTGTAGTTCAAAATCGCCTGCCCGGTGTCGGCGGATGAATGGATACTGCAGTGCCGTGTTATTCCAAATTACGATGCAATGTCCCTTCGGACATACCTGCTTATCCGAAGAAACAGCCACTGCGGCGACTGCAGCCGTTATGAAGTACATGTAACGTATTCGCATTTGCGAATATGGACAACCATCAGCTATACAGTGGAATGACGAGAATGAAAATTTTTCGATAGAATTGACCCAAAGGCACGTAATACCGTTTAAAAGAGTATACTACCATGTGACTATGGTTTGTTATTATCTTTTTTACTATCGATATTTCGGCTTTTATGCCATTATCAAATGTAATGCTAGAAATTGTAGGACCATTATAAAGTCATATTTGTGAAGGCAGTCCAAAGCAGGTAAATAACGCTAATAATGTCTTTAAGCTGTAACTGTCAAAGAATCCAGTTACACCTTAAAGACATGTGTCAGCCTTGTTTACCTGCTTTGGAGTGCCTTAACAAATATGACTTAATAATGGTCTAACAACTTTTAGCATTGTACTTGATAATGACATAAAAGCCGAAATCTGGATAGTACAGAAGATAAATATATTAATACACCGTGAAATGGCGGTTTACTCTTTTAAAAAGCAATGAAAATTTATGCTGGACCGGGAACTGAACCAGGATTTCCCGCTTATTACTTGCGGTTATCTTACGATTAGGTTATCTGAGCACGGCCTACGGCGAGACCCAACCTTTCAAATGTCGTAAACCGTCTGTCCACAACCTGTACTCGTACATCCATTTTGCTTATTCCCGTGCAGGGGACACATTTTATTGGACAGTCGTTTGTTCGGTGTCTGCGGATAACTACGATATTTCAGTGCCTGTGTTATTTCGAATTCCGAAGGAAAATTGTGTCGTAATTGGGAATAACACTGGCACTGAAATATCTCTAGGCAATTTCGGCCTGCAGACTCGCAGAGAAAATTACTGCCCAGCCACGGATGTCACTGGACCCCACGCGCCAGCAGTGCTGCCGCTGCAGTGCACTCACGCCACCGGCAATACTGTGAGAAAGCGAAACTCAGCCGGGCAGTGTACACGCGCGACATTCTATTACGGTTCTGATATGGGATCTCGTCCAGCTCACTGTAAAATCTAATAATTTCCATTGTCCACTGATTTTATAATCACTTTAATATTATTAAACACTTCGAAATCATCCAGAGTAATAAACGACAACGTACTCGAAAACCGGTGTCAGTTCCAGAAACTCGTTCAAAATGGTTCAAATGGCTCTGAGCGCTATGGGACTTAACTGCTGAGGTCATTAGTCCCCTAGAACTTAGAACTACTTAAACCTAACTAACCTAAGGACATCACAAACATCCATGCCCGAGGCGGGATTCGAACCTGCGACCGTAGCCGTCGCGCGGTTCCAGACTGTAGCGCCTAGAACCGCTCGGCCACTTCGGCCGGCAGAAACTCGTCATGCAGACTTGAATATCAGCACTTCTTTTGGCTAGGGATTATCTCAAGTACAACAACAGGCAACTGTTCGACTAATGGATGAACTCATATGCCCCATATGTTGATGTGAAATGTTGTAAGATAGATATTTGTGAATTTATGTGTCCATCTCTCACCTGAGTAAAGAAAACGCTGGTGGCTACATGTACTGTGCTAGCTGCCATGTTGGACGTGGCCAGTCATTAGTGGATTAAATAAGCTGATTCTTTAGTAGTAAACTTGAGAATGATATAGAACATATTTTTATTTCCATGATCTTGTCAGTCTGTTCTGCTATTAGTACACTATTATGCTGACTGAGGAGACATGCAGCCAAGTTCACGTCGAAACAGGCGTGCAGATGTTCTTTTCGCGAGACATTATTGAGAAGTTATGGAACATGCATTTGCGACACACTACGGAATGGTTTTTACAACCATCATATAAAGAGCTCGAAGGCTTGACATGTCAGATCTCATCCGGGGTTATACACTCGTTCTTCCCTCGCTCTAAGATTTCCCCAACGAATCTGAGCCTGACGTTTGCTTTCGCCTCAACAGCCACCCACAAATATCGCAGTATACTGCTTTCTCATGCAATGATTTATTTTACTGCGTTTTTATTTCATAGGAAAGTAGGCGCGATAAATCACATCAGCTTTCTCTGCAACATATCTGAACTTGTAGACGACAAATTATACTTCCACTCACATAACATCAGTAACAAAACTGTTAAGAGAACAAAACTGATGCTGAAATAGGTACAGGCACTGAAAGCTGGCTAAAGCCGGAGATAAGTTCAGCCGAAATTTTTGGGAGGGACCTAATGGTGATCAGAAAGTATAGGCTAATTACAGTTGGCTGTGGAGTGTTTGTTGCTGTTGGAAGTAGTTTAACTTGTCGCGAAATTGAAGTAGATAGTTCCTGTGAGTTATTATTGGCAGAAATCATTCTAGGCAATCAGAATAAAATAATAACAGGACCCTTTTACCGACCTCCAAACTCAGATGATAGAATTTCTGAAAGATTCAAAGAAACCTTGAGCTTAATTTCAAACGCGTACCAGATTCATAAGACTATAGTTGTTGGTTACTTCAATTTACTCTCGATGTGTTGGCGAAAATACATATTTAAATCTAGAGGTGCGCATAAAAAATCATTTGAAATAGTGCTAAGCGCATTGCCTGATAATTATTTCGAGCAATTACTTCTTGAGCCCACTAGAACAGTAAATAGTTGTGAAAACACACTTGACCTCGTAGCAACAAAAAATTCTGAGCTAATAATGAACATAATAACTGATACAGAGACTGAATTCCTTAAATCCCAAGAGAATGCAGTAGTTTTATCGTCTAGTAAAGTTATCAGAAGATCTAAACCAATTGCAAAACGATTTAGATAGAATATCTGTATGGCTAGAGAATTGGCAGTTGACTCTAAATAATAATAAGTATGTGCTCATCAACAGCTAAAAGTGCTAAAAGGAATCCGTTAAACTTCGCTTACACGATAAATAAATCAATTCTAAAGGCCGTAAAATCAACTAAATACCTGGGAATTACAACTACGAACAACTTAAATAGGAAAGAACACATAGAGAATATTGTGGGGCAGGCGAACACAGGCTGTTTTAATGGCAGAACACTTAGAAGACGCAACAGATCTGCTAGAAAGACTGGCAGTGCTGCGCTTGTCCGTCCTCTTTTGGAGTAATGCTACGCGGTGTGGGATAGGATTAGTGGAGTACATCGAGAAAGTTCAAAGAAAGGCCGCATGTTTTCTATTATTGGGAAATCGAGGAGAGAGTGTCACGGACATGATACAGGATTGCGGGGGACATCGTTAAAACAAAGGCGTCCTCGTTGCTGCGGGATGTTCTCACGAAATTCCAGTCGACGACTTTCTCCTCCGAATTCGAAAATATTTCGCTGATGCCGACCTACACAGGAGGAAACGATCATCATAATAAAATAAAGGGAATCAGAGCTCACACGGAAATGCACGGGTGTTCCTTTTTACCACGCGCTGCTCGAGAGTGAAATAACAGAATTATCGTGAAGATGGGTCGATAAACCCTCTACCAGGCATTTAAGTGTGATTTGCAGAGTAGCCATCTAGACGTATAACTTCATATGAGCATCACAACCTCTCCACTACATATAACATATACATTTAACTGTCAGAAGTAATAACAATACTCCAGTTTTCATATGTGCCACACATATTACTTCTCTTGGACGACCTTTCTCCACCGAAAATTTATATGCACAGTATGAAATTCTGTAACAAGGAACACCATGTGTGCGGGGTAGCAAGTTCAATCTTTGGTAACGCTCATTTGAAAGAGTTGTCTTAACAAATCATGACGAAAAATATTAGCTACTAATGACTCACCACTTGCATTAGGAGGGCGACCGAAAATGAGGGTCCAGGAGGGGAAGAGATCAACCCTCTGTGGAGTGTATGTGTTACACTTCACAAAATGCACATTGTCGACATTTAAGAAATGTTCAAAACAAATTATTAACTCGTACCATGAACATCGAATGAAAAATTCGGCGTCACAGTGATCGCTAAAGTTCGCACCATCAAGATCAAAGGCGAACTTCCTGGAAGCTACAAGTAGGTATCTGCTCTTAAGAAATGCACATACATAGAATCGTATTGGTG
Source organism: Schistocerca gregaria (assembly GCF_023897955.1). Classification (NCBI taxonomy): domain Eukaryota; kingdom Metazoa; phylum Arthropoda; class Insecta; order Orthoptera; family Acrididae; genus Schistocerca; species Schistocerca gregaria. Next base: position 542,341,302 of record NC_064925.1, read on the forward strand.
TAAGGGAGTTATGAGAATTGGTGGAATGTGGCGGCATCCGGCTGAATGCTAAACGTAGTTATGTTGTGGAGCTTATCGTAAAACTGGCTATCCTTTAATAGATAGTCGGATAGCATGTTTTATAGGAACGGAAGAATCAAACATCCAGAGGCTGAATTTGCCCATTGGTTCCAGGTCGTATGAATTGCAATGTCACACACATTTCGGGGGATATGGTTTGCTCTAAATGAATATGATTTTTGAACGCAGTCTAGGAATCAAGCAAAATCAAGCTATGCTATTGGCCAAAAGCAGTGCTCACACCATAGACATAGTTCTCTTAGGTCCATTTTCCCACTCTTGCTTGCTGTGACGTAAATATTCCCTGCTGTTCTTGCAAGTCCACGTACATGAGAAAGAATGGTAGGGGGCAGAAAACCGCCAACTACTCGTAGCACAATAAATAACGTTCCTGCCAATTTACCATCCAGATTAACAGTCGACATAGCTGAATACGAATGCGTTAAGGCATTGACGTTAGTTGATCTTGATACAACTCTCTTCGTACCTCTGATTTCCAGGGTTCCTTTCATATGCATTTCCTTTTCAAATACCGACTGGTCGGAATTGAAAACAAATTCCTTACTGAGCGATGGGATAAGTTTGTTTATCTCAACTACTACAAATTTTTGGGTCGATTCTGCAGTTTTCTGTGCATCGCCAAGTCTGCTTGTCTGAAATTTTGTTATCTTTCGTCTTCCAATTCTGTAGCGCTGGTTGAAGTTATACAACCATCCACTGTTTCCCGTAAAATCACTGCAATCTACGTTGGGCGTAATTTTATGTGCATAACGTAGTAGGTCATTATCATGCACATACTGTCAATCGCATCGAGCATCCTAGAAACGCGAAAACATCAGACTTTGTAACAAGTGTGCCTTTTCGGCCCTTGAATTTCTGTAGTTTTTCTTATGCACTACACGGTCATATTGCCGGCCGCGATGGCCGAGCGGTTCTAGGCGCTTCAGCCCGGAACCACGCGGCTACTAAAGTCGCAGGTTCGAATCTTGCGTCGGGCATGGATGTGTGTGATGTCCTTAGGTTAGTTCAGTTTAAGTAGTTTTAAGTTCTAGGGGACTGATGACCTCAGATGTTAAGTCCCTTAGTGCTCAGAGCCATTTGAACCATACACAGTCATATTGCTGCGGACTTACTCGAAATCTGTCCATAAACATTTTTTTTTACTATGCTGCGGATGATCTTACGTGTACGTAGTTATGTTTAATACCCTCTCGTTGAACAGCGATTGTCCTTTCCTATGTTTCACTGGAGAAGGGACTTGTGTCTCCCTGTACGTACACGTATGAGTGTCTGCAATTGTAATGCACACTGATGCTTGTGTTCGAACCCCACGTCGCCGTACCCTTGTCGACGCCTAATGGCAAGTCATGACGCTAACACTGCTAACAACACAAATAAAGCAGCGCACAGTGTGTGAACTTCATTCCATTGAAGTTGCGCATCCGTACGATAAATAGTTTTCCGTCTACACTGGCTCCAGTAGCGAAAGTTCAATTACAAACAACCTGTATGTATCAAATTGTATTCGTTGGTAGTTCGCATTCCATGCCAATGCTTGAATAATTCGATTGCAGGATCACAGGTAAACTACAATATCGCAGTGAAATCTACTGTTGAGCATGAAAGCGGACGTGTACAGGTCGACCCTAGACAGTAAATGCGCCACATTTTATTGTAACTGACTTGCATCAGACATTAAGAGTGAGTAGCCAGAGTTGTAATGTTGCTGAATTTGTGTGTGTGTGTGTGTGTGTGTGTGTGTGTGTGTGTGTGTGTGTGTGTCTAGACGGGTAACCTTATGTCGACAGGGATGCAAGGAAGCAGGAGAGATTTTGTTTTTGTGGTCAGGGGAATGTGGACTGCGGACTAGTTGGAGAGGAGTTTCTGAAAGGAACAGAGGTCAGGATGGTAGCGTGCCATCACTTGGTAGACGCATCACGCGAGCCTTTATAAACGGTGCTGCTGGCGATTCCGTACTCGCTGTGTCTGCCTCAGATGCTGTCCCCGGCGTGGTATTATAACTCCTCTGCACGTTGTGTGGTTCTTTAGTAGGTACAGGAGCCACGAACAGAAGCCGTTCATGAACAGGGAATTCAGATATTAATGTATTCTATATATGCTGTTGTTGTTGTTGTGGTCTTCGGTCCTGAGACTGGTTTGATGCAGCTCTCCATGCTACTCTATCCTGTGCAAGCTTCTTCATCTCCCAGTACCTAGTGCAACCTACATCCTTCTGAATCTGCTTAGTGTATTCATCTCTTGGTCTCCCTCTACGATTTTTACCCTCCACGCTGCCCTCCAATACTAAATTGGTGATCCCTTGATGCCTCAGAACATGTCCTATCAACCGATCTCTTCTTCTGGCCAAGTTATGCCACAAATGTTTCTTCTCCCCAATCCTATTCAATACCTCCTCATTAGTTGTGTGATCTACCCATCTAATCTTCAGCATTCTTCTGTAGCACCACGTTTCGAAAGCTTCTATTCTCTTCTTGTCCAAACTAGTTATCGTCCATGTTTCACTTCCATACATGGCTACACTCCATACAAAAGCTTTCAGAAATGACTTCCTGGCACTTAAATCTATACTCGATGTTAACAAATTTCTCTTCTTTAGAAACGCTTTCCTCGCCATTGCCAGTCTACATTTTATATCCTCTCTACTTCGACCATCATCAGTTATTTTACTCCGCAAATAGCAAAACTCCTTTACTACTTTAAGTGTCTCATTTTCTAATCTAATTCCCTGAGCATCACCCGAATTAATTCGACTACATTCCATTATCCTCGTTTTGCTTTTGTTGATGTTCATCTTATATCCTCCTTTCAAGACACTATCCATTCCGTTCAACTGCTCTTCCAAGTCCTTTGCCGTCTCTGACAGAATTACAATGTCATCGGCGAACCTCAAAGTTTTTATTTCTTCTCCATGAATTTTAATACCTACTCCGAATTTTTCTTTTGTTTCCTTTACTGCTTGCTCAAAATACAGATTGAATAACATCGGGGAGAGACTACAACCCTGTCTTACTCCCTTCCCAACCACTGCTTCCCTTTCATGTCCCTCGACTCTTATATTTGCAATCTGGTTTCTGTACAAATTGTAAATAGCCTTTCGCTCCCGGTATTTTACCCCTGACATCTTCAGAATTTGAAAGAGTGTATTCCAGTCAACATTGTCAAAAGCTTGCTCTAAGTCTACAAATGCTAGAAACGTAGGTTTGCCTTTCCTTAATCTTTCTTCTAAGATAAGTCTTAAGGTCAGTATTGCCTCACGTGTTCCAGTATTTCTACGGAATCCAAACTGATCTTCCCCGAGGTTGGCTTCTACTAGTTTTTCCATTCGTCTGTAAGGAATTCGTGTTAGTATTTTGCAGCTGTGGCTTGTTAAACTGATAGTTCGGTAATTTTCACATCTGTCAACACCTGCTTTCTTTGGGATTGGAATTATTATATGCTTCTTGAAGTCTGAGGCTATTTCGCCTGTTTCATACATCTTGCTCACCAGATAGTAGAGTTTTGTCAGGACTGGCTCTCCCAAGGCCGTCAGTAGTTCCAATGGAATGTTGTCTACTCCGGGGGCCTATATCTACTATCAAATAAAACATAACACTATTGCCGTAGTTGTAGCGTCAGTTGCTCACAGTAGCTTTGAATGTTGAAAGATAAGCAGATACAGCAGATTTATAAATCAGTGCCTTCAATATAATACACTACTGGCCATTAAAATTTCTATACCAAGAAGAAATGCGGATGATAAACGGGTATTCATTGGACAAATATATTATACTAGACATGTGATTACATTTTTACGCAATTTGGGCTCATAGATCCTGAGAAATCAGTATCCAGAACAACCACCTCTGGCCGTTATAACGGCCTTTATACGCCTGGGCATTGAGTCAGACAGAGCTTGGATGGCGTGTACAGTTACAGCTGCTCATGTAGCTTCAAGACAATGTCACAGTTCATCAAGAGTAGTGACTGGCGTATTGCTCGGCCACCATTGACCAGACGTTTTCAGTTGGTGAGAGATCTAGAGAATGTGCTGGCGAGGGCAGCAGTCGAACATTTTCTGTATCCAGAAAGTCCCGTACAGGACCTGCGTCATGCGGTCGTGCATTATCCTGCTGAAATGTAGGGTTTTGCAGGGATCGAATGAAGGGTAGAGCCACGGGTCGTAACACATATAAAATGTAACGTCCACTGTTCAAAGTGCCGTCAATGCGAACAAGAGGTGATCGAGACGTGTAACCAATGGCACCCCATACCATCACACCGGGTGATACGCCAGTATGGCGATGAAGAATACACGCTTGCAATGTGCGTTCACCGCGATGTCGCCAAACACGGATGCGACCATCACGATGCTGTAAACAGAACCTGGATTCGTCCGAAAAAATGAGGGTTTGCCATTCGTGCACCCAGGTTCGTCGTTGAGCACACCATCGCAGGCGCTCCTGTCTGTAATGCAGCGTCAAGGGTAACCGCAGCCTTTGCCTCCGAGCTGATACTCCGTGCTACTGCAAACGTCGTCGAAGTGTTCGTGCAAATGGTTGTTGTCTTGTAAACGTCCCCATCTGTTGACTCAGGGATCGAGACGTGGCTGCACGATCCGTTACAGCCATGCTAATAAGATGCCTGTCATCTCGACTGCTTGTGATACGAGGCCGTCGGAATCCAGCACGGCGTTCCGTATTACCCTCTTGAACCCACCGATTCCATATTCTGCTAACAGTCATTGGATCTCGACCAACGCGAGCAGCAATGTCGCGATAGGATAAACCGCAATCGCGATAGGCTTCAATCTGATCTTTATCAAAGTCTGAAACGTGATGGTACGCATTTCTCCTCCTAACACGAGGCATCACAACAACGTTTCACCGGGCAACTCCGGTCGACTGCTGTTTGTGTATGAGAAATGGGTTGGAAACTTTCCTGATGTCAGCACGTTGTAGGTGTCGCCACCGGCGCCAACCTTGTGTGAATGCTCTGAAAAGTAATCATTTGCATATCACAGCATCTTCTTCCTGTCGGTTAAATTTCGCGTCTTTAGCACGTCATCTTCATGGTGCAGCAATTTTAATGGCCAGTAGTGTAACTATTCCGTAGATCAAGAGCAGTGGCCACTATGAAAGACTGTAAATGTTATTCAACTGGCACACAAAATGGGGTCAGTACATGAATGTTTGGACTTAAATATACCCGCCGCTGAAGCTCCGGACAGGGGGTTCTCATTGCCAGCGGCGTGATCGTTCGTGGCAGCGCCCTCGTGCCGCGGTGGGAAATCCGCAGTGTAACTGGCGGGGTGAGTATTTGAAAGTGCAGCCGACCGGACAGCGGCCGACACCGCAACCCTCCACGCCCAACTTGGAAGGCGTGGGGAGAGGCCTGTGCCATGGTTGGTGATGAGGCTGGGGGCAGAGCAGACCAGTCCGTGTCCCGACAATGTGTATTGCGAGCGCCAGCGAAACTGCCCAGGGAAATCGAGCACAGGACGCGTCCGACTTCACAGGTAGAGGCAGTGAGGGTGTGCAGAGGGTGCGGGCGAATAGCAGACGGTGGCGGCGTCCATATCCATGGAGGAGGCGACCTTTGGTGTTGGGGCAAAGCCGTCGCAGTGGGCAGGCGGAGACTTCCGTTGCTGAGACGGCCGCGGGTTGAGGCAGCTGCTCGGTACGCAATATACACTCCTGGAAACTGAAATAAGAACACAGTGAATTCATTGTTCCAGGAAGGGGAAACTTTATTGACACATTCCTGGGGTCAGATACATCACATGATCACACTGACAGAACCACAGGCACAGAGACACAGGAAACAGAGCATGCACCATGTCGGCACTAGTACAGTGTATATCCACCTTTCGCAGCAATGCAGGCTGCTATTCTCCCATGGAGACGATCGTAGAGGTGCTGGATGTAGTCCTGTGGAACGGCTTGCCATGCCATTTCCACCTGGCGCCTCAGTTGGACCAGCGTTCGTGCTGGACGTGCAGACCGCGTGAGACGACGCTTCATCCAGTTCCAAACATGCTCAATGGGGGACAGATCCGGAGATCTTGCTGGCCAGGGTAGTTGACTTACACCTTCTAGAGCACGTTGGGTGGCACGGGATACATGCGGACGTGCATTGTCCTGTTGGAACAGCAAGTTCCCTTGCCGGTCTAGGAATGGTAGAACGATGGGTTCGATGACGGTTTGGATGTACCGTGCACTATTCAGTGTCCCCTCGACGATCACCAGAGGTGTACGGCCAGTGTAGGAGATCGCTCCCCACACCATGATGCCGAGTGTTGGCCCTGTGTGCCTCGGTCGTATGCAGTCCTGATTGTGGCGCTCACCTTCACGGCGCCAAACACGCATACGACCATCATTGGCACCAAGGCAGAAGCGACTCTCATCTCTGAAGACGACACGTCTCCATTCGTCCCTCCATTCACCCTGTCGCGACACCACTGGAGGCGGGCTGCACGATGTTGGGGCGTGAGCGGAAGACGGCCTAACGGTGTGCGGGACCGTAGCCCAGCTTCATGGAGACGGTTGCGAATGGTCCTCGCCGATACCCCAGGAGCAACAGTGTCCCTAATTTGCTGGGAAGTGGCGGTGCGGTCCCCTACGGCACTTCGTAGGATCCTACGGTCTTGGCGTGCATCCGTGCGTCGCTGCGGTCCGGTCCCAGGTCGACGGGCACGTGCACCTTCCGCCGACCACTGGCGACAACGTCGATGTACTGTGGAGAACTCACGCCCCACGTGTTGAGCAATTCGGTGGTACGTCCACCCGGTCTCCCGCATGCCCACTATAGGCCCACTAAAGTCCGTCAACTGCACGTACGGTTCACGTCCACGCTGTCGCGGCATGCTACCAGTGTTAAAGACTGCGATGGAGCTCCGTACGCCACGGCAAACTGGCTGACACTGACGGCGGCGGTGAACAAATGCTGCGCAGCTAGCGCCACTCGACGGCCAACACCGCGGTTCCTGGTGTGTCCGCTGTGCCGTGCGTGTGATCATTGCTTGTACAGCGCTCTCGCAGTGTCCGGAGCAAGTATGGTGGGTCTGACACACCGGTGTCAATGTGTTCTTTTTTCCATTTCCAGGAGTGTATATTGACGAAAAACACACTGTGATCATTGCAACATCTTCCATCTATACATTACACCAACTGAACATCACCTGCTGTCTCGCCCAACAGAACAACTGCACACGACATGCTCTCAACTAATACTGCTCTCGACATCCTCTCAACAAGCAGTGCCCACAACAATGTCTCAACTACTACTGCCCCAGTGGAGGCGGCGGAATAATACTCTTTGGCGCAATATCTGGGGCTGTGACTCAGTGTAAGCACCTTTCATATGCCCCTCCTCCACAGGCTAGAATTTAATGGTATTTTTGCAAGCATTGGTAGTTAAAATACCACCAAATTCGTCCAAAAAAATACACACAAAAATAAAAAATGATTTTAATAAGTAAATATCACATAACTAAATAAATTTTATCTTTGCACCGACCCTTCTATAACCTAATATATAAAATACAGTAAGGAATACAAATGCTTACATACATGTGATTTTACATAATAGTTTACACAAGTATCATTTGTTAAACAATGTTTTTAAACAATTCAATCAAGAGCGTCAGCAATGAGGAATAGGTGCAGGTAATAGTCTCAGAACATTTCATAAACAGTAAATACACAAAAAATCCGTTTATACAAATATTCACATAAAATCTTTTCGATAGTTAAATAAACAGGTAGCACTCCTCAGAGCAGTTGACAGTTCCAACAGTAGCATCCAGCAACGGTCAACAGGTGAAAATAGCAGTCTCATAACAATTCATCAGCAGGATTTAAAGAGCTCCAACAGTGGCACCCAGCAATGGCGAGCAGGCGCAGACACCAACAAGTGACACCATTTCTGTAGAAGCAGTTCCATCAGTGGTACTCAGCAATGTTGAACAGCTGCAGTCAGCAACAAGTGAAATCATTTCAGTAGAAGCAGTTCCATCAGTGGCACCCAGTAATGTTGAATAGGTGCAGACAGCAACAAGTGACATCATTTCAGTAGAAGCAATTCCATCAGTGGCATCCAGTAATGTTGAACAGGTGCAGGTAATAGTCCATAATATTCAACAGCAATAATTACACAGTTCATCAGAGTTCCTCAGCAGAAATTAAACATTTCCAAGTGGCACCCACCAATGTTAACAAGTGCAAGCACGAACAACAGTTTGAAAGCACACACAATTGCTTTTACAAAATTATTATCAATGTTCTTACACTAAACATACAAATTATAATAAACACACAAATGATATCAGATAATTGTCATATTAACTATTACAAATACCCAAACATCAGTAAATCTATAATATTTATGGGTGTCAGTGCAAGCCACAAGAAACAAGTAAAATAATATTTAGGAGGTAGTTTATGGGTGTCAGTGCAAGCCACAAGAAACAAGTAAAATAATATTTAGGAGGTAGGTCGGTACCAATTATTTGGGATTAGGAAAGGAAAACACACAAAACACACTCATTCATCTTTCATCCACATATTAAGTACTACTGTGTAATTGAATAGTGTTAAGTGTGTAAATGCAATTTGTCAAAATTTGATGTTCAACATGTGTATCAAGTAGCAGTGGCAGCAGTGTATAATAGTCAATAATAGTTATTCAACGTCATAGTCATCATGTCAGGACCAATGTTTGCCAAACCAAATCAAAATGTACGGTTGCTGAAGCACTGTCACTGTGCCAAGATATGCAAATACTTCCTCTCTCCAAAAAAGTGTATACTGCTTATTGATTTAACTAAGTGTGTGTGTAGACAATCTTCCTTCCACTAGAGTGTTCTAGTCTGCCACCTTCATCCTTCTTGTTCCCTATAAACCAACAAAAGTATGATGCTCCTCACTTACTTACTGTTATCCATCAAAACTCCAATAATCATCAGCATCACATAATCTCAATACTTCAATAATACCTCTTCAATACGTCGATACATATAAACCTTATAACCAATATCATTTACCTTACCTCTTATCCACCAAAACTCCAATAATCATCAACATCACACAATCTCAATACTTCAATAATACCTCTTCAATACGTCCATACATATAAACCTTATACCCAATATCATCATTTCGCTTCCACAACAACTCTTTCCTCTAGTCAGTCTCCTCGAACAAGTACAGATAAAATTCTAGTGAAAACTTTAATTCATCATCCCATACAATCCGAAGACACAGTGTCCACACACAACCACTGTGTAATCCACCTGAGCCAAATCTTTTACTCATTATGAATTATAAAATACATTTTGGTTACCTTGTCCATCATAAAATAAAAGAAAGGCATATATGACCTTCAGTTTGAATAACTTTCAGTAAGTAGGTGCGAGTAGGTAGTATGAATGATTACATTATACTTTGAATGAATAAATCGTAATATTTCACACTGTGTACACCACTTCAAGAAACATAGCAAAACAAAAGCAAACATGTGGAGTATTTCTTTGTGTCAAATGTCACTTGCTATTTCAATGGCTCACGAAGAATGGAGTGTAATAACTGTCAATGATCTAAAGCTAGTGTTGGTATTTCATGTCGTTAGCTTCCTTTCTATTAACATAAATTTATACAGCTTCCATAAAACCACCAGCTCATGTGACTTCAATGAAGTTTCTTGTACCAATGTAGTTCATAGAATTATAGCAGTTTCTTCTCTTAAAATATGAAGCACTGAGCGTAAGCAAAACATGCAATAGCGAGTAAATATACCAGTAGAGAACAGAATGTCAACAAGTGGATGTAGCACAATCCCTACAACGAGGCTCTGCCAAGCGAACAATCTATAATTAATACCATAGTGTAACCTAAACTCCATCTACATCTACATCTATATCCATACTCCGGAAGCCACCTGACGGTGTGTGGCGGGGGGTACCTTGAGTACCTCCACCGGTTCTCCCTTCTATTCCAGGCTCGTATTGTACGTGGAAAGAAGGATTGTCGGTATGCTTCTGTGTGGGCTCTAATCTCTCTGATTTTATCCTCATGGTCTCTTCGCGAGATATACGTGGGAGGGAGCAATACACTGCTTGACTCTTCGGTGAAGGTATGTTCTCGAAACTTTAACAAAAGCCCGTACCGAGCTACTGAGCGTCTCTCCTGCAGAGTCTTCCACTGGAATTTATCTGTCATCTCCGTAACGCTTTCGCAATTACTAAATATTCCTGTAACGAAGCGCGCTGCTCTCCGTCGGATGTTTTCTATCTCTTCTATCAACCCTATCTGGTACGGATCCCACACTGCTGAGCAGTATTCAAGCAGTGGGCAAACAAGCTTATTGTAACCTACTTCCTTTGTTTTCGGATTGCATTTCCTTAGGATTCTTCCAATGAATCTCAGTCTGGCATCTGCTTTACCGACGATCAACTTTATATGATTATTTCATTTTTAATCACTCCTAATGTGTACTCCCAGATAATTTATGGAATTAACTGCCTCCAGTTGCTGACCTGCTATTTTGTAGCTAAATCATAAGGGATCTATATTTCTACGTATTCGCAGCACATTACACTTGTCTACATTGAGATTCAATTGCCATTCCCTGCACCATGCGTCAATTCGCTGCAGATCCTCCTGCATTTCAGTACAATTGTCCATTGTTCCAACCTCTCGATACACCACAGCATCATCTGCAAAAAGCCTCAGTGAACTTACGACGTCATCCACAAGGTCATTTATGTATATTGTGAATAGCAACGGTCCTATGACACTCCCCTGCGGCACAACTGAAATCACTCTTACTTCGGAGGACTTCTTTCGATTGAGAATGACATGCTGCGTTCTGTTCTCTAGGAACTCTTTAATCCAATCACACAATTGGTCTGATATTCCATATGCTCTTACTTTGTTCGTTAAACGACTGTGGTGAACTGATTCAAACGCCTTGCGGAAGACAAGAAACACGGCATCTACCTGTGAACCCGTGTCTATGGCCCTCTGACTCTCGTGGACGAATAGCGCTAGCTGGGTCTCACACGATCGTCTTTTTCGAAACCCATGCTCATTCCTACAGAGTAGATTTCTAGTCTCCAGGAAAGTCATTATACTCCAACATAATACGTGTTCCAAAATTCTACAACTGATCGACGTTAGAGATATAGGTCTATAGTTCTGAACATCTGTTCGACGTCCCTTCTTGAAAACGGGGATGACCTGTGCCCTTTTCCAATCCTTTGGAACGCTACGCTCTTCTAGAGACCTACGGTACACCGCTGCAAGAAGGGGGCAAGTTTCTTAGCTTACTCTGTGTAAAATCGAACTGGTATCCCATCAGGTCCAGCGGCCTTTCCTCTTTTGAGCGATTTTAATTGTTTCTGTATCCCTCTGTCGCCTATTTCGATATCTACCATTTTGTCATCTGTGCGACTAACTAGAGAAGGAACTACAGTGCAGTCTTCCTCTGTGAAACAGCTTTGGAAAAAGACATTTAGTATTTCGGCCTTTAGTCTGTCATCCTCTGTTTCAGTACCATTTTGGTCACAGAGTGTCTGGACATTTTGTTTGGATCCACCTACCGCTTTGACATAAGACCAAAATTTCTTGCGATTTTGTGCCAAGTCAGTACATAGAACTTTACTTTCGAATTCATTGAGCGCCTCTCGCATAGCCCTCCTCACACTACATTTCGCTTTGCGTAATTTTTGTTTGTTTGCAAGGCTTTAGCTATGTTTATGTTTGCTGTGAAGTTCCCTTTGCTTCCGCAGCAGTTTTCTAACTCGGTTGTTGTACCTCGGTGGCTCTTTTCCATCTGTTACGTTCTTGCTTGGCACATACTCATCTAACGCATATTGTACGATGGTTTAGAACTTTGTCCACTGATCCTCAACACTATCTGTACTTGAGACAAAACTTTTGTGTTGAGCCGTCAGGTACTCTGTAATCTGCTTTTTGTGTCTTTTGCTAAACAGAAAAATATCCCTACCTTTTTAATATTTCTATTTACGACTGAAATCATCGATGCAGTAACCGCTTTATGATCGCTGATTCCCTGTTCTGCGTTAACTGTTTCAATTAGTTCGGGTCTGTTTGTCACCAGAAGGTCTAATATGTTATCGCCACTAGTCGGTTCGCTGTTTAACTGCTCAAGGTAGGTTTCAGATAAAGCACTTTTAAAAAATTCACTGGATTCTTTGTCCCTGCCACCCGTTATGAACGTTTGAGTCTCCCAGTCTGTATCCGGCAAATTAAAATCTCCACCCAGAACTATAACATGGTTGGGAAATCTACTCGAAATATTTTCCAAATTATCCTTCAGGCGCTCAGCCACAGCAGCTGTTGAGCCAGGAGGCCTATAGAGACATTCAATTACCATGTCTGAGCCTGCCTTAACCGTGACTTTCACCCAAATCATTTCACATTTCGGATCTCCGTCAATTTCTTTCGATACTATTGCACTTCTTATCGCTATAAACACACCACCCCCTTCACTGTCCAGCCTGTCTCTGCGGTATACATTCCAGTCTGAGTTTAGGATTTCCTTACTGTTTACGTCTGGTTTCAGCCAACTTTCTGTCCCTAGTACTATATGGGCAATTTGACAGTTTATTAATGAGAGCAGTTCTGGGACCTTTCTATAGACGCTCCTGCAGTTTACTATTAGCACAGTAATATTGTTATTCCCTGTTGCATTTTCCCTACTCCTAACTCGCCGCATCTCAGGAGGCGTCTTGTCGGGCCTAAGGAGGCAATTCTCTAACCTAAAAAACCCACATGTGCACTCCACACATACTCTGCTACCCTTGCAGCCGCTTCCGCGTGTAGTGCACACCTGACCTATTGAAAGGGACCCTACATTTCTCCACCTGATAGCGGAGGTTGAGAAATTTGCACCCCAGATCTCCGCAGAATCGTCTGAGCCTCTGGTTTAAGCCTTCTACACGGTTCCAAACCAGAGGACCGTGATCGGTTCTGGGAACGATACTACAAATAGTTAGCTCAGATTCCACCCCGCGAGCGATGCTTTCCGCCTTCACCAATTCCGCCAACCGCCTGTACGAGCTGAGGATGACCTCTGAACCCAGACGGCAGGAGTCATTGGTGCCGACATGAGCAACAATTTGCAGTCGGGCGCACCCAGTGCCTTCTATCGCCGCCGGTAGGGCCTCCTCCACATCTCGGATGAGACCCCCCGGCAAGCAGAGTGAACACTGGCCTTCTTACCCGCGCTTTCCGCTATTTTCCTAAGGGGCTCCAACACCCGCCTAACGTTGGAGCTCCCCATAACTAATAAACCCCTCCCCCCGTGTGCCTGCTCGGACCTTGCTGAAGGAGCGGCCACATGTCCACTCACAAGCAGAGTGGGCGATGCCACACGGCCAGCCTCCACATTGAACCCCCGCCTCGTGCGCCGCGAACGCCGCTGAACCCGCCACTCCCCTTGGGGAGAGGGTGGCCCAACCGCGACCAGTACCCACAATGATGTCTCGACAGCAGGGACAGTGGGTGAAGCATGTAACACCTGGGGTGTACCATGCGACGCACCAGACTCCCCACTGCCGCTACACTCCGAGGCAGCAGCCTGAAGACGGCTGACTGCGGCCATTAACACGCTCAGCTGTTCGCGAAGAGTGGCCAGCTCCTCCTGCGTCCGTACACAGCAGTCACACATCCTATCCATCCTAAGGAATCAATTTACTGTAGAGAGTTAATCAACTTTTAACTAGACTGCTAATTCACTAAAGGCGGCTGATTGTTGACTAATATGTTGTTGCTAGACACTTCTTGTAGAAAACAATGAAAATAGTACTACCTGTCTCTGGACTGTATTGAAAACAAACACTAGCACTACTGAGACTATGGTTGCCTAAAGGGAATCTTTCTGAATGTATTCAAAACAAACACGAAATCTATGGATCACTATTACTAGCACTCGACAATTAAAGCTTCTTAAAAGCAAAAACACACGGAAGAAGAAGTGAGAACTAAGAAAAATACAGTTAATACTTAAATTAAGGTAGCTCGCTGCACAGCAGACGTTAAGCAGACGGCAGTTACGACGACACTGTAACATGTTCGTACACAGTATAGAACCATTTCTATATACCAAATTAAAGAGTAGTAATGACAACAAAACAGAAATGTGTAAATACAAGCAAGAAAACTACAGTTAATACTAAAATTAAGGTAGCTCGCTGCACAGCAGACATTAGTTACGATGACACTCTAACATGTTCGTACACAGTATATAAGCATTTCTATATACCAAATTAAAGAGTAGTAATGACAACAAAACAGAAATGTGTAAATACAAGTAAGAAAAATACAGTTAATACTTAAATTAAGGTAGCTCGCTGCACAGCAGACGTGAAGCAGACGGCAGTTACGACGACACTGTAACATGTTCGTACACAGTATATGAGCATTTCTTTATACCAAATTAAAGAGTAATTATGACAACAAAACAGAAATTGTTAATTTTCAATCCATACACAAAGCAGCAAGTATATAACATACATAATAAACAGGTCATTAGCATCATATCAGCATAAGCAAATAAATGTTCATATGTAATCTCAGTAAGTCATCATGAAGGCGCAAGCAGATATATCACAAAGTATAACTTACATACATAACCATATCAGCACAACTAATCAGGTGACAATTATAATTTAAATAAATAGGCACAGCAGGCGCATAATAAAAAATATGACATCAGTGAATAAAGCAGAGCAGCCAAGCGATGCATAATATACATAAGCAACAACCCTGTTCATTAATCTATCATTATCAAAATCAGTAAACACAAATTATAAATCACATGATCGCGAGTAGCTAATTATGTATTTCTTCTTCGAAATTACATTTTTCCTGAAATTTTATCGATAGCAAGTCTTCTTAACGTCGGACACTCACAGTATTTACCTGAAGTTCTTAAATATTTTATACAACTGTATCCTGAAAAAAAAAATTGAACGTTAATATCATAATTTATCAAGTCACTATAGCTTAATACTGAATTTAATCGAAGGAACTAGACTGTGTATTTGTCTACGGCTGTCAGTGCATTTGCACTGGGCGCTCTATCAGTTGTAGGCACGCGTGACGTAGGAAGTAATTGTTTGCGGTCAACGACTGCCTTGTGCGGCGCGCAGACTTGACTGTTGCTTTGAGTATGTGCCGCCGCCGGGAGAACACGGCGCGGTATCCTTGTATTCTCTGCATTTTCACTTGCAACTGATAATTTCTCAAAAGGATGTCATTCCACAAAAATTTTAACGTTCGATATAGCGCCGTAATTTAAGAGTTTCTACTTCGACAGGGTTATCATATATAATTTAGCCAACTCTATATGGACCGTTATAAGGCAGAAAAAATTTGCGACACAAGCCTTTTCCTTTGTGAGACAAACGATGAGACTTAATTAACACCTTTTGACCAACGGATAAAGTTTTTAAACGACCAGGACGTTTGGCTGATTTCTTTCTTCTAGCAGCCGCAGATGCAATATTTTGTAGAGCCCGGTTGACAACTTCAGAATGCCGCAGTTTTCGTGTAGGCGGAAAAGGAACGATTTCAGAAATGCGATTTGTCGGTGCTTTATTTTTTAATATCAATATAGGCGGTAAAGAAGTTGAATCATTAGGGAGTTCATTCAGAATGTTTTGAAAAATATGAAGATACTGATCCCACGTTTTCTGATCATGATGACAATAAAGACGACACAATTTATTGATTTCCTTCATCCATCTCTCTGAAGCGTTAGATTGAGGGTGAAAAAGTAAAATGAAAATTGGTTTAATCTTACGACGCCGTAGAGTACGAAGCCAAATTTTAGAGCGAAACTGTGATCCATTATCTGATGAAACTTTATCAGCATGACCCACTTCTTTAAGAAAATGTTTGATGAAAGCATTAGATACTGAACGAGCTGTTGCTTTACGTAAAGGTGTAGAACACACATATTTTCATGTCAATTCCACTGCTACCAAAATGTACACAAAACCATTAGCACAACGAACCACTAGACCGAACAAATCGACTGCAGGCATCTCTTTTAATTTCGCTGGAATGATAGGAAACAACGGTGCTCTATAAGAAATAGTAGGCGGCTTAGCCTTTTGACATAATTTTCATTTGGCAAGAACAATTCGAATACGTTTTTCCATATTACTGAAGTAGCAATTTTCTCGTAATTTATGGGAGCATTTTCTGGGACCAAAGTGTGCATAACTGAAATGTGTATACCAAATCAATTTATTAACCCATTCATCATGATTACAAACTAACCAAACAGAGTTGTCAACCGATTTTCGTTTAAAAAGAATATCATTGCGACCTAAATAATACTGTCTAATCGCTACGCTTTCCTTTGTCATAAGGCTGGTATCTATTGCCCTATCTGTATCTATTGCCCTGTCTGTTTCGTCTGTCATTTCCAAACTTACCGTTATAACGTCCATTCCGATCCTTATCCCTTCTCTCTGAAAATCTTTTGTGATTGTTGTTGTTGTTGTTGTGGTCTTCAGTCCTGAGACTGGTCTGATGCAGCTCTCCATGCTACTCTATCCTGTGCAGCTTCTTCATCTCCCAGTACCTACTGTACCCTACATCCTTCTGAATCTGCTTAGTGTATTCATCTCTTGGTCTCCCTCTACGATTTTTACCCTCCACGCTGCCCTCCAATACTAAATTGGTGATCCCTTGATGCCTCAGAACATGTCCTACCAACCGATCCTTTGTTGTAGACAAGTTGTGCCACAAATTCCTCTTCTCCCCAATAGTGTTCAGTACGCCCTCATTACCTCAATAATTACATGATCTACCCATCTAATCTTCAGCATTCTTCTGTAGCACCACATTTCGAAAACTTCTATTCTCTTCTTGTCCAAACTATTTATCGTCCACGTTTCACTTTCATACATGGCTACACTCCATACAAATACTTTCAGAAAAGACTTCCTGACACTTAAATCTATACTCGATGTTAACAAGTTTCTCTTCTTCAGAAATCCTTTCCTTACCATTGCCAGTCTACATTTTATATCCTCTCTACTTCGACCATCGTCAGTTATTTTGATTATCGTCACTGAAAAAATTACAAAACGTTCCGTCGTCGTTGTCATACTCAAGTTCTTGTAGCAAAGTCTTAAAAGTTTCAATGTCGTCTTTACATATTCCGGCTAAAGCAATGTGTCTTATCGATTGTGGCAGCTTAGGTAAACAAATGCGTATTAATTTAGTCGGGCTATAAGGGTTGGAAAGGAATTGATTCTTTCGAATCATGTCTTCAAAGTATTCTGCCGGCGTGCGGATCTCAGACTGTTTAAAATTACGCTGCATAATAAGACTATGTTAGACTCTGTCTTGCGTGTTTTCGCACCAATATGCCGATAGAAGAGCATGATAAAAATCATTTAAATTATTACAACCTCTAATAAGTGCGCGCATGCACGTCGCCGGTTCGTTTTTCATCAATATCTTGAAAACTGTCACTTGTGGGTAAAATAGTCACATCCTGTTATTCCTTACTGACTCCTTCTCTAGATAGATTGATAGTTGAAGATTTGTTTTGATGGATACAAAGAATAGTAAAAGAGTAGGCAGCAGTGAAGAAAACTAAAAGGGAAATAGCACCACTACAGCTCGGGGCCCTGTGCACGCTACGGCACATATTCACTTAGTGGAGCGAATCCCCTGAGGACCTAAATAACCACGCATAAATTCCAGTTTGTGACTTAGTGGCCAATTTGGTGAAAGTGCGTACATAAATTGATCTAACCATGAACATGGATGTATGTCATTCTTAGAATTGCGAAAGACCTTAAATTTCCGGACAGTTAAAAAGTGTTTTTAGTCAAAGTTTTCGCCTCGTGGCGACAAAGACCTACCGCGTCTGCCCCAATCCGGATGTCGATTATTGTCAAGTTCGCGCGCCTGGCGCTCTCTTGTTGCATCATAAATTATTTTCTTCAAAACCCGCTGCTATCGGTGATTCTAAATTTCTTCTACTGTCTTTTCTTACGATTTCACTTTCAATTTGTTTAACTTGCTTTCTTAACGCCTCAAATTCCATTTTAACGCGTTCATTAAATTTTACCTGATTTTCAACATGTTTATTTATATTCTGGTACTCTTTTGTTTCTGCAAATGACAATGGAGCTGTATCATCTGAATCTCTGTCAATTTATCTGAAATCTCGTCAATTCTTTCCGATGAGTCACCTATTTGTTCTTCCTGTTTATTTACGTCTTCCGTAAGTGTCGCGACTCGGGTTTCAGTATTGACACATTTAGAAGTTAACTGTTCATACTGTTGTGTTAGGTTATTTATTCTGTCATTTCGTACGGATTCCTAGATTCTTTCAAATATTTCTTCCTTATCGTGTGCACGTTGAAGATTTAACTCTGAAAATTTTTGTACTATCATGCGATCCCTTTCTTCCTGTTCTCTACCCTGTTCCTTTTGTCTAATTTCTATTGAAATTAATTTATTATTGTGAGCATTAGAAATAGGTTGTAATTCTTCTCTAATTTCTTTCTTTAATTCATCGTTCATGCTTTTAAAACATATCCCTATTCGTGAGTCTAACCGTGTTTCCATTGTTCCCATATCAGTTTCTAACCATGTTGCCACTGTCTGTAATTCAGATGCTAGCTGTGATCCCAAATTTAATATTGCATTCATCAACTGCTCCATATTAACTGGTTCGAAATTCTTTACGCCCCTAACTCTTCCTGTAAAAATAACTTCCTTCGTCATACCTGCAAAGCTACCTGTGTTCGATACTATTCCAGAATCTTCTGTCGTTTATCTCGTATTCTGAAAATTTTTCGATTGTGAAAAATTTTGAACTGGTTTCGGACTATTTTCCCGGCTTATTAAATTGTTTTCTACTCCATTATTCATCATACTGTTCTCCTGTGTTGGCGAGTTCGCCATGTTAACAATTTCGTCATTCTGACTATCCATCAATTTTGCCTTTTTCATTGACTGCGTAATCATTTACAAAAC
The DNA here is from genome assembly GCF_023897955.1 of Schistocerca gregaria. Taxonomy (NCBI): domain Eukaryota; kingdom Metazoa; phylum Arthropoda; class Insecta; order Orthoptera; family Acrididae; genus Schistocerca; species Schistocerca gregaria. The sequence goes on from NC_064925.1 coordinate 542,360,393, forward strand.
ATACAAAACTCGTCACTATACGAAAATTACACACAGTGTAACATTTTATCACCAATAATACCACTCACACGAAATGCTTCCCGACAAACACGATTAACGAACAATTAAAACCTTCACAATTGCACAAAATTGTCAAACCCGTATACGACTCATCAAAAATTAAATTCTACAAAAATACCATTAAAAGAATGACAAGACAACTATAAATGTTTAGTTACCAAATCTGCACATGCAATATAGACTACAATTACTAAACTACAAATTACTACAACAATACTACTGTCTGCTATTTTTACTATCAAAAGAATTCCAAGGGACGATCCGAAGCAGCGGTCGCCACGTGCATGGGGGCTTAATTAAAATGATAATTTTAGTAGCTGTGTGTCCGGTTACGAAATCTCGTAACCGGTTGGCCCTGAGTAATATTAGGACGCAATCTGGCTGCATAGAATAACAATAAAGAATGAAAGGAAATTTCCGTTAACACAATTGATTAATTAAGTCCCCTGCCAACTATAAAAGCTACGAAACAACAAAGCACAAGTGTAACTGTTCTGTGTGTGTGGTAGTGTGACTCAACGTACATGTATCTGGCACGGTTCTTCCTCAATATGACAAGGTATTTTAAACACCATTTACAATGAACTAATTGAAAAACCAAAAATACTATAATTGCACATAGAAGCCAGAATTACAAATCTAATACATGAACACGACCCAGATGCTTTGTTGACTGAACCTGTGACCAAGAGGCATTGTCATTAAAGAAATGTGAAATAATCTTTTCTTTTACTTCAGTATATATTGACGAGAAATACACTATGATCATTGCAGCATCTTCCATCAATACATTACACCAACGGAACAGCATCTACTCTCTCGCCCAACAGAACAACAACTGCACTCGACATCCTCTGAACTACTACTGCCCCAGTGGAGGCGGCGGAATAATAATCTTTGTCGCAATCTCTGGGGCTGTGACTCAGTGTAGCCACCTTTCAGTGCCTCCGTTGCCGCGAGTAGTATACTGCGCTTTGCCAGCAGGTTGGGAAACAACGCCACATCCCCATTGTAAGACGTGTATATTTCTATCGTTTATTGTCAAACGACAATTTATGAAAGATATTTATATTTTATTAATAGGATTATGTAGGAATAATTAATATTTGCAATTTTGGAAATAATTGTGGTAGCAGGGAATTTCTGCACCAAAGTATTGCTGGCGGGAGAGACCGCAGATTGATATAATTTTAAAAAGGGCGGGAGAGATAGCGTACGGATACATTTTAAGAAAAGAGCGGGAAAGACCACGCATTGATACATTTTGTTATGTGGTAGCAGGGATTGGCTGCACAAGAAAGCGTTGTTGGCAGAGACCGCACTTTAGCGTTCGTAGGAAGTCAGTAGAAAGCGAGATGTGAAGCGAGTCGGTAGCGGGTCTGAAGCGAGAGGTTGAGAGGAGCGGTGTGCCTGCCAGCCACCAGCTATGGTTTACAAGAGATTATAAACGGATGTACAGAGACATCAGATAACTATTATCAAAAGAGGAACTAATGTTATTGAATTATTTTCTTTGAGAAACCCAAGACTACTGAAGGCATGTTTGCTCAATGCTAGTTGTAAGATTATTGTAAAAAGTAAGTCCCGTTTGAACGTTTGTAAAATCATTTCATTACCAACAGTAAATATTTGAAGAATCATTTTCAGAATATAATTAATTTTTGCCAGCAATATTGCATTGCTGATTATAATCCATCCCAAAAACCATCAATGTAAACTGTGCAAAATGTTAGTGTTGTCAAGAAAAAGTTTAACTATGAATTACGTAACTTCAGTCAAATTAATTAAAGAATAACGTCAGCTTTTCTATTAAAGAATAGAGTCAGCTTGGTACTAAATACAGCCACTTATTATAACAACCCACCAGCAGCTAATAAAGTAAAAGAGAGTAAGTATATTCATGTCACAGTTCGATGTAGCAGTCAGATGGCGATCCAGTAACAGTAAAAAAGGTAAGGAACAGTTTTGGGTTATTGCAGATAACGACTGAGGGCCACGACGACACATTCTATGTTTCGTCGAAATAATCAGCAAATCACATTTAATATTAAATTTGTATGCGAAAATTGCACTTATTATTATCGAGAAAGAGAATTACTTTCAAAGGGAAGATTTCATTTGTTATTATTCAGTAAGAGATAGAAATCCTAAGGGAAGGTTTTATAGGTTATTGTAGAAGGGAAGGTTGCGTAGAAAAAGAGATATAGAGGAGACGGGAAGGGTTCACCATAAATGTGACTTCTTGTACATTCGATATTGAACTTTGACGTTCGGTGAAAACTTTGTGGTGAAGTCTTGAGGAGGAGCAGAGCAGTAATGTTGAAGCAAATGTTGCAAGATCCGATGCCATCTCCCATGGAAACGTTCTGCCAGTGGAATGTCAGCAGCAGGTAAAGTACGACGTGAACTCAGAAACACCATCAGTAAGACATCTTCATGTGTATGTGCAGTGCGAAGTTTTGACGTTTGCATGTTGAATGCTCGAACGAAACGTTCGGCTTCGCCATTAGACTGTGGCGAGGATGGCGCTGTCCTGACATGCTTTATTCCATAGTGTTTGCAAAACTGTGCAAATTCTTTGGAAGATAAAGGAGGACTATTGTTTGAAACAGTTGTTTATGGCGAGCCTTCGAGAGAAAGTACAGAAGAAGGCGCCTTGATAGTGCTGGAGGCATTTGTCGAATGCATTGGGATAACAAAAGAGTGTTTGTTGTACCCATCGACGATAATCGACCGACCAGTTTGCCAAAAGGAGGCAGAAAAGTCCATACGGAGGTGTTGCCATGGAGCATCAGAACGTGGCCAGGAGAAAAATTCCTGGCGCGGAGTGGCAACATTGTTTGCGTAAGCACGACGTTGTGCCATCACACTTTCTGTCCGCTTAGCTAAATCAAAGCACATACAATGTTGGCGCGCCAAATGCTTAGTGTGAACTGTTCCCCAAGTACCTCTATGTTGTTGTTGTTGTTGTTGTTGTTGTTGTGGTCTTCAGTCCTGAGACTGGTTTGATGCAGCTCTCCATACTACTCCATCCTGTGCAAGCTTCTTCATCTCCCAGTACCTACTGCAACCTACATCCTTCCGAATCAGAAGACTTCATACCTGCTGTTGCAATGAGGCGAGGATTAACAGTGTTGTCTGTTCGTTAGGCGTGTGGGGCAGAGTCCCATCATTCAGAAGAAATTCACTGTTAAAATGAGCAATGTATCTTCGTACTAAGGGATCGGAAATACATTTCTGAGAGCGCCGCCATCTTTTACGAATGTAGCTTTTCAGCAAACATAGTGATTGGTGATGCTCCATGTTTTGTGCGATCCGCCGAAAATCAGTAGGGAAAGAATCCAGTGCTTGTGAACCAGGAGAATCAGTATGAAAACGAGAAGCTTCAAATACTTCGAATGCTGCATCTGGCCGAGACAATGTATCGGCGTTTCCATCAGGCGTTACAGAATTTCATACCGATAATTCGACAATTCGACACTCCGCTGCATAGTGAAAATCTCACTCTGCAAACATCCCTCAGGCTATGGCTAAGCCATGTCTCCACAGTATCCTTTCTTTCAGGAGTGCTAGTTCTGCAAGGTTCGCAGGAGAGCTTCTGTAAAGTTTGGAAGGTAGGAGACGAGATACTGGCAGAAGTAAAGCTATGAGTACTGGGCGGGAGTCGTACTCGGTAGCTCAGTTGGATAACCTATAAAACCTTCCCTGAGAAACGCCCGCATCTCGTGGTCGTGCGGTAGCGTTCTCGCTTCCCGCGCCCGGGTTCCTGGGTTCGATTCCCGGCGGGGTCAGGGATTTTCTCTAGCCGGCTCGGTAGCTCAGCGCGTTCGGTCAGAGGGCTAAATGCCCTCTGTAATAAAAAAACTGAGTCAATCGATCAAAAACGAACATAAATGGATGTCTTACGACGTCCGCCCCGAGCAGATGCAACGAACAAAAGCGAACAAAATGAGATTAAAAAAAGAAAAGGTGGTAGAGCACTTGCCCGCGAAAGGCACAGGTCCCGAGTTCGAGTCTCGCTCGGGCACACAATTTTAATCTGCCAGGAAGTTTCTTATCAGCGCACACTCCACTGCAGAGTGAAAATCTCATTCTGGAAACATCCCTCAGGCTGTGGCTAAGCCATGTCTCCACAGTATCCTTTCTTTCAGGAGTGCTAGTTCTGCAAGGTTCGCAGGAGAGCTTCTGTAAAGGCTGGAAGGTAGGAGACGAGATACTGACAGAAGTAAAGCTGTGAGTACCGGGCGTGAGTCGTGCTCGGTAGCTCAGATGGTAGAGAACTTGCCCGCGAAAGGCAAAGGTCCCGAGTTCGAGTCTCGGTCGGGCACACAGTTTTAACCTGCCAGGAAGTTTCAAGGAAGCTTTTGCTCCGTGACTCGGGAACTTGGTTTACGGATGAAGCAGTGCAGTCAGAGGGTTATGTCCATGACCAGGAAAGATTTTCTGATGTACACGTAATGAAGAAATTTTGTGACACCATACGTTATAGCCAGGGTGTCATTTTCATGCTGACCATTATTAACCTAAGCGCTGTTCAAAGATTTCGAAGCAAATACGAAATTTGCGGGACAAAACTGCCCTGACGCTATGAGACGCGGCATCTACAGCAAGCACAAGTGGTTCGAGGGAATCACAGTGCATAATGCATTGCTGACAAAGCAATGCATTTTTCAGCCTTTGAAAAACTTGGTCATAGTCTGTTGTCCAGTAGAAGGGAACATTTTTACGTCTGAGAGGGCTCAGAGGCGCGGCAATTTGCACCGCATTAGGAATTAACTTTAAAGTCAATCTTCGGAGAACAGCTAGCAGTTCATGTAAATTCTTAGAAAATGGCAAGTTATGAATTATTTGCAAATGTTTCGTCTAAGGACAGGCGCCAGTGTCATCGATGACATGTCGTAAGTATTCAATCACTATGTTGAAAAAAGGACATTTCTGCAAGTTACACTTGAGGATCGTCTCAATTACAATTTGAAAAAGACAGTCCAAATTTTTAAGGTGTCGTCCTGGTGTTTGTCTGGAGACGCTTATGGCGTCAAGATAATTAAAATGAGAAGGCACCTTGGCCGTTACTTGTTCAAGAAATTTTTGAAACAACGTATTTGAAGAAGCACTTCGAAAAGTAGGCGTTCATATTCGAACAAACCAACAAGATTATTCACAAGAGGATTTTTCTTTGTCTCTTTGTCCAATGGTAATTGAAGATTAGATGAACTGTCTTCACGTGCCGGCCGCGGTGGTCTCGCGGTTCTAGGCGCGCAGTCCGGAACCGTGAGACTGCTACGGTCGCAGGTTCGAATCCTGCCTCGGACATGGATGTGTGTGATGTCCTTAGGTTAGTTAGGTTTAAGTAGTTCCAACTTCCAGGAGACTGATGACCTCAAATGTTAAGTCTCATAGTGCCCAGAGCCATTTGAACCATTTAGAAAACGCAAAACAATAATCACTCTAAGAAAAAAATATGAACAAACAACTAAAAGGCTGTCGAACTACATACCGTGCCGGGCAGCATCAACACGGCGAGAAAAAACACACTGCCGGAAAACTACTTTAACGACCAGGCAGGTAACTGGGGCGTTAACGGCCACAAGGAAGAAAACACCGCTGGTGCACTTCACTGATAAGTAACAACCAATTTAACAGTTAAAGACTGTGCAGGAAGACAGCTCAAAATTTCGCCGACTCCAACACACCCCATGTTGCTGCTAGCCGGAGCGGCCCAGGAAGCAGCAACCGGCAATGAAGAGATGTCACAGCAATTGAGGTTTCGTAGCAGGTTAACGGATCACTCAACTTCAGTGTCCAGTTCCGGTGGGCATCGAACTTTGCAGCTCGCAGCTAGCGCCTCACAATCCGACAGTGCGCACGCTGCCAGCGGTCCAGGGCTGAGCTGGAGCCGCGAAGACTTCCTCTCTGCTCTGTTCCAACCGACCGACTGCCGCACACACACCACTGCACGGAAATATAGCGGCACACCAAAGATGGTAGAGCGGTACGAGTATCGATATGCGCTGCTGCTGCCACTGACAGAGGCAAGTCAGCAACTCGTCATGGTAGTAACTCAGGGAGAAATAAGACGCCTACCGATTGTGACAAAATGCCAAAGAACAAACCGCATCAACGCGAGCCGGCCACGGCTCATGCGGCATGGGAAACTTTTGTGCCAGTAACATGTACATTGTCCTGTACGTCTAATATGAAGGAATCAGACTCATCCGCACCGAAAATATTTGAGCTCGTGCGCCTGCAGACTGCAGTGAAAGCGATTTCCGTAGTCGTGTTTTCGTGTTTTGCTGGTAAGCGGGACATTCTCAGCACTGAAACGCTGCTGCCGTTATAGACAGTGAAATACAGGCTTGGTGTCTGCAGAGGTTGCTGGCCGATTTTTTCATATGTTTCCAGGTTAAGCAAACGTGATAGATACTCCGTTATCTAGTTTAAAAGCACTGATTGGGTAAATTTGCAATGTAATCCACAGTGTGCGGTGCTTCTCTGTATACAGTTGTCTGTTACGTGTTGTGGAAAATTGTTCTCTGTTTCCAACTGCGCACTTGAGTGTTTTCGTGAATATCGAGGTTGGGAGAGTCTGAAGTGTGTGGTACTCGCATTAAAAAGCAAGCATTGCGTTTTCTGCAACTTTGTTTGTCTGACTTTTGAGCAGGAGGAGGAGCAGAATCTGAACACGAAATGACATTTATTTCCACCCGTTTCTGCTTTGCTTTATTCCCACGTGAGACAGGGGAGAGCTTTCTAGTATTTTGCAGGCGCACCGGTTTTGTACGTCCCGTGCGATGACAAAAATTGTATTCCGCTTGTCTGAAGAAGCAGTTCGTCCGATCGTGGGTGACACAGCATTACACATATGTTGTGTCCATAGTTCCACGTAGTCAGTGCGTACACAACTTTCCCAATAGAGCGCGCCCCGCTAAGCACAACAGCGCAGGCGCAGCGCTCGTCCGTCCCCGCACTACGAGATGGCGATGCCATAGAGACGGACCAAATTCTGCTTCCGCCGATCCGTGTATTAATATGTAACGCAGCCAATGAGATTGCTGCTAACGTAGAACCTTTTCTCCTCGCGGATCACACTCGCGCAGTGATACCTGAACGCGCGAGGTATTATAATGAGTGTACAGACCTCCGATTAGTCAGTCTGCATTATTCTGTAGTCAAGTTTCAGTCTGCGCCTAATAACATTACCCTATTCATGTTCATAGCCATGAAGATAAATGACTAGACACTTTGTCCAGTATCAGAGATATGTGAGAATAAGATTAATGTACCAAGACCAAAGGAACTTCAGATTGTCAATTGTAAACAGCATCCAGAATCAAGTTATGTAATGTCTATGTTTTTTATTATTTTAATAAATGTGTGTGAAAATTAATCAAGTTCTGTTTAAAGTTGTCACCGTCAATCTGCTACTCCAAGCGTGCAAGTGGCATTTCTATCGTCTGACCTGACGGCATAAGATAAACACGCCACGATAAGACCACGAGACATATTGCTGACACTCTCCTTCGTTAGAGGGACTAGTCAAATAATCTGATGGTGTGTGTACCGAAGGTCTTACAGTACGCACACCAGAATGGCGACGAGGTACTAAGGAAACAGATGATTTTAGCACAATTACGGATGACCACGTGTGAGCCTGAAATAAAATGGAATTACAGTAGCCTTCTGGAAGATACATACTAGACTGCTAACCAGCTCTCTTGGAGCTAAAATATCATTATTGCAGTAATCTAGTCGCCCTTGGGATTTTCAGATAACCATGGACCTCACGGCGCAGATCGTAAATCTCATGGCACAAATACAACAGACGCAGCAACATACGACTTCGCTTTGTTCGGAGCGGGGGCACTGTAATTGGCGTAGCCCGGGCGCTGCAAATGCCTGTGGGTAATGTGTTCGGCCTTGTTTACACGGTGCTGGGAGGTAGGGCTGTATCTGGGGCATGGGTAGTTTGTCTCAGGTGAAACGATAGCTGTTTGACACAAATCTTGCTAAGCTATATCTTGAAATTCCCGTGTATCGATAATTTAAAGTACTTCACTGAGGCTGGGGTTGCAATGCTGCAGAATTTATGCCCTCAATCTCTGATCTCACAGTTTCTGAAGCATTTCATGCTGATAAATTGCGCCACAGGAAAAAAATTGGATTTTGCAGTCTATAGTCATGCCCTGGAATTCCGCAGTCTATTCTTTACAGGACTGATCACTACGACATTGCACGTGGAAATATTTATACGGTGCAGCAGCAACGTGTATTTGATTCTCAAAAAATGTGTCTAATCTTGCAGTTATGACATCATAGCACTGGGTTGGGGACTGACTGAGGGGCACCAATTTCACTAGGGGGAAGTGGACATACACTTTTACTCATAGAAAGAAAAGTCCACAACGTAATTCACCTGTGCTGTTATAGGCGTCGAAATGTTGGGGCAGCTATGTTATGTATTCTTTCCATGTTTTCTTGATCTGATCGAACTGTCAGAATGGCGGAGACAGCAGCTGAATTCCTTCTTTAGCCTTTGGCTCCTCTTGGTGCCGGGCTGGTTGCATTTCCCTATCTAATTCCCTCAGCATCACCCGACGTAATTCGACTACATTTCATTATCCTCGTTTTGCTTTTGTTGATGTTCATCTTATATCCTCCTTTCAAGACACTGTCCATTCCGTTCAACTGCTCTTCCAAGTCCTTTGCTGTCTCTGACAGAATTACAATGTCATCGGCGAACCTAAACGTTTTTATTTCTTCTCCATGAACTTTAATACCTACTCCGAATTTTTCTTCTATTTCCTTTACTGATTGCTCAATATAACATCGGGGACAGGCTACAACCCTGTCTCACTCCCTTCCCAACCGCTGCTCCCCTTTCATGCCCCTCGACTCTTATAACTGCTATCTGTTTTCTGTACAAATTGATAATAGGCTTTCGCTCCCTGCTTTTTAGCCCTGCCACCTTTAGAATTGGAAAGAGAGTATTCCAATCAACATTGTCAAAAGCTTTCTACAAGGATAAATAGATCTCACCGCAAAGAAAACCGCCTTTGCCTCGGTGACTGCCACCCCAACTCGCGTATCATATCAGTGACACTCTCACCCCTGTTGCGCGATAACACGATACGAGCTGCCCTTCCTTGCAGTTTTTCGATGTCTTCCGTCAGTCCTACCTGGTAAGGATCCCATACCGCGCAGCAATATTCCAGCAGAGGACGGACAAGTGTAATGTAGGCTGACTCTTTAGTGGGTTTGTCGCATCTTCTAAGTGCTCTGCCAACAAAGCGCAGTCTTTGTTTTTCCTTCCCCACAATATTATCTGTGTGATCTTTACAATTTAAGTTGCTAGCAATTGTAATTCTCAGGTATTTAGTCGAATTGACAGCCCTTAGATTTGTGTGATTTATCGTATATCCAAAATTTATCGGATTCTTTTAGTACCCATGTGGATGACCTTGCACTTTTCTCTGTTCAGTGCTAATTGCCACTTTTCGCACCATATAGAAATTCTCTCTAAATCATTTTGTAATTGGAATTGATCGTCTGCTGATTTTACTAGATGGTAAATTACAGCGTCATCTGCAAACAATCTAAGGGGGCTGCTCAGATTATGACCTAGATCATTTATATAAATCAGGAATAGCAGAGGTCCTTTGACACTACCTTGCGGAACGCCAGATATCACTTCTGTGTCTGTGCACAGTACTGGGTCATGGGTTTGAAAAACAAGTGTAGACCTTTATAAGCGTCTTGTGCTACTTAGCCCGAAGCCAAGAAAACAGGCAAGTCGAAAACATGGAACGGCAGCACGCCGATCCAGAGAGGAGGCAGCGCGAGATCTTCTGTTGGGATGGGAACATCGGCTACAGCGCAGGTTTGGCTTCGCGGGAGGAGAGTTAGCAGCGAGGCACGGTAACGCTGTTCCAGATGCAGGAGGCGACGTCACTAAACAGGAGAACCACAGAGGGCCACCAGCTCGGAGGAAGCTTGGAACGTAATCGAAGGCACGTGGCTGCCGAGCTGGGCTGGTAGTGCAGGTCGTGTGGGTGGAAGGTGACGTCAACTGTGAGGGTGGCACAAGAGCCTCGCAGACTGCAGGGACACTGCAATAAGATGAGAAGCCTTGTAGTAAAGCGTGCTGCGAAACGAGCAGGTAGAAGTTCAGTAAGTGACAGTAATGTTGTGCACTCGTCACCAAGAGTGCGGGCTACATCAGACCCGTCAGACGACTGACGACTCAAAAATATGACCAATTTACAAAAAAGTGTTGCTTTAGTCCGATTCAAAGAGAATGCCTCCCTCGAAATCTTTAGGGAGAGTCGGCTTTATCAGTTTCAGTGATGTGTTATTGCCACAACTTTTTATAGCAGTAAAACGCAGTTAAGTGGGTTTTTGGATAATTTTGATAGTGAATTCGAGTTAGTGGCCATGTTCGTTCTGAAATTTATATCTGTAAATTACCCATTGTGAAATATTCACGCCCACTTAAATTTAAAGCTATAAAAGACGCTCTGTGTAACATTTACGCCACAGCTGTCACCAACAGGTAGGTCCTTCTCCAATGAGAGACACTCATGTGGCACACGATGGTGTCCGTACGAGGATGGTCCAGACGTTCTTCATCCCCTCTCAATGAACAGAATGGGGTTCACTCGCCCACTAGTCACTGTTGTTTCTCACTTACTGGTGCTCTCTTTCGCGAATGCAACAATACCACAGCACGCAGCACTTTGGTTTTCCTGGCGGCTTCCGTGATAGCGGTATCAGAATTGTGTGCCGGGAGAAGGGAGTCTTTATACGCTTGTTAGAGTGTGTTGTGGCACTCGGCGCCAGTAAGAAACTCCTTCCTTAGGTTTCGCCTCATGTGCTCCAAAGTCTTGAGAATATCACATCTGACCATGGCAAATGTCATCAGTAGCACCGAAACTGCCAGTTGCTGAAACAACTGTTTGACGCTAAGGAAAGGAACAATTTTGGTAGGCTGATAGATGGGCTCGGAAAAAAGAAACTTGTTAACTTCTAGTTTTGTATAGTGTCAGTGTACCAGCAACTGGTTATTCCGGGGGGGGGGGGCTGTGAAGTATATAAACGTATCATAGTCACGACATTACGGCTTCGGCTGGTCTTGTCCGTTGGTAGACTCTTCGAGGCCTTCTTAGAGCTCTGTGGTAAGTGGCGGACTCCTGTTAGCGTCACCATAGTCTCTGCCTACTCCTGCACAGTTTACAACGACGAAAAAACTGGAGACGTTTCTGTTTTGCCGCAGATGACCAGAGTCTGCTTTGCGTTGAGAGGTGGTGACTTCACCCGTCACGGTGACTGTTTCGATAAATTATATTCGTACACAGGTAATACACTCTAAGGGAAAAAAAGTAAAAACCAAAAAACAACAACGGCGCACAACGAAGTAATTATCCGAGCGGGACTGAAATTGGTAGATGTGATGTACATGTACCGGCAAAGAAATGACTGCAACGTCAGGAAAAAATTGAAAGATTTATTCAAGAGAAAGAGCTCTACAAACTGAGCAAAACAATAACGCGATGGTCCACCTCTGACCTTTATGTAAGACTTCACTGTAGTTCCTTCTCTAGAATTTCGCACAGATGACAAAATGGTAGATACCGAAATAGATGACAGAGGGATATAAAAACAATTAAAATCGCTCAAAAGAGGAAGGGCCTCTGGACCTGATGGGATCCCAGTTCGATTTTACACAAAGTACGCGAAGGAACTTGCCCCCTTCTTGCAGCGGTGTACCGTAGGTCTCTAGAAGACTGTAGCGTTTCAAAAGATTGGACAAGGGCACAGGTCGTCCCCGTTTTCAAGAAGGGACGTCGAACAGATGTTCAGAACTATAGACCTAGACTCCTGGAAATTGAAATAAGAACACCGTGAATTCGTTGTCCCAGGAAGGGGAAACTTTATTGACACATTCCTGGGGTCAGATACATCACATGATCACACTGACAGAACCACAGGCACATAGACACAGGCAACAGAGCATGCACAATGTCGGCACTAGTACAGTGTATATCCACCTTTCGCAGCAATGCAGGCTGCTGTTCTCCCAAGGAGACGATCGTAGAGATGCTGGATGTAGTCCTGTGGAACGGCTTGCCATGCCATTTCCACCTGGCGCCTCAGTTGGACCAGCGTTCGTGCTGGACGTGCAGACCGCGTGAGACGACGCTTCATCCAGTCTCAAACATGCTCAATGGGGGACAGATCCGGAGATCTTGCTGGCCAGGGTAGTTGACTTACACCTTCTAGAGCACGTTGGGTGGCACGGGATACATGCGGACGTGCATTGTCCTGTTGGAACAGCAAGTTCCCTTGCCGGTCTAGGAATGGTAGAACGATGGGTTCGATGACGGTTTGGATGTACCGTGCACTATTCAGTGTCCCCTCGACGATCACCAGAGGTGTACGGCCAGTGTAGGAGATCGCTCCCCACAGCATGATGCCGGGTGTTGGCCCTGTGTGCCTCGGTCGTATGCAGTCCTGATTGCGGCGCCCACCTGCACGGCGCCAAACACGCATACGACCATCATTGGCACCAAGGCAGAAGCCACTCTCATCGCTGAAGACGACACGTCTCCATTCGTCCCTCCATTCACGCCTGTCGCGACACCACTGGAGGCGGGCTGCACGATGTTGGGGCGTGAGCGGAAGACGGCGTAACGGTGTGCGAGACCGTAGCCCAGCTTCATGGAGACGGTTGCGAATGGTCCTCGCCGATACCCCAGGAGCAACAGTGTCCCTAATTTGCTGGGAAATGGCGGTGCGGTCCCCTACGGCACTGCGTAGGATCCTACGGTCTTGGCGTGCATCCGTGCGTCGCTGCGGTCCGGTCCCAGGTCGACGGGCACGTGCACCTTCCGCCGACCACTGGCGACAACATCGATGTACTGTGGAGAACTCACGCCCCACGTGTTGAGCAATTCGGCGGTACGTCCACCCGGCCTCCCGCATGCCCACTATACGCCCTCTCTCAAAGTCCGTCAACTGCACATACGGTTCACGTCCACGCTGTCGCGGCATGCTACCAGTGTTAAAGACTGCGATGGAGCTCCGTATGCCACGGCAAACTGGCTGACACTGACGGCGGCGGTGCACAAATGCTGCGCAGCTAGCGCCATTCGACGGCCAACACCGCGGTTCCTGGTGTGTCCGCTGTGCCGTGCGTGTGATCATTGCTTGTACAGCCCTCTCGCAGTGTCCGGAGCAAGTATGGTGGGTCTCAGACACCGGTGTCAATGTGTTCTTTTTTCCATTTCCAGGAGTGTATATCTCTAACGTCGATCATTTGTAGAATTTTGGAACACGTATTACGTTCGAGTATAATGACTTTTCTGGAGACTAGAAATCTACTCTGTAGGAATCAGCATGGGTTTCGAAAAAGACGATCGTGTGAAACCCAGCTCGCGCTATTCGTCCACGAGACTCACAGAGCCATAGACACGGGTTCCCAGGTAGATGGTGTGTTCCTTGACTTTCGCAAGGCGTTCGATACAGTTCCCCACAGTCGTTTAATGAACAAAGTAAGAGCACATGGAGAATCAGACCAATTGTATGATTGGGTTAAAGAGTTCCAGATAATAGAACGCAGAATGTGATTCTCAATGGAGAGAAGTCTTCAGAAGTAAGAGTGATTTCAGGTGTGCCGCAGGGGAGTGTCGTAGGACGGTTGCTATTCACAATATATATAAATGACCTTTTGGATAACATCGGATGTTCACTGAGGCTTTTTGCGGATGATGCTGTAGTATATCGAGAGTTTGGATCAATGGAAAATTGTACTGAAATGCAGGAGGATCTGCAGCGAATTGACGCATGGTGCAGGGAATGGCAATTGAATCTCAATGTAGACAAGTTTAATGTGCTGCGAATACATAGAAAGATAGATCCCTTATCCTTTAGCTACAAAATAGCAGGTCAGCAACTGAAAGCAGTTAATTCCGTAAATTATCTGGGAGTACGCATTAAGAGTGATTTAAAATGGAATGACCATATAAAGTTGATCGTCGGTAAAGCAGATGCCAGACTGAGATTCATTGGAAGAATCCTAAGGAAATGCAATCCGAAAACAAAGGAAGTAGCTTACAGTACGCTTGTTTGCCTATTGCTTGAATACTGCTCAGCAGTAGGGTTGATAGAGGAGAGGAGATAGAGAAGATCCAACGGAGAGCAGCGCCCTTCGTTACAGAATCATTTAGTAATCGCGAAAGCGTTACGGAGGTGATAGATAAACTCCAGTGGAAGACTGCAGGAGACACGCTCAGTAGCTCGGTACGGGCTTTTGTTAAAGTTTCGAGAACATACCTTCACCGAAGAGTCAAGCAGTATATTGCTCCCTCCTACGTATATCTCGCGAAGTGATCATGAGGATAAAATCAGAGAGATTAGAGCCCACACAGAGGCATACCGACAATCTTTCTTTCCACGAACTATACGAGACTGGAATAGAAGGGAGAACCGATAGAGGTACTCAAGGTACCCTCCGCCATAGATCGACAGGTGGGTTGCGGTGTATGGATGTAGATGTAGATGGAGATACGGCTTGATTGATAGAGTTGTTCGATGTCCTCCTGAGGAATATCGCACCAAATTCTGTCCAACGGGCGTGTTAGATCGTCAAAATCCCAAGATGGGTGGAGGGCATGGCCACAACGCTACAAACATTCTCAGTTGAGGAGAGACCTGGCGACCTAGTAGGCCAAGGTAAGGTTTTGCTAGCTCGAAAACAAGCAGTAGAAACTGTAATATAGATACAGGTCAGCTTGCCATGAAAGGCAATGGAATGGGGGATAGAATATCAACGACGTACCACTGTGCTATAAAGGTGCAGCCCATGATAATCAGAGCTGTCGTGCTGTGAAAAGAAAAGAAGCGGCACCCCAGACCATCACTCCTGGCTGTCGGGCCGTCTGCTGGGCGGCAGTCAGGCTGGTAGTCAGGCTGGTAGTCAGGCTGGTAGTCAGGCTGGTAGTCAGGCTGGTAGTCAGGCTGGTAGTCAGGCTGGTAGCCCACAGCTGTCTGGGCCGTCCCCAGACACATCTTCCTTCGCTGGTCGTCGAGGTTCAGTTCGAATTGGCATTCATCAGTGAAGACAATTCTACTCCAGTCAATGAAATTCCAGGCCAATGATGTATCTGGAGGTGCCCCTTTCAGCTGTCTGTTGGTTAATAAATTGTTCCATGACCAGATTCAAATGCCTAGGCATGCGACACATCAGTTCTTCATTGTGTTATATGAAGGCGTGGTGTCTGTTTTTTCGGACATGTCCGAAAGAACACAAACCACGCATTTATACAGGGTGGTCCGTTGATCGTGACCAGGCCAGTTATCTCACGAAATAAGCATCAAACGAAAAAACTACAAAGAACGAAACTCGTCTACCTTGAAGGGGGAAACCAGATGGCGCTATGGATGGCCCGCTAGATGGCGCTGCCATAGGTCAAACAGATATCATCTGCGCTTTTTTAAATATGAACTCCCATTTTTATTACATATTCGTGTAGTACGTAAGGAAATATGAATGTTTTAGTTGGACCACGTTTTTCGCTTTGTGCTGGATGGCGCTGTAATAGTCACCAACATATGGCTCACAATTTTAGACGAACAGTTGGTAACAGGTAGGTTTCTTAAATTAAAGTACAGAACGTAGGTACTTTTGACATTTTATTTCGGTTGTTCCAATGTGATACATGTACCTTTGTGAACTTATCATTTCTGAGAATGCATGCTCTTACAGCCTGATTACCTGTAAATACCACATTAGTGCAATAAATGCTCAAAATGATGTCCGTCAACCTCAATGCATTTGGCAATACGTGTAACGACATTCCTCTCAACAGCGAGTAGTTCGCCTCCCGTAATGTTCGCACATGCATTGACTATTCGATGACGCATGTTGTCAGGTGTTGTCGGTGGATCACGGTAGCAAATATCCTTCAAATTTCCCCACAGACAGAAATCCGGGGACGTCAGATACTATGAACGTGCGGGCCATGGTACGGTGCTTCGACGACCAATCCACCTGTCATGAAATATGCTATTCAGTACCACTTCAACCGAACGAGAGCTATGTGCCGGACATCCATCATGTTGGAAGTACATCGCCATTCTGTCATGTAGTGAAACATCTTGTAGTGACATCGGTAGAACATTACGTAGGAAATCAGCATACATTGCACCATTTAGGTTGCGATCGGGGGCTCCCATAATGCCGCACCATACATTAACCCACATAGGTCTCTGATGTTCCACTTGTCGCAGCCATCGTGGATTTTGAGTTGCCCAATAGTGCATATTGTGACGGCTTACGTTACCGCTGTTGGTGAATGACGCTTCGTCGCTAAATACAACTCGTGCAAAATATCTGTCATCGTCCCGTACTTTCTCTTGTGCCCAGTGGCAGAACTGTACACGACGTTCAAAGTCGTCGCCATGCAATTCCTGGTGCATAAAAATATGGTACGGGTGCAATCGATGTTTATGTAGCATTCTCAACACCGACGTTGTTGACATTCCCGATTCTCTGCTGATGTGGGGATTAGCCGTGACAGTAGCTAAAACACCTACTTGGGCATCATCATTTGTTGCAGGTCGTGTTTGACGTTTCACATGTGAATGAACGCTTCCTGTCTCCTTAAATAACGTAACTATCCGGCGAACGGTCCGGTCACTTGGATGATGTCGTGCAGGATACCGAGCAGCATACATAGCACACGCCCGTTGGGCATTTTGATCACAATAGCCATACATCAACACGATATCGACTGTTTCCGCAATTGGTATACGGTCTATTTTAACATGGGTAATGTATCAAGAAGCAAATACCGTCCGCACTGGCGGAATGTTAAGTGATACCACGTACTTATACGTTAGTGAGTATTACAGCGTTATCTGTCGCAAAGCGAAAAAAGTGGTCCGACTAAAACATTCATATTTCTTTACATGCTACACGAATATGTAATAAAAATGGGGGTTCCTATTTTAAAAAAGGCAGTTGATATCCGTTTGACCTATGGCAGCGCCATCTAGCGAGCCAACCATAGCGCCATCTGGTTTCTCCCTTCAAGGTAGACGAGTTTCGTTCTTTGTAGTTTTTTCGTTTGATGCTTATTTCGTGAGGTATTTGGCCCAGTCACTATCAATGGACCACCCTGTATAATTGACACGCCTAGCTGATTAACGGATCCACCTTCTTCAGTGCCGATGCACAAATACGTCTGACCTCCTGGGGGAGTCCCAGAGTAGCGAATGGGAGTAAAACGGGCAGTAACTGCGTGTAGGTGGTGCTCGGTGGGAACGTGGGTCAGCCGTGAGGCACGCCGAGATAATCCGGGCATTTGTAATGACGCTGTGTCCCGGATGGTGCAATTATTAACGCACCTGCCTGCTAAGCAGGAAATCCCGGCTTCGAACCCCGGTCTGCTACATGTTTTCAATCGTCGCCGTTGATTCCGCGTAGTGTTCCGCTGTACCTGATAGCAGTGATTCCCGTCAATTTACGCATAACGCTTCGTTCTGAGCTGGTATTAGGTGCTGAGTCACAGGCGTTGCTGGCAGTGGACCCTGTGGAAAAAATAAATCCTCAAATTCGAACAACTGTTCTTCCATCCGATCTCTCTCGACCAGCTGTTTGAGGATCACACTCCTCATGAACTACTTGTCTTCATCTGGAATGCAATTCTGGTACGTGTCACACAGTTGTGGATCCGTTCCGTACTATTGTTTGTAGTTGTGGCGCCCTTCTCCTGTGGTTTCAGACCATGTACTGCTCTGATGATTGCTCTCCCTTTTTCTGTTGTCTCTCGTTAAAGCCGCCCTGTTTGCCACTAAATGCAAATAGCAAACACACTTCTTGTATCTCGCATATTGCCACCGGTGCTGTGCCCACCGATGCCGTGCGCTCATTCTGCATCTCTTCCTGAACGATCTTTCTATTTTATGTACGCAAATCATCCGTGGCCTCACACAGCTGTTGTTCTACATGATCTTTAACTTGGTCTACTCGGTCTTATAACGTTTTTATATGCCCTTTCACCTCTTCCTGCTGCTTATTGTCTACAGCATTAACTTTTTACTCATTTAGGGAAGTTGCATAACAGTTGCCTCATCTGCTCGTCATGTTTCTTTGCCCTCATTTCCTGTTTTTCTCTTATCTTTCTCTTAGCTTCTCCCCCCCCCCCCCCCCCCCCCAAAAAAAAAAAGGTTCAAATGGCTCTGAGCACTATGGGACTTAACATCTATGGTTATCAGTCCCCTAGAAATTAGAACTACTTAAACCTCACTAACCTAAGGACATCACACAACACCCAGCCATCACGAGGCAGAGAAAATCCCTGACCCCGCCGGGAATCGAACCCGGGAACCCGGGCGTGGGAAGCGAGAACGCTACCGCACGACCACGAGATGCGGGCTATCTTCTCCCACTTGACTGTTTCAACTTCTCTTTTTTATCCCATCGTTTAGATCGTTTCTCATTTTATCATGGGTTATTTTACTCATATATTCTATTTTTTTTTGCAATAAAACGTGAATACATGCATCGACGGTTCATTTACCTTGTTAGTTGACGTATATGTAACACTGAACTGACTCTCTGTTCTTTTGTCTGTCCTCTCCTCCACGTATCTGTCTCTCGAATTTATAAACACTCGTTTCTCCAAAATTGCTCTCTTCTTCACTCACATCAACCTCTGGTTAAACAAACCTATTCGCTGGTTCCCTTAGTGCCTCTGTATCCTGTAGACTTACTACGTTCACTATTTTCCCTGCCACCTGAGTCATCCCGTTATCTATCCTCTTTTCTGCTCCCAATTCTCTGGCTTCATCCATCTTCTCTAATTCATTACCAATATCTGTTCTATTGAACATACGCTTCTGACTTCTTGTACGCATTAGTTGTCTAATTTGCGAGAATCCTTGTACCTTCTTTCAAGGCTGCAGACTAATTACTATGATATTCCCTTCTAATTTTCTTATTTACAGCACACAAAAAAAAGTTTTGTACCACCTCGGTTTCGAGACTTCCGGAACCTGTACAGAAAATTGGATTAGAGACGAACATAAACATCATTTCCGCCCTTTTCATTGCATATGAAAACTACACATTGCATGTGGTACCACCATAAAGCGAGACCTTCAGAGGTGGTGGTCCATATTGCTGTAGACACGGGTACCTCTAATACCCAGTAGCACTAAGCTGGACAGTGTGTCTAAGGCGTTCAGCCTGACTGGGTTGCCTCCAAATACGTGTTCGACGGTTGTCTGGTTGGAGGCATATACGACACTCATTGGTGAATAGAGCGTGATGTCAATCCTGAGCGGTCCATTCAGCATGTTGTTGGGCCCATATGTACCGCTGCATGGTGGCGAGGTTGCAAAGATAGGCCTCGCCACGGACGTCGGGAGTGAAGTTGCGCATCATGCAGCCTGTTGCACACAGTTTGGGTTGCAACACGACGTCCTGTGGCTGCACGAAAAGCATTATTCAACATTGCAGTTAGGGTTCCTTAGAGCCATAATCCGTAGGTAGCGGTCATCCACTGCAGTAGTAGCCCTTGGGCGGTCTGAGCGAGGCATGTCATCGACAGTTCCTGTCTCTCTGTATCTCCTCCATGTCCGTATAACATCGCTTTGGTTCACTCCGAGGTCCCTGGACCCTTCCCTTGTTGGAAGTCCTTCCTGGCACATAGTAACAATGCGGACGCGATCGAACCGCGGTACTGACCGTCTAGCCATGGCTGAACCACAGACAACACAAGCCATGTACCTCCTTCCTGGTGGAATGACTGGAACTGATCGGCTGTCGGACCCCCTGCGTCTAATAGGCGCTTCTCATGCATGGTTGTTTACATTTTTGGGCGGGTGTAGTGCCATCTCTGAACAGTCAAAGGGACTGAGTCTGTGATACAAGATACACAGTCAGAGCGTATCGTCAGGATTTCTGGGAACCGGGGTAATGCAAAACTTTTTTTGATGTGTATGTAAATATTACCTTCCAAAGTATAGCAATACTGGTCAACGCTGTATGTGAATCGAGAAATGGCATCTCCACCACAACCAACATAGACATATACATACAATGTAATACAAGCTGAAATGAAAATTACTTACTTTTATCTACTTTTTAGGTCCTCTCCACTATTCAGCAGTTGCCATGTATTCCCATTCGCCAGCCTTCACTGTCATGGCTGGTTTCTTCTTTCGGATATCTCTTTCTCATCATTGTAATTGTTCCCTCTCTCCGTGTTAATCTCGGCCGTCCACAGTTCCTCCTACCTGGCGGCGACCACTCAAGGATTGGTTTTGACCATTGTTCTTGCTCCACAATCTGACTGAACAATTTACATAAATGTCTCACCATTTGAGTGGGCCCATATTTTCTCATTTCCATCATAACTTCTCACGGTCCATTTGCCTTTCAGTTTCTTGCCTTTATCAGCACCTCTTGTAGTTCTTCCTCCTCTGTTTCCTAATGTACTGCTTTTGTTGTAGACTTCTATCACGTGGTCTCATCCTTTTTTTACCTGAAGTTCTTCAAAGGGTATTTTCCACTGTTCAACAAATATAGATTGTATTGTGGGTGCAGGATTGCTATCCATTTCACCTTCCTTCTCACACTCCATGCCTCTTCAGATCTCTTATAAGCTAGCGACTGTTATACTTCCGCTCTATTTTCACCTACCTTATCATACTCCATGCCTCTACCGATCTCCTGTATCCAAGAGAACGCTCTATTTCCGCAGGTAGTCTTTCCCATTCCTCTTTCTTACACTTTCTTGTTAATTTCTTAGCCCTCTTTCATATATCTTGTACCTATTCCAACCCTCTTCACTCCCACAGCTGAACCATATGTGATATAGTTTCTCCTTTTCCTCATTCATCTCCAACAACTCCATGGCCATCCATTCAGTTGTTACTACTCTCTCCCTTGTCCTTCCTAAAGCCTCCTTATCTGCTTTAGTAATTGATTTTTGCAGAAATAGTGTAGCTCATTAGCACTCGAGTCCTTCTCCACTGCATCCCATCTTAGATTTAATTTGTACTGAAACAGACTTTTCACACTTTCGTCTCGTAGCAGATGTAGCCTATATTCTGGATCCTCTATAGCTTTACTTCCAGTGTTCTCCTCTTTCTCCTATTGCTTTATCTTGGTCTTAATACGAAAAGCAAATTTTTTGAAGTAACTATAAAATGATCGGTGTCACACTCTATTCTTCTTTTTACTCTTAACATCTTCCACCTTAATTACCCGCTGCCTCCTCACTATTTCGCAGTCTATAATTGATGTTAGGTTCCTTGATGGGTTGGCCCAGGTTTACTTATGTATTTCTTTTCTACTTGTTATGTATTACTTACGTATTTCTGGAACTGGCCGTTCATAACGGTACACTACTGAATTATGCAGAAGATAATCAACCTCTTTCCATTATCAATAAAATTTTCTCGGGCTTCCAGCCGCGTCAGGTGGTTAAAATCCCACGAGCATTCGACCGAGCTCTCTCCGGTCACTGTCAAGCGGTAAAACTGACTGCTGTGTCTCCGAGGCCACGTCGTTATACAGCCGCACTGCTGGCTGTGACGTCACTGGTGCTCTCTTCCTCATCATATATGGTAATGTTTCCATTTCGCGTCCGTCGCACCCGTTTTAACATCGCGACAGCCGGGTCCCAGACTGTGCTGAGCTGCAAACCTCCGTCCTTGACGATGATGTTTTCAGAGGATTTTATTTCAATAGCTTATTTTATGACGCTATCCCGAAATCCCTTCGTCTTCATAACGACAGATGTTTCGTCGAGTAGAATTCGGTGTCCATTTTCTAAGGCGTGTCCTGCCACGACTGATTTTTCTGGATAGCGTAGGCGTAAGCACCTCTCGTGTTTCGTCCGCCGTTGCTCCATCGTGTGTACTGTTTGGACAACGTAGTAACAGCCAGTATCTTGTACACTCCAGACGTTCTAAGCCCTAGATCGTCCTTCACAGGCCTCATGAGCTGACAAATTTTCATCGGTGATCAGGCCGCCAGCAAAAATTCTTTCCGTTATCGTTTTTCAGCCTCTCCCCATGGTCCTACAACGTCATCATATGATCTTTTTCCAGTTCGTCCATTTAAGTTCCCCATCTGGACATTCACCAACCACTTCTTGTAAGTCATCGAAGAAATGCCTCTTCTTCTCATGAGGGCCATCTTCGTTAGGGCCATACACCTCAATTAATTCCAGTGCCGTACCATGAATTTTTATTGATACACTGGTTATCCTTTCATTCACTTCCTTGAAATTAATTATTTCTCGAATCCATCTTCTTTTTATAGGAACTGCTACTCCTGAGATAGTCTCTAGTTACTCCTCATCCAGATCTTTCGTTCCTTTCATTACCTGAATATCCTTTTTCAGTACTTTCATTTCTTTAATTCTATTCCCTATTTTTCCTGCTAACTATTCCATATATTCAAAAAATCAGAGTCCTTGTTCCCCCCGCCAAACACCAACCTGGAGGAGTGGGATTTTTCTCAGGGTTTCCCCACCTAGGGACACACTATGTTGCCCTTTCAAGAAAGGAAAACACAGGAGTTGATGAAGGAAAGTATGAGACGTTGTGAGACAATCTTTGTCTGGCTTCTCTACATGAGGCCTGACGGGAACAGGAAACCCTGCAAATAGCTACGAAATCGCAAGTATAGCTCTCTGCTTCACGAAACATCCAACCCCTCTCACTCCCACGAACAGTGCTAAATTAAGGGAGTGTCTCCTCAAGAGGGGAAAAGAAGAGGAAAGAAGAAAAAAAGAGAAAAGTATGTGTGTTATTATTTTCAAGTTTGCTGTTTATTGTGACAGAAAAAATCTACTTTTTCATTTTTATTCGTTGCTGTAAACAGTTTTCGTGTAACCAATTCTTGCATGCCTAGCCATAATATCTAAATTGAAGGTAGAAGGGAGGTAGAGGAAAGGAAAGGGAAGGGCTTACTGATTTCAACTGCATCCCTTCCATTTCCTTTCCTTTCTCCCCCCTCCATTTTCAATATACATATAATGTATCACAGCTTTGGTTCCGCGTGGTGGTAAGTTCTACGGGACCAAAGTGCGGCGGTCATCATTCCCAAGGCTTACGCACTACTTAATCTAACTTAAACTAACATACGCTAAGGATAACACACAAACCCATGCCCGAGGAAGGACTCGAACCTCCCACGTGGGGATCCGCGTGAACCATGGCAAGGCGACCTAGACCGCACGGCCACCCAGCGCAGCTTCCGCGTGTTGTCTAGGTGCAATTTGCTTTCGGACATGTCCGAAAAAACAGACAACACGCATTCATATAACTAGCCAGAATACTTTTAAAATTTTCTGACGTCAATCGAAAAATACCACGCGGTATCGAATCCTGGCGTGTCGGTAAATGCGATAACCCCTACCCCCCCCCCTCCTCCCCCTCCCTTCTCTGAAGCCTTCACCTATCTGATCCGACCAGTCTAATTCCAGTAACAGATCTCTCTTCGGGAACCAGTGCTAATAAAGAAAGTTACGCAACAGTATTTTGTTAACATGGTCTCTAATTAGTGGCGTTAATCAGTACATCGCGAGTGGGGTCTCACTTAATCTTCTATTACTCCTTTCTGTGACCTAATTTTTACTGGTTATGAAAACAACTCGCAGAATAGAGCATTCAGAATGTATTTCAAAAACACATTAAGGTGAGAAAAGATCGTTGTTATTGTTGTGGTCTTCAGTCATGAGACTGGTTTGATGCAGCTCTCCATGCCACTCTATCCTGTGCAAGCTTCTTCATCTCCTAGGACCTGCTGCCACCTAAATCCTTCTGAATCTGATTAGTGTATTCATCTCTTAGCCTCCCTCTACGATTTTTACCCTTCACGTTGCCTTCCAATACTAAATTGGTGATCCCTTGATGCCTCAGAACGTATCCTAGCAAGCGATCCCTTCTTCTAGTCAAGTTGTGCTACAAACTTCTCTTCTCTCCAATTCTATTCTATACCTCCTCATTAGTTACGTGATCTACCCATCTAATCTTCAGCATTCTTCTGTAACACCACATTTCGAAAGCTTCTGTTCTCTTTTTGTGCAAACTATTTGTTGTCCACGTTTCACTTCCATATATGGCTACACTCCATACAAATACTTTCGGAAACAACTTCCTGCCACTTAAATCTTTACTCGATGTTAACAAATTTCTCTTCTTCAGAAATGCTTTCCTTGCCATTGCCATTCTACATTTTATATCCTCCCTACTTCGACCATCATCGGTTATTTTTCTCCCCAAATAGCAAAACTCCTTTACTACTTTATGTGTCTTATTTCCTAAGCTAATTCCCTCAGCATCACCAGATATAATTCGACTACATTCCATTATCCTCGTTTTGCGTCTGTTGATGTTCATCTTATATCTTTCTTTCAAGACACTATCCATTCCGTTCAACTGCTCTTCCAGGTCCTTTCCTGTCTCTGACAGAATTACAATGTCATCGGCGAACCTCATAGTTTTTATTTCTTCTCCATGGATTTTAATACCTACACCGAATTTTTCTTTTCTTTACTTTACTGCTTGCTCAATATACAGATTGAATAACACCGGGGATGGGCTACAGCTCTGTCTCACTCTCTTCCCAACCACTGCTTTCCTTTCATGCCCATTTTTGCAGTTTCTTCAGTTTTAATCTACAGTTCATAACCAATAGATTGTGGTCAGAGTCCACATCTGCCCCTGGAAATGTCTTACAATTTAAAACCTGGTTCCTAAATCTCTGTCTTACCTTTATATAACCTATCTGATACCTTTTAGTATCTCCAGACTTCTTCCATGTATACAAGCTTCTTTCATGATTATGGAACCAAGTGTTAGCTATGATTAAGTTATGCTCTGTGCTAAATTCTACCAGGTGTCTTCTTCTTTTGTTCCTTACCCCCACTGCATATTCACCTACTACGTTTCCTTCACTTCATTTTCCTACTACCGAATTCCAGTCACCTATGACTATTAAATTTTCGTCTCCATTCACTGTCTGAATAATTTCTTTTATCTCATCATACATTTCATCAATCTCTTCGTCATATGTGGAGCTAGTTGGCATTGAACAGTCAGTATTCACACTCTCATTTCCGGTCATACTTGGCACGTCAGATTAATAATTTTCACTGTTGGTTATTAAGTTCTGGAGATAAGCAAGTCTGTAAATTGTATTATAACAATTCCCTGTCATGATATACAAGCGTGAAGTCATATGGTGGGTATGCAGTGATTGCACAGCGACAAACTGACAGAGAATGAAGACATCTCTTCTAATGTGGGCAGCGACCATGAAAGAGGCCACCGATTCCACCAAAGAAAATCAAATTATTGTGGCTATCCGTACTTAGAATGCTGGCGCATTGATTGGCGTGAGCTGCATTGATTGGCATCGAGCCACAGTAATTCGAGGGCTTGTCCACCATTTTCAGTTGCGTGGCGCTCTCAGCGGTTTTCCAGTCCCGAATCTCCAGATCCGAAGAGCGATCTTGCCGAAGTTTTGACGGTAAGAGTCCAAATGTTATCTTTTTAACGCCAAAGTCCCCATTCGTAACTTTAAAGTACGGTACTCGACAATCACACTCCCAATTTCTCATTCTACCTTACTTGACAGTCCCACTCCGAACATCTAAGTGAGTAAACAGTACACTCCTCCATGCCCAGTGACAACTTTTTGATCGCCTGAAACCTCCTAACCGATCTCAACTCTGATGCCAACATTGGTCTAGTATAATTTCATAAAGTCTCTCCTACTCCCTCCGTTGTCTCCATAAAAACTCCTGTCCCAGTAAATTTCTCTACCAGCCATCTCTGGTTAAAAGGCGGAACTCAAGAGGCAATTCACGTGCTGACAACCTTTAACAGGATGCGTTTTTCCGCTAGCCCCTGTTCGCCCCCTTGGGAAAACAAAAACGAAAAACGACATTCAGCTCTCGTAGTAACGTCTCAGACAGCCACCAGCCACGCAATAACAGCATAGTCTGTGGTGTTTTTTGGTTCAAATGTCTCTAAGCACTATGGGACTTAACATCTGAGGTCATCAGTCCCCTAGACTTAGAACTACGTAAACCTAACTAATCTAAGGACATCACACACATCCATACCCGAGGCAGGATTCGAACCTGCGACCGTAGCAGCAGCGCGGTTCCGGACTGAAGCGCCTAGAACCGCTCTACCACAGCGGCCGGCGTGCTTTTTGGGTCCACTTTCTAAGGACGTTATCTGTGTCCAGAACCAACACTTTTGCACATCCAGAATAGCGTTTCTCTGAATTCCGTCTCAGGACCGGCGAGTTTTCCTCGTCCACTTGTGGACACGCTATGCTGACAACGTCCCTATGTAGACAGCATAGCACAGCCACAGTTTGGGCTGGAGGAGGAAGTGAGAGGTTGCCCTTTACTGCCGTCACTGCATCCTGCTGTGTTGTCCTTGGCCTGGATGGTTTGGGGTTCACCACCTGTCCATCCTCTCGCAGAAAGCCGGTTTCTGCCGCTTTCTCCCTGCAATGAGTGCACTGTCCAGCCAGGGAAAGAAACCATTGCTGTGTCCCAAGGGTCTGACCCTTGTGGCAGGCCATCGCTGCCCCGTTCTGACCTACTCCAAAAATGGCACAGCGTCCACCCTTTGACTTCCAGACATACAAACCCAAAAGAGAAAGAGTTAGACAGTTAGTTCTGCCCCTGTAATCTCTACCATATCCGACCTTACGAGTGTTCTACGTACTACGCCATCTTTATTTATGGGTGGAACGTGGCTCGTCGAAAAGGTAGTCGCCACGCGATAGTTGTATGTGTAACATATATAGCAGCGTTATAGACTTCGGTGACGTGTTACTTGTAACACTCACAAACTACTTGTAACAACAATTTTTTTTAAAAAGTCTCTTTACATAAACAAAGTTGTGCTATTTGCTTAGATAACAGGCTCATTTAAGCTACTGTTGACCAAGCCACACCAGATATTTACAAAGAGGATTTTTTTCCGCCAACAAATTTAGTTACCGCTACTCTTTAGTCAACTGCACGTGAAAATTGCTTCATCAGTAAACAGTATCAATGGGATTATATGTCTACCAGCAATTACCTATTGAGATAGTTGCAATCATCGAGCGTCATTACCTGTGTAAAGCTGTTGTACCTGCTCTTTTCTACTGTGCCATTCTCAACACTGTTCACTAACTCTGTAGTAATTGCTTTCATGATCTCTTCGTACCATTCTTAATCTGTCAGCATCACACTTTCTACTGCCCTCTCTCTTCATTTATTGCTTTCAAATTCTGCTCATTGTTCGTCACTAGTACGTTATGACTTCGTTCCATATTCGCACCTGCATGCTCTAAGAGTTCGTATACTTTACCTAATCATGAAGTTGCTTTTTCAGGAATATATTCTCTTCGCTGAGAGTCCATCCTTATACAGGTGGTTGCTGTACCTCGACTGTTCACTTGAGAATGCAGACAGCTGAAAGGTCTTTTGATTCGACATCCTAAATTCTGTTCTTGTCATTTTGGTATATGGTGTTTGCTGCAACATGTTGAAACCTATCACAACCCGGCTCTGTAGCCGTGGTTCTTAATTCATGCCTGTACAGCGGCACTTAGCTAGTAGGAAAGCCGGTTCGAATCTTGGTTCAAAAATGGTTCAAATGGCTCTGAGCACTATGGGACCCAACTGCTGTGGTCATCAGTCCCCTAGAACTTAGAACTACTTAAACCTAACTAACCTAAGGACATCACACACATCCATGCCCGAGGCAGGATTCGAACCTGCGACCGTAGCAGTCGCACGGCTCCGGACTGCGCGCCTAGAACCGCGAGACCACCGCGGCCGGCTCGAATCTTGGTGGTGGATGAAATTTCCCTGCTAGCATTTGGCCAGTGAGGGAAGTGGAGACAGTGGCATAAAGTTCCTGATCACTAGACTTCGCGCCAATGTATTGTTTTAAATACCTAAACCTCTCTGCATACGTCATGAAGTGAGAACATGTGACACTTTTGACGTTGATCCATTTGTCAGATGAAAGTGTGAAGCCCAAAGCTCCTTTTGGTACGAGTAAGATAAATGCCATCACTGTACTACTCTCTCAGCATCTTCATACACCACAAACATTACATCACACTGTATACATACACATGCATGCGT
Organism: Schistocerca gregaria; assembly: GCF_023897955.1. Taxonomy (NCBI): domain Eukaryota; kingdom Metazoa; phylum Arthropoda; class Insecta; order Orthoptera; family Acrididae; genus Schistocerca; species Schistocerca gregaria. The sequence continues at coordinate 542,388,637 of NC_064925.1, forward strand.
CACATACCTAGAACGAAAGGAGTCATCGTGTGCGGTGGAAGAAAATCTTTTCCAATAATGCGGCTGAGCCTACCTCTTGGGCTCTTCCAGCGAATAAGGGCATACAGTTTTACTGTGAAGAACTTACATGACTTCCTCCCCTTTCGATTGTTTCGTCCCCAACTGTAATCTCCTTTCATTTCCATTCATATGTTGATACTGCTCAATTAGCAGCAGCTTTTGGTGTGATAGTATGAAATTTTTGGTGAAATAGTTATATGAATAACAATTCAATTTCATCATGACCCATTATTAGCTTTCTCTCTTCTCATAACAACGAAAACACTTCCTCCCTTATTCGCTGGTGATATGTTGTCATATTATGATCTTATGACTACTTAAATCCTCATAGCGTAACATCAGCCTGAGCCAGACTCTCCATGTATTCTTATTTCTTAACAGCATTCATAACTTAAATACTTACGTTTTCGAGAAACACTCAGCACAACCAGGAGCACCTCCGAAGATGTCCAACGTAGCTTTGGACAAACTGTCAGGGATAGAAAAGTTCAATGGACCACGGCCATACAACCCGGAAGAATTCTCGGCAGATCAAAACCTCTTCTTCGAAACGAACTAATAACTCACCTTCGAATCCTAGCGACCTTTTTCGAAAAAAATTAAACTTTTCTTCGAAAAATAATGAACTCTGCTTCGAAAAATTGAAATACTTTTTGAAAAGTTTAAAAACTCCTCTTTTTAGAAACGTTTTTGGAAAAAATTATTTTGTGAAAGGACTAGCACCTTTCTTTGGAAAAAACTAAGACTTTAGATCTCATTGAAGAAAGCCTTGGAAACCTTTCTTATAACTGATGCTTCTTCATTTGCATAATACGCAGTATACGTAAGGAAATGGCTCTGGCCATATACTAACGGTTACAGATCTGGCTTGGGAAGAATAACTGTGAAGTGTCATAGGATCCTAGTATATGCATTATATTTACAAAGAATTTCCAGTCTGGGATAACAACTGTTTCGATTTTTATATACTCCGACGCAGACGTGGTTGTAAGGGCCAACTTCTTCCTTCTCGAACTCCAAATGTGGCATTGTAAGCCACAAACGTGTAAGTAAATGATACCTTGAAGATGTGACTTTCTGATTCTTCGCACACCAGATAATCCGCTCATTTTATTAAAAAAAAATCTTTGTCATCGTAGTCATCACCAACTGATATCAACTGCTTCGTACATTTCTGGGGAATAATGGATTTTTATTGTTTCACTGTGCCTGCAGCCAGATTTTAATTGGTCCTTGGTGATTTGGCACACTTTTTTTTAAAAAAAGGAAACTTCTATTATTATGTTATGAACTCACACAGTTGATTCAAAATTTTAAGATGGAAATGATTCTATAGAGTAATAAAAAATAACAATAATGGAGGAGAAGGTCCAAATATGGGTTACCGTTTGTTTTTTGGTAATAAAATGTTTCTAGTAATGCTTAAATTATTTATAAACCCCTGCATCTGTACCATAACATGTGCACTTCCGGCGGTGACCCTGTTCCTCCGTGCGCTAGCTTTACTTGGGATAAGTTGTTTTGTCAACCAATAGGCCCTTAAGGAACCTAGGCACAGCTAGTTTGTTCCATCGGCCAAGGGGGAGTCCACAAGAGCCCGGGACCTGTGTTAATATCCTCGTAATTATCCACTACCTCGCGATACGTTACTGTATTTGACTACTGAGAGATTGTTGAGAGCGAAGATGAATGTTTGAAGTCTGGTATAACAACACCGCTTCCTCAGAATAAACCTCTCGAGTCTGATAAACGAATTGTTATTTACGAAAGTACACCACTTATTCTCCATCCACAAAAAAGCCTAATCATTCCAACAGCTACGCTCAGTGACAAGTTCTCGTTACCGCTGCACAATATAAACAACTAACAATCAAAATACTAAATCACTTGTGACACCATTAAAAATGCACGCCACTATATTTTGACATAACTTATTCAGACAAGTGCCATTTCGTCACACAGACAATCGATCTAGCCTAGTTGGCACGGATTCTATCAATGGCAAGGCACACAGATATTATTACAGAACAGCTAATTCCCCTTTAACACATTGTTTTGTAATTCTTTGGTGGCTACTCATCCAGGCCGTCAGCTGCCTGCTGCTGCTACCAGCTACACAGTTCACTGGTCGTTTAGTTGCAACGTCGCTCCCATTGATACAAGAACAGCCTCCCCCAGTTTGGCACAGTGATTACCCCTTCTCAGCTGCCCTAATAAATTCTTATTCCAACATGAACTCTGAGTACTAGAATTAAAGACGGCCGATATAGCTGGACCGTCACACACTTCAGTGTTACTAGGGGATTAAATAATTGAAAGGCAATATTTGTATTCTAAATAATTTACTTCGAAAAACATTACAAAAACGCCAAAATTTTACTTCGGTGCAAATATGTGCTACCTTTAATGGGAAGTAAAAATATTGAAAAACTGGTTTACAGCACAAGTTCATTTGCAATAATCACAAACGTAAACCCCGTGGTCCATCTCTGCACACTCAGTATGCGCCCACATACGGTATTACATACAATACTCTCCGTTGGCCTCCGTTGAAATTTTACTGTCACGGAATGTGCACGACATATCTTTCCCAAAAGGCCGGCGCTCGTCAGGAAACTCAAAATCCCTTTCCTCCTCGGCTAGGGGAAACTATCTTCATTGTACGATTAGCCAGACGAGGATACTTTCCTGTTCTTTTTCCGTTGATTTTTTATTTCTGTTGACCTTTTTATTTGATATTTCATTCTGCTTCATTTGTGTATCAGAGAAAAAGAGCGCTATCTTCTATATTAATGATGTTTCCAATAAACTCGCGATGTCTTTTTTGTACGGGGATCCTGTAATCACGCAAACGTTTGCAGTTTTCCGACCTCTGTTGGATGTTAACTTTCCAACTGCGGGTGGTGAGGAAATGTCAAAGGGAGTAACAGTAACCGACGTTCTTGGATGCGCCTTTGCAAGTGTACAGTGTAGATTACAGTATAGAAAATACGCCGAGAACATTTGCAACGAACACTATAGCTTGAATTTGAAAATGTTAGTATTATCAATATACATTCACAAAAGTAATAATGGTGGAAGGTACTGAAGTACAGCCAGCAGGCTACTTCCACCGACGAGCAGTATGGATAGCATTTCGGTAGTTTTCATATGAGATAATTATCTGTGGGACATTGTTAATCCTCCCGTTACCAAGCTTTTTCACACCTTTATTTTACCAAGCGGGGTATTTGGACTACCCCAAAAGAGTATTGTAATATTTGTTCTCAGATTTCGTTATTTCAAGTGAATGGGTTTATTTAGTATTTAAAAACAGCTTTTCAGGTTATTAGAAGTATTTAATCAGATCACAAATACAAAGTACAAACATTTTTTTATATCTTTCTCTAAATTCAGTACTCAACGAACAGAAAATTAATAATTTATTTACCTCAACTTTTCAGCCAAGTACATTTTTGCACTGCATGCACTTCACAGTAACAGTTTCTTCTCTGTGTGTATTACAAACAGGTTTCTTGCACGTCACACAACAGAATCTTGTTTTCCGATCTTCGTTTCTCTTGCGAACTTGACATCGTTGTGGCGATGGTTAACTTGGAACACTGGGTCTGGATCACTGCTGTAGAAATAGCAATACCTCAAGCTTTCAGTGCGTCTTGTACATCTTTATGAAGTCCGTTGATATTTTGGCTATTTCTTCGAAGTTGCCATTGCTGAGTCCAAATGCCAGTTCAGTCATGAAAAGTTTACGTCAGCTTCGGTTATTCTTCTGTCATTCAGGAAATCTATGAGTGTACAGAATATATGCATTCAGTGCTTCAATATCTATCATTTCCATGAAGATTCTTACTGGCTACCGGCTCGTTCCTCTAACACAACTGTATTCTCTAGTCATTTTGTTATTATCTATAGCACCTTTGATTTTGTTGTAGTGGAATATGATTTCGGGTTTGTGTTCTCTTTCTTCACCACTCACCTGTCTCTCACTATGCTGAGTAGAGAGTAATATTACTGCCTTTCCCTTCTATGGAACATAGGAAACTAGGGTCAAGTCATTTGAGAAACCAAACATTGAAGAGTGAACGTCTCTCTTTCTGTTTGGCAAGAATTCCTTCGGAATCTCTTTCTCATTGGAACGCAACGTATCAACCAATGTCGTATTTCGTTTTAGTAGTTCAACAGCCAATGGAAAACTAGTGAAACAATTATCAGTTGTTACACTATGACCGTTATTCAGAAATGGTTCCATCAGATCCAAAACAACTCTCTGTCCTTGATTCACTTCCCGAGTATTCTCCACCATTCCTGTGTAAATTTGGATCCGTAATAAGTAAGATATCTTCACATCAGCACAAACCCAAATTTGAATGCCATACTTGCCAGGCTTGCCGTTCATATAAACCCTAAAAGGACAGTTTCCTCGGTACGTTGCTAATCGTTCATCAATAGTCACGTATTCATAAGGATAGAAGTTCTTGCACAAGTTAGATTGAAATTTGTTGAACACTACCCTGATGCCTTGTAGCTTGTCCTTGGTTTCTTCAATTCTCTGTGCTCTTCCGTCTCTATTGTCAAATCGGAAGAATTTCAGTATAGACAAAAATCGGTTTCTTGACATGGCAGCAGAAAAGAATGGTTGCCGAAAGGCAACATTACCTCCATACAGATCGATGACCATGACTTCGACCAGCTCCTATTAGAATTGCATTTATATCTCTCCATTTCGTTTTGTTCGAAGAATGAGCTGCATTCCACAAAAAAATTACTCGTTTGACTTCCCTGTTCGTTTCTTCTACAAAGATGCTCACGATTTCCGGTGAGATAAATAATAAAAATGCCTCTGTTATTGTTTTGATTGTTTTTCCGTCATTCACTGGGCCAGGTGTTACGTTCAAAATGTTGCGACGTCGACGCCGCCCACCTTTTGGTCCTTCTCTAGAAAATTGCAGTCCACTTAGACAAACAAACAAATCTACAGTGTCTTCTTCTTCTTCTTCTTCTTCTTCTTCTTCTTCTTCTTCTTCTTCTTCTTCATCCTCTTCTTTTTTTTCCTACTTGTTCACGTGAATATGTAGTGTCTTCTGATATTTCATCAGCTTCATCTGATGTTATGATATGGTCTTTGTCAAGAGGTTCCATATGTTCATTCAGTTCATTATCAATGCCCCATTCATTTTCATTGTCACTGACATCAGAATTGTATAGAATTTCCATGATCTGTTCGCTAGGCAATCCTTTGGACATCCTTACTTGCATACGAAATACTGACTCGTGTAATGTCAGCTCAACTGTGAATGTCAAATTCAACTGAACAGTAGTAACCAGCAACTATAACAAACATTGGATCTATGGCAAAACAGATGAATGACAAATTTCCCAAAATGTTCTATTTCTACAAATAAGAAAATAAGACGTTTCATACCAAGCGGGGTAGTCCCACAATCCCATCAATAAATTACTTGAATAACAATAATAAAGCCAAAAAAATTAAACAGTCGTGAGTGTGAATTCAACGTCAATCATTTTAGTACAAAGTCATGAAGCCACAGGCATGTGGCTCTTCAGATAACATTATTATAGGGAAACAATCAACCTGGGGTAGTCAAATAATGCGAGGGTTAATAAGAGTCGGTACAGTTCGTTGGAAGTATGCAGATTTCGTGTTACAGTTGAGTGTTATTCGCTGTGTCGCCTTAATGTATACTTAGGAGTATTAAGCACGTTAACACTGCCTGAAAGGGCGGAAGTGTGTGTTCGGGGCTGTAAAATTATCGTACATATCAAAAAACTAGAGTGCATAAACTAAAATCAGTCCAGCTCCGTAGATGAGTGGTCAGCATAGACGGCTGCCATGCGGAGGACCCAATCCGATGTCGGATTAAAGGAAGGAAAGTGTGCCTGTCGAGGGACAGAAGCGTGTGTGAAGAAACAAAGAGAGAACTTTGGGTTGCTGAATGAAAGGTAAGCGTATTGTTAACATTTCGCGCACTTTGGGGCTTAATGAATCCACTGTCTGAACTGTTCGTGACAACACGGAATCATTTCGGAAACGTGCTCACTATTGAACTGGCCTAAGTGTAGCTAGACTAACTAAATCTCGCTCGGAGGCCATAGAAAGAATGGAAAAAATACCAAGCCATTCGACTGAGCTCTAGAACCAACAGGGCATGCCTCTCTGGAGCTGCTGTTCAAGCTAAAGCCAAGAGTTTGTATGCCGATTTAACTAAAGAAAAGTACGATCCAGTAGCTTAGTCGGTCAACTCATGTTGGTCTGATCAATTCAAGTATCGTTTCCACTTTCACAAGATTAAGATGACAGGAGAGGCAGCTGTGGCAGACGAACGTGGAGCCGAGGAGTATAAAAAAGTGAAATTCTGAGAGAAAAAGACTATAATGCGAAGTGGGTTTTCAGGCTTGATGAAACAGACTTGTTCTGGAACAAATCCCCAGCCGCACATTCACCTCTACTGGAGAAAAAGAAGCACCTGGATGTAAAGCCGTGAAGTGCCGATGCGCCCTTCTTTCTGGAGAAAACGCTGCTGCTGATTGCAAATTAAAACCCCTTATAATCCAACACTCTCAAAATCCTAGGGCTATAAGGGGTTTTGATAAGAGCACGCTGGAGTTTCAGTGCAGATGGAATGATGATTGTAGTGTGTTATCGTGTGTTTCAGTGTTTTTAAGTCTATAAATTTTGCGATTAAAATGCGATTCACTATGATGGTGAAGACTATTTTTGGTAAAAATACGAAAAAACTCTGCTAATTTAAACTTAATATAAGAGTAAACTAGAACCTAACCTCATATTTTTCATATAATATCTCTCGATTTACGTGAATTCCATATGCCTATTACAGATTTACCTGTATAAGCACAATAAGTAAAATTCAATTTTCGCTATCCTTCCAGGTGTTGTAATTTTAACGGACAGCCCTGTAGATGGTAGACCACCCACCTCATCACCGCACGTAAAGCCTCTCGCCATTGACGTGCTAAGATGTGGAACTGTATTACTTTTCCATTGACTTTATGTTCAACACTGAAATGTATCACTAGTTTGGTACTGTTGATTATAAAGTAGCACACCCCTTCCAATCTCTAGATGAAGGGACCATTATGTATGATTAGGTGTAAAGAGAAATGTAGTGCTATGCTACCCAGGGAGTCTTCATTACACCGCAGCAGCACTTAACTCAGACCACTAAACAAAATTTATTGCCGTAATGCGTTCCCTCCCCATGAATAATAGCTGCGATTACAGAATTTAAGTTTTGAAAGATATACGAGATAAACATCTTACCGTTAGATTTTACCGGTACTGAAATCAGAATTTATTACGCCTCTCTTCATATTTTATGTTCTTTTCATCCTGAGAAGTGAGATTAATGTAATTTCCGATATGGATCTTACTGGCCAAATAAGTGGAAATCGATAATGAAAACGATTAAGAGGGGTTACGATATCTGTAGTAAAAGATATATAAAAAAATAAATAAAATGCGAAGTGAAGGAAATTCTACACTGAATGTGACTTGTCAGAAAATGCGTACGCCGACTATCTCTAGGTCACAAACAATAATTTACTCAATAGAATTACTTAAAAATTCTATTTCAGGGAATATCATTATTATAAGCAAACATAGGTCACCTATGCAAGTGTAGGCTAACTAAGGTATTCCACAAATGATTTCAAGAGAAGATGTAACTGAAGAATGGACAAACATAAAAAAATAGTATAATACAGGTCGTTAAAGAACCACTAGGTTAAGAATCCAAAACGAATCGAAAAATGGGACTTAGTATTTGGAACGAATAGACACAAGAAGCCATAAAAAAGAAAAATAAAGCACATAGGGAGTCCTTACAGAAACACAGCGAGGAAGTTAGAGGAAAATATAGTGAAATCGAAAGTGGAACAAAAAATAGTAAGACAGACACCCAGGTCTCTGTGGGATACATTTATACGCAGAGTTGAGCTTGATATACATGAGAGACAGGAAATAGCATATAAACTGATCAGAAAACTAAAAAGAACAGAAAAATATAGTGCAAATATAAATATCATTCCTTCAGAAGACTGGATAAATCACCACATGAAATTATGCTATAATTCGGGCGCAGAAGGACCCGCGGAAGAGAAAGCAGAAGAACGGAAAGATCTAATAGCTTTGACAGAATTAAAACAGGCAATTAAGAAAAAAAACTGAAAAGCAGTTGGATTAGATGGAATTAACTCAGAACTGATAATATATGGTGAAATATTTCTAGAATTCAGAATGCTCCACCTATATAACATGTGTTGGCATATAGGTAAATACCAGAAGAATGGATATGTGCTAAAGTTATTTCAGTGATTGAAAATAAGTAACACAAGTAATTACAGGGAAATCACTCTTCTGGATGCTTCGTACAAAGTCTTCAGCAAAGTAATTAATGAAAAACCTCTTATTCAATTTTATTAGAACTGCAAGCAGGGTCCCGTAAAGGAAATTATAGACCGACGATGTTTTCACTTTGAAACAATTTTATATGAAAAAGACGAGAAATCTATTTGGAGACCACCTAGCATTTATCGACTTCGAGAAGGCATTTGACCGCATCCACAGAAAAAAAGCTCTGATCAGTGACGGAGAAAAGAGGTTTCCTCAGACACCTGATAAGACTACGCCAAGGTTTATACAAAGCACCAAAATAAGAACAGATTCCGGCAAATGACTGACACCAGAAGTAGAGACAAACTTGGGAGTAAGTCAACGCTGCAATACGTCACCTACACTCTTCAACATCTGCATCGAAGACTTGGTGAGGTAACGGATGAAGAGAAAATACCAGAAGGTATGAGAACTGGACGAGGGAAATTTCTAAATACTGTGCTTTTTGCCGACGACCAGGCAATCATACTGGACAGTGAAGACAAACTACATATTACGGTACATAGATTAAACAATATAATCGTAGATAAGAACCTAAAGATATCAATAACAAAAACAATGTCTTTTTAGGAAAATACCCCTTAAGGACTGAGATAATGATCAACAATATAAAAACAGATGTCCCATTTCCAGTATCTACGTTGTGATGTATCTTTATAAGGAGACAAAGATATAAATAAGGAAATTAAGACTTATCAGTATTTATGTGACACGATAAGAACATTGAAGGGTAAAACGAGAAGAGAAACCCGATTGAAATTTTTTAAAGTCATGGCTCTATCCACAGTACTATATGGGGCAGAAAGTTGGAGATTAATATCAAAAGACCTAAGACAACTTGATACATCAGAAACGAAGTTCCTTAGATCAATGAAAGGCTGCACAAGGGGAGTCAGAACTAGAAAGGAAGAAATAAGGAAAGAACTGCGGGTACAGCAATTAGCTAAAAAAGTAATCCAACAAAAAACGATTGGAAAGAGCATGTATTGGGTATGTCATGTCGCCTCAGAGTATTCCTCGACAAACAATAAAATACAATCCTATTGGAAGAAGGATGTGCGCCCCTTCACCATTACATATAATTCTCGAATCACAGCTAGTAAAATGACGTGAAAAATGTTCGACAACAGAAAGAATATCACGTCGCTGGAATTTGTCGTGGTGTTCTTGAAGCGTTCAATCCATAATCCGTTTGTGCTGATTCTGACCAACATTTTTCTTTTTTCTTTTCGAGCCTTCAATATTCTGGCTGCTTTGATGCAGCTCGCCACAACTTCTTCTCCTGTACCATGCTCTTCATTCTGGCATTAACCGAATAATCTCAATGATTTATTGGATATAGTCCAATCTTTGTCTTCCCCTACAGTTTTTTCCCTCTGATCTCTCTTTAGTACTATGGTTCTTCTTCTTCTTCTTCTCCTCAACATTTTTCCACAGGTTCATCTCGTCGCTGGTTCAGAGGTGAACATGCTCATTCCTTATCTTATCAGATCACGCGTTTTCAAAATTCTTCTGTAAACCACATTTATAACTCTTCGATTCCATTCTTTTCCGGCTTTCAGACAGTCCTTCTTTCACTTTCATACAGTGCTGCACTGCAAACGCACATCATGCGAAATTTATTCGTCAAATTAAAGCCGATGTTTGATATCAGTAGATTCCTTTTGGCCAGGAAACCTAGGAATTTATAAGCCAGGGTGAGTGAGAGGGAATTCACCGGTTTTATCGCAAATACGAATACAGTGACTCAATCACTGCAGCAGATAGCTCAATCGTGTGCTGCGAAACTCATTCTTATATTTTGTATTGAAGTCTCATTCGATGATGATGATATGATGGAACATCGTGTGAAACCCAGCTCGCGTTATTCGCCTACGAGACTCAGAGGTCCATAGACACGGGTTCTCAGGTAGATAGCGTGTTTCTTGACTTTCGCAAGGCGTTCGATACAGTTCCCCACAGTCGTTTAATGAGCAAAGTAAGAGCATATGGACTATCAGACCAATTGTGTGTTTGGATTGAAGAATTCCTAGATAACACAACGCAGCATGTCATTCTCAGTGAAGTCTTCCAAAGTAAGAGTGATTTCAGGTGTGCCGCAGGGGAGTGTCGTAGGACCGTTGTTATTCACAATATACATAAATGACCTTGTGGATAACATCGGAAGTTCACTGAGGCTTTTTGCGGATGATGCTGTAGTATATCGAGAGGTTGTAACAATGGCAAATTGTACTGAAATGCAGGAGGATCTGCAGCGAATTAACGCATGGTGTAGGGAATGGCCATTGAATCTCAATGTAGACAAGTGTAATGTGCCGCGGATACATAGAAAGAAAGATCCCTTATCATTTAGCTAAATATAGCACGTCAGCAACTGGAAGCAGTTAATTCCATAAATTATCTGGGAGTACGCATTAGGAGTGATTTAAAATGGAATGATGATATAAAGTTGATCGTCGGTAAAACAGATGCCAGACTGAGATTCATTGGAAGAATCCTAAGAAAATTCAATCCGAAAACAAAGGAAGTAGGTTACAGTACACTTGTTCGCCCACTGCTTGAATACTGGTCACCAGTGTGGGATCCGTACCAGGTAGGGTTGATAGAAGAGATAGAGAAGATCCCATGGAGAGCAGCGCGCTTCGTTACAGGATCACTTAGTAATCGCGAAAGCGCTACGGAGATGATAGATAAACTCCAGTGGAAGACTCTGCAAGAGAGACGCTCAGTAGCTCTGTACGGGCTTTTGTTGAAGTTTCGAGAACGTACCTTCACCGAGGAGCTCCCTCCTATGTATATCTCGCGATGAGACCGTGAGGATAAAATCAGAGAGATTAGAGCCCACACAGAGGCATACCGACAATCCTTGTTTCCACGAACAATACGAGACTGGAATAGAAGGGAGAACCGATAGAGGTGCTCAAGGTACCCTCCACCACACGCCGTCAGGTGTCTTGCGGAGTATGGATGTAGATGTAGATGTAGAACATACAGATGAAAGGCAAAATAATGTGAACAGTGGTAGTAATGGCATGGTTGTGTATGACGGTCAACAAAGCAGGTGAGGCACGTGTCGCACTGGATTATGAGTTTTGAGTGCCGGTTGTTTACGAGGAGCGCACAGCTCGTATTTGCATTCGGAGGACGAGTCGAGACCTAACAGAGTTCCGAAGAGGGCAGATTGTGGGGGGCCCGATTAGCTGGAGCATCAGTAACAAAGATAGTCCACTTACGGAATGTTTCAGGAGAAACTGTTTCAACAGTGATGACGACCTACGCAAAACATGAAAAGAAATCATCGTGCAAACGTAATAGTGGGCGAAAATCAAAACTAAATGTCAGATGTTGTCGTACGCTAGCACGAATAGTGTCAAAACAACACAAAACTACGGCGGCTAAAGTGACTGCTGAGGTCAGCTCAATAGCCATCTTCGAGACCCCGTACCTATCGACACAGTCCTGATAACTCCAAAAAACGAATAGTCATGGACGAGCTGCTATACCGAAAACATTGGTGACGACAACCACCGCAAAGAAGCGTGAAAGATGATGTCAGGAACGTAATTCCTGGACGGCTGATCAGTGAAAACACGTCATGTGGTCTGACAGTCAACGTTTTAGTTATTTCGAACATCGGGCTGGGTTTACTTCTAGAGAAAGCCAAAAGAAGCCTACAATCCTGATTGCTTGATTCCATCGATTAAGCATGGAAGTGGAAAGGTGATGGTGTACACAGCCGTATCATGGTATTCTGCTGGTCCCATCGTTACTCTCAAAGCCCGTGTTACAGCCAACGATTATGTGAACATTTTAGGTGCTCAGGTGCACCTGATGGTTCAAATCTTGCTCCCCAACAATGACGCCATATTTCAGGACGATAATGCACCCATTCAAACAGCCAGGACATTCACACAATCGTGGTATGAGGAGCATGCAACTGAACTGCAGCGTCTTCCCTGGCGAGCACAGTCCCCGGGATCGAACATTATCGAACCCTTGTGGGCGGTATTGGAGCGCAGACTTCAGACAAGATTTCCGCCTCCCTCGTCGCTACAGGAGCTAGGAGAGGTTCTGATTGAAGAGTGGCATAACATTCCACTGGAGACTATACGATCATTATATGCCAGTACTCTAAGAAGAATAGCAGGTATAATACGGGCGAATGGGGGTCCAACCCGTTATTAATAAACCAATCCCAAGTCAGTACAGATGTAACATCATTTTGCCTATCTCCTGTATGTACTAGCAAGCTGAGTTTTAGATTATGTTTGGAAGGTGAGTCTGACAGCCGATAGAATGAGGCGATTAAAAGTTTCTGCCCACGCTTGATACTGAGTCTTGGTCTAACACTCTTGCATGCAGCTTCAGTTTTTTATCTTGGTGGATTTGAGTTTCTTGTCTTCTGTGACGGAACACATCCATTTCCTATAAGTCTATCATTTCGATATTCCGATATTCACTTAGATTTATACACTCCTGGAAATTGAAATAAGAACACCGTGAATTCATTGTCCCAGGAAGGGAAAACTTTATTGACACATTCCTGGGGTCAGACACATCACATGATCACACTAACAGAACCACAGGCACATAGACACAGGCAACAGAGAATGCACAATGTCGGCACTAGTACAGTGTATATCCACCTTTCGCAGCAACGCAGGCTGCTATTCTCCCATGGAGACGATCGTAGAGATGCTGGATGTAGTCCTGTGGAACGGCTTGCCATGCCATTTCCACCTGGCGCCTCAGTTGGACCAGCGTTCGTGCTGGACGTGCAGACCGCGTGAGACGACGCTTCATCCAGTCCCAAACATGCTCAATGGGGGACAGATCCGGAGATCTTGCTGGCCAGGGTAGTTGACTTACACCTTCTAGAGCACGTTGGGTGGCACGGGATACATGCGGACGTGCATTGTCCTGTTGGAACAGCAAGTTCCCTTGCCGGTCTAGGAATGGTAGAACGATGGGTTCGATGACGGTTTGGATGTACCGTGCACTATTCAGTGTCCCCTCGACGATCACCAGAGGTGTACGGCCAGTGTAGGAGATCGCTCCCCACACCATGATGCCGGGTGTTGGCCCTGTGTCCCTCGGTCGTATGCAGTCCTGATTGTGGCGCTCACCTGCACGGCGCCAAACACGCATACGACCATCATTGGCACCAAGGCAGAAGCGACTCTCATCGCTGAAGACGACACGTCTCCATTCGTCCCTCCATTCACCCTGTCGCGACACCACTGGAGGCGGGCTGCACGATGTTGGGGCGTGAGCGGAAGACGGCCTAACGGTGTGCGGGACCGTAGCCCAGCTTCATGGAGACGGTTGCGAATGGTCCTCGCCGATACCCCAGGAGCAACAGTGTCCCTAATTTGCTGGGAAGTGGCGGTGCGGTCCCCTACGGCATTGCGTAGGATCCTACGGTCTTGGCGTGCATCCGTGCGTCGCTGCGGTCCGGTCCCAGGTCGACGGGCACGTGCACCTTCCGCCGACCACTGGCGACAACATCGATGTTCTGTGGAGACCTCACGCCCCACGTGTTGAGCAATTCGGCGGTACGTCCACCCGGCCTCCCGCATGCCCACTATACGCCCTCGCTCAAAGTCCGTCAACTGCACATACGGTTCACGTCCACGCTGTCGCGGCATGCTACCAGTGTTAAAGACTGCGATGGAGCTCCGTATGCCACGGCAAACTGGCTGACACTGACGGCGGCGGTGCACAAATGCTGCGCAGCTAGCGCCATTCGACGGCCAACACCGCGGTTCCTGGTGTGTGCTCTGTGCCGTGCGTGTGATCATTGCTTGTACAGCCCTCTCGCAGTGTCCGGAGCAAGTATGGTGGGTCTGACACACCGGTGTCAATGTGTTCTTTTTTCCATTTCCAGGAGTGTAGCTGAAATTTCACTACTGTGAATTAAGGGTTTTAGATTTCTGTTCCCAGTATTCGTGAACTGGGAACTGCAAATGTTTCGGCAGTTGATCACTAGGATGTTAATCATCTCTTCGATAGGGACATTTGTTTGGGTCTTACGCTAACACTTCAACATTTCCCATAGCTACCATTATTTGGAATAGATGAAGAATTGCGTAATCTAGAAAGGTTCAACTGTACCCAAAATACAGTCAGCTACGTAGTTATCAGCATCTGATACGTAGTGCACCCCTGACTGATTTAGGAGGCCATACAGTTCTCAGCTCTATGGTGCAGGTCTAGAAGTCGCACTGTAGCTTCGTCTTACAGTACACTTAGAAGAGAAAACGAACAATTGTATTCTGAGATCCCTGGCGAGAACATCATCATATGGCAAAACTTGTAAGGAGCACCTTGGGCCCTCTCTACCTCAGGAGGCAAAATAGCTCTCACTGGTATTGATTTATCTTTTGGGATGTGTCATAGCACTACTTTTACTGCTTTGTAGCTATACTGTAATCTTCATAAGAATAAAACTAAAGTAAAGATTACGCTGTTTATTCTTCCACGCTTGCTCAAATCTCATTGATTTCATTTCACGTGGAGCGGAAGCCAAGATGGCTGGAGTACAGACAAGTACGGTAACAGTGATACGTTTCTTGCTATGTGTTACGCACATCGAGTGAGCGATAATACGGGGTAGGAGATTTACCGGGCATTTAACTTGGACATTATCAGCCAGCTACAGTGATATGAGCAGCTGCAGTTAAGACTTAAAAAGAGACGAGCAGAGAAAGAATGTACAGTAGAGTCGTAAGACACTCAAATAATATTCGACAAAACTCCACCAATACCGATGGGTTCTTAGGGGATCACACGGAAAGCATAACATGCTCTCGTTCTTAGCTAACATAGCACTTTAATTAACTTAAACACATGGTTATTATTCTGAGCGGGCTATGTGTGACACAAAAGCGTATTGCAGGGGTTTCACCGTATAGTTAAATATGGAAGCCATTGTACGAATTACTTGCAGTCAGTCGCCTTGATAACATTTGAACTCCTTCCGAATCCGTATACGAGAAATATATTTCAGCACTGGAACTGTCACCTGATACGTTGATAACGACACAAGTTGCGTAGCTATCCAAGCTTCGCATGTCCTCCTCTTCTTTTTCGATATGCTGTTCTATATCCGGCAGTAGCGTTGACAAAGCTTCGTGCACTAGTTCTACTACGCTAGGAGCTTAAATGTCTAGTTATTCCTCACAACAAATCCCTTAACTTGGCTCCAGCTCACTTCTATTGGGTTCAGCTTGCAGTGATATGGTTAAAAAATGGTTAAAATGGTTCTGAGCACTATGGGACTTAACTGCTGAAGTCATCTGCGACCGCAGCGATCGTGCTGTTCCAGACTGTAGTGCCTAGAACCGCTCGGCCACTTCGGCCGGCTATGTTAAAAAAAAAGTTCAAATGGCTTTGAGCACTGTGGGACATAACAGCTGAGGTCATCAGTCCCCTACAACTTAGAACTACTGCTTAGCAGTAGAGCTGTTCCGGACTGAAGCGCCTAGAATCGCTCGGCCACAACTGCCGGCAGGTATGTTCTTGTGATGAACAGTGTATCTGTTTTGTATTCTTTTCTCTTATCTTCTTTAAAAATTTCAGATGTTGATATTAAAATGACTAGATTGTCGAACGTTTAACTGAAGAAGTAACATTAATACATACTTTACAACAAAAAGTTCTCAATTTTCTATATAATTTATGTTTTGTTAGATTAGGTAGTAAAAAGAACGGTAACGGTATGACGAAACAAAAAAAAGCTTCTGTAATTTTTATTTATTTACGGGTTACCAATTCCAGTTAAGCGACCGTCTTCGAGTCACGGATGCTATTGCATCAGCTTTAAAACAGTGATTCCCAGAGTGATCTATGGCGAATCTAAGGGGCCGACAGCATTTGCAAGGGTTCCACGTCAGCGAAAAAGAAATGGGAGTGGGAGTGCATTAGCTGTAAATGATGGTCCACGAGACTGTATCCAAAGGTCACTACCAAAATTCCGATTTCTTCTCGCAGAGCTGCAGCTTGTTCCCGTGTAGGACACTGTTCATGTCATCGGCTATGAGGGAGGTTCAAGCAAATGTTTATATTCGTTATTCTGTTCGCAAAATTCAGCGAGATTATTATTTTTTTCGGTCCCCTATCATTGGCCTTTCTCTGACGAATGGAAAGAGCGTATGGCGCTACCCCTGATGGGACACACAGATGCGAATACGGAGTCAAGTCATACTGTACTAGATATGAACAATGAGTAGAAATTGAAAGCAATAAAATAAAAGAGAGAGCAATTGAAAGTGTGATGCTGACAGATCAAGAATGGGATGTAGTGGATATCATGGGGGCAGTTACTACAGAGTTAATGAACAGTGTTGAGAATGGTACTGTAGAAGAGAGCGGATGCAACAACTTTATGCAGGTAATGAGGCTCGATGATTGGAATTTTGTCGATGGGTAATTGCTAATCAACACATAATGCCATTTATACTGTTCACTGATGAAGCAATTTTCACCAGCAATTACCTCGAGAATAACAACAACCAAGTCTTCTGGCGCAACAATATTCTCTTTATAAATTTCTGGCGTGGTTTGGCCAACAGTCGCTTAAATAGGACTGTTGTCTAAGCAAATGGTACAACTTGTTTTATGTATAAGGACTTTAAAAAAATAGTTTATAAGTGAAAATGTGGGCCAGTCCATGATTAGAACCCAGGATCTCCTGCTTACCAGGCAATTGCGTTAACCACTGTTCCACCAGGACACAGTGTTTATCGCAGTCACTCGGACTACATTGGCACGGCTCTCGGTCAACCCACATTCCCACCTAGCGCCACTTATCTGCAGTTCATGTGAATGTCCGTATAGATGAGACTGTTACAGGTAACGTATCACCTAAATCAGTAACATTGACTTACCGATGGCTCAGCCACGTTAGTCGTATTTGTTACCCATATACATACAGGGTGACAATTATTGAACTATATGAAATGAAAGAAGCTAGATTAAGGAAAGGCAAACCTACGTTTCTAGCATTTGTAGACTTAGAGAAAGCGTTTGACAATGTTGACTGGAATACTCTCTTTCAAATTCTGAAGGTAGCAGGGGTAAAATATAGGGAACGAAAGGCTATTTACAATTTGTATAGAAACCAAATGGCAGTTATAAGAGTTGAGGGGCATAAAACGAAAGCAGTGGTTGGGAAGGGAGTGAGACAGAGTTGTAGCCTCTCCCCGATGTTATTCAATCTGTATATTGAGCAAGCAGTGAAGGAAACAAAAGAAAAATTCGGAGTAGGTATTAAAATCCATGGAGAAGAAATAAGAACTTTGAGGTTCGCTGATGACATTGTAATTCTGTCAGAGACAGCAAAGGAATTGGAAGAGCAGTTGAACGGAATGGGTGGTGTCTTGAAGGGAGGATATAAACTGAACATCAACAAAAGCAAAACGAGGATAATGGAATGTAGTCGAATTAAGTCGGATGATGTTGAGGGTATTAGATTAGGAAGTAGTAAAGGAGTTTTGCTGTTTGGGGAGCAAAATAACTGATGATGGTCGAAGTAGAGAGGATACAAAATGTAGACTGGCAATGGGAAGGAAAGCGTTTCTGAAGAAGAGAAATTTGTTGACATCAAGTATTGATTTAAGTGTTAGGACGTCGTTTCTGAAAGTATTTGTATGGAGTGTAGCCATGTATGGAAGTAAAAAATGGGCGATAAATAGTTTGGACAAGAAGAGAATAGAAGCTTCGAAATGTTGTCTTACAGAAGAATGCTGAAGATTAGATGGGTAGATCACGTAACTAATGAGGAGGTGTTGAATAGAATAAGGGAGAAGAGGAGTTTGTGGCACAACGTGACAAGAAGAAGGGAACGGTTGGTAGGACATGTTCTGAGGCATCAAGGGATCATGAATTAAGTATGAGAGGGCAGCGTGGAGGGTAAAAATCGTAGAGGGAGACCAAGAGATGAATACACCAAGCAGATTCAGAAGGATGTAGGTTGCAGTAGGTACTGGGAGATGAAGAAGCTTGCACAGGATAGGGTAGCATGGAGAGCTGCATCAAACCAGTCTCAGGACTGAAGACCACAACAATAACAACATGAAATAAAATCGTCACAACTTTTAAACGGGTTGCTTTAGGACTTTCAAACTGCACGGATGGCCGCGGGGCATGATGGGAATTGGTATGCGCATGTGCATGGTTTCGTTTAGCGACGAAGCCCATTTGCATTTGGTTGGGTTCGTCAGTACGCAAAATTGGCGCATCTGGGGGGAGGGGACTGAGAATTCGCATTTCGCCATAAAAAAAGTCTCTTCAACCTCTATGGGTGACGGTACGGTGTGTGCAATGTCCAGTCGCGGAATAATCGGTGCGATATTCGTTGATGGCACGGTGACTACGGAATGGTAAGTGAAGGTTTCGGAAGATGATTTCATCCCCGTTATCCAAAGTGACGCTGATTTCGACTATATGTGGTTTATTCAAGGCGGAGCTCGGCCCCAGCAAATCAGGAGAGTGTTTGATGTCCTGGCGGAGCACTTTGCAGACCACATTCTCGCTCTGAGGTACCCAGAGGCCACTGGCATTGGCCTCGATTGTCCGCCATATTTCAGCATCTGAATACATACGACTCCTTTTTGTGGGGATGTATTGAAGACAAGGTGTACAGCAATAACCCCAAAACCATTGCTGAGCTGAAAAAAGCCATTCAGAAGTCATCGATAGCATCGATGTTCCGACACTTCAGGGGGTCATGCAGAATTTCGCTACTCGTCTACGCCACGTTATCGCCAGTGATGGCAGCCATATCTAACATGTCATAACCTAAATCTGAATACCTATAGTGACGTCTGTATGTTTAATTAAGTGTGTGTTCTCCGTAGTTTTTAACTAATTTACGCTTTTTAAAAAAAAAATGTGTGTGAAATCTTATGGGACTTAATTGCTAAGGTCATCAGTCCATAAGCTTACACACTACTTAACCTAAATTATCCTAAGGACAACCACACACACCCATGGCCGAGGGAGGACTCGAACATCCGCCGGGACCAGCCGCATGGTCCATGACTGCAGCGCCCTAGACCTATGTTTTTTCATATAGTTCAATAATTATACCCTTTATATTGAGAAATGGCTACCCTTCCTGGCGAGCCACATCTCATTCAGAACTAAAAATGGAATGTAGTAGTATGCTAATGGCGTGTAGAATGGGTCAACTGCACTTAGAATCGTGAGGCTGGATATGGCAGTTATGGCAGGGGCAGTACTAACTGCTTGTGCTTGCTCTTTCTCTATTGAACTATTACGTTTGGAGGCGAAAAGGCGGACGCACTGGAAACTCTTATACAACCCGGTGGTGGCCTCCAGTAACTCGGTCTTACCTGTCTCAGACGGCACAGCGTCCGCCTGTAATATTTTCTGAGGATCTCAAATTACGACAGAAAATTCATGAAAGGGTTTGCTACAACAGCATGACCACAGTTGTTAAGGGAAGGTGTGAAATTCATACAGATAGGATGTATTTGAAGAATTCAAGAGAGTTTTGACATCCAGCTCTATTCTAGTATTTCCAGACTTTCAGAATTAATTTATCCTTTTGTGTGATACATCTAATCATGACTTGGAGCGTGTTTTAAACCACATGATGAGCATCCTGTCACATACACACTGATACACCTGAATGTAGTGGAGAAGAACTGTTCAGTGAGAGAGAAAGAGATGCTGGACCTCCTTTTTGGTGTCAAATATTTTAGATGTTATTCGTACAGGAAACAATTTCGGGTAGTCACCGACCACACTGCTTTGAAATGGTTGTTGGCACTTGAGGACACATCTAGCGGGCTGACTAGCTTAGCGAATTTGGCTACGAAGTTGTACACAAACCAGGGGGGAAGCATGGGAATGCAAATGCATTAATAAGGAAAGCAGGAGTGCTGAAGGTTGTGAATCATGGCTTGTGAAGTGGCAGGCAGCGAAGTGTGCTGACATTGACTGTAAGCAGTACAGGACGCAACAGCAGTTTAGCGCATGTGACTGAAAGTTGTGCACGGAAACGAGACTAGGGCTGCAGGTAGTATAGTACCTCTGAAGTTTATGGAGGAGATTTTAAAGGAAGCACTTGATCACTTGTTGTCTGGTACTGGATAGTGCAGAGCAGCAAATCAGAGATTAGTAGAGAGATACCGGTGGAAAGGCAGGAAATCAGATGTGGACCAATACATGAGGAACTGTGTACAGTGAGCTGACTTGAATCATAAGTGAGTGCCTTTTCAGAGGTTACAGGAAGCATCAGAACCACCTGAAATGCCCGGTATTGATGTTCAGGAAAGATAGATTAGGCAGAATTGGTGGTGGAGTGTTGGTGTCTGTCAGTAGTGGTTTATCTTGTAGTGAAGTCGAAGTAGATACTCCGTGCGAATTGGTGTGGGTGGAGGTTATACTTAACAGCCGAATTAAGTTAATAATTGGCTCCTTCTACCGACCCCCAGACTCCGATGATACAGTTGCGGAACAGTTCAGAGAAAGTTTGAGTCTCGTAACAAATAAATACCCCACTCATACGGTTATAGTTGGTGGGGACTTCAACCTACCCTCGGTATGTTGGCAAAAATACTTGTTCAAAACCGGTGGTAGGCAGAAAACGTCTTCCGAGATTGTCCTAAATGCATTCTCCGAAAATTATTTAGAGCAGTTAGTCCACGAACCCACGCGAATTGTAAATGGTTGCGAAAACACACTTGACCTCTTGGCCACAAACAATCCAGAGCTGATAGAGAGCATCATGACTGATACAGGGATTAGTGATCACAAGGTCATTGTAGCTAGGCTCAATACCATTTCTTCCAAATCCATCAGAAACAAACGCAAAATAATTTTATTTAAAAAAGCGGATAAAGTGCCACTAGAAGCCTTCCTGAAAGACAATTTCCATTCCTTCCGAACTGACTATGCGAATGTAGACGAGATGTGGCTCAAATTCAAAGATATAGTAGCAACAGCAATTGAGATATTCATACCTCATAAATTGGTAAGAGATGGAACGGATCCCCCGTGGTACACAAAAAAGGTCCGAACGCTGTTGCAGAGGCAACGGAAAAAGCATGCGAAGTTCAGAAGAACGCGAAATCCTGAAGATGGGCTAAAATTTACAGACGCGCGAAATTTGGCAAGTACTTCGATGCGAGATGCCTTTAATAGGTTCCACAACGAAACATTGTCTCGAAATTTGGTAGAAAATCCGAAGAAATTCTGGTCGTATGTAAAGTACACAAGCGGCAAGACGCAGTCAATACCTTCGCTGCGCAGTGCCGATGGTACTGTTATCGACGACTGTGCCGCTAAAGCGGAGTTATTGAACGCAGTTTTCCGAAATTCCTTCACCAGGGAAGACGAATGGAATATTCCAGAATTTGAAACACGAACATCTGCTAGCATGAGTTTCTTAGAAGTAGATACCTTAGGGGTTGCGAAGCAACTCAAATCGCTTGATACGGGCAAGTCTTCAGGTCGAGATTGTATACCGATTAGGTTCCTTTCAGATTACGCTGATACTATAGCTCCCTACTTAGCACTCATATACAACCGCTCGCTCACCGATAGATCTGTACCTACAGATTGGAAAATTG
This sequence comes from Schistocerca gregaria, assembly GCF_023897955.1. Lineage (NCBI taxonomy): Eukaryota > Metazoa > Arthropoda > Insecta > Orthoptera > Acrididae > Schistocerca > Schistocerca gregaria. The sequence continues at coordinate 542,410,729 of NC_064925.1, forward strand.
CGCAGGTCGCACCAGTGTTCAAGAAGGGTAGTAGGAGTAATCCATTTAACTACAGACCTATATCATTGACGTCGGTTTGCAGTAGGGTTTTGGAGCATATACTGTATTCAAACATTATGAATCACCTCGAAGAGAACGATCTATTGACACGTAATCAGCATGGCTTCAGAAAACATCGCTCTTGTGCAACGCAGCTAGCTCTTTATTCGCACGAAGTAATGGCCGCTATCGACAGGGGATCTCAAGTTGATTCCGTATTTCTAGATTTCCGGAAAGCTTTTGACACCGTTCCTCACAAGCGACTTCTAATCAAGCTGCGGAGCTATGGGGTATCGTCTCAGTTGTGCGACTGGATTCGTGATTTCCTGTCAGGAAGGTCGCAGTTCGTAGTAATAGACGGCAAATCATCGAGTAAAACTGAAGTGATATCAGGTGTTCCCCAGGGAAGCGTCCTGGGACCTCTACTGTTCCTGATCTATATAAATGACCTGGGTGAGAATCTGAGCAGTTCTCTTAGACTGTTCGCAGATGATGCTGTAATTTACCGTCCAGTAAGGTCATCCGAAGACCAGTATCAGCTGCAAAGCGATTTAGAAAAGATTGCTGTATGGTGTGTCAGGTGGCAGTTGACGCTAAATAACGAAAAGTGTGAGATGATCCACATGAGTTCCAAAAGAAATCCGTTGGAATTCGATTACTCGATAAATAGTACAATTCTCAAGGCTGTCAATTCAACTAAGTACCTGGGTGTTAAAATTACGAACAACTTCAGTTGGAAGGACCACATAGATAATATTGTCGGGAAGGCGAGCCAAAGGTTGCGTTTCATTGGTAGGACACTTAGAAGATGCAACAAGTCCACTAAAGAGACAGCTTACACTACACTCGTTCGTCCTCTGTTAGAATATTGCTGCGCGGTGTGGGATCCTTACCAGGTGGGATTGACGGAGGACATCGAGAGGGTGCAAAGAAGGGCAGCTCGTTTTGTATTATCGCGTTATAGAGGAGAGAGTGTGGCAGATATGATACACGAGTTGGGATGGAAGTCATTACAGCATAGACGTTTTTCGTCGCGGCGAGAGCTTTTTATGAAATTTGTTGAGCCCAACCTACATAGGTAGGAATGATCATCAAAATAAAATAAGAGAAATCAGAGCTCGAACAGAAAGGTTTAGGTGTTCGTTTTTCCCGCTCGCTGTTCGGGAGTGGAATAGTAGAGAGATAGTATGATTGTGGTTCGATGAACCCTCTGCCAAACACTTAAATGTGAATTGCAGAGTAGTCATGTAGATGTAGATGTATAAGAGTCGCCTTATTGAACGCCAGCAGGAAACTGATTCATATGAACAATAACAGATAATTATTCATGGTACATTGATGTGGTTACTGTGCCAAACCAGAAGGCAGTGACAGCTGCACAAGCAGTGGTTAACAACTAGGTGTTGATGCTTGGGTGACCGGTACGATAATTACTCGCCAGAGTAACAATTTCATATTGGACTCATTGAAGGAACTCCGTCTGTTACTGCTTATGAAGAGGTTAAGAACTAGTCCTCTTCAACCACAGGCCAATGGTGGGATGGACTGAGTACATAGAACAAGTGGGGAAATGTTAATTACTATGTGAACATACACCATGTGGAGTGGAATATGTGCCTAATGTATGTCGTTGTAACACACCCAGGAGTACAAATGGGTGGGGTGGTACCCTTTTAAACTGCTTGTCGTTTCGGACCGTTGCTTGACCATTCGCCCTGTACACACCACGTACCTGGTAATCCCGCGCCGGTAGTACTGGTTCAAATGGCTCTGAGCACTATAGGACTTAACATCTGAGGTCATCAGTCCCCTACAACTTAGAACTACTTCAACCTAAGGACATCACACACATCCATGCCCGAAGCAGGATTGGAACCTGCGACCGTAGCGGTCGCGCGGTTCAGGACTGAAGCGCCTAGAACCGCTCGACCACAGCGGCCGGCCCGGTAGTACTGTCCTGCTCCACACTGCTGCTGGCTTGCCTGAAATTATCCATCTAAATATGCAAGCGGGTTTAGGGGAGCCACTCAACGTTAAAACACAACACTGTTCGACGTCTGGTATGAACATCTATATTCTGAGACGATATGGAAATCACAGGTTGCACTGTTTACACTATAAGTCGTGAATGTTTATCCCAACTGACAGTCTTGATTATTATCTGTCCACTTGGACGAGCATACGCGTACCGAACACGGCGCGGGTGATTGTTGATAATGCGGAAGCCGAATGGTACCACGAAAGTTCTTACGCTCGTCACGCATACACAGATATTTGGTACCAGTCCTCCTTGACAGTAGTGATAAATTTTATCACTGTTCACAAGGTTAAATCTACAGTTCACAGTTCTTCAGTTGTACGAACGTGCGCGGAACCGTCGCGGCGCGGCTGATTGTTGATGATGCGAAACGCGATGATCGAACGCACTTTCTCACGCTCGCTTCAACACACTGGCACTTAAATGCTCTCTTTTATGGTAAATAGTATTACCGATTCACATTAGTTCATTCTTGGAGACCGAACACGGCCCGGATGATTGATACTGTACGGTACGACACGCAACGAAAGGATACACAAATACGTTATCAGCTGCACGGCTCGTTTTTAAATTACTTCTTGAACGAACTTTCCTCTGAATCACTTACTTATTTTATCACTTTACTGTAATAGCACTTGTAGAAACACTTCACCTTCCATGCTAACAATGCCTCTCACATACAGAGCTACACACTACACTACATAACAGTTCCGTGACCCGCGCTCGATTCCCCACGCGCGGCTGCCCGCAAAGATACTCCACGACTAAGCCAGCGATATGACAATACGCTAACATCGTGTCAGCATATAATTCAGAAGTACACACGAATATTGCATTGTCCCCAGATGAGATGGTGCATGGCAGTCATTCGAGCTGATAAAGACAAAGAATCAGGACGCATCAGTGAAGACAATTCTACTCCATTCAACGAGATTCCAGGCTGAAGACGCGTCTGGAGATGCCCCCGACTGCGGTGGGGTACCAACCTGACTGTCAGCCGGCATTTGGCCTGACAACCAGGAGTGGTGATCTGGGAGCATTTCTTTTGTCAGCAGAACCCCTCTCGATGTCATTCTTTTCAGCCTTACAGCACAGCAATATGTTTACGATATTCTACGCCCTGTTCTATTGACTTTCATGGCAAGCCATCTGAGGCTTACATTTCTGTAAGATAATTCCCGAGAGACTTTCTACCGCTTATCTTCATGCTTGCAAAACCCTACCTTGGCCAGCTAGGTCACTGGGTCTCTCCACAATTGAGAACATTTGGAGCGTTATGGACAGGGCCCTGGAATGTCTCTGGATTTCGACTACTTAACGCGCCAATTGAACAAAATGAACGCTAAGCCGACTAACTGTTTGTATAAGGACCAAAGTTGGATCGACACGTTATTGACTTGTCAATTCGTGAAGATCTCTGCAATCGCAATCATTTGATTGTTCATGTACATCTCATCAACCGATTTCTGTTCCATTCGGGTGATTCCTTCGTGGTGCGTTGTTTTTTTGTCTTAGAGTGTATTATTGCAAGTCCTGATTAGTTCCTCAATTAAGTTTGTCTTGCCGTCGGATTTCTTAATTTCTTCTTCGATTTTTAATCCAATTCTATCATATTTTCGTCTTGTATGTGACCTGTTAACTGCCGTTAGAATTTCTTGAAATGACCTCTATGTTTCTTGAACTGCTCATTAATCTGTTTGATGCTCACGTCGTTTTCTCCTCGCGCTGTTTATTATTTAGCGCGAGAGCCGAAAAAAATCGCCTCTGTCTTTTTGAAATTTTATTACACTCTTCCGACTTTTATAACGCGCATTGGCATTTTTCTGTAGCTCTTCTATCTTCGTATCTGTCGTGATAATTCTTGTTTTCTAATACCATCTCAGTCGAGAAGCACTGTGGATCAGAAAGTGGCGGTGAAGCAGGAGCTGATACGCGATCGGTAACACACTGTCCCAGAGCCTCGTGTCCAGCGGCTATGGAGTCTTCCGTTGCCTGTGACATCGCCACATTCTCTTCACAGATCAACTCAGCCTCGGATTGCTTCTTGTTAACCTGCAAGTTGTTTAGTTCACTACCCGTCGCTGATGAGCCTTTCAAGTTACTCTGACGTCTTTCTCTAACCTCAGTCCTCTGTTAACTGCGTCTCACGACTTGCATATTAAGTTCACGGTTTACAGTTTCAGATCGTTTCGCTTCTTCCCTATCAATTATGACCAACTTTTATAAACTACGTGCACGAGCACGAGTTAACCTTGGCGTAACCAAGCACTGCAATTACTCACTGCCTAATAACCAAATTTCTAATGTAGACACCTTATGAAACACAACGAAATCCTACCAAAAACAAAAACACGTTTAAATATACCCCCAAAAGTGCAAAGTTGAAAAACAGGACAACTACGAGCTCCGCTCATCATCCTTTGTTGTAAGAGAACAAAAAATTCGCACAAGTTTTTATTCGGGTATCAATGAGATCGCGTGGTGGCTTGCCTGCATGTGAACGGTTGCCATTATGAACACTTGTTTGGATTCTCGGGGACTCTGTTATAAAGTGTGACGTATTCACTCATAACGGGTCGTATCGGGGAAACACCAGCATTCCGGACCTATATTTAGTACGATTATTTTCTTTTTTCAGTGTCGTCTCCTCGCCCCTTTCGTTTGTAGCCAATCGCCTTATACATACGCAAAGATTTTGGATTGAAGATGAACCATGCAGAGAATTTTTCTCGATGTTTTCAGACTGTACTAACAATCGATACTGCATTAACATACTGGAACTAAGAATTAAAACATTTTATTCAAAACTGTGCATATTTTTCCTCTACAAAGTATTTCACTGTCACACATTATTCGGCAGTGGGCAGATTCCTCGAGACAAATTGGCAGAGAAATATTATACGGTAGAAGTTGGCGTTTGACTCTGATGAATTCCGAAAGATGCCGACTTGAAATGTGTTATCAAACAATAAGCTAGGGACCGGTTTTGATGGAGCATCGAGAACTGGCCGACTGACAGGCAAAAGTACGCAGGACACGTTATGACATATCAAGACTGTCTTAAGACTGTGTTTCTTGCATCACGCAGTAATTTTCGGCCTGATATTGCTTAAAAATTTCCATCGGGGCTCTTCCAGGGAGTATATACTATCTGTTAGAAGGCAGAATGAAAAAAACAAACGCTAATCCTAGCTGTTAATGCATAACTCACATTGTTTTACGTGTAAAGCAAATGCTTGTATGAGCAATCTGAGTTACTCCGTGTGATGCAGATATAAGCACGTAACAACCACGTTCATGTAATGATCTATGTGCAAGTTATTAATCTCTTATGAAACAGTAGCACTGACAAGTAGAGGAAACAAAAGCTCCAACTGTAAGTATTTCATTTTATTTCGAATAAAAGTTTGCATAGCTACAGCATATGCTCGAAATGTCAATCAACCCTCAACGAAGCGCTGCTGGTGCATTACCCATCGACACGGAATTTGTATGCTTTAGTTTCTCTTTACTCCGCTCCACGATACACTGAGCGAAGAAGTATCCGCTGGGTAAACCATCGACGCAGAATTAACGGGCAGGAAACCTCACAACAGCGTTTCAACCTCAACTCTTATAACGGCGAAAACGATAAATAAAGCGGGGATTTCGCTCATAATAATTTTGCATATTTCTCTTGTTTTAGGTTAGCGACATTAAGTGGGATATAATTTCTGCCACATGATATTTATTATTAGTTCTCATGATATGCACGACTGAGGCATGGGATGCCTATCTTTCAGAAAACGACGTTTTCGCTTTTCACTAAGCAATTTGATTTAGTTTAAAGTAGTTAAAGGGTTACAGGATCACTTGGTACGAAGACGACTTTCTAATCAAGTTTTCCCTGCTGCTTCCTAAGATGCTGTGTAAACCTGTTTCAGGTAACAAAGATCCAGACAGTTTCTGGGAGGTGTAATCTGTGAAGTTTCTATTCTGCATGACACCATGTTGTGTGGTGAAGAGTCTTCTGCACGTTTGTCTGTAGGACAATTTTCGTTACTTTATCACAAGAGGTTTGCAGTTTATGGATGAATAACGTATTTCACTTACCACGATACGATCATCATGTCACGGTGGGGTGGCTTGTTGCTTCACTGGTTTTAACAACCGATTATTTTTCCGTCAGTTGGTTTTTTCAACCGAATGAAAAAACCAAATGAAACTAGTCTTTGCAGCCATGTCACCTGTGTGACCTCTTTCGACGCACTCTCCGGGTTCGAGTGGTTTCACTCGCAGGGCCACACACGGCGGATTTTTGTATTTTTTTATATATACACTCCTGGAAATGGAAAAAAGAACACATTGACACCGGTGTGCAGACCCACCATACTTGCTCCGGACACTGCGAGAGGGCTGTACAAGCAATGATCACACGCACGCCACAGCGGACACACCAGGAACTGCGGTGTTGGCCGTCGAATGGCGCTAGCTGCGCAGCATTTGTGCACCGCCGCCGTCAGTGTCAGCCAGTTTGCCGTGGCATACGGAGCTCCATCGCAGTCTTTAACACTGGTAGCATGCCGCGACAGCGTGGACGTGAACCATATGTGCAGTTGACGGACTTTGAGCGAGGGCGTATAGTGGGCATGCGGGAGGCCGGGTGGACGTACCGCTGAATTGCTCAACACGTGGGGCGTGAGTTCTCCACAGTACATCGATGTTGTCGCCAGTGGTCGGCGGAAGGTGCACGTGCCCGTCGACCTGGGACCGGACCGCAGCGACGTACGGATGCACGCCAAGACCGTAAGATCCTACGCAGTGCCGTAGGGGACCGCACCGCCACTTCCCAGCAAATTAGGGACACTGTTGCTCCTGGGGTATCGGCGAGGACCATTCGCAACCGTCTCCATGAAGCTGGGCTACGGTCCCGCACACCGTTAGGCCGTCTTCCGCTCACGCCCCAACATCGTGCAGCCCGCCTCCAGTGGTGTCGCGACAGGCGTGAATGGAGGGACGAATGGAGACGTGTCGTCTTCAGCGATGAGAGTCGCTTCTGCCTTGGTGCCAATGATGGTCGTATGAGTGTTTGGCGCCGTGCAGGCGAGCGCCACAATCACGACTGCTTACGACCAAGGCACACAGGGCCAACACCCGGCATCATGGTGTGGGGAGCGATCTCCTACACTGGCCGTACACCTCTGGTGATCGTCGAGGGGACACTGAATAGTGCACGGTACATCCAAACCGTCATCGAACCCATCGTTCTACCATTCCTAGACCGGCAAGGGAACTTGCTGTTCCAACAGGACAATGCACGTCCGCATGTATCCTGTGCCACCGAACGTGCTCTAGAAGGTGTAAGTCAACTACCCTGGCCAGCAAGGTCTCCGGATCTGTCCCCCATTGAGCATGTTTGGGACTGGATGAAGCGTCGTCTCACGCGGTCTGCACGTCCAGCACGAACGCTGGTCCAACTGAGGCGCCAGGTGGAAATGGCATGGCAAGCCGTTCCACAGGACTACATCCAGCATCTCTACGGTCGTCTCCATGGGAGAATAGCAGCCTGCATTGCTGCGAAAGGTGGATATACACTGTACTAGTGCCGACATTGTGCATGCTCTGTTGCCTGTGTCTATGTGCCTGTGGTTCTGTCAGTGTGATCATGTGATGTATCTGACCCCAGGAATGTGTCAATAAAGTTTCCCCTTCCTGGGACAATGAATTCACGGTGTTCTTATTTAAATTTCCAGGAGTGTATATGGTATGTGAACTTCAGAGCTCAAATGTTGATCCCCCAAAATAGTTCGATACAGCTCCCAAAAATTCTCGAGAAAGTTAACTTTAAGTTTTCCGAGCGTATTTAATATTCTAAAGCAGGGTGCGCTTTTACTCGACGACTGTCTGGTAGTGTGGTAGGATGATCGCCTGCCAAGTAATTGGAGCTCGTTCAATTATCATTCGAGCCAAAATTTTACCTTGAGGTGCGCCTTCCATGAACACTTCCCTGAAGCATAAAATAGATAAGGATGAAAAAGAGTTTAATTTTTGATGTTTCTTTAGTTTAAACAATCGTTCCAAAAAGATCAGTAATTAAGGATTTATATTTTCACCGACATTTATGTGTAGTATCTAACTAGAAATAAGAAGACATGTATTTTTCATAAGAAATAGCAATTAAATATCCTTTATTAGCATATGTTGCATGAATTTTGTGCTTAATGAAACGAGTACCAAACCAGCGATTATCACTCACAAGAGCTACTGATTTTTTCAATCTTTATGTGTTTTCAACTTCAGCGAATTACTAGCAGAACATGGACTTGTGTTTAGAATTTGCATCAGCCGGGACACCAGCGTATAATCTCCAGATGGGAGGCGAGCGTTCTAACACACAGTCACTCGGGCTGGTGAGAAAATCGACCTCGCTGTAGCATACTAACGACGATCGAAGAACTTCGAAGTCGATTTTCTGGAGAATTTTTGAAAGGTGCACAGAACTATGTTGCGAGATTAATGTTCGAGTTATAAACTTCACATACTGTAAATATAAAAAAATTACAAAAAGACCCGACTGTATGAGACAACCTGTTGACGCAAGTCTCTGGCAGTTACGTCAGTGACATGAATATTTCTTCCCAGACTCCGCAGGTTTGAGTTATTTCGCTTGTATACTTTTTCAGACTTGTGAGCTACAGATGAACCATGACTGGCACCGTACCATAAGTGACATCACACCGGAGAGGCGTCTGAGGAGAAATCTGACTATCATCTGCTGCCTGAAGAAGGACAACAGTCTTTTCAGTGGCTACAGAGGCATTAGTCTGGATGACCGATTAATCTGCCCTTGTGACTAACACTGCCTTTTATACTGGTACTGCAAGCACCTAAAAGCAGGGGGAAACTACATTCGCTGTATTACCCAAGGGCATACTGCTCTAATGTATGGTTTAATGGTGATACATACTCCTGGGTAAGGTGTATCAGAGAGAAGAGTCCCCATTCGTATCTTAGCTTGAGGACTACTCAGAACGCGGCTTTCATTTAAAAAATAAAAAATAAAAAATTGAACTGGGATTCTACGGGTCGGAGAGTGGTATGTTAGATTCTTTATTCACTTAGGTAGGTCAGAGAACTTGTAAATAGAAATGAATAGATTGAACGAGAACATGTTTTCTGGTCAGGCCTGTGCAAAGTCTAGTAACGAACAAGAAAATAGGTACATCAAAGCTACTCTGAATAGCATAGTGAACGCATTATTACAGCCAAGATATACACAGAGTCACGAGCTGCTACCAACAAAAGCAATCGATGTATACACGGGTACTAGCTCCGCAGACGAAGAGACTGTAGACAGTAAAAGTATGTTTACTGATGCGAAAAATTAAATTCCGATGGAGCACTGGAGTCTGATGGCAAGAAATGGAAGTGAAAGAAAAAGAACAGAACGGTGACTGTCGCCTGGTAGAATTTTGAACCGAACGCAATTGAAGCACGTTGTATACCTGAAAGAGGTCGAAAGGTTTCAGAATGCGAATGTGGATTCTGACTATAATTTATTAACTACGAAATGCAGGCGCATTTTGAAAATATCTTCATATTACATTGAAAATCGCTCTTAGGTGGACTTATTATTCCAGAGAAATCTAAATGGCACGTCAGTTTGGGAATAAACGCATTAATTCTGTCGACGGTCGAACGCCTAACATGCGTAACGATGAGTGGCAGTTTTAGTCGAACCACTGGCCCTGCCGCCTAGCAATCGACAGTTTGCAGTTAAGTTTCGTCATAGCTGTCTGCGAGCGAATTTCCATAATGTTGTGTACACATCTGTCTCTGACGCTGCATCATGTCCCACGCTAATGATTACACTTGAAAGTTTATTACACGCTTACCTAGTAAATATTAGAGCAGTGGTCCTCAACCGCTGCGAGGACATTACCCGTGAACGAGTGCACCTGTGTGGGTGGCCCAGTTAACGCACTACCGGGCGGTGCCGCTCGATTCTTCATCTACATCTACGTGGTTACTCTGCATCAAATGCCTGGCAGACGCTTCATCAAAGCACTTTCAATCTATTTTTCTTCCTTTCCGCTCTCGAACAGCGTACCCTTAAGTCTTCTCGTGCGAGATATGATTACTCTTATTTTATTGTGGTGATAATTTCTCTCTAGATAGTTGAACGCCAAAAAAATATTTTCACACTCAGTCGGGATAGTTGGAGACTGAAATTTTATGCGAAGGCACTGCCGCAACGAAAAACTCTTTTGCTTCAATAATTGGCATCCCATTTCGCGTACCATATACGTGACATCCTCTCCCCTGTTTCGCATAATACAAAACGAGCTGCCCTTCTTTGGAATTTTTCCATCTACTACACCAGTCCTCTCTGATGCAACAATACTCCAGAAGAGGTCGGAAAAGCGTGATGTAAGCGGTCTGTTTGGTGGACCTCTTGTGTTTTTAAGTGTTCTGCCAGTAAATAGCAGTCTTTGGTTTGTTTATGCACAACATTATCTATATGTTCGTTCCAGTTTAAGTTACTGGTAGTAATAATCCCTAAGAATTTAACTGGATTGACAGCTTTTATTTTTGTTTGACTTATCGTGTAATCGAAATTTAGTGGGTTCCTTTTGGTACTGGTGTGGATGAGTCCACCCTTTTCATTATTTAAAGTCAACTGCCACTTATATCTGGCAACGGTCCTGCAGCAGTAGTAACAGCGGTTCTCGTCAGATCACCGAAGTTAAGCGCTGTTGGGTTGGGCTAAGACTTGGATGGGTGACCATCCCGTCTGCCGAGCGCTGTTGGCAAGCGGGGTGCACTCAGCCCTTGCGAGGCAAACCGAGGAGGTACTTGATTGAGAAATAGCCGCTCACGCCTCGTTAACTGACATACGGCCTCTAGAAAGGGGGGCGGAGCACATGCCCCCCCCCCCCCCCAATATACGTATCCAGCGACGCCTATGGTCTGAGGATGACACGGCGGCCGGTCGGTACAGTTTTGCCTTCGAAGGCCTGTTCGGACGAAGTTTACTTTTAGACACTTACATTTTGTGTGACTCATTTTGAAATTCATTTTCATCGTCTGATAACTTTACAAGACAGTATTTCACAGCATCATCAGCAAATAGTCTAAGGGGGCTGCTTAGTTTGTCTTCCGAATCTTTTAGGTAGATCAGGAACAGCAGAGGGTCTATAACACTTCCTTGGGGAACGCCAGATATTACTTCTGTTTTAGTGGATGACTTTGCGTCAGTTACTACGAACTGTGGCCTTTCTGACAGGAACTCACGATACTGTCTACACATCTACACTTATACTCCGCAAGCCACCCAACGGTGTGTGGCGGAGGGCACTTTACGTGACACTGTCAGTACCTCTCTTTCCTGTTCCAGTCTCGTATGGTTCGCGGGAAGAACGACTGTCTGAAAGCCTCCGTGCGCGCTCTAATCTCTCTAATTTTACATTCGTGATCTCCTCGGGAGGTATAAGTAGAGGGAAGCAATATATTCGATACCTCATCCAGAAACGCACCCTTTCGAAACCTGGCGAGCAAGCTACACCGCGATGCAGAGCGCCTCTCTTGCAGAGTTTGCCACTTGAGTTTGTTAAACATCTCCGTAACGCTATCACGGTTACCAAATAACCCTGTGACGAAACGCGCCGCTCTTCTTTGGATCTTCTCTATCTCCTCCGTCAACCCGATCTGGTACGGATCCCACACTGATGAGCAATACTCAAGTACAGGTCGAACGAGTGTTTTGTAAGCAACCTGCTTTGTTGATGGACTACATTTTCTAAGGACTGTCCCAATGAATCTCAACGTGGTACACGCTTTACCAACAATTAATTTTATATGATCATTCCACTTCAAATCGTTCCGCACGCATACTCCCAGATATTTTACAGAAGTAACTGCTACCAGTGTTTGTTCCGCTATCATATAATCATACAATAAATGATCCTTCTTTCTATGTATTCGCAATACATTACATTTGTGTATGTTAAGGGTCAGTTGCCACTCCCTGCACCAAGTGCCTACCCGCTGCAGATCTTCCTGCATTTCACTACAATTTTCTAATGCTGAAACTTCTCTGTATACTACAGCATCATCCGCGAAAAGCCGCATGGAACTTTCGACACTATCTACTAGGTCATTTATATATATTGTGAAAAGCAATGGTCCCATAACACTCCCCCGTGGCACACCAGAGGTTACTTGAACGTCTGTAGACGTTTCTCCATTGATAACAACATGCTGTGTTCTGTTTGCTAAAAACTCTTCAATCCAGCCACACAGCTGGTCTGATATTCCGTAGGGTCTTACTTTGTTTATCAGGCGACAATGCGGAACTGTAACGAACGCCTTCCGGAAGTCAAGAAAAATAGCATCTACCTGGGAGCCTGTATTTAATATTTTCTGGGTCTCATGAACAAATAAAGCGAGTTGGGTCTCACACGATCGCTGTTTCCGGAATCCATATTGATTCCTACAGAGTAGATTCTGGGTTTCCAAAAACGACATGATACTCGAGCAAAAAACATGTTCTAAAATTCTACAACAGATCGACGTCAGAGATATAGGTCTATAGTTTTGCGCATCTGCTCGACGACCCTTCTTGAAGACTGGGACTACCTGTGCTCTTTTCCAATCATTTGAAACCTTCCGTTCCTCTAGAGACTTGCGGTACACGGCTGTTAGAAGGGGGGGCAAGTTCTTTCGCGTACTCTGTGTAGAATCGATTTGGTATTCCGTCAGGTCCAGTGGACTTTCCTCTGTTGAGTGATTCCAGTTGCTTTTCTATTCCTTGGACACTTATTTCGATTTCAGCCATTTTTTCGTTTCTGCGAGGATTTAGAGAAGGAACTGCAGTGCGGTCTTCCTCTGTGAAACAGCTTTGGAAAAAGGAGTTTAGTATTTCAGCTTTCCGCGTGTCATCCTCTGTTTCAATGCCATCATCATCCCGGAGTGTCTGGATATGCTGTTTCGAGCCACTTACTGATTTAACGTAAGACCAGAACTTCCAAGGATTTTCTGTCAAGTCGGTACATAGAATTTTACTTTCGAATTCACAGAACGCTTCACGCATAGCCATCCTTACGCTAACTTTGACATCGTTTAGCTTCTGTTTGTCTGAGAGGTTTTGGCTGCGTTTGAACTTGGAGTGAAGCTCTCTTTCCTTTCGCAGTACTGTCTCCACAACTGAGACGATACTCCGTAGGGACGCAATGTGGAAGTCGCTTATGAGGTGCGTGTCAAACACCTTCTGGATATCTAGAAATATGGAATAAATTTGAGATCCACTCTTGATAGCCCTCATTACTTCGTAAGACAAAAGAGCCACTTGTGTTTCACAATAACAGTATTTTCTGTATCCATATTGGCTATTTGTGAATAAATAGTTTTCTTAAAAGTAATTCATAATCTCTGAACACAATACATCTTCCACAACCCTACAGCAAATCGCCGTTAGTGATCGGTGTCTGCAATTCAGCGGATTACACCTATTTCCTCTCTTGGGTATTGGTGTGACTTGTGCAGCTTTTTAGTCTTTAGGTATGGATCATTAGACGAGGGAGCTGCTGTATAAGATTGCTATGTATGGAGGTTTTGTTTCAGCATTCTCTGAAAGGAAGACAACTGGTATGCAATAGAATAGCTAATTCACAGGATAAAATTATAACCATATGGTCAGTTGTGAAGGAAGTGTCTGGTCAGCAGCATAAGGTCGACGATATAAAGTCAGTTCGCAGTAAAACTATTTCTGTTACTGATAAATCAGATATATGTACAGTATTTAACAATCATTTTCTGAGCATTGCTGGTGAATTAAATAAAAATTTAGTATCTGCAGGAAATAATATAACTTTCTTGGAAAATGCGTTTCCTCTGTGATACAGACAAGAGGAAGATTGAGTCAATAATTAAATCAGTGGAGACTAAGGACTCTCATGGTTATGATGGAGTGTCTAGCAGAATATTAAAGTACTGTGGGGCACATGTTAGCCCTGTGTTTAGCCATATTTGTAATTTTTCCTTTAGGAATAGTCTGTTTCCTGAGCAATTTAAGTTATCAGTAGTAAAGCCACTTTATAAAAAGGGGGAAAGGGATAATGAAGATAATTTTAGACCTATTTCTATGCCATCAGTGTTTGCAAAAGTTATTGAAAAGGCTCTGTATGTAAGGATAATTGATAATTTTATATTATACGATTTGCTATCAATGTACAGTTCGGCTTTAGAAGTAGTTTAACAACTGAAAATGCTATATTCTTTTTTCTCTGTGAGGTACTGGATGGGCTAAACGAAAGGTTTCGAACGCTTGGAGTATGTTTTGATTTAACTAAGGCATCTGACTGTGTTGATCACAAAATATTGCTAAAATGGTTCAAATGGCTCTGAGCACTATGGGACCCAATTGCTGTGGTCATTAGTCCCCTAGAACTTAGACATACTTAAACCTAACTAACCTAAGGACATCACACACATCCATGCCCGAGGCAGGATTCGAACCTGCGACCGTAGCAGTCGCACGGTTCCGGACTGCGCGCCTAGAACCGCGAGACTACCATGGCCGGGACAAAATATTGCTCCAGAAGTTGGACCATTACAGAATACGGGGAGTAGCTCACAACTGATTCACCTCTTACTTTAGCAACAGGCAGCAAAAGGTCCTTATTCACAATGTTGATAACGGCTGTGATGTGGGGTCTGGGTGGGGTACTGTCAAGTGGGGGGTGCCCCAGGGATCAGTGTTGGGGCCACTCATGTTCCTTAATTACATTAATGATATGCCCTCTAGTATTATGGGTAACTCTAAAATATTTGTGTTTGCTAATGACACTAGCTTCGTGGTAAAGGATGTTGTGTGCAAAATTGGTTCGGTTTCAAATAGTGCAGCACATGACCTCAGTGCATGGCTTATAGAAAATAAACTAACGCTAAATCACAGTAAGGCGCACTTTTTTTACAGTTTATAACACGCAATTCAACAAAACCTGACGTTTTAATTTCACAGAACGGGCATATGATTAGTGAAAATGAACAGTTCAAATTCCTTGGTGTTCAGATAGATAGTAAGCTGTCGTGGAAAGCCCACGTTCAGGATCATGTTCAAGACTTAATACTGCCATTTTTACTATTCGAACGGTATCAGAAGTGAGCGATCATTCGACGCGAAAATTAATCTACTTTGTTTATTTTCATTCGTTTATGTCGTATGGTGTTATATTTTGTGTTAACTCTTCCCATTGTAAAAGCATATTTTTGGCTCAGAAACGGGCGGTTCGGGCAATAAGTGGTGTGAGTTCACGAACCTCTTGTCGACCTCTGTTCACGAGTCTGGGTATTTTGACATTGGCCTCTCAATATGTATATTCCTTATTGTCGTTTCTTGTTACTAATATTAGTTTATTCCCAAGAATAAGTAGCTTTTACTCAGTTAATACTGGTCAGAAATCAAACCTGCATTTCAATCGTACTTCCTTAACTCTTGTGCAAAAAGGTGTGCAGTATACTGCTGCACCCATTTTCAATAAGCTGCCACTCGAATTCAAAAATCTTAGCAGTAAACCACGCGCTTTCAAATCGAAATTGAAGATTTTCCTCATGGGTCACTCCTTCTATTCTGTCGAGGAGTTCCTTGAAAAATTAAGCTGATTTTTAGTGTATTGCTGATAGTGTTTACTTAAGCTTATGGACTGACTTTTTTCAGGTTCATGAACATTTATTTTCATCTGTTATTACTTCTATGTTGTAATTTCATATATTGACATGTTCCATTGACCTTGGAGATTTGCTCCTCAATTTTGTCCTACGGAACTTGTCGTGTAAATAAATAAATATGGAGTAGAGGCTTTGCCTTTATTGATTTAAGCTCCTTCGCTACAGTGTGGATACGAACATCTACGTTAGTCACGTGTCCAGTTTTTCTTGATTCGTGTTCTGTAACAATTAATTCGTATTCTTTGTTAAGGCATACTGGTGTGGAAGAAATTTTCGCCGCCGGTACTTGGCCTCCAAGGAGGAGAGGTGGTGGTGTAAAGTTCGTAAACACCAAACTTGATGACAGTCACTTGGATTAAACCCCAAACCACTTCACAGTGTCTCGTGCAGTGAGGGAATGTGTCACTGCTGACGTCACGTAGGGGCGCTATGCTCGACGGCGCCTTTGTTACTATTCAACACAGCAGTAGGCGCTGTGCAAGCGCAGGGCTTCACAGTCTTCCCTATTTGAAAATCATACTAGATTCACGCGATACCACACTACACTCACATGCATTTCAGCCACGTGCACTCAACAGACACACGAAGGACGCAACCTTCAAACATCACAAAGAAAGGAGCCACTATGCGTGGAATGGGAAACAGTCCGGTTAGAGAGCCAAACAAAAGCCCTCATGGCCGAACACTAAACATTGCCGTTGGACTCCTATTCTTTAAGCTAGTGAAAGATAAGGAATTTTGAAATTCATATGAACACCTGCATACATCTACATCTTCACCACACTCCGACAGTCACCTAACAGACTGTGGCGGAGGGTACTTTTGGTTCCACTAACTGATCCTCAAAATTGGTTCAAATGGCTCTGAGCACTATGGGACTCAACTTCTGAGGTCATCAGTCCCCTAGAACTTAGAACTCAAATGGCTCTGAGCGCTATGGGACTTAACTGCTGAGGTCATCAGTCCCCTAGAACTTAGAACTACTTAAACCTAACTAACCTAAGGACATCACACACATCCATGCCCGAGGCAGGATTCGAACCTGCGACCGTAGCGGTCTCGCGGTTCGACACTGTAGTGCCTAGAACTGCACGGCCACTCCGGCCGGCAACTGATCCTCCCTTTCCAGTTCCACACGTGAATAGTGCGCGGGAAGAATAATTGTCGATAAGCCTTTGAATTGCCTCTAATTTTTCGAATTATCTCGTAGTGGTCATTTCACGATATGTATGTGAGAGGAAGTAGTATGTTGCCTGACTCTACCCCGAAAGTGCCCTCTCGAAAGCGTTCCTCATGCTTCTCACAATCCGAGCGCTTTTTCTTTAACGCTCTCGCACCGACTGAACGATTCTGTGACATAACGCGCCGCTCGTCTTTGGATCTTCTCTGTCGCTTTTATTAGAGCTACCCGGTAAGGTGGTTCGACCTATACTTGAGTATTACTCATCAGTGTGGGACCCGTACCAGGTCGGGTTGACAGAGGCGATAGAGAAGATCCAAAGAAGAGCGACTCGTTTCGTGACAAGGTTATTTGGTAAGCGTGATAGCGTTATGGAGATGTTTAGCAAACTCAAGTGGCAGACTCTGCAAGAGAGGCGCTCTGCATCGCTGTGTAGCTTGCTGTCCAGATTTTGAGAGGGTGCGTTTCTGGATGAGGTATCGAATATATTGCTTCTCCTACTTGTATTTTCAGAGGAGATCATGAATGTAAAATTAGAGAGATTCGAGCGGACACGGAGGCTTTCCGGCAGTCGTTCTTCCCGCGTACCATACGCGACTGGAACAGGAAAGGGAGGTAATGACAGTGCCACGTAAAGTGCCCTCCTCCACACACCGTTGGGTGGCTTGCGGAGTATAAATGTAGATGTAGATGAAGGATCTCTGATTGAAAAATGCCCAGTTGCCGGGCGAATTTCCAGCAGTTTCCTATCAATAGTGTACCTGTACAGTATTCATATGTCTACGCAATATTTTATCCTCATTTACGCTCAGTGTCAACTGTCACTACCTCCAATATTTATCAATGCTCTGTACGTTATACTGCAAATAGATGGCGTTGCTATGTTCTTACCGACAACCGCATCCCCTGAGAACAGTCTTTGGGAGCATCCAGCGCTTTCTAATACACTCCTGGAAATTGAAATAAGAACACCGTGAATTCATTGTCCCAGGAAGGGGAAACTTTATTGACACATTCCTGGGGTCAGATACATCACATGATCACACTGACAGAACCACAGGCACATAGACACAGGCAACAGAGCATGCACAATGTCGGCACTAGTACAGTGTATATCCACCTTTCGCAGCAATGCTGGCTGCTATTCTCCCTTGGAGACGATCGTAGAGATGCTGGATGTAGTCCTGTATAACGGCTTGCCATGCCATTTCCACCTGGCGCCTCAGTTGGACCAGCGTTCGTGCTGGACGTGCAGACCGCGTGAGACGACGCTTCATCCAGTCCCAAACATGCTCAATGGGGGACAGATCCGGAGATCTTGCTGGCCAGGGTAGTTGACTTACACCTTCTAGAGCACGTTGGGTGGCACGGGATACATGCGGACGTGCATTGTCCTGTTGGAACAGCAAGTTCCCTTGCCGGTCTAGGAATGGTAGAACGATGGGTTCGATGACGGTTTGGATGTACCGTGCACTATTCAGTGTCCCCTCGACGATCACCTGAGGTGTACGGCCAGTCTAGGAGATCGCTCCCCACACCATGATGCCGGGTGTTGGTCCTGTGTGCCTCGCTCGTATGCAGTCCTGATTGTGGCGCTCACCTGCACGGCGCCAAACACGCATACGACCATCATTGGCACCAAGGCAGAAGCGACTCTCATCGCTGAAGACGACACGTCTCCATTCGTCCCTCCATTCACGCCTGTCGCGACGCCACTGGAGGCGGGCTGCGTGTGAGCGGAAGACGGCCTAACGGTGTGCGGGACCGTAGCCCAGCTTCATGGAGACGGTTGCGAATGGTCCTCGCCGATACCCCAGGAGCAACAGTGTCCCTTATTTGCTGGGAAGTGGTGGTGCGGTCCCCTACGGCACTGCGTAGGATCCTACGGTCTTGGCGTGCATCCGTACGTCGCTGCGGTCCGGTCCCAGGTCGACGGGCACGTGCACCTTCCGCCGACCACTGGCGAAAACATCGATGTACTGTGGAGACCTCACGCCCCACGTGTTGAGCAATGCGGCGGTACGTCCACCCGGCCTCCCGCATGCCCACTATACGCCCTCGCTCAAAGTCCGTCAACTGCACATACGGTTCACGTCCATACTGTCGCGGCATGCTACCAGTGTTACAGACTGCGATGGAGCTCCGTATGCCACGGCAAACTGGCTGACACTGACGGCGGCGGTGCACAAATGTTGCGCAGCTAGCGCCATTCGACGGCCAACACCGCGGTTCCTGGTGTGTCCGCTGTGCCGTGCGTGTGATCATTGCTTGTACAGCTCTCTCGCAGTGTCCGGAGCAAGTATGGTGGGTCTGACACATCGGTGTCAATGTGTTCTTTTTTCCATTTCCAGGAGTGTATATCATTTACGTACATTGTAAACAATAACGGTCTTATCAGACTTTCTCGGAATACTCCCGAAATTAACTCTCCATCTGTGGATATTGTTCCTTTTAGAGGGACGTGTTGAGTTCCATCTGCAAAACACTCTTCAGTCGGCACCTCTTATTTTTTGATTAAACTGTAGTGCGAGACGGGGTCATCTACATCTACATCTACATGACTACTCTGCAATTCACATTTAAGTGCTTGGCAGAGGGTTCATCGAACCACGATCATACTATCTCTCTACCATTCCACTCCCTAACAGCGCGCGGGAAAAACGAACACCTAAACCTTTCTGTTCGAGCTCTGATTTCTCTTATTTTATTTTGATGATCATTCCTACCTATGTAGGTTTGGCTCAACAAAATATTTTCGCAATCGGAAGAGAAAATTGGTGACTGAAATTTCGTAAAAAGGTCTCGCCGCGACGAAAAATGTCTTTGCTGTAATGACTTCCATCCCAATTCGCGTATCATATCTGCCACACTCTCTCCCCTATTACGTGATAATACAAAACGAGCTGCCCTTTTTTTGCACCCATTCGATGTCCTCCGTCAATCCCACCTGGTAAGGATCCCACAATGTCTTCCTGAGGTCAAGGAACACGGTGTCAATCTGAGCGCCGTTCTCTACAGAGCTATGATTACCGACGACTGTTACAGGACATAAAAAAGATCAATTTAATGCTAATTGAGATATATAGTCACTGATATGGATTGAATTGCGAATATCTCAAATGTGTACCAAAGGCGATTTATCATTTCTTACTGTGTTACCAGTATGATTTTTATGGCTTACTGTCTCACTGTATCCTTTGTTATATTTTCGTCTTGTTTACTCGTTTCGGTGTACTGTGGACATAAAATTTGTTTCATGTGGGAATCTGTCCTTTGTTAAGGTTATGTAACTTCGTACAACGGTGTGACTTAGAATACTCTGAATTGTCAAAACAAACTGCAGTGTGACGCTTCCAGCGCTGAGACGTCTGCATTGGGACGTCCCGAAACAAAGGAATAAAAAAAATCTCTTGGAGAAACAGAGTGAGCTGAGTTTCCAACATCTCTATTTGCTGAACTCATGCTGATTTATAGAAAGGAGATTTTCGTTTTCCGAAAACATCATAATGCGCGAGCACAAAACATATTCTATAATTCTACAACAGATGGACGATATAGGCCTATCACTATGTACATCTCTTCTGAGACCATTCATGAAAACGAGGATGACCTGTGCTTTTTCCCAGTCGCCAGGTACCCTTCATTGCTCCAGCCATCTACGTAAACTGCTGCTAGAGCAGGAGCAAGCTTTCTCGCATAATCTTTGTAGAATCTTATAGGTATCTCTTGTGGTCCTGATGCCTTTCCAACACTAAGCGATTGTAGTTACTTTTCTGTTCCACGATCGGTTACCTCAGTATCTGCCAATTCGACGTTTGTACGATCTTTCGCGGTGAAACAACTTCGAAAGACTGAATTGTGGATTTCGGTCTTCTCTCTGTTACATACATACTCCGCAAGCAACCATTCGTCGCATGATGGAGGTTTCCACCGTTACTAGTCACTCCATTTCCTGTTCCATTGGTGAACAGAGCGAGGGAAAACCGACTCTCTATACGCTTCCGTACGAACCAGAAGTTCTCTATTTTGTCATTGTGGTCCTAAGGTGAAATATACACTACTGGCCATTAAAATTGCTACAACAAGAAGAAATGCAGATGATAAACGGGTATTCATTGGACAAATATATTATACCAAAACTGACATGTGATTACGTTTTCACGCAATTTGGGTGCATAGATCTGAGAAATCAGAACCCAGAACAACCACCTCTGGCCGTAATAAGAACCTCGCTACGCCTGGACATTGAGTCAAACAGAGCTTGGATGGTGTGTACAGGTACAGCTGCCCATACAGCTTCAACACGATAACACAGTTCATCAAGAGTAGTGACTGCGTATTGTTACGAGCCAGTTGCTCGGCCACCATTGACCAGACGTTTTCAATTGGTGAGACATCTGGAGAATGTGTAGGCCAGGGCAGCGGTCGAACATTTTCTGCATCCAGAAAGGCCCGAACAGGACCTGCAACATGCTGTCGTGCACTATCCTGCTGAAATGTAGGGTTTCGCAGGGATCGAATGAAGGGTGGAGCCACGGGTCGTACCACATCTGAAATGTAACGTCCACTGTTCAAAGTGCAGTCAATGCGAACAAGAGGTGACAGAGACGTGTAACCAATGGCACCCCATACCATCACGCCGGGTGATACGCCAGTATGGCGATGACGAATACACGCTTCCAATGTGCGTTCACTGCGATGTCGCCAAACACGGATGCGAACATCATGATGCTGTAAACAGAACCTGGATTCATCCGAAAAAATGATATTTGGCCATTCGTGCACTCAGGTTCGTCGTTGAGTACACAATCGCAGGCGCTCCTGTCTGTGATGCAGGGTCAAGGGTAACCGCAGCCATGGACTCCGAGCTGATAGTCCATGCTGCTCTGCTGCAAACGTTGTCGAACTGTTCGTATAGATGGTTGTTGTCTTGCAAACGTCCTCATCTGTTGACTCAGGGATCGAGACGTGGCTGCACGATCCGTTACAGCCATGCGGATAAGATGCCTGTCATCTCGACTACTAGTCCTACGAGGCCGTTGGGATCCAGCACTGCGTTCCATATTATCCCCTTGAACCCACCGATTTCATATTCTGCTAACAGTCATTGGATCTCGACCAACGCGAGCAGCAATGTCGCGATACGATAAACCGCAATCGCGATAGGCTACAATCCGACCTTTATCAAAGTCGGAAACGTGATGGTACGCATTTCTGTTCCTTACACGAGGCATCACAACAACGTTTTACCAGGCAACGCCCGTCAACTGCTGTTTGTGTATGAGAAATGGGTTTGAAACTTTCCTGATGTCAGCACGTTGTAGGTGTCGCCACCGGCGCCAACCTTGTGTGAATGCTCTGAAAAGCTAATCACTTGCATATCACAGCATCTTCTTCCTGTCGGTTAAATTTCGCGTCTGTAGCACGTCATCTCCGTGGTGTAGCAAATTTAATGGTCAGTAGTGTATGTAGTTTGCACTACAACTGTTCTGCATTGAGCGGCAACTACCGATTCCCTAACCTTTTTCTGTAATTTTCAACGAAAAGAAAATCGTTTTCCATTGAAGGAATTGCATTTGGGTTCATGAAGTGTTTCTGTGATATTCGCGAGTTGAACGAAACTATC
Organism: Schistocerca gregaria; assembly: GCF_023897955.1. Classification (NCBI taxonomy): domain Eukaryota; kingdom Metazoa; phylum Arthropoda; class Insecta; order Orthoptera; family Acrididae; genus Schistocerca; species Schistocerca gregaria. Next base: position 542,433,319 of record NC_064925.1, read on the forward strand.
AGTGACAAAGCCAGCAGCACGCCTCTGAATTGCTCCGACGTCTCCCTTTAAGCGCGTGGGTCTCCCAGACACTCAAGCAGTACTCAAGAGTGTGTCACATTAGTATTCTATACAGGATCTCCTTTATAGATGAGGTACATTTTCCTGTAATCCTCCCAATAAACGGAAGTCGACCGTGGGCCAACCACACTACCGTCCGTCCTAAGCTGTGTTTCAGGTAGCTTTGCAACGTTACGCCAAGACATTTAATGGATTGCGTCAAACAGCGTCAATGATAATGCATTCGAACATCGCATGATTATTTTTCCTACTAATCTGCGTTTTGTAGGTCTTTTATTAAATCGAGAAATAGTGCGCCAGTGAGATAGAAGTGTTTATTTCTGTTAGTCTTTCTTGGTTTCGGTTTGACATCGGTCAACAAAGATTGTAGGTCATGCTACAGTTTCATTAGATGCCTCCTTTTGTTTCAGTTACTGATACAGTAACTTACCTGCTTTCTTAACTACAAGTTATGGAATTATCTTTCCATTTTATGAAAATCTCTTTTGTGTTTATTGTGATCGAGGTGTCGAAGAAATTGTACTTAGACTCGGCTCGCACTAATTGAAAATATTGCTTCGTTCACTAACAATGATGCTATGACTAGATATTCACATTTTTCGAGTCAGGAAAATAGATGGTACTTGAAAGTCTGACAATGACAAGTACTGACTGTATGGATACCAAAATAAATAAATATGAGACGAAAAACGACCCACGTGTGTTTGGTAAGGAGAGTACAGTGTTTAAAACGGAGGTGTTTGAAAACGAAAGTTTCAAGCAAATTTGTATTACCAGTGTTTACTTACTGCAGTGGGACATCTGCTTTGAATACTAGAAGCATTAAAAAACTGGTGATCGCTCAGCGAGGGATTGAGGGATGCGTGTTGGGGATTACTAGGAGCGATAGGAAAAGAAAAAAATGGATAAGGAATCAGAATGGAATAAAAAATGGAGGAGGGCGAGGCACATAGCTAGTCGAATGGTCGGTATCTGGAGGAATGATACCCTTTCTTTATTCAGAAACATGAAGAAAGATCGACAAATTCGTAAGAAAATGAGGATGGAAAGCAATGGAAAATATTCAGGGGCTGGCTGACACGTAAATCACTGGGAAATATAATGCATGGAAAAGGCTAAAGCTATCTGTGTCAAATTAGTGACAATGGTAAATGAAGGGCTTACTTCAATAGTGAGTGGCACAAGTCCACTTTTGTTCTTTCTGAGATACAGTGTCCTAAAGTTAAATGAGCGCTGAAAAATCTGCAGTTGAAATATTAGAAATATTCAAGCATATGGCTTCTTGCTAGAGATGAAGCTTTCTTTCTGTTTGTTTGGACCATTAGTATCAGAAGCAGAAAAGTGGAGGTAATGGACTTGTAACACTATTGCAATAAGCCCTTCAAATTAAGCAGCAAATGTTAGAGTGTAATGAAACACTGATAAGATAATTGACTTTAGAAAAATTAGACTCGTTTCTAATCTATAATCAGCCTTTCTTTCTGTTTATTTCTAACAAAATTTCATTTAACTCTCTCAGGGCTTATTAGAATCGGATTGGGAACCACTATTTCAGACGTACTAGCTGCGGCTTCGCACAGGTAGTACCCTTCGTCACACATAAAAATGGTTTCTTTTTATATCCCTTTAACACTCTAAAATTTTACTGCTTGCTGTAAGATGTTTCCCTGTTGATTTCTCCCGAGGATCGTGCTCAGGTCAGGTCAACAAACAATAATGGGAGTCGCTGCGTGCGCATTAGGTGGGCCGCTGGTGAATGACGGAAGGGGGTGCGCCGTCAACCAGGTCACTCGTTAGCGGGTCGGCACGGCGCCCCCGTTATGCAGCCCTTGGCGGGCGCTCGGCGAGGTATATAACGAGCGGGGCCCGGGGCTGCTCACAATTAAGACCGCAGCGCGACGACAGCAGCCGACTGACAGCATGGCGCTAGCAGGTGAGTCTCTGCCGCAGGCGTCTCCACACGTTGCTCACTGTGCTACCTGCGTGGGGAGAGCGCTGCTCTCTGCGCAGGCAACTTCTGCGTCAATGCAGATTCCTGTCGTCAGGCACCGCTCTATGGTTCCGTTCTGGAGGGGCGTGACAGTTTGTTACTGCCCGCCTCCCTCCCCCATCCCCCCGATCTTGAAAATGTAGCTTGACATCCCCCTCACTTTTAACGACTCACAGGTGTTTCAGAATGAAATTCAGTCATCGTTGCACATAGATTGTTATTTCGCTTTGTCATCTTTGGAAGCCTACACAATTAGGGATAGTATAAATGATTAGACTATGGCCAAATATTTACGTAAAGTATAAGAAGTGTATTACAGAAACTTACTTACTATTGGTTTAGCAGGTGCGAATATCTTCGTCACAGGGGCATAATGCTACGAAATGTCCAAAACTATACATATTTTATGTCATTGTCGTAAACACACATTGACTGATTGATCGTTTACAGTAAATGAATCGAATAAACGTATATCTCAACTAGTTGTGTCAGCATCAAGAGAATATATAAAAACATATAACAAGCATAGCTCAGGTACATGTTGTTGCTGTTGTGGTCTTCAGTCCTGAGACTGATTTGATGCAACTCTCCATGCTACTCTATCCTGGGCAAACTTCTTCATCTCCCAGTACCTACTGCAACCTACGTCCTTCTGAATCTGCTTTGTGTATTCATTTCTTCGTCTCACTCTACGATTTTTACCCTCCACGCTGCCCTCCAATACTAAATTGGTATCCCTTGATGCCTTAGAACATGTCTTATCAACCGATCCCTTCTTCTAGTCAAGTTGTGCTACAAACTCCTCTTCTCCCCAATTCTATTCAATACCTCCTCATTAGTTATGTGATCTACCAATCTAATCTTCAGAATTCTTCTGTAGCACCACATTTCGAAAGCTTCCATTCTCTTCTTGTCCAAACTATTTATTGTCCATGTTTCACTTCCATACAAATACTTTCAGAAACGACTTCCTGACGCTTAAACCTATACTCGATGTTAACAAAATTCTCTTCTTAAGAAACGCATATCCTCTCTACTTCGACCATCATCAGTTATTTTGCTCCCCAAATAGCAAAACTCCTTTACTACTTTAAGTGTCTCATTTCCTAAACTAATTCCCTCAGCATCACCCGACTTAATTCCACTACATTCCATTATTCTCGTTTTGCTTTTGTTATGTTCATCTTATATTCTCCTTTCAAGACACTGTGCATTCCGTTCAATTGCTCTTCCAAGTCTCTTGCTGTCTCTGACAGAATTACAATGTCATCGGCGAACCTCAAATTTTTTGTTTAATCTCCATGGATTTTAATACCTTCTCCGAAATTTTCTTTTGTTTCCCTTACTGCTTGCTCAATATACAGATTGAGTAACATCAGGGAGAGGCTACAACCCTGTCTCACTCCTTTCCCAACCACTGCTTCCCTTTCGCGCCCCTCCGCTCTTATAACTGCCATCTCATTTCTGTACAAATTGTAAATAGCCTTTCGCTCCCTGTATGTGACCCCTGCACCTTTAGAATTTGAAAAAGAGAGTATTAAAGTCAACATTGTCAAAAGCTTTCTCTGAGTCTACAAATGCTAGAAACGTAGGTTTTTCCTTTCCTTAATCTTTCTTCTAAGATAAGTCGTAGGGTCAGTATTGCCTCAGGTGTTCCATCATTTCTACGGAATCCAAACTGGTATTCCACGAGGTCGGATTGTACCAGTTTTTCCATTCGTCTGTAAAGAATTCGTGTTGGTATTTTGCAGCCGTGGCGTATTAGACTCATAGTTCCGTAATTTTCACGTCTCTCAACAGCTGCTTTCATTGGGATTGGAATTATTATATTCTTCTTGAAGTCTCAAGGTATTTTGCCTTTCTCATACATCTTGCTCACCAGATGGTAGAGTTTTGTCAGGAATGGCTCTCCCAGGACTGTCAGTAGTTCTAGTGGAATGTTATCTACTCCCGGGGCCTTGTTTCGACTCAGTTCTTTCAGTGATATGTCAAACTCTTCACGCAGTACATATCTCCCATTTCATCTTCATCTACATCCTCTTCCATCTCCATAATATTGTCCTCAAGTACATTGCCCTTGTATAGACCCTCTATACACTCCTCCCACCTTTCTTCTTTCCCTTCTTTGCATAGAACTGCGTTTCCATCTGAGCTCTTGATATTCATACAAATGGTTCTCTTTTCTCCAAAGGTCTCTTTAATTTTCCTGTAGGCAGTATCTATCTTACCCCTAGTGAGATAAGCCTCTACATCCTTACATTTGTCCTCTAGCCGTCCCTGCTTAGCCATTTTGCACTTTCTGTCGATCTTATTTTTGAGACGTTTGTATTCCTTTTTGCCTGCTTCATTTACTGCATTTTTATATTTTCTTCTTTCTTCAATTAAATTCAATATTTCTTCTGTTACCCAAGGATTTCTACTAACCCTCGTCGTTTTACCTACTTTATCCTCTGCTGCTTTCACTACTTCATTCCTCAAAGCTACCCATTCTTCTGCTAATGTATTTCTTTCCCCCATTCCTGTCAATTGTTCCCTTATACTCTCCCTGAAGCTCTGTACTACCTCTGGTTTAGTCAGGTACATAAGGAAGCTATATATGATAAATTAGAAAAAGTGGCTCATAGTTCTAAAATCTGAAAGGGAATGAGCTGACTTTCACATAAGGGATGACATACAATAAAAATAATGTCTGTGTTTTAAAGCAAGATGACCATTCAACAAATCTTTTGAATTTAGGTATGAATGTTTATATATTTCAGATTTTTCTAAAATGTTCATTTTGTAACCCTTTTCAACTATATGCAAAATTTCCATGTTGAACAGGGATCGAGGAGGAAGAGTTTATTTCTTATTTTCAAGTAGTTCTTCAAAAGTAGAGTTACGTGAATTCTCACCGTTTTTGTTGAGCAAGTGCTCTTGAAGACGGGTCTTAAATGCCCTCCCTGTCTCTCCTGCGTAAACATAATATTTTATACACTCTAGCTTCGAGAACTAGCTGGAGATTTCTCACTGTGTATAAAGCGCAACTTAGTTATGTTAATGGTGGTAAGCGATACAGCGAATTCATATTTCTTAAACAAATTAGCTGTATACGATATGAAATGTCACGTAAAAATGGAATTGTATTGTATTTCTTAATAGTGACGCCGTTTTTATTGAGGGTACAGGACTTTACACCCTTGTTGGTTTTATTTTGACAAATTGTTGTACAAGGCTGGCTTGATATCACCTTTAAGATCGCTGTATACTTTAAGTTATCAAGTTCACATGTACATAGATGATTCATTTACTGAAAAAAAAACAGTTTACCAAACTGTGTTTACAATAATCACATACAATATATACAGTTTTGGACATTTCATGGCTTTGCGCGTCTGAGAAGGAGATACGACATGCACTAAATCAATGCTAAGTAAATTTCTGTAATGCATTTCTTATACTTTACATAAATGCTTGGCCAAGGTCAAATGATTTATAGATTCCCTGAATTTGTAGGATTCTGAAGACAAATAAATTTTATCGAATCGGTAAATCGAAATAAAAATGACTGTGCACCTGATGACTGAATTTTATATATATTACAGTTGCTGAAAAAATAACAGCTATGAATAAAATAATCACTCAAAAATATCTAGCATTTTAAAAATAAGAGCAATATATTATTACCTGAATTTTCCGTCGGTGCTCGGCAAAGCATGATAGCAATATTAAACAGGAATAGCTTCCCAGTGTTCTGGAAAATTACAGATACTTGGTTACAAACCGACTTTCTGCTTCGTAGGCCATTACCAGGTGACAGCAGAATGTCACAAACACAGGTAAAGTGATGTGCGACTACATAGATATTATTTACCCAGAAGATGCAAAAGGCACCAAAATAATGACGTGGTTCAAATGCCTCTGAGCACTATGGGACTTAACATCTGAGGTCATCAGTCCGCTAGAACTACTTAAACCTAACTAGCCTAAGGACATCACACACACATCCATGCCCGAGGCAGTATTCGAAACTGCGACCGTAGCGGTCGCGCGGCTCCAGACTGTAGCGCCTAGAACCGCTCGACCACTTCGGCCGGCGATGACGTGTACAGTCTCTGTATAGCAAAGTATTATATTATTTACTTCACGCAGAGGTAGTTACGTTAACTGAAAAAGAAAACTGAGCTTTTTGTGGAGATACATTTAACAACTAATGACAAAGTTGAATTTACAATTGTAATATGGTAGTTGTAACTAAAAATTAATGTAACAAAGGGGGAAAAGGAAACTGACATTGGTCATTTGAAACTAAGCTGGCAGTCTCTCATAATTACTTTCGTCGATTTGCATTATTTCCAGTAATATCATCTTTCGGCTTTCTTTTATATAATGTAAAACATCTCATTTTACACCATGCGAGTGGTTTTGTGTTAAAAGATGGTGAGCAACGGCTGAATCTTTCTTTCTTAACTTCAGCTTTCCTCATGTTTAAATAACCCCCTTATTGCCACAGAACTGACCGGCACGTAGACCTACTTTTCCACAGTACTTGCAGTTGGTTTTGTACATGTCACTCTGTATCAAGGCTTGCAATTTGTCTTCACTACTGAACGAAAATTTTGGTATGCTGTTTGTGTTATAAGGTGTATGAGTGTAGTTACGAGAATTTAACTTCTTGCGTGGCTATCCGAAATGTTGCCACCATATGGGATAATGCATCAGTTTTTGTAGCTTATGTCTTTCTCTATAGCGAATTGCACGTACTTTAAAGTTAGGTTAATACAGTATCTAATTTCCTCTTGCACTGCACGTCATGGCATTGTTTAGCACGACAGTCGAATTAATGAGTAGAATGTAAATGAGCGTTGAGCAGGGTGAATTTTCTAATCCGACTGTCAGTGCCGGGATCACGCGAGTATTGAAATAAGAGAGCAGAATTCTCGTTACTTTTTTGCATGAATTCTGAAACAGTTAATTTCGTTCCCACGAATCTGGAACATTCAATGTAATAGATTAAGATGGACACAGACTCGGAAAGAACTTTCCTTTATATTTTGGTGAGACTTCGCGGCCGTAATGTTGTAGTTAGGCGTGAAGATCTTTGACAGCACGCTTAGACAGCTTCAGTTCGACTCCAGTTATGTAGAGAGAAAAAAAGTCGTTGCACGCCGTGAGGAAGTCGACGGCCTCACACACAGCAGCTGTTCTCAGATTCCTTTGGTAGAGAAGACAAAGATGTTACGCTAATGGTATGTATTTTGGTATTTTGAAGACGTAGTCCGCTATTGGAAAATCTGTATTACTCTATTGTTAAATCGACATCATCGTTGATTTCCCCGATACATAGTCTTGCATAATTAAATATTTTACATGGCTATACTGGTTTGAAGAACATTCTGGACAATTTGAGCGAAGGATTTGGCCACACTGTTCGCCTGACATAAATCCCATCGTACATTTATGGGACAAAACTGAGAAGTCAGTTCATGCACAAAATCGTGCACGGGAAACAGTTTCGCAGTTATGGACGGCTATTGAGGCAGCGTGGTTCAATATTTCTGCAGCGGACTGCCAACGACTTGTTGAATCCATATAACATCGACCTACTGCACTACGCCGGACAAAAGAAGGTCCGACACGATATTAGAAGGTATCCCGTGACTGCTGTCAGTGTATTACAAAACAGTATTTATCCTTGCTTACTCCAACTCGATCAGGAACGACACATAGGTTCGAAATTTATAAATTGATAATTCTGTACGAGTTATTAATTTTGTAATTTACTATAACAGTAATTGTTAATTCAATCATATTACAGAATGACAACAACTTTGAACACCAACTTATCCGCTATTCCCTAAATCATTGATTTATGATGTAGGGTGTATTGCCCTGTGATACGCCTCATTAAAGCAAGCAAGGAAAAGCTCCGCGTTTGGCCCAGACGCGATAATCGGGAACGACTCAGATGTGTGCCATTCTATGGCAGTACCGTTATTGGTGTTCGGTATGGATGGGCGAGGGATCAGCACACCGCTCTCCCGTTCGTTGTCGGCGTTCAGACCTTTGAGTAGCTACCTGTACTTCTCGTTCGAGTAGCGCCTTATATGGCCTGGCATTACCAGCCTGAACGCACCACGTTCCAGACCTCCCACCACGGAAATATCTCTGGCAATACTAAGAACCGAACTCGCGCCTTCCACATAACAGTGAGAGACGCTGACCTCGAGGCTGCACCATAAATTACTCACTACCGCGAAAGTCGTTAGATATCCCTCAAGAATCTATTTTTTCAGTAGGTGTGCAATTTAATTGAAAATTGTTGAGAAGTTTACAACAAAGTAGTCAGTCTGTCTACCTCTATCTACGGTTGTTCGTCTTAGATGTTAGAAATTTCGGCTGATTCCAGACACCTGCAGTTTTAGTATCTGTGTTAATCATCTTTGCAGTACAGCAGTTGTGTGGTAACAGTGTTATCTGATATCTCACTTGTGAAGAAGCATTAGGAACAGAAATCCTGGCCCATTTACACGCCAGTAACGTTTGAGAAGATTACCAAGTAGCCATTTGTATTTATTGGTTTTCACTGGAAGATACACGGATTGAACGAAAATATGAGAACGCCGTGAAAAATGCACGCTTGAACAGAAATACAAACGCTAGTCAAACCTTCTGGTGTCACTCTTGTATCTGACCATGAACGGCACGTGTGCCACGCCCTCAACACGTGTTAAGAAGAGTCGTGGTCAGAAAAATGGTAGTTGAGACTGCATTATGTCGCAGATAAATGAATTTGAAGTTGGGAAAACAGTAGGCTCTTCCATAACCAAGATAGCCGAAGTATTGGTGTTTCAAGACGCACTGTATCGAAGATATACAAGGTGAACGTTACTACGAGGGTTGTCCAGAAAGTAAGTTCCGATCGGTGGCGATATGGACACCACAGTGAAAACCCGATGAAGCTTTGCACAGATGTGTTGGGTAGTCTTTCTAGTATGACCGTCGATCGCGTCAAGACGCTCTTTTCAGTTGTGAGTGCACTGTGAGCGAGTAAAGGTGCCTAGAACAACAATGTCTCCCGCCAAGTAGAAGGGTCTACTGAGAGGCTCCGCCGTAATGAGTGCAGCCCACCTAACACAACTGCCACCCACTTCCTTCTTCATGGCGATTCTCAGCCGCACTTTGCAGGGGCAGTGAAGACGCTCCTGCTGCCTTTTCGATGGGAGGTGTTCGATCACCCACAACGCAGCCCTAATTGGCTCGTCCTGAGTATCATCTCTGTTCACAGGAAACGCTGGATACGAAGACAACACTTGGGCGCAGGCGACGCGCTATAGACCAGCGTAGAGAATTTTCGGACAAATGTCTAAGTCGGAGCGGCGACTATGTAGAGAAGTATCTGGAAAGTGCAGCAAACTCTTGCAAATAAAATGTTTCTGATTTTCACTCAGGATTCCATTTAGCGACTGATCGGAACTTCTGGACAACCCTCGTAAAACCGACAAACTCCAGGATGGATTTCTGACTGTAAGTCGAGGAAAAAAAAATCCGATGAACATGTGTCAGGTAATGGACGGTATGCTTGTAAAGACAGCATATCGTCCCGGAACACACAACCGAACTGCATCGCATCCACGTTTCAGCAGGAGTTCAAAGTGATCTCCATGGAATGCAATGCACGTGTTCACATGTCGCATCATGAACTTCCGCACTTTAGCACGTTCTCTGTCCGAACTGCTGCATACACGTAGTGAACGCGCTGTTGAAGAGTTTACACTTCGGGAACTGGTTCAGCCTACACAAAGCTTTCAGATACCCGCAGACGTAAAAATCCAGGGGGTTTAAGTCCGGCCTCCGTGCCATATCCGACGTCCGGGGAAGATATAACAATATCGGCGAACTGCAATGACGAAGTGGAGTGCTGCTGCGTCATGCAGGAACCACATAACAAGTAGTACTGCAAATTCTCAAGCAGACCACGGAGTATTCCGCAGGAAGTCCAGCTAAGTTCCTCCGTCGAGGCGTTGTGGATTAATAACGTGTGCAAGCATGTGTTCGCCAAGAATCCCTGCTCACACACTGATGCTAATGAGCCGCCTCAACCATTCCTCGTGGATTGTCTGCAGCCCACAGATGACAATTATGCAAATTGACGATGTCAGTTCTGGTAAAGGTTGCTACGTCGGTAAAGAGGACTGATGACATAAACCCTATAATTGTCAATATCTGGTGCAAAAACCGTTAACAAAATCCTTCCCGTAGAGGGAAATCAGCTGCTGATAACTTTAGCACTCGATACGGGTGATAGGGGTAGTAGCGTTTGTCACCTGTGATACCCGTAATCGGACTTTGGCTTACACTACGTTGGCGGGACACTTGCCTGGAGCTTGTACGAGAGGCCGTCTCAGCCTCCTGCAGAACTCGGTCCTCCAAATCTGGTGTTCGCACAGACCACCGCCTCCTTGTACGTTCGTCTGTCTGAAGGAATCCATGATCGCGAAAACGCCCGAAAAGTGGTTGGAATTTTGTGTTAAGTGGTTGTGTCCGTGAGGGCACTTGGTCTGGTATATCGGTGCTGCCTCAAGACCGTTTCCATCTGCTTGGCCGTACACAAACAGTATCTCGGTTAGTTCCAGACATGAAATCAGAACCATTCTGTTGCTTAAAGTACGCTGCGTCAATCACACAGCCTGCAACACACAAGGAATACGCGTCACGTGGTCAGATTTACTTTCATTCCTCAGCGCCATCTACCGTGGGAACGATGCATTTCCGAACACAAGTTCATATAACCTTTTTCCTCCATTTCCAGACAGAAATCAATCACTGATGTTTGTCGGTTTTATTAATGTTCATACTGTATATCGCTAGAGTTGCGCTCTACCAAAATTAAAGTTCGGTAGTTTTGGTACACTACATAAATGACGTAGTAAATGATGGGATTACAGTTAGTATTGGTAGAATTGGCAAGGAAAGAAACATAAAGGAATGTGTGCGAGAGAATATGAGAGCCGACAACTTCTCTTTGTTTTTTTTTTTGTTTTTTGTTTTTGTGGTTTTTGGTTTAGCGTATAATTAAAACCGTACCTCATTCAGTGTTAGTCCATTTTGAATTTTATATCCTTACAGAATATAAATTGCATTTTATAAGTAATAAAAATTAGCTGATCGCATGAATTTTGCGTTTTTATGTAATCGAAGCATACTTTTGATTAAAGTACAGTTTACACACTCAGACATAAAATTGTTGTTATTTTGTTCTCTATTCAACGCTCTTCATCATGACCAAAGGCAAGAGATTCCTATTTATAAATGCGAAAGTTATTTATGATTTATAGAAACATGTTTTATTTTGGTTCGACAAAATATTGTCGCGACTTTTGATATGTTTTTGTTTTACGTTTTGTATTTATTGTACCTTTGTGCTGAGGAAATTGCGTTCTCCAGTGCTGCATGATAAAGCTGTGCTCTTTCCTATATTTTTACTGCTACACCTCTCTGTTTCACGTTAAAAATCAAAAATCTTCGAACAAAATGTGAATTAAACATTGATGATTTCAGTTTTGCTGTACATGCTGTTTATTCTTAAGTAACAGACAGAGAAAAAAATGTTATGTAGGTTACCTGGCCGTTTATATATTCTCATTCAGTTTCTAGACTGCTCAACGCATTCGGTTTTTACGAGAATGTAGTAAGACACTGGTCGCATATAAAGGAAGCGATCGTTGTGAGGTAACGCCCGATAGGTATGCAACACATCCAATTCCCAGGTAATGTGGGTATGACCTTAACTGACGAATGCTACTAGGAAAGCACGGTAGCCTGCAGTAGTTTTACAACTCTATATACCACATACACAGAAAAAGGAAAAACGCCATCCGCAAAATCACACCATGGACGAAAGCGTGTGTTGGGTGACCGTAACAGGTGGTCATTAAAGAGGATTGTGATGAGAAATGAGAGAACGACAGCTGCAAAATTCACGGCAGGACTGAATGTCACACTCGCGAACACTGTCAACATCAAATCAACACAAAGGGAGCACTGTAACCCGGAAATGGCACGGCGAGCTGGAATTCCAAAACCATTCAGCAATGATGCAATAGCCCGTAACACGAAAATGTGGTGCGGAAGTCATAAAACCTGGACTGTGGAGCAGTAGAAGAATGTGATTCAGTTGGATGGGTATTCTGTCACACTGTTTCCAATTTTTTGCCAAGTTTACGTCCTAACAGTGAAACATAATGGGGGTTTGGTGATAGTTTTGGCAGCAATATCATGGTTTTCTATGGGCGTCATGGCTACTCTGCAAAGTCGCATTACTGCCAATGACTATGTGGAGGGATCATTTGGAGAGGATGGACCCTTCACGACTAGCTAAAATTTGTAAACATGGACGACAGCAAGGGAAACGTCTACCTGGACGACCGCGAAAGAGATGGGATAGCAGTAGTCCAGTACATCCACGAATGAGGTAGGGCAACCCTGGTCAGCAGGAAAAGAAGATTATGTGACCGTTTTGGCTGATCAGGTCCATTCCATGAGGTAATTCTGTGTTCCAAGACGACAGGGCCACGCGACTAGAACCGTCCAGGACTAGTTTTTTGGAGACGAGGACGAATTATCGTATTTCCTGTGGCCATCCCAGTTACCAGATCTCAGTATTATAGAACCCTCATGGTCTACTTTGGGGAAAACAGTGCGTGATCGCTATCCACCTCCATCATCATTATCTGGACTTGCAGGAACAGTGATATAAGATGCTCTTGAAAACCATAAAGTCCTGTATTTATCCATGCCGCGACGACTGGAAACTCTTTAGAATGCCAGCGGTTTTCCTACACCGTAGTAGGCTTTGTAATGTGTTATGTTTTTGGTATTACCAAACATTTGTCCAACCCTTATATGGTCGTGACAGATAATTTCCGTCAGTCTGCTGCTACCAGCGAATAATTCACACTTTCAGGCATTCTCTGGTTTGTGTCAAGTCAGAAACGCATAGATCGGCATTTCAGCAGAGATAGGGCAGTAATACGACATACCTATAGTGGTACTGATACAGAGTATTAGAGCTATAGCGCAGACATTCCTATTAATGACTGAGGACAGTGTACTGAACAACATTACATCAGTATTTACTTCATTTACGGACGAACCATTATAGCTGTTACGAGTGGTTTCTATTAGGTTGGTTAGTGTCTCCACGTACGCGTAACACAAGCAAGCTGTTAGTGTTTATTTCCCACTGAGCAGCAGGTCAGGTATTGAAATGTGGACGCATGGACTCAAATCAGACACGTGTAGTCCACTTCGTGACGCAGCTCCGACTGCGCAGAAAATATCAAACAGTAAATCATGTGTAGTGTTTGTGGGAAAACTGTTGGTAGCAGAGAGAAAAACAACGAACACACTGAAGATAATAGATATTAAGGTATGAATGATCACAGTATCTGTACCTATACATCTAACACCCTGTATTTACGACGTAGCGCGTCTGCCGCTCCAGATATTCAGGTGGAAGGAGAGTCCGAGCTGGCGACGCTTATTTCTGTTACTTTCCGGCTCATCTGTATGCTGGGGCAGTATCTTTCCTTTCCGTACTGTTGCTTCCGACTTGTTAGGTCAGTACGTGATTTGCGTCTCCACGAGCTACTCCAGCGGCATATCAAAACGCGGAGGAACTCAGCGCTATGGTAGTCGGTTCGATTCCTGGCTGCGGAGGAAATTCTCATTGGCCTAATGCAACCAGCAGACGATGGAGACCCAGCTGCATACTATTCAAGAGCACAACGTCCTTCTACGAACCTTTCGACGGTATTTAATGAGTGATGGCACGTAACACAATTCAGCGTCTTTCGCCTTTCACACAGAGATAACGGGTACCGACACCCCTCAGGGTTTCCCGAGATTAACAGGTCTGTGCCGACACTAGGTTCCACTCTCTTCTTTCTCCGACGGCAATACGTGTTCAAATGCTCAAATGTGCGTGGAATCTTGTGTGACTTAACTACTAAGGTCACCAGTCCCTAAGCTTACACACTACTTAACCTAAATTATCCTAAGGACAAACACACACACCCATGCCCGAGGGAGGACTCGAACCTCCGCCGGCACCAGCCGCACAGTCCATGACTGCAGCGCCATAGACCGTTCGGCGAAAATACGTGTATAGAATTACATTGTACAAGCTCTCTTTAGACTGAGAGTGACAGTGTAACTATACATTTTACATATCGGTTACTAGCTGCCCTTTTTTGAATTTTCTCGATGTACTCCGTTAATCATATCTGGTAAGGATCCTACACCGCGCAGTAGAACTCCGAAAGAGGACGGACAAACTTAGTGTTGGCACATCTTTAGTAAATCTGTTGCACCTTGTAAATGTTCTGCCAATAAAACGCAATCTTTGATTCGCCTTCCCAACATGTTCTATGGATTCTTTCCCCTTTAAGTTGATCGTAATTGTGATTCGTAGGTATTTAGTTGATTTTATGGCCTTTAGATTTGATTGATTTATCGTGTAACAGAAGTTTAACGGATTCGTTTTAGCACTCATTTAGGGTTAACTGCCAGTTTTCGCACCATACTGTTATCTTTTATAAATCGTTTGGTAATTTATTTTGATCTCATGATGACTTAACCAGAAGACAAAAACGACAACATCATCTGCAAACGACCTAAGCCGTCTAGTCAGATTGTCTCTTAAATCGTTCATATTGATAAAGAACTGCAGGGGCGTATAACACTACCTTGAGGGATGCCAGAAACCAGTTCTGTTCTACGCTATATCTTTCCGTCCATAACTACGTACTGTGACCTCTCTGACAGGAAATCACGAATTCAGTCGCGTAACTGAGATGATATTCCAAAAGCACGCGAATTGATTACAAGCCACTTGCAAGGTACAGTGGCAAAAGCCTTTTGGAAACCTGGAAATATGAAATCAATCGAAATCCCTTGTCGATAACAGTCAGCATTTCGTGTGAGTAGAGAGCTAGTTGTGTTGCACAAGAACGATGTTTTCTAAATCCGTGTTGTCTGTGTGTCAATAGACCGTTCTCTTCGAGGTAATTCGCCATGTTAGAACACACTATATGCTCCAAAATCCTTCGGTCGCCGTAGAATTCTGTGTGCTCCACGCCGCTGCAGCTTGTGATGCTGGAACGTGAAAAAGGGTCCAGAGGAACGCTTCTGACGGGATGGAGACTACAACGCACGGTAGCGCTCATCATGAAGTAACGATCAGTGGTCTACATAAGGACAGAATTTATATTTAATGAAACGACTTTCACGGTGAAAATTATTCCTCATACAAAGCCACACCGCAAGCAGGCTTGAAACCCCGATCAGTCGTTATGGATTATAATTGCCTGAATACAGTATATCTGCAGCGGTAATTATGACAGTAGGTTTTGACGAAAAAAAGTATTTTGCCTTCTTAATTATCCCAGATTTATTCACAGACAACCGTTTGTTAGCTAACTCAGTATACTTACACCCATTGAACGCCGTAGTCCAATCCAAAACAAAAGTAAAATCATAAGTCATTCCTTTCTTTAGGAACAATGAATCAGTGATAACCTATCATAACCGAATAATGCAGCGCTTGTAGGAGTTTATGTAGTGTTAGCGCTGCTTGCGACAAACTCGCAGTTGGGAAAAAAATTCAATTACAATGTACACTTAAGATGCCGTAAATTACATTGAAACAAACTTCATGTCAGTACCTGTTAACTTTGACAAGTTATTATACGCACGTCGCTTAATTATATTTGATATTTTATAGTTGGAACCACATTGCTCCTGAATATAAGTCCAGTGTCCTACCACTTTTTTATGGTTGGTGAAAGAGTGAAAAGCAGTAGACAGATACACTAGGACTGCATTGGAATCGAATAGGAGACCTTTCGATTCGTGACCTGGCACTTCCTCACTTTTCTCGTTCTTTTTTTTTCTAAATTTTATTTTTCTGTGTCTCCGTTCTGTCCTCATAGCTACTCCCTTCGATTGCCACTTTGTGTCATCTCGATCGACCTTAAGTTAAATTAAAAAAGTTGTTATTGGAAAATCAAAATCAGGATACTGAAAGAAAGCTGTCTTTGCTTCATTGAAGTAGGGTATAAGTCGCTTCTTCACAGCATTCAGTAAAAAAGTATGAAATACACTAGAATAAGTTCCTCCTCCTTGTTACCTAAATCATCTTCAGCGGCCTGATGTTCTTTCCTGATTATAGAGAGCAGATCAGAGAAAAATAATTCTTATATCTCTTTATGATATCTATTGCTCGAATCAAAACTTGTTTTCCCTTAAAGTAGTTACTTCTCATTGTAGTATCTTAAATTACTTTTTGCATTTATCTTATTTATATCTCTTTGAATTAGTATGGTCATGTTAATACTAAAAACCGTTAAAATTATGTCTTGAAATATTTTGGAGCGCTCCTAGAGGCTTATTTCGGGTCGTTTACTGTTTACGTAGCGCATATAATTCTGTACGAGGCAGTAGTATGCATTTGTCCGGGAATGGAGCGTCTTCTGGGATGTGTCCGTTTCACGCTGTTGTAGCTATGTTAGCTAGTGTCTGTTTAGTCCAGTGTTGGTAGACCCGGTGCCTGCTTTCATGTTGGGTGGTAGGCGGTAGGATTTAGAAACATTTTAATTAGGTTTTTATTACATTTTGAGATAAAGCATTTGGAAAGTGATAATTATTATATGCTGCAACTTACTGCAACTCTGCTTTATGAATTCCCCTACTTTATAAATCACCATTGCCGTGGGAATGGTAGGCAATTACAAAATTTTGCTAGTAAAAGTGACGCAGAAGTGGGGGATAGGTAAAAAAGGTTGACTACACTTGTTGTAATCCACTGCCAGATTTCTGCCTTCTCGCGCTACTAGATTACACCTACTAGATCACGCCGTGCACATAACGGTGAGGGCTCAGTCCTAGTTCGCTGTTCGTCGCGGTCCTCTTGGATTACTCTGCATCATATCGACAGCTCTTTTATG
Source organism: Schistocerca gregaria (assembly GCF_023897955.1). Classification (NCBI taxonomy): domain Eukaryota; kingdom Metazoa; phylum Arthropoda; class Insecta; order Orthoptera; family Acrididae; genus Schistocerca; species Schistocerca gregaria. The sequence goes on from NC_064925.1 coordinate 542,450,356, forward strand.
CTGATTGGCGGCGTCTGTAAATGTGACAGCATTTTTACTAATTCTTGGTGGGGTGTTCAGTCCCAACTTTACGGTTACACTGTCTTTGGATGAGACTGCACTTCTTCCCATATGTTTTGAATCAAATCGTCTTGAATGTAGCTGTAGTCTTCAAAGAAAAGTTCGAAAGTGACGAACGAGGGAGTTAATGCCACTTACATCTATTGGCGGTTCTTTGCTCTGCCTCTCCATCTCTTTCAAGATGTATTTTCTCAGTAATTTCAGTGAGTCTCTGCGATGAAGTAACATTTTTCTCGTCAAGAGGCTACACTGTATTTCCCCCGATGTTTTACAATTTTGAGACCTATGTTCTCATTCGCCACCTATAGTGTTATATGTGGGATTAGCTGAGAAACCGGGCGTTTCCCGGGTATTTATTTGTAACAGTGCCCGAGGCTCAGTACACGTGGAACTGATTTTGGAGTTTGTATACAACGTTTGAAGTAGTATGATTGTGGACATTAATTGAGAGCTTGTTTGCTTCACTAACGTCGGAGAGAGCCGCATAGAGCTGAAGATGCGAGAAGCGACTGACACCAAGGTCCACGCATGCAATACGTAGCGTGTGGCCGTGTGCTTCGCTTTTTGTCACAGCAAACTGAACACGTTTAAAGCTAAATCGTGAACTGTTAGGAGTAAGTGTGATTTGGTGCTTAAAAACACGGTCGCCTGCGCCGCTTACTGTCAAAATTTCTGCATCTGTGGTTTTGCTTTGCAGAGGAGTAAGCTTAAGCCCCTGCGAATGAAGGATTCTGAGAAGTGACCTAATGCATGACACTCTCGATCAGAATTAGGTCGCACATCGCTTTCGGATGGAATTTCCGAAAGACTCAACCGTTTTTTAGACATTTTTGTTAGAAACGAAATGAAATCAAAATGTATCGAAAAAGCACAAAACTCTGAAGGTGGCAGGGGTAAAATACAGGGAGCGAAAGGCGATTTTCAATTTGTACAGGAACCAGATGGCAGCTGTAACAGTCGAGGGGCATGAAAGAGGAGCAGTGGTTGGGAAGGGAATGGGACAGGGTTGTAGGCTTTCTCCGATGTTATTCAATCTGTATATTGAGCAAACAGCAAAGGAAACAAAAGAAAAATTAGGAGTAGGTATTAAAATCCATGGAAAATAAATAAAAACTTTGAGGTTCGCCGATGACATTGTAATTCTGTCAGAGACAGCAAAAGACCTGTAAGAGGAGTTGAAAGGAATGGACAGTGTCTTGAAAGGAGGATATAAGATGAACATCAACAAAAGCAGAACGAGGATAATGGAACGTACACGAATTTAATCGCATGGTACTGAGGGAAATACATTAGGAAACGAGACACTTAAAGTAGTAAATGAGTTTTGCTATTTGGGGAGCAAAATAACTGATGATGGTCGAAGTAGAGAGGATACATGATGTAGAATGACAATGGCAAGGAAAGCGTTTGTGAAGAATAGAAATTTGTTAACATCGAGTATAGATTTAAATGTCAGGAAGTCATTTCTGGAAGAATTTGTATGGAGTGTAGCCATGTGAGGAAGTGAAACATGGACGATAAATAGTTTGGACAAGAAGAGAATAGAAGCTTTCGAAATGTGGTGCTACAGAAGAATGCTGAAGATTAGATGGGTAGTTCACATAACTAATCAGAAGCGATTGAATAGAATTGGGGAGCAGAGAAATTTGTGGCACAACTTGAGTAGAAGAAGGGATTGGTTGGTAGGACATGTTCTGAGTCACCAAGGGATCACCAATTTAGTATTGGAGGGCAGCGTGGAGAGTAAAAATCGTAGTGGGAGACCAAGAGATGAATTCACTGAGCAGATTCAGAAGGATGTAGGTTGCAGTAGGTACTGGGAGACGAAGAAGCTTGCGCAGAATAGGGTAGCATGAAGAGCTGCATCAAACTAGTCTTTGGACTGAAGACCACAACAACAACAAGCACCCAAACCACAAATCAAACTAAATAAATTCGGGTTTTTTCTTTATCGTCATTTCATTCTCTAATTCGGTACAGGCTGGCAGCAACGAATTAGCTGCTCTTCAGCCTACAGTTTTTGAACGTAACAGTCGTGTTAATAACATATTTAAGTGAAAAAATTATGTATTGAAATTTCTGGGTGATGCTGATGCGGTGGTGTTAGCGTCTTTTGGTGAATTTGCACTGAAGAGACTAGTTGCAGGAGACGATGCTGACGCGGTTTCAGCTTGATGATCAGCTCCAATTAATGGGTGAACCTTCGCGGATCGCGGTACCACCGTGGAGTGTGAAACGAAGGATAAGAACAGAGAGCTGGCACTGAAGTTGTAGGGAAGAAGAATTGTTGCTCGTGTGGTTGTGAGAAGGGTATGGCGACGGAAGGAATCTAAATGGCTCTGAGCACTATGGGACTTAACATCTGGGGTCATCAGTCCCCTAGAACTTAGAACTAGTTAAACCTAACTAACCTAAGGACATCATACACATCCAAGCCCGAGGCAGGATTCGAACTTGCGACCGTAGCGGTCGAGCTGTTACAGACTGAAGCGCCTAGAACCGCTCTGCCACACCGGCCATCACCGAAGGAATCAACGGGCCTGTGAAGCCTGACCAACAGGCATTACATGCATTGATCAAAAATGATAGTGCATTGAGAATGGCTAGTTTCTAGCTGAAACCTAGATCTTCCAATAAAATTTATAAAGGACGACTGATAGCTGAAATCTATTATTTACAAGTCAACATAACAGTCGCTGCGTGCAACAGTCTTCTGAATGGAAGGTAACCTGATGAAATATACTTAAATTTTACACAAAAATATCATTGCTATCAATTCCGCGTTCTAATCAGTTTTATGTAGCTAGTATCACGTGAGCTGCACTACTTTTAGGAGCGCCTCAAACTCTGATAGTTTCTTGCGAATTCCGTGGCAGTTAATCGCTACGATTTAGACGGCGTTTATTTGGATATTCTACTGACACTTCTGGGTCTGCCTTCTGCCATCTACTACAGTTATCATTAAGTGGACTAGTCGGTGAGTCACCCAACCTAAAAAACACCCTTGTGTGTTCAACACACACAAATCAGCTGCCTGGGTAGCAGCCTCTGACATACAGTGAGGTGACAAAAGTCATGGGATCCTTTTAATATCGTTTCGGACATACTTTTGCCTGGTGTAGTGCGGCAGCTCGCCGTGACATGGACTCAGCAAGTCGCTGGAAGTCCCTTGCACAAATATTGAGCCATTCTGCCTCTATAGCCGTCAATAGTTGCGAAAGTATTGCCGGTGTAGGATTTTGTGCATTAACTGACCTCTCGATTATGTCTCATAAATGTTCGATGGGTGTCCAGATCACTCGCTCGAATTGTCCAGAACATTCCTCAAACCAATTGCGATCAGTTGTGGCCCAGTGACACAGAGCATTGCACATCCACAAAAATTCCATCGTTACTTGGAAAAATTAGGCTGCCATTCGTCTTCAAGTAGCCAAACAGCCATTTCCAGTCATGATCGGTTCAGCACAGTGCATACCATAATGGAGTCACCACCAACGTGCACAGCGCCTTGTTGAAAACTTGGGTCCATGGCTTCGCGGGGTCTGCGCTACACACTAACCCTACCATCAGCTCTTACCAACTGAAATTCGGACTAATATGTCCAGGCCACGGCTTTCCACTCGTCTAGGGTACAACCGATAAGATTACGAGCCCAGGAGGAACGCTGTAGATGATGTACCGTTAGCAGAGGCACTCGCATCGGCCGTCTGCTGCCATAGCCAATTACATTTCGCCACACTGATCTAACGGATATGTTCGTCGTACGTCCCACATTAAGTTCTGTTGTTACTTTACGCAATCTTGCTTGTCTTTTAGCACTGATACCTCTACACGAACGCCCCTGCTTTCGGTCGTTAAGTGAAGGTCGTCGGCCACTGCGTTGTCCGTGGTGGGAGGTAATGCCTGGAATTTGGAGTTCTCGGCACACTCTTTACACTGCGTATATCGGAATATTGAATTAGCTAACGATTTCCGAAATGGAACGTCCCATGCATGTAGCTCCAACTACCACTCCACGTTCAAAGTTCGTTAGTTCCCGTTGTGAGGCCATGATCACGTCGGAAGATTTTTCACATAAATCACCCGAGTGGTAATGACAGTCTCGTTTCTTTGTGTATGATTTTTTTTAAGTAGGTGTGGTAACTCCAGCGCTATCGCCTTTGCTGATTTTGTTGCTTGTATGGGATTTAGGGTAAACGGGTACACTTCTTTGTTTATAACTCATATAAGACAGGAGTAGGGCTCGTATTTGAGTCCTCGCATGTGCGTTGTTGGTGGGCGTAGTTCACTGAAGGTGGTATGCAGCTGCATAGAGTGGCGATGGGATGTCGGTTGTCTTAGACGTGAAGTATAGACCGTGACCCTGATACTTGCGCCACCTGTCCAGTTCAACTGTTTCTAGCGTGTCCAACTGCCGAGTTGCGCCGCGTAAGTTGTTTATTGTGTCGGACATTTTCTGTGCTTTGTCTTTGACTTTTTGCTGCAGATACTTTAACTGTACTGCGTCGGGAAGTTCCATTGGGCGTACCCACCAGCGGGCTCTCCGTGTCATCTTTACACTTTTTACAGATCTAAAAACACTCCAATTGTCATCTTGCGTTTATTAAAGTTTTCATGTACCCCTGCAGTAATGCTTAGGAGTTGGAGTTCTGGTGACAAGCGCCTCTGCAAACCAAATTTTTCAGGGCAGATAACCTCTTGTTGAGTCAGGTCAGCATTAATTTTCTTCAGTGGAATTCGTTCAAATCTTTCCCCCAAAGTCGGCAGAAGAAGAATGGCACGATAATTATTGGGCTACGGCAGGTCTTTGGTCGGCTTTGGGATGAGTGTAATGGGTGTCACTCTCCAGGCTCCTGGGAAGTATTCTTGCTGAAGCCAGCCATTGATGATCCTCCCAATCAAGACTAATGGTTTTTGAGGAAGATGTTTGAGATCCTCGTTGGTGATAAAATCGGTTCCTGGGGAGTTGTTGATCGTCCTTCTAATGACCTACTTCACTTCTGTTGGCGTGGTGAGCAGTGGCTGCGTTCAAGTGAGACTGGCTTGGCATGCTACCAGAAGTCCAAGGACGCGGTCTTCAAAGCAGACAAACTGTTCGTTGTTGACTGATGGTAGTGGGGGCGTCTTCATTCGATCTTGATATATTTCTGCATAAAGGTCCGCATATGCCAGGGCATCGAACAACAGCCCTTGAAGGCCTTGGATAGCTCGTTTAGGTAGCAGCTGCTGTCGTAAATTTCTCAGAATCTGCCATTCCTCCCGTGTGCGAAGTAAGAAGTCCGATGTGGTTTGTTCACAGACTCCTTGTCGCGATTCTGCCACAGATTTGTGGAGCTTTCTGTTAAATCTATGAAGTACTCGTCTGTCCACCAGATTTCGGAACCTGATCCAGCGTCGTCGGGTTCGGTTCCGTTGTGTCTTGAAATCTTGAAGTATGTATGGGAAAGCTTTGAAATTAATATCCATCTGGAATCTTGTGTAGTGCCTCTGGCTTTCGCCATCTTTATTTTGACGGAGAGAGTCTGTAGAGCGTCACTCGCCAGGTTAGCCGACAGTCCTAATGCGCTACTTCCTGGACTCGGGTAGGCGCGCCGGCCCCCGATCGAATCCACGACGAGAGCCGGTGTGCAGGCCAGCATGGATGTGGTTTTTAGGCGGTTTTCCACATCCCCCTAGGTGAATACCGGGCTGGTCCCCACGTTCCGCCTCAGTTCCACGTCTCGCAGACATCTGAACACTTTCGCACTATTCCATGGATTACACTCGTAGCAGACAGTTGGGGTACACTAACTCCGTCCCGGGGGGTAGGGGGTGGCGGCAGGAAGTGTATCCGACCACCCCTTAAACTAACACTGCCACATCCGATTAACTATACCGACCCTGCGTCTCCGCGGGAACAACGGCACAAGCAAGAGAAAGAAAAGAAAGAAAGGCTGTAAAGCGTCGTCGATGGCTGCTCTGGTGGAGCAGCGATCCATAGTCTGCCTGGTATTATTGGTCAAACAGGGCTCGTTTTGGTCCCCGTCGACAGTGCTTGTGATTGTGGGAGATAGATGTAAAGGCTTACAGGCTTACAGGCTTATATTCCGATAAGAGGTCATTTATTGACCATAACTGGAGATTGGCACTCTGATGTTGTTCACAACTACGATTTCTAAAACATCTAGATATTGGTGTGTGAAAGGCGGTATCCTCGTGGGTTCCCCTGGGCCGATAACATTAATCTCCATTTCTTCATCTAATTCGAAGAGTCGTTGTCCTTTTGGGTTGGTCCTCCAAGAGATCCAAGCCTTGTGTTACTATTGACATCGGCGACATGGAGGACTCTGTCAGAGTCATCCAGGAGACGGCGCAAGTCGTCAGAGACTAGCTGTTTATTAGGGCTGATGTACGCCGCTATGCAGGGTGAGTTTTCGATCGCCGTTGCGATGGTACTGCCGTGGCTTCGCTGTTTCCAAGCTGTGGTAACTGTTCTTTGTGATGCCTGATTTGTCGGCCGATGACGCCTCCACGTTGTCCTGTCCTATCCGTACGGTAAATATACATGTTGGGAATTCGGAAGTTACGCCGACTCCTTGGAGATGCCTCTGTGACATGAAAGCAACATCGATTCTGAGGCGTATCAGAAAATCCCTCAGTTCGGTCTTCTTTGTCTTTACGCAGTTTGCACCCCAAATGAATAGCCGCAGGAGTGGTGGTTTGGCCTTGTGACTCCATCTAAGGCTATACAAGGGCTTTAAACCAGTCTTCCGAGAGCGTTTCGACGGTGTTCAGCTTTTTGCTGCAAGGTGGTCAGCGGTTTCACGATGTCCGTGAGAGCTGGTGCTAGTGGACCGCGGGGCAGTTCTCTGGCGCTGTGTTGAGGAGGTGGGAACGCCGCATCTGCGTAAGTTCTCGGGCGTCGCTGTGGACGTCGATCTCTGTGGCTTTCCTGTTCCTCGAGGTGAACGCGTGGAGGCGGAAGTTGTGGTGATGCCTGGTCCGGGGCGTCCAGTACCTACTCGCCACGACCACGACGAGAAATCACGGTTGTGCTTCCAGGTGGGTGGTTGTTCGGTTTCAGTAGGTATTTCTTGAGCAGTTCTTGGTACCTGATACATCTCTTGTACGAGGCAGAGTGATTCTCGCCGCAATTTGCCACACGTCGGTTTCTCTGTTTTGAAAGCTCGGAGTCCGCTGAGGTTTGGTGACGACCGCGACACGGTTGGCAGAAGTATTTGTGCGGTGTGTGTCCATAGTGATGGCAGAGCTTACATTGCACTGGGCCTCTCTGCTGTTGTATGTTCCCACTCGAAACCTAGTGTAAAGCAAGAAGCGAAGATCGTATATCTTGCCAGCGTTCCTGCCTTCCGGAGGTCTCACACAGTAAGCTTATTGTGGGATAAGCTGCTTTGTTTTTTTTTTTTATTGATGGACGATGTTCATGTTAAATACAACTACCTGGTGCGTCTTCAGAACTTCTGAACCTGGTATCTGCTCTGGAAGCTGTAATATTGTAATTGACTTCTGTGTGTTATTTAATGTCCTGATATGTAGAACCAAATGTAATACTTGCGCGTATTTTGTATTCTCTGAATTGGTTTACAGAACATACTGTCATGCAAAGCCAACTGTAATATTCTTATACTATACTATTAATAATGAGCAATGTAACAAACAGAAATACAGTTACCTATCAGGACAGCAAAACCACAAAAACAAGTTAATAACCGTGTGTGTCAACCCAAGGAATAACCATCATACTTTAATTCGTTTCTTCAAATAAGTCATTAGTTCAGAGGTATGGAAAATAACAATAGTTAGATTACTATTCTGCATCGATAACAATATACGGGGTTGGTGGTACACTATTATTCTCCAGTATAATTAGGCACACGGAATGAAGCTGAGTAGGACAGCAGAAAAGATTGCAACTCCCTACTTACCTAACAGACTTCACTTTAGATTTAGATAAGAGATGGTTCAGCAACACAAGAAAAGTTTAGCCGCTCGAAACAAAACTACAGTACCCAATTGTTTAAGCAAAAAGACTGATTTCATGAAAGCAAAAGTAAATTTCGACAGGGGGGGGGGGGGTTTCTACATAAACACATTTGGTACTCAACATTTCATTGATTCACTATAAACTGTTTAACGTTCCTATTTATCACCATTAATCATCAACTTAGTATTTCCTTTCATTAATACGTAATGTGCAAGCAGCAAACAATTTAATGTGGTCTCTGAATCGGGCATAACCTTACGTAATCATTTTAACACAGAAAGTAATAGCAATGTTAATTATGAAGTCGTCAGTTATTCTTTACATCAATTATTTCACTAGTTAATCACTGATCTTCCAACAATATATTAAAGTTTTCACAGTCTTGACTGAATACAGGTCACTCGGAATTTTCATTTACCAGATTAGGATCCTGCTTGGTTTATGAGCGGGATACATCACCATGTGGACACAATTGTTAATTTGGATGATAATTATTATTCTTAAAGCACATTTCAACTTACTGGCACACACTGTAATACATAGCTAAAATGTCGTACCATGTAAGCTGTGGTCAGCGTTGGTGGCAACAACTGCATTAATATCAGAACGGCCAAGAGCAGTTATCCATGTCGGACTTATTTCCTCTTCATAGCGGTGGTCCATCTTATAATCAATAGCCCGTTTTTCTCCCCATGCCAGGCCGTGATAAACTGCAGTTTCCAACCGAGGCAAGATGCAACAATATGGTGCACTCCACACTATGCTGGCGCTGTACGTGCTTCCTCTAAGATCACTGGCCACCGACTGACGTTTTTCGCGCCCGCCAAAGCACACCAAACGTTTCCGCTCCCACCTTTTCCTACGCTTACAAAGCTTTCCTTACCTCACGGAACTACTCCATCTTTTATACTACACATATCTCATACAGCCCTAAGTGAGTGCCAGTAACTATTACATACATAATTACATTATAGCACCTTTCTACATTTAATAATTATAAGAAATAGATATTTTTGCAATATTTAAAATTAAATATTACACCCTTTTTCTTAATATGTACATTCATTTTAATCCTATCAAAGAGTTTCAGTATCAATTTCGCTTCAAACAAGATGTCTCTACTTTTGCTTTAGCTGTTTCAATAAAATATTTACAAAATTTTTTTAAAAATTATGAACAGCAACGTCACAAAGCCTTTTGATAACAACCTTCAGTTCTCGGTCTTCGGTTGACTGATGCATAAAGAACGGTTTTTTAATGAGCGCGGAAAACTTTATGATGGTCAGAGCAGGTCTTAAAGTGATATTTGATGCGATTTTTTTGGTAAACGGCCTTGAGTGCACCCTCCAGATGTGCCTTCAGGGCTTTGTTCACTTCTAAGTAATTTGATGTTTGGAACAGCTGAAGTTGTGTTACGGGGATTACCCATGGTGACATCGTTATGACTCTGTCCTTGATGGGGTTGTAGGTTGTCGTGGGTGGTGTGCCTGGTTGGTGTAGGAGAGTATCCGCTGAAAAGTTGCATGTCTGCTTCCACTCTTCCGTTTCGTGAGTTTTGGTCATCCGATGCTTGTGCTTTCCTCCGTCGTTTATACTGCACAGTCGTCAATTCGTCATTGTCAGCTGATGAGTGGTAATCTTCTTCAATCGCAGCTACCGCTTCTGCCTGACGTAGCGCCATGTTGTGAGCACCGACATTCGCGTGTTGGTGGGATTTTTATTGCAGTTCCTGCTGTGCTACAGTGGGAAGCATGGCGTACAATATTGAAGAAGACCGATTTGTATTCTTCGATCGGCGGATGGCAACAATTCCTGCCCTATACGCGGTTTCCTTCTCAGTCCCAGTTGATAGTGTTGTCCTCTGTGAAACTATGTCCATAATCTGGTTTGTCGTCAGCTATGACCTTCTGAGCGGTGCGTAGTCGTCGCAGGTGGAGCGGCCAATGGGGCCGCCGACGGAGCAGGCAGCAGGCAGCAGGCAGCAGGCAGCAGGCAGCAGGCACCGCCGGCCGGCGATCTGCCTCGTCCTGAGGGACGCGCCCTTAGCGCTAGCATTTCACCCGGAGCAAGTCCTGCCCATTCATCCCCCTCCATGCCAATCCGTAGTGTAAGGCCCTCCCCAAACAGCCGCCAGTTCCGCAGACTGGAAGACGCTACATCAAACTTGTTATCGTCAGAGTCCAACACATGTTAGACTGTGATGAAAATCAGTAATAATAAGAAATTTAAGCTTTTCTGGATATTAATATACACTCCTGGAAATTGAAATAAGAACACCGTGAATTCATTGTCCCAGGAAGGGGAAACTTTATTGACACATTCCTGGGGTCAGATACATCACATGATCACACTGACAGAACCACAGGCACATAGACACAGGCAACAGAGCATGCACAATGTCGGCACTAGTACAGTGCATATCCACATTTCACAGCAATGCAGGCTGCTATTCTCCCATGGAGACGATCGTAGAGATGCTGGATGTAGTCCTGTGGAACGGCTTGCCATGCCATTTCCACCTGGCGCCTCAGTTGGACCAGCGTTCGTGCTGGACGTGCAGACCGCGTGAGACGACGCTTCATCCAGTCCCAAACATGCTCAATGGGGGACAGATCCGGAGATCTTGCTGGCCAGGGTAGTTGACTTACACCTTATAGAGCACGTTGGGTGGCACGGGATACATGCGGACGTGCATTGTCCTGTTGGAACAGCAAGTTCCCTTGCCGGTCTAGGAATGGTAGAACGATGGGTTCGATGACGGTTTGGATGTACCGTGCACTATTCAGTGTCCCCTCGACGATCACCAGAGGTGTACGGCCAGTGTAGGAGATCGCTCCCCACACCATGATGCCGGGTGTTGGCCCTGTGTGCCTCGGTCGTATGCAGTCCTGATTGTGGCGCTCACCTGCACGGCGCCAAACACGCATACGACCATCATTGACACCAAGGCAGAAGCGACTCTCATCGCTGAAGACGACCCGTCTCCATTCGTCCCTCCATTCACCCTGTCGCGACACCACTGGAGGCGGGCTGCACGATGTTGGGTCGTGAGCGGAAGACGGCCTAACGGTGTGCGGGACCGTAGCCCAGCATCATGGAGACGGTTGCGAATGGTCCTCGCCGATACCCCAGGAGCAACAGTGTCCCTAATTTGCTGGGAAGTGGCGGTGCGGTCCCCTACGGCACTGCGTAGGATCCTACGGTCTTGGCGTGCATCCGTGCGTCGCTGCGGTCCGGTCCCAGGTCGACGGGCACGTGCACCTTCCGCCGACCACTGGCGACAACATCGATGTACTGTGGAGACCTCACGCCCCACGTGTTGAGCAATTCGGCGGTACGTCCACCCGGCCTCCCGCATGCCCACTATACGCCCTCGCTCAAAGTCCGTCAACTGCACATACGGTTCACGTCCACGCTGTCGCGGCATGCTACCAGTGTTAAAGACTGCGATGGAGCTCCGTATGCCACGGCAAACTGGCTGACACTGACGGCGGCGGTGCACAAATGCTGCGCAGCTAGCGCCATTCGACGGCCAACACCGCGGTTCCTGGTGTGTCCGCTGTGCCGTGCGTGTGATCATTGCTTGTACAGCCCTCTCGCAGTGTCCGGAGCAATTATGGTGGGTCTGACACACCGGTGTCAATGTGTTCTTTTTTCCCTTTCCAGGAGTGTAATATGAATGTACATTATTAAAGAAATAAAAATATTTACAGAGAATTGAAAGCATCGCCAGCAATAGAGAAAAAAATAACGTGATGTTCTTTAAGGCAATAAGGACAAATTTTCCTTAACTAATTCACTTATTATAATACGTTTATTTGAGGGTAACAGCAGAGCAAACACACGATGTGAAAACAATGGTTTGGAATCTGTTATGTCGGTACTCAAGCCACGGATGCAGTCGAATAACAAGGTTGTATAAAATCAACGTGATATAGAAATAAGTCAAAGTCGTTTTGTTTATGTAGGACCTCATAGTAGCTCAAGAAAATTGAAGAATATAAGAGTGCCATAAAGGAGAAATGCCTAATGAAAGCAGTAAGATATTTGCTTGTATGACATATTTCGTTAATATTTGCATCTGTAATGGGTGAATTTTAATTTGTAAATTCTTTCAATGCCACACTTGCATCAGGCCGTTGTGGCCGATCGGTTCTAGACGCTTCAGTCTGGAACCGCGCGACCGCTACGGTCGCAGGTTCCAATCCTGCCTCTGGCATGGATGTGTGTGATGTCCTTAGGTTAGTTTGGTTTAAGTAGTTCTAAGTTGTAGGGGACTGATGAGCTCAGATGTTAAGTCCCATAGTGCTCAGAGCGGTTCCAGACGGCTCACATATACTGTCTGAGTTCTGAAACTTAAGTGTCAAGTATACTGAGGTTCCTCTTTCTCCAATCAAATTATTCTTTGAGGGTAGGTTTTTCCTGTTTTAGCTTTGGGTGATTTTTCTCACAAATAAGTATGTTTCTTCGTGGGCTATTCATCTGAATACTGAGTTCTCGTATTTAAAGAATTCAGTGCTAAATTGTTTTCTCTCGCGTTTGCTATGGAAGTACTTGGCACAGCTGAGGCCAATTGTGCACGTTTTTTTGTAACGTGTCTTTTAATTATCTGACAAAAATTTAATACCTAGGAAGATACGAATTTAACATTCACTCCAAGTGCAGCCGATCGCGGTAAACCACGTGGGTCAACTGGAACGTTGCCCAGGCGCCGAACAAAGACCGGGAAAACCAGGGGTGAGTGGGCGGGGATTGTTCCGGGTGAAATCCTAGCGCAAACGATTCCTTCCTGCAGGATCGGGGCCACTATCTGAGCAACACCGACGCAAAGGAAGGCGTCGGCGCTTGTTCGTGACGTCACGTCAGCTAGGCACGGCGAACGCCAGGTCTGTTGCAGGCATACTCATAATGGTGGTGTCTATCTCTCTGACGCAGGAAAATGTGAAACTATTGGCAGTAGTTGACCAACACACATTGCTCTGAGAGATTTCTGCAATCAATTAATTGTACAATTAATTGCCCTTCTTAACAAATAGTGTACTCCTGAACTTAAATTTCCACCTGTTTTAAGGATTGACATACAAAAACAACTTCATGGTCCAGCAGCAACAGAATTCGTGCTTTTTTACCTTATTTGTAAATATGAGGAAGTTAAGTTTCTACTGGGTTGCTTTTACAAGAAACTGTGAACATATTGGTGCTCTTCTTAAGGTATTTTGGTTTACTATGGGGTGAGGAGCACTGAATGTTAATGAAATATCTTGCGGTTGTACACGTTGGGGGAAGGGGTGGGGGTCAGAAGAAGAGGCAAAAGAGAGATGCTTGTTTTATCAAATAAATTTTTTTATCTTATAAAGTTTCTCCTTTCAGATGCAAGAGGGGAATATTTACCTTTTCTAATGTGTATGTTTAAAAAAGTTTAAGCTCAGCAGTATTTTCGATGAATGAAGCTATTTTGTTTCCTGTTTAGAATTCCCTTCGTTGAAAACGACTGTAATCTAACGACTGGCAACAGTTGGACATTTACACATGTAAATTAGTTCACATTTCCAGTGACGATGTCAAACGAAAATAAATAAATAAAAGAAACGAGTTCATTGTAAGGGGGTTGGGGTAAGTTTCGATAACAAACTGGATCAAGTAAATATAGTTACTTGAATGTAAAATTTCCGAAGCTTGCAATGGGGCAAAGCATCTTCTCATATTGATCTACGTTTATTCCGACAGGATTCAATAATAGAGAACTACGATCTTCATTTGCAGCTTTAGGATAGTAAGAAAATCTTTCATCTAAATAAAACTGCAGAATCCAAAACAATACCAAACATTTTGTCCAAAAATAAGAGATTTATAGTGATAAGCACGCCCAAGCGTTTCTGCCTGCAACAGACCTGGCGCTCGCCGTGCCTCGCTGACGTGACGTCATCAACAAGCGCCGAGGCCTTCCTTTGAGTCGGGGTTGGTCTGAGCCGCGCGCGCTCCGAGCTCCGTGCGTCGCCGCAACATGCATTACTCTCTGCGGACGACTGCTCCGCCAGTGTAACGCCCTGCTGTACCTTGTGGATGTGATACTTCCGGATATCGCTGTCCCATGAGTTTTGCCACCTCGTTGTGTGTAACTTTTTCCGTACAGCGTAAAGTGATTTGAAGAGTGTAGATGTAGGGATGTTAGTGTTTTGTGGAAGGAGTCGGTCACAAACCTGTGCTGGTGTTTGTACACTGTCACGAACCGGTCATGAGCTGACGTTCCTGAGCCGCCGCCGGTGCTGCCACCTGCCTGACCAGCGCTCCACGTTTCCCCTGCAGGAACCCTGGTGGCGCTGGCAGCGTGCATCGCGCTGGCCCACACGTCCACCGGAGCGGCCGGCACCACAACGCCGCCTGCGCCGAGACCACAGCCGCTGCCCCAACCACAGCCGCACAAGGAGGAGGAGCACGTGGACTTCCTGGCACAGCCACTGCCTCTGCCTTCGGCAGCCCCTCAGCCTCCAATGACTGACAGCACTGCCCTCCAACTAATCTCCGATCTGGTGAGTTACCGAAACGGTTTACCATTTCCACCATTTCTCATGACTACCAAAGGTCACAGTTGTGTTTAACCCACATGCTACAATTTTTATGTTAATTTTGATTTCGATCTTACCATTGTATCTCACATGTTATATGATTACCGTCGTTACTTACAGCATATATTCACAATGTTGTCATCCCATGATCATCAACCGATTTCCCTCACACATACATCCCCATCCCCCCCCCCCCCCCCGTCCTCACCCACCCACACACACACACACACACACACACACACACATACGTATACAGGTATGTACAGATACACTCATGTTACAATTACGAGGGTAATCCCAAAAGTTAGGTCTCCTATTTTTTTATAAGTACATAGAGCTGTTTATTTCTACAATGGTTTATATTGAAACCTTCCCGTCTCCTCTATATCTCTTTTGTTACGCAACCTTCTCTTTTACAATGACCTATGAAACCTTCCTTAGGATTTCTACCTCTTGCTTAATAATAACAAATGAAATCTTCCCTTTGAAATTAATTCTCTTTCTCAATCTTCGCATACTTTAAATGCTGCTTATTAAAAGTGATTTTCTGATTATTCCGACGAAACCTGGAACGTGTCGTCGTCGTGGCCTTCAGTCGTTACCTGCAATAGCCCAAAACTGTTCCTTACGTTTTTTTTTTTACTGTTACTGGATCGCCATCTCACTGCTACATCGAATTGCCACATGAAGATACTTACTCTGTTTTACTATACTCTATTAGCTGCTGGTGGGTTGTCATAATAAGTGGCTGTATTTATTACCAAAGCTGACGTTATTCTTTAATAGCAAAGCTCATGTTATTCTTTAATAGCAAAGCTGACGTTATTCTTTAATTAATTTGACTGAAGTTACGTAATTCATAGTTAAACTTTTTCTTGACAACAACAAAATTTTGCAAAGTTTTACGTTCATGGTTTTTGAGATGCATTATAATCAGTAATGCAATATTGCTGGCAAAAATTAATTATATTCTGAATGAAATGATTTTACAAACGTTCAAATGGGATGTACCTTTTACAATAATCTTACAACTAGCAATGCGCAAACACACCTTCTGTAGTACTGAGTTTCTCAAAAAATTAATTCATTATTATTAGTTCCTCTTATGATAATAGTTAGCTGATGTCTCTGTACATCCGTTTATAATATCTTGTAAATCATAGTTGGTGGCTGGCAGGCATACCGCTCCTCTCAACCTTTCGCTTCAGACCTGCTACCGACTCGCTTCACATCTCGCTTACTACAGACTTCATACGAACGCTAAAGTGCGGTCTCTCCTGCCAACAATGTTTTTTGGTGCAGACAATCTCTGCTACCATTACATAATGTATCGTAGCGCCGTCTTTCCCGCTCTTTTCTTAAAATGTATCCATACGCTGTCTCTTCCGCCCTTTTAAAAATTATATCAATGTGCGGTCTCTCTTGCCAACAATGCTTTGGTACAGACATTCCCTGCTGCCACAATTATTTCCAACATGACAAATATAAATTATTCCTACTCAAACCTTTCTTTTTTTGTCATCAGTCTACTGACTGGTTTGATGCGGCCGCCCACGAATTCCTTTCCTGTGCTAACCTCTTCATCTCAGAGTAGCACTTGCAACCTACGTCCTCAATTATTTGCTTGACTTATTCCAATCTCTGTCTTCCTCTACAGTTTTTGCCCTCTACAGCTCCCTATAGTACCATGGAAGTCATTCCCTCATGTCTTAACAGATGTCCTATCATACTGTCCCTTCTCCTTATCAGTGTTTTCCACATATTCCTTCCCTCTCCGATTCTGCGTAGGACCTCCTCATTCCTTACCTTATCAGTCCACCTAATTTTCAACATTCGTCTATAGCACCACATCTCAAATGCTTCAATTCTCTTCTGTTCCGGTATTCCCACAGTCCATGATTCACTATCATACAATGCTGTACTCCAGATGTACATCCTCAGAAATTTCTTCCTCAAATTAAGGCCGGTATTTGATATTAGTATACTCTTGGCCAGAAATGCCTTTTTTTCCATAGCGAGTCTGCTTTTGATGTCCTCCTTGCTCTGTCCGTCATTGGTTATTTTACTGCCTAGGTAGCAGAATTCCTTAACTTCATTGACTTCGTTACCATCAATCCTGATGTTAAGTTTCTCGCTGTTGTCATTTCTACTACTTCTCATTACCTTCATCTTTCTCCGATTTACTCTCAAACCATAATGTGTACTCATTAGACTGTTCATTGCGTTCAGCAGATCATTTAATTCTTCTTCACTCAGGATAGCAATGTCATCAGCGAATCGTATCATTGATATCCTTTCACCTTGTATTTTAATTCCACTCCTGAACCTTTCTTTTATTTCCATCATTGCTTCCTCGATGTACAGATTGAAGAGTAGGGGCGAAAGGCTACAGCCTTGTCTTACTCCCTTCTTAATAGGAGCACTTCGTTCTTGATCGTCCACTCTTATTATTCCCTCTTGGTTGTTGTACATATTGTATATGACCCGTCTCTCCCTATAGCTTACACCTACTTTTTTCAGAATCTTGAACAGCTTGCACCATTTTATATTGTCGAACGCTTTTTCCAGGTCGACAAATCCTATGAACGGGTCTTGAGTTTTCTTTCGCCTTGCTTCCATTATTAGCCGTAACGTCAGAATTGCCTCTCTCGTGCCTTTACTTTTCCTAAAGCCAAACTGATCGTCACCTAGCGCATTCTCAATTTTCTTTTCCATTCTTCTGTATATTATTCTTGTAAGCAGCTTCGATGCATGAGCTGTTAAGCTGATTGTGCGAAATTCTGATGGGATCCCTTCTGCCTTATTTGACCGTAAGTCCTCCAAAGCTCTTTTAAATTCCGATTCTAATACTGCATCCCCTATCTCTTCTAAATCGACTCCTGTTTCTTCTTTTATCACATCAGACAAATCTTTGCCCTCTTAGAGGCTTTCAATGTATTCTTTCCACCTATCTGCTCTCTCCTCTGCATTTAACAGTGGAATTCCCGTTGCACTCTTAATGTTACCACCGTTGCTTTTAATGTCACCAAAGGTTGTTTTGACTTTCCTGTATGCTGAGTCTGTCCTTCCGACAATCATATCTTTTTCGATGTCTTCACATTTTTCCTGCAGCCATTTCGTCTTAGCTTCCCTGCACTTCCTATTTACTTCATTCCTCAGCGACTTGTATTTCTGTATTCCTGCTTTTCCCGGAACATGTTTGTACTTCCTCCTTTCATCAATCAACTGAAGTATTTCTTCTGTTACCCATGGCTTCTTCGCAGCTACCTTCTTTGTACCTATGTTTTCCTTCCCAACTTCTGTGATGGCCCTTTTTAGAGATGTCCATTCCTCTTCAACTGTGTTGCCTACTGCGCTATTCCTTATTGCTGTATCTATAGCGTTAGAGAACTTCAAACGTATCTCGTCATTCCTTAGAACTTCCGTATCCCACTTCTTAGCGTATTGATTCTTCCTGACTAATGTCTTGTACTTCAGCCTACTCTTCATCACTACTACATTGTGATCTGAGTCTATATCTGCTCCTGGGTACGCCTTACAATCTAGTATCTGATTTCGGAATCTCTGTCTGACCATGATGTAATCTAATTGAAATCTTCCAGTATCTCCAGGCCTTTTCCAAGTATACCTCCTCCTGTTGTGATTCTTGAGCAGGGTATTCGCTATTACTAGCTGAAACTTGTTACAGAACTCAATTAGTCTTTCTCCTCTTTCATTCCTTGTCCCAAGCCCATATTCTCCTGTAACCTTTTCTTCTACTCCTTCCCCTACAACTGCATTCCAGTCGCCCATGACTATTAGATTTTCGTCCCCATTTACATACTGCATTACACTTTCAATATCCTCATACACTTTCTCTATCTGTTCATCTTCAGCTTGCGACGTCGGCATGTATACCTGAACTATCATTGTCGGTGTTGGTCTGCTGTCGATTCTGGTTAGAACAACCCGGTCACTGAACTGTTCACAGTAACACACCCTCTGCCCTACCTTCCTATTCATAACGAATCCTACACCTGTTATACCATTTTCTGCTGCTGTTGATATTACCCAGTACTCATCTGACCAGAAATCCTTGTCTTCCTTCCACTTCACTTCACTGACCCCTACTATATCTAGATTGAGCCTTTGCATTTCCCTTTTCAGATTTTCTAGTTTCCCTACCACGTTCAAACTTCTGACATTCCACGCCCCGACTCGTAAACATTATCCTTTCGCTGATTATTCAATCTTTTTCTCATGGTAACCTCCCCCTTGGCAGTCCCCTCCCAGAGATCTATTCCGGAATCTTTTGCCAATGGAGAGATCATCATGACACTTCTTCAATTACAGGCCACATGTCCTGTGGATACACATTACGTGTCTTTAATGCAGTGGTTTCCATTGCCTTCTGCATCCTAATGTCGTTGATCATTGCTGATTCTTCCACCTTTAGGGGCAATTTCTCACCCCTAGGACAAGAGAGTGCCCTGAACCTCTATCCGCCCCTCTTTGACAAGGCCGTTGGCAGAATGACGCTGACTTCTTATGCCGGAAGTCTTCGGCCGCCAATGCTGATTATTTATCAAAATTTAGGCAGTGGCGGGGATCGAACCCAGGACCGAAGAGGTTTTGATTATGAATCAAAGACGCTACCCCTAGTCCACAGGTTATACTTAATCCTATTAATAAAATATAAACATCTTTCATAAATTGTGTTTTAACAATAGACAATAGAATAAACACGTCTTACAAGATAAGTTTACAGCTTGAACATTTACCTATTTTTCGACATAATCACAATTTCTGTCAGTGCATTTTTGTAGACGCTATGGACGTTTTTGTATGCCCACGGTATACCAGCTCGCCGCCATGCTGTTCAGAAAGTTATGAACCTCTTCTTTCACCTAGTCATCGGAGCTGAATCGCTTTCCGGCCAAATGTTCTTTTAATCTAGGGAACAGGTGATAGCCACCGGTTGCCAAGTCAGTACTATAGGGTGGGTGGGTGATTATGTTCCACCGAAACCGTTGCAGGAGAGCAACGGTTTACCGAGCGATGTTTGGGCGAGCGTTGTCATGGGGAATGTGTACGCCCCTGCTCAACATTACTCTTCTCCGGTTCTGAATTGCTGGTTTGAGTTTTTTCAGAGTCTCACAGTACGTGTCAGCGTTAATTGTGGTCCCAGTTATTCAGCTCCGACGACGAGGTCAAAGAAGAGGTTCATAACTTTCTGAACAGCATAATGGCGAGCTGGTATGACATGGACATACGAAAAGTGCCACAGCGTCTACAAAAATGCATCGACAGAAATGGTGATTATGTCGAAAAATAGCTAAATGTTCAAGGTGTAAACTGATGTAAACCACTGTAGAAATAAACAGGTCTATGTACTTATAAAAAAATAGGAAACTTTACTTTTGAGATTACCCTTGTATTTAAGTTTTACTACTTATGTGTAGCGTAGAGGTTTAATTTATTTGCCTGACTGAGTCACCCACTGCCGTCCTGTTCTGTAAGGAAGTTCAGTAGCAGTTTGAGTACCTTGTCATTGGTGGTGAACAGAAGTAGAGATCCCTGTGTGGACCAAGCAGAGGTACTGTTAAGTTCAACTCCGGTATTTCAGGTAAAATGCAAGAAACACCAAAGTTCGACTCTCATATTTCAACAGAGTTTGGAACTCATACTTCGTTTAAGTTTCAGAAAAGCCTAAACCATTTTGATATAACAAGAACAGTCCAAACAGAGCCATTATGAAAGTGTGAATTCACAGCAAGGTCAGAAAAGAAAGTTATGAAGTGAAACAGGTAGTTACAAATACTACAGCAAACCGAATTGGCTGGTGATGAGGGCCACACTTAAGTATTAAATGTCTCTACCCATTGCACAAGTGACTCACATTTACAGTGTTTGTGGCATAAACTAGATGCAGGAATGACCATGCACCACAACAGTCTATACTGGGCATTGGGTTTATTTCTTCTCCACTATGACCAGTTAACAGGGAACAAAACGCCTTCTCCATAAAGACAGTATTCCTATCTTCAGCCCTTGATGATGGTATCACCATACCTGCCTCCACTGGCTTGAGGTGGTGATTTGCTGAGAGAGAGGCTCATGGTTCATCTATTTGGATGTTTGTATCCTGTCATCATAGGTTTCTACGTGGCACAATGTGAGAGTACAGGCCGAGATGCTATTGAGGTGGGACAGGAACTTAAGTGGATGGGATGACCTGTGCAAGCTGATATACTGGATACTGAGGAAAGTTATGGTGAGTGGTGGCTATATAGGTGCTGAGGTATTGGGATTGGGATGCCTGTGAGGCGATGCTGGCAGTTCTAATTCCAGAAGCAAATCAAGTGATACTGAGTGATTGTGAACTAAAGTATTTGACACCACCACAATCTAATGAAGATACCTTGTGTCTGCCTGTCTACAGGTGAATCACACCAAAGCTTTCCCCGCAAATATTGCGGAAATGATAAGCGTTATTTATGTTCACTTTTCAAGCAAGGGGTTGGCAGTCAGGGACTCGTATTTTTAGTCAATCAATAGAGTGCGATAACACTCTGAAAGCTTAATTTTTTGTGCAAAAACAATTTTTCAAGAGAACAATGACTGTTTACATTAAAAATCTAAAAGTAGGGCAAATCAGAATGTCAGCAGTGATCGTTGTAGTATTGTAGTCGTGAGTTGTTCACAGGATATCGTATTTTGAAAAATTCCAGCAGTGACACTTGTACAACAGCTGTGGTAGCACACACTAAAGAACCACACAAGTGCATACAATAGATGTGGCTCCTGAGCAGTAACGAGACAGTTGGTCATCACACATTGTGTTCAAAATGACAAAAACAAGCGGCAATGTACGCTTACAATCTGGTATCAAATAACTGCTGCACACGTGCTAGCATTTCAGCAGAGATGTGCGAGCAGGCTGCAGTAATACGTCATTGAATATCATTGGGGGAAGTTGGTATGTCCTTTTAGGCAGCGTCTTTCAGCTTTCCCCACAGAAAAAAAGTCTGCAGGCGTCAAATTTGGAGAACAGGCTTGCCAAGATATGGGTCCTCACAGTTCAGTCCAATGATTTGGAAACAATTCGTGAAGACATGCCGTAGTACTTTGTTCACTATGGGCTGGACAGTCCTCACGTTGGTACCCCATTTGCAGCACAAATACACTTTCTGTTATTACGATCTTTTTATTGGCTAACAATACATGCCCCTGACTACCAATCCATTAAGTGAAAATAGCGCGCTGGATTAGCCGAGCGGTCTTAGGCACTGTACTCATGGACTGTGTGGCTGGTCCTGGTGGAGGTTCGAGTCCTCCCTTGGGCATGGTTGTGTGTGTTTGTCCTTAGGTTAATTTAGGTTAAGTAGTGCGTAAGCTTATGGACTGATGACCATAGAAGTTAAGTCCCGTAAGATTTCACACACATTTGCACATTAAGTGAAAATCGCACCTGCTACGGTCGCAGGTTCGAATCCTGCCTTGGACATGGATGTGTGTGATGTCCTTAGGTTAGTTAGGTTTAAGTAGTTCTACGTTCTAGGGGACTAATGACCACAGCAGTTGAGTCCCATAGTGCTCAGAGCCATATTTTTGAAAATCGCACATCAATAGCACTTTCCATTTCCGCAGTATTTGCAGTGTAAGATTCAGGTGATTCACATGGGCAAATGAGTGAGCCTAGACATGGGAGCCTGAGCGATAACAGTGGTGCAGCCTAGACTCTGGGCTTACTGGGACGGGTGTGGTGCCTGTGCTCTTCTAGCAACTCTGCGGGGCTGTGACCATTGACACCTGTAGTCAGGTATGCAGCAAGGTATCTTGTCAGTACTTCCGCCACTGTCATCAGCCGCAAAACTTTCGTCATTCACGTTCTAAATATCTCGACCAACCACAGTACCTCTGAACTGACACATCTAAATGCACTTTCAGAAATTCTGTTATCCTCTTTACTTGGCCCACTTTCCTTTCAGGTTCGGCAACATGCAGTACAGTGGGTGTCACAAAACCCGCACCCACTGAAAGTGTTCGCCAGCGTCGGAGGGTTGGTGGCGCTGGCGCTAGGGGCGCTGAAGGCGCTGGTGGGCTGGCTGCTGCAGCACTGGGGTATCCCCTGGCTGGCGGGCAGCCCCGCAGAGCAGAGCGAGGACGACGGTGCCCGGCACGTGGCGGCGGCGCTGGCGGACGCCGTGGCGAGCGGCGACTGCCTGCAGAAGGCCGCCTGCCACCTGGGGCACGTGGCCGCCACCTGGCTGCACGTGGCTCCCGCACACAGGTCAGCACGTGGCGTCTTCTCCAGGCTATACTATACTCGGATCGGAATAACGATATGACTGCAGCTGAGAATTTTTCCGGGTTGTATGGCGGTGGTCCATGGAACTCTTCAATCTACATCTACATCTACATTTATACTCCGCAAGCCACCAAACGGTGTGTGGCGGAGGGCACTTTACGTGCACTGTCATTACCTCCCTTTTCTGTTCCAGTCGCGTATGGTTCGCGGGAAGAACGACTGTCTGAAAGCCTCCATGCGCGCTCCAATCTCTCTAATTTTACATTCGTGATCTCCTCGGGAGGTATAAGTAGGGGGAAGCAATATATTCGATACCTGATCCAGAAACGCACCCTCTTGAAACCTGGCGAGTAAGCTATACCGCGATGCAGAGCGCCTCTCTTGCAGAGTCTGCCACTTGAGTTTGCTAAAAATCTCCGCAACGCTATCACGGTTACCAAATAACCCTGTGACGAAACGCGCCGCTCTTCTTTGGATCTTCTCTATCTCCTCCGTCAACCTGATCTGGTACGGATCCCACACTGATGAGCAATACTCAAGTATAGGTCGAACGAGTGTTTTGTAAGCCACCTCCTTTGTTGATGGACTACATTTTCTAAGAACTCTCCCAATGAATCTCAACCTGGTACACGCCTTACCAACAGATATTTTACAGAAGTAACTGCTACCAGTGTTTGTTCCTCTATCATATAATCAACAATAAAGGATCCTTCTATCTATGTATTCGCAATACATTACATTTGTCTATGTTAAGGGTCAGTTGCCACTCCCTGCACCAAGTGCCTATCTGCTGCAGATCTTCCTGCATTTCGCTACAATTTTCTAATGCTGCAACTTCTCTGTATACTACAGCATATCGGCGAAAAGCCGCATGGAACTTACCTGACGTTTCGTCCAAGGCTACGTTGGACATCTTCGGGGGTGCTCCTGGTTGTGCTGAGTCTTGCCGACGAGTCGGACTTTTTTTCCCTTTATTGTAATTTTCATACCTATACAGATACATAGGTAGGCTGGCAGCAGCATCGTACGCTGCTCTACAGCTTTCGATTTTCCAATGAGAAAAAAATTAAGAAGATACATAATAGGTAGAGTGATGGGTAGAAAACAGTAGACACACAAAAATACAAAACACGGAGCAGTTCACACTCGATGAAAATTACACTGAAACACTTTGGCACGGCGCACAAAAACTGACGATTCGACAGCACAGGTGAACGTAGGAGTGTGACGGTGAACACTAACAAAAACACGACGGCACACACACGAGAAACTGATGGCGATGATCTCCGGCGTGCAAACGTCCACGTAACGTGTGCGAGTCCGGGGACCTGCCAAAAGGGGAAGAGGGGTGACGGGGAGGGAGAGGGGAGAGCAAAGATGCCAATGTCAGAGGAGACGGGAGGAGCAGTAGACGGACGGGGCTAGGGGAAGCCCAGGGGACGAGTGGGGAGAAAGGGAGGAGGGGGGAAGGGGGAGAGAAGGGAGAGAGGGTGCCCAAAGGAACAAACACAGGAACAGGGAAGGAGGATCAAAGTTGGTAGGGGGTATGGAGGGGAGGAGGGCATCATCAGGGAGGGGGAGCTGGCGGAAGCCACCTTGGGAGAGGGTGTGGGGAGTGGAGAGATGGTGAGCAGCTGGGACATGTAAGTACAGGCTGGAAGTACAGGCGTGGCAGCGGACGATGGCGGGAGAGGATTGGAGAGACCAGCGGGTGAGGAGGATCGAGTTTACGGGAGGTGTAGAGGATCTGTATCCGTTCGAGGAAGAGGAGGAGGTGGGGGAAGGGAATTAGGTCGTATAGGATCTGTGTGGGGGAGGGGAGACGGATGCGATAGGCGAGGCGAAGAGCATGTTGTTCCAAGATCTGAAGGGATTTGTAAAAGGTAGGGGGAACGGAGATCCAGGCAGGGTGGGCATAGCAAAGGATAGGGCGAATAAGGGATTTATAGGTATGGGGGATGGTGGAGGGGTCCAGGCCCCAAGTACGGCCTTAAAGGAGCTTGAGGAGACAGAGTCGGGAGCGTGCCTTGGCTTGGATCGTCCGGAGGTGGGGTGGGGGGGGGGGGGGTCCAGGAGAGGCGACGGTCGAGGGAGACACCAAGGTTCTTAAGGGTGGGCGTGAGGGCGACAGGACGGCCATAGATGGTGATGTAGAAATAGAGGAGGCGGAAGGAAGGGTTGGTTTTGCCTACAATGATCACCTGGGATTTGGAAGGATACGAGTCCGACGTTGAAGAGCGGCCTAAATACCGTGGAAAGTGGGCGTGGTCTGGATTTCATGTGATAGCAGACATAAACCTTGTCAAAGATAAAATTTTTTTAACCATAGTACATCAAAGATAAAAACTTCTCATCGATTCTGTAGCGCTACAGTCCATATATCAGTGAGTTTTATGGCCTCTTCTTTTCTGTTAAAATTATCCCCATGTTTATATATTTCGATGGCTCCTCTATATAGCCGTGGATAATAGTTCGTGATAGTACATAGAACTTCAGTTTCCGAAAATTTCACTACGTGATCACCTGATTGAAGAGCATGTTCCGCTACGGCTGATTTGTCTGTTTTCCCTAGTCGGCAAAGACATTTATGTTCCTTCATCCGTGTATTCACACTTCTCTTTGTAGTTCCAATGTAGACCTTTCCACATGTACACGGAATCTTGTATACACCACTTGCAGACAGAGGAGGACGTTTATCCTTAACGGAACGAAGTGCTTGGCCTATTTTCTTAGCTGGTCTGAATTTCGCCGGCCGAAGTGGCAAAGCGGTTCTAGGCGCTACAGTCTGGAACCGCGCGACCACAACGGTCGCAGGTTAGAATCCTTCCTCGGGAATGGATGTGTGTGATGTCCTTATGTTAGTTAGGTTTAAGTAGTTCTAAGTTATAGATGACTGATGACCTCAGACGTTAAGTCGCATAGTGCTCAGAGCCATTTGACCATTTGGCCTGAAATTCGGTCGAACGTCATGTTTCCTTAGAATCTTGCCAATTTGATCCGTTACTTTTTTGATAAAGAGTAGAGAAGCCGTGTTCTTCCATCGCAGTGTCCTCTCGTTGTCCTTGGGCCTCCTGTTATTCGGTCGCAAAACTCTATTTATTTCCTTACTAGAGTACCCATTCTTCTCAAAAGCCTGCTTTAGATGTTTTAACTCGGCGTCCAGGTGTTCGGGCGTACAAATCCTTTTAGCTCTGTCCACTAGACTTTTAATTTTACCTCTTTTCTGTTGTGGATGATGATTGGAATTCTTATGCATGTATCTGTCGGTATGTGTAACCTTCCGAAAGACTTTATGTTTCAACCTGCCATTAGTCTGTCGCATGACGAAGACATCCAAGAAGGATATTGCATTGTCTTTCTCCATTTTCATGGTAAATTGGATTTTTTGATTTATACTATTTAAATAACAAAAGAATTACTCTAAAGCTTTCTTGCCATGTGACCAAACAACAAATGTATCATCCACGTATCGGTACCATCTACATGGTTTCTTACTCGCTTTTTCCAGGGCTAATTGTTCGAATTTTTCCATCTAAAAGTTAGCAATCGTAGGGCTCAATGGATTACCCATGATCACACCATCAACCTGTTCATAAAACTCATCTTACCACTGGAACTGACTAGCGGTCTGAATAAAGCAGAAGAAAGTGGACAGAAAAGTGATAAGACTAATACACAGTCTTGCTAGGTGACTCAGTTAAACATGTTATAGGGGAGTATGAGAAGCTTCAGACACAGCCATATTTTACACTTGGGTAATACTGGATAGGCAGCATCCCTTCCACGCCTGTCAGTTAATTTATGATTGTGTTCGATGAACAGTCTATCACATTTTATCTTTGTAAGTTTCCCTTCCTGGTGTCTGAAGGGAAGCTGAATTTGCTCAATCTCTCTGTCATCTCACTGAGTTACATTCATGTGATCTTCAGATGCCTTGTCATTGTTCACCGCTCTTACCTTGAGCGTACCACCGTTCTCCTCACAGCGTTTTGCAGTGACAGAGCGAGATGACAATTGTAAAACACTGGACTCGTATTCGGGAGATTGGCGGTTCAGATCCCTGGTTGACCATACAGATTTAGGCTTTCCATAATTTCCATAAATCAGTTTAGCCGAACGCCAAGATGGTTCCTTTCAAAGTATATGGTCAATGTTTTCACCCTCCTTGTGCAATCCTAGCTTGTCTTTCGTCCGTAAAATGCAGAAAAATCATCAATGGATTACGAGATGAGGACGCAGAAGGCAACGGAAACCACTGCATTAAAGATAAATAATGTGTTTCTCTAGGACATGTGGCCTCTGATTGAAAAAAAAAGTCATGATAATTTTTTACATTGGCAAACGATTCTGGAGTAGTCCCAGAATCGAATCCCAGGGAGTGGGCGACCAAGGAGGGGGAAAGGGATGACCACGAGAAAAAAACACAGTATCTAACAAGAAAATTCTACGAGTCTGATTGTGGTATGTCGGAAGTCTGAATGTGGCAGGTCGGCTGGAACATCTCAAAAGCGAATATAAAAGTTCAGACTAGATATAGTGGGCATCAGTGAAGTGAAAATGAAAGACGATAAGGACTTCTGGTCAGATAAATATGCGGTAATGTAAAAACGACAGTAGAAAATGATATAATGGAAGTCGGATTCGTCATGAATAAAAAAGAAGGTAAGCGAGCGATTTACAGTGAACAATTCAGTGACAGGATTCTTCTCACTGAATCAACGACAAATCAATGCCAGCAAAACTAGTTCACCTATACACATTGACTCTACCAGCAGAAGAAGAAGCGATAGATAACGTATAAGGGGCGATGAAAAGGTTTTAGTTCGAAGGCCATACAGTTCAGGATCGGTATGCCAAATCAGGCAAAGACGCCGTGATCATTGAGCAACCATCTCATCGATGCACCAGATTGAAGGTATCCGTTCGGTAAAACACCGTGTCCTGCTGTGTGAAGAAGTCCGTAACTGCCTGCTGCACGTCCTCGTTCCAAAGGAATCGCCGGCCATTCGAGGCTTTTTTTAAGGGACCGAAGGAGAGATAACTGCATAGGGAGAGATCAGGATTATAGGGCGGGCGCTCGAGAGTCTCGCTCTTGAGTTGTCGTAACTTCTGCGTTACGTCATTTGTGATATGAGAGCGTCTTGTGTCAAATCGCGACCGTCACGGACTTCATGTTTTGTCATTTACCGCAAGCACGCCCGAAAGATACGAATGCCACACTAATCCCTCGCCTAGATGCCGGTGCTTATATACGCCAGTAGGAGCAACGCTACATTGCGCTACACTGCGGCAACTTCCTGAAACAGGAACTTTTTGATCGCCCCATACATATGAGGACACTGAACGTATAATTCAGTATCTACAGCTTGAGGAAAATTTGATAATCAAGGGTGTAGTGAACGTTATAGTAAGGAAAGTAATGGCAGACATAGTTACTAGAGAATATGGCCACAGTGCAGGCATAAGAGAGGGTAAAAACTGAGTTCTGTGTTAGATTTCTGCTACTAATGGCGATGGTACTATTTAAATATTACAGAAGTTTGAGGTTTACTTGGAAACGTCGAGTAGACACGGGAGGATTCCAGCTGGAGTAGATCGTGGTCAGACAGAGATTCGGAAATGCGGTGTTTGATTGTAAGGCTCAGTCAGGAGCTGATGTAGACAACAGTCAAGTAACAATCAAGTAATGACGGAGAAGAGGCTGAAGTGTGAGAGAATCGCTCGGAAGAATCAATGTGAAAAGAGGTTGAGTACTGAACTACTCAGAAATGATGAGGTACTTTTATAAGTTCTGTAAGACTGCAGGTACAGTGGTAGTGAATATCATAATAGGCAGTATAGTTGAAAAGGAATGTACATCTGTAAAACTGAGAGCCACAGAAGATGGACGACGAATATAGGTAAGTGGAAGATAACCCCAAAGAAACGTTGTGTAACCGAACAACTATTTAAACTCATTGAAGTAATAAGTATTGAAATAAATGGAAAATGCAGGGAACCAAGACGATATGACTGTAGGAAAAATGTATGCATGAGGAATGCCACTGTTAAATGTAGATTGGAGACAAGATACGTGGAACAAGTCCATTGAAGACCTCTATGGGGTGGGGAGGAGGGGGGGGGGGGGGCTAACTATCTGATGAAGTGACAGAAGAAGTGGGGGTAAACATGATGGAAGACATAGGGGATCAAGCATTAGAGCCAGAGTTTAACACAATTTTGAAAGTGTTGCCATCAAATAAGGCGGAAAGCATACATAACATTGCTTAGAAATTTTTAAACTCGGAGGAAAAGGTACTCAGACAACTATTCAAATTGGTGTATAGACTCTATGAGACCAGAGACATAATGTAAGATTTTCTGAAAATTTCATCCACCCTATCCGATAGACAACAAGGGAAGATATATATGACAACTACCGCATAACCAGCTTAACAGATCATGCATCCAAGTCACCCACAAGAATAATATACAAGAAAAGTCTTTCACATAGGTAAAGGACCTGGAGAGGCAGTTCTGGCGTTTCGCTTGACGATGGAAGCAAGAATTAAGAAAATCAGGACATATTTGTATGATACATCAGCCTAGGAAAAGCTTCCGCTAATGTAAAATGATGCAAGATGCTCTTAATTCTCGTGAAGACAATGATAAGTTACAGGCAATGATGGGTAATATAGAGTATGTACAAGACCAAGAAGGAAAAATAAGACTGGTAAACCATAAAAGTATACTTATTATTTTCTTGTTTTATTTTTTATGTATTAGCGCCTTTATCTTCTCACATGTCTCAACGACGTTATCTAATATGTTAGTGCATTCATGCTATTTTGTATTGTCTCAAATATACGAGTCGCTTCGAAATCCACCTGTCGAACAAACTTGTAACTAATTCAAACGAAGAAAAGGAAAAAGCCAGAAATTAAATGCACTTTAAATTCCAGAATAAGCATGTACGTTATTCTGAATCATTTGATTGCATGTAGCTCATTCTTACACTCCACATCATCATTATCTTCATCATCGTCAGCAGCAGTAGCATCTTGAACAGTTTCCAGCCCCAGGCTGGGTCTATCTCGAACATAAGCCTCGCCATCTAGTTCTGTTTTCCCACCATGTATCTGTGATCATTCTGGTTCCGCCCTTGCCTCTTTATTTCACCACACTCTTCCACACCTTTCAGTCATCTATCCCTTGCTCTTCTTCTTGGTCGTTTGGTTCCCATCGTCTTCTTGGGAATCATCTTGTTTTCCATTCTCTTTAAGTGCCCATACAATTTTTGCCTTGATGTTTCTAGCCTGCTCTCCAAGGGTTCCTCTTTCACTATTTCCTTACTCTTTCATTCCTCATCCTATCTCTCGTTGTCACTCGTAACTTCATTTCCCATGCCTGTAATATGCTTACATCACTTTCCTTCAATACCCTTGTTTTAGTTGCATAGATCAGCTTTGAGACAATAACTTCTATACATTACTTCTTTGTATTTTTGTGTGCCGTTTTTGTTCCAGAACAGGCTCCTTACACTAACCTCTTTCTCATTTCTACAATTTTTCTCTACCACACTTATCAAGTTCTTGACACTTTCCAACTTCATCAATTGTTCTCCCGCAATCCTTATTCCGCTTGTTGGGGTACCATTCTTTCTGGATGTAATCAGGACCTCACATTTGTTTACAATAAATTTCAATCCATACTGTGAATCTCCTCTTTCATGTTTCCTCAGATCATTAAACTATCCGCGAGCACCATTGCTTCCATCTTGTCTTCTCCAGTTTTTATGCGACCATAGTCGCTGCCCTGTGTCGCACCACTCGTTTGCTAGAACCAATCTACATCTACATACATATTCCGCAATCCACCATACGGTGCGTGGCGGAGGGTACCGCGTACCACAACTAGCATCTTCTCTCCCTGTTCCACTCCCAAACAGAACGAGGGAAAAATGACTGCCTATAAGCCTGTGTATAAGCCCTAATCTCTCTTACGTTAGCTTTGTGGTCTTTCCACGAAATGTAAGTTGGCGGCAGTAAAATTGTATTGCAGTCAGCCTCAAATGCTGGTTCTCTAAATTTCCTCAGTAGCGTTTCACGAAAAGAACGCCTCCTTTCCTCTAGAGACTCCCGCCCGAGTTCCTGAAGCATTTCCGTAACACTTGCGTGATGATCAAACCTACCAGTAACAAATCTATCAGCCCGCCTCTGAATTGCTTCTATGTCCTCCCTCAATCCGACCTGATAGGGTCGAGCAGTACTCAAGAATAGGTCGTATTAGTGTTTTACAAGCGGCCTCTTTTACAGATGAACCACATCTTCCCAAAATTCTACCAATGAACCAAAGACAACTCTTCGCCTTCCCCACAACTGCCATTACATGCTTGTCTCACTTCATATTGCTCTGCAATGTTACGCCCAAATATTTAATCGACGTGACTGTGTCAAACGCTACACTACTAATGGAGTATTCAAACATTACGGGATTCTTTTTCCTATTCAACTGCATTAATTTACATTTATCTATATCTAGAGTTAGCTGCCATTCTTTACACCAATCAAAAATCCTGTCCAAGTCATCTTGTATCCTCCTACAGTCACTCAACGACGACACCTTCCCGTACACCACAGCATCATCAGCAAACAGCCGCACATTGCTATCCACCCTATACAAAAGATCATTTATGTAGATAGAAAACAACAGCGGACCTACCACACTTCCCTGGGGCACTCCAGATGAGACCCTCACCTCCGATGAACACTCACCATCGAGGACAAAGTACTGGGTTCTATTACTTAAGAAGTCTTCGAGCCACTCACATACTTGGGAACCAATCCTATATGCTCGTACCTTAGTTAGGAGTCTGCAGTGGGGCACCGAGTCAAACGCTTTCCGAAAGTCAAGAAATATGGCATCCGTCTGACCCTTCATCCATGTTTCGCAAGATATCATGTGAAAAAAGAGCTAGTTGCGTTTCGCAGGAGCGATGCTTTCTAAAGCCATGCTGATGCATGGACAGCAACTTCTCTGTCTGAAGGAATTTCATTATATTCGAACTGCTGAGAATATATTCGAGAATCCTGCAACAAACGGATGTTAAGGATATTGGTCTGTAATTTTGAGGATCCGTCCTTCTACCCTTCTTATATACAGGCGTAGCGGGACTTTTCGTTGGGCATTTTTTTTTTTTTTTCATGTGAGGCCTTTTCCCTTCCAGAGTTTACTTCTACCTCTTTTACGTGTTATATTCAATGTCGTTTGGATTTAGGAAGTGCGCAAAGTATTCCTTCCACACTATCTGTTTAATCTCTTCCCCAATTCTGTCCATCACTGCTGCATCCTTTGTCAAACCTCTCTTCTTACCAATTTCACATAGTACTTCTTATACTTCCTCTATTGTCTTGCTCCACCTTTCATTCTTCCACTCCTCATCCAAGCAGTAAATATAATAAGTGTTTTCGGTAGCAGATCGCTGTGTTCATGTGGTTCTTGTGTTTTCTGCCTTAGCCTGCTGAACGCGCTGCCGCCACACCCCGTACTGGACGCCTTCCGCAGCGGCGCGCAGCTGCTCGGCGGCGACTGCGACCAGTATCTGTGTGTGACGGCCAACTGACACTCGAGGACAACCAGCAGCTGTACAATGCCCTTCTCGACACTAGACCACGTTCTCGCTTACGGGTTGTGAGTGCGTTCACATCCAGTGATAGTGTCTCAATAGAATGTTTCTGGGAGTATGCCCAGATCTTTAGGGCTATGGAACTTACTGAATCAATCAACTGACTCTCGGATGTTTCCATATTGTGTTAGCTGCAGGGTGAAGCAAGAGACAAGTCAACAGCTCCACGTAGCCCTATGTGTATCACTCTCCCATAGTAAGTTGTTAGATGCAGCTGTAACGCAATATATACAGGTGACAGGCGTTTCCCTGTTATTCTATCATTTCCGCTAGTGCCCGCGAGGATCACGCGGGCTCTGACGGATCAAAGCAGTTCCCGTTTTTAGTTTTGTGGTTATGGAGCGTCATCAATTTTCCTACATCTTCGTCTTCGTTTCCCCTCTATCCAACATCTGGTCGGGTTGGGGTACTTTGCCACTTTACTCTGTCTCTCCACCATTGTTCTTCGACAGTTTGGTTCCATAGCACGTCTCTCTTCCTTAAACTCATTTTTATTGTATCAATCCATCTTGTTCTCGGTTTTCCTCTTGGCCTCTTGTATTCAATCTTGAACTCCATCATTCTTTTTGGTATTCTTCACTCTCCCATCCTCTTCACATGCTCAGACCATTTTAATCTATTCGTTTCAATTTTCTCAGTCAACTTCTTCAATCCAATTTGCTTCCTAATATCTTCATTTTTCACTCTTTCTCTCCTCGTCTTCCCTAGCATACTTTTCAGAAACTTCATTTCACTGGATTATATCCTACTCTCCTAGTCGTAATCTAAGTATCTGAGCCGTAAATTGGTATGGGTGTGAAGTATGTCTTGTATAGCGCTAGCTTGCACCTCATTGGCACTTCCCTTCCCCACATCAAGCCCCTTACACACTGGTAAAATGTACTACTCTGTTGTATTCTTTTGCTAATGTCTGTCTCCAAACGAGCATTCCTAATTAATACACTTTCCAAATATTTAAAGCTGTCCACTATTTCAATATCCCGTCCCTTAATATGAATTTGTCCCTTACCCTCTCTATCCCCTCTGGTTACCAGCATGGTCTTGCTTTTCTCCACATTAAATTTCATTCCATATTTCTCGACCTTATCATTTAGGATGTCTATTTGTTTTTGTACCTCCTTACTGCTTGTTCCCCACACCACAATATCATCAGCAAATAGTAACAGCTGCATCCCCCCTCCTCTATGGGCTTCTTTCGTCCTTTGACTGTTACATCCATCACCATTATAAATAGTAGTGGTGATACCAAACTTCCTTGTCTTACTCCCATAACATTCTTAAACCATTCAGTTTTTCCAAATGGTGCCTGCACACAACTGGAGCTTTTTTCATACATTGCGTGGATGACTTCAAGTGTTTGCTTTCTGTTCAAGGGTGCCCATACCTTTTCCCTGGGAACACTGTCATATGCTATCAGTAGGTCGAGAAATGTCATTACCAGACCTTTCCCATACTCCCAATGTCTATCCATCAACTGCCTCACGCTAAGGATTGGGTCCACTGTTGATCTACCATGACGAACGCCATACTGCTCCTCTTCTAATTGCCCTTCCACTTTTTCTCTCACTCTTCTTTCCAGTGTCCCCTCCATTATTTTTTCTACTTGGGATATGTGTGTGATCCCTCGATAGTTGTCACATACTTTCCTGTCACCCTTCTTGAAAACTGGGATTATTATTCCCTTTCTCCATTCTTCAGGTACACATTTTTGGGTCAAAATGCATCTTATTAGTTTTCTACAGTTAGGCCATATTTAAGGAGGATTCTGCGGCAAAATACGTGGCCAGTTTTATAAACTGCCTTGGTTACAAATGATCTGTTTTTATTACAGAAATGGGTTGAGCGGTGGAGTAACTCAGTAATGTATTTTTAATGTCATTGGACTTAGACGTTCCTGATTGCTTTTCCGTACGTATAAGCCACAAAGGAAAGAGTATACAGGGATAACAAATTTTTCTCTACGAGGAGTAAGTCATTCTCCGATTTTGAGACAATTTGTAATAGTGTAGAACACTATTTCATTCATTTGTTCATATCAGAGTACACTATCATTCACCGTAGTCAGGATGCGATTGATAATTTCATTAAAATTCTAGACCCATTATATTCCTGCAGGAGGAAAACGTGACGTCCTGCACATTGGGTCTCATGCGACCTGAAGCCATTCACATGTAGCAGTCCTTGAATAGATCCGATTAACAGATTTCATCGAAAGGAGGTGAAAAACCATTCTGTATTTTGAACACTGATTAAAGCAGTGTGAATGCAGATAGTAAATGTCAATGGTTTGTTCTATTAACATGTATCTTAAAATATAAAGGTATTTTGTCAACAAGGGCATTAAGAATATTGTAAATTATTTATTTGAACGACAATAAAGATTTGTTATATTGAAATAACTATCAGTTTATTTTTTCCATTTCATATCCTTTCCCCATTTCTTCATTTATATCAACTACAACACTATTTTGCAGCATTTAATCCTTATTTGTTATGACTATTATTAGATTTAATTCTGTACTATTTTGCTGTGAGTAGGTGGCCATTATTTCGTATTTGCGCTATAATTAAATCAAAATTGCACTGTATTTCTGCAATAATGGCAATTGTTAATTTTCTTCCAGTTGGCTATTGGGTTGTAACGAGCAAGATATGAAGTGCCGTTTTTCATCTCAGAGCAGCAGTTGCAATTCCCTTCCTGAATTATTCGCTAGACGTATTCCAACCTCTGCCTTCCTCTACAGTTTTCACCCTCTGCAACTCCCTGTACTACTATGGAAGTTATTCCCTGATATCTTAAGAAATGCCCTCTCATCCTGTCCTTTCTCCTTTTCAGTATTTTTGCTATTGTCCTTTCCTCGCCGACTCAGCGGAGAACCTCCTCTTTCCCTAGCTCATCGGTCCACCTAATTTTGAACATTTTTCTGCAGCAACACATCTCAGATGCTTCAATTCTCTTCTGTTCCGGCTTTCCCACAGTCCATGTTTCACACAATAGAAACTCGGTATTTTACAGACACTTTATGTTTCACAGATGTGTTTATAATGAAGAGGTGTACTGTTCGTACAAGCCGGCCTTAGTGGCCGAGCGGTTCTAGGCGCTACAGTCTGGAACCGCGCGGCCGCTACGGTCGCAGGTTCGAATCCTGCCTCGGGCTTGGATGTGTGTGACGTCCTTAGGTTAGTTAGGTTTAAGTGGTTCTAAGTTCTAGGGTACAAATGACCTGAGAAGTTAAGTCCCATAGTGGTCAGAGCCTTTTGAACCATTTGAGCCAGTTTCAGTAGCAGTAGTATAGCAGGATGTTGAAAATGCTGTGCTATTGTTTAATTTATGTAAATGACAGGGGTGAACAAGAAAACATCAATAGTTTTTTTGTTGGCCATTCAAAAAATTTCACTCATCGAGTGACATCCGTTAGCAGTGATAATGAACACGCTTGATAGAGCAGAACGCAATACCATTTCAGGCAGTTTGCGAAGTGTTGCTGTTTTTTTATTACTTTCTGAATGTCATATCCCAATATGTCGAATAATGTGGTTTCTCGGGTTTTCTCGATGTGACTGCGTGATGGAAGGCTTCCTGATGTTCAACCGAGTTACTGATTCAATTTGGCCGGCCGCAGTGGCCGAGCGGCTCTAGGCGCTACAGCCTGGAACCGCGCGAACGCTGCGGTCGCAGGTTCGAATTCTGCCTCGGGCATCTATGTGTGTGATGTCCTTAGGTTAGTTAGGTTTAAGTAGTTCCAAGTTCTAGGGGACTGATGACCTCAGAAGTTAAGTCCCATAGTGCTCAGAGCCATTTGAACCATTTGATTCAATTTTCTGCACAGTACTTCGACGACCGATCCAGATGTCGTCTACAGGTGTTGGAGGGAGTGTTGTTGGCCGTCCTCTCTTTCTGAGCACCAACCAGACCGTTCAGTGTTGGTAATATTCGCCAAGCCCAAGTGACGGGCACACATGACAAGGCAGCTCGCCGCATCTGAAGAAGACGACTGGGTAGACTGCATTGTAAAGAGGTGTAGTCTGATTAACGCTGTTTTTTGGTGTAAAGTGTCTTGCGAAAATATGTCTCGACGCAGACTTGTTTTTATTGGAAAATGTCTCTTTCGAGGTGCTGAGCTCTCTGAAGAAAGTCGCACTGGGGCCTATACAATGTATGCGTTTCCCTATTTATTTGTCCCTCGGCGGATTAGCACTTACCAATACACTGTCAGATTTTAAGATAATGCTGGCATTGCCTTAGGTTACAGCCAGATTTCTGTTCCTGTACTGCATAAAACTGTTCATAGCCGCAAGGCTAGTTTGAGCATGGAGTCCATTACTAGGCGTAGTTTTGTGCGCTTCATTTCCTCCTATGTTTGAGCTCACTTGCCCAGCTTGTTGCGAGACCTACAGTTTGACGTGGGCACCGACTTATAGCGCAACTTTGCCTTTTTCACATAGGTTTTTCGTTTTTTTCTCGAGAAACCACTGGTGTGTAGTGAACATGGCGGCACGAGGTAACCGTGTCTGAACGTCGGTTGGTAATATAATCTCGTCGGTTGTAGCATAGCAGAGATTACAAAAGAATTCGGGTTTGTCTAGTATAGTGAGGCATAGCTCTTTGTATTGTGCCTATGTCACAAACAGAGGGTAGCAGGCTGACAGATTCATACATCAGTCATGTATTGCACGACATGTGTTCTGATCCAGTAGGTACCTGCCAGTAGCTTCCACTGACGCCGGAATGCGTCATCATCTTACGGGCTATGAAATTATCAAGTAGTTAAAACTATATACATCGGAACCATGAACCTTGCCGTTGGTGGGGAGGCTTGCGTGCCTCAGCGATACAGATGGCCGTACCGTAGGTGCAACCACAACGGAGGGGTATCTGTTGAGAGGCCAGACAAACGTGTGGTTCCTGAAGAGGGGCAGCAGCCTTTTCAGTAGTTGCAGGGGCAACAGTCTGGATGATTGACTGATCTGGCCTTGCAACATTAACCAAAACGGCCTTGCTGTGCTGGTACTGCGAACGGCTGAAAGCAAGGGGAAACTACAGCCGTAATTTTTCCCGAGGACATGCAGCTTTACTGTATGATTAAATGATGATGGCATCCTCTTGGGTAAAATATTCCGGAGGTAAAATAGTCCCCCATTCGGATCTCCGGGCGGGGACTACTCAGGAGGATGTCGTTATCAGGAGAAAGAAAACTGGCATTCTACGGATCGGAGCGTGGAATGTCAGATCCCTTAATCGGGCAGGTAGGTTAGAAAATTTAAAAAGGGAAATGGATAGGTTAAAGTTAGATATAGTGGGAATTAGTGAGGTTCGGTGGCAGGAGGAACAAGACTTCTGGTCAGGTGTCTACAGGGTTATAAACACAAAATCAAATAGGGGTAATGCAGGAGTAGGTTTAATAATGAATAGGAAAATAGGAATGCGGGTAAGCTACTACAAACAGCATAGTGAACGCATTATTGTGGCCAAGATAGATACGAAGCCCACACCTACTACAGTAGTACAAGTTTATATGCCAACTAGCTCTGCAGATGATGAAGAAATTGAAGAAATGTACGATGAAATAAAAGAAATTATTCAGATAGTGAAGGGAGACGAAAATTTAATAGTAATGGGCGACTGGAATTCGAGTGTAGGAAAAGGGAGAGAAGGAAACATAGTAGGTGAATATGGATTGGGGCTAAGAAATGAAAGAGGAAGCCGCCTAGTAGAATTTTCCACAGAGCACAACTTAATCATAGCTAACACTTGGTTTAAGAATCATGAAAGAAGGTTGTATACGTGGAAGGACCCTGGAGATACTAAAAGGTATCAGATAGATTATATAATGGTAAGACAGAGATTTAGGAACCAGGTTTTAAGTTGTAAGACATTTCCAGGGGCAGATGTGGACTCTGACCACAATCTATTGGTTATGACCTGTAGATTAAAACTGAAGAAACTGCAAAAATGTGAGAAATTAAGGAGATGGGTCCTGGATAAACTGAAAGAACCAGAGGTTGTACAGAGTTTCAGGGAGAGCATAAGGGAACAATTGACAGGAATAGGGGAAAGAAATACAGTAGAAGAAGAATAGGTAGCTCTGAGGGATGTAGTAGTGAAGGCAGCAGAGGATAAAGTAGGTACAAAGACGAGGGCTGCTAGAAATCCTTGGGTAACAGAAGAAATATTGAATTTAATTGATGAAAGGAGAAAATATAAAAATGCAGTAAATGAAGCAGGCAAAAAGGAATACAGACGTCTCAAAAATGAGATTGACAGGAAGTGCAAAATGGTTAAACAGGGATGGCTAGAGGACAAATGTAAGGATGTAGAAGCTTATCTCACTAGGGGTAAGATAGATACTGCCTACAGGAAAATTAAAGAGACCTTTGGAGAGAAGAGAACCACGTGTATGAATATCAAGAGCTCAGATGGCAGCCCAGTTCTAAGCAAAGAAGGGAAGGCAGAAAGGTGGAAGGAGTATATAGAAGGCTTATACAAGGGCGATGTACTTGAGGCCAATATTATGGAAATAGAAGAGGATGTAGATGAAGACGAAATGGGAGATACGATACTGCGTGAAGAGTTTGACAGAGCACTGAAAGACCTGAGTCGAAACAAGGCCCCCGGAGTAGACAACATTCCATTAGAACTACTGACGGCCTTGGGACAACCAGTCATGACAAAACTCTACCAGCTGGTGAGCAAGATGTATGAGACAGGCGAAATACCCTCAGACTTCAAGAAGAATATAATAATTCCAATCCCAAAGAAAGCAGGTGCTGACAGATGTGAAAATTACCGAACTATTAGTTTAATAAGCCACGGCTGCAAAATACTAACGCGAATTCTTTACAGACGAATGGAAAAACTGGTAGATGCAAACCTCGGGGAGGATCAGTTTGGATTCCGTCGAAATGTTGGAACACGTGAGGCAATACTGACCTTACGACTTATCTTAGAAGAAAGATTAAGAAAAGGCAAACCTACGTTTCTAGCATTTGTAGACTTAGAGAAAGCTTTTGACAATGTTGACTGGAATACTCTTTTTCAAATTCTAAAGGTGGCAGGGGTAAAATACAGGGAGCGAAAGGCTATTTATAATCTGTACAGAAACCAGATGGCAGTAATAAGAGTCGAGGGGCATGAAAGGGAAGCAGTGGTTGGGAAAGGAGTGAGACAGGGTTGTAGCCTCTCCCCGATGTTATTCAATCTGTATATTGAGCA
This sequence comes from Schistocerca gregaria, assembly GCF_023897955.1. NCBI lineage: Eukaryota > Metazoa > Arthropoda > Insecta > Orthoptera > Acrididae > Schistocerca > Schistocerca gregaria. The sequence goes on from NC_064925.1 coordinate 542,490,133, forward strand.
AGCAGTAAAGGAAACAAAAGAAAAATTCGGAGTAGGTATTAAAATTCATGGAGACGAAGTAAAAACTTTGAGGTTCGCCGATGACATTGTAATTCTGTCAGAGACGGCAAAGGACTTGGAAGAGCAGTTGAACGGAATGGACAGTGTCTTGAAAGGAGGATATAAGATGAACATTAACAAAAGCAAAACGAGGATAATGGAATGTAGTCAAATTAAATCGGGTGATGCTAAGGGAATTAGATTAGGAAATGAGACACTTAAAGTAGTAAAGGAGTTTTGCTATTTAGGAAGTAAAATAACTGATGATGGTCGAAGTAGAGAGGATATAAAATGTAGACTGGCAATTGCAAGGAAAGCGTTTCTGAAGAAGAGAAATTTGTTAACATCGAATATAGATTTATGTATCAGGAAGTCGTTTCTGAAAGTATTTGTTTGGAGTGTAGCCATGTATGGAAGTGAAACATGGACGATAACTAGTTTGGACAAGAAGAGAATAGAAGCTTTCGAAATGTGGTGCTACTGAAGAATACTGAAGATAAGGTGGATAGATCACGTAACTAATGAGGAGGTATTGAATAGGATTGGGGAGAAGAGAAGTTTGTGGCACAACTTGACTAGAAGAAGGGATCGGTTGGTAGGACATGTTTTGAGGCATCAAGGGATCACAAATTTAGCATTGGAGGGCAGCGTGGAGGGTAAAAATCGTAGAGGGAGACCGAGAGATGAGTACACTAAGCAGATTCAGAAGGATGTAGGTTGCAGTAGGTACTGGGAGATGAAGCAGCTTGCACAGGATAGAGTAGCATGGAGAGCTGCATCAAACCAGTCTCAGGACTGAAGACAACAACAACAACAACAACATCGGATATAAAACTGTATTTATTGCGATTCTGTGACTCTTATTAGCTATTGCTAATTTGTTTAATTATTAGTGTGAATGATACTGTGAATGGAAAGTAAGATAATAAATCGATATTGTCATGTCTATTGACTGAGTATACGGTAGTGTGAGAACTGTGAACACAGAGAGTGAACTCAGGGGGAAATTGTGATGGGCAACTAGCCAGATTATGGGACTGAGAAAATAAGATAAATTTTACAATGATTTAATTATTTAATGAAAGAGTTATTTTTATATTTTTGGATTTTATAATTTTTTTGATAAACTGTTCATAAAGGCTATTAAGTTGTGATCGGTCAAAAGTAAAATACGCGGTATTGCGCGGTTCAATAGTATTACAGGATCGGTTGCGATGTATATCAGCCAATCAGAGGACAATACGTTCGCGTGCATTTTGTGGGATAAGAGAATTGCTTTGTGAAGCAGCCATGATCATGTTCGGACGTGGATAAAAGGAGCTTTAAACAGATGTGAAAAGGTTGCGAAATAATGGTTAAAACGTTATCGTGAAGTGATGCAAAGTTGACACCAATGTGTGAAAAAGACCAACACATGAAATTCCGATTTTAAAATCTAAACTGTAACGTTTGAATAACGTTTGGTATGTCATACAAGGCGCGACCGCAAAGTGAACATTCGTGGTGGTGAAACTGTGTAAACCACTGAAGCGCCAGTGAAACTGGTATAGGCATGCGTATTCAAATACAGAGATGTGCAAACAGGTAAAATACGACGCTGCGGTCGGCAACACCTACATGAGGCAACAAGTGTCTGGCGCAGTTGTTACATCCGTTACGGCTACTACGATGCCAGGTTATCAAGCTTTAACTGAGTTTGAACGTGGTGTTATAGTCGGCGCATGAGCGATAGGACACAGTTATCTCCAAGGTAGCGATGAAGTTGGGATTTTCCCGTACGACCATTTCACGAGTGAATCGTGAATATCAGAAATCCGGTAAAACATCAAATCTCCGACATCGATGCGACCGGAAAAAGATCCTGCAAGAACAGGACCAACGACGACTGAAGAGAATCGTTCAGTGTGACAAAAGTGCAACCCTTCCGCAAATTGCTGCAGATTTGAATGCTGGACCATCAACAAGTACCAGCGTGCGAACCATTCAACGAAACATCTTCGATATGGGCTTTTGTAGCCGAAGACCCATTCGCGTACCCTTGATGACTGCACGACACAAAACTTAACGCCTTTCATGGGCCCGTAAACACCGATATTGGACTGTTGATGACTCGAAACATGTTGCCTGGTCGGACGTGTCTCGTTTCAAATTGTATCGGGCGGATGAACCCGTACGGGTATGGAAAGAACCTCATGAGTCCATGAACCCCGCAAGTCATCAGGGGACTGTTGAAGCTGGGGAGGCTCTGTAATGGTGTGGAGCAATTGGAGTGATATGGGACCCCTGATACGTTTAGATACGACTCTGACAGGTGACACGTATGTAAGCATTCTGTCTGATCACCTGCATCCATTCAAGTCCATTGTACTTTCCGATGGACTTGGGAAATTCCAGCAGTATAATGCAACACCCCACACGTGCACAATTGCTACAGAGTGGCTCCAAAAACACTCTTCTGAGTTTAAACACTTCCACTGCCCACCAAAGTCCCCAGACACGAACATTATTGAGGATATCTCGGATGCTTTCCAACATGCTGTTCAGAAGAGATCTCCACTTCCTCGTACTCTTGCTGTTTTATGGACAGCCAATCAGGATTCATGGTGTGGATTCCCTCCAGCACTACTTCAGACATTAGTCGAGTCCATGCCAAGTCGTGTAGCGGCACTTCCTCGTGTGCTCGCGGGGGCCCTACATGATATTAGGCAGGTGTACCAGTTTCTTTGGCTCTTTAGTATATTTGAGCGAGTATTCTGTTGCAGACAATCCCTTTGTTATTTTTGGTGACAGGCTGGGTTGCTTACCATAAGCTGGCTATTACGAATTAATGTGAGTGCATGTGACTGACGAAAGTGTAACTTAAGATTAGCACGGTGTTACTAGTGTTTTGTTCCAAATAAATCACAATACATTGAAGTTTTTACTCGCAAACCACATTTCACTTAGTCGCTCAGCTAAGCTAATATTGAAAACATTTGTTGAAGCCGTTGGATTCGTATAATGCTTCACGTTCTACTACGGCTTTTCGAGTAGAAGAACGACATTCGTTTTTAACAGGGAACGCGTATGGACCGGATTTCTGAAGAAGAAATTCACTACAGGGTGAGTGGAACTGTTTTGTGTTGGACGAAACACGAATAACTGCGCCGTTGCAGATGGGTCTTCAGTATATCAGAACCTACACACGCATAAACATCCACCCGGAAGACGGACACAAATGTTAGACGAACGGACATCCAGTCCCCTCCGTAGAGCAACACGGTGGCGATCGACGGATTTCTGTGGTCCGAGTCTAATGTGGGGTGAGATTGTACGTAGACAACAGCACAGCATAGACTTCAGCAGACGACGACCAGTTTGTGTTCATTTGCCTTCCCACGGCATTTGGCCAATAAGCTCTCTTTGTATTGTTGTTGTTGTTGTTGTCGTCTTCAGTCCACAGACTGAACTGATGCAACTTTCCATGTACCTTATCCTGTGCAAGCCTCTTCATCTCCGAGTAACTACTGCAACCTACATAATTCTGAATCTGCTCCGTGTATTCATCTCTTGGTCTCCCTCTACGATTTTTATCCTCCGCTGGCCGGAGTGGCCGAGCGGTTCTAGGCGGAACAGTCTGGAATCGCTAGACCGCTATGGTCGCAAGTTCGAATCCTGCCTCGGGCATGTATGTGTTTGATGTCCTTAGGTTAGTTAGGTTTAAGTAGTTCTAATTTCTGGTGTACTGATGACCTCAAAAGTTGAGTCCCATAGTCCTCAGAACCATCAGAACCATTTTTTTTTATCCTCCACACTTCTCTCCAGTACCAAATTGATGATGCATTGATGCCTCAGAACGTGTTCTGCCAACCGATCCCTTCTTTTATTAAGGTTGTGCTACAAAGTCCTCTTCTCCTCAATTCTATTCAGTATCTCCTCATTAGTTACGTGACCTACCCCTCTAGTCTTCAGCATTCTTCTGTAGCACCACACTTCGAAAGTTTCTATTCTCTTACTGTCTAAAGTATTCATCGTCCATGTTACACTTACATACATGGCTATATTCCACACAAACACTTTCAGAAAAGACTACTTGACATTTAAATCTATACTCGATGTTAACAAATTTCTCTTCTTCAGAAACGCTTACATTGCCACTGCCAATCTACATTTTATATTCTCTCTACGTCGATCATCATCAGTTATATTGCTCCCCAAATAGCAAAAGTCATATACTACTTTAAGTGTCTCATTTCCTAATCTAATTCGCTCAGCATCACTTTACTTAATTCGCTTACATTCCACTATCCTCGATTTGCTTTTGTTGAAGTTCATCTAATATCCTCCTTTCAAGACACGGTCCCTCCCGTTCAACCGCTCTTGCAGATACTTCGCTGTCTCTGACAGATTTACAATGTCATCGGCAAACTTTAGTTTTTATTTCTTCTCCATGGATTTTAATTCCTACTCCAAATTTTACTTTTGTTTCCTTTACTGCTTCTTCAATATAAAGATTGAATAACATCGGAGGTAGGTTACAACCCTGTCTTACTCCCTTCTCAACCACTGCTTCACTTCCATGTCTCTCGATTCTTATAACTGAAGTCTGGTTTCTGTACAAATTGTAAATAGCCTTCCGCTCCATGTATTTTACCCCTGACACCTTCATGATGTGAAAGAGAGTATTCCAATCGACATTGTCAAAAGCTTGCTCTAAGTCTACAAATTCGGGAAACGTAGGTTTGCCTTTCCTTACTCTATCTTCTTAGAAGATAAGTCGTAGGCTCAGTATTGCCTCGCGTGTTCCAACTTTTCTACGGAATGCGAACTGATCTTCCCCGAGGTCAGCTTCTATCAGTTTTCCATTCGTATGTAAAGAATACGTGTTAGTATTTTGCAGCCATGACTTATTAATCTGATAGTTCGATAATTTTCACACCGGTTGACACTTGCTTTCTTTGAGATTGGGATTATTACATTCTTCTTGAAGTCCGTGGGTGTTTCGACTGTCCATACATCTTGCTTACCAGGCGGTAGAGTTTTGTCTGGCTGGCTGTCCCAAGGCTATCACTAATTCTAATAGAATGTTGTCTACTCCCGACGCCTTTTAGTGACTTAGGTCTTTCAGTGCTTTATCAAACTCTTCACGCAGTAGCATATCTCTCATTCATCTTCATATATGTCCTCTTCTATTTCCATAATATTGCCCTCAAGTATATCGCCCTTGTATAGACCCACTATATATTCCCATCTGAGCTCTTCATATTTATACACTCCTGGAAATTGAAATAAGAACACCGTGAATTCATTGTCCCAGGAAGGGGAAACTTTATTGACACATTCCTGGGGTCAGATACATCACATGATCACACTGACAGAACCACAGGCACATAGACACAGGCAACAGAGCATGCACAATGTCGGCACTAGTACAGTGTATATCCACCTTTTGCAGCAATGCAGGCTGCTAGTCTCCCATGGAGACGATCGTAGAGATGCTGGATGTAGTCCTGTGGAACGGCTTGCCATGCCATTTCCACCTGGCGCCTTAGTTGGACCAGCGCTCGTGCTGGATGTGTAGACCGCGTGAGACGACCCTTCATCCAATCCCAAACATGCTCAAGGGGGGATAGATCCGGAGATCTTGCTGGCCAGGGTAGTTGAGTTACACCTTCTAGAGCACGTTGGGTGGCACGGGATACATGCGGACGTGCATTGTCCTGTTGGAACAGCAAGTTCCCTTGCCGGTCTAGGAATGGTAGAACGATGGGTTCCATGACGGTTTGGATGTACCGTGCACTATTCAGTGTCCCCTCGACAATCACCAGAGGTGTACGGCCAGTGTAGGAGATCGCTCCCCACACCATGATGCCGGGTGTTGGCCCTGTGTGCCTCGGTCGTATGCAGTCCTGATTGTGGCGCTCACCTGCACGGCGCCAAACACGCATACGACCATCATTGGCATCAAGGCAGAAGCGACTCTCATCGCTGAAGACGACACGTCTCCATTCGTCCCTCCATTCACGCCTGTCGCGGCACCACTGGAGGCGGGCTGCACGATGTTGGGGCGTGAGCGGAATACGGCCTAACGGTGTGCGGGACCGTAGCCCAGCTTCATGGAGACGGTTGCGAATGGTCCTCGCCGATACCCCAGGAGCAACAGTGTCCCTAATTTGCTGGGAAGTGGCGGTGCGGTCCCCTACGGCACAGCGTAGGATCCTACGGTCTTGGCGTGCATCCGTGCGTCGCTGCTGTCCGGTCCCAGGTCGACGGGCACGTGCACCTTCCGCCGACCACTGGCGACAACATCGATGTACTGTGGAGACCTCACGCCCCACGTGTTGAACAATTCGGCGGTACGTCCACCCGGCCTCCCGCATGCCCACTATACGCCCTCGCTCAAAGTCCGTCAACTGCACATACGGTTCACGTCCACGCTGTCGCGGCATGCTACCAGTGTTAAAGACTGCAATGGAGCTCCGTATGCCACGGCAAACTGGCTGACACTGACGGCGGCGGTGCACAAATGCTGCGCAGCTAGCGCCATTCGACGACCAACACCGCGGTTCCTGGTGTGTCCGCTGTGCCGTGCGTGTGATCATTGCTTGTACAGCCCTCTCGCAGTGTCCGGAGCAAGTATGGTGGGTCTGACACACCGGTGTCAATGTGTTCTTTTTTCCATTTCCAGGAGTGTACAAGTGGTTCTCTTCTCTCTAAAGGTCTCAATAATTTTCATGTAGACAGTATTTCTCTTACCCCTTGTGATATACGGCTCTACATCCTTACATTTGTCCTCTAGCCATCCTTGCTTAACCATTTTGCCCTTCCTGTCGATCTCATTTTTGAGACGTTTGGATTCTTTTTCACCTGCTCCATTGTTATATTTTCTCCTTTCGTCAATTAAATTCAATATCTCTTGTGTTACCCAAGGATTTCTACTAGCCATCGTCGTCTTTTTACCTACTTGATTCTCTACTGCCTTCACTATTTCATCTCTCAGAGCTGCCCATTCGTCTTCTAATTTATTTCTTTCTCCTTAATTTGTCAATCGTTCCGTAACGCTCGCTCTAAAACTCTCTACAACCTCTGGCTCTTTCGGTTTATCCAGGTCCCATCTCCTTAAATTCCTACCTTTTTACAGTTTCTGCAGTTTTAATCTACAGTTCACAGCCAATAAATTGTGGTCAGAGTCCACATCTGTCCCTGGAAATATCTTACAATTTAAAACCTGATTCCTAAATCTCTGTCTTACCATTATATAATCTACCTGAAATCTTCCAGTGTCTCCAGGCCTCTTCCACGTATACAACCTTCTCTCATGATTCCTAAAGCAAGTGTTAGCTATGATTAAGTTATGCTCTGCGCAAAATTCTACCAGGCGGTTTTCTCTTTTGTTCCTTTCCCCCAGTTCGCCTACAGTTGTTCCTTCTCTCCCTTTTTCTACCGAATTCCAATTCCCCAGAACTATTAAATTTTCGTCTCCGTCAAGTATCTGAATAATTTCTTTTACCGCATCATACATTTCCTTAATCTCTTCATCATCTGCGGAGCTAGTTGTCATATAAACTTGTACTACTGTGGTAGGCGTGGGCTTCGTGTCTATCTTGGCTACAATAATGCGTTCACTATGCTGTTCATAGTAGCTTACCCGTGACACTACTTTTTTATTTATTAATAATTCGAGTCCTGCATTATCCCTATTTGCTTTTGCATTTATAACTCTGTATTCATCTGACCAAAAGTCTTGTTCCTCCTACCACCGAACTTCACTAACCTATCCATTTCCCTTTTTAAATTTTCTAACCTACCTGTCCGATTAAGGGATCTGATATTCCACACTCCGATCCGCAGAACGCCACTTTTTTATATTACCCCACATTAATGACATAATATGACGTAATTATCTGCGTTAACACAGTACTTAGAAAGAAAGTACTGATTTTAGAGAAGCAAGTAGTGAGGATTATAATGTTCAATCAATATAACATTTTAAGCTCTTATTCACAGAACGTGCAGGGATTGAAATTAAGGAAACACCACAAACACAGTACATTACCATGCCTAATTCAAACTAGCAAAACCGTTGACATTTAAAACAAATTGCAGTCGTCTCAGAGCGTATACATAAAAACCAGATACATAACTGTTTATCTATATTCTTTTAATTTCTCCAGTTGATTATGCACTTTGTGTATCTGGCTATCGCTCATAAAGTATGTTTTTACAACGATATTTGTAACAGAACCTATTAATTATAGACTGGAGGTGAACATAGTTTTGCAACTTATCATGGTTCAAAAGAAGTTGCATCTTCAGCTGACTGAATGCACTAGTTTCCAGTTTTCCGGCATGAAATAGTGATATAACAGATTTTTGTAGGTACTGTACCTCATTTGATTCATACTCTGTGAATACGTAACTTATGATCAACATAAATTTTGAGACGTCAATCTTTTTATGTTTTACACCCAGGATACATGAGCCTCACAACTTGTAAGTACATAAAGACTCACGTTGTCAATGTCCTATCTCCTGATCGACCCTACATACACTACGTAACATCCTTTGTCAAAAGTACGCAGAAGAGTATATCAGCACTAAGATATTGACAGTAAAGTAACGAATTCGTGTAATTCGTTAAAAATCATAAGATGATAAGTTCACACATCCAAGTTACAAGATATTTGACCCTAGAGCACTGAAGGGAGACGATGTTAGATTGCTACTAAGGCTTTGCAAATTTTATTACTCCGACATTTATTCGAAGGAAGACTAATATACACTCCTGGAAATTGAAATAAGAACACCGTGAATTCATTGTCCCAGGAAGGGGAAACTTTATTGACACATTCCTGGGGTCAGATACATCACATGATCACACTGACAGAACCACAGGCACATAGACACAGGCAACAGAGCATGCACAATGTCGGCACTAGTACAGTGTATATCCACCTTTCGCAGCAATGCAGGCTGCTATTCTCCGATGGAAACGATCGTAGAGATGCTGGATGTAGTCCTGTGGAACTGCTTGCCATGCCATTTCCACCTGGTGCCTCAGTTGGGCCAGCGTTCGTGCTCGACGTACAGACCGCGTGAGACGACGCTTCATCCAATCCCAAACATGCTCAATGGGGGACAGATCCGGAGATCTTGCTGGCCAGGGTAGTTGACTTACACCTTCTAGAGCACGTTGGGTGGCACGGGATACATGCGGACGTGCATTGTCCTGTTGGAACAGCAAGTTCCCTTGCCGGTCTAGGAATGGTAGAACGATGGGTTCGATGACGGTTTGGATGTACCGCGCACTATTCAGTGTCCCCTCGACGATCACCAGAGGTGTACGGCCAGTGTAGGAGATCGCTCCCCACACCATGATGCCGGGTGTTGGCCCTGTGTACCTCGGTCGTATGCAGTCCTGATTGTGGCGCTCACCTGCACAGCGCGAGCGAGCGAGCGACTCTTAACCTAAGGGACATCCTAAGTGCCCTGTGGTTTTACAGGCTAAACCCAATTGTTATTCCTGTTTATCCTAATTGTATTTGTGTCTCTGATGGCCTAACGTGTTGTGTGTGTCCTATGTGTCACATGAGTGTTGTGTGCGTGTGTAGTGTGTCTGAATTTGCTCCAACAGTGGTCGTGAGTGTTTCCACTGGCGATTACTGCCGAAGCATGTCGGGCCATCGTGTGGTCCCCCTCCTGTGCTCCTGGGTACCCAGGTTTGCTATTAACCTGTTGTCTGACTGGGACGACAGTTCATAGAACTGCCGCGCCAGCAGTTTGAAGCGATCCCTAATCATGGGGATCCCTGTGACGTCATGCAGGTCCCTGGTGGGGAAGTCCCGCGGGAGGTGCATGGCAAGGCGCAGGACCTTACCTTGTAGGCCTTGTAACCGCTTGATATGGCAGTCGGCGGCATTTCCCCACACTACGGCCGCGTATTCCAGCACTGGCCTGATCAGTGCTAGATATAGCGTAATGCCGCAGTGTGTGGGAAGCGTGGACTGTGGATTTAGTACAGGGTAGAGTTCGCGTAAGCGTCCTAAGACTCTGCCCCTAACCTCTGTGACATGTGGTCCCCATGTGAGGTGCCGGTCTAAAGTCACGCCCAGATACTTAACAGTGCGAGACCATGGGATGGGGCCTCCCATGATCTGCACTGGTTGAAGATCCCTTGGTATCCGGCGACGTGTAATAATAATTGCCTGGCTTTTTGTGGCGTTAAATTTCAGGCGCCATTTTGTTGCCCAAGCTCCCAATACGTCGCACGCCTCTTGTAGGCGACGACGAAGGATATTAACCTAGAGGCATCGTGCGTAGAGGGCGGTGTCGTCCGCATATAGTGCTAGCGACACTCTCTGCGTCCTAGGTACATCTGACGTGTACAGGGTGTACAACAGGGGGCCAAGGACGGATCCCTGTGGTACTCCCGCACGAACAGGCCTATTAGTGGATACTCCGTCACCGGCGCGGACACTAAAAGTGCGATTTTGCAGGTAGGATGCAATGAGTTTCACATGTGGCGTCGGTACCCCCAGTTCAAAAAGTTTGAATAGGAGGCCCTCATGCCACACGCTGTCAAAGGCCCTGGAGACGTCAAGGGGTATCGCCCCTGAATACTCCCGGCGCTCCAGGGCACCCATCGCATCTTCTACTAGCCTCAAGAGCTGTTGCTGTGTACTATGCCCCTGCCGAAAACCGAACTGTTCGGGAGGCATGAGCAACTCGCGGTTTACATGAGCTAGAAGTCGTTGGGCATAAATCCGCTCAAAGACCTTTGACATTACTGGGAGGAGGCTAATAGGTCGGTAGTTTTGCGGCAGCCTTGCATCCTTCCCTGACTTTGGGATGGCTACCACCTCTGCATGTTTCCATACAGAGGGGTAGTCCCCAGTTCGCAGCACATGGTTGAATAGCTCGGTGAGCGGCTGGATAGCAGGAGGGGGGAGCTGCCGTAGCATAACTGCCTCCACTCTGTCACTGCCACCGGCTTTCCTGGTGTTTAGGGTTCGCAGTTGGTATTCAACCTCCTCCTCAGTGATAGCAGCTATCTCGTCCTCTGGAGCTGCCTCTGCTGCCAGGAATACAGGCAGACGCTCGTGCACGAGTTGTACATGTGCTGCGTCTATGATGTCCGCTACAGGCGTGAAGTTGGCTGCAAACGTGTCAGCCAGGGCGCTAGCCTTGGCGTCTGGTTCGCGAACCACCTCCCCACCAACTTGTAGCGGAGGTATACGCTGCCCTTTCCTGAGAAGCCTCTTAGTCGTCTGCCAGGCAGAGCCATCATCAAGGCGGAGCATGGCCACCCTCCCTGCCCATTCTCTATTGCGATGGTTTTCAACCGCCACTTTAATCTCGCGTCTGAGTTGGTTGAGGCGACGTTTAGTGGCGGCTTGCCTCGTGATTTGCCATTCTCTGAAAACCCTATTTTTGTGGCGTATGGCTTCCAGAATATCAGGAGGGAGCTGGCGCGAACATTCAGGCGGCCTGCGTGGTCCCCTCGGTGTTGCTGCGTCTACAGCTTGTAGCGCAACCTCAGCGAGCCGTCGTATCATCTCATCAGCTCCTACATCACGTGGGTGAGGAACGGTATCGAGATCGTCAAGTATACTTTCCCGATACCGCTCCCAATCCACCCTGCGAAGCTGTCTACGCCATTGTGGTGGCTCTGTTCCCTGGAGATCAATGTCAAAAACCACGGGGACATGATCCGACGATAGTGCGCACCGCGTAGTGGCAGTAATGAGGTGTCCGATACCCCTCACCACCGCCACATCGAGTACGTCAGCTAGGCCTCTGTTGTGGGGATAGATGGTTGGGTCGTAGGGGCCCACCACGATCCCATTGTGCTGCCGTACTACACGTAGTAGGCGTCGTCCACTAGTATTAGTGACTCTTGAATGCCACTCCGCGTGTTTCGCGTTTAAGTCTCCGGCGACAAAGAGTTTCCCACGAAGGTTCATCAGTGTCGCGAAGTCAGCGGGATTCAGGAGTCCCCTAGGCGGTCGGTAGGCTGCCACAAAAGTGATCTGACCCTCTGAGGTTTGTACTGCTACAGCAGTGGCCTCAATCGTAGCAAGCTGAGGCACTTGTACTAAATGGTGCTTGAGAGAGGTTTTGATATATACTGCAGTACCTCCCCCTGCCGTTAACCTATCTGTTCGGTGGCAAGTGTAGTTTGCTGCACGAACGTTGACTCCTGGCTTTAGGTGTGTTTCGCAGACGAGACAGATGTCTACTGCCTCGTCATACAGAAATTGGCGGAACTCACCAGCCTGTGTTCTTATGCCGTTTGCATTCCATGCGCAAACTGTCAAGCCATGAAGTGGTGTATTATTCATGGTTTTGCATGGAAACCTGTTGGTGGCCGGCTGCTAGAGCCGTCTGCACTGCAGCAATCAAGAGCTGCGGTAATTGCACGAGCATCTCCTTAACAGTTCTGAGAAGCGAGCAAAGCTCAGCTTGCAAATCTGCAGGAGTCTCCTGGCTTGCTGAGGTTGCAGATGCGATCGGCTGCTCTATCTGCCGTCCGCTCCCGTGGGCGGCTACAGCTGCCGGCTCCGTTTCGCTCTGCTGTGCTGCGTTCTGATTGGCTGGCGCGAGCCGCTCTCTCTCTGTTCTCTGCCGTCCGCGCCCGGAAACGACTTCCTTTGCGACGGGGCGAGCGTCACTCACATCAGCCCGCTGGCCGACGTTTTCAACCTCGGCACGCGGGCGTGTTCTGATAGCCTCGCTAACCTGACGCGGTCGTGCCGATTTAGCCTGAGTGGCAGGTGCGGCAGCCTTTCCCCTCGCGATTTGGCTAAAACTAAGGCCAGGGGTCACCCGTTTGGCCGGAGCATTGTTGGCACGCTGTTTAGCGTCCGCCTTCTTAAACGTTGCACAGCCACGATAGCTGGCAACATGCTCCTGTTCACAGTTACAGCACTTAGGTTTCATGTCCTGTGTCTGTTTACAGTCACGGCTCTGATGCGGGCCTGCACATTTTACACACTTGGCCGGCATACTGCACCATCTCGCGACATGGTTTCATGGAGACGGTTGCGAATGATCCTCGCCGATACCCCAGGAGCAACAGTGTCCCTAATTTGCTGGGAAGTGGCGGTGCGGTCCCCTACGGCACTGCGTAGGATCCTATGGTCTTGGCGTGCATCCATGCGTCGCTGCGGTCCGGTCCCAGGTCGACGGGCACGTGCACCTTCCGCCGATCATTGGCGACAACATCGATGTACTGTGGAGACCTCACGCCCCACGTGTTGAACAATTCGGCGGTACGTCCACCCGGCCTCCCGCATGCCCACTATATGCCCTCGCTCAAAGTCCGTCAACTGCACATACCGTTCACGTCCACGCTGTCGCGGCATGCTACCAGTGTTAAAGACTGCGATGGAGCTCCGTATGCCACGGAAAACTGGCTGACACTGACGGCGGCGGTGCACAAATGCTGCGCAGCTAGCGCCATTCGACGGCTAACTTCGCAGTTCCTGGTGTGTCCGCTGTGCCGTGCGTGTGATCATTGCTTGTACAGCCCTCTCGCAGTGTCCGGAGCAAGTATGGTGGATCTGACACACCGGTGTCAATGTGTTCTTTTTTCCATTTCCAGGAGTGTATAATTCAAAGATAATGCATTAGTTAATTATAATTATTACATCTCCAGTGGTATGTTAATACAAAATTAAGTACAAAATGGCCTGGTTTATATCCTAATGGAATCGTAAATTTTACGAGGGTTTAGTAGTCTGGGGCTAAAATTAAGAATAAATGTACAGAACTTGATTCTTTCACTAATTACTCCATCACTTTCAGTCTTGTTAGGATTATAAATCTCTATCTTCGCCGTGAAGTCTTATTCAAATATCGAGTATAAGAAGTTATTTGAGATTATTTATCGAAGAGTTGTGTGACAAACACAGCTGCAAAAAGAGACCGTATTTTCGAACGGAGTTTAGGTTTTAGCATACCGTCAACATCGAGACCATTAGAGATGGAGTTCATGCTCGGATAGTTTCAAAGATGGAGAAGGAAATCGGCAGTGCCCTTTCAAAGGAACCATCTCAGCGTTTGCCTGGAGCGATGAGGGAAATCATGGGAAACCGAACTCTGGTTGGCCGGAAGGGGAGATGAAGCCCCGTACTTCTGAATGATAAGTTGGTCACATTGCCAAGCTTTTACTATTATTATTATTATTATTATTATTATTATTATTATTATTATTATAACGATTGTTCCCCTTTAGGAGAACGATTGAACTTTGTTTCATAATTTTATCTCCGGACGGCTTTCTTCTTTGCTTCTCGAAACCCCTTCATCCTCTCAGAATACTCCTTCTTCCGTTCTTCTGTCCATTTTTTACCAGAATGTGGCGATGTTCTTTCCTCAAACTTTACACTTGTTATTTTATTCCGTCTTCGAGATTTTTTATGTTGATCTGCTGCAGATCCCTCTGGATTTCTTCGAGCCATTCTGTGTTGCATTTACTCTTTGTTATACTCGTAATATTGAAAAGTTTCCTTGGTGTTCTGGAGTCTTCCATCCTGTAGATATGTGTATCAAATTTGGCTCGACGTTTTCTGATTTCGTCTGTTACTGTGTTGATCTTTATAAAGAGCTCGTTTTGTGGTATCTCCATCCAAATGCCGTTTTCGTTGATTGCCCCCTAAATCTTCTACAGAATTTTTCTTTCCTGCTTTTCTGTTTCCCTAATTTTTGAATGACCATCAATCACCACTATTTCAGCTACGTAGACTACTTCTGGAAGAATCAGTGTTTTATGGTGCCTTAATTTTGCGTCTGTCGAAATACACTTCTTGTTGTAATGCGTCCCTGTTAGCCTGGTCTTCTGGAGGTTGGTGATTCTTAGTTCATTGGCGATTCGGTTTAATCCTGAGGGCTGTATAGTTTCTCTGCGGTATTTAAAATGGCAGATTTGTGCAATTTTACCATGTTTCGTGATTAAAGGGGATTTTTTCTGGCTGTCGTTACATATATTTTGTTTTTTCAAAAGATATCTGTAGTACCGTTTTTTGTGAAATCCCACGTAGTTTTTCCAGTGTGTGAATCGCTTCTGTTCTATTATTGGTGGTAAATGCAATATCGTCAGCGAAAGCAAGGCACTTGACTTTAATTGGGTTATGTTTTTTGATACCAATTTGGATGCCCTTTACGTGAGATTCCCATTTCCTGATGCTCTTTTCTAGACCAATATTGAAAAGCACTGGGGACAGTCCGTCTCTCTGTCGGACTCCTGTTTTGATTTCGAAGGATTCTGATATGTCGTCCATGAATTTCTCTTTGGGTGTTGTTCCTGTAAGTGTCTGTTCTGTGATTTTTCGTGTCTTTCGGTCGATCCAAAATTCTTTCGTGATTTTAAACAGTGTTTCACTGTCTACTGAATCGCATGCTTTCCTGAAGTCGATGAGTGTAATTACGGTGTTTATGCATTTCCTCATTTGTAATAACTAAGCACATATATAAGCTCCGGTCTCGGGAACTGACACGCGGCCGGGAGAGCGGTGTGCTGACCACATGACCCTCCATATCCGCATCCAGAGACGCCGGTCGGTACCTTTGGGCCTTCATGGCCTGTTAGGGTGGAGTTTAGTTTAGTTTTACATATATAAGCTAAGCACACGGGTATATTGGCAGTGTGACCAACTGAAAGTGTCTGTGTCTGCTACACTCGTTTAGATGCTGTATGGTTTTCAAGGGAGCCTCATACCATTCTTCCTGCAAAGCAGTGGCAAGTTGAGGTAACGATGATGGACGCGGACAGCGTTTACAACCTTTCTCTCCAAAGTAAACCGCTAAGGCTGAATGTCATTGAGAGCTGGCGACTAGGTGGGCAGGAGGAAAATGACAGTTCATCCTCGTCCTAGCAAACCCACTCCTGGGCGATGCGTGTTGTGTGAACAAGGGCCCTGCTGTAGCGGAACACGACATCACCATTGGGGAACAATCATCCTACCATGGGATGGACCGGATGAGCCAAAATGGTCACGTAATCCTTGGCTGTAATACTTGGGGAGCAAACGTCCTACCATGGGATGGACCTGATGGGCCAAAATGGTAACGTAATCCTTGGCTGTAATACGACCTAGCAGGCTACCCACGGGAGCCATGGAATACCACAGCGTGGCTCCCAAACCAACACCGAATCCCAGCCAGTTTCTCTCTTGGCAGCAAACAGTCTGCGTCGTAGACCTGGAACGGTGTACGCCAGAGGTAAATTGGGCCAGAAGTTGGAGACAGTGTGAAACAAGACGCAACCAACAAAATGATTTTCTTCTACTGCCCCGTACACCAGGTTTTACGGCGTCGTCATCACGTATTGCTGTTCAGGCATTTGCAGCACCGATGAGTAGTTTGCGAATCCCAGCTCGTCCTGCAGTTCCATGCTTATGGGGCTCTTTTCCTGTTGTTTTTGTGCTAGGAGGGTTAGCGAGTGCGACATTTAGATCTGCAGTGAATTTTGTAGCTGTCGTCCTCTTATTTTTCATCACTATCATCATTAATGCCCGTCTGCCACGATCACACAACACGCAATTTCGTCCGCATTCTGACTTAGCGAATGATATTTTTCCGTTTTCCTGTACGCGGTATACCGCCTACGGTGGTTACATAAGCACCAATAGCTTCGAACTCATTAAGCTACGACGTGATGCACTCAAAACTACACAGAGCGCTGTTGTGACCACGGCCGACACTTGGAACGTACTGCGGACACTGCCCACAGGCGCCGTTCGTGGTCAGATGCAACAGGACATCCTGCAGGCTTGGCTAGACATCTGCATTTATTCAGGCATGCATTTTTTGCGGTGTTCGTATATTTTCGTCCAATGCCAGTATTCAAAAAAATGGTTCAAATGCCTCTGGGCACTATGGGACTTAACTGCTGAGGTCGTCAGTCCCCTAGAACTTAGAACTACTTAAACCTAACTAACCCAAGGACATCACACACATCCATGCCCGAGGCAGGATTCGAACCTGCGACCGTAGCGGTCGTTCGGCTCCAGACTGTAGCGCCTAGAACCGCTCGGCCATTTGGCCGGCAATGCCAGTATTCCTTCACAGAAATGAAGGAGTGAGTAAGATGGAAAAATAGCCTTGGACCATCTGCCAAATGACGTACGTAACCCGACAGCTTTTAAAGGAAATTTTAATTCTAGCCCAAAATCATTTCTTCTGTACCTGCCTTTCCACAGCATAGATAAACTTTCAATTATAAGCTGGTAGCACTTGTAGCTAAAAACTTAAACTTTAGTGTAGTACTAATTGCGTGAATTAATCCACGCATCAATGAATGGACGGGAAATAAACTGTAACATACAGTAGAAAAATTTCTTTCGCGACGTATTTCACTGAAATTCGAAGCGTATTCACGCGGTTATGTCCACAGAATTCAGTCAAGCTACCGTTACTTGTCATACGCGTCCAGTAAAATGACTTTTTTACTGACTGTCTCCGACTGCTACGGATAAGACCGGTTGTTAACTTTACTGACAGATTGCAAGAGTCAGCCCTTCCCGAACGTGACACCGAATTTTTACCTCTGTCAGCTGTCCCGAATTTTTTGCATGTCACCAACAGATTGTCACAGATGGCTCAGAACAATGAGCAATAACTCTCGGACGAGGTGGTGAAAATCACACTCTGTCTTGGACTAAAGGGATGACAGTTTAGCTTTGCGGTATGCTTCAGAGAGGTGACAATGAAGAGGCTCTAGCAATTGATGTGAATGTATTTTGCCTTTAATCCTTGAATCCTAAAATAGACATTATATGTGTGTGGAATTTTTACGTATGAAATCTATCCCTACGCCTGCTGTCACATAATAGATCAGAATGAAACTGCACTAAGTGCACAGGTGAAGGATGAGCAGTCAATCGGAGATCGCTGGGACAAATCTCCGTCCGCCCATTCAGATTTATGTTTTCCTAAAACGATTGAGACAAATTCCCGGACGGATCTTCTCTAAAGTAGTGGAACATTAGGACTGGGGGTTTTAACCTCACCCTTAGTAATCGGCCTATCCTGCATGTGATATAAAATATGACCGTGGATCGCGTGTACAGCTAATGGAATTTTTCTAATTGCATAAGGCTATCTTTCCCGAAGAAGTAATACCGGTAAGTCGGGGCAAAGTGTACAACCGATCTTTCTCATAGAAAAGTCTACTAAAAATAAAAAGTAATTAAACCGAACAGGGCTACAATTTGGAAAAATGAAAGTTATTTTGTGCATTCAGTCACGAACAACACTGGACAGAAAAGGGGTACCACTGATCATGTATCCAAAAGTTACGCTAATGAACGAAAAGGAAATAATTGCGGTTGCCAGCCTACTAGGGCGATTTACGTCAGAAATGCTGTACAAGATGATGGGAAAGAAAAACATTTATTATTAAACACTGACGTGGCAACTGAAGGTTGTCACGTTTTTTGACACTAATTTTAATGAGTACGTAATGATAAAGAAAACTGAGAAGTCACTTTTACGTTAATTTTGAAAAAGGCAATCGAGTAACGATTTGAAAATATCCACTTAAACTGTATGTTAGTATTGAACTTCGTTACGTGAACAATGACGTTCAGAGACCTCACCACAACGTCATCAAAGAAATTTAGAGAAAGGCAAGCACTTTTTACTTTGCAGTTACTTACTTTTCAAATTGGATTTCATATTATTGTCTGAACAACTGAGGCTTTTTTACTGACTTGAACATAATTAAATACTAGAATACATACCAAACCAAACAGCCATGTGCTCCAAGCTATTTGTGCAATAAATAAAACTTCCGCACTCTTAATTTGAGAATTTTCTTTAGATTTGGATTTTTTCCAGTGATAGATTCTCAAACATCGGTTGCGTATAAGGAAAGAAAGGAAACAAGGACCCTGCTTGGTAACAATGTCTGGGGGCAATGAGGACACAATCGCCCTGAATTTAACTAATTATTATTAAAATAAATCTTATCAATCAAATCACATTCAGATGTGCTGCTGGGTAAGTCGTTAATACTTTCTACCAATGAACAGTCTTACTTCAGTGATGTGCATGCGACGAAACTCGGAGCCGACGACGAATCTATGTAGCTGGAACTGCTGCTGTAGTTGAAGACGAAGGTAGGAAGATTTTTCTGTTTAGCAAAAGTGACAAAAAGCAGATTACAAAGTACCTGATGGCTCGACATAAAAGTTTTGTCTCAAGTACAGATAGTGTTGAGGATCAGTGGACAAAGTTCAAAATCATCGTACAATATGCGTTAGATGAGTATGTGCCAAGCAAGATCGTAAGAGATGGAAAAGAGCCACCGTGGTACAACAACCGAGTTAGAAAACTACTGCGGAAGCAAAGGGAACTTCACAGCAAACATAAACATAGCCAAAGCCTTGCAGACAAACAAAAATTACGCGAAGCGAAATGTAGTGTGAGGAGGGCTATGCGAGAGGCGTTCAATGAATTCGAAAGTAAAGTTCTATGTACTGACTTGGCAGAAAATCCTAAGAAATTTTGGTCCTATGTCAAAGCGGTAGGTGGATCAAAACAAAATGTCCAGACACTCTGTGACCAGAGGATGACAGACTAAAGGCCGAAATACTAAATGTCTTCTTCCAAAGCTGTTTCACAGAGGAAGACTGCACTGTACTTCCTTCTCTAGATTGTCGCACAGTTGACAAAATGGTAGATATCGAAATAGACGACAGAGGGATAGAGAAACAATTAAAATCGCTCAAAAGAGGAAAGGCCACTGGTCCTGATGGGATACCAGTTCGATTTTACACAGAGTACGCGAAGGAACTTGCCCCCTTCTTGCAGCGGTGTACCGTAGGTCTCTAGAAGAGCGAAGCGTTCCAAAGGATTGGAAAAGGGCGCAGGTCATGCCCGTTTTCAAGAAGGGACGTCGAACAGATGTGCAGAACTATAGACCTATATCTCTAACGTCGATCAGTTGTAGAATTTCGGAACACGTACTATGTTCGAGTATAATGTCTTTTCTGGAAACTAGAAATCTACTCTGTAGGAATCAGCATGGGTTTCGAAAAAGACGGTCGTGTAAAACCCAGCTCGCGCTATTCGTCCACGAGACTCAGAGGGCCATAGACACGGTTTCACAGGTAGATGCCGTGTTTCTTGACTTCCGCAAGGCGTTTGACACAGTTCCCCACAGTCGTTTCATGAACAAAGTAAGAGCATACGGACTATCAGAAAAATTGTGTGATTGGATTAAAGAGTTCCTAGATAACAGAACGCAGCATGTCATTCTCAATCGAGAGAAGTCCTCCGAAGTAAGAGTGATTTCAGGTGTGCCGCAGGGGAGTGTCATAGGACCGTTGCTATTCACAATATACATAAATGACCTGGTGGATGACATCGGAAGTTCACTGAGGCTTTTTGCAGTTGATACTGTGGTGTATCGAGAGGTTGCAACAATGGAAAATTGTACTGAAATGCAGGAGGATCTGCAGCGAATTGACGCATGGTGCACGGAATGGCAATTGAATCTCAATGTAGACAAGTGTAAGGTGCTGCGAATACATAGAAAGATAGGTCCCTTATCATTTAGCTACAAAATAGCAGGTCAGCAACTGAAGCAGTTAATTCCATAAATTATCTGGGAGTACGCATTAGGAGTGACTTAAAATGGAATGATCATATAAAGTTGATGGTCGGTAAAGCAGATGCCAGACTGAGATTCATTGGAAGAATCCTAAGGAAACGCAATCCGACAACAAAGGAAGTAGGTTACAGTACGCTTGTTCGCCCACTGCTTGAATACTGGTCAACAGTTTTGGATCTGTACCAGATAGGGTTGATAGAAGAGAAAGAGAAGATTCAACGGAGAGCAGCGCGCTTCGTTACAGGATCATTTAGTAATTGCGAAAGCGTTACGGAGATGAAAGATAAACTCCAGTGGAAGACTCTGCAGGAGAGACGCTCAGTAGCTCGGTACGGGCGTTTGTTAAAGTTTCGAGAACATACCTTCACCGAAGAGTCAAGCAGTATATTGCTCTCTCCTGCGTATATCTCGCAAAGAGACCATGAGGATAAAATCAAAGAGATTAGAGCCCACACAGAAGCATACCGACAATTCTTCTTTCCACGTACAATACGATACTGGAATAGAAGGGAGAACAGATAGAGGTACTCAGGGTACCCTCCGCCAAACACCGACAGGTGGCTTGCGGAGTGTGGATGTAGATGAAGATGTAGACTTCTACCTAAATGTACACATGCAGTGAAGCAATGTCCTTACGTATTAAAAGGAAGCATTTAAATTACAAATATTTACATACAATTAAAAAAATTATATATTGGTAGCAGGTGCCATGCATCCTGACTTTTCGGTGTTATAGGGTGATAAGTTGGAAGTACTAATTATTAGGGAACTAATTAACCTTAGCAATTAAATGAAAACAAGAGCCAGTGTTCACCACAACAAGTGTCCCAGCGTCCTGCGCACTCCGTCCTCTGTGTTAGTGTGAGCCCCATAGCTGTACTGTGCAGCATCTAGACACCTATCTGACATATTTTACTGACGTCCTGGCGCAGAAGCAGCATACAGGTCGCGGTCGCGGAGTTCGGCTCTCCTGATGCGAGGCTGAAAGAAAGTTATTAGCGAAAGGGCTAAGGCTGTTACTGAAAAGTCAAATTTAGTTAAGCAATGCTAACGGGTTTAATTATACTGAACAAAGGAGCGGACAAACTGTAAACCAGTTACAGACGATGCAATAAAATTTCGACTACAATGTAATGTGTAATACAGTTCACACAGTTCACAATGTTAATACATGTTCATAAAACTTTACATAAATAATTTGACAAACATCACTTCTTCAACTACACCTACATCTAAATGGATACTCCGCAAATCAAACTTAAGTGCCCGCCAGGAGGTTCATCGAACCACCTTTAGAATAATTCTCTATTATTCCAGTCTCTAACATTGCGCGGGAAAAAAGAACACCTATAACCTGCTTTGTGAGCTCTGATTTCCCTTACTTTATTGTGATGATCGTTTCTCCCTATTTAAATCGGCGTTAACAAAAGTTTTTCGCCTTCAGAGGGGAAAGTTGTTCATTGAAATTGCGTTAGAAGAGATGATCGTTTCTCCCTATTTAGGTCGGCGTCAACAAAAGTTTTTCGCCTTGAGAGGGGCAAGTTGTTGATTGAAATTGCGTTAGAAGAGGCCGGTGCAACGAAGAACGGCTTTGTTTTATTGATGTCCAACTCAAATCCTGTATCATGTCTGTGATACTCTCTCCACTACTTCGCGATAACACAAAACGTGCTGCTCTTCTTTGAACTTTCTCTATGTACTACGTTTATTCTATCTGGTAAGGATCCCAGACCGAGCAGCAGTACTCCGAAAGATGACAGTAGTAGCTTAGCGTAGTGCAGGCAGTCTCTTTAGTAGATCTGTTACATTTTCTAAGTGTTCTGCCGATAAAAGGACTAGATATTCTATGTGTTATTTCCAGTTTAAGTTGTTCGTGATTGTAATTCTTAGGTATTTAGTTGAACTTAGGTCTTTAGGTATGACTGATTTATCGTGTAACCGAAGTTTAACGGATTCCTTCTAACACTCATGTGGACGGCCTAGCACGTTTCATTATTCAGCGTAATTGCCACTTTTCCCACCATGCAGATATTTTATCTATATCGTTTCGCAATTGATCTTCCGATGACTTTGCTAGACGATAGACGACAGCCTCATCTGCAGACAACCTAAGACGGCTGCTCAGGTTGTCTCCTAAATCGTTTATATAGATAACAAATAGCAGAGAGCCTATAACACTACTTTGAGGAACAACAGAAATAGCTTCTGTTTCACTAAACGACTTTTCGTCAGGCACTAAGAACTGTGACCTCTCTGACAGGAAATCACGAATCTAATATCATAATTGAGACGATATTCCATACGCACGCAATTCGATTACAAGCTGCTTTCTGAAAAGCCTGCTGGAAATCCAGAAATACGGTATCAATTTGAAATCCCTTGTCAATAGCACTCAACACTTCGTGTGAGTAAAGAGCTAGTTTTGTTTCACAAGAACGGTGTTTTATAAATACGTGACCGCGCGGGATTAGCTGAGCGGTCTAGGGCGCTGCAGTCATGGACTGTGCGGCTGGTCCCGGCGGAGGTTCGAGTCCTCCCTCAGGCATGGGTGTGTGTGTGTTTGTTCTTAGGATAATTTAGGTTAAATAGTGTGTAAGCTTAGGGACTGATGACCTTAGCAGCTATGTCCCATAAGATTTCACACACATTTGAACATTTTGAACTAAATACGTGTTGACTATGTGTCAACAGACCATTGTCTTCAAGGTAATTCATAATGTTCGAACACAATAATGTTCCAGAATCCTGGTGCATATCGACGTTAATGATATGAGCCTGTTATTTAGTCAATTACTCCCATTGCCTTTCTTGAATAATGGTGTGACCTGTAGAACATTCCAATCTTTAGGTACGGGTTTTTCGTCGAACGAGCGGTAGCAAATGATTGTTGAGTATGGAGCTATAGTATCAGCATACTCTGAAAGGAACCTAACTGGTATACAGTCTGGACCGGAAGACTTGCTTTTGATAAGTGTTTAAGTTGCTTCACTACTCCGAGGATATCAACTTCTAAGTTATGTTGGCAGATTTTCTTGTTTCGAATTCCGGAATATTTCCTCCGTCTTCTCTGGTGGAGAAATTTCAGAAGCCTGCGTTTACTAACTCTGCTTTGGCAACTCTGTCATCATAATATATCCATTGCTATTGCGCAGAGATGGCATTGCTGCTAGCATAATTTATATACGACCAGAATCTCTTTGTATTTTCTGCCAGGTTTCGAGACAATGTTTCGTTCTGGAAGCTATTATAAGCATCTCGCATTCAATCCCGCGTCAACTTTCTATCTTGTGTAAACGATCGCTAATCTTACTATACACACATTCTGCTCTGCAATGCCCGCAGAGTCAAGGCACCTTAATATTTAGGTAACTGGCGCGCAAGTAAGATTTTACACGTGCGGCCCTGCCTACATCGAAGTGGGCAGCCGCTGACAACATCGCTTAATTGGCTCCATGCAGTACTCCACTACTATCGATCGCGCACGAAATGCTTCGCCTGCATTACTCAATACTAACGTTATTAAAAAATGTATATAATGAAAAGATACTACAACTTACTACTGAGGGTCGCTGAAGTCATAGTCAATCAAATTTGATTGTACAAGGTGTTTGTTTCAAATTAACAAAATGCCTCGAAAACGCTGCATTGTGCTAAATTATATTCTGGGTTAAAAGTTAATATTATTAAAGGGGACATCTGACTGTGGTGCAACTGGGCACCTCTCAACGAACCCTGTTGCGTGGATGGGGGCGAACTTTGTGTTTTCATATGAGAACCCCCCCCCCCCCCCATTTTTATTGAATTTTTGGATTCTGTGTCAAAAAATACGTACCGCTTAATCAAACGATTGCTTCCCATTTGATATAGATGGCTCTGTAATCAACAAATGTAAAGTGCGCCTGTTTTTGCAATCAAGAAAGGCGAATTTGATTTACATTTCATTTGCCAAGTAACTGTAAACATTTGTATTATGACGCTTGATATTTGGTTTCTCAATGTAGTTCAGTGTTGCAAATTTGACTGAACAGTAATCGCTAGCTGTTTCAATAAATGATTAGAAACAACGTTTAGTGAGATCCAATAACAACGACGTGAATGTAATACACTGAAGAGCCAAAAGTCTTCTTTCTGCGGGTTATCCACTGATGCCAGCAATCATAAGGCCACTAAAATATTTCCGTTTGTTGTTCTATTTTTCGATATTAATCAGGGAATTCAAACCAAACTTTTGAAGGTGAGTTCCCTACCTAATGAAACATCTGACGAAATTTCAAGATTTTGCATGAATACTGTCGAAATGTATGATCTTGAGAAAAATAAATGTGTGACATTTTGTGGAGACAACACCAACACAGACTTTGGTGGTTTAAAAAGACAAGGCAAATGCAACGTATTTACCAAATTAAAGGCAACAGTGCATGAAAACATTGAAGGCATAGGGTGCACTGCACATGGTTTACACATTGGCGTGCAGACATCATCTGACAGTTTAAGCTGTGATGTTGAAACTATCGTGATTAAGGTATACTCACACTTTTACATACATACTGTTAGAACAGAGAGGCTTAAGGAGTTCTGTGATTATGTGGGAACTGAATATATGAATGTAATGTGTCACTCGAAAACTCGCTGGTTATCACTGTTTCCAGCAGTTGAAAGAGTAATCCGCCTGTTTGAACAGTTAAAAGATTTTTTCCTAAATGAAGACAAAGCCCCCAAAATATTGGTTCAGTTTTTCATTAACCCTTTAAGTGAAGCCTACTTATCGTTCATTCACAGTCAGCTTAGCACTTTGCAGTATTGGATAAAGGAAATTGAGGGAAGCACGAGAAGTGTAATAAAGGTAAATGATATTTTGCAAAATACTCTGGAAACTGTTACTAAGAGGAGAGAACAGCAGTTCATTTCTTTTAATGTTAAATCTGTCCTTAAAAGAGCAGAAGTATCAGAAGCATCGGAAAGGAGTTTTAGAGAATAAGTTAACAAGTTTTATGACACTTGTGTAGAATATCTCAGCAAGTGGAACCCCTCATATTTACCCTCACCGCCAGTGTTTGATTGGATGTTACTGAAGAGAGTGCCAAAATGGGAAAGTGCTGAAGAGACAGTTTCTTATTTGAAGAGTAAAGCGATTGAAATCGATGATTCCATTCTCTTTGATCAGTTCGGCATACTGACAAATTTTGTTGAAGAAAGTCTTCACAAGTGGAATGATGAAAAAAAAATTCCAATGGAATGTCATGAAAAGTGGGTTAGTTTTTTTCAAAGCTGTGACTGTCTTCAGCATTACTCTGAGTTGGTAATAATTGCAAGGTATTTATTTGCAATCCCAGCTCATAATGCCAATGTGGAAAGAATATTTTCGTTCATGAATATCCAGTGGAATGATGAAAGAAACAGAATGGAGGTGGACTCTCTTGAAGCAATCCTGCAGATCCTGTACAACTACAAAATTGATTGTGCAGAGTTTTATCACTGTGTCTCAAAGAACAAAGGGGTGATCAAGAAGGTTAGAGTCAGTGAAAAATACCCTTTTCTCCAAGGACAATCAATTTCATCTACAAATGCTCGGTAAGATTAAAGCTCATGTTAATGTTCATTGATTAAAAGTTGAATGGCTGTAAAATTTTGTAAAATCGTAATACATATCTTTATTACTGTATACGTTTATTAAATGTCATTAATTATACAGATAATCTAGATTATATCAATCTTTTGTATCCTCTTATTAGTTATAATAATCGGGTTAACAAAGTGTATCAACAAAACATCAATATTTAAAATTAAGAAACCTGGGTACATGTGGAATGAGGTGTCCATTGGCACCCGGGTGAATGTATCCCAGTTTTCACCGAAAATAATTTGGTCACCCTACCGTACACGTCAATCCGCTCGATACAATTAGAAACGAGACTCGTCCGATCAGGCAACATATTTCCAGTCATCAACAGTCCAATGTTGGTGATTAAGGGCCCAGGCGAGGCGTAAAACATAGTGTCGTGCAGTCATCAAAGGTACATGAGTGAGCCTCCTGCTCCGAAAGCCAGTACTGATGATGTTCCGCTGAGTGGTTCGCACGTTGACGCTTGTTGATGACCCAGCATCGAAATCTGCAGCAATTTGCGGAAGGATTGCACTTCTCTCACATTGAAAAATTCTCTTCAGTCATCATTGGTCCCGTTCTTGCAGGATCTTTTACCGGCCGGAGCAATGTCGGAGATTTGATGTTTTACCGCATTCCTCATATTCATGGGACTGTCATGAAATAGTCGTACGGGAAAATCCCCACTTCATCGCTATCTCGGTGATGCTGTGTCCCATCGCTTGTGCGTCGACTGTAACTCCACGTTCAAACTCACTTGAATGTTGATAACCTTCCATTGTAGGAGCAATACCTGATCTAACAATTGCACCAGATGCTTGTTGTCTTATGTAGGCGTTGTCGACCGCAGCGCCGTGTTCTGCCTGTTTACACATTTCAGAACTGGAATACGCATGTCTATACTACTTTCTTTCGCGCTGCAGTGTAGGTTTCTGTGCCCATCGGGATGCTTGATATCGGTCAGTACCCCTGCCTGTCGCCGTTGGTGTGCTTTATTTCGGTGGGTATCCGTGGCAAGTGTGTTTTATTTTATAACGGTGGTTGTAGTTTGTATTCCGCCGGTAGCCGCGGAGCGGCCAGCACGGGAGTTAAGGCGATTGGATGGAAACACTCACCGAAATCAGTCTGTGGTGGGGTTCACGGGCGGCCACCGAAATCAAGTATTCCGACGGTTTGTGGACTCACTTCAGTCAACCTCGTAGCGAACAGAAAACTACGTCATCACTCAAGTAGCTTATTTGCCAGAAACATCAATGTCTGGCCGTATTATTTGTACTGTACAATCAAATTTGCAACACTCGAGAAACGTTTGAACATTGGCATCAACCGTTCGAACATAAAGGTTTAAATTTACGTCGCAAATAAATGTAGAATCAAGTGAGTCAGTCCTTGATTGCAAAAACAGGCACATTAGATAGTTGTCGTTTACAGAGCCACCCACCACGATCGGGAAACAATTGTTTGAGCAAACGGTCCATTTTTTTGGCCTAGAATTCGAATGTGCAATAAAAATTTCGTGTGAGAAGGGGTTCTATTCGAAAACACAAAGTTGCCGTGCAGGAGGGGTGGTTATGAGGTGGCCAGTTGTAGCACAGATGTCTAATATAAACTTAACCTAAGACATTTCTGTTGTACAGTATGTCGATTTCGAGATATATAGTTGTCTCAAGTTAAAAAAAAAAAACACCCTGTATATTAAAGAGATATTAAAATTGAAAGTGTGTCTACACCTCAAATTATGATACTCGACAGTGTACTTTTTCCTATCTCAATTACGAAGTGAGTGTTGAGAGCGAATGCAATGGCCCCGTAAGCATAAATGCTACAAAAGGACAATATTATCTGCATTCCAGTGCTTCCCAGAAATAACTTCTTGTTCGTTTTCGTGAGCCGTTGCACAACAAAGAAGGTGGCGAGAATTTGTAAGTCGACTTTCGCAGAACACGTCAAATGAAATGCATGGTAATTTACTGCATAATCCATTGGCAGCATGTCGTTGCTAAGATTTTAAGAGATGCACTGCATGATTCTCCATTATTACCGTGAGCTACAGGCGAAATCAGTGACTGGTTTTGATCTGGTCTCTACTGTCTCTTTAAGAGCGTCGATATCGTCTGGACAGCGACTGTCTGTGGAAACACATCCTCCTGCCTCATGGCTCGGCCTAGGATCCCACATGCAGAATCTGGAGCTACAAAATAATATTGACGAGAACACCGTAGTCTTTCACGCTTGAGTGACGTCTGGTAAATCTTTACTCGTACTTATTTCAGTGTATTGGTATCAGCTTCATTTCAAAATATTCACAATGCTTCGTTTGTTTTCTGTTTCTGGTGGAGTTTACTTGTAGGTAACACAGCAGCATCGCTCTTGTCTGATGTCGCGTAGCTTTCCATTGCGCCGTGCGGGTCGCCCCGTCGGAGATTTAAATCCTTCCTCGGGCATGGGTGTGTGTGTCGTCCTAAGGGTAAGTTAGTTTAAGTCAGATTAAATAGTGTGTAAGCTTATGGACCGATGACCTCAGCAGTTTGGTCCCGTAAGACCTTACCACAAAATTTCCAAACTTTTTCTTTTCAGTGCAGGTCACCGCCATGTTTTAGACGATGGCTAGCAACTACCAGAAGATGGGATTAGCTTTGTCAAAGGCCTCGTTGCGCTGTATTACAATAATTAAAAATAACTGAAATCAAAAGTAACTGTATCCATAATTAACGCAATGAAAATGTTCAGTCTCCATTAAGAAATGGTTGAGGACACCAGACCAACTCAGTCACGACACCCCTGCTTGTTTTTGTTTTGCCCTGAGACAACAGCGCTCCAAGTGGCCAGTAATCCTACGTAGGATTCGATTGCGAATATTATCGTTTATATTGATTATGATATTGATCTGTAACATAGTCTTTGCAACTGGGAGTGAATGTGCTGCCATAAAAATCGACTATAACTAAAAAAAATGACACGATATTTTTCTTTCTTTAGCGTACTAAGGACCGTGGGTGGTATGAAACAGTCATTACACGAAAATTTAGTTACAATTGTCTTGTAACCTACAGATATTTACCGAAGATGTCGATTTCTTTAAGAATAAAAACTGGTTATTAAACAGCAGACCTGACCTGTTCACTACACTTCCAGTCAAATCAGTGAGTATATACCGTAGAAAACTTGTATCGAATGCAATACGTACATTATTTAATGTATCACATAACCCACCAGAACTGTAGTTGAAGAGAAAAGCAAAGACGTGATAATAAAACGCCAAAAGCGAGAAGACTGTTCCCCAGTGTCAAAGAAACCAATTCCACTACTGTTGCTACATCTGAGCCACAAGCGGAAAGAATCTTCAACTCATTCGCTCTTGAAACAAAAGTAGTTACTTTTACAAAAGTATTGGTGCATTGAAAAGTCGACAGAAGTGCGAGAACGTGCGAATGATTAGTCTGCTCACAAAATTATTAACTTTTAAGGAAAGTATCTATCATAATAACAGGCAACAACAGAAATGTATGTTTCTCACGCATGAAGTGCTTGTTTATGCTCGTTTGATTTCAGCAGTTATACACATATTTGAAAGCAATTCATCGTTTATAAGTTGTAGCTTATGGCATTGAATCAGTGAGATTCGGCTGCCTTTATATTTACTTTACTATCATTCATGTCTTTCCACAATTTGCTAATGTTTTGAATGCAGAAATATAATAATTGTTTCGTTAATTAAACAAAAAATAATTAAAAACAACCTTTAATCTTAAGGCTGCTTTCTCGTCGCTAGGATCGCTAGTGTCCTTCCAAATGTCAGACGGCAACAATTTTCACAACAGTGACTGTCGCGAGTGTAGTCTGTGATTGAGGGCGGACGTTAACCGTCGATACTGATATTGTTTGTCCTGTACTGTATACAGCCAAAGGGGTTTTATCAACGTAATCAGCGTTCAGCAAAGGTTTTTGTGAGAAGATTTATTTGCAAAAAATAGAAATCAATGCTTAATGTTTAAAAAGATTAAATAGTCCATGTTCCTGAACCTGAAGTTATTGCAATTTCTCGCAGTGAAATTACTACACAAATGAATATAAAAATTACTCACAAATAACGGCAAACGTCTACACTAACATCAACAAGGGTACTCTGCAATCACTTCAGCGCCTGGCAGAGAGTTGTTCAGCGAACCACCTTCACATCAATTGCATTTTTCCACTCTCGAACAGTACGCGGAAAAAACAAACTCCTACGAGGGTCGTTCAATAAGAAATGCTCCACACTTTTTTAAAAACCATTCATTTTCATAGACAAACGTCCTTGTTCGTGCGTCACATTTGATGTTTGTTCTGTACGCCGGTGAGGTTTCGAACCGTTCTGGCAGATGGCAGAGCCGTAGAGCAGCGTCAAAATGGTGTCGTAGATACGACGAAGCAGCGTGCTGTTATTGAATTCTTGTGTGCAGAAAAAGAACCCGTGGTGAACGTCTATAAACGTTTATGTGCAGTGTATGGCGATGCTGCAGTGGATAGGAGTACAGTTGGGTGATGGATGAAGAAAGTTAAAACCTCAGGAAATGAAGAAACAGAGCTCCATCATCAGCCACGCTCGGTACATCCTGTCACAGTTACTGCCTCAGACATGCTGACTCGTGCGCATGGCATTATTTGTCCCGAACGGCACATCACAACTCGACAATTGGCTCTACAGTCGTCGGTCAGCATTGGAAGTGCGTCTGCAATAATAGAGACTCGCATATATTCAAAGAGTTTCCACGAATGCTCACAGCGGCCCACAAGAGTAAAAAAAAAGGCGATTTCATC
Organism: Schistocerca gregaria; assembly: GCF_023897955.1. Classification (NCBI taxonomy): domain Eukaryota; kingdom Metazoa; phylum Arthropoda; class Insecta; order Orthoptera; family Acrididae; genus Schistocerca; species Schistocerca gregaria. The sequence continues at coordinate 542,521,170 of NC_064925.1, forward strand.
TGAATTGTTGGAGGGTTTTGAGACCGAAGGAGAGGTCTTTCTGTCACGGAGTACGGGAACGAAAGCTGGGTGCACCACTTTGCGCCGAAAGGAAAGGAAGTCCATGGAGTGGCTTCATCCTCATTCACCATAAAAGAAGAAATTCAAGACATCTCCTCTGCCGGGAAAGTCATGGTGACAGTCTTAGGGGATTGTGATGGCGTCATTCCTGTCGATGTGATGCCTAAAGGGTCAACCATTAATTTAGAGGCGTAAGTGAAGACTGAACAAACCCATGAACCGTTTCTGACGTGTTCGATCGGACAAGAATCCAGCAGAAATCTTCTTCCAACACAATAATGCACGCCTACACACAATATTCAGAGCCCGCGAACACATCGCCAAATTGGGTTGGAGCTGTTCCACAACGTTGGCGTACGGCTATAGAAAGTGAGGGAGACTACAGAGAAGTATCGGACATGGACTAAACATGGTGATGTATATTGTCACCAAATTATGCCTCTTGACAATAAATATGTTCTGAGAAAAAAAATGTGGGACATTATATATTGAACGACTCTCGTATATGTTTCCGTGCAGCTCTGATTTCCCGTATTTTATTACGATGATCACATCTGCCTATGCAGGTAGGCGTCAACAAAAAAAAAAAAAATATTCGCATTCTGCGGAGAAAGCTGGGGATCGAAATTTCGTGAGAAGGTCCTGCTGCGACGAGAAACGCCTTTATTTTAATGATGTCCAACCCAAATCCTGTATCATGTCCGTGATACTCTTTCCTCTATTTCTTGATAATACAAAATGTACTGTCCTTTTTTTGAGTGAATGATTGAATGACAGTCATCTAAGATTTAAATATAACGAAGATTTCTTGCAAAGCGAAAATAATTAAATTTTTAACAGTTTTGTGTATTCTACTTAGAATACATATTTATAAGAAAATAACGTCAAGACTATAAAAGAACTAATATTTTACGAAAATTAAAGAGAATAAAATTTCTGCGAGATAGTTCCAGATGTGTACTATTTGACTGACTGTCCGAGACGATCGACGCTGATGAATTAATAAACGTCGCTAAAAGCACCAACAACAGTTCAAAGTGAAACAGCGCAAGGCCTTCTTACTTCAGTCATTGGGTGCAGCATTATAATGCATCTTCACTTTTTTTAGGTTCAAATGGCTCTGAGCACTATGGAACTTAACATCTGAGGTCATCAGTCCCCTAAAACTTAGAACTACTTCAACCTAACTAACCTAAGGACATCACACACATCCATGCCCGAGGCAGGGTTCGAACCTGCGAAGGTAACGGTCGCGCTATTCCAGACTTAAGCGCCTAGAACCGCTCGGCCACACGGACTTTTCTTATGTTTTACGCTTATTTAATAAGAGCCAAGAGCCCAATCCTGCTCTGATCCAGGAACAGGAACAGCACCTGTTTCATTGCATAAATTCGTTATCAGAAATTGCTTACAAATAGATGGAATCAATAGAAATGAGTGGATAGGCGATACGAGAGTTTATGTTTGAAACTGGTACTTTTCTTCAAAATTCACCTTTAGATACATGCTGCAAAATGTCCATCAGAGTCAGCAATTATAACTGGTGCCAGTAAATGAGAGCTATACTAGTTGTTGTTGTTGTTGTTGTTGTCTTCAGTCCTGAGACTCGTTTGATGCAGCTCTCCATGCTACTCTAACCTGTGCAAGCTGCTTCATCTCCCAGTACCTACTGCAACCTACATCCTTCTGAATCTGCTTAGTGTACTCATCTCTCGGTCTCCCTCTACGATTTTTACCCTCCACGCTGCCCTCCAATGCTAAATTGGTGATCCCTTGATGCCTCAAAACATGTCCTACCAACCGATCCCTTCTTCTAGTCAAGTTGTGCCACAAACTTCTCTTCTCCCCAATCCTATTCAATACCTCCTCATTAGTTACGTGATCTATCCACCTTATCTTCAGTATTCTTCTGTAGCACCACATTTCGAAAGCTTCTATTCTCTTCTTGTCCAAACTAGTTATCGTCCATGTTTCACTTCCATACATGGCTACACTCCAAACAAATACTTTCAGAAACGACTTCCTGATACATAAATCTATATTCGATGTTAACAAATTTCTCTTCTTCAGAAACGCTTTCCTTGCCATTGCCAGTCTACATTTTATATCCTCTCTACTTCGACCATCATCAGTTATTTTACTTCCTAAATAGCAAAACTCCTTTACTACTTTAAGTGTCTCATTTCCTAATTTAATTCCCTCAGCATCACCCGATTTAATTTGACTACATTCCATTATCCTCGTTTTGCTTTTGTTAATGTTCATCTTATATCCTCCTTTCAAGACACTGTCCATTCCGTTCAACTGCTCTTCCAAGTCCTTTGCTGTCTCTGACAGAATTACAATGTCATCGGCGAACCTCAAAGTTTTTACTTCGTCTCCATGAATTTTAATACCTACTCCAAATTTTTCTTTTGTTTCCTTTACTGCTTGCTCAATATACAGATTGAATAACATCGGGGAGAGGCTACAACCCTGTCTCACTCCTTTCCCAACCACTGCTTCCCTTTCATGCCCCTCGACTCTTATGACTGCCATCTGGTTTCTGTACAAATTATAAATAGCCTTTCGCTCCCTGTATTTTACCCCTGCCACCTTTAGAATTTGAAAAAGAGTATTCCAGTCAACATTGCCAAAAGCTTTCTCTAAGTCTACAAATGCTAGAAACGTAGGTTTGCCTTTTCTTAATCTTTCTTCTAACATAAGTCGTAAGGTCAGTATTGCCTCACGTGTTCCAACATTTCGACGGAATCCAAACTGATCCTCCCCGAGGTCTGCATCTACCAGTTTTTCCATTCGTCTGTAAAGAATTCGCGTTAGTATTTTGCAGCCGTGGCTTATTAAACTGATAGTTCGGTAATTTTCACATCTGTCAGCACCTGCTTTCTTTGGGATTGGAATTATTATATTCTTCTTGAAGTCTGAGGGTATTTCGCCTGACTCATACATCTTGCTCACCAGCTGGTAGAGTTTTGTCGGGACTGGTTATCCCAAGGCCGTCAGTAGTTCTAATGGAATGTTGTCTACTCCGGGGGCCTTGTTTCGACTCAGGTCTTTCAGTGCTCTGTCAAACTCTTCATGCAGTATCATACCTCCCATTTCGTCTTCATCTACATCCTCTTCCATTTCCATAATATTGTCCTCAAGTACATCGCCCTTGTATAAACCTTCTATATACTCCTTCCACCTTTCTGCCTTCTCTTCTTTGCTTAGAACTGGGCTGCCATCTGAGCTCTTGATATTCATACACGTGGTTCTCTTCTCTCCAAAGATCTCTTTAATTTTCCTGTAGGGAGTATCTATCGTACCCCTAGTGAGATAAGCTTCTACATCCTTACATTTGTCCTCTAGCCATCCCTGTTTAGCCATTTTGCACTTCCTGTCGATCTCATTTTTTAGACGTTTGTATTCCTTTTTGCCTGCTTCATTTACTGCATTTTTATATTTTCTCCTTTCATCAATTAAATTCAATATTTCTTCTGTTACCCAAGGATTTCTAGCAGCCCTCGTCTTTGTACCTACTTTATCCTCTGCTGCCTTCACTATTACATCCCTCAGAGCTACCCATTCTTCTTCTACTGTATTTCTTTCCCCTATTCCTGTCAATTGTTCCCTTATGGTCTCTCTGAAACTCTGTACAACCTCTGGTTCTTTCAGTTTATCCAGGTCCCATCTCCTTAATTTCCCACATTTTTGCAGTTTCTTCAGTTTTAATCTACAGGTCATAACGAATAGATTGTGGTCAGAGTCCACATCTGCCCCTGGAAATGTCTTACAACTTAAAACCTGGTTCCTAAATCTCTGTCTTACCATTATATAATCTATCTGATACCTTTTAGTATCTCCAGGGTTCTTCCACGTATACAACCTTCTTTCATGATTCTTAAACCAAGTGTTAGCTATGATTAAGTTGTGCTCTGTGCAAAATTCTACTAGGCGGCTTCCTCTTTCATTTCTTAGCCCCAATCCATATTCAACTACTATGTTTCCTTCTCTCCCTTTCCCTACACTCGAATTCCAGTCACCCATTACTATCAAATTTTCGTCTCCCTTCACTATCTGAATAATTTCTTTTATTTCATCGTACATTTCTTCAATTTCTTCATCATCTGCAGAGCTAGTTGGCATATAAACTTGTACTACTGTAGTAGGTGTGGGCTTCGTATCTATCTTGGCCACAATAATGCGTGCACTATGCTGTTTGTAGTAGCTTACCCGTATTCCTATTTCCCTCTTCATTATTAAACCTACTCCTGCATTACCCCTATTTGATTTTGTGTTTATAACCCTCTAGTCACCTGGCCAGAAGTCTTGTTCCTCCTGCCACCGAACTTCACTAATTCCCACTATATCTAACTTTAACCTATCCATTTCCATTTTTAATTTTTCTAACCTACCTGCCTGATTAAGGGATCTGACATTCCACGCTCCGATCCGTAGAACGCCAGTTTCCTTTCTCCTGATAACGACATCCTCCTAATTAGTCCCCGCCCGGAGATCCGAATGGGGGACTATTTTACCTCCGGAAAATTTACCCAAGAGGATGCCATCATCATTTAATCATACAGTAAAGCTGCATGTCCTCGGGAAAAATTACGGCTGTAGTTTCCCCTTGCTTTCAGCCGTTCGCAGTACCAGCACAGCAAGGCCGTTTTGGTTAATGTTGCAAGGCCAGATCAGTCAATCATCCAGACTGTTGCCCCTGCAACTACTGAAAAGGCTGCTGCCCCTCTTCAGGAACCACACGTTTGTCTGGCCTTTCAACAGATACCCCTCCGTTGTGGTTGCACCTACGGTACGGCCATCTGTATCGCTGAGGCACGCAATCCTCCCCACCAACGGCAAGGTCCATGGTTCATGGACAGCTTTACTAGTAACCGACCTTATATCAAGTTGACGCTTATTGCTTCATTTATAAAACTCTATCGGCGAATATTATGGAAATGGAAGAGAATGTAGATGAAGATGAAATGGGAGATACGGTACTGCGTGAGGAGTTTGACAGAGCACTGAAAGACCCAAGTCGAAACAAGGCCCCGGGAGTAGACAACGTTCCATTAGAACCACTGGCGGCCTAGGGAGAGTAAGTCCTGACAAAACTCTACCATCTGGTGAGCAAGATGTATGAAACAGGTGAAATACCCTCAGACTTCAAGAAGGACATAATAATTCCAATCCCAAAGAAAGCAGGTGTTGAGAGATGTGAAAATTACCGAAGTATCAGTTTAATAAGTCACAGCTGCAAAATACTGACGCGAATTCCTTACGGACGAATGGAAAAACTGGTAGAAGCCGACCTCGGGGAAGATCAGTTTGTATTCCGTAGAAATGTTGGAACACGTGAGGCAATACTGACCCTACGACTTATCTTAGAAAATAGATTAAGGAAAGGCAAACCTACGTTTCTAGCATTTTTAGACATAGAGAAAGCTTTTGACAATGTTGACTGGAATACTCTATTTCATATTCTAAAGGTGGCAGGGGTAAAATACAGGGAACGAAAGACTATTTACAATTTATACAGAAACCAGATGGCAGTTATAAGAGTCGAGGGGCATGAAAGGGAAGCAGTGGTTGGGAAGGGAGTGAGACAGGTTTGTAGCCCATCCCCGGTGTTATTCAATCTGTATATTGAGCAAGCAGTAAAGGAAACAAAAGAAAAATTCGGAGTAGGTATTAAAATCCATGGAGAAGAAATAAAATCTTGAGGTTCGCCGATTACATTGTAATTCTGTCAGAGACAGCAAAGGACTTGGAAGAGCAGTTGAACGGAATGGACAGTGTCTTGAAAGGAGGGTATAAGATGAACATCAACAAAAGCAAAACGAGGATAATGGAATGTAGTCGAATTAAGTCGGGTGATGCTGAGGAAATTAGATTAGGAAATGAGACACTTAAAGTAGTGAAGATAGTTTGCTATTTGGGGAGCAAAATAACTGATGATGGTCGATGTAGAGAGTATATAAAATGTAGACTGGCAATGGCAAGAAAAGCGTTTTAGAAGAAGGAAGTCGTTTCTGAAAGTATTTGTATTGAGGATAGCCATGTATGGAACTGAAACATGGACGATAAATAGTTTAGACAAGAAGAGAATAGAAGCTTTCGAAATGTGGTGCTACAGAAGAATGCTGAAGATTACATGGGTGGATCACATAACTAATGAGGAGGAATTGAATAGAATTATGGAGAAGAGGGGTTTGTGGTACAACTTGACTAGAAGAAGGGATCGGTTGGTAGGACATGTTCTGAGGCATCAAGGGATCACCAGTTTAGTACTGGAGGGCAGCGTGGAGGGTAAAAATGGTAGAGGGAGACCAAGAGATGAATACACTAAGCTGATTCTGAAGGATGTAGGCTGCAGTAGGTACTGGGAAATGAAGAAGCTTGCACAGGATAAAGTAGCATGGAGAGCTGCATCAAACCAGTCTCAGGACTGAAGACCAAAACAACAACAACAATCGCCGAACGGGCAGAAAAATTTTCTCTCCCAACATAAAATGACCCGGAAAATAATTTGATTGACACGACGTTGTGGGCAAGGGGCTGTGCGCCACCTACAATGAAAGTTCAGTCTCGAACCTAGACTACAGCAGCCACGGAACCGTCCCCGTCCTCTCCAACCTCATGAGTCCCTTTAACACGAGCTAGCTCTTTCTCCTCTAGCTACCTCGATTTTCACAAGGAACCCCCTTGAGTACGTGGTCGCAAGTTCAGTCTTTAGTAAGTCATTTAATCCTTTGAAATTGTTGTATCAACAATTACGACAGGAGAAATATTAGCTGCTAATGAACCACCGGATGCCGACAGAAAATCAATGTCCGGGAAGGGCAAAGATTATCCTCCTATGCGATGTGTGTCTTATACTTCACAAAATGGACGTCATTGACATTCATGAAATGTTCAAAACAGACCATTAACTTGAACTATGCACACCGAATGAAAAGTTGCGCGCCACTGTGATCACAAAGTTTCGCACCATTAAGACCGAAGGCGAACTCCTCGGGAGTTACAAACAGTGCGCATTTAGAATCATGCTGGTGTAACGGGGTGACGAGAACGGATGGAATGTCATGATATTCAACCGAACAGAGCACCTCCAACTCCTCCCAGCCAATTTACCATCCAGATTAACAGTCTTCATGATTGTGTACGGATGTATTAAGGCACTGATGTCAGCTGATCTTGATACAACTCCGTACCTGTAATTTCCAGGGTCCCTTTTATACACATTTGCTCTTCGAATCCCGACTGATCGGAGTTGATTGGATAAATTTATTTACCTCGTCTACCAATTCTGCATTTTACTGTGCATCTTGTTTGGTATTTCGTTACCTAATGTGCTTCCAGTTCTGCAGCATTGTCTGGCTTTATGCAACCACCCACTGCTTCCCTTGAAATCACTGTAATCTACGTAGCACGCAGTTTGATGTACATAACGTTGTAGGTCAGTGCCACGCACGTTCTGTAAATTGTAAGGATGATGAATTAAATATTTCGACACCAGTTTCAATATCACTTTCAAGTACCGACATCGTTGTACACCTCGTGTACATTGTCCGCACAGTCCAGCGTATAGGACACCACACAGTCCACTGACTCATCTGGCAGAAACACTAATATTTCATCTGCCACTTCTTTCTCACTCTGTGAAATTCCTTGGGTTCCTTTCTGACGAAATGTCAACTTCGGCAATTGTTTTTCTAGATACAATGCAATGTTTGCTTTGTTTATCGTTGCCATAGCATTGCTTTGTATCAACACCACAAGCACCGTAGCACCGTTGTGAGTTACTCGTCAACTACGCAATTCACCTGCGCCCCGTAGCCTCATGCTGTGCTCACCAATGGATACCTCCAGTCCCTTCCCTTGTTGCGATTGCAGCCAATATTGTGGTTGCGTGGCTGACAAAATGTGGAGCGTCGAAGGCCGTAGTTTATCAATGGCTTTTTGTGACCTCGTAGTCAAGGGGTTCCTTGTCAGTGGCTGCAGCCATCACTGCTCACCTCCCAGCCGCGCGTTAATTAGTGTTACACATCATCCAGCCTCCACAAACTATTTTACGGTATATGGCGGACGGTTCTTTGGGTAAAACTTTTCTTCGCTCTCCCCCCTACCTGGTCTAATGTCAAATGGCGCCTGGGAAGAATGATTGTTGGCAAGCCTATGACTTATCTCAGTTTTCTCTGATTTCGTAGTAGTCATTTCATGAGGCGTATGGAGAGGGCGGAGGGGGAAGATAGGGTGATAAATTTGTCCGACTCTTACCGGAACCTGTTCTCTAGGAATTTCCGTAGTAAACGATCCCAGAGCACAAACGCATCGCTCTTGTTGGATTCTCTCTATCGATTCTGTTAATCAGACATGGTAATACTTAAGAATCGGCCTAACAGATGTACTGTCAGACACTTTTTTCGTGGAGAAATTGCATTACCTTAAGATTCTCCCACCAAATCTCAGCCTGGCATATGCTTACTCTAGATCGCTCCGGATGGTTAGCGGTAGGTTCGTTTCGGGAGTTATGGTTTTCTAGTGATTTGTCGCCAATAGTGTAATCCACCAGCATTGGATTTGTTTGTCTTTCTTTTGAGTCATCAGTCATCCGACTGGTTTGATGCAGCAAGCCACGATTTCCCCTCCTTTCCCAACCATGTTATCTCAGAGAAGCGGTTGCACCCTACGTCCTCAATTATTTGCTGGATACCCTCTACGCTCCTTACAGTACCATGGAAGTTATCTCCTGGTGCCTTAAAAGATGAACTATCATTCTGTCCTTTCTTCTTGACAGTGTTTTCCATATGCTCCTCTCCTCTCCTACACTGCGGAGAAGCTCCTCATTCCTTACCTTTCAGTCCACTTAATTTTCAACATTCTTCTGTAGTGCCACATCTCAAAGGCTTTGGTTTTCTTCTGTTCTGGTTTTCCCACGGTCCATGTCTCTCTACCATCCGGTGCTGTGCTCGGAACGTACATTCTCAGGAATTTATTCCTCAAGTTAAGACTTATGTATCATACTAGAAGCCTTTATTTGTCCAGGAATGCCTTTTCGATAGTGCTACTCTGCTTCTTACGTCGTCCTTGCACTGTCTGTCATACATTATTTCGCTGCCTATGTAGCAGAATCCCTTAACTTCGTCTACTTCATGATCTCCAATTGTAATGTTAAGCTTCTCGCTGTTCTCGTTTCTGCTCCTTCTCATTACTTTCGATATACTCTCAATCCATATTTGTACTCATTATACTGTTAATTCCGTTCAGCATATCTTGCAATCCTTCTTCAGATCCACCTATGATAACAATATCAACAGCAAATCTTATGACTGATATACTTTCACCCTGAATTTTAATGTCACTCTTGAACCTTTCTTTCGTTTCCATCATTGCTTTTTCGATGTACAGATCGAACGTTAGGTGTAAAAGACAACATTCCCCTATTACGCCATTAGAATCCGAGCACTTTGTTCTTGATCCTCCAGTCCTATTGTTCCCTCTCGGTTCTTGTATATATTGTATATTAACCATCTTTCTCTAACGTCTTGTACCGTTCCACATGCCGCACGCTTTTTCCAGATCGACAAATCCTACGAACGAGTCTTTATTTTTCTTCTGTCTTGCTTCCACTATCAACAGTAACGACAGAATTGCCTCTCTGGCGCCTTTACCCTTTCTAACGCCAAACTGATCGTGATCTAACACATCCTCAATGTTCTTTTCCGTTCTTCTGTATATTGTTCTTGTCAGCAACTTGGATACATGAGCAGCTAAGCTGATTGTGCGATAATTCTAGCACTTACCAACTTTTACAGTCTTCGGAATTGTGTGGATGATTTTTTGTCGAAAGTCAGCCTTCATACATTCTAGACACCAACACGAATAAGCGTTTTGTAGCCACTCCTCGCAATGATTTTAGAAATTCCGGTGGAATCTTATCTATTCTTTCTGCCTTATTTGATCTTAAGCCAGGGGATCATGATGATCTCTCTACTGGCAAAAGTTTCTGAAATAGTCCCCCATTCGGATCTCTGAGAGGGGACTGCCAAGGGGGTGTTGACGATGAGAAAGAGATTGAATAAACGACGGAAGGATAACGTTCTATCAGTCGGGGAGTGGAATGTCAGAAGCTTGAACCTGGTAGAGAAGCTAGAAAATTTGAAAATAGAAATGTGAAGACTCGTTCTAGATATAGTAGAGGTCAGTGAAGTGAAATGGAAAGAAGACAAGGATTTCTGCTCTGATGAGTATAGGGTAATATTAACAGCAGCAGCAAAAGTGAGTTACTGTGAATAATTCAGTGAGATAGTTGTTCTGAACAGAACCGACAGCAAACCAACACCGAAAACGATAGTACAAGCATACGTACCGAAGTCACAAGTTGAAGATGAAGAAAGAGAGAAAGTATTTGAGGATACTGAAAGCGTAATACAGTACATAAAAGGATATGAAAATTTAATAGTCATGGGGGATTATAATGCAGTTGAAGGGGAAGGAGTAGAGGAAAGAGGAAAGGGACATAGGAGAATATGGGCTTGGGACAAGGAACTGGAGAGGAGAAAGATTAATTGAGTTTTGTAATAGCGTATACTCTGTTCAAGAATCACAAGAGGGGGAGGTATATTTTGAAAAGAAGTGATGACACAAGAAGATTTTAAGTTAGATTACGTCATGGTCAGGCAGAGATTCCGAAATCAAATGCTGGATTGTAAAGCATATCCAAGAGCAGATATAGATCCAAATCATAATTTAGTAGTGATGAAGAGTAGGTTGAAGTTAAAACATTTTTCAGGGAAAATCAATGTGGAAAGAAGAGGGATACGGAAGTATTAAGGAATGATGAGACACACCTGAAGTTGTCAAAGGCTGTAGATAGAGCAATGAGGAATAGCTCAGAAGGAAGTACAGTTGAAGAGGAATGAACATCTCTAAAAAGGGCAGTCACAGACGTTGGAAAGAAAAACTTAGATACAAGAAAGGTAATTGCTATGAAATCATGAGTTACAGCAGAAATACTTCAGTGGATCGATGAAAGAAGGAAGTACAAAAGTGTTCAGGGAAATTCATGGGTAAAGAGATAGAAGTCTCTGAGTGGAATGAGAAGTCTAATGAATACAAAATAGAATTGAGAGTAAATCGTAGAAAGTCGAAAGTAATGAGAAGTAGCAGAAATGAGCACAGCGAGAAACTTAACGTTAGGATTAGTGGTCATGAAGTATATGAAGTTACGGAATTCTACTAGTTAAACAGGAAAATAACCAGGAGGCAGGAGGACTTCAAAAACAGACTAGCACTGGCAAGAAGGGTGTTCCTCGCCAAGAGTATCTAACATAAGCATTAATTTGAGGAAGAAATTTCTGAGAATGTACGTCTGGAGCACAGCATTGTATGTAGCGAAACATGGAAAGTGAGAAAACCGGAACAGAAGAGAATCGAAGCATTTGAGTTGTTGTGCGACAGAAGAATGTTGAAAATTACATAGACTGGTAAGGTAAGGAATGAGGAGGTTCTGCGGAGAATCGGAGAGGAAAGGAATATATGGAAAATACTGACAAGATGAAAGGATAGGATGATAGGAATCCTTTAATACGTTAGGGAATGACTTCCATGGTACTAGAGGGAGATGTAGAGGGCAAAAACTGTAGAGGAAGACAAACATTAGAATACATCCTGTAAATAATTGAGAAGATAAGTTGCAAGTGATACTCTCAGATGAAGAGGTTGGCTAAGGAGAGGAATTTGTGGCAAAGCAGACAGAAGATTGATAACTCAAAAAAAAGTCTTCCAAAGCTCTTATAAATTAAGATTCTAATACTGGACTTCCTATCTCTTACCTGTCGACTACTGTTTCTTCTTCTATCATGTCATCAGACAAGTCTTATCCTTCATAGAGGCCTTCAATGTACTCTCTCTAAGTATTTGCTCTTTCCTCTGCATTTATTTGTGTATTTACGACCAGTATATCACATTTATTTACGTTGAACGTTAAGTTCCAGTTCCTGCAGCAACCACTGATTATCTACAAGTCCTCCCGCAATTCATAACAGACGTCTGGCACTCCCATCTTCTAATAGTCAACTGCATTGTCTTCGACGAACCTGACGCAACATACGACGTTATTTACCATATATGTAAACCAGGGCCACCCAAGATTTCGTGGTGCTGGCCTTGAGCAGGCACGAGTGCCTCAGTACTCAGCCTTGCAGCACATTTCCTCCCCCCTCCCCCCCACCCACACACACCATGCTGTCAGAGCACAAGGAGGGGAAAGGGGAAAACTGCGAATGCACCACAATTAAATGGCAGTGCAGTGCACAGTATATGGCTTGGTTTTATATATCACATTTATCAACAATAAATGTTATACAAAAAACAATTTTTCAGTATTGTTTAATCAGATTTGAAGTGCTGAAGACATTATATATGTAACTACAAAAGGCGGGGTTTGGCACAATAGTTCAATTTTTGGGACACCTTCGGATTCGCCAAAAACTGAGCCATTTCCCCAAAACCCGCCTTTTTTTTAGATACTACAATATATATTTTCAGTTCAAATTCACTACATTTTTTTAAAAGGAGAATTTTTTATGAAATGTGAACATAAGAAAATAAGTTTGATATAATTTCTTATAAAAGGGGAATGTAAGAGAATAAATAAAATGAAATATGGCAATGCATTCCTTACCTAAAATTTTCCTAATTCTTTCTTATTCAGCAGCGATAAGATTATAAAAAGTTTATAAAAAACTGCTGGTTTTTTATGTTGTTTGAGTGATTTCTTGAATACAGTTCTATCACAATCACAAGTAACTCTAATTTTCTTATACTGTCTACTATATTCTATAGACTTTCTACAAGACCCACCTTTTCTACGTTTATCTTTGTAAAATTCACTAACATTCTTTTTATCTGCATTTATATCACATTGCTTTAGCTGTTCCATTTCAAGAATATAAAATTCAATAGGAAGAAAATAAAATCAATGAAAATAAATTCATTGCCAAAAAATACAAAACCTTTGGCGCCATTTGAAGTAAATCCTGGAGGGTTTTTTTCTTCTTGTTGGTACCCTCTTCACTTCATTTTCACCATCCAGGTTTTTTTTGCTGGAAGTCGCTATTGTTTTGTGACTAGTTGCTTCATCGCCCATCCATCATCATCTTTTCTTCTTGCTGCACCTTGTCATATATCTCTGGAATAGATGGAACAGCTGCTGATGACTGATATTGCTATCTTCTTCTTCTTGATGGGCTCGAGCAGTGAAAGACGATAGCAAATTACGACAGAATGTGGCCAGCTGAACCAATTTCTATAGTAATTCACCTTTTTGCTGCACAGGGAAAAGCAATTTTGTGTAAAAATTGTATATATAGTTGGTATTCAAGTGACAATGCATGATCTAAAAGCGCCATTTTTAATCAACTAATTTTTGAGTAAAACGTGAATTATTTTGTCAAAACATACTTTTATTTGAAGAGTCGAATTTGTAAATAAAATGTAACGATAGTTAAGATACTCAAATTATCATTAGAAAAAAACGTTATCAAATTTAAGGCCAAGAATGTTCCCTATTAATTTAAATGAAACAAACAGGGCTGCCTTCTGTTAACAGAATTTTGTCCTAAATTTAACTTATACTGAATACTGTGAGTCACTGTACTAGCACAGCAGAATGACTAAAGAGGTTGTGTGCTTCTAAAATCACTTCCTCATGCTGGCTAATTGCCTAGTCGCTAGAGAGCAAAAGTTGGAATTCGTTCTTGAGATAATACTTGTTGCACATTGAGTGAGGTCAGTTATATTTATTACAGGTCAGAGGCAGAGGGTGGAATCAGAAACAGCTAAAGCAATCTTAGTCAGACTCGTATCCAGAACTCGACACATTCACGAGCCACTGAGAGCTTCATTTATGCAGAAGATTGCAAGTTAATTTCTCAATGAAATATTAACCGATTTTAAAAATTCAAAATGTAATGCAATCTACATCAAAAGAACTATCTGGAAAATAAATAATCAAAAATCTTTCAGTTAATATTAAGCGATATATATCGTGGATATACAAGTGGATAGAGTAGTTTTTAAAAATTCAAATGGCTAACAAAGAGCTATTCAAAAATTTTCATGAAGTATTCTGTGTTTTGAATCATATGTAACGTTATTCATCGTATACATTACTATATATGTGCTAAAGTGTCTGCAGGAATTTTATCATTAAAAGTTTCATGAAGTTCCACAGTTGTTTTCTATGAAGATACAAAATTTTTTCTTCAAATCATGTCAACCACATTAAACGGATAATTTGTTATGAAACTAAATGGACTGATATCTACATCTACTTTCAGTAGAGTAAATCTTTTAAAATCGAGAAATGCATCATATGATTTGAGAAAATTGTCTGGAGGATAAATATTCCACGTCTCCTATGCGAAAATTTTGTATACCTATATTTCAAATATATATTCTGCAGTTTAACATGCTCAGTCAATTAGCTGATTAATTTTAAGATTTGCCTGAAATATGTTGTTGTTGTTGTGGTCTTCAGTCCTGAGACTGGTTTGATGCAGCTCTCCATGCTACACTATCCTGTGCAAGCTTCTTCATCTCCCAGTACCCACTGCAACCCACATCCTTCTGAATATGCTTAGTGTAGTCATCTCTTGGTCTCCCTTTACGATTTTTACCCTCCACACTCCCCTCAAATACTAAATTGGTGATCCCTTGATGCCTCAGAACATGTCCTACCAACCGATCGCTTCTGGTCAAGTTGTACCGCAAACTTCTCTTCTCCCCAATCCTATACTTCCTCATTAGTTATGTGATCTACCCATCTAATCTTCAGCATTCTTCTGTAGCATCACATTTCGAAAGCTTCTATTCTATTCTTGCCCAAACTATTTATCGTCCATGTTTCAGTTCCATACATGGCTATCCTCCATACAAATACTTTCAGAAACGACTTCCTTCTTCTAAAACGCTTTCCTTGCGATTGCCAGTCTACATTTTATATACTCTCTACTTCGACCATCATCAGTTATTTTGCTCCCCAAATAGCAAACTATCTTCACTACTTTAAGTGTCTCATTTCCTAATATAATTTCCTCAGAATCACCCGACTTAATTCGACTACATTCCATTATCCTCGTTTTACTTTTGTTGATGTTCATCTTATACCCTCCTTTCAAGACACTGTCCATTCCGTTCAACTGCTCTTCCAAGTCCTTTGCTGTCTCTGACAGAATTACGATGTCATCGGCGAACCTCAATGTTTTAATTTCTTTTCCATGGATTTTAATACCTACTCCGAATTTTTCTTTTGTTTCCTTTACTGCTTGCTCAATATACAGATTGAATAACATCAGGGAGAGGCTACAATCCTGTCTCACTCCCTTCCCAACCACTGCATCGCTTTCATGCCCTTCAACTCTTATAACTGCCATCTGGTTTCTGTACAAACTGTAAATAGCCTTTCGTTCCCTGTATTTTTCCCCTTCCATCTACAGAATTTGAAAGAGAGTATTCCAGTCAACATTGTCAAAAGCTTTCTCTAAGGCTACAAGTGCTTGAAACGTAGGTTTGCCCATCCTTAATCTAGTTTCTAACATACGTCGTAGGGTCAGTATTGCCTCACGTGTTCCAACATTTCTACAGAATCCTAACTGTCTTCCCCGAGGTCGGCTTCTACTAGTTTTTCCATTCGTCTGTAAAGAATTTGCGTTAGTATTTTGCAGCAATGTCTTATTAAACTGATAGTTCGGTAATTTTCACATCTGTCAACAGCTGCTTTCTTTGGGATTGGAATTATTATATTCTTCTTGAAGTCTGAGTGTATTTCACGTGTCTCATACATCTTGCTCACCAGATGGTAGAGTTTTGTCAGGACTGGCTCTCCCAAGGCCGTCAGTAGTTCCAATGGATCGTTGTCTTCTCCGGGGGCCTTCTTTCAACTCAGGTGTTTCAGTGCTCTGTCAAACTCTACATACAGTATCGTATCTCCTATTTCATCTTCATCTACATCCACTTACATTTCCATAATTTTGTCCTCAAGTACATCGCCCTTGTATAGACCCTCTATATGCTCCTTTCACCTTTCTGCTTTCTCTTCTTTGCTTAGAACTGGGTTTCTATCTGTGCTCTTGATGTTCATGCAAGTGGTTTTCTTATCTTCAAAGGTCTCTTTAAGTTTCCTGTAGGCAGTATCTATCTTACCCCTAGTGAGATAAGCCCCTACATCCTCACATTTGTCCCCTAGCCATCCCTGCTTAGCCATTTTGCACTTCCTGTCTATCTCATTTTGAAGACATCTGTATTACTTTTTGCCTGCTTCACTTCCTGCATTTTTATATTTTCTCCCTTCATCAATTAAATTCAATATTTCTTCTGTTACCCAAGGATTTCTAGCAGCCCTCTTCTTTTTACCTACTTGATCCTCTGCTGCCTTCACTACTTCATCCCTCAAAGACACCCATTTTTTTCTACTGTATTTCTTTCCCCATTCCTGTCAATTGCTCCCTTATGCTCTCCCTGAAACTCTGTACAACCTCTGGTTCTTTTAGTTTATTCATGTCCCATCTCCTTAAATTCCCACCTTTTTGCAGTTTCTTCAGTTTTAATTTACAGGTCATAACCTAGAATTGTGGTCAGAGTCCACATCTGGAAATGTCTTACAATTTAAAACCTGGTTCCTAAATCTTTGTCTTACCATTATGTAATCTATCTGGTACCTTTTAGTATCTCCAGGGTTCTTCCACGTATACAACCTTCTTTCATGATTCTTAAACCAAGTGTTAGCTATGATTAAGTTGCGCTCTGTGCAAAATTCTACTAGTCGGCTTCCTCTTTCATTTCTTATCCCCAATCCATATTCACCTACTACGTTTCCTTCTCTCCGTTTTCCTACTACCGAATTCCAGTCACCCATGACTATTAAATTTTCATCTCCCTTCACTACCTTAATAATTTCTTTTATTTCATCATACATTTCTTCAATTTCTTCGTCATCTGAAGAGCTAGTTGGCATATAAACTTGTACTACTGTAGTAGGTGTGGGCTTCGTATCTATCTTGGCCACAATAATGTGTTCACTATGCTGTTTGTAATAGCTTACCTGCATTCCGATTTTCCTATTCATTATTAAACCTACTCCTGCATTACCCTTATTTGATTTTGTTTCTATAACCTTGTAGTCACCTGACCAGAAGTCTTGTTCGCCCTGCCACCGAACTTCACTAATTCTCACTATATCTAACTTTAACCTATCCATTTCCCTTCTTAATTTTTCTAACCTACCTGCCCGATTCATGGATCTGATATTCCACGCTCCGATCTGTAGAACACCAGTTTTCTTTCTCCTGATAACGACATCCTCTTGAGTAGTCCCCACCCGGAGATCCGAATGAGGGACTATTTTATCTCCGGAATATTTTACCTAAGAGGATGCCATCATCATTTAATCATACAGTGAAGCTGCATACCCTTGGGAAAAATTACGGTCATAGTTTCCCCTTGCTTTCAGCCGTTCGTAGTACCAGCACAGCAAGGCCGTTTTGGTTATTGTTACAAGGCCAGATCAGTCAATCATTCAGACTGTTGCCCCTGCAACTACTGAAAAGGCTGCTGCCCCTCTTCAGGAACCACACGTTTTTCTGGCCTCTCAACAGATAACCCTCCATTGTGGTTGCACCTATGGTAAGCCTATCTGTATCACTGAGGCACGCATGCCTCCCTACCTACGGCAAGGTCCATGGTTCATGGGGGGGGGGGCTGAAATATAAGAAATATGAAATACAGCATGTCCAATTCCACAGAGTAATAGCAATTCGTGATAACTAACTCTAAATTTTTCTTGCTAGTTGATCAGGAACTTCTACAGTCTGTGGTTCATAAAAAGGTGTCGGAATTTTTGAATTTTTCAAAATATTTTCTCATTGTTCTAACTCATAATTTGAATTTCCATCGATTCTATGACAATTTTTCCTTCTTAAGGAAGAATGTCTTTTATTTCAAATCCAGTGTCATTATAATCAGACCATTGAAGAATTATATCTCCAGAACTTGATGACCTTGCAAAAAGTACTGTTAAATCTCCTTCCCACATAATTTCCTTATAATCTTTGAAAAATCTACCAAGCATTAGTAATGGAGAAAGTACTTCATTTCTCTTACTCCTTATTTTTCCATTACTAAGAATATTTTGGCAGCATAATTTCAATGCTACCTAATTTTTCAAATGATTTAATTTATTTTTGTTTAACATGATCTTTAATTGCATACCTAGGATGTACAGATCCTAGATCAGCAACTAGATTTGCATAAAACCATGGATTATTTTTTCATCAATAATCATAACCTCTTGATTATTATTATAAGTTTGCTTGTTGTTTATTAGACCTACAATCAACTCCATTTGAAAGAAATAGTTTTTATTAGGTTTGAAAAAAATAAGTAAATTTATTTCATTTGTGATTTTCAGTGTATGCAGGATTATAATGTTTAAGTATTTTTACTGAATTCCTTTTATTACCATTAATATTTTCAGCTAGAATGCTCATACCACATGAAATTCTATTTAATTTTATTGTTTACTTCAGGCTCTTTGAGCATAGGATCTGAAATTCCATAATGAATAAAATATTGTGACCTGGATGGTTCAAAAAATTATATTAATTCTGACACAGTCAAAGATGGTCTTAGCTGTCATTGATGAAGCATATTAATATCATTAATCAACTGTTCTTGAGTATAGTTATTCAAAGTATTGAAATAGTTGAGATGACAGACAATCCTAAAATTTTCTTTCATTCTTATTGAGCTTGAGCCTTTGTCCCACAGACGAAATCAGTGTAACCCAGCTATCTACATCTAGTGTAAACATGAAATAGTACGAACATGTTTCAAGTGTCTGCAAGTCATGTAACTGAGGAGGGACGTGGGAAAAAGCCCGGTATTCACCTAGTGGGATGTGGGAAACCACCTAAAAACCACATCTAGGCTGGGCAGCACACCGGTCCTCATCATCAAGCTGCCAAGTGGATTCGATCCGGGGCCGGTGCGCCAATCTAAGTCCCGGACGCAGCGCATTAGCACTCTCGACTAACCTGGCACATTCTCAAATTTTCTTTCATTCTTTCATATAAATTAATTCGATTAGAACCGTACTGAAGTCTCAACATTTCTTCACAATTTGGATATCTGTCTACAATTCCATATAACTGTCTTTGCAAATTTCTTCTTTCTATTCTAGTTGACATAAAAATCATATACACATTCATCAATGAATAATTTTAAAAGAACAAACATGTATCTCAATTTAAAACTTCAGCTGGTGTAACTACATGTGTTTGTATTTCTCTTATTAATTCATCCTTCTGACTGATTTGTGGTCTTAAGTTTTGAAAATCTTCTCTTCTTTCCTTTAGGACTCACATCACCATTTCCTTATCAATATGTAAATCTTCAATCTGTACTTATAAATTTTCAATTGTTGATTGTAGTTTATATTCACCATGTATTCTGATTGAAGGTAAAACCTCATGTGCTATCCATTTTTGAAATTGTTTAGCTGCTGGTAATTTTGAACCTGTAACTTTGAAATGCCATAATGAATAAAGCACAAAACTCATTTGTTATCAAAACTTTTTTTATTGAACAAAGTCATAGACTTGAAGGTCAGCTTTTTCTTATTCAAGGAAAACAGCGACAGCTAAAGCAGTCTTAGACTCTGTCAAACGTCTTTGAACCATGATGATCACATTGTATTTTTATGTTTGGAATGTCATTATTTTTAACAAACTCAACATAATTAATATTTTTTATTTAAGGTCTGCAGCAATTAAATTTTTAATCCCTGGAATTCCAACAGAATTAGGTGATCGATTTATTCGATCACTGACCTTATTATAGAAAATCTGCACAGGGATAATACTGTTATCATGGAATTCCATATAGTATATTACACTCCTGGAAATTGAAATAAGAACACCGTGAATTCGTTGTCCCAGGAAGGGGAAACTTTATTGACACATTCCTGGGGTCAGATACATCACATGATCACACTGACAGAACCACAGGCACATAGACACAGGCAACAGAGCATGCACAATGTCGGCACTAGTACAGTGTATATCCACCTTTCGCAGCAATGCAGGCTGCTATTCTCCCATGGAAACGATCGTAGAGATGCTGGATGTAGTCCTGTGGAATGGCTTGCCATGCCATTTCCACCTGGCACCTCAGTTGGACCAGTGTTCGTGCTGGACGTGCAGACCGCGTGAGACGACGCTTCATCCAGTCCCAAAAATGCTCAATGGGGGACAGATCCGGAGATCTTGCTGGCCAGGGTAGTTGACTTACACCTTCTAGAGGACGTTGGGTGGCACGGGATGCATGCGGACGTGCATTGTCCTGTTGGAACACCAAGTTCCATTGCTGGTGTAGGAATGGTAGAACGATGGGTTCGATGACGGTTTGGATGTACCGTGCACTATTCAGTGTCCCCTCGACGATCACCAGAGGTGTACGGCCAGTGTAGGAGATCGCTCCCCACACCATGATGTCGGGTGTTGGCCCTGTGTGCCTCGGTCGTATGCAGTCCTGATTGTGGCGCTCACCTGCACGGCGCCAAACACGCATACGACCATCATTGGCACCAATGCAGAAGCGACCCTCATCGCTGAAGACGACACGTCTCCATTCGTCCCTCCATTCACGCCTGTCGCGACACCACTGGAGGAGGGCTGCACGATGTTAGGGAGTGAGCGGAAGACTGCCTAACGGTGTGCGGGACCGTAGCCCAGCTTCATGGAGACGGTTGCGAACGGTCCTCGCCGATACCCCAGGAGCAACAGTGTCCCTAATTTGCTGGGAAGTGGCGGTGCGGTCCCCTACGGCACTGCGTAGGATCCTACGGTCTTGGCGTGCATCCGTGCGTCGCTGCGGTCCAGTCCCAGGTCGACGGGCACGTGCACCTTCCGCCGACCACTGGCGACAACATCGATGTACCGTGGAGACCTCACGCCCCACGTGTTGAGCAATTCGGCGGTACGTCCACCCGGCCTCCCGCATGCCCACTATACACCCTCGCTCATAGTCCGTCAGCTGCACATACGGTTCACGTCCACGCTGTCGCAGCATGCTACCAGCGTTAAAGACTGTGATGGAGCTCCGTATGCCACGGCAAACTGCCTGACACTGACGGCGGCGGTGCACAAATGGTGCGCAGCTAGCGCCATTCGACGGCCAACACCGCGGTTCTTGGTGTGTCCGCTGTGCCGTGCGTGTTATCATCTCTTGTACAGCCCTCTCGCAGTGTCCGGGGCAAGTATGGTGGGTCTGACACACCGGTGTCAATGTGTTCTTTTTTCCATTTCCAGGAGTGTATTTGTAATTCTTTTACAAAACTAACATAATATTTCTAAGAAATGGCGACCCTAAATAATCTCAACATCTGCAAACTGAGATGTAGAGCAAAAGAATTAGGAGTTCAGGGTTATTCTAAAATGACAAAACAACAACTTATTAATCATCTTTGTTCACAAAGAACTAGGTCACTTTTGGTGAATGATCTCATTAATAATCATAATATTATTATTATGATTATTAA
Organism: Schistocerca gregaria; assembly: GCF_023897955.1. NCBI lineage: Eukaryota > Metazoa > Arthropoda > Insecta > Orthoptera > Acrididae > Schistocerca > Schistocerca gregaria. The sequence goes on from NC_064925.1 coordinate 542,542,816, forward strand.
TGAGATCTTTTTAATGGAAAAGGAAATATATTAGATCATGCATTTTTCAAATTAAGAATAATGATCCAATAGAGATAGATATGGATGATGATGAGTTATGGTACCTATAAACTGACACAAATACACCAAAACATTTGACAAATTTACTTTAAGTTTTGGTTCACAAATTAGTCTCTCATTAGATTTATATCATTCAGATGTTTATGAATCAATAACGTATTCATACTATAATCTATTCAAATTTTCTAGGGTATAAGATAATATCACAAACAACTGTACCAGTTCAGCTGCCATCAACAAACCTTCTATACCAAATGAACCAATTGAGTCATTATGTCAAATGGAAAAGTTCAATCATTTATTTATTGTAAATGAGGTTTTATATATTTTTCATAAAACTTGTGTTACAATAGGTGATAGTAAGCCACAATGGATAACCAGTTGGTTAACATTTTTACCCCAAAAGTTCAATAAAATAGTTTGGATTATATCAAAGACCAAATGGCGAAGATTTATTATTTGTTGACAATATGATATATTTAGCAAATTTACAAACATTGTAATTAATTTCAGGACACAGAAAAGCGATCTCTGTTACACGATTATGCAAAAACTTTTTATTAAATGGTGAAGTTAACTCTTATTCAGGTGGAACATTTTTATTCTTTAATGATCTTCGTATGCAGAGTTAGATGAATGTAACTTTGCATATAAATCATGAGGAGCTATAAATAGAGAATTTCCAGGATTGACAACTAAATGAATTCTGCGTTTAGGTACATGGATTGTTATATTTTTTCATGAATGATAATTTCTATGAATATAATGAATTCACATAAAAGTTGTTAGAGTTTGAGCAAGTATGTTGTCTTTATTTGGTATTGACTGTAGAAAGTTCCTAAGGTAATGAATATATTGAAAGGTACATTAGAGAAATCACAATAAATTGAGTTTCTCACGAAAATTAATAAATTTTTTCTACATAAATGGAACAGCTTCAACAACAACTAGAGCAGTCCTCTGTGAAATCAAAATTTTGTAAATATTGTAAGTCAATTGATAGTTTTACTATTCAGAAACTTATAATAATCGTAATAGAACGATGTGTAGACAGTGTGTAAATAATTATCTTGTAAAAATTATAGTGAATATCGAATTACTTGTGTCTGTGTGGAAGATACTGCTAAATATTATAAAGATCATTTACAACCAATTCCAAGTAAGGGAATTGCGAAAATATTGTTGTCGATGAATAATGTTGAATCTGTCACTAATTCATTTACAAAGAATGTAAATATTGTCAATAAATTAAGGGAAGCTCTTTTTCTGTAAATCCTTCACATGTAGATAAACGTGTCAGTAAATGGAAAAAAAGTACTTGACAATATATGTAATTTAAAAAATTAGAAAAATCTTGTACTTAACTTTCAAATATCTATTAAATAAGTAATCAGAAGTCTTGAAATTTTGAACCTCATTTTTTTAGGAAGTAATACTTATTTCCTACAAATAGAAGGACCAAATGGAGCACACTCATGCTAAAGACTGCTTTGGCAGTCGCCAATTCACAGTTGATTAACTTTGTCATTAATGTGAAAGAAATAATTTGTAAGGTTATAGTAAATTAATTAAAACTGATCTAATTAGATTTATTAAAACATCTAAATCACACACTGAAAATGGGTTCTGCCCTAAAGAGCAAGCTTTGGAAAAAGTTACCTTATCATAAAATTGAATTTGATGATGATGTTTTCGAAACTAAAGAAGGTAAAGCAGTGGAAAAATATTTCCATTCTCTACCAATGTGTTCATGAAAACAGAAACAAGAACTAATAATAAAAAATTATTTCTGTTTTACACTGATTTATTTTAAAAAGCAAGAAACAGAAATAAAGTTAGAGATTATCTAGTTGATACAGCATTTACAAACTGATTACAAACTATAAATTAGGAAATAGTATAAACTCAGTTGAACCTAATCAATTCTCGACTGCAGTGAAACCGAAAACTATGAAAATTGTGAAAGATAATCTAAAAATGATTCGTGGACTGAAAATAAATTTTAAACTTTTTTTTGAGCACCAAATGCATACCAACAGAAATATTATGGAATTCCAGATACAAACATATAGAACCAAAAATATGAAAAAGTGATAATAAAAAAAATATATTGGTAAACAATATATTTTATCAAGAAGGGGTGATTTTCAAGACCGTGGATCAGGATAGGTAGTAAATATAATTATTGAATTACAGATGGCAATGAATAGCTATGTTCCACTGAAAGGATCGTCTTACATTGAATTACCAGATAAAATAATAATGTGGAAAAGCTTGTGTTAATGTCAAAAATAAAGATCAAAATTGTTTCCTGTGAGCAATGAATCAGTATTATATCCTATAGGTAAAAATTCAGAAAGAGTAACAAAATATAAAAAAGTTGGTCTTGATCTTGATGAGAAACTTGAAAATTTTTAATTTCCTATAGTGGTAAATCATATTCCAAAATCTTAGAATAGAATTGATGTATCTAACAATGTTTATTCGTTTGACGAAAAATATCAAGTGTATTCATTAAAAATTACAAAAAGTAGCAAAGCAAAACATGTAAATCTCCTTTATTTCAAAAATGAAAATACTTCACGCTATTGTTATATAAAAAATTATCTAGACTTGTTTCTAGCCAGATAATAAAGGATAAAGAATCCAAATTTATTTTCAATTTGTGTCTACTCCATCTCAATAGTAAAAAAAAATTATATCATCACACAAAGAATTGTTTAGTTAACAAACCTTTGAAAGTAGAAATGCCAAAGAATGGTTTAGAACTTCGTTTTAAGAATTATAAATGTACACAAAGAGTTACATCTGTAATCTATGCCGATTTTGAAAGTTGGTTATTAAAAATGGATAACTGTCAACCAAATCCAGAAAGCTCATCTACAGTGAAACATCAAAAACATGAACCAAGTGGATTCTGTTATTATATTAAATATTTAATGGATCTTATAAAGATCCTTTTGTTTATAAAGTACCATATTGCCATAAAAATTTATTGAATATATAAAAAAAGGAAGTCGAAGGAACTGTAATATTTTATTCTCAGATTGAAGAAATGAGTCCTGTAACTTCTGAAGAGCAATCAAGACACACTAAATCTAAAATTTGTACACTGTGTGGATGTCGTTATACAAGAAATAATAAAAAGGTTCATAATCATGATCATGTGACTGGAAAATACATCAATCCACTGTGTAGTAATTGTAATTTTGTTCCAATTTATTCACATAATTTATCTAGATCTGATTCTCATTTATTTGTAAACGAACTTGTTTATGATAGTAAAGACATAGAATTAATACTAAACAATGAAGAGATATATATCAGTTTTGGAAAGAAGACAGAATCATTGAAGATGAAATTTATTGACACATTTAACTTTATGGTATCTTCACTTGACTAACGTACACCAAATCTGAAAAAGAATCAAATTAAAAACATTAGTAGATTTTAATCAGAAGAGTTATTCAATCTACTGATTAGAAAAGACATATATCCACATGAGTACATGGATTCTTAGGAAAAATTTGTAAAGGTACAATTACCAGAAAAAGATGAATTTTACAATAAACTGAATGACTGCAAAATAAGTGATAAAGATTATAAACATGCAAAATGAGTTTGGAAAAAGGTAATATTGAAAATCTTGGTGAATATCGTGACTTATATCTTGAAAATGATGTAGTGTTGTTGTCTGATTTGGCTGAAAATTTTAGAAAAACTTGTATTAAAGCTTATGATTTAGATCTGTTTTGGTGTACAAAATAACCTGGTTTATCTTTTGATGCAATGCTTAAAAATTCTTAACAACCACTTGATTTATTACATGATTATGATATGATTTTTATGGTTGAAAAAGGAATAAGAGAAGGAATACCCCAATATTGCAACTGATAAATAAAAGCAAATAATAAATACTTGAAAGATTTTGTTGATAAAAAATACCGAATTATTTAGCATATTTAGAAGCAACCAGATTATATGGTTATGCTTTGGGTCAATATTTACCATTTGGTGGATTTGACTGGGATGAACCAAACAATTCTGATTAGTCTGAAGACCTGAGTTTGAAGTGTGATTGTACAACAATAAGTGAAACTTCAGATTCTGCTAAAATTGGATCTATTTTTGAAGTAGATTTAGGACATCCAAAACATTTACATGATTTGCATAAAGATTTACTACTCACTCCTGAAAATAAAATTGTGCCAACAACTAAAGAAAGCAAATTGTTAACTACTTTAGAAAACAAAATAATTATTTAGTTCACTACAGAAATCTTAAACAGTATGTATCTCTAGGAATGAAGCTGACAAGAATACGCCGAGTTTTATAATTCAGTGAAACAGATTGGTTGAAGAAATATAGAGATCTGAAAACTGAAATGAGGACCAAGGTTACAAATGACTTTGAGAAAGATTTCTATCAATTGATCAATAAGTCAGTGTTTGGAAAGACAATGGAAAAATATTGGAAACAGAGTAGATGTAAATTTAGCTCCAGGTAGAGAAAAATGTGGTAAACTTATAGCAAAGCCAAACTTTAAAGGAAGAACTATATTTAATGAAACCAATATGAACAAGACATAAATCATATTTAATAACGTTACCTAAGCTGAAATGCGTATACTCTATTTAACTAAACAATTAATAAGTGATTTTACTATAGAATAACGAAACCAAAATATGGAGAAACTATTGAGTTGTGTTCTCAAGATATAGACAGTTACATTTACAATATTGAAACTGAAGATTTTTATGAGGACATGAAATCAGTGACTAATTATATTCATGCAAGTGATTACCAGACAAATACTATTTATGGATTTTCAACAAGTTTGAGGAATAATGAAAGATGAATGTAATGGGAAAATAATGGAAGAATTTTGTGGCTCAAGAGAAAAAAATGTATGCTAATAAAGTTGGTGATAAAATAGAAAAAGGCTGAAATAGAATAAGTATAGTATATTATAAAGATTGTTGGTTTAACAGCAGAGAACAGTACAGAAAAGTAATATGATTCGAAATGAAAAGCACGCAATATGCACAGTTGAAATAAACAAGATAGCATTGAGCTCTCGTGATAATAAAAGATATGCTTTGGAAAGCAAAATAGATGCATTACCATATGGACATTACTCATTATTATTATCTTCATAATAATCAGGATAATCTTCATATTCATGATCATCTTCTTCTTCTTTAGAAACTAAGGAAATTAATTCAGATGTATTATATATCATTTCTACTATCTGTTCAATAGTATAAACCATTGTAGGATTATTGTCATTGTTTTCTGAGACCATTTATAAAGGATAAAATTTAATACAAAAAATTAAAAATAATAATTTCACTATAATATTTTTTCTGTATCACTGGAGACTCTAATCAAGAAGCTCAACAATGCAAGTGTCTCAGAAGAATTTAAAAAAATAAGCAAGTTAGAGATAAATGTTTCATATATTGTTACTGGATGCGAATATTTAAATACTAGATATGGAGAAAAAATTTGCATGGAGCTTGATAATGAGCTTAAGATTATTTTATGAGATAGATTTTCTAAATTAATTACTAGTTGGGATTTTGAATTGACTGAAAATGAACAGATGAAATTGAGATATTTGAGGATGGAGAAATTTAAAAATTAAAATAGTGAATTTCATGATTCGGCATTATTGATACTGTGAATTTTTTAATTTTTATTTAATTTAAAATGTTTAAATGGACTATACCATACAGCTAAAGCAATGCAGTCAAAGTATGGATGTAAAAAATGTGACTGAATTTTATAAAGGTATACATCCAAATGATTAAAGTTACATGTGAATGTGGTAAAGCTGTAAACAACCCTTATTTAAAAAGACATTTACGAACTGCTGTTCATAAAAATGGATTGGCACTAGTGAATAATTTTCATTAACAAATTCATTCCATTTATTTTCTACATGCACATTTTATAAGAAAATATATTAAATTTATTTTCTTACATTCACATTTTATAAACAATTTTTTAAATTTATTTTCTTACATTCACCTTTTAAAAATATAGTGAATTTGAGCTGAAAATATATATTTTAGTAGCTAAAAAATGTGGGTTTTGGGGAAATGTCTCAGTGTTTGGTGAATCCGAAGGTGAGCCAAAAATTGAGTTATTGAGCTAGAACCCGCAATTTTTTAGCTACTTATATAATTTTCATCTGGTACAAACAGCCAGCATACAGACAGAGCTGACAATTTCACTGTTTTCATAGTGAAGTTGCCACATAAGCATAACTGATTTAGTTTCGTAATCGACTAATGGTCTTTCACACAGATATGCTGATCTAGATATTGTAGTACTTCTGCAACGTAATTATGGTGGAACTCTACCTGAGGAATGTAATGTAGATGTCCTGGACAGTTTTAACGTAAAAGGATTAGTCGTTAGAACAGGAATTACATTCCAGGTCATTCAGGGCTTTCAACTGAATCAGCAAACGGTTTTGCAAATAGCCCAAGTACAGGTGTAAGACTGACAGTGTCGTCAGAGAATTTAGCAGACTATTCTTGTAATTCTTTCAAGGTCGCAATGAATTCTTCAAAGCTCTTGTTTTTTTTTTTAATTGACACTCAGCTTAGGAAACTGAGCTGTGTTTGTTAGAATGTGTCACTTGCATAATGCGATTTCGTTCTTAAATGCATCCCCGTCAAACTAGGAAGAAGTTGTTTTTCACTTTGCAATATCTTACTGCGGTCAGTGTGCAGTCACACAGAATGAGAGGTCTGCAATCCATTTTGGATGTTCGCATTGTCGTTTCCGCAGTCCTGTTTAGCTCTTAAATTCAACAATAGCAAGTTTTAAAACGAATAATCTTTCACGACATGCCCGTGACTTAAGCAACGTAGTTTGGAGTAAATCATTAAGTCCCCATACTCCGCGTCCAATTTCATAGAAGACTGTTGCAATTGGCAATAGAATAGCTCCTGCGACTTCGTTAATTCTACTATTCATGCCACCAATTTCTCCACGTGCTGCATGACTGCATATTAAGCGAAAGGGCTTATTGATGTACTGAACAATGAAATCTGTCTGTCGATCGTTGCAATTCATTGCTGTTTCATTGTCAATTAAATCTTTAAATTCTTTATGCGTGCTATTATAACATAGTTTCATAGCAAATATGTTGTGCCCGTCATTTATGTGACTGCTTGATAGATACTGACAATTCTCATTCCTGTCTTCTGTCACTCCCTTTCATTTTTGAAAGCTTGTTACTATAGATTGCCAGACTATATCTTTTTGTGCAAACATCCACTGAACCTGTGAATGTCCATTATACCACGACCAGCGAATGGCGCCACGATTCCGCCAAACTGAATAGAGTTGTGCCGACCGAAAAATGCCACATCGCGATACTAAATCAGGTATCGTGCTGAACCAAATACCTACAAAGCAGTAATGGCCTGTCACACTTACCTTGGGGACCACTTAGAATATCATCTCATGTGTCGTTTTTGTTCTGTTAACTGGTACATGTGCCGTTCTGTCTGCAAGGACGCCATGAATGCAATCACGAATCTGGTCCAATGCACGGTAAGCTCGAAGTTTGTTTACTAAACGATAGTGCGAAGCCGTGTGAAAAGCCATTGTGAAGTCAAGAAATTCGACATCAATCTGGGCGCCCTTGACTAAGTTATTCCGGATCTCATGGACGAATAGAGCGAGTTGAATTTCGCATGATCTATATTTAGAGATTTCACACTGCTTTTGATAGAGGAGATGTCTCCAGAAAGTTTACAATACGTGAGCACAGGCATACATTCCATAATTCTACAACAGACTCACTTCAGCGATATAGACCCATAAATATGAGCATCTGTTCTGTGGCTCTTCTTGAAAACAGGAATGATCTGTGCTTTATCCAGTCGCTAGGTACGCTTTCTTGCTCCATCTACGTACGGTAAACTACTGCTAGAAGCAGACGCCAAAATTACAATGCTCCAGCCAATTGGACAATTCAAATAAACAAACATCAATGGATACGCGCTAAGCTGCTTCTAAATGTCAACGAGGTTTGTTTACTTAACTTGTTACTTGCATTATGAAATTGAACTCTTTTACAGTGTTAAACTGTTAGAGTACCAATGAGACGTTTCGTCAAAATTGTGTTGGGGTTCGTCCGCAGCTCGTGGACGTGCGGTAGCGTTCTAGCTTCCCACGCCCGGGTTTCCGGGTTCGGTTCCCGGCGGGGTCAGGGATTTTCTCTGCCTCTTGATCACTTGGTGCTGCCCTTAGGTTAGTTAGGTTCAAGTAGTTCTAAGTTCTAGGGAACTGATGACCATAGGTGTGAAGTCCCATAGTGCTCAGGGCCATTTGAACAATTTTTGTGCTGGGGTTCGGCAGTTATGTGTGGTATCTGCCTACCTCACTTACGACTTCAGCATCGAAATGCCAGACGAGAGAGTTCAATGCCCTTTATGCATTAATTTAAAAAATAGTCAATATTTCCAAAGCGTGGTCATTTGTATTACCACGGAAATACGGTCACAGTGAGACTGCAGATTAGATATCCAAAAACTAACTATATTTATTATTTACAGTTCGTCAAGTTAGGATTAGTTGTAGGACAATCGAGTTTTTAGTTGTAAGGCAAGAACGTATTGAACAATATCGGCTTACTGTGAACAAAGTTCTTCGTGAAGCAAAGAAAAACACTATTAAACAGCTGATGCCGTGAGAGTAATCAGTTCTCTGAACATTAACGGCAAACAATGGATCACTGGAAGCTTATTTGTATCTTAATCCCCCCCCCCCCCTAACGCTTTTGGAGGATACGTCAAATATAATTGGGAAAGTGCTTGGGAAGTGCACCAAACTACCGTAATGTGCACGGCTCGCTAATCGAGTGCAAGACTGGCGAAATAAGACAACTAATCAAGCAGCCCAAGGAACGCTGTAAATTATGAACTGCTCAGATGACGTACAGAACTAATTGTGAAATGTAAAACTTACTTTTACCTCAGTGAACTTGCGCCCCAGCGCACAAGTCAGCACCGAAAGCAAAATGGTCCAGATGGCGGCCTATAATACGGCCTATATTAGCTGCCACCGACGTCAGCTTCACAAGACCTCTCCACGCCGGGTTCCGAAACGGATTCCACGTCTTCTCCTAACTTCCTCGAAAAATTCGATCTAGAAGGTAGGATCTCTAGGAATTGCCACAATGACTAGCGAAAACTTCGCTTTCTTATCCAGAACACAGAGCAATTCTACACAAATTTTTCTTGGTTCACCGAAAGCATTTCAGTATGCAGAAGTTTGATATAAACTCCTAGTCAGGTTTTACTCACTGGTCGAGTCCTTCACTCCAAAGTACGGTATCGGTGAAGATTCACATGACTCGTTAACCAGATACTGGAGGGAAAGCAACAAGTTTTGCCACCGTAGACTAGCGGCGGAATGTCGTTGTTCCCTTCTGCGTTCTGTGTACCGGAAGTTGAAGTGGTCACACATGGCAATTCTCTGAGGGCTAGTCCTTTCAAAGGAGAAAACTGTATTCGTAGCAAAAGCGGATGGCCATAGTCTTACTGGGACCGCTGAACGACCAATCAGACCTCTAACTTTACACCATGGCTAACAGAAGCATTCCTTCTCAAACATAATCAAAATGAGCAAATAAAAAGATAAACTTCTCATAACGACTAGGAATTGCAATGTCACAATGAATACAAGTATAAAGTTGTAACTTTTTGCAACTTATAGAGTTGCAAATAAAACACCTTTCAGCAGTCTGGATTTCCAAATTTTAATTTTATTGGGTTAGCAGTTCCGGCTGTTCAAAGATCTAGCGGTACCAGTCACTGAATGCTGTTCCCTATTTTGACGAGATCAGAGGCTGGAATCTCACTACACTTCTGTCAGGGGGTCTGAAGATGCCATAATATATCACCGAAACTGACAGCCCAATAAAGTAACAATTTTGAAATTTAGACGGCTGAAATATGTTGATTTGACATTCTATACTAAACAACCGAGGACCCACAAAAGATGGACATACATAGGCTTTTAGCACGATAGTATTTCTTTGTAGTAATAATGTTTGCAAAACAACTAATGCATTAACTGACATCTATTCTCCATGGTAGATGGCATGGTGCTGCTGAAACTTTACTGGTTTGTAGCTTTCAGCTTATTTACTAAAATGCTATAATGAAAATTTTCATAGATTTAATCTGTACATGAAAATTATTATTCATACACAAGAGGTCGTGCGTCACCATGCACTATGTAAGTGCTTGGATGCTTTCGTTAATTAGTAAACGTTTTCTTTTTACAGACGTTTGTGGTTACTTCTCATAGCTAGACATGCATATCTGAAATAAAATCTCAGCCTGTCAGTAGAGAGACTGTGATGCCATACCGTCGAGGGACGTTGATAAAACGTTAGAATTGATAACAATAAGGAAAATGAAGTGCTGGAGATTGAAAGTTAATTCAGAAACTCCAGTAATTCTCAAGTTGGCAGGATAGGATATTAGTATCATGTGTGATGTGAGGACGGCTGTGAGATGACTAATATATAGTGATGATACATAAGCACATAGATATTTTCCCCTGATTTTTTGGATTTGGCAGCTAGTAGCATTAAAAAATATTAATAAACACTAAATGACATTTCCTTGAAAATCAAGTCTTTCTAGGAACTTGAATGCTTCCACGACCAGGAAAGTGAAGATGGCTGTAACGAGACCGCAGTGCCTGGCTACTTAACGTTGCAGAATGGTCCAGTTAGAATTACTACAAAAGACACAATTTGGTTGGCTATAGAAAGTAGTGCGACTTTAATCTGTTATCTGTTCTGTGTGGGAGGTAAAGTCTCAAACAGCACTCAAAGGCAGCAGTGGATCTCTGTTTTGGGATTGCCGTGAAGAAGTGAGAACGAGTTGCTGTGATAGGCACAGGCAGTCTGCGGGCCACGTGTATGAACAGTTCAGGCACCATGCTGTAGCAGTATTTGTGACTGTTGAAACCCCGTACGTTTAGAGAAGACTGCTGGATTTCGATATTATTATGACAGCTTGAAAGTACGACTGCAGTCAAACACTGCAGTCATTCATGCTGCTGCTCAGGACACTCTAAAAGATACTATCATTTGATGCAACATATCTATCGCTTGCCTTCATTTACTGGTACAAGGGGCGAACATTAATAAAACCCACAAACTGCAGGGACGGATTCCTGATTGGAAATGAGTAAAAAAAAGATGTTATTCATATATGTACGTAAATCCATCGTTGCCACGGTAGATGACGCTGACGAATGAAAGTTCCTCTGACAACGTGCCTTCTGTTCCTTGTGTGTTGCACGTTGTGCGATTGACGCAGCGTACTGTAAGAAGAAGAACGGTCCGGTGTTTATTTCGGGAACAAGCCGAGATGGTGTTTGTGTACAGCCAAGCAGATGGCAAAGGACGAGAGGTAGCACGGCTATACCAAAACAAGTACCCTCACAGAGACCAACCACATCACACAAAATTTCAAGCCCTTTCTTGGCGTTTGTGTGATCGTCTTCTTTTTTAGACTGACGAACGTAGAGGGATGTGGCGGACTGAACGTACAACAACTTGGGAGGACTGATTTTTACAGCATATTGAGACGAACGCCAGTGCAGCTCCAAGCTGACACTTCGGTTCTGTGGATGGGGATCGAGGACTTTCAATCCATCCTCTTGGATGGACGTCCCAGATCACGTAAGAAACAGATTGCCCGATCGCATGGTCTAGCAGGTAACCATTGTCAGGGAACAGCCACCAGGCGGCAACAGCGTCACACCCTTACTTGTGGAATCAACCACTAGATGGCACCCCGTTCTGTGAATTATGTGGCAACATCGGCCGAACGCGGGCGGCTCTCCACTATTCGGCGTCTGGCTAGGCGCAAATTGAGACGCGTATAGCGCGTGTGGCGCGACGCAGCGCAGCGCAGCGCAGCGCGCTTTTTTGTAACATCACAGGTTCAAATGGGACAGCGCAAATTGCGACGCGACATGCGCCTGCGCCTGGTCGCGCGGCTTTGTGGTTGCGGCACAGTTTCTCGCGTCGCGTCTGCCTCGCTAGCACCGTGGGAAATTTGAGGCGGGGAGCGGGAAAGTAGCCCGACCAGTAGGAATATCCTAAACGAATGTTATGATTAGACATATATAATTTGTTGAAATGTACTGCTGACAAAGGCAGACCTACTTTCATGACAATGTTTTTCGAACTTCAACTCACAAGGCACACATGGCTAGTTTGTGCATTCCTGTTGCGCGCATTATCGTCCGCTGCTGACAATACACTGACCATTGTGTTGTGCGACAGATCAATTGTTTATTTTTCTCAATAACAACTATTTTATTCGCGATCACACATTGTCAGTTTGGCAAGCCGTAGGTGCGTAACCAGTATCTGGGATGTGCCTATCATTTCGCCTGAAGGAACGATCGTCATTATTTTAATACTGCTCAGATCACGACAAGGAATAAAATCCTTTGGTAAGTTTCCATCCCAATCGCTCAGTGTTAAAAATACGATGGGTTACTGGGATTCCACCAAAATTCCAACATAATTAGCAATGTATTTTTGTGTGTGTTGTTAGCCTTTTCTCATTCTAAGAAGCATCACCGTTTGTGAGTAACAGCCACATTTCTCTTGGTGACTGGTTTAATTGTACTTCCTTTGTCGTAGTGTAATTTGCCAAACTCATTTCACAGCAGCTATTGAGACAGAGTCCGAAACGATTGCCTCATTAAACAAGTAATTGGCAATCACAGAGCTCAATAAGTTACGAGAAACCTCATAGTAACATAAAAGAAGAAATTTCGTGTTTATTTTCATACTAGGAAGCTCTTGTTTCACTAGCTGTCGATAACTCTGAAAAAATTATTCACTGGAGTGAAATAAATAAAAAGCGAAGTATAAGTACTGATATATTGCTGTAGATAAGAAGCTCAAATGGCTCTGAGCACTATGGGATTCAACGGTTGTGGTCATTAGTCCCCTAGAACTTGGAACTACTTAAACCTAACTAACCTAAGGACATCACACACATCCATGCCCGAGGCAGGATTCGAACCTGCGACCGTAGTAGTCGCACGGTTCCCGACTGCGCGCCTAGAACCGCGAGACCACCGCGACCGGCTAGATAAGAAGGTTCCGTGTGTTTAAGAGTTGGCAAAACACTCTCCTCCTTGTGTGCTATCATTCGCCAAACTTTTCTTTCGATGTCTCAAGCCGTTTAGGAGATATGAGAGATGTTGCGAGTATTTCATTCTCGTGGGCGTGAGATCGGAAGAGAGTGCGTTACGTGGGATCCATTTTCTCGAGATCGGAGGCAGATACAGACCTCCTCCCAAGTCTAAACAAAAATTCAGAATATTAGCTAAATTTGATACGGAGCAACATATGGTGTAATACGCACCAAAGGAAAAATCATAGCAACCCCTAATTTTCGTTGTAAACTTTTTGAGTTTTGCGTAGTGTCTTACTAAAATGTGAACATCACTATAAGAATGGTCATTAGCGAGGTGATGTGCACTTCGCCACGAAGATGACATTAAACGCTACAAGTAAGCAAAAATCATATTTCCAGTCAATAGTTTCCGTAAAATCATTTGAGGAAGATAAGAGGTTGCTCGCGCTTCGGTTCTGTCAGCGCAGAGCGTCGCCAGTCGGCGCGTGCTAAGTGTGGTGTACGCGTCGCAATATGTGCTGCACCCGCGCGACCCGTGCAGCACGTCCGTGTCGCGCTGTAGTGTCGTGTCTCGTCACACGTGCTGTACGCGTCTCAATTTGCGCTTATCCAGCTGTGAAGTACAGCTGTTTCTGACATACCGGTGGTAGTGGATCGAGTCGTGATGCCGAGGGCCTGCGAGCATATCAATTGTGTAAGGAGTAGACGAACAAATCCTGAACTAAAAATGTTCAGATTTCCCGTGAAAGATAAAGAAAGGTTACGCGAGTGGATTTTAAATTCAGGTAAATCAATAAATTAGTTACCAGTAAGAATTAATAAAGAGCCCTAAGCATTCTATCCTATCTAAATTTTGTCGATCTTATATTCTGATATAACGTGGCAGCCCTTCCTGTACATGAATCATACCATATAATTTTTAAATGAAATCTTTGCTGGGATTTGGACTTTTTTAAACTGTTTATTCACTTCACTATCGTAATTTTGGCTGTAGAGGCATTTTTGTGTACAGTGTGAAAACTGAAACCAATATAAGGTATGGATAACAAAATGCAAAGCATAGTGTGGTAACATTTGGTAGACAATTTAAGAAGCATTACCTAACAAGACCTTTCCCTTTGTACTTTAAAATGGCTTTAGAGCTGAACTCGCAAAAGTGAAATAAATGAATAATAGCTATCATCTAACTGCTAGGTCATCGGTCCCTCTAAATCGTGGGATATACTAGAGCGAACGAAGTGAACGAATGTAAAGCCTCGTTTACACTGCTGCAAATGAGTATTCATAGATAATTCGCCAATGTTCACTGCCATGCGTTTATACGTGGGAACAAGCGTTTATACTGGAATGAAGGGAAGAGCATAAAAGAAAACGAGCATAGCTTGCAAACTACAGACGCTGCCTATTTTAATTTTTTTTTATCTGTGCGCTAATAATCCTCACACAGCTTTCACTTGAAAACAACGCTACTCATAGTAACAGGTCTGCGCGAGTGCGGATATCCCCAGTAGTAAATGTGTTGCAGATAAAAGCGTACGTCTGTTGCGAATATTTGCGTTTTATCTTTAAACTGTACAAAGTAAATTTGTAACATAATTATGGTTTGCCCTCTGTGGCTCTTCAAAGTTGACACCGCCAAAATAAGCTCGAAAAACACGCTTTCATTTGCATATTACCGCGTTTGCAGCCCCCTTTTAACAACAATCCAAAATTCATCGTTTTGCGCTACTATTATGTCATTTAAGATAAGTTACATGCAAAGTAAAAGAATTTAAATTTGAAATGACGGTCTCTGACATATGTCCAGCCTTAATTCGCATCACAACCGAGTGCGGACATCAGCAGACAAAAATTCAGGCCAGGCACAAGTCTCTTTTCAGAGCAGTGGTGGGTTAAACTTCGTTACAACGTTAATATCTCAGAATGCGGATAAGCAACTTGGCACATGTGGATAATGATGTTGTGGATGCGGTGCACATACGGACGGCGGCATTTTTCCTGTCCGCGCAGACTTCTAGTTACAGCTACGATGTAAATCTTTGATATTGAGATAAGATTATTTTGCCCGCTGGTTTTGAAAAAGCAAACAAAGTGGCGTAGGAAAATAAATATGTTGGTGGCTTAATCTGTTACGCAGATGTGAAACGCTCGGAAGTAGTGCCAGTGCACTTAACACTGAATTGCAGCTCCAGCCTTCTTTAGATTTATTCCAGAATTTTGCACATACTGTATGTCGGTTGACGCCTTTCGCTGGCTCCTCATTACACCTGACGAGGAAATCTACTAGCAGCAACATAAAGCAGTTCGCAAGAAGACGAGTACTCTCCGTGCTGGTAACGCACAAGGGGGAGAAGAGGCAAACTTCTTTTGATGCTTTGCTTAGAAGCCGACAGCCAGCTGAACACTAACGAACACTACCGAATGCGTACCGAAAAAGACTGAATGTTATTGTCTTGCAGTGGTGAATGGAATTAACACTACAGAATCAGCATTTCATCACGAAAACACTTGCAAACATTGATGTTATGCTTTCGCTACTTAATTGTTTCTCACTGTGAAAAGCTAAGCACTAAAGGGGAAACAACATTATAGGCAATGTTTGTTTTAATTACGAAGCAAGTAATTCGCTCAGTGTTGACCAAGCTTAAAACGCCATAGGACCACATTCCCACAATTAATCATAATATTTAAAGTCCAAAAAAGGTTGCACACAAAGATCTCTCTTAGCAAATACTTAATGAATGATTCCTTCCTATCATGCTAATGTAGACGGATTACTGAATGTTTTAATGGTATATACATATATGTATTTTTCTGATAGATAGTTATTGTTACAGGCAATGTCAAATTGCTGGATATGGACCCAGAAAAACTGCAGAATAGACTGCTGTGTGATGTCCATTTTGATGAAAAGTCATTCATAAACAGTATGAAACAACGGCTTATACACATAGCCGTTCCTGTAGTATTTACATCTGACACTGGTTCTTCAGCAGTATATGAGGGAACTAGTCATAAGAATAGTTTGTCATCACCTGAAATGAAAGTGAACACACCAAGGAGAACATACAGTGCAGCTAGTCACCTTCTGGTAGAAACAAATGCAACACCACAAAAGTGTGAACCATTTCCACACCTGAAAGAAATCATAGAAATGCCTGCGAGAAAAGTTAAAAGAAAACTCTGTATGCTACGTCATGATGATGCGGATGCTCCTAGAAAGCAAAAACTCAAACAGAAAATACATAATATGAACAGATCAATGAAAAACAAAACTTCCTACTCGTCAAAAGTTAAGAGTAGCTTATTGCATTGTAGGAGCTCAAATAATATTGCCCATGTGTTAAGCAGTTTCTGCTTCCCATCTGATTACTCCAGGGCACTGGCTGCAATGCAGTGCAAGAGCAAAAAACGTTCGTGATCTTCTATCGAGAAAAATCTCTCTCTGATGTTGTTTCACAAATCTCCTGCAGCATATAAATTGTTATGAAAATTGGGTATAGTATTTATTACCTGGACTGCCCACAATTAGACGATGGATTGGCGTCACAACATTTCTACCAGGGTTTAACAAAAACCTTTTTAGTCAACTTAGCAAGACATTTGAGGCACAAACTTATTTAGAAAAGGCATGTGTAGTATCGTTTGATGAGATGTCGATAATGCGTCATCTGGAATATGCAAAAAATCTCGATTTAGTAGAAGGTCTAGAAGATTTTGATGATAGGGGAAGGAAACCACTTCCTGCAAATTATGCACTTGTTTTTATGATTAGAGGCATCTACAGTAACTGGAACTGTTTCATATTTTTTGTCTAATTCAGGAGTAAAACATGCGGATTTATTGGCACTCTTACAGTAACTAATTATTTTATTTGCAAAATGCAAACCTGGAGGAAAAGTTAGTCGTTTGTGATCAGGGAGCTAGTAATCGAAGTGTTGTGAAGCATTTACATGTTACGCCTGAAAAACGTTATTTTATTGTAAATGGACAGAAGTTGGTTTATATTTATGATGTCCCACATTTATTCAAAAGCATACGAAACAATCTGCTTATTGGCGACTTCATTTTCAACAATGCTGTTGTTTCATTCGAAGATGTCAGGAAAACATATGACATTGATAAGAAGAACAAAAAAAGCAGAATGTTGGTAAAACTCACTGACAGTCATTTGCAACCTGATTCATTCCAGAAAATGAATGTAATATGGCTGTCCAGGTCCTCAGCCACTCTGTTGCTGCAGCTATCAGAACTTTTGTAGCGACTAAAGAATTGCAGAGTGATACAGCAGAGAGCACAGATACTTTTATAGAATTTATGAACAATTTGTTTGACGTTTTGAACAGCAGGACAACATTTTCCTCTAATCCATATAGGTGTGCATTACCAGAACAATGCTCAGTATTAATGGAAACGCTACAGAATGCAAAGGAAGTCTTAAGTACCATAAATAAAATTGAAGAAAAGACTGGTATAATAACGACACCACCATGCATTACGGGTTTAATCCAGACTGAATGCTACTGCTCAGTTTTTTCTTGAGGAACAAACTGTCGGCATTAAATTTTTACTGACCAGCTGATTGAATCAAGATGCTCTTGAGAATTTATTTTCTGTGTACCGTCAGAAAGGAAGCTACAACCTTAATCCAACAGTTAGAACACTAAGGTGCTTGTTCCGAACAAGCACTATTAACTCACTAATGAAGCCTTCAGACGCTTCAAATTGTGAGAATGACACTGACAAGATGCTGTTACTGAACAACTGTGTGTTGCAAAACGAAGGTGATGAATCTCAACTGTTGGAGAGCTCTGGAAACGTCGGAATTCCGAACACCCCTGGTTCCTCTACGGATGAAGAAGGGAGTACCACCGAGGCCGACGAGTATTTGTCTTCCTCACAGCAAGACCTTTCCTCTGAACAGTGTTCAGTAGCATACTTTGCTGGCTACTTGGCACACATGTGCATCGAAAGGTATGTTTGTTTGAGACGTAAGGAGACACTTACATGTAGCAGTGAGCTTCAAGAGAAGAGGGAATTATTTATTCTCCATAAAAAATACACAACTGAGAATTTGTGTCATTCTTCAGTGGGACTCAGCGCTCCAAGTGTTGAGTTTAGCAACATTATTGAAATGTCTTTACAGGCATATGAGTCCTGTTTTTTACAGTTTATTTGTAAGAGAAATAGAAAGTTTAGGATTGTTAATTACATCAAATCAAAACTTGAAAACTTTCACTGGTTGGACGATGTGGAATGTGGAGAACACAGACTTTTCATTTTGAATCACCTTGTGAAATGCAAATTGTATTACACTTGCAGAACTATGTTCAAAGACAAGTGTAGTAGAATTGTCTCAAAACTGAAAATTATAAAAAATATGTAGTTTATTCATATTGTGTTTAAGTACCAAATAAACAATTCTCCATTAGGCTGCACAAATAAGTTTCGTTGCCTTTCCTTGACCACTCTACCACGTCTAACTAGAAAGAAGTAATGTGTTAAATCTGAGCAAAACAGTACTGCTTGTGACAATAGTAGATGTGCTGACCGCAAAGTTAAGATGTTTACCATCACAGAATTTTTTTCACTCGCTTATTTAAAGTTTCACAATATTTATTTGTTTGGAGAATATCGTTGTTAAGTGCGTAAATGAAACTATATTCGTTTACAACTAACAGTAATCAAATGCAAAATGTGGTTATACTTAAGAACGCTTACAGAAATATTCAGAAAGGAAGCAAAATCTGTTTCTTAAACTTATTTACAGTCTCAATGTGAAAAATATATTGTCGTTATAACTCACCTAATCCCTATACATACTCTATGCAAAATAAATAATTATGCCGGTAATGTCAGGACGCGAAACCCACTGCTCAGTGCAATATTTGTCAGTAAATTAACGGATTATATTTAAAAGACGTTGAGAAGATTTTGAAAATTTTCTGCACGTGGAGATCTTTTTTACCACCGTAATCCGTATCAGAAGAGCTGTATATCAAAGAGGAAATAGACGGCATGGAAGGCGAGTGTAAAACCTATTCGACTGCAATACAGTCTGCATTTAAACAGTAACTCACAAGAAATATTTGTGTGTTCCTTTTCATTTATTTCATTTCGCATATGATTGTGAGAAGTATCCCTACAGTAGAAATAAACTTGGTTTGTAGAATTACAGTAGCTAATCTACATTCTTCGATTGAAAACTCGGGAAAAACCATAGTCGATCATGGTCTACAGTCAGCTGTGTGACGAATGCAATTCGCGCGCAGCGCTCTAGCGAAACACAAATCAGCGCCACCGAAGATACAGCGTTGCCAATTCCGCGACATGGACAGGTCAGCATTGTAGCATCGCCTGCGACATCTCTTGACCGACGGGAAAACAATTTTTACGGTTGCCTGTTCCGCCGTGAGGTCGGTCAATTTGTTTCTTACGTGATCTGGGATGGACGCTAATACAGCTCAGCGCCGGCCAACTCCGGCTCCGGTAAGAACGCTTTGCAGCAACACCGTGACAGGGATGGGCAAGCATGTTAGCCCACTGACTTTATGAAAGTAATGATTCCACGGTCGGTCCCTTTGCCTCGGTAATATGCTTTCCCTGACTTACGCCATCCTCTCGTCTTGCTATAACTGCCTACTTGTTTAACTTCGTGATACGATAACGATGATGGGAAATCGTCGTAATCAAACTGCTGCAGTAATCCACCAAAAACCTTGGCAATAATTACAGTCATTAGTTTGGCCAGCTATGTACTACTTGAATCAGAACTGTTTATGATGAAAGTTTAATTTCTTTAACATTCAAGATGCCAGTTTTGGAATAAATTATGAATATGTTTTATTCCTTGCTTTTCCTTTTCTAGTTAATGAAACCCATATAAACAGGAAGAATTAATAGAAAATCAACTGAGACCCAATCACAGTGCTTAACGCTCACAACTTCTGTTCTTTAAATTCCACTGCAAATCTTAATCAGGCAGCAGTGTCTACGGAGAAATGCTATCTTTTCATAGCAGCATCAGTCATACCATCAAGGTAAATACTTGACAAGCTCGTTCACTCAAATAAACTAAATAACAGTAACATCTAAAGTAAATGCGCCACAATGCCAGCTCAAACAGCTATTAACTGAATCGCCAGAAACTGTATTTATCTGGATGACCTTAAATTTACAGTAGACCAAACATTTCACCCTTTTACGTTAAGCAAGCACAGGTGTTTCCTGCTGTAATCTTTCGACATGCAAACTGATATTTTAGAGGCGTAAAATTCGTGCGGTCCAAGAGCCGGTGTAACGCAGCCATTTCTCAACGAGTTTTTGCTGATATACGTAGGCTGAATATCATTGTTACGCTTTTCTGACTTCAAGTGTTTACTGTCTTCCTGTTTTTAGCGTAAGGCGTGAGAATGAAAGTGTGTTTCGAAATGTGAAAATGGAGAACAAAATTCGTTCTTGTGAGACAGCCAGTGGAACTGTAAATTTCCATAAAGTATAAAAAAAACTATCTTCAGTATCTTATGATGAACTTGGAGCAGTGTATAGCAACGAAACCTCTGCGGCAGAAATAAAATGAGTCGTATCTCTTTCACGGTAATTCTCTCAGACCCCTTGGTTCACCAGCCATGCATACATAATTCAGCAGATTTCTTGCTCATCGGGCGCTCCGCCAGAACCAACAGATAGCGGCAGGGCGGGAAACGCTATAGTGGTCTCTGCTCCTGTACAGGGTGTCCCAGGGAGTGTTCAGGGATATCACAGGAACGATCATTAGAAGCAAAAATCTTCATATGGACGTGTCCCTGTGCTGGATGGGTTACGAAATAGAACGCATAGTTTCTAGCACTCACGTACATATCTTAACCACCCAACATCTTTGACGTTTTATTCTGGTCCACACTATCTCGTTCTTTCGACTTCTTTGTTCGGGAGGTCTTTTTTCCATTAAACTAGCATGCTGAACGTCCAGTTGCTCGTGTTTTGCAACTGAGGTAGTGGGAAGGTGTAACCTCCCCCTCACTTATTGACCTCAATGACAGTGAAAAATTAAACCACGTGTACCTAATAGAAATTTGGGAAAAGCAATCGTCACTGAAGTTAATTTCTCGGTAAAGAGGGAGGAAAGGGTTACATCTAAATGAAAGGACAAATGCAAATGAAATTGGTGGAAATTAATTTTGAGAAAAGGGTAAAATTAATAAAGAAAGTAAATGTGCGGTCGTTATGTTAACAATTAATTGGCGTTAATTAGATATTTGAGATTTGGGGAAAATTACGGTCGCCAAGCCTATGGACAACTACTACTATAACTGAAAATGAAAGTTTAATGCACATATAATTAGCACTAAAAGCGTGGCAACTGAAGGTTGACGCGTGTTGTGTGAAAACTGAATGTTTGTCAGAAGTAATAAATTTCGCTACACTCTGACTTAATTTAGTAAAAGAATTAATAAAACCGGAAAATTGAAAGTTAATTTAGTGACTGAAATTAATAGTGAACTTTGTTTCTGAAGCATTACGAAATTCAATAAAATAAGATTATTCTTGGGCTACCTCAACAATAATTTCAAAAGCTACTTGAATCTACGCAATTTAGAAATTAGTGATTTAGCTTTGAACTTGAATTAAATGATTCTGAACAATTAACAATAGTAAAATTTTGTGCGTACCAAGCTGAGCTGCAGTCACAGGTAAGCTAAAATATGGTAAGAAAACTCGCACTCTTAATTTGTGCTTGTGTAATCTAAGTATTGTAGCCAGCTATGAATACTTTAACTGAGCTTTAGAATTAAAGTAGTGAAATGGAATGATATTACTTTAATGCTGGCGTTTGAATTTCAACAACACTCGTGTTCATTCCAGAAAGGAAGGGACCCTACTTGATAATGCAATTGGGACAATGAGCAACAATGGTTCATGCTAAGTTGCTGTATTTTTGTGATTTGAACAGTTTGAAAAGCTGAGGTCTGCCATACAGTTCTAAAACGTGCTTCCAGTCTTCCTTGTTGGTTGATTGAAGGTTTGAAGTCGTCGATCGAGGAGGTGGCGACAGTCACTCATTGTCCACTGTTGCTGTTGCAGAAGCTGGATGTTGGCGCGCCTTCTTCTCGACACGGTCTCCAGCCGAAACGGGCCCTTGATGTGCGCCAGCTAACGCTTCCCGTCCGCGACACCGTGTCAGAAACTAACATAGCAAGTCGAGAGCAATTACATGCTCCCAAACCCCGAAAGCGTGGCAACTCGCGGGAGCGTCACACAACACACCTCTCCACCGCCCTACTCTAGCCAGATCCTTCTGCCCGCGCTCCATGCGGCAGAGTTAACACTACCAACGATACTAAACACTTTGGTTCTTCACATGACCTATCGATGTAATCGTTCGGTAGCATAGTTTTCCCTAGGCCAGACCCAGCGTAAAAATACAAATAATATTTACAAAACAAACCAATTATACATTGACATAAATGCATATATATATATATATATATATATATATATATATATATATATATATATATATATATATAATAGTAAAACAATTACAATATATAAAGGAAAGAAATGTTATATCTTCAGGTAACAAAATAAGGAACAAATTTATAGTACAACAGATGGAAATAGGAGGATATGCATTTCTGGCGTTACAAAGGGATAAATAGAGTATTATACAGAAGCATCGGTTAACTGTGTTCGTGCACGCGCTAGCTAAAATACGCAGATACGGTGTATGTTTACGGCGTTCGTGTTGGTAGCGTTCCTGCTGCTGTCGGAGAATATCTTCGACACTTCCCGACATGGAGAAATCCGGCTCGTAGAAAGTTTACCAGAGTTATCAGCACATTGCATGAAACAGGTATTTTTCCAAGTTTCACGTTTTCTTATAAATGTGTAGTTAAACAACCTGTGCTGGAACATCAACATATTGTAGAAATGGTGCCGCATAGTCTTATTATCAGCATACGCAAAGCTCGGCACACATTAGTATCTAGTGTATATGAGTATGGCGAACATTACATGCGGAAAACTAGTATCCGTTTACATATAGCGTCTCCACAATTTTCACCCTGGTGACATTGAATATTGTGACTTGTTAAATGACAGTCATTTTGCTTCCATTAATACTATTCAATGATGAAGCCACGTTTACACAAACTGGATTCTACAACACACGGAATAAACATCGATGGTCGCAGAACAATCTATACGCTACAGTGGAAGCAAATTTCCAAGTTCTTTTTGCGACCAGTTGAAACTTATTTATTAAGTTTTTACGTAAATTGAAATCACTGAGAGGGTGAAACTTCTACATTATTTAATTTTGAAACTGATGGGTGTAACTGAGCCTAACTGAGCTTACCTTCTCTTTACGTATTCTTATCATTTCAACACTGACCCACAATATCCTAGTGCAACGCAGTCCGACTACTCAAAAATGATAATGTGACTTCAAATAATTAATACAAAAGAATAGCCATGAATTAGAGGAAATCCTAACAATAACCTTCACATTTCGTAAGTCACTTACCTCACAAAAATCTTCATTCCACGAACTACTGCAATACAGCAGGCCCCAATACAGCCAGCTACATAAAAGATTCTCACTACTGAAGGTTCTAACTACTAATAACCATGTGGTCAGCAAAGGAAAGATTTTGTTGCAAACAATGTATTTACCTTAAGAATGTGACAACCAGTTCAAAGATTATATAATCATTGGTAATAAGTCTGAGTGATGGATGTACATTCAGACCATCCACTCATGCTAATACTGCAAACATCTAACACTGCTAAGTGTTAACCTTTAACCTCCATCACTACTGACTACTCACTCCCAACTTCCACCAGTGCTGGCTGTTCACCTCCAACTGTCATCACCGCTGACTGTTAACTTCCAACTGCTAGTCTGACCAGCCATAGAGGCTCCACATAGTGCACACAGCACTGTCAGAGTTATTAATGCAGAGCGCTACATAGCGCTGCCAATATACAAGCACATAAACAGCCTACTTATGTAGACACCCTGCTCCTCTCAAAAAAAAATTTTAGAAAATAGTTTGGGCAGTGGCCGAGACTAATTTGTTAAAAATTTTAATATACTATTGGTCAAGAAATAAAAAATTCACCTCACAGTCCCTAAAGACAGTCCTAATTATTTATCAGAAGAGTAGTCTATGACAGTTTTATGCACAAAGTCTGAGCAGTAAAAGAAAATGCACACGTAAGTAGTGGGCCTCCATGCAATCTTCAAGAAGTAGAGTTGTCCTCCCAATGGAAACACAGTGCTGACTCTTGACATGAAGATTGGTAATGGGCCACAACAGAGTAAACCCACAGCAGAGTCAGTCTAAGTCCTGATGAATATTGGTAGGTAGGCCACCACAGAGAGCAGACCCACAGTATTTCTTGTAGAGATTATGGTAGTAATGGGCCACCAAAGGTGTGGACACATTGTAGTCCTTGTAGAGATTATGGTGGTAGTGGGCCACCAAAGTTGCAGACCCACTGCGGGTGCACAGTCACAATTGAAGAGTCTTGCAGATAATATGGCAAGTCCATAAACCATCACTTGTGCATTCACTAACCTTTTTTTTTACAATATCCTTAGAACCAGCAATGCTGTTAACTAGTCTCTTGCTGGATTATCAACACATGTGCAAGAACTAACACTGTCATATAACCTCCAACATTTTGTTAATATAGTATGACCAACAGAAATGTGTGCAGTAAAATGAATCCCCATTATTTACTTAACTTGAAGAACTGGTGTCTATACAATTGCAATTTTTAAAACATAAGAATACAACTACAAATGTAAAGAAAACATTATTATAGCCAAGAACATGATAATACAAATAACATTTGCAGTAATAAAGGCTTTACAAAAGGAATAGAAATATACATATACATGAGTATTATAGGAATTATGACGTAAGTAAATAAATTAAAAATGAGAATATCCTTGGGAATATCAACTTGACACATGAGCATTAAAGAAAACATAACAGAATAAATAATGTCCAAACAGCTTTACATGGTAAAGAAAATGTTACAAAACCAGATTAGATTTAACGATAACAGTATTCCTCATCATAGTGAATGCAGCTTAAAAGTAGAAGGAAAAAAGCTCTACCAAATTTATCTTGACAAGTAAACACACAGACACAGGAAGAACACACACACACAAGGGTACACATAAACACATAGTGGAAAAAAACAAAAGGAAAGGACAAGGTTTGTTTTCAATGTAACATTTGGTACTGCAGTCTAACTAAAATTTCATTAAATTCCCACAGATATTTCTACTTATTTCAACATTTGTTCCCTCAAAAAAGTCCTATCTAAGCATGATTTCCGGGTTTATATGTTCAAATGTGTGTGAAATCTTATGGGACATAACTGCTAAGACCATCAGTCCCTAAGCTTACACACTACTTAACTTAAATTATCCTAAGGACAAACACACACCCATGCCCGAGGGAGGACTCGAACCTCTACCAGGATCAGCTGCACAGTCCATGACTGCAGTGCCTCAGACCGCTCGGCTACTCCCACGCGGCTTTCTGGGTTTATACTTTTACATATTTCTTACCTCATCATTCTTTTCCATGGAAATCCTACTTAAAGCTGTTAGCTGTTGTCATTATTCCTTACATACATCTATTCTTTTCCTCTTTCAAAATAATAATAAACCTTTCCCATATAGCTTCTCAATGTATTTCTTCCCAACTCAACATAACTCATTTTCTTGCGTAGCATAGCCACTCCTAAACTAACTAAAATCTACTGAGCTCAGATACATAAACTAGAGAATGAGGCAATGGAGCATTACAAAACAATTAACACAAACAGCAATGACAAAAAATGCAAATTGGCAAAGCAGGTAGCAGTATATTTAAATTAGCGAAGCAAATTCAACATTACAACTAACAGAAGGCAATATGCAGCAAACAAGAAATATTAATCATTGGTAAAACTGGCTTAATACTACGTAAAATTCAGTAGGGCAATGCCTGACAAATAGCAGCAGCAAATGCAATAACGTATACCTAAACATGACAAAGCATAAGCAAAAAAAAAAAAAAAAATTACAGTAAAGACAGCCAAGGAAATGCCTATTCACATCTTAATGTCTATGTCACATCTTATCGCTAGAGTAGTGCACTTATTCTCCCAAAAAATTATCAACTCGTTGAAAAGAAAATTATGTATGCAGTTTCAGTTACTGGTCTCTTCTCCTTGTTATTTTTTTTCTTTCCAAGTGCTTCCCTTTTCTTAGGAATGTGGATCATAAAATTATTATTTAATGGATCTGTAGACAGAAAGTGTTTACATTAGCATATGTATTGAATTTATTTTATAAAACCAATGCTACAGCACAGCTAGAAACTACATATCGAATAAAATAAGCAAATATGTACAAACCAAAGAATAAAAACATCATTCACCAGCCATATGGCATTTCATAAGTCAGTAAAAATTCTCTCAACTTTCGTAGAAAGGTACTTGTCATAATCAGGTGTGTAAACATTAGAATATTTCTCATCACTTCATAAGCATTTAGTGCAATAAGCTTCAAAGTTGCTGAAGCGGCACGAGGAAAGTTAAAAGTCCACACAACAATGGGTATATTTCAAAGCGGCTAGCGCGCAGCGGAGCATTATGTCAAGGTCACATACACTTTTTACAAACATATTTACGACAGCAATTTCCGCTACAGTGATAGTTTCATACAAATAAAAAATTTCACAGGTTGAATATTTACATTAGAAGTGTGTAGAAAAGAAATCTTATGAACAACAGTGTCCAAAAAATTTCCGTTAGCATTGTGGTGCTGATATTCACATATATACTCACCTTTCATAATTCTTAAAGTACGATTCTTAGTTTCCAACATTCTTTTTCACAAAACAGAGTCCCTAACCCCTACTCATTATTTTACCTCGTTACACATATACATATTCTTCAATGCTTCTTCAATATTTCATCATAAGCATGTAGCATACTCTTATCCGCATATAGCATCATCTTACTGATCCTAAACATATCTCTACATCATAATACACATCGTCGTCGTAATAACATCATAACAGATCAATAAAATTTCAAAATCGTTATAGCTTCCTTCAATAATCTCAAAACCTTAAAAAAATTCTCTCTGCTCATTTCAACACTGTCATCTACCTCAAACGTACTTCAAAAATCATGATCCCATGCAAAATACATCACTCAAAGTTCTCACAGTAATACCGAAGCGGTCACGCGGTTCCAGACTGTAGCGCCTAGAACCGCTCGGCCACTCCGGCAGGCCTCGTTTCTCTCATTAAAATGACCAGACAGCTGTGTAATTCTGTGTGGTACCGATGTGTAAAATTGTATAAGCAAATACCATATTAGCTAAGACTCCTTGCGTTTGCACACGCATGGTACAAAAAGTAGGCGTACCCCCATGAGGGTTGATGCAATTATACCCTCAGATGTTACAGATTAAAACTGCAGAATAAAATGTATTGCCGAAAACCTTCTCTGTATCATAGTAGTTCAAAAATATTTCTTAAAAATGTTCCAAGTACAAAAATTAGTCACTCAAATGCAGGTCTTGTAGCGCTAAACTGTGCTTCTTGCTGTAAGATAATTTCTGTCATTGGCTAACGGTACAAAATGTACCAAGTGTCGTAGTTATCGTCGCTCATAAGCAGAGTTCTCCAAAAATCAATGTTCTTACCTTTTTCATGTACAAAATTAAAGTGCTATGCGTAGAAATGTCATAATTATTGCGTTCATTGCCCTGACCTTGAAAGTACTGTACTGTAACGTATTGTTGTGTTACGAAACATACCTGCCTCATTGTAGCTATGACACAAAAGTCACTACTAAAACATGTTCTACTTTTCAGAAGAAAGCAGAAAAACTGTGCAAGCATAAACACATAGAGCGTAAAAAAAAAATTAAGATTGTGTCAGTCATTAGTAATGTCGTAATATAATCTCTCAAACAAACCGAATGCTGTGTCATCTGCAATCTGTCAGAAAGTATTTTATATAAAAATGTCTTTTCAAGTAAACCACAATGTCGCAGTAAAATCTCATCAGCAGTATATGTACCAAGTATGTAAGCCACATAGTCGTTACGTAATTGTGCAGCCAACAAGTAAAACTGTACACACAATAAGACTATATCGTCTGTTCCCCATAATACTGGTCTCGTGAAATTACTGTATTAATTGATATTCATGCCAGCTACGCAGTCAGTTTCATACGTTCTTGATTAGATAGTTGACTTCAAAACATCGCTGCATGCGAAATGTGACAAAGCGTAATAGTGACCTGAAGTGAAAAATTTAATGGCAAAGACTAAGTCAGAAAGCAAATTGTTTTACACGAGAAATTTGGTATAATCATTTGTAATGATTTTTTATTTATTTTTATTATATTATTATTATTGCTCTAATAACCAGTTACGAGGAAAGCAATAAGAAAACTGATGAAACTAAGCCTTTGGATGTATATCATTACTAGAATTCTTGTATGTTCTTAATTTACGCGTTGTGATGAAGAACTTATAGTGAAAGTCATCTAGTCGCCGTGTCGCAAAGCTGTCACTCTTACGTCGTGTCCACGGCTCCTTCTCAAGGTTTGCTGCATCTTGCCGGCTCCTTTCAGGATCTCCGGAGTACCACGTATTATTGCTTTGTAACCTTTCCATATTTCTAAATAGTTCTTCTCGTATCGGAGCTCGAGTATCCTCTGAAATGGGTAGTTCTTATACCACGTGTGCCAACTGGTCTTGTACCTCCTCATTTCTCTTTTGTACTGTGTATTAAATTGATTCTGATGTTGTTTAAATTTCCTAAAATCTTTCTACTCTTAAGTGTCAGTGAAAGCTACCGGTCTTGTTAACATTCGAATCATTATCTACCTTCGTAGATAAATTTGTTAGCTGATCAGAAAGTTCGACTACTTTTTCCGATAATGAGCTTATTTCCTCCGTGTGTTTTTCTGAACCAAATTTTAGAGTGTCCATTTGTGTTGTAATGGTATCTACTGTTCCTTTTAAGTTTTCCTGATCTTATAGAGGTTGCGTAACCGTGTCGGTAGATGCAAGAGAGTCAGTTTTAGCTGTGTGATTTTCGTGAACAATAGGTGGCAATTCTTTTGTGGCTGCTTCATGATTCTGTCATACGCTGAAAATGCCCACAAATTTGCGTTTTACCATCTTTACAAACTTTTTGACATTTAGATTCGATTTTAAGTAACTCACGTGTTTGTTCAAGCATTGTGTCTAACATTTGAGGACTTTGTCCCATTTTGTCCAACTTTTGAAGATTTTGTTCCACTGTGTCTAACGTCTGAAGGTTTTGTCCCATTTGTTGCATTAATTGTAATAACAAGACATTAGCGTCTGGAACATGTTCCTTTGTGATTTTCGGCAGTGCACTTGCACTGGTAACATTCATAAGCAGAAAACGTTTTTTGATTTAAATGAGGAAAATGTGATGACGCAAAACCTGAATCTACAGTATTTGCAAGATTTCGTTTTGTCATTTCTCATTTCTGAGGCGACCCATTGGTCGACAATACTTCTGTATTCACTAGTTGTTTATATTTATACACCATTATTTACTGTCTGATCCATGTCCCTATGCACAATTATCAAATTACTGTCTTAAATATGTGTCAGTTCGTTACAAGGTGATGGTAACAGGCTACTTTCATCCTCGCTGTAAATTATCAATTTACTTACAGCAAAATGTTACACGTGTCACACGCCATAGTTGCCACACTGTTTCACACAATAACACAAAAAAACACAATTTGAATAGCAAAAAGAAAGAAGACAAATTAAAATAGTACTGAAAGTAATAAATATCTAATTAATTACAAAAGCGACTGCGAGATGCTTAGTGAAAACCACATGCATACCACAAGTGTTTTTTCTCATTACAATACTGTACAACAATAAAAAACCGCAATTACAAAGGAAATGCTCTATACAATTACGAGTTAGCATTAAACAATAACTAATTTCTAATCATGCATTAATCATTCAAACTACAAGAAAATCATAAGATTCCAGTGAGGTATCCTCGGCTAAGTGTTGACAGATGAAACTTCTTTATTAAGTTTTTACTTAAATTGGAATCACTGAGAGGGTGAAAATTCTACATTATTTAATTCTGTAACTGCTGAGTGGAACTGAACCTAACTGAGCCTACTTTCTCTTTACTTATTCTTATCGTTTCAACACTGGCCCACAATGCCCTAGCGAAAAGCAAACTGCCTGCTCAAAAATGATAATCTGACTTCAAATAATTAACACAAAAGAATGGCAATGAATTAGAGCAAATCCTAAAATAACATATACATTTCGTAAGCCACTTACCTCACAAAAATCTTCATTACACGAACTCCTGCAATACAGCAAGCGCCAATACAGCCAGCTAAATAAAAGATTCTAACTACTGAAGGCTCAAACTACTAATAGGCATGCGGTTAGCAAAGGAAAGATTTTGTTGCAGAGCAAACAATGTATTTACCTTAAGAATGTGACAACCAGTTCAAAAATTACACAATCATCAGTAATAAATCTTAATGATGGATGTACATTCAGACCGTCCGCTCGTGCTAATACTGCAAACCTCCAACACTGCTAATTATTAACCTCTAACCTCCATCACTACTGACTACTCACTCCCGACTTCTACCACTGCTGGCTGTTCACCTCCAACTGCCATCACCACTGCCTGTTAACTTCCAACTACTATTGGTACCAGCCACAGAGTTTCTTACAGAATGCGCACAGCGCTGTCAGAGTTATTAATGCAGAGTGTTAAGTAGCGCTGCCAATATACAAACGCAGAAACAGCCTACTTACAGAGCGTTTGGTGCAGCATGATCATAAACTGCCTACTTACACAACGGATGGTGAGGCATGATCAGTAACATTTTGTCAGGTCCAGTCATTTTAGAAGACAGAATGACGGGACAGAATTGCTCGATATTTTTTGTAAAATTCGACTGCTGAACACTTTTAAGACGTTCCCTTGTCCATGCGGGCTGCAGTGTCCTGTACTTCCAGCATGACGGAGTCTCTCCACATTTTACCAGAAGTGTGAAGGAACATCTAAACAGCACTTACTCTAGTCGCTGGATTTACCGTAGCAGCATAGCGAGTAGAAGAAAAAGTGTGCTGTCTCCGCTAGTTCACAGGTTCGGCCGCGAGATGTCAGCTGCTCCGCTTGTGACCCACGCATATACATGTTATTACGCCAAACGATGCACACGAACTGATTCATTCATAAAATTTATCTAATAATATGAAAAGTAGATGGATATAATTAACTTACCTCAGCAGACATCAGCTGTCAGCTAGTTTCGATAGTTTCTGGGCAGTCTTGGAAGTTTTTGAAGGCTTCAACTCCTTCCGAATTTGTTTAATGCCAGTGAAAAACCGGCATTTCATATACTGAAGAATCAGCTTGGGAACGATGTCCATCACATGATCTTCGCAGCATCCAACGTTAGATACTTCAAGATTTATGTGGTCCAAGCCATTGAGGGAATCATAAAAAATGTCGCCCCATAAACTGTCGTCACGGGTTTTTCCACCTGCATAAGAACATTGCAGACGCCTTTTGACGGATATGTGAGCAATGTCTTTTCTGTAGAAGAGCCGTTGTCTGTAATAGATGTAAGTAAAGAGAATGAGATGTCAGACGAATTTCCACTTAGAAGGCACGAACACTTATGGCATTTTACGGCTTTTCTTGCTTGATACACCACTTAACCTGCCAGATGACAAACTAAACATTCCTTTCCTGTGGTGCTTTCAAGACTCTCCGGTATATGTTGTGGATTGGGAAGAGCCTCTGTGAAGTTTTGTGGAACACACAGCGTTTTCTTAATTACGTCTTCCATTTCCAGAATTCTGTCTCTGTTCTTCTGCTGCAAATGTCTGTCTAACGTCCGCATTTGGCATACACATGAAGTCAATGAAAATTCACAATTATGTTCGCAGTATCCGCCGGAAGATAGGGCTAGTTTTACAGTAAACGCACTGTAACATGTGCAAGCTCAAGAAGTCTATTACTGACGGGTGACCATTGCAACTCAGAGACCTTGCGATACCAAAATGACGTTCAAGTTGGTCATGATTACATTTTGCAGTCAAGACATAGCTGAAACCTTTTCCCCACAAGTATTCAAATATCTCCAATGTACTTTAAATGGTTACTCTTAGAGACTGGAGAGTTCTTTCGGAAGCAAAGCTGTTATTTTTATCGGCGAGAATGCTTTTTCATTACATTAATGCTCTGTGAGCCCCTGAGTTTTTGTACAATGCATCCTTAGGAAGCGAAGAATTAAGTGCGTCCACTACGTTGTTCATACATCTAGTGAATGATTCCGTTGAGTCACTGCCTACCAATCCTGTTGCTTTAATTTCCCTGAAGAATTTTATGCCGTTGGCTCTTGAGTTACTGAATGACTGTAGGGCTAATCCTACATTCATCCGTTGAAATGACATCGGGTTCAAGTGGGTGGAAGTTAACTTGGGGTAAACTTTTAATCCGGCAAATCCTGGGAAATTATCTTCTTCATAGACTCTGTGATAAAAATTATAGTTGACGATCTCACCGTTAAAAATTACTTCAGTTTTATCACAGAAATTATTTCTTACACACTTTATTGCGTGAACAGCGCCTGAAAATGCCCAAACCCTTCTGGTTTCGACAACAGGATTTGATATAGAGCAAGTTACTTTATTTTTTTGCCACTAATTCCAAGACATAGTCAGACCTTTTTATTCGGTTGACTGCCATCACAAGTGAATGCCATAATTCTTGTTCCGGCTTGTTCCAGCTGGACAATCACTTGAATTAATATCTTCAAGACGACGTCGCCGGAGCTGCATTGCGACTTGCACACAGAGCAACAGGTAGGATCCAGTTGTGCAACAGGGCAACAGGGGAGGAAACACGAACACGAGAACATGATTGGCAAGTTTATTCTTACAGTCGTCCGGAGTATACTCTCCTAAATCGACGAAACCATCAACTTTCAGGGAATTGTTATTAAACTGCAATTCTTCTTGGAGCTTAATTTCATAAGAAATCAGCACACCTGTTTTCATCTTGTTCTTCCAGAAAATAATTCTTAATGTTCTCCAGAGCGTTTGCATTGATTCCATATGAGCATTTGAGACCCTTTACTAAATTTTGAAGATGTGTTTCAGAAGGAAGTGGCAACACACCATGCTTCAAACAATGCCTGTATCCTTTGGGCGACTTAATTTTTAAGAGCACGCTGCCCAGAAGAAACTCGTCATCATATCGCATTCCCTTAGTCCTTTTTAATTGGCATTTGTTTATCATAGTGTCTACTATCATTTTCTGTTTCTTAGTTCGAAATGTTCTAGGAGATTTGATTAGGCTGTCTTACGCTTTTTGTCCGAGAGCTGCTTTCGCAGTAGATGGATTTCTGCATTCGCTGTTCTTAGTTTATTACGTAACCGCACAACTTCCAGCTTCTTACACTTTAATATTCTCTTTAGTGAAATGAGCGCTGCTCCTGGTACCTTTCGTACATTTTCCTCGACAGATGAAACACTGGGAAACATCGGAACTTCTTGTTAAACGTTTCCTTTACAGCAGCTACTCTTTAGTGAGTGTTTTACTGGCGGTGGTTTTCTTCTGTGTAATATTTTCGATAGATATTTCGGTACATTTTGAAATAAATGAGGGACTGCCCCTTATTTTAGAGACCACCTTCGTCTTGAAATTTTAACTTGTTTATCCTCAATGATAAACACGTAAGCTTTTATAATAAGTTCCTTACAGAAATGTGAATCATACACGAAACAATTGTGAGTTAGAATTCTGTCTTTCCGAGGAATTGCTCTGTCCCATTTTACAAATTCTACGTCTTCTTTTGGAGGCCTAAAAATGTTTACCTTTACTTTCTCGGTAGCCAGATCTGCACGTTGGAATGAAACAAGTCGGCATTTTTTATCCACCTTCAGATACGAGTAACTATATCCCTGAACACCACTTATTCACCACAGACTTCAACTCGTCAACGTTCACTAACAACACCATAAATACCCTCACAAAATAAGCACAGACAATAGCGAAACACACCTTCGGATAAAACAAAACCTCGCGAACTTGAGTCTAGGACACTCCTCAGAGACATTCACTGGACTGATGTTTACAGTGCTCATGGCATGAATGAAAAACATAACACTTTTGCTAATAAAGTGCTTACCTTATTCGAACACTGTTTTCCCCCAAATCTCACCAATGTTAGAGCAAAGTCTACAAAGAAGCCATGGATTACTCAAGGAATAGGGGTACCTTGTAAAACAAAAAGAGAACTGTATCTGTCAATCCGAAACAGTTCCGATGTTGATGCTATAGCACATTACAAGAAATACTGCAAAATATTGAAGACTGTAATATGGACGTCAAAGCAAATACATTACAAGGAAAAGATAGTCATATCAGATAACAAAATAAAGACAATATGGGATATAGTGAAGGAGGAGACCGGTAGAACCAGACAAGAAGAGGAAAAAATAGCATTAAGAGTAAATGATAAATTGGTGACAGATGTGTACAGTGTTGCAGAATTTTTTAACAACCATTTTATAATTGTTACTGCAAAGATGGTGTTGTCAGGTTTGATAGATGCTGCTATGGAATACCTCAGACCAGACATTTCAAGTAACTTCCATAATATGAATTTGACCCTCACTACCCCAACAGAAATAATGTCCATTATAAAATCTTTAAAATCAAAAACATCTAGTGGGTATGATGAAATATCAGCAAAGTTAATTAAACAATGTGATTTTGAGCTAAGTAATATATTTAGCTATCTGTGTAACCAGTCCTTTGCCAGCAGAATATTTCCTGAATGGTTGAAGTATGCTGAAGTTAAGCCACTGTTTAAGAAGGGAGATAAAGAAATAGCATCAAATTTCCGTCCAAATTCACTGTTGCCAGCATTCTCAAACATTTTAGAAAAAGTAATGTACAGTCGGCTTTATAACCGTCTTATCTCAAATAACATACTGTCAAAGTCACAGTTTGCCTTTCTAAAAGGTTCTGATATTGAGAAGGATATCTAAACTTACAGTGAAAATGTGCTTAATTCATTAGACAAAAATTGCAGGCAACTGGTATATTTTGTGATCTGTCAAAGGCATTTGACTCTGTACGTCACAATATCCTTTTAAGTAAATTAGAATATTATAGTGTAACAGGAAATGCTGCAAAATGGTTCAAATCTTATATCTCTGGCAGGAAACAAAGGGTGTTATTAGAAAAGAGACATGTATCAAGCTATCAGGCATCATCCAACTGGGAACTAATTACTTGTAGGGTCCCACAAGGTTCCATTTTGGGGCCCTTAATTTTTCTTGTGTATATCAATGACCTTACATCAGTAACATTACCAGATACCAAGTTTGTTTTGTTTGCCAATGATACAAACATTGCAATAAATAGCAAAACAAATGTAGTCTTAGAAAGATCAACTAATAAAATATTTGTGGACATTACTCACTGGTTCCTAGCCAATCTTTGTCACTAAACTTTGAAAAAACACAGTACATGCAATTCAGAACTTCTAAGGGGTGTCCCACGAGTATATGTCTAACATACGATGACAACAAGATAGAAGAAGTGGACTGTGTTAAATTCTTGAGATTACAGCTAGATCATAAATTCAACTGGGAGGAGCACACCACAGAACTGCTGAATCGTCTTAACAAATCTCTGCAATGCGAATTTTGTCAGACGCAGGGGATATAAAAATGAAAAAGCTGGCGTATTATGCTTACTTTCATTCCATAATGTCATATGGGATTATTTTTTGGGGTAATTCATCAAGCCAAGCTAAAGTTTTCCGGGCACAAAAACGTACAGTAAGAGTTATATGTGGTGTGAACTCAAGAACATCCTGCAGAAGCCTGTTTAGGGAACTAGGAATACTAATTACTGCT
This sequence comes from Schistocerca gregaria, assembly GCF_023897955.1. Lineage (NCBI taxonomy): Eukaryota > Metazoa > Arthropoda > Insecta > Orthoptera > Acrididae > Schistocerca > Schistocerca gregaria. The sequence continues at coordinate 542,579,088 of NC_064925.1, forward strand.
TCTCAATATATTTATTCCTTAATGAAATTTGTCATTAAAAATATATCACTTTTTCAAACCAATAGCTCAATTCATGGAATCAATACTAGAAATAAGAATAATCTTCACAAGGATTGAAAGTCACTTAGTCTTGTACAAAAAGGTGTGCATTATTCAGGAACACACATTTCAATAACTTGCCAGCAGCCATAAATAGCTTAACAACCAATGACATTCACTTTAAGAGAAGCCTAAAGTATTTCTTGGTGGCCAACTCCTTCTACTCCATTGATGAATTCCTCAGTAAAACCAATATATAACTTCTGCACAATGTCAGTGCAGTAATGTGTTCATTGTAAATATGTGTGTGTGTGTGTGTGTGTGTGTGTGTGTGTGTGTCTAAGTACAATCTAACTTCTGGACCATTTCAGTGCAGAATGTGTTCACTGTAAATAAGTATTATAGTAGTTGTATTACATGTTTATTATCTCGTAAATGATTAAAAAACTTTTAAATTTTAAATTCAGTGCATTGGTAGTTGTAAAATGACTTTTCATATAGTGTCCATTAAAAATGACAATCATTCCACTTGGGAGCTGTGAAATGGTACACTAGCTTATTTGTTTTAGTTGTAAATATTTGCCATGTATTGTTGTTTTTCTGACATGTTCCACATCCTGGAAGACCCCCTCACTACGGATAAATTGGAATGAAAGTAAATCTAATCTAATCTAATCTAAAGCGACAGTGCTGTTCGTAGTTCGCAGGCACGCCACCCGTCCTACGCTGCTTGTGTTAACGGGCGGGGAGTCAGCACACTTTCTCTTCTACTCGTTATGGAAGTAGCAAAACTAACTGGCTACCGAGATCGCCGACCTTGCGCCATTATATTTTTGTTTATGTGGTTGGCTGAAGTCTGAGTGGTACAATCGAAAGGTGAATACGCGAGATGAACTGCTTAAACGCATCATGGACATTGCTACCCTCATTAAGGAACGTGTAGAACCACTCAGATAAGCAACACAGCATGTTCTGCCAAAGGGTGCACAAATTTACTCAAGCTGAAGTAGGACTGTTTGAATATTTATTGTGACCTGTACAATAGCTGTAGTGTGATGTGTACGATAATGGTTAGCAGTAAATGTACTAAAAATACGTATTTTTCAATTGGTACTTTGTAAAACGCATGTTGTAATGTTTACTAATCGTTGTGTATGCGTAAACCTGACAATGTAATGAGTAAAATAGAAATTAAATAACAATGTACAGCGTGTCCAACGTGTTCATAAATAAAGATCCAGTTTTAAAATGGTGTAGAAAGAAGAAAACTATTGCTCAGAATGACGTCAAATTTGAACAGAACATTACTGACGCAGTGGGAAACATCATGGAATATTGTCTGCGTGTCAACATGTTCTTGAACTTAGAGACAGAAATGGGCTTCGTCTGTCTACGGGATGTTTCATGGCCATTCATACGAGCAAGAAATTTCAGAGCGAACGTTCGTCTTGCTGGCAGGTCAGCATGAACTGGATTTTGAACTGATAGCAATGCAGGATGTTTCGTAGGATTTTATGCTTCGTGCTTGCAGGCATGACCAGCGCTCGGACAATACCCCATGCACGGCATGTTTGCGCACCACCTCTCGACCGCTCCTGCAATGCTGTGGCCACATTTTCGACAGACGTCTGATTAACTGCTTTACTCCCTCTGCCACACTGCTCTTCAAAAGTGGTTCAAATTTGACGACATTCTGAGGAAGGGTCAATTTCTACAGCGTTTTGAGACTGGAATTTTGACTAAGGGCGCTCTGTACCTTAAGTGTTTGCTATTTCGGAAACCACTCGGAACAGGACATATATCCATACGATTCCATTCCGTTCAGCCGGTCACAGCAGCGCGCATTCTGAATTTCTCCTCCCCGAACGTGCCTGCAAAACATAAAAAAATACATTATAACTGCTCTGTTACTTTGCGCGATTGCCGTTAAGTTTGGCAGCAGCTACCGGAAGAAAAATACAGAAGCCGTTTCATTTATGGAAACATTATTCTTCCGTCGAGAGCGGAAATAGCGGGGAAAGGAGGTTCTTGAAACAGATTTTCGACGCTCACACAATATGGAGATGTTTGATTCAGTGCAAGAGCGGTGCCGAAAATTTGCATGGGTGACTTATGAAAACATAGCTGGAGAGAGAAAATGTAACGATAGGTCCAAGTGATCAAGGCTTCTCACGCAAAAAATTCTCAGTTTAAGAAAACTCTGCTACATTATCAAGAAACTGTCTCATATTCTACGTCTACATCTACATATATACTATGCAAACCCCGGTGAGGTGCACGGCAGAGAATGCGTCCCATTCTACAAGTTATTTGGCTTTTCTCCTGTTTCATTCACGTATGGAGCTTGGGAAGAACGGTTGTTTGGATACCTCTGTGCGTGTGGTCATTGTTATATTCTAATCCTCACGATCCCTGTATGACCTACACGTATAGGGTTGTAGAAGACCCTAGGACCCTAGAGCAATCATTTAAAGCTAGTTCTTGAAACTTTGTTAATAGAATTTGTCGACATAGTTTACATCTGTCTTCAAGTGTCTGTCAGTTTAATTCCTTCAATATCTCTGTGACACTCTTCCAAAGGATTTAACAAACCTGTGACCATTCGTACGGCTCTTCTCTGTATACGTTCAATATCCCTGTTAGTCTTATCTGGTACGAGTCCCACAGACTTGAGAAATGTTTTAGAACCGGTCACATGAGTGATTTGTAAGCAATCTCTTTTGTAGACTGATTGTACTTCCCCAGTATTCTACCAATAAATCGAAGTCTACCACTTGCTTTACCCACGACTGATCCTTTGTGATCATTCCATTTCATATTCCTACAAAGTGTTACATCCAGGTATTTGTATGAGTTGGCCGATTCCAACAGTGGCTCATTGATATTATAGTCGTAGGGTACTATGTTTCTTCGTTTTGTGAAGTGCCAAATATAACGTTTCTGAACATTTAAGCAGTTTGCCAATCTCCGCACCACGTTGAAACCTTACCAAGATCTAACAGCTTCTCTCAAATAGTATTTCATTACAGATAACTGCACCGCGCGGCATTAGCCGAGCGGTCTAAGGCGCTGCAGTCATGGACAGTGCAGCTGGTCCCGGCGAAGTTTCGAGGCCTCCCTCGGGCATGGGTGTATGTGTTTGTCCTTAGGATAATTTAGGTTAAGTAGTGTGTAAACTTAGGGACGGATGACCTTAGCAGTTAAGTCCCATAAGATTTCACACACATTCCATTTCAGAGATAACTGCATCATCTGCAGAAAGCCTTATTTTATTATTAGTATTGTCTATAGCACATGAACAGCAAGGGTCCCTGGGCACACCCGAAGTTGCTTCTACATAGGACGATGACTCTCCATCGAAGATGACATGATGTGTCCTCCCTACGACAAAGTCCTCAATCCAGTCACAAATTTCACTTGATACCCCATAAGATCTTACTTTTGACAATAAGCATATGTGCGGTACTGAGTCAAACGCTTTTCGGAAATCAAGAAATGCTGCAACTACCTGGTTACGTCCATCCAAATCTGTCACCATGTCACGCGAGAAAAGAGCGAGTTGGGTTTCTCATGATCGATGTATTCTAAATCCATGCTGGTTGGTATAGAGGAGGTCATTATGTTCAAGATACCTCATTATGTTTGCGCTCAGAGTATGTTCTAAGCTTCTACAATAACTCGATGCCAGGGATATTGGACGCTAGTTTTGTGGATCACTTCTACCTGCCCTCTGGTAGGCGATTGTGACCCGTGCCTTTTTCCAAGAACGGGACACGGGTTTTTGTTCAGGTGATTTACTACAGATTGTAGTTAGAAGAGGGGCAAACTCAGCCGCAATTTCCGTATAAAATCTGACATGAATTCCATTGGGCCCTACGAGGATTAAACAGGGACAGTTCTCCGAGGTTTCCTTTGAAAAGGAACATTTGAAAATTGAGTTAAGCATTTCAGCTTTTGCTTTGCTACCCTCAATTTCAGTTCCTGATCCACTCTCTAGGGACTGGATACTAACTTTGGTACCAGTAACAGCCTTTACATACGACCAGGATTCCTTAGGTTCTGCGAAAGATTACTTGGCAATATTCTGATCCGGTAGTCTTTGTAGGCCTCACGCATAACTGTCTTGACAGCCAAAAGCGCTTCATTGAGCATCTCTCTATCTATAGCCTAACCTTTTCTTTTTCACCTACTATGCAGTTTCTTTAGAAGTTTCGTTACAGTGACTGTATGGTGGTTCCCTCCAATTATGAACTGTTCTACTGGATACATACTATACAGTGAGTGGTCAACTATTCTTTGAAACTCGAGCGAGAGTTTCTCTACATTCTCCTGACCTGTGCTGAAAGTTTCAAGTTCCTCATCGGGATATGACACTACAGATTTTTTTTATCTAGTTCACTGAACATACATATCTTTCTATTTGTTTTAGTTGTCCTTTGTACTTTGGTAATCATTATTGCCACAACTGCTTCAACGTCAGTAATACCAGTTTCGATGGAGGACATCCTCAAAGAGGTTCAGATACATTTGTTGCAGTTAGATACAACATATTTCCATCATGAGTAGGGTTCCCAACTATCTGTCTAGGTAGTTTTCAGAGAAGGTATTTACTAAAGTTTCACAGGATGTTAGAAAAGCGAAGTAGATGAAGTTAAGGTGCTCTGCTACCTAGGCAGCACAATAACCAATGACAGACGGCGCAAGGGGGACATAAAAAGCAGACTAACATTGGCAAACAGGGCATTCCTGGAGAAGAGAAATTAACTAGTATCAATCATTGGCGTCAATTTGAGGAAGAAGTTTCTGAGAATGAACGTTTGGAACACAGCATTGTATGGTAGTAAATATTATATTCTCAGAAAAACCGAATCTGAAGAGAATCGAAGAGAGATGTGATGCTACAGTACAAAGTTGAAAATTTGGTGGACTGACAGGGTAAGGAATGAGAAGATTCTCCGTAGAATCTTTGAGAAAATGCATATATGGAAAACACTGACAAGAAGAATGGACAAGATCATACGACATCTTTTAAGACATCATGACTAACGCCCTTTGTAATAGAGGCGGTAAAAACGCGAACCCACGCGAATTGTAAATGATTGCGAAAACACTCTTGATCTCTTAGCCACAAACAATCCAGAGCTAATAGAGAGCATCATGACTGATACAGGGATTAGTGATCACAAGATCGTTGTAGCTAGGCTCAATACCGTTTCTTCCAAATCCACCAGAAACAAACGCAAAATAATTTTATTTAAAAAAGCGGATAAAGTGTCACTAGAAGCCATCCTAATAGGCAATCTCCATTGCTTCCGAACTGACTATGCGAATGTAGACGAGATGGGGGTCAAATTCAAAGATATAGTAGCAACAGCAATTGAGAGATTCATCCCTCATAAATTGGTAAGAGATGGAACTGATCCCCCATGGTACACAAAACAGGTCCGAACGCTGTTGCAGAGGCAACGTAAAAGCATGCGAAGTTCAGAAGAACACGAAATCCTGAAGATTGGCTAAAATTTACAGATGCGCGAAGTTTGGCACGGACTGCAATGCGAGATGCCTTTAATAGGTTCCATGACGAAACATTGTCTCGAAATTTGGTAGAAAATCCGAAGAAATTCTGGTCGTATGTAACGTACACAAGCGGCAAGACGCAGTCAATACATTCGCTGCGCAGTGACGATGGTACTGTTACCGACGACTGTGCCGCTAAAGCGTAGTTATTGAACGCAGTTTTCCGAAATCCCTTCACCAGGGAAGGCGAATGGAATATTCCAGAATTTGAAACCGAACAGCTGCTAGCATGAGTTTCTTAGAAGTAGATACCTTAGGGGTTGCGTAGCAACTCAAATCGCTTGATACGGGCAAGTCTTCAGGTCCAGATTTATACCGATTAGGTTCCTTTCAGATTACGCTGATACAATACCACCCTACTTAGCAATCATATACAACCGCTCTCTCACCGACAGATCTATTCCTACAGATTCGAAAATTGCGCAGGTAGCACCAGTGTTTAAGAAGGGTAGTATGAGTAATCCATCGAACTACAGACCTATATCATTAACGTCCGTTTGCAGTAGGGTTTTGGAGCATTTACTGTATTCAAACATTATGAATCGCCTCGAAGGGAACGATCTATTGATACATAATCAGCATGGTTTCAGAAAACATCTTTCTTATGCAACGCAACTAGCTCTTTATTCGCACGAAGTAATGGCCGATATCGACAGGGGATATCAAGTTGCTTCTGTATTTCTAGATTTCCGGAAAGCTTTTGACACCGTTCCTCACAAGCGACTTCTAATCAAGCTGCGGGCCTATGGGGTAGCGTCTCAGTTGTGGGACTGGATTCGTGATTCCCTGTCAGGAAGGTTGCAGTTCGTAGAAATAGACAGCATCGAGTAAAATTGAAGTGATATCAGGTGTTCCCCAGGGAAGCGTCCTGGGAACTCTGCTGTTCCTGATCTATATAAATGACCTGGGTGACAATCTGAGCAGTTCTCTTAGGTTGTTCGCAGATGATGCTGTAATTTACCGTCTAGTAAGGTCATCCGAAGACCAGTGTCAGTTGCAAAGCGATTTATAAAATATTCTCTTAGGTTGTTTGCAGATGATGCTGTAATTTACCGTGTAGTAAGGTCATCCGAAGACCAGTGTCAGTTGCAAAGCGATTTAGAAAAGATTGCTGTATGGTGTAACAGGTGGCAGTTGACGCTAAATAACGAAAAGTGTGAGGTGGTCCACATGAGTTCCAAAAGAAATCCGTTGGAATTCGATTACTCGATAAATAGTACAGTTCTCAAGGCTGTTAATTCAACTAAGTACCTGGGTGTTAAAATTACAAACAACGTCAATTGGAAAGACCACATAATATAGCGGGGAAGACGAGCCAAAGGTTGTGTTTCATTGGCAGGACACTTAGAAGATGCAACAAGTCCACTACAGAGACAGCTTACACTACACTCGTTCGTCCTCTGTTAGAAATTGCTGTGTGGTGTGGGATCCTTACCAGGTGGGATTGACGGAGGACATCGAAAGGGTGAAAAAAAGGGCAGCTCGTTTTGTATTATCACGTAATAGGGGAGAGAGTGTGGCAGATATGATACGCGAGTTGGGATGGAAGTCATTAAAGCTAAGACGTTTTTCGTCGTGGCGAGATCTATTTACGTAATTTTAGTCACCAACTTTCTCTTCCGAATAGGAAAATATTTTGTTGAGCCCAACCTACATAGGTAGGAACGATCATCAAAATAAAATAAGAGAAATCAGAGCTCGAACAGAAAGGTTTAGGTGTTCGTTTTTCCCGCGCGATATTCGAGAGTGAAATGGTGGAGAGATAGTATGATTGTGGTTCGATGAACCCTCTGCCAAGCACTTAAATGTGAATTGCAGGGTAATCATGCAGATGTTGATGTAGATGAACGGTAGAGGAAGGCATGATTGGAATACATCCAGCAAATAATTGAGGACGTGGAAGAATTTGAAGATACTGCACGTAGGACTTCTTCTCTTAGCCCCACATGTTTTTTGAGATACATGGATGATATTCTGATCGTTTGGCCATGTGGAATGGAAGCTCTTCATCGGTTTTTAGATCGTTTTAACTGCCTTCATTCACGCATCAAATTTTCGATGGCAATTGAAAAAGATGGTATATTACCTTTTTTGGATGTTATAATACGCGAAAGGACCGCTACTTCCATACTACCAGTTGTCATCCGTCGCATCAACGCATGGGAGTTTTACGTATTCTGGTTTTAGAGCTTATGCGGTTTCGAATTTTGATAATTTGACGCAGGAACTGAATTACCTTAAGGTTGTTTTCAGGAAAATTGGATATGTTGATCACGATATTGTTCGTGTTTCTCAATTTGGACCACCATGTGAGCCAACAATGGACACTTCTAAATCAGTTGCTTCTTTACCCTTTGCGGGAGTTTCTTCGAAAATGTCAAGAATCCTCAGAAAATGCGGTCTTAAAAGTGTCCTTTTGCTTTCACCAACACTAGGGTCCTTTTGGATATGTTGAAGATGATTTGGAATTGAGGAAGCGTGTAGTATAAAAAATTCCCTCTCCTTGCGGGAAGGCTTATATTGGACAGAGTATTCGTACGGTTCATGACCGACGTGTGGTACATGAACGTCACATGCGTTTGCTCCAGCCTGAAAAACCTGCCGTCGCTGAGCATTGTCTCAATGAAGGACGTAGTACGTCATTTAAAGAGACGCAAATTATTGCTCCGGCCTCCAGTTGCTGGGTTTATGTACTTAAGGAATCCATCGAAACACGATTAGCCAATGACATTGTTAACAGAGATGGTCTTCCTTTAAGCAGGATGTGGCATCCTGTTTTATCAGATAAAAAAAAACTAACGGTCTGGTTTTCGACTGACTGTATCTTAATTTACGTTTCGTTGGTTTCTACCGTCGCCGGCAGTGCAATTCTTCGCTTCAGAGAGGGCAGTTCTTTCGCTTCTGGCGCACGCCCAACGCCCTGTCCCCGAGATATAAAGGAACCACCGTATCTGATGTTACCTCAGTTCCGGCGTGATTGGGCACCTGTAATCGCTCCTGAACATGGCAGCCGTTGGACCGTCAAGACGATGAAATCCGGCCGCATACTTGTGAAGTGCATCAACAGGTGAAACTCTTAATTTCAAGTAATAATTTACAGTGTACCAGTCCAACCAAGTAATTACTTCCAGAAACTTATTAATTTTATAACAGGTACCACATAGGTCACGAAGCACACAGAAACCTATTAAACACGAACGCGGAACACGAAAAATTTCTGTGGCTGCTGAAAGAGGACTTCTTTCTACAGTTGAAAGCGTCTGCTGGATCACAGATATGTGAACATCTGAATATAATGTAAGCTACGTAGCTGTTGTAGCACATGTAATAACAGTTTGTTCACAGACGTTTTGAATCATAATGTTTGAGAAATTTCGTACTATGCATTATGTTTTCGTCTCTTATGGAAAAATACGCTACCAATAATTAAATTTAGGCTTTTATTCCTTTTTGACAACCACGCGCAACTGGACACCAGATTTATTGAAAAATCTCTATATTTATCTTTCCTGTAATTTATCTCATTTCCATAACACAGAAGTTCACGACTACAGTCAAGGATGGAAATACTCTTAGTGCTCTAAACGTGTCACTGCTTCTGTGTCAGCACTATGCCACTGCTTGCGTAGTACACTCTGCATTTGGCAGAGTTCACCTGTACCGAAGGGACGAATACGTTACAGCCAAAAGCATCATTTAGCCCAGCTGGAGCTATTTCCGAGGCATCACTGCAATTTAACGCCCACGATTCAACGTTCCGAAGTACTGAAGATGTTTCAGACGTGCGAGAAAAATGGATGGGTGGCTAACATATTAATGAGCCACGGCTGCAGCGCGGAAGGACTGCAAGGGAACGTTCTTAAAGACCGAGTACATTGGAGGCTCGCAAATAACACGATGACCGCACAGAGCTACGGGCGTTGAACGAAATGTGGAAACTACGCGAGAAATGCGTGCTTCAACGTAACTTCAGACGCTGGTCAACCCTGCGAGTTGCGCTGTTGTGTTCGACCACGAACATTGCGGTCGTGGTGCCGGCGTGAATGCCGGCACTACCACAAGTTCCCTGCTGCTATGCTTTCCAGCTTGGTTGACAGCAGCTGAAAATCGACCTGACTACTGTGAAGCAACTGGCAACTACTTCAAAACGGTGTGTTGGAAGAGCTCAAGAGAGTCGTGCACCTGTGATGCCTCTTCCAGAGGTACCTCAAATACTATCTTCTCCTTTGATACTGTCTCCTCTGCAGGAAGTACGGGATCAGTCATTACACGTCAATTTCACTGCGAGTGGTGTGTCAGTGGTACATCTAGGCGTCCTGTACAGGGTGGACAGGGACAAGAGGGGACTCGGGCGTTGTAGAGGACCCTATAACCAAGAAGTTTGAGGTGCTGTCTTTCACTGAAACTAAGCCAGTTGGACTCACTTCACCTATTTTTGGGAAACCTGTTTTGTCCAGTGTCAAGAAGAGACAAAAGTAAAAGGGTAGGGGTATATTAATCGTCGGCTGTTCAAGCATTCAGCAAATGATGGTTCCCCTTTGAGAAATGGCAGCAAGGGACAGGAAAGGACTCCAGGTACATTCAGTGTGTATGGCTGTGGGCCTTATTCAACATGTTGAAGAGGTTATTCCGGCAGCCATTGCCGGAACAAGGAGGATCCAGCTGCAGATTGTGGCGCATATTGGAACAAATGACCCCTGCCGTATGGGCTCTGAGGTCATTCTTGGGTCATTCCACCGAATGGCAGAGAAGGCTGAAAAGACGAGCTTTGCGAGTGGAGTTTCAACGAAGCTCACAATTTGCAGCATTATCTCCATAACTGATCGTGGCCTTCTCGTTCTGAGGCGAGTGGAAGGACTGAACCAGGTACGTCGAAGGTTCTGTGACAATCTAGGCTACTATATCACTTCCTGGGCTTGCGACGTAGGGTTGAGAACTGTAGGGTCCCCCTAAATAGGTCAGGTGTGCACTACACATCAGAGCCTGCTACTCAGGTAGCTTCCTGTGTGTGGGTTGTACCAAGGGTTTTTAGATTAGACGACTCTCCATCCAATCAAGATAACGATAGCCGTAGAAAACCAGAAGCGTCAGTGTAAGATCGAAATAAATGCCTCCCACAGATGAGGGTATTACAGTCCTAATGGTAAACTGCCAAAGCATTCCCAACGAAGTGCCAGAGCTTGAAGCCCTCCTGAAAAGCAGTGAAGCTCTCATAATACGAGGTTCAGAAAGCTGGTTGAAACTTGAAGTTGATAGCAGTGAAATTGTTCGGCAAAATTTAAATGTATATAGATAGGATAAAAATTTCCAAATGTGTGCTTTTCTATTCGTGAGTGGAACGTAATACATGCCCCACTCGAAAGTGGCCCCATAAACGTGTGTAGTAATGCCGCTGAAAATGCAACGTGTAAGCTGTGACGTGGCATAACTACACTCTGCAGTGTCGTTTAAAGCCGCGTACACACTGCCACTGGAAACACTTTTCTATGGGAAACATTGTTTTCTTCGATGTTTCGCAAATGTTTCCAACTTTGTTTCTGCTCTCTGTTTCCGTCCACACTTGCGGCAAACATTTCTCGTTGCGTGTTCACGCAGTCTGCATTGCTCCTTGTGTTGTTGTATTCGTATCGCCTGCTGCTGCGTTATGTCTACTGTCGAAGAAACAATAATGATATGTGGTGCTGCATCATTAATACTAGAAGGTTTACACAAACAAAATGAAAGGCGTCCTCGTCGGTGGTGGAGAAAAATATTCTATAGAAGAACTGGCGGAAATAACTTGCTACGTGAGCTGAGTATGGAAGACGGCTCTGGCTTCCGTAACTTTACTCGGATATCATCTACCGATTTTGAATATCTGGCAAATATGATTTCATCATTTGTTTAAAAAACAAAAAAGACACGAATTTCAGGAAAGCGATTTCAGTCAACCAAAGGCTTGCACTTACTCATCGTTTTCTGACAACAGGAGATTCATTTCAGACCCTTGCTTATTTATTTCAATTTTCGAAGCAAGTAATATCTCAAATAGAACCTGAAGTATGTTTAGCTCTGGTGGAAGTACTGAAGAATTATGTAAAGGTAAGTAAATGAAAAACATCGTTAAATAAGCATATTTTCGAAATGGTATTATTTCTCAATTACATTACATATCTCATCAAACACAATTTCAATTGTGTTGTCACTGTCTTCATAACTCCTAAATGTAACAAGGGAATTATTACTTGATGATGATGATGGCCCTGCCACATTCATACCCACTGTCGACTGCTGTTTCATTAGCACTTCATTAAGCAAAGCCACTGTTTTTGCTCTTTCCGTAAAACTGATGCCACAATGTACTACATTCATCGTTCTTGTTCTCTTCTTGTCTTTGCAGCACTTTAGTTAATAATTGAGACGCAGTCTTCCAGGGTTGCTACATATCATTTTTCTTGGCAATCCTAATTTTTCGTGGTGGAGGACTGGAAGGTCCAGCCGCAACCTCTTTATCTTCATTCGTGCCCTCTGGCGAATGTACTTAAACCTGAAATCAAATTTATTTCTTTCAGATATCTGCGACTGAAAACGACTGGCCTGAAACAGTATGTTTGTTTTCACAGACTCTTCAGTTCCCCCACTGTTTCGGAGCAATTGATGGGAAAGATATCGTGCTACAGTGCCGTGTTGGTAGTGGAAGTGAATATTGTAATTATAAAGGTTCACTCAGCATCGTGTGCTTGCTGTCGTCGACGCCAGCTACAACTTTTTGTACGCAGAAATCTGCTGCCAGGGCAGAATATCAGATGGTGGTGTGTTCAAAAACGCGAGCATAAGTGAGTTAATTAACAAAAAGAGACTTAAGTTGCCACAATCTGAATGCTTAACAGGTGGCACAAAGGCCCTACCATATGCTTTTGTAGCAGCTGATGCTGTTCCCTTACGGGAAAACATTATGAAACCCTACCCGGGAAAACATGTTACCGGTTCAAAAGAGAGAATTTTTAATTACAGACTTTCTAGGGCAGAATGGTCGTTGAGAACACTTTCGGCATTATGGCTTTAGTTTTTCGTGTGTTTAAAAAACCTATGTTGCTACAATCGGTGAAGGCAGAAACTGTCACACTTACAGCTGTATCTCTCCACAATTTTTAGGGTGAAATGCTGAGGCAAGGAACCAGTACACCCCACATGGAAGCTTTGATTCCTACGATTTACAAACAGGTGAGATGAGTACAGGCACATGGAGACGAGATGATACTGCATCAGTTTTCATTGCAGCACACAATATACCAAGGAAAGCTGCTTAAACGAATAAACAAATTCGAGACGAGTTTGCTAACTATTTTTTAAGCCCACAAGGAAGTATACCGTGCCAAAATAACTATGGGTAAATGTGACTGTATACCATTAAATACAAATAAAGACAAACAAGCATAATTTTCGCACTTCATTTTTCGCGGTATCTGTTGTCTCCTTCGGCACATGAACTTCGTCCAAGAAGTGCAGCAGCCGATAGTCGAACCAGTTGGAATCATATGCAGTGTGTGCACCACTACCAGATGGTCTGCTGGAAATAAATTTTCTTTTCTCACGCCTGTAACTAACCACGAGCTATCGTATCTTTTTTTCTACACTCTCCTTGTCCGTGCCAAAAGCTGCTGCAATTTTTGCAAGTGCATCGTGTTATTTAACAGTGATTTTATATTCCTTGCTCCGGACGTTCCATAGGCAATCCTCCCTCTGGTACATGGCTACATGATAATTAAATCAACAATTTGTTGCCTTGGCCATTCCATTATTTTAGAAAAAGAAAGCGGAAAAGACTATAGTAAACACAACACCACTTAACAGTTGACGACATATACACACACACGCTAGCGCCGTGCAGCGGTGACAAGAGGTAGCTAGCCTGAAAGATTGTTTCCTGTGATCTGTACCGACACTGCTACGGATAGATCTTTGTATACTTCGAAACATGTTTCCAAATGGTGTCCACATCAAACACCCGGAAACATTTTTTGCAAACAAGTTGCAGGCCCAGTGTGTACACGGCTTAACGCAACAGTGTGTTTCCACGCGTCACTGTGGCTGGAGCTCGGTGTTGAGTGTTTAGTGACAATGCAACTGTATTCTGTCGAAGACGGCGTGTTCCTTGTGGTTGGAGAGCAGTGGAACGCGTTGTATCTTCATGGCGAGGACCGACCGCCATTATAGGAAGAAAAAGTGACTGATTGAAACAATGGTTGTTGGCCTCTCCTGCAAAGTCCGTTCGGTGTTTATCTTTGGAATTTGGAATGTCAGGGAGCATATGTCACAGGGTTGCGAAGAAAGTGGGCATGTACCCATGCAGGTTTACAGTTGTTGAGCAACTGAATGTCAATGAAAAAGACAAACGCATTACATTTTGCCATTGGTTTCAGCAAATTATTGCTCAGAAGCCAGGAATATTGCAGTACACATGGTTCAGTGATGAGGCGTAGTGCCGCCTCTCTGGCTATGTAAACTCTCAGCCTAATGAAAATCCACATGCACTGTCGAACAACCCCTGTATCCAAACACGACTGGCGGGTTCTGTGCAATATCACAGTGTCGCATCATCGGACCAATTTGTTTGGAGTCCATTGTGCAAGTGCAGTTTACATCGAAATGTTTCGACAGTTTGTGAACCAGTTGGACAATGAATAATTTACTCTAGGCAGGTACCAGAAGGATGGCTCCGCATGCCACAAGTATCGAGTGACCATGGCTGAGTCAGCCGTTGTGGCCGAGAGGTTCTAGGCGCTTCAGTCTGGAATCGCGCTGCTGCTATGGTCGCAGGTTTGAATCCTGCCTCGGGCATCGATGTGTGGGATGTCATTAGGAAAGGTAGGTTTAAGTAGTTCTAAGTCTAGGGGACTGATGACCTCAGATCAGAATTCATTTAGTCCTTAGAGCCATTAGAATCATGGTTGAGTTCGAATCATTTTTCCCTGGTAGAGTGATTTCGAAAGGACAATGGCCCCCAAGGGCACCTCGTTTAACAGCACCTGACTTTTTCTCTCGGGTGACTTAAAAGGCAAGGTCTATAGGAACAAACCACACAACCTGGAAGATTTACGAGAGAACATGATCCGCAAAATCCAGTGACACCAGAGTTATTGGCACAACATTCGGGAATCTGCAGCGTCGTCTTCAACTTTGTTTACAAGTATAGGGCGATCACTTCCAGCACCTTTTGTAATTCACATATGTTTCCCCACGAACAAGGTAAGAGATGTTCATTTCACTTCCTAACTGTATGCAAAGCCTTTAAGTGTAATTTCAGCAAATGTTTGTTTGTGGGGCCCGTTTCGAGTGGACCGAGCGAGGTGGCGCAGTGCTTAGCACACTGGACTCGCATTCGGGGAGATCCGCCTCCGGTAATCCTGATTTAGGTTTTCCGTCACTTCCTCAGATCGCTTCAGTCAGATGTCGGGATAGTTCCTTTGAACTTTTCTAATCCGAGCTTCTGTTCCGTCTCTAATGTCCTCTTTGTCGACCCTCCTCCTCCTTTCGAGTCTGACCTCCTGTATTTGTTTAATAGGCAGAACTCTGGAACAGGTTTATTTTAATAGCTACGCTGAGTATCGCCAATCCAATTTAAAAAGTGGTGTTTAAGTCGGTGGCACCTTCCCCCATTTTTTTCCCCTTGGCACTACTTCAGAAGCATGGCCTATGTGTATCACCCCGTAACTCCTTCGTCCTGTCACTCTAAAAACAATCAGTACGGTCGTCTACACTAACGAGTTAAACTGCAGGCACAACTCACACACTTCATGTAGGGGAGATGTGCTCAAAGAAAGAAAATATTTACAACTAAGGGGCTCTGCCTTTCGGGCTCAACAGGCTAGCAATGGTATACGAATCTACTGTTATGCAATCGCTTACACTATTTCATTTCATATTCATAGCAGAAGTACACGTTGAGTTACCTGTTAGATGTGTGACGTTCGCGTAACATCATCGTGGAAGAAAATGACTACCTGAAATTAAATCTTCAACACATCAAGCGGATTACATATCAAGGCTACCACCGAGCTGGAGACGCAAGAAATCTTCATCAACTCTGGTATTGATTTTAAACATTATAATATAGGAAACGTTACTATTAATTGAACTTATCGTCGTTTACCATAGAAGACATCAGTAGAGTAAATCCATGTGTGAATACAAAACCAGCTCTGAAGACACGAGTAGTGGGACTGTACCAGTACAAGCACCAAGGCCCCACTTTTCTCCTCATGTAAACAAATCGGCCACTTGGCCAAGCGTCCTTATGTGGACAAACCAGTGAAGTTTATGACCTTAATATAAACAAACTGGCTGCACATGGACTTAACTATGTTTACACAGGTCTACTTTATGACCAAATGCTTTTTAGCCTAACCTTAATCACCATAATTGATGACCCACTATAGTGACTGTCACATGCTTTGAACATTATCTTAATTCCCATAATTTACAACACAAAAAATGACCACTTCACCTTTCGCACTCATCTAGTCCAGGAGCATTATCCTATTGATTGGATCTGACTCCCACCACCAGTCTGGGTACAGCAACCCTCATCACGAGCTGTACTTGCCATTCATGCTCTGTATGTCGGTCGATCACCATGCTATCAACACTCCAGCTTCCATTGCTATTTAAAATTTTAGTGGAATTTGTGACAATTTTTGGCCAATTTTCTCCCAGTATTTCATCCAAAGATGCACACAAATATAGACTTTTAATCTTTAACAGTTACCACAGTTATTTAAGAAACAGATCCTGGAGATTGCTACAGTAGAAGATATTCAACAAATACAAATATATTATGATTTTTAGCGATGTGTTTGCACCCGCCATCAATGCCTGTAATATTTTTAAAATTTTTAAGCGAATGTTACACAGTCAACAGAGCATAGGACTTGTGAAAAGAATCCACTTACCTCAGATTTAAATGGCATATTTCGCTGATTCGGACTCAGACACACGGATCATCAGCGCTTGAAGTATGATAGAAATAGTGAGTGGCTATTCAGTTTTATCTTTACTAAAAGACTCCCACACATCCCATGCTGTGAACACCACTACTACCTCCAGCCAGATATGGCTGACTGCACTCAGCAGTAATTGACCTGCTTCTGATGAAGGGATGGTAGCAAGCTGAGTCCTGTGGCTTCCCAATGTTGACACCCATTGGGAGATCAAAGAGACTGTTCATTCATTGATTAAACACCGTGTCGATACTTATATACCTATTTACTGCCACCAGCTCCATGCGCGTAAAATATCTCTGCTTTTTTCAATGATGTACGGCAGTCAGCATACAACATGCAAACCCTCATTCAGTTAGTCTCTAAACTGTGTTCTATTTCAGTTAGAA
Source organism: Schistocerca gregaria (assembly GCF_023897955.1). NCBI lineage: Eukaryota > Metazoa > Arthropoda > Insecta > Orthoptera > Acrididae > Schistocerca > Schistocerca gregaria. Next base: position 542,596,072 of record NC_064925.1, read on the forward strand.
TGATATGTGGACTATCCATAGTAGGTAACTGTAGTTCATTCAGTAAGGTAATTGCACTAAAATAGAGTGGCTACATTACTACACCTGACTGGGTAAGCTATAACAACTGTGCAATTTCATATGAAAAAATATGTGTAATCCACACAGAAGGAAATTATTTTACTTTCTCCGTTTTACAGCTTTCACAGCACCAAGTAATAGGAGGAGATTCTTCACCTTGTCATTCTTCACCCAACTGGAAATGCTTAGAACAATAGTTGTGCTTAGAAACAAATGCATCACTCTGGAACACTCGAGATAGCATGTGAAATTTCTGTACATTGTCACATGAAATGGGCATCAATTGTTAGGAAACAAATAATAGTCAATTTTGTTCAAATTGTGGCACTTATCCATAACTGTTTAATAAATTTGAAGAAGAAATACAACTATTTAGATTGAAGCCACTTGAACTTGTAATGCGTGTCAACATTCTCCTCAGTCTTCTCATTCAACCCATAGTCTTCCAGTTGCAGCACTCTCACATATTCTGGAATAATTTGTTCCAGAATATTTAGGAAGTTTGCACATAGATTTCTTGAAAACACCAATGTGCGGTTGTAGGCATTCCCTCTAGCAGCGACTTCACTGATGACTTTCAAGTACTGAATGATGCTTCAGTGTTCATAAGTTGATGTGAACACTCATTACCATCATTTAAATTAAAAACTAATACTATGACTCTGCATTTATCACATATAGCGTCTAGTATCATAAACGTATTCATTTGTTTTCGAGGCAGCATATACGTGAGTGACACCAATGAAACTGATTGTGAAGCTCTGTGCATACTTCTTCTTTTATACCTAGAAAGGAAGATGATATACAATAATGTTTTTCGTCTTTAGAGTTAAATACTCTGCTGTTAACAGAGGGTGAAAAATCGTTATCCCAACTGGGTAAGAGCTTTTAAATAATGGATGTGTCGAAATGTGCAACACAGCTCTCCTCCTCCTCATCTCAGTGCAGATGGCAAGCAAGTATTTGTGGTTATGGTCGTAATGTTCATTGAATAAAATAGTTGTCTTTTTTGTGCAGGAGAGGGAAAGCCATCATAGCAACCTCACACGAAAATAATAGTGTTTAACTCAGTCTACAGTTTAAACAGCAGTGACAGCAAATACGTCAGTGTGGGAATGACATCTGATCATTAGTGTCTTTTGAGCATCGTTGATATTTGGATATAAAAGTTATATTATCCCTTAATGAGTCTACTCGCCTTTGTGATACTTCACTGTAAAATTACTGCCATGTTCCACTGAAGTGCTGAAGCTCCCTCAGTGCTACTAGGCGATCATACAGTCTCCACAGGGACTGCCCATGAACATTTCAGTTATGCACTCCAGCATGCTCTGCCGGACGGTGTGGCCGTGCGGTTGTAGGCGTTTCAGTCTGGAACCGCGTGACCGCTACGGTCGCAGGTTCGAATCCTGCCTCGGGCATGAATGTGTGTGGTGTCTTTAGGTTAGTTAGGTTTAAGTAGTTCTAAGTTCTCGGGGACTGATGACCATAGATGTTAAGTACCACAGTGCTCAGAGCCATTTGAATCGTTTTGAACCAGCATGCTCTAGACAATCAACTAAGCTGGCAGCCACTTTTGTACAGATTCTGCAAGAAAATGTGGACCAATGAGATGGAGTTAGTGAGCCAAATTATTCATCCATTATAACAAATCATCGCTGAGGTCTATGATGCGTGCTGTGTATCAGTACTTGGAAATATGTGTGAATCTGCTGTGTCTGATATGGGCTCTGAAATACGTTCTTATTTAAGCATTTACATACATCCAACAATATCTAAGACTTTATAAACAAAATATCACGTTCACCCATACGTGCAGTTTGTTTTTCCTCACCACAATGGCATCTACCTGCAGGATCTTATAAAATGTCACACAACAAACAGTGTTCACCCATGGTGCAAAGAGCTCCAGGATGAGTTTACCATACTCCCCTGGCCACCAAATCCCTATTGCAATTCTGTGGGACTACCTTGATCCAGCTGTTTGCGCCATCCTTCCTCAACCAGGAAACCTAGCACAGCTGACCATGCCACTGGGGTCAGCATGGCTCCACAACTCTGTTGGTACTTTCCAGAAACTCTCTGACTCTTTTCCTGCACACGTCGTGCTGCAAAAGGTGGTTATTCAGGCTTTTGGTAGGTGGTCACATTAGTGCGACTGGACAATGTGTATTATGATGATCCCAACAGTATGATAAAATGGTTGCGACTGCTCACAGTATCAGCTGCAGTAGGGAAAATGGCCTGCTTGAACGAAATCATATCAGTCATTTAAGAGCTTTGAGAAACTGGCCTTACTGAATAGTAACTATTTAGACAGTTCGAGAATGGCACGAAACTGCATACAAAATATTCTCGCACAGGCGCATGATAGTTCAAAGTTTGGATGATTTATGGTAGATCTCTTGGGTATGAGATGATTATTCCTAAGGAAATAAATGATTCAAATATATTTTAATAGTCCTTGTTATGTACGCAAAATTTGTCTTGGTTCTACCAGTAAAAGCAAAGACTGGGAAGGATATTAAACTTCCTGGCAGATTAAAACTGTGTGCTGGACCTAGTTCTGCAAGGTTCGCAGGAGAGCTTCTGTAAAGTTTGGAAGGTAGGAGACTAGGAACTGGCAGGAGTAAAGCTGTGAGGACGGAGCGAGAGTCGTGCTTGGGTAGCTCAGTTGGTAGAGCACTTGCCTGCGAAAGGCAAAGGTCCCGAGTTCGAGCCTCGGTCCGGCACACAGTTTTAATCTGTCAGGAAGTTTCATATCAGCGCACACTCCGCTGCAGAGTGAAAATCTCATTCTGGGAAGGATATTGCCTGGGTGTTTCAACTATTTCTTCAAATGAGGGAAAATCGACGTCCCAAAAGTGTTCAAAGCGACCATGGTGGCAAGTTTTATAATAGATATTTCAAATCAGTAATCAGTCATTATGAAATACGCCACTACACAACTTTCTCCCAGTTGAATGCAAGTATCGTGGGACATCAGAAGCGAACAATAAAAACTACTCTCTGGATACATTTTAATTTTTATATTTCTTACAAATTGACATATAGTCTAAGACAAATAATTGGGCAATTTAACTGGAACGCACATGAAACAATAACAAATTCAATACCCAATCCCATTAAAATGCTGTATCCATGTGAGTAGATATTTAATGTATATGTTTTAGTACGTATTTCGAAATAAAAGCGGGCATTTGAGAAAACCCACCTACCGAAACGCCCAACAGAGATATTTACAGTTCCCAAAATGCAGAGAAAAAATCTTGGAACTTATTTCTTAAAGGATGACAATGGTGGTGAGACAGAGGGTTGTTTATAAGCAGAATAACTGAAGAACAGCAATAAACCAGGGCCGTTTCTCAGAGAGTGTGTTATAAGGCGATGGTGGAATAAGGCCCTGGTTAAATGACTTGGCTTCCCTTCACACAAGAGCTGAGTGGATGCCTAAGATAATAAAGTGTGCAAAGTCTCCAACTGTACAGTAGTATAATGCGTCTTGTAGGAAGCACATCGTACATGGTAGTGGCTCTGTTCTCAAGCTACAGGTTGATTGGCGCCTTCACTTATATACCTACTGTGGGTTGGAAATGAAGCCGGAAAAGCAGCTTTGTACGATGTGGTAAGGCAATTAATGTGTACGACATTGGGTGCGGGGAGCATGATAACGCTCGTACAGAAAATAAAGGTTTGGCAGAACATCACGTTGCAGACAGAATTTCAGGTGATAAAGCCAAGCAAATACCTGGAAGAAGGAACATCACTGTAGGACAACATATTGTGTCATTTGCGTTTGATAATGCAATGTGCACAAACTTAATTGGCTGTCGATATAAATTTCCATTGTGTTATGAGCAGCACTCGACGCCCATTTTAGTACTGGAAGAAAATCCAATGAGTTTAAAAAATTGCATAGAATCATTATTGTTAGCAAGTAAAAGTGTTCTTAATCAGAAGGAAGTAAGAAGAAGAGCAACATGTGTTAAAGCGCCTCAGGTTCTACAAATGCGAAAGATATTAGTTAGAATAATCCCATGTCTAATCATTCAGTTATTGAATCATTACCAGAGGAGCATCCTCCACAGCCTAAAAAGCAAAAAATGTACAAATTTCACAAGAGCAACTTGAGTTGTCGAAAAGACTCAGCGCTCTTTGTAAAGAAAAGTTCATAGCTATACTACCTGATGAATCACTTACAAATACAGATCTGCATAAATGGGTGTAAAAATTCCACATTCCAAGATGTCGTGGAGCGTTTATGTGGAGCAGAAGCGTAAGTCAATGTGGAAACTTACGGAATCTGGGACAGTAAATTCAGATGTTGCAGGAGGATCCAGATCTCGCCAGTTTGCATATGTTTAAAAAACGGGTATAACATCTACTACTTTGACTTATTCAGCGACTTACACTCACCTGAAGACTTAGGCAGTTACCTTACCGACACCCATGTTTCCTACAAATGTTGACCCCACTAATACTTTCAAACATATCTGTGTAGACGTTTTTGCCTCATGTTTCTCCTGTTGACTGCATAAAAGCAAGGAACAAGCACATCACTGTATCAGTTAAGGTTAAAGAACAATCCTCAGTTATGCTCACAAACTACTTTCCATCAATTGAGCTAAGCAAGGTGTAATGGAGAAACGCACTGATTTGTTTGGAAACGTACTGCAGCATTTCTAATGCCACTCAGGCAAACATCTAGAAGTGGTAAATTTGTGGAAATACCCCCAGGCTCATACGACAATGACGATTAAATTCACTCATAAAACAATCTGATGAATGATTTGAGCTACATGAAAACGCTAATACATTAAAAAAGAGATAAAATCAACAAAACAGACAATAGTCCTTAGCATGGAACGATCAATAGGACCACTACTGGGTTGCTCAAAGAATCGCATTTCGGAGAAGAGCACTGACAAATTTTACAAATCATGCATATATTACCAGTTAGCAAGCTTCATATGAAATTTAGTATTGCAACAAATTCGTATCTAAATGATAGACTGATTCACACAATACATGGATTCTTCCTACAGTGGGCTCAGTTTATAAAATTGTTGAAGTGCCTGCCAATTCCATATAGCTTCCGTTGTCTGTCCACACATTACACCTTCTCGAATTGAATATTGTAGACTAGAATGGGAATCTAGTTAACTTTTGAGATCAAGAAATTGTAATACATCTACACTTGAAGCAGGAGCAGTGGCACAGGTGAAAGGTATAATGCTAACACACACAGCTGTCATCAAAACACTTCGCATTAGAAGCACAATGTGATAACAAAGGAGAATTACAAATTCCTTAAATTGATAAGCTTGAAACTAAACAGAGACATCACTAGTTATAACAGCTCCAGTTCAGTATTACTAGCGACTCATTTACCAGGAATATTTCTCCCACAAACCTTTTCTTTCAACGAAGTTTATTGATACTCGTCGAATTAGGCTTCTCAGTCAACACTAGGATGTTTTAACAATTACAAGCAACAGTTTTCTATACCCAGAAAGAAAATTTGTGGAGAAGGTTGGAGGACCTCATAGCGACGTCACGACTTACATGTAGCGCATTCCCGTTTCTGTCTGACGAAGTAAGATATGAATTGAATGGCGTCATGGTCGAAAACACAAGAGATGTTATAATCACATTGACCACCAAAACATACATATCTGCACTAATTTCAAACTCGAATCGTTTACAAAATTGAAGGGTGGTTCATAGAGGGACTGATATCTGAATACAATCGCTTTAGTGTATGTATACCACTTAAGATTCTTATGGGGTACTTTGAAGACATGAAATACCTCATCATAAATGTGAAGTAAGAACTAATTCTGAATTGAAGTGCGACGGATAATAAATAACTCATACATTCAGGGTTTTATCCATAGGCAAACTTACGGTTAAAGTGCAGTAATAATGTCTACAGCTGATTGTAAGACATGAATGGAAGCTTTAACCCCTGTAACTATGAGGTAACAATGGATTCTAATGTAACACTTAATTCTGGAATTAATGACCATCATTATGACAGATTGCTCAAAACAGAACATCAGAAAATATCCTCAAAGGAACTCCAGTGTACACATTATTTCTATATGATTGTGTGATTAACTATATACTACTCACTGAAATTGCCTGAGTTATATAAAGTAACAGGCGTTTTCTGACATCTGAGGCATTTTGTGACGAATCCTCAGACTGAAAGCATCATTAATGACACTCAAGGCTGCCATGGTGACTGTGGATAGTTCGTATTTAACGATACTGCGTTAACCACACGCGCAAACGTTGGAGGTGTTATTACTACTTTCTCGTCAAATGTTGCATCATCCAAACCATACAGAAAGTGAAATGAGCGAAGACTCGAAGAACAGTATTATGGTTGACTCGTAAATTCTATGCAATATGCTGGGACAACCTTGGAATGGCTTACGACGACGTCGCTTCGAATTTTCGGTTAGATGGACACGATAGAGTAAGTAAAAGACAGTGAGAAGACTTGATATTTACAAGCATGCTTCATTTTTCAGCCTGGAATCATAAAACTGTCCATCTGTCTCGCACCTTAAGCAGAAGTATGAAGAAGAACAAAAAGAAAATGATTTTATATTACTTTGAAATTGGGTGACAAACAAATGATTTTTTAAAAAATAATCTTCATCTACTACCTGGCTTAAGCGAGTTGATATGCATGCACATGTGAGGATCTACATACAGTAAGTATGCATTATCATCCACGTACGTTGTCTATGCTGCTCATGTATGTAGTTGTTGTTGTTGTTGTGGTCTTCAATCTTGAGACTGGTTTGATGCAGCTCTCCATGCTAATCTATCCTGTGCAAGCTCCTTCATCTCCCAGTACGTACTACAACCTACATCCTTCTGAATCTGCTTAGTGTATTCATCTCTCGGTCTCCCTCTACGATTTTTACCCTCCACACTGCCCTCCAATGCTAAATTTGTGATCCCTTGATGCCTCAGAACATGTCCTACCAACCGATCCCTTCTTCTAGTCAAGTTGTGCCACAAACTTCTCTTCTCCCCAATCCTATTCAATACCTCCTCATTAGTTACGTGATCTACCCAGCTACTCTTCAACATTCTTCTATAGCACCACATTTCAAAAGCTTCTACTCTCTTCTTGTCCAAACTATTTATTGTCCATGTTTCACTTCCATACATGGCTACACTCCCTACAAATACTTTCAGAAACGACTTCCTGACACTTACATCTATACTCCATGTTAACAAATTTCTCTTTTTTCAGAAACGCTTTCCTTGCCATTGCCAGTCTACATTGTATATCCTCTCTACTTCGGCCATCAGCAGTTATTTTACTTCCTAAATAGCAAAACTCCTTTACTTCTTTAAGTGTCTCATTTCCTAATCTAATTCCCTCAGCATCACCCGACTTAATTCGCTTACATTCAATTATCCTCGTTTTGTTTTTCGGATGTTCATCTTATATCCTCCTTTCAAGACACTGTGCATTCAGTTCAACTGCTCTTCCAAGTCCTTTGCTGTCTCTGACAGAATTACAATGTCATCGGCAAACTTCAAGGTTTTTATTTCTTCTCTCTGGATTGTAATACCTACTCCAAATTTTTCTTTTGTTTCCTTTACTGCTTGCTCAATATACAGATTGAATAACATTGGGGAGAGGCTACAACCCTGTTTCACTCCCTTCCCAACCGCTGCTTCCCTTTCATGCCCCTCGAGTCTTATAACTGCCATCTGGTTTCTGTTCACTCCCTGTGTTTTACCCTTGCCACCTTTAGAATTTGAAATAGAGTATTCCAGTCAACATTGTCAAAAGCTGTCTCTAAGTCTACAAATGCTAGAAACGTAGGTTTGCCTTTCCTTAATCTTTCTTCTAAGATAAGTCGTAAGGTCAGTATTGCCTCACGTGTTCCAATATTTCTACGGAATCCAAACTGATCTTCCCCGAGGTCGGCTTCTATCAGTTTTTCCATTCGTCTGTAAATAATTCGCGTTAGTATATGTAGTATAGGAGACAAAATTTTAGGCACCTGCTGTGTGGTATGCGACTGTCAAGATGGACAGCTCTTAGATTCCATCTCTCTGTTCGACATCAGCGTACATCCACAGCATGTCTTCCAACGTCTTATTAAAGCATTCTGTGAGGCCAGTGATCTGTGGGTAGCCAGATTTTGTTGTCCTGTCGATGAGGACACGACGTTAAAGTATGTCTGATACTAGTCTCGAATGGAAAAGCTTGACACATTTAGAGGCCGTCACACGGGGTACTCTGTGCTTCCCAATGATGTTTTCTACGGCGAACTTTGAAATGTTTGGACATTCGATAGTTGGCACAGCTTTGGTGAGAGTATAACAGATGAAGAGGTCAGTGTAGACTACTATCTAACTATTTCCGTTAGTCGACTTCAGTAAAATCTGCAGTACCTCAACAGAGTCATTACTGGGTGTGTTCCCAATCGACATAATGATCAGATATCGGACTGCATGCCACTGGCGTAAGAGGGGAAACCACTATAAGATCGGGGAAATAACAGGGGAAGACATTGAATTCAAACGTCGATCATACATTTGGTGGCGGAATGTCTGACAGCTGGTGTGGGACCATGGTGACAAAGTTCATAGGGTGTATATCTTTCTGCTGAATATAATGGAAGGGTAAGGATGAATCATGTCAATACTGGCCTTACATGGTTGATGTTCTGACTGGTTTTGGCCCACATCCAGCCCACCTACAGAGCTTCTCACTTTCTGCAGACGGCAAATATCAGTTCAGTGAACATGGATTTCCTGAACACATCGTGTTGACTATGAGTAATACTCACAGAGTCACAGCGTCACAACAAAAACACTACAACATACACTCATATACTCACACATTTGAGACAGGAAAATGAAGTAACAGACAACACCTTCAAGACAGAACACAGCATCTGTAACCTGACAGGCATCGTAGCAGACGTCAAAGAGACGACTGGGTTAGTTCAGATCGGGATTCCAATACTACAGACTCCTCCAGCATTGATGCAGAGGACATAACACACGAAGAAGAACATGGAGTCACCCAAATTTAGGAATATTAAACACGGATCGTATGTTATCATATAATTGTGGCCAGTTATTGTTCTAGGCGATATGTTAAATATTACTATAATAACATAGATTTCTAACACATAGAATAAGTTAGAGTGAGAGTAATCACACGATGAAACGCTAAGGAGACACAATACATAGCGTACACAATACATATAAATAATAATCCTCGATCACATAGTATACAGAAAAGGTGTAGAATGTATAACTTAGTGAGGCCATTATTGTACCAGACGGCACAGTAAACCTGTAAACACTAACCTAGAGCCGGCCGTGATGCCGAGAGGTTCTAGGCGCTTCAGTCCGGCACCGCGCGATGCTACGGTCGCAGGTTCGAATCCTGCCTAGGGCATGGATGTTTGTGCTGTCCTTACGTTAGTGAGGTTTAAGTAGTTCTATGTTCTAGGGGACTGATGACCACAGATGTTAAATACCATAGTGCTCAGAGCCAAAAAAACTGACCTAGAATTAAGTATATAACATATCAGCATACGTTATATTTTGATCAAGGTCATATTCTGAGGCCTCCTCTCTGCACAACGTGGGTGGAGGGGTGTCTACAACTGAATATATCCTATTTCCTTTAACGCTATCCTTAGATCCAAATATTTTTTCTTTTATAAGTTCCTATTTCCATTTGATGTATAATGGTTTTATAAGTATAATACAGGTGTCATTCACAAAGAAAGAAGAGCAAACATCATCAAGACGCCCTGCATTTACTGCATGGAACACTACTTCCTGCGCAACACTTATTGGATGGAGAGCCCTAGTAGCCCTAGCGTAGCTTACACAAAGCCCTCCCAAGACGTGTATACCAATTCCATGGAACGGCGCTGCTGCAGCCAGGATTGGGGCCACATTCGTCAGAGGCAACTATGTCACATACTACCATCATTGGCATTGCTTGCAGTGGCTCATATGGTGTCTAACGGTGCGGTAAGAACCTGGCCAGTGGCAACTACATCAAATTCTGTCTAAAGTTTTCACGAATCCCGTGTGACCAGACGACGGAGTGCCGAGCAAAAACTTTAGGATAGCTGACCATATTAACTGGGATGACGAGCAACCATTTCTGTCCCATTGGGTCATAGCTCCTCTTATACTATTTTCCTTTTGTTAACTGAAATTCTCATTTAATCGATTTTGCCTTCTTCGAGACTTGTATGGTTTTCAGCAGTGCTGGGTCTTTTCTCTGTTAACCAGTAATGCCGTTTAATGCAGCAATGACTGAGATTTTATCCACACTGTTATCTACCAAAGGATTCCTTGAAGGGCGCTCAGCATCCTTGTGTCTGCATCTGCTTTTGTATACCACTACGATGTCATACTACTGAGGTCTCAATACCCATATCGCCATTTGACCCTGCCAATACTTCAGGGTAGTTGGCCAGTATAGAAAATGGTGGTCCATCACAATGATGAATGGTTCGCCAAATAAATACTCCTGAAACAAGTTGATGGCTCAAATAAATGTGGAATAATTCATCTGAAACTTCGAGAGTACTCTGCAAGCATAAGCTGTCACTTTTCCGGCACCTTCCTGAATTTGCACTAGTACTATACCAATCCCATAATCGCTAGCATCAGTGTGAAGTTTTGTCTCAGCATTCTCTTCATACAGTGCTAGAACTGGTGAAGACGTTAGCGCCTCTTTAAGGACAAGTAAAGAGCGTTCTTGCTCCTTCTTCAAGAAAGATTATGAGCCTTCTGGCTTGCAGTAGTATTTGCAAGGGATGTGCCTTGGTACAAATTCCTTTCTGAATCGCCAGTAGTATGAACACCATCTGAGAAAACTTCCCAAATCACGAATGTGCTCAGGCGTCGTAAAATGTGTGTTCTTATTTTCTCTGGATGATCGTACTTTTTCGGATTTGTGCAGAGGCCTTCAGTCTGAACACACCTCAGTATCGTTATCAGGTAGTTTAGATGTTTTACAAATGTCTTCAAAAAACGACACTGTCGTCCAGATGGTAAAGACAGTTTTCAGTGCAGGTTGTCCGTCATTTGCTCGAACGCGGCTGGGTCATTACACAGTCGAAACGACATAACTTTAACTATAGTGGCCGGCAGGAGATATGAAGGCAGGTTTTTACTGGTTGGGCTCATCTATCTCGATTTTCCTGTAGCTTTCTGCACGACCGTAGTTGAGAAATACTTTGCTCCTTTCATGCAGTCTATATGTCATCAGTGCACAGCAGTGGATAAACACGTTTCTTTGTGATTTTGTTCATTCGTCGTTAGTCGATGCAGCAACAGAATGTGCTATCCTTCTTTTTCGGAAGAACCACAAGAGAGCACAAAGGACTCTCTGAATGTGCAGTCATGCCATCTTGCAGCATTTTCTCCACTTGCTGCTGGATTCTCCGTCATTCAGCCGGTGGCACTCTGTATGAGCGCTGGCTAATTAGCACATGATCCACAGTACTGACATAACGTTTTCCCATGGGCACTCTGTATGAGCGCTGGCTAATTAGCACATGATCCACAGTACTGACATAATGTTTTCCCATGGGCTACTCGGTCTCTTTTTTTATCCGCTTCGGATTTGAAAGCATCCGAAAAATCTCCATCGGCAACGTTGTTCCTCAGATAGGCCAGATCCCGTGGAATTCCACATTTCCTCCCCTATGTAGTATGCAGTGCGGAGCACAATTCTTCATCGATGCCATAAGCTGCCCTTTCTGGACTGGTTCAGCTGTCCCTGCACTCATACCTCTAACGATGAATTGTGGCTACTCGTGATAATTAGCAGTCGAAAGTTCTCCTCGACTCCATCAGCGGTTGTGATTGTCGCAGGCATGTACATATCTTTTGTGAGCCTGAGTAGCTTTTTGCAAGCGACAAGAGCTTAATAGAATGAAATAAACTCTACAACTGGCAGATTAAAACAGTGTGCTGGACCGAGACTCGAACTCGGGACCTTTGCCTTTCGCGGGCAAGTTTGGAAGGTAGGAGACAAGGTACTGGCGGAATTAAAGCTGTGAGGAGAGGGCATGAGTCGTGCTTGGGTAGCTTAGTTGGTAGAGCACTTGCCTGCGAAGGCAAAGGTCCCGAGTTCGAGTCTCTGTCCGGCACACAGTTTTAATCTGCCAGGGAGTTTCAAGAGCTTCATATTTTATACGAGCATCTCGACTGACAACTGAAACTCATATCATCGACGGTGTGATAACATCTTCAGTGGCGAGCAACTGGCCAGAGCACTCTTTGTTGTGTGTAATTGTTGGAATAACTTCATCAATCTGGAGCTCTGATATTCCACTGTTTATGCTTGCGAATCCTGCAAGAAGTCCCATCCAAGAATAACATTATTACTACGTTCTGTTAAAAAGACAAATCTGAAGGGCTGTGTTCTGTCACTGATAGTTATCCTTGCAATGCATGTTGTTGACGGCTGGAGGTATTTCCCATTTGCAATTTTCAGTACAACCACTTCAGTAGCACGGAGCACAGTCTTTAGCTGAAGACGATAAGATTCGACCCGACCAAAAAGAAGACCCTGAAACGACTAATTCCAAGAGTGGTTGGCTGTCGATGATGTCGTCGATGAGTTGCGTCCGCAGCGACCTTGGCATATATGATCGCCTCGCTTAGTTTTCTTGAATTTGGCAGCCAGACAAGCGGGTGGTACCTGTGTATGGTGACGGGGCACAGCTACAGCAAGTTGGTGAGCGACCTCATCCACGGCACGGCAATGAGCTTTGGCCCAAACATCGATTCTAATCGCCTGCAGTTGACTGTAGTATATACGACCGTTTCGATGGCTGACGTCTTGAGGCGTGATAGTTGTCAGGCACTCATCTTCTTTCTCTATAATAGGTGGAACCGTCATAGGTTGTCCATCCTCCAAATATTTGTTCTGCAGGGCGTTACACTTGGCGTAGGATCTGATTGTATCTACGTTGGTTGGCTGCTAGTTTGTTGGTTGAAAACGGTGGTATAGGTCCGAATTGACCGAGTCCGTATTCGGTTTGACAATGACGCATGGAGCAAAAACAGTCTGTATCTAAAACTCTGCCGCTTCGCCGCCACATTGGACCCTGTCGTTCAATTGTCCTTCTGCTACGTGTACTAGCTCTTGAGTGGCTCCAACTGTCTTCTTCATTTCGGTCTGGAGTTTCTCCCGTTTATTGATGTTCTCTTCGTTGTTTTCGAACTATTGATGGGCTGTGTTGTCCAGGGAAAAATGAGGACTTACCGAGCATATCATGTTGTCCTATTGAATCGGTCTATTCCTTTTAGCCATATCGTCTGGTCCTGAACAGAATCTCCGAAGGCACTGATGGATGCCTGGTGTGCAGCTGACCTACAGCTGTTCAGGAATCCATCTGTTTCCTGAATATACAGATCTTAGGAACGACGTACTACTTGCATTACGATTCCTGTTCATGTAGGCGACAGATTATACGTGGCCGAATTGGATCCACGGAGTAGTGGATGTACTGAAGGATACAGTGTCTCCACCAATGTGACGTAGAAACCGCAATAACGCCCAAATCGAAAATAAGTGTCGTCAGTTAAGTACAACAATTACCAGTAAGGACACTTTTATTACTAATACCAATTTACTGCCAGAACAGAAGTGAACTGAACTCCTGGACGAAGAGTGCTAATATTTACAAGAACATCGAATATTCCAGAATACTGCTAGTTATACAAAAATTGACTATTCGAGAATCTACAAACAATACAAACATAAAATATTTCGGGAACATTTCAAGAAAGATAAAAAGCTAAGTAACGAATCTAACTGGTGTAGGTCGGGTTCCACCTGGAGAACGGCAGCACGCCAGCCAGGGACGCGATCCACTACAGCGAACTCACAGCACTGGAATTCGTGGCAATATTATCACGCTGCTGTAACTGATTACACCGTACTTTTGAATTTGCAACACTTAGTGTGATGTGAATGCTGTGCCGTTACAGTCTCAAATCAAGATAGATATATGTTTCTACGCTGCCGATATTTATTGACACTAAAAGCATCACAATATCCGACTGCTGGAATTTTGTCGCCTGATGCATTGTCAGGACTTGCAAACACATTCAAATTAGGTTGCGTTAGAAGTGGGTGAAACGCCAGATGTGGGTACTGACAGTAACAGCGGCAGTTCGTCAATATTCACGGTTCAGCAACAAAAACCACAGCGAATAGCGAAGGCTAAGCACGAGTGCTTCGTGAGTTGGCAAACAGAAGCGTAACATGAAGGGAAAAAAGCGAACCGGAGGAAACAAAACGGCGAAAAAACAAAACGGCTGAAGACACGCGAAAGCATTCACTGATTGCGAACCCACATGTTTCTGTGGCATTGTTCTCTCTCAACCGTACATACTTTCGAAAAAAACACCTCACCGCTGTGAAGAATTGAATGGAGGGGAGCGGAACCTCTATACGATTATTTACTTATATAATTTGCTAACCAATGTAAGTGCAAGGTAGAGGGATAACACTACAAGACAATAGGTCACATTTAGTAGACTATTTCTTTTTGAATCATTATTACTGGTTTACGACAAATATACATTTTTTAATGTTTTCTTGTCGGTGCTGATTAACTGAAATATTCTGAAATGATATTCTTGCAGTCTATCAAAAACACTTTTGTAAATGTTACAAGTAGACGCAATTACAGTGTCAGGACCTTTACAAAAACCTTATAGGTCGGGTAACCGCAGCTAAAAAGCTTGTACATAATGTGAAGGACAATCAAAGAATTTAACATCAGAGATGGTAAAATATTCTACATTAGAACTGAGTGAAAGCCCATATCCGCAAAAGCTTTTTATTACATTTTCACTGCATGACGATCGGTTTCATAAAACTATTGCTTCATGTGCCACGAATTCCAAGGTCCAGCTGCGCAGAAAAATACGTCACTCCTTGGTAAATCTTGGATGAGAAGGCAGATCTGATCAGAACCATACGTGATAAACTGACTGTGTTTTGGAGAAGTATTAGTAATAATTTGTTTGTAAGAGGTCCATGACTAAGGAATTTATTACTAACGCACTCGAGCAGATGTAATTTCGACGGATTGCTCACGCGCTGCCTGCGATATGTAAGGTATAAGAGAATCTCACACCAGAGAGCAGTGTTGGCTGCAGTAGGAACTGTGTGGCAGTAGGAGTAAGTAGTAGCTATCAGTCGTGTGTGTGGAGTTGGCTGGGCCGGTCGTGGGGAGCGATGGCGGAGCCTGAGCGTTGTAGTATAAGGTAAAAGCAGCCTCGCGCATATGTAGTATTGTTATATCAAGTCCCATGTAAATGTTTTTAAAAAAATCTCTTAATAATAATCTTTCTTATAAAAATTAACTTTTTGTCAATCATTCATCTCAATTTAAAGAATTTACTAATTTCTCCAATTCATGATCATACCGATTGTTGTAAAGAAAAATCAGTTGTTTCTTTTTATACATGACAAATCTATCGGCCAGCGTTGCACTGGGCTGTGCCAGAAAAATTCCTCGTAGGAACAGATATATATGCGTTATCCGGCGACCTTATTGAGGTAAGAATTTTCAATTTATTCAGAATGATCTTTCAGGGCCATGACACATCACTGCTGACGTCCAAATTTACCAGTTTAAATTCACAGTCACTCAATTATTAAAATGTTATATATATGAGTCACAATTTTATTGAGAGATTAGTCACATTTTTATTGGTAGGTTACGGAATTTTTCTGTTGGTAGGTTACGCTAAATGTGAATTATATAATTATATTTTTTATTGTGGGGAGGTTACACTAAATGTGAATGTTATACATAATTATTTTTACTGTGGGGAGGTTACACATTATTCTGATCGGATGCCCATCTAATGTTTCATACATCGTTTTACCGAGGAGTGACATGTTTTTACGAGAACTTGTACTTTGTAATTCGTAGCACATGAAGTATTAATTTTATATGACCTGAAGATATGAAGGATATGAAACCAGTTGTCATACAGTGAAGTGATAACGTAATAAACAGCTATTGCGGATTTGGATTATCACTCAGTTTAATATACACTATTTTAGCAGATCTGATTTTAAATTGTTTGATTGCCCTTCACATTGTGTATTTTACGCTTTGTAGTATCCAGACATGGCAGTAACATCTGTGGCAGGGCAGAGAGAGAGTCAGGAGCATAGACATACGGTACGTACACTGAGTTGAGAAAAATCATGAGATACCTCCTAATATTGTTTCGGACCTGTTTGTGCGCTGCGTGGTGTCGCAGCTCAATGTCCAACGGACTTAAAAAGTCGCTGGAAGCACCTTACAGTATTACTGAGCCATGCTGCCTCTGTAGCCTTTCATAATTGCGAAAGTATTGCCGATGCAGGAGTTTTTGACGAACCGACGTCTCGACTTCACCTCACAAATGGGATTCATGTTGGGCGATCTGGATGGCCAAACCATTCGCTCCAAGTGCCCTGATGTTCTCCCAGACAATCGAGAACACTTGTGGCCCTGTGACGTGGCGCGTTGCCATCGATAAAAATTCCAACGTTGTTTGTGAAGATGAAGTCAGTGAATGGGTACAGATGGTCTCAAAGTACTCGAACATTCAGAGGAGGCTGTCCATTCCATGTAAACACGGCCGACACCATTATCAAGCCACCAATAGCTTGCACAATGCCTTATTAACATCTTGCGTCTATGGCTTCATGATGCCTGCGCTACACTCCAACCTTCCAGTCAGCTCCTACCAATTGAAAGCGGCATCCACCTGACCGGGATACGGTCCTTTTAGCAGCCTAGGGTCCAATCGATACGGCCGCGAGCCCCGGGAGTGGCGCTGCGGGCGATGTCATGCTTTTAGTATAGGCACTCGCAACGCTCGTCTGCTGCCATAGCACATTAAAGCCAGATTTCGCCTCACTTTTCTAACGGATACGTTCGTCGTCCGTCTCACATTGACTTCTGCGGTTATTTCAGACAGTGATGCTTGTCTGTCTTCACTGACAACTCTACGCAAACGGTGCTGCTCTCGGTCGTTAGGTGAAGACCGTCGGTCACTGCGTTGTCCAGGGTGACTTGCGATGCCTGAAATGTGGTATTCTTGGCACACTCTTCGTGCTTTGGATCTCGGAATATGGATCCCCTAACGATTTACGAAATGGAATGTCCCATGCATCTAGCTTCTACTACCATTCAGCATTCAAAGTCCGTTAATTCTCGTCGTGCGGCCGTAATCACGTCAGAAACCTTTTGACATGAATCACCTGAGTACAAATGACAGCTCCGTCAACGTATTGCTCTTTCATACCCTGTGTACAAATTTCTACCGCCATCCGTATACGTGCATTTCGCTATCCCACGATTTTTCTCACCTCAGTGTATTGCTCAAGAGCATGAGACTTACCAAATTGGACTAACAGGCGATACTCAACGTATGGAAATAAGGCCAGCATTAATGTTAGCAGTTGTTTCGTTAATCCACGATTGAGCATCACGGAACTGTCGGCTACCCTGTAGTGGCCGACTATGGAAGACAGTCGCCAAGTAATGTGTGAAAACCTAGTTACAAAATCTCAAGAAACAGTATTAAGTGAGAAATGTAGGAATGTACAGCAAGCCGTTACTCATCGCACCCGTAGGGACTTCAAAGATAAGCTTAAACTAATTACAGCACCCACACACGCTTTTAAACAGTCATCCTTCCCATGCCCCATGCTCTACTGAAACAGGAAGGAATCTTAACACGTGGTTCAATGTTAGTAGCCTCTGGCGTGTACTTCACAGTGGCTTGCCGAGTACAGTACAGATGTATCAAAATATTTAGGAACATCTCCTCAGCGGCTATTTCCTAAGTTACGGTATTTTAATTTTATAAAAAATTGTTTATACATTTTGCTGCATTTCCAACGAAGAACTCTACCGTCTTTTTGTTAAGAAACATAGCAACTTCTACATCGCCATCTACATATGCACTCCGCAAGTCACCATACGGTATGCCACCACTAGTTATTCCCTTTCCACTCACCAACAGAGCGAGGGTAAAACGGCTGTGTATATGCCCCCATCCAGCCCTGATTCCTCATCTTGCCTTCGTGGTCCTTGTGTGAAATGTACGTTGGCAGCATTAGAATCGTTCTACAGTCAGTTGCATATGCCAGTTTTCTAAATTTTGTCAATAGCGTTTCGCGAAAAGGACTTCGTCTTTCCTCCTGAGATTCCCATTTGGGATCACAAAGTATCTCGGTAATACTTGCGTGCTGGTGGAACGTACCGGTACAAATCTAGGAGCACGCATCTGAATTGCTTGGACGTCTTCCTCTTATCCAACCTGGCGAGAATTCCAAACAGTCGAGCGGTACTCATGACTGCTTCCACAAGTGGTCTGTGCGCGGTCCGCTTTATAAATGAGCAAGACCCGATGAGCTAGACTACGCTACAATAAATCGAAATCCACCGTTCGCCTTCCCTTATGGTCCCTGCGTGTTCGTTCCGTATGTTTTTGCAACGTTAGGCCCAGATATTTAATCGACGTGAGCGTATCAAGCAGTACACTACTAATGCTGTATTCAAATATTGCAGGATTGTTTTTCCTACTCATCTGCATTAACTTATATTTTTCTACACTTACTGCAAATTCCCATTCATCACAGCAAATAGAATTTTTTTTAGTCTTCCTGTATCCTCCTACAGTTACTCAACGATGATTCTTTTCGTACAATACAGTATCATCAGCAAACAGTCATAGATTTCCGATCGCCTTTTTCACGAAGTCGGGCGGTGTGACCGAGCGGTTCTAGGCGATTCAGTCTGGAACCGCGCGACCGCTACGGTCGCAAGTTCAAATACTGCCTGGGGCATGAATGTGATGTCCTTGGGTTACATAGATTTAAGTAGTTCTAGATTCTAGAGGACTGATGGCCTCAGATGTTACGTCCCACAGTGCTCAGAGCCATTCTTTTTCGTGAGATTGTTTATGTTTACCGAAAAGAAGAGCGGTGTTATCACATTTCTCTGTGACACACCTGACGATACGCTTGCATCAGATAAACACTCACCGTCCAGACAACGTACTGGGTCCTATTACTTGCGATGGCGTCTTCCAGCTCACATACTAAGAACCCATTCCGTACACTCGGATCTTCGTTAACTGTCTACAGTGAGGCAGAATGTGGAACGCTTTCCGGAAATACAGGACTGCGGAACTTGCCGCAGCATTCGTCCATGGTTTGCAGGATGTCGTGCGAGAAAAGGGCAATCTGACATTTGCACCAGCGAAGCTTCTTAAACCCGTGGTGGCTTATGAACAAAAGCTTTTATGACTAAAGGAAATTTATTGTATTCGAACATACACACATCAAAAAAAGTTTTGCATCGCCCCGGTTCCCAGAACTGAACTCCTCAAGATAGTCGTTGACTGTGGATATTGCATCACAGACACAGTCCGTTTGACTTTTCAGGGATGTCACCGCCTATTAGACGGAGGGGGTTCGACAGCCCATCAGTTCCATCACTCCACCAGGAAGGAGGTACACGGCTCGTGTTGTCTGTAGTTCAACCATGCCTAGACGGTAAATACCACGGTTCTATCGCATTCTCATTGTTACTTTGTGCCATGAAGGGCTCTCAACAAGGGAAGAGTCTAGCTGTCTCGGAGTGAACCAAACCGATGTTGCTCGGACCTGGAGGAGATGATACAAAGAGACAGGAACTGTCAATGACATGCCTCGCTCAGGCCACCTAAGGGCTACTACTGCAGTGGATGACCGCTACCTACGGATTATGACTCGGAGGAACCCAGATAGCAACGCCACCCTCTTGAAAAATGCTTTTCGTGCAACTTTAGGACGTCGTGTTACGACTCAAACTGTGCGCAATTGGCTACTTGATGCGCAATTTCACCCCCGACGCCCATTGCGAGGTCTGTCTTTGCCACCACGACACCATGCAATGCAGAACAGGTGGGCCCGACAACATGCCGAATAGACCGCTCAGGATCGGCATCGCGTACTATTCACCAATAAGTGTCGCATATGCCTTCAACCAGACAATCTTCGGAGACTTGTTTAGAGTCAACCCGGTCAGGCTGAACGCCTTAGACACACTGTCCAGAGAGTGCAGCAAGGTGGAGGTTCCCTGCTGTTTTGGGGTGGCATTATGTGGGGGCGACGTACCTATTGGTGGTCACGGAAGGCGCCGTAACTGCTGTACGATACGTGAACGCCATACTCCGACCGATAGTGCAACCATATCGGCAGCATATTGGAGAGGCATTCGTCCTAATGGACGACAATTCGCGCCCCCATCGTGCACATCTTGTGAATGACTTCCTTCAGGATAACGACATCGCTCGACTAGAGTGGCCAGCATGTTCTCCAGACATGAACCCTATCGAATATGACTGTGATAGATTGAAAAGGGCTGTTTATGGACGACGTCACCCACCAATCACTCTGATGGATCTACGCCGAATAGCCTTTGAGGAGTAGGATAATCTGGACCAACAGTGCCTTGATGAACTTGTGGATAGTATTCCACGAGGAATACAGGCATGCATCAATGCAAGAGGACGTGCTGCAGGGTACGTGTGTGTGTGTGAAATCTTATGGGACTTAACTGCTAAGGTCATTAGTCCCTAAGCTTACACACTACTTAACCTAAATTATCCTAAGGACAAACACACACACCTATGCCCCAGGGAGGACTCGAACCTTCGCTAGGACCAGTCGCACAGTCCATGACTGCAGCGCCCCAGACCGCTCGGCTAATCCGGCGCAGCCTAAAGGTATTAGAGGTACCGGTGTGTACAGCAATCTGGAGCACCACCTCTGAAGGTATTGCTGTTTGGTGGTACAACATGCAATGTGTGGTTTTGATGAGCAATAAAAAGGGTGGAAATGATGTTTATGTTGATCATTATTACAATTTTCTGTACAGGTTCCGGAACTCTCGGAACCGAGGTAATACAAAACTGTTTTTGATGTGTTGTCAGTATGTGGGTGTTATGTTGACGAGTTGTGCAACGGATTGATCTGACAAGTACCCTTTAGCTCCTGCAAGAAGCAATTTCCACCCCACACTACTACAGAAGTCACACAGAAGCTCCTAAGGTACCAAAAAGATATGCCTGAAAAACTTTCAGCAATAAATATCTTCTGGAGTCGTCCGCTGTAAGGAAAAGACACAAAAATATTCTATTTTCTTACGTAACTAATGGGATACTTGGGTACTGGAGTATTGCTAGTTAGTGTAAGAAAAACATTAAAGGAACAAAAAATATTATTTATTGCAAAATCTGAGAAAATCAAGTGAAACTTTCGTTTAGAAACTGATACACAAATTTCCGGGTTCTTTTCGCAATAGGAGGTTACCTCTTATGGATAGGAATCCTGCTTATGAAATTTATATACAAAGTGAGGGAAAGCTCTTTTATCCATTTTCTTTAAGAATACCGTGAGCTGCAGCGACTGCTGCCTGCGTCGTTCGCCGCTGAAAAATAACAAAACCATCTATCTGGATTGACATTCGCCAAACGAACTCTCACTACGCCTCGATGAAGTCAAGGACTCCTATCTGCGCCTACTCTAACTATTGGCGTGGTACACCAGTCAGATATCCAGTCCACCGTGGTGCCACTCAATGTTCGCTCGCAGGCGCTAACTAATACTCAGTCTGTATTCACACTACACATTAAGTGTCGCGGTCAACACAGTGAACAAACGTTTAATCTCGAGCAACTCAGTAAAGAGTATCACTCCCATTCGCTAGCGACAGAGGTGCTCTCTCAGTGCAGTACTGAGAAGAGACTTTGTTCCTCACTCTCTGCATACACGCACGAGCGCACTCGCTCCCACTATGTGTTCCCTCTTCAAGAGCGTCACCGGAACGACTTCCCTCCACGCAAAAAGCGACAGGGTGCACCGTCTGCTGTCTTCCCCTCTCTCCTCCGGCTCATTGCGTCAGAAATAGTCCGCCAATCAGCGTTACTCTTACAAACGGGAGAATGGCGCTCCGTTTAAGCCAACCAATCCTGAAATATATAGCATCTGCGTTAGGTGTTTCCTGTCGACCTGTGAGAACTCCGAAACTGCGCAGTAGGTCCGTCAAAAATGCGTATGCTCGGGCTCTCTCAAAAAATTCAGCGTGTTTTGCTTTTAAGGTGAACAAGCAGGCCATTATCCGTTTTCCCTGACAAAAGCTGTTTTGGTCCGTGGGCGGTCAGCCAGCCGGCGCAGCTGCGTGCTAGCTCATCCTCCTATGGACTTTCCAGTGGGCTGATTGTGTCTGCCGAACGAGAACTCCGGTGGCTGTCGTGTGTTGAATGTTTGTGTACGCCAGCCTCGACCTTTTAATCTTGGTGCGCACTTGCGATTTATTTATTACATTTGCATATCGATTGAATGGAAATACGTAAAATAGACTGCACCCTATGGAGTTTGGGCTCGAATGAAACGTCTTGATACGCAGAATACGATGGTGAGGTCGGAATATGTAAGAAATGAAGGTCAGGTGACCACGCCACCTTACAATGTGTAGAATATGTTGAAGAACTATGCAACAAACTGGTCTTATAAGTTTGTAATTTTGTGGATCCGATATAGGGGGTTGTGCTTTTTTCCAGTCGTTTGGGGCTTTGTGCTGCGAGTGAGGTTTGCGATAAATGCAAGCTATGTAATGAAGCAATGCTGCACCATATTCTCTGTAAAATTAGCAGTTCCTTAAACTCTCCTGAGACAAACAGAAATTTGGCCACTCATCACCACACTAATTTTTTCATGATGTGGGGCCACAGTCATAATATATTTCTTTAAAGTCGGTACCGCCATTAGACTGTTGTTTATTTACAGTATTACATTTACACTTACAAAATCATGATTTCGGCTTCAAAGTGCCATTATCAAGTGTTTTAAATGTTATAAATTACCTGAGATAGCATACTGTCATATTAAAATACACTATTAGACACATTGACTAAGAGTCGATATTTCAGGCAGAGCCTACTGCTTTGTTTCATTACTGAGTACAGGCCGTTGAGGAGTCGTAGAGGTTGTTGGTTGTACCTCGGTTCACCTGTGCTATCAGTTGCTCAACAGTTGCACCATGTAAAGAAGTGTCACGACAAAGTCTTTCGGCGTCTGATTCACGCATGCATACTGACTGCAATTTATGGGTGGCAAAGCCTGGAATTTGCAGCCAACTCCGCAACTGGACGTCCACAGGGTGATGAGACATACCTTTCGAGATGAATCACGTTGTACGCTCCATCGACGTGAAGCATCTGAAAGCAACAGTCGTTGGAATGGTCCAGGTAGGAGGAGCGGATGTCATAGTGTGGGGAATGTTTTTGTGGCATTCCGTAGCTGACGTTGACATCCTGGGAGGCACAGTGGATCAACACAAGTGTGCATCCATCCTTGGGGACCTTGTCCACCCACAAACGCTGTTTGGCACATACAAGCATTGCAATGAAAGTTGTCACACAGCTCGCAGTTTACATGCATGCGTCAAAGAGCACGAGGATGAGCTCACCCTACTCCCCTGGCCACCAGACTACCCGGTTTTAAACCCACCTCGATCGGGCTGTTTTCGGGATGCATCCTCAACAAGAAGGCTGCGCAACTGCCCACGGCACTAGGGTCGACACGGCTCCACACCGCTGCTGGTTCCTTCCAGAACCTCACTGATTCTCTTCCTGCACGAGTCCCACTGATCGGTAATGCGGAGAGTGGTTTTTCAGGCTTTTGACAGGTGGTCACACTAATGTGACTGTACAGTGTAATATTACCCATGAATGTCGGAGTAGTCAGGCGACTCGAAACTTTTCCCAGTGCTGATTCTAGCATCAATGGCAGACAAAGTACGAGATCTAGAAAAATCTGCCGTCGACGAACACAAATTTGCGAATGAACACAAAATCTTGTTTCATTTGGCGTACATTCTAATGCACACTTCAGGGTGTAAGGGGTGTCCGTCGCTGTAACCGAGTGTTCAGCGTGACAGAACGCAATGTGAGGAGCCTAGGTTCGATTCCAGCCCCAGTCGGAGATTTTCTCCATTCGAGGATTGGGTGTTGGAACATCACCAACATTTCATTACCGTCAACAGGCAAGTTGCTTAAGTGGCGTCACATAAACAGACTTGCACCAGGTGTCCAAATACCCCAAAAGGCGACTCCCAGGCAAATATGCCAGAAGACACCCATAGTTCAGGCTACAGGGAGTCAATTGACGAAAGGCCGAGGGCAAATTAGAATGTGTGTGAACAGGAGGAGAATAATGTTTCATGAACCGTCGACAGCGAGGTTATTTGAGACGGGGCACAAACATGGACTAGGGAAGCATCGAGAAGGAAATCGGCCATGCCCTTTCATAGGAACCATCCTAGCATATGTCGCATGTGATTTAGGGAAAACACGGAACTTATAAATCACTATGGGTGACCTGGGGATTTGAACCGTCGTCATTCCGAATGCGAGTCCTGCGTGGTAACCACTGCACCAGCTTTTCGCTGTGTGTGAACAGTTTTACTAAACATACTGGATTCGGCCTCAGTGGATGTTAGGGGCGAGCACTTCATACGAAACGATTATCTAGGGGTATACCCGTATCACACATCTTGATAGAAATAAAGAACCTACGAGCGACATTTTATCCTTGACAGAAGGGTAAGCTCTGGTCTGTATTATTTATTTACTTGCTCGACATGCAGTTGTCGTCCTGACGATGACAACAGCGGATGTTGTCGAAAACTGTGACGTTCATTCAGAACTAACCCAACTGCGCTGAGAACATTTAATCTATATTGGAATACACTGAAGAGCCAAAGGAACTGGTACACCTGCCTAACATAGTGTAAGGCCCCCGCGAGCACGCAGAAGTGCCGCAACACGACGTGGCATGGACTCGACTAACGTCTGAAGTACTTCTGGAGGGAACTGACACCATGAATCCTGCAGGGCTGTCCATTAATCCGAAACAGTACGAGGGGGTGAATATCTCTTCTCAACAGGACATTGCAAGGTATCCCATATATGCTCAATATCTGGGACGTTTGGTGGCCAAGAGAAGTGTTTAAACTCAGAAGAGTGTTCCTGGAGCCACTCAGTCGCAATTCTGGACGTGTGGGGTGTCGCTTTGTCCTGCTGGAATTGCTCAAGTCCGTCGGAATGCAGAATGGACGTGAATGGATGCAACGTGATCAGGCAGGATGCTTATGTAAATGTCACCTGTCAGAGTCGTGTATGAACACGTACCAGGGGTCCCATATCACTCCAACTGCACACACCCCACACCATTAAAGAGCCTCCACCAGCTTGAACAGTCCCCTGCCGACATGCAGAGTCCGTGGATATGGGGTTGTCCCCATCTGCTCGATACAATTTGAAACGAGACTCGTTCGACCAGGCAACATGTATCCAGTCATCAACAGTCCAATGCCGGTTTTGATGAGCCCAGGTGAGGCGTAAAAAGCTTTGTGTCATGCAGTGAACAAGGATACACGAATGGGCCTTAGGCTTCGAAAGCCCTTATCGATGATGTGTCGTTGAATGGTTCTCAAGTTGACACTTGTTGATCCCCCAGCACTGAAATATGCAGCAGTTTGCGGAAGAGTTGCACTTCTGTCACGTTGAACGACTCCCTTCAGTCGTCGTTGTCCTGTTCTTGCAGGATCTTCTTCCGGCCCTAGCGAAGCCAGAAATTTGATGTTTTACTAGGTTTCTGATATTCACTGTTCACTCGTGAAACGGTGGTACAGGAAAATCCCCACTTCATCGCTACCTCGGAGATGCTGTGTCCCATCGTTCGAGCGCCGACTGTAACACCACGTTCAAACTCACTTAAATCTTGATAACCTGCCATTGTAGCAGCAGTAACCGATTTAACAACTGCGCCAGCCACTTGTCGTCTTATAGGGCCTATAAGTGTTGCCGATCGCAACGCCATATTCTCAATGTTTAGATGTCTCTGTATTTGAATGCCTATACCAGTTGATTTGGCGTTTCAGTGTACTATTAACAGAAAACGTTTTTAGCAGAAACCTGGAAAAGTTCTTGGATGATTTACTTCAAAATTTTAGATGACACTCTCATAAACATCATTCGGAAGGATGGTATGTTCAAAAATTAAGGTGACTTGACATTTTTATTCATCAATACTCATATTGTCCCCTTCAAAGTAATCCTCCTCTAATACAATACACTCATGCTAACGCTTCTTCCAATCCTCGAAGCACTTCTCACGAGTACTTTTTGGCACATCCTTGACTACTTCCTGCGATGCATTTTTTATTTCCTCAATCGTTGAAAATGTCCTTTCACAGGTAGTAACGCCGGAAATGTATATCCTCCTATTTCCATCTATTGTACTATAAATTTTTTTCATTATTTTATTACCTGAAGGTATGATATTTCTGTATCTTTATGTATTGTATTTGTTTTACTATATTTATGCATTTATTTCGAAGTATAATTCGTTTGTTTTGTAAATATTATTTGTATTTTTACGCTGGGTCTTGCCTAGGGAGAACTATGCTATCGAACGATTACATCGATAGGTCGTGTGGAGAACCGAAGTGTTTAGGATCTTTGGGAGTGTTAACTCTGATGCGTGGAGCGCGGGCAGAGCTGAGTCTGGCTGGAGTAGGGCGGTGGAGCAGGTGTGTTTTGCGACGCTCCCGTGAGCTGCCGTGCTTCTGGGGTTTGGCAGCATGCAATTGCGCTCGACTTGCTATGATAGTTTCTGACACGGTGTCGACCGACGACTTCAAACCTTCAATCAACCAACAAGGAAGACTGGAAGCACATAAAGTTTTACAACTATATGGCAGACCTCAGCTTTTAAAATTGTTGCATCACAAAATTACAGCAACTTAGCATGAACCTTTGTTGCTCATTGTCCCAATTGCATTACCAAGCAGGGTCCCTTCCTTTTCCGGAATGAATGCGAGTGTTGTTGAAATTCAAATGCCAGCATTAAAGTAATATCATTCCACTTCACTGCTTTAATTTCAAAGTTCAGTTAAAGTATTCATAGCTGGCTACAATATTTAGATTACACAAGCACAAATTAAGAGTGCGAGTTTTGTTATCACATTTTAGCTTACCTGTGACTGCAGCTCAGCTTGGTATGTACTAAATTTTACTATTGTTAATCGTTCAGAATCAATTAATACAAGTTCAAAGTTAAATCTCTTATTTCTAAATTGCGTAGTTTCAAGTAGCTTTTGAAATGATTGTTGATGTAGCCTAAGACTAACCTTAAAGTTCACTATTAATTTCTGTCACTAAATTAACTTTCAATTTTCCGATTTTATTAATTCTTTTGTTAAATTAAGTCAGAGTGTAACGAAATTTATTATTTCTGACAAACATTCAGTTTTCACACAACACGTGTCAACCTTCAGTTGCCACGCTTTTAGTGTTAATTATATGTGCACTAATCTTTCATTTTCAGTTATTATAATATTTGTCCATAGGACTGGCGACTGTAAGTTTCCCCAAATCTCAAATATCTAATTAACGCCAGTAAATTGTTAACATAACGACTGCACATTTACTTTCTTTATTAACTTTACCCCTTTTCAAAATTAATTTCCACCAGTTTCATTTATATTTTTCCTTTCATTTAGATGTAACCCTTTCCTCCCTCTTTATCGACAGATTAACTTCGGTGTCGATTGCTTTTCCCAAAATTCCATTAGGTACACGTGGTTTAATTTTTCACTGTCATTAAGGTCGATAAGTGAGGGGGAGTTTACAAGGTCTCTTCAGTTCTGGGAGCAGAAAAAAGTCACAGGGGCGAAATCCGCCGAATATGGTGGCTGAGGCATGATTGTCGTGTTGTTTTTGGCCATAATATCTCTGACAAGCAGCGATGAATTAGCAGGTGCATTGTCGTGATGCAAAAGCCATGAATTGTTTTTCCACAATTCCGGACTTTTTTGTGCATTGCTGCTCGCAAACATCGCGTAACGTCAAGGTAATACTCCTTACTGATCGTACGACCTTGAAGAAATAGTACATGATCACTACTCCACGATAATTGAAAAATCAGTGACCAAAACATTGACATTTGATCGAAATTTGCGTAGCCCACTTCTTTCGGTCTTGGCTCTCCGGGATGTTTCCGGTGCAAAGATTGGTTTTGACGTCATAATCGTAAACCCATGTTTCGTCAGCAGTTATGACCCTTTTGAGCATATCAGGATCATAATTGACGTCATTCAAAAGCTCCTGAGCGATGTTCATGCGGCGGTTCTTCTGATCAAAATTGAGAAATTTTAGATCAAGCTTTGCTGACACGCGTCTCATGCACAAAATAGCCGAAAAAAATTGCGTGACACGAGCCGACCGTTACGTCAACATCCTCGGCATCTTCTCTCTTGGTAATTAGACGATTTTCCAAAACAATTTTCTGCACAGCTTCTACATTATCATCTGTTGTTGATCTGCTGGGGCGTCCAGAGCGAGGTTCGTCATTGGCTTCTTGTCGGTCATCTTGGAAGACCTCGTACCACTTGTGAACTTTTTTTTTGCTTAGAGAACGCTAACAATATGCCACTGTCAATATTTCAAGTGTTTTAGAGCACTTGATTCCACTTTTCATACAAAATTTGATGAAAACTCTTTCCTCTATTTTTATAAGAATCGATAATCGCCGAGCACACTAAAACACGCCTAACCTTTCTATGTGTCAAAAACAAACCAAGTATGCGGTACACTTGAAACTAAACATATCTTCTGGACACGTGTACCAACATAACAAAAAAAAGATCGACAATCGAGTGTACGTTGCTTACTTTTTCAGCAGCCCAAGCAACAACATACAGGTTTTCTGCTGCAACTGACTTCGAGAAATGCTTATTAAAGTATTGTATAAAAAACTGAGGTAAGTTGGTCAAGAACTTTTAAAAATCTTTCCCATTCATATTCTACATGACTTATTATAATTTAAAGTTCAATAACTTCAAAGTGGGCGACGTTGTAAAGAGGATCCGAAATTAGCTTCCTGACACAAATCCCAAAAAGAACACAGATTAAGATGTACGAGTATTTCCAAGTCCCGCACATATTTAGCAGTGGCGAAGCACTTCCGGGTACGCCAGTACTGTATGTAAGGATCACTGTTACTATGTTCTCTTTCTGACACTACCTGCGCAGCTCCTCTAGCAGTGATTCGCTCATGGCTTCTACACTGATGTAGACCGTCGTCATTGGGATTTACGCGCTGCCAGCCAGGAGAGGTTCTCTCAGAATGGGTCGTTGCGAGCGTTCTGCCGCCATACAGACAGGCCGTTCACAGCCGTAACTAACAACGCCGCAGCCGTTTGGCGTCACCTTAACGTGAAATACGGCCCTCTATTTGCTCGTCCTCCAGCCCGCCTCGCGGATCGCTGAATCTCGCCACTGGAGCGTGAAGTTTTCCAGCTCTTTATCACGTGGACAACTGTTCTCAGTAACATGAAAGACAAAAATGACAACGTAATGCCCACACACTTTATTGTGGGCATGGTTGGAAATTTACAGCACTCAGTGGTCATGCTGGGGTAACTCTGGTATTCTAACGCTCGCAATCCCATACACGTTTAGATTTTCTTCATAGCGGATGCCTCAGCAATGGGAGAATATGGCATTTCACTTGTGCTGTAATAATTTTATTAGTTCACAACTAGCTTCAGCCTTCTAAGCCATTCTCAAGTGATCTTGTGCTTCTGCAATACAACACTAAGCCACAGGCATATGTATTGAAACTGTTTAGTCCTTCAATTTGGGCCTTCTATTCGCTTTGGTTCAGAGATGCATATGTGAACTAACACGAATATAAGACACAAATTGCCATTTCAATACATATGGCACAGTGGCCTGTAAGGCTGATATTAGTTTTAAATAAACTAATAAAATTATTACAGAAAAGTGGCAAATGTCACCTTCTTTTGACATTTTTACGTTTTGAGCTCTTGCTTACGGTGAATTACGGAGATAAAAGTTACGTAGTTGATCTTCGTCTTCGTATTTAAATGGAACATTTGCCGATAGTAAAAATTTTGATATTGATGTTATTTTGAAAAGTTTGTGTTTCAGGAATGAAAAATAGAAAAAAGTAACATCGGAAATATACCAGTAAACATGACAATAGTTGCCTCTACTTAGCATTTTAGACTGAAATTTGTTCACAACAAGGAAGTTACCAGTTTCCCCGAGATTATTCAGGGATTCTTACTTCAGCCTTTTATCAGTGGATTGAAGTTCTTTTCTAAAACAAACAAGCAGTTCTGTCGATGGATGCAAAGCGTTTATAAACATCATTGAATTTCTGCACGGAACAAACCTTCATAAATTTTTAATAGAGTTTCGTTACTATTCGATCAAAACTGTGATACTGCCCCTTTCGTCTCACAACATTTGTACTCTGGAGAGCAACTACAAGAGTTCAATACAGCCTTCTACTGAACTCAGAGATAAAAGGTCAAGTGTTCTGGATAGTCCGTGGCCTTGCGACGATTTGTATAGCTGTCGGAAGTACTGGCAAACTGCAGCTACCTTGCAATACAGGGTCAAAAGTTAAACGTTACACAATACCTCAGTCCTCGCAAATCGTTTGCTTTTTTAGGTGACGATTACGGTGGACCTTAAGCAGCTTATAAAATCATCGTTTGTTTATGGGTGGTTCCCAAGAAAACAAGAAAAACCTCGATTTTTGGTTACCGATAGGAACTTAATAATTTATTTTCTTATTGATGAACATATAGATAGTTGTTGACTGTCATACCAAAGATTAATGTGAAAAGTATTTAACACTGATGGGCAAAAGAAGTTTTACGCTCTTCGTTTACTAGCTTTAGAATTACATACCTTTTGTTGCTCTCATGTCCTGGTAGTAAGATGTGCTGTGTAATTTTAAAGTGAAATTGTGTTATATAATGAAAGCATTTTATAAGCACTCTGTCTTCAGGCCACGAGTGGCCTACCGGGACCATCCGACCGCCGTGTCATCCTCAGGGGAAGATGCGAATAGGAGGGGCGTGCTGACACCGCTCTCCCGGTCGTTATGATAGTATTCTTGACCGAAGCCGCTACTATTCGGTCGAGTAGCTCCTCAACTGGCATCACAAGGCTGAGTGCACCCCGAAAAATGGCAACAGCGCATGGCGGCCTGGAAGGTCTCCCATCCAAGTGCCGACCACTCCCGACAGCCCTTATCTTCGGTGACCTCACAGAAACTGGTGTATCCACTGCGGCAAGACCGTTGCCCAAAGTCATTTATAATAAATATGATTTTCTGATTTACTATACCATGGATCCCAGCTCCTGTGACTCTGGATCCAGATTATTATTATTTTAATTTTGTATGGAGAATTTAGATGGAGGGGACGATCTTCAAGACGGCGCTGCTCGACAATAGAGGTACGCGAATGTGTTCATCTATTTCCCTTCGTAGCCGCCAATATCAATTTCAATATATTTGACGCGACATTCAGAACCTGCAATCTTTCTTTTCATTTAATTACTAAGTCCGATTATTTTCTTTCTCAGAAGAATAAATACATTTTATCAATTTAACAGGTCGGTTACAAACTGACATACTGAGCATATGCCATGTGTTCTAGGGTCATCGCAAGAGTTCTGAGGTCACCAGTGAACATTTTTTCACCAATGAAACTTCATGATATGCTGTCTTTGTGTAATGGCCACTTCACGTTTATACAAATATGCCCAGAGTGGTATAGCAGTGATAAGAAATGGCTAAAAAGGGTCTTAATGTGCTTGAAAATAACTTAAAATTACTGCCAAAAATTATGTAAAGATGGAAAGACTGCGAATTCAGTAAAATATTTCTAATTCACTTTTAATCTTTTCAGATGTAAATCATGAGCTGGGCGTTTTCGGTAATTTGCGATCTATGAGAAAAGTATCCAGAAAAAATGTAAAGCAAAAGTTTTTGTGTCAATCCTATATGCGTGCGTATTTGCTTTTTATTAGTGTAAAAGTAAATAAACGTGCCGAAGTACACAAACTGTCAAAATTTTCTGCTGTACAGAATTTGTTTTATCTAAGCAACGCACCCTGCCATAGGGGAAAAAGAAGGGAACCAGCGAGAAAATACGCCTGTCAGGCATTATAAAGATGATTATATTCCTTTTAAAGCACTGTGAAAACAGATGGGAATCTGCCGCCTCAACACTCATTCTGTCCTCCTCACTAAAAGTTTTGACTTGCCGAGATATTCGCACTTTTTGTGCTGAGAGTTGCAGAGAGGCAGTGACGGTGGAAGAAAGAAAGAGGAGACAGTGATGGTGGGAGAGATAAGATGGCAGTTAAAGGGAAAGAGAGATGGATGGAGTCAGAGGCAATGGGAGCAAAAGAGAGAGGAGATGGCGAAAATGAAAAATGCAGGTGAGTGGAAGTCGTACGTAGCCTTGGGAGGGGGGGGGGGGGGATAATCCCAGACTAGCGAACTTCAAAATGGTACAAATGGCTCTGAGCTCCATAGAACTTTACTTCTGAGGTCATCAGTCCCCAAGAACATAGAACTACTTAAACCTAACTAACCTAAGAACATCACCCACATCCATGCCGGAGGCAGGATTCGAACCTGCGACCGTAGCGTCCAGATGTAAAGTAACACCACCATAATACAGAAGAGATGAGACAGTCCTTAACGTTTGTAAACTAAACTTAATTACAATAAGTGACATTTCAAACTTTATGGGACAACTAATTTTGTCGCATAAATCGTTCAGTAATCCCTAGGCACAATTAAATATTTGAGACATTATATGGATTTATAAAGTTGTATGGCAATTGGAAACAAGTTCTTTGCTGTCTAAAAGGTTTACCCAACACATGCTGAACGTCGTTCAGCGTTCAACAGGGAGTGGTTTCGCATCAACTTTATGTAATACTAAGCAGTTGAAAGAAAACGTGATTAACGGCGGCAAGCACTCTACGGAAATCCCAACATTAACAGAGAATCACAAGTAATAGCATTGTTCACATTACTCATCAAATGTTACTTGTACACAAAGTTGAACTTTAAATGACATGACCAACGTCTTCGTTCTGGATCCAGATGCAAACCCAGAACGTAAAGCCATTGTTAACCGAGCAAAGCTTTATGTGTGTGTGTGTGTGTGTGTGTGTGTGTGTGTGTGTGTGTGTGTGTGGTTTGAAGTTTTCGGGCGCTAAACAGCGTGGTCATCAGCGCCCACAAAGCTTTGTGCCTTACCGAGACTCGATCACTAGGCAGAAAGAGACGTCAAATATTGACGTTTGCACCAGTATCAGTTATCAATTATTAACTTGAACGTAAATGACGATAATGTTTGTACGAAACCGGGAACCCTAACATGACAATTATCTTCTTGGTAATTAACCTCGAAAGACGTTGTATACTGTTGCATTATCAAGGAACAAAGGATGCACATGTTTAAAATTGACATGCCATCATGTAATGCTGGTGACAGAGATGCGAACTCAGCACCTAATCGGATTGTTGAGTAAGTACTTAAAATCAGAATGTAGATATCACAGTTTGTCACCAGTAGTGAGGTTGGAACCTTAAATGACGACTGAAGTTGTATTGCCTGATCGGGATTCGAACCAGGCGCCTACCGCCGTCGTTGTCTAACCAGGAACAGACGAGAAAGTCCAATGTTGGTCCACCATTAGCGAGATGTGCACACGTTTAACTAGAAATAAAGTGACGGAAACGTATATGCTGACTGAGAGTCGAATGCCGCACATTGTTATGAAGACACGTTAATAATCAAGTTCTTATTCAGTAGTAGCTAGGAGTAGCACGTTTAGTTGCAAACCTTAAGGCCTTTCTCATCCCTAGTAACGTGTTGCCTAATATCTGCAATATCAGGGTCTTAATTTACAAGTGGATTGACTGCTTTAAAGAGCAATGTTCTCTAGTAGTCGTGTATCATCGTGATGTAAATGACGTGCCTCAGCAGAAAGTAATTTCCGTCGTGCGGCACGTATTGTTTCAGAGACACTGAGTATAAGTTATAAGTACACAAAACGTGTATTATATACTACGTATATACTATTATTTGGAGAAGGTGCCGCCAAACCTGTTTACTTTTACATTCCGCTTAGTTGTCGTGATTGAATATACGTTTTCTTAAGGCTACACCTAATGGAGAGCGCTTACAAGAAAGAATGGTTTCCTGCGTCATGCTAGGTGAAATATTTTGTGGTAGCTATGTTTAAAATGAATGTATTTTCGAGCGGATTGTTCGTCAAATATTTGATGAATCGTCAATTGTAGGTGTGCCTGCACATGTTATAGCATAATAGCTGCAGCTGCGTTAGTTTAGACTATAGACTTGGGTAGGTTAGGTGTAACTTTTGATCCTTCAAAGAGGTGATCGTGGCCTTGCAGCCCGGGTCTGTACTAGCCGCGGCTCGCGAGCTACGGGCCAGCCAGGCTGGCCGAGGCGAGATGCAAGTGAGCGAGCTGGCGGTGGCGTTGGTGGGCCAACAGCCCGGGACGAGCCAGCACGGCTGCGCCGCATCCCTCTGCCTCTGCGGCTCCGTTTGACGTAAATATCTTTACCTCCTCTCCTGGCATCAGTATAAGACCGGCAAGCAGAAATACACATCAGGCTGTCTGCCGTAATGATTCACTGGGAGAGGTCTACGAGTATTCGAGGTAGAGTTGTCGCTCTCATTCAAGAAGGAGGATGTTCCATCAGAGAAGCTGGCAGACGGTATGGCGTACCACATACCACTGCAACGAGATGGTGGAGGATCTGCCTTGAAAGAGGAACCGCAAACAGGGCTCCTGGCTCAGGCAGGAAGAGAGTGAGCTCACAGCAGGAAGACAGGGACCTAGCGTCTAGGAGCAAAGAAAATCCCTTTCTGAACGCGAAGCAGTTGCTGCGGTAGACCAACTTCCCCGGCTCCAGTGACACGATTCCCCGTAGGCTGAGGGACGCTGGACTGTATGCACGACGATCCGCCGTGAAACAAGAGCTCAGCGAAGACAGCGCTTTATACCGGCTAGCATTTGCAGAGCTCCATCTGAGGGCGTCGTGGGACGGCGTCATTTTCACTGATGAGAAGGTGTTTTCCACAAGTAGCGACGGTCCCCGAATCGTTTACAGGCCGCAAGGGACTCTCCATCGACACGAATATGTAACCACGACGAGAAGTGGGCGGCTGTCTGTTACGTGCTGGGATTGGATTTCTGCGAGAGCAGCGGGAATTCTTCACAGAATAAAAGGAACTCTGGACAGCGTGCAGTAGGCCCACATATTGGAAAATGTGATGCTTCCGTCAGTGCGAATGCTGTGCGCAGAAGGGGACGTCCCATTGGAAGAGGACCATTCTCCCATTCACAAGTCTGCATTTGTTCAGCAGCGGCTCTCCACGATTGTCATCAATATCATGGACTGGCCGTCACGGGCGGCTGATATGAACCCCATGGAAAACATGTGGGCTGAGGTCGCCAGAACATTAACAGAGAACTGGCCACGAAAGCAACCAACTACTGCGGACGCTCTTTGGGACTGCGTCCTGGAAGCCTGGGAGGAAGTTGCTTTTCAGGCTGTTAAATCCGACGGCTTATACATTCTATGCCATGGCGCATGATAGAAGTACAAAAGAATGAAGGATTCTGGATAAAATATTAGAGTCCTTAAAATGTTTTGTTATGTCTTCTTTTTCGTCATTTTTTGTAATTGGGAGCTAGAGGAAGATACAATATGGGTTTGTTTTCCTTTGAGTTGCCTTTTTAATTCAAGTGGGTTTCTTTTGAATGTACAGTTCGTTAAATATTCTATTTTGATTTCATTTATACCCTGTCTAGGTACTTACAGACTAATCAGCGTAGACTCTGTCACAGTAGTTTTTGTTATTTCAAATACATCTCTCTCTTCCCTTCCATCCATGAATACACCCTCCGTCGTCCACACAATACGCAAACGATTTCATATTATGCTTACTCGTGTCAACATCTCCTCCATTCTGTCTCACACACTCTCTCTCTGACACTATCTTCGCAAGTGCCCTTCTATTCCATTCCCCCGCAACTTTATAAACAATTCTAGCTGTTTCCATTGGCGCTACATTTTTTATTTTAAATGCTGCTCTCTTTACTCTCTATCATTCCTCTCAACACCTATGAAACAGTATTCTTTGATCTCCCCTTCCCTATAACCCTTTCTTCGTTCTGAAAACAGTCCTTCCTTATCTCTCGGTCCTAAGATAAAATGAACTGTGGCACACATCTAAGTACGCAATACTTTGCAAGCATTTCATGCTTATATTTTGCACTTCTGCACTTCTATCCATCCCCAGATCCCGCCCTCCTTCCTGTAAGCCGTCCCTTGACATCTGTATCTATATCTAAATGAATACTCTGCAATCCATAATTATGTGCTTGGCAGGGGATTCTGTGGTCTGGTGGATTAATCTTGTATTGATGTGTAAAGCGTGTAGGTTCACATCTCACGCCAGGCGTAGATTTTTAACACACACAAGTCTCTCCTTCATCCGTAGTAACGCCAAGTGCAGAACGCCAGTAAGCTGTGTAGTTCAATATCCGCAGTAAAGATAACATCCCTTCGCTGCCGACTGGGGCAGAGCGGCATTCGTTTGAGCTGTGACAGATTGAGAAACCCCGGAAGGCAGAGACTCTGTCACCAGCAAGCCATCGTAAACTAGAAAACGTATTTCATTTAATGAACCAATGGCCATGTAAGCTCACAAGGCTCTTACTTTATTTGAAACTGAGACGTGGAAACTTGTGGTGCTGGACTGGGATTCGAATTCGATTTCACTGTGTTCCCTAAGACTGCAAACTCTTCTAGGCCTCCTCGAAAGGCACCTATCTGGTTTCGAATCCTCATCGCCACAAAATATTCATTATTTCATTTCAAGCCCTAGCATGTGCACTCCGAACTACTGGTGAAAAATAGTTGCATTTTCAACGTCTCTTCGTGCGTTCTCAGCTAACGTGTTCGTTTCACCTCACAGCCACATGATGAGCTTTTTATCACAACATTACAAGATCAAACGTGTCCCTACATCTTTTAAAGTTGAATTCCATCCTAATGGCGAAAACGGATTTGGGTTTGACGCTGTGTTCGTCGTGATCACCAACGACGATAAGTTGTGGATTCAGCTTCTAGCCAGCAGAGTATTTTCCATCACATCATTGAAAGCACAACTACAACTATTATTGGAAAAGAATTTGATAGTTAAAGTGTCTTCATGTCCACGTGTGCGGGATTTGAATTCCATTCAGCACAGAATTTTCCGTCGCCTAATGTCTAGCTAAACATGCGCACATCTCGCTATTGGTAATATCATTTAAAGTTCAATTTTGTGTACACGTAGCTGTTGATGTGTTACGAGAACAATGATATTAATGGTGATTCCCTGTTAATGTTGAGATTTCTGTAGAGTGCTTGTTGCCGTTAATAGCGTTTTTTTTACTTGTTCGTCCAATATCCAGCTTCCAGAGCCACTAACCGTTGAGCGACGTTCAGCACATGGATGGAAAACCTTTTCGAGAGCGAAAAACTTTTTTACAATTACCGTACAGCTTTGTAACTCCATATATTGTCTCAAGTATTTCATTTTGACTAAGGATTACTGTACGATGTATGTAAAATAATCCGTTTTCTCAGAACTTTTGGAATGTCACTTGTTGTAATTAAGGTTAGTTTATGAGTGTTATGCGGTGTCTCATCGTTGTGAACGTATTTTCTAATATGTTTTGTATGACGGTATTAGTTGATGCTTAGACTGAGTTCCATAAAGACCTTTGGTCTCTTACTAGCGTCTTGCGGTACCTATTGTGTGTAGTGAAATGACTGTACCTCACGGGGTTTTGGTGTTTAGAGGACCTGCAACACAGCTACGTTATGTTGGTTGAATTCTTCAGTGATCCACTTTTTTTGCTGTCAAGTGTACATATCACTATCCCATGACTTTCGTTATCTCAGCGTATATGTAACCGGATTAAGCTACAGGGCTTTAATTAGTTCTCAACATAGATATTTCCCTTCAAATTGAATCCGACATACCTTAGGTAGAACATCGCCATCAGAAACTTGAACAAAGGAGTAATAATAAATTTCCCAGGCATCAGAAGGGAGTTTACTGCTGGAAGTATGAAGAGATGAAGAAATGGCAACGGTCATAGTGTTTGTCTCTGAACTGTATCTGAAAAATTTTGACCTTCTACATATTTCCAAAATAAAGCTTCGAAGAGAAATGAGGATTGTAAGTAGACACGTTGTAATTTTGTGCCGTTCTGGTACTTGGAACTTGACCTTTCTGACTCAGAGGTAAACACAAGGTTTGGAGGCTCGATCTAACTTCGAATTCTCATTTCTTAACAAACTGCACAACTCTTCGCAACAGCAGGGGATGTATTGGAAATGACAAACCGAGTTCTATCGTTTTAAGTCACAACTGCGAGAGCTTTTCTTCACAGTGATTACGCAGGCGTTTTGGGTAGCCGACCCGAGAGTTTACTGAGGTGGGGAGGGTAACCAGTGCGGTACTCCCCCATGAGAAATGAATCCGCCAGTTGCATGCAGCACAGACTGTGAAATGCGGGTAGGGATTCTCTTTTTTTGCTGGTGGCTGGTGGAAAATGTTCAACATATTAGTGTTGTGTCACAGTGGAGTATTTTTCTCCGTGCTGCTGCATATGGAAGCGGCATACATTCATGAATCTCTTGCTCAAACAAATGTATTGTAGAGAGTTCCATTGTCTGCATACAATGCGACCTCTACTTTCTGTCACCTGCACGGCAGTATATAAACAAAAGATAAAAATCTGTCATTCTCGTACCGGAAAATAGGTACCCTCGAATTGTCGAGCGTGTTTTACAGTACGCATCACCGGATTCCACATCCACTACCAATTTCTGATATTATCGACCCTCAAACGACTTTAGGTTCTTGCACATACTAGGTAGGATCACACAGTAAACGTCTTGTAAAATCAGTTTTTTGTTATAAATTTCATGCAACTATTGAATCAGAACTGGAGTCAGAATTAGAGCCAGTGTCAGCAGAGTTTAAACGAGCTTCAAGAGACTTGAGTTCAAACAAAGCGGGATGTGGCTACCTAACGACTATTCATGTTCCCTTGTAGAATCTGAGTCGGAGACATACGATCAGACTTTAAGAAAAATTGTAATACACACAATCCCGAAGACAGCAAAGGCGTATAAGTGCGATAATTCATTCGTTCAACGGCTGCACAAGTGTATCGGTGTCCAGGGTCACCACTTTGAGCACCTTTGAATGTTATACTCCTGGGCAATGGTACAGGAGAGTCAAAGTCAATTTTGTGTTATTGCACAATCAGTTTAACATCTCATGCACCCAAGTTGCTGACAAGAACGATATACAGGTTGTCCCATTTATCTTGAGCACCCTAAATAACTGTCCAGATGCAAATTACAAAATGTTTCAAAAAAAATGTTATTTAGCCATCAGGGGGACATCAATCAGCCTGATTGTCGTCATTGTACTTTTGTTTCTTACACAGATATAAATTGTGGTGTGGCTTTTTTAAATGTCACCCTGTATTTTGTCTTCGGTAATTCAATTCCTCTTCTAAAGACTTGTTTAAAAATGTATCACAGTCTACCATTCACTGAAACACAACATTATTAATTACATAACACAACACTGACTTTGAGCCCGGGATCACAAACTCGTCCACTTGCTGGAGTTATCGAAAACAAATGAAAACCAAGTAAAAATATAACACAAAATTGACTTTGACTCTCCTGTACCATTGCCCATGAGTAGAACATTCAAAGGTGCTCAGAGTGGTGACCCTGGACACCGATACATTTGTGCACCCGTTGAATGAATGAATCATTTAATGCTTCCAGTGCTGCCTGCTGAAGAGAATTACAAGCAAGCACGATACGTTCGTGCATGTCCTCTGGAGTTGTTGGAATATCGCGATAGGCAACGCCTTTCATGCATACCCAAAGAAAAAAGTACAGATGATTTAAATAAGGAGGCATAGCGGGCCAAATAACAATTCCTCCTCGACCAATCCATCTGGCAGGATACTTTCGTTCAGAACACGACGTGCACGCAAGACATTATGTGCTGGACATCCATCGTTCTGATATCACATAAGTTTTCTGGTTCTTAGCAATACTTCATCCAGATGTGGAGGAAGAATTCGTCTGAGGAAGTTGGCATACGCTGTGCCGTTTAGACTACCATTGATGAAATAAGGGTCAATAATTGTAGTACCAAGCACCCCACACCAGACGTAATCTCTCCATTGACGGTGACGTTCCACTTGTTTAAGCCATCGTGGGTTATCGCTGGACCAATATTGCATATCCTTGTATGTACCTGTCCTTTGTTTGAGAAGGAACAATCATCGGTAAATAGAACATTGGAGAAGAAGTTAGGGTTGGCGAGGGTTTGCTGCTGTGCCCACTGACAGAACTGTACACTATTCTGGAAATCATTCCCATGCAATTCTTGATGCAGGTGTACATGGTAAGGATGGAACCGGTGATGTGTAAGAATACGATGTACACTGGTTTTAGGAATACCAATACGATGTTCAAGCTGCCGTGTGTCCACATGTGGATTCATAGCAACGGAAGCGAGAGCAGGAACTTCGGAAGCTTCGTCTGTGTAAGCGCTACGACCATTGCGTTGGTCTTGGGTTGAAACTTCCCGTTTCCTGAAGCGTCGCAACAAGGCGAGACAACATCCGTTGGGAAGGTAGGTTCTTGTCAGGATGTCGCTCTCTGTACAGTTCCGCTGGCTGCTTAGCATTTTGCCTACCTTTAACAACAACAATTAAAGAAACGTTATTTCGACGCAGTTTGTAGGAAAGACAGCCTCTACTGTATGTCTGCTCTACTCAACAGTATTTAAATGGTCTAAACTACTGTACTAAATGTACACGTACATAAGAAAATAGTATTGCAATTACTGTTCTGCTAACTTGCATTCCCCATAGTTGAGTAGCATTTCTATCACCTCTTCGTTGCTGTACATTCCACTCATACAGCTATTCAGCTGACGATGGTTGACGGAAAGACGGGTGTGCATTCTAATTATGTTTACATTTGTCCTCTGTCAACGTCAGCACGTGGATGTGTTCCGTTACCCCGAGTACCTGCACTAAGCGCTGAGAGTGTCAACATCAGTGTTCTGTTATGCAATTAATAACGTTGTGTTTCAATGAGTGGTACACTGTGATACATTTTTGAACAGGTCTTTAGGAGAGGAAATGAATTACTGAATAAAAAATACAGGGCGCCATTAAAAAAAGTCATACCGCTTTTCATATCTTTTTAGAAAACAAAGCTACAATGAAGACAATCATGCTGATTGATGTCCCCCTGAGGGCTAAAGAACGTTTGCTTTGAAACATTTTGTAATTTTCATCTGGACAAACAGTTATCTAGGGTGATCAAGATTAATGGGACACCCTGTATAGAAGAACGGAAAATAAATTGAATATGTGACAGGTTACGATCAGTTTTAGGGCAGGTAGACAGAGCGGCAGTTCTGACGTTGTGCTTGATAATGGAAACATCTACAGCTACAGTTATGCTCCGCAGAACACCTTACGGTGTGGGGCGGGGGAATGCTTTGTGTACCGGCCTCACTTTCCCCTTTCCCTGTTTCTTCTGTGTATGGTTCGTAGGAAAAAACGATTGCTGGTAAGCCTCCATATGGGCTAGAATCTATCTAATTTTATGAATGCATGGCGTCTGTTCTTTCGGACATGTCAGAAGCAACAGACGCATTCAGATAATTGATTAACCTCGATGGACAACGACTCTATCTTCTTCACTGCAGATGCAAAATCACGACTGATCTCCTGCGGGAATCTCTGAATTGCCCTGAAATGTTTTGTACTTCCTTCTTTCATTGATCAGCTGAAGTATTTCTTCTGTTAACCATGGTTTCTTTGCAGTTACCTTCTTTGTACCTATGTTTTTCTTTTCAATTCTCGTGATTGGCCTATCTATAGATGTGCATTCCCCTGCTTACTGAGCTATTGCTTGTCGGAGTATCTATAGCCTTAGAGGACTTCATGCATATCTCGTAATTCCCTAGTACTTCCGTACCCTCTTCTCTGCAAATCGATTCTTCCTGTCTAATCTCTTAAATTTCAGCCTAATCTTCACTGTGATCTGAGTTAATCTCAGTCTGATCATGACGCAATCTAACTGAATTTTTTCCATATCACTCTGCCTTTTCCAAGAATACCTCTTCCTCTTCTGATTCTTGAACGGAGTATTCGGTATTACAAGCTCAACTTTATTATTCTCCTGTAACCGTTGGTTCTGCTCCTTAACCTACAACTGCATTCCAGTCTCCCTTGACTATTACATTTTCATCTCCCTTTATGTACTGTATCATCCTTTCAGTATTCTCATATACTTACTCTGTCTCTTCATCTTCAGCTTGCGACGTGAGCATGTATACCAGAACTGTCGTTGTCAGTGTTGGTTTGCTGTCAATTCTTATAAGAAGGACCCTATCACTGAACTTCTAACACGTGTGTGACTGGGTCTGATCTATCTTCCTACCACAGTTGCGCAAGGACACTCTGTGAGTGTTTTAGGAATTTGGTGTTGAAGCTATGACCTGCAAGGTAGGAAGACAACCCTCTCATACAATCAGAGTTCAGAAGAGTGCACACTACAGACAGTATGTAATCAGACAATGACCTCAATGTCGCTTCCACTACACTCCCTGTAAAGGAAACATTATCACTAACAGAAATTAGTGTACGGGTTCAGGCACTACTACACGTTTGCAAAAATTGAAAATCTTTAGATTTTCGTTATTAAGGTTTATTTTTACTCTAAGTATGACTTCATGAAATAGCAATGGTAACAAAATTACGTGCAAGATGGTAAAATATTGATACTGGATTTTCACATTCCTAATTATTATAAGGTTCTTTAATGGTAAGATGTTTAATGGCCATGTCTGGGGATCGATAAAAATACAAATCGTTCAAATGGCTTCTAAGCACTACGAGCATCTGTCCCCTAGACTTAGAACTACTTAAACCTAACTAACCTAAGGACATCACACAAATGCATGTCCGAGGCAGGATTCGAACCTGCGACCATATCAGCAGCGCGGTTCCAGACTAAAGCGCCTAGAACCGCTCGGCCACAGTGGTCGGCGATAGAAATACAAACAAATTAAATACACTTGGGGACAGAGATAACAATTACGCCGCAATACACAATGAAAATACCCAAAATTGAATGGGGATCGGTAAAGAGCAATCATAAAGATGCATAGAATTAAAACAATTCATAACTCTTTCAGTGG
The DNA here is from genome assembly GCF_023897955.1 of Schistocerca gregaria. NCBI lineage: Eukaryota > Metazoa > Arthropoda > Insecta > Orthoptera > Acrididae > Schistocerca > Schistocerca gregaria. The sequence continues at coordinate 542,639,497 of NC_064925.1, forward strand.
CTGGTCAACCCTTTTCGTCAGGTCGGACTTCTCGCGTTTCTGCTTCAATTAGGCCAGCAACCGTCAATATGTTTAACTACGGAGAGACGGAGACGAGTGCAGTTCTGAGTGTCAATTGAATATCACTTGCTGGCGCGGTGAAGCTCGCGTGTGTTTACCTTGCGCCGGCGACGGCAGAGGCGGCCGTCGGTGCGAGCTGTGAACCTGAGAATCTATTCTAAATCCCTCTCGACTGTTAAACACCTGTTGGATATATTTCCTACGTCTTCGGTGAAACAGACACTCCTAGTTATTCCCCAGCAAAATTAATTGGCATGGTACATAGCATTTGGCTGGAATAGCGCGTACGTCGTTGCCCTCAAATCGCTCGCAAGCGTTAATTGCCAGTGCTGGGTGCGATTCTCTGGGGTACTGGAGACTTTGCAGTTCAACTCATTACGAGTTAAGACGAGCCTGTAAACAAGTGTTCACATAATCACTCTCGCAATCGTCTCTGCGTGGCGAGAGTCGCCTTGCACAACTCTCGATGATGTCTGCAAGAGAGAAGCCAATTACTATGTCCGCAGTTTGCCTATATCAAAACTGCTGCCCAGTCAGAGTGTTCTTACTTTGTCATAACACCACCCACTAGCGTTTTTTGTAGCCTATCACAAGCGTCGTTTCTTTCATAGGGCAGAATTTAACTTTTGCAACGTAATACTGACATAAACAGCTTTCCCTTTCATGCAAGATGGCTAAAATGAGTCACCTACGTTTTGTGATGTGTTTCTCCAGACATTTTATCTCTGAACAGTCTATCTGGCCTCTCCTGCCGTGTTCCTGTAGAAAGGCTTTCCGAAGGGTCTTTATTAAAAGCAGGGACAAGGGGCAGCCTTTGCCGACGGCCCACGCAGTGGCTGCGGACATCTCATTATGTCCGCTAGATGATGCCCCGTGGCGAGCTGTGTCGGCCTACATTGGACGAGCACTGCCGTCGTAAAATTCTCTTTCCTTCAGAACTGCGTCTCATAGCTCGGGTCGGGGAAATTACTTTCAGATTCAGATTCTTTACTGGTCATTCAGCTTTATTACTTCGTCAGTTCACTAAATCTATTAATTTTACAAAATAAATCTTTACATATTTAAGTTGATATTGGGAATTTTCTTCTAATGAATAGAAAGGATTAGTTAACAAGAAGTTGTGTACATTTTCTTTAAATAATTTGTCAGGCTTGATTGATGCATTCTTAGACAATTTGTTATATGTTTTAATTGCCACATATTTATGACTATTCTTAGTTTTAGCTAATCTATTTTGTGGGAACAGCAGAGAAGTACAGGTCCTTGTAGAGTAGTCATGCCTTTGATTTGTTACACTTAAATTAGGTAGTTCAGCAAGTATGTAGTTAAGACTGTCAAGAATGTATAAATTAATAACTGTTAAAATTCTATATTTAATGAGCAATGGTTTACAATGTGTTCTATTATCTACCTTAGCCATTACTCTGATTGCTTTCTTCTGCATCACCAAAATTTCATTTATTTTTCTGCTGTTTCCCCAGAGTATTAACCCATACCTTCAATCAGACTGAAAAAAGGCAAAGGACGCTGTCCTTATGTACTCAAATGTCACAGAACACATCAGTCTCTTCAACAAATATATTACTCTTGACAACCTAACCATTATGTGATCAGCATGAGAGTTCCTTGTTAGACGTTGTCAAGTATGATACCTAAAAACTTTGCCTTTAGTTTTTCTATTTTTGTAGTCTTTGATAGACTGAACCATATATTCTGGGTCTTTTCCTCATTTAATAGAAGACCATTTGCATTAAACCATGACGTTGCATTTTCTTTAGCCAGTTTCATACCACTTACAAGGCTATCAAATAGATGGTTTACGGATAGAAAAGTTGTATCATCTGCATGCATATACGTCTTTACATCTATATTTCCTCGTAAGTCATTTATGTGTACAAGGAAGAGAAGTGGTCCCAATTTAGATCCCTGCGGCACTCCGTGTTGAACCTCGAATGTGATTGACAGATGACGTCCTCAACTCACCACCTGTTTCCTTTTATTGAGGTATGATCTGATGAGTTTTAAGCTTTTATCACATATTCCATAGTACTCAAGTTTAGAGAGCAAAAGTGGGTGGTCAACCCAAAGACTTTTCTCAAATCACATAAGTGTGAGTGTTAATGGTGTCTATTCTCGAAATACTGGCTTATTTATTATATCAGGATTTTAATAAAAATTTTCAGTTTCATGTAACTAAGTCATGTGACATATCGAGTGAATCAGAACTGATTCAGGAATTCAATGTAAGGTGTACAAACTGTTCACAGTAACGTACTCTCTGCTGTATCTTTCAGTTATAACGAATCCTATTCCCGTTATACCATTTTCCGCTGCTGTTGATATTACCCTATACTCATCTGACCAGAAATTCTTGTGTTCCTTCCATTTCACTGACCTCTATTATAACTAGACAGAGCTTTTGCAGAATGTTTGACTCTGTGGAATGAGCCACAACCTTAACTCTGCTTGCAGCGCTTCATCATTATCAGAGTACGGTCAACAATAGTGTTCTTTAAGTTCTGGAAACAGACCGAAGTCGTTTGGAGTCAAGTCGAGACTGCAGGGAGGGTGACTGATGACAGTGAACCCAAGAAGGCCGATTGTTGCAAGTCGCAGGGCTCGTCTGTTGTCTGGCATTGTAATGATGAAGGAGAGGGTGCTGCACTTGTGGACGAACTCTTTGAAATCGAAATTCGAATACAGCACGCTGTTCCTCAAGCAGTTATGTCACACCGTCATGTTACATGCTATAATTCAGAACCCTGTAGCGGAAGGAGGGGCTACAAATCAGTATGCTTGAAGAATAAAGATGTAGAGTATTAACTGTGTATGCTACATTTAAAATGATTGAAGAGTTTTCACGTAATAAATTCGGAGACATTACTTTTCAGTACACCCTCGTATACACTAATACGAACATTGCAATATAACTTATACTTGGATTTTATAATTAATAAGTCAATTTTTTATTATTGCCGATCTTCTGACTGGTTTGAAGCAGACGGGTTTGACGATCTCATCTTGGACTAGCACTCTCACACATCGTCCTGAATTATTTGTTGGATATATTCCAACCTTGTGCTGGTACTGTGAACAGCTGGAAGCAAAGGGAAACTACAGCCGTAATTTTTCCCGAGGGCATGCAGCTCAATTGTAAAGTTAAATGATGATGGCATCCTCCTGGCAAAATATTCTGGAGGCAGTTATTCCGGATCTCCGCTCGGGGCCTAGTCAGGCGGATGTCGTTATTGGGAGAAACAAAACTAGCTTTCTACGGATCAGAGTCTAGAATGTTAGATCCCTTAATAGGGCAGGTGAGTTAGAAAATTTAAAACAAGAAAATGGATAAGATGAAGTTAGAATTAGTGGGAATTACTGTAGTTCGGTGGCACGAGGAACAGAACTTCTGGTCAGGTGATACAGGCTTATAGATACAAAATCAAACAGGACTAAAGCAGGAGTATATTTAATAATGAATAAGAAAATATGAATGCGGTAAGCTACTCCGAAGAGCATAGTTATTGCTTTATTGCAGCCAAGACAGACACGAAGCCCACACCCGCCACAGAAGTACAAGCTTATAAGCCAACTACCTAGGAAAAACATCTGAGATCATCAGTCCCCTAGAACTTGAACTACTTAAATCTAACTAACCTAAGGACATCGCACACATCCATGCCGGAGGCAGGATTCGAATCTGTGGCCGTAGCGGTCGCGTGGTCCCAGACTGAATCGCCTAGAACCTCTCGGCCACACAGGCCGGCGAATATGGACGGGGGGAAAGGAATGAAAGCGGGAATGAAAGGGGAAACCACATGGTAGAATTTCGTACAGAGCATAATTTAATCATCACTAATACTTCGTTTGAGAATCATGAAAGAAAGATGAATACGAGGAAGAGACCTGGAGACAACGGAGGGTTTCAGGCTAATTTTGCGAAGAACCTGACGGTGTTCCAAAACGCTAAATACAGTTGACGGTGGCGTATTTGTTGCTGTTAGAAGTACTCGTATTTTCTCTTGTCATGAAATTGAAATAGATAGTTCCTGTGAGTTAGTACGGACAGAGATCATTCCTGGAAACTGTAATAAAATAATAACTGGATCCTTTTACAGACCTCCCAACTCACATGATGTTGCTGTGGTCTTCAGTAAAAAGACTGGTTTGATGCAGGTCTCCATCCTACTCTATCCTGTGCAAGCTTCTTCATCTCCCAGTACCTACAGCAAACTACAGCCTTCTGAATCTGCTTGGTGTATTTATCTCTTGGTCTCCCTCTGAGATTTTTACCCTCCACGTTGCCCTCCAATGCTAAATTGTGATACCCTGATACCTCAGAACATGTCCCACCAACCGGTTCCTTCTTCTTGTCAAGTTGTGCCACAAACTCCTCTTCTCCCCAATTATATTCAATACCTCTTCATTAGTTATGTGATCTACACATCTAATCTTCAGCATTCTTCAGTTCGAAAGCTTCTATTCTCTTCTTGTCCAAACTATTTATCGTCCATGTTTCACTTCCATACATGGCTACACTCCATACAAATACTTTCAGAAACGACTTCTTGACACTTAATTCTATACTCGATGTTAACAAATTTCTCTTCTTCAGAAACGCTTTCCTTGCCATTGACAGTCTACATTTCATATCCTCTATACTTCAACCATCATCAGTTACTTTGCTCCCCAAATAGCAAAACTCCTTTACTACTTTAAGTGTCTCATTTCCTAATCGAATTCTCTCAGCATCACTCAGCGACTTAATTCGACTACATTCCATTATCCTCGTTTTGCTTTTGTTGATGTTCATCTTATACCCTCCTTTCAAGACGCTGTCCATTCCGTTCAACTGCTCTTCCCAGTCCTTTGCTGTCTCTGACAGAATTACGATGTCATCGGCGAACCTCAACGTTTTTATTTATTTTCCGTGGATTTAAATACCTACTCCGAACTTCTCTTTTGCTTTCTTTATTGCTTGCTCAATATACAGATTGAATAGCATCGGGAAGAGGCTACAACACTGTCTCACTCCCTTCCCAACCACTGCTTCGCTTTCATGTCCCTCGATTCTTGTAACTGCCATCTGGTTTCTGTACAAATTGTAAATAGCCTTTCGCTCCCTGTATTTTACCCCTGCCACCTTGAGAATTTGAAAGAGAGTATTCCAGTCAACCTTGTCAAAAGCTTTCTCTAAGTCTACAAATGCTAGAAATGTAGGTTTGCCTTTCCTTAATCTATTTTCTAAGATAAGTCGTAGGGTCAGTATTGCCTCACGAGTTCCAACATTTCCCCGGAATCCAAACTGATCTTCCCCGAGGTCGGCTTCTACCAGTTTTTCTATTCATCTGTAAAGAATTCTAGTTAGTATTTTTCAGCTGTGACTTATTAAACTGATAGTTCGGTAATTTTCACATCTGTCAATACCTGCTTTCTTTGGGATTTGAATTATTATATTCTTCTTGAAGTCTGAGGGAATGTCTCCTGTCTCATACATCTTGCTCACCAGATGTGGTGGTGGTGGTGGTTAGTGTTTAACGTCCCGTCGACATCGAGGTCATTAGAGACGGAGCGCAAGCCCAGGTTTGGGAAGGATTGGGAATGAAATCGGCTGTGCCCTTTCAAAGGAACCATCCCGGCATTTGCCTGAAACGATTTAGGGAAATCACGGAAAACCTAAATCAGGATGGCCGAAGACGGGATTGAACCGTCGTCCTCCCTCACCAAATGGTAGAGTTTTGTCAGGACTGGCTCTCCCAAGGCTATCAGTAGTTCTAATGGAATGTTGCCTACTCCCGGGGCCTTGTTTCGGCTTAGGTCTTTCAGTGCTCTGTCAAACTCTTCACGCAGTTTCGTATCTCCCATGTCATCTTCATCTACATCCTCTCCCATGCCCATAATACTGTCCTAAAGTACATCGCCCTTGCACAGACCCTCTGTATACTCCTTCCACCTTTCTGCTTTCCCTCCTTTACTTAGAACAGGGTTTGCATTTAAGCTCTTGATATTCATTCAAGTGGCTCTCTTTTCTCCAAAGGTCTCTTTAACCTTCCTGTAGGCAGTATCTATCTTACCCCTAGTAATATATGCCTCTACATCCTTACATTTGTCCTCTAGCCATGGCAACTTAACCATTTTGCACTCCCTGTCGATCTCATTTTTGAGACGTTTGTATTCCTTTTTGCCTGCTTCATGTACTGCATTTTTATATTTTCTCCTTTCATAAATTAAATTCATTATTTCTTCTGTCACCCAAGATTTCTACTAGCCCTCGTCCTTTTACCTACTTGATCCTCTGCTGCCATCACTACTTTATCCCTCAAAGCTACCCATTCTTCTTCTACTGTATTTCTTTCCCCCATTATTGTCTATCGTTCCCTAATGCTCTCCCTAAAACTCTCTACAACCTCTGGTTCTGTCAGTTTATCCAGGTCCCATTTCCTTCAATTCCCAGTGTCTTCAGTTTTAATCTACAGTTCATAAACAATAGATTGAGGTCAGAATCCACATCTGCCCCTGGAAATGTCCTACAATTTGAAACCTGGTTCCTAAATCTCTGTATTACCACTATATAATATAACTGAAACCTTCCAGTATCTCCAGGCCTCTTACATGTATACATACTTTTTTCATGATTCTTGAAGCAAGCATTAGCTATGATTTAGTTATGCTCTGTGCAAAATTCTACCACGTCAATCATTCGTTACCTACATCCCATATTCACCTACTACGTTTCCCTCTCTTCCTTTTCCTACTATCGAATTCCAGTCACCCATGACTATTAAATTTTCGTCTCTGAATAATTTATTTTATCTCAACATACACTTCATCAGTCTCTTGGTGATTTGCAGAGGTAGTTGTCATATAAACTTGTACTACTGTGGTAGGCGTGGGCTTCGTGTCTATCTTGGCCACAATAATGCGTTCACCACGCAGTTTGTAGTAGCTTACCCGCACTCCTATTTTTTATTTTTTATTAAAACTACACCTGCATTACCGGTATTTGATTTTGCATTTATAACCGTCTAGTCACCTGACCAGAAGTCTGAGTATTGTAACCTCCGAATCCTCCAAAAATAAAGAAAAAAATATACGTATTCAAAAAAGTTGATAAAAATTCACTTGTCGTCTTCCTGAGAGACAATCTTCACTCCTTCCAAATCAACAATGTAAGTGTAGACAAGATGTAGTTTGAGTTCACTGATATAGTATCGGCAGCAATTGAGAGATTTATACTAAATAAAAACAAACGATGGAGCTGATCCTGCTTGGTACACAAAACGGGCCAGAACTCTGTTGCAGAAACAACAGCAAAAATACAAGTCAAATTTAAATAGACGCAAAATCTCCAAGATTGGCCATCTCTTATAGAAGATCAAAATTTAGAGCACACTTCAAAGCGAAATACCTATATTAGTTTCCACAACGGAACTTTGTCTCGAAAACTGGCAGAAAATCCAAAGATATTCTGGTCGTATGTGAAGCATCCTAGCGGCAAAACACAGTCAATGCCTTCTCTGCGCGATACCTATGGAGGTGCTATCGAAGACAGTGCTGCCAAAGCATTGTTACTAAACACAGCCTTCCGAAATTTCTTCACCGAAAAAGACGAAGAGAATATTCTAGAATTCGAATCAAGAACAGGTGCCAAGACGAGTAACTAGAAGTACATATCCTCGGAGTAGTGAAGCAACTTCAGTCACTGATCCAGACTGTATACCAATTAGGTTCCTTTCGGAGTACGCTGATGCATTAGCTCCAATCATATATACAGCCGTTTACTCGACGAAAGATCCGTACCGAACGGCTGGAACTTTGCACATGTCACACTAATATTCAAGAAGGGTAGTAGGAGTAATCCACTGAATTACGGGCCCATATCATTAACGTCGATATGTAGCAGGATTTTGGAACGTATATTGCCTTCGAACGTTGTGAGTTACCTGGAAGAAAACGGTTATTGACACATAGTCAACTCGGATTTAGGTAACATCGTTCTTGTGAAACACAAGTAACTCTTTACTCGCACGACGTGTTGAGTGCTATTGACAAGGGCTTTCAGATCGTTCCGTATTTCTTGATTTCCGGAAGGCTTTTGACACTGTACAATACAAGCCGCTTGTAGTGAAATTGCGTGCTTATGAAATATCGTCTCAGCTGTGTGACTGGATTCCTGATTTCCTGTCAGAGAGAACACAGTTCGTAGTAAATGACGGAAAATCACCGAGTAAAACAGAAGCAATTTTTGGCGTTCCCCAAGGTAGTGTTATAAGCCCTTTGCTGTCCCTTATCTATGTAAACGATTTGGGAGACAATCTGAGCAGTCATCTTAGGTTGTTTGCAGATGACACTGTCCTTTATCGACTAGTAAAGTCATCAGAAGATCGAAATAAATTACAAGACGTTAAACGCTTAAATTGGTAGGAACATATAGAAAATGTTGTGGGCAAAGCTAACCAAAGACTGCGTTTTATTGGCAGGACACTTAGAAAATGTAACAGACTTACTAAGGGGACTGCCTACACTACGCGCGTCCGTCCTCTTTTAGAATACTGCTGCGTGGTGTGGGATCCATACCAGGTAGGACTGACGGAATACGTTGAAAAAGTTACAAGAAGGACAGCACGTTTTGTATTTTCGCGAGATGGGGGAGAGAATGTTACTGAAATTATACAGGATTTGAAAACGACATCGCTAAGACTAAATGTGTTTTTCGTTGCGGAGGAATCTTCTCACGAATTTCCAATCACCAACTTTCTCCTCTGAATGCGAAAGTATTTTGTTGACAGCGGTCTACATAGGAAGAAACGATCACCGTGATAAAATAACAGAAATCAGGGCTCTCACTGAGAGACGTAGGTGTTACTTCTTTCTGCAGGATATATGAGATTGGAATTACAGAGAATTGTGAAGGCGGTTCGATGAACCCACTGCCAGGCACTAAAAAGTGATTTGCAGAGTATCCATGCAGATGTAGATGATCGTGTAATGGTAAGATAGCGATTTCGCAATCATATTTTAAATTGTAAGACATTTGCAGAGACAGATGTGGAATCTGACAACAGTTTATTGGTTATGAACTTTCGATTAAAAGTCAAGAAACTGCAAAAAGGTAGGAAATTAAGGAGATGGATCCTGGATAAGTTGAAAGAAGCAGAGGTTGTTGAGGATTTCAGAGAGAGCATTAGGCAATGACTGAGTAGAACAGTGGAAAGGGATAGAGTAGAAGACGACTCGGTAGCTTAGAGACATGAAATAGTGAAGGTGGCAGAGGATCAAATAGGTAAAAAGACCCAATCTAGTAGAAATCCTAGGATAACACAAGAGATATTGAATTTAATTCATGAATGGAGAAAATATAAAAGAGCAGCAACTGAAGCAGGAGAAGGGGAATGCAAATATCTGAAAAATGAGTTTGATGGGAAAGGCAAAATAGCTAAGCAGGAATGGCTAGACGCCAAATGTAAGAATTTAGAAACATATATCACTAGGAGAATCATAGAAACCTCCATAGGAAAATGAAAACATGCCTTTGGAGAAAGGAGAGGTATCTGTGTGAATATCAATGGCTCAAAAGGCTCAGACGGAAAACCCGTCGTAAGCATAGTAGGGAAAGATGAAAGGTGGAAGGAGTATATAGAGGATCTTTACAAGGGAGAAGAACTTCAAGGCATTATTATAGGAATGGAAAAGGACTTAGATGAAGATTAGATGGGAGATATGTTACTTCAAAAAGAATTTGATACAGCAGTGAAAGACTTAAGTCGAAACAATGCCCCAGGAATAGACGACATTCCTTCAGAACTACTGCCGGCCTTGAGGGAGCCATCCATGACAAAACTCTTCCATTTGGTGTGCACGATGTATAAGAGAGGCAGAATAGCCTTAGACTTCAAGTGGAATACAACAATTCCAATTCCAAAGGAAGGAAGTTCTGACAGGTATGAATGTTACAAACTGTTTCTTGTTGTTGTGGTTTTCATTCCAGAGACTGCTTTGATGCAGCTCTCCATGCTGCTCTATCCTGTGTAATCTTCTTCATCTCTGAGTAACTACTGCCACCTACACACTTCTACATCTCTTGGTCTGCCTCTATGATTTTTACCCTCCACGATTCCCTTGATGGCTCATAATTTGTCCTACCAACCGATCCCTTCTTTTAGGCAGGCTGTGCCACACATTCCTCTTCCCCCAGTTCTATACAATACCTCTTCATTTGTTACTTGATCTAGCCATGTGATCTTCAGCATTACTCTGTAGCACCACATGCCGAAAGCTCCTATTCTCTTCTTGTCTAAACTATTTATCCTCCATGTTTCACTTCTGTACATGGCTACATTCCACACAAATACTTTCAGAACGGACTTCCTGACACTTAAATCTATACTCGATGTTAACAAATTTCTCTTCAGAAACGCTTTCCTTGCCATTTCATGTCTACATTTTATGTCCTCTCTACTCCAACCATCATCAGTCGTTTTGCTTCCCAAATAGCAAAACTCATTTACTACTTTAAATGTCTCATTTTCTAATCTAATTCCCTCAGAATCACCTGATTTAATTCGGCTACATTCCATTTTGCTTTTGTTGACATTCATCTTACATCCTCCTTTCAAGACACTGTCCATTCCGTTCAACTGCTCTATTAGAGCCTCTGCTGTCTCAGACAGAATTACAATGACATTGGAAAACCTAAAAGTTTTAATTTTTTCTCCATGGATTTTGACTCCTACTCCATACATTTCTTTTGTTTCCTTTACTACTTGCTCAGTATACAGATTGAATAACATCAACAATAAGCTACAACCCTGTCTCACTCCCTTTCATGCTCATCGATTCTTATAACTGCCATCTGGTTTCTATGCCAATTGAAAATAGCCTTTTGCTCCCTGTGTTTTACCCCTGCCACCTTCAGAATTTGAAAGAGAGTATTACAATCAACATTGTCAAAAGCTTTCTCTAAGTTTACAAACGCTAGAAACGTAGGTTTGCCTTTCCTTAACCTGTCTTCTAAGATAAGTCGTAGGGTTACTATTGCCTCGCGTGTTCCAGCATTTCTACTGAATCCAAACTGAGCTTCCCCGAAGTCAGGTTCTACCAGATTTTCCATTTGTCTGTAAAGAATTCGTGATGGTATTTGCAGCCGTGAATTATTAAACGGATTGATCGGTAATTTTCACACCTGTCGACACCTGCTTTCTTCTTGAAGTCTGAGGGCATTTCTCCTGTCTCATACATCTTGCTCACCAGATGGTAGAGTTTTGTCATAGCTGGCTCACCCACTGCTATCAGTAGTTCTAAGGGAATATTGTCTACTCCCAGGGCCTTTTTTCGAGTTAGGTCTGTCAATGCTGTGTCAAATTCTTCACGCAGTATCATATCCCCCATTTCATCTTCATCTTCGTCCTCTTCCATTTCCATAATACTGCCCTGAAGTACATCGCCCTTGAATAGACCCTCTGTATACTCCTTCCACCTGTCTGCTTTCCCTTCTTTGCTTAAGACAGGTTTTAGATCTGAGCTCTTGATATTCATTATAGGTGTCTTTAATTTTGATGTAGGCAGTATTTCTCTTACTCCTAGTGGTATATGGCTCTACATCCTTACATTTGTCCTCTAGCCATCCTTGCTTAGCCATTTTGCACTTCCTCGCGATCTTATTTTCGAGACGTTTCTATTTCTTTTCGCCTTCTTCATTTAGTGCATTTTTATATTTTCTCCTTTCATCAGTTACATTTAATATCAGTTCTGTTACCCAAGGATTTCTACTAGCTCTCGTCTTTTTACATACTTAATCCTCTACTGCCTTCTCTCAACGCAACCCATTCTCCTTTTACTGTATATCTTTCCCCTATACTTGTCAATCGTTTCCTAATGCTCTCTCTGAAAATGTCTACAACCTTTGGTCGTTTCAGTTTATCGGGGTCCTATCTCGTTACTTTCCTACTTTTTTGCAGTTTCTTCTGCTTTAATCTACAGTTGATAACTAATACATTCTGGTCAGAGTCCACATCTGCCCCTGCAAATGTCTTACAATTTAAAACTTGCTTAGTAAATCTCTGTCTTAACATTATACAATCTGTCTGACACATTGCAGTGTCTCCAGGCCTCTTCCACGTGTACAATCTTCTTTCATGATTCTCAAACCAAATGTTAGCTATAAATAAATTATACTCCGTGCAAAATTCTAACCAACGTCTTCCTCTTTCCTTCGTTACCCCCAGTTAATATTCACCTACTACTTTTCCTTGTCTTTCTTTTCCTACTATCGCGTTACAGTCCACACGACTATTAAATTTTCTTTTCCCATAATTGTCTGAACAATTTCTTTTATTGCGTCATAGATTTCTGCGGAGCTAGATGGCATATACATTTGAACGTCTGTGGTAGGCTTGGGCTTCGTGTCTATCTTGGGCACAATAATGCCTTCACTATGCTGTTCGTGGTAGCTAATCCACGCACTTATTTTTCATTCATTATTAAACCTACTCCTACATCACCCATATTTGATTGTGTATTTATAACCCTGTATTCACCTGACCAGAAGTCTTGTTCCTCCTGCCATCGAACTTCACTAATTCCCACTATGGCTAATTTTAGCCTATCCATTTCCCTTTTCAAATTTTCTAACCTACCTGTCCGATTAAGGGATCTGACATTGCTCGCTCCGATCCGTAGAACGGCAGTTTTCTTTCTCCTGATAACAGAATTACAGAACTATCAGTTTAATACGTCATGGTTGCAAAATACTAACAAGAATTCTTTACAGAAGAATGGAAAAACTGGTAGAAGACGAATTCAGGGAACATCACCTTAGATTACGGAGAAATGTTAGAACACGTAAGGCAAAACTGATCCTACGACTTATTTTAGAAGATACGTCAAGGGAACGCAAACCGACGTTTATAGCATTTGTAGACTTTTAAGAAAGTTTTTTATGACAGTGTTGACAGAAGTATTCTCTTTGAAATTCTGAGAGTAACAGGGCTAAAATATAGGGAGAAAAAGTTATGTAGAACTTGCACAGAAACCATACAGCAGTTACAAGTGTCGAGGGGTATGAAATGGAAGCAGAGGTAGAAAAGGGAATGAGACAGGGTTGTAACCTGTCGCCAATGTCATTGAACCTGTACACTAAGCAGTAGTAAAGGAAACAAAGAAAAATTTGGAGTAGGAATTAAAGTTCAAGGAGAGGCAATAAAAGTTTTGAGGTTTACCGATGACATTGTAATTATGTCAGAGACAGCAAAGAACTTGGAAGAACAGTTGATCAGAGTGGACAGTATCTTGAAAGATGGATATGAGATGAACATCAACGAAAGTAAAGGATAGTGGAATATAGTCAAATTAAAATCAAGTGATGGTGAGGGAATCACATTACGAAACGAGACACTTAAAATAGTCGATGAGTTTTGATATTTGGGGAGCAAAATAACTGATGATGATGATGATATGATAGACGCAATGCAAGAAAAGCGTTTCTGAAGAAGAGAAATTTGTTAATATAGAATATGGTTTAAGTGTTAGGAAGTCTTTTCTGAAAGTATTTCTCAATAGTGTATCCATGTATGGAAGTGGAATATGGATGATAAGCAGTTTAGACGAGAAGAGAATAGGAGCTTCTGAAATTTGGTGCTACAGAAGATTGCTGAAGTTTAAATTGATAGATCAGGTGAATAATGAGGAGCTACTGAACAGAATTGAGAAGAAAAGAAATTTGTGGAACAACCTGAGTAGAAGAAGGGATCGTTTGGTAGCATACATTCTGAGACAGCAAGGGATCTCCAATTTAATACTGGAGGGAGTTGTGGGGAGTAACAATCGTAAAGGGAGACCAAGAGACGAAAACAGTAAACAGATTCAGATGAATGTAGGTTGCGGTAGTTATTCGGGGATAAAGAGGTTTGCACAGGATAGAGCAGCATGGAGAGCTGCATCAAAGCTGCCTTCGGACTGAAGACCACAACAACATTCTAAATTAAGAAATTTTGTCATCTTCGAAAATGAAAGATAGGCAGACATTTTGCTCTACAGTTTTCGCCCTCTACATCTCCCTCAGGTTCGTGGAAGTTATTCCTTGATGTGTTAACACGTGTACTATCATCCTGTCCGTTCTTCTTGTCAAAGGTTACTAGATGTATCAGATGCAAATCATATTAAATTCTGAGCACACTATAAGAAAGATAACGATTTTATCAGAATATCATGTTGTGCTTAACTCTTCTTATTTGTAAATGTAATTCTTCTCTTACACCAAAATAATCGCAGTCAATAAAACTTTGTAACGTGAGTTCACAGTAATATCTGTTTTGCGTAAAATTATGTTGCTATTGTTTTGTGTACTCATTTTGGCATACGTAAATTTAAAGTAGGACGTTTCGCTTAAATGTAATGGAAAATGCTTACTGGGTAGAGCACAATGGTGGTAATGGAGAATATAGCACCGAAGTAAAGGACTGATGAGGGCTCTCAGTGCTGTCCAGTTACACGACAATTGTGAGGAGGGAGCTGTGTCAGTCTAAATGGAGATAAAACTGAAATTAGCGTGATTGTAGGTTGTGGCTTCTGAGGAGTTAGACTTTCTTGTGGAGTGTGACTGCATCACATAGTAAATTTCCGAGTGGAGACTAGGGACTGAGAAAATTTATGGAGCTTACAGTTCAGTTACTTGGAATTCTCACCTGTGTGGGCTATCATGGATAGACCCTGAATTATTTTTGGATGCTCACTTGGAGACTTTTAACAGCATTGTATCGGTGTCCTGAATTTAGAATTTATTACATACAATAAAATTAAGAATAATTCATTTAATGAAGGAATCTCAAACAAATAAGAAGACTTGCTGTTACAATTAAGCAAAAAATTTGATTCCAGTTATCTTCAGCCTCAAGAATGACTAAATAGAGAGTAGAAGACCTCTACAAATAACGAAACAAGTTAATCAATGAGTTGGACAACTTGGGTATGAATGAGGAAAAACAGAGGTCATAGTTTGGAAGCATTCGCACAGAAGGAGAACATATTTACCATCAACACTGTCTTCTACGAGAAAACAAATAGAAAATGTACTTGTCAAGGTGGTGGTGGTTAGTGTTTAACGTCCCGTCGACAACGTGGTCATTAGAGACGGAGCGCAAGCTCGGGTTAGGGAAGGATTGGGAAGGAAATCGGCCGGGCCCTTTCAAAGGAACCATCCCGGCATTTGCCTGAAACGATTTAGGGAAATCACGGAAAACCTAAATCAGGCCGGAGACAGGATTGAACCGTCGTCCTCCCGAATGCGAGTCCAGTGTGCTAACCACTAACCTCGCTCGGTACTTGTCAAGGATTTAGTGGAATTGAAAGTGAAACAGAGCACATTTTATCAAACAATAAACAAATTATACAGGTCGTATTAATTTCAAGTCCCTATAAATGCATAGGGAACAGAGTGCAAATCAGTACGAGAATTTATTTGAGAATAGGGAGGTATAAAATATTAAATTAAGCAATTACAGCATCTTAGAAAATTAAAGATAGGCAAATATAGGTGAAAGGAATATTTTTAAGGTAAGGTTATTATGTAAACAGTAAAAGATACTGCAGGTGTCAGGAAAATAAAGAAAAGAAAATTTATAGTTGAAAATTCTAGATATCAAAGAGAATGCGAGAGTTCTTAACAAATGTGATAGAATATGCAAAGTACATCACATTATTTGTCAATGAATTCGAGAGATTGTGAAGTCAAATAAAGAAAATTGGCAAGAGAACAACTGGAAACAGCTAGTACATAAACACAAACTTGCGTTGAGTAGACATTGTCTTTCGACAATAGAGATTGTTCGAGGTATCTATAAATGTTTTTTTAGTTCAAGAGGTAAGTATTTAACTTAGAAACGTAATAACAGAAAGAATGATATTCACGATGTAATGCCTCCTGCGAAAGGAAAGGTACCTATAGTTAATAGTGTTTCAGTAGGAAGAGTTAAAACTGACAGAAAACAA
This sequence comes from Schistocerca gregaria, assembly GCF_023897955.1. Taxonomy (NCBI): domain Eukaryota; kingdom Metazoa; phylum Arthropoda; class Insecta; order Orthoptera; family Acrididae; genus Schistocerca; species Schistocerca gregaria. The sequence goes on from NC_064925.1 coordinate 542,655,538, forward strand.
ATGCAAATCTTTCTCTTCTGTGAGACAAACAAATATGTTACCAGTCGCGTCGCCTTTCTACAAATAAGTTCAGTACCTTCTGTTCGTTCTATTTGCTATAGATCCCACAAACTTCAGCAATTATTCAGGATCTGTCGCACGACTGTTTTGAATGTAATGTCCTTTGTAGACTGTATACATTTTGCTAGTACTCTGTCAATGAAATGAAGCCTGCCACTTACTTTACGTGCGACTGAGACTATGTAAACATTCAATGTATCTCCCTACAAATTCTGTAGCTGATTCCTATTGCGGTTCATTGATACGATGCAATTTTTTTCGGTACACAGCTTAACATGCCAGAATATTCCAAGCAAGTGGCCAATCTTTGCACCACTTTCAAATCTTATGAAAATCTGAATGAATATATGTCCAGCTTCCTCTCACAGTACTGTTATTCATAACAGCATTACCTGCAAGATGTCTGAAGTTACTATTAATATTGTCTGCTTGTTCATTAATGCAGAAAATGAACTGGAAGGGTTCCACTACACTTTCCTGTTAAATTTGTTGATGGCTCTCGATCCAAGGTAAGACGCTGCGTCCTCTGTACCAAAACAATCCTGTCCTCACTCCCACCGGTCGTACTTTGCAATTCCCCAAATGCACTGGATGACATACTTAAAAATACGCAAAAGCTCTGGAGCCTTCAGCCTTCTCTTCGTTATTTATAACACATTGATTACAGTTGTTACTGGCATCATACAATTTTTTATAAACTACCTTTTGAAGTGGATAAAGCACAATGAATAATTTTCAAGTGGTGAACAAAAGTGTATAACTGTGCAATACCCATAAAATACCACTTTGTTTTCAATTAACAGATTTTGAAATTTTTCTGATTCAACTCCTACAAAATCTAGGCTAACACCTCTTGAGAAAGAAGACATTGATTCGGTCTAATATTCTCAAGTGTGTGTACATTACTAACCACAGCTCCCATTAAGCTTCATCAGAACAGTGGGAGATTAACTATTCACTATTAATTGCAACCATGAAGAACTTCGTTTCAGAAAAATCACGATTGAAACATATTTTGAAAGACGTTTTGATAGGAAACTCCTTCTAGTTTATAGATGAATATCTTAATAGGTGCTGTTAGACCAGCTGAAGTAAAAATATCCGTTAGATTTAAGTTTTGACAGCACTGGGTCACAACAGTTAATATTAAGTATTTTGTTTATGATAAATTTATTAAAAGTGCATAATTATGTTTCATTCTGACAGCGTATTAATTCTACAGATGTCAGCAGTTTCAGTTTACTGTCATGTAGTCACCAATTTTGACCATCCCTGACAGATGATAAGGGTAGTGAGTGTCACAGTCAAACGTTTTATGTTTTTTGTCATACCTTATGACTTGTTCCATCCCACGAGAATCATCTTATTTTTTGGTCTTTGGAACAAAAAATGAATCTAATGTGACCTCTAATCTGTGAAGAGAAAGTCCAGCTAGGAGAAACTATATCATTAAAACTGTTCGTGGTAGCCACAAAGAAAATTTTGAGATCTCAACTCTGGGATTAAGAAGAAGGAGGTTCAGCTGAAACAGATGTGAACCTCCTTCATGCTGATGACGTAACTTTTGCTTGTTAAGGAACGCGTGGAATAATGTAATACAGCTAGTTTGAAACAAGGTCTAAAACCATCTACCTTTAAATATAGCTATACTAATAACAAAACCATAGAACAGTCGTGTCTGTCTGCCTGAACACGCCAATATTGGAAACGAATTATCACGAGGTTTTCAGGTAAAACGGGCGTAGCTTGGGGCAAAGCATAGGATTTATTTCATCAAAAGGTGATAGGGAAAAAAGATATCGTAATTTAGTTTTATCAACATGGCATAGGGAAACACACCGTATTTAGTCTCTGAAAAAGCTGTTTACTCTTTGACGTTTGAACTGTATCATATTTGTGAAAATGCATTTATTGATTAATCTGTTCTACGCAGTACAGTTCAATGTAATAAATACAACCCTTACACAATCGTCAACGTGTTTAATCCATTTTCCATGCAAATATTATTAAATACGAGAGTACCTCCGTCTGTTACGTTTTCACGACTAAACGCTGAACCGATTTCGATGGAATTTGATATGGAGATAGCTTTAATACTGAGGAAGAATTTAGGCTAGTTTAGAAAGTAAAATAAAAAATAATCAACCCATAAGAATGTGGAGTAGGGGATGGAATACCTTAATTTAAAATCATTGAACATAAACTACGTCAAAACATTACAAAATTTGTTGTATAATGTATACATCGTGTGATGTATAGTTACTTCAGCAGCACAGTGCACAGGTGTGCGATCTTGCTCTCACTCCCTCCACACACTGTGCACGTTGCCATATTCTACACTGGGGCAGTGAAGTGGCATAGTGGGGAGTGAAAGGGGCTCTGGCTATGTGCAATGAAAAGGCAGACACCTGAGGGCAGCTGACGCTGTTGAACATATTACAGCTTATATTCACCATCACTCATAGTTCAAAACAGATCTACAAGCACAGCTGCGGGTAACAGCTGGTAATGTAAAGAGACTAAGTGATATGATATGAAGATACCTAAAGGAAAGAGTTTGAACATGCAATGGAGTCATAGAACCAGTTTACAAGCTTTTATTTGCATTTAGGAAAACTGAAGGTAACGACTAGATGGATAGGATAACAATTACACAGAAGAGTAACAGTGGCCTGGAATGCTTTTGCTTCCTGATGCCAGACTGATGGCATTGAGACATAGACTACTTATGTGAAAACCATTGAGCAACGATGTATACAGGAGCCACTTGCTTGAGGGAAAAATTTTTCACTTGGTATTGTGAGCTGAAGATTGAAGACTGCTTTCCAGCTCGTTCTGGCAATAATGGACTAATCGAGATTCTCTCAGATGACTACTGTTGGTGTAGTACATCTGCAAAACTCGCCTGCTGAAACCACCAACAGGAAGTGGTGGGATGACATCACGTGAGGCAGGGGAGACTGCATACATAGCGTGGATCCTTCCCTGCTCCTCCATCAGCTAGTTACAATGGCTCCTCCAATCCCAAGGCAGCCTGTCACCCTCCGTAGGCCCTCCTTCTGTATCATGTACACTGAATTCAAATGGTTCAAATGGTTCTGAACACTATGGGACTTAACATCTGAGGACATCAGTCCCCTAGAACTTAGAACTACTTAAACCCAACTAACCTAAGGACACCACACACATCCATGCCTGGGGCAGGATTCGAACCTGTGACCGTAGCGGTCGCACGGTTCCAGACTGAAGCGCCTAGAACCGCTCGGTCACAACGGCCGGCCTACACTGAATTACATGTGACCTAACGTAATTCCTTCTGTAATGAATATGGAATGTACGAACGAGGGACATAGACTATGTGACCAAAGTATCCGGACACCTGGCTGAAAATGGCTTACAAGTTAGTGGCCCCCTCCATCGATACTGCTGGAATTCAGTTGGGTGTTGGCTCACCCTTAGCCTTCATGATAGCTTTCACTCACGCAGGCATAAGGTCAGTCAGGTGCTGGAAGGTTTCCTGGGGAATGGCAGCCCGTTCTTCACGGAATGCTGCACTGAGGAGAGGTATATATGTCGGTAAGATGTGGCACGAATTCGGTACTCCAATACATCCCAGAGGTCTTCTACAGGATTCAGGTCAGGGCTTTGTGCAGGGCTGTTATTGACGTGTAGCCACTCCGCCACACGTCACGCATTATGAACAGGTGCTCGATCGTGTTGGAAGATGCAGTCGACATCCCTGAATTGCTCTTCAAGAGTGGGAGCAAGAAGGTGCTTAAATTATCAATGTAGGCCTGAGCTGTGATAGTGCCACGCAAAACAACAAGGGGTGCAAGCCCCCTCCATGTAAAACATGACCACGCCATAACACGACCGACTCCGAATTTTACTGTTGGCACAACACACGCTGGCAGATGACGTTTACCGGGCATTCGCCAAACGCACACCCTGTCATCGGATTGCCATATTGTGTACCGTGATTCGTCACTCCACATAACGTTTTTCCACTGTTCAGTCATTCAATATTTACGCTCCTTAGACCAAGCGAGGCGTCGTTTGGCATTTACCGGCGTGACGTGTGGCTTATGAGCAGCCGCCCGACCATGAAATCCAAGTTTTATCACCTCCCGCCTAACTGTCATAGTACTTCAGTGAAGCGTGGTGCAGTTTCACATTCCGGTGCCATGAACTGCATACATGTCTGCCTATTACACATTACGACCTTCTTCAACTTTTGGCGGTCTCTGTCAGTCAACACACGAGGTCGGCCTGTACACTTTTGTGCTGTACGTGTCCCTTCACGTTTCCACTTCACTATAACATCGGAAACAGTGGACATAGGGATACTTAGGAGTGTGAAAATCTCGAGTGCAGACGTATGATATAAGTGACGCCCAATCACTTGACCATGTTCGAAGTCCGAGAATTCCGCGGAGCGCCCAATTCTGCTCTCTCATAGAGAGCCTGAATAGGGAGAGAGTAGCCAACCGAACAATACGGCGGCCATTTTTCTGCCAAACTGCGGGCGGTACTTTTGAATGGTCAGTAGTGGAGTACACACTCACCGAATCAAAAGCACAAGACAATAAGGCGAAATCATTCGTTAAATGCCTTTCTTTAGAGCTGTAATATACTCATAGTAGCCTACTACGTACAGCAAAGGAAAATTTGATACACTGGCTGTAAAAATTATTCGTTACTTGCATTTATCTCCTTTAAAATTCGTTTACTAGACATATTGCAATGAAAGTAACGTAAATAAAAAAATTGTGTATAGCATTTGTTTTGTATTTGAAGTGCATAACGCTAAAGATGTAGCGTACCTGTATTACGTCAGATGAATGAAAGTCGTAAGCAGTTGTTTACTTGTGACATATAAGATTACAAAAATCAGGTAATGTTAAATGTAGGCTACTGTAATAACGACCAAATATAACAAGAAAACTACCGTATCCCTTCTACCCCACAATAAGTTGGTCTATTAAAAACTTTCTTCAGGAGTACCTACAATTATTTACTACGAATAATGTTTCAGCAACCACGACAAATGCGAAAACGTGTTTACAACTTGCCTGCGTCAATAGTCATGGAGTAATACTGAAACCAAAATAATGCCTAGTGTTCTGATTCGGAACAAAGTAAAGTTTGACGCTATAAAGTCGAATGAGTATCACACATGTAGGCCTACCGACTTCATCACAAAACGCTTCATTAGTTCAACTCGTATTTAAGATCGCAAACGCTGATTACGTACTAAAAACGATATACAACTAAATTGCACAACGCATAACAAGTCTCTCAATAATTCAAATACCTTTTAATCGTTTCCAAAAGTCGTCTGAACTTCAATTCAACTCAAAAGCACGGCGAACATAGGAAGCGCGAGTGACGTTTGGCAGAAAAATGGCGCCAAAGCTAATAAACCAATCACCGGCAACTTCAGCTGTGACCACCCTTTTTGAATACAGACTCTCTACTGTCTCACGATGTCTAATTACTACTCAGGTCGCTGATATGGAGTACCTGGCAGTAGGTGGCAGCACAATGCACTGAAGATGAAAAACATGTTTTTGGGGGGTGTCCGGATACTTTTGATCACATAGTGTAGCTAGGCACGTTGTTGCGAGGTAGAGAAAGGAAGTCGTTTTGAGCGTTCCAAGATATACGAAAAGACGGCACTGTGACCCAATGGTATAGGATTGCGTGACGTTACGAAAGGTGCCCGATCAACACGGATCTTAATAGCTGGTTAATGTGTGGCATGGAATGGTCTGGAGGAGATCTTTATCCAGCAGTGGATGTGAAGTGAATGAATGACTATGGTGTAAGTGATGATGAAGAGTATTTTTAAATCGTTGTGACTAACTATATGTATTTGGGGATCACGGAAAGAGATTTAGACGTTAAAACCTTTGAGAAAAAGGTGTGGCGCATTGTCAGAAGAGAACACATTTCTGCTGCGGTATTGGTAACAAGTGTATCACAGTGTGGGAGTGAAATGGCACGGCAGGGAGAAAAGTACTCCAGAGCTGGAGCTCGCGAGATGTTACGACTCCTGTGGGCAAAACGTCTAAACTGCACACAGATTCACAGTGAATTTCTGCCGGTTTATGGACCACATGAAATGACACATCCAGCCGCTATGATTGGTGCCAACAATTTGACTAATGTCTCACAGATCAGGGTGACGCTGACCGGGAAGCAAGGCCATCGACTTCGACCATAGAGCACAATCTCCAGGCAATCGAGGAAGAACAACATGAGAAAAAGAGATTTCCTAACAATGAGGTTCACGAGTTGCTCCATGACCAAGGAGAAGATTTCTGTCGACGAAACAGATAGAGCGTTCTGACCACTGTTTACACAGACTTGAGACTTGCAGACAATGTCACTTCTCTGTGTCACTTTGAAGTGAAGCATCCAATAAAAGTTATGTAGCTTGCAACAATAATGTGCACCTTACTTTTTGAAGTCCCCTCGTATGACTGCATACAACCTCTCATAAAGAGAGTATTAATGCCGCAGATGTTGAGCGTAATCTTCACCCATGACTTTTGACGTCCTTATTGTCACTAGATGTCCCTTAGATTCTTAAAATATAGAAACGAAACAATTCTTTTGTGTGAAATTCTGCGCATAGCCCTAGTTTTTCCATTTAGTCAGAAACACAGAGAAAAGAATTTTCTTCATTTTGATAACACTAACAAGTGACTATTTGGACGAGAAGTGTGAGTACTAAGAGTAATTAATGCGATGCTCTCGGAACAAATGATGAAACAAAAAAATGAATGTAGTGTTCAATACAGTTTTAGTTCACTATAATGTTGATTTACTTGTTCTCCTTTAGATTCAAATTTTGTGATTCGGATATACTGTAGAAATTTTCTCTTGAGTGTTTCAGTTTTGCAGTCAGGGTATGATCTTTGACACAACACCCCATAAACATCTTTTGTTGATAGTATGTAGTCAACAGACCCTGAATGTTCGCATCAAGTTAGCGTCATTTTTAGCTACGCCAAAAATGGAAATTGTTTTCCCATGTATAAGGACAATCATGAAGGAAAGTTCTGTCTAGCTCCAGATGAGAAAACAGATATCGACTTTTCACTGACAGAAAATCATAAAGAGAAATGAAAAGGGTAATACAGAATTCAAACGACATCACTCACCAAATTCCTGACACGATGACTTTACTGCACCTCCTACCCATGTGCAGATTCTCCCTGTCTCTTTTCCCACATTTTAATTTTGTATGCACATCATCATCAAAAATCGACAAGAGCGACAACTCCTGTAATGAACTCTATTTGTGTCCGCTACATTTATTCAGAAATTCTGTGTACAGAATTGCGTCTTTCATTTCATACAATCTGCACCATTGTCAGAATAACTGTAGATAACTGGGCGTTTTGACAGCTATAGTCCATAGAAAGTAGGAGGAAAAAAAAATAAAATTAACATGAATCATTGCAATAAAAGTTGAGTCGCCTCTTAAACTCATTCTACCCAGTAATAAGAAAGAGATTTTCTACCAATAAATTACTCTTGTCACCCACCTTGACTGATGCACTGCGTCAGGTGCCCAGATTTTCATTTTCTTTTGTCATTGGCTCCTCCAGGAAATACAACAGAGAGCTCTATGAGTTCTTGGTACTGTGATCAATTTTCATCATCATCATCATGGAGTAGGTCGCACAGCCTGTTCAAGAAACCATCTTGTCCACGCATGTCCAAAGTAGGTGGCTAGGAGCATTTCAGTCCGCTCTGCATTGTTGCCAGAATTCCCCTCCCCATATGACATCATACACTGTTGCCTGATTTCTGACAAAGGCCATCTGTTCCATTTATAAAATGGCAGGGAATTCAGATTTTGGTGGGAAATTAAAAAAAAGATAGGAAATTCAAAGACATCCCAATTGTGCTACAAGATTTTCCCCCCACACCTATGACATCACTTTGGAAGTAGGGCTGTCATTATTAGTATACCTTGGTGCGAAATTGAAAAATCCAGGACGATGGAAATACATCACTTGTGCTGAGTATAGAATTCAAGATGGTTGACCTGGAATACAAGTGCAGCCTCTATTGTTGCCAGACTTACTGCATATTCTCCTGGAGATAGAGGATGTCTCTTTCCCCTACAGGTCCACACCCGTACTTCTGGTAAAACGGGAAAGGTCACGCCCTCTCATCGCTGTACAAATTCTAGAACTTTGCAGGTGCAGTCCTGTCTGTTAGGCAATGGATGCCAATCTGAGGCTGAAGATGGTTTGCAAGCTTCCGGTTCTTTCAATTGCAACCAAGACTTTAACAAAATGGCATAGGCAATGTAAATCAGAACACTGAGAGGAGCTGTGGTCTAAATAATAATTGATTTATTCATTCTTAACATCACATGACAAAAGATGGCTAAAGAAACACCTCACAAACATTTTTATCTGACAAATGCTTCTAATAAAATGCGGTCAATGGTTAACAAAGTTATCAGCTGGGGATCACAAAGCCACACTAACCGGAACTAATCGCTTTATCCGACTACATAAGTGTGAATCTATGGAATGGCCCAAAAACTATGCCACTGTCCAGCATCTATATTCTACTATTCCATAAAGAAAAATATGGTTCCAAAACAACAGGATGCTGAGAAGCATATATTGGAACTCTATGCTGTAACAGTGAATACTTTACCCTTCTGCCAGTGAGGGTGGCACAACATGACGTTCTCGCTGAGTACAATCACGGACAGGAGCTACCTGTTATCAACGGGGCACGCCGGAAATAAGCAAGAATATGGTCTCATGTTCGGCTGATTTGGAATGCAGATACTTGCCTCTGAGCCTCTGAAACCCCCGTGGACTCCAGTGTGCAGGTGGACCTGTTTGCTGGCCTGCCAAAACCAATTTGACTCCGTGACACGACTATGCCTGGCGGAATATGTCAAAAGTTTAGACAGCCGGCTCAAATCAAATAAGTACAAGCATGCATAATTCATTGTGTGCGTGATGCAAGAAGCAGTACCTCTGATGGTTCAGATGGTGACTGGCACCTGCTCTAAGTGGCACACTAGCAAAGGACACAAGTCTCACCATATATGTAAAGACCTCCCATTTTTTAGTAGCGAAGCAGCAGTACAAGAGTGTTCTTCTCTTTCCCTACAGCTTTCCTCCGCAGCTCGGCAGCATAGCACATTTGCATGCTTAGACTACATCCACTTTAGCAGAAGCCAATCGCGAGGTGGAGTTCGGCATTCGAAGCTGGGAGACTGTCCCACTGCTCTGTGTATACAGATTTGACTAACCAGTGACTTTAAAAATTTATTTTGAGAAAAGGAAAAAAGATTCAGCTTCACGCCCCCTTTTCCCACGCGTTTACGCCATGTCATTGCTAAAAGCATGACGTGGATGGAACCACATCCCTCGATAAAAAGGTCGTTATCTACCCTGTTGCGCCCATTTCGAACTTTCCAAAGAACGACCATAAATTCGCTAAAAGTCTCTTGCCTTCACAAATATGTTTTGTAGCAGAGTCTGGACGCCTGGGTGCCATTGCCCTGTCCCACAGAATTCGCAGAAACTCTCAACTGTCTCATCCGCCCTAACAAGGGCCATACTCTGCTTTATTGCTAGTTGTCAGATCTTACAATGCCCGGCTCATAGTCAGCCTACCTGGATGTGGCTGCCGACAGACCAGCGCCATCCAACGTGTCTGCACATTGAGACCAGGGGGCTTGGCTGTCGGCAAATGTTTCCACCAGATTCCACAGAGAAAAGCTCCCCTTGGCTTTCAGCCACCATACGCTTTTACTGCAGTCAATTAACTCGGCACCCTCTTCCTTCAAACACAGGTAAGACCTACAGCTATGCCTTCACTAGAGCACACAAGAAAGAGCGTTAACTACTGCCAACCATTTCATCATACAAATGAAGTCAGATTGTATCGAATATAGCAACCAAGTAATAAAGATCACTTTCCCTACGAAAATTAAGCAGCATGACACTGAATCAAAAGTGAGAGTGCCTTGCAATCCCTCAGGTTTTCATCCTACAAGTAGGGACCAGTCAGCTAACCTACTTTCAGTGACATGAAAAACCACTTAATATGATTTCCCCCCTCAGCTATCATTCATTCAGATTACTTGTTCTAAGTATAGAATTCAAGATGACCACCAGGTTCTGCCTTGACGTTACTCACAATCTGCCCCAATTAAAGCCCAGCTGTTAAAAGTTGAAACAAATGGCAGCACCCAACTGATATTGTAGCTTCGACAGCTAAATTTGGAGCTTACTTGCAGTAAGTTTCATTCCACTCAGCATACTGCTAACATCTCTCATTGTAACACACTATCAGCTGGGAGGCGCACAACCGTCTACCCGTGACCGGTGGTCGCTTTCACGTTTAGCCACACAGGGCTGGATCAGACCGTAGGCACTGAGTCCCACTCTCCCTGGAGTTGCATCTCCATCTGCCAGTGACAGCTCCATGCACACAGGTGACCAAGAGCTATTGTTGAGTCAAATGCCGAGCATGAAGTGGAGGGCAGAAGTCCTGATCTTCGCCACTACTGTACTGTTTGCTGTTTGTGTTAGTGTTGCAACCACACATGACCCAAATTAAAATGACGCCAAATACGGAAAGTGCAGGAAACATACATTTACTTTAATCAATATTGCAGAATGATGGGGATTCAAAATTCGTCTTACTTTGAGATAACCTGTGACCCACACATATGTTCTGCAAGAAAACTGAAAATCAAGACATGTACAGTCGTGGACAAAACGAGCGAAACCCCTCGCCTTTTCGTTATGCTGATCCGCACAGCTTTGAAGTCTACTACACAGCATAACAGGCAAGGCGACGACGTGCTACCAACATGCTAGGCACAGACGTGAAACTGACAAACTATCTGAACTTTTTTAGACTGTTTTCAATAATTTGTAAGACTATATTAATGCTGATTAGTGTGTTAAACACAACACGTAAATGTAAGACAGAAATGAAAGAAGAAACGCTAATTGGTATGAACTGTACCAATAAAAATGAATTTCAACTTATCGCGATAACATAACTGCTTTAGTAAGACAAAGAACCCCAGATCGTTATGAATTAGCAAAATATTATGCGCATTCGGCCGCGATACGGTCTGTGTCAACGTTCAGACCAGTCATACTGGATTACCGTTGCTGACCTACCATGAAAGTGTGCAAATTTAGCAATGGGTGAAGATTCATAACGATTCAGTGCCACACTAAGTCAATTCCGTTATCGACAGAAGCGGGAAAAGTAGGGAGTAACATGTATTAAATTCTACAAGAGTGTCATATTGACATCCACAGGGCGCCAGTACAGAATAAAAATAGCGATAAAACGTATTGGGGGCGCGAGAATTTCTTAAAATTGTTTTACTGATATTCTACCTGCCTCCATAGAGATTAGAACCGAAAACAACCAGACCTTCCTTTCACTACGCTAGCAGACAACCCAGGCAAACAGCCCTCTATTATTACCCCAGACATGAATAAGCCGGCAATTTCTCAATGAAAATGGCAAAATGAACTGCAGGTTCTGTTGCGTAGAGCTTTCTGGGCTCAAAAACATGAATTTTCTACCTTTATGTCACCGCTTATGTGACATTCATTCGGGATGTTTATCGAAATAACAAAATACTGTTATTAGCGAGTAAATTTAGTAGGATAATTCTGCACCACCCCAGGAAATAAACGGCTACATAGCTGCCAAACGTATTCTACACTGTTTCGAATTCTCCACTAGACTCGCCACAGCCAGAAAACGTTCATTAGCCGAAGTGTTTCTTAAGCTAGCTAGCAATGGGAATGTTCGCACTTCTAAAACGCGGTGGCATTAATACTGGGATGTGAATTACCACGTGTATAGGCAAATGGATTTTATTTGAATTCCTGTAAACGTGATTTGGATCGAAAGCGTAGCTACGATTAATATGCTGATATATCGGCTGCAACTAGAACACTTTGAATAAAGAGTAGGGGGTGTTATTTATGCGGCCCTCATCTTCAGTAACTGTGGTAGCCATTTTCGTTGCTAGGATTTCGTGACGTAAATCGGTAAAAAAGGAATCCTGCTAGTCTCACCTTCTTGAGCGTCTATTTGTCTACCCAGCCCTTAAAACCCGTTTACCTCGAGGACGGGCAGACTTAATAAGCGGAAATGTATCGCACTTCTTGCGGTAACCGGTCCCTTGGTGGTGTAAAAAAGTGAGCTTCTATGTCAACGCAATCTAAAGAGACGGCCGTTTATGTTAAGAAAATTTACGTGAAAGGTCAAAAAATGGTTCCAAGAACTATGCGGCCAAACTGCTTATGTCATCAGCCCCTAGACCTAGAACTACTTAAACCTAGCTAGCCTAAGGACAACACAGACATCTATGCCCGAGGTAGGGCTGCAACCTGCGACTGAGGCAGCCGTGCGGTTCGCGACTGAAGCGCCTGGAACCGCTCGTCCACCGCACTCGACGAAACCCTCTTCACCTCATGTATAATGATAAAATATATACTGTCTAGTGAAGATAAACTGTATTCGCCAGCAACTCAGATCGTTTGATCACGGAAGTTTTATGAAGCTACATTCAAGCTTTGTTCGAAGTCGTCTGCAATATCTGTTTATAAACACCCTAGGAACGTCGTATGCGATATCCACTTCTGAAGATGCTGGCAGATACTGCAGTACCATAATAAGTAGGTAAGAATTTATTGTTATTGGTCCATGAATGACACATTATTTCAGTATCAATTTACGCGCCTAGGTGTTTGAATATGGCTGAAAATAATGAACAAAATGTAAATAAACAGCAAACAACCTCGATGTTTAAATCAAATGTAACTGATATGTCGCAATTACAACATAATTTCATTGTTACATCTACATTACTACATCTACAGGGTTTCTTTGCAATCCAGACTTACGTGCCTGGCAGAAGGTTCGGACTATTTCTGTACCGTCCCACTCATTAACATTGTGCGGGAAAAAGGACCACTTAAATCTTTTCTTACGAGCTTCGAATTACATTATTACTATGGTTTCTTCCTGTGTAAGTTCCCGAAGAAATAATGTTTTGGCATTCAGAACAGATGTTGGTGACTGCAATTTCGTGAAAAGATCTCGCGGCAACGAAAAACGCTTTTGTTTTCATGAATGTTACCCCAACTCGATTATCAAATCTGGGATTCTCTCTCCCCTATTTTCTGACATTACAAATAGTGCTACCGTTCCTTGGACGTTTTTGCGTGCACAGTCAATCACGTCTATCAAGTATATTCTAGCAGTGGACGGACAAACGTAGTGTAGGCATGTTTTCAGTTGGCCTGTTCAGTATTCTTAGTGTGCGGCCAATAAAACGCAGTCTTTCGTTTGCCTTCCCCATTGTTGTATGTTTTCGATCGTTCCAGTTTAAGTTTTACTGGGTACTGAGATGAACTGACAGTGCTTCAACTTGTGTTTTGTCATGTAACTGAAAGTTAATTATTGTTATAGGACGCACCTTTTGTGTTTAATGTATTCCTCATTCAACATAGTACACTCCTCGTACACCACACATAACTGTTTCAAAGTATTAAATTGTTACTGATGATACCAAGTTTCAGTGATCATCTAAACTTGCCTTTTGAAACAAAGTAAAATATTATAGCGAAATATGGCAACTAAAAAGCGGAGTATCCAAATAAACAAACATTCCCGGTTCAAGTAGCTGCAGGAGATCTACTACACAGTAACGTAAATTAGGAGCAAAGTCCATTTGTAGATCGTTATCAGGAAAACCAGCCATCATAATGCAAAATGCCATTACAAGAAAGAAAGTTTCCAAACATTTGAACGAGTAGTCGAGGGAAGTGGACACATTCTGTCTACTGAATCTCAACGCACGCCAATCACGAGGGAACACGCCAAGTGTCATACCCCGATCATGCTGAAACTTCACTCAGTGAAAGAGGGGACAAAATAAGCGAACACGTGTCTCGGGTTATCTGCTCACACTCTACCGCTTCTGAGAAAACGACGGTCAAAGTTTTCAACGCGCTGTTGCTATAGTGTAGATACCTCTAAGCGAGTAAAGTTTCAACTGAAGCGGCTACCATCGCGACTTCGGAACTTTGCGCTACGAGTTAGAAACCAGGTTTTTCCTTTTTTTCCCTCTTCAGTCTCTGAATTATCTACGAATGTTTATTCCAATTTCTGTTGAAACAATGTTGTCGTTATTCGTCAGTTAATTTACTGTGTAAAGAAAGAAGTTAAAAAGGGGACACATAGCGCGTAGTGGGACGCTCACTCTGTTGCAGAAACAATTCAGAAGTCAAGATAGCTTAAATACTGTTTACTGGATAACCGGTTTCAACACATTAAAGGTGCCATCATCGGATCTGAATGTAGATGAACATTTGTAAACCATTTGGATATAATGATACATGAAGCAGATCAGATGATTTTAGATCAGCTTGCCTCAATCGTTTTTTTTAACTCATTAATTACACATAAAGTTAATTGGCGAATAACTACAACATTATTTCAACATAAATTAGAAAAAAAAACATTCGTAGATAATTCTGATAGAGAGGCAGGAAAAAAATAATAATAAAAACCCAATATGGTCTCGAACACGGGAATCAAAGTTAAGAAGGAATGATGGTAGCGACTGAGCCACCGCTTCAATTGCGTTCTCGGCTGCAGAAGGTATCTACACTATAGCAACAGCGCGTTGATAACTTTGACTGTCGCTTTCTCGGAAACGGTCGAGTGTTTGCATATAAGCCGAACCACAGGTTCGCTTATTTTGTCCTCTCCTTCACTGAGCAAAGTTTCCGGACAATCAGCCTATGACACCTGGCGAGTTCCCCTCGTTAGTCGAGTCGCTTCTTACACCCTGCGAGAACTATGTATGCCTCAGAGTAAACTGCGCCACTTGGAAACACAGCGAGCGATGATAATTACGTTTTCCTTCTTATAAGACAATCTTCTACAGCTAAAATTCACGAAGTGTTCTTCAGGTTGCCTCTGATATTTCAGAAATGTTTCTTGCGTTAGGCCTGCCACATATGCAAAACGTAAACATTTCATTTCATCTAATATTTATGAGGATAAGACATGACACGAGTGGACCAGTCCCTTTTGAGAAAAATTACAGATTCTAAGTTGCTCCACTGTGTAATGACACGGGTACGGGCTAGCGATCTCTCGTTTGTGCCATCGATTTCCGTGTTACACATACTTGGCCACTGCGTTGTGGCTGCCGTCGTGGAGGAGGCAGTCTGTTTCCTGCTATCGTTGATTCCGCAGCAGATATTAACTGCGACGAATCATTCAGTCAACGCAAAATGGCCCATCTGGCTGAGGCAGACAAGGGCGCTATAATAGCACTCCATGCAGTGGCATCTTCAAATGGCTATATAGCAAGAACTATGGGTCTTCACAAGGCGACGGTAGCCAGGTGGATCAGACGAAAGGAAGAGAGTGGTAACCTGAATGGGAGGCCTCATGGCCGTCGCCGCAAAACAGCAGCAGCTCAGGATCAGCAGATACGCCGTTTCTGTGAGAACCGCCCATTTGTCAACGCACGTCAAATTCAGCAGACAATGTTAGTAGTAAGACCGTTACTCGTCGTCTAAGGGAAGGTGGACTGAGAGCAAGAAGCGCTGCTGTGGAAGAGACATTGACAGTTTCCCACAGAGCAGCTCGCCTTGCTTTTGCTGCTGAATATGTCGGCAAACCTCTCCAATTTTCGAGGTGAGTGATTTTCACGGACGAAAAAGATTTCTTTACGGCATCAACCGGAAAAGTACTTGTTTACCGACCTAAAGGTGCTAGGTATAATCGAAAATACACTCCTGGAAATGGAAAAAAGAACACATTGACACCGATGTGTCAGACCCACCATACTTGCTCCGGACACTGCGAGAGGGCTGTACAACCAATGATCACACACACGGCACAGCGGACACACCAGGAACCGCGGTGTTGGCCGTCGAATGGCGTTAGCTGCGCAGCATTTGTGCACCGCCGCCGTCAGTGTCAGCCAGTTTGCCGTCGCATACGGAGCTCCATCGCAGTCTTTAACGCTGGTAGCATGCCGCGACAGCGTGGACGTGAACCGTATGTGCAGTTGACGGACTTTGAGCGAGGGTGTATAGTGGGCATGCGGGAGGCCGGGTGGACGTACCGCCGAATTGCTCAACACGTGGGGCGTGAGGTCTCCACAGTACATCGATGTTGTCGCCAGTGGTCGGCGGAAGGTGCACGTGCCCGTCGACCTGGGACCCGGGACGCACGGATGCACGCCAAGACCGCAGGATCCTACGCAGTGCCGTAGGGGACCGCACCGCCACTTCCCAGCAAATTAGGGACACTGTTGCTCCTGGGGTATCGGCGAGGACCATTCGCAACCGTCTCCATGAAGCTGGGCTACGGTCCCGCACACCGTTAGGCCGTCTTCCCCTCCCGCCCCAACATCGTGCAGCCCTCCTCCAGTGGTGTCGCGACAGGCGTGAATGGAGGGACGAATGGAGACGTGTCGTCTTCAGCGATGAGAGTCGCTTCTGCCTTGGTGCCAATGATGGTCCTATGCGTGTTTGGCGCCGTGCAGGTGAGCGCCACAATCAGGACTTCACACGACCGAGGGACACAGGGCCAACACCCGGCATCATGGTGTGGGGAGCGATCTCCTACACTGGCCGTACACCTCTGGTGATCGTCGAGGGGACACTGAATAGTGCACGGTACATCCAAACCGTCATCGAACCCATCGTTCTACCATTCCTAGACCGGCAAGGGAACTTGCTGTTCCAACAGGACAATGCACGTCTGCATGTATCCCGTGCCACCCAACGTGCTCTAGAAGGTGTAAGTCAACTACCCTGGCCAGCAAGATCTCCGGATCTGTCCCCCATTGAGCATGTTTGGGATTGGATGAAGCGTCGTCTCACGCGGTCTGCACGTCCAGCACGAACGCTGGTCCAACTGAGGCGCCAGGTGGAAATGGCATGGCAAGCCGTTCCACAGGACTACATCCAGCATCTCTACGATCGTCTCCATGGGAGAAAAGCAGCCTGCATTGCTGCGAAAGGTGGATATACACTGTACTAGTGCCGACATTGTGCATGCTCTGTTGCCTGTGTCTATGTGCCTGTGGTTCTGTCAGTGTGATCATGTGATGTATCTGACCCCAGGAACGTGTCAATAAAGTTTCCCCTTCCTGAGACAATGAATTCACGGTGTTATTATTTCAATTTCCAGGAGTGTATATTTACAGTTGCCGAAGGAGTGGTAGGGAGTCGGTAACGGTATGAGCATGGATATCGGCCGAAGGCTGTGGGCTCCTGTGGGAAGTGGAAGGAAGATTCGATGCGCGCAGTTACACATCACTTCTGGAGAACGTGATGTTGCTTTCTGTGACAGCAAGGTTTTGGCGATGATCACATCATTTTCCAACAAGATCGCTCGCCTATTCATATGGCACGTGTGGTTAAGAGGTGGTTCGACGACCATAGTAATATTACTCTAATGGAATGGCCACCAAAAGGAGCTGACATGAATCCCATTGAGAATATTTGGGCAGAAATGGTCAGAGTAATACGAGAAAAGGGGCAGACACCGTCGACTCGCCGGCAGCTTTCTGATGTGATTCATGACGCTTGGAATGAGTTACTTGAATCTCCTAGTTACGTGGCTCGAGTTGTGGGCTCAATGCCCAACAGATCTCGAGCTGTTGTGGAAGCCGAAGGAGGCTATACGTGATACTAAGCAGCATCATCAGAGGTGTGTGTGTGTGTGTGTGTGTGTGTGTGTGTGTGTGTGTGTGTATTTTTTTTTCCAGCCCTTCACCAATCAGCTGCAACAGATGTTTAAGGTTTTTTTACTTTTTTTTACAGACTCACCTTATATATTCATGCAGTCTCTAAAAATATATGACACACGTGTATATGCAAGAAGGGTACAAAACAATGCAGCACAAATGAAAAATATTAAGGAGAAGCTCGCGGATGAAGGCGTAATTGTAGAACAAAGGATGGGCTAGAAGGAAAGGTAAGGAGGCCCGAAAAAGCAGAGAAAAATCAAATACCCAATAGACTTTGAGTCGTTGTCGCCGCAGAGGACGGTTGGTATATGCGATTCGGAGCAACAGTAGAAGAATAGTTTTATTTACTGATTTTTGAGGCTTTATTCTGTGACGGCTAAACAGTGCTGCACCATGAGACCCACTGTTTGTCCACATGTGGCTAAACATCAGAGATGTAAAAAAAATTGAGAGGTGCCGAAGTTCTCTGGAATAGTAACGTGTTTTACACAAGAAGAAGACTTTTAGTTCATTTCATTTTAACCATTCACACTATGCTTTGACGTTCTAATCTTTGATTTCATTTTCTTATTATGTATCTTTTCTTCAGTGAAAGTGAACGGTAGTAAGTTTCAAGATATGAAGAATAACTGGAAGTTTTTAATTTGTGGAATAGCGTATTTAACAGTAAATATTTTCAACAAATCTGTAGTTATAGGACATATTAAGAATCAAGTCAAAAATGGCATTGTGGAAAGGTCAGGTTGGTTTCTAAAGGGTAACTACGGTCAAATAGTAAATACGAAATTATGGGTAACAAGTGTTGTTGATAGTGAGGAGCCATAATCGATATGCCATTATTCTGTAATTGTACTTCTGAAGTTTATCGTCAATCGTAGGACTGAAACCCATACTCTCTTTTACGTAAAGAATGTAACCTTCAAAATTTATTTAGCAGCGCAGAATATTAAATCACAGTTTATAGATCAGGAACCTAATCCAACTGCCTTTAATTTCATTCTCACGGATGACATTGAGACAGTAAATAACAAGAGAAATAACAAAACTCTCACAATCAATATAGAGAATTCAAGTATCCAGTGGATTCAAAAGTTTGCTATAATAGCGAATAATTGCTTTTACTGACGCCTTCATGCCTACGTTTTTTGTCAGACAATGTTTGAAACTAGGACTAGCAAGATAAACAAAGCCTGAAGAGTCACAATTTTTCCACAAATTGTCAAATTGGAAGTCGAAGAGCCAGTTACATAAATTACGATGACAACAAACGTTTTTCAAGTAAACTAATCACACGAGGCACCCAACGCATTTATTGTGTGTTACATGCACAGTATGTAAACTGGCAACGCCACCAACACACAATACCACTAACAAGGGAACCTCCCTATCGTATTCCGCCTCAGATTTAGTTATAAGTTGGCACAGTGGATAGGCCTTGAAAAACTGAACACAGATCAATCGAGAAAACAGGAAGAAGTTGTGTGGAACTATGAAAAAATAAGCAAAATATACAAACTGAGTAGTCCAAGCGCAAGATAGGCAACATCAAGGAGTATCTGAGCGCAGGAGTACCATGTGTGGCGTCGCAACTAGTGCGAGCGCACAGTTTTCTATCAAATATTTACTGTGAAATGTAGACAGACTGTAAAGTAGCCATCAGATTAGCATATGTGCTGTAGCGGGCAGATTACCGGTGTCCGTTCGTCTGACGTCACGACCATATGGCATGTCTGTACCGTGAGAATGTAAGACCTGTGCGCTAACTAGCCGCGTGTATAACGTGGAACTTTCATCTTTAATAACTTCTAACTGAGGAACCTGAGGAAATTAAAAGTTAATATACTAGTTTCTGTTATGAATAAAAATAAGTCATCCAAATTTGAGCTTTGAAACCTGCATATTTTGGAAATTAGAAAAATCTTACAGAAAACGCAAATTTCTACAATTTTCGAGTCTAAATAAATACCATTATGTATAGATCACCTTCAGTGACCATCCAACTATGAAACAAAATCACCTTCCGTGCTTTTGTATTTATTTTGAGAATTTTACTTTTAGAAATTCACCTATAACTTTGTTAAAACCATAAATGTTTTGAATTTTTGTGAACAGTTATTTTATATGAGTAGGTGAGAGTGAATGAGTGTGCCTGAGTGAATGAAAGAGGGACATTCGCCATTCTTTGCAAGTGTATAAAATCTAGGTTGGAACTCGCAAGTGTTCAGACGATGTAACCGTGGGAACAGAGTCGCCAGTGGTTCCCCATCTTAGTGAATGTCGGATGTCCAAGAGTGTATGGTATTGTACAAGCAGCCAGAACGTTCGCGAGTATTTAAATAATTTCTGGAAATAAAGTAAAGTCTAGTTTTCCTTTCGGTTTGTTAAATTATACAGTAAATTTTGTGTAACAAGAAATCATGACGTAAATGATTCAGAAGTCATGACTGGTGCGTGCTAGATTTTGGCGCGAGGCGCACCCAAAGAGTTAATTCTGATTGGCTGTGTGATGTGTGAGCCAATGAGATGCCAGGACGGTTAGCAGACAAGGAGAGGGAGTCGCGAAGGAACTGTGATCGAGAAGAGACATGCTTGATGTGTCCTCGCGAATAATGTGTAAAATGAAGTCATAAAACGGCTTCATCGGTTCGGTACTGTGCGATTTGAGACTGGAAGAGTCCAGTAACGCGTAGTGTGAGTTTGAGCGAGTTGTGACTTTTCGTTCCGCGAAAGACGCGAGTAACTTTAATAATTAAAAGCGTGGCGGTACTTCGTAAACTTTTACTAAGTGCTTATGGCGAGCATTAACGTTAAAAAACGAACTATTATTGAACATCGACTGCAAACGTGTATGTTAGAAAATCGTCTGTGTTGCAGTTAAGTAAATTCCGTAACTTTGAAAGCTAATTCTGGCGGGGTTTGAGTGTGGATAGAATTGTGAACTGAACTTTCTTCAAACGTAGATTAGCGGGCTGATGATCAGGCTTAAAGACAATAAAGAGCTTAAATAGAATTATCAACTTCGCGTTCTCGTTTGAGTAAACAATTACTACCATTCCAATAACTCAATTTATTTAGGAAGATTGCTCATAGATTGTATTTCAGCAAACATGTATCGCGGCCTCCGGTGAGCGGCTATTAAATTGCAGTTTCTTCAACACTGCTTTTCTGCAATTTTTCCAGTAGCTGCTATCAGGAGAGGCGAGTGCAGCAACTACCTAAGAAACGAGGTAGGTGGATTTTTCTTACAGGGAAAGGAAACTGCGCGATAAGAGCCTGACCCGTCGCAAGTGGTGCATCGGCCGGGAAATAAAAATAGTAAATTCCAGTGAATTTCAAAAAAAGCAGTAGTGACAATTACCGGACAATACAGAAGTGCTCGCCATGTGTAGGAACTGTGTAGCGTACAAATTGATATCGCCACGTGAATAGGAAGGACAGTGAAAGTGTCCGTGAACTGTAATGTGTTGTACGGAACGGAAGAATTTTTCGGGGACTACGCGCCGATTGGAATAGCAGTCTACGACGGCGTCTGGCAGACGACGAGCTACGGAGACTACGCAGAGGCGACGACAGCAGTGGCAGTTGGCAGCGCTGATTCGAGCGGGGGCCCGGAAACTGGTACAGCATTGCAGTGTATGGTGAACGGACCCGCAGTTTCATCTAGCAGCAACGCAGCACGCCGAAGCACAAAGTTAAGTACAGTGCTTTTGAAAACTTTGTGTGTTTGTGGAGTCAAACTGAGAAAAATGGCTGAGTTTCAACCAAGTGACAAAAAGGCGGAACTAAGTTGTGATAGTGGGATGGAGACAGGGGAAAATGACCCCATGAATTTTAGTTTAGACGTGTCTCAACCCAATTTCAGTAGTAGTTTGACTGATTCATCCTATGTTAATTATAGTTTGGAGTCAGATCCAAATATGTCAGTGCCCAGTGAGTTACAGTTACCCATGCCGGTAGTTAATGTTAATAGGGACATTGTATCAGCAAATGAGGGGGCGAAGGATAATGTCGCCAGTATGCTGATGAATCTATTAACTAAGATGAACGTGTTGGATTCCAATATGTCAAGTAAGATGGATTCCAGTATGTCAAAATTGGAAACTAATATGTCAAGTAAAATGGATTCAAAAATGTCTAAATTAGGATCTGATTTAAGTAATGAGATGACTAAAATGGGCGCTGATTTAGATTCCAAAATATCCGATCTCAGAGACTGTTGGAAGCAAGATTTAGCAGTGCTCAGTAGTAAAGTAAATGTTGAAATACAGCAGGTTAAACTAGAATGTACAGAAAATATTGTTCAAGTGCAAAGTGAATTGACGACACGAATCGAACAGGTTACTGAGGATCAACAGCAATTTAAATCCCATGTTGATGCCGAATTAGATAAAGTATGTGAGCACATAAAAGTGGTAGAGAATTCCAATGAAATTAATCATGCCGCCTTAAAATGTAAAGTAAATGATACCAAAATTCGGTGTGAGAAACTTGGAGAGCAAGTTGTAAATAAGGTCAATAATTTAGAGACTCACATAAGCCATTTCAGTGAAAGTGTGAATGAGCAACTTTGTGGGCATGAATGCAGACTAACCAAAGTAGAACAGTGTGTTTCTAACCATAGTGGTAGTATAATTTCCAGTGGAATAATTGAATCTACCGAGGTTGCGTATGTTACCCACAGACAGTTTTTAAAATTTGACCCAAGTAAGAACATGCACCCCAGAGAATTTTGGAACGATTTTGAAGACGTTTTGCCGAAAGTATGGAGCGATAAACAAAAGATAGGCTTTATCACTTCAAATTTGATGGGAGAGGCCAGAGTATGGGGGAATTTAGCCTCTGAAAAATACGCGAAATTGTCAGAATTTAAATTAGCGTTCTTTGAGGAATACTGGGGAAAGAGAAAGCAGATGGATGTTCTTAATCGGTTCTGGTCGGGAGAGAAGTATGACCCCAAGAGAGAGGGCATCAAACGATTTGTTCAAAGGTGGGTAACAACTCTGTCCTACCTTAGTAATAAGTTAGAAACAGAACAGATCATATTAGGGGTAGAAAATAAGCTACCGTGGAACTGGAAAACTAAGATCATATCTGCGCCCCGAGATAACATTGACAAGTTCGTACAGTATTTAGAAAGGGTTGAATCCGTCCAAAAAGAAGAAGAAAACATGAGGAGGGAGCATCGCCCGCCTGCTAGGCAGAATGACAATCGCGCGGATGTAAACATTAATAGGATGGGTGTTCAGAGAGGCGGCGGATACCGTGGCAGTTCACGTGGTAGAGGAAGAACATATGTTAACAGGTTCAATGAACGCGAGCAGTATGACAGCGGCCGACAGATGTCAGGAGGTGAGGCGGTCAGCTGGAGGCATAGTGATGACGCACCGCGCTCGGAAAACCATTAATTGTCTACGAGTGTGCTGGCGATCGTAGGCAACAGCGTTTAAAGTTAAATCCGCTGGCAAAACCATTCATAAGAAAGCAGCCTGAACGACCACCTAACATAAATGTTGTTGCTACAAAATTTAGGGAGGATAACGTAAAACAGACAGAGATAGTAGCTTTAAGTCAAGTGGAGGTTAATGAACCAATTAACTGTAAGAATAATCATAAGAAGCCACTTATTGAAGAACTAAGTACTAGTTATAAGGGTAATAATCAGAAAGACATTATGCACAGTAAAACTAATGAAGAGCTGTCGGATAGGGGTGAGAACAGTAATAATGGCAGGGTTGTGACTGTGCTTGATAAGATAATTGATGTTGTAGATAGTTACGAAGAAGAGGATAGATTAGAGGAGGAGGTAGAGGTTAATGACGACGCCTTGGATAGGGTCGTAGAAAAGGAGGTTAATGAGAAAGAGGGGGAAACATTGGAAAAATGTTTTGACTTAGCAATAGTGGATAGGCTAATAGGAGCTGCCACTAGAATTGAGGGTGATAATAAGCATGAAATAAACCCTGTAAGTGTGAATGTGATTGCCACCCAAAAGACAGGCTTCGAAAGGAGAGAAATTGTGCAAGATTTATTGGAGGAAGCAGAACCCAAAATAAATAAAGAGTACTTAGGGCAACCGATAGTAGAGCTAAGAGTATTAAATGAACCAGTTAAATATTTGATAGATACTGGATCGGAAGTCTGTGCAGTATCCCAGAACTTGGTAAATGAACTCCCTAACAGTAAACAGATTGTTAAGATGCCAGTAAGTGGCTTGAACATTGTAGTAGCAACCGGTAAGACTAAGAAGACAGTAAAACAGGAAGTGTTTCTACCCATAGCATTTAAGGAAGTAGAAATAAGACAGAACTTCTTAGTTATAAATGGACTGAGTGTAGACATATTGGTGGGGGCTGACTTTTTGAATAAATATGAAGGATGGGTGAATTTTTCTACCAATGATGTTATGGTAAAAATTAAGGGTAAACTAATTACTATACCTTTCATCGGTAAGCAGCTATGTGAGGATCCTGAGCAGAATGATTTTCCTATATGTATTTGTAAAACAGAGAAATTCTTGGAGGGCTATAATGAGTACGGTGGCAAAAAAGTAGAGGATCCGTCTGAGCTTGTGAGTGTCAGAAATAGGATCGAGGAGAAATTACTAGAATTAATTGATATTGATGAAGCAAGGAAAAACGATTTAAGACAAATACTAGTCAAACATGCCGAGGTTTTCTCAGATCAACCAGGGCTAGTAAAGGATTATGAGTGTTTTTTTGACAGTGCAGCAGGACTGGAGTTTGTGAAATCACATAAGGTGTTAGGGCTTAGGAACATTGTGGATTTGAAAAGATATGTTCAAAAGAGAGACGTGGCCAGGAGTGAGTAGGTACCTCAGAGAGCTTTGCACTCTTTGCAGAGCTAAGTGCGTGACGAGCACTAGGTCTCGAGTCGTTTGACAATATTTCTTCCACTTTCTTTTCCGTATTGTCAACCTACCTCTTCTTTCATTCAGAACTAAAATTCTATCGTCTTTCCTTCTTCTCTATCGTAGTTTTTAAGTGATAAAGTGTTTAAGTAATGAGTAGGAAAGAACCTCAGTGCAGTATAGGTTAAGCGTAAGGAATGAGTGTAAGAGAAAATCAAAAAGGATTAAGATACCTCAGATAAGTAATAAGTCTCAGTAAAGTAAATGTTTGGCCTAAGGTGTGAGTAATGCCCTTAGAAAGGTAAAATAACTAAGAAATGTAAGAGCCTCAGAAAATATGGTGACGAACATTGAAGCTGTTTGTTAAGTAACAGAACGATATGTTAAGACGTAGCATTAAGCTAATGTTTAGGAAAGGAAATGGAGCAGTACAGCAAAACTGTCTGTTCAATGAAGTCAGAGCCTCAGGAGGTGATTTAGTGGTAAAATGAGTAAAGGTACAGTGCAACAAGGTTGACTGTCAAAGGGGTAAAGGAAGTTAAGTTAAAGGGACAGTGCAGCAGGACTGACTGTCAAATGAAGAGAAATATGTGAGAAAAGGAGAAAGAATGAGCATAGTGTTTGGCTAGCTCGATATTAGGAAAAAGTGAGGCTACGAGGGTGAGTAAATAAAAAGCTTAATGTTGGTAACCAGAGGTGGCGTTTGTTGGTAAACAGAGGAGATGTTTGTAAACAAAAGGAAGTGAGGCTACGAATGTAAACAGAGCTGAGGCGACGTTGGTAACTCAGGAGGTGGATGTATGTTAGAAAGTATGGGTAACGAGGTTTCGCAGATTAGTAGGAAACGCTTTAACAAATACTAACCTGAGTGTGTGAAGTATGAGTATGAGAGTTGTAAATTAAACCCGAATGTGACTAGAGAAAACCTGATGTTGACAAGAAATTGAAGTAACTCCAGATATGTGAGATGAGGAAAGTACCCATGACATCGATTCCATTTTTGACCAGAGACACACAAAGCTCCCCAAGTTTGTCGTAGAGATTAGTATAAGGATTGTAGTGTTGATAAATGAATAAGTAAATATGTATTTTTCAGTGTTTAATTTATGATACAGGACTACAGGAGATTGCCTGGAGACAGAATTGTAATATTGATAATTTTGTGTATATTTTATATTGTTGTGTATTGTACAGGAACTGGAGAGTCACCAGTGCTGGCGGAGATTTATTATGTATTTGTGAACTATTTGTAGGAATTGTTTTTCTTAGTATTTCTTATGTAACCATAACTTGTTTGATTATGAGATGAAGAAGTAATTAAAGAGTAAATGTGCCACTTCGGTACTGCATTAGGAAAGTCAATTCACTTTTCACTTAAAAAAAAAAAAAAAAAAAAATTTGAAAATTGTACATACTGTAAAGTAAATTTTATCAAAAATATGAGACTTTAGAGTCAAGCAGATAGCGCCATTTATCGCTGCTGTAGGTTAAGACGTAGCAGTTAGAAAGGGAACTGAGGCCAGCTGATGTTTCAGGTGCGCCGAAGTAAACAGAGGTGGTAGCACGAGACTTGAAATGGACCTCCCAAGCAGGACCCGGTCGAACTACGAGTGCTATCAAAATCTTAAGTGTAAGTGGTAAAAAAGTGACGCTCACCATAGCGATAGTAGTGTTAGTGTGCGTGTGACGTACATCAAGATAGTATTTAGGTTTGTTTTCTCTTTCAGGAATTTGTAAATAGAATTTTGTAATCTGAAAAATTTTTTTTGAATGATGATAAAAGTGCATGTTTAGATATAAGATGTTTTGTAGGTCGTCAGCCCTAGGTATAAGTGGATGATTGATGTACAGGAACTATAAATGTTAAATAGCTGTTTGAGTAAATCTTTAATAGAAATTTTTTTAGAAAACTAAAAGTTTGTCATGAATGAAAAAATTTAGTTTCCTCAGGAGGTGTGTGGCGTCGCAACTAGTGCGAGCGCACAGTTTTCTATCAAATATTTACTGTGAAATGTAGACAGACTGTAAAGTAGCCATCAGATTAGCATATGTGCTGTAGCGGGCAGATTACCGGTGTCCGTTCGTCTGACGTCACGACCATATGGCATGTCTGTACCGTGAGAATGTAAGACCTGTGCGCTAACTAGCCGCGTGTATAACGTGGAACTTTCATCTTTAATAACTTCTAACTGAGGAACCTGAGGAAATTAAAAGTTAATATACTAGTTTCTGTTATGAATAAAAATAAGTCATCCAAATTTGAGCTTTGAAACCTGCATATTTTGGAAATTAGAAAAATCTTACAGAAAACGCAAATTTCTACAATTTTCGAGTCTAAATAAATACCATTATGTATAGATCACCTTCAGTGACCATCCAACTATGAAACAAAATCACCTTCCGTGCTTTTGTATTTATTTTGAGAATTTTACTTTTAGAAATTCACCTATAACTTTGTTAAAACCATAAATGTTTTGAATTTTTGTGAACAGTTATTTTATATGAGTAGGTGAGAGTGAATGAGTGTGCCTGAGTGAATGAAAGAGGGACATTCGCCATTCTTTGCAAGTGTATAAAATCTAGGTTGGAACTCGCAAGTGTTCAGACGATGTAACCGTGGGAACAGAGTCGCCAGTGGTTCCCCATCTTAGTGAATGTCGGATGTCCAAGAGTGTATGGTATTGTACAAGCAGCCAGAACGTTCGCGAGTATTTAAATAATTTCTGGAAATAAAGTAAAGTCTAGTTTTCCTTTCGGTTTGTTAAATTATACAGTAAATTTTGTGTAACAAGAAATCATGACGTAAATGATTCAGAAGTCATGACTGGTGCGTGCTAGATTTTGGCGCGAGGCGCACCCAAAGAGTTAATTCTGATTGGCTGTGTGATGTGTGAGCCAATGAGATGCGAGGACGGTTAGCAGACAAGGAGAGGGAGTCGCGAAGGAACTGTGATCGAGAAGAGACATGCTTGATGTGTCCTCGCGAATAATGTGTAAAATGAAGTCATAAAACGGCTTCATCGGTTCGGTACTGTGCGATTTGAGACTGGAAGAGTCCAGTAACGCGTAGTGTGAGTTTGAGCGAGTTGTGACTTTTCGTTCCGCGAAAGACGCGAGTAACTTTAATAATTAAAAGCGTGGCGGTACTTCGTAAACTTTTACTAAGTGCTTATGGCGAGCATTAACGTTAAAAAACGAACTATTATTGAACATCGACTGCAAACGTGTATGTTAGAAAATCGTCTGTGTTGCAGTTAAGTAAATTCCGTAACTTTGAAAGCTAATTCTGGCGGGGTTTGAGTGTGGATAGAATTGTGAACTGAACTTTCTTCAAACGTAGATTAGCGGGCTGATGATCAGGCTTAAAGACAATAAAGAGCTTAAATAGAATTACCAACTTCGCGTTCTCGTTTGAGTAAACAATTACTACCATTCCAATAACTCAATTTATTTAGGAAGATTGCTCATAGATTGTATTTCAGCAAACAAGTATCGCGGCCTCCGGTGAGCGGCTATTAAATTGCAGTTTCTTCAACACTGCTTTTCTGCAATTTTTCCAGTAGCTGCTATCAGGAGAGGCGAGTGCAGCAACTACCTAAGAAACGAGGTAGGTGGATTTTCTTACAGGGAAAGGAAACTGCGCGATAAGAGCCTGACCCGTCGCACATGGTCGCGTGGTTAGCGTGAGCAACTGCGGAACGAGAGGTTTTTGGTTCAAGTCTTTCCTCGAGTGAACATTTTAATTTCTATTTTCAGACAATCATCACCACACGTATTGTTTATCAACAAATGTAGGAAATAATCATACAAATGTTCGACAATCGTTCGATCCCTTAAGGAACTTTCCGATTCCTTACAGTTCGGAAAATATTCATTGACCTTGTTATTGAAGTCGCGAGCTATATTTGCTGGATTCATGTTGCCCACGGAATACATCTCACGTATTTAAAGCACTCCCTGCCAGCCAAGGAGCCGCGTTAGCAGGAATACTTTCTCTTCCGTGCGCTGTAGTCGACTGACGTGTGTTTCGATGTTTGTTTAAGGAGTATCGTCCCTATGCTACGGCGCAGTTACCTCGCATCAGACGGACGGACCGACAGATAATAATTGTCTAAAAATAAAAAATTAAACGTTTCAATTGAGGGAAGCCTTGATCCAAGGACTTCTCGTTCCGCAGTTGATCACGCTAACCACGGGACCACGGCGCTCGCGAATTTACGTTGTACTTGATGTTGCCCATCTTGCACATGGACTACTCAGTTTGTATATTTTGCTTTTTTTTTCATAGTTCAACACAACTTCTTCCTGTTTTCTCGATTGATCTGTGTTCAGTTTTTCAAGGCCTATCCACTGTGCCAACTTATAACTAAATCTGAGGGGGGGCTGCGATGGGGAGGTTCCCTTGTAAGCTGCGAAACAACTGTAGCAAAACGGAGCATCCTCGTTATCCATGTGATGGATAAGACGACTAATTCGCAACATAAATGTCAATGTAAGCATCAATTTCTGTTGGAACGTGCTTCCTGGACCAAATAACATACATTTCCTACGTCTTCAATGCGAATCATGCACCAAATGTAATTTAAAGAACAGAAAAATATCGAGTGAATTTACTAATATAATTATGAACCACTCACGAACGTAAATCGGTGGTCGCATAGTTGTCAAAAGTGTTCTACAGTATTGCCATTGTCCATCAGACTAACAGCAGGAAGAAAACGTTCGCTCAGCTGTGCTGAGATATCTTACACTGACGAAGCTCGCGCTTCGAAGACGCCACAGCATCGTCTGCCACCACTTCATGGGAAACGAAATATCTCAAGTGTACGCCAATATGTTGCATTCACATATCTGTGTGGCGCTGAAGTGTGGTTATGCTCAGATTGCGAATCTAACTTCATAAATAAAGAGAGGGAAATGAATTAGGCATCCTTTGTCTTCGTAACCTCAAATATATTTTAGTTATAGTGCCTTTACTGCGCAGAAAATCATTCACCAGAAGTGACTAACTTGTTAGCGACACCAGAAGATATTAACAGCTTGCCGGCGCGGGTTAGCCGTGCGCTCAACGGATTCATATCGCGGACCGCGCCGCCAGTTCGAATCCTTACTCGGGCATGGATGTGTGTTAGGTTAGCTAGGTTTAAGTAGTTCTAGGTCTAGGGGCTGATGACATAAGCAGTTTAGTCGCATAGTTCTTGGAGCCATTTTTTGACCTTTCACGTAAATTTTCTTAACATAAACGGCCGTATCTTTAGATTGCGTTGACATAGAAGCTCACTTTTTTACACCGCCAAGGGACCGGTTACCGCAAGAAGTGCGATACATTTCCGCTTATTATGTCTGCCCGTCCTCGAGGTAAACGGGTTTTAAGGGTTGGGTGGACCGATAGACGGTCAGGAAAGTGAGACTAGTAGGGTTCCGATTTTACCGGTTTAGGTGACGAAATCCTAACAACGAAAACAGCTACACAGTTACTGAAGATGAGGGCCACATAAATAACACCGCCTACTCTTTATTCGAAATGTTCTAGTTGCAGTCGATATATCAGCATATTAATCGTAGCTACGCTTTCGATCCAAATCACGTTTACAGGAATGCAAATAAACTACATTTGCCTATACACGTGGTAATTCACATCCCAGTATTAATGCCACCGCGTTTTAGAAGTGCGAACATTCCCATTGTTAGCTAGCTTAAGAAACACTTCGGCTAATGAACGTTTTCTGGCTGTGGCGAGTCTAGTGGAGAAATCGAAACAGTGTAGAATACGTTTGGCAGCTATGTAGCCTTTTATTTCCTGGGATGGTGCAGAATTATCCTACTAAATTTACTCGCTAATAACAGTATTTTGTTATTTCGATAAACATCCCGAATGACTGTCACATTAGCGGTGACATAAAGGTAGAAAATTCATGTTTTTGAGTGCAGAAAGCTCTACGCAACAGAACCTGCAGTTCATTTCTGCCATTTTCATTGCGAAATTGCCGGTTTCTTCGTATCTGGTGTAATAATAGAGGGCTGTTTGCCTGTGTTGTCTGCTAGCGTAGTGAAAGGAAGGTCTGGTTTGTTTTCGGTTCTAATCTCAATGGAGGCAGGTAGAATATCAGTAAAACAATTTTAAGAAATTCTCGCGCCCCCAATACGTTTTATCGCTATTTTTATTCTGTACTGGCGCCCTGTTGATGTCAATATGACACTCTTGTAGAATTTAATACATGTTACTGCCTATTTTTCCCGCTTCTGTCAATAACAGAATTGACTTAAGTGTGGCACTGAATGATTTTTAACTTAATTTCGTCATGAATGTTCACACATTGCTAAATTTGCACACTTTCATGGTAGGTCAGCAACGGTAATCCAGTATGACTGGTCTGAACGTTGACACAGACCGTTTCGCGGCCGATTGCGGATAATATTTTGCTAATTCGTAACGATCCGGGCTTCTTTGTCTTACTAAAACAGTTATGTTATCGCGATAAGTCGAAATTCATTTTTATTGGTACAGTTCATACCAATTAGCGTTTCTTCTTTCATTTCTGTCTTACATTTACGTGTAGTGTTTAACACACTAATCAGCATTAATATAGTCTTACAAATCATTGAAAACCGTCTACAAAAGTTCAGATAGTTTGTCAATTTCACGCCTGTGCATAGTGTGTTGGTAGCACTTCGTCGCCTTGCCTGTTATGCTGTGTAGCAGACTTTAAAGCCGTGCGGATCAGCATAACGAAAAGGCGAGAGGTCTCGCTCGTTTTGTCGACGACTGTACATTCTTTGTCCTGATGTAGAAACTTATGCACTGCTACAATACCAGAGAAAGATTTTCATGTACTATGTCTGTAAAATTCATTACAAAGATTTGTGCGTGTGTGCATATGTATGTGTGTATGTGCATGTGTGTGCGTTTGTGTGTCTTTGCGCTCGCGCCGTGTTTATGTGTGGTATGGATGGCAGTTATGTCAATAACTAATCCCACAGTTGCATCATGTGAACATTATATACACCAGGCACGTATCTAGCACACTGAAACAAAACACTATTATACGAAGTGACAAACTGAGTCGCGACTCTCGAGAAATGGGACAACGACAGATGTCAAAAGGAATGAAATTTTTTGAGAAGAATTGTCTGTAATATAGCTGTATGCAGCATTTCAGCGTGAGGAACTAATACAATAGTATCGATATGTAATGTGCAAGCTGGTGGAGCAGTTCATTAACTTAAGCTCCTTGGCATGCCGAGAGTTCATGTTTTTTCTGACAGTCGGTGATGAGACTCTGCACCAAAGAAAAAAAAAGTAGATAAGTGTTTTTCGGCAGTCTCCATGGCTGTTGCGGAGCATTTGATATGATGTATCCAGATTTTAATTCTGCCACGAATGTACTTCACTGATGTTTATCTAGTGCGAGGTTATGATGATAAAAAATGATCACAGTACCAAGAACTCATAGAGCTCTCTGTTTTATTTCCTGGAGAAGCCAGTGACAAAAAATTGAAAATCTGCGCACCTGATACAGTGCGTCAGTCAAGGTGAGTGACAATGGTAATTTATTGGTAGAAAATCTCTTTATTATAACTGGGTAGAATATGAGTTTAAGAGACGACTCAACTTTTGTTGCAAGTGACTGTTGCCGTGACTGATTACCTTCATATAATGGAAGTTAGTGGTCGGCTGCCATCTGCCATATTTGGATTTAGTAGAATGACAAAGTAAATGAATTCATGGATGAGATGCGATGTTCACAGTAGTGGAAGGAGTTCGGCTACCTCAGCACAGAAGTGTTCCATGTTTAAAATTCCCACAACGGAGCTTCATTGGTAGCTTGCGAGTTGTTTTACCATTTTTTCGTAACTGTAACTACGCACTGACTGTGTGACACCTTACATTAGGCTGTTTTCGTGCTTAATCCTCTGTCCTGGCTCTCAGTTTGTTTAATACTGGTATTTTAAAATAATTTATACTAAGTGGTCTCAGCTTCCTTTAGGTTGGTTCAAATGGCTCTGAGCACTATGCGACTTAACTTCTGAGGTCATCAGTCGCCTAGAACTTAGTACTACTTAAACCTAACTAACCTAAGGACATCACACACATCCATGCCCGAGGCACGATTCGAACCTGCGATCGTAGCGGCCGGTCGGCTCCAGACTGTAGCGCCTAGAACTGCACGGCCACTCCGGCCGGCCTTCCTTTAGGGGAGCATTTAAACACTTCTGAATCTTGTTATTGGGACGTCTGCAACTATTTTGTATTACTTGTGTTCTTAAAATAAATTTTTATGTAGTCCGATCAATTCTGGAGGCCTTTAAATTAGTTCTTTGACATTGTTACTTAATGGAACCTCTGAACCTATTCTGCATTTTAGTAAATGGCCTAATCAGTTGTGGGGTTGTTTAAATGATATTTGATATTGTCACTTATTGGCGCCTCTGAAGCATACTGCAGTATTTGCGTCTTTAAAACAATTTTGCTAAATAGTCTAATTGCTTTGGCCACCTGTAAATGTTTTTGATATTGTCACTTATTGGTGCATTTGAGCTATCTTGCATTACTTACGTTTTTAAAATAATTTAGGTAAGTGGTCTAACCTATAACGATACTCTTAGCAGCGCCAGTTGTGTTGATAGTTCGAGCGGCGCGGTCTATTGGCAGACGAATTTGTAGCAGTTCTGAAGCGAATGCCGTGAAGTGTTTCCTTTAGTATCGAGTTGAACTCACGAGGGCTTAAGTCAGAATAGTGCAATAGGTGGTATAGCACTCAGCAGTCCCATCAGTCAAACAAATCAGCAACAGCTTGCACTGTACGTGCTTGAGCATTGTCCTGCAAAATGATGGCCAGGTCCTGCATAAAGCGTCATCACTTCTGTGTGTGCTGTTCATTTTTGGAACACAACCTACGACCAGCTTGGAGACGGGAGTGATGACACTTCGCGGCATCCGCTTCAGAACTGCTACAAATTCGTCCGGCAATAGACCGCGCCGCTCGAACTGTCAGCACAACTGGCTCTGCTAAGAGCATCCTACGACTTCCACATCGCTGGCAACGGCCTATACACAATGCTGCTGGGCACTTTGAAGGTCAGTAAAACTTTGAAACACGTACCTATTGTGTACGAGCTGTAAATAAATAGTTGCCGCTATGAAAGTTCCAACCCACGTAGTTACCTGCAGGGTGTGGAGTATCTAGGGCACTTGTAAAATTTGAAATTAGTGCAGTGATATAACAGGTTGTTAATGATTATTGCAATGAAAATTCTCGGAACAGACATAAAACGTTATCGTTCAGACTACCGTTTCTTCATCTGCGACAATGTGATACTTTCTAATGAGACAATCTGACGAAATAACGAATATATCATTTACACGCCAGTTTTATGATAAAATCAACGAATATTACGAATATTTTGCGTTGAAAACAGTGAACATGGTATTAAAATCAATGAAATTTGTAGCTATAGAAGTGTAAAGTCTCTCTCCAAGTGTAGTCTTACACTTTTGAAACGAATATTGTACCGACAACACTGAGTTTCTCGTTAAAACAGCGAATATGAGGTCGAAATCAATGACATTTGTACCTAAATAAGTCTAAAGCCCCTCTCCACATGCTGTCTTATGTTTTTAAATGAATCGACAACAGTGGATTTTGCCTTGAAAACTGCGAATAGACCACCGAAATCATTGGAATTAGTACCAATCATTAAGGATAACATACTTTACTATGAACTTTTCAGTCATAAATCAGACATATTGTTCAGTATTTTGTTGATGTGGTGACATCTTGGAACAGTATTTAATACCGGCCATAAGTCATGAACATATACTTTATGTTCCAACACATACTTGACAATGGCATCAAAGAGCAGTTCGAGATATGCCCATCATAGACAGCGTCTCCCCCATACTGCCGCGTACAAGTCGTACAGGTTCATAACACTTGGACGATTTAAAGTTACATGGCAGAGAACACCCGAAGTCCAAGGCCACATAATCACTGTCCCATTCCTCCATTTGCGAGCAGAATAGGAAGGAGAACGACCAGCAATGATATGAGATATACTTCATAAAGTGTTGTATGAAGGCTTGCAGAGGGTACATACTCGCTTTTCTAAGGTTTGTAGCTTATCACAAGCATAATGAAAGTCTTTAGCTTGAAATAATACAATAATTCACATAGTTCAACATTAAACTTCAGTCAGCCCTCCTATAAAGAGAAAGCGATTTATTGTACAGGCTGTTTTACACTATGCTACACATAAATTAGAAGTGTTTCACGCATTACGTAGGACATACAACATCTCTGGCGGATTTCTTATGGCACGGTCTTCTGTGGTTTAACATCATTTTCACCTGTGAGCTATTGAGCTCAGTGTTATCATAAGGAAGATGGACATAGGTACTTCACAGACAGATATCGCGAGAGCATGTCCACGGTTTTTGCCTCCTGCCTGTATCCACTGAGAGATACATTCCGTTTTCGAGGATCATCTCTTACGAAGTTAGACTGCAGTTCCTCAACAAGTGCTGCAAATAGATGATTCGTTGATGATGTGTATTTCAAATCACTGTAAGTGTCGAGGATGGTACTGCATCCCCCCTACACAGATTTTTCAAACATGCTTTCGTTTTAACATTGTCTACGGTAAACTACCAGCTTTCCACAGTTTGTTACCTGTTGTACTTAAAGAAAAACACAGTCTACTAAATTTGCACATTCAGTAGCCAACATGATGAAAGCGAGCTTCGTGCTGGAAATATGCAAGTGCAAGGTATTAGCTTTTTACATCCGGACTCCCACAGTATATTGTACTATCGTTCGGAACAAGAACAGAAGAGAACGCTACATCACCACAACCTCTCTCTCACTGACGTAATAACTGTCAAGCGAATGATTAGAGAAACGTACGGGTAGAGCTGACTGAAACTGACCACTGGCTGTCAGTGACTTAAAGTCGCTACAGCTATAAAACTGAACGACTCGATTTACGTCTGAGATCTGACAGGGAAATAGTGTACTTCACATCATCCCACGTGCACCTTAGTTTGATGGACCCTAACGTCTACAAGGATACAACTTGATTTTGGAGTTTTGTGTCAGAAACAAGTAATTCACCTTGAAATTGGTTTTCCAGCGGATTGTATGTAACCTAAAGCAAACGCAGTCCACATAGTCGCTTTCTGAAGTTTCAGTTTTTGGCAGAGTAGTCCTTTTAATATGGACAGTGAATGTCCTATATCTCAATATACATTAACGACTGACATGTTTGTTATAAATTTTAAGGGTGCTTGTACAGGAAAATGTGCTATAATTAGTTCCTCCAAACAAGTGGTTCAACATGGCGCACCTGGTACAGTACTAGTAGTTGTAGCAGCAGTAGCAGATTCAATAAATTCAAACAGTAGGAGCCATAGCGGGTTTAGTAAAGTAACAGCAGCAGTTTTATATTACAGATTGCAATAGGTTCTCAGGTAGCTGTAGCAGATTCTTAACCATGGACTCTCAACCTAACACTGATTTTCGCTGTATTTTTGTCTTGGTGTGATGGAAATTCCATAATAATATAAACGTTAAACTCCAGCCATCATTCCTATAAACAGAATTCGATCTGTTGTCCAGACTGCTACTGTATTTTTAAGTGATCCCTCACATTAATTACGAGTGATTTATGTTACACATATGGCGTCTAATATTTCCAGCGGTTTTCTAAATGATAATAGATGGGGTGATCTGAAGTTGTGAACAATTTGACAAATATGCTCGTAATCGACTGATGGCGTAGAGAGACTTCTATAAGTAAGCACACATGCTGCTATAGGATTTCCAAATCGTTTTTCAGTCAATATCTGTATTAAATGTTTTCTGGAACATTGTTCTAGGAAAACATTGATCTTAGATATATCAGTAAAATTTTATACAACAGCCTTGACCGTGTAAATATTTTATTTAAACTGGTTACCAGTTTTGATCTATTGTTACGTTGATCAACTTCAGACCTTGTGGTCCATGATGGTGAGACGAGCTGGGCTGGCAGAGTAGGCTATTGTAGAGAGATGAAATCGACTCTCTAGAGCAGTCTACTCAGCCAGCCCAATTCCGTTCACCATCATAGAGTGCAAGGTATAATGTTCATGAAGAACAATAGTTTGAAACCAGTTACCAGTTTAAATAAAATATTTATACGATCAAGGTTGTTTTAGCAAATTTTGTTGAATATCTTATATTACCCCAACAAGGGCTCTTGTGCAGGAGGTGTTCTTGCTGGTCACGATAGCGGGTGTCATGTGATGTGAAACTATCCTGTAAGTGTGGCCTTGATTAAATTCTGCAAGCCTGCAAGGTTACAGGGCACTAAAATATGTTCGACTGTGGTGAAATGGTTCTGACGCTCTTTGAACTTAGAGTTATTCAAGGTCCTGAGGAGCTTGATTTCATGAAGGCTATTCTGAAATATTTGGGGTTATATTTGGACTTTCAGTTTCCATATGAAGTAGGAATATGGTGGGCAATTGAACAATTTGTATGCTGAACAGTGGAGACAACATAACACTTTATCCCATATATGTATACGTTTCAGCAAAAATTATAATAAAATACCCTTAAAAACTGTAAACAAGATGACTGATGGTGGTGGTTAGTGTTTAACGTCGCGTGGACAACGAGGTCATTAGAGACGGAGCGCAAGCTCGGGGTAGGGAAGGATTGGGAAGGAAATCGGCCGTGCCCTTTCAAAGGAACCATCCCGGCGTTTGCCTGAAACGATTTAGGGAAATCACAGAAAACCTAAATCAGGATGGCTGGAGACGGGATTGAACCGTCGTCCTACCGAATGCGAGTCCAGTGTGCTAACCACTGCGCCACCTCGCTCAATCAAGATGACTGACTTTTATTCAGTCTGCACATAGCGATAATGACGGAAATGGTGCAGCCTACATGGTTCTAAGTTTAGAATTGAACACGATAATCGATGATACGATCCATGACATTATTAGTGATATACTCCAAAATGGTGATCCAAGATTGTGGACCTTGGGATAAGAGTATACCGTACAATATTACCAGTTCAAAATAATTCTTCCATTTTCCGTAGTGTGGCAGTCGCCTACCCCCACAACTAAACTTTAGTCCCCAAGATTAGCAACGCTTCTAAGAGCAAATGTGGCTGTACTAAGTTGTTTTAGGAGTTCCAGAATGTGTTTTCTCCAATATAAATTCGCATCAATATGGATCCCTAAGAATTTTGAAGTTTCCATCCTATTTATTATTTCCTCATGATGTTTTATATTTATCATTGGTGTGGTACCTCAAATTGTGTAGAACTGAATATGTTGTGTCTTTTTAAAATTGAGGCTGAGACCAAATGCAGAAAACAAGACAATGATACTTTTAATAAGTTTTTTACCATTTTTTCTGTTTCTGAACTGATTACAATACTAGTGTCATCTGCTAAAACAACTAATTCTGCTTGTTGTGTCTAAATGGGAGGTCGTTTACATGTATGAGGAACAATAGTAGACCTAAGATTGAACTTTGGGGAACCCTATATGTGATTTCTCCCCAGTCGGAATTATGTCCCTGGACTATATTGCTTCAAATACAAAGCACAACTTCCTGCATTATTTTGGTTAGAAATGACGTTATCGATTAGTTGGCTGTACCATCAATCCCATAAAACATCAGTTTATCTAGGAGAATATTGTGATACACACACTCAAATGCCTTAAAAATGTGGCAGAAAATACCAACTGGCGCTATTTTATTATTTAACGATCGTAAAATCTGGCGAGTGAACGTGTAAATGACATTCCAAGTACAGCAACGCTTCTGAAACCCAACCTGTGATTTGCTAAGGATATTATTGTTGCTAAGGTGAGATACTATTCTAGAATACATCATCTTCTCAAATATTTTGGAGAATGATGTCAGCAGTGAGCTAGGTTTGTAGTTACTGACACCTCTCTCATCACCTTTCCTAAAGAGGGGTTTAACAATGGTATATTTCAGTCGCTCTGCAAAAATACCTTGAGTTATAGTATATTATATATTTCACGTAAGACTGGGCTTATTACATCGGAACAAATTTGGAAACACCATCAAAACCAGATAAGCATTTATTTTTGAGAGAATTTTCTTAATTTCAGAAGGATAAGTTGGTGACACATTCATATGATTGAATTTTATGAAAGTTACATTTTCAACATACTGCTGTGATTTTGCTCTTGAACTGTTTGTTCCTATGCTTTGTACTATATTTAAGATACGATTATTAAATGCATTTGCTACCTGTGACTCATCATCATTTATAGCCCTTCCATTCAGTTCAATAGTGATAGGAAAGGCGTTCAGCAAGTATCACGCAAAAGGCAAAAACCTTACCATGTCCATGATGTGATGGAAGTCTCTAGCTGCTACAGGAGGTTCTGTGTTTACCACGGTACCTGTTTGTAAACATACTGCTGACGATATTATTTCAGTATTTTGCAATGACTATTGCTGAGTTTTTTGAAGCCAAAAGCTCAGTTTTTTAGTTTTTTTTAACAAAATAAGTTTTCTGTAACATTTTCAGCTATTTCTGGTTGCTGTCGTGTTCAGATAAACGTTCACTTTTCATTGTACTGACGGCAGTTCGACATCGAATCAATAAAAACGCTAGAAAGCCAATAAGTGATATTTTTTCTTTTTTCATTTCGTATGGTTATGGTACAACACCAAAGATTTATAGAGGCGAAAAGGTGTATGTAAGGATAAAAGTAGGCTGCTGCGACAGAAAAACACAAGAACGTGGTATTAAAGATGTTTACAGTTCTCTTTTGATAACGTAGATGTAATCATACGCCTATTTCTATGGAACATAGGGACATGTCAGGTCTCAATCCTCTAGGGCGTTTGTGACCTTCAAACGCTTTACAGCTGCAGCTCGGTCGTGGCAGATCTTGATGTAATGTATTTTTTATGTCAGCACTGGCAGCTGCCGGAATGGC
This sequence comes from Schistocerca gregaria, assembly GCF_023897955.1. Taxonomy (NCBI): domain Eukaryota; kingdom Metazoa; phylum Arthropoda; class Insecta; order Orthoptera; family Acrididae; genus Schistocerca; species Schistocerca gregaria. The sequence goes on from NC_064925.1 coordinate 542,695,261, forward strand.
TGCGATATCCCAGGTGATGGCTAGCACGGACCCATCTCCATGAACGAGCCGCCGTTTCTCACAGCCATACACTTTGCGAGACGACTTTACGGCGGGGACCGCCCCATCACAGCCCGGCTGGCTTTTACATTCGAGGCAGCTACCAGGGAACAGGTAGCGCCTCTCCCTGACCTATCCTACCGTAAAGCCGTCGGCACACGGACCGTGTATCCGAACGTTGAGCGTTGAGCGGCCGAGTTTCTGACGTCATAGCGTGGAACAGCACGATGGGAAGTATTTCCGAACGTGCAGAGCAATATCTAGGATGTCAGATATTCTGAGCGTGCGTTTGAGCGTTGACCAATGAGATGACACAACGCCACCTACATCACATGCACACCATCTCCCTTCAGCACAGAGTTGTGAGGCGCCATATTGGCATTCAGTTCAAGCCTACACGTATATATGGCGTTTCTGAGCACCAGAAAATTGAGAATCACACGAAAAACCCGTTGTTAACTGTGTGATTCATCGCAATAAAATAATGGGAAACATCATATTCGTGGCCAAAGAATTGTTGTAACTTGTGCATTATGAGAGTATGCTATTTGAAGAGAACGACACACTGTGGATCCGACAAAAACGCATTGTTTTTGGTACAATTTGTTATAATTAAATTTCAATGAGTAACATAGCGAATGGAGTTTCTCTGTAACAAATTCGTAGAACATTCAGTGCAAAACCTAGAATGCAGGTATTTGATGGGGAAGAAGATACCAATTCCTTCAGATGAAGTGGGTTTTTGACCTGTGTGGTTGATACCAGATTAATATGCAAATTAATTAAATTGATCAATTAAGCACCCCGTCCCTGCCCTCCCGCACCCCTGATCACACCCATCCCTGCCCCCGGATGACGTCACGTGTTTTTCTCAGCTGCACTTGTGCTCCAGCCACCACCCCCTCCTCCCCCTTCCCACTCTCAATCAGCCTTATTGGCGGGAATTTCGAATTCTGGCGGGAATTTCGAATTTTGGCGGGAATTTCAAATTTTGGCAGGAATTTCGAATTTTGGTGGGAATTTCGTCGACCCAGGGCTGTGATGATGTGCCCAACTCACCCCCCCCCCCCACTCGGAAATTGGCGGGAAATTCAAATTTGGGATGGAATTTGTTTTTCTGCACTCGCGTGACTAGAACTGGTGGGACACGTCCAGTCTTTGCTGAGCTGTCGTTGTGGAAGCATCGTGATGTGTTCGATAAACCAGATGAATGTGAAGAGCAGAGCAGCTTTCAATAGATGTATTACATATACACATTCGAAGGAGGACTGTAGCTACAGTTCAGTACAATGGGGAATGGAATACTATGGTAATGGACTAGTGTAGAAGAAAGAAGCAGAAGAATTCAGTTCATGAGATTGTGAGAGTGCAGAGGGATGGAGCCAAGACGTGTGCAGTAACCGATACATGCTGATGCGCATGGCAAACTGCCAAGATATTCCACATGAAGTATTTACTCTCCCAAAACGAAAGAGGCGGGCAGTTGAAGCCAATTCGCTTCAGTGGAAACATATTCGTATACGCGAAGTATACCACTGAAGAGCAAATGCTCATCCCCATCCAGTTCCACGCCACCAACCCATCCTCATGGCTGTGCGGAATGTGTTCAATCGAAGCGCTTTTGGTGTCTGACTGCGAGGAGTTTAACAGCCATGTTGCCTGTAAGCATACGGCCGAGGACTCCCCCCACAGCCTCCTACATGCAGAATGGAAAGGAGTTATGTTGGCTGCGTGCCTGAAGAAGAAGAGGAATACTGTTCAGCAGATAATGACTATGCAGCAGAATCGTACCAAGATGCATTCTGTATGTCAGCGGACCAATGCTGGCGTTATAACTGTCATCCACTTTTGAAATTCACAGTCCATTATCCAGCTTACAAGAGACGTTGTGGGATGGTGGGATTTTATATATAATGTTAGAGTTCAGTTTGTAGTTGTACAGTTCGCCGTCTTATTCACGCGAGCCAGGCAACTAATTTTGTGGACAGCCAGAAAGTGAAGGGAAACATACCTTAATTTCCAGTCTGCACGGCCACACTCTGGTCCAGCCCACTAAAAGACATGTTTCTATTCTCCTTCTACTTAGCGTCATCAGGACTATGATTTTAAACGAAAGTATAAAGTCTTAGTTAGTACATATATTAAGTGAGGTCTCTCATTTACAACACTTTGAAATTTACCTATGTTCTGATGTGTGATCTGAGGTTTTCCCAGCGTACATAAATCTTGAACATTTCTCGGGTATCAGCCAGGCAGCGTCGTCCAAAAGGCGCGATATTTTGGCAAGCCGACTTCTTGCCATCTTCAGGACACCTGAAGAAGAAGAAGCATTGTGAGCACGACGGCAGAGTTCTGCAAGCAGGCGTAGCCGCGGAAGGACTGCGGCCCTTGATCTGTCTCGGGGCGCCGCTCTTCCCCCACCACCCAACTCCGCCCTCCCCCTCCCTCCCCCCCACCCACTGGCCGCGGACCGCTGGGAAGCGCCCAGACGGAGGCTGCGGTAGAGGGGTGGAGTTTATAAAGTCGGCATCCATCAGAGATCAGTCAGATGAGAGATCAGTCAGCTAGCTCTTGCGGGTGGTAGCTCTTGCGGGTGGTAGAACCGGCGATTAGGGCACTGGAAACAAGGGAATTCCTTGGAGCAGTGTTCCTCGACGTCTTTCGAGCGTTTGACTCGGTGTGGCACGACGGTCTCGAGTTCAAACTCTTTGAACAAGGGATACCGACGTCCCACATGACGCTGCTGCGGTCGTACCTGTCTGAACGAACCTTCCACGTGAGGGCTGACAACGTTACGTCCATAGACCGGCAAATACGTGCAGGGGTGCCTCGGGCCCTCGCTGTACTCCCTGTACACTGTCTACGCGCCGAAAGTGACAGGAGTCGAACTGGCGCTGTACGCTGATGATACAGCCCTGTTCACTAGCAGCATGAACGCCCAAGTGCTGAGAAACCGCCTTCAACGCGGGTGCGACGCCTTGGGTTCATAGGCAACAAAATGGCGGCTGAAATTCAATGCCACAAAGAACCAGGCAGTCGTATTCACCCTAAGACTTCTGTCGCCATGGCTTACGCCAGTCGAAATCCTGGGAGAACCTATCCCATGGAGTGGGACGGCGAAATACCTAGGGGTTACCCTAGACCGCAGGCTCACATGGAAGCATCACATCCGCGATGTGGAAGAGAGAGCAATAGGACGCCTTCGCGCCCTGTATCCGCTGCTAAACCCGCAATCATCATTGCCACCGCAACACGGCATCACGCTTTACCTAACATTGGTTCGCCCACTGTTAGAGTATGCGGCCGTGGTCTGTGGGAAAGCCAGAGATGCTCACATTGTGACTCTGCAGGGGATACAGAACTGCGCCCTGAAGCCTGCTATGCATCTTTCTAGGCGCTTCTCGTCGCGCCAACTCCAAGAGGATGCCGGAATCCTGCCTCTCCAAGACAGGTTTCGCGCCATCGTCAGGAAGTTCTACGAGAAGACGGGACGCTCCCACAACCGGCGCATCCGTGGACTGGGCCAACAACCTCATAACAGGCCAACCACGCGTTGGACTGACCTGCTGAGGGATTAAGTTTTACTAATCCCTCAACAGAGTGTGTCTTTCTCTTCTTCAGGTTACACCAGCTAGGACCAATCAACAAGAGTGGTAATATATCGTTCTCTCTTTCACAGGAACCGCAGGAATGACAAATTTTGTCTAAACTGCACTACCTCGAGCCAAGGATAGGCTCGTCTTTTCAGCGTCAGCGTCAGAGAGATCAATCAGACACCAAGAACGCCTGAAGATGGCAAGAAGTAGCTTGCCGAAATATCGCGCCTTTTGGACGACGCTGCCTGGCTGAATACCCGAGAAATTTTCAAGATCACTATGTTTTATTGACAGTAAATCTTTCTATAGTAAACAATAAAACTTGCAGTTCAGAGGCGATCTCTACAGTACGTTCCAACCAGATTGTCTTTCGCCCTGACTAGTAATACTCAATTCAATGTTGAAAATTAAAGTGTAAATAATATTGAGCACTTGCCATACGTATTTGTAATTCTCACGGAGGCACACCAACAGCTACTTTGGCGAATTGCAAGCGATCCAGGACGGTGTACAGTCTTTGCGAGTTCACTGTCCATTTTTTAACGCAAATACGCGATTTGTCACAGTCCGGCTCTGACGTCATCCGAGGCAGAGCGCGATCTGACTTTTAACAGAAGTGGATCTTACAGTGGGTGAGTGAGAAGTGAAGCTTTTTAATGCCTCTCGGGCTGTATTTACATAGGAACCGCAGCGGACGGCCGAGGGAACATCTGTTGTCTACTGCTTTAACACACAGCAGCAGCCTCAAAAAATGCTTCAAATGGCTCTGAGCACTATGGGACTTAACATCTATGGTCATCAGTCCCCTAGAACTTAGAACTACTTAAACCTAACTAACCTAAGGACATCACACTACACCCAGCCATCACGAGGCAGAGAAAATCCCTGACCCCTCCGGGAATCGAACCCGGGAACCCGGGTATGGGAAGCGAGAACGGTACCGCACGACCACGAGATGCGCAGCAGCCTCATACCGACCACATGTAATCTTTAATAACATTGTTATTTATTGATTCAGAACTTTCTTAATTTTTATTTGTATTTAGGTAAGTTGTTTGAAAGCACAGAAAAAGTTTCAGCTCGCTAGAATAAAAACTTTTCCCTTTTGGATTTTTTATAGTGGAACTAACGGTAGATCGGTACCTCTGAACTATACTTTTACTAGAACTTGTATTGAATGATATTAATACTACAACTCTAAAAATGGTGTAGCTCTATTATTTGGTATGTTTTATCATCTGCCTTAACCAAAATTCTCTGTTCTTAAAATTACAGGTACTTAAGCTACTACAAGTAGGTATATATTAGTTACAAATGCGGTTTTTACTTAATTACTCAAAAACTATAATAGGTAGCTTAACTTGGACTCTCAGCTATGATTTTTAGGGTGAACTGAGACATATACCAAATTTTTACGTTTTTTTTATTTAGCGCCACTTATTTTTCCTGAAAACGTGGATTTCTTTCTTTGGTTTAGAAACTTGTACCACTTATCTACGAGTTCTGTAGGCACCTTCTGACCAAATTCTGGCTCTCGAGCTTTATAATATAGCGCCACTTATTTTTCTCTTGAAATTTCATTTTTACGGAAAGTATCAAATCTAAGTACATGACGACTTGATATTTGAAACATTATAACAGTAATATATATATATGTTAAGAAAGCATTAAACATAAATTTTGACTTTTAATTTTATACTTAATTGTCGTGCAATACTTGGGCACTACGCACATAACGCGCTAAGGTGACGTGGCGCTACTAGCAGTGGACTGGGGCGAGGCCCTGCATACTCGCTCGCCTCTGTATCTCACACACGATGCAGTGCTTGCTTTGCTCCGACGTCTACCTTCGATCCAGAGAACCAAACAACTCGTATAGTTCACAGTTATACCACCAGAAGCGCTTGAAACTGGTAGTAGCCAATAGGAATGAAGCATTCGATCAGAGTGGGTATATAAGATGGGCCCAGCAGCTCTGCAGCCTCAGTTGCAGTCAGTCTCCAAGAACGAAGCGCCAGTAGAGATCGTCCAGGGCCGTCCAGCCACAGCAGCAAAGGAATACGAAGAATCCGTGCAAGAGTAAGTATCCCCTGCTTAATGTCTGTGTTTACCGCCGTGTGAGGGCCTTTGTGCTTCTATCGTCGCTTGTAACGGCTTTTCTTCTTTGCTCATCTGTGGATGCGACGTTCTCCAGCCTGTTGGGACCCGCAGCAGTGGCAATATCTTGCGATCCTGTCGCGCACCTGGTGAGATGGATGGAACAGGACAATCAGCTGAAATTGTCGGTTGAAGACACCCAGCCAGCCACTGACTCGCTGAAGTGCACTGGAGGTCCTAATCAGCATGACGAAGGTCGCTACTGGCCTCCATCAATCGCGCCATGGCAGAATATTCCAGTGATACTGCATGGACAGAGTGAGGATTTAGTGGATGAGAAGATACCAGTTAAGCATTGTGCACCACTACTCTTCTCTAATTTAACCAATAGTGGTTCGAATTGTTTACGTATTGGTATAGAAGCAGCCACAGGCAGAGTGCGTATTCTGATAGAGATCGAGAATGCATCTAAAAGTATTAATGTGCGGTTTACAGAGGCGGAATGGGATGAACTCTGTCGTGCAAAAGCATGTATCACGCAACAGTTGACCGCCAAGTATCACCCGAGTTGTCCCGCTCCGTACATTTACTGTGCTGCTCTAATTCTATCCATTACAACTGTGAATAATGACTCTGCACTCCGTGTGAAATCAGGTGACACATCCGTTCATCTACAGCACTCCACTGTTAAAATTTTTTCGATCTACAGATGGTGCTATTCATTGTGTTGGAAAGACTGAACAGATGGCTGCCTTGTGCTAAATCTGTGTATAGAGACATTACAGAATATCTAAGTATGAACAGTATGCATATAGACGACCTCGAACAGTGGGTCAGTATGGTGCCGACGAAAACTAATGTACTGTCAATAAGTTTGAAAGAAATACATGCTGAATTCGGTGCTTACAAGAATTTATTTTCTATATTCTGTACTAGCGTTAACATAAAGAAAGAAGCAGTTAATGTAGTGCATCCGGTGTATGATTACTGTTTTAAAAATGTATGTAACCATGTATGTGTTTTTTATTTCTTATGTCTTATTACACTGCAAGTACTGAAGTAAAATGAAAATGCCGTGTCGGGTAGACCATTCACCTGCTGCAAGTCTTTCGAGTTGACGCACCTTCGACGACTTGTGTGTCGATGGGGATGAAATGATGATGATAAGGACAGCACAACACCCAGTCCCTGGGTGGGGAAAATCTCTGACCCAGTCGGGGATCGAACCTGGGCCATTAGGTATCACATTCCGTCGCTCTGACCACTCAGCTAACAGGGTCGGACAGTACTACCAGCATTTTCACTGGGAACACGCAACGGCAGAAAATTATGTCATTTAACAAAGCCCATTGCACGCCAGTACCTGAAATGGTTGGTATCATGGAAAGGGCATAGCGTTAACTATTTTCTACAAAAAAACCCATTGCACGTCAGTACCTGATGTAGTAGGTGTTATTGCAGGGTGGGTGAAGCATCAAGACTTTGTTGGAAGCGACTGGAGCTGCGACAGCGGGCAAGAAGACCGGAAGAAGAAGAATGGCGCCCTCCTTCGCGACAACATGCGTGCAATAAATGTAGGTCCATGCAACTGCGGCAAGACAAACGTTCTCATGTCGCTGCTAGCACATTCAGACGGAGTCTGCGTTGAGCATGTATGTGTATTTTCAAAAAACTGTTTCAGCCTAAATACCGACTATTACCGGAGATTCAGCAGGGTGTAGATCGCGTGACAAACACGACATTCATAAGAACAGCGATATCCCTCCACTGGAAAAAGGGTGCATATTTCACGATGTTGCTGTGGAAAACCAACATCAAATTAGGCGATATTTCTGTTTCGGTCGCCATATGGCAGTTGGTGTATTGTATCTGAGTCAGACATATTCCAGAATCCCAAAACAGCTAGTGAGGGATAATGAAAACCTAATTATAGCATTTAAACAGGATAATCTGAATTCAAAACACATTTACCAGGCTCATCTAGGTACCGACATGTCGTTCAATGATTTTGTAAAGATGTGTCCAGATTGCTGGAATTAGTCAAGGTATGGGTTTCTCGTTATTCATAATACAAGAAAACTGAATGATGGCAGGTACAGACGGAACTTCCAGCAGTTCGTACTCGTATGTATACAGCCATGCGAAGATGTCAGCAGATCAGGATACGCATCACTATGGATAAATTCGCAAGCATGCCGGGAGCTCAATTTGATAGGATGGGTGTACATAGACTGAACATTCATTTGTACGTGGACGCGAAAATTCAGAATCGTTCAAATGGCTCTGAGCACTATGGGACTTAACGTCTGAGGTCTAGAACTACTTAAACCCAACTAACCTAAGGACATCACACACATCCATGACCGAGGCAGGTTTCGAACTGAAACGCCTAGAACCGCTCGGCCACAGCGGCCGGCGCGAAAATTCAAACTCTCGAACATAAAGTTGGAGGTGTACGCAGGGAACTAGAGACTATAGTCAAACCCTGCTGAGACTGAACAACACACTGAATGATCGGGTTAATGCAATCGAGAACAAAGTAAACGGTTTAAATGAAGGGGGAATAGCTGTCGTTGAGAATTGGAGATTGTACGAACGGGTTAATGCAGCTGAAAAGAAAATATGCAATTTAACTGAAGGGAAAATGTCTGTTACCGAGAAAAAGAAGACCGAATATATATAGAACCTCACACTGCACAGAAGTCCTATTAGTACACACAGAGATGTTGACTAAGTATAAAGTCATCGAGGCACGGAAGGCCGCTCACGAGAAGTTACGGTTGCCGAGGTTAGTGCATTTGAGGCGGGAGCAGACACTGCGAGAGACCTTTAAACCAGTTACTGAACCTCTCGATGAACTTTTAGCGAAATTCCGCAACGTCAACGATGACGCTATTGCCGATTTCATTAACCGTCACAGCGACGCTAGGATAGACAAAACATTCGGTGTTGGTGGCAAGAAAACATACGTGTTGGGCACACAGCCTATAGCTTTAAATGAAGAAAACATACTGATCGCCGATAAACAATTTCAAAGAACACCCAGTCTACTGAATCTTATTTTCCTAAGACCCACAAAAACTGTAAATTATTCGCCTAAATATCTGGAAACGCATCGTGAAATATTGTATTTTAACTGATCTGCATAAGAGTGCAAAACGTCGAAGCAATGTGAAATACAAACCCATTATATTACCTATTTTGGATGGTGAACAAAGATAGCAGTGGTGATGGCACTGATATTCAGCATAAAAGCGTGAGCAATCGACTCTCGCGATATACTCCTGGAAATGGAAAAAAGAACACATTGACACCGGTGTGTCAGACCCACCATACTTGCTCCGGACACTGAGAGAGGGCTGTACAAGCATTGATCACACACACGGCACAGCGGACACACCAGGAACCGCGGTGTTGGCCGTCGAATGGCGCTAGCTGCGCAGCATTTGTGCACCGCCGCCGTCAGTGTCAGCCAGTTTGCCGTGGCATACGGAGCTCCATCGCAGTCTTTAACAATGGTAGGATGCCGCGACAGCGCGGACGTGAACCGTTATGTGCAGTTGACGGACTTTGAGCGAGGGCGTATAGTGAGCATGCGGGAGGCCGGGTGGACGTACCGCCGAAATGCTCAACACGTGGGGCGTGAGGTCTCCACAGTACATCGATGTTGTCGCCAGTGGTCGGCGTAAGGTGCACGTGCCCGTCGACCTGGGACCGGACCGCAGCGACGCATGGATGCAAGCCAAGATCGTAGAATCCTACGCAGTGCCGTAGGGGACCGCACCGCCACTTCCCAGCAAATTAGGGACACTGTTGCTCCTGGGGTATCGGCGAGGACCATTCGCAACCGTCTCCATGAAGCTGGGCTACGGTCCCGCACACCGTTAGGCCGTCTTCCGCTCACGCCCCAACATCGTGCAGCCCGCCTCCAGTGGTGTCGCGACAGGCGTGAATGGAGGGACGAATGGAGACGTGTCTTCAGCGATGAGAGTCGCTTCTGCCTTGGTGCCAATGATGGTCGTATGCGTGTTTGGCGCCGTGCAGGTGAGCGCCACAATCAGGACTGCATACGACCGAGGCACACAGGGCCAACACCCAGCATCATGGTGTGGGGAGCGATCTCCTACACTGGCCGTACACCTCTGGTGATCGCCGAGGGGACACTGAATAGTGCACGGTACATCCAAACCGTCATCAAACCCATCGTTCTACCATTCCTAGACCGGCAAGGGAACTTGCTGTTCCAACAGGACAATGCACGTCCGCATGTATCCCGTGCCACCCAACGTGCTCTAGAAGGTGTAAGTCAACTACCCTGGCCAGCAAGATCTCCGGATCTGTCCCCCATTGAGCATGTTTGGGACTGGATGAAGCGTCGTCTCACGCGGTCTGCACGTCCAGTACGAACGCTGGTCCATCTGAGGCGCCAGGTGGAAATGGCATGGCAAGCCGTTCCACAGGACTACATCCAGCATCTCTACGATCGTCTCCATGGGAGAATAGCAGCCTGCATTGCTACGAAAGGTGTATATACACTGTACTAGTGCCGACATTGTGCATGCTCTGTTGCCTGTGTCTATGTGCCTGTGGTTCTGTCAGTGTGATCATGTGATGTATCTGACCCCTGGAATGTGTCAATAAAGTTTCCCCTTCCTGGGACAATGAATTCACAGTGTTCTTATTTCAATTTCCAGGAGTGTATATATTTCGACGACCCCAATGCTCACGGCATCAGCTGCCGCTGGTAATACAGTTCATTCGAATGAAGTTGTTTCAATAATTTCTGATCTTAGAGAGAGAGGCATCATCGAATAAGTATGGAGACTCTAGTCCGAGAACTGCCAAAAACCAGAACGCAAAAGATACCCTCGAATATATGTTATGTTTAAAGGTTTGGACGACCTGTGGTAGGCGGATCTTGTCGACATGAGAGAATATTCACGTGTGAATCACGGATTCAAATATATTTTAATGGTCATTGATACTGATTCTAAATATGCCTGGGCATTACCTGTGAAAGCGAAAACAGGGAAGGAAGTCGCTTATGTGTTAGATGGATTCCTGCAGACGGGGAGGAATCGAAGCCCAGACAACCATCAGACAGATCATGGCGATGAGTTTTACAATAAATATTTCAAAGCTGTGATAGAGCGGTATGGAATACAGCACTACTCGACTTTCACCCATCTGAGGGCAAGAATCGTGCGGCGTCTGAACAGAACAGTCAAAACCCAGATGAGGATGTAATTCAACCTTCATGGCTCACACAAATGGATCGATATACTCCCGCAAATAATTGCGCAATATAGTCGAGCCAAACATCGCATAATAAAAATGAAGTCAATCGATGTTCGTAATAATAAACTTCTAGATACAGTATACAATCATAATAAAATGGTAGATCTGAGAAAACAGCAATTTAATGTAGGTGTTTTAGTATGTATTTCAAAACACAAGACAACTTTTTGAGAAATCATACATGCAAAACTGGTCAACCGAGATATTCAGTTTCCAAAGTGCAGAGAACGAATCCTAGAACCTACCTCTTAAAGGACAGAAGTGGTATTGAAATTGCAGGATGCTTTTACACACAAGAGTTACAGAAGAGCTGAGAACCAGATGTGTATCTTGTAGAGAGGGTTATACGGCGTCGAGGTTGGTGAAATGACTTGGTTTTCCCGCATCACAAAATAGCTGGATCGACGCTGACCATTTGTTATGTAACAGGGAGCGCAGACAACAAGCACTTCATTAGCATAACATGCGTGATGGGAGACGCTTTGGAGGAGGAGGCGGTATTCTCGACAAACTACCAGTCGAATTACACATTCCTGGATATAACTACTGTGAACGTGGAACAAAACTTCAATAACGATCGGTACGCGGTAATAAGGGAATAAATCTACTCGACGAAGCGTGTATGGATCACGACATAGCTTACACAGCAAATGAAGATCTTCACACCGCCGATCGAATTTTAGCCACTAAAGCTAAGGTAATACGTGCGAGAAAGGATAATAGTATAGGTCAACGCACTGCAGCATTTGCAGTTGAGAAAACTGTGCGTGGTAAAGTTAAGTTGGATTTGGGTGTGAAGAAGTTCAGCCGAAGTGTGAGCGCTGCACATAGGGCGCTAAGGAAGAAGATGAAAACCAAAGGGTGCATGAAAAACTGCATCCTGACAGTGTTGTATGCAGCTAAAAGCGCCCTGAAGCAGATAGGAGTGAGACAAAAAAGATCGATGAAACCACCCAGGGTTCTACCTACATCAAAGACGTCGGGTGGAATTATTCCCTTCCTTATGTCTGCCTTAGCCGGTCTCTCAGCGGTGGGTTCACTGGCTAGGGTACAGCGGCTATTGCCAGGACAGTCAAGAATGCACAAAGCTCTCAGGAGCAACTGCAGAAGGCACAAAGACATAACCGCATGATGGAGGCAGCAGCCATCGGAAAAGGGCTACACTTGAAACCATACAATACAGGACTAGGTCTCTTCATAAAAAAAGCCGCCTAGCAGTCCTGCTAGACGAGGAGCTTACAAATACAGATCTGCTTAAGTTTTTTACGAAGAAATTCAACATTCCGAGGTGCGTTTATACGGAATACTTTACTGAAGACTATGTGGAAATCAGGGGAAAGCGAAATTGTGAACCTGGATGTAGCAGGAGAACCTGAAACTCACTGGGTAGCACATTTAAAAAAAAAGAAATACAAGTAAAGTCTACTATTTTGCTTCATTCGGCGACCTGCAGCCGCCAGGAGAGTTACAGCGATACTTCACAGGCAGAAGACAAGTGTTCTACAATTTTCGACGCTACAAAACTTTAATACATTCATGTGTGGTCATCTATGCATCATGTTCCTTCTGACATTTACGAATGATATACAAGGCAAGGTATTAAGCTCACATTCAACAGTCGACGTTTAGATGAAATCTCGTATACTCTGACTTCCCACCAGTTGATTTAAGCGCTGGAGATTGGAACATCGCGCTAATTGGACTGGAGACATACAACACCATCTCAAGTATCACAGAGGCTAACAATAAATTGCATCTTGAAATTAACGGTAAAGAAGAAATTGTAGAAACTTAACCTGGTGCATACCATACGATTTAAATGAAGAAGTTTTAAAACTGTCTGGAAAGGGGATTGCAAACAACAGTACACTTAAATCTGAAAGAAGGACAGTGAATGTTTCGACTGACTTTAAGCAGAAAGTTTCAGTAGGCCCACTACTGGGTTTCACAAAGGGACAGGTTTTCAAGACGGATCCCAATAAATTTTAAAATCTGATCAGACAGTGGATATTCTCCCTATATGTAAAACATTCTCGGTTTTCTTGCCGCGTCAATTCGTGATAAAATCTCAAGCTTTCGACGATAGCCTCCACGTCATCGTCAGGAACAACTGACTGTCTTCACTGCTTTTTTTCCTTTATTGTTATTTTAACACCTTTACAGAAGGTGGGCTGGCAGCAGCATCCTACGCCGCTCTTCAGCCACAGGTTTGACAATGAAAAAAATATAAAGAAGACACAGAAAAGACTGAAATAAGTGGCGAGCAAAAAAAGAGAAGACACAGAAACAAAAAACACGAAGCCATTCACACTCGACGAAAAACACTAAAACTATCGGTATGGCGCACAAACACTGACGATTTCGACGGCACAGGTGAACGTAGGAGCGTGACGGCGAAGAACACTAAACACAAACACGATGGCACACACACGAGAAACTGATGGCGATGATCTCCTGGGCGCGAATGTTCACATAACGTGTGCGAGTCTGGGTACCTGCCAAGAGGGGAAGAAGGGTGAGGGGGAAGGAGAGGGGAGAGCAAAGATGCCAATGACAGAGGAGATAGGAGGAGGAGTGGAGGGACAGGGGTATTGGACGCCTGTGGGAGTAGTGGGGAGAAAGGGAGGAGGGAGGGAAGGGGGAGAGAAGGGAGAGAGGATGCCCATAGGAACAAACACAGGAAGTGGGAGGGAGGATCAAAGTTGGTAAGAGGGGTAGATGGAGGGGAGGAGGGCATAATCAGGGAGGGGGAGCTGGCGGAAGCCACCTTGGGAGAAGGTATGGAGAGTGGAGAGATGGAGAGCAGGTGGGACATGGAGACACAGGCGCGGCAGCGGAAGGGGGCGGGAGACGGTGGGAGAGACCAGCGGGTGGGGAGGATCGAGTTTACGGGAGGTGTAGAGGATCCGTATCCGTCTTCACTGCTGCTGTGATGGCCTATTTATAGCCTGTGGACGGCTTGTGATTGGTCGGTGATTACATAGAGCTGTCGCAAGGGATGTCACTGCGTGCACTGGTGGCGCCACCGCTTCCGTTTGAACGTAGACCTTGGAAGGAACGTCTCTGCTGCTTCTCTGCCTCGAGGGCTCGTTTCCATGCACCGCTCAGATAGTATCGGCTGTCACGGTTAAAGTTGTTCTCGGTCAGTCTTATTTCATTTGTTTCATCGAATAGTATTTTATGTTTGTTCGTGAGGCTGTGCTCCGCAATTGCCGATTTTTGCAGTTCTCTATTTTTGACACACATGCTTGGAATGAGATGGGGTTTTCATAGAACAAAAAAAACGAAGTTCATAAAATGTCCGACAGATGGCGCTGGACAGCAAAACGTCAGTGACTGTGCATAACAAACGTGTATAAAAGGAGCTGTAATGAGAGAGAGAATCAGATGCGCCGGCAGTCGCAGCATGTTGACGTTACCTGGAAAGGCACTTTTAGTGAAGCTGTATTATCAGAATGTTGAATGTGCTAGTTCAGCGTCACGATCCTATTGCCATAGGAAGGGGATTCGAACGGGTAAAGGTCCGTTGACAAATGCAGCTGTGGCGAGAATGATTTCGAAGTTCGAAGCCACAGGTTGTTTAGACGTTAGACTCCGTACTGATCTATCGGGCACAAGGCATAATGCTGCTGAGACAGTTCAGGAAGAAATGGAGACTGTAGCGGGTTCGTCTATGCACGTCGCACCGGCATTCCGTACACTACTGTTTGGTTGGCACTTAGGCGTGCCCTCCGATGCTATCTGTACAAAATCCATCGACATCATGAACTGTTAGGTGATTTAGTGAAGCGGAGGGCATTTGCGCTGTGGGAGTTTCAAAAGATGGCGGAAGATGACGATTGGTTGAGTAACGTGTTGTGGACCGAAGAAGCTCATTTCACGCTCCGAGGGTCTGTCAATGCGCACACCTGCAGAATTTGGGCTACCGAAAATCCTAGAATTGTCGTGGAAACTCCATTGCACGACTAGAAAGTCACGGTATGGGTTCGTTTTACCACGTCTACCGTTATCGGGCCTTTTTTCTTCGAGTAAATACGTGATTCTGGTTTTTTAACTGTTACCGTGACGGTTGAGAGGTACGCTGATATGTTACAGAATCGCATCATCCCCAGCCTGGCTGATAAACACTTGCTCGAATGTACCATGTTTATGCAGGATGGAGCTCCACCCCATATTGCTAGATGTGTGAAAGATCTCTTGCGCGCGTCTTTTGGTGATGATTGTGGGCTCAGCCGCCAGTTTCGTAATGCTTGGCCTCCCAGGTACCCAGACCTCAGTCCGTGAGATTATTGGCTTTGGGGTTACCTGAAGTCACAAGTGTATCGTGATCGACCAACATCTCTAGGGATGCTGAAAGACAACATGCGACGCCAATGCCTCACCATAACTCCGGACATGCTTTACAGATCTGTTCACAACATTATTCCTCGACTACAGCTATTGTTGAGGAACGATGGTGGACATATTGAGCATTTCCTGTAAATAACATCATCTTTGCTTGGTTATGCTAATTATTGCTATTCTGATCAGATGAAGCGCCATCTGTCGGATATGTTTTGAACTTTTGTATTTTTTTGGTTCTTATAAAACCCCATGTCATTCCAAGCATGTGTGTCAAAGTGTACCTCTCTATCTACATTATTCCGTGATTTATTCAGTTTTCCAATTTATAATGACTTTTTGATCACCTGGTATATAATTGCTTCCACACTCACAGGGGATATTATAAATCCCAGGGGCCCTAAGGCCGAGACTGTTCTTAACAGGGCGCATCATCTCCTTAATTTTCTCAGGAGGACGAAAAATTGGTCTTATATCCCGTCTACCCGGGGAACTTAATATTTTGCTGGAAAAAGCGCCACGAAAAGGAAGTATCACTATCGGTGTTCATTACTGTGAGTGTGCAGCATTTTCACGCTTCCTTTTCTTGGAGAACGCTGCCTTTATATACCATACGATTCTTTCGGAACACCTACTTGAGACGGTTAATCTCAGACTTCAAGTGGGCCTCGTCAGAAACAGTTTCTGCTCTATGTACCAACGTGTTCAAAACGGCTCTCTTCTGAAC
Organism: Schistocerca gregaria; assembly: GCF_023897955.1. Classification (NCBI taxonomy): domain Eukaryota; kingdom Metazoa; phylum Arthropoda; class Insecta; order Orthoptera; family Acrididae; genus Schistocerca; species Schistocerca gregaria. The sequence goes on from NC_064925.1 coordinate 542,711,359, forward strand.
AGGGTGATGGAAACTCTATGCATTAAGGTACAAATCGGTATGCGTCGGCTTATGGTACACAGAGTGGCCGAGACGCCTGTCCGCCTGTCGTTGCACTAAAACGTCTAAGAATGGCAGCCTTCCTTCCTTCTCCACCTCGACAGTGAACCGGAGGTTGGGATGTGTGCTACTCGTGTATTCCATCAATTGTTGTAGACCTTCTGTTCCTGAATCTCAATACCACCAAAGTTATAACATCCACGAATGTTAAGGCTTAGCCCATATCCAGATGTGTGCTCTGGATGGTGTTTAATTTTTTTCTTTGGCAGGCCAGGATTAACCATGCAAAACAAGAGTTATCTTTTTCATTTTGAACATTAATGCAAGCCCACTTCTTCTTAATGCAACTGTAATTACCTTCTTCCTGCATTTCAGACTCCAGCAGCAGCAGCTGAATGTCCATCAGCTGCTGCTCTAATGCTGCAACAGCGAAATCAAAAGTTTTATAAACACTTGATATAATCTCAATACATCAAGAGCTGTTTTCTGAACATGTGAACTAACACGCAGAATTTGGAGATGTACTTGCACGAAGCTAGCACAAGATAATCCAGTTGATGGGGACTTCCAGTTTCCAGTTGTTCCTGCTATCATGCTAGAACAACAGTAGAAATGTTATAAGTTCTTGTTACGGTTTGAGACGCTTTCTGAACATATAACTACCACAAACAGAATTTTGAGGTGTGCTTACATAATGCTGGCACAACCTCTTCCGCTTGCTGGAGATTTTCAGCCTCCAGCTAGCGTTCTAATTCCAATACCATTTCGGGACTTTTATGACCACTTGTAATGCAGTAAGTTATTACAAGATAAAGTCCGTTGAGGTAAGGCACGCACACATCTAGTAGTGAGGCCGAAGGGTGGCTGTGTTTTTCGCTCTGCTTACAGTACAGCTCACACTGGCTGCTGTGAGAACTGCATAGCCTAACATTCAGTCGATACGAAGATTCATACCCTCTACGAATCTAAATAATCCATATTAGTTATTATCCGATTTTGTTCAAATTTGGTACACGGCCTTTTGTTATTAAAGGAATGATGCTGTCAAAATTTCAGATTTTTATTTATTATAGTTCCGGAGATAAAGAGGTCCATGAACAAGGAATTTGTCGCTAGCGCATTCGAGCAGATGTAACTTCGATGGCATGCTCACGCGCTGCCTGCGATATGAAAGCTACAATAGAATCGCAGACCAGAGAGCAGTGTCGGCAGCAGCAGTAGCAGTAGCTCGCAGTCGGCGGTTGAGCCGGTCGTGGAGAGCGATGGCGGTGCCTATGCGATGCAATATAATGTAAAACCAAGAATCACTATTCATAGGCGCGCATATATGTAATTTGTAACAACTGATTTTGTGCTATTGTTATATCAAGTCGCACGTAAATGTTTTTTTAAAAAATCTTTTAATAATAATCTTCCTTATAAAATTAACTTTTGACATTCATTCATCTGAGCTTAAAGATTTTAGTAATTTCTTCTATCCATGGTCACCCCGATTACCGTAAAGAAAAATCTGTTGTTTCTTTTTATACATGACAAATCTAGCGGACAGCATTGCACTGGGCTGTGCCAGAAAAATTTCTTATAGGAGCAGATACATACCCTTTATCCGGCGACTTCATTGAGGTAAGAATTTTCAGTTTATTCAGAATGATCTTTCACGGCCATCACGCAGCACTGCTGACGTCCCAGTTTAAATTAACAGTCAGTTACTTATTGAAAGGTTACATGTGAGCCACAATTTTCATTGGCAGGTTAGTCAAATTTTTATTCCGCGGTTACAGAAGTAAACTGTTGGGAGGTTACAAGAGAATTACCTAACAATCCTAAATCCAAGTCTTGTGTTTTAAAACCGAGTTAGGAACAATAACAGATTGACTTTCATTATCATTTGAAGCCATTACAAATTTGTCACTTTCTCTATAGACGTTAAGAAAACTTTATGAATATGTTGCCTTAAAAGGACTTGATCGACTTCCTGTCCCATCCATCTGCCTTCTGTGGCTTTGCTGTACTCGACGTCGACGTAGACAGGACGTACAACAGCAGTGTTCCTTCCTTCTTATGACAAAAATTTGGGTTCTAAGCACAGTACTTTCATCTACTGGACTGCTTCCAGGTTTCACGTATCTCAAGATCATCAGAACTTCATTGTTGTTGTTGTTCTTGTTGTGGTCTCAGTTCTGTGCAAGCTTCTTCATCTCCCAGTACCTACTGCAACCTACACCCTTCTGAATCTGCTTACTGTATTCATCTCTTGGTCTCCCTGCACGATTTTTACCCTCAACGCTGCCCTCCAATGCTAAATTTGTAATCCCTTGATGCCTCAGAACATGTCCTTCTTCTTGTCAAGTTGTGCCTCAAACACCTCTTCTCCCCAATTCTATTCAATATCTCCTCGTTAGTTAAATGACCTACCCACCTAATTTTCAGCATTCTTCTGCAGCACCACATTTCTAAACCTTCTATTCTCTTCTTGTCCAAACTGATTTATCGTCCATGTTTCACATCCATACATGCCGACACTCCATACAAATACTTTCAGAAATGACGTTCTAACAAATCAATACTTGATGTCAACAAATTTCTCTTCTTCAGAAACGCTTTCCTTCCCATTGCCAGTCTACATTTTATATCCTCTCTACTTCGGCCATCATCAGTTATTTTGCTCCCCAAATAGCAAAACTCATTTACTACTTTAAGTGTCTCATTTCCTAATCTATTTACCTCAGCACCACCCGACTTAACTCGACTACATTCCATTATCCTCGTTTTTCTGTTGTTGATGTTCATCTTATGTCCTCCTTTCAAGACACTGTCCATTCCATTCAACTGCTCTTCCCAGTCCTTTGCTGTCTCTGACAGAATTAGAATGTCATCGGCGAACCTCAACGTTTTTATTTCTTCTCCATGGATTTTAATACCTACTCCGAATTTTTCTTTTGTTTCCTTTACTGCTTGCTCAATATACAGATTGAATAACATCGGGGAGAGGCTACAACCCTGTCTCACTCCCTTCCCAACGACTGCTTCCCTTTCATGTCCCTCGACTGTTATAACTGTCATCTCTTTTCTGTACAAATTGTAAATAGCCTTTCGCTCCTTGTAGTTTTACCCCTGCCACCTTTAGAATTTGAGAGTATTCCAGTCAACATTGGCAAAAGCTTTCTCTATGTCTACAAATGCTATAAACGTAGGTTTGCCTTTCCTTAATCTTTCTTCTAAGATAAGTCGTAAGGTCAGTATTGCCTCACGTGTTCCGATATTACTACGGAGTCCAAATTGATCTTTCCCGCGGTCGGCTTCTACCAGTTTTTCCATTCGTCTGTAAAGAATTCGCGTTAGTATTTTGCAGCTGTAACTTATTAAACTGATAGTTAGGTAATTTTCACATCTGTCAACACGTGCTTTCTTTGGGATTGGAATTATTATATTCTTCTTGAAGTCTGAAAGTATTTCGCCTGTCTCATACATCTTGCTCACCAGATGGTAGAGTTTTATCATGACTGGCTCTCCCAAGGCCGTCAGTAGTTCTAATGGAATGTTGTCTAGTCCCGGGGCATTTTTTCGACTTCCAGTGCTCTGTCAAACTCTTCACGCAGTATCATATCTCCCATTTCATCTTCATCTACATCCACTTCCATTTCCATAATATTGTCCTCAAGTACATCGCCCTCAGATGGAAACCCAGAACTTCATTACTGAATCAAAAGCGCCTTGCTTCTAGTGACTGACACGTTCTATTCTTCTCTGTCACGATAGGGTAGCTCGTACTCCCACAGAGTCGAGAGATGGTCACTACGTTAGTGTGGGCAGTGCGTTCACAGTGCTCAGGCAACCCGCCAAGTTGGTCGGGAACCGAGGCCGCAGCTGGGTACAAATTCACAGGTGGACCACACGAGGCCGACATGCCCGCAGCGTGCTGTACGTCTGGGCTGGAACGGGCGGTCGGCTCGGCCACCTCTGGGGCCGGCGGCGGCCTCTGTCCACTGATTTCCCTGGAGAAGGGAGGCGGAGGGCCACGTGCGCGCGGAACCGCGCATCACACAGCCATCGATCTCTCCTCTCGTCTCCTGTTATTGCGGATTAACACGTCGCGCTGCCACAACGACATCATGTCTGCGGCGGGGTGCGGGCCAGCGATCAGCTCTCGTATTACGTCACGCTTACAGCATGAGGACATGATAGGCTCACAGCGACTGCACATCAATCCCCACCCATTAAAAGGCACACAGGACGCTTTGAAGTACTGTAAATGATGCGGAGCCGGTGCCAGGCTGTCACGTGATGGTCCACCGCTGACATACGGCATGTCTGACAGGAGTGTGGAAACTGATGTGTTAACAGAAGAGCCAACACCGTGTTACGAGTGGAGGCCGAAATGCACGCGTTTTAGCTTATTGACGTGAGGTCTGGAAGACGACAAGGAATGAGAATTCAGAAAGCGGACCTAATTAGTTTCATACTTAACTTTAAACCATTAATGATGGACGTCGCTCTTGACGGTACATGATTCACAATATTATCTGTTCAGAATACATTCCTGAAGTAATTATAGTAACTGAATATGAAGCCTTGCTAGGTCGTAGCAAGTGAGGTAGCTGAAGCCTATGCTAAACTGTCGTCTCTGCAATTGAGAGTGTCTATAGAGAGTGAACCGCCGCTAGCAAAGTCGGCTGTACAACTGGGGCGAGTGCTAGGAAGTCTCTCTAGACCTGCCGTGTGGCGGCGCTCGGTGTGCAATCGCTGATAGTGGCGACAAGCGGGTCCGACGTAAACTAACGGACCGCGGCCGATTTAGAGGCTACCACCTACCTAGTGTGGTGTCTGGCGCTGTCACAATAGAAACACTAAAAGCAAAACACATTATAAAGCCTAATGTGGTATAGGAAATCCAATTAGCATTCAAAACAGCCTCCAGTCGTCTCAGACTGGATAAATATAGATCCTGTATGGTTTTAGATGGAAACTTATAGCATTCTTCTTCCAGAATACTGCCAAGTGCATGTAACCATGATAGCTGTGCATGGCGATCACGCATCCTTCTCTCCAAAGTGGACCACAAAGTCTCAATAACATTCAGATTTGGTGACTGTGATAGTCAGGGGAGCGGGTGAGTGGGTGCGACGGTCTATCCTCAATGCGAGCTCTGTGAAGAGGGCTCCTGTCGTCTTATTATACAGTATCACATCTACATCTACATTTATACTCCGCAAGCCGCCCAACGGTGTGTGGCGGAGAGCACTTTACGTGCCACTGTTATTACCTCCCTTTCCTGTTCAAGTCGCGTATGTTTCGCGGGAAGAACGACTGCCGGAAAGCCTCCGTGGGCGCTCGAATCTCTCTAATTTTACATTCGTGATCTCCTCTGGAGGTATAAGTAGGGGGAAGCAATATATTCGATACCTCATCCAGAAACGCACCCTCTCGAAGCCTGGACAGCAAGCTACACCGCGATGCAGAGCGCCTCTCTTGCAGAGTCTACCACTTGGATTTGCTTAACATCTTTAACATCTCCGTAACGCTATCACGCTTACTAAATAACCAGGTGACGAAACGCCCCGCTCTTCTTTGGATCTTCTCTGTCTCCTCTGTCAACCCGACCCGGTACGGATCCCACACTGATGAGCAATACTCAAGTATAGGTCGAACGAGTGTTTTGTGAGCCACCTCCTTTGTTGATGGACTACATTTTCTAAGGACTCTCCCAACGAATCTCAATCTGGTACCCGCCTTAACCAACAATTAATTTTATATGATCATTGCACTTCAAATCGTTCCGTACGCATACTTCCAGATATTTTACAGAAGTAACTGCTACCAGTGTTTGTTCCGCTATCATATAATCATACAATAAAGGATCCATCTTTCTATGTATTCGCAATAGATTACATGTGTCTATGTTAAGGGTCAATTGCCACTCCCTGCACCAAGTGCCTATCCGCTGCAGATCTTCCTGCATTTCGCTGCAACTTTCTAATGCTGCAACTTCTCTGTTTACTGCAGCAACATCCGCGAAAAGCCACATGGAACTTCCGACACTATCTACTAGGTCATTTATATACATTGAGAAAAGGAAAGGTCCTATAACACTCCCCTGTCGCACGCCAGACGTTACTTTAACATCTGTAGACGTCGCTCGACTGAGAACAACGTGCTATGTTCTGTTTGTTAAAAACTGTTCAATCCAGCCACACAGCTGGTCTGATATTCCGTAGGCTCTCACTTTGATTATCAGGCGACAGTGCGGAACTGTATCGAACGCGTTCCAGAAGTCAAGGAAAATGGCATCTACCTGGGAGCCTGTATCTAATATTTTCTGGGTGTGATGAACAAATAAAGCGAGTTGGGTCTCACACGATCGCTGTTTCCGGAATCCATGTTGATTCCTACAGAGTAGATTCTGGGTTTCTAGAAATGACATGATACGCGAGCAAAAAACATGTTCTAAAATTCAACAACAGATCGAAGTCAGAGATATAGGCCTACAGTTTTGCGCATCTGCTTCACGACCGTTCTTGAAACCTGAAACTACCTGTGCTCTTTTTTCCAATAATCTGGAACCTTCCGTTCCTCTAGAGACTTGCGGTGCACGGTTGTTAGAAGGTGGGGGGGGGGGGGGGCAGGTTCTTTCGCGTACTCTGTGTAGAATCGAATTGGTATCCCGTCAGGTCCTGTGGACTTTCCTCTGTTGAGTGATTTCAGTTGCTTTTCTATTCCTTGGACACTTATTTCGCGTACTCTGTGTAGAATCGAATTGGTATCCCGTCAGGTCCTGTGGACTTTCCTCTGTTGAGTGATTTCAGTTGCTTTTCTATTCCTTGGACACTTATTTCGCTGTCAGCCATTTTTTCGTTTGAGCGAGGATTTAGAGAAGGGACTGCAGTGCGGTCTTCCTCTGTGAAACAGCTTTGAAAAAAGGTGTTTAGTATTTCAGCTTTACGCGTGTCATCCTCTGTTTCAATACCATCATCATCCCAGAGTGTCTGGATATGCTGTTTCGAGCCACTTACTGATTTAACGTAAGAACAGAACTTCCTAGGATTTTCTGTCAAGTCGGTACATAGAATTTTACTTTCGAATTCACTGAACGCTTCGCGCATAGCCCTCCTTATGCTAACTTTGAGATCGTTTAGCTTCTGTTTCTTTGAGAGGTTTTGGCTCCGTTTAAACTTGCAGTGAAGCTCTCTTTGCTTTCGCAATAGTTTCCTAACTTTGTTGTTGAACCACGGTTGGTTTTTCCCGTCCCTCACAGTTTTACTCGGCACGTACCTGTCTAAAACGCATTTTACGATTGCCTTGGGGAACAAACATTGTACCATGCAACGGACTTGATCAGTCAAAATGGCCACATAATTTCCTGCAGCAATGCTATCTTGCAGAGTAAGAATGGGGCCCACGGGTTACCACTGTATGGTTTCACCACCATGGACATAAGCTCGGCGGAATTCGGAAAAAGCGTGAAAGAAGACTCAGCCAACCAAATGACATTCTTCCAGTGGTCGTCAGTCCAGGTTTTATGGCTTCGGCAGCACGTTTTCCTGTTACTGGTAGTTGGATCACTGATGATTGCTTCTGGAATTCCATCTCGCCCTGCAGTTCCCTCCTTACGGAGCTGGCTTCGCGTTGCTTTTGTGCTTTCAGGGCTCGCGACAGCGATATTCAGTTCCGCAGTGACTGTTTCGTCACGGTCCTCTTTGAGTAACCGTTTGTCACGATCATTCAACACACTGTTTCGTTCGCGTTGAGACTTAGCAGACGATGGTTCTTTGAATCTTCTCTATCTCCTCCGTCAACCCGATCAGTCAAAATGGCCACATAATTTCCTGCAGCAATGCTATCTTGCAGAGTAAGAATGGGGCCCACGGGATACCACTGTATGGTTTCACCACCACGGACATAAGCTCGGCGGAATTCGGAAAAAGCGTGAAACAAGACTCAGCCAACCAAATGACATGCATGCCGTACGAGTTTTCGACACGTTGCCTCTTGAAACAGCAGACACTGCGGCTCCCTTTTACGAAAGCACCCTCTTTGTGAGCATCAGCAAGATTTTATCGCGCTTTTTTCTAACTCTTTTTTTCAACTCCTGTATGTGGGAGTCGGTGTATACAATCAGCGCGTTAGGATGAGTTCACGTGTGGATATGGCTCACGGGCAGAGGCGTTATCGTGTTTGGCCGTGCCCGTGTCCGTACCGTGAATGGAACTGCCGAATTGTTGGTGCCTCGACGGGGATCGTCCAACGTGACTACAAGGAGCGCCCACCCTTACCGATAGGTAACGCCTTGTCAATGCAAATAGGAATTTTTGCTGCTGCTGACTCTAAGTCCATCTCAAATAGTTTACGATCGAACATTTCTGAGAGAACTGCATGATTAACATTTGGTTACTATGAAATTTTGCCGGTGTTTTTTCGTAGCATGTGAAACGTACCCTTTGAACAATTATACAGGACTGGGCTTAAGGTGACACACGGTACTTTCAGCTCAAAGCACTCTGACTTTCAGAAATACCTACAAAAGAATGGCCCTGACTAACATTAACCTATACGTTTCACAAATCACTTATCTCACAAAAATCTTCGTTACTCGAACTACTGCAATACAGCGAGCGCCACTACTGCCAGCTAAATAAAAGATTCAAACTACTGAAGGCACTAATTACTGATAGGCACAGTTAGCAAAAGAAAGATTTTGATAGAGAACAAACAATGTATTTACCTTAAAATTGTTCAAAAGTCATATTATATATATATATATATATATATATATATATATATATATATATATATATATATATATCAGTTCATGACATCCAGTCTTACAAATGTACTGTCTCTGATGGACACACGTCCAGATCATCCGGTCTCAAAAATGTGCCATCTCACTTCCCACATCCACCATTGCTGGCGACTCACCTCCATTTGCGCAACCTCTACGCGCTGTTAACAGCCAACAGCCCAACGCTACAATGGCGAATATTACTAAAATGCCACCCAGCCACACACTGCATACAGCATAGTCAGTGATTTTCATACACAGCACTACGTGGCGTTACCAATATAAAAACCTATACAGCCTGCTTACAGTAACCTAAAGCAATGGGCCAGGTCATGTGTAAGTAGTTATAGTAACCTAAAGCAATGGGCCAGGTCATGTGTAACTACGGACACCGAAAGAATTTTCACTCTGTGTAGAGGTTCTTCAAATGGTTGAAACGGCTCTGAGCGCAATGGCACTTGAATTCTGAGGTCATCAGACCCCTAGAACTTAGAACTACTTAAACCTAACTAACTTAAGGATATTACACACATCCACGCCCGAGGTAGGATTCGAACCTGCGACCGTAGCGGCCGCGCGGTTCCACACTGAAGCGCCTAGAACCGCTCGGCCACTCCGGCCGGCGTAGAAGTTCTCTCCAAGGTATACAAGAACATTGCTGTGAAGATCGGAAGACATGATAATAGGTACTGGTTGAAGCGAGCTGTGAAGGACGGTCGTGCCTAGGGGTGCTTAGTAGACCGGACATTCCCTCGCGAAAAGCACAAAGGTGCCAGGTTCGAGTCCTGGTCCGGCACAGAGTTTTAATTTGCCAGAAAGTTACGTGAACCACGTTATATGTGTTTGCAGGTTTTCTCGGCCAATTCCAGTAATGAAATCTTCTCGGATGATCAGTCGAATGGTGGCGTCATCTTGTCGGAACGTTTCGGTGAGTTTCATACCCATCATCTCCAAGCGAAGTGTCGGGATGCTGTATTCCATCTATCTAAATAGTACCTCCAGCGACCAATTATCACTGCTGAGCGGACAAGCTTGCTGCTGGCGAGGAGAATTTTTTTCTGTGATAATGCATGAGATGATGCGAAAGTTCTTTATTTGTACGACCCACACTATGTTCAGCGGTCCTGGTGAAATTAAAAGTAACTGGCACCCAACAGCATGCACCGCGACATTGAGGCTACCATCTAATATTGACCAAGGAGTGCCCAGCCGTCCCGGATGATGACAAAGAATGATTTTTTGGAAAATATGAATGTTTAGTTCTTGCTTCAATTGTACTCCCTATATGGAACAGATTTTCGCGGTAGGACAAGGCTTAAATGAATTTATTGATTTGAACTGAAGATTTAACGACAGATAGGGAATATTAAGGTGCGTTGATTGATGGAGAAGGAAGGCAATTATAAGCAGGACGTAGCTGTTATGTATGGTGAAACAGATGGAGTTACGACCAGGTCAGGAACTGTACGAAGTGTGAGTAAAGTGGACGTAAGTGACAAAGAGTCTGCAGACTCTAAGGAGGAGAAAAACAGTATCAACGGAATGTCTATGAAGAGGAATCAGCATAGCACTAGCTTAATATTATGAAAAGTATGGTTAACGAATTAAGGCCAGAGCTGGAAGCCGATAGACGCAGGTTAGCTTTAGAAATGTGTTCTAATCTTAATGAAACTGAAGCTGAATTTCTTAAGTTGGAAGACAAGTTAAATGCTGAGTATAAAGAATCGAAATCTAATTTTGGCAAACCAGAAAACGAACTAGATATGAATAACAAAGAGTTGAAGGAGGAGTTTCATCATCAAACTAAATAATTGTTAACGGAAATAAAACGGAAGGAACTTCAGTATGAATGAGTATTAAAGAGTAAGAAACTACAATATGAAGTGGACGACATAAGGCTGGAAAAGAGAAATAACTATTACGAAACTATTTAAAATTTAAGAAGATATATCTAAAGACGTACACAATTTAAGTGTTGAGACAACCACATGGATAGATAAATTGAGAAAAGAACAGGGTGTCACTATTAATACCTTTAATTCTAAAGTTCCTGTACTAACGGACTCGTATGAAATAAAGTATAAGAAACAAACCTGAGTTAGTTGAAACTTTAACCTCTGGTCTAATTAAGATGTGACAGCAGTGCTATACTGCAGGCAAGAGTAATTGAGCAAAAATGTGTAACACAAACTAAGGATCTAATGTCTAGTCTAAAAAATAATTTTAAGAAGAGTCAGGAGGCTATTGCTCTCATGAAGACGAAAGTCTCTAAAATCCGTACATATTAAAAAAATGGATGAGTGTGTTCGTGTGTGTGTGTGTGGGGGGGGGGGGTGTTGTGTGTGTGTGTGTGTGTGTGTGTGTGTGTGTGTGTGTGTGTGTGTGTGTGTGTGTTCCACACCTCCTTCTAAACCACTGGACTGATTTCAGCAAAGCTTGGTACATATATCCCCTACTGTCAGGCAGTAATCGTTGTCGGGTGAGAGTTACCTGCATATCATAACCTAGGAAACATGACGTTATAAACAATGAGACGCGTGAAAAACTGCCGCACCATGCAAGACGTTTAAGTTTATTATTTCTGTGCTACTACCTTTATTGGCAATAAATTTCGCAGGCAGTATTCACATATGGCTATAAATGCACCTACGAAATTGTATAATGGCTCCACACATAGTTCAGTGCATAAAGGGTCATAAACAGTGATATGCGTGAAAAAATTCGGCTTTGTGCATGACTTTTTAATGTGTTAAAACCATATATATCTATAGAGCTACGAAGACGCGTTGCCATGGAGACTTTTCCAAAATCGCTTTGTTGACACGTGGAGCAGCTGGGCCCAGCATACAGAAACCCTCCAAACAGGATATTACACTACAAACACAGTTCGTTTACTGTTTTCGTTTCTAATAGAACACTGGCAAAAATAATACCCGGGCAGTGCCAAGTTGGTCAGTAACAAATATTTGTGAAGTGGCATTTAAGTAAACTTGTGTGTGTCCTTGGAAGAGGTATTAAATCAAAGTAAGTATGTTGGCGAAGACGTAAGCCTCGAGCAGAATCTGTGTCAGAGGTGGTTGAATATGAGTGGAGATGGCGAGGCATATTGTGATTTTAATTTTTATTGTGAGAGGTATTTGAACAGGATGATAGGAGTACGTTTTGAGGTCCCCCTGCTTTCACGATTTTCTGTATTTCAGATTCGTAACGGCACGGCCCTGTTGCCCTCAGTTTCGTCCTTATCACGGACACACGCTAATGGTTAGGAGAAGAATGTCATTGCGGAATATGTTGTTTTATTTTACTTTTACTTCAGACCAGCTGTTTCTTCCCTATGACTGTTGCCATTTCGTTTCCTTCTTAGCCCGTTCGACCTGAAAGCATGGCAGAGTTTTTCTTAATGCCCCATACAAGCCAGAAAAGTTTATTTCCTCCTGAAGTAATGGCACCAACGTTTAGATTCATGCTCCTCTCCTTTTACTCTGAGGCCCAAAGATGCTGTGCTGAATAACACGTAGTGAATCATGACCTTTGCGGTTCTTGGTTCTTTCTGTTCGTGCAGAAATGAACTTTGCTGCAAACTGTACGCTTTCGCCATTTTTCTTTTCCTCCCAGATGGATAGTCAAACCGGAGCCACCTCCACCTCTTTTCCTAGTAGAAAAATCAAGCTCCGTTCTTAACGGCACAGCAGAGGCGGATTTTCCACAGCAGTCGTGCGCCAGACGTCGGAACTTAATGTAAAGACGCGTTCAATGAGCTATGCCGTTGCTAAACATGGTGGTATCAGCACTTTCATGTCTTGCTGTTAATTAATTACGTCGTTTTTGATAATATTTGCGTAAGAAGATTAAGTAACTTGTGAGCAACCTTAGATCTTGTGTTCAGTCTTTGTCCGTTAATGGTAAGTGTCCATGTGGAGATATCGCGTCTACCTGTGATGAGCTTCCATTAAGTCTCTCAATGATGTCTTATTTAGCGGAGTGTAATCTGGACGAAAGGATACATTTGTGTTAACACCTTCAAATTTGAAAGGTTGAACTTTTCTTGAATTTGGAAGATTTACGATGTGGTAAATAATTATTATTTACAAAAGCTAGAAGTCAAATACCTATTAAATTTTATCGGTTACGAACAGGCACGGTCTTTATATGAGAAATCTGCGCAGTTAGGTTAGGTACAATATTATCAGCGCCGTGCTAACTATTAAACCATTCGTAATATCGGGGTTCTGACATTAGGTTCCGGATGAGAATCTTTTCGTGCCCAGGTTGAGGAGAGCAGAAAGTGAACAGACTTAATAACATCGTTTTGGCATCTTTTCGATAGGCAGTCTGACGAAAATTTTCTCTTTAAATCTAATCAACACCATAGAGGTTTCCTGACTGCTAGAAGATACTATTTTTCTGACGTTTTCTAGGTTAATGTCATCCTTGACCACAAATAGAATTATAACCGGTAGCGCTCTATTTTGCTCAGATTGCAGTGCAATACGTGTATTAGTTAATGTAAACGTGTAAGCAGAAATGGAAAGGTACGAAATGTCTTAACAAACAACCGATTGCAATTTGTACATGTCGCTTTGACGTAAGTCAGTAAGACATCGAGGGACGCGAATGTAGCGGCTTGGGCTCCTTTAAAAAATTTAAAGCTGTGTCCTTAGCAGGCAAGGTGACGCTTACCGTCTTTATCGACGTCAGAGCTACAATACTCTTCGAATTCGTCGAGAACGGGAAAACCATTAAGAGCGACGTGTCCTGTGAGCCACTCCGTAGCCTCTGAAAGTCCACCGACAGCAAACGGCTTGGACCGCTCACAGAGGGACGGTTCTGCTCCACGATAATGCGCTTCTACACGTCTCCAAGGTTACACTAAGTGCTATGGCCAAGTTCAGATGCGAGCAGCTTCAGCATCCACCCTACAGATCGGACATGACGCTCTACGATATCCATGTGTTAAAAAGAAAAAGTCTGAGATGAAGCACTTCAACTCGGACGACGAACAGACCACGGTGGAAGACTGGCTGCTGGAACTCTGGAAACAGGAATCCTTCGGCTCGTGAAACAGCGAGATAGTTGCTCCCAGGTCTCTGATGATTACTTCCGAATACAGATTTCAATAATACCCACAACGTTGTTACGTGCCTTTTCTTTTGAAAGCTTTCATAAATATATGATACAAAATATAATCCAGTTATCGAGTCAAATTTGCATTCCTCCTAGTTGGCTCACGAGCATGAGCGAACCTAGCGATTGAGATCTGGAGGGAGGGGGGGGGGGGGGGGGGGGCGGGGAGGTGGCAGAAAATTCTTCCTATTTAGGCCCATGTCTGAAAGGAACAGCAGACACCAATGACGATCCACAGAGGCACGAAATACTTCGGAATTATTTCGCTGGCTGGCAATTCCTTGACATTACCTGTGTTACGAATAGATCTACTATGCAATAGTGACATACGAAAATTTGTGCCGGACCCGGGAATGAACACGGATTTGCCGCTTATCGCGAGCAGTCGTCTTAACCACTTGGGCTATCCATGCATGCTCTCCGGACCGACTCAAACTTCCATGTGTCACACAGTCTGCATCTTTGTATCGTACTCCTCTGAGTCGATCGAGGGATCGTCACGGAGCGCCGAAGTGGTTAGGGTGACCGCTCGCTATAAGCGGGGAACCCATGTTCGAGCCCGCGTCCGGCACAAATTCCCATCTGACACTATTGGTTAGTACATCTATACCTTATACAGCTGTTGCCAAAGAATTCGCAGTCAGCTAATTGCTTACGAAGTAAAATTATCCTCCGATGTTACGTTTACAACTGTCCTCTACCGTAGAACGTGTTCAAATGTGTGTGAATCCCTAAGCGACCAAACTGCTGAGGTCATCACTCGATGGACTTACACACTACTTAAGCTAACTTAAACTAACTTATACTAAGAATAACTCACACACACCCGTGCCAGAGGGAGGACTCGAACCTCCGGCGGGAGGGGCCGCGCAATCCGTGACACGGCGCCTCAAACCGCACGGCCACTCCGCGCGGCTAGAATATGTTGATGAGAAACATGACTAAAGCTTGCTTACATGTAGACTGTCTTAACCCAGCTGTGGAAGGTTAGGGTGAGCTCCATACTGTTCTTCATCGTCATGTTCCTAGAATGATAGTCACACTAAAAGGAATGATACTTTACAACGTAAATGAAAGCTTTATAGGTGATCAAGTACGTGCAGTATGGGTTATGATCATTATAGGATCCTAATGCCACCCAATGGAAGTTTGTAGATGACTAAGATTAATTTGATGTCCATAATTATGGAGTAACACATCTTTCCTAGTCTCCACAGATTAGGCCTTTATCATGTCTTTCTGACCACTGTTAGTCCAGGTTACAGCTCCGCTAGGAAGAATATGGAAACTGAAATTTCTGACTGAGTGGATTCTGTGTTACCCCATTGAAAACATCATGGTAAGTCCCACAGAAAACATCACTCTGTGTCTCTGTCAGAAACGACAGACGCTCGATTTTCATACTGTGCTGTCACAGACGCAAAATGGATTAGTACAATATCAGCTATTAGCACAATGGATGATCCTTCAAAACAATCGGAAACCCATCTGTCACTTGAAGGCAGTAACGGACACAGTTTGCCCCTGAGCGCGTAATTAATAGCCTCCATCAACATTTTATTCTCTTCCTCACTGGCGCCAGATGGTTCCAAATAACTGTTTCCAGGCGATTAATAACTCCAACACGTGTTGCTCAATTTCTCAGATCTACACTTCACAGCTGACAGTTTTGCCTGTTTCACTTCGCTATATATATAACACTAGCTACCGCTCTTGATAATGCCGAAAATGAAAGAGAATTGCACTCATAGGCAAAGTAACAAAGATCTCACTTATCTGGCTGGAGTAAAAGAACTGAATCTTTATTGCTCACTTATCAGTATTATTCATTTTGTACTCCTCATCTGAAAGGAGAGAACTTCCGGACTTAAATGAGATAAAACCGTGAATCAAAATTAGGGTTATATTCTTGTAACGTTGAACTGTATAACTACTGTCGTAGACTTATTATCTGACAAGGCGAAAGTAAGGCGGAAGGTATAAAGCTGGATGTGAAAAATTTTTAAGTTTTGTGAAGACACGAAAATCATAAAAATATGGACAAGATAAGGCAACATTAATACACTCCTGGAAATTGAAATAAGAACACCGTGAATTCATTGTCCCAGGAAGGGGAAACTTTATTGACACATTCCTGGGGTCAGATACATCACATGATCACACTGACAGAACCACAGGCAAATAGACACAGGCAACAGAGCATGCACAATGTCGGCACTAGTACAGTGTATATCCACCTTTCGCAGCAATGCAGGCTGCTATTCTCCCATGGAGACAATCGTAGAGATGCTGGATGTAGTCCTGTGGAACGGCTTGCCATGCCATTTCCACCTGGCGCCTCAGTTGGACCAGCGTTCGTGCTGGACTTGCAGACCGCGTGCGACGACGCTTCATCCAGTCCCAAACATGCTCAATGGGGGACAGATCCGGAGATCTTGCTGGCCAGGGTAGTTGACTTACACCTTCTAGAGCACGTTGGGTGGCACGGGATACATGCGGACGTGCATTGTCCTGTTGGAACAGCAAGTTCCCTTGCCGGTCTAGGAATGGTAGAACGATGGGTTCGATGACGGTTTGGATGTACCGTGCACTGTTCAGTGTACCCTCGACGATCACCAGAGGTGTACGGCCAGTGTAGGAGATCACTCCCCACACCATGATGCCGGGTGTTGGCCCTGTGTGCCTCGGTCGTATGCAGTCCTGATTGTGGCGCTCACCTGCACGGTGCCAAACACGCATACGACCATCATTGGCACCAAGGCAGAAGCGACTCTCATCGCTGATGACGACACGTCTCCATTCGTCCCTCCATTCACGCCTGTCGCAATACCACTGGAGGCGGGCTGCACGATGTTGGGGCGTGAGCGGAAGACGGCCTAACGGTGTGCGGGACCGTAGCCCAGCTTCATGGAGACGGTTGCGAATGGTCCTCGCCGATACCGCAGGAGCAACAGAGTCCCTAATTTGCTGGGAAGTGGCGGTGCGGTCCCCTACGGCACTGCGTAGGATCCTACGGTCTTGGCGTGCATCCGTGCGTCGCTGCGGTCCGGTCCCAGGTCGACGGGCACGTGCACCTTCCGCCGACCACTGGCGACAAAATCGATGTACTGTGGAGACCTCACGCCCCACGTGTTGAGCAATTCGGCGGTACGTCCACCCGGCCTCCCGCATGCCCACTATACGCCCTCGCTCAAAGTCCGTCAACTGCACATACGGTTCACGTCCACGCTGTCGCGGCATGCTACCAGTGTTAAAGATTGCGATGGAGCTCCGTATGCCACGGCGGTGCACAAATGCTGCGCAGCTAGCGCCATTCGGCGGCCAACACCTCGGTTCCTGGTGTGTCCGCTGTGCCGTGCGTGTGATCATTGCTTGTACAGCCCTCTCGCAGTGTCCGGAGCAAGTATGGTGGGTCTGACACACCGGTGTCAATGTGTTCTTTTTTCCATTTCCAGGAGTGTAATATTATACATCCAATAATCGAGATTTTTATAATTCAAAGTAGGTAGTCGTGTTACGCAAGAGAGTATATTAACAGGAACGTGAATTTGTCGAGCATGTACTTAAATATACTGGAATCTACCGCGTTACCTGTAACTTTCTAAGCGGAAAATACATCCCTTTCTCTTTTCACATTGTGCTCCCCAGACCAAGACACATTCTTAATTCCCGTCGACCAAATATCTGGGTGTAACGTTGCAAAGCAATACGAAATCGAACGAGTATGTGAGGACGGTAGTGGGAAATGCTAGTGATCGAGTTCAGTTTACTGGGAGAATCTTAGGAAAGTGTAGCTCATAAATAAGGGAGGCTACATGTAGAAAACAAGTGCGACTCATTCATGAGTACTGTTCGAGCCTTTGCAATCACTATCAGGTCGGATTAAAGGGAGACATCGAATCAATTCAGAGGCGTGCTATTAGATTATTTACCGTTGGGCTCGATAAACGCGCGAGTATGAGGGAGGCGTTCCGTGAACTGAAGTGCGGATCCCTGGATGAAAGATCGTGTTTTTTTTTTCTTCTCGAAACACTATTGAGGAAGCTTCGAGAACAGGTGTTTGCAGTTGACTGCAGATCGATTCGTTTGCCGCCAGCGTACATTTCCCGGAGGGATTGCGAAGACAAGATAAGGAAACATAGGTGTCATGCGGAGGCGTATAGACAGTAGTTTCTGCCTCCCGCCATTTGCAATTGTAACAGGAAAGAAAATGACTAGTGGTAGTGCAAGGTAGCCTCCGCCACTCACCGTACGGTGACTTATGGAGCTTGTATGTAGATGTAAGTGAACTGTGCTGTAGCGACGTACATTCAAGCTTGAAGCATTGGTACACATAGTTTGTGTCATTCATTATTTAGCCTTGATATCACATCTTAAACATGGTTGACTACACAAGCTCAACTGGCCAACAGAACATTTTTTGTGCCTCAAGGTTGCGCCAGTTCTCGCGTGACAAAAGAAAAAAAATCGAACATTTTTTTCAGACATCGTTAATGACAGATAGTAACACTGATGTGTAATTCAGCGTAGTATTCGTGGAGTTTGTTCACCCCCGTTAACCAGCAGTCTTTGAAGAGCAATTCAGATCTGCGAGATGCTCACGCTCACATATCAGGGTCCAGCTTATACTAGAAATTGAAAAACTTATACGGGCTGATTAAATTAGGTGAACGAATTCACTTTTTACGCGTACACTGGGCAATGACCATTTAGTAGCAGGCAGATGAGGACAAGAAATACGAGGAAAACGGCAAGTAACCGCAAAATGTTGGCGTAAAATATTTCCGCGCTACGAAATTACGCCAACCTACCTACCAAAAACATATTTTTTTGCAGATGGGAATCTGTACGATAATGCGAAGAAGGTCCAACAGCACCTAACGTTCTATAGAATAAGCACATAATCACAAGTATAAAATGTTTAAGCCTTCATTTCGCTTCAATAACTATTATAAGAACAATTTTTTCTAGACTTGCAGAAAACCTGATCCACAGAAAACGGCACGAATGTGCTGGAACACGCTTGGGAAGTAAAAAGATTAGTTATTTACGTAACAGGTGGAACCGAATTCAGATGTGCGTGCTTGCTTATATGACTGCTGTTAAAACATTTAAAAAACGCTTGATGATGTAAAAGGAACTTCCACTAGGCGATATCAAGTTAGCCAAGAAAGTAAATTTATAACTGTTCTTGAACCTGTCTCCTACACAAAAGTAACATATTATTCAGTTTAATGATATTCGAATTTGTAACCGCCGCCCAATGGAAACGTTGTCAGTTCACAGACGGAACACACTGCAAAAAAATACGGTGTCTCACAGAGAAGTCCTACATCTCAAAGGGGGCCTACATTGAACAAATGGGTGAAGAATAACACAAATACGAGTAAAACAAACAATCGATACATTTATATGGAATATGTGGCATTTCCAGTACACAGTTACCCCAACATAACAAGAAGTATAAATGAACACTTGATTTCTCAATTACTCATCGAAAATAATTAGTTGTTAAGAGAGTCTTCCAGCTACATTAAAGTAATTTGTTCACATAAATGAACTTAGCTGAAAAAAACTATTGCCGAAACTGGATAACTTTCCAGTTAAATTATTTTGCAAAACAAAGTCCTGAAACCTGTCAATCATAAAGCAGGGCTCACAGTGCAGTCTACTAAGGAACACTGTTATGAGACAGTGTCTCCACAGGGAGCAACTATTCGAGGTTTCTCTCAGAGTCATAGTTCTTTTATGTGGAATCATGTAGGTCCATCACAGCTCACGAGCTATCGCAAAAACAAACTTAGTACCCTCAGCAGATGTCATTTGCTAGACTCCTGTAAGAGATGAGTGATCCTACCTCTTACACAAGATACGGTTATCATTATAATGACATCAGATAATCTGCACACATACAGATAATATTGTGCCGCATTCCAATACCTCCGTTGTCTGTTGTACAGGGTGACAGGCTAATACGAGTCTAACAACCAGCGCCTCTTCAGATTCTAGGGGAGGCTCGTACACCAAAGACTTCACCTGAAGCACAGCAGCAGATCCGTAGAAAAGTTGTAAATATATAGCTTCTACGACCTCATTATGTATCGTATTGTTTTACCTCTGTTAAATGGAGGGTAGTTCATGATCGCCTATTTCTAATTTCGAAAAGTTAAGTAACAATATTTGCTTTAGAATATTAATTTGTATATTTAGGAGTGTAACTGTAGAGCTTGAGTGTCAATTGCGGAGCGGCAGGGAAGGTCCTTTTTGGCGATTGAACCAGGACACGGTAAGTATTTCGGCACTCGGTTGAATAAGGATATCTTATAGTTAGACTAAATGCAAGCTATGTACACGAATGATGTTTCGATGAGTACAGAAGGCAGCGTTTGTACAGGAGAACAAACCAGGTTTCATCACACTGAGGTGGCAAAAGTAATGGGATAGCGATATGCACATACACGTACTGCGGTAGTATCGCGAACACAAGGCATAAAAGGGCAGCACATTATCCTAGCTGTGATTTATGTGAAAAGGTTTCCGACGTTATTACGGCCGCACGACGGAAATTAACAGACTTTGAACGTGGAATGGTGGTTGGAACTAGACGCAAGGGACGTTATATTTCGGAAATCGTTAGGGAATTCAATTTCCGAGATCCATATTGTCAATAGTGTGCTGATAATACCAAATTTCAGGCATCAGTTCTCACTGCCGCAACAAAGTGGCCGACGGATTTCACTTAACGACCGAGGCTAGCGGCATTTGCGTATAGTTGTCAGTGCTAACAGACAAGCAACACTGCGCAGATATCAATGTGGGACTTACGACGAACGTACCCATTAGAACAGTGGCAGTGGCGTTAACAGGCTATGGCAGCAGACGAACGATGCGGGTGCCTTTGTTATCAGCAAGACATCGTCTGCAGCGCCTCTTCTGGGCTCGTGGCCATATCGGTTGGACCCTAAACGACTGGAAAACCGTGGTCTGGTCAGATGATTCCTGATTATGAGTTGATAAGAGCTGAGACAGCGTTCGAGTGTGGCGTAGACCCCACGAATCCATGGACCCAAGTCGTCAAAAAGGCACTGAGAGAGGTGGTGGTGGGTTCATTATTGTGTGGGTGTGTTTACATTAAATGGAGTCGGTTCTCTGGTCCAACTGAACAGATCATTGGCTGTAAGTGGTTAGGTTTGGCTACTTGCTGACCATTTGTAGCTAGTCTTGGTGTTCATCCTCCCGAACAGGTATGGGATTTTTAAGGATGACACTGTTCTACGTCACTGGGCCACAATATTTCGCGATTGGTCAGAAGAACATTCTGGACAATTCGAGCCAATAATTTGGCCCCTCAGATCGCTCGACATGGATCCCATCGAAAATTTATGGGACATAATCGAGATGTCTGTACAAAATCTTGCAACGGCGTCACATTCGCTATTATGGATGTCAGAAAAGCTCAATATTTGTGCTGGAAACTTTCAACAACTTTTTGACTCCATGCCATGTTGCGTTATCCCACAAGTATTAGGAGGTATCCCATTACTTCGTCATCAGTGGCTATTCGTGCTTCAGCAATGTCATGTTGCAAACGCGCGCTTTTAAACCAGCCAACATGCAGGGTAACGTTCAACCACTGACGATCTCAGAAGGCAAGCTGCTCCTGTTCCTGTTGTGCATGGATCCAGAGGACAGACTAACTACCGACACTTTTCCAGCACACATTCGGTGGCATCTCAAGATTTTCAAAGGCCTACTAGCTTAGGGCTGCGTTTCCACCAGCGAGATATTGATCTTTAGTCCGTCACAAAAGTGGGCTTTCTATGTTTGGCTAATAGTAGAGCCTTTCGCTAAAAATTCCTCCTCACTCCACCTCGTAAAAACATTCGTGAGAGCGGTGACTACAGGACGACCTAACAGCTTCCCACCTGCACAGTGGTTCCATGGGGTGTCAAAAGGTTGCCTTCTGGGCTCGGCCATGGCAATGGCCTTCTAAGAGTCCCTGGCTGTCCTAGCGCTCTGCTCTATCTCCAAGTCACTCAATGTGCTTCCAGAAAATTCCCTTACTTTCAGTCAGCGTGAAAATCTGTTTTAGGTTACTACAGAAATTGACGGTTACTTGCAAATTTATTAACAATTCATTTTTTCAACTGTAATTAATCATTCAGGTCAAGGGTGGGTCTCTTACACGAATTTATGTAAATTTACATTTGTTGCGAGGGACGGTACTCTTCGTTACTACTCTTCCTCTTACTGTTGTTACGTGAAGATAATATTATTTTGTTGAACGCGCCACTGTTTTCCTGCCACCACCTACATTCCTCAACATATGTTATTATTGTCGCTGGTGGGCGCTGAGCTGCAACCAGATGTCTCATCTAGCTGCAGTATCCTCGTATGTCACACGTCGTACGTCGACTAGTTTTGTAGTGTATTTCCAAAAAATGGTTCAAATGGCTCTGAGCACTATGGGACTCAACTACTGTGGTCATTAGTCCCCTAGAACTTAGAACTACTTAAACGTAGCTAACCTAAGGACATCACACACATCCATGCCCGAGGCAGGATTCTAACCTGCGACCGTAGCAGTCGCACGGTTCCGGACTGCGCGCCTAGAACCGCGAGACCACCGTGGCCGGCAGTGTATTTCCAAATATACACATCAGCTTAATGCACTAATGGACATTAAAATTGCTACACCACGAAGATGACGTGCCAGAGATGCGAAATTTAACCGAGAAGAAGAAGATGCTCTGATATGCAAATGTTTAGCTTTTCAGAGCATTCACACAAAGTTGACACCGGTGGCCACACCTACAACGGGCTGACATGAGGAAAGTTTCCAACCGATTTCTCATACACAAACAGCAGTTGACCCGCGTTGCCTGGTGAAACGTTGTTGTGATGCCTCGTGTAAGGAGGAGAAATGCGTACCACCACGTTTCCGACTTTGATAAAGGTCGGATTGTAGCCTATCGTGATTGCGTTTTATCGTATCGCGACATTGCTGCTAGCGTTGGTCGAGATCCAATGACTGTTAGCAGCACATGGAATCTGTGGGTTCTGGAGGGTAATACGGAACGCCGTGCTAGATTCCAACGGCCTCGTATCACTAGCAGTCGAGATGACACGCATCTTATGCGCATGGCTGTAACGGATCGTGCAGCCACGTCTCGATCCCTGAGTCAACAGATGGGGACGTTTGCAAGACAACAACCATCTACAGAAACAGTTCGACGACGTTTGCAGCAGCATGGACTTTCAGCTCGGAGACCATGGCCGCGGTTACCCTTGACGCGGCATCACAGACAGGAGCGCCTGCGATGGTGTACTCAACGACGATCCTGGGTGCACGAGTGGCAAAACGTCATTTTTTCGGATGAATCCAGGTTCTGTTTACAGCATCGTGATGGTTTCATCCGTGTTTGGCGACATCGCGATGAACGCCCATTGGAAGCGTGTATTCGTCATCGCCATACTGGCGTATCACCCGGCGTGATGTTATGGGGTGCCACTGGTTACACGTCTCGATGACCTCTTGTTCTCATTGACGGCACTTTGAACAGTGGACGTTACATTTCAGATGTGTTACGACCTTTGGCTCTACACTTCATTCGATTCCTGCGAAATCCTACATTTCAGCGCATAATGCACGACCGCAAGTTGTAGGTCCTGTACGGGCCTTTCTGGCTACAGAAAATGTTCGAATGCTGCCCTGGCCAGCACATTCTCCAGATCTCTCACCAATTGAAGACGTTTGGTCAATGGTGGCCGAGCAACTGGGTCGTCACAATACTCCAGTCACTACTCTTGATGAACTGTGGTATCATGTTGAAGCTGCATGGGCAGCTGTACCTGTACACGCCATCCAAGCTCTGTTTGAATCAATGCCCAGGCGTATCAATGCCGTTATTACGGCCAGAGGTGGTTGTTCTGGGCACTGATTTCTCAGGATCTATGCACCCAAATTGCGTGAAAATGTAATCACATGTCAGTGCTAGTATAATATGTTTGTCCAATGAATACCCCTTTATCATCTGCATTTCTTCTTCGTGTAGCAATTTTAATGGCCAGTAGTGTACATTTATCATAGAATTGATTAGACTGAAAATGCTCTCCAGCTCCATACATCTAGATGGCAACGTACTTCTAAGATATAACAGCTGTAACAGACAACGGCAGCAGTGGGGGAATGTATAATTTCCAAATTATACCTAAATGCTACATACATCCAACAGTAATGAAGATATTCAGTATCTCCTTATTAAGATCAAATCCCTTAACAGAAAGATGCTAAATTATGTCTGCTATAAACGTGCAAAGGTATGTACTGTGGACGGTTTCTGAACTGTCATTCCACGCCTCCAATTGCCATGCGAGAATAAAATTATTACCTTCGATACTAACATACATTTTATGTAAATAGTCGCACCGTTATCAAACCCAAGTGTCTGTGTGTGTGTTTCCTCAAATGTGACGCTACTTCAACATGCACCACCCATCATAAACCCAAAAGACGTAACCTGATTGATCATCTACATCCAAAAACACAATGAGTTCGCACCCACCACTCATTAGTATCCCACACGTCTGCTCACGACGTAAGTTTAATGACATACTGGCTAAAATACCCAAGAAACAAACCGAAACTAATTACATTCGGTACTTTTAAAGACCTAAAGTTCCTCCAAAGAAATGGCTCTGAGCACTATGGGACTTAACATCTGTGGTCATCAGACCCCTAGAACTAAGAACTACTTAAACCTAACTAAGCTAAGGACATCACACACATCCATGCCCGAGGCAGAATTCGAACCTGTGACCGTAGCGTTCGCGCGTTTCCAGACTGAAGCGCCTAGAACCGCTAGGCCACACTGGCCGGCGAAGATTGAGTAAGCATATAGTGTAGAATACATGAATGAGATTAGAATTATGTAGTAACAACCTGGAGTCGTATAGCTGGAGATTACCATGCATAGAAGAATCTCTAAGAGACCTTTATCTATCAATAAAAGTCAAATGTGCAATGCCTATCACACATAATGGCCTAATAAAAGTTTGAGTGTAACAAAATTGTAACAATAGAGATTATTAAAATACAAATTAGTATCAAGGTTAATTTAGCTTTTAACGCACGAAAAAATTAACTCGTGTGTGAGGTACAATCAGTGCGATATACGCGGAACACTGAAGATAAACCCAATTCTCACAGCCCAATACGGCAACTGTGTCAGAGAACTACATGGGCGCTGACGACTTTACGTTGTATGTCAATATCGAAATTCTAGTGTCGCATTCTTCTGGGAGTCTTTGGTTACGGCAGCAGTATAAATTCGCGATTAAACGAGATAGCGGTTTCAGCCTAGACAGACCGGGGAATCTGGTGCAAAGACGTCGCTACAGTGCAGCTCCTATTAGTGCATCGACCTCATTGGTTGGATCGAGTGCCTGACCACAGATTCATTTTATATAAAGCCCTCTGCGCCTGTCAACATCTCCAGATTTTGTGTGTTCTATGCGCGTAAGCGCAGTGTTGCCGCTTTGATCTTTAAAACAACGGACATCAGTCCTGGAGCAGTCGGTAAGATCACTCGGAAGATGGCCGAAAGGTATATGGCCGAAATTTTTATACATAGCTGGTGTCGACTGGCCTTTTAACGGAATATTTTGACGGCTGCCCGCTATGGCTTGTGTAGCGGCGCTGAGCCCAGGCGGTGGCATATCTGCAAGTTGATTGGAGGTCCACCAACCCCAGTATATAGGTCTGTATCTTTGTGTTGTTGATGATTAACTTGATCATGAACATGACTAGAGTCACGTGGACACTGTCGTGATAGCGTTAATATTGGCACCAGTCCGAGACATTAGCGACATGCCTTTTTTGTGGCAGGCACGACATATTGTGTCACGATACGGGCGCTGACGCCTAACGTGCCTGCGCACGCAGTCCGTACGTTATAACCGGGGCTCTGAGCTGTGCGTTTGGTTGACAGCATCGATGCGGAGAGGAGGCTTCTGTCTGCAGCAGCATAGGTTGGACAAGGTAGCCAACGTACTCTACGCTCACTCTCCTGAACGTCTACTGGCGATGGAGGACGCTGTTTGCTGACTTCTGATCTGACAGCACTATTGCCTGTTGTTGCCGTAAGGGCAAACGGTGTTGACTCGGAAACGAGGACAAGATACTACCATGCACGCCGGCTACATCGCAGACTTACTGGCAATTGTGCTGCTTCTAACCCATAACTCAACGATTGCTGCACCGAGGGTACTACACTGCCCAACAGAATAAAAGGATTATGTTTTCGAATCCCGTAATTCTCACCCATTGCGACGCTTAACGTTGAAAATTGACTCGAAGGAGCGTATAATCTCTTTAATGGCGCATAAAAGTTACCGTCGGACTCGAAGACGCTTCGGACAGTGTCGACACTGCCGAAGGTAAGGCCACAACACAGAAGTTCATGTGAAGTGTTGTTGTTGTTGTGGTCTTCAGTCCTGAGACTGGTTTGTTGCAGCTCTCCGTGCTACTCTATCCTGTGCAAGCTTCTTCATTTCCCAGTACCTACTGCAGCCTACATCCTTCTGAATCTGCTTAGTGTATTCATCTCTTGGTCTCCCTCTACGATTTTTACCCTCCACGCTGCCCTCCAATACTAAATTGGTGATCCCTCGATGTCTCAGAACATGTCCTACCAACTTCTAGTCAAGTTGTGCCACAAGCTCCTCTTCTCCCCAATTCTATTCAATACGTCCTCGACGACGGTTCGATCCCGCGTCCGCCCAACCTGATTTAGGTTTTCCGTGATTTCCCTAAATCGCTCCAGGCAAATGCCGGAATGGTTCCTTTCAAAGGGCACGGCCGACTTCCTTCCCCGTCCTTCCCTAATACGATGAGACCGATGACCTCGCTGTCTGGTCTCCTTCCCCAAAACAACCCAACCTCAACCCAATACCTCCTCATTAGTTATGTGATATACCCAACTAATCTTCAGCATTCTTCCGTAGCACCACATTTCGAAAGCTTCTATTCTCTTCTTATCTAAACTATTTATCGTCCACGTTTCACTTCCGTACATGGCTACACTCCATACAAATACTTTAAGCAAAGACTTCCTCACACTTAAATCTGTACTCAATGTTAACAAATTTCTCTTCTTCAGAAACGCATACCGTGCCATTGCCAGTCTACATTTTATATCATGTCTCCTTCGATCACCATCAGTTACTTTGCTCCCGAAATAGCAAAACTCATCTACTTCCTTAAGTGTCTCATTTTCTAATCTAATTCCCTCAGCATCACCTGATTTAATTCAACTACATTCAGTTATCGCCGTTTAGCTTTTATTCACTTTCACCTTATATCCTCCTTTCAAGACACTGTCCATTCCGTTCAACTGCTCTTCCAGGTCCTTTGCTGTCTCTGATATAATTACAATGTCATCGTCGAACCTCAAAGCTTTTATTTCTTCTCCATGGATTTTAATTCCTTCTCCAATTTTGCTTTTTTCCCTTTACTGCTTGCTCAATATACAGATTGCATAACATCGGGGATAGGCTAGAACCGTGTTTCACTCCCTTGACAACCACTGCTTCCCTTTAATGACCCTCGACTATTATAACTGCTATCTGGTTTCTGTACGAATTGTAAATAGCCTTTCGCTCACTGTATTCGAGCCCTTACATCTTCAGAATTTGAGAGAGAGTATTCCAGCCAACATTGTCAAAAGCTTTCTCTGAGTCTACAAATGCTAGAAACGTGAGTTCGCCTTTCCTTAATCTTTCTTCTAAGCTAAGTCGTAGGGCCAGTATTGCCTCACGTGTTCCAGCATTTCTACGGAATACAAACTGATCTTCCCCGAGGTCGGTTTCTACCAGTTTTTTCCATTTGTCTGTAAAGAATTTGTGTTATTAATTTGCGGCAGTGACTTATTAAACTGATATTTTGGTAATTTTCACATCTGTCAACACCTGCTTTCTTTAGGATTGAAATCATTACATTCTTCTTGAAGTTTGAGGGTATTTCACCTGTCTAATACATCTTGCTCACCCGATGGTAGAGTTTTATCACGGCTGGCTCTTCCAAGGCTATCAGTAGTTCTAATGGACAGTTGTCGACTCCCAGCGCCTTGTTTCGACTTAAGTCTTTCAGTGTTCTGACAAATTCTTCACGCAGTACCGTATCTCCCATCTCATCTTCATCTACGTCCTCTTTCATTTCAATAACATTGCCCTCAAGTACATCGCCCTTACAGAGAGCCCCAAATACTTCTTCCACCTTTCTGCCTTCCCTTCTTTGCTCATAACTGGTTTTCCATCTGAGCTCTTGATATTCATACAAGTGGTTCTCGTTCCTCCAAAGTTCTCTTTAATGTTCCTGTAGACAGTATCTATCTTACTCCAAGTGATATATTCCTCTACATCCCTAAATTTGTCCTCTAGCCATCCCTGCTTAGCCATTTTGCCCTTCCTGTCGATCTCATTTTTGAGAGGTTTCTATTTCTTTTTGGCAGCTCCATTTACTGCATTTTTATATTTTTTCCTTCCCTCGATTAAATTCAATATGTCTTCTCTTACCCAATGATTTCTACTAGCCCTCGTATTTTTACCTACTTGATCCTCTGCTGCATTTACTCTGCTGCTTTCATCTCTCAAACCTACCCATTCTTCTTCTAATGTGTTTCTTTCCTCCGTTCTTGTCAGTCTTTACCTAATGCCCTCTCTGATACTGGCTACAACCCCTGATCCTTTGTTTTATCTAGGTCTCATCGTCTTAAATTTCCATCTTTTTGCAGTTTCTTCAGTTTCAGTCTACAGTTCATAACCAATGGATTGTGTGGTCAGAGCCCACATCTGTCACTGTAAAAGTCTTACAGTTTAAAACATGGTTCCTAAATCTCTGTCTTACCATTACATAATCTATCTGAAACCGTCCAGTGTCTCCAAGCCTCTTGCACGTATACAAACTTCTTTGAACCAAGTGTTAGCTATGATTAAGTTGTGCTCTGTGCAAAATTCTAATAGACGGCTTCCTCTTTCATTTCTTTGCCTCAATCCATATTCACCTACTACTTTTCCTTCTCTTCCTTTTCTGCTATCGAATTCCAGTCCCCCACGAATATTAAATTTTCGTCTTCATTTACTATCTGAATAATTTCTTTTATCTCATCATATATTTCTTCAATCTCTTCGTCATCTGCGGATCTAGTTGTGCAACTGATAGTGTGCACAGGCCTGCTGCAGCATCCAAACTGCTGTCGAGATTGTACTACTGTAGTAACTGAAGATCCATGTAATTTGCAGCTGAAGATGGGTGCAAACCCGAAATGCATATTGGCGTAAATAATAAAACGCTTTAAAAAGTGGCTGGTTGCCGTATTTTTTCAGTGAAATATTATTTAAGTGTATACAAAAGCTCTCGTGTCATACTTCGCTTGCACATTCCTGACGATACCCTTGTCTCTAATGAACACTCGCCACCGATGACAACACACTGGTGGTATAAATGACTGCTTAAAAACGATAAGAAAGCGCTTTGACATTCGAGATCCTAAATATTACTTTCCTTGCCGTGGAGAAGGAAGCAGAGGCAGACACATGTGCCAAGTTTCATTTGCATCCTCAAAACATATAAACGCTGCGGGAGAAGACACTGCTGGCAGCGTTACCTTTTGTTTCGTAAACAACTGTTGCAGTTCACTGTGCTAATGCTGCTGTTGTTGTTGCTGTTGCAGTTGCTGACGTTGTTGTTGCAAGGCTAATTACTGGTTCCACTAGTCATTTACACCGTGAGTTAAGTCCACGGCGCCATTCTAGTATCACACCAGTGCGCACACTTAAAAAGTTCGAATTCACGATCGTGAGCAACGGAGTTGCGACCACTTTGAGCTCAAACACCGACTTCCCTGCCGGACTGCGTTTAACGGTGTCCAGACCAGAGAACTCAGGAATAGTATGCCAAGAAACTCCCTCATAGAATTACCTCTTGTCACACTACCACAGAGATAAATGTGCATATATTTTTGGCAAAAAAGTGAGTATTCTGTCTTGTGGTACTGCCACAGAGACAACTGTGCATACACAGTATTTTTTGACAAAAAAGTGCGCATTCTTTTGACAAAATATATCCTCCAAGCAGAGACGGATGCCACTGCAAAACATGGCAGCTATAAGAAATGCAGTAAGGTTATTTTACGAGGCAGGCACCAGGCACGTAATTTACTTCCTGTATTTTTGGCTAGTTATGTTATGTAAATGTAAAAAGTTATTACACACATCAAAAACAGTTTTGCATCACCCCAGTTCCCAGAACGTCTGAAGATAGACGTTGACTGAGGATATTGTGTCACAGACACAGTCCCTTGGACTGTTCAGAGATGTCACTAAACCCGCCCAAGGATGTAAACAACCACCCATGAACAGTGCTTATTCGAGGGAGTCTGACAGCCGAACAGTTCGAGTCATTCCACCGGGAAGGAGGTACACGACTCGTGTTGTCTGTAGTTCAACCATGCCTAGACGTTCAACACCGTGGTTCGATCGCGTCCGCATTGCTACTTTGTGCCAGGAAGGGCTCTCAACAAGGGACGTGTCCAGGCGTCTCGGAGTGAACCAAAGCGAAGTTGTTCGGACATGGAGGAGATACAGAGAGACAGGAACTGTCGGTGACATGCCTCGCTCAGGCCGCCCAAGGGCTACTACTGCACTGGACAAACGCTTCCTTCGGATTATGGCTCGGAGGAACGACGACAGCAACGCCACCATGTTGAATAATGCTTTTCGTGCAGCAGCAGGACGTCGTGTTACGAATCAAACTGTGCGCAATAGCCTGCATGGTACGCAATTTCACTCCCGACGTCCATGGCGAGCCCTATCTTTGCAACCACGACACCATGCAGCGCGGTACAGATACTCCCAACAACATGTCGAATGGACCGCTCAGAAGTGGCATCACGTCCTCTTCACCGATGAGTGTCGCATATGCCTTCAACCAGACAATCATCGGAGACGTGTTTGGAGGCAACCCGGTCAGGCTAAACGCCTTAGACACAATGTCCAGCGACTGCAGCAAGGTGGAGGTTCCCTGCTGTATTGGGGTGGCATTATGTGGGGGCCGACTTACGCTGCTGGTTGTCATGGAAGGCGCCATAACAGCTTTACGATAAGCGAATGCCATCCTCCGACCGATAGTGCAACCATATTTGCAGAATATTGGCGAGGCATTCGTCTTCATGGACGACAATTCGCGCCCCCATCGTGCACATCTCGTGAATGACTTCCTTCAAGATAACGACATCGCTCGATTGGAGTGGGCAGCATATTCTCCAGACATGAACCTTATTGAACATGCCTGGGATAGACTGAAAAGGGCTGTTGATGGACGACGTGACCCACCAACCACTCTGAGGGGTCTACGCCGAATCGCCGTTGAGGTGTGCGACAATCTGGACCAACAGTGCTTTGATGAACTTGTTGATAGTATGCCACGACGAATACAGGCATGTATCAACGCAAGAGGACGTACTACTGGGTATTAGAGTACCGGTGTGTACAGCAATCTGGACCACCACCTCTGAAGGTCTCGCTGTATGGTGGTACAACATACAATGTGTGGTTTTCATGAGCAATAGAAAGGACAGAAATGATGTTTATGTTGACCTGTATTCAAATTTGCTGTACAGGTTCCGGAAATCTCAGAACCGAGGTGAAGAAAAACTGTTTTTGATGTGTCTATAATCTGCAAAACAAACAGAAACATTAAAGATGTTAACATGTGAAGAGAAGAATGCATTTGTGGCACAATATGGTATAGAGTTGAAAAATATCTCCCTCAAACAAACTGAATGGGTGGCACATATAGTGTTATGAAATCTAAAGCATATATTACTTGTTGTAGAAGTAAGTGTGGGAAGGTTTACCCGTATTGCGAGGAAAATAAAATGGCATGAGTTCAGTGACAGACTTGCGAAAGACGTTATTTTATTCACTTTATGTTTCCAGTAGAAACTAGAACACAACTAATAACGGTAGTTCATTGTTTACTTCACGCAATTGGATATCACATGCATATATAGTCGCGGTCATTTCCTCATAAGTAAGTTACCATTTATAGCGCTGCCCTAGCTGCTTGAGTCCAAAATGGCGGCCGTCCTTATATGGTGGTACTTTTTGGTTCAGGCCTTTCAGGGCTTTATATACAAATATCGTAGAGTGCAGTGGATCTAATCTTTTTCCAGTGTAAATCGGTTCCGCATTAACGCATTTGCATGTCTGTCAAATTTCGCTGCCATACGGTAATCACAGCACACACTAGACCTCCGTGAGTAGTTTCATTTCAGTTATAACCAACTGGTTTTTTCCGTAGTGGGTTCAGCCGGATTTTGACTGTTTCGTGGAATTTCAAAATTGATTTTTCAGAAAATCGCTAGTATGTCTCGAGGGCTGACTGTTCATTGGAAGGAAGGTCTATCAATCTCTCGTTTCACTAACAACAAATAACAAGGCGTGAAATAGAAATATTCCTCTAGTAAACTCTGTGTTAGGACATTTATTATTTTACACCAGCTACACCCAGCCGTCAATTTAAGTTACCTTCTTGGAAGTATGGGATCAGCAACTGGGCAGTGCGACGGGTGTGTGTCCGGCTCCTGGACACAAACGCACTTTAAGGCCGGTCACACACTTTGTTTAAGCCTAGGTTCGGTGCAGATCATTATATAGTCTCACCTCCATCGCGGCTGCTGTAAAAATATTGAACCTATCGACTAATTTCGAATCACCAACATTCCCGTGTATTTCAAGCACGCAATAAACCGATGTTTACGATTTCTTTCTTACCATGAATATGTGTCACATCAAATTATATAACTGTTTGTGTTTTCCGGAAATGATTACACAGGAAAGTTATATAACCGTCTAGAAATACTGAATATGTTAAAATATTTCCTACAGAAGTGCTTAATGCAAAAGAAAAGGACATTGAAAGTGATATGCACAATATCCTGTTCTTCTTCTTTGCGAAGGATCACATGAGTCACTTAAATTAAACACCAACAGATTTTATTTCGTCCATTATTCGAAGAAATGAACGCAATTTCTTTGGACCATTTGTGTATGTTGTTTGGTTTTCGCCTGTTGCTCTGAACGCTTGTTGCATGACTTTCTTCATTGTACACGAAATGTATTCGCAGTTGCGAATATGGATAACCATCACGTGTATAATGGAATGACGAGAATGAAAACTTATTCCGGATCTTGACTCGAAATCGGATTTCCCGTCCATTGCGAGTGGTCGCTTATCATTAGGCTGTCCGAGCACGCTACACTGGCAGACCCAAACTTCCATATGTCGTCAACCATGCGTCTACAAGCTGCACTCCCACAACCATTAAGTGAGTTCTCCTACAGAGAGGACATTCTAATTGAAATTCACTTGCCCAGTGTCTGCGGGTAAATACGATATTGCAGTGCCTTTGTTTTTCAGAACCACGACGACTCATACTTCTGAAAAACACAGGCATTGCAATATCGTATTTGTTCTTTGTATTTCGATTCGACAATCTGGTGATACCGCGAGGACGTGCTGATTAGTAATGCCTCCGAATTTTTTATTGTGTTCTCTTTATAGGTTGAGGTATTACGCGTATTGCATATTACGAAGGTCACTCCAAAAGAAATGCACACTATTTTTTAAATCCTCTTTTATTCTACATGTTTGAAAGTTTTACAGTGTGTAGATACATCCTTTAGGAACAATATTTTCATTTCACCACATAATTTCCATCCCTCTGAACTGCCTTACGCCATCTTGGAACAAGCGTCTGTATACAGTAAAATTCTGTACCAGCCTGTTGGAGCCACTGTTTGGCAGCGTGCACAAGGAAGTCATCATCTTCAAACCTTGTTCCACGAAGACAGTCTTTCAGTTTCCCAAAGAGATGATAGTCACATGGAGCCAGGTCAGGACTGTAAGGCGGGTGTTTCAGTGTTGTCCATCCGAGTTTTGTGGTCGCTTCGATGGTTTTTTGACTGACTTGTGGCCGTGAATTGTCGTGCAACAGCAAAACATCCTGCTTTTGCCGGTGTGGTCGAACACGACTCGGTCGAGCCTGAAGTTTCTTCAGTGATGCGTCTGTCAGCAGTCACTAATTCGTTAAATCTCTGCACATTGTCTGGACTGTGTGCAGTACGAGGCCTGCTGCTGAGAGGACAATCCTCAATATTGCCGTGCCCGCTTTCATCATGTAACCTGCTTGCCCACCGACAACCTGTACTGCGATCGACAGCAGCATCTCCATACATCTTTTTCAACCTCTTGTGGATGTTTCCCACTGTCTCGTTTTCACAGCATAGGCATTCTATGACAGCACGTTGCTGCTGATGAACGTCAAGTGTAGCAGCCATCTTGAGGACATGCTGTGACGGCGCCATTCACGGGAACAGCTTGAACTAAGTTTGAAAACAAGCGGGAAGGATGTATCTACACACTGTAAAACTTTCACACATGCAGATTGAAAACTGTATTTTTACAAAGATAGTGTGCATTTCTTTTGGAGTGACCCTAGTACTCGGTCGACTTATTCGCTTCGCGGGCGCAAGTTGCAACCCTCTGTCGCTAGAGGGCTCCGAACCGTAGCGTGTAACATGACTCTGTGTAACGTAACTACTTTGGTGCGTGAGAAGCGGCGTGCTGTAACCCCTCAAAAAACTGAAAGCACGAATTCGAAGAGTTCGTTCCCACATGGAGTGCTCTCTCCTACGCCGTGACAACATCAGACCACATACGAGTGCTGTGGCACATTCAACAATCCGACGCCTCGCTATCAGAGTCATCGCACGCTCTTCATGCAGTCCCGACTTGACCTCATCCGATTGGCGTAGAGAGGAGCTATCCTGATTCCCTTAGCCATACCCTTAATTTGTTAGTTCGTTAGTTATTTCACGTTCCATAGAACATTTGACGTCTTTTATCGAAATGATACGGAAGAAGTCAGTTTACAGGATATGTATACATGGTTAGTGTAAACATTTATTGACATAGTTTTAGTCTTACTAATGCAGCTACACTTAAAACACGGTTTTTTCCCTCTTTTTTTAAAGTTATACCAGTTTTTCCATTGGAATAGAAAAAGGATTTGTCCAGGAGAGAAGATTTTAGGTTAAATTTAAGATTTACTTTGGTACCTTATTGGCCAAATGATCGAAGTTTTTTTTTTTGCGTACTGAACTCCTTTCCGAGCCACAGACAGCTTTGGTAATGGGTAATGAAGGTCGTTTTTTCCTCTAGTGTTGTGGGTATGGACCTTCCTTTTCTTCCCAAATTGTTATGGATTATGTATGACGAATTTCACTACCGAAAATATGTATCATTATTCTTACTGCCCGCTTTTGTGCAGTCAAGTCCTATAAGACTTTACTGGGTGTAAATGTGCAAAATATGTCAGTAGGTTGATTTCTTCTGGTCAATATGAGCAATCACACGGTGATCAAAGTAGCTGAATATAATTGTTCAGAAGCTCGGAAATAAGCTTCTTCCAGTTCAAGTTTTCATCACTAAGTACATCGACAAATATGTAGCATTCTACTCTATTTAATGACTCCTGCTCATATGCTGTATCCGTTGTTGGTATGACTATTTGTTCTACACAACTTAATCTGGTGTGTTTTTTTCAAAATTTAAGGAGACTCCGTTTCCTGAGAACCACTTCACAATTCTTTAGAAAATATGATTTATCATCTCTTTTGTTTTATAATACTAGTATTTTATGAAAGAAGTATCAATTCTGCTTGTTTAATGTTAAGTGGAATGTTATTTACGTAGCCGCGCAGGGTAGCCGCTTGGTCTTAGGCGCCTTGCCACTGTTCGCTCGGTTCCCCCCGTCGGAGGTTTCAATACTCCCTCGGTCATGGGTGTGTGTGTTGCCCTTAGCATAAGTTAGTTTCAGTTAGATTAAGTAGTGTGTAAGCCTAGGACCGATGACCTCAGCAGTCTGGTCCCATAGGAACTTACCACCAAAAAGTCATTCAACTATTTAAGGAATAGGAATGGATCCGCAATTGAACCCTCTACGGCTACTTCATGATTTCTCGCAAGACAGTAAAATTTTCTACCCTTCCAACACTGTTTCTATTATTCAGCTTAATTTTAACGTTCCCTATGTTAAGAATGATTCAAACCGGCTACAAATAGAGCTACCAATTCCAAAAACGTTTTTCTAATAGAGTGACGTGCTCTGCGTAATCAAACCCCTTGTAAAGACCACAAAAAATACAAACTGGCGATATTTTATTATTTAACATTTCTACTATTTGATGACAACAAATAGGTAGATTTCTCAGTCAGCAACCCTTCTGGAACCCATATTGCGATGTGCTAAGTAAATAGTTTTTACTTAAACGTGAGATTACACTTGAGTATATAACTCTTCCTAATATTTCTGAAAAAGATATCAGTTACGAAATAGGACGCTAATTATTTAAGCTTTCCTTGTCACCTTTATTATAAGAGGTTTAAGAATTACGTATTTTATCCTGCCTGGAAAAATTGCTTGTGCCAGTGATGCATTACACATACCATTATGGACACTACTTAACAACTTTCCCAAATACTGATTTAAATTCCATCAACACCAAATGAGCTTTTGTTTTTTAGAATTTTAATAATTTTGTTAATTTTAGTAAAGGATATTGGTGTTACTTCTAATTATGTAAAGTTTTATAGAATGACGTTTGTAATATATTCTCTTGCTTCTTCAACTGAATTACTGAATCATATTTACACTGATTGTGAAACCACTTGTACCTTGGGAATTATCAATCACAACACTGTCATTTAATTGTCATGGTACTTTGTAAACTGGGTGGCTGTCCTCTCTTCTGTTTGATACTATCTAAGACAGTTTTAATCTTACTATCCGAATTATTACTTTCTGTCAGGATGTGCATACTTTTTGACTTTTTAATGATGTTTCTTAAAATATTACAGTATTTTTGATGTATCTAAATTTCACTCCTCCTCATACATGATTATTTAATTCCATCAGTTATACATTCTTCATTTTTTAAACAGATCCTCTGTATAATTTTTAGGAAAACAACTTTCAATTATTGACATAAGTTTACTATGGAATAAATTGAACTTGTCCTTAACATCTCTCTCTATATATACATTATCCCATTTCACTTCTTTTAATTTGTTTTTAAAACATTTTATCTTGTTCTCATTAACAAGCCTCACTGCTTTGTATGAATCCGCCTCAAGGCTGTAAGATGCCATACTGTTTATTTCCATTGTGCATCATGATTACATAGTCCATTAACAATTGTGTACACATTAATTGTTTCATCTTGAACAATACCAGGAAAAATATTATGAATCTGCGTACTGCTAGCTTGCTGCACACTAGTTGCAAAATTGACTATTGAAGTTAGATTGAAGCATCCAAATAATCATTCTAGTTCATTTTTCCGTCTGTAGTTTTTAAGAAATCTACATTGAAAATTGTACCGATTACTAAATGAATGAAATTTTCACTCTGCAGCGGAGTGTGGGCTGATATGAAACTTCCTGCCTGATCAAAACTGTGCGTCGGACCGACACTCGAACTCGTGACCTTTGCCTTTCGCGCACAAGTGCTCTACCGTCTGAGCTACCCAAGCACGACTCACGACCACTCCTCACAGCTTCAATTCCGCCAGCGGCTCGCCTTCTACGTTCCAAACTTCACAGAAGTTCTCCTTCGAACCTTCCAGAAGGTGGGAGACGAGGTACTGGCGGAACTAAAGCTGTGAGTACCGGGCGTGAGTCGTGCTTGGGTAGCTCAGTCGGCAGAGCACTTGCCCGTGAAAGGCAAATGTCACGAGTTCGAGTCTCGGTCCGACGCACAGTTTTAATCTGACAGAAAGTTTCAGATTACTAGCTGTTCCTTCTTTTCCGAGAGGAAGCTCATTAGTGGGTCTAGAGTTTTCATAAGTAGCTGAAAGTTTGCTAGATCTGATCTGTAGATCGTTACAATTATCAGAGAAGCATTCTGCAGTAACAACTCACAAGCACAAGGTTTTAAGTTCTAATCAACACCAAAACCGTATTTTTCAATATATTTGACTTTGTGTCCAATTTCTACATGTGTCACAACTCCTTATTCCATTTAAATTCTAAACAAAAATGAGGACAGTCTACAACCTCTGATACACTGTGGCTACTCGATGTTCACAGAACTCAGGCACAGAAAACCTAGGCCTATAACTTCTGAATTTTCCTTGACTTTTAGGCATACATGAACGTCATCTATCTTTGTTTTTCAACCCCTAATTTTCTGATGATAGAAATCAATTTTATATTTATGTAAATTGTTCCATATATTCTAATCTCTTTCAGTACGGTGTCTTTAACCTGACGGTAACCTAAGAAATGTGCCCGTTTCACTCAAGTAATCATGCGTGCTTGTTTCCTCCCTCTCCCTTTCTGCAAGGTGCTCAGCAAATCTTTCCTTCCCTCTCCTATTCAGGTTCGGACCCTGATTTGTGATTCTTCACCTCGCAATTGCAACAATACGCACGCCGCAGAAATGAGACCCCATTTCAGTCAAAAGCAATACGCTCAGCCCTTTGTTAACATGGCCAACAGCCTTGTTACGCCAGGGCTGGTCTTGGCACTATAAAACCTAAACAAACACCATACGAGATTGTGCTCTTGCTCCTCCTTTTTCCTCTAGATCACATTTAATGGCATATCCTGAGTTGCTGGCCAGGCTGTTTCCTGCTCCTCCTACTGTAAGTGTCTGATATTCTACACCAAAGTCTCTGCAGAAGACCTCTATGATCTGTGTCACCTAGTTAAACCTGGAAATAGATTTCACGGTGCTTACGACCTGGTATTCTGCAACTAGCTGTTCCCGAAGCATTTGGCCTACACCTTTCCTGTGATTTCTACCTAGCAGCAAGAATCTTTTCATTCTAAGTGACTTTTCTATGGACCTAGACTTAATGTCGTTTCTAGGAGGCTACTCCACTCTACCGTGCTATAAACTGGTAGAGGCTCTTCTCCAACTTCAGGTAAAAAATGGAACTGATTGCTAACCGGAATTTGGGAAATGATTCCTTTCTCCTTTTCCCTACTACTTTTCGTCTTCTCCCAGTTCCCATTCTCTCTTTACCCCTTCGAACTATCTAATTCAGAATATGCCATTTGCAATTCTGCCTAAAGGGCACAAATCTGTCTGAAATGTTCCACTATTATCTTGTCTCGAATACAGTCTACGATGTCGTGAAAAAGCCTAATTTCACATTTTATTGTCTTCCCCGCTACGCTAAGCTCAGTGAAACAGCAACCCACAGGTCGGACGTCTTTTTCCCATACTAACTGGGCTATGACAACATCCATACATGTAACACATGACGCTACTCTTATAATACACTGGAAAGCACTGCAACACACTTCAGCTGCAATAAATCAATAATTAGTAAACATTTATCTTTCCGTGAGTTTTGGAATCAACTTCTAGGTGGCAGGTGGACGAAAACACACGAGAATGTAAACAGCAGAAAGGTGTTCGCTGAACGTTAAGTTATAGGTAGCAGGAGACACGAAGTGATTGAACACTAAAAAACACGTTAGTTTATTAACAAAACTCTTAAACTGACGCTATCAGTAAATTATCTAAACCAATCTAATGAATCCAAAACGACACATAACTCTTAGACGGGAGACAGGCGCTGACACTACATTGTAAACACACAATCGATATTCTAAGTTTTAAATCAGAGAGGGTACGAAGCGAATGAAAGCTTGAAAAAGCACGATATTTACAACTGAGTTAAACGGTATTAAACAGAAGCTGCCTTGATGCTTTCATTCCTATCTTCAGGTTTTCTCAAGAACAGACACAATACAGATGTCTACTAAAACATATTTAAAATTAAGCCATCGAATAAACCTCGTAAACATATATTTTTTGTGGAAGTTAGTATATTTGAGAGGTTCACCGGGCTTGTTCAGAAACAGTAATATCTATTAAAAAAACTGAACATTTGTAATTGTACGTGTTGTTTATATGAGAAACTTTAAATAAAATATTTCCGTTATGTGGTACTATCCGGCAACACTGTAAGGTTTATGCTTGATAGGTTCAAATAATGCAAAGAAATTGAAGGATGAACTTGTAAGAATTACAAGCAGTGAGGGAAAGATTTTTGTCGTATTTATCACAATACTTTTATTCGATGGATTTTATTTTTATATGCTTTGCTAACACTGAGCAACCGTTTATGATAACTGGCTCTCTATTTCAGCTGCATTTATGTCCTCATCTCAGTCCATTTGTAGAAAACTCTTTCAAATCAAAGCTCCGAGACTGGAAATCTTAATGGGTTTTCCTTCTAACAAATTTGAGTCAATATTTACTAAAAGCTAATTAGGAAGCCACTTTTGCGTTTAGCAAGTACGCTCCCGTTGACATTGGTATCGTGCATTTTGTGTATTTTAAGCTGGCTGTATCTATTCACGGTCGTACTCATCAGCAATTGATAATTAATTGCGTAATTTCGTTAAGCAGATCTCCCAATTTGAATAATCCACAGGGGATTGTAAGCTGCTCTTATAATCCCGTGACGTTGCTCTCGTGTGATATGGGAGCAGCTCGGCACGATAGGTACACACGCGGGATAGCTCTAGTACCATCCCACATGCTATACAGTCTTTCCCGAAGGGTCATAAACTAAAATAAGACCTTGCGTAGTAGTAACTTATTTCGGATTTTAGTTGTATGTTTTACTCACATCTTCCTCCGCCTGAGTTAGCGACCAATTTAAAAATTTTGCAGTCGAGAGTGCGTGGCATTGTGTTCTTCCTTTGTTGTAGTAATAACGGTAAAAAGGGATAGTGGTATGAGGAATCAATCCATAGAAGAGATCGCTCTTTTAGTATAATGCTTAATGAATGTTAGAGCAAAATGTCCCCATTGGATAGAAGGAATACTGTCAACAGGGTTCAAACTTAGATATTGTAAATACGAGTATAATCGATTAAAGACTCCCTTACACAGCACAACATTTAAAACCCGCTTGGAGATACTCACTAAATGTGACGTGTTTAGCACTCAACAAAGAAATTCCAGAGAAGTAATTGAAAAAAAAACGTGAACAAGTACTTTCATCATTGACTCTTTTATGAATGATAATTTCAGCAGCAGCATAATTTGTTCGCAGCGTCTCAGAGCATAAAGTTGAGGTATCTTCACCTTATGACTGATTCAGTAATCAAATCTTGTGCCCCGGTACCGTTACTGAATCAATCACCGGTGCACTGTCTAGTCTGAAGTAACCCGTCACATTACTCAAAATGGCTCTCAGCACTATGGGACTCAACGTCTGTGGTCATAAGTCCCCTAGAACTTAGAACTACTTAAACCTAACTAACCTAAGGACATCACACACATCCATGCCCGAGGCAGGATTCGGACTTGCGACCGCAGCAGTCGCGCGGCTCCTGGCTGAGCGCCTAGAACCGCTAGACCGCCGCGGCCGGCGTCACATTACTATCTAGAGCATCGTCCAATTACTTGGAGATTGAGGCAATCTTCGGCTACAATCTATCGGAAGAAGAGACATTATGGCGAGAGAGAAGCAGTAGCTTTGCGTCCCATCTGTAAAATCCAGTAGAAAACTGATTAGGAAAAGCAACGTTATTAGTAGAAGAAGTGTGTCTACAAGGGCTACTCGATGAACTGCTATGTCAGGTGTTATTTTGTTACCAGTTACTACCAACAACTGCGTGATTGGAGCAAAATCAGTTAAGATTAAGCTATACGGGCATGAGCAAAATAAATGTAGTCTAAATGCAACCTGAAACTGAATTTAGACAATAATGGTAAGTTTGTTATATTTACCGACGCTAACCTTCGAGACAGTCATTGGGCACTGTGATGTTGACAAATGCGTAATTTTCAGTCGAGACTGCGCGCTTTTTATAAATGGTTTATTTGTTTTCGATATTCTATATTTTCCACGGCATCATGTGTAATAGTATGACTGAAGCAGAAACACAGACTTACTGAGTTTGCATTGCGGCCACCAGTTGGCGATACGAGTGCAGTGCCTCGACAAAATAACAACATAACAGGAGAGTGAACATTTCACCTCCAAGCTGGTCTTCAGCAACGAAGCAACCTTCCATTTACCAGAAAAAGTGAATCGCCACAATGCGAGAGTGTGAGGCACAGAACATCACCACGAAATTGTGGCGCATGAACGAGATTCGCCCAAGGTTACTGTCTTGTGTGCAGTGTCACAGACAAAGCAGTACGAGCAATTTTTCTTCTGTGAGAAGTTTCAACAAATGACTGATGATTCCCAGAATTTCATCTTGCAACAACACGGGGCACCTCCTTACTGGAGCACCGCTGGATTGGGCGAAGTGATGATGATGTGGCCCATTTTCCCAGGCCTCCCACGTCGCTTGACCTAACGCCTTGTGACGTTCTCCTTTGGGGGAATACTGAGGACTGTGTTTACGTACATTCAGTGCCAAGAACACTTGAACAGCTCAGAGAACACATCGATGCTGCTGTGATGACCATTCGCAAGATGAAATTACAATAAATCCAGAACTTTAGCTGCTTACAGGCTTTGATAAATATCATGGGGGACAGAGAGGTCCCGGGTTCGAGTCCTACGCGGGGCACACATTTTTAACCTGTCCCCGTTGGCATTTATCAACGCCTGTAAGCAGCTAAGGGTCTGGATTTGTTGTATTTCATTCCTCGAGAGGTGTAAGATCA
Organism: Schistocerca gregaria; assembly: GCF_023897955.1. NCBI lineage: Eukaryota > Metazoa > Arthropoda > Insecta > Orthoptera > Acrididae > Schistocerca > Schistocerca gregaria. The sequence continues at coordinate 542,754,073 of NC_064925.1, forward strand.
CCAATGGTATCTGTGCAGATACCAGCTTCATGTATTCATTCGCAGGATGTTTCTATGCCCGATGTGGTACGACGTTCACTACCGCTTCGACGTGTGTGGTGTGACCAGGAGGGCACTCATAGAAAACATGTAGAGTGAAAAATGCAAACTTGGTTAGTGTTGGTTCTATTAACGCATCAATCATATTTGTACATCTAATACTATGAAAAATACGGAGCTTGGAGAAAGAATGACTCATTTCTGCAAGGACGTGCGGAAAAGTAATGTCTCCAAATTTTTAATGTGAAAACTGTTAAAGCTTTTTAAATAAAACAAACGTCATTAACATTCAACATCTCTGTATATTTACTTTTCAACATAGTAACCCTAACGACAAAAACATTTGTCCCAACGAGAGACCAGGTTGTCAATAGCATCACTGTAGAATGCGGGACTGTGTTGACGGAGCCATAACCTCACCTCTGCTTGCACCGCTTCATCACTATCAAAGTGAAGTCCTCCAAGGCGTTCTTTAAATTTTGGAGACAGGTGAAAATCGGATAGGGCCAAGTTGGGAGTGTATGGCGGATGTTACGCGACAGTGAACCCAAGGCGTCGGACTCTTGCAGCTGTCGTAGCGCTCGTGTGTGGTCTGGTGTTGCCGTGCTCAAGGAGAGGCCGTCCCACTCACGGACGAACTCTTCGAATTCGAAACTCGATTATAGCACGTTGTTTCTGACGCACCGACATAGTTAAGCTATACACCGCCACGTTACGTACTACAATTCGGAGTCCTCTAGCGGCGCAGGGCTGCAAATATGCAGACATGAGGAATGAAGATGTAGAATGTTAGTAACGTTCATTTTATTTAAAAAGCTTAAAGAGTTTTCACATGAAAAAATCGTAGGCATTGCTTTTCAGCAAGCCCTCGCAGTAGCACTGTATAACCCTTGAGTCGTTGGAGTCATCATGTAGTTGTTGGAAGTTAGAGGAGTGACATCACGTTGAGCATTAGTCAACACGAAATCTGAGAATGAAATTTAAAAGATGAAAGGAAACGTGTGAGCGGAAAAATATCAATTAGTAGTACGAGTGAAGAGCGTCTGACTGAGGACAATGTGGCAGGTATCTTGCATGCCAATGCACAGGTCGTCCTCGGCCGATCCACCGACTGCCAGAATTACTGGTGATTATTGCTCGAAATGGTTATACAGGGCGCTCTGGGACTCCATCATGCTGAAACCACGTCCTCCTGATACATCGACATCTACACACACACTCCTCAAACCACCGTACGGTGCAGCGGGGACGGTGCCCTATATCACAACTAGTTGTTTCCTTTCTTCTTACATTCGCAGACAGAGAGAGGGAGAAACGACTGTCTGTATGCCTCCGTATCAGCACCGATTTCTCGTATCTTATTTTCCTTGACCCTGCGCGAAATGTGTGTTGGCGGCAGTAGGCTGGTTCTGCAGTCAGCTTCAAATGCCGGTTCTCTAAACTTTGTCAGTGGTGTTCTTCGAGATGAATGTCTTCTTCGCTCCACGGATTCCCATTTGAGCTGCCGAAGCACATCCGTAAGTATATTTACGGGTACCTTCTCCAATAACGTCGGCAGGTGAACTTCTAAGAACACTCTGTAGATCGGCTACCTGAATGGAGAAGGCAGCATGTACAGCCCAGGTAAGCAGTCGCCCACGATACCGTCCCACATGTTTACTTTAAAACATCTCTGATGCCCTCGCAAAACTGTAATACGTTGGTTTTCATCTGGCCATACAAGTGAATTGTTGACTATAGTAAATGCTTTCCGAGTTAACTGAGTCTCATCTGTAAACATAACAACTTCAGGAAAATAAGGGTGTTCCTTAGTTTCTTACAGGAACCAGTGTAGGCCTACATACTCAAGACAAGGTCGAGAGTGATCTGGCTTCATGGCCTGTATTTTCATAGGATGTTAAGGATGAAGCAGCTCTTCACGCAACACACTCCATTCTAAACTTTGGCGAGTACAGAGCAGAGCAGCAATTGCTCGTTTACTTGGTTCTAGACAGTTTGTAAAGTGTTACAGCACTACTTCCTCAACGTTATGTGTACACACCGTAAATCTGCCGTTATTTCCAAGTCAGTCGAGTATTGCCGTAAATATGCAGTTATGTGGACGTCTCCGTACAGGGAAACGCTCGCGGTATATTCGCTGGGCTCTCCGACTACTGCCTCCAGCCACACCGTAAGCTGAGTGCTTGTCGCTCAGTCCTCCCCATGTGTAGCGCTCCACGTTCATTCACGGTGCCTGTTACGCAGCCACTAGCGCTACCCGTTATTTACTGACCCAGTGTCGAAAAGCATGACGTCACAACATACTACCTATCTCAAACTAATATTTGTTGTAACAACGTTAGACGTAACAACTTTCATCTCATATACTCATGCTTGGTGCTGACGCAATATGGGCTTCTGACACAGGACTGCTTTACGAAATATATTTTTTTGTGTCCTGTATCATCGCTGTTAGTCTGGGTACTGAATTTTTGAACACCCTCCATTACTCTTTCTGATTGTGGGGTATAGATAATTTTCAAAGTATTGACTGTTAGAATTAACAATCGACAGTTACAAACTGCGTTTAAGTCGAAACAGGGGTATGGGATGAGTACTACGCACGCAGTTGCAGTTCTTAACTTTCCCATCATTGCCTGTAAGTTCTACCACCTCCTGCCCCTCCACCACCCAACTAAATAAATTCCGATTGTCCGAATTATCTGAAGACCGATAAAGTCATTGAAATATAGCAAACCAATTAGGGTGGGAGCTTACAATGGAAAGTTACACTATTGATGACAAACAGCTGGAGATAGCGTCTGCCGTAAAATATCTAGGCTTATCTACCCCAGAGTGACCTTAAGTGGAATTACCATATAAAACAGATAGTGATAAAAACAGACACAAGACTCAGATTCATCGCAGGAATCTTAAGGAAATGTAACTCGTCCATGCAAGAAGAGGCTTATAAGGCGCTTGTTCGCCCAATTCTTGAGTATTGTTCATCTATCTGGGATCCCTATCAGGTAGGACTGATAGAGGAGATGGGAAAGATCCAACGAAGAGCGGCGCCTTTCGTCACGGGATCGCTCAGCTGGCTAGAATGCGTTACGGAGGTGCTGGACAAACTGCACTGGCAGACGTTACAAGAGAGGCGTTGTGCACCACGCTAGGATTTACTACTGAAATTTCGGGACAGCACTTTTCAGGAGGGCAAAAGTAGAGGGCGAAAGATGTAGAGGAAGACAGAGATTGAGATACACGCCGCAAATAATTGAGGACGTAGATGGCGAGTGCTACTCTGAGATGAAGAGGTTGTCACAGGAGAGGAAGTCGTGGCGGGCCTCATCAAACCAGTCAGGAGACTGATGACGTAAAAAAAAAGAGCTACTATACTCTGTATGCATTGTTTTAGCACACATATTGGTATTTCATTTAAGCCTACTGACTTTAATTTTTTTTAAATTTTGTACAACTTTACCGATGTTATCGTCTGGAGTCAGTAGTAAGCTTACTATACTTAGTGCACAGTAATTAACAGAAATTATATTTCCTCTTGGGAACATTTATTACAATTTCTCTGCAATATTTGAAAATCAAACTCATTCACATTGTTTTCTCGGTGGTGTGATCGTTTATTACTTTCTCGCTGTCCGATGTCAGTATATTATTATGCTTTTGTTTCTCTCTGCCTGTTTTGTTTTTTGTAGCATTGCAGGTTGCTTCGAATTTGTTCTCTGCTTCGCATATTATATAGTCATTAAATGACATTTTTGTACTAGTCAGATCCTTACTATAATTTTTTTCTACCTATGAAAGAAATTCAAGAATTCTGGCTGATTGTATCTCTTTGTTATGGAACTGACTTACTGCAAAAGCTGGGAGGACTTCTTAATATCTGTTCTTACCAGTCTGATTTTGTGAGACATTGATACCTATGTCTAAGGGGCAGTAAAATGAAAACCGAACACCCACCAAAACGGGACCATGGTATGGTTCCATACAAAAGTTATCACGACACGCGCTAAGACAATTATCGCACAGGGAGACGAGACGAGCAGTTTCTGTTTCCTTGAACGTGGTCTTCCACTACCGACCGACTGAAACCGACGTCCATGCAAATCCTTCTTCAGTCGCCAGAAATGTGAAAATCACAGGGTGAAAGATCCGGGCTGTACGGCGATCGTACGTATTTTATTAAATAAAAATATTTAATATAAAAGTATTTAAACGCCTAGGCCGTAACTTTCCTGTTACAATTAAAATACGATAACTAGTTTCGGTTGCTATCTGTTGCTATCTTCAACGCCCTTCAGACCATTCAAAATGTAAAATAGCGGTGAATATGCATTGGAAAGTATCATTACCTGTAGTCATAGAATGACATGCATGAAAAATATCACCGTGAGCAAGCCAGGTTTTAGACTGTAGTCTCGCAGGTTTACGGTGATAATGAATGAAAATGGCCAACTGCATGAGTGCATGAGGAGCTAATTATGACGTGTCTTGTCAGGATAATGGGTTTGCTTATCGTTTTATTCTTCAGTCTCTGCAGATTTTATAACGATGTCTATTTCATATGCTTTTCAGAATCGTTAGTTTGTAAGCCAGGCTAGTGGGCTGACAAGTTTCGGAAGCGTTACAGAGACTGTTCTGTAATAATTGGATATAATGAGCTTTTGATGCAGCTTTTAGTCAAGCAACTGGCCGTTTTCCTTCATTATTACCGCCATCCTGCGGCTGCCTGCTCACAGTCTACGTGACACGTACATTCCGGTCCGAGCTGTCGGAGATGGCGGTCATGTGTGCATGAGGTATGCCAGCTCGTGTGTACGAATGGGTGTGTGGGTTTTCTTTTCTGCAGAAGGCTTTGCTCGAAAGCTGAGATCTAAGTGTCTTTTGCAGTCTGCCTGTCTGTAACTCAACTTCTCACCTTTACTGTGAGTAGCCATCTATCTTTTCCTTTTATTTAATAGACGACTTGAAAGAGTTGCAGCTCACTTCGGAGGCTGTATTTGACGCAGATGGCACGTGGCCAGTGAACTACTGTTATCACAACAGTCTACCGCTGCACTGCATATGACTGCTCGTTCCATGCAGGTACAGATCTGTGAGAGTCTTCTTTCCGCAGGCTGCCTATGCTATGATACTATCTGCTTTCCCTTTTTTTAGAATGTCTATAATTGGGAAACACACACTCTGTTATAGCTCCATAGCAGTGAACTATATGTTTTGGTGGAAGCTGTTTAGGTAGTCCGGGAATTCATTCAGTGCCTCTGCCAGATGACTTCGTCGGTGTATTCACAGTATAAAGTACGTAATGTTTTCAGCTTTCAAAAAGTTACATTTTTGCGTTTGATATCATTGCTTTGATCCGTTACAGCGTTTGAATGATTGAAGGAATGAATGTGGCATGTATGTGAATTAAAATTGTGATTAAGTAAGTGCGAGTGGGCTTGCTTCATTTTCCTTTTATTCTAAAATCCGTGCACATTTTATAAAAACGTATGTTTCATATGAATATGACGCCCTGAAGCGAGTCTCATACATATAGGGAAGTGCGAAATATTAAGCAGCCCGCTTTCGGTATTATGTAAACAGAAATCTTAGCTAGAGTTTGTCTTTATTTGCTTTTTGCTTTTTGGGATCATGTTACTGCGTAGATTTATCTGAACTGCCTTTCGAACGGGGACTGATCTAAGAAGTGGGAGTACCGTGTTATAAGATTCAAAATACGATGCTAGGGAGAATCGGTGGGCAGCTCTTGTAACGATACGTCATGCAAACCGGACCACCGCTAGTTAAGTAAGTATGAGTAATAGTGGATTTTCGGAGATGATGTTTAGGAGAATTTGAGATTTTCCGTGAGAACTGAAATGTTACTGCTAACGGTAAAAATTCCCTGTGGTGCGGTCTGCAATGAACAACCGTCAACTTTCTAGGTCCAAATGTGACGATTTACATACAGAGTGACCTAACATTCAAAACTGTAAACATTAACTGATCGACGCGCTGTTTATTCGGCATCAGCTCTGAGCGAGAACCTTAAACTAGCTACTAAAAAGAGACTGTATTGTATGGGTGAAAGGATTATATTAAACTTTGTTAGCTATCTTCTTTTATTTCTGGAAATGTGTGCTAGGGCCAGAATTTTTCTGAGAGTAGTTTTCTTCTCTCAGCAGTTGTCGCCAGAGTTGGTAAATTTAACTCGTGCACCCTGTCAAAACCTACAATGCAGATAATTCTCTCTCTCTCTCTCTCTCTCTCTCTCTCTTTTCAGGTGAGGAACATTTTACGTCGCTTCAGGGAAGGCCTTGTTTTGAAGATTTCATTAACAGTGAGTGCTTTCTATGTTAATAGGAAGGCAGAACAAAGACGCGCCACTACAACACCCTAGCACCGTTATGAGGGGGTTGGAGAGGCCGAGTTGTGAAGGAGGTGATGCGGAAAGCAGTGGAAAAGAACGATATTTATGTCGAATACAATGGTCTCATTGCTGCTGGGGTAGTAGTAACAGTCTCGATCATGTTTAAGTCCTGAGAACATGAGTAGGGAGTAACACGAAAGATAGTGCAATACAGTCGAATCCATATTGATGAGATCACTAAATTTATTAATAATAGTTACGATGATATTTCATCCGTAGCGTGTGGTGGGAGGAGACAAACGCGTCGTAAAAAGAATCCAAAGGAGTACCAAGAAGCGCCGGTTAGACGTCAGGTAGTGATATAAATAAACACTTGTTTTTGTAATTACGAGGAACGTTCAAAAAGTGATGCAACAGATTTTAGTCTGTTGCAGGTTGGTTTTATTCAGGGTTCCAATACATGGTATAATTGGCCACTCTTTTGCCCACAGAACTCTATTTTTCAACGTTATCACCGTTCAATGCGACGGCCTTGTGGCACCTTATCGTATGAGCTAATGGTTCCACTCCACTGGTCGACGTCAGAGCTAAAGTCTCGCTGCGTCAGTAATCTCCCCATAACACATATACCGCTTCCCACGGAGTACGTCATTCGTTGGGCCAAGCAGATGGAAGTTGGAAGATACACTCCTGGAAATTGAAATAAGAACACCGTGAATTCATTGTCCCAGGAAGGGGAAACTTTATTGACACATTCCTGGGGTCAGATACATCACATGATCACACTGACAGAACAACATGCACATAGACACAGGCAACAGAGCATGCACAATGTCGGCACTAGTACAGTGTATATCCACCTTTCGCAGCAATACAGGCTGCTATTCTCCCATGGAGACGATCGTAGAGATGCTGGATGTAGTCCTGTGGAACGGCTTGCCATGCCGTTTCCACCTGGCGCCTCAGTTGGACCAGCGTTCGTGCTGGACGTGCAGACCGCGTGAGACGACGCTTCATCCAGTCCCAAACATGCTCAATGGGGGTCAGATCCGGAGATCTTGCTGGCCAGGGTAGTTGACTTACACCTTCTAGAGCACGTTGGGTGGCACGGGATACATGCGGACGTACATTGTCCTGTTGGAACAGCAAGTTCCTTTGCCGGTCTAGGAATGGTAGAACGATGGGTTCGATGACGGTTTGGATGTACCGTGCACTATTCAGTGTCCCCTCGACGATCACCAGAGGTGTACGGCCAGTGTAGGAGATCGCTCCCCACACCATGATGCCGGGTGTTGGCCCTGTGTGCCTCGGTCGTATGCAGTCCTGATTGTGGCGCTCACCTGCACGGCGCCAAACACGCATACGACCATCATTGGCACCAAGGCAGAAGCGACTTACATCGCTGAAGACGACACGTCTCCATTCGTCCCTCCATTCACGCCTGTCGCGACACCACTGGAGGGCGGGCTGCACGATGTTGCGGCGTGAGCGGAAGACGGCCTAACGGTGTGCGGGACCGTAGCCCAGCTTCATGGAGACGGTTGCGAATGGTCCTCGCCGATACCCCAGGAGCAACAGTGTCCCTAATTTGCTGGGAAGTGGCGGTGCGGACCCCTACGGCACTGCGTAGGATCCTACGGTCTTGGCGTGCATCCGTGTGTCGCTGCAGTCCGGTCCCAGGTCGACGGGCACGTGCACCTTCCGCCGACCACTGGCGACAACATCGATGTACTGTGGAGACCTCACGCCCCACGTGTTGAGCAATTCGGCGGTACGTCCACCCGGCCTCCCGCATGCCCACTATACGCCCTCGCTCAAAGTCCGTCAACTGCACATACGGTTCACGTCCACGCTATCGCGGAATGGTACCAGAGTTGAAGACTGCGATGGAGCTCCGTATGCCACGGCAAACTTGCTGACACTGACGGCGGCGGTGCACAAATGCTGCGCAGCTAGCGCCATTCGACGGCCAACACCGCGGTTCCTGGTGTGTCCGCTGTGCCGTGCGTGTGATCATTGCTTGTACAGCCCTCTCGCAGTGTCCGGAGCAAGTATGGTGGGTCTGACACACCGGTGTCAATGTGTTCCATTTTCCATTTCCAGGAGTCTACGAGAAGCGGGCTCTAGAGTAGATGAAGAAGAAATGTCCAACGATGTATTGTGATCTCTTCTCTGGTGCGCATTCATTTATTGTCATGCCGAAGGAGAAGTTCGTTTGCATTTTTGGTGGCGACGAGCAGGCTGAAGTCGTTTTTCCCATTTCCTGGGGTAACACAATACGCTTCAGACTTGGTTATTACGCTATGAGGGGAGGCATAGCTCCTTCAAAGTGCCAGAAAACCGTCATCTTGACTCTACCGGCTGAGGGAGCGGGATTGAACTTTTCTTCGGAGGATATGCGATGGGCCGCCACGCCATGGATTGCCGTTTTCTTTCCATTTCGAAGTGATGAACCCATATTTCATCGCCTGTGACGATATTCGATAAAAAATTGTTACAATCAGCCAAGTAACGACTAACGAATTCTGGACAGTTGATCCTTCGTTGCTCTTTACAGTCTTCTGTTAGACGCCGAGAAATCCAGTGGGCACACGCCTTTGACTACTCCAGCTAATTCGATTCTACACCGAGTACGCGAAAGAACTTGCCCCGTTTCTAACAGCCGTGTACCGCAAGTCTCTAGAGGAGCGGAAGGTTCAAAATGTTTGGAAAAGAGCACAGGTAGTTTCAGTTTTCAAGAAGGGTTGTGAAGCAGATGCGCAAAACTATAGGCCTATATCTCTGACATCGATCTGTTGTAAAATTTTAGAACATGTTTTTTGCTCACGTGTAATGTCATTTCTGGAAACCCAGAATCTACTCTGTAGGAATCAACATGGATTCCGGAAACAGCGATCGTGTGGGACCCAACTCGCTTTATTTGTTCATCACACCCAGAAAATGTTATATACAGGCTCACAGGTAGATGAAATTTTCCTTGACTTCTGGAAGGCGTTCGATACAGTTCCGCACTGTCGCCCGATAAGCAAAGTGAGAGCCTACGGAATATCAGACCAGCTGCGTGGCTGGATTGAAGAGTTTTTAGCAAACAAAACACAGCATGTTGTTCTCAGTGGAGAGACGTTTGCAGACGTTAAAGTAACCTCTGGCGTGCCACAGTGGAGTGTTTTGGGGCCATTGCTTTTTACAATACATATAAGTGACGTCGTAGATAGTGTCGGAAGTTCGATGCGACTTTTCGCGGATGATGCTGTAGTATACAGAGAAGTTACAGCATTAGAAAATTGCAGCGAAATGCAGGAAAATGTGCAGCGTTTAGGTACTTGGTGCAGGAAGTGGCAACTGTCCCTTAACATAGACAAATGTTATGTATTGCGAATACATAAAAAGAAGGATCCTTTACTGTATGATTATATGATAGCGGAACAAACACTGGTAGCAGTTACTTCCGTAAAATATCTGGGAGTATGCGTACGGAACGATTTGAAGTGGAATGATCATACAAAATTAATTGTTGGTAAGGCGGGTGCCAGGTTGAGATTCATTGGGAGAGTCCTTAGAAAATGTAGCCCATCAACAAAGGAGGTGGCTTACAAAACACTCGTTCGGCCTACACTTGAGTATTGCTTATCAGTGTTGGATCCGTACCAGGTCGGGTTGACAGAGGAGATAGAGAAGATCCAAAAAGAGCGACGCGTTTCGTCACAGGATTGTTTGGTAAGCTTGATAGCGTTACGGACATGTTTAGCAAACTCAAGTCGCAGAGTCTGCAAGAGAGGAGCTCTGTATCGCGGTGTAGCTTGTTTTCCAGGTTTCGAGAGGGTGCGTTTCTGGATGAGGTATCGAATATATTGCTTCCCCCTAATTATAGCTCCCGAGGAGATCACGAAGGCAAAAGCAAAGAGATTCGAGCGCTAACGGTTGCTTTCCGGCAGTCGTTCTTCCCGCGAACCATACGCGACTGGAACGGGAAAGGGAGGTAATGACAGCTGCACGTGAAGTGACCTCCGCCACACACCGTTGGGAGGATTGCGGAGTATAAATGAAGATGTAGATGTAAAGTGTGAGAGACGTCCTCTAGTGCACCGGGGTGTTTGATTGAGATCCGCCGATCACCTCGGATGAGAGTGTCCGCACGTTCCAATTTCGTGGCAGTCACAGCTGTGTGCGGCCGGCCTGCGCGTGGGAGATCGGAAAGGTCTGCGCGACCTTGTTGCGATGTTGGCAGACGCCTCGTTCGGCGTTTGCTTTAGTTGACTGCTAGGTCTCCGTAGACATTCTGCAACCGACTGTGAATATCTGCGATGCTCTGGGTTACCACCAACAGAGACTCAGTGACAGCTCTCTGCTTGGAACGGACTCCATTACAGACACCATTTTGAAGTCTAGATATAGCGCCGTCGCCTATCGGAGTGTCGTGAAACTGTAAGAGGTGAAGCAGGAATATTCCACAACGTCGCACAACAAATGTCGCAGTTTTTAACTGAAAAACACCATTCGTCTTCGATCCTGGAGGAAATAAAGTTGTGTTACAAGCAATTCCTAGTAACTGTGGAACTAAACGGGAAATTTCTCTGTCTTCATTCTACATGTACGTTTAAGTCCGATATTCGGTGTTCCCTCTCTCAAACAAATTTCAGGCAACTGCAGTTTTTCTAGGAACGGGAAGCTTCACCGCTACGACGTGACAGGTGTTCGTCCGTCTGCTGTGTGACGCAGGATTAGGGGGCGGGCGTTTTAATCATGCTGATGGACTCGGCACGTAGCACTTTAGTTAATACTGTACCGTCCGCACTGCCAACCGTCGACCACTTTTTAGAGTAAGGGCTGTGCATCAGGCATGCACGCCGGGCCGCTGTCCAACACTACACTTGGTAGAGCCACCGTGACACGTGGAGGTGAGCACGTCGCTGTCCCCTATGTCCACGAATTCTATCCTGGATAAAGAATGTACCGAAGTTTTTCAGTACGCTTTAACACACAAGAGAGCTTTAAAAGCTGGAATAACGAATGTTGAGGACGCTTCTGTGTCACTCATAACGCCGCCGATGCGCTACCATTAAAAGAACTACAAGTTTTTTCGTGCGAGGGGAGGGATTGCTGAGACACTACAATGCTATATTGTGTTTCAGCAGTTCGCTGACTTTTATGAGAGCTGCCAACTGTTGAGGCAATTCGTTGTATACACGGGGACTGTACAGCGTGAGTCATATAAAATGTAACAAGATAGTGGCCCAAGGTTTTTCGAAAAATTATACTACGCAGATCTGCAAATGGTCTTGTTATGTGGTAAACACTTCCATCTTTGGTAACAACAGAGATCATGAATTGTGCGTTTTCTAAGGCATTCGAGAACTTATGAAAAGTGAGTACGACGATGGAGTTCAAAATGCTCCTGAATTCCTAAGCGACCAAACTGCTGAGGTCATCGATCCCTAGACTTACACACTACTCGTTGTTGTTGTGGTCTTCAGTCCTGAGACTGGTTTGATGCAGCTCTCCATGCCACTCTATTCTGTGCAAGCTTCTTCAAATCCCAGTACCTACTGCAGCCCACATACTTCTGAATCTGCTTAGTGTATTCATCTCTCGTTCTCCCTCTATGATTTTTACCCTCCACGCTGCCCTCCAATACTAAACTGGTGATCCCTTGATGACTCAGAACATGCCCTACAAACCGACCCCTTCTTCTAGTCAAGTTGTGCCACAAACACCTCTTCTCCCCAATTCTGTTCAATACTTCCTCATTAGTTATGTGATCTACCCACCTAACCTTCGGCATTCTTCTGTAGTACCACATTTCGAAAACTTCTATTCTCTTCTTGTCTAGCCGGCCGCGGTGGTCTCGCGGTTCTAGGCGCGCAGTCCGGAACCGTGCGACTGCTACGGTCGCAGGTTCGAATCCTGCCTCGGGCATGGATGTGTGTGATGTCCTTAGGTTAGTTAGGTTTAAGTAGTTCTAAGTTCTAGGGGACTAATGACCACAGCAGTTGAGTCCCATAGTGCTCAGAGCCATTTGAACCATCTTCTTGTCTAAATTATTTATCGTCCATGTTTCACTTCCATGCATGGCTACGCTCCATACAAATACTTCCAGAAACGACTTCCTGACACTTAAATCTATACTCGATGTTAACAAATTTCTCTTCTTCAGCAACGCTTTCCTTGCCATTGCCAGTCTACATTTTATATCCTCTCTACTTCGACCATCATCACTTATTTTGCTCCCCAAATAGCAAAACTCCTTTACTACTTTAAGTGTCTCATTTCCTAATCTAATTCCCTCAGCATCACCTGACTTAATTCGAGTACGTTCCATTATCCTCGTTTTGCTTTTGTTGATGTTCATCTTATACCCTCCCTTCAAGACACTGTCTATTCCGTTCAACTGCTCTTCCAAGTCCTTTCCTGTCTCTGACAGAATTACAATGTCATTGGCGAACCTCAAAGTTTTTATTTCTTCTCCATGAATTTTAATACCTACTCCAAATTTTTCTTTTGTTTCCTTCACTGCTTGCTCAATATACAGATTGAATAACATCGGGGAGAGACTAGAACCCTGTCTCACTCCCTACCCAACCACCGCTTCCCTTTCATGTCCCTCGACCCTTATAACTGCCATATGGTTTCTGTACAAATTGTTAATAGCCTTTCGCTCCCTGTATTTTACCCCTGCCACCTTCGGAATTTGAAAGAGAGTATTCCAGTGAACGTTGTCAAAAGCTTTCTCTAAGTGTACAAATGCTAGAAACGTAGGTTTGCCTTTCCTTAATCTAGCTTCTAAGATTAAGTCGTAGGGTCAGTATTGCCTCACGTGTTCCAATATTTTTACGGAATCGAAACTGGTCTTCCCCAAGGTCGGCTTCCACTAGTTTTTCCATTCGTCTGTAAAGAATTAGTATTTTGCAGCAGTGACTTATTAAACTGATAGCTCGGTAATTTTCACATCTGTCAACACCTGTTTTCTTTGGGATTGGAATTATTACATTCTTCACTACTTAAACTAACTTATGATAAGAACAACACACACTCATGCTCGAGGGAGGGCTGCGCAATCCGTGACATGACGCCGTTGGAGTTAAAACTTTTTACGGGTGTACCTGAGAAATGCGCCGGAAGGGAGAGGCAGGGAGTCGGAACGCGGAAGTGGTGAGCAAAGGCCGACATGCAGGACTCTAGTGGCGGACTCTGTCATCATATCAACCATTTCGGCTCTTTACGTGTCTGCACTGCAGGACTAATGGGTAGTACGTCGTTTATCCATCTGCCTGCTATCTCAAGACATCTCATTTCTCTTTCAACGTTTTTGCCCTTTTTGAATCCCGCCTGGAAGGCGGTGTGTGGGGCTGCTCCTGAAAACCGAAGGGTAGGCCGAATGTAGGAAGCTCGGAGGAGCAGGTGAGGAAGAACTCTCGGTACTGCAAATAAAAATGGTTTTGCTATGAACTTAACTTTGACTGAGATGAGCACGTAGGTGCGACGCCGTGCATCAAGTTACAAACGCTCTCCCACTATGAAATAGTGAAACGTCCCCTTAGAAAAATTATAAGTGACTGTGCTTAAACTGAGACAATATTTTTTAGCGCAACGCAATCTGACTTTCAAAAATCCCTTCAAAAGAATGGCCCTGACTAACAACAATCTATACCTTTCATGAATCACTTACCTCACAAAAATCTTCGTTACTCAAACTACTGTAATACAGCATGCGCCAATACTGCCAGCTGAATAAAAGATTGTAAACTACTTACGGCACTAACTACTGAAAGGCATACTTAGCAAATGAAAGATTTTTTCATAACATCGAGTCTTACAAATTTACTGTCTGTGATGGACGCACGTCCAGATCATCCGCTCTCAAAAACACCGCGATCTCTCTCCCCACATCCACCACTGCTGGCGGCTCACCTCCAACTGCGCAACGCTATGCGCTGTTAACAGCCAACTGCCGAACACTACAATAGCAAATTCCAACAATGCAAACCAGCCACAGACTGAACGCAGCACAGTCAGTGATTTTCATATAGAGCGCTACATGGCGTTACCAACATAAAAACCTAAAAGCCTACTTACAATAGAAACAATGTTGCTTGGTCGTCGGCTCGGCATCAGATGGGGTGAATCAGAAGCGGAGCTCGTAGAGCTGCACGCGTGGTTAGAGGTCGCTGTCGTCGGTGTCTGTGTAGTGCCAACCAACGAACTTGCTCCTACGCCGTGGCATCGTAGCTATCGATACCAAAGCCCTCATGTACGTACACGAATGAGACGGTAATTGATATATACCCTGTACATGGCGAATCTCAAGCCGGCCGCGGTGGCCGAGCAGTTCTGGCCCTTCAGTCTCGAACCCCGTGACTGCTACGGTCGCAGGTTCGAATCCTGCCTCGGGCATAGATGTGGGTGATGTCCTTAGGTTAGTCACGTTTAAGTAGTTCTAAATTCTAGGTGACTGATAACCTCAGAAGCCATTTGAACCTTTTTTTTTTTAATCTCAAAGAAATTCCGTCAGAACAGTACGACAGTACAGAGACATCCGTCTTCATTCTGACAGGATTCATATCATCGAGGAATGTCGGATCAGAAAGACAAGTGTAAAAGCGACAGTATACGACGTTTCCACTTCACGGATGTCTAGCTAATTGTTCCCATATTGCACCGTAAGTACTAACTGAAAATTTCCTTGAGCGCTGATTACGATAGAAGTTGCAGGTAGAACGATCTATCGGGTCTCTCAGTTTTATTCCTCTTGATTCCTTCTTGTCGATTCACAAGTGTGGGGCACCTGTCGAGACTGCAGGAGGCGTGTTAGCAGACATTCTCTCTCCCTGTGACGTTGTTCAAAGGACACCTGAGTTGTTCGAACAGGTACAACGGAACGTTGCGCAGCGATGTCACATCTGCATGGAAGGAGGGGGTAACCGCTTTGAGCAACTATTCTGAATGTAGCGTCTTGTTTAAGTTGTGGGAAATGTTTCTACTTGGATCTTTCTCATCGGCAGTAAGTTGACACCAAGTTTGAAAAATCTCTCATTTTCATAATAGCTTTCCGCGCAGATATTTCTGGACCAGAGTTTCCTATCTCACACAAATTTATTATTTTCTTCCTTTTCCATTAGCCATGGTAGATTGTATCATTAAAACAGAAACACATTTTTCGCATATGAAGAGGGAAAAGGTATAAAAAGAGAAGGACGCTGCAATACGCCGAAGCAAAGGATAAGCGTGTCATGTCTTCTTGGGAATCAAGTTCTCTGGGACACAGACATTCGTTTTGCATTGTAGTGGTGACAATAAGAGTTTTCTATCTGAGCGGGCTTGAGATTGGCTTGATGGATATTTCACTGAAAGAGAGTCTAGTATCTTATACTGAACTGTGGATATTCTGCAAAAACGAAAGTAACGTACGTTCTGCCCTGAGGAAGAGTAATATCCTCTAATGTCCCCAAAAAAATAAGCAATTTACCAGGTAGCACTTTAAATAAGATTGTTCGCTAACGGTGCTATCGTGTACAGCAAAGTATCACCGTGGGCCAGCGTTGGTAAAGAGAGAATGACTTGGACGGTACTTTCACTTGGTGTATCACATGACAGCGCTCTTGAAATGTGGTTAAATGCAAAATAATATCAACAACAAAGAGAATGAGGCCGATGGTACCCGATTCCTGGACATCTTGTGCAGTCCTCATGGCATAAATTTTCTTCTTCTTTTTCTTTTTCCTTAGCAATTGTGCAGCATGTTGGCGGAGTCTGCTGTTTGCTTCTCTGTTGCCATTTTATCCGCCCTTGTGCCTGATCAGGGTGCAGACCTGAGAACTTGAGATATTCGTGTAAGGTGGAAAGCCTTCGCTTCTAGGTCGCCCTACTGGCCGTTTACGATTTACTTTCGAACAATAAAGCAGTCTCTGCCTTTATTGTTGCGTCTGCTCTAAGAACATGCCTGTTCCACTTTCACTCACCTTGCCTATTATTGCTGCTACTTCATATAACTTACGAACTTCATTTGCAACATGATCATGCAGCGTTAACCCTGCAGTAGTAGCGTGAATTGCTGTTACATTATTGGTCGCGTGGGTTACATCTGTTACCAACCGTTATTTAAATGTCATTTTAACAACGATGAAACAAAATATGATATATACCCCCGTAATGATGTAGGATTCAGTTAGTTACTCAATTCCACACAAAAACGCGGAGAGAGGTGGCGCAGTGGTTATAACACAGTTGTTAGAACACACGACTCGCATTTGGGAGGACGGCGGTTCAAACCCGCGTGCGGCCATCCTGATCTAGGTTCTCCGTGATTTCCCTAAATCCCTCCAGGCAAATGTCGGGATGGTTCCTTTTAAAGGGCCATGGCCGACGCCTTCCACATCCTTCCCTAATGCGATGGGACCGATGACGTTGCTGTTTGGTCCCCTCTCCCCAAATCAACCAACCAATATAAATGCGCTGTATGTATTATAATATCCATAAGTAACCTATTTTAATAAAAAAGAACAAAAGTGAAATCATATTGCAGTAAAAATGATTAATAAGTGTAGTTTGTGAACCATACATTACAATACCTGTCTGTGAGCCTCATTAAAACAACAGTTAAACCAATATTTCCAAAATTACTTCCTGACACTTCTGCTATTTTATTCTGCATTGTACAGACAGTTGAAACAAGCTTCCTTCAAATGATCTAGGCAGGTCCACTTGTCGAACCTAACACATGACTTCCTGGTTGATTTATCCCGTGATCTACCACACTTGTATCATCTTAACCTTTTTCCCTTTATTTCCTCTTGGGGCCTGTTTACAGTGTCTTCCACTCCAAACAGTGAAAGTCCACTGCTTAGGAAGCTGGGGTGCTTGACGTCTTCTTTCTGTTTGAGGCTTTGTAAGTTCCATCGCAATATTGGTTGGGAAAGAGTTGTCTTCAGTGATTTATCTTCATTTTTATTCATTTAAACACTGAAAAATAAATACCTTGCCTGTCGAAAAAGGGTGGGAATGGTAACGCCAGTATTGGCGTAGATGGCAGTTGTCAACCAGAGCACACGATGTGGGTAAACGTATTTAACCCCCTGACAATAGCCACTTTCAAACAATAATAGTGCATCGCTGATCTATAAAGTGGAACTCGAAGTTATAGAAATTCACATCTGTGGACAACACCTACGCTCGACAACATGACAAATAGAAAATCGCTGGGTGGCTTACGTCATCCGCGTGACTGCTCAAGGGCTAATCCTGCTGTCAACCTGGACATTATCATTTCCACTGCAGGAAGTCAGTGTTGCACTTATTTTGTTGAACACTAATGCGAGCATCTTCATCATACAGAGCAACTGAACGGATTACAGGTCGGTATACTTTCGACTTGAGCCTCTTTGGAATCTCCCAGTCACAGGTACACTAGTTACAGAACGCCATGGGAGCCAAGTGATGTTTAGGCGATTAAAGATTGTAAGTCGCCCCTACTACTTCACTCCTTTCATTAATAAATATAGCTAATTTAATACTTGCTGTAGCCTTGCTGGGTAGAAACATTAGACAATAAGTAGCCAGTTTAGGGGACGAACTTTCTCCCAAAGCACACACACCGATAACTTAAGTTCTGACCGTGAGTCTACGACACATGCCCTAATTTCCCCCACCCCACTAGTCAAGATTGTGTCCTTTTCAAAACGTATTTGTTAAGGATGAGAGTTTTTAATATGTGAACAATTTTGTACGACACAGGTATTTTATCCCATTTAAATTCACGTAACACGTCCTTTCTCGTTCAAATACACACACAAAAAGTTTTGCATCACGCTGGTTCCCAGAACTCCTGAAGATACATGCTGACTGTGGATATTGTATCACAGACACAGTCACTTTGACTGTCCAGAGATGTCACTAAACCCGTCCAAAGATATAAACAAACGTGCAAGAGCAGCGCCTATTAGAGGGAGGGGGTCTGACAGCCGGTCATTTCTAGTCATTCCACCAGGAAGGAGGTACTCAGTGTGAGGTAACGGGCGAGTTGCGGGGCCTGGAAATATTCTAAGTTCGGAGTTGGCGTGGCCGGCTGTCCGGGGTCCAGCAGCAAACACGTGGTGCCGAACGCTAGCCCGGGTCCAGAGAGCGCATGGTGGGGAAGTCCAGGGTGACGCTGTGTCGGTGAAGGAGACATGCTGGGAGTGCCAAAGATGGTGGACTTTGTGAAACCTTAATAGCAGACATTTCACAGTTCGTATAGAAATTAATAGTAGCCAGAGGAATCATGATACCTCAAAAAGAAGCAAGTACATTACCATTGTTTGCACGATGCATCTGATGGTAAAATCAGATTTTCAATATCTTTACGAGTTCAAAGTTTAGTATCTGATAATAAATTATACAAGTAACACCCAGCGACGAATTTCCAACATCCAAACAGTTCATCAGATTTTGTCGACTGGCATGTCTTTAGAAAGCTATTAAGTATAAACCTAAATTGGTATAAATTACACGCATGTATCGTAAGTAGTACATGAGTTATTGGAGGTCAAAGCGGCCGATTATTATCGATCGCGTTAGGCCATAAGTACTCCACAGTTACACGAAAAAACGGCAGCAGCATGCTTATAAATATATTTATTCATCTATGTCTTTGTTTATATCCGATATATACTATTCATGAATAAATTGGTTAAATATTTACTGTGTTTTAGGAAGTACTGAGACATTAGGCTACTGGCCTACCTTTTGTTGTTATTCTTTGATATATGTTTATTTAATTTGTATATTTTTTAATAATGCGTGTTTATGGTCAAGCTGTAGGAATATTTATTTAATTTCCCGTTATTTAAATGTAAATCCAGTATTTCGAATGTGTTTCATTATGTTTTTGTGGGTGTGTTGGCTTGAAGACATGGCGCGCGCGCTCTAGCCAATCACAGAGCTCGTGAATGGGGAGACTGGATGCAAGCGGGAGAAGAGTTCTAGGCAGTATGGGACAAGGCATGGAAAGTTCTGGAGAGTCGTAGGAAAGGCTTGGAGTGGAGCAGTTTGCGCGTGATTGCAAGAGATAGAAATACTTCGGAGCGCCGACTTGTGTACTTGTGAGATTTCCGTGGTTTCTGCAGTGAAGACGTAGTACAAGTTGGAAGGTGAATATCTCGCGTGCTGTGCGGTGCTTCGTAACTAATTACGTGCAGTAGGAATCTATTGCTTCCCCGTTATTCAACTTACGTTTTATTTAATGGCTGGACCATCAACACCAAAAAGAGTTTTGCAGAAATATACCCTATTCTCAAAAGTACTTCTACTATCGTTATCATCATTTAAAGTCGTTAAAATAGTATCTGCAGATTTTATTTAATTGCAGTCTTTCATTTATAAATTTCTATATTAATTCGCAATTGCCGTGTGATAAGAACCTTCGACCATTCGATTCATGTGTGTATTCATATTGTATACTGTACACTCAGCAATATTTGGCCTGTAATGGGGCAACTACGTATCCCAGCCCCTACACAACGAAACCAACCAGTACTTTTAATATTTCAACTCTGAGTCTGATGGTACGTAGTTGAAGGCCACCACCATCATCTCCACATTTTTATCATCTGAAAGCCCACAACGGCTAGTGTTGTCTGTAGTTCAGCCATGTCCAAGGGTGAATACCGTGTATCGATTGCATCCTCATTGTTACTTTGCGCCAGGAAGGGCTCTCAACAAGGGAAGTGTCCTGGCGTCTCGGAGTGAACCTAAGCGATGTTGTTCGGACATGGAGGAGATGCAGAGAGACAGGAACTGACGACGACATGCCTCGCTCAGGCCGCCCAAGGGCTACTACTGCAGTGGATAACCGCTATCTACGGATTATGGCTCAGAGGAACCCTGACAGCAGCGCCACCATGTTGAATAATGCTTTTCGTGCAGCCACAGGACGTCGTGTTACGATTCAAACTGTGCGCAATGGGCTGCATGATGCGCAACTTCGCTACCGACGTCCATGGCGGGATCCATCTTTGCAACCACGACACCATGCAGCGCAGTACAGATGGAGCCAACAACACGCCGAATGGACCGCTCAGGATTGGCATCACATTCTCTTCGCCGATGAGGGTCGCATATGCCTTCAACCAGACAATCATCGGAGACGTGTTTTGAGGCAACCCGGTCAGGCTAAACGCCTTAGACACAATGTCCAGCGAGTGTAGTAAGGTGGAGGTTCCCTGCTGTTTTAAGGTGGCATTATGCGGGGCAGACGTAGGCGCTGGTGGTCATGGAAGGCGCCGTAACGGCTGTACGATAAGCGAATGCCATCCACCGACCATTATAGCAACCATATCGGCAGCATATTGGCTTGTCATTCGTCTTCATGGATGACAATTAGCGCCCACATCGTGCACATCTTGTGAATGACTTCCTTCAGGATAACGACATTGCTCGACTACAGTGGCCAGCATGTTCTCCAGACAGGAACCCTATCGAACATTCCTGGGATAGATTGCAAAGGGCTGTTTATGGACTACGTGATCCACCAACCACTGTGAGGGATCTATGGTGAATCGCCATAGAGGAGTTTGACAATCTGGACCAACAGTGCCTTGATGAACTTGTGGATAGCATGCCACGAGGAATACCGGCGTGTATCAATGCAAGAGAACGTGCTACTGGGTATCACAGTACTGGTGTGTACAGCAATCTGGACAACCATCTCTGAAGGTCTCGCTGTATTGTTGTACAACATGAAATGTGTGGTTTTCATGAGCAATAAAAAGGGCGGAGATGATGTTTATGTTGATCTCTATTCCAATATTCTATACAGCTTTCGGAATTCTCGTAAGCGAGGTGATGCAAAACTTTTTTTGATGTGTGTATCTTGCCACAGCTATACGACCCCCATAATGTTCAAAACATTCAATGAAGAAAAGGCGACTGGTGGCAGGAATTTCATGAAATCTTTATTCATCACGATCGGAGTGTTTCACATTCATAATGGATAAAAGTTTTAGTTGGGTCAATAATTACACGAAATACTGAAAACCGAGTATTTGTTGCCTATGGAAACTGTCAGACAATCAACCTGCAATTGGTTCCAGGACACACCTTTCGTAAGGTAGATCACTAGACTCCCGCTCTTCGTTAGAAGTCTATGAATAACTTTAACTTAAGACTCCGATTATATTTTTTTACGTACTATTCAGAGATTCCGAAATCTGTGAGAAGCACGAAATCAGACATGGATCAGAGTGCCAATAGTGCCTTAATCCGTTTATTATACATAAGGCTAATTTTTACTGTGTCATTCAATAGCAGTTCCTAAATGACAGTTTCACCTTTTGACGTCAAATGTCAGAGTCGGTGTCACTTGTAATCATTCAGATTCCCTGAATTAACGTCGCACATGATTCATATCATTTCTAGTGCATTTTCGGTGTCTCTCGTAATTGTTCAGGTTCTCCGAATTAACATCATACGGGCTTCATATCATTCCGAATACATTTTCCGCACGCATTTCATTGTCCTGAGCGTGTTTGGAGTGCTGCATGTTTAATCTTTTTCATACAGCGACAGTGTAATAACGTACCATGAACCCAGTATTGTTCTCATTACATTAGCCGCCCTTACACATCACAAAAATTACGTATGGTAGAAGCCAACAAGCATGATGAACATTAGCCACCGCTAGATTAAATTTTACCGCCTGCACACGAAATGGGAATGGTTACGTCATTTCGGGTCGTTTACATGTCCCAATACACTACCCATAATTCCACCCGACGAAAAGCGTGTTTCAGATACAGAAAGCAAAGAGTTATTAGTCTTACGGTACCATTTCCTTCTGTCAATGATTTACTTAGTGTATTTGTCTGTTCATAATTACGACTGGCTTTCAATTCAGTTCCTTAATAACGACATTGCTATACTGTTACTTGCTATGGCAATTTTGGGAATAAGAGCAATATAACGTTGACAGCATGTTAGCGGTGTAGGAATGGAGAGGAATGGACAGTAACAAAGAAGAGGGCTAGAGGGAGAGGCTTCAATTTCTCCCTGTTCTCTTAAATAATCGAAAAAATAATACCAACTCGATATATTTTCCGCATATACTTAGGCACTAGAACAACTGCCATAGGAATATTACACTATCCGCGAATCATTTACGATGATATCGTCCACGTAATAAGTGTTATCTTATTAAAAAATAATAATTTTCATCTTATTTAGTAGCCTGCACACAAGAATACAGTGAAAGCTTTTGAAATGTGGTGATACAAAAGAATGTCGAAACGTATATGGGTAGCTAGGATAAATATGAAGAGGTGATGAACTGAATCGGTGGAAAAAGAAATCTAGGGCGCAATTTGCCTAAAGTAAAGAACCGATTGATTGTGAGACATTAAGGAACTGTCAGTCTGGTGATGGAAGGACGTGTGTGTGTGGGGATAAGTAGGTGGGTGGGCGGGTGGATGAGGGAGCTGGCTTAAAACTGTTGAAGGAGACCAAGACTTGAATACAGTAAGCAGGTACAAATGGATGTAGGCTGCAGTAGGTATGCAGGATACACCGGCGCGGAGAACTGCATCAAACCAAAGTGCACACTGAAAACCTCAGCAACAACATTTGCATCAACTGTCAAATTAATTCGAGCCTCGTAGCATCGTACGTTCGGAAGGTCTGGTAAAATGCAAGGCAGTAGAGGTGATAGTAGATCGATTGCTACAAATATCGATATATCGCTGGAAGCAATCCTGTCGACTACAGGCGAGTGCGTTGACTGAGCTAGATGGTGCATTGGGTAAGTCAGGGTTAGTAAGTCTATGGTCAGGGACCCAGCGTGCGGTACGACAAAGATTCTAGTCGCCGTCCAGCATTTGCCGTTGTTTTCCTAATTCGGTGAAGCCAATTCCGTAATAGTTCCTTTGAAAAGGACACGAGTGACTTACTTTGCTATCCTTCTCCTATCAGAGCTTCCGCACCACCTCTGAGACCTCGTCATAAATGGGGTATTAATATGCTGTATATTTTCCTTGCATATTTTACCAGAACACTGCTTTTTAAAAGCGATTTCGCCGAATGTGGCGCACGACCCGACGGTCGCCATGGCTTGTGTACTCTGATCAACGAAAAAAAAACCGCGACAACAAACATTTCGTATTTGTAAGCGTAAATATATTTATAGTTATTTGTTCTAATATAATAACAAATAAATATTCAAGGTTTAATATGCCCAAATGACTTAAAATTGTTAATATAATCTCCTGGAAATGGAAAAAAGAACACATTAAAACCGGTGTGTCAGACCCACCATACTTGCTCCGGACACTGCGAGAGGGCTGTACAAGCAATGATCACACACACGGCACAGCGGACACACCAGGAACCGCGGTGTTGGCCGTCGAATGGCGCTAGCTGCGCAGCATTTGTGGACCGCCGCCGTCAGTGTCAGCCAGTTTGCCGTGGCATACGGAACTCCATCGCAGTCTTTAACACTGGTAGCATGCCGCGACAGCGTGAACGTGAACCGTATGTGCAGTTGACGGACTTTGAGCGAGGGCGTATGGTGGGCAAGTGGGATGCCGGGTGGACGTACCGCCGAATTGCTCAACACGTGGGGCGTGAGGTCTCCACAGTACATCGATGTTGTCGCCAGAGGTCGGCGGAAGGTGCACGTGCCCGTCGACCTGGGATCGGACCGCAGCGACGCACGGATGCACGCCAAGACCGTAGGATCCTACGCAGTGTCGTAGGGGACCGCACCGCCACTTCCCAGCAAATTAGGGACACTGTTGCTCCTGCGGTATCGGCGAGGACCATTCGCAACCGTCTCCATGAAGCTGGGCTACGGTCCCGCACACCGTTAGGCCGTCTTCCACTCACGCCCCAACATCGTGCAGCCAGCCTCCAGTGGTGTCGCGACAGGCGTGAATGGAGGGACGAATGGAGACGTGTCGTCTTCAGCGATGAGAGTCGCTTCTGCCTTGGTGCCAATGATGGTCGTATGCGTGTTTGGCGCCGTGCAGGTGAGCGCCACAATCAGGACTGCATACGACCGAGGCACACAGGGCCAACACCCGGCATCATGGTGTGGGGAGCGATCTCCTACACTGGCCGTACACCTCTGGTGATCGTCGAGGGGACACTGAATAGTGCACGGTACATCCAAACCGTCACCGAACCCATCGTTCTACCATTCCTGGACCGGCAAGGGAACTTGCTGTTCCAACAGGACAATGCACGTCCGCATGTATCCCGTGCCACCCAACGTGCTCTAGAAGGTGTAAGTCAACTACCCTGGCCAGCAAGATCTCCGGATCTGTCCCTCATTGAGCATGTTTGGGACTGGATGAAGCGTCGTCTCACGTGGTCTGCACGTCCAGCACGAACGCTGGTCCAGCTGAGGCGCCAGGTGGAAATGACATGGCAAGCCGTTCCACAGGACTACATCCAGCATCTCTACGATCGTCTCCATGGGAGAATAGCAGCCTGCATTGCTGCGAAAGGTGGATATACACTGTACTAATGCCGACATTGTGCATGCTCTGTTGCCTGTGTCTATGTGCCTGTGGTTCTGTCAGTGTGATCATGTGATGTATCTGACCCCAGGAGTGTGTCAATAAAGTTTCCCCTTCCTGGGACAATGAATTCACGGTTTTCTAATTTCAATTTCCAGGAGTGTATATGTAAAGTCTGTTCTACTGCTCATGTACAAAAGAACAGACACCATATGTATGTATAATTAAGGTGACGACTACCAACTGATCACTTGAGTGCAGATGCAAACCACACTCGAGCTGTTACAAGTATCGGCGAAATGCCTCGACGAACGAGGATGACATGCAAGGGGCACTGCATGTGTAGTGCATAGATAAGTTGAGAATTTGGGTCTGCTGGGATGCGTGTTACGGTAAACCGTGCAATTTCAGTGACCGCTGTGTCTGGATGGCGCAGTGGTCTGCGTATCTGTCTAGTATGTTGAAGCCCTGGGCTCGAATCCTGGCTTGAAAAAATTTTTTACTTTTCCCATTGATTTAAATCAATGCCCACTACCAGCTGCTTTCATTAATTCCTACACGTCTTAAAGTTGTTATGCATCAGAACTGAGACGCCAACTGTTTTAACTCTATTGTAAAATATTCGTTGTTTTTAGTTTAATTGTTAAATATTTTGATAGTTAAGATTTACAGCTGAAAACAGAATAATCTGTGACATATTGACATTTATGGTCTGACAAAACTGCTTACAATACGATGATTTGTCGACGACACTTTATCCTTTTGAATTCATAAGCATGTTTCGTTTATTGTAGTGGAAAAACTCCCCTTGTATAACAGTCACTATCTATTTGGCAATCCTTCTCTTCTGTACTGCTCGTACTATCACCGCTCTCTCGCGGATTTATGACGAACCGTTCCGTGCAATCTTACACGCGGTGCCTTCGCTGTTGGCTGCCTCTCTGATGACTCCTGTTCACTTTTTTCTTCCACGCCTCATTGACAATTGGCCCACATCTTCTACAAGGACTTTCCTAGATTCAGCGAAAGCAAACTTTTTGTTCTTCTCATCTTCTCACCAACTTATTGTTTTACTTGCCACAATACGCCTTTAATGGCACTGAAATTACAGTCTTACAGAAGCAGCTAAACAATTTCCTACCCAGTTTATTTTATCAAATTCATCGATGAAGGATGAAAAAGCGTCAAAGTTTCTACAAATTCAGCCTTCTTCAAATGTTATCTCAGATGTATATTCCATTGCTTCAGCCACTGAATAATTCCGTCTCCATATTTGCCAAACTTGGCATCTTAACATGAGCAACAGAATTAATATGCAGCATTACTTATAACGGTATGTCTATGTGGTTTAGTATTTAGGTGCCAGACTACGAATACAGTGCTCTGGGTTTCGGTGCCAGCTTAATCCTATGATATCTATCTGACAATGTTCGGTAACGTGAAAAATGGCGAACTGCACAGTTGTTCTGATTCGATGTTAAAATGTAGTTGGCTGAGTAGCTCAGCTCAAACGTTAGAGGAAGGCAGCGGTTTACCACCTACAACAGCACCATGCCTAGTAGAGTCCTGTGATGTTCCAAACAATCTTCATATTGATGACAGCTGCATTTAAAACAGAAATCCGACGTCCTTTCCTAACAAGTAGTGCCATGTTCCCGTCAAGGCTTCAGCCATCAGTCCGCGGTGAATCAGTAGCATTTGCCCCAAGCTCCATTTAGACACACAATATTATCGAAGGTCACACGCATTCCGCCTAGCAGAAGACAAAAATTTAATTTCTGTTAATATATTTCGTTAATTAATAACTAAATAACTTACACCCAACTCTCATCCCTGTTAGAAATGAGAATGTACTGCTTTTAAAACTATCTGAAATGACACAGACTGTTTCGAAATGGTTGTATATCTTTCTCTTACGATAGTTACAGGTACGACGACGCACAGAGTGTTTCTGGAAATTGTCGGAAAGAATCACTTGCTTCTTACTCGGATGTTTTTTTCCTGCTGTCTGTCCGTAGCTGTGTTTTGCGTCTCATCATAATATACATCGTATTGTTCTTTATCTATGGTTAAAACTGTGCTCGCTTATTTCCAACACTTTGGACCCTCTCAAAAAGGAATAACGGGCTCACTAGTACCCTTTTCTTCCTAATAGCACTGCCTCATTGATGGCAGGAATTCGTGACTGTGTCTCTGCGGCATGTTTTCTTTCCTCCGTTGCACATACCGTCGCACTGGAAGCGATTTGATATGAAACAGAAGAGCATAATGTCTGGAAACATCGAAAAGGAAATACACTGAGAACTATATTTCATGTTCAAGAAAGGGAAGCAACAGAGGAAGTAGCAAGCGTGGAGTCCACTGTTATGTCAAAATTAATTGCTTGTTTCTTTTGCGGCACAGTAATGTCGTTCTTGCTACCTGTTCGAGCATGGTCCGCCTCGTCAGGTTTCCTGCTGACCCCACTCAACGAAACAACACGGCTGAGCTGTCATTAGCGAACACTTATCTCCCAGACGATACCCAACGAAGCTAAAATTCATACTGAACTTGTGTTTCAGTTTCAAAACGACGTTTGGTGTCAGTTAATGTTTATTTACTCAGTCATTCATCTCACCTGGCAACATCAAGTACTGCAGTCCCTCCTTCCCAGACACCCTTAGTGAGTTAACATTAGGAAAGGCATAGTACATGAACAGTACATAATAACAACATAATAATAATAATAATAAGTATTCAGCAATGATATAAATATGACTTTTTGAACAGACAAATGTAAGGAAAATAGCATAGTCAAGGGAAAACACACTCAACAAGAATATTATATATTGGATAATCAGAGCGACTGCATAGAAGCGATGTAAAAAATAGATGCCTATAAATATCTAGGATACAGACAAAAATAGGAATAGATAATACAAATATTAAAGAATAACTGAAGGAAAAATACAGACAAAGACAAAAAAAATACAGAAAACAGAATTGACAGCAAGAAACAAGACAACAGCTATAAATACTTATGCTATACCAATATTGATCTAGTCTTTTGGAGTAGTGAAATGGAGTAACACAGACCTAGAAGCACTCAATACACTTACATGATCACAATGCCACAAATATACAATACATCACATACATTCAGCAACGGAAACATTCATATTAAGCAGAAAGGAAGGAGGGAGGGGATTTATCGACATAAAAAACCTACATTATGGACAGGTAGACAATTTAAGGAAATTCTTTATTGAACGAGCGGAAACTAGCAAAATACACAAAGCAATCACTCATATAAATACATCAGCTACACCATTGCAATTTCATAACCACTTCTACAACCCTTTAGATCACATAACATCAGTAAATATCAATCATATAAATACATCGGCTACACCATTGCAATTTCATAACCACTTCTACAACCCTTTAGATCACATAACATCAGTAAATACGAAGAAAGTAAATTGGAAAAAGAAAACACTACATGGCAATCACCCGTATCATCTAACCACAAGACCACATGGCTAAGAAAAGGCAATATATACAGTGAGACGGAAGGATTCATGTTTGAAATACAGGATCAAACAATAAACACCAGATATTACAGCAAGCATATTATTAAAGATCACAACACCACAACAATTAAATGCAGACTTTGCAAACAACAAATAGAAACAGTAGATCACATCACAAGCAGATGTACAATACTAGCAAATACAGAATACACCAGAAGACATGACAATGTAGCAATAATAATACACCAACAAATTGCCATACAACATAAACTAATAAAACAACACGTTCCCACATACAAGTATGCATCAAAAAATGTACTGGAGAATGATGAATACAAACTATACTGGAACCGAACCATTATAACAGATAAAACAACACCACATAACAAACCTGACATCATACTCACCAATAAAAAGAAGAACTTAACACAACTAATCGAAATATCCATACCCAATACAATAAATATACAGAAGATCATCATCATCATTTAAGACTGATTATGCCTCTCAGCGTTCAGTCTGGAGCATAGCCCCCTTATAAAATTCCTCCATGATCCCCTATTCAGTGCTAACATTGGTGCCTCTTCTGATGTTAAACCTATTACTTCAAAATCATTCTTAACCGAATCCAGATACCTTCTCCTTGGTCTGCCCCAACTCCTCCTACCCTCTACTGCTGAACCCATAAGTCTCTTGGGTACCCTTGCTTCTCCCATGCGTGTAACATGACCCCACCAACCAAGCCTGTTCGCTCTGACTTCTACATCTATAGAGTTCATTCCCAATTTTTCTTTGATCTCCTCATTGTGGACACCCTCCTGCCATTGTTCCCATCTACGAGTACCTGCAATCATCCTAGCTACTTTCATATCCGTAACCTCAACCTTGTTGATAAGGTAACCTGAATCCACCCAGCTTTCGCTCCCATACAACAAAGTTGGTCGAAAGATTGAACGGTGCACAGATAACTTTGTCTTGGTACTGACTTCCTTCTTGCAGAAGAGAGTAGATCGTAGCTGAGCGCTCACTGCATTAGCTTTGCTACACCTCGCTTCCAGTTCTTTCACTATGTTGCCATCCTGTGAGAATATACATCCTAAGTACTTGAAACCGTCCACCTGTTCTAACTTTGTTCCTCCTATTTGGCACTCAATCCGTTTATATCTCTTTCCCACTGATATTACTTTCGTTTTGGAGATGCTAATCTTCATAGCATAGTCCTTACATTTCTGATCTAGCTCTGAAATATTACTTTGCAAACTTTCAATCGAATCTGCCATCACAACTAAGTCATCCGCATATGCAAGACTGCTTATTTTGTGTTCACATATCTTAATCTCACCCAGCCAGTCTATTGTTTTCAACATATGATCCATAAATAATATGAACAACAGTGGAGACAGGTTGCAGCCTTGTCTTACCCCTGAAACTACTCTGAACCATGAACCCAATTTACCGTCAACTCTAACTGCTGCCTGACTATCCATGTAAAGACCTTTAATTGCTTGCAAAAGTTTGCCTCCCATTCCATAATCTCGTAGAACAGACAATAACTTCCTCCTAGGAACCCGGTCATATGCCTTTTTTAGATCTATAAAGCATAGATACAATTCCGTGTTCCACTCAGAACAGGAGAAATTGAAAAATACAGAAGATAACAGGAGAAAAAATTGAAAAATACATCCAACTGGCTGAGGAAGTCAAGGACATGTGGCATCAGGACAAATTTTGGCGTTATACCAATCATACTATCAACCACAGGAGTCATACCAAACAATATCCACCAGTACATCAACGTAATACAGCTACATCCAAACGTATATATACAACTACAGAAATCTGTAATTATTGATACATGTTCAATTACCCGAAAGTTCCTAAATGCAATGTAACATATACCGTACAGTTAAAAGGAAGTCACACTTGATCAAGGTCCGCGTCACTTTCCATTTGTAACCAGACATAACGTCTGAGAAAGGAAAGAAATAATGGTAGTAATAATAAGCCCACAACAGGTGCGAGCGTACCAGTGGTGAGTGCTCCCGCGAATCTGAGAGTTATGCCAGTTGTAGTGCAGACTACTGGCAGGTACAACCGTGCTGGAGAGCTCGAAGCCGAGGACGCGTCAAGTGTGACGAACGTGTTTCAATCAATGCAGCAACAAACTTCAGAGAACTGCAAAGTCGCGGAGTGCGACCACTCATTGGAACCTCAAAAACGTGGCTGCCAAAAACACACGTACAACAACGACTAACTGATAATAAGGAACGAAATGTTCAGCCAAGTGGAACTCTAAGAAATTAGGACAACTTGTGAAACAGAAGTAAACAACCTGTACCATCATGGGTCACTGAATACCTTGAACCCAACGAAAACTTGCATACAATGCGGAGTGAAAGGTAACAACAACAAGTCATTGACAAAATGCACGGGACACTGACTCAAAGTATGCAAGAAATTGAAAATACTGGCCAGTGTGTCATCTAATGCAGAAAGGAGATAGTTTCCAACTTTTAAGACTGTCCCCAGGAACCAGCTGGCTACACTGATGAAGAACATTAATTATGGCCTTGCAGCTGTTCAAATAACAATAATCGAAGAAATGAACGAGCTGTCCTACACTACAGCAGTTACAGTAACATAAGAAATGGCGTAAATATCAAAGCGTGTCTGGGAAAACAAAGTGGTAAGTTCGACTTGCACTTAGACAAAAAGGTTTGAGGTCTGATGCAAGCAACTCGAACACGAAAGAGCATAAACTAAAATATCAGTTGACGATTGAGAATCAGATAAAACATACTGGCTGAGTAGGAGAAAAATCGAAGAAGCTTTGGAAATTGTGATGCGACAAATAACTACAACAGCTAGGAAAATTAAAAGGTGCAAAGACAGGATCATCCAGCAAAGGCAAATTCAGACTTTCCAATCCACTCACAGGAAGCCTCGTAATCGAAGGAAGGCTTCCTGTAAACTTACAACTTGAGCGGTAGGGCTAGCGTGCGATATCTCGATGTGGTCACTTCACGGTATCTTGGTGTTGCGCGCTTGTCTTAGGCCGCAGCGCCGTCTGATGACCGCCTCGCGCAGATGGAAGAGTGGTTGCGGGTCGCAAGGAGTGAGGAACGGACGCTGGTGAACAGCGGACACTTCCTTCATTCAGTTCCCGTCGGATGTTGATGCTGCATGAATTGGGGGCGGGAGCCACTAGAGGCTGAGATGGGCACTTGCGCAGCCGAGTCACTTGGGCTGTGCCATGGACATCCGGTGTGACCTGTCAGAATGTTTCCTAGGGAGTGGCTGGTGTGTTCCACCGGTATGGTATTTTCTTACCCCTGCTTTGCTGACGGCTGGTTCTTTCATGTGAGATTGGGTGAGAGCGTTCATGTTCGCTGTGCGACGAGAGTCTTATGTACTGTCTCACTTGCAATCATGTCTTCACTGTGTCAGCGGCCCCCTAATACAAAGACATCCACCATGGTAAGCGCGAGTGGAGGGCTAGCTGCGGTTATTGCTTGACTGTTCAGCCATAATGTCTTGGGCTTATGCGGAAATGTATTGTATTCTTTAACAATGGAGACTTCATCACCTTGTCATCATTAAGAGCAGTTACTTCTGATTGGCATTTTAAGCCTGCCTTGCAAGTTTAAATTTTATCTGGCTAGTACTCCATTAATATGTGTTATCGTGTTGTCTTGAAGTGTAAATTTTGTCTAGAGTGTGCTGGCCTCACTCTTGCTGTAAGTTAGGAATTTTGCTGAGGCTGGACTGGACACATGTCGTAGCTTACTGATGGCTCCATGTATTTTTCTTCTGGGCCAAGCTGGTACCAGTTCCCATGGTCCAGTCTGTTCGTTGTAGTGAGGCCCTAGTGCCATGCCGTGAACAATACTATTATTAGTATTGCCCTAGCTGTCCGTATGTTTGTTTGTTGTGTGGCCACAGTT
Source organism: Schistocerca gregaria (assembly GCF_023897955.1). Taxonomy (NCBI): domain Eukaryota; kingdom Metazoa; phylum Arthropoda; class Insecta; order Orthoptera; family Acrididae; genus Schistocerca; species Schistocerca gregaria. The sequence goes on from NC_064925.1 coordinate 542,786,396, forward strand.
GCTGATACTTTGTGTAGTCTGGCTTTGAATTCCGTGCTTCTGTCAAGTGCTTCAAGTGAAAGAAAGGAAAGGGGAAGAACTCGATGCAGTACCCTGTAAACGTACATTTATTCTTAAATTGTATCTGTTCCATTATTGGCCAGTCTTAGTGTGTTATAGATGTGACTTTTTCGGAATTTCCGACAAGTAACCTGTTTGGTGGCAGTGAGATGCGTATCCTGTCTGGTGGTGAGAGCCTTGGTGAGTCATTGGGTAGGGCCACAGCTTTTATTTACATTCGCCTTTGGCAATACATCACTATCAGTAGGTTTACTGTTTCAGTTTTTTAACCAATTAAAAACTGATTTGCATAAGCCTTTGTCATTATTGTTGTGGTGGGTGGGGTGAGATGGTGGGAGAGATCATTTATTTGAGCGTTATTTCAGCTCTCCTGTTTAAGTGCAGATTTGTTAGTATTATTATTCTGGGATGGAACATTTTTGACTATTATACCGATTTGCATTACTTTCTGTCACAGTTACTGTACAGGGAAAATTAGTAATTATTGAGCGCTACTTTATAAGTGCACCTATTTTATTATTATTGTTGTGGTATAAAATTTTACTATTTAGAGTGATTTGTATAAGCTCTTATCATTATCTTTGTGTGGGAAAAAAATATTGTTTGACTCCCAATATTTAGATCATTATCGTTCTAGGACCAAATTTTAACTATTTAAAAATATGATGTTATTGTTGTGCGATAGAATCACTACCTATTTACTGCTGGGATAACCTTTTACTATTTAAAAGTCTATGTATGTACCTTGTTATTATTTTGAGATTCGATACGTGTAGTCAGAGTTCCATTCTTTTGGAGATAATTTTTTTTACTCTTTTGGACTACTTTCTGATCTACTGGAAAGCTAGTTTAATTATGGCTTGATTTAAAGTAAAGTCAATGTCTATAACTACAAATGCTGCTGCCCATGAAGGTGTCCTGGTCTAGCCTTCCAATCCACAGCCATTTGTGCTGCACCTTCCACCATTAGAGCCCAAAGAGACGTATCACTAAGTTTTCTTGTATATCTATGGAAAATACTATAATGTCTTCTAAATATACCATACACTGTTTCTGCTTCAGGCCTTTCAGTACTCCATTCAGTACTGCTGGTGCGTTCTTCAACCCAAAGAGCATGCGGTGGTACTGGTAATGACCAGATGAGGACGTAAATGCGCTATTTTGGTCTGTCCTCTGGTGCTGCTTCCAACTGATGATACCTATACAAAAAAACGTGGTTGTAAAGTGATGGCACTGCCCCATGTTGTTCCGAGTTTCTGTCTTGTTTAGTGTTATGTAAGCATCTGTAACCATAGATTGCTTTATATACCGATAGTCATAAAAAAATCTAGAGGCCTTAATCCCATCTGAGTTCTTTTTAGTACAACTGCTACCAGTACCCCTAATGACCGATACTGTCTCCCATTATCTCACCATGGAGTTGTTACTATACATAATTTTTCATTACCAGTTAAAGGTGTGGTTTCCACTCCACTGTCAGTTCATTCTCGGCGAGGAACCTATGCTACATTTACGTGCAGGTGGCAATAGCCTGGTACGTTTAAAAAATTCTGCATGTCCCACTAACAAGTTTTCGATTACCTTCCTAGCACTCATTGCAAATGTGACGCTTTTTGCTGTAGTGTGGCCAAATTCGCAGACTGTCCCAGAATAGAATACTTGATACTGCAATATTTATCCAACTCTTCCTCCTCTGTCACCCCCAAGTTTTCTACTAGTGCATCTCGTGATAGATCTGTTTCGATTACTCCATAATTATCTACGCTAACTGGCACTACCCTGCCTCTACCAATGTCTCGCACATCCCATAAACGATGGTGTACAAAGCACTGTGCCTTGTCCAGCTCCCTGTTTTATGTCAGTTACTCAACTACACACAATTCATTAAATGGCAGATCTGCTCTTGTGTATCGAAGTTAGGTTCCTTGTATTTTTGAACACTGCAAATATTGGAAACTTGTGACTGAGGTATTTCTTTGTGACAACAGAGTGCTCTTGCTTTTTATTCTTAAATACTGCAACACAGGCCAACATTCAATATACAGCTTTACTTCAGTGTGTTGTTGCATAGTGCTGGCATTAGTGAAGGAAGCTACATGTATGTACATTACAATTGAGCTGGTCACGCAGCCATATTGTTCGCAGGTGGGAAAATGTGTTTGTAAATTTATGGGAAATTTTGTGCTACTTCTGATAAATTTGAATAGTTGACTGAACATAGATTGATACAAACAAACTGTATATGTAGACCATTCTATACAACGAGTTAAATTTTACAAAAATAGTCTTCAGTCATTGTAAAGTTAAAAAGAATTTATTTTTTCATAGATGTTAAGGGTAATTTTGAGGTAGTCACATATCTGCAGATATAAACGTGGCGAATTAAATAATATGCAGATTCTCAGAATATTGTATTTAATATGTACTGACTTGGTTTTTTTCTCACACCACACAACCTCTAAGAGAGTGTCTTACAGTTTGAACTAATTACCTTGTTTAGAGGAAATTCTATTAAGTGTAAATGTAGTGCCTTTTTTGTTTGCATATAGTTCCATTGAACGGATACATAATAAAGTTTTTGTTTAACTAACTTTCTTAATGGAGTTTAGTTTTTCTATTCTTACTCCGTTCAAATGAAGGCTTGTAATTACTAGGATTTTAAGAAACTTTGAAAAATAAATCTCATGAAATTTGCGGCCTTCGTGACAAACGTTTTCCTGTGTAATGGTAAAAAAATCCATGACACTGATCAACAATGTAAGAAAGTTATAAATTAGCGAACTCTGTGCAAACGTTTTTCTGTGTAATGATAAAATTCATGATACTGACCAAAGTTGTAACAAAGTTATAACAGAGATTTATACAGAACAAGTAAATCAACTCAGTCAGACGAACTTAATTATGGTTCCCCTGCCTCAAAATGAATGTCATAATTATATCCACAGTTGGGTGATTTTGTGGCAATTAATATTCCATATCTGAACGCCCCGTTGCACAGAAAAACGTCATTAATACCGAAATTAGAGGATGAAAGTTACAAAATTCCATACATCTGGAAACTAGTCACAGTAGATGTTTATATAAGATTGGGTAACAAAAAGGGCTAAATGTGTTATATTGTTACCTAAATTTATAGTACATTATGCTGTAAGTCGAGTCTAACGAACCATGTACGAAGTTTGGATCACCAACCTTGTAGGCAACGAGGGAGCACGCTGCAGTGCTATTAAGAACCATGCCTCGTCTTTATTAATGTCCGCATGACCATCATAAATCGCACAGACATCAGTGTAATAATTGTTTTTTAACAAAAGCTCGATTCTTTTCGTCTCATTGTGTATTGATGTCAGTTACCTTTTACACAATTTTGTAGCAAATCTTTGTATGTAAGGTCCATATTTCATCGAGCTGTATGACTTGGCAGCAACACATCATGGGAAAGTTATGCACAGCAGTGTATTTATACGCATGTAGATATGCACTTGATGTTCAAAGGGCCGTCACTCCCACCTGCTGCAGTAGTTATAGCATTGGTTGAGGACCGCCAAGGCATGTCTGAAGCAACTTCCTTGTTGTTGTTGTGGTCTCCAGTCCAGAGCCTGGTTTGATGAAAGCTTTCCATACTACTTTATCCTGTACAATGTTCTTTATTTCCGAATAACTACTGCAACCTACATCCTTCTGAATCTGCTTAGTGTGTTCATCTCTTGGTCTCCCTCTACGGTTTTGATGTTCCAAACTTCCCTCCAGTACTAAATTGGTGATTCCTTGATGCCTCAGTATCTGTCCTACCAATCCCTTCTTCCAGTCAAGTTGTGCCACAAATTCCTCTTCTCCCCAATATACTTCAGTACCTCTTTATAAGTTACGTGACATACTCGCCTAATCTTCAGCATTATTCTGCAGCACCACATTTCGGAAGGTTCTTGTCTAAAGTATTTATCATCCATGTTTCACTTGGATACATGGTTAAACTCCAGACATGGCTACTTTAAGAAACGACTTCCTGACCCTTCAGTCTATACTCGATGTTAACAAATTTCTCTTCTTCAGAAACGCTTTCCTTGCCGTAGCCGGTCTACATTTTATATCCTCTCTACTTCGACCATCATCAGCTTTTTTGCTCCCCAAATAGCAATACTCATCTACTACTTTAAGTGTCTAATTTGCTAAACTAATTTCCTCAGCAACACCTGATTTAATTCGACTGCATTCCATTTCCTCGGTTTGATTTGTTGATGTTCATTTCATATCCTCTTTTCAAGACTCTGTCCATTCCATTCAACTGCTCTTCCAGATCCTTTGCTGTCTCTGACAGAACTACAATGTCGTGGACAAACTTGAAATTCTTTATTTCTTCTCCGTGGATTTTAATACGCTCAATATACAGATTGAATAACATCGGGGATAGGCTACAAACCTGTTTCACTCACTTCACAACCACTGCTTCCCTTTCCTGCTCCTCGACTCTTTTAACTGCCGTCTGGTTTCTGTACAAATTGTAAATAGCCTTTCGCTCCCTGTATTTTACCCCTGCCACCTTCAGAATTTGAAAGAGAGAATTCCAGTCAACATTGTCAAAAGCTTTCTCTAAGTTTAGAAACGTAGGTTTGCCTTTCCTTAATCTATCTTCTAAGATAAGTCGTAGGGTCAGTACTGCCTCGCATGTTCCAACATTTCTACCGAATCCAAACTGATCTTCCCCGAGGTCGGCTTCTGCCTGTTTTTCCATTCGTCTGAAAAGAATTCGTGATAGCATTTTGCAGCCTTGACTTATCAAACTGACAGTTCGGTAGTTTTCACACCTGTCAAAACCTGCTTTCTTTGTGATTGGAATTATCATATTCTTCTCGAAATCTGAGGGTATTTTGTCTGTCTCATACACCGTGCTCATCAGATGGTAGAGTTTTGTCATGGCTGGCTCTCCCAAGACTACCAGTAGTTCTAATGGAATGTTGGCTACTCCTAGGGCCTTGTTTCGACTTTGGTCTTTCAGCAACTTGCTTAGACTCCGCGAATAGCCAGACAATCTTAACGCTTCACGTAGAGAATCGGTTACTAAAGCCACCTATGGCTTGTGGATAAAGGGACATTGTCCAGGATTATGGTCAGATGGTTGGTTGCTTGTGTGGTCTTTGTGTAAATTTACAGTACGTTTTGTGGTGTTTAAGAGTAACTCACACTTTGTAATTGTACTTCATGTGAGTGACGACAGTTCTTTGTTAGGTTTCACAACTTGGTTGGAAAATGTTGGGATCAGCAGCCATTTTTATTCAGTCATCCAGATTTGTAAGTGGTTTACCTCATTGCTTTTCCAGTCATTAAATAATATTATGGGCGATAATATGAATCTAGGATTATTTTTCTGTCTTTTGTTAAATGCGTGGTCATGTTAAGTTACATGGTCTGTTCAAAGGCACATGACTTTATATACAAGCCCTTAGACTTTATATTCATTTTCTGCACAATATTTACATGCTTATTCAAATGATTAAAACTGGAATCGTAATCTTTTATCAACTGGCAGATTAAAATCGAACATAACCACCGACTTTCTATGCACACACAGGTGAACAAAGCGGTAAATAACAGAAAATAATCCTAGACCCGCTCTGACATCGAATACATACCTTTGATTTTTAATCTGTCATTTATCCACTGAGCCATCTAACTGTAAGGTGACTCACTGTGGTACCAATTTTGAAGCGTCGCTGACCAGAGTGTGAGGTCGCAGGGTGCCACGCTCTTCCACCATTAGAGAAGAAGGTTGCAGGTACATTTCAGCCAAATTTCATATTTACGAGTCGGAATGGGTGTCGATAAAATGATCATTTAATTTTGTTGCACAGTGTATTGTGTATTTGGTAGCTGGTTTAGGTTATCAGTTCATTTTCAATCAGTTATAATACCCACAACTGAGTGATAACAACTAGACGCTATTACTTCGTTGCTGCTGCCAACGCCGTTGACCTACTGTGTCTTATACAATTATTCTGGACGTGGCTGTATAACAGGAAGTGCACACCAAGTTCAAATAAATCTCGATACAAGATTTTAACAGTCCGTTCCGTGGGCAGTATGTCTAAAAATATTGTCATTATAGAAACATCTTTAGGTGTTCGAACAGCAATAAGTTTGACTAATTAGATGCTTGCAGATAGACAGACAGACAGATGGGAAGTGAACACGTACATATCTTTTAATGAAATATCTTCTGCTGTATCCTCCTACATGCAAAGTATTTCTGCTTCACACATGTCTTCATTATGTCATCTCCGTACTCCCTTTCCGTATCACCACTCCTATCATTCGTGGCAACATCCATATTAGGCATTGACATGGCACTTCACATAACTGTAACGTTTCTAGTAAGTTCAGCTGGGGTAAACTTCCTGGTGGTCAAATCGTGAGTCTACGCTCTTATTTAAATCTTCATGCTCTCTACAGTGAAGGCGCGTGATACTGTTGATGGTGTCCAGTTTTTCACGTGTCGACACACTCTTACTTTAGGGAATGTGTAGTATTGCGTACCATCGCCCCTTTCACGCCATACTCAACCACAAGAAATCAAACATAGCGCTACACTGCACAACCATCCATCGCCATCACCCAAACCACACGGTTTCTCCAACAATGGAATGCAGGATGCTGGACTTGTTCTCAACGACAGCTGCTAGAGTATGGGATTGGTTTTGACGCTGTGAAAGCGATTCTGCCGGTAGAAATTTAAGGCAAAGGCGCTCAATTTTTGTTAGGTTATACAGGATACAAAGGGGAGAAACTACACGCTAGTATTCTCAGAACTTATGGTGATTAGGGTGAATTAACTTCACTGTTCGTCATTTATTTGCCTCCAGATGTTCGACCGCAGCTTTCTTGACAGGTATATCGCAGTTGCTACACAAACCTTTCCTGTGCCGATTCTCATTTCTAAACTGCAGGCACAGTCAGTTGAATCAGGTGGTTGAGTCTAACTTGTACACCATTAAATAATAAGTAGCTTACCCCATGACCGTCGTGCCAAAAAAAATAAAAAAAATTCTTCCACGTAACTAATACGAATTCATCTTTGAGCAGAGCCGACGTTACGAGAAAGTTATAACACCTTCTTTGTACATTTAAACCCTTTCTACTGGGAATTTTTTACAGGGTAAATGCAAATATAAAATATATGTACTACTGTGACAATTTGTAACAGTAATGTGGAGTAGAAAGTGCCTTATCAATGATTTTCGAGCCGCGCGGATAGAGGTGCCATGTCACTGATTGCGCGGCCCCTCCCGCCGTAGGTTCGAGTCCTCCCTCGGGCATGGGTGTGTGTTTTGTGCTTAGCATAGGTTAGTTTGAGTAGTGTGTAAGTCTAGGGACCGATGACCTCAGCAGTTTGGTCCCTTAGTAACTCGCATATATTTGAACATTTTTTGATTTTCGACTTCCAGCCTAATTTTTTGTAAGTTCCCTCTTTCACTCCCAGTAAACACGTAGTTCTATTAAATCTATACTGGGAGAACCAGTATGAGGTGAATTTTAGTGTGACATATGCTAAGTTTTCTTCCGTTTCATTCACGGATGGCCGGCCGCGGTGGTCTCGCGGTTCTAGGCGCGCAGTCCGGAACCGATCGACTGCTACGGTCGCAGGTTCGAATCCTGCCTCGGGCATGGATGTGTGTGATGTCCTTAGGTTAGTTAGGTTGAAGTAGTTCTAAGTTATAGGGGACTGATGACCAAAGCAGTTGAGTCCCATAGTGCTCAGAGCCATTTGAACCATTCACGGATGAAGCTAGCATTGAATGGCTGCTTGTACGCTTTTGCGAGTGCTGTTTATTGTTTAATTTTATTAGCATCGTCTCCAGGGAACAGACACGTAGGAAGCTAAAAAATATTTGCAGATTATGCCCAGAAACAATATGCTAGAAATTTTCTAAGAACATTCTAGTGAGATGTATGGTGCCTTTCTTAAAGTATCTGGAAGGAAAAGATGTTTGGACGTTTACGTTTCATTCCCACGCTCGTCAAATAAGCTTGCTGCTTGTACGCTTTTGCGAGTGCTGTTTATTGTTTAATTTTATTAGCATCGTCTCCAGGGAACAGACACGTAGGAAGCTAAAAAATATTTGCAGATTATGCCCAGAAACAATATGCTAGAAATTTTCTAAGAACATTCTAGTGAGATGTATGGTGCCTTTCTTAAAGTATCTGGAAGGAAAAGATGTTTGGACGTTTACGTTTCATTCCCACGCTCGTCAAATAAGCTTGCGACCGTTTGCACTAGCCGTGTTTGTATACCCTCGATATCCGTTGTTAATGTGTCTCATACAGTTGATCATTGTTCATGTAATGCCCATACTAATGTTCTTATGCATTTTCATTGCGGAGATTTTCCAAGTATTTCTTAGTGTTCTACCGGTTACTCATAACCTGATATTTGTTGTACTCACAACTGAATCTACTGGGTGGTTCCGTTTCATGTCTCTACACACTAAAATGGTTCAAATGGCTCTGAGCACTATGGGACTTAACATCTGTGGTCATCAGTCCCCTAGAACGTAGAACTACTTAAACCTAACTAACCTAAGGACATCACACACATCCATGCCAGAGGCAGAATTCGAACCTGCGGTCTTAGCGGTCACGCGGTTCCGGACTGAAGCGCCTAGAACAACGCGGCCACACTGGCCGGTCTCTACACACTGTCACTCCGTAATATACTCTGAGAGAAAACTCAAACGATGTAAAGGAAGGAATTACACGAATATGACGGAAATCCATAGACGTACACGTACAGGCAAACAAACGATAGCCGGCCGCGGTGGCCGTGCGGTTCTGGCGCTGCAGTCCGGAACCGCGGGGCTGCTACGGTCGCAGGTTCGAATCCTGCCTCGGGCATGGGTGTGTGTGATGTCCTTAGGTTAGTTAGGTTTAAGTAGTTCTAAGTTCTAGGGGACTTATGACCTAAGATGTTGAGTCCCATAGTGCTCAGAGCCATTTGAACCATTTGAACCAAACAAACGATAACAACTTGAGAAAAATTGTATTATTTGTTACAGTGAAAGAACTTCACAAACTGAGCAAGTCAATATCGTGCTGATCCACCTCTGGCCCTTATGTAAAGCACTTTGTTGGCTAGGCATTGATTGACAGAATCATCCTCCTGACGGATATCGCGCCAAATTCTGTCCAACTGGCGAGTTAGACCGTCAAGATCCAAAACTGGTTGGAGGACGCTACCTGTAATGCCCCTAATGTTCTCAACTGGGGAGAGGTCCGGTGACTTTGCTGGCCAAGGTAGGGTTTGGCAAGCACGAAAACAAGCAGTAGAAACCCTGGTTGTGTGCGGGCCGGCTTTGTCTTACTGAAATGTAAGCGCACGGTGGCTAGCCTTGAAGGGCAACAGAATGAAGCGTAGAACATCGTCGACGTACCGCTGCATTGTAAGGGTGCCACGGGTTACCAGCAAACGGGTCCCCCTGACACTCCAGACCATCACTCCAGACTGTACGACGGGCGACAGTCAAATTGGTATCCCATCGGTGTCCGCGGCTTCTAGAAACTCGTCGTCGCTGGTCATTGTGGTGCAGTTCGAAGCGCGGCTCATCACTAAAGACAATTCTACTCCACTGAATGAGATTTCAGACTGAAAGTGCCCGACCCACTGCACACGGGGTTTTTGGTTACAGAGGTCAGTGGTGAGTGGCGCAAGGGGCGCCCGTGAGCTCAGCCTCTTTGCGGACTGCCGTCCATGGACGGTTCTTGCGGTCACTGAAGTACCAGTTGCGCGTCGGATCGATGACGATGACGAATTCGGGGCTGTGTGTACATCTCTCACGACTGCCCGGGCCTCACCTACTACCCTCCCTCTAGGTCGACCATTTCCTGGTCGACGCTGTGCTCGGCCATGGTTCTGCCATTCCTGCCAACATCGTCGAATGGTTGCATCGCTCCTATTCATATGTCGGCCGATTCACTGATTACTCCAACCGGCTTCTCTGAGCACAACCAAACGTCCTCTCTGAAACGCGGACACCTGCATGCACTGTTTACACGCCTGTCCGCAAGTCATAGTTGCTGTCCATCAGGGCAGACGGAATGACATTCACAAAGTCTGTATGCCTTGGAATCGACATGCGCACTTTTTACCATTCTTGCCATCTGAGCTGTGAAACGGCGCTGCAGTTTCACACATCCATCCATCGGCCGACACAGTTTACTATTTTGCATTTTCCGTCGGTACCTGTGTGGACAGCGCTTTGTGATCTATTTGTATAGCTCTTTCTTGGTGCGTTCTCTTCTTTTTTACTGTACTTATGTGATAAGACTGCCTGGGAGAAAGCTTTCGATAGACTGAACTGGAGTACACTGGCGATGATTTTACAAGATGCGGATATAAACTGGAAAGATAGAAGGTTAATATACGAGATATAAACAAAGCAAGATGTTACAGTTGGACTGGGGAATGAGGAGACAGAAGAAATGGACATTCGAATGGATGTGAGACCAGGATGCTCACTGTTACCGAAACTATTCAATGTATACGGAGAAGAACTAATAGACAAGTCTGTAGAGTATGCAAGATGCTTTGTAACCGGAGGGGAAAGGATAAAGGCTATACAGGGCGTTACAAAAAGGTACGGCCAAACTTTCAGGAAACATTCCTAACACACAAAGAAAAAAAATGTTATGTGGACATGTGTCCGGAAACGCTTACTTTCCATGTTAGAGCTCACTTTATTACTTCTCTTCAAATCACATTAATCATGGAATGGAAACACACAGCAACAGAACGTACCAGAGTGACTTCAAACACTTTGTTACAGGAAATGTTCAAAATGTCCTCCTTTAGCTAGGATACATGCTTCCACCCCCAGTCCCATGGAATCCCTGATGCACTGATGCAGCCCTGGAGAATGGCGTATTGTATTACAGCCGTCCACAATACGAGCAGGAAGAGTATCTACATTTGGTACCGGGGTTGCGTAGACAAGAGATTTCAAATGCCCCCGTAAATGAAAGTCAAGAGGGTTGAGGTCAGGAAAGCGTGGAGGCCATGGAATTGGTCCGCCTCTACCAATCCATCGGTCACCGAATCTGTTGTTGAGAAGCGTACGAACACTTCGACTGAAATGTGCAGGAGCTCCATCGTGCATGAACCACATGTTGTGTCGTACTTTTAAAGGCATATGTTCTAGCAGCACAGGTAGAGTATCCCGTATGAAATCATGATAACGTGCTCCATTGAGCGTAGGCAGAAGACCATGGGGACCAATCAAGACATCACCAACAATGCCTGCCCAAACGTTCTCAGAAAATCTGTGTTGATGACGTGTTTGCACAATTGCGTGCGGATTCTCGTCAGCCCACACATGTTGATTGTGAAAATTTACAATTTGATCACGTTGGAATGAAGCCTCATCCGTAAAGAGAAAATTTGCACTGAACTGAGGATTGACACATTGTTGGATGAACCAGAAGTGTACCCGTGGAGGCCAATCAGCTGCTCATAGTGTCTGCACACGCTGTACATGGTACGGAAACAACTGGTTCTCCCGCAGCACTCTCCATACAGTGACGTGGTCAACGTTACCTTGTACAGCAGCAACTTCTCTGACGCGGACATTAGGGTTATCGTCAACTGCACGAAGAAATGCCTCGTCCATTGCAGGTGTCCTCGTCGTTCTAGGTCTTCCCCAGTTGCGAGTCATAGGGTGGAATGTTCCGTGCTCCCTAAGACGCCGATCAATTGCTTGGAACGTCTTCCTGTCGGGACGCCTTCGTTCTGGAAATCTGTCTCGATACAAACGTACTGCGCCACGGCTATTGCCCCGTGCCAATCCATACGTTAATGGGCATCTGCCAGCTCCGCATTTGTAAACATTGCAATGACTGCAAAACCACGTTGTGATGAACACTAACCTGTTGATGCTTCGTACTGATGTGCTTGATGCTAGTACTGTAGAGCAATGAGTCGCATGTCAACACAAGCACCGAAGTCAAGAATACCTTCCTTCAATTGGGCCAACTGGCGATGAATCGAGGAAGTAAAGTACATACTCGCGAAACTAAAATGAGCTCTAACATGGAAATTAAGCGTTTTCGGATACATGTCCACATAACATATTTTCTTTATTTGTGTGTGAGGAATGTTTCCTGAAAGTTTGGCCGTACCTTTTTGTAACACCCTGTATAAGATGCGGATGATAAAGTAGTGCAGATAGAATGAGAGGAATGAAATTTTCACTCTGCAACGGAGTGTGCGCTCTTATGAAACTTCCTGGGCCGGACCGAGACTCGAACACGGGAAATTCGCCTTTCGCGGGCCAGAGCACTTGCCCGCGAAAGGCTAAGGTCCCCAGTTCGAGTCTCGGTCCGGCACACAGTTTTAACCTGCCAGCAAGTTTCAGAATGAGAGGAGTTGTACAACATATTGAGGAGAATTGCAAGAAGGGGCTACAAGTGTGGACTGAAGATAAATTCAGGGTGTTCCAGGAAGAATAGTCTATACACACAGATATGACAGGAACGAACATTCGAACTAAAACATTGTTAGTAAACATGGGCTCCATAGGTCATACCTTGAGACCTATGATCACTTGTTCATCTTCGCTACTGTCAAACACACCTACTGAAAAAGTGCTCATAGCTCTTAAGTTATGCATTTTAGAGCCTATGTTTAGTAGACTTTTTTCTTGTCTTGTTCCATAGTACCTCCTCCCAAAATACGGATAGTGAAGAGCTTCCAGAAGCAGACATCTGTTTCAGAGTGTGGGAGATGCAGAAGTTTCGTATTGGTACTTCGTATGGCACACATTCTAGAGCCCATATTTACCAGAGCGTCATATCTCTGAATACTGACCAATCCAATTTGGACAACCTGCACATTAAAGATAATACTGATGGGAACAACTAAGAAGGAAGTTCCAGTTAACATTCCCCTAGATAGAAAGAAGACAGAACAAGTAAAATCCTTTCGGCATCGTGAAGAGAATGGAATATCTATAGAAGATATAAGGAATAGAATATTAATGGAAAAGTGCTCATCTAAAAAGATGAAGTTATTAATATCTAGAAACATTCAAATGTAGCTGCAGAAAACATTTGCTAAGTGTTACGTGTGGAGTGTGGTGTGGAGTGCAGTGAATCATGGACAGCTAAGAAGAAAGAAGCATGGTATTTAGAAAGTTCGGAAATGTGTCTATTGAGAAGATTCCTAAGACGAAGTTGACTGACGGATTTAAAAACGTAGAAATAATGAAAAAATGGGGAAAGAAAGAATATTATTGGAAGTGATCAGAGAAAAAATCTTGGATTAGAAATATACTGTGCAAAAATTCTCCGAAACAAAGAATTATAGAGGGGAAACTGGAAGGAAAGAGAGGAAGAGGTAGGAAGAGAACTGGAATGATCGATAACACCAGAAGACGATGTACATACAAACAGATGAAGATGATGTTCACAACAGGACACGATAGTAAGCTTCCATTTGAAAACAGTCATAAGACAGATACACTACAGAAGAAAGAAGAAGACTGACTTCGTTTGGGACATTTATGGAGTACAGGACATCGAGTTTCTCTACGATGCCTCTGCTCCAGGCTGATATCTCATCGGCCCCTAACTCCTGTCAGCCACGATGATGGTCCATGTTGGATGTGAATAACCTAGGGAGAGATCGGGTGCTGCCTTCCCCCACAGTCGGACGTCAGAGGGGCGAGACATGCAATTTAACCTGGGATACGGCAGACTCGTTGAGGTGCACCAGATACATACAGCAGAGTGCGTTTCATATACAACTGCTCGAAAAAAATCCCGGTCCGACAAAAGCAAAGTGCAACAGCGGAGTAGGGGAACGCTGATGGAACAAAGGCGCTGAGGAGGAATGCGACAGCGACGAAAATCGTGAATGCATTCTGGAACTTTCCGTGCGACAAAAGGCACCGTGCCACGGCTGTTCAAACAGCTCACTCGCCCGCAAACAATCGCGACTGCTTTTAAGATAAATTTTCTCGTCCTTGGCGCCGAAACAAAACGACTCCTGTCGCTGGCCAAGATCTGCGCGGCCGAGACTTTCAAAGGGAGGTACTGTAACGACGTGACGAGCAACTAAATTGAAATACTTTCTGTTCCACTTGGTTTAATTAGCCCTTCAATTACAGTCGAGCAGAGTGCTAGAATCTCATTGCACACAAAGCTTAGTTTTGAATATATTTTTTTGGTTATCAATAGTACTCCGGCACATTTTTAATTCTTATCACTTTTTTTGGAAAAATATTGCACTTTTAAAACAATATTTTATTATGAAACAGGAAACACTTTCTGGCGTTATTTTGCAGAAAATTTAAAATTGTTGCCATGTTCTGTCCTTAACAACCAGAAAATTCAATTAATGTTTATAGTTTATTATTTGAAAAATATAAAGATTTAGGAACTCAATTCATAAAATTTTTATATATTCATTCAGTCGACATTAAATATATGCCAACATCTCTATCAGTGTAAGTATTTATGTAGAAACCTTTCAAATCATTAAAAAACTGCAGAAGTAGTAAATATCAGAATGAAAAACACATGCAATTTTTTTTATAGAATGTAACTTTCAGACATGATAGTGCTACATTAAACAGACATCAGTTTCCAAACATCCTTAAATTTTCATATATAATGAACATTCTTCTCATTAAGACTGTTGAAGATTATACAATTCACAATTTCATTGCCTCTTTTTGGTAACTTTCATCAATTAACTTAAATTTGTGCTTTCAAAACTTGCCCATATTATTTCACCAAATAATTATTTTTCTTCACTATTGGTGTGTTCTGGTTATTCTTACATGATTTCCTTTTACAGAAAATGTTTACGAAGATGTTTATTGACATCAAATTCTTTTTTGTTCCAGATGCTCATAACCCTCTTCCTCCCCCCAAGACCTCAAATTTTTCACTGGCCTGTTACTATGGTTAAACATGTTAAATCAATTAGATGCAGGTCCTCTTTTGAAGTAGCAATCCAATTGTGTCCTCTTGCTCTCTGTATACTTGACTTACCATTTCAGCATCTTACTATTGTGTGGTATTAACCTTATTAATTGCAATGATCTTGGCTTCTGTCTGCTCTTCATTTTTCCTGCAAATACAATAGTGTCAGCCACTAGAATTCATAACTATGCAAGCTCTACAGCAAAGATCAGTACAGGTTCTATCATTCTTCTTCACAATTCTTGGAATTATAGATTCTTTCTCTTGGCAAAAGTAAAGTAACACTGAATCTCATTTGCTATAGATGCTCTTAAGAACCACTCAAAAGCTGAACTGATATGAAAAAGAATTTTGATGGAGCCATGTAAAACACTTGAGCAAAATTACATGTGTAATGAAAGCATGTCTACTCCTATCTAATTGATTCCAAATTATTTATCAGGTATTCAGGTATAATCAATGTACATACATAGTTCTATTTATATATAGTTCTAATATACATAGTTCTAATTTAATTGTGTGGAGAATTTTGGGGTAATGTTCAACATCAATAATTTAGAATCAGTTACATAGGAGTATATATATATATATATATATATATATATATATATATATATATATATATATATATATATATATAACTTTACACTAATAAACTGAAAGAACCAGAGGTTGTACAGAGTTTCAGAGAGAGCATAAGGGAACAATTGACAGGAATGGGCGAAAGAAATACAGTAGAAGAAGAATGGGTAGCTTTGAGGGATGAAGTAGTGAAGGCAGCAGACGATCAAGTAGGTAAAAAGACGAGAGCTAGTAGAAATCCTTGGGTAACAGAAGAAATATTGAATTTAACTGATGAAAGGAGAAAATATAAAAACGCAGTAAATGAAGCAGGCAACAGGGAATACAAACGTCTCAAAAATGAGATCGACAGGTAGTGCAAAATGGCTAAGCATGGATAGCTAAAGAACAAATGTAAGGATGTAGAGCCTTATCTCACTAGGGGTTAGTTAGATACTGCCTACAGAAAAATTAAAGAGACCTTTGGAGAAAAGCGAGCCACTTGTATGAATATCAAGAGCTCAGATGGAAACCCAGTTCTAAGCAAAGAAGGGAAAGCAGAAAGGTGGAAGGAGTATACAGAGGGTCTATACAAGGGCGATGTACTTGAGGACAATATTATGGAAATGGAAGAGGATGAAGTTGAAGATGAAATGGGAGATACTATACTGCGTGAAGAGTTTGACAGAGCACTGAAAGACCTGAGTCGAAACAAGGCCCCGGAAATAGGCAACATTCCACTGGAACTACTGACGGCCTTGGGAGAGCCAGTCCTGACAAAACTCTACCATCTGGTGAGCAAGATGTATGAAACAGGCGAAATCCCCTCAGACTTCAAGAAGAATATAATAATTCCAATCACAAAGAAAGCAGGCGTTGGCAGATGTGAAAATTACCGAACTATCAGTTTAATAAGTCACAGCTGCAAAATATTAACGCGAAATCTTTATAGACGAATGGAAAAACTGGTAGAAGCCGATCTCGGGGAAGATCAGTGTGGATTCCGCAGAAATGTTGGAACACGTGAGGCAATACTGACCCTACGACAGATTAAGACAGATTAAGGAAAGGCAAACCTACATTTCTAGCATTTGTGGAAAGCTTTTGACAATTTTGACTGGAATACACTCTTTCAAATTCTAAAGGTGGCAGGGGTAAAATGCAGGGAGCGAAAGGCTATTTACAATTTGTACAGAAAACAGATGGCAGTTATAAGAGTCGAGGGGTATGAAAGGGAAGCAGCGGTTGGGAAGGGAGTGAGACAGGGTTGTAACCTGTCCCCGATGTTATTCAATCTGTATATTGAAAAAGCAGTAAAGGAAACAAAAGAAAATATGGAGTAGATATTAAAGTCCATGGAGAAGAAATAAAACCGTTGAGGTTCGCCGATGACATTGTAATTCTGTCAGAGACAGCAAAGGACTTGGAAGAGCAGTTGAACGGAATGGACAGTGTCTTGAAAGGAGGATATAAGATGAACATCAACAAAAGCAAAACGAGGATAATGGAATGTAGTGGAATTAAGCCGTTTGATGCTGAGGGAATTAGATTAGGAAATGAGACACTAAAAGTAGTAAAGGAGTTTTGATATTTGGGGAGCAAAATAACTGGTGATGGTCGAAGTAGAGAGGATATAAAATGTAGACTGGCAATGGCAAGGGAAGCGTTTCTGAAGAAGAGAAATTTGTCAACATCGAGTATAGATTTAAGTGCCAGGAAAGTATTTGGAATGTAGCCATGTATGGAAATGAAACATGGACGATAAGTGGTTTGGACAAGAAGAGAATAGAAGCTTTCGAAATGTGGTGCTACAGAAGAATGCTGAAGATTAGATGGGTAGATCAAATAACTAATGAGGAAGTATTGAACAGAATTGGGGAGAAGAGGTGTTTGTGGCACATCTTGGCTAGAAGAAGGTGTCGGTTTGTAGGGCATGTTCTCAGTCATCAAGGGATCACCAATTTAGTATAGGAAGGCAACGTGGAGGGTAAAAATCGTAGAGGGAGAGCGAGAGATGAATACACTAAGCAGATTCAGAAGGATGTAGGCTGCAGTAGGTACTGGGAAATGAAGAAGCTTTCACAGGATAGAGTAGCATGCAGAGCTGCATCAAACCAGTCTCAGGACTGGGGACAACAACAACAACAACAACTTTACACATTTTAACATATGTGATGGCGAGACAAAACTGCCACTGCTCATCTCAGATGCCATCTACTGAAAACAGCATGCTCTCAATGATTAAGAGCAAAATGTTAATCTAATTATCAATTATTAAATTAATGCATATTAGTGATTATTATCACTGTTATATTAATTTTGGAATCTGATTTGGATAATATTTTTGTTGGGTTTTAATTGCACATATTATCAGCCTTTTAGTTAGTTCTCCTCTTATCTTTCTCCCCCTTCCAGTCACCCCTGAAACATGGATCTGTGTGAGGCAGTAGGATTGGACACCACTGAATACTGTTACAAGTCTGATTTAGTATTGTTCTTCCCATTTGCAGTGTTTCACTGTTCTTTCAGAAAAAAACTGGTTTTTTCAAATCATAATTTATCAGGTATAATACAAAATTTTTAAAGTTTTAAAAATATCTTACCCTATGTTATCCACCGAAATTGGTAGTTACAAATGTTTCATTAACCGATTGAAACTAGATAACGTTTGTTACAGTTTTTAACAAAGACTGTTTGTTAATCGTAGAAAACACGGGATGTTTCAGAAAGGTGTACCCGATTTCACAAGACTTTATTCCAATGTCCTCAGTGTTTTTACTCTTTTTCATCGTGGAATTCAAACCAGACTGTGAAATGATCCAATTGCAGGGAATTATTGTAGTGCAGTGTTTTCTGCCAGACAGTCATCCAGTTCGTTAAAAAACTATTCCTGCATTCCACAAAAAAGTCGAATTTATTCCTCTTCAGTTATTTTCACCGTGCCGAGCGCGATGTCCACTATGAAACAGTTCAATTTGGTAACACACCTGGCCGTTGTTATCGAGTGCAATTCGCTCTTAGCATGGGTTATCAAAAACAGTTTAACGTATTCTGTATGTTTACCGAAAATTAATCCTTCTTTCTTAGTGACAGCCTCTGCTGTAAATATAATTTTTTTACTGCAGAAGAGAAAGTCGCAAGTATTCTACCTATGCTAGGATCAGGGTACCATGAAATGAAGGACTGAATGAGGGGCGGAGCAATGACATTCCATATCTCCAAAACAGACCTATATCATTGACGTCGGTTTGCAGTAGGGTTTTGGAGCATATACTGTATTCAAACATTATGAATCACCTCGAATTGAACGATCTATTGACACGTAATCAGCATGGCTTCAGAAAACATCGCTCTTGTGCAACGCAGCTAGCTCTTTATTCGCACGAAGTAATGGCCGCTATCGACAGGGGATCTCAAGTTGATTCCGTATTTCTAGATTTCCGGAAAGCTTTTGACACCGTTCCTCACAAGCGACTTCTAATTAAGCTGCGGAGCTATGGGGTATCGTCTCAGTTGTGCGACTGGATTCGTGATTTCCTGTCAGGAAGGTCGCAGTTCGTAGTAATAGACGGCAAATCGACGAGTAAAACCGAAGTGATATCAGGTATTCCCCAGGGAAGCGTCCTGGGACCTCTACTGTTCCTGATCTATATAAATGACCTGGGTGACAACCTGAGCAGTTCTCTTAGGTTGTTCGCAGATGATGCTGTAATTTACCATCTAGTAAGGTCATCCGAAGACCAGTATCAGCTGCAAAGCGATTTAGAAAAGATTGCTGTATGGTGTGTCAGGTGGTAGTTGACGCTAAATAACGAAAAGTGTGAGATGATCCACATGAGTTCCAAAAGAAATCCGTTGGAATTCGATTACTCGATAAATAGTACAATTCTCAAGGCTGTCAATTCAACTAAGTACCTGGGTGTTAAAATTACGAACAACTTCAGTTGGAAGGACCACATAGATAATATTGTCGGAAAGGCGAGCCAAAGGTTGCGTTTCATTGGCAGGACACTTAGAAGATGCAACAAGTCCACTAAAGAGACAGCTTACACTACACTCGTTCGTCCTCTGTCAGAATATTGCTGCGCGGTGTGGGATCCTTACCAGGTGGGATTGACGGAGGACATCGAAAGGGTGCAAAAAAGGGCAGCTCGTTTTGTATTATCACGTTATAGGGGAGAGAGTGTGGCAGATATGATACACGAGTTGGGATGGAAGTCATTACAGCATAGACGTTTTTCGTCGCGGCGAGACCTTTTTACGAAATTTCAGTCACCAACTTTCTCTTCCGAATGCGAAAATATTTTGTTGAGCCCAACCTACATAGGTAGGAATGATCATCAAAATAAAATAAGAGAAATCAGAGCTCGAACAGAAAGGTTTAGGTGTTCGTTTTTCCCGCTCGCTGTTCGGGAGTGGAATAGTAGAGAGATAGTATGATTGTGGTTCGATGAACCCTCTGCCAAGCACTTAAATGTGAATTGCAGAGTAGTCATGTAGATGTAGATGTAGATGTAATCCTGGAGGAAGTTTTCAGGACTTTAAACTAGGAAAATGACCTGTTGTCAAGACAAATTTCAACCATGTCTGGAATAACTAAATACAGAATTATTCATGAGTGACTCCGAGGATCCAGTCAGTGATTACATGAAAACCACAAGAAATACAGAAAAATGACTCACATCCCCTGATAGAGCGCCTCTCCTAGTTTCCATTCGTGTTTTAACTCTTAAAAATGAAAGGAAAAAAGATATATATTGCACTATTTTCCTCTTTCCTCACACCCTCCAATTTTTATTAAGATCGTTTATTGACACTGATCGGTTTCGCGTATTTTGCACACTATACCAGTTACAGAAAGAGAATGGACACTTGATTTACAATAAGGTGGTGTTCCATCACACTTTACTTCGGACGCTGCTGATTACGTCATTGTCAAGGCACATCAGAGTTGAATCGAAAGTGCTTACCCGTCATGACTATCCTCTACATAAGCTCTCCCAAGGTCATATGTATTCACTACATCTGATTTATTCTTATGGGCTTATGTCAAAGATCCTGTGTCCTTGCCTCTACTGACATTTCATTTTGAAGACCTGCAAGAAAAAATAATTAACGTAGTCATTGATATTGACGATGATGTGGTGGGGCTCGGATGAAAGAGAGTAACTATCCTATTGACGTTTGCCACATCAAAAACGGTGTCCACAGTGGGCACCTGTAATGTGAGTTGAAAACGAGATTCTATGTCCACTGATAAGTGTCTAACTCCTATATATCTTGTACTTTTCACGTTGTCGTCTTCTGAAGTCCGGAGGTTACCTGTGGATAACCATGCACAGCAACTTTAAAAAGTAAGCCTGAAAATCGGTTAAAATTTGATTGAAATAACATGTAAGCAACACATTGAAAAGAAAATCAGAAGAAAGTAGCAAAATCATAGAATCAGTTGACGAGGTTTGTGACTTAGGCAACTGTTGAAGGCAACTGGATGTATATAAAATAGCTAAACAGGATAGGTAACTTGTCCTGGAGAGGTTTTGCTAAACTAAATAGCGTTTTATAAAGTAAGTTTTCTGTGTGTCTGAAAAAGGGGAGGTTACAGTTAATCTGTGTTACCAACTTTGAGTTTTTGCAGAGAGATTGAAACTCGAAACCTGTTGAAACACAACTGCTTGCTCAGCAACAAAAAGAGAGGCAAGTTTAAAAGAGAGACAGTGAAACAAAGCAATGTAGAGTGACTGAAATGGAAATGAAATGGAGGTGCTGGGACATACGGTATGTCACATTTCTCATTATTCATTACAGAAGTTAATACTGATAAAGAAAGTAGTACCCGAAACACATTTTATATATGCAATAGCTGATCATATACACGACATTCATACGTGGAAAATCTAAAGAAATGAAAGTGAACAATTTGCTTTAAATATTCCATTTTATTGGATACATTATTTGACACGGCTTTTGACTGAACGTTTCTGATTGGTGACAGAAGATCCACTTGTGTGGCTAAACGACGTGGGCGGCAAAAATTCCGTCAACTTTATTCGAGAGTCTCGCCATGCTTAGAGTTTCAAGTTCTTTATTTGTGGCAGTTGTGGAACAGAAAACATGTCGTCTTCGTCAGACATACGAGGAGCAGAATATGCTCTATTTTTATAATTTCAGTTCCATCAAAGAACAATGTAGGCGTTCCGCTTCACGCGCGAACTGAAAAGACAATGAAGCAAGGGCGCCAACACTGTACGATTGCTGGACGTGAGGGCAGCTGCCAGCTGAAACGCAGCACGAAAAACCGACGAACGGTCTCACCCCTAAGCATTCGTATGCCTGAACGCACCGCTCTACGCTTTCGCAGTGTGGAAACCGCTGGCAAGTCCTGTTGAGGAAACAGGGGCCTATTTTACCGGCGAGAGTTGCAGTGCATGCGCGCGTTACCCCGGCACATCCGCCTCTCTGCCTCTTTTCAGCAGCGTGCAAAAACGGGCCGTGCGGTCAGCGGCTGCCAGAAAACAGCGACGTGTTTTGCCAGCGCAAATTCTAACAGAGGCGCGAGTGAAAAACCCGGCAGCCCAGCAGCGGCGCTCGCGACAAGTGACAGATAGGAGAGGCAGCCTGAACCAGTGGTTCAGCCAGCGGTCCAGTGAACTAGGACACGCCGCTATGTCAAGAGTGAGGCAACCGAGACAGACCACCCCGAGGTCCAGGATGAACCACCTTTTATCTCGTGAACGGCTCAAGATATCGAGACGAGGTTTTTGCAAAATAACAGTGAGTGGAGGAGCACGTAATTTTGTTGTATGGATAATACTCCCAATTCTTCTACAAACCGAGATATTGATTCATGAACATATATTTTTAAATGGAACTGTGTACTTTTAACAGTATTCGAGCACTCTTGTAAAGACAAGAACATTTTTTTTAAATTCTAGTTAACACTGCAGGGTTGAAAAATTTCGCTGAAGTGGCGGCGGCGCGGTTCCTTCCGTCCCTTTACGACGTACCTGCACCTACCTGCTAACATTATCACAGCAGATCATCAGTAGGGAAGCCGAGTGAAACCTACTGTACTTCGACGTGAACCAGGCTGCAATTTACGTCACCCGAGAACCAGGCTGCAATTTACGTCACTAATCTGCGTTTCGGGAAAAAGTTTTCACACGAAATGAAAGGTTGGAAATTTTCTCCTCAATTAATATATTCTGAAACTTAGGTGAACAAGTATCACTGCCAAGCCCGTGCTAGTCTTAACACAGTCACTCATAATCCCTTTCACTCACGTTAGCAAGTTTATGGTGTAGCATATCTCGAAAACGTAATAGCTACAAAAATACGGATTGTTTTTGACTGAGAATGCTCAAAAATATTAAGTCGGTCGATACCAAATGCAGTCACAGTTTTTAGCCATCGACCTGCTCAATACGCCACGCGGAATTTATCTCTTTTCTCGTCACAAAACTCACTTAAAAATTCCGAAATTTCTACACACCCATCGGAATAATTATGCCCTCACTTTACAACACTTTTGATGTATGAAACACTGCTAGATCCGGCAACTTATCATTTCCATCGGAACTACTACTACTCAACGTCCGAACTGTTTCCTGGTTAGGCTCCCATCCCTCTCTAGAATACTCTAAGTCTTCTCTACCAGCAGAGAAAGGCACGCGAAGAATATTGCTTTACCATTGGTCAGTTTACTCAACAGCCAATAGCTAAACAACATTCTCCCGCGTCAGTCCGCGATTTTCATCAATAACCAATCGCAAAATAGTAAACCTAACGACTGCTCTTTTTACCGACGTAATTATCTAACATGCTGAAATTTTATTTATGCATAAAGTTATTTACTATTGTTATTTATACCTGAATTAACTTTCCATTTACCATAAAATTACTTTACAAATCTATTCTACAAAATCCCGTTTGTCCACATCCATACTTCTTCGAAATGTTCTCACACTAAATCCCACTACATAACTCGTTAAACAATTATCTTCATATTAACCTTAAACCACACTCTTGCATCATTCATACTGCTAAAACACATGTATAACGTTTTACATGCACAAAAGGAGCACTTTATGAAAATACTAGAACAGTTTATGAAAAAGATTCTGTTACTTTAGTGCACTCTAGTGGGCAACATCGAAACTAAATCACAGTCCCCTATCCAATACTGTCCTCTATCGGCTGATACATAAACTACGTGCGCGTCTAGTCACGCGTCACCATCTGTCACAATGCAGCTCTGTGACACATTTCCCACTTACTGGCCTCCAACACAGGATCGGTATACGGCGCTGCGCCTCAAAGTATCCGAGAAATGAGCTGAAGGCAAAATTGAAGTAGACCGGAATCGAGCTGTGTGAACAACGCCAAGTAAGGCTCTTATTTTGGGATATATTATACGAAGCAATAAGTTAGGCCTACGCTGTTAGAAACTTATTTCCTCTTTACCCTATTTATAGGACACAGATATAGGGTGAAATAACATTGTTTTGGGAATGGAACTATATTTTAACTTCTATCGTATCAGAAACGGCCTTAGGAGAATGTTTCACGTATTTGTAAGTAGTCGGAGTTAAGTGAACAGATTTTGTGCAAACAAGTTAACAGTCGAAAGGTTTGAAAGAACGGCGAGACCTCGTACGAGCGCACCAATAGCTGATTCCGCCAGCCGTGCCTTTTTAGCACATTTCTCGGATACTTACGCGAAAGTTTCAACTCCAACATTAATAAGTGTTATACTGAAACGTGTCAATGCGAGTCGTTCCATTTACTCTATTGAGCTGCCTTCAGCCTTCCTAGGCTTATTTGCACCTGTATTGGTCGATACATCTGTGATTTCGATCCTGGGGAGAAGGATGACTACCAAAGAGTTCCATGAGACAGCCACGTGACGTCTTAATAGACAAATATTGTCATTTCTTAATTTGTGCTTCACGTTTCGTGTATCTATAGGTCAATATAGTCTTATGTTATATTTCCCACTTTTGTATTACGTTGTATGTTATACAGGGGTAGCGGAGAACGTGTGGAGTGCACATGTGGGTTTTTTTAGGTTAGAGAATTCCCTCCCTAGGCCCGACATGACGCCTCCTGAGACGCGACAAGGTGGCAGTAGGCAAAACGCAACAGGGAATAACAATATTAATGTGCTAATAGTAAACTGCAGGAGCGTCTATAGAAAGGTCCCAGAACTGCTCTCATTAATAAACGGTCACAACGCTCACATAGTAGTAGGGACAGAAAGTTGGCTGAAACCAAATGTAAACAGTAATGAAATTCTAAACTCAGATTGGGGGGGAGGCGTGTTTATAGCGATAAAAGTACAATAGTATCGAAAGAAATTGACGGAGATCCGAAATGTGAAATAATTTGGGTGAAGGTAACGGTTAAAGCAGGTTCATACATGATAACTTGATGTCTCTATAGGCCCCTTGGCTCAGCAGCTGTTGTGATAGAGCACCTGAAGGAAAATTTGGAAAATATTTCGAGTAGATTTCCGCACCATGTTACAGTTCTGGGTGGAGATTTTAATTTGCCGGATATAGACTGGGAGACTCAAACGTTCATAAAGGGTGGCAGGGACAAAGAGTCCTCTGAAATTTTTTTAAGTGCACTATCTGAAAACTATCTTGAGCAGCTAAACAGAGAACCGACTCGTGGCGATAACATATTAGACCTTCTGGTGACAAACAGACCCGAACTATTTGAAACAGTTAATGCAGAACAGGGAATCAGCGATCATAAAGCGGTTACTGCATCGATGAGTTCAGCCGAAAATAGAAATATTAAAAAAGGTAGGAAGATTGTTCTGTTTAGCAAAAGTGACAAAAAGCAGATTTCAGAGTACTTCATGGCTCAACTAAAAAGTTTTGTCTCAAGTACAGATAGTGTTGAGGATCAGTGGACAAAGTTCAGAACCATCGTACAATATGAATTAGATGAGTATTTGCAAAGCAAGATCGTAAGAAACGAAAAAGAGCCAACGTGGTACAACAACCGAGTTAGAAAACTGCTGCGGAAGCAAAGGGAAATTCACAGCAAACATAAACATAGCCAAAGCCTTGTAGACAAACAAAAATTACGCGAAGCGAAATGTAGTGTGGGGAGGGGTATGCCAGAGGCGTTCAATGAATTCGAAGTAAAGTTCTATATGCTAACTTAGCAGAAAATCCTAAGAAATTTTGGTCTTATGTCAAAGCGGTAGGTGGATCAAAACAAAATGTCCAGACACTCTGTGACCAAAATGGTACTGAAACAGAGGATGACAGACTAAAAGCTGAAATACTAAATATCTTTTTCCAAAGCTGTTTCACAGAGCAAGACTGCACTGTAGTTCCTTCTCTAGATGGTCACACAGATGACAAAATGGTAGATATCGAAATAGACGTCAGAGGGATAGAGAAACAATTAAAATCGCTCAAAAGAGGAAAGGCCGCTGGACCTGTTTGGATACCAGTTCGATTTTACACAGAGTACGCGAAGGAACTCCCCCCCCCCCCCCCCCCTTATTGCAGCGGTGTACCGTAAGTCTCTAGAAGAGCGTAGCGATCCAAAAGACTGGAAAAAGGCACAGGTCATCCCCGTTTTCAAGAAGGGACGTCGAACAAATTTGCTGAACTATAGACCTATATCTCTAACTTCGATCAGTTGTAGAATTTTGGAACACTTATTATGTTCGAGTATAATGACTTTTCTGGAGACTAGAAATCTACTCTGTAGGAATCAGCATGGGTTTCGAAAAAAACAATCGTCCACGAGACTCAGAGGGCCAAAGACACGGGTTCCCAGGTAGATGCCGTGTTGATTGACTTCCAAAAGGCGTTTTAATAGAGTTCCCCACAGTCGTTTCATGCACAAAGTAAGAGCATATAGACCATCAGACCAATTGTGTGATTGGAGTGAAGAGTTCCTAGATCACAAAACGCACCATGTCATTCTCAATGGAGAGAAGTCTTCCGAAGTAAGAGTGATTTCAGGTGTACCGCAGGGGAGTGTCGTAAGAACATTCCTATTCACAATATACATAAATGACCTTGTGGATAACATCGAAAGTTCCCTGAGGCTTTAGCGGATGATGTTGTAGTATATCTAGAGATTGTAACAATGGAAAATTGTACTGAAATACAGGAGGATCTGCAACGAATTGGCGCATGGTGCAGGGAATGGCAATTGAATCTCAATGTAGACAAGTATAATATGCTGCGAATACATAGAAAGAAAGATCCTTTATCATTTAGCTACAATATAACAGGTCAGCAACTGGAAGCAGTTAATTCCATAGATTATTTGGGAGTAGGCATTAGGAGTGATTTAAAATGGAGTGATCATATAAAGTTGATCGTCGGTAAAGCAGATGCCAGACTGAGATTCATTCGAAGAATTCTAAGGAAATGGGCTAGACCATCACGGCTGGCAGAGAGCTTCGTCCAACCTATCCCTTCTACATGACTACTCTGCAATTCACATTTAAGTGCTTGGCAGAGGGTTCATCGAACCACAATCATGCTATCTCTCTACTATTCCACTCCCGAACAGCGAGCGGGAAAAACGAACACCTAAACCTTTCTGTTCGAGCTCTGATTTCTCTTATTTTATTTTGATGATCATTCCTACCTATGTAGGTTGGGCTCAACAAAATATTTTCGCATTCGGAAGAGAAAGTTGGTGACTGAAATTTCGTAAAAAGGTCTCGCCGCGACGAAAAACGTCTATGCTGTAATGACTTCCATCCCAACTCGTGTATCTTATTTGCCACACTCTCTCCCCTATAACGCGATAATACAAAACGAGCTGCCCTTTTTTGCACCCTTTCGATGTCCTCCGTCAATCCCACCTGGTAAGGATCCCACACCGCGCAGCAATATTCTAACAGAGGACGAACGAGTGTAGTGTAAGCTGTCTCTTTAGTGGACTTGTTGCATCTGCTAAGTGTCCTGCCAATGAAACGCAACCTTTGGCTCGCCTTTCCGACAATATTATCTATGTGGTCCTTCCAACTGAAGTTGTTCGTAATTTTAACACCCAGGTACTTAGTTGAATTGACAGCCTTGAGAATTGTACTATTTATCGAGTAATCGAATTCCAACGGATTTATTTTGGAACTCATGTGGATCATCTCACACTTTTCGTTGTTTAGCGTCAACTGTCACCATACAGAAATCTTTTCTAAATCGCTTTGCAGCTGATACTGGTCTTCGGATGACCTTACTAGACGGTAAATTACAGCATCATCTGCGAACAGTCTAAGAGAACTGCTCAGATTGTCACCAGGTCATTTATATAGATCAGGAACAGTAGAGGTCCCAGGACGCTTCCCTGGGGAACACCTGATATCACTTCAGTTTTACTCGATGATTTGCCGTCTATTACTACGAACTGCGACCTTCCTGACAGGAAATCACGAATCCAGTCGCACAACTGAGACGATACCCCATAGCTCCGCAGCTTGATTAGAAGTCGCTTGTGAGGAACGGTGTCAAAAGCTTTCCGGAAATCTAGAAATACGGAATCAACTTGAGATCCCCTGTCGATAGCGGCCATTACTTCGTGCGGATAAAGAGCTAGCTGCGTTGCACAAGAGCGATGTTTTCTGAAGCCATGCTGATTACGTGTCAATAGATCGTTCCCTTCGAGGTGATTCATAATGTTTGAATACAGTATATGCTCCAAAACCCTACTGCAAACCGACGTCAATGATATAGGTCTGTAGTTAAATGGATTATTCCTACTACCCTTCTTGAACACTGGTGCGACCTGCGCAATTTTCCAATCTGTAGGTACAGATCTATCGGTGAGCGAGCGGTTGTATATGAGTGCTAAGTAGGGAGCTATAGTATCAGCGTAATCTGAAAGGAACCTAATCGGTATACAATCTGGACCTGAAGACTTGCCCGTATTAAGCGATTTGAGTTGCTTCGCAACCCCTAAGGTATCTACTTCTAAGAAACTCATGCTAGCAGATGTTCGTGTTTCAAATTCTGGAATATTCCATTCGTCTTCCCTGGTGAAGGAATTTCGGAAAACTGCGTTCAATAACTCCGCTTTAGCGGCACAGTCGTCGATAACAGTACCATCGGCACTGCGCAGCGAAGGTATTGACTGCGTCTTGCCGCTTGTGTACTTTACATACGACCAGAATTTCTTCGGATTTTCTACCAAATTTCGAGATAATGTTTCGTTGTGGAACCTATTAAAGGCATCTCGCATCGAAGTACGTGCCAAATTTCGCGCGTCTGTAAATTTTAGCCCATCTTCGGGATTTCGCGTTCTTCTGAACTTCGCATGCTTTTTCCGTTGCCTCTGCAACAGCATTCGGACCTTTTTTGTGTACCACGGGGGATCCGTTCCATCTCTTACCAATTTATGAGGTATGAATCTCTCAATTGCTGTTGATACTATATCTTTGAATTTGAGCCACATCTCGTCTACATTCGCATAGTCAGTTCGGAAGGAATGGAAATTATCTTTTAGGAAGGCTTCTAGTGGCACTTTATCCGCTTTTTTAAATAAAATTATTTTGCGTTTGTTTCTGATGGGTTTGGAAGAAATGGTATTGAGCCTAGCTACAATGACCTTGTGATCACTAATCCCTGTATCAGTCATGATGCTCTCTATCAGCTCTGGATTGTTTGTGGCCAAGAGGTCAAGTGTGTTTTCGCAACCATTTACAATTCGCGTGGGTTCGTGGACTAACTGCTCGAAATAATTTTCGGAGAATGCATTTAGGACAATCTCGGAAGACGTTTTCTGCCTACCACCGGTTTTGAACAAGTATTTTTGCCAACATACCGAGGGTAGGTTGAAGTCCCCACCAACTACAACCGTATGAGTGGGGTATTTATTTGTTACGAGACTCAAACTTTCTCTGAACTGTTCCGCAACTGTATCATTCTTTCGATTAGTGTGAGCCTTTTACGTATGAATGCGTAATATTTGTGTTATCCGTTTATAGTATTAGAATTCTTTTTACACATTTCAATCTTAAATTTATTTCGTGAATTCGGTGTTTCTATTTGTTAGATAAAGTAGACAACGTCCGTTTCCATCATGTGGAGAGCCTTCAGCTCGAATCTGTTATTCACTCGCGCGTGTTGTTTAGCTGAAATTTCGGTTTATTTGAGGATTTGCCTTCATCTATGATATTCCGATATTTTTTCTAACATCGAAGATAGAGAACTTCTACATGAGCCACTGATAACGTGATTGATCAGTAAAGCTAACGTTTCTCTGGTCAATCATGTTTTATTGTGGTGTATATATTCAACCTTAGGTTCTCTTCTTTCTGTATGTTGTTGGATGAATGTAATTGTGCATGTGGATGAGACAAACCCCCATTTATATCAACTGATGCTTTTCCCACGTGTTAAGAAATAATTATTGAATTAGTTACCGTGTTATACAAACAATATCAAGCATTCCTTTCTTGATCATCACTGTTAACAACTGAAGTTACTTGTGACTTTATCGCGAACAAATATTACATGGTTCTGAAATTATATTCTTAATGTTACTTGCGCTACCCTTCCAACTTTTATTCTGGCTCCCTCAGAGCCATCTGCTTTGACTAATTTGGCTTCTTGATATTTCTTTTGATGTCAACCCATCAAAAGGAAGTATGTGTCTGAGGCACACACATGTATTTTTACTTTTTTAGGTTGGCAACACTGTTTGCGCTGTTGGCTGGAATGCCTCTGTAGCTTCACACAATTTCTTTGTCAGTATTGTAATGTGACATTGTTGAAGGTGACGGTTATATGTGAAGTAATTGTTGCTGTCTCAAATACTACAGTGTCTGTGACACATATATCTCCAGTAACGAAAAGTTTGTTGCATGTTTATTAGACACGTATTTCCAAAATCTATACTTTTACTTCTAGTGAGTAGAACTACATGCAGCTAATTGCTTCTTCTCTTAGACATTCTTTTAAGTTACGTGTAATACCATTTCTGTTATACTCTCCTGGAAATTGAAATAAGAACACCGTGAATTCATTGTCCCAGGAAGGGGAAACTTTATTGACACATTCCTGGGGTCAGATACATCACATGATCACACTGACAGAACCACAGGCACATAGACACAGGCAACAGAGCATGCACAATGTCGGCACCAGTACAGTGTATATCACCCTTTCGCAGCAATGCAGGCTGCTATTCTCCCATGGAGACGATCGTAGAGATGCTGGATGTAGTCCTGTGAAACGGCTTGCCATGCCATTTCCACCTGGCGCCTCAGTTGGACTAGCGTTCGTGCTGGACGTGCAGACCGCGTGAGACGACGCTTCATCCAGTCCCAAACATGCTCAATGGGGGACAGATCCGGAGATCTTACTGGCCAGGGTAGTTGACTTACACCTTCTAGAGCACGTTGGGTGGCACGGGATACATGCGGACGTGCATTGTCCTGTTGGAACAGCAAGTTCCCTTGCCGGTCTAGGAATGGTAGAACGATGAGTTCGATAACGGTTTGGATGTACCGTGCACTATTCAGTGTCCCCTCGACGATCATCAGAGGTGTACGGCCAGTGTAGGAGATCGCTCCCCACACCATGATGCCGGGTGTTGGCCCTGTGTGCCTCGGTCATATGCAGTCCTGATTGTGGCGCTCACCTGCACGGCGCCAAACACGCATACGACCATCATTGGCACCAAGGCAGAAGCGACTCTCATCGCTGAAGACGACACGTCTCCATTCGTCCCTCCATTCACGCCTGTCGCGACACCACTGGAGGCGGGCTGCACGATGTTGGGGCGTGAGCGGAGGCCGGCCTAACGGTGTGCGGGACCGTAGCCCAGCTTCATGGATACGGTTGCGAATGGTCCTCGCCGATACCCCAGGAGCAACAGTATCCCTAATTTGCTGGAAAGTGGAGCTGCGGTCCCCTACGGCACTGCGTAGGATCCTACGGTCTTGGCGTGCATCCGTGCGTCGCTGCGGTCCGGTCCCAGGTCGACGGGCACGTGCACCTTCCGCCGACCACTGGCGACAACATCGATGTACTGTGGAGACCTCATGCCCCACGTGTTGAGCAATTCGGCGATACGGCCATCCGGCCTCCCGCATGCCCACTATACGCCCTCGCTCAAAGTCCGTCAACTGCAAACACGGTTCACGTCCACGCTGTCACGGCATGCTACAAGTGTTAAAGACTGCGATGCAGCTCTGTATGCCACGGCAAACTGGCTGACACTGACGGCGGCGGTGCACAAATGCTGCGAAGCTAGCGCCATTCGACAGCCAACACCGCGGTTCCTGGTGTGTCCGCTGTGCCGTGCGTGTGATCATTGCTTGTACAGCCCTCTCGCAGTGTCCGGAGCAAGTATGGTGGGTCTGACACACCGGTGTCAATGTGTTGTTTTTTCCATTTCCAGGAGTGTATGTTGTACACTGGGGAAAATGGATCAGATCCCATCTACACTACGAAAAAGAAGACAGACAGAAGTGTTGAGAGTGGGTGGCCCAAATTTTGAAGAGAAACTTGCAAGGATGTAGGAAGAAGTAGACATGGATTTATTTTCTGACGATTCCGATTGTGATCTTTCCTTATCTCCAGGAAAAGAAACCTCCGGGTCTTCCTATGATGAACAGGACTCCTTTGTAGGCGTTGACCTTTCCTCTACTCATAAGCAAGCAAATAACGATATGTCAGTTCCTTTTGTTTACAAAGGCAAAAATGGATTTCGTTGGGAATCAAAAAAATCTGCTAGAGCTAGACGAGTATCTCGTGATAACGTAATCTGAGGAACACCGGATATCAGAAGGACTGTTAAAAATTTAGATGATAATCCTAAGATAGAAGTTATTTGGTCTTTGATATTTGATAATGAACTCCTAGAAGTAATTGTGAAATGCACAAATGTTAAATTTGAACAGCACAAAAACAGGACTGAAGTACATGAGTAAAGTAACTATAGATCTACTGATCTGTATGAAATAAAAGCACTTATCGCCCTTTGTATGCTAACTTAAATCTGTAAGTCTGGACACGAAGATATGCTATAACTTTTTTTCTACTGACTATACTGGAGATGACTCTGAAACAAGGGAAATAGGGAAGAAGGAAGACAAATCAGCACCGGTTTCATAATTTTTTTCGGAATTCGTCAGTAACTGTCAAAAACTACACTGCCTTGGAGAATATACTTGCGTTGATGAAATGCTCATACCATTTCGTGGCAGATGTTGCTTCAAAGTGCATTTGCGCAAAAAGCCAGCCAAGTATGGAGTAAAAGTCTTTTGTCTGACAGATGTCCGCACGTAATACTTATACAGTGCCTACAATGCACTGATAAGGGTTCTGACGCTGATCAGTGTTTTTTACATTAATAAACATTAGTAGGGTGAAAAATTGCATTCTCTACTTTTTCTTTAAAAGCAGTAAAATTATTATCAGGTACAGATTCGTCAAGGAACTGTCAGTCTAATGAGATCCCATCTTGAAAATAGGTACTTATCTCAGATTTGAGGGGAGATTTGAGAATAACAATTGAAAATCTCCTTGGAAAAGATTCAAAGAAGAAGAAAGAAGAACAAGATACTGTGAAGAGTAACATATGGGAAAGAAAGTTGAAGGGAAGTATTTGCCCATACCAGAACAACAGGAACACTGCATAATAATGTGAGAGTTGTGACAGACCTGTAAGTCTGGTATGCTCCATAAAAAGTGTGTTAACTCTATAATGGATTAATTGGCCAAAAGCATTACTGAATTTGAAGCTTATAGGTGACATTTCTTTACACAAATAATGTATTTTTGTACAGTTCCATTACATGAGTATTCATGAAAGTTATGCATATTGGAATTGGTACTTGTCAGTGCTGTTTAGTGAGATATTGTTCAGTTTGTTCATTGTACTAACAGATTAAAATACCAGTTTACGAGAGAAGCAAGATTTATTTGCTTTCCTTCATTACCGTGTCTGTCAGACACATACTTCCAGTTAAGTAATAAAAATAGTTCCTCCTACTAACGGTTAAGACGAACGTGTTATTTTGAATCTAATGTAGTACTAATTAGGGAGATAACATTACATTGTTTCAGTGCAAGCATACTTGATTTGTCTATTAATGAGTTCATAAACTTAATTTAGTGAGACAAACTTCGTACAAGCGAGCAGCAGGCTCGCTTTCAATCTCACCATTCGAATGGGATGCGTAGATGAAGCACGAGTAGAT
Organism: Schistocerca gregaria; assembly: GCF_023897955.1. Taxonomy (NCBI): domain Eukaryota; kingdom Metazoa; phylum Arthropoda; class Insecta; order Orthoptera; family Acrididae; genus Schistocerca; species Schistocerca gregaria. The sequence continues at coordinate 542,820,177 of NC_064925.1, forward strand.
ATCGCTCAATATCATTGTACTAGTGTTATCAAGACCTTTCAAAAGCTGTTAAAATAAGTACATTGTTCCATTGAAAAAATAGTTAGCATAAGAATTTAGAGTGCTACCCATTCCACAAAATTATGTGTCAATCTTCCTACGATAATTTGCAACAACGTCGGCTCTATATCTTGAATCGTTTCCGAAACAAAATCGGTGAAAGTTTTTGGTTGACTCATGAGTGTATCTCGATCGAGTAGGCAGACCTACATCGAGGGGCGCTTTTCACGCATTTAAAATGGACAATGTGATGAATTGTTTCGCTTACGACAAGAGGTCCCGCTAATGTTTGCTCTACTGTAGCATTTGGGGGAAGGAGCAGAAGAAGAACGAAGAGGAGGAGGAGGAGGAGGAGAAGGAGGGGGAGGAGGGGGAGATTAGTGTTCAACGTCCCGTCGACAGCGAGATCATTAGAAACGGATTGCAAGCTCGGATTAGGGTAAGATAGGGACGGAAACCGGCCGTGCGTTTTTTAAGGGACCACCCCGGCGTTTGCCTGAAGCGATTTAGGGAGACCACGGACAACCAAATCAGGATGACCGGACGCGGGGTTGAACCCTCTGCGTCCAGAATTCGAGTCCTGCAAGAAGAACAAGAAGTTGTGCAGGAGGAAAAGGAAAAAGAAGAAAAAAAGTAGCTCAAGCATGCTTTGTGGGTTTACCTGTGGACTTGAAGCCCACAATTTTGTGCTCTGCTGATGTAGCTACCATGTTACAATCATTGGGTATGCATTTTCTGCTCTGAAGTGTCTAACAGCCCTCAACTTCTTGCTGGGAAGACGAGGCCAACTGAGAAACAGTTTGAAACGCGCGTGGTACGTTTAACAGCTGTCTACATGGTAAATTCGCCAAGTTCATCTCTGTGGGAGATAGCACCATTTCTCCTACAAGGGAATGACAGTGGGAGAGCAGGGGGAACAGTGATAAAGTCGGCAAGGAAGCAGCTGAAAACACCTGCGATCACAACGTGTAAAGAGCAATTGACTACCGCTAAAGTGGGTGTTCGGAATAGAACAACTGTTTGGAACACTGCAGCAGCTTTTGGCTGTTCTTCGAGGCACAAGTTCAACTGTGGGTTACTAGAAGTGCAACCTTGTCTTACCCCTATTCGCTCCCAGCATCTCTGTCCTGAACTTAAGTTTTTGTGATTCTCTGCCGCTATCAGCCTCCACCTCCACGCCACCGCTTAAATTTCCCGCCTCTCTGGGCGACTGCAGAGCGTCGCGCTTCTCCTGCACGAGGAGGGAACGGGAAGATGTCTCTGTCTGGTCTTGAGTTCTGACCAACGATCAGAGAGGGGTGTGTTCATTGGGGTGCATAGCAGTGGCGCTGTAGTGGAATCTCCACCGTGCTTTCGGTCAGTATTGACGGACATTGGGCCAGAGTGAAGGACAGATTGTGTGTTGTAACGGAGGGTGGAATAAGAGTTGCGGAGTTTGTGGGATTTATACCTTTACACGTGGCTTAGGAAACTGAATAATCGAAAGATTAACTGTATTTGATGGATTACTCATCTCGTGCGATTAAACACCAGGAAAGGGGTCAGTCTAGTAGCCACCTGGTATTCATGGATGTTTACTTGTCATTTTCTTATAACTGTTTTAGTTTAGCTTAAGGAGTTGTATTTATGTATGTCAAATTTTAAGCCCACAAAGCGCTGAGTCTGAGCTAATAAGTGCTTGTAATTTGGTAGTTTGACACCATACGATAATTCTTGAAAAACATTCATTGGCAAGTTGCCTCTTAAAAATTGGGGGTAGCTTGTGGCCGTTTCACAATTTTCCTGTCAGTCGGTATACTGTATATGGTTCAAATGGCTCTCAGCACTATGGGACTTGATATGTATGGTCATCAGTCCCCTAGAACTTAGAACTGCTTCAACCTAACTAACCTAAGGACATCACACAACACCCAGTCATCACGAGGCAGAGAAAATCCCTGACCTCGCCGGGAATCGAACCCGGGAATGTAGTGTATATCTGGTTATCTGTTCTTCTTTTATAGGCCGTTGCTTCCTTGGCTATGCTAACTGCGATCCCAATTAGTCTGCTACCATTAGTAGTGCCCGTCACCAGATTTTTTTGTGACATAATGTCGGAAATCGGAAGGACTAAGTGTGTGTGTTGGACAACAAGATTCAAATGGCTCTGAGCACTTTGCGACTTCACTTCTGAGGTCATCAGTCGTCTAGAACTTAGAACTAATTAAACCTAGCTAACCTAAGGACATCACACACATCCATGCCCGAGGCAGGATTCGAACCTGCGGACAGCAAGGTCCGGGAGTTGCTATTTTAACTAAATCTGAAAGAAATGTCCTCTGTTTTAATGTTTCTGCTGTAGTGTGCATTATTTAAGTTTTTCGGGAACGTGAATGAATGTAAATATTCTGACCACGTATAACTAACGAAGTTTGTAGTGAAAAAGACAAACGTAGCAGACATGTTATTGGAGCTTTACTTATATTCCATTTGAGTAAATGTCGAGATAAGTGTAACAAGTTACATACTAGTTGCTGAAGCATGACTGAAGTTATGATCATTTGTGGCTGGCTTGCTCCATTGTTTTAATTGTGAAGGTTGGTAATTTCTGAATTAAAATTTATTAGGGTAGCAAGTAAAGGGTTCACACATTCTTCGAATATGCTAATAGTCAGATTTTAATAAATGGTTTTACTCATATCTAAATTTTGATGTATTCCCCCTCAACCCAGCACCACCAATATCCAGACGGTTCTGTCCTTACTACAGACTGCCTGTAGTATCTTCTAGGTGCTGTTTATTACGATTCTTTCCCTGTAGCGTATGGTTATTTTTCTTAGAGTTTAAATCATATATTCGCTACCTCGTTAGAAATATCATCCTCGTGACAGTCGAATATGTCAAAGGTGCCTCCCACAACAGCAAAACCTGACAGGAAGGCACCCAATGACAGTCAGACTACTAGAAGCTGTACTGGAGTCTGTGTTTCTTAGATGTTTCTATTCATGGCCATACGCCCTAGACTGTGGTGGTTTTGCGTTTTATCTATCGAAATACTGAAAGATTTGTTCTATAAATTACGAGGCACACGGGAGATTACTATTGACTTGACTTAAAGTGAGTTGTTCGAGACCGACTTACGCCGTCATACTGTGGAAACTACGTGACACATCCATATAATAGCATTCTGAACCTTAGCGATACACGTTTGTCTAACTAGGAAAGAAGGGTTTCTTGCTTTCAAGTGTACACATTATTGGGGGTATTTTCATTCTGTTGTTGCAACTACAAAAATGGGCATTTCACTTTATTGACTTAAAGCACCATCAGTGGTCTGTAATTAAGTTATTTACATTTTGATTTGCTTTTGGATAGAAAAACAGTTCGTTAACAATATGTTGGTTCGTACTTACGGTGACTCTCGCTTGACTTCTTGCTTACATCGGGAAATGTCGCCCACCAGCTCATCGAGGATGTTTTTCTTCTTTAGACGCTGGTAGCTGTGGTCTAATTTTTAGCTGTTTAAAAAAAAATGGCTCAAATGGCTCTGAGCACTATAGGACTTAACATAGGAGGTCATCAGTCCTCTAGAACTTAGAACTACTTAAACTTAACTAACTTCAGGACATCACACACATCCATGCCCGAGGCAGCATTCGAACCTGCGACCGTAGGAGTTACGCGGCTCCAGACTGTAGCGCCTAGAACCGCTCGGTCACAGCACTGTGTATTTCTTATATTTTTCAAACCGCACTTTTTCCCGCACCACTGTTTAGTGTTTGTTTTTTACTTCTGAAGTATGTGTTGTGGTTTGTGTTTTGTCGTGCCGACATTACGTCAAATTAGAAAGAAGTTGTTTCTCACCTTGCAATGTCATACTGTGAGCAGTCTGCTGAAAAGTACACTTAAAATGCGAGGTCAGAAGTTCATTCTAAATGTTCTAATTTTCGTTACTTCACCCCTTTTTCCTTCGTAAACTCATCAGTATCGAGCTTTAGTCTAAAAATAGTTCCAGGTGTCACTGAGCATCGTCAAGAAAGCAACGGGCTGTCGCCCCTAAACGAAGAACAAATAACCAGTTATACGTCGACTGACAGGAAAATTGTGAAACGGACATAAGCCACCCCAGATTTTTAACAGGCAGCTTGTCAATGATTATTTGTTAAGAATATAGCGTATGTTGTCAAGCCACACAATTATAAGCACTTCTAGTTCACACTCAGCGCTGTGTAGGCTCAAAATTTGAAAAAAAAAACATAAATACAACTCCTGAAACTAAACTAGACCGGTTATAAGAAAATGACAAGTAAACAGACACTGTAAGACGTTGTGGTCTCCTGACCTTCATTGTTTACATAATCCGCCCTCACAATCATATTCCGCACATCAAGACGCTTCATTCGAACCCAAACTGGATAAGATAAAGTGAATGTAGTATGAATTCATGTAAACGATATGCAAATAACAAGTGAGCACTGGGGTTGAAATACTCGAGGCTGGCGTACACACATACATTCCAGACACGACGGTCACAGGAGCTTTTAGTCTGAGAGAGGCAGACCACACACCAGGAGGCCAGTCCCTTCACAGGACGAGTCAACCTCGGCCGCCGGTGGAGCTGACAGCGTGTGCCTGAGTGAAAGGGGGAATGACCCTGCGTTCGGCTTAAAAGCAAATTCCGCTACATTGTGTGGGAGCATCCAACCTCCGCATTCTTTACACATAGCGAGCAGTTTCAGAGATTTTCACAGGGAGACAGCAAAAGCCAAACGTCGATACTACAGATTTCCGGATTGGTAGCCTTAAACGAAACGTCATTCTCCCATTTTAGAAGAGCAATGCTGATCGGCAGACGATATTTCTGACGCCTTGAGCTGAAGGAGTAATGGAAGAGACCGAAAGATATACCCCTTCATGTCTGGCATGGAGAGGCGCCGTTCCGTTGTCGCTCTTGGAGCGAGGAACAAGTCTCTCCTCAGTACTTCACTGGGAGAGCACCTCTGTCGAGAGCGAATCGAAGTGCGACTCTATACTGAGTCCTTGCGATTAAGCGTTGTTCACTGTGTTGGCCAACACACTTATTGTGCGGTGTGAATGGACAGAGTTACAGTTAAACGCCTGCGAGCGAATTTTTAAGTGGCACCGTGGTAGACTGGTTATCTGATCGGTGTACCACGCCAATAGTTAGACTAGGGACGAATAGGAATCCTTGACTTCATCAAGGCGTAGGGAGAATTTGATTGGCGAAGGTCAATCCAGATAGAACGAGAGTTATCTTATTTGCAGCAGCGAGCGGCGCACAAAGCAGTCATCGCAACTTACGGTATTGTGCGCTACAGCTATTTCGAGCCCCATATTTCCTCCACAACAGTACACTTCACTGCATTTCACACGTGACTGCCTCGACCGTACCTAGCAACATTCTAAAGGATAATTATTCAAGTTGAATAGGCGCGCCTCTCAGCCATTCTGCCAAGACAATAATAATCTTAAACTTTGTACAGAAATTTGATTAGCGAATCCTATCCTTGAGAGGTAACTTCACATTCCGAAAAGAACCAGGATATAAATTGCTCAATTCATAACTAAGAGTGCCATTGTGATTTCTCAGAATTTCTGTAAAAAAAATAATAATTTTCGTTAGTTTCATGTTTTTCTTACACTAACTAGCACTACTCCAGTACCCAAGTATCCCACTAGTTACGTAAGAGATTTTGTGAATTTTTGTGTCATTTCCTTACAGCGGATAACTGCAGAAGATATTTATTACTGAAAGTTTTTCAGGCTTTTCTCTTCAGAACGTTAGGGGCGTCTGTCTGACTTCTGTAGTAGTGTGCGGGTGGAAATTGCATCTTGCAGGAGCCACAGGGTAAAGGGTACATCTGAGATTAATCCATTGCGCAGAATAACAGAATAGCAGATCAACCCCGCACGCTCACACCATGAATACCATGCACGCAGACTGACCTCTTACCTGAAGTTTAATGGCATAAGATAAGGAATCTGTCAAATACAGTTCACCTTGCGTTTCCTGTGCTACATGTAAATACATAAATCCCACAAACTCCGCAGTCCCTATTCTACCCGTCCTTACAACACACAGTCCCCCCCCCCCCCCTCCTCCCCTTAATCGAACAAATTGCCCGCCAGTACTGTCCAGAAGCCCGATGAAGATTCCACCCCAGCACCACTGCTGTGCACCCCGGTGATCACATCCTCTCCTCTCGGTGGTCAAAACCCGAGACGAGGACATCTCTTCCTGTTGCCGCCGAGTTCCGCCGCTGGACAACGCAGCGCCCTCGTTCAGGCGCGGATAGGGTGGCCAACCGGACGATGCGGCGGCCATTTTTCTGCCAAATGGTCGGTAGTGGAGTAAACACTCACCGAATCAAAAGCACAAGACAATATGGCGAAATCATTCGTTAAATGAATTTCTTCACATATATAACATACTCATAGTAGCCTAGTACGTGCAGCACAGGAAAATTTGATACTGAACGCCTCTCGTAGATAAAAAAAAACGAAAAAGATTACAAAAATCAGGCAATGTTAAATGTAGGATACTGTTATAACGACCAAATATAACAAGAAAACTACCGTATCCCTTCTACCCCACAGTAAGTAGGCCTATTGAAAACTGTCTTCAAGAGTACAACAACTATATACTACGAATAATGTTTCAGCAACCACGACAACTGCGGAAAACGTGCTTACAACTTGCCTGCGTCAACAGCCAAGCAAAAATACTGAAGCCAAAATAATGCCTAGTGTTCTGATTCGGAACGAAATAGAGTTTCACGCCTTAAAGTCGAGTGAGCATGGCACAACAATTAGAGGAACTTTCCGTTTCCAGAAAGGACGTCAGATACTGGCTTCAGAAAAGCTTGTTATTCTACCAGTATGCACGAACTGTTAAAGAAATAAGAGCTTAAAAATTGAGTAAATTGTAATAGGCCTACCTGTTTTGCGTGACTAAAAATATTTAAAAAACTGCCCACTGCTTTCGTTTTTCTTCATTTGCGTGGAAATGCTAACATGCGAAATCCATCTTAGCCTCTATTGGAGCAACCAAATGCAGCAAAACCTGGCATCATTTACGAACGTCTGCAGAACGAATTATAGATGTCAAAAACAATACTGTACAATTAGTAACGTGTTTGCTTCAAACATGTAGGCCTACCGACTTCATCACAAAACGCTTCAGTATTTCAACTCGTATTTAAAATCCCAAAGGCTACTTACATACTAAAAGCGATATACAACCAAATCGAACATGCATGCACAACGCATAATAATTCAAATACCTTTTAATCGTTTCCAAAAGTCCTCTGAACTTCAATTCAACTCAGAAGCACGGCGAACATAGGAAGCGCGAGAGACGTTGGGCAGAAAAATGGCGCCGAAGCGAATCAACCAATCACGGGCAACTTCACCTATGGCCACTTTCTCCGTATACAGGCTCTCTAGGCGCGGCCGGGGAGAACTCGTGCAGCAGGGGCGCCACGGAAGCGGGAAGTTTAAGCGGCGGCGCGGAGGCTCAGGCTGTTAGCGCCACTGAAGCACAGAAATTGAAGTGGAAGAGAGAGATGCTTGGAACTAGCAGTCCTCCCAACCAACAGCTGAACCTGTGCATCTAAGAACAATCGAAAGCTACTGCGATATTCCAGACACTTGTTCCATCAGAACACCCACTTTAACGAAAGTCAATTCCTCTTTGTACAGTTTGATCGCAGATGTTACCACCTGCTTTCTTGCCGACTTGACGCACTGCTCTCCCTGTTCTCCCAATGTCATTCCCTTGTAGAGGACATGGTGCTTCTGCGTTGACGCTATCTCCCACGGAGAAGAACTTGGCGAATTTGCCATCTAGACAGCTGTTAAACGCGAAATGGGATGCATTTAATAAGAAAATTGCCTTGTAAAAGGAACACATTTAGACGAACACAGTTCACTTAACTAAGCTCATTGACAATAATGAATACGCGAGGTTTAAAAAACGCATTATGACCTTGAAAAAATTACAAGGATTGACTTCTAAACGTTTTGAGGATAGTGCTTATCTTACATTTGTTTTTCGATCTGTCCTGTAGACCGTTTGCCGTTTCCGTTTCCATTTAAACGACAACCCCTTAATGTTGAAACTGTCCAGGACGTCTACATTGCTTCCCACAGGTAGAGTTTCCACGTCTCGATAATAAGGTTGCAAAAGTTATAAGTAGGCTGTTTAGGTTTTTATGTTTGTAAGGCCACGTAGCGATCTATATGAAAACACTGGCTGTGCTGTGCGCAGTCAGTGGCTGGTTTGCATTGTTGTTTGCTATTGTAGTGTTGGGCAGTTGGAGGTGAGCCGCCAGCAGTGGTGGATGTAGGGAGAGAGATAGCGGAGTTTTGAGAGCGGATGATCTGGACGTGTGTCCAACAGACTCCGTAAATTTGTAAGACTGGATGTCATGAACTGATATATATGATGATTTTTTAACACTGTTAAGATTAATACATTGTTTGTTCTCTATAAAAATCTTTCATTTGTTAACTATGCCTACCAGTAGTTAGTGACTTCAGTAGTTAGAATCTTTTATTTAGCTGGCAGTATTGGCGCTCGCTGTATTGCAGTAGTTTGAGTAACGAAGATATTTGTGAGGTAAGTGATTCATGAAAGGTATAGGTTATTGTTAGTCAGGGCCATTCTTTTGTAGGCATTATTAAAAGTCAGATTGCGTTGCGCTAAAAATATTGTGTGTGACTTTATTGATGATCAGAACAAGTAAAGAGAGAAATGCCTGAGTACGTTCAGTTTTGCTCAGCTGTTTGAAAATCAAATAGTGTAAGAGGTTTATCAACACAGTAATGTCCGCAGCTCGTGGTCGTGCGATAGCGTTCTCGCTTTCTGCGCCTGGGTTCCCGGGTTCGATTCCCGGTGGGGTCAAGGATTTTCTCTGCCTCGTGGTAACTGGGTGTTGCGTGATGTCCTTAGGTTAGTTAGGTTTAAGTAGTTGTAAGTTCTAGGGGACTGATGACCATAGATGTTTAGTCCCATAGTGCTCAGAGTCATTGGAGAGAAGCACGGTAATTAATTAAATTTTCTAAGTGGTACAATATTGTGACCGACTTAATTGTGTGAAATACCTTTTTCCGAATACAAACTAGATACATCACGATCACGTGGCAACGTGAGCTAAAATGTGTGACAATGTTGCCTCTGTACGTACGCCGATAGTTCTTGCAAGATAAATATTTTAATATGTCTTCAGCACACCAAAAATAGTTAATAATACTGAAAATTTGTTTCTTTTGTCTATTTAGTTGAGATATGTGAAACGTAAAACTAAGTCGTGTGCAGTGTGACCGAACTGCCCTCTAAATGCGGCGCGTTCGCCCCTACAGCGTGTCATAGCGGTGGGCAAAATTTGGCAGCCGGGATGAGCGGTACAGCACTCGTGCCAAGGCACGATTCAGGCACCCAATTCTTGGGCACCATAGGTGTATACAGCTCACTGTTAAAGGTAGTCTAATATATGCAGTAATGCCGCTCCTGCTACGATCTAAATTAACTGTGTGCTATTGGATGTAGGATACAGCAGTTATGTACTGATGAACTGCGCCGGATGTGATACCGTGAAAAGATGCATCAGACTCCTAAAACGATCTTCTCTGTCATATGTGGTGGACTTTTAAACGGTTTGGATAAACTGAGCCATTCAAAAGCAGATCTGAAAGAAGTAAATACCTTGTAGTTGAGATCTAATGTCATTTTCGAGAGTTCATAGATTCGGAAGACGTATCACTACTAAAAACGCAAACGTAGTGTAGATGATAGTGCCACTAAAGTATTTAGTTCTTCTACAGTTTCCTATCTGTGGTTTCACAGTCCTTTCTTCTGTTTCGCTTCGATTCCCGGCGGGGTAAAGGATTTTCTCTGCCTCGTGATGGCTGGGTGTTGTGTGATGTCCATAGGTTAGTTAGGTTTAAGTAGTTCTAAGTTCTAGGGGTCTGATGACCATAGATGTTAAGTCCCATAGTGCTCAGAGCCATTTGAACCATTTTTTTGTTTCGCTTGTGTGTTCAAGATGACGATAAGAAGGAAGTGATTGCTTGCGTTTTTTCAGCGTGGTTGTCTGATGGAATGTCTTCAGATTTGTGTACAAATGATTCCACTTTGCTCACAATATATCAACGTGAGACTAAGTTGTCTTCTTAAAGTGCTCTGACCAGTGGGTCACTGTAAGTTTCTATTTGCGAATCACATCTACATATATACTCCATACGCCATCACACGGCGCATAGAGTAGTGTACTTTGTATCACTCATAGTATTTCGCTTTGATCTAAATCCTGCATCCATACTCCGTCTGTACTAAAAAAAATAGCTAACTGATTACTGTCGAAGCACCAAAAGGAAAAAAAGTACCTATTGAGGGAGTCAAAGTCTTGACCCTACCGCCGGCCGCGGTGGTCTCGCGGTTCTAGGCGCGCAGTCCGGAACCGTGCGACTGCTACGGTCGCCGGTTCGAATCCTGCCTCGGGCATGGATGTGTGTGATGTCCTTAGATTACTTAGGTTTAAGTAGTTCTAAGTTCTAGGGGACTGATGAGCACAGCTGTTGAGTCCCATAGTGATCAGAGCCATTTGAACCATTTTTTGACCCTACCAACTCTGAACATTACCTGTACCAACAAGTAAGTGTCATTGGTGTAAGGAAGAAATTCATCTATCAGTTGATCTGGCCTTCTAATGGGAAGGAGAGAAGGTGACGCTTCTATCAAGACAGAAATTGATAGCCATCGCTTTTAGTAAATTTAATGGTCGGTGAAAATATTTACAAGTTCTTACCTCTAGAAAGAGAAGCAGAGGCAATGTCCTTCTTTATGCAAATGATTTGACTTTAAGCAGTGGCAAGGACTCTTAGATGGTAAAGTATTTTGTTTCAGATAAACACACACATACATCAGTCCGTGAGTTCCGCGGAGCACCCCATTCTGCTCTCCCACGATGTCTGATGACTGCTGAGGTCGCTGTTATGAAGGGTATTTTGTCTGCTAGCCGCCATGCTGTCGACGATTTCACAGCGAGAGCTCACGCGCTCAGAAAGGTAGAAGTGCTTTTAGCATGGAACGTGATGTTTACCTTTTACGAGGCCCGGATTACCCTCGCAAATTTCACGATCGGAAGATAAACCGCTGGCCCGTTACGTACTGCTACCAGCAGAGATGTTACCCCCCACACGCCGGCTGACATGCCGCCATGTTTCACTACTGCTTATCTTTGCTCGCTGTTCTTTCTCTCTCTCTATCTCTCTCTCGTTTTACCCCCGAAATGCCTTTCAAAATCCATGTTGTTGTTGTTGTCTTCAGTCCTGAGACTGGTTTGATGCAGCTCTCCATGCTACTCTATCCTGTGCAAGCTTCTTCATCTCACAGTACCTACTGCAACCTACATCCTTCTCAATCTGCGTAGTGTATTCATCTCTTGGTCTCCTTCTACGATTTTTACCTTCCACGCTGCCCTCCAGTACTAAATAGGTGATCCCTTGATGCCTGAGAACATGTCCTGCCAACCAATCCCTTCTTCTAGTCAAGTTGTGCCACAAACGTCTCTTCTCCCCAGTCATATTCAATACCTCCTCATTAGTTATGTGATCTACCCATGTAATCTTCAGCATTCTTCTGTAGCACAACATTTCGAAAGCTTCGATTCTCTTCTTGTCCAAACCAGTTATCGTCCATGTTTCATTTCCATACATGGCTACACTCCATACAAATACTTTCAGAAATGACTTCCTGACACTTAAATCTATACTAGATGTTAACAAATTTCTCTTCTTCAGAAACGCTTTCCTTGCCATTGCCAGTCTACATTTTATATCCTCTCTACTTCGACCATCATCAGTTATTTTGCTCCCCAAATAGCAAAACTCCTTTACTACTTTTAGTGTCTCATTTCCTAATCTAATACCCTCACCATCACCCGACTTAATTCGACTAATTCGTTGATGTTCATCTTATGTCCTCCTTTCAAGACACTATCCATTCCATTGAATTGCTCTTCCACGTCCTTTGCTGTCTCTGACAGAATTACAATGTCATCGGCGAACCTCAAAGTTTTTATTTCTTCTCCATGGATTTTAATACCTACTCCGAATTTTTCTTTTGTTTCCTTCACTGCTTGCTCAATATACAGATTGAATAACACCGGGGAGAGGCTACAACCCTGTCTCACTCCCTTCCCAACCACTGCTTCCCTTTCATGTCCCTCGACTCGTATAACTGCCATCTGGTTTTCGTACAAATTGTAAATAGCCTTTCGCTCCCTGTATTTTACCCGTGCCACCTTCAGATTTTTGAAAGCGAGTATTCCAGTCCACATTGTCAAAGGCTTTCACTAAGTCTACAAATGCTAGAAACATAGGTTTGCCTTTCCTTAATCTAAGATAAGTCGTAAGGTCAGTATTGTCTCACGTGTTCCAGTTTTTCTACGGAATCCAAACTGATCTTGCCCGAGGTCGGCTTCTACCAGTTTTTCCATTCGTCTGTAAAGAATTCGCGTTAGTATTTTGCACCTGTGACTTATTAAACTGATAGTTCGGTAATTTTCACATCTGCCAACGCCTGCTTCCATCTGGATTGGAATTATTATATTCTTCTTGAAGTCTGAGGGGATTTCGCCTGTTTCATACATCTTGCTCACCAGATGGTAGAGTTTTGTCAGGACTGGCTCTCCCAAGGCCGTCAGTAGTTCCAGTGGAATGTTGCCTATTTCCCAGGCCTTGTTTCGACTCAGGTCTTTCAGTGCTCTGTCAAACTCTTCACGCAGTATCGTATCTCCCATTTCATCTTCATCTACATTCTCTTCCATTTCCATAATATTGTCCACAAGTACATCGCCCTTGTATAGACCCTCTATATACTCCTTCCACCTTTCTGCTTTTCCCTTCTTTCAGAATCCATATACATTATAAAAGTGGGTGTATGTATGAATGTTCCACACCCGCTCTTAAACCACGGGATCGATTTCAGCCTAACTTGGAATACTTACTGTCTGTAAAGAACCACTGTGGGAGTAAAAACCACCTCGCTTTCAGAAGGGCGGGGACGAAAAAGCGCCGCAGCTCACGACGTGCAAATAGCCGCACTATATTCACCCATTATTTGAGAATGAGACTACTTAGTAACTTGCAACAAATTTCACACATAATTTCAAACCCCTAGCAGATTTTTTTCTCTCGGAATCCCGTCACAAAATGTTGAAGTGATAAAGGTTTCCTGCGTACTATATTTTCGCAGTTCATGCAGTAGTAAGACTACTGAGTCAGGCACGACGTTCTAATCTGTTACGGTATTGCAGTGCCTGCGTTGTTCAGAAATACAATGCAGTGTTCCCTCGAACCTGCATGCGTGTACACTGCATCGTATTTCTGAACAACACAGGCAGTGCAATATCATATTATCCACCGACACCGGAAAAGCGACTTTCAGTACCTGTACGGGAATATACACAAAGAATGTAAAAGTGCAGATTGTACACACATGGCAGACGACACATGAAAGTGAGTCGTGTTCGGCGGGCCTAATAGCTCGCGATAAGCGGAAATCTGGGCTTGAGTTCCGGTCCGGCACAAATTTTCACTATCGTCATTCCTTTATAAAGCTGGTGGTTGTCCATATTTGCAATTGCACATACATTTCATGTATTTTAATTCATCCCTTTTACTAGTCTCTTCGGAACACATTTTTAGACAGTACTCACATATAACACTGAGTGTATAGAATGAGATTTTCACTCTGCAGCGGAGTGTGCGCTGATATGAAATTTCCTGGCAGATTAAAACTGTGTGCCCGACCAAGACTCGAACTCGGGACCAGGAGTTTCATATCAGCGCACACGCCACTGCAGAGTGAAAATCGCATTCTGGAAACATCCCCCATGCTGTGGCTAAGCCATGTCTCCGCAGTATCCTTTCTTTCAGGAGTGCTAGTTCTGCAACGTTCGCAGGAGTGCTTCTGTAAAGTTTGGAAGGTAGGAGACGGATACTGGCAGAAGTAAAGCTGTGAGTACCGGGCTTGAGTCGTGCTTCGGTAACTCAGATGGTAGACCACTTGCCTGCGAAAGGCAAAGGTCCCGAGTTCGAGTCTCGGTCGGGCACCCAGTTTTAATCTGCCAGGAAGTTTCATATCAGCGCACACTCCGCTGCAGAGTGAAAATCTCATTCTGGAAAGATCCCCCAGGCTGTGGATAAGCCATGTCTTCGCAGTATCCTTTCTTACAAGAGTGCTAGTTCTGCAAGGTTCGCAGGAGAGCTTCTGTAAAGTTTGGAACGTAGGAGACGGATACTGGCAGAAGTAAAGCTGTGAGTACCGGGCGTGAGTCGTGCTTCGGTAGCTCAGATGGTAGAGCACTTGCCCGCGAAAGGCAAAGGTCCCGAGTTCGAGTCTCGGTCGGGCACACAGTTTTAATCTGCCAGGAAGTTTCACTAAGTGTATATGTAAGAATATATGACTGTACGACACATAGTTCAGGAGATATGACGCCTTAAACACTGAGATGCGTAAAAAAAAAAGCCGCATCGTGCGTGGCATTTTGATTTATTTTTCCATTACTACCAAATTTATTCGCAACACATCTCGCAGACGGTATCCCAATATATCACTGGATGTACCTGTAAAATTATATTCGATTACGCAAAGTTCAGGAAATATGACATCATAAACATTAAGATGCGTGAAAAGGAAACCACAGGGTGGAATTCGCTAGAGATGCACGTGAAGTATTTGCACAAATATGGGTGAAACATATTGCATATGTGTGAAACGTGGTCGTGCGGTTCTAGGCGCTACAGTCTGGAGCCGAGCGACTGCTACGGTCACAGGTTCGAATTCTGCCTCGGGCATGGATGTGTGTGATGTCCTTAGGTTAGTTAGGTTTAATTAGTTCTAAATTCTAGGCGACTGATGACCTCAGAAGTTAAGTCGCATAGTGCTCAGAGCCATATGAACCTTTTTTTTATGAAACATGTATGAGATGTGCATAAGAGGGCAAAACGACGGGAAACAAGGCCCCTCCTAAACTCCTGGATCGATTTCAGCCAAAATTGGTACACATATTACTTAGAATCCAGAAAGAAATGCTGTGGGGTAAGGACCAGCATGATGATAATGTGGAGAGTGCCGGGGGAGTAGGAGGTGATGGACATAGAGGGGTGAGGAGGAGATGGACTTGGAGAGGAAGGATGAGATGTTAACATGGCGAAAGAGCAGATGGACAGAGGGCCAGGTAGATATGGAATGAGAGAGGTGAGAGGCGCAGGTGGACAGAAAGAGGGGAGGAGGTGCAGATGTAGAGATAGAGAAAGAGGAGGAGATGGTGTGCCGGAACCGGTATATAGTATTACGTCACTTTAATTACTTATAAACGATATGTCAGGTAAATCAAAAAAAATATAAAACCAGTTACCTATTGTCAGCGTAACAATTCGTTTGATCTCAAAAATGATTATCCCGGCTAATATTTGTCACTCTTCTAAAGAAATCTCCACTTGACGTTGTGTAGAAATGTTATCTGTAAAGTCGTGTGAGTGGCATTAAATTGCATATCATTTATCAGATTTTACACAAGTGTTACTTAAAATGGAAGCACTTTTCTCTAGCAAAGGAAACATTTCGCCACAAAATACTACCCGCGCCCAAGACTGACGTGTCTCCTATTAAAATATTTCATGTAAATCCTCCGAAATAATTAGGCTTCATAATCAGCAAATAAGAAAGTGATATTACGTAATGTGGTGTGAGCATTGTATTTAAGGATTCAATCTGAGTTGAGTTTTGTCTTTTAAAGTAGACTCGGGACCACCAGTGCACATTTACTTCCACTCATTTATATCTAACAACATTTAGGTTTGTTAAAATTCTCGATACAAAACTGCGGCGGAGATATTTTTGCTACGATGGCGGCAGACAGACGATTGTCAATTTGTCTATTGTTATTCTCGATTTATTTTATATCAAGTTAATATTTTTAGACAAAAGTGTCTTGTTCTCTATTCTTTAGCATTTAAAATTGTGCTCAATCAAAGTGTTTAATATTTTTTATGCCGCTGTTACTAGCGCTAATGGCTGCGCTCCTAATTGCGGAGCTGAAAATGAACACCTAGAAACGTTAATTAGATCGTATTACAATTGAAATAAATACAAATCCACGTCTAGACAATAGCGACTCAATAGTGACTCAAATAATAATTAACAATATAGTTATAGGTTATCTCTTTACGTATCACGTCTGAACAGTTCATCTGTTAGCACAGGAAGAACAACCGAACCACAATTATAACATATCTATAAAAAAATTCTAAATGTCGTTGTCTATGAATGTAGTTCCCTGATAATAGTTTTAATTCACACAGAAATTAAATTATTACAGAAGTAATGAAATAATTATCGTCATTTTTACACGATGCAGTCTTTTTTATACGTAGTATCGATAATATTTGTTGAAGATTTTATACTTGGTTCATTTTAACACCTTGTGGCTAGAACATAGTGTCGTGCATACTACAATGGACAGAGGGAGGAGCCGGAGAAGAAGGATAGAGGAAGATGCTAGAGAGAATATATGTAACTCTTTGAGACCACTAATTCTTGTGATCTATTCACTAGACAGCCTGATGGATAGGTTGCTTGTTCTGTCTCTAAGAGTGTTTGGAAAAAGCATTTCTTGATTCGGTTGACGATGGGGAAACATGTCCAAGTCTTTGTTGAGTGGTGCGGACCTGGTTTATGAGAATGAGTTTGTAACCAGAGCTGCCATTTGCCCACCAAAAGTCTTAAAGTTTCATGAGAATAAAGAAGACGACTCATTACACCATCAGGTTACTTCTGACTTTGTATTCGTCGAGAAACTGTGTCCATCCTCCAACGTTTCTCGCCAGACGAACAGGATACTTATAATTAAACTTTCGCTACTTGAGATAACCCCTACGAAAAACGAGTGATCACAGGAAAATGGAACTTTATGGAAACATTTGTAAGGGCATGCGGAAGGGAAATAAACCGTCGAAAGAAACATGTTTTGAATCCCACATAAGAAGGTAATATTTGTTACTTCTGTACTATGTTTGCGTTCCAGGCTAGAAACGTAGCTCAATATGACGACCATATTCATATATGACAGCCTGGACCGCACTAGAGATGTCACTTCGCAATTGTTCGCAGCACGTTTTGATAGGTGGACCATGGAATGTTCAGCTATCGTGACAGTTCGTGCACTGCTTGAAGATCGCACTTTGCCTCAAGGATTCTTAGCAACAATAGCTTCCTCAACAATTTGTGGGGCGTGTGAGCGTACAAGCTGTGGCGGGAGTTTAGAGCGGCAGTTTCCCGCCGCAGAGCACGTGGCTGGCGGTTGCTACGGGGCTGCGGACTTGGAAAAACCCGAGCGCCTGGCTGGGGCGTATATGGCCGTGTTTTCGCACTTGGAGGAATTTATATTTCAGAGAAAAATTGATAAAAACAAAACTAAGTGTGACACGGAAGTGCGAGTTGATGCTCACAGCCGGCCGCGGTGGTCTCGCGGTTCTAGGCGCGCAGTCCGGAACTGTGCGACTGCTACGGTCGCAGGTTCGAATCCTGCCTCGGGCATGGATGTGTCTGATGTCCTTAGGTTAGTTAGATTTAAGTAGTTCTAAGTTCTAGGGGACTGATGACCACAGCAGTTGAGTCCCATAGTGCTCAGAGCCATTTGAACCATTTCATGCTCACAAACAGAAAAATATGTAAAGCATAATTGGGCCACGACAATCTAGCTTAAAGGTTACAGTTCTCTTAAAAATTGTAAATTTATGAAAGTTCAAAAGCTAATATTTCGGCAATGCTTTGGCCGATTAATATAAAGAAAGTGTCTATGGGATTAATATAAAGAAAGTGTCTATGGATGTGGCTAGTAGTGCTACATCGAAAATCATAGCCGATGTAGCATAGTATGTAACATTTTTGAATGAGAGGTCGTAATATGGGATTCGACTGAGAGAAACTGTATTTTTGGTAAGAAATAAACTTAAAGAGACGAAACAACCGACAGTATTCTAAAGTTCAAAGTGCTAAATGAGTAATTAAGTATGTATATTTATTTGTTTATTTATATTTAGCAGAGGTTGAAAATACCGCTTCAATTGTAAATTACTTTATTTTCAGACGACCGGTTTCGGACTGTTATAAGCCCATCCTCAGGTGTCGTAGCTGTGCTGTGGTCCCCGAGCGCCGCGTGTACAACGCGCGGTGTGCTGCCTATGATCGCAGAACAGCGAGTAGCGGGTGCGAACTAGGAGGCAAATTGGTAAACCAGAGTGGCAAAAGTGCTGCCATCTATTGTTGGAGAGGGAAGAACACGGGGCCACTAGCCCGACCGTTCACAATTTGAATTTAGTGGTTTACATTTAAAATGAAGGATAAACAAAAAAATACACGCTATAAGTTAAAAGTGCATTATGCGTAGTAAAGGAGCGTATTGAACAGGTCAGTCCAGGACGGCACAACTGAGTGGAAGGTGCGATGCAAAATTATTATATAAACCCTAAAGCGCAATGAAACTTTCCCTTTGCATGAGTGGCAAACAGGTTTTAAATTTAGTGGGGGCATATAAGTGCCAACTAGGAACAACGCGCCACAGTTACCAGTTAAAAGAACATGCCCATGTGCACTCCTATTTACAAGCTCTCCTTACTGATCAATAAGTAGCGAAACCTTACAATCTATACTCTCAGAAAGTAGTAGCTAGCAGCAATAACATTGAAAGGATACATTAAAAGTGGGTTCATTTTTTTTTTTAAACTGCTAACCAACAGTCCACAAGTAATCGAGGCACACATTAGATAAGACCTGAGACGCACATTACGTCATGAAAGACAGGTAAATTTTTAATTATTGAGGCCACAGTACAATAATGCGCAATAGTTATAGGATAAAATGAAAACTTTTATTAAGAGAGGACAATTTTACAGCTATGTAAAATGAACTGGATGGACCTAGCGGACCTCACTATAGGAAACAGGCTTATGCAGTACATTCGTTAAGCCTACTGAAGGCAAAAAAAGAAGAAGAACAAAGTAGTATACATGTATGGCGTACAGTAATCAGGGACCAGAAAGAGAAGGAAATTAGGCTGCTGCTTCAGAAAAGAAAAGTTATTCAGCAGGACTGCGTGCTTAAGTGCAGTTTGCTCTTTCAAAATGTCAGATGGATCGCGGCAAATGGTGCGGATTACTTCTATTTCTTCTAAAATGTTTAAAAGCGAGCCCTTACGTTGAATATGTAGAATCCTGCAATTTGTGTTTATATTTGAAATGGAATGGTTATGATCCTTCAGGTGGTTAGTGAGAGCGGATTTTAAATTTCTAAGATCCTGATGCTCTCTGAACCGTATGTTGAAGGAACGGCCAGTTTGGCCTATGTATGCGGAAGGACACTCATTACACTGGATGCGATAGACGCCCAATTGTGCGTAGCGATTGTCTTCTCTGGTTTCGTAGTGCTTCAGTAGGTGTCCAGCCTTACGCGGGGTGTAGAAGGCGGGTATAACCCCCTCTGTGCTAAGCCATTTGCCAGTCCTGTCAGATATATCACCTACATACGGGATCTTGCAAAAAAAGTTTTAAAGTCATCATTATTAGTAGATGATCGGGTAATCCCCTACAGATCGTTGGAAGTCCCTTTCGACTGCATTTGCTGATGAAGAACATCAACAACATTGACACAGGTTTCACATCACCTAGCCCGACCGGCGGTTTCGAAATGTTTTTTAAAAGTTTTTTAAACATTTTAGAAAAAAATTGTTTTTAGTTTTTTATGTGTGTTGCAGTGTGTGAAAGTTATTTCCCGTCTTTTGCTATTTCCAGTACCACACCTGAGGGTGGACTTATAACAGTCCGAAACCGGTCGTGTGGAAATAAAGTAATTTACAAATGAAGCGGTATTTTCAACCTCTGCTGTAATGCTCAGTTGCTGATGTTATTTCAACAGGATTGTTTGTATTTATGTTTAGTATAAAAAATTCGGGAAAAGCAATATCACGCCACAAGAACATTATTTGGGAAGAAACGGTAACAGATACAGAAAATTGGACCTTAAATTGTTATTGCCTGGAAATTTTCCATATGTTTGAATGTATCGCATGTTTTTTGTTTAGTTTTAGAATATTCGTATTTCTTTATGTCAAACCTTGTTTTGAGGTAGGCAGTCGTTTCGAGGTGCATAGGGCGGCCATCTTTGAACACAGTTGGTAATGAGTGACGCTAAGAGCAGGACATACCGTGCAGGTAGGGGGTTGGCAGCCACGTTCGAAACTGATCAAGTGGACCTCAATATAGTGGTTTTGGACAGCAGACAAGTCTGTATTTTGTGAATTGTGAACAGACTGCCGAGTGCCGTGATTGCGACATATGAATTTTATAGTGAATTGTTGTAGCATCAGTTGTTAAAGACGACTTTTACGTAAAAGCCCCTCAGACTACATTTTACATGTTTAGTGAATATATTGAAGAGAAATAAACTACTAGTTCAAATTATAAATCAACGTGAGTCACTCAATATTTTAAATTTCACCGCAATACCTGTATGCATTGTTTTTTAAACTTTACTTCAGCTTACAAAGTGAGTTTAGGACAGGGGTGAACTGGCACCCTATGACGAAAAACTTTGAGACCAGCCACATATCTGGGCCACTCAATGAAGCTGAGTGTAACAAGTTGTAATGCTATTGTAAATATAGCACTGCCATTAATCAGTGTATCTTAAAATTTTTTTCTTCTGTAATAATTTTGAAAAATTAAGCAAATACTATAACGAGAGTAAGCTTTTGTTAAGTGTAATTCATCTGTTTAAAATAACCTCTTTGACATAGGTTGAATAAATGTATTAAAAGATATTTTGTAAATAATTATTTAATATTTCAAGTACAACTGTAATTAATTACGTCAATTTTGTATGTATATGCTGTCATGCAATTGTAGATGGTTCATACTTAGGGTTTTTGTGAGCAGGAGTGTAAGTTGAAAAGGTGTAGGGATCATAGGTAGAACGGAAGTCCGTTCTGTGGTGGAATGGAAAAGGTGGTGGGGCGCGCGAGTGAGAATTGGCGCGCAAGTGGCTCAGACAGTTGGTAGCTGCCCTGCGAGTGGTGAACACACATTACGTTGGTCAAGCACTAGAGGACCCGAATTTACCTGCAAGACTGGGTTTTGGCCTCGGACGTGTTCTATATGATTGGCGCAGTACGGCGATAAATTAATGGCTCAGAAATTTGCAATTTTATCGTCGCCACCAAGAGGAAGACAGAGCTATGTACATCAAGAGCCGTACCTGCTCAGTGTTACTAGGCAGCACAGCCTCACGCCACCTTAGATATCAGAAACAGACAAAGTACTTTATTTAGAAGTGTATCACAGTATGAACCATCCATCTTGAATCAGTGGAATATAATTGTTAAATGTACCCTTGTATTTAGCAGTAATTTTCGTATTTCATTTACCTGAGTAGGGTCCTTACCTAAACGAATTTATTCCGAGTATCCTGATGTTTATTGAAGCTCGAATAATAGTAAATTACTGGCAATAGTACTGTTTTGGTAGTAAATTCTGAAAATCATTATTAAATACTGAAGTTTGCACGTATCAGTTTAACGGCCACCACTTTGCGTGACCATGAGGATAAGTTTTCAATAGCATTTCTGAAAGTAAAGTAACATAATTGTTTAACTGCAACAATCGTAACAGTAATTGTCCGTGTTGCTTCTCCAGGTCAAAGAAAGCCACACAAATATTGGTGTTAGTAAAACATTAACAAATAACAATCCTAAATAAATGAAATTTAGTCGTGTAAAATAATAGTTTTGGTCATATGAATGATAGCTATAAGTTTGATATTTTTTGTATGCTTGTTGAAACATATGTGTGTATTGTTTAAATAATTACTGAAGTATAGAGATAAATTCCATAAGTAACAGAAAGTGGAATTAATAGTACTCACTGCCAAGTGATCGTAGTAAATGGAAATAAAGCGGTTGTGTTTAAATTACGTAATAAGTGAAAGTAGTTATTTATTCAGTGTCGAAAATTGATTTCATCTTTTTGTGTAGACACTGTGCCCGATTTGGGCTGGCGGCCGTTTTATTAAGCGAAACAGTTTATTGTTATAACGGGCTTTGTCTGATAAAAGCTTTCCGAAAGTAATTATTGTCACTGCTTTTCCCACAAACTGTATGATTCGGAGAAAAATAGTTCGATACTTTACCATTAGGTTCAACACGGTTAAAATCTCTCTCCGAGAGTCGATGGTGTGGAGTGTTAGTGCTAAGTAATTTAGTGGTGGTGTTCCTGCCGCTACTTACTGCACAGTTCTGACATTCCGAATCGCGGATCTTCCGTCTTTAGAGTGGTAGATTTTAAACGTTCCGGTACCGTATTCACGAGAACGCGGAAGTACCGTTGCAAAGTATATATATTTTCGTGCCACAGCATGTGGGGGCTCGAGCCAAACTTCAATATGTAAGGCCCAATACCGTCGTAGGCGACAACCATTTTCCAAATCGCCAGTTAATTCGAACTTCCGAATCACGTTCTTCAACCCCAGTGCGGTAAGAGGACCTCTCCGTATTCCCTTAACGCGTCGATACTCGCAAAGAGCCACAGCACTACTTCTGTTGTTTTGAGTAAAGCCCTTCTCACCCACGACGACTGTCTGCAACTGTAGTGCACAGTTCTGCATGTGTTTAAACCCTGCATCGCCCTACTAGTGCCGGTGCCTAACGGTAAGCAACGACAATAACACTACCAACAACGTTAATCCTCCAGGGCGCAGCCTTAAAACAATACCTATGAAGTTGGGCACACATACAGTAACAGGTATCCGTCGACAGTGACTCAACTAGCGAAAATTTCATTACAGCCGCCCTGTACATTTGTCCTGACCAACGAAATCGAGGTATTGCCGGCAACAGCACAGATTAAATACTACCCAGAAGTTAACGCCCTTCAGTCTGTTCAGTCAACAGGCTGTGTTGGAACAAGTCTTTATTGATCGTTAATCTTTTGGCTTCGTAAACAGAAAAGTGAAGACATCTCCTAGGTGTGTTATTACTTTATTCACTAAGTGATACAAGGATGACAGATTGCTACATGCACTAAAGAGCCAAAGAGACTGGTACACCTGTCTAATATCGTGTAGGGCCTCCGCGAGCACGAAGAAGTGCCACAACACGACGTGGCATGGACTCGACTAATGTCTGAAGTAGTGCTGGAGATCTCTTGTGAACAGCACGTTGCAAGCCATCCGAGATATGCTGAATAATGTTCATGTCTGGGGAGTCTTGTGGCGAGCGGAAGTGTTTAAAATCAGAATAGTGTTCCTGGAGCCACACAAGGAGTTCTCGGCGTGTGAGGTGTCTCATTGTCCTGCAGGAATTGCCCAAGTCCGTCGGAATGCACAGTGGACCTGAATGGATGCAGGTGATCCGACAGAATGCTTACGTACGTGTCACCTGTCAGAGTCGTATCAAGACCTATCAGGGGTCCCATGCAGTTCCAACTGCACACGCCCCACACCATTACAGAGGCTCCACCAGTTTGAACCATCCCCTGCTGACATGCAGGCTCCATGGATTCGTAAGGTTGTCTCCATATCCGTACACATCCATCCGTTCGATACAATTTGAAACGAGACTCGTCTGGCCAGGCAAAATATCTCCAGACGTCAACAGTCCAATATCGGTGTTAGCTGGCCAAGGCGAGACGTAAAGCTTTGTGTCGTGCAGTCATCAAGGGTACACGAGTGGACCATCGGCTCCGAAAGCCCATATCGATGATGTTTCGTTGAATGGTTCGCACTCTGACACTTGTTGATGGCCCAATATTAAAATGTACAGCAATTTGCGGAAGGGTTGCTCTTCTATCATACTGAATGCTTCTCTTCAATCGTTGTTGGTTCCGTATTTGAAGGATCTTTCTCCGGCCGCAGCGATGTCGAAGATTTGATGTTTTACCGGATCCGCGATATTCACGGTACACTAGTAAAATGGTCGTATGGGAAAATCCCCACTTCATAGGTACCTCGGAGATGCTGTGTGCCATAGCGCCGACTATAACACTACGTTCAAACTCACTTAAACCTTGATAACCTGCCATTGTAACAGCAGTAACCGATCTAACTACTGCGTCAGACACTTGTCTTATACACTCCTGGAAATTGAAATAAGAACACCGTGAATTCATTGTCCCAGGAAGGGGAAATTTTATTGACACATTCCTGGGGTCAGATACATCACATGATCACACTGACAGAACCACAGGCACATAGACACAGGCAACAGAGCATGCACAATGTCGGCACTAGTACAGTGTATATCCACCTTTCGCAGCAATGCAGGCTGCTATTCTCCCATGGAGACGATCGTAGAGATGCTGGATGTAGTCCTGTGGAACGGCTTGCCATGCCATTTCCACCTGGCGCCTCAGTTGGACCAGCGTTCGTGCTGGACGTGCAGACGGCGTGAGACGACGCTTCATCCAGTCCCAAACATGCTCAATGGGGGACAGATCCGGAGATCTTGCTGGCCAGGGTAGTTGACTTACACCTTCTAGAGCACGTTGGGTGGCACGGGATACATGCGGACGTACATTGTCCTCTTGGAACAGCAAGTTCCCTTGCCGATCTAGGAATGGTAGAACGATGGGTTCGATGACGGTTTGGATGTACCGTGCACTATTCAGTGTCCCCTCGACGATCACCAGAGGTGTACGGCCAGTGTAGGAGATCGCTCCCCACACCATGATGCCGGGTGTTGGCCCTGTGTGCCTCGGTCATATGCAGTCCTGATAGTGGCGCTCACCTGCACGGCGCCAAACACGCATACGACCATCATTGGCACCAAGGCAGAAGCGACTCTCATCGCTGAAGACGACACGTCTCCATTCATCCCTCCATTCACGCCTGTCGCGACACCACTGGAGGCGGGCTGCACGATGTTGGGGCGTGAGCGGAAGACGGCCTAACAGTGTGCGGGACCGTAGCCCAGCTTCATGGAGACGGTGGCGAATGGTCCTCGCCGATACCCCAGGAGCAACAGTGTCCCTAATTTGCTGGGAAGTAGCGGTGCGGTCCCCTACGGCGCTGCGTAGGATCCCACGGTCTTGGCGTGCATCCGTGCGTCGCTGCGGTCCGGTCCCAGGTCGACGGGCACGTGCACCTTCCGCCGACCACTGGCGACAACATCGATGTACTGTGGAGACCTCACGCCCTACGTGTTGAGCAATTCGGCGGTACGTCCATCCGGCCTCCCGCATGCCCACTATACGCCCTCGCTCAAAGTCCGTCAACTGCACATACGGTTCACGTCCACGCTGTCGCGGCATGCTACCAGTGTTAAAGACTGCGATGGAGCTCCGTATGCCACGGCAAACTGGCTGACACTGACGGCGGCGGTGCACAAATGCTGCGCAGCTAGCGCCATTCGACGGCCAACACCGCGGTTCCTGGTGTGTCCGCTGTGCCGTGCGTGTGATCATTGCTTGTACAGCCCTCTCGCAGTGTCCGGAGCAAGTATGGTGGGTCTGAAACATCGGTGTCAATGTGTTCTTTTTTCCATTTCCAAGAGTGTAAAAGCGTTGCCGATCGCATCGCCGGATTCTGTCTGTTTTCATATTTCTGTGACTGAATACGCATGTCTACACAAGTTTCTTCAGTGTATATACATTTCAGTAATAGAATTAAAGTGTCATAATTGTTCCATTCAACATTATGAAATGAGATACTCATGATGTAATAAAAAAATCTTGGAACGAGTGGTCTGACAGACCCTGTCGTTGTATTGGAAATTCGCTTGTTAATGGCCACGGCACGTAGTCCGGTTCGTTATACAGACAGTTCCATTCTATCAGTCAATAAACACAGGAGTGCCAAGGCTGACGACTTCAGTACTGCGATGAAGGTAATGAGAATACTCTTGGTGGGTTAAATATGTCCACGTTACAACGGAAACGTGTCAAATATGTTGAAACGAGTGACGTTCCGCACCCAGTTACGGGTCTAAAGAAACCGACTGGAGCAACTTCATATGCCTGAATTGGCAACACCTCGATTGTTTCTGAAGCCCATAATAAGACCAAGATTGTTAAACAAACTTTTTGGAAAATATATTTGCAGTTCGATTATACTGTGTGTTCGACCTTGTTGCATTCTCCACCTATACTGAAGTGTCTCGTTTATACAGATTAATTAAGTAATCATTATTGCATCAATTTCTAGATGTTAAATGTGACAGTTTTCATTACTTACCACCAACGACCTTACACAGGAAGTGCTTTCTTAAACACTATTTCACGCTGCACTGCATTTACTTTCATACAGTAATCAATTAATGTAAAAGTATTCGTGGTCATTTGCGTGTGAAACTATTGATGGCCATTTGCACAGTCGTGTTTGCGAAGATTACTATGCGTACTGACTTGATTTATGTTTTATCTCTGAATGTAGTATGGGCGTGTCCCTGCGATTCACCTTTATTCTCTATCCACTCAGTGTTACCGACAAGTTGCGGTCGTATTAAAATATATGTGTAATGTGTTTCATTCTGTACCAAAGTCTTATTTGTGTTTTTGTAAATAAATTGATGTCTATTTTACGCAACTACTTAATGATTCATTGTATTCAGTTATGCAAATACCTATCTAGTACGAGTAATGAGTAGTAGACTGTAATGAGTCCGAGTTGCGTTAAAAACGAGTCATAGACATACGTAACCGTGAGATTAGTTTCAAAGCCTGTTTTTGAGCAGCGAAATGTATTTCATACACACGCAAGCGGCGTCGCTACATCGTTGTGCGCCGAAGTCGGTGTGCTGTGTGTGGCACGTAAAGACTGGGCATTACGATCTGAAATCATCTTTAGCAGATGCATTTCTCACTTTATACACTAAATGCACGTAAACACGCAGAGGTCTTCCACTATAGTGCTGGAATTTGTGTGGATCCAGAGATTTATGTGTTCGAATATCAAAAATACACGATTAATAAGTGACAAATTATTTCGGATTAAATTTTTCTAACGTAAATTTACTCATAATAAAAGCTGACTACGCACAACGTGCTTTTCACTACAACGTGTCATTGTAATTTCTTGTTAATTTTACTCAAACAAACCACAGGAAATGAATATATTTTTTTAATATTGGCTTCCTTTATATATATTTATTTGTTGAAGTATAGCAGTTACTCAGACTGTTCAGGAAGAGCTGATAATCTCAAGTATTTTACAGAGGAACGCTCCATATCTTAGCCTCACTGCATATGGTACCTGAAATATGCATGAAAGACATTTAACATTTTATCTTCTAAACACTAGGAAATACAAGAGCGAGTTCAGAATGACTTCCTACAAATACTTTTGAAACTTCGATCGTCTTGTATTATGAGTCTCCTAGGCGAAAGAAACGGTGAGTGGTAAAGGAGACAGCACTCCATTCATCTGAATGTTTTTCTGTTTAGATGTTTGATTTAGATATAACTCCTTGTTCTCACGTACGAGGGAATTACTTTTGTTGCCTTTGTGGAACTGAGAACGTACGATAGATGTCAGTGTCTCCCTCACATTTTTGCTCTCCGAATACCTTCTCCGTGGAAATCCGCGAAAACATTCTGGAACTGCAGGGCTGCAGTGAGCCATTCATGTGGGAGAGATTCGCGGCCGTCGCCTTGCCGTGTCTGAGTGTTCCCCCCAGCAGAGGGGGGAGCTCCTGGAAGCGCCGCCCTTACGCCCGCTGTCAGATTTACGCTCAGCCCGACCCACGCTCTCTGCCTCTCGGCACGCTAAATCCCAGTAAAAGCTCCCGGATATTCCTTTCTTCACAACAGCTTAGCAAAACTTGGCGTTATTGTTTTCGGGGACCTAGTTTCTCGTTGCGTATTTTCTTAAGAGAGAAACAGCGTCACAAAACAAATATAAATGTGAGATACGCTACAAAGTCCGTCTCTGACCTTACAATCAAGCAAGAGTGTGTAGTATTTCATGTGTCAAACAATATACAAGTGGAAAATACGCTATAGTCTTGTTGAAAGAAAATGTGAATGAGACCTGTAAGATCAGAGTCGCTGGCCTCAATACGTCAAGAATATGAGAGCTGCTGTCCTAATTGTCGGTCATGTGGAGCAGCGTTGATCGTGTCGTGTACCCAGTGTCACCTACACATGGCAACATTCGTCCTTCATACGAGGTATAGCGCGATCGTTTCACAAACCACCAATATTCAGGTGTGACTTTTGAGTCAGAAATCCGCTGATTCAGCTTTCTTTACACACAGAATATACATGACGTTGCTCCTACTTGCGATGTGTGGTTGCACTCAAATGTGAAACACTCGCATTTCCACCAGTGTCGCACACTTCTTGTCAGTTTGATGTTTGTTGAATACCGCCTTCATGGTCGTGCAATTTTAATGGGCCGCAACTTTAAGGAAAGCGATGGTATGGTTGTCTTGTTTAACAACGTGAGAAGTCGTGAGTTTTGATTATCTCTGCAAATCAATTCTCACGCTTTGTTATCGTTTCCTTAGATGTTTCGGCCAGCCTCAATCGCTAACAGCAAGAAATGAGTAGTGTGATTCCAGAGGTTCTGCCGAGTTGTTGCTTCCATTTTCTGCACAATATTTCGACGAGCGACCAAGGCGTCTACTTCAGATGCTGCTAGTTTTACTGTTACGTGTTCTCTCGCTGTCTGGACTCCAGCCATACTGTTAACTATAGCATTGCTGATATCGGACCGCTACTTATCGCCGTGTTCGATTTCCTACGCCCACTACGAACTTTGATGCTTTTTTGTCTCTCAGAGCTCAGATTGTATTCCGTGAAACACTAATTCTGTCAGCGTTTTCCATCTCTGGCGAATACCATCGCCGGCGAGATTTTAATAAAATGAGCTCCCGGACCCCAAGCAATACTTACTGGACACTCCGTTCCTGTTTATTAGATTTTCTGACTTCTTTGTTTCGGCAAAGCGTACGTGGACAACACTTTTGTATTGCGGAAAGCATGAAGTATTGCTGGAGCATTTAAACTCTATCCACCATAATATAAAATTCACAACGGAAGTTAACAAAGAAGGAAAGCTACCTTTCCACAACGTGTTAGTTAAGAGAAGAAAGGATAGATCCCCAGAGTTTCAGTCTGCATAGAAAACCTATGCACCATAATCTCTGTCTCCACAGCTCCAGCCTTTACAGAGAAATTCGGTGCTAAAGACTCTGTCCACAGAGCTCGAACACTTGCAGACAAGGAGAACCTGGCCGTACAATTACAAGTACTAATAGTGTTCCAAACGAATGGGTACTGCCGGTCGGAGTGGCCGAACGGTTCTAGGCGCTTCAAAAAAATGGTTCAAATGGCTCTGAGCACTATGCGACTTAACATCTGTGGTCATCAGTCGCCTAGAACTCAGAACTAATTAAACCTAACTAACCTAAGGACATCACACACATCCATGTCCGAGGCAGGATTCGAACCTGCGATCGTAGCGGTGGTCTCGCGGTTCTAGGCGCGCAGTCCGGAACCGATCGACTGCTACGGCCGCAGTTTCGAATCCTGCCTCGGGCATGGATCTGTGTGATGTCCTTAGGTTAGTTACGTTGAAGTAGTTCTAAGTTCTAGGGTACTAATGACCTCAGAAGTTGAGTCCCATAGTGCTCAGAGCCATTTGAACCATTTGAATGGGTACTCAGATCATCAAACCGAAAGGGCGTTGCAGCCAAAAACAAGAACCCCCGTGCAAGACAATGAGACTAAGACCGAGGAAGAGAAGCCAGAAATCGCTTACTTGCCTTTTGCTGGCCAAACACCCAAAAAGATCGGTAGACTCCGACGGAAACATGGCACCTACCGTAATTCGCCCTGTTTAACTAACACAAAAGGGAGTATGCAGCACGATCGTCTCTGGGTCACATAACCGTCAATTTCGACAGCAGACGCTATATTTCAGATGTTTAAGCTGGTGGATGTTCCCTAGCTTTGGTTACGTGAGGGTATGTTCAAGCAGGTTAGCGCAAGATCGAATTTTGCGTTTTCTAAATGGTTCAAATGGCTCGGGGCACTATGAGACTTAACATTTGAGGTCATCAGTCTCCTGGAAGTTGGAACTACTTAAACCTAACTAACCTAAGAACATCACACATATCCATGCCCGAGGCAGGATTCGAACCTGCGACCGCAGCATTCGCACGGTTCCGGACTGAAGTGCCTAGAACCACTCGGCCACAACGGCTTGCGTTTTCTGTCCAGATCTACCTCTATACACATGTCATTCGATGTGTTCTCCAGTTCTCTCAGTCACTAAAAACATCTGTTCCTGGGTACCCGAGAGATTGAGACGCGACCACTCGCCAGCCACTACAATTTATGAACTCTGGAGCAGAGTTGAAATAGCACGGAGTGACAATGCAACATCTGTCATCAAAGCTCAGAGCCGTTGTTGCTGCTAGTGTTGGCAAGCATGTATACAAATTATCACCCCTTGCATAGCCTCCAGATTACCTACCAGTTCAATTTAGTCGTCTTACTATACTTTTCACACACAATAAAAAAATATTCCATTATTTGCTGTAACTCTTAGCCTGAAAATTTTAATGGCCAGTTGTGTATCAAATCTTATCGACTTAAATACAAACAATGAGTGTGTACAAGGTATGACATGTGACAGGTGATTTTATACAGACGACGGTGAATGTCGTTTATTTTTCTGCATATATAGTCAAACATGTAAGTAAGGATGTAGGCGAGACAGATGTCCACTTGACAGCAAAATCGACACATTTCACAGTGAATTATCACTTGAGAATGCCAGACATACCGAAATCGCGATTGTAAAATACAATTCAAAAGCAAGAAACAAAAAAAAACCACTTTGGAATTATGCGAATGGGTCAGAAATCATTAGGTATGATGTATATATGCACACAAACAAATAATTACAATTTCAGAAAAATTGGATGATTTATTCAAGAGAAAGAGCTTCGCAAACTGAGCAAGTCAGCAACGCGTTGGTCCACCTCTGTCCCTTATGCAAGCACTTATTCGGCTTGGCATTGATTGATAGATTCGTTGGTTGTCCTCCTGAGGGATATCGTGCCAATAATGCTCCAAACAATCTTAATTAAGGAGAAATGCGGCGTCCCTGCGCACGAAGGTAGGGTTTGGCAAGTAGTAGAAAATCTCGTCGTTTGTGTACGGCCATTATCTTGCTGAAAAGACTCCCGAGGATGGCCTGTCAGGAAGGGTAACAACATGGAGCATAAAACATCGTCTACAGCTGTGTTGTATGTGTTGTTAGGGTGCCGCGGGAGACAACCAAAGTGTCCTACCATGAAATAGAATGGATGCCCAGATCGTCCCTCATGGCCTTCGGGTCGCACGGTGAGCGGCAGTCTGGCTGGTGTACCACCGCTGCCCGGGGCTCAGTTCGAAGCGGGGCTCATCGCTGAAGACAATTCTACTCCAGACAACGAGATTCCAGGCCGAATACGCAACGGGTTTGTTGCTGTACCGAGGTCAACAGTAGTCAGCGCAAGGGGCCCTTTCTTGTATGAACGCTCCTTGTGGTCTCTGAAGCAGCAGTTCCACGTCAGATCGATGATAAGGCGTATCCGGGGTTCTGCGTGTCTCTCTGATAATTTCTCGATCCGTTCTGTCGTCTCTCTAGGTAGACCGCTTCCTTCTTGGCGCTGTGTTCGTCGATGGTTTACCTATTCATGTCAATTTCGTCAAATAGTGTCATTGCTCCTGTTCAAATTTTGAGCGACTCTCCGATTACTCCAACCGACTTCTATTAGTCCAACTACACGTCCTCTCACAAATGCTGACGTCTGTGTATATCGTTCACATGGCTTTCTGTGAGAAATAGTTACCATCCATCAGAATACACGGAATGAAATTTGCGTAGCCCTTATGCCCTGGTATCAACGTGTCCCCAGTTTACCATCCTTGCCAGCTGTGCGGTGAAACGCGTTGCAGCATCACACATTCAGCCGCAAAAGTTTACAATTTTGTATTTTCCACCGATATCAGTATGAATGTCAGTTTGTGACCAATTTGCACAACTCCATCGTGGTGCATCTTCTTTTTTGTCGTAGAGTGTATATAGTCGCAAAACCAATTACAGTCCTGGTAGAACATCTGTGAAATATTGTAAAACTGTAAAGAGGAAATGTACTTTTTGTCATCGATGTTGCTAAGAAGAATTTTTTAATGTAGCGTCTTCCTGGCAACCTACCGTCTCTCCGGAGAGATTGCCTGTACAAAGTGTAATAAAAAGGTAAGACCAAACTGTCAGGAAACATTCCTCCCACAAAGAGGGTGAAAATGTGTTACATGATCACTGATCCGGAAACGCGTTATTTCCATGTTAGAGCTCGCCTTCTGCTTCCCTTCATAATCAAATTAATTTGGGAAACACAGAAAAACAGAAAACACCAGCATTACATGGAACGTATTCTTACATGAAATGTTCAAAGTACCCTCTAGATTGCTTTAGGTTAGTGTGTCCAGTAAGTTGTACTTCTTAGGCTCACTGCAAGTGTTTGTTTTTCCACTGGAACGAAGATAATGTTGATACGTGACTCAGTTCACTGCTTGTATTGAGATGAGAGCAACATCATTGGTCAGCTAGCATCAAGAGCGTAGCGTCAACTGTTTGATGTTCATAACAGCCTTGGGTTCTAGTACAGCGCAATCGAAGTACACTCAACTGTGAATGTGGCGGTTGACCATTTGCGGTACAGATTGGCAGATGGTAACGGGCATGGCGATCAACTATATCGGGAGAGATTTCCAGAACGACGGCGCCCCAACAGGAGGATATTTGAAGCAACTGATCGTCGTCTTATGGAGCATGGTATGTTTAAGCCTAGGGGAGATCTAGACACACGAGGACAGTGCAAATGCAGAAGGCACTTTTCCTTGCAGTTGACGACAGCGCCAGTGTCAGCGCAAGACAATTATATCCGACAAGTAATGTTGACCATATGGCCGTCTGGAGAGTGCTACAAGAGAAGAAAAAACTAACATAGAAATAAAGCATTTGCAGACCCATGTCCATGACGAATACTTCCTGAAATTTTGACCTTACCTTGCTGTAAGAACCTGTTCATTTCTCAGAGTAGCAATTGAGACGTACGTCCTCAATTCTTTGCTGGATGTATTCCAATAACTGTCTTCCTCTTCAGTTTTTACCTCTGCAGCTCTCTCTAGTATCATGGAACTTACTCCCTGATGTCTTAACAGATGTCCTGTCATCCTGTTCCTTCTTTTTTCAATGTTTTCCATATTTTCCTTTCTTTGACGATTCTAGGGAAGGTCTCCTTACCTCATCAATCCACGTAATTTTCAAAATTATTCAGTAGCACCACATCTCAAATGATTAATTACTCTTCTTTTCCGATTATCCCACACTCCATTTTTTACTACCTTACAGTGCTGTGCTGCAAACGTACATTCTCAGAAATTTCTTTCGCACATTAACGCCTATACTTGATACTAGCAGATTTCTCTTGGGCAGAAATGCCCTTCTTGCCTGCTCTTCTTATATCCTCGTTCCTCCGTCGATCATGAGTTATTCTGTTGTCTTGATATGATAATTCCTTAACTTTATCTACTCCATGGTCATCAATTTTGATTTTAAAGCTTCTGGCCATTCTCATTTCTGCTACTTCTCATTACTCTCGTGTTTTTTCGATTTGCTCTCAATCCGTATTCTGTACTCACTAGACTGTTGATTCCATTCAACAGGTCATGTAATTATTCTTCACTTGCATCGAGCATAGCAATGTCATCAGCGAATCTTATCAGTGGTATCGTTTCACCTTGAATTTTAATTTCCGTTACTGCTTCTTCGATGTATAGATTGAACTGTCGGGGCGAAAGACTACATCGCTGTCTTACATACTTTTTAATCGGAACATTTCGATCTTGGTTTTCCACGCCCTGTATGTAGCAGGAAAGTGGGTGTTTTGCCCCTACTTCTCCGTCGTCGTTGGATACGTATTTCACATTATTGATAGAATTTATACTCTGGACGTCACCCACCTGTCATGGTGGGACACTTCTTTCAAATGCAGAGTTAAGCTCCGTGGCTATCTCTGAGAGGTGATACGCGTTATAAGGCAGGGATAGTTTCCGAACAGTGTCAGTCGGCTGAAAACACGAAAGCTCCCCACCACCAATATTCGCAGATAAATACTACATTCACACATAAAAGTAAAGTTTCACCTTGTGGCCCTTAGACGGTGCAACAGAGCACGACCGACCGCCGTGTCTTCCTCTGTCAACGCTGCCGTTGGGTGCTGTGTTAGGACGGGGGGGGGGGGGGATGCGGGCAGTGACCCGTCTCACGGTCGTTGCTGGGTTTCTCGACTTCGGAACCGCCACTAATCCGTCAAGTAGCTCCTCAGTTGGCTTCACGAGGCTGAATACACCCCATACCATTCCTCTCGCTAAGGAAAAATCCCTGGCAGTACCGGGAATCGAAACGGGGCCTCCGCATCGCAATCAGCCCGTGAGATGGAGGCGGACTCATTCACACAAATGCCAACATTATTATTGTTGAACTCACAGTCATTGATTTGTTTTAAAAATCGAAATTTTGAGATAACAGGAGAAAGATTCATGGAAAATTATGCTAAAAACTGAACAAATTGCTTTTCTGAACGTGGGTAAATTATGATTCTGATCTATATAGGGTGGCACAGTTAAAAGTAGCCCGCCTCCCCTTTGAATGCGAATGCAATATCTCAACTTCTGAAATAAAGTGCTACAACAATGGACAGTTTTTATGTAATAATTGATTGTTAGCATTCTTCTGTCAGAATTTCAGTTTATTTCACCAGAGGAGTTCGACATTTCTCTTTGCGTTCTGCAAAATAACTTTCTCGATACAAGAAAGAATTGAAATTGTGGAAACACACGCGAAAACAGGTTCGATTAAGGAAACTCGCGATATTTTCGGTGACAAGTATCCGGATAGCGGAGTACCAGCAAAGAGAGCGATACAGAGTTTGCAGAGCTACGGGTTTGTGCCAAATGTAAAATGACCAAGGAGTCCTTTAGTCCGCACACCAGGAGTTGTTGCAGACTTTCGCCGGATAATTATTCAGAGGCCAAAGAAGTCTACACGTTAAATGGCCCAACGGGAGAATGTAAGTAGGAGGAGTTGCCAGCGGATTCTGGAAAGTCTTAATTTGAAACCATATCGTGAGCCGGCTGTGCAGCAATTGTGAGAGAGTGATAAACGTGTAGATTACTGCACGTGGCTTTTGAATGACATCATCGCCGGTCTGTCAGAACCTTTCCATTTCATCATGAGTGATGAAGGATGGCTTCATCATTCCGGGCATGTGAATTTATAGAACACGAGATATTGGGCAAGGGTGAATACTAACATTGTACGTCAGCAACCAATCCATGCAGAAAAAATCAGCGTTTGGTGCATCATTGGGCTGATACTTTTTGATACTATTCTCAGCAAAGTTCATATATGGACATTTTTGTTATGTTTTATGCTCAACTCACTGAATATGAAATACCTTCCAGCAAGACGGGGCAACTTTTTTTTTTTTTTTTTTTTTTTTTGCCCTCAGTCTGGTTGATGCGGCCCGCCACGAATTCCCTTCCTGTGCTAACCTCTTCATCTCAGAGTAGCACTTGCAACCTACGTCCTCAATTATTTGCTTGACGTATTCCAATCTCTGTCTCCTCTACAGTTTTTGCCCTCTACAGCTCCCTCTAGTACCATGGAAGTCATTCCCTCATGTCTTAGCAGATGTCCTATCATCCTGTCCCTTCTCCTTATCAGGGTTATCCACATATTCCTTTCGTCTCCGATCCTGCGTAGAACCTCCTCATTCCTTACCTTATCAGTCCACCTAATTTTCAACATTCGTCTATAGCACCACATCTCAAATGCTTCGATTCTCTTCTGTTCCGGTTTTCCCACAGTCCATGTTTCACTACCATACTATGCTGTACTCCAGACGTACATCCTCAGAAATTTCTTCCTCAAACTCAGGCTGGTATTTGATATTAGTAGACTTCTCTTGGCCAGAAATGCCTTTCTTGCCATACCGAGTCTGCTTTTGTTGTCCTCCTTGCTCCGTCCGTCATTGGTTATTTTACTGCCTAGGTAGCAGAATTCCTTAACTTCACTGACTTCGTGACCATCAATCCTGATGTTAAGTTTCTCGCTGTTCTCATTTCTACTACTTATTACCTTCGTCTTTCTCCGATTTACTCTCAAACCATACTGTGTACTCATTAGCCTGTTCATTCCGTTCAGCACATCATTTAATTCTTCTTTACTTTCACTCAGGATAGCAATGTCATCAGCGAATCGTATCATTGATATCACCTTGTATTTTAATTCCACTCCTGAACCTTTCTTTTATTTCCATCATTGCTTCCTCGATGTACAGACTGAAGAGTAGCGGCGAAAGGCTATAGCCTTGTCTTACACCCTTCTGAATACGAGTACTTCGTTCTTGATCGTCCACTCTTATTATTCCCTCTTGGTTGTTGTACATATTGTATATGACCCGTCTCTCCCTGTAGCTTACCCCTACTTTTTTCAGAATCTTGAACAGCTTGCACCGTTTTATATTGTCGAACGCTTTTTCCAGGTCGACAAATCCGATGAACGAGTCTTGATTTTTCTTTAGCCTTGCTTCCATTATTAGCCGTAACATCAGAATTGCCTCTCTTGTGCCTTTACTTTTCCTAAAGCCAAACTGATCGTCACCTAGCGCATTCTCAATTCTCTTTTCCATTCTTCTGTATATTATTCTTGTAAGCAACTTCGGTGCATGAGCTGTTAAGCTGATTGTGCGATAATTCTCGCACTTGTCAGCTCTTGCCGCCTTCGGAATTGTGTGGATGATGCTTTTCAGAAAGTCAGATGGTATGTCGCCAGACTCATATATTCTACACACCAACGTGAATAGTCGTTTTGTTGCCACTTCCTCTAATGATTTTAGAAATTCTTATGGAATGTTATCTATCCCTTCTGCCTTATTTGACCGTAAGTCCTCCAAAGCTCTTTTAAATTCCGATTCTAATACTGGATCCCCTATCTCTTCTAAATCGACTCCTGTTTCTTCTTCTATCACATCAGACAAATCTTCACCCTCATAGAGGCTTTCAATGTTTTCTTTCCACATATCAGCTCTCTCCTTTGCATTTAACAGTGGAATTCCCGTTGCACTCTTAATGTTACCACCGTTGCTTTTAATGTCACCAAAGGCTGTTTTGACTTTCCTGTATGCTGAGTCTGTCCTTCCGACAATCATATCTTTTTCGATGTCTTCACATTTTTCCTGGAGCCATTTCGTCTTAGCTTCCCTGCACTTCCTATTTATTTCATTCCTCAGCGACTTGTTTTTCTGTATTCCTGCTTTTCCCGGAACATGTTTGTACTTCCTCCTTTCATCAATCAACTGAAGTATTTCTTCTGTTACCCATGGTTTCTTCGCAGCTACCTTCTTTGTACCTATGTTTTCCTTCCCAAATTCTGTGATGGCCCTTTTTAGAGACGTCCATTCCTCTTCAACTGTGTTGCCTACTGCGCTATTCCTTATTGCTGTATCTATAGCGTTAGAGAACTTCAAACGTATCTCGTCATTCCTTAGAACTTCCGTATCACACTTCTTAGCGTATTGATTCTCCCTGACTAATGTCTTGAACTTCAGCCTACTCTTCATCACTACTATATTGTTATCTGAGTCTATATCTGCTCCTGGGTACGCCTTACAATCCAGTATCTGATTTCGGAGTCTCTGTCTGACCATGCTGTAATCTAATTGAAATCTTCCCGTATCTCCAGCCTTTTCCAAGTATACCTCCTCCTCTTGTGATTCTTGAACAGGGTATTCACTATTACTAGCTGAAACTTGTTACAGAACTCAATTAGTCTTTCTCCTCTTTCATTCCTTGTCCCAAGCCCATATTCTCCTGTAACCTTTTCTTCTACTCCTTCCCCTACAACTGCATTCCAGTCGCCCATGACTATGAGATTTTCGTCCCCCTTTGCATACTGCATTACCCTTTCAATATCCTCATACACTTTCTCTATCTGTTCATCTTCAGCTTGCGACGTCGGCATGTATACCTGAACTATCGTCGTAGGTGTTGGTCTGCTGTGGATTCTGATTAGAACAACCCGGTCACTGAACTGTTCACAATGACAGGCCCTCTGCCCTACCTTCCTATTCATAACGAATCCTACACCTGTTATACCATTTTCTGCTGCTGTTGATATTACCCGATACTCATCTGACCAGAAACCCTTGTCTTCCTTCCACTTCACTTCACTGACCCCTACTATATCTAGATTAAGCCTTTTCATTTCCCTTTTCAGATTTTCTAGTGCCTTACCACGTTCAAGCTTCTGACATTCCACGCCCCGACTCGTAGAACATTATTCTTTCGTTGATTATTCAATCTTTTTCTCATGGTAACCTCCCCCTTGGCAGTCCCCTCCCGGAGATCCGAATGGGGGACTATTCCGGAATCTTTTGCCAATGGAGAGATCATCATGACACTTCTTCAACTACAGGCTACATGTCCTGTGGATACACGTTACGTGTCTTTAATGCAGTGGTTTCCATTGCCTTCTGCATCCTCATGTCGTTGATCATTGCTGTTTCTTCCGTCTGTAGGGGCAATTTCCCACCCCCAGGACAAGAGAGTGCCCTGAACCTCTATCCGCTCCTCCGCCCTCTTTGAAAAGGCCGTTGGCAGAATAAGGCTGACTTCTTATGCCAGAAGTCTTCGGCCGCCAATGCTGATTATTTATCAAAATTTAGGCAGTGGCGGGGATCGAACCCGGGGCCGAAGACGTTTTGATTATGAATCAAAGACGCTAACCCCTTTTTCTTTTTTTAAAAATAAAAAATCTGATTTTGGTCGCTTTTGTTCGTTGTATCTGCTCGGGGCGGACGTCGTAAGACATCCATTTATGTTCGTTGTTGATCGATTTTTTATTACAGAGGGCACGTGACCCTCTGACCGAACACGCTGAGCTACCGTGCCGGCAAAAATGTGGAACGCTTCACGATTTTGCTTGTCATCCTTGCGCAGGGGCCATGCTAATCTTCTCTGTATCGTTCCAATTTTAGTATATGTACTGCCGAAGCAAGTACGCCCCTAGACCACGGGGCAACATACCTCACGTCTAAGGTATCCCAGGAATGAGGCCATGGTGTCTTCACTGTGGAACAAACTGACAGCAAAGATTTACGGCCACCACATTCGCCGCATCTAACAACATGTGATTTTATCCTGTGGGGGTAGCTGAAGAGCAATAAGTACGAAAAGAATCCACACACAATACAGTAACTGAAAGACGACATCAGCTGTGAAGTTGCCGCCATCGATGTCCGAACTTTACGCCGTGTCTATCCGAATATGTGTAGACGTGCACAGCTGTGTACCGATGTTGTAGGAGGCCACTTTCATTATCTCTTATAAATGTATCTGTCACCATATTTTTCATTACAAATAAATGGTAAGTCCTATTCACCTCTTCGTTTCTGTAATTTCACTGCGTTTCCTTTATACCGGATGATCACAAAGTCAGTATAAACCTGAAAACGTAATAAACCACGGAATAATGTAGATAGAGAGGTGAAAATTGACACACATGCTTGGAATGACATGGGCTTTTATAAGAACAAAAAAAAAACAAAGTTCACAAAATGTCAGACAGATGGCGCTGGACATCAAAACGTCAGTGACTGCGCATGGGAATCACGTAAAGAAGGAGCTGTAATGAGAGAGAGAATCAGATGCGCCAGCAGTCGCAGAATGTTGACGTCACCTGAAAAGGCGCTTTTAGTGAAGCTGTATTATCAAAATGGGGAATGTGCTAGTTCAGCGTTACGATCCTATCGCCATAGGAAGGGGATTTAAACTGGTAAAGGTCTGTTGTAAAATGCAGCGGTGGCGAGA
Organism: Schistocerca gregaria; assembly: GCF_023897955.1. Lineage (NCBI taxonomy): Eukaryota > Metazoa > Arthropoda > Insecta > Orthoptera > Acrididae > Schistocerca > Schistocerca gregaria. The sequence continues at coordinate 542,860,200 of NC_064925.1, forward strand.
ATGACTTCGAAGTTCGAAGCCACGGGTTGTTTAGACGATAGACCCCGTAGTGGCCGACCGAGCACAAGGCGTAATTTTACTGAGGCAGTTCAGGAGATTGTAGCGGGTTCGTCTGTGCACGGGAAGTCAGCGCTCGTACAGTCGCACGTCTCTCCGGCATTCCATACACTAGTGTTTGATTAGCACCGAGGGGTACCCTCCGATACTATCCGTACAAAATCCATCGGCATAATGAGCTGTTACCTGGCGATTTAGTGAAGCGAAGGGCATTTCCGGTGTGGGCGTTTCTAAAGATGGCGGGAGATGACGATTGGTTGAGTTGTGGACCGACGAAGCTCATTTCACACTCCGAGGGTCTGTCAACGCCCACACCAACAGAATTTGGGCTACCGAAAATCCTAGAACTGTCGTGGAAACTCCACTGCACGACGTGAAATTAACGGTATGTATTGGATTTACCACATCTACCGATATCAGACCTTTTTTCTTCGAGGAAATGCGTGATTCTGGTTTTGTAACTGCTACCGTGACGGGTGAGAGGTACGCCGATATGTTACAGAACCGCATCATCCCCAGCCTGGCTGATAAACACCTGCTGGAACGTACGATGTTTATGCGGGATGGCGCTCCACACCATATTGCTAGACGCGTGAGAGATCTCTTGCGCGCGTCGTTTGGTGGTGATCGTGTGCTCAGCCTCCACTTTCGTCATGCTTGGCTTCCCAGGTCCCCAGACCTCAGTCCATGCGATAATTGGCTTTGGGGTTACCTGAAGTCGCAAGTGTATCGTGATCGACCGACATCCCTAGGGATGCTGAAAGATAACATCGGACGCCAATGCCTCACCATAACTCTGGATATGCTTTACAATGCTTTTCACAACATTTTTCCACGACTACAGCTATTGTTGACGAATGATGGTGGACATATTGAGCATTTCCTGTAAAGAAAATCATCTTTGATTTGTCTAACTTTGTTATGCTAATTATTGCTATTCTGATCAGATGAAGCGCCATCTGTCGGGTACTTTTTGAACTTTTGCATTTTTTTTTTTTGGTTCTAATAACACCCCATGTAATTTCAAGCATGTGCGTCAATTTGTACCTCTCTATCTACATTATTCCGTGATTTATTCAGTTTTCAAATTTATACCGACTTTTTGACCACCCGGTACTTAGCCTCACTGGGTAGGAGTGTGGTCTGAGGAGTCTTGTCACGGCCCGCGCGCCTCCCTACGCCCCCCCCCCCCCCCAGCACACACACCCCCCGCCCCCCCCCCCCCCCCCATCGGAGGTTCGAGTCCTTCCTCGGGCACGGGTAAGTTAGTGTAAGTTAGATTAAGTATTGCGTAAGCTTAGGGATCGAGACCTCAGCAGTTTGGTCCCATAAGACCTTACCACAAAACTTTATACTTAAACGGGCTAATATTATCTGCTTCACCCTGTGCCATTCCAATGTAGTCCTGGTAGACTCGTGTAGACCAAAGCTCACCACCAGTCTCTACTGAAACGAACAGTTTCGTCTGGCAGTGACAACACATGGTAACATCGGGAAGCTTTAAGCAGGAAGGTCTGTAAGCACCCCGATAGCGCAGGACGACGAGAGCCGGGGAGCAGAACCTCGGCGGGCGCTTTCTTTTTACCGAGCGGCCCCGGCAGCTGCCGGGCTAGACAGCGGACCAATCTGTCAGGCTGCGCTCGGCGCCGTAATGGCTGCGGACGGACGGGTGGCCCGCGCTAACAAGCGAGTAATTACCGCCGCCGCGCCCTGGCCGAACAGACGCCCTTTCTCGTCTCTTTTAAACGGAACTGCTGCGCGTCCGCGCCAGCTCTGGCAATCCTCAGAAACTAGCAGTACGTCTGCTGACACAGAGGAAACCACTTGCAGATTGCGGTCACTGCGTTAATAGGTTTCCTTGTGGAAATTGCGCGGAAGTAATTATCTCGTAACAGACTGGTCTCTTCTGTCCGGCTTATAGTCTCATTTAGTTGTATGAAACCGAATAAGATGGTGTCTTCAGTAAGTTACTCCCTTATAGTCCTGTCATCTGTTTGTAACAGAAACTGCCACGAAATTACGAAATCGTGGCGAAAAGTAACATCTGCGAATTTTTTATGTGAAAACTGTTAAGGATTTTTAAATAAAACAACATTGTTGTTGTTGCAGCTATCTTCTCTCCAATGTCTCGTTTCACGCAGCTACCCACGGTCTTCTATGCTGCCTATTCATCTCCGAATACCTATTGCAACCTACATCTTTCTGAACCTGCTTACTGTATTCATCTGTTGGTCTCCCTCTACGATTCTTCCCCCACACTTCCCTCAAACACTGAAGTGGTGTCTCAGACCTGTCACAAAATTTTTGTCTACCCAATTCTGTTCCGTACATCCTCATTAGTTACGTGATCGACCCATTGTTACGTTATATTTTTCTTTTGTTAGAGCATGATTCATTTTCTTTCTGAGGGATTTCATCTTTTCTTATCACTTTTACTTACGTGCATAAGTAAATATGGAGCGGCCAAGATAAAACTTAATGAACTCATGGAATCTGTATAATTTAAAAAATTAACTTTAACGTAAATTAATTATCTGTTGCAATTTAGAAAGGTTCTTACAACGAAATCACTTGCATTTACAGTTTCTGTTAACACTTTGGAAAATAAATTAATACTGCGGCCAGTAATGGCCGACCAGAGGCTGCATCGGAAGATGAGCTTCCCGCAGTGCAAATTACTGAAAAAATGCTTATTAAAAATAATTAGCCGCTGCGACCATTTCAGGTGACAACTATTGCAAAGAAATTCATTTTGTGATAACAATAATTAGTTTATTATAGCAGAATATCGAATAACTAACATAAAATATGTGTAGCCGCTCAATGGCTGCCTTCCGTATCGCGAAGCAAAACAGTGTGTATACTATAAAGTATGTCCGTCGTCCTCGGCCGTACAATCGCGTCTCTTCCATCCTTTTTTTATTTTCATAGACATGTTTTAAATAAAGGTGTTACTCTTAAATTATCGCTGCATATCAGTTGTTTCAAGAACCTTAACTGTATATTTTATACTAATTAGGTCCATAAAATACGTTAACTAAAGTTTACAAATAATTTTTAGTTCACCCGTAACACTTCACAATATTGTTCACTGTTTACAACCGATGGAAATGTCAATATTTATGTGACGCACTGTCACACCGTCTAATCTTTAACTTTGTCCTACCGCACCAGATTTCGAAAGCTTCTATTCTCCTTCTACCTAAACTGTTTATCATCCGTGTTTCACTTCCACACATGGCTACACTTCAGAAAAATACTTTCAGAAAAGACTTCCAAAGTCTATATTCAATGTAATAAATTTCTCTTCTTCACATAGGATTATCTTGCCATTGCCAGTCTACATGATGTTTTATATCTTCTCAACTTCGGTGATCTTCAGTAATTTTGCTACCCAAACAGCAAAATCTGCTACTTTAAGCGTCTCGTTTCCTAATCTGTTTCCCTTAGCATCAGCTGATTCAATTCGAATACATTCCAATTATCCTTGTAGAGTTTTTGTTCGTGTTCATCTAATATCTTCCTTTCGATACACTGTCCATTCCGTTCAGCTGTTTTTCCAAGTTCTTTGCTGTCTCTGACAGAATCACAACGTCACTGGTAAACCTCAAAGTTTTTATTTCTTCTCCTGAACTATAATTATTATTCCTAATTTGTCTTTGGTTTCCTTTACTGCTTGTTTAATGTACATATTGAATAACATCGGGGATAAGCTACAACCCTGTCTCGCTACCTTTTCAGCCACTGCCTCCCTTTCATGCCCCTATATTCTTTTCTGATTTCTGTACAAGATGTAACTAGCCTTTCGCTCCTTGTATTTTACCCTTCCTACATTCAGAATTTCCAAGAGAGTATTCTGGTCAACACCACCAAAAGCTTTCTCTGAATCTACAGATGCTGTTAATGTAGCTTTGCCTTTCCTTAACCTACCTTCTAAGACAAGTCGTTAGGTCAGTATTGCCTCGCGTGTTCCTACATTTCTCCGGAATCCAAACTGATCTTCCCCGAGGACGGCTTCTATCATTTTTTTTTCCATTCTCCTATAAGTTAACATTAGACGTATGTACTGACTACATGTCTACATACTTGCAGCCCTCCACCGTGCTCCAAGTGTGGCGTGCAACATGGCGGTGTGTAACGCAACTGTGTCCATTCTGTAATCGAGTTTGTAAGCACGGAGCTCCCTTTCGTTCGGCCTAATAATTTGAGAACACACTCGAACGCTTCGACATCTGCTACAATCAGGCACCTTGGGTTCACTGCCATCGGTCATCCGCAATGTGGTCCCGACTTGGCCTATCCAATTTCATCTGTTTCCAAAACTTAAAGAGCGCCTTCGCGGACTTCACTTTGACAAAGACGAAGTGGTGCAAGCTCCGCCAACGAAGTTAAACATTCTACAGTGACGGTATCAACAAACTGGTCTGTGGCTGGGAGACATGAGTCTGTCGCCAGGATGACTGTGTTGAGATGTAAATATTTAGACGTAAAGGATAGTGATCTAGAATGTTAATAAACATCGTTTTATTAAAAAGCCTTAAGAGTTTTGACATAAGAAATTCGAGGCATGGCTTCGTACATGTTATTCCTAGGTAAACGTAGTCCTCAGCTTTGGTATTATTTTTTGGGGATTAGTCCACAGCATAGAGCTACTACATCTAAACTACAGAAAAGGACGATAAGAAAACTAACTCAAGATAATAATCAGGCTTACTCTAGAAGCATGCTGAAAGTGTAGGGTACTCTAGATACACCGTGAGAACATCTATCAAACCACTATACAAATTAAGAAAAAAGTTAGTAATTGTTACACTGATGGCTCTAGCTATGTTAATGGGAAAGAGTAAGACCTATCTAACAGGTACCGGGCGAAATGAAACAAAAATCTCAGAACAGTTTTCTACTGGAGAATGAAAGTTACAATAATTTGCCCAAGAAATTAAAGAGGTAACTAAAACCAACATATTTAAAAAAGCAGTTAGAACATTTTTCTCAAACAATAAATATTGTAGACTAATAGATTATTTAAATAACGCAAACTAATGGTTGGCAAAAAATTTTAGTTTGTTAAAATGCAAGACACAATACATATCTGCCGTTCCAGAATATACCAGAATATCCGCACGGTGCTGAAAACTGTATGCCGAAGATCTGTGTGGGAAAACATCAACTACTTTTCAATTTCCTGAAGTGGAGAAACAGCGGTACCATTACGGTCCTGACGTCAGCCTGACAGAGCTATGTGGAGCGGGTGCAGTGACTCATAATGAGATGCGAGTAATGAATGTAACATTAGTTTTGGAACTAAATCAACCCGTACGTAATTATATGGCTGTAATCTGTTAATTTTTAGTTATTTATTATTCTTCTATGAAGACGACATGTCTAACATAATTGTAAAATGATCTGTACCTAAATACGCAACTAACCATCAAGTTAATACTGGGTAGTTATAATTAAACTGGCGCTTTTCCGATAGCTGAAGTACGGCCTATATACATGGCAGGATGCCGAAACATCCCAGTTGTGTTCATTAATGGGTGTGCTCGCGGAGCATGCTGAAAAATAATAATCCCTCTTTCTGCCACCAGGCGAAAGTATGGCGCTGTAAACTGCCAGAATATGAAATTTTCCCTGTTTCGACGCCAGTATGCTGTCTGTCACTTGGCGACGCATGTTGATTTCTTTTGTGAATTGACTGTTGATGTAAAGGGTTAATAAGATTGAAGTTTTCCGTACGAAACGCAATGGCTATTCGGATGAAAAATCGTGCACTGCTCGATGGTTGGCCCGCTAGACGGCGCTGCCATAGCTCAAACGGATATCAACTGCGTTTTTTAAAAATAGGAATCCCGACTATTATTACATATTCGTGCAGTACGTAAAGAAATACGAATGTTTTAGTTGGACCACTTTTTTCGCTTTGTGATAGGTGGCGCTGTAATAGTCACAAACCTGTAAGTACGTGGTATCATGTAACATTCCGCCAGTGCGGACGGTATTTGCTTCATGATGCATTAACTGTGTTAAAATGTACGAACAACTTCAGTTGGAAGAACCACATAGATAATATTGTCGGGAAGGCGAGCCAAAGGTTGCGTTTTATTGGCAGGACACTTAGCAGATGCAATAAGTCCACTAAAGAGACAGCTTACACTACACTCGTTCGTCCTCTGTTAGAATATTGCTGCGCGGTGTGGGATCCTTACCAGGTGGGATTGACGGAGGACATCGAAAGGGTGCAAAAAAGGGCAGCTCGTTTTGTATTATCGCGTTATAGGGGAGAGAGTGTGGTAGATATCATACACGAGTTGGGATGGAAGTCATTACAGCATAGACGTTTTTCGTCGCGGCGAGACCTTTTTACGAAATTTCAGTCACCAACTTTCTCTTCCGAATGCGAAAATATTTTGTTGAGCCCAACCTACATAGGTAGGAATGATTATCAAAATAAAATAAGAGAAATCAGAGCTCGAACAGAAAGGTTTAGGTGTTCGTTTTTCCCGCTCGCTGTTCGGAAGTGGAATAGTAGAGAGATAGTATGATTGTGGTTCGATGAACCCTCTGCCAAGCACTTAAATGTGAATTGCAGAGTAGTCATGTAGATGTAGATGTAGATGTACCGTTTACCAATTGCGGAAAAGGTCGATATCGTGTTAATGTATAGCTATTGTGATCAAAATGCCCAACGCGCGTGTGCTATGTATATTGCTCGGTTTTCCTGGACGACATCATCCAAGTGTCCGGAACGTTCACCGGATAGTTACGTTATTTAAGGAAAAAGGTAGTGTTCAGCCACATGTGAAACGTTGATCACGACCTGCAACAAATAATGATGCCCAATTAGGTGTTTTAGCTGCTGTCACGGCTAATCCGCATATCAGTAGCAGAGAAATTGCGCGAGAATCGGGAATATCAAAATCGTCGGTGTTGAGAATGCTACATCAACATCGAGTGCACCAGTACCATATTTCTATGCACCAGGAATTGCATGGCGACGAGTTTGAACGTCGTGTATAGTTCTGCCACTGGGCACAAGTGATATTAAGAGACGACGACAGATTTTTGGAACACGTTCTATTCAGCGACGCAGCGTCATTCACCAACGGCGGTAAAGCAAAAAAAAAAAAAAAAAAAAAAATCTGATGGCTCTGAGCACTATGGGACTTAACTTCTGAGGTCATCAGTCCCCTACAACTTAGAACTACTTAAACCTAACTAACGTAAGGACATCACACACATCCATCACCGAGGCAGGATTCGAACCTGCGACCGTAGCGGTCGCGCGGTTCCAGACTGTAGCGCCTAGAACCCCTCTGCCACTCCGGCCGGCAAACGCGATTCCAGATTTGCAAGAATGCAACTGTGTCCGTACCATTATATTTACGCAAGGTGGGTGAGTCCACATGTTACTTGCAGAGTGAAAAGATTTGCTTCAAGACACTTTTCATAACGAACACAACATCTCTAGTAAATGTCAGGATGTGTGGCCTTCCATTCCCTGGCCTAAGTCCAAGTGGCTCCTAGTTGTCGGGTTCCTACTCTAATGGAGGTTACGCTAGATACGCTGCAAGCAACTGTTGACAGTGCCGTGTTACGGATGCAGCATGTTACTGAATCAGGAGACCGTAGTGAAAACATATTGTAACTTGCGTCCATATCATAATAAACGTGCCAGAACCACCGTTAACATGAGTTTCATCGTTCATCGCCTTTTCCTGCACCCTCATCACATTATGACAGTTTACAGCGCCATATTTTCGTTTGGTGGCGAAAGTGGAACCATTATTTTTCTGAGCATACTCCGCTATCGCAGCACTTAATGAACCTGCCTATACAGCAAACAATGTAGCACTCACAACACCGCCATGAAATTATAACCACCCGATACCGTGCATTTCTCTTGGCTCGGTCCCTTGATGTCCTGAGGCTAAGGTTAGGTACTCCTTCATTGAAGCACTTGTAATAAGTCCAATAACTAGTTTGATAACTCTCTTCATTATAGTATATTATGCGCAAGTCTCCTAATATCTACTGCAACCCACGTTCACTAAAACCGCCTTACTTTGTTGACGCCTTCGTCTCCTTTCATAGTCCACTCCCCTCAACTTCGCACCATTAACAAATTGACACTCCTTAATGCCCCAGGATGTGTCCTATCAACCAATCACTTCCATTTCTACATCTACATATACACTCCTGGAAATGGAAAAAAGAACACATTGACACCGGTGTGTCAGACCCACCATACTTGCTCCGGACACTGCGAGAGGGCTGTACAAGCAATGATCACACGCACGGCACAGCGGACACACCAGGAACTGCGGTGTTGGCCGTCGAATGGCGCTAGCTGCGCAGCATTTGTGCACCACCGCCGTCAGTGTCAAATCAGTGTCAGCCAGTTTGCCGTGGCATACGGAGCTCCATCGCAGTCTTTAACACTGGTAGCATGCCGCAACAGCGTGGACGTGAACCGTATGTGCAGTTGACGCACTTTGAGCGAGGGCGTATAGTGGGCATGCGGGAGGCCGGGTGGACACTGAATAGTGCACTGTACATCCAAACCGTCATCGAACCCATCGTTCTACCATTCCTAGATCGGCAAGGGAACTTGCTGTTCCAAGAGGACAATGTACGTCCGCATGTATCCCGTGCCACCCAACGTGCTCTAGAAGGTGTAAGTCAACTACCCTGGCCAGCAAGATCTCCGGATCTGTCCCCCATTGAGCATGTTTGGGACTGGATGAAGCGTCGTCTCACGCCGTCTGCACGTCCAGCACGAACGCTGGTCCAACTGAGGCGCCAGGTGGAAATGGCATGGCAAGCCGTTCCACAGGACTACATCCAGCATCTCTACGATCGTGTCCATGGGAGAATAGCAGCCTGCATTGCTGCGAAAGGTGGATATACACTGTACTAGTGCCGACATTGTGCATGCTCTGTTGCCTGTGTCTATGTGCCTGTGGTTCTGTCAGTGTGATCATGTGATGTATCTGACCCCAGGAATGTGTCAATAAAGTTTCCCCTTCCTGGGACAATGAATTCACGGTGTTCTTATTTCAATTTGCAGAAGTGTACATCTGTACTCCACAGTTCATCTTAGGATTTCTGGCGGAAGGTACTTAATGTGCCGCTGTCACTCACCCTGTTCCCTGTTCCAGCCGCTTATGGTCCGCGGGAACGACGATTGTTTGTAGGCCTCCATGTGATTTTCTTTTAGGTAATCTTCTTCATTAATCATCCACTCTGCCTAGTCTTCAGCTCCGATGCAGCACTACGTATGCTCCGTTCTTGTCTGTTCTACTTATCCTGCACTTTTCAGTTCCATACGAGGCTACCAGACAAAAATTTTTGTAAGAAACTACTAACACTTATACACTGAAGCGCCAAAGAAACTGGTATAGGCATGCGTACTCAAATACAGAGAAATGTAAACAGGCAGAAGACGGCGCTGGGTCGGAAACGCTTAAATAAGACAAGTGTCTGGCGCAGTTGTCAGACCGGTTACTGCTGTGGCAATGGCAGGTTATCAAGGTTTAAGTGAGTTTCAACGTAGTATTATAGTCGGCGCATGGGCGATGGGACACAGCATCTCCGAGGTATCGATGAAGTGGGGATTTTTTACGACCATTTTACTAGCGTACCGTGAATATCGCGAATCCGGGAAAACACCAAATCTTCAACATCGCTGCGGCGGGAAAAAGATCCTGCAAGTACGGGCAAACAACGACTGAAGAGAATCGTTCAGCGTGACAGAAGAGCAACCCTTCCGCAAATTGCTGCAGATTTCAATGCAGGGCCATCAACAAGTGTGAGCGTGCAAAACATTCAACGAAACATCATCGCTGTGGGCTTTCGGAGCTGAAGGCCCACTCGTGTACCCTTGATGACTGCACGACACAAAGCTTTACGTACCGCCTGGGCTCGTCAATACCGATATTGGACTGTTGATAACTGCGAACAGGTTGTCTGGTCGGACGAGTCTCGTTTCAGATTCTATCGAACGGATGGACGTGTACGGGTATGGAGACAACCTCATGAATCCATGGACCCTGGATGTTAGCAGGGGACTGTTCAAGCTGGTGGAGGCTCTATAAAGACGTGGGGCATCTGCAGTTGGAGTGATAAGGAACCCCTGATACGTCTAGATACGTCTCTAAACAGGCGACGAGTACGTAAGCATAATGTTTGGTCACATGCATCCGTTCAAGCCCATTGTGCATTCCAGCACGAAAGTACGACACCCCACAAGTCCAGATTTGCTACAGAGTGGCTCTAGGAACACTCTACTGAGTTTAAACACTTCCGCTGGCCACCAAACACCCCAGACATAAACATTATTGAGCATATCTGGGATGGCTTGCAACGTGCTGTTCAGATCTCCACCCCCTCGTACTCTTACGGCTTTATGGAGAACCCTGCAGGATTCAGGGTGTCAGTTCCCTCCACCACTACTTCAGACATCAGTCGAGTCTATGCCACGTCGTGTTGGGGCACATCTACGTGCTTGCGGGGGCTCTAGACGATATTAGGTAGGTGTACCAGTTTCTTTGGCTCTTCAGCGCATTTATATGGCGTGTTAACATTTCTGTCTTTTGCCGAAAAGCTGTTCTTACTTCTGTCAGTCTAAATTTTATATCCTCTCTCCTTGGCCAGTCCTCGGTTATTCTGCTGTCCAAATAGAAAAACATACGTATTACTTTTAATGAGCTCCTCATCTAATTCCCGTAGCATTACCTGATTCAATTCGACTACATTTCATTAATTTTGTTTTGCTATTGTTGTTATTGGTCTTATGACTTCTTTTCAAGAGACCATTCATTGAGTCAGCTCATCTTCAAAATCCTTTCTCTGTCACAATTACAGTGTCAGACCTTGCGGCTTCAGCTGCTTCTTCCTGAATTTTAATTCTCTTTAGACTTCGTCTTGAATTCATTTAACGCTTTCTCAGTGTACAGAGCGAATAAGATCCGGTATTGACTATAACCCCGACTCACTTTCTTCTCAAATACCGGTTCCCTGTCGTGACCGTCGACTCTCATAATCGCACTGGCTTTCTGCACAAATTGCAGATGACTTTCTTCTTCCCATTTCATAATACTGTTTTCAAGTTACTTTCTTTCGTACAGCCCTTCTACGTAGTCCTTCTGGCTTGCACCCTTCCCCTCTTAGCTTATAATTGCCATGTGAGCTCTTCATAGTATTACTGTTGCTCTCCTTTTCTCTAGTAGTTTATTTAAGTTTTGTTTAGTAGTATGTCATGAGAGGGACCGACAGGACATTTATTTATTGGGTTCCATGCGACCTTGCGAGCCAAACATACTTGTTCATGGAACGAGTCATTACATAGTTTACAAAATGCTGCTTAAAACGGTTCAATTGGCTCTGAGCACTATGCGACTTAACTTCTAAGGTCATCACTCGCCTAGAACTTAGAACTAATTAAACCTAACTAACCTAAGGACATCACACACATCCATGCCCGAGGCAGGATTCGAACCTGCGACCGTAGCGGTTGCTCGGTTCCAGACTGTAGCGCCTAGAAACGCACGGCCACTCCGGCCGGCGCTGCTTAAAAATCTTATAAGCAAAGGAAAGAATCATTGAAACACGGAAAAATTTCTGTCAGTATATACGAGTAAAGATATTATAGAGAAACGTTCTGAAATGCTGTGATTAATTCCGCAACACAATAGAAGGTATATGCCATAAAGAAAGCTTTCAATTTAGATTTTATGACTTTTGCTTGATCACTCAACTTTTTCAGTTTTGCTGGAAGCCTATTCAAAATGAAACCAGCTGAATAGCGCACATTTTTCTCTACAGTTCTAAAGGTGGTAGTATCCAAGTGCAAATCATTTTCTCCATCTAGTATTTACTGAATGAACATTGCTGTTTCTTCTGAATCGCACGATAGAGCATATATGCAGGAATGGCAGATAGCGTCTCAAGACAACTGAACGACAGCCTACATTACGTTTCCAAACTGAGGTCGCAGATCAGTCTCACCACCTTTTTCTGGGCTAAGAACGTTCTTGCTGAGTGCACAGAATTGCCTCAGAATATAACTCCGTGTAAGATAATAGACTGAAAGTAAACAAAGCCAACAAGCTTTCACATTGTAGTGTCGGAGAGAGTGGAAATTTTTCTTATAGCGACAGTAGCACAATTAAGTTTCTTTCCAAGTTGAACATAACAATTCCAAGAAAGCTTTCCATCTAACGTTTGTCCTTAGGACTTAATACGGCCCTCTAAAGTTACTGTTTTATGAACATGGGACAATAAAACTTCGCTTTTTAACAGTTCTGGGGCAAAAAACTTCTAAGCATTGGGTTTTGTTAGGGTTAAGCATTAGTCAGTTCTCTGGAATCTCCCTGGTGATTTTATCGATTACCTTTTAGCTACATCACTTATACCAAGTATTTTTAAGTGTTTATTTGTAGCAAAACTATCACACAATATATTTTATAATGTAATATGCACATCCTCATACTCAATCTGGTCGATCCTTTACTGCAGGCATTATTCAATATTGCCAATGATTTATCAGCTAATTACTGCTTCTCTTCCTTTCTTTTTTATCAGGGGAGCTGCTATTTTCTATAGCCTTGAAATCTCTTTCTAGTTGGCTTGTGCAGCTTGGAATTTTACGTAAACAGACCTTTAGCGGTCATAAACGGGTTTGGAGCTGAAAGCTATTCTCTAGAACAGGTAGCAGATGGGGAATTTTCTATGTCCCATCTCAGACCAGCATGCAGCACAGAGCCAGCCTATCTGCCACATAACTCTGTTGTGTGAGATGCTGTAAGGAATCCTTTTGGAAAGACAGCATCTGAAGCCAGGTAGGCTATCAGAACAGTTAAGCACGACATCGGCCATTTCTCTGTTACGACATCACACTTAAAATCCTAGTAATGGGCACCCTGGCTCTCAATAATTAGCTGTGCAGAAGGTGTGCTTTCCAGTGTGTGTCTATGTCTTATTATTTTGACTGGGACAGGATTACAAATCTGTCATGGTGTGGGAGAGATTTTCTGCCGTCCTCCCTCTCACAAGGACATCATTTGTTAACCATGAAAAAATCCACAACAGTATTTAGAAAATTATTATTGGTTTGAACTCGCAGGGTCTACTGTAACTGGCCGGGCTAGATTCATACAGTGACAGAAACAGCCTAGAATTAAGTAAAACGACATTCGCTATCCGGTGATGGAAGAGAGTAGATTCGCTGATGGGTGGTCGATGAGTACACACTTGATGCTGAGGGGTCACTAGGAAGGATGTCTCCATATTAGGACTGAGTGTACAGGGTGAGCTGGACGCAGAGTTTCCAGCCATTGATGCTGCCATCTTCCACATTCCACTGTACAGGAGTGGTAAGGTTGAGCGTGCGATGCAATAATTATATCGAGAGAAACATGAGGCTAGTTAACTTTCACCATGGTTTAACTACACAATTTAAATTTCGCAAACAGATACTTGTTTCCACCATGCACTTAGTCGATTCTACTGGTGTTAGTACTTATTTTGTTTCTTTAAACCACTTACCAGTCTCACAGTCATTGCCGATATGGCCATATCCACGATATAGCGTCACATTATGTTTTCATGTACCACCCACCTGCGCTAGGCTATGTTTTATTATACAATTTTTTGGCCACTTATTAAATTTTTACCTACTTATCTCAGTGGGTAAATCGTTTCTTCGTTGCTTTACGGTAATAAACCAAATTGTTATAGTGACTGCTAGTTTCTTATACAGGGCGTTACAAAAAGGTACCGCCAAACTTTCAGAAAACATTCCTCACACACAAAGAAAGAAAATATGTTATGTGGACATGTGTCCGGAAACGCTTACTTTCCATGTTAGAGCTCATTTTATTACTTCTCTTCAAATCACATTAATCATGGAGTGGAAACACACAGCAACAGAACGTACCAGCGTGACTTCAAACACTTTGTTACAGGAAATGTTCAAAATGTCCTCCGCTAGCGCGGATACATGCATCCACCCTCCGTCGCATGGAATCCCTGATGCGCTGATGCAGCCCTGGAGAATGGCGTATTGTATCACAGCCGTCCACAGTACGAGCACGAAGAGTCTCTACATTTGGTACCGGGGTTGCGTAGACAAGAGCTTGCTAATGCCCCCATAAATGAAAGTCAAGAGGGTCGAGGTCAGGAGAGCGTGAAGGCCATGGAATTGGTGCGCCTCTACCAATCCATCGGTCACCGAATCTGTTGTTGAGAAGCGTACGAACAATTCGACTGAAATGTGCAGGAGCTCCATGGTGCATGAACCACATGTTGTGTCGGACTTGTAAAGGCACATGTTCTAGCAGCACAGGTAGAGTATCCCGTATGAAATCATGATAATGTGCTCCATTGAGCGTCGGTGGAAGAACATGGGGCCCAATCAAGACATCACCAACAAAGCCTGCCCAAACTTTCACAGAAAATTTGTGCTGATGACGTGATTGCACAATTACGTGCGGATTCTCGTCAGCCCTCACATGTTGATTGTGAAAATTTACAATTTCATAACGTTGGCATGAAGCCTCATCTGTAAAGACAACATTTGCACTGAAATGAGTATTGACACATTGTTGGATGAACCATTCGCAGAAGTGTACTCGTGGAGGCCAATCAGCTGCTGATGTGCCTACACACGCTGTACATGGTACGGAAACAATTGGTTCTCCCGCAGCACTCTCCATACAGTGACGTGGTCAACGTTATCTTGTATAGCAGCAACTTCTCTGACGCTGACATTAGGGTTATCGTCAACTGCACTAAGAATTGCCTCGTCCATTGCAGGTATCCTCGTCGTTCTAGGCCTTCCCCAGTTGAAAGTCATAGGTTGGAAATTTCCGTGCTCCCTAAGACGCCGATCAATTGCTTCGAACGTCTTCCTGTCGGGACACCGTCGTTCTGGTAATCGGCCTCGATACAAACGTAACGCGCCACGGCTATTGCCCCGTGCTAATCCATACCTCAAATGGGCATCTGCCAACTCCGCATTTGTAAACATTGCACTGACTGCAAAACCACGTTCGTGATGAACACTAACCTGTTGATGCTACATACTGATGTGCTTGATGCTAGTACTGTGGAGCAATGAGTTGCATGTCAACACAAGCACCGAAGTCAACATTACCTTCCTTCAGTCGGGCCAACTGGCGGTGAATCAAGGATGTACAGTACATACTGACGAAACTAAAATGAGCTCTAACATGGAAATTAAGCGTTTCCGGACACATGTCCACATAACATCTTTTCTTTATTTGTGTGTGAGGAATGTTTCCTGAAAGTTTGGCCGTACCTTTTTGTAACACCCTGTATAGTATAGATAAGCCGCAGCATTAATGTATTCAATTGTGATGTGGTACCCGTACTTTCATATTTTATTGCGCCCCCTAATAGTTCTCACTCAATAAGATGTTTCTGTTGTGTGATATTGTTCTTTCTTAAATTTGCATGATCTTATGGGAAGCTTCCCTTCCCTGTAGGTCACCAGCTGTCGGATTCATCACCTTAGAAGTAGACTAAACAGCTCAACTGACACCTCTCAGTATCAAATGGCTCAAATGGCTCTGAGCACTTTGCGACTTAACTGCTGAGGTCATGAGTCGCCTAGAACTTAGAACTACTTAAACCTAACTAACCTAAGGACATCACACACATCCATGCGCGAGGCAGGATTCGAATCTGCGACCGTAGCGGTCGCTCGGCTCCAGACTGTAGCGCCCAGAACCGCGTGGCCACTCCGGCTGGCCCCTCTCAGTATCACACCTTTCAAAATAACACTTCTGTCAGCAGCATAGAGAAACGTTTAAAAATCCTCTGTGATGTTTAGTGGCAGTTCTTGACAATTATCGAGAAAAGCAACACACCTAGAACAAGACTGTCGTGCCAATTTTATTGGGGAGACCAACGCTAGTGTTTATTTTTTGAAACAGATGCTCCGACCTACGTTGTGTTTACCGTTAGTTCATTGCATACGCTGCAAGAAGCGTCAGACAACGTACTGCTTCTTCCCTCTTACATCTCGGGAAGTGAGCACAAAGGGATAACCTGAGGAATTCGAGTCCTCGCGAACATTGTGCAACAGTCGCTCTTCCCATACACTATTCATGACTGTCACAGGAAAGGGGTAAATTATAGTGGTAGCCCCTGCCATACTTCATACCATCACTTGTGGAGTATAGATACAGATTAGATTGAGAAGCACCGCCGGCCTTAGTGGCCGAGCGGTTCTAGGCGCTTCAGTCTGGAACCGAGCGACAGCTGCGGTCGCAGGTTCGAATCCTGTCTCGGGCATAGATATGTGTTATGTCGTTAGGTTAGTTAGGTTAGTTAGGTTTAAGTAGTTCTAAGTTCTAGGGGACCTCAGATGTTAAGTCCCACAGTGCTCAGAGCCATTTGAGAGGCACCACTGTTAAATATCTTTCAATTCTGGCGGATATGAATAAATTAAATAGTAAATTAAATATTACTATATAAAGTTAATTAGAAAATTACGTAGACAAAATTTTAGATTGTTTAGAGGAGATAAAGAGAATTTTTTTTACACAGTACGGTTTTCGAGTTATTGAAGAAAAATGCATTTGAAGGTAACTTTTGTATATTTTTGTTGAATAATTCTGATACAACTATCTCATGGGAAAACGTATCCCAGTAAATATTTAACTACATTGAAGTTCCCACAAAAAGGTCCTGTTCACTTTTTTTATGTTTTTCACTTCGAATCGGAAACAAAACTGCAATCCATGAAGTGGCGCCACACTACTTCTCCTCCGTAGAAAATGTACGAAGCCTCACCCTCTGATGGCAAAATCATGTAGCAGGTTTTCAGGGATTTTGAAGGGGTTATTCTGCTTGATGTCCACCCTCATCGTGCGACGATGAACCCGGAAAAGTTTTGTATTAGCATCAGCAAATCGAAGAAATGACTTTAGTGTGTTCATCGGCGCAATAATGCAAACGAATTTCATTTTCTCCATCACAAAGCAAGGCCTCACAGAAGTCTGTGCCCCCGAGAGGAGCTCACAAGACTTCAGTGGACTGTTCTTCCCCATGTACTCTACAGCCCGAATTTCTCACTTTCCGACTTCCATCTATACGGCCCAATGAAGGATGCACTCCGTGGTGTGCACGATGGGGAGGTTATTAATTCAGCAAAACGATAGCTCCTATGTCGACCAGTAGAGTGGTACCATGCGGCTATGCAGGCTTCCCAGCAAGGCGGTGAAAAGGTCGTCACAGTGAATGGTGATTATATTGAAAAATAAGATTTTCTAGCTAAAAGAGTGGGGAGTAATACGCTCTTCTGGAATTCTGAATAAAACCAACCTTCTTTTAGAAAAAAAGTGTGTAGCATTTCTTATTAAACGTCTCTTGTATTTCAAGTTTCGAATTGCAGCAAAAAATAGTTCAAATGGCTCTGAGCATTATGGGACTTAACATCTATGGTCGAGAGTCCCCTAGAACTTAGAACTACTTAAACCTAATTAACCTAAGGACAGCACACAACACCCAGTCATCACGAGGCAGAGAAAATCCCTGACCCCGCCGGGAATCGAACCCGGGAACCGGGACATGTGAAGCGAGAACGCTACCGCACGACCACGAGCTGCGGACTTAATTGCAGCAGCCACAGGCTTAGGTCATATACGAAGGATCCATTTCCCAGTAGATGCTTACGGCAGCAGGATATTTTAGAGCAATAACTAATTGCGATGCGGTGATTCCGGTCAGCGACGTCGCCGTGGGATGCGGTGCCCACTGCGGTGGCCCACTCATCGTTATGTGAGCGTGCGGAAGCACCCCTACCAGTTTGCGGCCATTGTGCAGTTACTTGTTTGCTAATCGACGTATCCCGGAGTATAACACACAGAAACAAATAAAAAGAGTTCATGCGATAAAACAGCATTACGTTTTAATAGCAAACAGTAATTAAACGGCACAAAACAAATGCGATGACGCCAGAATTATCACTAGCCAAAGGGACATTGCCTACTTTACCAGAGCGACAACGCATAATGAACAACCCTTGACAAATATGTTTTCTCTTCCAATGCATAAAAAGCACAGGTTGCTCCCAAAACTAGTCAGACCACACCATAGGGTGTCGTGACCCCGAGTGCCTCACAGAAAATTACTGGGGACCAAATCGGTACGATGTTACGCCAGTCGACTTTCATCCGCCACAGTTTCATTGGCTACGGAATAGTTCACCCATTGTAGATAAAACTTGACAACCTCTTGAAGACACCAAATAAAAATATGAGTCAGATGCTTCAATTTTGGGTTTAAATTCAGTGTACGTGAACCAAAGTGGTCGCTATGGAGTCCCTTGCTACATGTTTCGTCCATTATGGCTAAACTGATTTAACAGGCAGAGCTTCTGCACACTCAGCGAAGGCAAATAAGGACTTTATAGAAAGTGTACCAGAAACACGATACATTTCGGTCAGCGTATTTGAAGAGACTTTGTTAGGTCCGACTGAACAGCTCTTAATTCAAGGTACCATCCACCCAGATACAAGATGATTGCTGTTGGGAAGCGCTATCTTGACAAAAAGAGGCTCACATACATAACTGTTGATTTCAATTTTTGTATAGAAACTGTTGTTCGCCCCAGTAGCTGAGTGGTCAGCGTGACGGATTGCCGTCATACGGGCCCGGGTTCGATTCCCAGCTGGGTCGGGGATTTTCCCCGCTCAGGGACTGGGTGTTGTGCTGTCTTCATCATTTCCTCCCCATTCGGCGCGCAGGTCGCCCAGTGTGGCGTCGAATGTAATAAGACCTGCTCCAAGGCAGTCGGACCTGCCCCGCAAGGGGTCTCCCGGCCAATGACGCCAGACGCTCATTTCCATTTCCATAGAAACTGTTCCTGCATAAGATCAGTGTGGCTGCAAAGCCGAAGGTAATAATGGGAGAATTCACTAGACATCTCTAGCTTTGGGAGCCAACGAGAACTGATAGAATAGGTTGCACTCCAGCCAAGGGGACACGAGAGAGTGAATTAGCAATTGTGAGCTTTGTAACATACAACACGGTTATGAGCTCAGGATAACGTTCAAGATGAGTGGATATCTGCTTCTCCTTCTGTAACATTTCAGTTACCGCTGCAAGACAGATTTGGCTCTCTCCGCTTACGGATACATTGTCAAATTCCACGCATGACAGCAAACAAATCCTCAGATTACATATGGCTCGGAAAAAAGACCGTTGAAACTGATATAATCCGAAGATCGCAGAGCACCTTGAAAAGACTGTACTTCTCATAATTACTATCAGAGATATAAAAACCAAATTCAAATGTACCTCTTTCCATTATGCAATGTTGCAATATTTATCGGTCATAGCATCGCTAGAGCTGTAGCTGCTTATGTTGCATTATGAGTCAAAAGTTAGAGAAGATCGCATTCAATAAATAATTAAAAATAGTTAAATTCCGCTGTGTTGTATAAGGGAAATTCTTCTGTTGCCGTCGTCTTATTAATGGTCTGAGATTTTTGTTTTGATTAAAACATGTATCTCCCAATCTGATGTTAATCATGTTCAAAAGTAACTCATTCAAGACAAACATTGGGTTCCATTCTCATAATAAGAGCACTCAAAATACAAAAGAAGTACATTGCGTTAAACACTGTTTCACAAGAAAATATTTCAAAGAATAAACAAGTCTCACGGTTTGGGGCGCATTTTAGAGACAAATTACAACTGAACTACGAATGCTTGCAAAGATGTACCAACGGAGAATGCCCTGTAGTCAACAAAGAAGTAACTGCGCTGAACTACGATATGCACTGAACTGAGGCTGGCGAGCATTTACGATATTTATAACATACGTATCAGCGCCAGAATATTTCCTACTAGTGAAACCTTAGACAAAGTTATACATTTTCAGGAGTAGTAAATTACAAGAACAAAACTGGTTACAAAAGAAATTATTACCAGTTAAGCACTGAAGTTTCCGGACTTTTATGTCTTTGTAGCATTGGTTACATATAACACTTCCGCTATTTTTTTATCAAGTGAGAATGTTTTTCGGGAAGTTAGCTAATGTTTTAAACAAAACATAATTTTTTTACATCATGACTATTAAGTTACAGCCAGGAACAGCCTAAACATAATTTCATGATTTGTGTGATGAGTGCAATGCTTCAAAAAATTAAACGATGGAATGCTGCATTGCTTTATGAAAGTACTTATCTTCAAAATTGTGTTCGCACTCACGTTTCTCTGTGTTAAAGTGATATTCATAGGATGACAATTTATATGGAATAATACGTTGATGAGTTGTAACTTACGAAAACGTTGTTGTTCATTACAAGCAAAAAAGAAAAATATTGCTTCTAGGAATGTTTCAAAGTATCGAAAGACACCACTGGAACCACGTATGCGTATTTTGAAACTAAAATCAAATCAAAAAGTTCAAACCAAAAGTGGTATCGAATGGTTCATTTTACCTAACTGGCCTAAATCATAGTTCCTTACAACCTGAAAACTTTTTTAAATGTCTTGTAGACCACCTCAGTGTGCTCCGTGTGGTGGAACACGCAAACTAGAAGAAGACCCCTCGCAAAGTCTACTCCGTTTCACTGGCGGAAGGTCTCCAATTTGGCGGTGGAGCTAGGATGGGGGAGGAGGGGGAACATTAAACGTATTTCAGTCGCGTATAGGAGCCAGTGAAGTCTGGAGTCAAGAGGAAGAAGACATCTAGTTGGAAAACACTATGTGATAGACTTGCTGAACCGTATTTGATGGAAACACGCCATTACCATAACAGATTCCTCTTACCCGCTTCTCGCTGAAGTTTTCCAGTCTATCATATGATGTTCAGTAGAGCACTGTCTGCACGATGCTAAATCGGATAATGAACTTCAGTATCTTTTTGAAAGAATCTTTGTACACGGAAAATGTACACAGAGCACATGCAAGACATAATAATGTCGCGTTGTGGCCCCTCAATGTATCGTACCCCACGGTCTTCGTGCTGCCAAACGTGGGAAAAGTATGTTGCCAAACACATTTTTTAAGGCGTGGCTTAATCATGTCAATAACGTTCAGCTGAAGACTGATCGCATTATATCAGCATTTTAGGTTGAGAAGGCCCCGAAAAAAGTCAATGTCCTACAACCAACAACGCTATTATCAGTGTACAGTACCATGGAACAAATAATAAAACGCCAACTTGTAAATTCGACTGAAAACGAGGACATTATCCCATGTCTAACACAGCAATTACCGCAGCTTAGGTACCATGATGATGTACATACACAGAAGAGCGAACGAAACCGATACACCCGCCTGACCTAGTACCCAGTCTTCGAACTTCACCCCATACAAAAAAGACTTTTTGCTGGAAATGTTATTGAGCCTATAAATGACGCAATATAAAGCAAAAATACTGATAAAGTTACTACGACCAACAAGTAAAGGCGTAACTGGTTTTTGTAAACACATTGTTCATGAATTCCGCAATCATTGCATTCTAACTCCTGTTAGCTTCATTTTCTGTTAGTTCTGGATTTTCCTCATAGAAAGATTCTATCTCGATGTTACGTGCTATGCTTTTGTGCATTTGAACACGTTCTGATTAAGCTTAGCGTTTGACATTGCGTTTACGTTTAACGAAAACCATCACATGCGGATATAGGTACAGTCCACAGCACCTAAAATCCCAGAAAAACGTGATATTTTATAAAAACCACGCTGCGCTTTCGTCATGTTATTTTCTCCCGTAGGTATTTTGATGAATTCTTTCTTCAGTCAGGCAATGCACGCCGATGCCTTGAGGACAGCTCTGCAAAATGTTGCTGCACCTATTGGAACAAACCGCCGACCATCATCTGAAAATGTCCTGTACCACAAAATAGTAATGTTAAAAGGAGCATGCACATTGGAGTCAGTGGCTGGTTTCTTTTCGTGGTTTCAGCAGATTTGTACTACCACAACCATAGTTCTAACAGTTGCAAAATATTTTTTTTTTCAGGATTAAATGATTTATAACTTCATTTAGAGAAATAATTCGCCCTTTATGGTCCTCAGCGGGCTCGTCGGAATACACAGACATCTGCAAAGTAAATGAAAGGAAACAAAATGCCATAACTCACATCGTGTAAGTTTCTTGCAGACAGAATGCAGTGGCCCAGAACGCTCTGAAAACGGAAATAGTGATGTTGTTTCAGAATGTTGTGTTGGTATAATTATCTTGATGCCCCAGCAGAGAAAGTAGTATCAAAATGTAAGGTACATTATTTGTGGTTTACTTATTCTAGGATTGAAGACAACTTGAAGCAAAGCAAGCGCTGTATCATGTATAAGATACAGAGGCGAGCGAGTGCACGGGACTTACCCTAGTTCACTGCTAGTAGCGTCACGTCATCATAACGCGCCTGCATATAGTATTGCACCACATTTAACATAAAAGTAAAAATTAAGATTTGTGTGTAAAACTTTGTTAAAGTATAGTTCTATGTAATAATGTTTCAGGTAACAAATCTTAATGTTATAAAATTAGTAGTTTACGTAAAATTCACGTTTTGAAAGAAAAATAGGAGGCGCTAAATAATGACGCTAGGAAGCCAAAATTTGGTGAGAAGGTGCAGTAAGAAGTCATTAATGAGTGGTGCTGGTTTCCAAAACCATAAAATTAAAATTGACTCCAGAATCCGCGTTTTTCGGAAAAATCAGAGGCGCGAAATAATAGAGCTACAATATTGAAAATTGGTAGGATGCTTCAGTTCACCCTAATAATAATAATGGAAATACCACAATCAGTTACCTCTTCTAGTTTTTTAGTAATTTAGTAAAAACTACTTTTGTGAGTAAAATGTACATAAGCATTATAGATTAAGTACTTTAAATTTTAATGATAAAACAAATTCTTTAAGACCAATGATCAGATAGGACAATTAACAAAGCTACACCAAGTTTTAGTCTTGTAGCATAATTAACAGCTGATACAAGTCTTGATAAAGCTATGGTTCAGAGGTAACAATCTACCGTTAGTTCCATTGTAAAAATCCTAGAGAGTAAAGTTTTAATTTTAGCGGGCTGAGATTTTCTACGTGCTTCTGTACTGCTCAGATGTATGTATACAAAAATTGAGAGGTTTGTAAAGCTATTATTAAATGTGATATTTAAGATTATGTGCCTGAGATAGCGATCATTTGAAGGCTGCAGGCATCTGCATAGGAATGGAAAGAACAGATGCTCTCTTGGCGGTACGCGCCGGAGCTATATAAAAAGAGCGGCAGAGGCAGTAGTAAGCTCACTCCGCATTAGACCAACGCCTAGTCCACGCGAGCTTAACGTCCGATCGCGCCTCGCCTCGGGTGACGTCATAGCGGGCTGTGACATGCGCGTATTTAGCAATGTAAACGGACATTGAAAATCGCGAGGACTGTACACCGTCCTGGATCGTTTAGACTTCGGTAACAAACTGTTATTGTGCCGTCCGTGTGAAGTATAATTCCGCGTGGCAAGTGGTGACTAACTCCACTTTTAAGGCGAGCATTAATCTTTTTTTTTAACATTATTGCGAACTATTAATAGAGCACCGTTAGTTAGAGTAATGAACTATTCGGGAGGAACTTGCTGTAGAAGTCGCCTCTGAACTATTAAACGATTGGCTGAATTAACAATATTTAATGTCTTTAGCATTTTCAGAAGTTTCGAGTAATTTGTGTGAGCCTTTAAGATAATAAAATCTTGTTTGGAACTTTAAATTTTATTGAAGCAGCCCTAATCCCGTGAAGAACTATGGATATTTTTCGTTTAGCTGGGCTGTACAGGAATGTGGCCGTGCAGACTGGGAACTAAGGTCAGTAAGTTTCCCTTCGCTTTCTGACTGGCCACCAAATTAGTTGCCAGGCTCGCGTGATTTAAGGTGGCAATGTTCAACTTTCATTCAACATTAAACAACGACTTCTTCGCCGTCCCACATATGTTGCATCGGCAATAGTCTGTTACGTGAAATGAACATTCAAACAACTCATTCGACAACTTCTTCGCCGCCCCACATATGGTGCTTATCGGCCGGGAAAACTGAATTAAAAGCAAATAAAAGTGCTCGATGTGTGAAAGCGATTGGTATAAATTAACGAACTCGGTAGGCAATAACAGGACACTGAATTGAACTAGTGTGGGAACAGTGTTACCAGTAAAGGCAGGTGTAGTGTATAAACAATAAGTGTCTACCGCTGTACGTTGGTTAGTGACGTTGGTGAGGAAGGCGACGATGCTGGATCGCGGCTGCCGACGGCGCTGAGACTAAAGGAAGACGGTGCGTCATCGCGGAGCTGCGCTGATCTGCGAGACAGCTGCCGGCTGCGCCGAGCGGTCAACGGTGCCTTGCTGCCCCCCCCCCCCCCCCCCCCCCCCCCTGGAGCTATTGCAGTAGGCGATTCCTGTGGCGGTACTCGACGCTACAGCTGCTGCTGCTGCCTTCAATATGTCGCGACGCGTCGCATCACGATTGCTGGTACACCGCGACGACATCATTCGTCGAAATCAAGCATTTAAGTTAAGTCAAAGACTTTTAAAATATTTATTAACTGCTGCTAACAAACTAAAAGATATGGAAAGTAGTGTACATTTCAGAAGGGAACCGGTCTCTGACCAAGAATCCTCACGATCAGGAATTGAGTTTAATGAGGATGGTTCCATTAATCCCTCAAATATTGAACTAGAACGTAATTTGTCACCAGTAAATTATGACTTTAATTTAAATGAGAGTGCAGGGATGCAATCAATAAGTGAAATAGAAGTCAAAAGGGAGCCAGTAGAGTTGCTAACTTTGTCAGGTAGTGAAACTGAGCTCAATATATCACCAGCTCAGTCAAGTCAAGAGATACAAAGTATCAAGGTAGAAGCTCCGGATTGGATGCAAATACTGTTTGCCAAACTCGAATCAAACCAAAATAAAATTGAGGCTAAAATTGAAAATAGTAATAAAGAGTTGGAGAATAAAATTGAGGTTAGTAATAAAGGGTTGGAAAATAAAATTGAGGATAGTAATAAAGAACTAAAAGAAGAACTGCAATCAACATGGAATAGTTTGAATTATAAGATAGATGCTATTCATCATGACATTCAAGTAAAAGTAGGGCAACAGTTAACTAAAATGCATAGTACTTTCAAATGTGAAATAGATCAAATTCAAAAAAATTATCAAGAGGCAGATGAACTTTTGGAAGTGAGGTTGTCCGAAAGATTGAGCAACGAGTCCAAACTTTGCTCTGACAAAGTTAAAGAGGTACAAATTAAAGTAGATACTTGTCAGAAAAACATTGAGAAAGTAAAAGAAACCTGTACCGAAATTCGTGGTGCAGTGGAACAAAGATGTTCTGCCAGGATAGAAGCAGTAGAGTCACAAGTAGAGGAATTAAATACTAACATTGCTAACCTAGAAAATAGAGTAACCTCTGTTAATTCTAGTCATTCTACTGTACATCATGTGACTTCAGTTGACGCCGCTTTTATAGGGTGTCGACAGTTTTTGCGCTTTGATCCTGATAAGTACATTCACCCTCTTGAATTTTGGAATGACTTTGAGGATGTTCTCCCCAACACGTGGTCAGAAAGAGAAAAAATTTCATTTATAAGAAGTCATTTGTCAGGTGATGCTTTGCGATGGTCAGCGGATGTAATGATCAAATGTAAAACTTTATCTGAATTTAAGTCTGCATTTCTCAACGAATACTGGTCACATAACAAGCAAAATGATGTGTTAAGGGAATTCTGGAGTGGTAAGAAGTTTTTCCCAGGGCGTGAATCAGTAAAGGATTTCGCTAGGAAGTGGGTTTCAAGACTGTCACATTTGACAGAAAAGATGAAGCCAGATATGATCATTATGGGTTTAGAAGGTAAGCTGCCGTGGTACTGGCAGAAAAGGATCATTTCCGCCCCTAGAGATAATATAGACAAATTTATTGAATATCTGGAAAGAGTGGAAAGAGTAGCTGCTGCTGAGGAGCAGGTGCAGCAGAATAACAAATCTTCTAACAATCACGTACAAAATAATGGAAACGTGAACGTTAGAAATATGGAAGTTAGGCACACCAAAACAAACTATCGAAACCAAAGCCGTGGCAGAGGAAGAGGGGGTAGATACTCACCACGCTTTCGTAACAACTACTATGACGAAAGTGGAGAAGTAAATATTATGCCATTAAGACAAGAAGGGAGTCATGATGCTACTATATCTAGTGGTGTCACAGATGAACACAACAGGCCGCGTGTGGGAAACTAAATCCCGTCTATGAGGAAACTGGCGCTCACCAGGCGGTAACAGTAACACAGCCAGTAACGGAAACACAGACAATCAGCCAACATACACAGACAGACAACATGGATGACGAAATAAATACAGATAATACCAGTGATGTGTTAAGCCACTCTCACAAAATAGTGGATAGTATTTTGGATACACTAGAAAAATGGGTCAAGGAAGAACAGGAACTCAAGGTAGATAATGGGGAAGAAATAGATAATGGATTTGAGTCTGATGGGAATAATGATGAAGTAAAAGCTTACATCTTCGATGAAAATGGCAATCTAAAAGCTGAAGTAGAAGTAGCAGAAGTAGAATCAGTACTGCAAAACTTTAGAGAGGAGGAAATGATGAATGAAGGGGGTAGAAATAGTAACGAGGTGAAAGAATCTAGTAGCTGTGTAAACGTGCCACAAATGGTTGAAGGTGACGACATTCTTATGAACAGCAATATTGCGCAGGGACGCAGTTGCTCAGAGGTAGAGGATAGTTTGGCTGATGTGCAGCAAACAAAAGTAGAAAAAGTCGTCAGATGCTTCGATTTAAAGTTAGTGGACAGATTAGAGAAAGCAGCTAAGATTATAGAGCATGATGAGCCCCAGGATGTAAATGTAAATGTAATTGCAACTGATCAGAATTACTTTAGCTGGAAGAACATAGAACGAGATTTATTAGACGAGGTGTGTGAGCAACCTGTTCAATGTAGAATAACTCACCCTGTTATCAAAGTAAACATATCAGGAGTCACTGTGCGTTGTCTGCTTGACAGTGGCAGTGAAGCAAGTGCTTTATCACAAACATTTTTTGACACCATACCCAATAAAGAGAAGTTAACAGTTATGAAAGTAAGTGGCTTAAAGATTATAGGTGCTACTGGAAAAGTCTCTAGACCAGTTCAACACGAAGCTTTGATACCCATTGGTATAAATGACGTAGTAATAGATCATCCTTGTTTGATTGTGCTAGGCTTAAGTGTTGATATGTTGATTGGTACTGATTTCTTATCAAAGTACCAGGGAAAGATCAATTTTGATCAGAACAACTTAATTTTAACTTTACCTGACTCTAAAGTGATAAGAGAGTCTTTTATAGGAAGTCATATAGGCGGTAGTAATGAAACTTGGGAACTGCCTATTAGAGTAATAAAGAATAAAGGATACTTGCAGGAAAATTTGGTTTTCAGTGAGAATGAGGAAAGTGCTAAGGTTGAAGAGAGACACATCCTAAAGGAATTTAAAATTAACAGTAATTAATTACTGTAGGGTGTCTGCCACTCTTTGGCTGATACACGGTTTGGCGTACCGTGCAGTCCCAGCTGGGTGAAACTTTATTTCCTTTTCAAGTTTCATTCCCTTCTTCTGGTCTATCATAACAGGTAAGAATCACATATGTCTTCATGTTGTATATATGCTATTAGGTTTTAAGTATTCTTAGTAAGGATCTACCTAGTGAATGGCAAAACAAAAGTCTGAGTACCAATAAGAGGCAAACATGGCTAAAATAAATAAATTAAAATATTTCATGTAATTGTAAAGGGTTAGAAACTACAACTAAGAGAGACACTTTGCAGTATACGAAGTACGGTATGAATATGAATAATCCATGAGATTATGCAGAAGGTAGTATGTTGCTAGAAATAAGGTTGTCTGAAGGAAAACAGCGTAAGAAGGTAATGCTCATAGAGGCAAGCGATGGCGTTTTAGAATTAAATAAATGGAGATGTGTGGAAGTGGTGTGAGGATCGCACCAAATATATAGAAACAGGACGTCAATAGGCTGACAAAAGGAAAAGGGAGAAAGAAGTGGAGAAATGAAGTATTTTGAATCTGGAAGAAAAGGGAGAAAATGAATAAGGTGAAGAAGTGAAGTAAGTAAATTGAAGTAAATGATGTAGGATTAAAGAATAATTCCCTCACGTCTCGTGAAATGGTGAAAAACGCTAAATCTTGCTTGAGGCAAATAAATAGTTAAACAGACAACAGAAACACACAAATATTGGAAAATGCAGAAATTTGGAATCGGTATACTGAAAATAACTAATTTCTTTAGTAATTCATACAATAAAGCAAAGTGCTGGTCAGCAAATGACTTCTTTGATGAACTAATCCATACGATAATTAAGCCAGAGTACATTAAAACTAAAAGGTTACTCAATTTTCTAAGTTGAAGCAAGATCTTAATATATTAATTTGCTAAAAGAATTTTCAATATTTAGGAACCTAAAAGATTATTTATGAAAGAAGAAAGTAGGAGCTATTGTATCAGATACGACTTAGTGCTAAATGTCTTTCTGACAACTTCACAATTAGTAAAATAGTGCCAGAATATAAATTATAAAATGTACTTTGTCCTACCTTAGATATAAGTTGAAAACAGAAACTTAGACTGTATTGTCTGTTTCTCAGGGACATGCAGGCTGCATGAATGACTGACAACAAGCGGTAGGGAGATTGGAAGTAGAGACGCAAACCACAGTGAATACAATTTCCTCCCACAATTTTGTCAATCAGTGAAATTAAATGAGTGTTACAATAGGACACCCACCACAGTGCCGAGTATTATAGTAAAAGAAAAATGTGAGTGCGTTGCAGTGATAAAAGTCGTGTGTATTTTCTTTTTCAGGAAGAGACTGATTTTAAAGAAAAAAAATAACTATTTTGTAACCATTGAAAAATTTATATTTCCATGTAAATGTATGTAAATAATTTGTGAATGTCTTCTGTACTAGGTTTTCTATGTGTATATGAGTATGGTTATTTTGTGTATGTAGTAATAAGGAATTTCCTAAGAAGAAGCAACTTAAGTTGAAAGAGGTATACTAAAGTAATCCATCGCTTGTTTGTTCTTTTAGAAATTTAATTTTGTTCAAAAATAGATTTTCACGAAAATTAAAAAGGGGGTGATGAAGCAAAGCAAGCGCTGTATCATGTATAAGATACAGAGGCGAGCGAGTGCACGGGACTTACCCTAGTTCACTGCTAGTAGCGTCACGTCATCATAACGCGCCTGCATATAGTATTGCACCACATTTAACATAAAAGTAAAAATTAAGATTTGTGTGTAAAACTTTGTTAAAGTATAGTTCTATGTAATAATGTTTCAGGTAACAAATCTTAATGTTATAAAATTAGTAGTTTACGTAAAATTCACGTTTTGAAAGAAAAATAGGAGGCGCTAAATAATGACGCTAGGAAGCCAAAATTTGGTGAGAAGGTGCAGTAAGAAGTCATTAATGAGTGGTGCTGGTTTCCAAAACCATAAAATTAAAATTGACTCCAGAATCCGCGTTTTTCGGAAAAATCAGAGGCGCGAAATAATAGAGCTACAATATTGAAAATTGGTAGGATGCTTCAGTTCACCCTAATAATAATAATGGAAATACCACAATCAGTTACCTCTTCTAGTTTTTTAGTAATTTAGTAAAAACTACTTTTGTGAGTAAAATGTACATAAGCATTATAGATTAAGTACTTTAAATTTTAATGATAAAACAAATTCTTTAAGACCAATGATCAGATAGGACAATTAACAAAGCTACACCAAGTTTTAGTCTTGTAGCATAATTAACAGCTGATACAAGTCTTGATAAAGCTATGGTTCAGAGGTAACAATCTACCGTTAGTTCCATTGTAAAAATCCTAGAGAGTAAAGTTTTAATTTTAGCGGGCTGAGATTTTCTACGTGCTTCTGTACTGCTCAGATGTATGTATACAAAAATTGAGAAGTTTGTAAAGCTATTATTAAATGTGATATTTAAGATTATGTGCCTGAGATAGCGATCATTTGAAGGCTGCAGGCATCTGCATAGGAATGGAAAGAACAGATGCTCTCTTGGCGGTACGCGCCGGAGCTATATAAAAAGAGCGGCAGAGGCAGTAGTAAGCTCACTCCGCATTAGACCAACGCCTAGTCCACGCGAGCTTAACGTCCGATCGCGCCTCGCCTCGGGTGACGTCATAGCGGGCTGTGACATGCGCGTATTTAGCAATGTAAACGGACATTGAAAATCGCGAGGACTGTACACCGTCCTGGATCGTTTAGACTTCGGTAACAAACTGTTATTGTGCCGTCCGTGTGAAGTATAATTCCGCGTGGCAAGTGGTGACTAACTCCACTTTTAAGGCGAGCATTAATCTTTTTTTTTAACATTATTGCGAACTATTAATAGAGCACCGTTAGTTAGAGTAATGAACTATTCGGGAGGAACTTGCTGTAGAAGTCGCCTCTGAACTATTAAACGATTGGCTGAATTAACAATATTTAATGTCTTTAGCATTTTCAGAAGTTTCGAGTAATTTGTGTGAGCCTTTAAGATAATAAAATCTTGTTTGGAACTTTAAATTTTATTGAAGCAGCCCTAATCCTGTGAAGAACTATGGATATTTTTCGTTTAGCTGGGCTGTACAGGAATGTGGCCGTGCAGACTGGGAACTAAGGTCAGTAAGTTTCCCTTCGCTTTCTGACTGGCCACCAAATTAGTTGCCAGGCTCGCGTGATTTAAGGTGGCAATGTTCAACTTTCATTCAACATTAAACAACGACTTCTTCGCCGTCCCACATATGTTGCATCGGCAATAGTCTGTTACGTGAAATGAACATTCAAACAACTCATTCGACAACTTCTTCGCCGCCCCACAAACTGTTGTAAGCCACATAGCGCTCTGCATGAAAAATCACTGGCTGTGCTGTGTGCAGTCAGTGGCTGGTTGGCATTGTTGTAATACTCGCCATTGTAGCGTTGGATGTGAACAGCACGTAGCGTTGCGGCAGTTGGAGGTGAGCCGCCAGCAGTGATGGATGTGGGGAGAGAGATGGCGGAGTTTTGAAATTTGTAAGACTGGATGTCATGAACTGCTATATATATTATGACTATTAAGGTAAATACATTGTTTGTTCTCTATTAAAATCTTTCATTCGCTAACTATGCCTGTCAGTAGTTAGTGCCTTCCGTAGTTTGAATCTTTTATTTAGCTGGCGGTAGTGGCGCTCGCTGTATTGCAGTAGTTCGAGTAACGAAGATTTTTGTGAGGTAAGTGATTTGTGAAAGGTATAGGTTAATGTTAGTCAGGGCCATTCTTTTGTAGGGATTTTTTAAAGTCAGACTGCATTGCGGTAAAAATATTGTGTGTCAGTTTAAGCACAGTTATGTATAATTTTTGTAAGGGGACGTTTCACTGTGTAAGTTGAAATGACATGTTTAATGTCTCAATATTAGCACAAAAATACACGCTTTTACAGAGTTTTCAATGTGACAACAAAACCAGTTATTAGGATAATGGTGCGACTGCTACGGTCGCAGGTTCGAATCATGCCTCGGCCATGGATGTGTGTGATGTCCTTAGGTTAGTTAGGTTTAAGTAGTTCTACGTTCTAGGGGACTGAAGACCACAGCAGTTGAGTCCCATAGTGCTCAGAGCCATTTGAACCATTTTTGAGGATAATGCATCTCGTCAACACCAAAAAGTGAAATAATCTTAAAAACAACAATATTAAATATTAACTCTCAGAAGGTTAAATTTTCCTAAACATGACAATATTAAAGTATAAGTGGAAGTTATTTCACGAAACTGTTCCTACACTCACGTTATGATGTTGGGCAGTACTACGAAAATCGTCTGATCCCGGTTCAAAGTTCGGTACTATTTTTAGGATATTTAGGATTTCCAGGACAGTCAAGTCTACAGTGGATGGTTAGTTATGTGACTAATTGAGCAAAAGATTACCCAAGGTCGCTCAAGTTTACAGTAGACACTAGCTGGTGAACCAAGAAGTTTGCGCCTCTGCACGCAGCATTTACCTAAAGCTGTGATGAGCTCTTGTCTGCTAGGCCGCTCTCTTCCGCTGATTTTCTATAAAACTAATTACACCTTTGCTGAATTTTCCAGCAGAAACTTTCCCTATGTTTCTCATTATGCGAAAGAACATGTACTCATCCCTGGTCTTGAAATGTGGCGATATACATGTGCATGGTTGGAGCAACGTGCACATTATAATGCCCTCTCAGTACTGGCAAGAACCATTAACTAATTGGCTAGTTCGTTTCTCCGCAGTTGGAGCTAAACAAAGCTATAGCTAATTTCTAGCTGGATATCAGCCGCTGCGAACGCAAATTACTTCTCTGCGCTCCGTTCTGCACTTGACGCCAGTTCAGAGAAGAGTTCCTGAAAATTTCCCTCTTGTTTTACTCTTAGCCAAACTGTCTCCTCACATGGGTTCTTTCGTTCTTCACATCATGCATTTTTTGGGACAATAGGAGCGTTCCTCTTATTTTGTGGTAACTGTGCCTACCAATCGCAAGGTCCCTACCATTAGACTGCATCAAAACTGTGCCTCTTTTCTCCTTCCTACCGCGTTTCCGGCAATCGTATGTTTTGTGCCTGTTTCAGACACCTAAATGCATACATCGACTACCGCATGTGTGTACCGCTCGCTGGACATGTGATCGAAAATGCGTCACTGGTATTGTTTCGTATCCATTTGGAATTCTGAAACGCAGTTTTCTAAAAGCTTTCTTTCCTGTCCTCCCTCAGATGGGCCGCTACACTCGCTCTGCCTGTCTGAGTCATCTGGTCCATCTTGGCTTTCCTCCTGGGGCAGCCCCACTGCAGTGCAGCCTTGCCTCCGCCCTCGTCCCTCTGAATTCCAAACTAAAACGCCTCTCGCTGCTTGTTTCACCTGCTGCTCAAACATGCATTATAGGAACGGTGTGTCAATTACCATCGAGTGAGTGTCATCCCTTTTTGCATTACATACTGATGGGCAAATTTGCTTATTGCTGCCGAATTAAGTTAGGTGTCATTCACCTTCCCAATGGGATGTATAAAGCTCTCGTGTAAGGTGCGAATCTGACCTTCATTATTCTGCCACCTTACAAAATCAAACAAAACTCCTAGGGTTCTCCTGGATGTGAACCTGAGTTTTTTCATACCAGAGGCTAAAACGAAAGTTCTGAGCTACCAAAACAATTGTATGGATCTTGCTTGACAATTTACAAATTCCTAACAACTTACATATACTGGTACTCGTTTATTGCTCCTTCATTCCACAGTGTTCATGCAATTTCAATAGCAGTTTAGTCACATGTTAGATAGGTCAAAAATTAATATTCGTTGTGTATTTACTCCTACTAGAAGCGAGAGAGCAGATTGCATCATCAGTTATTTGATAAAATTAAAAATGGCATGACCACGGCAAAAGTAGTCTGTCTTTCGTCTGATGTGTGGACGAGAGTAAATAACATTATTTTTTATACACACACTGCACATTTCACAGATCAGAAGAGTGATCCAAAGCCATACCTTTTTAGAGTGCTCACAAGACAGACACACACTGCATGAAATATCTCAAACTGTGTAAAGTCTGTAGTCCCAAACAAAATATCAATTTTAAAATCACTTCCATAACAACAGATTTGTTAGGTATGAAATTAACTGCGATGTTTCTGAAACTTCCACATGTCCGACGCTTTGCACGTTCTTTAAAGCTCATTGCACAACATGCAGTTCAGAAGTCCATACAGCCGTTGATGACGTCAAATGAGTTGTTATGTTTCGTAATGAGAGACCCTTTACTTTAAGCGGACTTGCTGAGACGCAAGAAAATTTTAAAAAAGACGGAATGAAACTGAAAGAACATGTCCCAGCAAGATAGAGCTCTTCTTACGAACTGTTGCAAAGATTTACTTCAAATAAAGTTCCAATAATTACTTGCCTCGCTATTTTGTGTGTAAGACCGATCATCTTAAATATACATACACAGACTGGGAGATAATGCAACAGGCTTTAAGGATTTTGAAAGTTTTCAGTGAGGTAGCCAAAGAAGTCTCCTCAGAGAAAATGGTTTCACTTTTAAAAATGAAAATCTTGCTAGATTAATGACACGACAGCTAAAATGTTTTAAAGACAAAAATAAAGAATGTTCTCAAGAAATTGTCATTGGTTGATATTTGCTTAAAGCGTTATCAGACTGGTTTGGCTTAGTAGCACAAGAGTAATAAATTTAAATGTCATGCACAATGCGGCCGTTTCTCACGCATATCAATGTTTATGACGTCATATTTCCTGACCTATGGTAGAGTAGTGTTTCTTACCACCACAGCGATGCTGCCTGACAGTGATACGTGTACCATGTTTGGTTGACATCGGTCCAGAGGGTTAGGAAATGTGAGACATAGACACATACATTATTTATTCATTTATTTGTTATTTTCTTTTAGTCTTTTATATGGGAAAAAGAACAGACCGAATGCTGCACACGAACTGGCATGAATAAGGCGCATAACATTTTAAATTGATTGCAAATGTGTCAGTAACAACAAACCAGTCTGCATAGAATAGCTACATTAAACAAATAAATGATAATAAAAACAAACAAACACTTCGAATACTATTATTTGGATATCTGGTGCACAGATATCTGTTCCATCGGAATCCAGAAAGTACACACTACTCGTCTATTACACTACCCGGCATTGATAGGTCACAAAATTTGTAAATTATAATTCTGGGCTACACTACTACAACACTATACTACACAGCACTATACTACACAGTACCACACTACACTACTGCACTTGGTATTAGAACCTTGCTGGACTTTTCACTTTTCTGGATGTTTAGTCCCCGACGTACTGAGACGCAGTTCGGCATTCACAGGGGTCGTGCTGCTGTGCCAGCCAAGATGTAGACATTGGGAGACGGCTTTCAGGGTCTCAGGAAGTCCTTCCTGGTCCTCCCCGAGGCTTGTCTGCTCAGTGCTTCCAGAAGGTTGTTGTAGGTGGATGTTCTGCCGTGGAGCGCCTCGTTATCATGATGTAACGCCTCTTCTTGGTTGTCTCTCAGCCATGTGCGCTTGCAGTTCATAAGCTGATATTTTAGCTACAAGCGAGTCCAGCTTATGTTACAGTTGCTCATTCCTTAATATGATATCGACTGTTGCATTTCCAAATACGTTCCTGTCCTGATATGTAACATCTGGTCCAATGGCAACTTCCAGACGATGTGCTCCAGGGTACGATTGTTCCACATTCGCAAGCGTCTGTAGTGCGCTGTCCTACTTTTGGTAAGTAGCTGGGATATGACCCATGTCCCGAGAGGTAGTGCATAGCTCCCCTGGTCGGAAGGAAGTATGTCTTTTTTGCTCTTTCTTTTATGTTACGAAAGAAGTGATAGGTTCTCCTCCCTGTTTCTGCCCTGGCCCAGATTTCTTGCCATTCTCTATCAATGAACGCTTTATTTCCTTATTCGATACGGCTCTTGTGTTGCTCCTTTAGTTTATCATATCCACGCTTTATGTGCCAATATTGTGCACCTCTCTTTCTTACTGCTAGGTATACAGGTAGCAAGATTAATATCACCAGCAACGCCTCAGTTGGTGTTGTTCTATACGCGCCTGTCAGGCATAGGGGTACACTCCTCGGTGCTCGCCGTAGGGCCTGTGCTGTCCTTAACTCTCTGGTTCTGTGAGCCCAAACCCTCGATCCGTGGCTCACAGCAGTTAGTTAAGATTAGATTGTGCCACGTCGTTACTGCACTTAATAGCAGCCTCTCTGGCCAATTGGTGCTATTTTGTTTAGGATTTTAATGCTTCTCTGACAAACGATTTCTACATATGCATGGAAGTTTTGTTTTTCGTCGCTGTGTCTATGTACTTCTTTTTCTTTCACGGGTTGGTCATTTATTCTGACGGCAGGATTTCTCGCTCTTGATAATGTTTCTTTTAGTAACATATAGACTGTTTTGTGCGCTGCTGTCGTTAGTTTTTCTACGCACTAGTTGCTTAGTCTTTCAAGTACTACCCCATCGTTTTCCTCTAATTCATCCCTTGTGTCAGCAGATACTATAATTAGCAGATCGTCTGCGTAGGCGATGCTACCGCTAGTGTTTGTTATACTGTGAAGCTGGTTCACTAATAACTCTGTTGTAACACTTCTGGTACTAAATGTAACTGGATTTTCTCTTTTGATGCTCGTCAATTGTCAGGATGAGCATTACTGCAATGGGCATTTAATTCTAAAGCATTATGTCAGGGTGAAAATCCTACATAAATTAATTTTTCTCTCTTAACAGCATGTGGGCAGGGTGGGTTCGTTCTTGGCTCGGGCATGAGGTAGAATGAAACAGCATTTTTACATAAGATAACTTTTATTGCAAGTTTCGTACAACTGTTTTCTTACTCGATGTTCTGGCGCGGAGAACGGCAGCTGTGTCGTTTGCGTAGCCTTCTGCTGCTGCTGCTGCGGCGGCGGCGGCGTCTGATTACGCGTGGCAGTGTGTATCTCGTGTCACCGTCTCGCCCAGCTGACTGGAGACGCGCAGCGCGAGGTGGCCCGTTTAATTATTGCGAGCGAAGTCGTGCATCGGATGGTGATACCTTGGATGTGGCGTCCAGTGTTTCTCTTCTCTAAGCGGTAGCGTGTGTTGTGCGTCGGCCAGCGGAGCGGCGCGGCGGGCGAAGACCAGTGTCCCGGACTCGAACAACGGACTCCCGCTTGCCAGTCTTCGGCTGTCAGATCTTCATCCCAGCTCACAGGTGACTGCTGATGTGAGGCCGTCTCCTTCCCGTCTTCACGAGTCACCCGGGTACGTAAAAATCAGACTTCAAATACCTTTTAACTTCTGTCTTCTGACGCCGAGGCTGCTGCTTGCTATTCCATTACAGCGGCGGACTTGGTGCGTCTGTGCATGATGTAGTCTCTTTTTGCATGACGGTCTTCAGCACCGAAACTGACTGAAAGCTACTGCTATTCTTCTCTTCTTCCTTCGTCTCTCCGTCTCTTCGTCTGTCGGGCCCACTGCGTCTCGCGTATTTATTCACTTCAGTTTACTGGAGGTGAACGACTACACGGTCATTGCCTCTTCTGTCACGTTGAAAAGCTTCTCGAAGAATCTTCTTAACGTCGACCATTGGCTCTTGGAATGTATGCGAGGGCCTTTGCTCACATGCGCCTACTGAGAAACACGTGAGCCGGTCAGGAGATGCCCTGACGGCTGAATCGACAGCGCCCGCTTATGTGGAACTTGCTGACTTCATGGTCATTGTCTCTTCTGCTCTGCTGTTCTGCCCGCTGTTTGCCAGTATGTGACTCTCTAAACTAAATCAAGTTTTTCATTTATATTCTAATTTCTACTTCACTTTGATTTCACTAATTTATTTACTTAAGTACCACTCAACACTATGTTAACATCCCAGAACTCTGGACCACAAAAACAGCTCTGTAGGCAGCCTTTGGTGATGTAATTAACAATTCTCTTTCCAGGACACTCTGATTGCACCTGCCTCTCTGTGCAATGATGTCGTAAACTGTTACGGAGACAATCCATCTGTTTCAGTCCTTCTAACAGGGCAGCCCACCACAAATTATCAAACGCCCCACCAACACCAATCATTATGCCTATAATATACCTGTCGTGTGAGGTATTAACAGTATTACTGCGTAACTTACCGCATCCTCGGTGGATTTCCCTTTCCTGAAACCTTACTGAAAAGGGCTCATGCCTACTAACTGTCTGTAGTCCCTCAGGCGGCGGCACAGATGCTTTTCCTGTACGTTGGCTAGAGCTTAAACCAAGCAAATCGGTCTGAAAGATTTCGGCCCTCTTGGGTCTTTGTCTTCCCCATTTTTAGCATAATGATATTCGATATTTTCCAGATTCTGGGCATCCGACCATTCAAAATACATTCGTTTAATAACACTGTTATACGAGGGTCACTCCAAAAGATATGCACACTATTATTTTTAAATCCATCTTTTATTCTACATGTTTGAAATTTTTACAGTGTATAAATACATCCTTTAGAAACAATATTTTCATTTCTCCACATAATTTCCATCCCTCTCAACTGCCTTACGCCATCTTGGAACCATCACCTGTATACCCGCATGGTAAAATTCTGGACCAACCTGTCGGAGCCACTGTTTGGCAGCGTGCACAAGGGAGTCATCATCTTCAAACATTGTTCCACGACGAGAGTCTTTCAGTTTCCCAAAGATATGATAATCACATGGAGCCAGGTCAGGACTGTAAGGCGGGTGTTTCAGCGTTGTGCATCCAAGTTTTGTGATCGCTTCGATGGTTTTTTGACTGACATGTGGCCTTGCATTTTCGTGCAACGGCAAAATATCCTACTTTTGCCGATGTGGTCGAACACGACTCAGTCGAGCTTGAAGTTTCTTGAGTGTCGTCACATATGCATCAGAATTGAATTTATGGTGGTTCCACTTGGCACGATGCCCACAAGCAAGAGTCCTTCGGAATCGAAAAACACCGTAGTCATAAATTTTCCAACAGAAGGTGTGGTTTTGAATTTTTTTTTCTTGGGTGAATTTGCATGATGCCACTTCTTCATTGATTGCCTCTTTGTCTATGGTGAAAAATGACGGAGCCATGTTTCATCACCTATCACAATTCTTTCAAAAAATTCGTCTCCACCATTCTCGTACTGTTCCAAAAGTTCGCTGCATACCGTTTTCCTTGTCTTTGTGAGCCACTGTCAACATCCTGGGAACCCACCTGGCACAAACCCTTTTTAACGCCAACACTTTCAGTATTCTGCAAACACTTCCTTCCCCTATCCCAAAGTAGCGTGACAATTAGTTCACTGTGATGAGTCTGTCAGCAGTCACCAATTCGTTAACTCTCTGCATATTGTCTGGAGTGTGTGCAGTGCGAGGCCTGCTGCTGCGCTGCTGCGAGGACAATCCTCATTGCCGTGCCCACTTTCATTATGTAACCAGCTTGCCCACCGACTAACTGTACTGCGATCGGCAGCAGCATCTCCATACACCTTTTTCAACCTCTTGTGGATGTTTCCCACTGTCTCGTTTTCACAGCACAGGAATTCTATGACAGCACGTTGCTTCTGACGAACGTCAAGTGTAGGAACCATGTTGAAGACATGCTGTGACGGCGCCACTTACGGGAACAGGTTGAACAAAGTTTGAAAACAAGCGGGAAAGATGTATCTAAACACTGTAAAACTTTCACACATGCAGAATGAAAACTGTATTGTGTGCATATCTTTTGGAGTGACCCTCGTATATGTCAAGATTTGGCTGACTAGCTGAAGCAATACTTCTGTCACTATTCTATCAGGTCCTGGTGCTTTCTTCTTCATTGTTGCCAGTATCAGTTCCTTCTGGACAAATGGAATCACAACACTGGTTTTATCATGCTACTCTTGTAATTTAGAGGGAAGATTCTGATGGAACTCTGTGCTTTCCATAATTGCATCGTCGGGCAACAATGTTCTGAGTGGGCAGTACACTGATGCTTCCAGTCTCTTGTTAGAGTTGGTAACACGGGGGGTGATCGAACCTCATTTTTGGAAGTTTTTATGGAAAACCCCAAATATCAGTTACCTCTTGGATCTTAATGTACGTCCCTATTTGCAGCGTTCGCACGAACTCGTCTGCTTTTACATGAACATAAAACCCGCTTCCCTGCTGTGTTTGTTTCTGGGATTCTGCCTTTGAAATTTCTAGCTGTCTCTGCATAGATTGCACAGTCGCTCGGGCTGGATGTTAATGTCCAAGTCATTATGTGGTTTGTAATTGTGAAGTAAATGAAATTATGGTCACTTGTAAGTCCAGCACAGACTTTCCAGTTGACAGTGTGGTCACTGACTTTCGAATTTGCGGGGGCGATATCTATGTTTGTTGCCGCAACTGGCGATTTTGGAAAGTAGGGCGGCTGAGTGGCCTATTCATGACATGAAGTGAAGTACAATATCCTGAAGGCCCGGTCCTCTATCGTTCGTTATTCTGCTATGCCACACTGTTGATCTCGCGTTTGCATTCATTACAAAAATGTATCTCTCGTGTTAATCCAGTATTGATGCTGTTTTTAAGTTTTCAATATGTGGTTGTACCTCCTAACTGTATTGAAAATACGTATTACTTATATAAATTTTTCTTATGACAGTCGTTATTTCTATTGTCACGGCGTATTGATCAGAGTTGCTACATCTTTGTGACTGTTGTGTCATTATCTGGCACCAGAATCAGCCACTGGATGTTGAACTGTTGTTATGATCTGTGCTGTAACTGGAATATGGGGTAATGCCCCGTTTCTGGAAGATGGCTCTTGATTGCCTAGTATTTGTAGGTCCAACTCATCTAACACTTTCCCGAGTTCTGACATATCCATGGAACTACTCATCGCATTTATCCGGCCAATTTTAATCATTTGTCCCTGTTCAGTTGCCGCTGGGATGTGATTTGACTGAAAGTGACTGGTACGGGAGCCTAGTGAGAATAGAGCTACGGGGCCAGTGTAACCTGTAATCATACACAGTTCGATCATGTGTCACCATTAACTGCCTGTACAGATACCAAATATCAAGTATCTTCTGTCTCCTCGTAAGGACGACTCCAAGTAGTGTCTGCAGTTCCTTCGTATTTGTAGGCAACTTGTTGACACCGAGCTGAATATGGTCAGTTTCCTTCGTGCCAGAAAATTTTGTGGTACAGTCTTTTGGACGACTCTGCCTAACCAGGCGTCTTATTGCTATGGGCAACACATGCATATCCTCTAATTTAGCCAGTCTCATTGCATTTTATCACATTGCGTAAACAGGTCACGAGTCTGGCCATAAACTTCTTTCATTTTTCATGTCATGTCTATCATTGTTTGTATCCTTTTCGTAATTCCCGCTCCCATCTATATGTTCTATGATCTGTGTATTTTCATATTCTTCCTCTATTAGCTGTTGCCTGCTGTCACACTCCGCTACCACAACTCGTTGCGTGCTGTTACATCTTGCATTTATTGCGTGTTTTACTTTGTCTGAATTTGGTAGTATGTCGTTCGTTAAGTCTTCCGTGTCTAGAGTTGGGCATACTGTTCCTTTCTTCTTAGTCACTTCCACAAACTCTGCTCCTTCTCCTTCTCTTCTTCTTATTGTCCAACTCGTTATCGGCCTGTCTATATAGTCAGTGACGTTTTCTGTTCGAGTCGCTTCTCGTTGTGCCCTTCACAGTGGACCAGAATATTTTGGTTCTTTCTGCCTATCGCTTTCTCTTCGATGAAGGTTTCCGTTTCTTAAAAGGATGACAGATAATTTTAAAATCAGTTTCATCAGTAGGCTCGTGTTTAATAGTTTCCTTCCTGGACAGTGTTTCATCTTCTTCGACTTGTAACTCCGGAAATGCATATCCTCCTATTTCCATCTATTGTACTATTGATTTTTCCTTATTTTGTTACCCGAAGATATGATATTTCTATGTCTTTATACACTCCTGGAAATGGAAAAAAGAACACATTGACACCGGTGTGTCAGACCCACCATACTTGCTCCGGACACTGCGAGAGGGCTGTACAAGCAATGATCACATGCACGGCACAGCGGACACACCAGGAACCGCGGTGTTGGCCATCGAATGGCGCTAGCTGCACAGCATTTGTGCACTGCCGCCGTCAGTGTCAGCCAGTTTGCCGTGGCATACGGAGCTCCATCGCAGTCTTTAACACTGGTAGCATGCCGCGACAGCGTGGACGTGAACCGTATGTGCAGTTGACGGACTTTGAGCGAGGGCGTATAGTGGGCATGCGGGAGGCCGGGTGGACGTACCGCCGAATTGCTCAACACGTGGGGCGTTAGGTCTCCACAGTACATCGATGTTGTCGCCAGTGGTCGGTGAAAGGTGCACGTGCCCGTCGACCTGGGACCGGACCGCAGCGACGCACAGATGCACGCCAAGACCGTAGGATCCTACGCAGTGCGATAGGGGACCGCACCGCCACTTCCCAGCAAATTAGGGACTCTGTTGCTCCTGGGGTATCGGCGAGGACCATTCGCAACCGTCTCCAAGAAGCTGGGCTACGGTCCCGCACACCGATAGGCCGTCTTCCGCTCACGCCCCAACATCGAGCAGTCCGCCTCCAGTGGTGTCGCGACAGGCGTGAATGGAGGGACGAATGGAGACGTGTCGTCTTCACCGATGAGAGTCGCTTCTGCCTTGGTGCCAATGATGGTCGTATGCGTGTTTGGCGCCGTGCAGGTGAGCGCCACAATCAGGACTGCATACGACCGAGGCACACAGGGCCAACACCCGGCATCATGGTGTGGGGAGCGATCTCCTACACTGGCCGCACACCTCTGGTGATCGTTCTACCATTCCTAGACCGGCAAGGGAACTTGCTGTTCCAACAGGACAATGCACGTCCGCATGTATCCCGTGCCACCCAACGTGCTCTAGAAGGTGTAAGTCAACTACCCTGGCCAGCAAGGTCTCCGGATCTGTCCCCCTTTGAGCATGTTTGGGACTGGATGAAGCGTCGTCTCACGCGGTCTGCACGTCCAGCACGAACGCTGGTCCAACTGAGGCGCCAGGTG
Organism: Schistocerca gregaria; assembly: GCF_023897955.1. Classification (NCBI taxonomy): domain Eukaryota; kingdom Metazoa; phylum Arthropoda; class Insecta; order Orthoptera; family Acrididae; genus Schistocerca; species Schistocerca gregaria. Next base: position 542,902,878 of record NC_064925.1, read on the forward strand.
GAAATGGCATGGCAAGCCGTTCCACAGGACTACATCCAGCATCTCTACGATCGTCTCCATGGGAGAATAGCAGCCTGCATTGCTGCGAAAGGTGGATATACACTGTACTAGTGCCGACATTGTGCATGCTCTGTTGCCTGTGTCTATGTGCCTGTGGTTCTGTCAGTGTGATCATGTGATGTATCTGACCCCAGGAATGTGTCAATAAAGTTTCCCCTTCCTGGGACAATGAATTCACGGTGTTCTTATTTCAATTTCCAGGAGTGTATATTGTAATTGTATTATTTGTATATATATTTATGCATCTATGTCGATGTATAGTTGGTTTGTTTTGTAAATATTATTTGTATTTTACGCTGGGTCTTGCCTAGGGAAAACTATGTTGTCGAACGAATACATCGATAGGTCGTGTGGAGAACCAAAGTGTTTAGGATCTTCGGTAGTGTTAACTCTGCCGCGTGGAGTGCGGGCTGAGCAGAGGGGTCTGGTGGGAGTAGGGCGGTGAAGCAGGTGTGTTGTGTGACGCTCCCGCGAGTTGCCGTGCTTTTTCGGGGTTTGGCAGCATGTAATTGCGCTCGACTTGCTATGATAGTTTCTGACACGGTGTCGCGGACGGGAATCATTAGCTGGCGCACATCAAGAGCCCGTTTCGGCTGGAGACCGTGTCGAGAAGAAGGCGCGCCAACATCCAACTTCTGCAACAGCGACGGCCGACAATGGGTGACTGTCGCCACCTCCTCGATCGATGGCTTCAAACCTCCAATCAACCAACAAGGAAGACTGGAAGCACGTATAGGTTTAGAACTGTATGGCAGACCTCAGCTTTTAAAACTGTTCAAATCACAAAATTACAGCAACGTAGCATCAAACTTTGTTGCTCATTGTCCTAATTGCATTACCAAGCAGGGTCCCTTCCTTTTCCGGAATGAACCCGAGTGTCGTTGATATTCATACGCTAGCATTAAAGTAATATCATTCCATTTCACTGCTTTAAGTTCAAAGTTCAGTTTAGATTACACAAGCACAAATTAAGAGTTCGAGTTTTGTTACCATATTTTAGCTAACCTGTGACTGCAGCTCAGCTTGGTACGTACTAAATTTTACTTTTGTTAATTGCTCTGAATCATTTAATTCAAGTTCAAAGTTAAATCTCTTATTCTTAAATTGCGTAGATTCAAGTAGCTTTTGAAGTGATTGTTGAGGTAGCCCAAGAGTAGCCGTATTTGACTGAATTTCGATGTGCTTCAGAAACAAAGCTCACTATTAATTTCAATCACTAAATTAACTTTCAATTTTCCGGTTTTATTAATTCTTTTGCTAAATTAAGTCAGAGTGTAGCAAAATTTATAACTTCCGATAAACTTTCAGTTTTCACACTTCACGTGTCAACCTTCAGTTGCCACGCTTCTAGTGCTCATTATATGTGTAATAACCTTTCTTTTTCAGTCACTATAGTAATTGTCCATAGGACTGGCGACCGTAATTTCCCCCAGATCTCAAATATCTAATTACCGCTAGTTAATTGTTAACGTAACGGCCGCACATTTACTTTCTTTATTAACTTTACCCCTTTTCAAAATTAATTTCCACCAGTTTAATTTGCATTTTTTCTTTCATTTAGATGTAACCTTTTCCTACGTGTTTACCGACAGATTAACTTCGGTGACGATTGCTTTTCCCAAATTTCAATTAGGTACACGCGGTTTAATTTTTCACTGTCATTAAGGTCGATAAGTGCGGGGGAGGTTACACGTGGCGACCTGGTGACAGGACAATCTTCGGATTTGAGGTTGTTTTGGACACGGATTTTGCATTGTGCAAATCTCGTAACTGGTTACGAACAGGTAGTTATGTCAGCGAGAATAAGTAGTGGGAGGAATCCTAATTATATTTGAGATTTGTCATTTATATTGAAAATTATTACAATGAGTGAAGGCAACCATTACCAAAATTTGGTAGACTTGGATACGAAACAATCGGTCGAACAGTGGGAAACGCGCACCGCGGTACCCATTGTTAAGGGGCAGGCGGCTAGAATGAAAGACGCGACCGCCGAAACGCAACAAAGAGCAGAAATGGAATTCCAGACTTAAGAAAATGTTTCGGAATCGGAAGTGAAAATCAAATCTGAACCCCTTGATGACGAATACGGGGGGGGGGGGGGGGGGACAATTAAAGAGGAAGCCGCTACGGAAGTAAAACCGGTAGTTTCCGGGAATTTAACTGATTTATTGAATGTTTTGATTAACGAAATCAAGAGTCAATCGGCAGAAATTAAAGCCCTGTCTGCCAAGCAAGAAGCTCAGTCTGCCAAGCAAGAAGCTCAGTCTGAAAAAATTGACAGGAAGCTAGACAATCAGAACAAAGCTATTAATGTTGTTAATAACAATGTTGAAGTTGTTAACACAAAAGTTGATAAAATCAAAGATGATGTTGTTGTGGTTAACACAGATATCGGTAATCTTAAACAGGAAATGATAGGCGTTCAGGCGGAAATTGCGAGCATAAATACTCGTTTTTATTCCGAAGTTAGCAGAATCGAGAAAAGTGTAGGAGAAGCAGTTGTTCGGATCATCGAGAATAAGGCTGAAAAGCCGGATGGTTTTTCTGGAATGACCTGGATATAGACGAGGATTTACTGTGGGAAAATAAAGAAACAGTCAAGGATAAATGTAGACAGATAGTAGTGTCTGTTAATATGCACGACCTACAACTAAACGTGTTGATTGACACCGGTGCAGAATTGAGTGCTGTGTCTGGAAAAATATTTGAGTTACTGAAAGACAGACCTGGCGTCGTAGTTATGCCAGTAACAGGAGTGAAAATTATCGGTGCTACTGGGAAGGCCAGTAAATCAGTCACATAACAGATTTTTGTCAACTTCGAGATATGTGGGGCACGATTTGAGCAAGAGTTTGTCGTCGTGCCAGACTTAACTACGGAAGTAATTATCGGGTTAGATTGGCTATTAAAGTACCGTGCAGTGATTAATTGCGAAAGCAAAACTTTGACATGTACGTCACAAGTTAAAACAATAGTAGTTAGTTGTGACGAGGCAGGAGACGGTGTGCATAGGCAATACCAGCCTATACACATAGTTAACTGCTAATTTGACGTAGGTATGAATTTGAACTACTGTAATGTGAGGAATCTCGGCATTGACAATAGTGTAGAAAGTGAATTGGAAAGTATTGTAGACGGTGTGTCAAACGTAACACACGAACAAAGACGAGGCCTGAATGAAGTGATAATGATGGATAAGAGTGTGTTTTCAGACAAACCGGGACTTGTGGAAGGATATAAATGCAAGTTGCATATAATTCCGCACGAACCATTCTTCGTGAGACCGTATGCTATACCGCTGTCCAAAAAGGAAGCAGTGCAACGGGAGATAGATAAGATGATCGAATGGGGAGTGATTGAAAGAAGTTCGAGTCCATACAATAACGGTTTGGTCATTGTAGCAAAACGGGGTGGTAGCGTGCGTATTGTGATTGACGCGCACACGTTGAATAGGGTCGTTCAACGCGAAACAGACAGACCAGAGAGTATGGAGGAGATTTTGCAACGTTTTCATGACGTTAAGTTCATGACTAGCCTCGATCTGAAGGCTAGTTACTGGCAAATAGAACTGGAAGAAGAATCTAGGCCATACACCGCCTTCTTGTTTGCGGGCAGGTGTTATCAGTATAGAGTACTGCCGTTTGGTCTTAATATATCTGTGTCTGCATTCATCAGGGCCCTAGACAAAGTGCTAGGACAGGTTTTGAGTTCAAGATTAACTGTATATGTTGACGACCTATTGTTGGCCAATGCCACTTGGCGTGACCATTGTGACCTGTTAGATGAAGTTTTTAGATCATTGCGCCATGGCGGAATAACTCTAAAGGTAAAGAAATGTGATTTTGCGAAGCAGCAACTGAAATTTTTAGGGCATGTAATTACCACTGCTGGTATTACGGAAGACCCAGAGAAACTAGAGGCAATAAGGAATTGTCCTCCACCCAAGTCTAGGAAACAGTTAAAAAGTTTTCTAGGGCTCACAGGATTTTACCGTAAATTTGTAAAAGGACAAGTGTTTAATGATGAAAATTTGAATAACCTCTTACGCAAAAATGTTCCGTTTGTGTGGACCTACGGGTCTGAGGCCGCTTTCGAGAGATTAAAAGACGAGTTGTTAAGATCTAACATACTATTTCATCCTGATTTATCCCTACCCTTCCATCTGGGAACGGATTCGTCGAATTACGGGGTGGGGGTAGAACTGTTCCAAGAAGTTGATAAAGGAAAGGATGAGGAACACCGGACGATAGCGTTCGCGAGTCGAACTTTATCAAAAAGTGAGCGAATCTACACGATTCCTGAGAAAGAGTGTCTCGCTATCGTGTGGGGATTCAAGAAGTTCAAGGGTTACCTATGGGACCGTAAGGTGATTATTCATACGTACCGTAAGGCGCTCGCTTATCTGAAGGATTGTAAACTACTTCACGAAAGACTGACTAGGTGGTCGCTGTATTTACAGCAGTTTAACTAGGACATCTGTTACGTAAAAGGGACCGACAATTGCGTAGCGGATGCGGTGTCGCGGTTGCCCGAGTCTAATCAACATCTATTGAAAGATGAGGCAGATGGAGTGGTCAAATTATACAATTTTAAAGAAGTTGAGGGACGTAAATTAATAATGAACATCTGTAAGAATCTACGTCGTCATCAGAACGAGGACGGTTGTTCAAATATGGTGAAAACCCGATATGACGAAAGGAGTCCAGAAGGAGAGAAATTAAGGAAGTATTACAAGATATACGATCATATCTTGTACATACGTAAGGGTGAAGATAGTAATATTTGGCGGGTATGCTGGCCCACCAAATACGTCACGAAAATAATAGACTACTACCATTTGGCGTATGGTCACTGTGGACCAAAGAAATGTACGGAAAAGCTGAGTGAAGTAGTGCATTTTAAAAACATGTTAAAACGCGTTACTGACAGAGTGTAAACTTGGGATTTATGTCAGAAGGTGAAGGTTACCAACTGTACGAGTCGTGGTCCTATGCAAAGTATAAGGCCTAATGACACCTTTGAATTACTGTGCGTGGACTTGTAAGGACCTTTGCCCAAGTCATCAGGAAACTATGCCTACATTTTAGTAGTGCTAGAAGCTTTTTCCACGTTCATCAAACTATACCCGATTAGGAAAGCTACAGCCAAAGCGGTCTATAGCAAGCTTGTGAACGATTATTTTGTTCATATTGGTAAGCCCAACGCGATTCTATCAGACAATGGGGCACAATTTACTTCTAAGTTGTGGAATGAAGGCATGGAAAATAATGGGGTCGAGGTGATCCATATTTCAGCTTACTGTCCGGCTGGAAATCACGCTGAGAGGTAAATGCGCGAGCTAGGCCGACTTGGCCGTACCTCTTGCCATCACAACCACAGAGCATGGGGCAAATATGTAGAAGTATTTGACAGAATTATGAACACCTTGAGACATGAATCGACAGGATTTTCTCCAGAGGAAATCCTGTTGGATGACAGAAGTAAAAGTTTAGTGGAAGAGATAATCAAATTCCCTCCACGGATTGACATTTGTATTGGAGTGAAAAAAGATCGTTTGCGTGTAGTAATGAAGCTAAAAGCCGATGCTCGCATACGACGTCATGACGCTAAAGCGCGTTTTGCTAAGTTTGCAATCGGAGACTTAGTACTTGTAAAAGCTCATGAGATATCGAGCGAGATACACAATGAAATCTCTAAAGTTTGTTTATAAAGGACCATATAAAGTCATTGGTATACCTCACACAAATGCTTATTGCTTAGAGTATCCAAGCTCTGGAAAACTATGAGGTATACGGAATATTGTAGACTTGAAATTGTACCAACGTAGGATCGATTAATACCACACAATGGGTAATTTGTACAGTATGTAAATATAGAGTGTAAGATTTAAGGTTTGCTAGATTTCCATACTTTTGCATGACCAAGAGGACATTAAAGAAGTTGTAATTAATAAGAAATTAATTTTGACTAAATGATTTAAGAGGAATTGATTAATAATCAATTGAAAAATCAAAGGTGCTATTTTAAGTTTTCAGCTGAGTCACAGTAGATTAAGGAATGTAAATATGATTTTGTAACTAGATGTAAGATTTCATAGATATGTGATTTACTAGTCATTGCCGATGTACTTAGACGCTGTTTTAAGTTTCAGGTTAGTACATGCGTGTGATGATGGACAGTGTTGAGTTATCCACTGTGATAGTGTTAATAGACTCCTCGAGATTACTCGGGAGTGAGTTTTTCCTAAAGAATTCAGTGAAACGGACGTTCTGGAAATGCAGTTACACGGGCGAGTGAGATCAAACGTGCCGCACAGGCGGGCGCAACAATACTGGCGAGGCGGAGCCGCTGTCGGCTCTTGTGCCGCTGTCGGCATTCTTTGTACTTGAGGGTACGGAAGGCGTGGTTGTTTTTCTTCCCGGACAGCTCATGTGAAAGAATCCTGCTGTCAATATTTATGTTTTTTTCGATATGCTGTATATTATTTTCTTGTTTAGCGTTACGTGGACTCTCATGACGAGAATATCAATTATGAAAAGGTTATATAAAATGTGCATTTTATGTAATTAATTATTAATTTGCGTATTTTGATCTACCTGTTTTTATGATCATGTACTCTGATTAATTTTGTAAATAGTATTCCATTTCTTGATACTGTTAGGAATTTTGATGATTTTAGAATAGCTAAACCATTTTCTATGTTTTCTATGAATTTTAATATGTTGTCAACCTGTTTCTTTTGGGTAAGATGACAGAGTGGAATAAGGTTAGGAGTGTCTCCACTCAATTATTATTGTCTAAAAATTGATTTATGTTTAATTAGACGAATGCTAAATTTTGTTCATGTTTTGAGCATATGCATTTCCGCTGTTTCTTTTTTGGGACATTTCTGAGTCTGTTTAAGTTACAGGAACATCCTCAGACAATGTGGGGCACGTGTAACGCCGGAAATGCATATCCTCCTATTTCCATCTATTGTACTATAGATTTTTCCTAATTTTGTTACCTGAAGATATGACATTTCTGTGTCTTTATATATTGAAATTGTTTTACTATTTGTATATATATTTATGCATCTATGGCGATGTATAATTGGTTTGTTTTGTTATATTATTTGTATTTTACGCTGGGTCTTGCCTAGGGAAAACTATGCTGTCGAACGAATACATCGATAGGTCGTGTGGAGAACCAAAGTGTTTAGGATCTTCGGTAGTGTTAACTCTGCCGCGTGGAGCGCGGGCTGAGCGGAGGGGTCTGGTGGGAGTAGGGCGGTGAAGCAGGTGTGTTGTGTGACGCTCCTGCGAGTTGCGACGCGTTCGGGTTGGGCTCGACTTGCTATGATAGTTTCTGACACGGTGTCGCGGACGGGAAGCATTAGCTGGCGCACATCAAGAGCCCGTTTCGGCTGGAGACCGCGTCGAGAAGAAGGCGCGCCAACATCCAGCTTCTGCAACAGCGACGGCCGACAATGAGTGACTGTCGCAACCTCCTCGATCGATGGCTTCAAACCTCCAATCAACCAACAAGGAAGACTGGAAGCACGTAAAGTTTTAGAACTGAATGGCAGATCTCAGCTTTTAAAACTGTTCAAATCACAAAATTACAGCAACGTAGCATGAACCTTTGTTGCTCATTGTCCCAATTGCATTACCAAGCAGGGTCCTTCCTTTTCCGGAATGAACCAGAGTGTCGTTGAAATTCATACGCCAGCATTAAAGTAATATCATTCCATTTCACTGCTTTAAATTCAAAGTTCAGTTTAAGCATTCATAGCTGGCTAAAATATTTAGATTACACAAGCACAAATTAAGAGTGCGAGTTTTGTTACCATATGTTAGCTTACCTGTGACTGCAGCTCAGCTTGGTACGTACTAAATTTTACTATTGTTAATTGCTCAGAATCGATTAATTCAAGTTCAAAGTTAAATCTCTTCTTTCTAAATTGCGTAGATTCAAGTAGCTTTTGAAATGATTGTTGAGGTAGCCCAAGAGTAGCCGTATTTGACTGAATTTCGATGTGCTTCAGAAACAAAGCCCACTATTAATTTCAGTCACTAAATTAACTTTCAATTTTCCGGTTTTATAAATTCTTTTGCTAAATTAAGTCAGAGTGTAGCAAAATTTATTACTTCCGATAAACTTTCAGTTTTCACACTTCACGTGTCAACCTTCAGTTGCCACGCTTGTAGTGCTAATTATATGTGTAATAACCTTTCTTTTTCAGTTACTATAGTAATTGTCCATAGGACTGGCGACCGTAATTTCCCCCAAATCTCAAATATCTAATTACCGCTAGTTAATTGTTAACGTAACGGCTGCACATTTACTTTATTAACTTTACCCCTTTTCAAAATTAATTTCCACCAGTTTCTTTTGCATTTTTCCTTTCATTTAGATGTAACCCTTTCCTCCGTGTTTACCGACAGATTAACTTCGGTGACGATTGCTTTTCCCAAATTTCCATTAGGTACACGCGGTTTAATTTTTCGCTGTTATTAAGGTCGATAAGTGCGGGGGAGGTTACAGACTGTCGTGATATTTGTTGCGTTTCGATTTACTCCGTGGTTTCCTATGACGTCCGCCACCGGACTGCACAATGGTTCAGAATCCATATTCGATTTTTTGAATTTCCCTCTCCAAGAACATCTGATACGTCGCACAGTCTTTACCTTGTTGGCTGCACGATTTCTTCCCTTCGCACAAGGAATACACGGTGGAGCTCGCTTGGTATTTTTACAGTTATTTTTTAAATGGTCATACACTCCACAGTGTGAGCATATCAGTTTGTTTTCCTTAGAGTACTTTGCAAAGTGCCCATAGTCGTGGCTGTTATAGCATTTGGTGAATACAACGTAGTCCTTCACAGTGGTTGACCAAAATCCAGTGTATAATATTCTGCGTATCAAATTTTGCTCTGACTTTCGGACTTACGTCTATTACATAATTTACTGTCAGCTTCTCCCGTGGGCCTATTATAAAGCTTACTTTTCTTTCTTCTAAGCATTGCTCCCTATCTGTACATACATTCATACCTACACACATACATACAAATGTACATACATTCATTTTTGTAATACTTGTGAATTTTAGGGACTTGGACAAGAATAATTATCTGTACTGGATGCAGGGGCGCCTAATTAAGAAAATATATGTTGCTTTCACCACGCACAAAATGAGGTACCTGGGCAGCAGTCTCCGATATGTAGTGTACCCCTGTACCATTAATGAAGACTCTACACTTCTCAACCTTCTGGCGCAAGTCTATGGAGTCATAGCCTAGCTTATTACAGAAATTTCAAGGTTTGTGCTTCAAGCCATCCGCTAGAGTGAGAACTAGTGGGCGACGATGAGTTCTGTCGACAACACTGTACACTGGGCTTCAATGACAGAAGTTGGTCTTCTCAACCCCCTCAGCCAATCACTGAAATAATACTTGAATGCCTATACGACAGGCATCCTTCGTTCAAACTGGCGCCATAATCAGCAGTTTCTTGCAATGAGTTCCCTCACTGTGTGCCGGAGTATCCTCTTCTGCATGTTGAATGAGGCCTGCAAGGATACACACGAAGTACACAAGATGATCCTTCCGCACCGCTTGTTGCCGTTCGCTGTACGTTTGAACTGCTGACAGATTGGATTAGGTTAGATTAGTACTTGTTCCATAGATCATGAATACGACACTTCGTAATGACGAGGAACATGTCAGGTTAACAAAAGGTGTCTATACAAGATATTACATTACACAAAATATTACAAGACACTTAATATTTTAAATTTTTTTTGGTGGGGTTGGGTTGGTGCAAGTGGCTCTGAGCACTATGGGACTTAACTTCTGAGGTCATGAGTCCTCTAGAACTTAGAACTACTTAAACCTAATTAACCTAAAGACATCACACACATCCATGTCCGATGCAGGATTCGAACCTGCGACCGTATCGGTCGTGTGGTTCCAGACTGTAGCACCTAGAACCACTCGGCCACAACGGTCGGCGTGGGGTTGGGGAAATTACCTACCTACTATATCCAAAAATTCATCTAATGAGTAGAAGGAGTTGCCATTAAGAAATTCTTTTAATTTCCCTTTAAATACTATATGACTATCTGTCAGACTTTTGATGCTATTAGGTAAGTGACCAGAGACTTTTGTGGCAGCATAATTTACCCCCTTCTGAGCCAAAGTTATATTTAACCTTGAGTAGTGAAGATTATCCTTTCTCCTAGTGTTGTAGCCATGTACACTGCTATTACTTTTGAATTCGTTCGGATTGTTAATAACAAATGTCATACGTGAATATATATATATTGTGAGGCTACATTGAAGATCTCTAGCTCAATTCATACATCCTACGCCTTCCAACAGGTGAAGTATATCTCACGAGCTCAGTTTCATTATCAGTGGAGGCAGCTCCTCGGAAGTGTTGTGTGGTGGGATGATGCAATACTATGAGTTCTCCCTCGTTCCCTCATCTCCTCCACGGGATAATACTTGAGGTGCCTTAGATATCCAGCTTCCGGTTGCTTGACACCAGTCAGATCCAGTTACAGCTTCTTATTAAAATCAACTAACTCATCCCGCGCCAGGGAGCAGCATTCACAATGACGATGCACTGTGGTTGATCAAATGTTATCGTATTTCTGCAGCTTTAAAGATTATCTGCGATGATGGAACCATGTTCGGAATCTCCACGTTGACATAACTCGCTGATGATCAAGTGGAACTCTCGTGCTCAGCCACTGCAGATTTTATAGGCCGAAGATGGCGGCTGTACATTTCACGTTCGACGCAATTTTCTTGTGCCGTGCGACTGATCTACTTTATTTAGGACCTTCCAAATTGGCAAGGAACCTCATAAATTATTGTGTATCCTCCTTCGTCGTTCACTGAAAAACTGATGTCATGGCCAGTGCATAATATTTTATTCCAACGTATCACATCTTAAGAATTCAGATCAGCTTGAAAGACACATTAAACGCTTAACTAACGTAAGAAGTCAATTTCAAGCTCCCCGTCTCTTTCATTTCTGACAATTTTTTTTCTTTGAATTAGTGATTACAGGTTCTTCAGAAGTGTGTGTTTCGGAAACAGTCATTCTCTCTCATTGGAGAGTGGTCGTACGCCATTTCATTCAGGAGAAAATCAGCGACAGAAACAAAACAGGACTTCTGAGTAGTTTATAAACGAGGAAGGATGGTGGTATCTAGGCGCCTCCTGGTGCAAAAGCGCGTGGGCGCATCTGCGGCTAGAAGAATCCACCCTCACTCCGGCGCATCGGTGATGGGCTGCCTCGCGTTCCCGCAGCTCCTCATCACGCGCCTGACCTTTCCGGGCGGCGCCTCCCCATCGTAATGGCGCCGTCTGCGGAGGCGGCCGTCGCTGCGGAGTTCCCATTAGTCACAATGATTACCTCTCTTCCGCTGTTGCTTTCTATTGCCATGATACATCCCACTCAACAGGGCAATTTGGAAATTGTTTTGGAGACCTGAAAAGTGCTACATTTTAGTACTCTACGATTCCTTTTGACTATACGGCTTGCTTTTGCGAAAACGTTTTTATACATGTAGCGTCTCTAAAATTTTCTAAAACCAGTCCACAAGGGATCCAGCTACAGGATGCGAACATTACAAGACTGGCCTATGCAGATGATGTAGTACTAATAAGTAGTTCTAAATGAGAATTAATCAGAATGATGCAAAATTACTACAAAATTGCCGAGAAAACAGGATTACATCTTAATGAAGAAAAGACAGAATGCCTGCCCATAAGTAAGAAAACCAGAAAAGATGCACCTCTAGCTGTAGATGAATTCAATTTCAAGACTGTTGACCACTTTAAGCACCTAGGAAGTATTTTTAGTAATAACAACAGAAGAGATATAGAAATAAATGTCAGTTTACCAACAGCAAACAAGACACTAAGAAAAAGATCACTTAGCAGTAACTTCAAAATCCACTTATATCAATCGGCCATTATACCTGTGATGCTATATGGATGTGGAACATTAATATTTAGAAAGAAAAATGAAGAAAAACTGTTAATATTGGAAAGAAAAGTACTAAGGAAAATTTTTGGACCTGTATACGACGAAAATAACATGGAATGGAGAATAAGAAGAAATGAAGAATTAAGAGGGCTGTACAAACACTGTAACATCGTCGAAGTGATCAAGAGGAGAAGGTTGAATTGGGCAGGTGATATAGCACGAATGACAGAGAATAGTCTATCTAGAGCTGCACTCAGCACAAAAATAGATGGAATGAGAGGAAGAGGGAGACCCAGAATCAGATGGCAGGATAACGTTCGGGAGGACACAACGAGGATGAACAGCAACAGCAACTGGACAAACAGCGCATTGGACAGGCCTAAGTGGAAGAGGCTCATATTGGAGGCGTATGGTCAATAAGGCCCTTGACACATGTAAAGTAAAGTAAAACCTCTCTGAAATGGTCTAGATCAGTTTCGAGTTGTTCTCCTTATCCACTGAAGAAATGAAATGAAATTCAAGGTATTCTGCTGTATAAAATACGCACATGAACGTAACGTCCTTCTTAATTATTGTTAAAATTACGTGATAGTTGACACTTAACACGTTGAAGCACTTTTGCTCCAAGCAGAGCGCTCAATGTCACGCCTGTACAGTTCGTCGTTGCGAGACTGACAACAATTAGTGAGTTCCAGTTCCTTGTCCGGCTTTCTTTCTTGTTTGCTGGGTCTGTTTCTTTTATTTCGTATTTCATTACACATGACAACCACACGAAAACACACGCACAAACATAACAATGGTAACGAAATACACACTTTTCACTAAGAAAACTCTACTGGACCCTTTCGCACGAGACCGATTATTTAGCTTTACGTATACAGTTATTATAAATCACAGAGATAAGCTTACATTAGACAAGCTATAGACGACACTGCATGAAGCCAAGTTTTTGGAAGCTGAATTAATCGTCGTGACTGGGTCAGCAGTGTAGTAAATGTAACAAACAGCCTTCTGCACTGTAGTGGCGCACCGCAATGGTTAGAATGTAAACCTCACATGTAGAAGGTCTTGGGTGTGGATCTTGTCAAATGCTGTGAAATTCTTTTATTCATAAATCTAATCAAACGACGCTGATTATTATTTTTATTCAATTCATGAGTTTAAATTCAATTTTTTTTGTTATTAATACTTTGCTGCGTCAGTTTCATCATCGTATTAACATTTTTATTTGCTCATATTTTCTTGCAGTCAAACTTTTATCGTATCGAATCTGCTTCTGTCGCCTGTAATCTTAAGCAAGTGCCAAAGAGGACTGCTCATCGGTTGTTAACGCGACAGTCCGTGTAGCCGGTGTGAGCATAGTTTCAGGTAACCAATGATACTAAAAAATTACAGTTTCTTTTTAACGCTGAAACTGAAATTCTTCTGTCTTCAGTTTGCTCGTAGAGGTTAGCTTCAGTGACAGTGAAGAAAGAAATCACGATTTCAGTTCTGCCGCAGACCGTTGACCGCCGTTTTCTCGGATACATTGCACATCACGAGATCGTGGTTAGGTTAGGAAATGAGATTAAATTCATGGCTACAAAATACGTCGGCTTGGGCATTTCCTCCATTTTTCACTTAAAATCAGCTGTCTGCAAAGCATATCTCATTTCCGTCGTACCTCACGGGGGCCGCCTCCAACACTGCTCCACGTTAAACGTTACCAGCAATTCTCAACATTCATGGTGGTGTCTGTTTGTACTATATCGTGTCTCCCTACCACTTTCGCGCAACGACACTCTGAGTGTGTTTTTTAGGGAACTGACTAGTTTGAACCTGGGACCTGTTGCTGGTAAGGAGACGCCAGACCACACATGACATGTAGAATTCAGAAGAGTTCAGTGAGACTAGCGATGATACAACCAAATACTAAATGATCTCAGCGTCAGCTCCACTGCACTCCCCGTAAAAGAATCTTAATACTAACTAAATTTAGTGGAAGGGGTTCAAAGCTTTCCTATTTTTAGTTAGCTGGTAAAATAACGTCGAAAAAGCGGTTAAGTTTACCATTGGAAATTTTATTCTACTCACAAAACATCGTTTATAAATTGCACTATTGATAAATGGAAATGTTTTAATACAGGATGATAAAAACCAACTGCGTTCAACAAAAATGTGAACGAATATTCCCTGAATGGGTTTCCAAGTTCTACAATGGATCGAAGGATGACCTATGCCATATCACATCTATAATCTAGGTTTGTATTAAGTTTCACAAAAGAGAAAACAATCAAAATGGTCTACAGTGACCCTCAATTATCTTTAATTATTTATCTAACTTGTCATAAATTACAGTGGCTGATGTGGCTTCTCAATAACTATATAACAGAGTAATCATCGCGTTTCAGATTTTTACTTCAAGTAGCTAATGTGAACACCATGAGCTTTAATTTACGATCGACACTAGTATTACGCAAAAAAGGGGTTATCAGATGAGACTTCTGCAGTTCTGAGTGAAGCCTTATGCGCTCAAAAATGCGGCATCGCGTGCTTTCATTACCTCGTCGGTGTTTAGGCAGCGTCAGGGCGACAGCGGGCAGCACAGCTCCGCTCACCTCGCCATCTCGGAAGTAACTCTCTTCTCCATACTACGATTTACCGAAGTTGGTTTAAAAAAAACTATCTGGCTGTGTTTTCATCTGACCAATCAGGGTCTCAATGTTAACCTTAAGCTCCGCCTACAAAAATTCTGTTTATCCAATGAGAAACGCTATACTTTTCGTGGTGGGGCCATGTTTATAAAGTTTGCAACGTAACAGAGACGCGAAAAAGTCTCACGATAAAACCTGCAGCTGGTGTGGTTCTTTTAGCGTTATCGCAAGATCTGTAATGTTCTTCTGGAGGGCTCTATCTTTTAACATGGACTGGGGGTGGTCCTAATGTAACAGACACGCAAAAAAGTCTCACGCTAAAAGTTGCGGCTGGTAGTGGCCCTTTTTGTGTTATCCTAACATCTATATTGTTTTTCTGGAGGGCTCTAGCGTTTAACATGGGCTGGGGGGTTGTCCTTGACGTAACAGAGACACGAAATAGTCCCACACTAAAACGTGCGGGTGGTAGTCTTAGAGGTAGGCTGGCGACGTTGGTGTCCAGTCCGTCCCTTATCGTAGGGCCTTGTAGCTCAACATGGTTCTGCTCTCGGCTTCTGTTCTCGTTTTTTCCCTCGGAACTGCGTCGGTCTCGCGGTGGGAAGGTACGACATGCATTTAGGCATTCTTGTGTTAGACTGTGGTATTCCATTTGCTTACTCGTTACTGGTATTACTTTGGTTAATTTAATGTCATGATTTGTTCGGAGCTATGTGATATACTACTGGATTTGCTTATCATGTCAGGGTTTTCATGGAAGGTGTTAATCGTCAATTAAAGCTCATGGTGTTCAGATTTGCCACTTGAAGTAAAAATCTGAAACGCGATGATTTTTCTGTTATATAATTATTGGGAAGCCACATCAGCCACTGTAATTTATGACAAGTTAGATAAGTAATTAAAGATAATTGAGGGTGACTGTAGACGATTTTGATAGTTTTCTCTCTTGTGAAACTTAATTTAAACCTAGATTATAGATGTGATATGGCATAGGTTATCCTTCGATCCATTGTAGAACTTGGAAACCCACTCAGGGAATATTCGTTTACATTAATTGTTTTCAGAAAATGACAGAAAATATTCAGAAGCTTATAATTTAAAACTAAGATTCTTGACATTGGCCCTTGTAGTACCAAACCACACATTACTGAGCTCCAGAGTTCATAGATTTACAACTTCACTAAATGTGAACACCACTGATGTCCGTAGTTTAAAAGGCAACTTAATTCTACTCGGAACGATATCCGCCAAATTGACTGAGACCAGGCCACTCTGATTTCTCGATATGTCAGAAAAACATAAAGGCTTCTATAAAATATTAGAAGTGCGTGCGGCATACACTAATACTTCTTATAAATTTTCTAATTGGTTGCTGAAGAAACTGTATTACCCAGGATTCAAAACTGTGTCTTAAATTACTGTAAATAGCGTTTTTTTGCATTTTGTCTTCCTTGAGAATATTCAGGCATTTGCCTGAAGCAATTACTTTATCTGACTTAAGTTAGACAGGACAGAGTTAAATTTTATCCTGAAAAGAATCTTCATCGTGTGTTAAATATTTCTGTTACTTAATCTATAACATTTACTACGTTTTATAGTGTGGTTTTTAAAGTGTGATCGATAGCCGAACGTGGTTTTCTGGGCGTAGTTTTCTATTGAGTTAACAGCTAAGTGAAAAATTTCACTTCGGTAACTTAATGCGTGCACGTCTGAAATACTAATATTTTGGAAGTCGTGTAGGAAGCATGTGACGATAATGCGTAAGCTAAACAGTGCTGCACAAATGCTGGATGGGTCACTCAATGAAATATCATCAGTTGGTGAACAAATGACTTAGTTATAACGCGTTTCGTGTTTATCCATTATCAAAACCCTAGAAATGGAGAATTCATTGTCACGAAATAAAAAAATAGTATAACAGTGACATGCCTTACGAAGACAAAAAGAAACACATAATAAATACATTACGTTGTTCAAATGATACGTAGAATTTGGTCTTTAAGAACGCCCCAGCTCATTTTGTTCTGAATTCAGCCAGACATGTAGATTCGTTTGGCTATAAAATTTTGCTTCACCCCTCTTACTCTCCTGATAAGGCAGCCAGTGAGTGTTTCCCTTTTCCCGAATTAAGAAACACTGCGTGGCATGGCATTCACGAATCGATGACGGGGTGATACTCGAGGTGCAAAAGTCAAAGTGCAGACCTCTACAGCCAAGGTCTCCGCTATGTCATCCATCGCTGGGAAACATATTTGGCAGTGAAGGGTGCAGAAAAGACCAACAAAATAAGCAAGTTTCATGACTGCAGTCTGATTTTTTGTAAATGATGCTGAAAGTTCTTTGCTCTGGCTCGAACGTTCGTTCGTTAATTAGCCTTAAAATGTTTGCCTTCTTTTTACTCTAAACTGAATGTACTGACTTCTGTTATAAAAGGTTGAACTGAAATTACTATTAGGAACAGCGAGTCTCAGTACACACATTTACATAAAGACAAAATTGACTGTTATTCACTGTCACAGGAAATTAAATCAAAACAAAACCACTACCAAAATCAAACTGTGCACGGACCACAAAAATTGATACACTAAAATTACGTTGTAACACTATGAAACTCACACTGTTCACTGGCCCATTAAAAATTTGAATTACAAAGAAAATGCTTAGAACTTGCACAGTCAAAACGTGAGATGAGAAACGAAAGAACCAACTACCTCTGAAAGGAATTCCACCTGAAAAATTATAGCACAATCACTATCAACAGCATAGCATGAAGAATCACGCTACATAAAATATGCTAAAATAGAACTAAACTAATGGGAGAAACATTGGCATGATTTCCTCATACTAGATAAATTCTTACTTGAAATTAAGATACTAATCCATTCATTACAATGACAATGCTGTATTTTAAACTGTTATTTCACAAGAACATAAAACTCACAAGAAACCAAAAAAATTACTTTCTTTACAAAAAGCAATGCTTTTATCATTGTACAAATTGGAATGATTTAAACTGAAATGACCTAAACTGAGGTGGGGAGGTGGACTGTTCTGTTACATGAGTCGCTAACATTGTCAACGTGCGACAGCAATAATTATTACCTTAAAAACATATCTGTAATGCAAATTCATTCTCTCAGTACCATAAATGCTGACTCTGCAAATCCGTCCATCAAATTAATAATTCCTAACAATTTCCTCTCCAAAATCCTCCTCCATTATGCACTACGCTACAATTTCAGCAAGCTTACTACATGTACAACACTCGACTACTCTCCGCTCAACAACTGAGCCAAAGATATATAAGTTCAGAGATAATACTGTCGCTGGTATAAGTCGGTTAATCCGTAGATGTCAACGCGACTGCATCGCTCTCGTAAAATGAAATTTCCACTCATTCTGAAACTATTCGCAAATAAATGTCCAGTCCATCTATATACACTCCTGGAAATTGAAATAAGAACACCGTGAATTCATTGTCCCAGGAAGGGGAAACTTTATTGACACATTCCTGGGGTCAGATACATCCCATGATCACACTGACAGAACCACAGGCACATAGACGCAGGCAACAGAGTATGCACAATGTCGGCACTAGTACAGTGTATATCCACCTTTCGCAGCAATGCAGGCTGCTATTCTCCCATGGAGACAATCGTAGAGATGCTGGATGTAGTCCTGTGGAACGGCTTGCCATGCCATTTCCACCTGGCGCCTCATTTAGACCAGCGTTCGTGCTGGACGTGCAGATCGCGTGAGACGACGCTTCATCCAGTCCCAAACATGCTCAATGGGGGACAGATCCGGAGATCTTGCTGGCCAGGGTAGTTGACTTACACCTTGTAGAGCACGTTGCGTGGCACGGGATACATGCGGACGTGCATTGTCCTGTTGGAACAGCAAGTTCCCTTGCCGGTCTAGGAATGGTAGAACGATGGGTTCGATGACGGTTTGGATGTACCGTGTACTGTTCAGTGTGCCCTCGACGATCACCAGAGGTGTACGGCCAGTGTAGGAGATCGCTCCCCACACCATGATGCCGGGTGTTGGCCCTGTGTGCTTCGGTCGTATGCAGTCATGATTGTGGCGCTCACCTGCACGGCGCCAAACACGCATACGCCCATCATTGGCACCAAGGCAGAAGCGACTCTCATCGCTGAAGACGACACGTCTCCATTCGTCCCTCCATTCACGCCTGTCGCGACACCACTGGAGGCGGGCTGCACGATGTTGGGGCGTGAGCGGAAGACGGCCTAACGGTGTGCGGGACCGTAGCCCAGCTTCATGGAGACAGTTGCGAATGGTCCTCGCCGATACTCCAGGAGCAACAGTGTCCGTAATTTGCTGGGAAGTGGCGGTGCGGTCGCCTACGGCACTGCGTAGGATCCTATGGTTTTGGCGTGCATCCGTGCGTCGCTACGGTCCGGTCCCAAGTCGACGGGCACGTGCACCTTCCGCCGACCACTGGCGACAACATCGATGTACTGTGGAGACCTCACGCCCCACGTGTTGAGCAATTCGGCGGTATGTCCACCCGGCCTCCCGCATGCCCACTATACGCCCTCGCTCAAAGTCCGTCAGCAGCACATACGGTTCACGTCCACGCTGTCGCGGCATGCTACCAGTGTTAAAGACTGCGATGGAGCTCCGTATGCCACGGCAAACTGGCTGACACTGAGGGCGGCGGTGCACAAATGCTGCGCAGCTAGCGCCATTCGACGGCCAACACCGCGGTTCCTGGTGTGTCCGCTGTGCCGTGCGTGTGATCATTGCTTGTACAGCCCTCTCGCAGTGTCCGGAGCAAGTATGGTGGGTCTGACACACCGGTGTCAATGTGTTCTTTTTTCCATTTCCAGGAGTGTATGTCCACCATGAACGTAAACCTTTATGGCCATACCTCGTACTTCCGGCTGCACTTTCATCATGCCGTGGTTTGCAAGCATGGGGATGTGGCCATTGCGTTCCACTTGATGAGTCAGGTTAGGGAAGTTCCGAGTGAGCGAGACTAGCCAAGCGTCTCATGGAGCCGAAAACAAGTCCGTACCGAGCGATGGCCAGCCAGCAAAGGACCGCAACAACCCACCGCCCACAATACATACCGACGTATGAATCCAGTGTCATTTTAACAAAAAAAGGTAAGAAGTGGACTAGTAGAAAGTGTACCCAGAACCACCTGCGTAAAATCTGAAAACCATTTCGTCATTCTCCATAATACTAACAAGAGTTGCCCTCCCATTCCCCGCTCCCCCTTTCCCCCTCCCTCGCCTTCTCTCTCCCTCCCCCCTCCCCCCTCTCCCCCTCTCTCTCCCTCTCGCCCTCCCCCTCTCCCCCTCCCCCCTCCCCCCTCCCTCGCCTCCCACCTCTCCCCCTCCCCCTCTGCCTCCCCCTCCCTCCCTCCCCCCTCCCCCTTCCCCTCCCCCCTCTCCTCCTCACTCCCTCTCTCTCCCTCTCCCTGTTCCTCTCTCCCTCTCTCTCTCTCTCTCTCTCTCTCTCTCTCTCTCTCTCTCTCTCCATAGCTCAGGTCCTCAGGTCCTGGGTACACTCTCAGCTGGAGGGCCACGCACCACCAGGACCTGCAACTTGTCGCCCGCTGGGTTCGAGGCTAAGTAACCAGCCTGCTGGTTCTTGTGAATGCGCCTAGCTATAATACCAGCTCTTGTGTTAAACTATGAAAAGAACCCTTCTCGATTCGAGTGAAATCATGTTCAACATCTTCGAATAATAAAACAGATTTTCCCGATGTACCAAAATGTTTGCGTCAATGGAAACAAATTCACTGCTGTTCAGTCATCAGTTGTACCACAAAAATTAATAAATCAGTACTTATGCAAATACACACAAGAATTAACAGCATGTAGTCATACACCACATCACCAACCATAGTTAAAGATGTCCTTTTCACCACTTATTACCACGTATTACGATTTAAAGCACAGTAAATATTACAGCATAATTAAAGTACGTATGGTTACGCAAACCAGCCTGAACTCCTAATCCTCCATATATATATATATATATATATATATATATATATATATATATATATATATATATATAAAGTGTCTTGTGCTAATCTATGCCTTTCATCTAATGTATCTCACGTGTACATTATGGCGTATTAGCGGTTTATTAAGTAACTATTCATTTTGGCCATTAATAATGGTCGAGGCAGCCGCTGTGGCCGAGCGGTTCCTAGGCGCTTCAGTCCGGAACCGCGCTGCTGCTACGGTCGCAAGTTCGAATCCTGTCTCGGGCATTGACGTGTGTCATGTCCTAAGGTTATTAGGTTTAAGTAGTTCTAAGTCTAGGGGCCTGATGACCTCAGATGTTAAGTCCCATAGTGCTTAGAGCCATTTGATCCATTTGAATAATGGTCGACGTCGTTTGAATATGGTGCAACAAACACTGATGAATCAAAACAGACACAATACGGAAAGTATATAAGCAGAGTGAACACGAATGAAGACTAATTCTAGCGACGAAAAGGTCCGGAAATCAGGAAAACCAATGACTCAAGTAACTCAGAGACCAAAATTGTCATCCCTTGGCGCATGGGAACGAGTATCTTGGAGTAAATAGTGAAGCTGGTCGAATCTTCGCGTGCTACTGTCGTGATCATATGTGAAAAGTGGTTGAAGAAATGAAACCACGATTAGACTACAAGGAGGTATCGTAGGGTTGCACGCTTTGTACAGCACTACAGGTGGCAGATGTGACGACAGAGTACAATGCTGGCGCAGGCACAAGTATTTCGGAGCTCATCGCTCAGCGAACATAAACAGAAGAAAGTGCAGCAAGGTTCCCATTTTGACCCAGCGACATAGTCACTTACAATTGCAGTGGGCACAAGATCATCGAGACTCGAGCATAGATTAATAGAAATGTGTCATCTGGCATCATCTTCTTGTTTCTCTTCATCTTCGTCTTTTCCCGTGCGGTGTTATGAATGCTTGGACTGGTACAGAGCGTGACAGCGACGGTAGCGTTCGAGGAGAAGGTAGAGGAGATCGCGTTTAAGCACATAGTGCCATGTCTGGCATTGACTGTGTGCCAAGGTGCATATAGGTGCGCTTAGGTGCGTGGAGGTTTGTGGCAGCCGCGAGCACAGAAGGCCCAGAAAGCAGAGTGGTGCGCGATGCCGAAAGATGAGGTAGCAATGAAAGTTGTAAGAAGGGAACAGTGACGGAAGGACTGGCGGTGCTTGGACCCGGGGTGGAGGAGGCAAGCGCTGAAGTGGTGGCAAAGATGGTGGCAGCGACCGCCGGGCTGGACGCGAAGAGGCCAACGTCGACCGAAAACAGGTTGGTGTCGGTTCAAGACAGCTAGGATCAGGTAGGCCGACATCGGGAGGGCCAGTAGTACTGGAGCTGGTGACACTGGAGCTAAGCTAGTGGTCATGTATCTGCTGGCTGGTGTTGGGACATTTAACGAAGGTGCCTTGGGCGGAGGACGACGTGAAGGCTCCGGAATGAGATGGCAAACACAATAATCGTGCTTGGAAATCTGAGAGGACAGAGAAGACGCCACGGAAGATGAAAGGGGCACAGGGGCACGAGATTCTTCGTGGCCAGCGTAACGAACAGTGAACTGACGCTGCAAATGACCATAGTAAAGGAAGAAAGGTCTCCACCAGGATTGAGAGAACGAAGGATGCGATATCCTTAAGTGCCAGACCAAGCTAGGAGAACAGCATATTTGCCAGAGTCCTCATGACTGGTCAAAGCCAGAAATGGCAGTTCGAGTCGATCGAGGAAAACTGGCCGTGTGCTGCGGCGGTAATGTCCTGCTGCAGCATATGGATGGCGTCATGCAGTGACTTGCACTTGTGAGGTGGGGCAGCGAGCGGCAGATGAACCGCAGCAGGAAATGTTTGGTACTGCACTGTATGGCCTCGATGTGATGCTGCTTGGTCTGCAACAGGCCCAGTGGCACTGGAACAGCAGAGAGCTGCTGGGTCGTTGTAGCCACAGTCCGAATAATGTACAAAAAGAAGGGTACTCTGGGTGAGCCCTTGGAAGCACCTGGCTGGTGGCAGTGGTGTATCGGCAGCACTCGCAGTGACGCTAAGCAGGCAAAGACGACACTACGTGGCAGAATAAAGATAACGGAATCACAGATGCACTAGATGTCCCGTCCTGGTATTCACGAAGCTAGGTGTAGGAAACCACCTAAAACCTCATGGAAGCTGGTTGAGTCATCATCCAGCATCATTAACCGGCGAGGTATATTCGATCCGGGGCTGGCTCACCTCCCCGAATCCCAGAAGCGGGGCCTTAACGCGCTCTGGTACCTAGGCGGGGCTATGGTCGGATTAACCACGTTTATCGTGGCACCATGCCGATATCTGTGTCCGGATACACCACCCCAGCTGCTCTAAACATGCACTGGGGTGGCGGTTAGGGGGAGATGTGGAGACATCGCTATTTGAGACCTATATAGGAAATTTTTTCTGTTTTCTTCCTTGCTTTCTTTCTTTCTTCGTAGTTGTACATGAATTTCTGGAAGTGTAGCATAATGTTTATTTTGTTCTATAATATAATGAGTAACTGTTTGTTGCAAATAATAATAGGCAACTCATTTAATTTCCCTTTTGGACATTAGTAAATAGGTTTTATTGTATGTTCAATATTTAAAATGTTTTGATTCTTCGATTATAATTTATTGCTTAATTTTGATTGCTATGACTTTGTAAAGTTCAAAGTATACTGAGGTATTGTTCAAACAGGGTGAGAGTGATCAGAATATCTGTTGTAGGAATCGAACACTGTGAATAGAGCATGTATGGCACTTATGTTGGTACCGAGAAGGCGGAAGGAGGTTAAAACTATGCTGACCATGTCGTGTCGTGACACAGTCTGTGCGAACGAAACTGATCCTTCCTGTAATGGCATGTAAAAACATTTAACGTGGACAGAGAGGTTAGACTGTGCAAAATCGCCAAACGAACTGTGTCGCGTAACTACAATGATATAGCTGTGGATAGACGACATACGAGTTATGGTATTCTGGAATGAACTGTGTTTGCTGCGAACGTGCCATTGGCATTTCAAATATTTTATAATTTCAATGCATATTCGCGCCGTCGCTGACTGCCGTGTGCGTGAACCGTTAATTGTGCCACAGGTGTATAGAACCTGTGTATTATGATTGTGCATGTTACCACCAACAGTGGCGAGTTCGCGGTGACGTTATTCGCGTGGTAAAACAACAGACTCTAATTACGTGATCTAAATAACTTGAAAACACTCTGTTGAACTCTGTTACTTCAGCGTTGTGCGTAAGAGACATTATAAATCGCTCGTGCAAAGCTGAATGTTGGCAACAAGTGTAACAATAACTGTCCAGTGGCCTATAATACGCCACTGATGAAATCGTCGCCGAGTGGAAAGTAAAATTCCACATGAGATAATTCGTCTGCAGCATCTGCATACGACCGAGCTGATTTCAACACGCCCTCTGCACCTCACTGCCTGCATCATAAGAGATAAGGATAGCTGCTTTAGCTCTCGTCGCCGATACAGTGTGGCCAGCACGTTGCCGCATCTCTTTTACGATGTGTATCTTCTGTAGGGAGGGAGGGAGGGGGCGGGGGGGCGGTAGCGGACCACGCAGAATATGGCAGAGACTTTAATGACGCACTGGGCTGTGGCTTTTTTATGGGGGTGATTACGCTGTATAGTGCACGTTAAGTTTATAACGCATCTGGCTATTAGTCGAAGCGCGGCAGATAGGCTAGTATTTTTTATCACTCGAGGGACTGAGGAGAGGAGTCAGCGTCGCTGGCTGTGACCCTGTATCCTTGCCTGACGTCACTGCCACGAAGATGGCACTGGTCTTATCTTACAGTTAAAGCCTCGTATCTAGCCTGCATCCATGACTACACTCAGAAAACCATAATGGACTCTACCATTAAAGATGCTTCCTAATTGTTCTATTAGGCACTCTCGTTATTGAGATATCAATGCTGAAGTTCACAGATCGAGTATCGTTCTTCAAGGTAAACAGACAACATTCACTACTGTCCATTAAAATTGCTACACCACGAAGATGACGTGCTAAAGACGCGAAATTTAACCGATAGCAAGAAGATGAGCCTGCGGTTCTAGGCGCTACAGTCTGGAGCCGCGCGACCGCTAAGGTCTCAGGTTCGAATCCTGCCTCGGGCATGGATGAGTGTGATGTCCTTAGGTTAGTTAGCTTAAAGTAGTTCTAAATTCTAGGGGACTGATGACCACAGATGTTAAGTCCCATAGTGCTCAGAGCCATGTGAACCATTTTTGAATAAGATGCTGTGATATGAAAATGATTAGCTTTTCAGGGCATTCAGACAAGGATGGCGCCGGTGGCGACACCTACAAAGTGCTGACATGAGGAAAGTTTCCAACCGATTTCTCATACACAAACAGCAGTTAACTGGCGTTGGCTGGTGAAACGTTGTTGTGATGCATCGTGTAAGGAGGAGAAACGTGTACCAACAAGTTTCCCACTTTGATGAAGGTCGGATTGCAGCCTATCGCGATTGCGGTTGATCGTATCGCGACATTGCTGCTCGCGTTAGTCGACATCCAATGACTGTTAGCAGAATATGGAATCGCTGGGTTCAGGAGGGTAATAAGGAACGCCGTGCTGGATCCCAATAGCCTCGTATCACTAGCAGTCGAGATGACAGGCATCTTATCCACATGGCTGTAACGGATCGTGCAGCCACGTCTCGACTCCTGACTCAACAGTTGGGGACGTTTGCAAGACAACAACCATCTGCACCAACAGTTCGACGACATTTGAAGCATAATGGACTATCAGCTCGGAGACCATGGCTGCGGTTATCCTTGACGCTGCATCACAGACAGGAGCGCCGGCGCTGGTGTACTCTACGACGAACCTGGGTGCACGAATGGCAAAACGTCATTTTTTCGGATGAATCCAGCTTTACAGCATCACGATGGTCGCTTCCGTGTTTGGCGACATCGCGGTGAACGCACACTGGAAACGTGTATTCGTCATCGCCTTACTGGCGTATCACCCGGCGTCATGGTATGGGGTGCCATTGGTTACACGTCTTGGTCACCTCGTGTTCGCATTGACAGCACTTTGAACAGTGGACGTTACATTTGAGATGTGTTACGACCCATGGCTCTACCCTTCATTCGATCCCTGCGAAGCCCTACATTTCAGCAGGATAATGCACGACTGCATCTTGCACGTCCTGTACGGGCCTTTCTGGATACAGTAAATGTTCGACAGCTTTCCTGACCAGCACATTCTCCATATATCTCACCAATTGATAACGTCTGGACAATGGTGGTCGAGCAACTAACTGGCTCGTCGCGGTATGCCAGTCACTACTCTTGATGAAATGTGGCATCGTGTTGAAACTGCATGGGCAGCTGTACCTGTACACGCCATCCAGGCTTTGTTTGACTCAATTCCCAGGCGTATCAAGGCCGTTACTACAGCCAGAGGTGGTTGTTCTCAGGATATATGCACCCAAATTGCTTGAAAATGTAATCACATGTCAGTTCTAGTATAATATATTTGTCCAATGAATACCCGTTTATCATCTGCATTTCTTCTTGGCGTAGCAATTTTAATGGCCAGTAGTGTACTTTCCGACGGACGGTTCGTCATCAATAGAGTCACATGAGACACTACGAAGAGGTTTGCAATTTAAACCGGGACATTGCGGTAACGTCTTATGGTCAGGAACTTCACGCCACCAGCCGACAGCACGCGGTGAATCCAGGCGGTTACCCATCCCACGGCCGTCGTTACTAACTTGGCTGACTGCTGATCTCACGAGAAACAGTTTATTCAACAAGGCAAGGTCATGTCTCGAGGGGAAGCGGAGGGGAAAACAGTGCAACAATCCTTTATCTCTTCCTACAAGATGTCGTGGCGTCGCAAGAAGTCTCACCAGACCCTCCCCAGAATAGGGCATATCGCATCAGGAATTGCTCAGAAGGTTAACCAGAAAATGTTTATTAGCGAATCCGGCTCATTTTACTGCTCTGCTTCACAGTAAAATTAGTCGAAGTAAGCCACTGGCGCAGCTATTCATCACATCAATTAGAGAAATAAGGAACACAGAAGGAAAAGCTGGAAGGTGGAAGGAGTATATAGAGGGTCTAAACAAAGGAGATGAGCTTGAAGCTGATATTGTAGAACTGGAAGAGGATATAGATGAAGAATAGACGGGAGACAACGATACTGTGAGAAGACTTTGACAGGCACTGAAAAAAGACCTAAGTCGAAACAAGGTCCCATGATAAGAGGACATTCTGTCAGAACTACTGAAAGATCGGGGGGGGGGGGGGGGGGAGGGAGGAGGGGTAGCCAGAAATGATAAAGCTCTTCCATGTAGTATGCAAGATGTATGAGCCCCTCAGACTTCAAGAAGAATATAATAATCTTAATTCTAAACAAAGCGGGTACTGACAAGTAAGGAAAGGTAAACTTACGTATGTAGCATTTGTAGACTAGGAGAAAGTTTTTGACAGTGTCACCTGGAATATCCTCTTTGAGATTCTGAAAGTAGCAGTGGCAACATACCAGCGGCGAAAAGCTGTTTAGTATTTGTACAGAAACCAGACGGCAGTTTTGAGAGTCGAGTGGTATGAAAGGGAAGCAGAGGTTGAGAAGGGAGTGAGACTGCATTGGAGCCTATCCCCGTTGTTATTCAATCTGTACATTGAACAAAATAAAAACGCACTAGGAATTAAAGTTCAGGGAGAAGGAATAAAATCTTTGATACATGCCGAGGGCTATTCTAATTCTGTCAGAGACAGTAAAGGATTTGGAAGAGCAGTTGAATGGAATGGGCAGTGTCTTGGAAGGAAGATATAAGATGATTATCAACGAAAGCAAAACAAGGATAATAGAAAGTAGAAGAATTAAATCAGGCAATGCTAAGAGAATTAGATAAGGAAGTGAGACAAATAAAGAAGTAGATGAGTTTTACTATTTGGACAGTAAAATAACTGATGATGGCTGTAGTAGAGAGGATATAAACTGTAGACTGGCAATGACAATGACAAGAAAAAGTGGTTTTGGAGAGGAGAAACTTATTAACATCGAATACAGATTTAAATGTTAGGAAGTCTTTTGTGAAAGTATCTGCATGGAGTGTAGCCATGTATGGAAGTGAAACAACGACAATAAGCAGTATAGACAAGAAGGGAATAGCAGCTTATGAAATGTTGCGGTACAGAAAAATTGTGCATGACTTAATGCAGGTATTAATGAGAAGGTACTGAACAGAACTTGGGAAAAGAACATTGTGGCGCAACGTGACTAGGGGAATGGATCAGTTGATAGGGCACCTCCTGAGACGTCAAGGGATGACCAACTTAGTATTTCAGAGAAATGGGGTAAAAATCGTAGAGAGAGACCAAGACATGAATACAGTAAGCAGATTCAGAAGGATATGGGTTACAGTAGTTATGTGGAGATGAAGAGCCTTGCACAGGATAGAGTAGCGTGAAGAGCTGCATCAAACCAGTCTTCGGATTGAAGACCACAACAACAAATAAGAGACAAGACTCGCTTGCACCCTAGAGATAACTTGCCAGTGTTTCATATCCAATGATTAATGCCAAGTGTCTACTGCATCCAGTGAGATTACAATATATGACTGCCGAGTCGAAAAATATACAATGCTAACGGTTCATACACAGTGAGATTACAATATCTAACCGAAGAACTGAAAAATATGCAATGTTAACAGTATCATCAGTTCACAAAAATCATTGAATCTCCGCTGCAAAACAGACAGTTCTATGTAACGTTGGACGACAAAAAAAAAAGCCGGTGGCGTCAAAAAAAGAACGGTCTCGCCCAGGGCAGTGTGCTGCCCCCCCCCCCCCCCCTTTCTGTTTAACCTGTACACCAATGATCAACCAACACCGGAACGCTCTACCCATTTCTTGCATGCCGATGATCTGCCCGTTACAGCCCAAGGAAATAGCTTCGAGGAAGTAGGAGGGAAGTTAGAAAGCTCGCTACACGTAATGTCTGAATACTATAAAGAAAACTCCCTCAAACCAAATCCATCTAAGACACAGGTTAGCGCTTTCCACCTCCGCACTAAACAGGCAAACAGGAAGCTGAACGTCACCTGGAATGGCAACAAACTGGACCATACGGACAAACCAACATACCTTGGTGCCGTGCTGGATAGATCACTGACGTACAGATATCACTGTGAAAAAACCTGCCAAAAAGTTGCTGCCAGGAATAATATTTTAAGAAAACTGACGAATAGTAAATGGGGAGCCAGTCCGACTGTATTACGAACAACTGCTCAAGAACTTTTCTTCTCCACGGCAGAATATACATGCCCTGTATGGTCCCGATCCACACATGCCAAAAAAGTCACTACAGTCCTTAATGAAACATGCAGGCTTACAACAGGATGCATGAAACCCACTCCACTTGGGAAAATATACAAAGCAGCTGGATTCTCATCTCCTGAATCCCGAAGAATTGCGCACGAACATACAGAAAAATTTTAACAGATTTTCGACGAGCGCCACCCGCTGCATGGTTCTTCATGTGGACGTAGCAAACTTAAATCCCGCAAGAGATTTCTCACTAGTGAACTGAACGAGCCTCCGAAGGACTACCTTGCCTCACGAGAAATACCCAGCGGCAGTACATCAAGCTGGAAGATTTGGAGAACACTGAAGTGCATCAGAACAGGCGTAGCACCAGTTAAAGCAAACCTAGTGAAATGGTGCTTCAAGGACGAAGGAGACAACAAATGCGACTGTGGTTAAGTTCAGGATATGGAACACCTTCTACAGTGTTCCATCTGCCCCACAAAGTGTACCCTTGCCGAACTATGGTTTGGGAAGAGAGAAACATTGGACTTGGCCCGACATTCGGCTGAAAGGCTTTGAAACAAATCTCCGGACACGAAAAAGTAAAGTAAAGTAAGCTAACGGTTCACACGTAGTGAACATCCATGCACGAAACGTGGATATGAGCAGATACATGGGTCCACTAAGACAATGAATCGACACTTAATTCGACAGTATCGACACCGTCCCTACAGACAGCGTCAGCGTTTATCTACAGTTGCGGACTAGAAAAGCCCAAATGGACACTCCACAAGTTATAGTACTCATTGTTCACTGGTTTCAGTACTAGGCCAGTGTACAACTGATGTTGGAACTATACTACAACGATTCATCTTGAGACTTAAGTTACGTAATGCATAATTTCTCATAATGAATTATTGTAAATTACTGGGGTTTGTTACCACCATTTTCACCGCGGTCGGCCACAATCGATGGACAAACCAGGGCTTGTGGAAGGATTTCACGTTTGTGTGATAAATATAAGATTTCTTCTGTTTTTAGCGGAGACGAAAGTTGCTTGGTGTGGTGGGGCCATCTTACGTTTTTCTTCTTAATAAATAGTATTGTTAATAGTGGTTGGTTGTTATCCTTGCCTTTCTAAGTGAGAATTAACTTGTATTTGTACATAGCTGAGGTCTCATCATGTTAGTTTTCGACAAAATAGCATTGATATTAGAAACCAGACCTCCGAACCACGGGCCACACAACTTACCTCCTATACATAGGAAGGTTTCCAGTCAAATCCCGGTTTCACGAGCACCAAGCAGCTCCCCTAAATTGTTTAAACATTCTGGCTAGGATGTTACCTCTGCGGCGTAATATTACCTCCCCTTTCATGGAATCATAATCAATGTGGCAATAAATGTCCCTTTACGAGAGCAATGATATCTAATATCACTAACGGTACTTTATTTGTCCACTATCCAGTGCCCAACCGAATTTCACAAAACGCACAATAGACTGCCCACTATAAGATACAACCAAACTTTTCACACTAATATTCTAAAGCTCGTACTGTTTCCAACGCGAAAACTCGACTTCTTTTTGCAACCCGATTTTCTCATCAGCGTTTCAGATATTAATCAAACCATCTGAACAGCAACTCCAGCGTCATCCACAAACAGCATTAACGGTCCCCGTATTGACCGACCAAGTGTAACAAGCATGGGGCTCCACCCCACAGACTGACATCCAGCACCTGCGCAACACACTGCATGCGCGTTTTTACACCGGTTATTAATGTAATATAATTTCACACTTACAATGGCCTATCTCGTACTTATATTACCATGTAGTCTTGCAATGTGAATCACTTAAATGTGTCACCTAGACAAATGTATTCCCGAAATTTGAGTACCCTACATTAATTATTCTTTGGTGTTACGATTTCTTACCATCAGTGAAGTTGAAACCGAAGCTTTATGTCACCAAATAAATTTCCTGGTTAAAAATGTTTTTGTCTTCCAAAGGTGTTAATAGCTATGTATCGTTATACGCAATAGTTTTGTTCACTTTTCTTTAAATTTTGGTATTTCAAATTTTTTCGTATCGTGTCTGGCTTGTTATCGGTCGTCGGCACACGATAGCAGGTCAAATAATATGCAAGCTGTTAAAAAAATACGAATTCTGTCTGGCGACTGACATCGTGGACTACGGAAATGAAATGATCGTGTTGCATTTTTGGCCGTGAGGCCCCACCCGGGAAAGTTCGTCCGCCGAGCGCAAGTCTTATTTCAGTCGACGCCATTGATGAGGATAAAATGACGATAACACAACATCCAGTCCACGAGCGGAGGAAACCTCCAAGCCGGCCGTTAATCTACCCCGTGCCCGCTGAATGGGAAGGAAGCACATTACCAGCCAGCTAAGCAGGCGGACTGCTGTGGCTAACTTCCTACCAAGTCTTTCTGCAGTATCGCAGAAGGAACATCGCGATTCTCGTTGCCCTGTCACACGACCTCGTTCAAACTCAGTGAGGCGTTGATAGTGGCGTCTTTGTTGCCTTAAAACCATTCATGACTAAAATCAACACACTGCGTCCAGTCTCAAAGGTAACTAACGCTCAACTTGTATTTACGTCAAACCTGATTTGCGTCCTTGTAACTGCGCTGCCAGCATCACTCTTATCCGAATGGATCGAAATTTGAACAGACATCATCTTACAGATGTAGAAACACCCCTATCAACTTCCGTTTACGTCGCAAGTCTTTCTTGGTATTGTGATCTTTTTCCGTCACTGTAGGTATGTGCTCATTAAACAGCAAAAGACACATGAATTCTAAACCTAAACAGCTCAAGTAAAACACCAAATGCTATAATGTACGCACTGAAAAGGCATATGAGAATTTGCTGTGTCTATTTCTTTCTTTTTAAGCACAAGGGGATGCAATTACCAAAATGTGTGAAATAATGGATTATAAACACCGTTTTAATTAGAAAACATGAACGTTTCCTAGCTGAACCATTATCAGCCGCCAATATGAATAATTATTTAATGCATGAGAATAAACCATAATTAAGTAGGCAGACATGGTTATAGCCCATCCGCAATGTTATTCACAGTGTACAGTGGGCAAGCTATAAAGGAAACAAACGAGAAGTTTGGCAAGGGAATCAACTGTTCAGCGTGAATAAATAAAAACTTTAATGTTTGCTTACGCGATTGTAATTCTGTGAGAGACGGCAAACATTTGCTGTAAAGAAATCATAAGACGAACAACAACAAAAGTCAAACATGGGTAATGAAGTGTAGCTGAATTAAATGAGGTTGGCTCAAATTGGCTCTGAGCACTATGGGACTTAATTTCTGAGGTCATTAGTCCACTCGAGCTTAGAACGACTTAAACCTAACTAACCTACGGACATCACACACACTCATATGCGAGGCAGGATTCGAACCTGCGACCGTAGCTGGCTTAAATCAGGTGAGGATGCGGTTAGGCAGTAGATAAACTTTGTTATTTGAGAAGCAAATTCCCGATGTAGAG
Source organism: Schistocerca gregaria (assembly GCF_023897955.1). Taxonomy (NCBI): domain Eukaryota; kingdom Metazoa; phylum Arthropoda; class Insecta; order Orthoptera; family Acrididae; genus Schistocerca; species Schistocerca gregaria. The sequence goes on from NC_064925.1 coordinate 542,935,397, forward strand.
AAGATATAAAATACAGGTAGGCAATAGCAATTAAAACTGCTCTCAAGAAAAGAAATTTGTTGACATCGATTACATGTTTAAGTATTAGGAAGTCTGTTCTGAAGTTATTTGTCTGGAGTGTAGCCTCATACGAAACATATGAAAGTGAAACGTGGACGATAAACACATCAGAGAAAAGAGAACAGAGGCTTTTGAAATGTGGAGCTACAGAAAAATGCTGAAGATGAGATAGGTAGGCCGAATAACTGATCAGAAAGTACTGAATAGAGTAGGGAAAAATAGAAATTTAGGCTCAGATTGACTAAAGGAATGGATCGGTTGACAGTTTCAAAGAATCAACGACTTGGTAATGAAGGGAATTGGTTGGGGGGTTGTTTTGGGGGAGGAGACCAAACTGCGAGGTCATCGGTTTCATCGGATTAGGGAAGGATAGGTACGGAAATCGGCAGTGCCCTTTTCAAAGGAACCATCCCGGCATTTGCCTGAAGAGATTTATGGAAATCACGAAAAACCTAAATCAGGATGGCCGGACGCGGGATTGAACCGTCGTCTTCCCGAATGCGAGTCCAATGAAGGAAATTGTGGTGGCGTAAAAACTGTAGAGGAGGGCCTACGCATGAATAAAGTAAGCAGGTGCAGATGGATGTAGGCTGCAGTAGTTTTTCGGAGGTGAAGTAGCTTGCACCGGATAGACTAGCCTCGAGAGGTGCATGAAACCAGTTTTCGGACGGAAGAGCACGATAACAATAGCAACAACAACAGCAAGTAGACAGATTGAGCAACTCGAAACGTACATGCCTCTTTCTTCAATGTAACATCATAGTTTAGCCATTGATACACAGTGTCGACTTTTAACGATTATGTAATGTTTTCATAATCAAATACTTTCCTTCAGGAGTGCTAGTTCTGCTGGGTTCGCAGGAGAGCTTCTGTAAAGTTTGGAAGGTAGGAGACGAGGTACTGTCAGAAATAAAGCTGTGAGGACGGGGCGTGAGTCGTGCTTTGGTAGCTCAGTTGGTAGAGCACTTGCCCGCGAAAGGCAAAGATCCCGAGTTTGAGTCTCGGTCCGGCACGCAGTTTTAATCTGCCAGGAAGTTTCACTTATAACAGGTAGTTCATAAAAAACAACTCACTTTGTAAGGGGCACACCTGAACGTGGAGCCTGATTTTGTAAGATAATTCCTGAAAAATAACCGAAACAGATGTCATACGTAGAGGAAATTGTATCTTTGACACCACTGAACCAAAGATGTTGTCTGAGTGGCAGAATCGATTGTAAGTAGAAGCGTGCGGGACGTATTAGCAGTTGCCGTTGCACTCTCTCACAGGTAGGATCTAGGACTTAAAGCTAGTGGCTAGCTGTGAGAATTTAGTTGTTGGTCTATGGACGCAGCAGAATACAGTTTTTATCAAATGAAGTGATGAATGATATTGTTTATGCTCACACAGAACCAGTAAATGTTGGGCCATAATTATTTCTACAAAAAGTGTAAAATGTGTATTACTAATTTGTGATGTTATAAGATTATTTAGAATTGGAGTGATACTGATCATTAACAAATATTGACCATTGTCCATGGCATTTATAGAAGAGTAATGAATTTATACTGTAACCCAAGAGGAAATTAACTGGAACAAATTTGTAATGTAATAAAATTTTGTATATTTAGTTTTAAGTGTGCAGCAATGCGATATGTGGATATGGCTGAATTTTACAATGCTGACCCTTGAATGTAGGGACCAAGTATTTTCCATCAGATTTAGTGTAAAGGCTAATTACGTATATCCGATTTGTAATTTTTGTTTTTGTTTTGTAATGCTGAAGCAGAGAAGTTAAATTTTGCAAAATTTATTTTGTCAAAAGATGTCAGACTTTTTCTCCCGTAACAGTCTAAGTGTTTTTAATTACGACGGTAAGTGAGAATTGTAGAACAGTTGAGAAGTTCACTGATTTTCAGGTTAATGTAAAATGTTTCATAACAGATTCTGTGAAGCTAAAACTTTTTTTGAATACAATTTTCAAAATGAAACATTCGGTCTTAGCATATCCGCCTATCAGTAACTCATCCTCTTCCTTGTGTTTATTTAAATCCGTTTTTCTAAAAGAAATCATTTTTCAATCAGAATAAAAAAATATTAATGTGCTAGAATCAGAAAAGTAATAATGTTTGTAACAGTTTCAATACGGGCATCACTGCACAGCTCTGAGCTAATATCTGCATCTACATAATACTCCGCAAGCAATCTAATGGTGTGTGGCGGAGGGTAATTTCGGTACCACTATCTGATCCCTCCAACCCTGTTCCACGCGCGAATAGTGCGTGGGAACAACGATTGTTCAAATGGGTTCAAATGGCTCTGAGCACTATGCAACTTAACTTCTGAGGTCATCAGTCGCCTGTAACTTAGAACTAATTAAACCCAACTAACCTAAGGACATCACAAACATCCATGCCCGAGGCAGGATTCGAATCTGCCACCGTAGCGGTCACGCGGTTCCAGAGTGAAGCGCCTAGAACCGCACGGCCACACCGGCCGGCTAAGAAAAATTGTCGGTAAGCCTCTGTACTGGCTCTAATTTCTCGAATTTTTTCCTCGTGGTCAGTTCGCGAGATGCATGTGGGCCGAAGTAATATGTTGTCCGACTCCTCCTGAAAAGTGGTGTCCCGAAATTTCAGTAGTAAATCTACGCGTAATACACAACTTCTCTCTTGTAATGTCTACCAGCTGAGTTTGTTTAATATCTCCGTAACGCTCTCTCGCCAGCTAAACGACCCCGTAACGAAACGCACTGCTGGATCTTCTCTATCTCCTCTATCAGTCCTATCTGATATGGATCCCAGATAAATGAACAATACTCAAGAATCGGGTGAACAAGAGCCTTATAAGCCACTTCTTTCGCGGATGAGTTACATTTCCTTAAAATTCATTCGATGAATCTGAGTCTAGTGTCTGCTTTTCCCACTACCTGTTTTATATGGTCATTCCACTTAAAGTCTCCCTGGATAGTTACACCTGGATATTTTACAGCAGACGCTGTCTGCAGCTGTTTGTCATCAATAGTGTCTAGTATTTTCACTGAACATTTGCATGGTTATTCATTTATCAGCCAATCTAATGATATTATTTGTATGAAGCTATTTTACGGCTGGCATCGCACTTCGCTGTACCAAGATTGAATATTTTCTATGCCTACTGTGAAGAGAAAAAAATACCAAGGTTGCATCCGTTGCGACTCTAGAGCCAAGAAAAATTTATTCCATTGTTTATGTGCACAGGGAATTTTTTTAGTTTTATAGTACAAGCCCATAGAACTCGATACTCACAAGATCGGGTAAATTTCAGATGGTTTGATTTTATTATGGGCACTGCCTACTGGTTTTCCAGATTAAGTTGTTTAATTTCTTAATTACAGTAGAACTGATTAAGCATACCATTTGCTCAATAACACATCACACAGTAAATCTGCATAACACAAACTTTATGCATTTCATATTCACTGGCAAACAAACAATTAAATTTTTTTAAAGAACGTTACTCTTATATAAAGAACGTTACAGCATTCATGACACAGTAAAGTAAAATATTTTCATTACTGTCAGCAAAATGGAAAATTATGTTAGAATGCTGACCTTAAATTATAATATGTAGTTTCACAATATCATTCATTGTGAACTGCTGTACGCAACATTCACCATGGAATGATCCTCATAAAGTGAACCAAAGGAAGCAAAACATGTCCACAGATATAAAACATTAGATAAAGATGAAAGTGGAAATGAAAAAGTGATGAATACGTAACGATAAGAAAAAAGTTCACACAATGATTTCTTACGTTTCCTTGTAGCTACGTCTGATATAATCGAAAATAAAATTTTCTCATAATTTTTGTGGAATTTGTGCGTGAGCACCGAACTATAAAATACTTGTGAGCACTTTGCTTTAGATCAAGTATAAATGGTACTTTCAGTACTGTATATTGTGTTCAATGAAAATTATCTTGCAGCAGATAAAAAATGAGGTGACGGGTGGAGGGGAGGGGGATGTGCGAGGGCCACTGGATATACGTCTAAGGGTTTGTTCGCACTCCACTTAAAGATGGCTTGTTTACTCTCGCCTGACCTCTCTGTTCATTTCCTCCTACTCCTTATCTCTGTCTATCTCCTCTCCGTCCATACCACTCTCTCTCCTTAATCAATTCCCACATGTGAACCAAGTGAAATACACTCTGCTACTGCCCACACAGAACATTGATCCTGCATGGCAGCACACATATCAGGCATTGTCAACCTTTTCATTCCCAACTGTCACCGTTACTCTCCACAGTGCTTCTTTTCAGACAAGGAGAGTTTAATGTGGTTCCAAGTTTGGTTGAAATCGATCCAGGGGCTTAGGAGGAGATGTGGAACACACACATACACACAATCCATGGACTACAAAGCGCTTTTTTTAAATGGTAATTCACGTTGTGGCCACCGCAAACAACTTGTACATACTACAAAACTTTATAAACAGAACAAGCACTCCATCTTTCCAACAATGAAATGAGAATGTCAATGTGACAACTACTAGAGGACGGAACATCTTTAATTGTGTATGTTATTTGCCAAACAAGTAATTTATGGATGAATAACAGTATGGTTGAAACAGTGAGGCATGTTTGATGCAATACACAGAATACGTTTCCAAAAGTAAATGAAATAATCACCTTTCCCTTCCTTCTTTGGCCTTACATAGTACAATGCGTTTTAACGACATATGTATTAGATACTCATGGAGGTCACAGGACATCACATGGACATTGCACCCAGTGGAAGGCATCTGTCCGTTAAAAGTGTAATGAATTCATAGGTTTAGTTGATGCAGATGATGAAGAAATTGATGAAATGTATGATGAGATAAAAGAAATTATTCAGGTAGTGAAGGGAGACGAAAATTTAATAGTCATGGGTGACTGGAATTCGTCAGTAGGAAAAGGAAAAGAAGGAAACATAGTAGGTGAATATGGATTGGGGCGAAGAAATGAAAGAGGAAGCCATCTGGTAGAATTTTGCACAGAGTATAGCTTAATCATAGCTAATACTTGGTTCAAGATCATAAAAGAAGGTTGTATACATGGAAGAATCCTGGAGATACTAAAAGGTATCAGATAGATTATATAATGGTAAGACAGAGATTTAGGAATCAAGTTTAAATTGTAAGACATTTCCAGGGGCAGATGTGGACTCTGACCACAATCTATTGGTTATGAACTGTAGATTGAAACTGAAGAAACTACAAAAAGGTGCTAAACTAAGGAGATGGGACCTGGAAGGACTGAAAGAACCAGAGGTTGTAGAGTGTTTCAGGGAGAGCATAATGTAACAATTAAAAGAAATGGGGGAAAGAAATACAGTAGAAGAAGAATGGGTAGCTTTGAGGGATGAAGTAGTAAAGGCAGCAGACGATCAAGTAGGTAAAAAGACGAGGGCTAGTAAAAATCCTTGGGTAACAGAAGATATATTACATTTAATTGATGAAAGGAGAAAATATAAAAACGCAGTAAACGAAGCAGGCAAAAAGGAATACAAACGTCTCAAAAATGAGATCGACAGGAAATGCAAAATGGCTAAGCAGGGATGGCTAGAGGACAAATGTAAGGATGTAGAGGCTTATCTCACTACGAGTAAGATAGATACTGCCTACAGGAAAATTAAAGAGACCTTTGGAGAGAAGAGAACCACTTGTATGAATATCAAGAGCTCAGATGGAAACCCAGTTCTAAGCAAAGAAGGGAAGGCGGAAAGGTGGAAGGAGTATATAAAGGGTCTATACAAGGGCGATGTACTTGAGGACAATATTATGTAAATGGAAGAGGATGTAGATGAAGATGAAATGGGAGATACGATACTGTGTGAAGAGTTTGACAGAGCACTGAAGACCTGACTCGAAACAAGGCCCCTGGAGTAGACAACATTCCATTAGAACTACTGACGGCCTTGGGAGAGCCAGTCATGACAAAACTCTACCAGCTGGTGAGTAAGATGTATGAGACAGGCGAAATACCCTCAGACTTCAGGAAGAATATAATAATTCCAATCCCAAAGAAAGCAGTTGTTGACAGATGTGAAAATTATCGAACTATCAGTTTAATAAGTCACAGCAGCAAAATACTAACGCGAATTCTTTACAGATGAATGGAAAAACTGGTAGAAGCGGACTTCGGGGAAGATCAGTTTGGATTCCGTAGAAATGTTGGAACACGTAAGGCAATTCTAACCTTATGACTTATCTTAGAAGAAAGATTAAGAAAAGGCAAACCTACGTTTCTAGCATTTGTAGACTTAGAGAAAGCTTTTGACAATGTTAACTGGAATACTCTCTTTCAAATTCTGAAGCTGGCAGAGGTAAAATACAGGAAGCGTAAGGCTACTTACAATTTGTACAGAAACCAGATGGCAGTTATTAGAGTCGAGGGGCATGAAGGGGTAGCAGTGGTTGGGAAGGGAGTGAGACAGGGTTTTAGCCTCTCCCTGATGTTATTCAATCTGTATGTTGAACAAGCAGTAAAGGAAACAAAAGAAAAAATTAGAGTAGGTATTAAAATTCATGGAGAAGAAATAAAAACTTTGAGGTTCGCCGATGACATTGTAATTCTGCCAGAGACAGCAAAGGACTTGGAAGAGCAGTTGAACGGAATGGACAGTGTCATGAAAGGAGGATAGAAGATGAACATCAACTAAAGCAAAACGAGGATAATGGAATGTAGTCAAATTAAATCGGGTGATGCTGAGGGAATTAGATTAGGAAATGAGACACTTAAAGTAGTAACGGAGTTTTGCTATTTAGGGAGTAAAATAACTGATGATGGTCGAAGTAGAGAGGATATAAAATGTAGACTGGCAATGGCAAGGAAATCGTTTCTGAAGAAGAGAAATTTGTTAACATCGAGTATAGATTTAAGTGTCAGGAAGTCGTTTCTGAAAGTATTTGTATGAAGTGTAGCCTTTTATGGAAGTGAAACATGGACGATAACTAGTTTGGACAAGAAGAGAATAGAAGCTTTCGAAATGTGGTGCTACAGAAGAATGCTGAACATTAGATGGGGAGATCACATAACTAATAAGGAGGTATTGAATAGAATTGGAGAGAAGAGGAGTTTGTGGCACAACTTGACAAATAGAAGGGACCGGTTGATAGGACATGTTTTGAGGCATCAAGGGATCACAAATTTAGCATTGGAGGGTAAAAATCGTAGAGGGAGACCAAGAGATGAATACACTAAGCAGATTCAGAAGGACGTAGGTTGCAGTAAGTACTGGGAGCTGAAGAAGCTTGCACAGGATAGAGTAGCATGGAGAGCTGCATCAAATCAGTCTCAGGACTGAAGACCACAACAACAACAGGTTTAGTTTCGTCATTATAGCAGTTATGCGACTTTATGTTGCAATTGTATTGTGCTCGTTATTAGCCTTGACATTAAAACATTTACAACAATTTTTCTTCCATAGGGCACTGCAACATTTCGACAACAGCGGAATTGATCTGCTATTATGAGGCCATTTGCCAGAGTCAACATCAGACCACAGAAGACAGCGGATATAACGTGCACAGCCGCTAGGTTTGAAGCTGGGATAGGCTTTTTTTTTATTAATATAGATGTAAAAATAAGATAGACAATTACTGTCAAGTAAGTTAACTATGGCACTGTTAGCAACGAGACCCTAGAAGGTAGGTTCCACAAAGTAAGTGGAAGGAATTTTATCCTTTGTACAAACTGGCACCTTTCGTTCACAAAATGTGAAAATCATATTGCAAGCCTACATATAGAGTGTATATGTCTGATTGGTGCGGGTAATGTCCAGCGTCATGTTTGTGAGATTAGCGACACTGAGGGAGAAGGAGAGGCTGAAGACTGCTGGCTGCACGCAGCAGCTCGACTCGAACGCCACCAAGAGGGTCCCCGAGCTTGACGTCTGCCACTGCCGACAGTGTCACATGTCCTCAGTTCAAGAGACACTGCGGAAATGTTTGGAATGTAACATACAACGCTGGGGCACAATATGGTGATCTGGGATCGCATATAGGAGGTGAAAATTTCTTGCACCAGCAGGAGTCAGCCCAGTTACCTTGGAACCGAGCGAACCCACACAGGCGTGTGTTAGCGGCTTCGGCTACAGAGCAGGCGGCCATTCTTATCTTAACTTTGGTGATAAATTGCTTGCGGTTCCACACAACCCAAGTCTGACAATTCCAGTTTTCGGCGCGATAACTCCCATTCGATGCACGGTGCGCTATTAGTAAGAGTCTTATCGCTAGCAACGTTCGCAGATGTTCAGAAAATAGCTGCATCGAACAAAATGCAAATTACTGCGTCATTAAGACGCATTACGGTATGAATATGGTAATTGCTCTGGTACAATTTCACTGCCTCAATGGCCTGTTTCAGATAGCGAAGTGACCATTCTTGGAGAAATTCAGTAAAACACGGCGCCGAATAGGGCACAAGAGGTAATTCCTAATCTTATAATGGACCATAGGAAGAAGGTGAGCAATCATCTTGACATGCGTTTAAATCACTTTCAGAGCACTATCGCTCAAATTAGGAGACTAAAGCGGAATTCGTTGACTTAAGAACAATCTGCAGTAGCATCCATAGATCACCTTAATTATAACATTCAGTCAATGTAACGCTTATTATAAGTGTTATAAGTGGAGAAGAGGAAACTTATGGACTCGATTCCTGCAACTCCGTGTATGCCGGAGTAGGTTAACTGCATACAAAGATCTGCCCGCTAAATCCCTTGTTATAGGGATAACTATGTGGTTGCATTTTTCTTTTCTCTTGCGCTAATACTGATGTTTTGTATATAGGTTTTCGGTAAGATAGGCTACTGTAGTAGTGATACTTTCGTCATCACCCCACCTTGAGAACTATCCAATGTCATAATATTTTTGTTGAGCCCTGTCTGGAAATTAATTTAGTGCTGATTGATTTATCATACTACATTGCTTCACAAGCTAATTTGTATTAGTTCAGTTTATCCAATAGCTACAGTCAATAATACATGAAAAGATTAGATCTGCGAGCTGCAGGACTGTAATTAATGTATGTTACAACTGCTGTTTTCTACGTAATGTTTTATATTTCGGACCGCACCAAAGTACATTGTAGTTATCGTTTATTGAATTTATTCTGAACCTATTCACATCTATTCATCACCTACTGACAATTAAAAACAGGATAATATGCCCATTGTACTAATGAAAATTCTGACGGACTCGTATCTAAGTGTTGGTTATTATTTGAGGACAAATTTAATGCTGACTGACAAACTCTTTCTTGCGTACGTAAGCGTATTTCATTACAAAGAGGTGGATCCTGGTATCCTGATAGGCAGTGTCTACACTCGGGAGCATACAGGTCTTAGCCATTGCTATCTATGACTGTGGTCTAAGCCGAACTGGAAATCTGGTGTTAGTAGCAATGAGTCCAAGAGACTCATTGCTTTCACCCATGGTCCTTGGCTTGAGTGACTTTCCAGTGGACATCAAATTGTCTCACTTCAGCGCTTGGAAAGAAAGATTCCTATCTGTGTCTCCTCTCTCGCTGGATTCTATAAATTTCGCCCTAGATGCTTTCTTATGTCTCGTTGGCTGCCTAAGAATTTTCTATCGAGTAGTTTAATTATTTGTTAGTGACTTAGGTTGCAGTTGTGTAACGCCCTCTTTTCCGACACTGAAAGGACCACTCCCCTCCCAAAAGTGGTCGTTTCTACACGCATTTCAGTTCTGAGTAATTCTTAGTTTGGCAGCATCTTCGAGTCCCCAGATTCACAGGTTGCAGAAGACCGAATGCTTAAAAGCAAACATTCCAGGATTTGATTCACTCAGCCTTTTTGTACTAACTTTATAATTTTACAGGACGACCCCGGCATTTACTCTAACATATTTGGTGAAATCACAAGAAACCTCTATCTCACTGGCCATATGAGGACATTAATTACTGTGCTCCTTCATGCGAGTGTAGTGCATTACTAGTCTACTACTCTGCTGTGTGGAGGTGCAGAGAAAAGATTCACTGAGTAACAGGTATGTTTCACAGCGTTTATTAGAACTTACTGTGCAGATGAAATTTGTGTGAGAAACATCCTAGACAGCATTTCGAATACTGCTTTATCAGACTGCAAAAGAAGCATCATTCACTATCGCAAATGTGGAAACGTGTAGTGAATTTTTTTTTGTAACGTGGAAACAGACACTTCAGAGACACATATTTTTTTTTAAAAAAAAGAAAATTATCTTCCAAGCACTGCTACAACCACTGAAAGTATGTGCTAGGAAGTAGGCACCGTCTAACTACCTGCAGAAGACCGCAAATCCTACACATCTCTCAACTGTTTTTGTGGTTGTAGGAACCTGGAATGCATTTTCGCAGTGACATGTGTTTCTTATCCTTTAAAGATAGTTTATCAGCATATGAATTTTCGAGACGTGTATCAACTCACAATAGCAAAATTTAAATTATATTACCGTTAGACAACGTGGAAAACGTCAGAGGCAAAGTATAAGTGGCAGTATTGAGAGTACTTCTGTAGAAGAGAACTGGAATATAATGAAGAAGGAAGTAATTTGCCCCTGATCATGACATATTAGGTATAGTGAAGAAGCCATGAAGTATATACAACAATATCATAAAACAGCTTTACTGTTGGTAAAACAGGCAAGCCATAAAGGAAGATTAAATGTAACTTCCGAGAAGTAAAATGTGGCGGCATTAACCTACAAGGCAGATGCAGAAGCAGATACAGAAACCTCTATTAAGTAACGAACACAGTGCAGACGGATGTCTTGAGTACAGGGAAGCCCTTTATCACGGAGTGAGGGGTAATGCAAGAAGAGGAGGAACTCTGTGTGAACGAACTCGATGATGCAGTAATACGATCGAAATTTGACAAGCACTGATAGGTATGAGCTCAAAGAAGTCTGCATCACTCCAGGAGATACTTTTGGAATTACTAAAATATGTTAGAAATGTAGGTAGTGATGTAGAAGGATATTCGAGTTGTTCTCAAATATCTCTGAAACGAGTGAAGTACCATCAGGTTTACAGAAACAATTATCACTACAAAAGAAGGTAAGTACGGATTAACGCGAAAACTTTCAAACACTGTTATAAGTTACAGTTGTGAACTGCCCACTAGAATAATATAGAGATGAGTAGGAAGGAAGCTTGAACAAGAAATGGATGAAGACCTGTCTTAGCTGGTCCTTATTGTTAGAGGGCCCACAGAACACCCTTTCAGAAACGCAGAGAGAAAAATCGTCAGCGGACAGAAACAGTAACAGATTTTCCAAATAAACACGGAACTACTTCACCAGACAACATGTGACAGTGTTCCACCAATGGGAACTCATATGACTGCTGTAGCAACCCGCTGACCTGGCTTTATAAGCACGGCTAGCCCGTCAGACCGGCAGTGAGTAACAACGGCTAGGAATAGCTCCGACCAGTATTTACGCCTGCCCTAGCCTTCTATTGACTTGCCGTAGTCTTGTAGTAGTACGTTGTATTTTGTAGAGTAGTCTTGATCAGTATTTTCTTCCATTGTCTTGTTTCCTTACCTGTTTTGCTACCGCAGATTTATGGATTCTTTTGTCTCTTCTGCGTTTAAAACTTAGTGATGCCAAGAAGACGTTTTTCTTTAATTGTAATAAATTGTTCTTCCCTGCCGTTTGCAGGACACTGCAGGCATTGGCGACGAGGATGGGATTTTTATTTTCGAACGAAATGACCTCCTCTGAGGAGCTTCTTCAGTCCTTGGTGGAAACTCTACATCAGATTCAGGCAACGCTCACACGTTCAGAAATTCGCTGTTACTCGCCAGCGTTGCAAGAAGTAGCTCATGGGTCGACTATATCTCAGGTAAATTGAACACGTCGCACATGGCTCCACCGGCGTTTCTGGCTTTCGATAGGTCTGTCGAACCATGGTCAAATTATATCGAACGGTTGGAACGACATTTACTGGCACGTGGGATACACGTGAAAATCAAAGTCGGTGTTTTTTTTTCAGCGACAGTTGGTCCACAAGTTGTTGTTGTTGTGGTCTTCAGTCCTGAGACTGGTCTGATGCAGCTCTCCGTGCTACTCTATCCTGTGCAAGCTTCTTCATCTCCCAGAACCCACTGCAACGCACATCCTTCTGAATCTGCTTAGTGTAGTCATCTCTTGGTCTACCTCTACGATTTTTACCCTCTACGCTGCCCTCCAATACTAAGTTGGTGATCCCTTGATGCCTCAAAACATGTCCTACCAACCGATCCCTTCTTCTGGTCAAGTTGTGCCACAAACTTCTCTTCTCCACAATCCTATTCAGTATTTCCTCATTAGTTATGGGATCTACCCACCTAATCTTCAGCATTCTTCTGTAGCACCACATTTCGAAAGCTTCTATTCTCTTTGTGTCCAAACTATTTATCGTCCATGTTTCACTTCCATACATGGCTACACTCCATACAAATACTTTCAGAAATGACTTCCTGACACTTAAATCTATACTCGATGTTAACGAATTTCTCTTCTTCAGAAATGCTTTCCTTGCCATTGCCAGTCTACATTTTATATCCTCTCTACTTCGACCATGATCAGTTATTTTGCTCCCCAAATGGCAAAACTCTTTACTACTTTAAGTGTGTCATTTCCTAATCTAATTCCCTCAGCATCACCCGACTTAATTCGACTACATTCCATTATCCTCGTTTTGCTTTTGTTGATGTTCAACTTATATCGTCCTTTCAAGACACTATCCATTCCGTTCAACTGCTCTTCCAAGTCCTATGCTGTCTCTGACAGAATTACAATGTCATCGGCGAACCTCAAAGTTTTTATTTCTTCTCCATGGATTTTAATACCTTCTCCAAATTTTTCTTTTGTTTCCTTTACTGCTTGCTCAATATACAGATTGAACAACATACAGATTGAACAACATCGAGGAGAGGCTACAACCCTATCTCACTCCCTTCCCAACCACTGCTTCCCTTTCATGTCCCTCGACTCTTATAACTGCCACCTGGTTTCTGTACAAATTGTAAATAGCCTTTCGCTCCCTATATTTTACCCCTACCACCTTCAGAATTTGAAAGAGAGTATTCCAGTCAACATTGTAAAAAGCTTTCTCTAAGTCTACAAATGCTAGAAACGTAGGTTTGCCCTTCCTTAATCTAGCTTCTAAGATAAGTCGTAGGGTCAGTATTGCCTCATGTGTTCCAACATTTCTACGGAATCCAAACTGATCTTCCCCGAGGTCGGCTTCTACTACTTTTTCCATTTGTCTATAAGGAATTCGCGTTAGTATTTTGCAGCTGTGACTTATTAAACGGATAGTTCGGTAATTTTCACATCTGTCAACACCTGCTCTCTTTGGGATTGGAATTATTATATTCTTCTTGAAGTCTGAGGGTATTTCGCCTGTCTCATACATCTTGCTCACCAGATGGTAGAGTTTTGTCAGGACTGGCTCTCCCAAGGCCGTCAGTAGTTCCAATGGAGTGTTGTCTACTCCAGGGGCCTTGTTTCGACTTAGGTCTTTCAGTGCTCTGTCAAACTCTACACGCAGTATCATATCTCTCATTTGGTCTTCATCTACATCCTCTTCCATTTCCATAATACTGTCCTCAAGTACATCGCCCTTGTATAGACCCTCTATATTGTTTAATTCAACAGTTGAAACTTGAGCAGTCCCTTCGAGATCTCTCACTTACATTAAGGGCGGCCTTTTTGAGTACTCTGACGTACAAATACACGTCACCTCCGCCCGTCAGACTTCTTATTCTTGTCGAAAGTCTCCAGGTCAGACTAATCGGGAGTGGATGACGACGCTCCAGGGCCTCTCCCGCAGTTGTAAATTCCGGTGCTCCAACGTCGCCTGCAAGCAGTCTAATGCCTCTTCGTTGATTCGCGGTGTGGGAGTGTTTCACGCACCAGACGAAGGTCTTTGGGCTGATAGTCTGAAGTTGAAAGACCCGTCCCTCGAGACCTGTCTGTCTATCATTCGTGTGTTTGAACAGTCTCACCGGCTGCAGCCGCCCCATCCTGATTAAGCAGTTTTCGCGGCTTGCCAGTTGCCTAGCGCCGAGTGGGGGCCTCGTCGATCCCCTGGCCCACTCCGTGACAGGAAGTCTTTCACCTGGCTTTCCAGACTCACCAACGGTCGGAGTGCCCCCACCCGCGAGCAAGATGCCTTGCTGCCATGAGTATAACCACCATACAGCGAGACCTTCAGAGCGGGTGGTCCAGATTGCTATACACACTGGTAGCTCTAATACAAAGTAGCACACCCTTTTGCATTGATGCATGCTTGTATTCGTCGTAGAACATGATGGCTTTGCCGTCAGGGTTCCACCGACCCATAACCCTTAGGTAGCGGTAGCAGGACATTTTTCAACATTTCCGTTAATATCGTTCAAATGGCTCTGAGCACTATGGGACTTAACTTCTGAGCCCATCAGTCCCCTAGAACTTAGAACTACTTAAACATAACTAACCTAAGGAGATCACACACATCCATGCCCGAGGCAGGATTCGAACCTGCGACCGTAGCGGTCGCACGGTTCCAGACTGAAGCACCTAGAACCGCTCGGCCACTCCGGCCGGCTTTCCGTTAATACTTCATATGGAAAAATTCGATAATTACCTACATCGAGCATGTTAGGCAAAAAATATGGCCCAGTCAGATGGTCTTGAATAATATCAGCCCCCACATTTATGAAAACATCCGTCGATGGTAGAACAATGGAGTTGTCCAGGCACTGTTTAGCTGTACTGAGAACAAGGATAAACATATAACACAAATAAAAAAAGGTTTGCATCACCTCTGTTCCGAGAGTTCCGGAACCTGTACAGAAAATTGGAGTAGAGATCAACATAACCCTGATTTCTCCCCTTTTTATTGCTCATGAAAACCGCCACACAGCGAGACCTTCAGAGGTGGTGGTCCAGATTGCTGTACACACCGCTACCTCTTAATACACAGTCGCACACCCCCTTGCATTGATGCATGCCTCTATTCGTCGTGGCAGTAGAAGCCCTTGGGCGGCTTGAGCGAGGCATGTCATCAACAGTTCCTATCTCTCTGTATCTCCCCCCTGTTCGAACAACATCGCTCAACATCTCTTTCGTTCACTCCGAGACGCCTGCGCACTTCCCTTGTTGAGAGCCCTTCCTGGCACAAAGTAATAGTGCGGACGCGATCGAACCGCGGTGTTGACCGTCTACGCATGGTTCAACTACAGACAACACGACCTGTGTACCTCCTTCCTGGTGGAATGACTGGGGCTGATCGGCTGTCAGACCTCCTCCGTGTAATATTCGCTGCTCATGCATGGTTGTTTACATCTTTTGGCGGGTTCAGTGACATCTCTGAACAGTCAAAGGGACTTTGTCTGTGATACATTTCCACAGTCAACGTCTATTTTCAGAAGTTCTGGGAACAGGGGCGACACAAAATTTTTTTAACGTGTGTATTTAACATTTTATTAGAACACTTCATGGTAGGTCAAAACAAGAAAGATATTATTTCCATAAACGTAAAAACAGTGAGAATTACGATTCTATACAAAACGGAACTTGAAACGTCTTGTATGCAGTGTGTTTAAGTGAGTCACGTAGCAGAGATAAGTGGTGCGTTGATCAGGGTGCGAGAGTGAATCTCACAGTGAATAAAAATGGGCCGAAAATCACAGCGAACAATGTCAACACGCGTGTGTGGCAGAGAATAGGACGGAAATCCCAGTGTTGTGTTCTGGAGAAATTGATTTAACAAAAATAGTTGGAAAGACTTTCTGTGTTCAGAGAAGAAAGTTGAATGTGGTCTAGAACTAACAACAAGTTAACTATTTTATGAGGTTTCAGAATTGCAGTCGGATCATGTTGACTTATTGCCACAATATTTCTGCTGGCAACCGTTCAATCATCTTCAATGAGAGTCCGCTGCAGGAGACTGCTAGTTCTAGATGTCGTAGCAAAAATTAGCGCGCAGGCACATGCGCACTGGCGGCTGTCACAGGAGCGCCCTCTATCGAAATCTGCGCCATTTGCAAATACTGTTCCACTTGTAGCGTGCAGGCGCATGCGTAATGTCCAGTCTCTGGTGAAATACGCGCTCTCGGCGCCAGACGCAATCGTTAGATGTCGCGAGACGTGTCATTATGAATACAATGTTTTCTCTCAGAAGAAATTAAAGAGATCGCCGAGCCCAAGTCCTTCCAGTTGAAAGCCGTCGTCACCACTTGTAAGATCTTGTGCTAGACGTATTTACACAGACGTATTTATTTAATTATTAGATCCCTAGATCCAAAAAGCATCTCCCGGGGCCAGGATTTTTGTGGCAGAATAATCCATACATTATATTGCGGCAATACAACGCTCAGCTACGGCCCACTCACTGGGCTGCGAAAGATGAGTGTTGCGCTTATGTTCAGCGCACCTTTCGTGTACTGTGCGTATCGTCTCACCAATCTGTGACCAGACTGTCAGAACATACGAACTCAGCTGACTTGATAGTGATCACGGCAATATTTTTAACTAGAATCAAGAACTACGGATGTTTATGGAATGATTACTGAATCTAATGGCATATAGGTTTAAGCCAATAATGCAAAGGATCTTACAAAAATGAAAAGTTGGTGCTGTTGAAGAACTGAAGAGTGAACGTAATTGTTAGTAAACAAAATTGTCTGGAACGAAATGAAGACAAGCAAACAAGAAAGTCTTTTCTGTACAAAAGCACAGGAGCTACTAAACCACTTGAGGCTATACACACAAGTTTTTCTCAGCCAAAGAAAGTTATATCATTAGGTGGTACAAAGTATTTTCTCATTCTGGAACAAGTGGATACCCAATGGAATTTATGAACTTCCTGAAGAAAAATGGCGACAGATGTGAAAAATCTGAAGAAATTCCAAAACTAGCAGACAAGCTTCATCAAAAGAAATCGGAGCAGTGAGAACAGTTAATGGGAAAGAATTCTGTTGTGTGAGGTTTGACATTATGTTGAAAAACATGGGATTATATATTATCTGAATAAAGGTTACACCGCAGACCGAAGTACTTCAGCAGCAAGTTAGAACAAAACTATAATACAAGAGATAAGACGTTTACTATTTGACAGTAAACTTGATTAAAGAGTTCAGGTTCAAGCTGTTAATAGCGCAGTATATTTGGAAAGTAGGTGAATGAGTTCCAATTTGGGGAATAAGAATCATCTATGAAGTGTGGAAAGGCAAGAAACCAAACATTAGTCATTCCAGAATAATTAGAAGCAAGATCATGACGCAAATTTCCAAAGTTAAAAGAACAAAATGGAAAAAAGAGCAAAGGCATGGCCTTACGGGCTATAGCGACACCACAACCGGCTACAGACTTCACGATACTGTAGCAAATGACCTAGTGGTAAGCAGAGATGTGACTATAGCGGATAATAGTAACGAAGCAGAAACTGAAATAAAGACTCACTAATTAATGATAGTTCTGGAAGAGAAAAAGGAAAAAAATAGAGAAGTCTGATTCTGTGTCAAGAGAAATCTGACATGATGCTTCATAAAACTTAGTTAAGTTGGTTCATATGGCTCTGAGCCCTATAGGACTTAACGTCTGAGGTCATCAGGTCCCTAGAACATATAACTACTTAAACCTAACTAACCTAAGGACATCACACACATCCATGCCCGAGGCAGGATTGGAACCTGCGACCGTAGCGGTCGCGCGGTTCCAGACTGTAGCGCCTAGAACTGCTCGGTCACACTGGCCGGCGCTTAGTTAAGTCAAAGAACAAAACTCATAATACAAAAGATCTTGCTTCACAGAAAGATGAAGTGAAAAAGGTTAGAGGATCACAAGGCCAGTTCAGTAAAGCGGAAGAATTTATAATTGTGGGACTTACGTTTCTGCTGGGACTAAGCCAAATGGAGGACCCAACACCCAATTAGAAGACCCTATCCAGACATGGTGCAGAAGAATGGAGACACGTTTTTTATGAAGATTCACAAGCTTGTAAGGACAACGACCCTTGCAAAGTCGCAAACCTTCCAAAAAGTACAAGCGTTGTGGAGTGTAAATGGGCGTTCAGGAAGAAAATCATCGCTGGAGGTAAAGTGCAGCATCATGTTAGGTTGAAACGTCCCCTTTGAACAATTATACAAGACTGTGCTTAAACTGACACACAATATCTTTAGCGCAACGCAATCTGACTTCCAAAAATCCCTACGAAAGAATGGCCCTGACTAGCATTAACCTATACGTTTCACAAATCACTTACCGCACAAAAATCTTCGTTACTCAAGCTACTGCAATACAGCGAGCACCACTACTGCCAGCTAAATAAAATATTCAAACTACTGACGGCACTAACTACTGATAGGCATAGTTAGCAAATGAAAGATTTTAATAGACAACAAACAATGTATTTACCTCACTAGTCATAATATATATAGCAGTTCATGACACCAATTCTTACAAATTTCAAAACTCCGCCATCTCTCTCCCCACGTCCACCACTGCTGGCGGCTCACCTCCAACTGCGCTACGCTACGCGCTGTTCACATCCAGCTGCCGCTGCCCAACACTACAATGGCAGACAACAATGCAAACCAGCCACAGACCGCACATGGCACAGCCAGTGATTTTCATACAGAGCGCTACGTGGCGGCGACGTTACCAATAAAAAAACCTAAACAGCCTACTTACATAGCCCCCATGCTCCCCACAAAAAAATTTACAAATTTTTTGGGCAGTGTCCAATACAGATTTGAAAATTTTTTTCATAATTACAATAACAAAGAAATGAAATGCACACACTTATCGATACAATGTTGGTCAAAAGCTAAAATTTTCTCACAGTCCATAAAGACAGTCCTGATCATTCATCAAAGTAAAATTGCAGTGTTTTTCTCAAAGTCTGAGTAGTAAAAGAAAATGCACACAGAAGTAGTGGATTTCCATGCAGTCTTGAAGAAAAGAAGTAGCGTTGTCCTTCCAACGGAAAGACAGTGCTGACTCTTGACATGCAGACAGGTAATGGGCCACAACAGAGCAAACCCACAGCAGAGTCAGTCGAAGTTTTAAAGAATATTGTTAGGTAGGTCGTCACAGAGTAGACCCATTGTAGTTCTGGTAGAGATTACGGTATTGGTGGGCCACCAGAGATGCAGACCCACTGCACTCCTTGTAGAAATAATGGTATTGGTGAGTCATCAAAGGTGTAGACCCACTGTAGTCCTTGTAGAGATAGCCAGTAGCCATCTGTTGCGACTGTGCAGGCGCACAATCACCATTGAAGAGTCTTGTGGATAATATAGCAAGCCCATAACCACCACTTGTGCACTCACAAAAATTGTTTTTGAAATGTCCTTACAACCAGCAATGCTGTTACCCAGTCCCTTACTGAATTATTAACACACGTGCAAACACTATCAGTCCCTACTTCTCACATATTGTCCATATACTATGACCAACAGAAACGTGTGCAGTGAAATGTAATATACAAGTTACTTAATTTGATGAACTGGTGTCAATTACAATTTTATAACATAAGAATACAATAACAAAGGTACAAAATATATCACTAAAGAACATAAGAATACAGATAACATTTGTAGTAGTACAGGCTTTACAAAATAATCGAAATAGCAAATACATCAGTGTTACAAAAATTACGACATAAGTACATACATAAAGTTCAGAATAACTTTTGAAACATCAACTTCACACATGAGCATTAGAACAAAACAGAATAAATAATGTGTAAACATCTTTACAAAGTAAATAACATGTTATTAATGCAAATTATATTTGAGGATAACAGTATTCCTCATCATAGTGAATGTAGCTTAGTATTAGAAAAATTCTGCAGCAAACGTCTTATCAGATAAACATATAAAGACCGGTAGAACATAAATACACAAGGGTACACAAACACACAGTGGGATAACAGAAGGAAAGTACAGGGTTTGTTTTCAGTGTAACATTTGGTACTGCAGTCCAACTCAAAACTCCATTCTGTAGATCTTTCGTCATATCTCAACATTTGTTTCCACCAAAAATATCCTATCCAAGCATGATTTCTGTATTTTGCTCACATCCTCTTTCAAAAATAGTTTTTATCCACTGTACACTACTTTTGTGGCCATACCATTTTCTTATAGCTTCTCAATGCATTTCTTCCAATTCATCATAGTTAGTTTCTTATATAGTCTACCCCCTCTTAAGCTAACTTAAATCTACTGAGCTCAGATGCTAAACTAAGGGACGAGGCAATGATGCAGCACAAAACAATCAATACAAACAGCAATGAAAAAAAATGCAAGTAAGCAAAGCAAGCAGCAATAAATGTAATAACTTATACCTAAACATGACAAAGCTGAAGCAGAAATAATATTACAGTAAAAATGTGTAATACCTATGTCACACCTTAACACTAGAGTGATGCATCACTAGAACATACGCTAGCAGATAAGTTACCAAATCGTAAAAAAATTATTTTTGCAATTCCTGTGAAGGGAAATGTCTATTTGTGCTCTCTTTTCCAAGAAAGTACATCATAAAATGATTCGTTACTGGGTCTGTAGATAGAAAATAGTGATATTAGTACATCTATAAAATTTTATTTTAACCAATGCTGCAGTGCAGATAGAAACTGGATATTAAACAAAATGAGCAATCTCTCAGCTAGAAAGACAATAGATATAAAATGTTTCTCATCTTTTAATTTCAGTAAATATCACAAATTAAGAACTCTACAGTGTAATCATGTTTTGAAGTTTGAGGGTGTCGTATTTACGACGCTATCTACAAAGGAATGTCAATAGCGAGGATAATGGCTTTTTGTTTTACCTGTGCCTCTGAAACGCACACACTAATGGCTTTTCTCCCTGTCGACTGTCGCACAGCTGGGTGCCCACGACGCATTATGTGCAGGTGGTCACTTACCTTTCTTACTGAAATATTTACGACAGCAGTTTCCGCTACAGTTACAGTCTCATATAAAAATATTTTCACAGGTTGAGAATTTGCGTTACAAATCTGTAGAAACAAAATACTTTAAATATAATAGTGTCCAAAAACTTTTCGCCAGCATAGTGATACATTCACGCACATACACACATTTCATAACTCTTAAAGTACGATTCTCGGTTTCCAACATCCTTTTTCACAAATCAGAGTCCCTAACCACTACTCATTATTCCTTACCTTATTACACATATACATATTCGTCGACACTTCTTCAATATTTTATCATAACAGATGTGTAGCATAACCAAATAACTCATACAGCATCAGCTTAAACATACCTCAGCCGCATAATTCACATCGTCGTCGTAATAATAACATCATAACACCTCAGTCAAATCTCAAAAACGTCATAGCTTTTTGCAATAATTTCTAAACCTAAAAAAAATATTCTCTGCTCATTTCAATAGTGTCATCTACCTCAAACGTACTTTAAAAATCATGATCCCATACAAAATATGTCATTCCAAGCTCTCATAGTATCACAATGGTTCCAAAAAAATATGAACAGTTCACAAAGTACAGACAAAATACAATTTCATAAGTGTGAACTTATCCACCTGCATAATTGCGTAAACATGTGTCACTGACGTAGTAAAAAAATGTTTGTTTCTCTGTCAAATAATCAGATAGCTGTGTAATTCTGTGTTAGAGAAATATGGTACCGATGTGTAAAACTGTATAAGCAAATACCATATTAGCTAGGGCTCCTTGTGCTTGCTACACACATGGTACACAAAGTAAGCGTGTACCCCCCTGAGGAATAATGTAATTATATCCTCAGGTGTTACAGATTGCAGCAATGGAATGAAATGTATCACAGAAAACCTTTGTATCATTGTACTTCAAATATCTTTAAAAATAAATGTTTTAAGTACAAAATTAATCACTCAAATACGTCGTGTAGCGATAAACTGTGCGTCTTGTTGTAAGATAATTATGTGGAAGTGTCGTAGTTATCGTCCTCTGTAAGCAAAGTTCTGCTGAAGTCAATGTACTTACCTCGTAATAGAGGAAGTGAATTGCTTTGCGTATAAATATCTTACTTATTACGCTTATTGCCGTGATGAAGACAGTACTATGCTGTAACGTATTGTTGTGCTACAGAAAAGGCTGTCTCATTGTAGCTATACCACAAACGTTACTACTAAGACATGTTTTACTTTCCAGAAAAATTCAGAAAAACTGTGCAGATATAAAACAGATACACAACAAAAGCACTATGTAAATTGTGTCACACATTAGTAGCGTGGTGATATAATCGTGTAGCTATCAAAGAAACCAAATGCTAAGTCATCTTTAATCTCACAGAAAGTACTTCAAATAAAGAATGTCTTTTCAACTAAACCAAAATGTTGCATTAAAAGCTCATTAACAGTATATGTTCTAAGTATGTAAGCCTTATAGTCGTTACGTAATCGTGCAACTAACAAGCAAGAATATACAAATAACAACACTGTGTCGTCTGTTCACTATAACAATGCATTCTTAATTTCTGTTTAAATAAGTTCTCTTGGTTCTTGACTGGATAGTTAACTTCAAAACATTGATGAATGTTAACGGTTTATAAGTCTGACAAAGCATACTAGTAACGTGCAGTGAAAAATTTTATGGCAATGACTAAGTTAAAAAGCAGATTATATTTCAATAAACGGTTTTACATGTGAAATGTGGTGTCATCATTTACCCTTTCTAGTTCGCAGAGTTTTAACTTCAAAGCAATTATCATGTTGTGTACGTCGGTAAGGAACGCTGGAATTTTGCTCAAGGTTAGCTTATGTTATTTTGCTCTGAGCCAGCCGGCGCACGCGGCTGCCTGCGGTGCGAGTCATTGTCTGTCTCTTTGTTGGCGCGCGCCGTTATTGGCATTAGGAGACCTAACTTCTACAAATTCACCTTGCCGAGAGGGCCCTGCTATGTTTGAATCCCGCCAGTTCTGATGCAATTCAGGTCTGTCGTTACGATCATATCGTCTGTCGTCATGTTGGTAATTTCTGTAATTAATTTCTTGTCGGTCACGTGGTGGAGAATTTCTCCCTGAATCGTAACTGCGCGCTGGACCGTTGCGTCTGTAGTTATTCCGTCTCCCTTGATAATAATTATTTTGGTTCCCGTATTGTCTGTTTCTCTGATTGTCTCTGTGATATTCATTACTACGGAAATGCGATCTTTCTCTGTAACTATTACTCCGCCAGTGGTTGTCATATGGGTGGTGTCTGTTTTGGTTACGATTTGTGTTGTGAGAATGGCCTTGTCGTGTCCAGTTATTGTTTCTTTCATCGCGGAATTGCGACGGATGTGACCTGAGGTGATTGTTTTCCTGTTTTCGCATCCCGCGAATGTCTGTGTCAATTTCTAATTCTTGTAAGAGTCCCTCAAAAGCTTCAATGTCGTCTTTGCAACGTCCTGCCAAAATAATATGTCGTAAATGTTCAGGCAATTTCATTAAGCAAATGTGGATGAGTTCTGACGGGCTGTATGGGTTTGACAGGTACTGATTCTTGTGCAACATGTCTTCAAAATATTCCACAAGATTGGAAAATTCAGATTGTTCGAAATGTTTCATCATCATGATGCCATGTTTTACTCGGTCTTGTGTGGCTTGGGACCAATATGCTGAGAGGAAGGCGTGGTAAAATTCTCCTTCACTGTGGCAATCGTGAATGACCGATCGCATTCTTACAGCTGGTTCATTCTCTAAGTAGCCACACATAAATTCTAATCTGTGCTCTAGTGACCAGTTGGGGGGAAAACAATGAGAGAATTGATGGAGCCACGCTTGTGGATGAATGTCGTTGCCAGAATTCTTAAATGTTTTGAATTTACGTGTAGTAATGAACAGCTTATAGTCAAAATCATCGTGTCGGCGGGTCGCATATCGGTCATTGTTACGTCGTTTCGGCGGTTCCATCTCAAAATTCGGTGTACTTTGCCAGTTTCTTTCATAATCTCCAAAGTGCCCTGTGTTGTTATTTTGTGGCAGTTCCGTATTTTTATGTCCCTCTTCCCGTATTGGAGTGCGAGTGTCCTCTGAAATACGTAATTCTTGTATTACCTGTGTCAGCTGATCTTGTACTTCCCGGATTTCTCTTTGGTGTTGCGTATTAATTTGATTCAGATTTTGTTTGAATTTCCTAATTTGTTCGCACTCTTCTCTATCATTCAGATCATCATCTACCTTTGCAGATAAGTTGATGAACTCATCCGAAAGTTCGGCTACTCTCTCCGATAGTGAACACATTTCCTCAGTGTGTTTTTCTGAACCAAGTTTCAGAGCGTCCATTTGTGTTGAAATCGAATCTACTGTGTCCTTTAAGTTTTCCTGAGTTCTTGCAAGTTGCGTAACCGAATCGGTGGATGCAACTGAGTCCATTTTAGCTTGCAAGGTGTCGTGATTTTCACGAACAACAGTTTGCAATTCTTTTATGGCTGCTTCGTGATTCTGTAATGAGTTTTCATGCCGCGAAAAAAATAGGTTGAAAATGCTCACAAATTTGTGTTTTTACGTCATTACAGATTTTTTGACATTTCGATTCAATGTTATGTAACTCAGTAGTTAAATCTTCACGTGTTTGTTCAAGTGTGGTGTCTAACTTTTGAAGCTTTTGCTGTGTTTGTCTCTGATTTTGTTCCATTGTGTCTAACTTTTGAAGATTATGTTCCATTGTGTCCAACTGTTGCTGTGTTTGTCACTGATTTTGTTCCATTGTGTCTAACTTTTGAAGCTTTTGTTGTGTTTGTCTCTGATTTTGTTCCATTGTGTCTAACTTTTGAAGATTTTGTCCCATTTGTTTCTGATTTTGTTCAAGCGTTGTGTCTAACTTTTGTAGCCTTTGTCCCATTTGTTGCATTAACTGTAATAACAGTGCACTGGTGTCTGAAACATGTTCCTCAGTGCTTTTCGGCAGTGCATTTGAACCGGCAATATTCGCATTTTGAAAAGCAGAAAATGTGTCTTGATTTATTTGAGAAAATGGTGAGGACGCAAAATCTGAATCTACAGTATTTGCAAGATTGTGTCCTGTCATTTCGGAATCCTGAGGCGAGCTGTTGCCGACCGATCGATCGATAACGCTTCCCTGTTCACTAATTGTTTCACTGCCTACACCATTATTTGCAACCCGCTCCATTTCCCTATACACAATTACCAAATTACTACTTTGAACATTAGTTAATCCATTACATGGTGGCGCTAACACATTGCTTTCGTCTTCACTGTCATTTCTCAGTTTACTTTGGAGCCCAGTATTACGTTTTTCACACGCCATTCTTGTCACAATTTTTCACACGATAACACAGAAAAACACAATTTGAAGAACAAAAATAAGAGAACACATTAACATATCACTGAAAATAATATCTAGTTAATTGCAAGCGCAGCTGCGAAATACTTGGTGCAACTCTACATGCATGCCACAACTGTTTTACTGTACAACAATGAATGACTACAACTACAAAGGAAATTCTCTCTATGATTAAGTGCTAGCAATAAAAAAAATCTACATTAATTACACAAACTACAAGAAAAAATCAGAAGATTCCAGTGAGGTATGCTGCCAGGGTCGCCATATGAAACGTCCCCTTTGAACAATTATACAAGACTGTGCTTAAACTGACACACAATATCTTTAGCGCAACGCAATCTGACTTCCAAAAATCCCTACGAAAGAATGGCCCTGACTAGCATTAACCTATACGTTTCACAAATCACTTACCTCACAAAAATCTTCGTTACTCAAGTTACTGCAATACAGCGAGCACCACTACTGCCAGCTAAATAAAATATTCAAACTACTGACGGCACTAACTACTGAGGCATAGTTAGCAAATGAAAGATTTTAATAGAGAACAAACAATGTATTTACCTCACTAGTCATAATATATATAGCAGTTCATGACACCAATTCTTACAAATTTCAAAACTCCGCCATCTCTCTCCCCACGTCCACCACTGCTGGCGGCTCACCTCCAACTGCGCAACGCTACGCGCTGTTCACATCCAGCTGCCGCTGCCCAACACTACAATGGCAGACAACAATGCAAACCAGCCACAGACTGCACATGGCACAGCCAGTGATTTTCATACAGAGCGCTACGTGGCGGCGACGTTACCAATAAAAAAAACTAAACAGCCTACTTACAAGGTTAGTGGAAGAGGATTCACTCAGAAACGAAAAATTATTTGCAATGAAACCTCTTCTCCTACGGTGAGACATCCTACAGTTATACTTCTAACGGCGTTGTCTGTTGAGCAGTAATCAAGCATCAAACATCTTCTGATTCTTCAGCATCTCTAGGCGTACTTCGTGACGGGTGAGCGGCCAGATGTCAGTATCTAACAGGCACAATATTTCGGCAAGCAGTCACGGTAATATCATCAGGTGCGCTGACGACCTGACCACCTGGGAGCCGGCAAGGCGCTTTTATCTCTTCACCCCCTCACTCCGATCTGTCTCTCGTCTTTAAACCGGGATGTCCAGAAAGAGGAGCATTCAGTCCACTTCGACGTCCATGACAAAAGTGCTCTGGTGTATGGAACTGAGATGATCGGGAAGTCATTCAGCTAATCTCTTCCATGTGGTCAAATGACGTCGTCTGCATACCAGAAGAAACACATAGGTTTCCGTAGAGCTTGTTGCAGGGATTTCTCATCGAAAAGTTCCATACACATTCTGGCGACATCTGGCGAAAGTGGAGTCGCCGTGGCTACCTCTTCCATCTGCCCGTAGCAGCCACAATCGAAAAGAAATTATAGCGATGTCAAGACAGTGCAGGAAGGTTGGTTGTCTCTACGTCAGATTCTGGATAGATAACTGAAACTACGTTATAAATAAAGCAATACATAAAATAAGCCAAATGGTCCTATTAAAAACAATTATGGTGGGGGATTTTGGTTCTGGTAGATACGTAGAGATGAAAACATTAAGACAAGATCGGAAAGAAACCAGCAGACAGACTGAAAACTTAAAAAAGAAAAGCTTGACACCAACTTGGGAAGGGTCAGAAATTTTCTCCAGTGACTGTGCAGAAATCTGGAGTCAGAGATGTGTCATTATTTGTAATTTTCCGAAACGAACTTGATAATTAAGACCCTAAAATAGGGAAGCGTAATTGGTGTAATGTAGCGTGGATTTAATTATACAGGAAATAGGTAAGAGGCGTCCAACCACACCGGTAATTTTCTGACTCGTTGTTGAACGGTGGCTGCACTGAGTCACTTCACCAGAGATTGCGCCAAAGAGTATGATTCCGCCACCTCCACTGGGCAGTTGTAGTTCAGAAGTTGCCGTGGACAGTAGTAGTTCAGAAGTTGCCGTGGGCAGTAGTAGTTGAGAGGATGTCGATAGCAGTACTAGTTGAGGGCATGTCGTGTGCAGTTATTGTTCTGTTGGGCGAGACAGCAGATGCTGTTCGATTGGGGATGTTGTAATGATCACGGTGTATTTTTCGTCAATATATATGGAGGTAACAAAAAAATAGTTTATTTCAGATTTCCTAAATAACAATGCCTCTTGGTTACAGGTTCACTCAACAAAGCATCTGCCTTGTGTTTATGTATTAGACTTGTATTCTGGTTTCTGTGTGCAATTATAGTATTTCTGGTTTTTTTATTACTTTATTGTAAATGGAGTTTAAAATATCTTGTCGTATTGAGGAAAAACCGTGCCATATGTGTACGTCGAATCACACTTCCACACACAGAACAGTTACACTTGTGCTTTGTTGTTTTGTAGCTTTTATAGTTGCTGGGGAATTAATTAATCAATTGTGTTAACGGAAATTTCCTATCACTCTTTGTTGTTATTCTATGCAGTCAGATTGCATACTAATACTACTCAGGGCCAACCGGTTACGAGTCTTCGTAATCGGACACACACCTACTAAAATTATTTGCATTTTATTTAATTAAGCCCCCATGCACGTGGCGACCACTGCTTCGGATCGTCCCTTCGAATTCTTTTGATAGTAAAAATAGCAGACAGTAGGATTGTTGCAGTAATTTGAAGTTTAGTAATTGTAGTCTATATTACATGTGTAGATTTGGTAATTGAACATTTGTAGTTGTCTTTTTATTCTTCTAATGGTATTTTTGCAGAATTTAATTTTTGATGTCTCGTATACAGTTTTGACAATTTTGTGCAATTATGAAGGTTCTAATTGTTCGTTAATCGTGTTTGTCGGGAAGCATTTCGTGTGAATGGTATTGTTGGTGATGAAGTGTTATATTGTGTGTAATTTTTGTATAGTGACGAGTTTTGTATGTTTTGTAAATGATTACGCGATCGATGAAAAAGGCAAAAATGATGGATAGTCAGAATGACGAAATTGTTAGCATGGCGAACTCGCCAACACAGGAGAACAGTATGATGAATAATGAAGTAGAAAATAATTTAATAAGTAGGGAAAATAGTCCGGAACCAGTTCAAAGTTTTTCACAATTGGAAAATTTTCAGAATATGAGATTAGCGGCAGAAGATTCTGAAATAGTATCGAACACTGATAGCTTTACGGCTATGCCGAAGGAAGTTAGTTTTATGGGAAATGTTAGGGGTGAAAAGAATTTCGAACCAGTTAATATGGAGCAGTTGATGGGTGCTATATTAAATTTGGGATCACAGATGGGAACTTTGGCAACACGGTTAGACTCACAAATAGGAACAATTAAAACTGAGATGGGAACAATGGAAACACGGCTAGACTCACGAATAGGGATATGTTTTAAAAACATGAAAGATGAATTAAAGAAAGAAATTAGAGAAGAGGTACAACCGATTTTGAATGCTCACAATAATAGATTAATTTCAATATAAATCAGACAAAAGAAACACGATAGAGAACAGGAAGAAAGAGATCGCGTGATAGTACAAAAATTTTCAGAGTTAAATTGACAACGTGCACACGATAAGGAAGAAATATTTGAAAGAATCGAGGAACCAGTACCAAATGACAGAATAAATAACCTAACACAACAATATGAAATGTTAACTACTAAATGTGTCAATACTGAAACTCGAGTCGCGACACTTACGGAAGACATAAATAAACAGAAAGAATAAATAGGTGAATTATCGGAAAGAGTTGAGGAGATTTCAGATAAATTGACAAATCTTAGTTTAAATGGGGACAGAGATTCAGATGATACAACTCCATTGCCATTTGCAGAAACCGAAGAGTACCAGAACATAAACAAACACGGTGAAAATGAAGGAAAATTTAATGAACGCGTTAAAAGGGAATTTGAGGCGTTACGAAAGCAAGTTAAAAAAATTGAAAGCAAAATCGTAGGTAATGACAGTAGAAGAAATTTGGAATCATCGATAGCAGCGGGTTTTGCTGAAAATAATTTACCAGGCGCGCGAGCTTCACAATAATCGACATTCGGACGGGGACAGAGGCGGTAGGTCTTCGTCGCCACGAGGCGAAAACTTTGACTATAAACACTTTTTAACTGTTCGGAAATTTAATATCTTTCGCAATTCTAAGAATGACATACATCCATGTTCATGGTTACATCAATTTATGTACGCACTTCCACCAAACTGGCCACTAAGTCACAAACTGGAATTTATGTGTGGATATTTAGAAAACGAACCGGCGACGCGCATGCGCGCACTTATTAGAGATTGTGATAATTTAAATGATTTTTATCATGCATTTCTATGGGCATATTGGTCCGAAAACACGCAAAACAGAGTCAAACATAGTCTTATTATGCAGCGTAATTTTTAACAGTCTGAGTTTCGCGCGCCAGCAGAATACTTTAAAGACATGATCCGAAAGAATCAGTTCCTTTCCAACCCTAATAGCCCGACTGAATTAATTCGCATTTGCTTAACTAAGCTGCCACAATTGATAAGACAAATTGCTTTAGCCGGAAGATGTAAAGACTGAAAGGGTACAGTACCGCCCGACATTGAAAATAGGTACAACATTTTTCGTAATTCTTGTCAGAACAACATATTTTTTGTAATAATAACTCAATTTCACTTAATACGCTGAAGCCGGATACCAGTGTAGGAAAGAATGACAATTTATTTATTTAATTGATCACACGTGCACTCCCACAAAATAAATCCCTACATCCTATTTGGTGAGATGTGCGAAATGAATGAATGTATGGTCGTCTGCTAACCACAGATACTGAATGTGCAATATATGATCATCTTTGAGGCGGTCCTTTGGTCACCTCTGGTGGAACCAAAGAGATGAAATTTACCTGAGCTTTGAGCGCATGAAATATGGCTGACCAATACAGTAACATGCTGCGCCCCCACATCGACGGAGGTGCGAGCTGACCTGAAGAACGGCCATGTTTTCGGCATTCTGGTGCTGGATGTGCTGGATCTTGTGTTGGTAAGACCTGTCTTAAGTGTGCTCCGTAAAGACAAAAGAGTATGGTATGCATGTGAAATACTTAAGAGTAGTTTTGAATAATAATTTCTCTATTTCAGGAACATTTGTGGGGAGAATTAAATGTCAGGCAGGTAATATTAAGGGGATCGCAGTAATCTTCGGAAGTGACCAACGGTCACAATGAAACCACGTGTAGCAATAAGTAGAAATACTTCCGAGTGCTTAAGTTAAGCTGAGTTACTAGCGTGTGTACTATAAGTTGGAAATATTTAAGAAATGGCGTGTGCAGGACTTGAAATTAGAGACGAGTACTTCCACGTGGTGACTACTGTGTGAGTCTCAATCTCTGTATGAGACAAAGGATAAAGAGAAGTACTCGTTCATGGTATCAGTTGAGGACTCGCGTGTGTGATGAATATGTTCTTAATATTACTTTCCGTGTTATGTTTATGTGTGACGCTTGATTCAAACTACACTCCTGGAAATTGAAATAAGAACACCGTGAATTCATTGTCCCAGGAAGGGGAAACTTTATTGACACTTTCCTGGGGTCAGATACATCACATGATCACACTGACAGAACCACAGGCACATAGACACAGGCAACAGAGCATGCACAATGTCGGCACTAGTACAGTGTATATCCACCTTTCGCAGCAATGCAGGCTGCTATTCTCCCATGGAGACGATCATAGAGATGCTGGATGTAGGTCTGTGGAACGGCTTGCCATACCATTTCCACCTGGCACCTCAGTTGGACCAGCGTTCGTGCTGGACGTGCAGACCGCGTGAGGCGACGCTTCATCCAGTCCCAAACATGCTCAATGGGGGACAGATCCGGAGATCTTGCTGGCCAGGGTAGTTGACTTACACCTTCTAGAGCACGTTGGGTGGCACGGGATAAATGCGGGCGTGCATTGTCCTGTTGGAACAGCAAGTTCCCTTGCCGGTCTAGGAATGGTAGAACGATGGGTTCGATGACGGTTTGGATGTACCGTGCACTATTCAGTGTCCCCTCGACGATCACCAGACGCGTACAGCCAGTGTAGGAGATCGCTCCCCACACCATGATGCCGGGTGTTGGCCCTGTGTGCCTCGGTCGTATGCAGTCCTGATTGTGGCGCTCACCTGCACGGCGCCAAACACGCATACGACCATCATTGGCACCAAGGCAGAAGCGACTCTCATCGCTGAAGACGACACGTCTCCATTCGTCCCTCCATTCACGCCTGTCGCGACACCACTGGAGGCGGGCTGAACGATGTTGGGGCGTGAGCGGAAGACGGCCTAACGGTGTGCGGGACCGTAGCCCAGCTTCATGGAGACGGTTGCGAATGGTCCTCGCCGATACCCCAGGAGCAACAGTGTCCCTAATTTGCTGGGAAGTGGCGGTGCGGTCCCCTACGGCACTGCGTAGGATCCTACGGTCTTGTCGTGCATCCGTGCGTCGCTGCGGTCCGGTCCCAGGTCGACGGGCACGTGCACCTTCCGCCGACCACTGGCGACAACATCGATGTACTGTGGAGACCTCACGCCCCACGTGTTGAGCAATTCGGCGGTACTTCCACCCGGCTTCCCGCATGCCCACTATACGCCCTCGCTCAAAGTCCGTCAACTGCACATACGGTTCACGTCCACGCTGTCACGGCATGCTACCAGTGTTAAAGACTGCGATGGAGCTCCGTATGCCACGGCAAACAGGCTGACACTGACGGCGGCGGTGCACAAATGCTGCGCAGCTAGCGCCATTCGACGACCAACACCGCGGTTCCTGGTGTGTCCACTGTCCCGTGCGTGTGATCATTGCTAGTACAGCCCTCTCGCAGTGTCCGGAGCAAGTATGGTGGGTCTGACACACCGGTGTCATTGTGTTCTTTTTTCCATTTCCAGGAGTGTATAATACTCTGAGAGAGAAGCAGGGTGAGTCAGCCGTCTATCCAGCAACGCCAGTTGGCTTGCATTGCACAGGAAGACGTGCATATATCCTCCAGAGTTCGTAGTAGGAAAGGAAAGTTACAAAGTGGGTCAATGTCGTGTGAAACTGGGATGAATATTAATCGAAGTGGGAAAGCTGAAAGTGATGTGATTATAACGTTGTGACTATTCTTGGTGTTATATTGTATGTTGCCAGTGTTATGTATTTCATGTAATATAAGTATGCGTGGTTTGCATGAGAGAATAGCAAGACAGGTTAAGAGGCAGTGGGTTATGCATGTTCCTTTTTGTACCGCTCGGGCTGGAGGCAATTTTCGTAATGATGGGTGTGAGAATCGAAGTGTGAGATATAGCAAAAGATCCAACATCCTATTCAGAAAGTGCACTGTAGTATTAGATAATTACGAGACCATAAGATAGAGAATCAGCAATGTAAAGCCATGCCCACTGGGCGGAGTTTCTCATGGGCAGTTATTGTAGAAAATGTAATGTTGTGTTTAGGTCATAGAATTTATCGGAATAAAAAAGATAGTGAAAATAAAAAGATTGGTGGCCTTTTCCTTCTAGTGGTATGATGCAATGATATCCAGAATTTGTGTGTGCGCCATTCATATTCAGTGCGATGGCCACGTGTTGATCAAAGCCGTTGGGTAAGAAAGAAAATGTGGTATTGCCAGTGCGTAGTGAACAGTTAGAGTTGAGTAAATTACTAATAGCCAGATGTGCGTTATCCGTTTCTGTTACGTAATGTTCAAACTTGAGAATAATTTGTAGCTTAATTGTGAGTACTAGAGCTCATAATCAGTCATTGAGAAATATGAATAAAACCACTCGCTTGGCAGACCACTCATATTGCAGGCCGGGCTGCTTGATGCCACAGTATGAGCAAGGCATGTGGGTGCCTCTCAAGACGACATTGAGTCTTTTAAGACCTTGGTACAAGAACTTAGGTATGACAACGACGACGGGAATTCTTGTAATTTTTTTCGGTAACAGTAATCACAATAGATTTTCAGACAAAAGAGATAGTGATCGGAACGGACGTTATAGCGGTAATTTTGAAAATGACAGACGAAAGAGACAGGGCAATAGATACCAGCCTTATGACAGTAACACGGACTAACAGAAATTACACAGACAATTATAATAACGGAAACTCATACCGGAATGATCAATCATATGGAAACGGTAATCGGTATCATCAAGACAGAAATTATTCATACAATAATAGTAATTCTTACTACAGAAATAACCAGGCTAGTAGATATAACAAAAATTTCAGAAATGACAGTCGAAATTAGAAGTAGTCATGCAGATCGCCAGGAAAATAGAAATTTTAATAACAGACACAACCAAGAACTTACATGTAACAGACAGGAGTGACCTAATTCGCATCCTCCGCGTGGCAGAAATTCAGAGAGACAAGTGCAAATTGTAGAAACTGATCCGTGAAATGACGCGAATAATCAAAGACGTGTCGCAAACAATCGACAACGACTTGTAGCTTCGGCTTCTGGTAGCATTTAGACGGTTCAGAAAGTAATAACACTACGGCTTTACACTACGTAAGCCTGGACGACGTGAGAGACATTTTGCTAGACGAAAAGGAAAATAATCTAGACGCATTTTTACATCCTGTTATTGAAGTAAGTGTGGGTAAGAATACGTTCTTTGCTGTTTTAGATTCTTGGAGCCCATTGAATGTTATTAGTGAATCAGTGTTTCGTATATGTGTAAGAACTATTGCTTGTCCTGTGTTACCTGTTTTTAAAACTACAATTCGAGGAGCTATTTCTGGAAAAAGTGTGGAAGTCAAACAACAGACCAACTTAAATTTCATTTGTCGAGGATATGAATTTTCTGTTAATATTATTATTGTTCCATTACTCAGTACACAAATTATATTAGGTATGGAGTTTCTTAACACACATAAGGCAATTTTAAACTTTAAGGAAGGAAGTGTGAACTTGACTGTTGCCGGAATGCCGAGATGTTTGAAATTTTTCGAGTGTTTAAGGAAATCTGAATCAGACACAAAATGTTTAAGGTTTCTTACTTCTGATGTTTTCGCTGAGTATTATGACGATAATGTGTTCATTCATGACAACGACAATAGATACAGAAACGGGATGGATGATATAATTAATAGCGAAGAATTAATTATTGAAAAGGTTAACAAAGCTGAAGTGCCAGATGACGTTGCAAGAGAAGAACTGCATCAAATTTTGAATTCACATGCTACAGTATTTAGTCATCACACAGGAAGTATACAAGGCTTTCAATATTTATTTAAAGTAAAAGAACACACACCATTTCGAGGAAGAACGTACGCTATTCCTTTGGCTTATAGAGACAAGGTTAAGAGTGAACTTCAATGCATGTTACATCAAGGCATTATTGAGCCAGCAGTCAGTCCTTATACCAGCCCATTACATGTCGTTCTTAAAAAGGACAGGTCAATTCGTTTGGTTCTGGATTCCAGACAGATAAATAATATCATCATTGCTGAAACTGGCCGTCCACAAAATTTAGATGAACTTCTTCAAAACTTCCATGGAATTGAAGTTTTATCCACAATTGATATGCGCGCAAGTTTTTGGCAAATAGAACTCCACCCTGATTGTAGAAAATACACTGCCTTTTCAGCCTTTGGTAACTGTTATCAATTTCGGAAATTACCGTTTGGGCTTACTGTATCTTCAGCAGCATTCATTCGTAGTTTAATCGAAATTTTACCTGTTTATGTTCCTGACAATATCACTTCATATGTTGACGATATTCTTATTGCTAAACGTTCTTGGAGTGAGCATAACAAAATTTTGGATTCATTATTACGTATTTTTGCAAGAGTTGGCATTACAGTGAACTTGGAAAAATCTGAATTTGGTCGTTCTCAGGTAAAATTTCTTGGTCATATTATTTCTACAGAAGGTATTCTTCCTGATCCAGAGAAACTAGACGCTATTCGTAATTATGCTGTTCCTACTACAAAACGTAATGTTCGTAGTTTCCTTGGCGACGTAATTTTCTTAGACGCTTTGTTAGATTGGAAAATTTGGCCACATCTCGTTTATGTGAACTATCTGGAAAGAATTCTAATTGGTGTTGGGATGAGGAAACTCAATCAGAATTTGAACAACTTCGTGATGCTTTCGTTGCTGCTCCACTTCTTTCACATCCGGATTTATCTAAAGACTATTGCATTTGAAAGTCGTGTTCTCTCTAAATCAGAAAAGAATTATTCGATTACGGAACTTGAAGCCTTGGTTGTTGTTTGGGCTTTCACAAAATTTCGCATATTTTTGTATGGCAGGCATACTAAGGTTTACACCGATCGTCGAGCTCTGGAATTTCTTATGTCAACAAAATTAACACATGGAAGATTGTCACGATGGGCGCTGTATCTACAGGAATTTGATATTATTATTGTTTACACACAAGGTTCTGCAAATATTATTGCTGATGCTTTATCACGTGCCCCTATGGATTTGAAACAAAGTGCTGAGGAGGACAGTAAAGAAAACAATTATTGTTTGATGTATATTCAAGGTGCTGCGTTTGAAAATTTTATTTCGTCTTCGCTCCAGGACATCGCTAAGGAGCAAAACAAGGATCCAATCTAGAAGGACATTAAGGAGAAGTGGAGGAGAAAGGAAAGCGTAGCGATTAGACAGTATTATTTAGTTCGCAAAGATATTCTATTTAAACGAAAATCGGTCGACAACTCTGTTTGATTAGTTTGCATTCCTGATGAGTGGGTTAATAAATTGATTTTGTATCCACATTTCAGTTATGCACACTTTGGTCCCAGAAAATGCTTTTATAAACTACGAGAAAATTGCTACTTCAGTAATGTGGAAAAACGTATTCGATCTGTTCTTGCCAAATGCAAATTATGTCCAAAGGCTAGGCCGCCAACTATTTTTCACAGAGCACCGTTGTTTCCTGTCATTCCAGCGAAATTAAAGGAGATGGCTGCGGTCGATTTGTTCGGTCCTGTGGTTAGTTCTACTAATGGTTTTGCGTACATTTTGGTAGCAGTGGAATTGACATCAAAATATGTGTGTTTTACACCTTTACGCAAAGCAACAGCTCGTTCAGTATCTAATGCTTTCGTCAAACATTTTCTTACAGAAGTGTGTCATGTTGATAAGGTTATATCAGGTAATGGATCACAGTTTCGCTCTAAAATTTAGCTTCATACTCTACGGCGTCGTAAGATTAAACCAATTTTCATTTCACTCTTTCATCCTCAATCTAACGCTTCAGAGAGATGGATGAAGGAAATCAATAAATTGTGTCGACTTTATTGTCATCAGAATCACAGAACGTGGGATCAGTATCTTCATATTTTTCAAAACATTCTGAATGAAATCCCTAACGATTCAACTTCTTTACCGCATATATTGATATTAAAAAATAAAGCACCGAGACATCATATTTCTGAAATCGTTCCTTTTCCCCCTTCACGGAAACTGCGGCATTCTGAAGTTGTCAACCTGGCTCTACAAAATATTGCATCTGCGGCTGCTAGAAGAGAAAAATCAGCTAAACGTCCTGGTCGTTTAAAAACCTTGTCAGTTGGTCAAAAGGTGTTAATTAAGTCTCATCGTTTGTCTCACAAAGGAAAAGGATTGTGTCGCAAATTTTTTCTGCATTTTAACGGTCCATATAGAGTTCGCAAAATTGTTTATGATAACACCGTCGAAGTAGAAACTCTTAAATCTCGGCGCTCTAAGGGAAAACATCATATATTGAACGTTAAAATTTTTGTGGAATGACATAGTTTTGAGAAACTAACAGTTATACGTAAACACACGGAGAGTACAAGGATACCGGGCCGTGTTCCGGCAGCGGCACATACTCAAAGCAACAGTCAAGTCTGAGCGCCGCACAACGCAGTCGTTGATCGCAAACAGTTACTTCCTACGTCACGTGTACCTACAGCTGATCGAGCGCTCAGTGCGAATGTACCGACAGCCGTAAACAAACACACAGTAGAATTTCTCTGATTAAATTCAGTATAAAGCTATAGTCACTTGATAAATTATGTTATTAACGTTCAGTTTCTTTCAGGATACAGTTGTGTGAAATATTTAAGAACTTCAGGTAAATTCTGTGTGTGTCCGACGTTAAGAGGACTTGCTATCGAGAAAATTTCAGGAAGAATGTAATTTCGAAGAAGAAAGTAATAAACTAAATGGTAACTATTAATTGAGTTTATTTTTCAGGAAACATTTCCAGTTAGGTACGTACTTCAGACGTAATGTGCTGCTCGCGATTACGTGATTTATACTTTGTGTTAACTGATTTTGACAATGATTGATTAATGAACAGGGTTGTTACTTATGTATATTATGCATCGCTTGGCTGCTATGCTTTTTCACTGATATAATTTTTTTTAATTATGTGCCTGCTGTGCTTATTTATTTAAATTATAATTGTCACCCGATTAATTGTGCTGATATGCTTATGTATGTAAGTTATACTTAGCGATATATCTGCTTGCGCCTTCATGTTTACTTATTAAGATTACATATGAACATTTATTTGCTTATGCTGATATGATGCTAATGACCTGTTTATTATGTGAGATATATATTTGCTGCATTGCGTATGGATTGCATATTTACACATTTCTGTTTTGTTGTCGTAACTACTCTTTAATTTGGTCTATAGTAATGCTGATATGCGGTGTACGAACATGGAGTTTAGGTCACACTATTAATATTATCTTTTATTTTTGTCTGTATTTTTTTGGACGAATTTGGTGGTATTTTCATCACCAATGCTGGCAAAAATACCATCAAATTCTATCCCGTGGAGGAGGGGCATATGAAAGGTGGCTACACTGAGTCACAGCGCCAGAGATTGCGCCAAAGAGTATGATTCCGCCGCCTCCACTGGGCAGTTGTAGTTCAGAAGTTGCCGTGGGCAGTGCTAGTGGAGAGGATGTCGATAGCAGTACTAGTTGAGGGCATGTCGTGTGCAGTTATTGTTCTGTTGGGCGAGACAGCAGATGCTGTTCGACTGGGGATGTTGTAATGATCACGGTGTATTTTTCATCAATATATATGAAGGTAACCAAAAATTTTTTATTTCAAATTTCCTAAATAACAATGCCTCTTGGTCATAGGTTCAGTCAATCAAGCATCTGGCTTGTGTTCATGTGTTAGACTGTAATTCTGGTTTCTATGTGCAATTATAGTATTTCTGGTTTTTTTATTACTTCATTGTAAATGGAGTTTAAAATATATTGTCGTATTGAGGAAGAACCGTGCCAGATTTGTACGTTGAATCACACTTCCACACACAGAACAGTTACACTTGTGCTTTGTTGTTTTGTAGCTTTTACAGTTGCTGGGGACTTAATTAATCAATTGTCTTAACGGACATTTCGTTTCATTTTTTGTTGTTATTCTATGGAGTCAGATTTCGTACTAATACTACTCAGGGCCAAGTCTCGTAACCGGACACACAGCTGCTAAAATTATTTGCATTTTATTTAATTAAGCCTCATGCATTGTGCTTAGGTGCAACACTTTATCAGATGCTGATTGTACGGTTCTTCTGCGTACTTCCTATAAAATGAGAAAGCAGGTCTGAAGCCGATCTGTTTTCATTTCTGGAAAGTGAAACGAATGGCGGTGTAGGCTGCTGGTTGGTGCGGTGAGGGGCCCTCGCTATATATTTAGGGGATGCCGCCGCCCCCACTGCAGCACCTCCCTCGCCTCCCATCCCCCATCCCTCCTGCCCCACCACACCTGCCTCACCAGCGCCCCATCTCTCCCCCTCCCCTTTCCCCTTCTTCACGCCACAGCCTATGGCCACGTAATGCGGAAAACGAAACAGCGTGGAACGAGACGACCCTTCGCTACTCTGCTCTGTAGTAAGGAAAAGCGTATCCGTTAAGCCTCACCACGGATTATAAAATGTTTCTCATGTGAACTAGAATGGTCTCTACCCACACACAAGTTGCGGCAAATCGTTCACACAGACGTGTGTGTAGAACTTACTCTGTTGAGGACACTGCTAAGTACAGTATTGCTCATCAAAGTTGTGAGCATTAGCATATATCCTAAATGTGAACAATCGACACAAAGAGAATCAATTTCTCATTTTCCGTCCCGTACGAATACCTGAAAATTTCGTCGCTTGATACAATGTTGTACACGAACTTTACGTAACTCCAGTCAAAATGTTTGAACATTTCTTGACACCAACGGATGCAAGCCTATTTTTGAGTTCTGCTCTGTTGTACAGAAGAGATCGGGAATAGAATTTTTAATTGCTCAGTGTGCTATCAAATTCGAGTGTACTGCAGACTTTGATACGTCTTAACATGCCTCTATGTGAAGCAGCAAACCTGTTCAGTCAGATTGCACAGAGCGTATCTAGTCCATTCAAATACAGTGATAGTAAAAGATCGCAACACCAAACAATAATTGACGTGGAATTGAAAGGCGTCTACTGGGGCACACTTGTATATCACACCAGAATAAGATAAGGATATTAATAAATTGAGAATGAAACTATTATACTGTTGTTGTTGTTTATAAAAGATGAATGTCTCTAATATAGGTTCGGTAATGTGGATCGCTGACTGTGCGCGACACAGAGCCAAAGACACTGTACTGCTTTGTTGGGGTAAGACAGCGCTGGGTGTTTAGTTGTAGGTAGCTGTCTGTGAGGGAAAGACGATGGAGCAGGCAGTTTCTCACCTATGCTGTGTGAAGCCACCAAGAGTTAGATTAATTTAGGTATGTCAATATTGTTGAACATGGAAGCAGAAGTCTTCAGGCAAATAAGAACCAATGTATCAGTCTCATTGTATCCAAATGAGTCTTTATGCTTATAAATAGAAGCACATGAAAGTGCAGGAAATGCAGTAAATAGAAAGCATTACATAAGCAGCTAATAAGGAAACTAAACACTACTCGCAATGTTTCCTTGCAGGCTTTTATAACCACGTTCGTATTTGTGTACTAGGTAACATAGGCAGGTGGCCTATAAAGATTTAGGATTAACGATATTTTTCTCTGCATTTTGTATTAGATATAAGGGTATTATTCGAATATTTGATGAGTGTTCATGCCCTGAGATGTAAAAGTTTTTACAGAATAATGATGGAATGTTGTGTTCATGCCATGAGCTGCAGTTCAATGAGGATTATATTGACATATTGATGATTTTTCTTAATGATAATCTTTCTAGGAAAATCTGCCTTGCCTTGTGCAACATAATTGGAGGTGTTTGAGGGAGACTGTCACAGAAGCATACGCCTGGAAACATTTTTTTCACCATTCCTTATGAGATTGCAAACGATACTACGTTCTTATGTTAGCATGCATGACAGCCTCTTTTTTTGTTACTTTCACAGGTTCCACTATTGCTGCAATTCACCCTCGTCCTTGCATTTTTATCTCTTTATTTACTGGGGTGTGTTACATTTATCTAGTCAGTAAGCTACATTGCACTTAGTACTCTTGTCTTTATGCTTGCAAATACGAAAATCACAATTTTTCTTTGTTTTGGCCATAGCAGTTCTTGACTCGAGATGAATGACGACTGCCTTCTACTCATTTTCTTTACAGATAAAGTGCACTGCCCATATCAATCATTCCCATCTCCTTCCCAGTAGATAGCACATTGTTAGAGTTATAGGTCATTTAATAAATAGTTTTTATGAAGTCCCAAGGGGGCTACACAACCTATAACTATTGCGTCTTTAATAGTTCTATTTGCCTAATATGTAATGGTACAAACAGATACAGATCCACACTTTTATATAATACTGCTGTTTATGCACACTGTTCATGTAGGGAGCCATGCCGAGTTACTCATTTTCATGATAAATAATGCATAGGCCTGTGAGTGCCATATAAAGTTGTAGGTAAAGGATATTTTGTGATACTTTCTGAGCTTTGATGTTTATGCTTTGTAAAACCAGGCCACCTTGAGACAGGAAGAAGTTTTGTCACATTTGATATTAACACCAGCAATTATTTCATGTAAACCAGGCTGCTGTGAGTCTTAAAGAATATTTTGTCACTTTTTAGTTATTAAGGTCAGCAATTATTTCTTCGTCAAATTTGGCCACTTGGAGACGTAAATATTTTATAGCTACTAAGATCAGCATTTATGTATCTAGAAAGGCCTCTTGGCGCCTCTGATTTTTTCTAGTCAATTGTTTTAGTTATTAAGATTTGCATGTATTCTAAGTACAAGGCCACCTTTTACCATTCAATTCTTGACTGCGCTGTTACGTTTATTACGTAATTATAGCACAATATTGCATATACAAGGCCACTGAGAGTCACACTACAATGTTATGAACCAGTAATGTTTGGTTATTCTATGTCTAATTGGCAGCCCGATCACACATTTATTGATGTTATCGTATTCAGAGTTCACCACCAATTTTAACTATTTACTCTGATGTAAAGTATTGTTGCTTCATCCAGTCTTTAATTTCGTTAGGATACTGAAC
This sequence comes from Schistocerca gregaria, assembly GCF_023897955.1. Lineage (NCBI taxonomy): Eukaryota > Metazoa > Arthropoda > Insecta > Orthoptera > Acrididae > Schistocerca > Schistocerca gregaria. Next base: position 542,977,221 of record NC_064925.1, read on the forward strand.
TTTTTCCGATCAGATAAATTACTGGAAGTTGACATACGTAGAAATGGTCGTGTTCCACTACCTTTGCTACTTTTTTGAACCCTCCATTATCCAGTTTCTTACCTCTGTATTGGAGTAATTTAGTGGTGGTATTCATACTTCAACATAAGTGACTATATATGTTGTTTTGATCTCAGAAGAATCTCTACTATGAAGAGCAATGATGATGGTAGTCGCGAACTACGATTGTCGGCAAACTGCTGCTAACTGTTGTCTCTGCACATAACTGAGGAAAATATCTTGGTGCAGTGAATGCAATCCACGTGGGTCACTATGTTGTTCAACCTGCTCGAAACAAAAAGAAAGACTTTATAATGGAGTCACTTCAACATGTTCATAGGCTTCAGCCACGACTCTTCCTTTCCATTGCCTAATCCTATACCATTATCTTGATGATTAGGTTTGTATATTGATTCTGCTTTACATTATTTTTTGTCAGCAACCTTGTTTATGAGACAATTTACTTATATTGTAACCAGATTATGATTTATAATAATGCACCTGAGCAATATCAATTCTTTCATGTTTAATGATGTTATAGAGTCAGATAAATTTGTAAGTAGGCTGTTTAGGTTTTTTTTATTGGTAACGCCACATAGCGCTCTGTATGAAAAATCACTGGCTGTGCTGTGTGCAGTCAGTGGCTGGTTGGCATTGTTGTCTGTTTCTGATTGTCTCTGTCATGTTCATTACTACGGAAACAGGATCTTTCTCTGTAACTATTATTCTGCCAATTGTTGTCATACGGGTGGTGTCTGTTTTGGTCACGATTTGTGTTGTGAGAATAGCCATGTCGTGTCCAGTTGTTATTTCTTTTATCGCGGAATTGCGACGGATATGACCTGTAATTATTGTGCTTATGTTTTTGTGTTCCACGATTGTCAGTGTCAGTTTCCAGTTCTTGTAAGAGTTGCTGAAAAGCTTCAATGTCGTCTTTGCAACGTCCTGCCAAAATAATATGTCGTAAATTTTCAGGCAATTTCATTATGCAAATGCGGATGAGTTCTGAAGGGCTATATGGGTTTGAAAGATATTGGTTCTTATGCAACATGTCTTCAAAATATTTGACAAGACTGGAAAATTTAGATTGTTCAAAGTGTTTCATCATCAGTATGCTATGTTTTACTCGGTTTTGTGTAGCTTGAGACCAATATGCTGAGGAAAGCATGATAAAATTCTCCTTCACTGTGGCAATCGTGAATGACCGATCGCATTCTTACAGCTGGTTCATTCTCTAAGTAGCCACAAATAAATTCTAATCTGTGCTCTAGTGACCAGTTGGGAGGAAAACAATGAGAGAATTGATGGAGCCACACTTGTGGATGAATGTCGTTGCCAGAATTCTCAAATGTTTTGAATTTACGTGTAGTAATGAACAGCTTATAGTCAAAATCATCATGTCGGCGAGTCGCATGTCGGTCATTGTTACGTCGTTTCGGCGGTTCCATCTCAAAATTCGGTGTACTTTGCCAATTTTTTTCATAATCTCCAAAGTGCCCTGTGTTAGTGAACTGATCCGAAAGTTCGGCTACTTTCTCCGATAGTGAACACATTTCCTCAGTGTGTTTTTCTGAACCAAGTTTCAGAGTGTCCATTTGTGTTGAAATCGAATCTACTGTGTCCTTTAAGATTTCCTGAGTTCTTGCAAGTTGCGTAACCGAATCGGTGGATGCAACTGAGTCCATTTTAGCTTGCAAGGTGTCGTGATTTTCACGAACAACAGTTTGCAATTCTTTTATGCCTGCTTCGTGATTCTGTAATGCGTTTTCATGCCGCGAAAAAATAGGTTGAAAATGGTCACAAATTTGTGTTTTTACGTCATTACAGATTTTTTGACATTTCGATTCAATGTTATGTAACTCAGTAGTTAAATCTTCACGTGTTTGATCAAGTGTGGTGTCTAACTTCCGAAGATTTTGTTCCATTGTGTCTAACTTTTGAAGATTTTGTCCCATTTGTTTCTGATTTTGTTCAAGCGTTGTGTCTAACTTTTGTAGTCTTTGTCCCATTTGTTGCATTAACTGTAATAACAGTGCACTGGTGTCTGAAACATGTTTCTCAGTGCTTTTCGGCAGTGCATTTGAACCGGCAATATTCGCATTTTGAAAAGCAGAAAACGTGTCTTGATTTATTTGAGAAAACGGTGAAGACGCAAAATCTGAATCTACAGTATTTGCAAGATTGTGTCCTGTCATTTCGGAATGCTGAGGCGAGCTGTTGCCGACCGATCGATCGATAACGCTTTCCTGTTCACTTATTGTTTCATTGCCTACACCATTATTTGCAGCCCGCTCCATTTCCCTATGCGCTATTACCAAATTACTACTTTGAACGTTAGTGAATTCATTACATGGTGACGCTAACACATTGCTTTCGTCTTCACTGTCATTTGTCAGTTTACTTTGGAGCCTAGTGTTACGTTTTTCACACGCCATTATTGTCACAATTTTTCACACGACAACACAGAAAAACACAATTTGAAGAACAAAAATAAGAGAACACATTAACATAGCACTGAAAATAATATCTATTTAATTGCAAGCGCAGCTGCGAAATACTTCGTGCAAAACTACATGCATGCCACAACTATTTTACTGTACAACAATGAAAGACTGCAACTACAAAGGAAATTCTCTCTATGATTACGCGCTAGCAATAAACAAAAGCTACACTAATTACACAAACTACAAGGAAAAAATCAGAAGATTCCAGTGAGGTATCCTGGCTAAGGGTCGACATATGAAATGTCCCCTTTGTAAAATTTAATCAAGACTGTGCTTAAACTGACACAAAATATTTTTAGCGCAACGCAATCTGACTTCCAAAAATCCCTACGAAAGAATGGCCCTGACTAACATTAACCTATACGTTTCACAAATCACTTACCTCACAAAAATCTTCGTTACTCAAGCTACTGCAATACAGCGAGCGCCACTACTGCCAGCTAAATAAGATTCAAACTACGGAAGTCACTAACTACTGAGGCACAGTTAGCAAATGAAAGATTTTAATAGAGAACAAACAATGTATTTACCTTAATAGTCATAATATATATACCAGTTCATGACACCATTTCTTACAAATTTCAAAACTCCGCCATCTCTCTCCCCACGTCCACCACTGCTGGCGGCTCACCTACAACTGCGCAACGCTACGCGCTGTTCACATCCAGCTGCCGCTGCCCAACACTACAATGGCAGGCAACAATGCCAACCAGCCACTGACTGCACACAGCCAGTGATTTTTCATACAGAGCGCTATGTGGCGTTACCAATAAAATAACCTAAACATCCTACTTACAAATTTACCACACATTTGTTGTACAAGGTACTTCCAAATACGTGCCAAATCTGTTAAACCCTGCCACAGGGCTATTAAAGGCTTCTACTCGGGCACACTTGTATGTGGCACCAGAATAAGATAAGAATATTAATAAATTAAAAATGAAACTAGTATACTATAAAAGATGAATGTCTCTCATATAGACTGACTGTGCGACCGCAGAGCCAGTGATACTGTACAGGTAGTTGTAGGTAGCTGTCTGTGAGGGAAAGGCGATGGAGTAGGCAGTTTCTGTGGTGTGCTGTGTGAAGCCACCAAGTGTTAGATTAATGTAGGTATGCCAATATTGTTGCACATGGAAGCAGAAGTCTCCAGGCAAATAAGGTAAATATGTTCAATAATTATGATTGCTGTTTTTGCGAGCGCATTAGTATAAAGGAGTTGGCTGATGATTTGTAATTGTTGTGTAGCCTCTGAATGTATGTAAGCTCATTTGCGAAAAAGACTAGTTACATATTTCATTTTTGCAATGTTTTTAAGATTTTTTAACGGAGTCGTATGTAATTTGATGATTTTTATGTATGTTGGATTAATGAAGTTAGCTAATACTTGCTGTTTAAATCTCATTGTGAATTAATTGAGAGTAATGTAACTTCAGTTGTCAGACTTTTTGAAAATCCAAACTCATCTTGCAATACTATTTTGCTAAAAAATGAGTGTGTTAGTAATTCAACATAATCAGTACCTCGTCCCAGACCAGGTCATATAATTTCTAAAGAAGTTGAATTTTCTTAAATTTTATCATTTATCACCCAAAATAATTTCATGTGCTTTTCAAGTATTATGGCCAGCACTGCACACTGCTGAGCCTGTAGTTACCATATACATAGTTTTTGTGAGAGACCAGAATATATCACGTTACTCCATTACTGCTTTAGAGGTAAGACAATTTAATTTCTTTGTTATGTGCACAGGGACCAAACTTATTATTTTTGAACAGGTCCTTATGATTCAGTGCCTACGGGGCTGATTGCATTTTGCAGTGCTGTATTCCTTTATTGGTACTGGGAGCTGCATTGCCCAATCGATTTTTGTAAAGTTTTGTTAACAATAAGACAGAGTAAGCACACCACTTTCACTTACAACATGCTACATGACAATTAGAGTTCTGTATCCATTCCAAAGATCAGATTTCATTCAACGTAGTAATGTTTATTATTTCAAACCTTTATTTTTAAGGAACATTACAGAATAATGAAATTTCAAGAACGTAATTGTCTAGGTAACAAGTTTGTTATAAAAATCACAAGATTACATGTTAATGTTAGCCTGAGAAAAGCCATTACAAATGTGAAATGCTGATGCATTAATAGCGTTGAATCCAAGCATGCATACGTGCATACCCTGTGTTGTAACGGTGCCTGATGTCAGTTTGTGGGACAGAGTTCCATGCCTGTTGCATGTGGTCGGCCAATATAGGGGCGGATAGTGCTGTCTGTGGGTAACGCTGAAGTTGAGTTGGATGATGTACCATATGTTTTCGACTGGAAATAGTTGTGGCGATCGAGCAGGGCATGGCAACATCCCGACATGTTGAGTTACAACAATGGTATGTGGGGGAAGGTTATCATTTGGAAAACACGCCCTTCACATGAGTAGAGCGGAACAGGTCGAATCGTCCGACTGACATATAACTTTGCAGTCAGGGTGCTTCGGATTACCACGAAAGTGCTCCTGTTGTCATACAAAATCGCACCCCAGACCACAAATACTGATGTAGGTCCAGTGTGTCTAGCACACTGGTTGCTGGTCCTCAACTAGCCTCTTTCTAACTTACACACGGCCATCACTGCCACTGTATCAGAATCAGATTTCATCAGAAAACACAACAAACCTTGGTCCTGCCCTCCAATGAGCTCTTGGCAGACATAACTCAAGTTGCAAATGGAGGTGATTCGGAGTCAGTGGAATGCAGCATACAGGGCGTCCGGCTCGGAGTTGCCCTTGAAGTAATCGATTTGTAACAGTTTGTTGTGCCACTGTGGTGCCAACTACTGCTCAGATTGCTGCTGCAGATGCAGTGTGATGTGCCACAGTTGTACGCCGAACACCATGTCGTCCCTCCCCGCCCTGCCATATGGCTGTCTGAAGTTCGGTCTCCACCGCTGCCAGCAACCATGAGTAATGGAGCAAGGCCAGTGCGGCCGCATTCTTCGTTGTTGCCAAATTTATTCAAGACAGCGGATCCAAGATGGCGGCGACAGATATGGCAACATCGCAAAGACATCATGGTGGGAAGTTCAAATTTTGGGGGGCAGATAGGTCAATTGGGCTACCTCCACTGACCTAACCCCCCTTCCCTCCCCCAGAAAATGGGGAGAAGTTCAAATTCCAGCAGGACAGTGCAACACACCATGGCTACCTCCCCTAACCCAAGAAAATGCCTTGAAAATAGGGCACTTGGGTTACCTCCACTAACCTAAGTCATCTGACCGCCAGCTCTTCCTAGTTATTGGTAGGGAAAGGACTCAGTCTGTGCTGGGCTGTTGGATAGGATGGACATAAGTCTTTAAACAATATGAAGCAGTAGCTCCATCCAGTGGTTTCACCATGAGATCTGGAGTCCAACTCACGTAGTACTCAGTACAGTCATCAGAGTACTGTCGCCCCTACAGTGACATAATCCAAGATGGCGGTCTGGGAGGGAAATGGCGGGAAAAGGACTCTGCCTGTTCTGGACTGCTGGATAGGAACGACTGTACTTCATTTATTTTGGAACAATTTATTTAGGGATGGATTTGACATAGCATATTTATAACACTGATACAAAACACTCGCTCTGACGTGCTTGGGGTCAAAGTACACAGCACACAGACCTGCCAAATATTTGTAAATTATCGAAATAATGCAGTACATTGATGTGCTGACATGCAAATAACTCGTAAATAACCTGAATAATGCATTACACAGAATACAGACTGCAAACTACTTTTAAGTCAACGAAATAATGCAGTACGCTGATGTGCAAAGACGCAAATAACTCGTAAATTATCGAAATAACGCAAGTAAAACGCTCTGCAGACACGCTCACTACTCGCAAACTGTCCAAATAAAGCACACCACAGCCTACAGACCTGCTCGCAAAATGTGCAATACACATACAAAGAACTCGTAAATTGCCAAGAAATAATGCATGTGTAATGCTCACAACACTTAAACAGCCGAAAATAATGCAGTGGACAAAAACTCATTGCACATGCGCAGACATACAGAAAACAGAGCAGACGATCTGCAAATGCGGGGTGGAGATGACTGGATACAATCGAGTACAGCGCTATACCTTGCCTCCCGATCAGTGTATCTTTGCTAGGTGTTGGCAGCTGTACTACATTTACAAGCAATTTTAGAACACAGAAGGAGAAGTTATGTCATGATCGCATGGATAGTACTAACATAAAATGGTTAGAATTGCGAAAAATACGTATAAATTGAGGGAATATACACTGGAATGTGGGGAAATAGAGGAAGTACTTGTGTGTCTTCTGATTGGCGCAGAACAATTTGTACATGGGAACAAGTATGTGACAGCAAGAGGAATCTGAGAAAACGTCGACATGGCAGCGAAGGGAAAGTCACGTTTTTATGTCGATGCTGCCTTCTACCGTATGTCTATTGAGGTAACAGTGATACACCCGAGTTGACTACTGTATTTGACGATTTTCAGGAAGACAGAGAATCATCTGCCTCTATACTTACTTGCATCTGCCTTACAAGATGACAGAGTGGATGGAGTGGTCAGTTGAGATGGAGTTGTAATTAGGTAGGCTGATGAGGTAGACTGATGATGCATCAGTTGTGTGGCGTAGCCTGCATTCGACTCGTATACAAGTGCGTGTTCTGTGTGGGTCTTACAGCAGTGTTTATTTGTGATCGTTAACAGTAAACTTCTCGGTCATCAGAGGACTTTCATGTCGTGTGTGATGAAACATGACATCCTAAGAAATTTTGGTCCTATGTCAAAGCGATAGTTGGATCAAAACAAAATGTCCAGACACTCTGTGACCAAAATGGTACTGAAACAGGGGATGACAGACTAAAGGCCGAATTACTAAATGTCTTCTTCCAAAGCTGTTTCACAGAGGAAGACTGCACTGTGCTTCCTTCTCTAGATTGTTGCACAGTTGACAAAATGGTAGATATCGAAGTAGACGACAGAGGGATAGAGAAACAATTAAAATCGCTCAAAAGACGAAAGGCCGCTGGTCCTGATGGAATACCAGTTCGATTTTACACAGAGTACGCGAAGGAACTTGCCCCCCTTCTTGCAGCGGTGTACCGTAGGTCTCTAGAAGAGCGAAGCGTTCCAAAGGATTGGAAAAGGGCACAGGTCATCCCCGTTTTCAAGAAGGGACGTCGAACAGATGTGCAGAACTATAGACCTATATCTCTAACGTCGATCAGTTGTAGAATTTTGGAACACGTATTATGTTCGAGTATAATGTCTTTTCTGGAGACTAGAAATCTACTCTGTAGGAATCAGCATGGGTTTCGAAAAAGACGGTCGTGTGAAACCCAGCTCGCGCTATTCGTCCACGAGACTCAGAGGGCCTTAGACACGGGTTCACAGGTAGATGCCGTGTTTCTTGACTTCCGCAAGGCGTTTGACACAGTTCCCCACAGTCGTTTAATGAACAAAGTAAGAGCATACGGACTATCAGATCAATTGTGTGATTGGATTGAGGAGTTCCTAGATAACAGAACGCAGCATGTCATTCTCAATGGAGAGAAGTCTTCCGACGTAAGAGTGATTTCAGGTGTGCCGCAGGGGAGTGTCATAGGACCGTTGCTATTCACAATATACATAAATGACCTGGTGGATGACATCGGAAGTTCACTGAGGCTTTTTGCAGATGTTGCTGTGGTGTATCGAGAGGTTGCAACAATGGAAAATTGTACCGAAATGCAGGAGGATCTGCAGCGAATTGACGCATGGTGCACGGAATGGCAATTGAATCTCAATGTAGACAAGTGTAATGTGATGCGAATACATAGAAAGATAGGTCCCTTATCATTTTGCTACAAAATAGCAGGTCAGCAACTGGAAGCAGTTAATTCCATAAATTATCTGGGAGTACTCATTAGGAGTGATTTAAAATGGAATGCTCATATAAAGTTGATCGTCGGTAAAGCAGATGCCAGACTGAGATTCATTGGAAGAATCCTAAGGAAATGCAATCCGACAACAAAGGAAGTAGGTTACAGTACGCTTGTTCGCCCAATGCTTGAATACTGCTCAGCAGTGTGGGATCCGCAGCAGGTAGGGTTGATAGAAGAGATAGAGAAGATCCAACGGAGAGCAGCGCGCTTCGTTACAGGATCATTTAGTAATTGCGAAAGCGTTACGGAGATGATAGATAAACTCCAGTGGAAGACTCCAGTGGAAGACGCTCAGTAGCTCGGTACGGGCTTTTGTTAAAGTTTCGAGAACATACCTTTCACCGAAGAGTCAAGCAGTATATTGCTCCCTCCTACGTATATCTCGCGAAGAGAGCATGAGGATAAAATCAGAGAGATTAGAGCCCACACAGAAGCATACCGACAATCCTTCTTTCCACGTACAATACGAGACTGGAATAGAAGGGAGAACCGATAGAGGTACTCAGGGTACCCTCCGCCACACATCGTCAGGTGGCCTGCGGAGTATGGATGTAGATGTAGATGTAGATTCCGCTAAACGAACGCAGATTTGTGCGATGTACTACTGTCGCATCTTCGGTGTAAAATCGATATTTCAGTTTCATATCTAAGTTACCGATAGGTGTCTGTGAGACACTGCTATCCCTGTGTATACATATGCTTGACAGATGTACTGTTCACAGAGTTAGTGGCGGCATGACTTGTAATTTCATACGTCAGACGCTGCTGCAATGTGTTTATCTGTTTCCTTGTAAGATGTATTTGTCGTTACTAACGATCATTTTACAATTATATAGGACTGATGTTGGCATAGTATACAATTTCTGAACCGTGATCGGATGTGAACAGTGGATGCTATACATCTCTGGAAAGCTATATTGTGCATTTATCACACAGAGCTGCTGTTTTAAGGAAGTGTTATTTTGTTTTGCAGTTTGTTACCATGCTTTATCGTAGAGGAACCTGCCCTGGAAATATATTTCTTACATTATTAACAGCGCTGCAGTCCAAATGACTGATAGGTCGGGAAACTCACGTGATGTAACATTACAGCATGTTTTGAGTGCAGAACCATGTAGCCTTAGGAGTGCATATGTTTATTTTCTCTCTTACCTATAACCTCCAGGTACTGATCCCAGACACTAGAACAATACCGTAAAATGCTTCGAACTTCATCTGTCTGGAGGTCGGTCATGTGCAAAAATCCATTTCTTGTCCTTTTTAACCGTCTGCTATTACATCACAACACTTTCGAATCTGTTACTATACATCGATAAGGAGTCCTAACTTCCTAAACATGGGCGCATCTGGAGAAATCTTATGCACTTGGATGGGTGAGAGCTTGGCAAGCTCCATTCATTCAGGAGAAGTGGAATGTAACAGTCTACTTCTGGTTGGGTGCAGGTTAAATTGGTAATGGTGCTGCAGGGCAGGTTGGTCAAAGACAGTGCAAGGGGGTCTTTCAGTCTCTAATTTTATCCTAAGACTGTGAGAATGCTCTATGACTCCCATCCACATAGAGATAAATCGTAAATTAAGCACTATGCTCGAGGTGCTAGAAATATGTAGAGTGCTGTCGGGTATACTTTGATGATGTATGTGTTTGAGAATTAACAATAAATGGACGTACTACACAGTCATCTGCTTATATATTTGCAATGATACTCGCGAAGTAGAACGGGGGCAGTTTAGTTTTGGTACTGAAATTGGGAATCATGCTATCGCATCATTGGTCATGATTAATTTAATTAAAATTTTCCGCACTATCAACTGCAATGCCTATTATTACAGTCCATGAATGGTTTCTTTTTCATCCCATCTGCCCACTGGTAGGCTGTTGGTTACCACATAATGATTGACTGACATCTCTTGTGTGAGTTGGAGAAAGAGTTTTGGTGGAGTGGCAACACCTTCTGGGGATGGCTAGCACCGAAACAATGATTGTGTACGTGATTGCAATGGGAGGAATGAGTCGAAATGGCACGCAGGGCCATCAGATATTCCGTCACCGTGACGACAATAGATGGAAACAAGTTATACAAAAACTGCAGACACATGACACTTGTACACTGAAACAATATTACATACTGTCAAAGGATGTTCTTTTCTACAGGTGCAGTCCAGAGCCCAGCACCTGGTGTGTATGCATTCCAGAAGAATACATAGACAATTTGATAAGACACACACAGAGTATGGGGAAACTATGGAGTATCAAAATGTACAGCGAAATTACCAACGTATTACTACTTCCCGAATCTCAGACGCAGGATTGAACACATAATAAAAAAAGTGTACTATATGTCAGAAGGTTAAACATCTTAATAGATCTTGTTTGGACGTATTACACCCTATCATTCCAACTAGACCAAGAGCACTAGTTTCCGTGGACGCAGCAGGACCATATCCACGAGCTAGTGGAGGAGTTAAATACCTGATCGCCTTTTGTGATGTCTTCACAAAATACTTAAAAATGTATGCTATAAAAGAGGTACCACCGGGATCAATAATCAAACGCATGATTGAAGACTACATACCACTAGTGGGAAAACCGAAAATTATATTAACTGATAATGCAACAAACTTCACTAGTAATAAATGGAAAACAGTTCTCGATTCTCAAAACATAAAACGTGTATTGGTATCCAAATTTCACCCAGAATCGAGCTGAGAGAAATTTTAAAGAATTTAATCTCTTTATAAGAACTTATATACCAAATAAACAGACAAAATGGGTAGAATACATAGCCTCATTTCAGCATAGTGTGAGTAATTTAATTCATACTTCAACAAGCTTTACACCAACAGAGTTAATGTTTCCAGGCACAGAACTTGACGAATGGGTTAAACCTTTACCTAAAGTAGCCACAAAAGAAATAACACCAGACGAAAAGGTACGTCAAGCATTAGTACAGAGGGAGAACAAGCAGACGTAAGGAGAAAACAGTTCAACAAAAAGATAAGAGAGGTTACTGAATTTAACATTGGAAGTACTATTACGTACCCACACAAAATCCTCTAAATTTAAAGCATTACACAAAAAGTTTCAATTAAACATCGTAACTAGTAACCATATGCATATGCAAGTTTTAAAATGCATTGTTAACCAAAACTAATGAAACATGGGTTACTGTGTGTCTTAACATTATAAAATAAACCATACGAGACTTTTGTAGTCCCCAGCCCCCCTCCACCCCCCCCCCCCCCCCCCCCGGAACCATAGACCTTTCCATTGGTGGGGAGGCTTCTGTGCTTCAGCGATACAGATAGCCGTACCATAGGTGCAACCACAACACAGGGGTATCTGTTGAGAGGCCAGACAAACGTGTGGTTCCTGAAGAGGGGCAGCAGCCTTTTCAGTAGTTTCAGGGGCAACAGTCTGGATGATTGACTGATCTGGCCTTGTAACACTAACCCAAACGGCCTTGCTGTGCTGGTACCGTGAACGACTGAAAGCAAAGGGAAACTACGGCCGTAATTTTTCCCGAGGGCATGCAGCTTTACTGTATGGATAAATGATGATGGCGTCCTCTTGGGTAAAATATTCTGGACGTAAAATAGTCCCCCATTCGGATCTCCGGGGGGGACTACTCAGGAGGACGTCATTATTAGGAGAAAGAAAACCGGCGTTCTACGGATCGGAGCATGGAATGTCAGATCCCTTAATTGGGCAGGTAGGTTAGAAAATTCAAAGAGGGAAATGGATAGGTTAAAGTTGGATATAGTGAAGTTCGGTGGCAGGAGATACAAGACTTTTGGTCAGGTGAGTACAGGTTTATAAATACAAAATCAAATAGGGGTAATGCAGGAGTAGGTTTAATAATGAATAAAACAATAGGAATGCGGGTAAGCTACTACAAACAGCATAGACATGAAGCCCAGGCCTACGACAATAGTACAAGTCTATATGCCAACTAGCTCTGCAGATGATGAAGAAATTGATGAAATGTATGATGAGATAAAAGAAATTATTCAGATAGTGAAGGGAGACGAAAATTTAATAGTCATGGGTGACTGGAATTCAGTAGTAGGAAAAGGGAGAGAAGGAAACGTAGTAGGTGAATATGGATTGGGCCTAAGAAATGAAATCTTGGTGGAATCTTGCACAGAGCACAACTTAATCATAGCTAACCCTTGGTTCAAGAATCATAAAAGAAGGTTGTGTACATGGAAGAAGCCTGGAGATACTGACGGGTTTCAGATAGATTATATAATGGTAAGACAGAGATTTAGGAACCAGGTTTTAAATTGTAAGACGTTTCCAGGGGCAGATGTGAACTCTGACCACAATCTATTGGTTATGAACTGTAAATTAAAACTGAAGAAACTGCACAAAGATGGGAAATTAAGGAGATGGGACCTGGATAAACTGACTAAACCAGTGGTTGTACAGAGTTTCAGGGAGAGCATAAGGGAACAATTGACAAGAATGGTGGAAAGAAATACAATAGAAGAAGAATGGGTAGCTTTGAAGGATGAAGTAGTGAAGGCAGCAGAGGATCAAGTAGGTAAAAAGACGAGGGCTAGTAGAAATCCTTGGGTGACAAAAAAATATTGAACTTAATTGACGAAAGGAGAAAATATAAAAATGCAGTAAATGAAGCAGGCAAGAAGGAATACAAACGTCTAAAATATAAGATCGACGTGAAATGCAAAATGCTAAGCAGGCATGGCTAGAGGACAAATGTAAGGATGTAGAGGCTGGTCTCACTAGGGGTAAGGTAGATACTGTCTACAGGAGAATTAAACAGACCTTTGGAGAAAAGAGAACCACCACTTGCATGAATGTCAAGAGGTCAGATGGAAACCCAGTTCTAAGCAAAGAAAGGAAAGCAGAAAGGTGGAAGGAGCATGTAGAGGGTCTATACATTGGAGATGTAATTGAGGGCAATGTTATAGAAATGGAAGAGGATGTAGATGAATATGAAATGGGAGACATGATACTGCGTGAAGAGTTTGATAGAGCACTGAAGGAACCAAGTCGAAACAAGGCCCTGGGAGTAGACAACATTCCATTAGAACTACTGACAGCCTTGGGAGAGCCAGTCCTGACAAAACTCTACCATCTGGTGAGAAAAATGTATGAGACAGGCGAAATAACCTCAGACTTCAAGAAGAATATAAGAATTCCAATCCCAAAGAATTCAGGCGTTGACAGATGTGAAAATTACCGAACTATGACTTTAATAAGTCACGGCTGCAAAGTACTAACGCGAATTCTTTACAGACAAATGGAAAAACTGGTAGAAGCTGACCTTGGGGAAGATCAGTTTGGATGCCGTAGAAATGTGCGAACACGTGAGGCAATACTGACCCTACGACTTATTTTAGAAGCTAGATTAAGAAAAGGCAAACCTACGTTTCTAGCATTTTTAGACTCAGAGAAAGCATTTGACAATGTTGACTGGAACACTCTCTTTCAAATTCTGAAGGCGGCAGGGGTAAAATGCAGGGAGCGAAAGGCTATTTACAATTTGTACAGAAACCAGATGGCAGTTATAAGAGTCGAGGGACATGAAAGGGAAGGGAGTGAGACAGGGTTGTAGTCTCTCCCCGATGTTGTTCAATCTGCATATCGAGCAACCAGTAAAGGAAACAAAAGAAAAATTTGGAGTAGGTATTAAAATCCATGGAGAAGAAATAAAAACTTTAAGGCTCGCTGATGACATTGTAATTCTGTCAGAGACAGCAAAGGACTTGGAAGAGCAGCTGATGTAGGCTGCAGTAGATACTGGGAAATGAAGAAGCTTGCATAGGATAGAGTAGCGTGGAGAGCTGCATCAAACCAGTCTCAGGACTGAAGACCACAGCAACAACAACAATAACTTTTGTAGTCTAACTTGGTTATTTAAGAGAAAGGAACAGCGAAAAATTTGCACGAAGGTCAGAGTTTGTTCGCTTGAGACGAACAACAAACCACGCGTCTACGTTGCAACCGAACGCTCAGTTGATGAGCACGCGATAGCTGCATGGCAAGACAAGCGCGAAGGCGCATGCGCGGTCGAGTCCAGACGACTCGTGACTCATATTAGACGAAGGCGGCTATCACGAGTAATATTCACCAACAATGCAGTTTTCCCCGCGCTTGCAGTCCAGTCGTGGTACATAAGCGCTCATGCGCGGAACGTTTAAAAATTTTTAGACTACGCTTACTATGAGACACAATGACGAAAGTCATTCAAAAACAAGAAAGGAAAGGGTACACAAGTCTTGCAAATAGTAGCTTAGAAAATTTAATTATAAGTTGGTACTACGCAATAAAAGTGAACATACAAGTGCATACTGGTCATGGACGGTATTGTAATATTATATTATATTGAGTAAAATCTTAGCTTTTACGAAAGGAAAAAGGAAACAGCACAATAGAAGAAAAAATAAATAATGCAGATATATAACCGGAAGAAAGGCTATGTACACACGAACAACACACAATTACATAAGGCAAAAGCTAGCAAAGAGGAGAGCAAAGAGACAACGCATACATTTAAGTTACACGGTAGCAAGCGGTTTTCAGAATGAACAACAAGATTAACGCGTGAATTTTTGTGACTAAGGAAGCGTACCTAGTAGGCTCTGTAGGGGGAGAAACACATTAACGTTACGAAACACCTAAAGCACTCAGAAAACACAACTTTGTAGAATATATAAGCTATACACACGAGGGTACATGTACGACAGCGAAAGCTAACGTGTAAAGGAGGAAAATATGGAATGATTGCGCATTAACGGACAGTAAGGCAGTTATGTATGTAAGGAGAAATATTTAGTTGTAAGTATTATTAGTATGAGGGGACGATGCTCAGCACACTCTGAATTATTTTGGAATATTGAGCGAATGGTGCAGGGTACCGAAAAGGGGCGCCACCAGCAAAGTGTATATTGTAGTGGTAGATATTTTTGTGTGTATAAAGGTATGTATGAATATGTGAAAGCCGAAAGAAGCACTGTACACGTACGGAAACTATATAACATAGAAGTGTACAAGGAAAATTAAACTCTGAGACAACCTCGTATAAACATGTATACCTCACGTCAAGAAACAACGTAATTAACACCCTAAGACTCGACGAGTTTACGAGAAAATACGAAAAACCTGATACACGGTGCAACATTAGCGATCCTTCACTCAAGTATGCAGAAGTAAGTTATGAATGACTTCACACGCTTGAAGCATGAAATGATAAATCATGTCAAAATTATACCTTTCATACATATCACGAATTACAGTCACAAAGAATGAAAATGGTATCGCCGCTATACGAGAAACAGGTAAGTAGTGTGATCGACGACCTGTAAGCAAAAGGAATCGCTTATAAAATAAACTATAAACATACAGAATTTTATGCTATGAAAGTAGGCCTATTCCTGTACATAAATTTTCATGACAACCGATGCATTAAAATGTTTGTATTTTTTTTCCTCATGATAACACAAGACGCCTATAAGGGCACTTTAATTGAAGATGATACACGCCCACAAGGGCGTGCCGCTACTATGAAACACTGTACATAGTAATAGTAGTTACACAATGAACATCAAGATTTTATTTTTATATGTCCACGTTAAAGAAGGAAGTTTTATTAGGGTTAATGATTTAGAAGCACACCCGAAAGTGCGTATGCACAAAACAGTGTACATATTAGGGTTATGCTACATATAAATGATTATTTCGTGCATTTTCAGATTTTGTACGTCAAAAACCGGAGAATACACGTAGTCGTTGCCATTACCCTAATTAGAAGGTGGAAAATTCCCTTTTCAAGCTTCAGTGGAGCGGCTACAGGTGTATTCTTTGCACACTGATGCATGTCGTTGCGTATGAAGAATACGTAACGTAAGGTAAACCTTAACTTACACACGAGTTCAGAAATGAAAACAAAGGACTTGTTCCTTCTAACTGATTAATGGAAAAAGGTGTGTGTGTCAGTAAAATCCAAGACAAAGCAGCCACTATGAGTGGTCAAAAAATTTTTCAATTTTCGTCGATAGTTTTTTCCTGTAATTAATGTAAACTAAGTATTGTATGTGTTATATGTTATTCCATTGTATGTGATGTATTCTGTATTTCATGCCAAGTCCCGGGACTTACAAATTTGTGAATACTTATGTGCATTGACCGGAAGTATCGAGGGGAATGAATCTCGGTGCAATAGGTAAAAGGGGTTAATGCTAAGAAAAAAGTGTAGTGAAAAAGAAAGTTTCAATCGCAATACTCCCGGTTAAAGTGGTGTGTGTAGAAATTAAAATTGTGCAGAGTAGTGCTTCGTTGCAAATGTCAGCGAGCCTAAACAAGTGACATCGAAAATTGATGCTTGTATCGTCAAACGACCATGGCGACACAGTAAGAGAAGACAATGCCAAACAAGTTTGATATGGTACGCTTCTTACCTGGAGCTGCAACGACGAGATCGTCCTACGCCTCGCACATAGTGTGGTGTGTTCTTCGGGCACATATTCCAATGTACCTCGTCGTATTCAGTCTAAGTACTGGAAGGAACTACAAAAGGCACACGCATACTGAGGTTCGGAAGTCTAGACGGTCCCGCATGTCGGTGTATATTCACTGCACTGGCGTGCGCATTCAACCAACGTCGCCCGCTAACGGACGACACTGAGGCTAGCGAACAAAGCTCGTCGCCCCAGAATACATGCAGAAAGCAATACAAGGACTTAATTTTCACCTCTGATGAGGAAGGAAACATTTGTAAGTAACGTTGTATACATTGTATATTTTGTTGTACAAACTTTACTACATGATGTCATTTTCTCAGTATTAATCAAAAGTTTGTATATTAGGATTAAGGTTTGTAAATATTAGCATAAGTATGCCAAAAAACCGACTCATACTCAGTAATACGAAAGAATTCACAGTGCCATGAAAATGAGACAGTAAAAATGAAGTTTGTAAATAAAAGACGCCCAACCCTATCAATTGCAAGGTCGACTACTGTATCCTGTCAACCAAATAAAATTTGCTAGTGACAGTATACAGTAGGGGGGCAGTTGTAATGACACATTCCGTCGCAGAGACATACCTTAGGGGCTGCGGCAAAGGTTAAATTGAGAGGGATGTAGAATATAGTCTCTGAAATGTTCATATTGGATTCTCTTTTGTTTCATACTCCAAGAAGGAGCTACGATACACTTTCGATTGTTACTTTGTAGGGGACGGACGTAATTTTTGCTGTGTGCGGAAACGCAGCCATCTTGTTAGTATTTATGGTTTGTGTGACGAGCAGAGCAAGTCTTATTGTCTTGTGAACAAAAAAATAGTTAGAAGTATGTAAGTTTTATGAGAATTATTTAAAGCGACGTAGCACTGTATTCCTTAGTTTCCACCATCTTCTTGAAGGAAACCGATCCCAACTTAGGAAGATACACACGGTCAACAAAGAGAAGAACATCGATGGCGACTAATTAATTAATATTGTAGCAGAAGGACCAATTCTACGTCCAAGGTGAGAACTCTGAATAAATCAACAATGACGTAGAATTCAAAAATATTACTAATCAGAACTGTAAATTATATTACAGGCAAATTTCACGCAGCACTGAATTTGTCCGCATTCAATCCGGTCAATACAGTCCGTAAGAAAGCCTTTAAAAAATTTTAAGTTAAAGTTCCATATAAATAATTTTTTCTCTTTTTAAAAAAATCAATAAATTTGATTTTTTATTTATTTCGCCGCAAGCTACTGAGTTGCTTCCTAGAGATTTGTGAATCATTTCTTTTGTGAAACATATTAAACTTGTAAGTAGGCTGTTTAGGTTCTTATATTGGTAACGCCGCCGCCACGTAGCGCTCTGTATGAAAATCACTGGCTGTGCTGTGTGCAGTCTATGGGTGGTTGGCATTGTTGTAATACTCGCCATTGTAGCTTTGGGCTGTTGGCTGTTAACAGGGCGTAGCGTTGCGCAGTTGGAGGTGAGCCGCCAGCTGTGGTGAATGTGGGGAGAGAAATGGCGGAGTTTTGAAATTTGTAACACTAGATGTCATGAACTGCTATGTATATTATGACTTTTGAACACTATTAAGGTAAATACATTTTTTGTTCTCTATCAAAATCTTTCATTTGCTAACTATGCCTATCAGTAGTTAGTGCCTTCCGTAGTTTGAATCTCTTATTTAGCTTGCAGTAGTGGCGCTCGCTGTATTGCAGAAGTTCGAGTAACGAAGATTTTTGTGAGGTAAATTATTTGTGAAAGGTATAGTTTAATGTTAGTCAGGGCCATTCTTTTGTAGGGATTATTGAAAGTCAGATTCCGCTGCGCTAAAAATATTGTGTGTGTCAGTTTAAGCACAGTCTTGTTTAATTTTTGTAAGGGGATGTTTCAAACTTTCATGCCAATAATGTTATGTTTGTGCAGTTATCATTACTTCCACAATTTTTGTTATCATTACAGAAATAGTGCACTTATTAGAAATGCCAGTCAGTAGAGGAAAGTGCGGTAAGGAGGCCACTAACTTGAAAATGGCCATTGTGTACTTTTTGCACTGAACATTGTTGTTGCCTGCCGAGATGTGGTCAGACTAGTTCTAATATAGACCATCACTGTTGTCAGTGAGCTTCGCAGAGGTAGATTATTCCGTAATTTTTCAATAATTTTGTTTCTGTTTTTTAGTCGTCTGATGTAAAGTAAGTCCATAATACGATTCCTGTTTCTTCACTTAGACGAAGGGTAATGCCTTTTCACGATGTCAATGTTTAATCAACGTGTTTTGGCCAACAAATACAGTTACCTGTTGTTTGATAGTTTCATTTGTGAATCTGTAATGCCGACATGGTCTCCGACTGGGAGAAGCGGCCTCACAACTTCTTCGTAAGAGTAGCCAAGGTATCTACTCCAATGACAGTTGATTACTTCGGTATATCACGCATAATACTACACAAAAGTCTGAGTTATAAACTCTTTTATACATAAAGCTGTCAAGTGCCATTCCACCATTTTGGGACGATTTTGAATTAACTTATTTACATTGTTTAAAACCGTCTCTGTCCTGTTATATTTGACGTAATATATAAATCCGATTGAAAACGTAGACTTGGTATTGTTTCAGATACAAGGACATCAAGATGATTACAAAATATGTCCGAAAATCAGAACCACAAACACGAAATCCTGTTTCAAAGGCACTGACCACATCAGCTCCATACGTAGGGGAAAGCGGTTGCTAAGCAAGCCTTCAGAAAAACTCATAGTTCGTAGGTACTATTTTCTATTTCACTTAAAAATAATTGGTGTGGTAACTTGTAATACACAATACTTTTACAAAATACTTTCACAAAAGATAAAAAACGTTTGTATAACATATGTCCGATTTTCCTTCGTTTCCGAGTAATTAATGAAAGTTCAGAATTTAGGTAATTGGAACTCAACCCATAAACTCATACTGAATGCTATTAATGTCCACTGCTTGTTAATAACCACGCAGGTACCCATCGAATCATGGTCTGTCGCACCGTTTCAAATATTCCCCGAGGATTTCAAATGGTTTTGTGGGCTTCCATGACATGTCAATAAAAAATTTGTATATCTCAGTGGTGTGCTATATATACACTACTGGCCATTAAAATTGATACACAACGAAGATGACGTGCTACAGACGCAAAATTTAACCAACAGGAAGAAGATGTTGTGGCATGCAAATGATTAGCTTTTCAGAGCATTCACACAAGGTTGGTGCCGGTGGCGACACATACAACGTGCTGACATGAGGAAAGTTTCCAACCGATTTCTCATAGACAAACAGCAATTGGACAGCGTTGCCTAGTGAAACATTGTTGTGATGTCTCGTTTAAGGAGGAGAAATGCGTACCATCACGTTCCCGACTTTGATAAAGGTCGAATTGCAGCCTATCGCGACTGCGGTTTGTCGTATCGCGACATTGCTGCTCGCGTTGGTCGAGATCCAATGACTGTTAGCAGAATATGAAATCGGTGGGTTCAGGAGGGTAATACGGAACGCCTTGCTGGATTCCAACGACCTCGTGTCACTAGCAGTCGAGATGATAGGCATCTTATCCGCATGGCTGTAATGGATCGTGCTACCACGTCTCGATCCCTAAGTCAACAGATGGAGACGTTTGCAAGACAACCACCATCTGCACGAACAGTTCGACGACATTTGCAGCAACATGGACTATAAGCTCGGAGACCATGGCTGCGGTTACCCTTGACACTGTATCACAGACAGGAGCGCCTGCGATGGTGTACTCAACGACGAACCTGTGTGCACGAATGGCAAAACGTCATTTTTTTCGGATGAATCTAGGTTCTGTTAACAGCATCATGATGGTCACATGCGAGTTTGGCGACATCGCGGTTAACGCACATTGGAAGCGTGTACACATCATTCTGGCGTATCACCCGGCGTGATGGTATTCGGTGCCATTGGTTACACGTTTCGGTCACCTCTTGTTCGCATTGACGGCAGTTTGAACAGTGGACGTTACATTTCAGATGTGTTACTACCCGTGGCTCTACCCTTCATTCGATCCCTGCGAAACCCTACATTTTCACAGAATAATGCACGACCACATGTTGCATGTTTCTGGATACAGAAAATGTTCGACTGCTGATCTGGCCAGCACATTCTCCAGATCGTTCACCAATTGAAAACGTCTGGTCAATGGTGGCCGAGCAACTGGCTCGTCACAATACGCCAGTTACTACTTTTGATGAACTGTGGTATCGTGTTGAAGCTGCATGGGCAGCTGTACCTGTACACACCATACAAGCCATGTTTGACTCAATGCCCAGGCGTATCAAGGCCGTTGTTACGGCCAGAGGTAGTTGTTCTGGGTACTGATTTCTCAGGATCTATGCACCCAAATTGCGTGAAAATGTAATCACATGTAAGTTCTAGTATAATATATTAGTCCAATGAATACCCTTTTATCATCTGCATTTCTTCTTGGTGTAGCAATTTTATTGGTCAGTAGTGTACAAATTGTTTAAGGTGCCCCCAGAGATAATAATCCAAAGAACAGAGGTAGGGTGAATGTGCAGGCCACTGAACTGGTTCTCTTCCACCTGCTCATGTGTCACGGTAGATACCAGATAGTGGATCTCGAGCACTAAGACTGAAATGTGCTTGAGCTTCATCGCGCATAACCCACATGTTTTTTCTTATTTGCAAGGGCACGTCTCCTAGAAGGCCACGGAGGGCGTTCTGAATAAATCTCCTCTAGAGAGCACCTGTAAGAGTGCTGGGAGAACGCATGGCCCTACCAGACTGTCATCTACATATCTATCCCACACATTAATTGGTGCTGATGTCTAGCCTGTAATCTATTACGAGGATTGCAATCGACCGATATATGTTGGCTGAGGGAATTCATTATTCCATCTCTTTTAAACGTTGTAGTGTCTGTAAACAAAACTGAAGAGACAAACAATGGAGTTACTTGTGAAGTATCCACCATGCTGAACTTGGAGATGTACGAATGGCGCATGCTAGGGCCGCTTCTCCTGTGCTGACACCTGGCTTCTGTTAGAAAGCCCATAGAAACGGCTCTTCTTGAGTAGATATGCAAGCAACATGTGGTCTTGCTCGATCTATTGTCGGATACTGTTTCGGCAAAGCGGCAATGCACAGCATCAAAGGTTGAATTACTCGACTGTCTTCCGCCTGGAAACGCAGTTTAATGCAGCCGTGCTGTCTTCTGTCCATTGCCAATCGCGCGGCCATCCATGTCTGCCGCTCACACAATGAATATCCTGCCATGTTTGGACGGAACCCTTTCAGGTAACTTATTTCCTGTATTATATGTATACAATGAACATGTTGAAGACACAGGCCACTGTAACGTGTTTTGGAGCATCGAAGGAGGGCAAGGCTGTATACCACTACAAAAACTGTTATTTTATGTGGCAGAAAGAAGGAAAAGAAAGGAAACAATGATTTACGTAATACTGTATACAATAAAACAGCGAGTACATAAATGTTACAGGAATTTGACAAAATTCAAACCACAGAAAAACCAAAAGTAAACAATAGTACTGAAACAACTCTAAATTGATTCGTGTCTTCGGAATCATTTTTTCAGTATTTAGTTGCCGATAGTTTATGACTGTGGTTAAGAAACACATTATCTCTTGTTGATTGAGGAGTAGCTTTAGATTGTTGCATTTTAATTGCACGTAAATAGTCACCTTGTGTAAAAACCTTCTTACATAGTGGTACGCAAGTTCCACATTTTTTGGAATCACACTGTTGAGGAGAGTGTGTACATCTCATCTTATTTTGCCACACGCAAGATTTTTGACCACAATTCAAACTCTTGGGGCTATCGTTGTAATCCGTTGTTCTTCCTGCATATGGAATTGCGGTCGATAATTTATGACTCTCTTTGGACACCGCTCTTATATTATCCGTGTATTCTTTCTTTTCTTGGCTTACTGTATTTGATCCATAATAAAATGTTTTTTGATAGCTTGATTTCTTTTTCGTGCTCTGTTGATCTTCTTTCGAACCTGTTATATTTTTGGACGTGGGAGTCCCCTTTCGTTCTTGGTCTCTCTTTTGCATTTTAGCTTTAATGCTATAAATGCCGTACTTGTGATGACTTATGTAATCTACATTTCCGTATTTTCTCATTCTGCAAAATATAAATGACGTTATTAATAAATAAAAAATGTAGTAACAAGTTACAGATGCACAAAAACAGCAGTATTTCCACATTGAAAATTGCAAAGCAGATGACAAGAAATGCCTGTAGAGGTTATTTTATCTGATACATGTGTCATAACTACAACGCAACTGTAATTAACAAAGCAATAATGATCCCATTGTTAAAGTATTTTGTGACATAGTTCTAGTATTGCTCGAAGATGTGGCTTCGAATAACACGAAGAAATACGTATTTTTCGATACTAATGAAGGTAACATACATGTTTCCCAGCTCCCAACATTTAAAACTGAAAAAGATTAAATTCTTATCTGGTAGTCTAGATTTGGAAGAGTTAAAAGGGAACATGGTTGATTTCATGCCCTATGCTTGCCCGATCGGAACTTGTGTACTGGGTCTTAGGACGCTGGAAGCAGTGCCACTTTGAACATTTCCTTTCTTTTTCCTTTCTCTTCTCATTTTTCCTATTCTCTTCTTTTCTGTCTTTGAGTAAGCTGTGATTTGTATACATGTAAAGACAGTTACTAAGCGTGATTTGTGTACATGCAAAGACAATCACTAAGCATTACTGAGAACAAAAATCTTATGCTATTCAAACCCTAAATCGCAATACAACTATAGGAGATTACGGAGTCCACTGACTGTAATAGCAGTATGTCAACAATCGAGTTAAAGCTGTAGTCAACAACTAAAAACATCAAATCCATGTGTTTTTAACAATGTAATGGCTCCTTCATGGCAGTATTGTTACAACACACTGGATGTTCTGCATTGCATGTTGATGCATATAGCTTTTATTTACTTTCAGTTGCCAACGCCACACTGGAGTTAGTTGAGACCCTGCAGATCTCTTAGTCACTATCTGCGCCGGTAGGGAGACATTTGTAACTTTTGGCCATCCACTCTGTGCTATAGATTGCCGTAACTACAGCCTTGCTACCTCCTTGCCTCGAGTAGTACACATAAGGTTTTTCATAAGCTTAGCCATGCCCTAGGTAACTCATGTCCAAAAAGAGAATATGGCAAATTGTTGGATGATTTTTTTTAAAAAAGATACTTGAATTCTAATCAATCCAAACGTACATAAAGCAACGGCAAATAATGTTCTTAAAAGTATTTGTAAATGTGCTGACTCTTACACTGATGAGCCAGAACATTATGAATACATGCCTAATAGATAGTATGGTCACCTTTGGCATCGATAACAGCGGCGACGAGTCGTGGCATGGAAGCAATGTGGCCTTGGTAGGTCGCTGGAGGTAGTTGGCACCACATCTACACACACAAGTCAAGTAATTCCCAAAAATTTCGGGGAGGGCGGCCATGACGTCTGACGCCACGTTCATCACTCCCAGATGTATTCGATTACATTCAGATCTGGCGAGGTGGGGGTCCAGCATGTCAACTGGTCTTGTGACATGGAGTATTATCTTGCTGAAAAATGCCACTGGTGTCGGGAAAAATCATCGTCATGAAAGATTGTACGTGGTCTGCAACGAGTGTACGATACTCCTTGGCCATCATGGTGCATAACATCAGCTCCACAGTACCCATGGATGCTTACGTGAATGTTCCACAGACCATAATGGGGCTGCTGCCAGCTTGTCTCCACCCCGCAGTACATGTGTCAACGAGCTGCTCCCCTGGAAGGCGATGGATTCGCGCCCTCCAATCGGCATGATGAAGAAGCTATCGGACTGTATCAGACCATGTAACGCTCTGCGGCTGTGCCAACGTCCAGTGCCGAGGGTCACGTGCCCGTTTCAGTCCTAGTAGCCACTGTCATGGTGTTAGCATTGGCACATGCGTTGGTGGTCCGCTGCAGAGGTCCATTGTTAGGATGGTCGGTCCACTGTGTGTTCAGACACACTTGTCTCCGTCCAACACTAAAGTCTGATGTTAGTTCCGCCACAGTTCGCCGCCTGTCCTGTTTTATCAGTGAGTCAAGTATATGACGTCCGACATCTGTAATGAGAGGTGGTCGCCCAACCCCACGACGTCTGGACGTGGTTTCACCTTGATTTTGCCACGTGTTGAAGACACTCACCACAGCACTCCTCGAACACACGCCAAGACGCAGTTTCCGTAATGCTCGTGCGAAGCCTCCATGAAATCACTATCTGCACTCGGTCCAACTCAGAACGCTCGTCTTCTCCAATCTACACACATAAAATACACTCACTGATGCTACATGCGTCGTGCGTTCGTCTGCCTAGCAGTCATTCCTAGCAGGTGACTCTGCTATCCCCTGGACGGGTTTATATCGATAGTAGGTCGGTGGTCATAATGTTCTGGCTGATCAACGTAAGTTCGACACGACACAATATATTCAGTTGTGCACAACAGGAGGGACTACGCTATTCAAAAACGTACGATATGGCGAGGAAATCATAATCAGAGTGGAAACGTCTAGAACCACAGGTGTCCACATTGATGTAAATTAAAACTTAAAAGAAAGGTACAGCTTTCTTGATCCCATAAAACAACTCAGTTCAACCACATTTGTACTTCTAATCATTGCAAATCTTGGGGAGTGACAAATCAGTAAGCTATTTTTTTGGTGCGGCTGGTCCCGGGTCCCGACTCCTCCCTCGGGCATGGGTGTGTGTGTTTGTCCTTAGGATAATTTAGGTTGAATAGTGTGTAAGCTTAGGGACTGGTGACCTTAGCAGTTAAGTTCCATAAGATTTCACACACATTTGACTTTTTTTTGTTATTTCCATTTAGTAATGTCCTATGAAATTGTGTTCCGGAATAAATTATCTTTAAGAAAGAAAGTTTTCGTCACTCATAAACGAGCTATTAGAATAATAACTGATACTTAACCACGACCATGCTGTCGTCATACGTTTATGAAGTTAGACATTTTGGCTGCTGCTTCACCGTGTGTGTGTTCCTCTACGAAGCGTATTGTAGGGCATCTCATCCATTCTGTATCAAAGACGATATTCCACAACTTTTGTCCTGCCTGAATCATGTCTAATAATTTGAGACACATTACTGAACAGAGTCTTTGGCATACTACATCATATGTAGCCAATAAGCCATCAAAGATGGTTCCTGTTACATTTTCGTTTGCAAACTCATCCTTAATATGCTTTTTTAAACTCAATATCTGAGTTGTACAGCGCTGTCTTCTTCTCTAAAACGTTTGTTATTTCTTGGAGAGTATAAACCTCTCAAGGAGTGTATATAGATGACAGAGCAATCAAATTAGCCTGGAGTACTTTGGATCACTTGAGTGTTTCTTTAGTTTTAGAAGTAAAATTCATTTTAGTTTTCGTCCACTGGCCTGGCTGTAACTAATGAGATATAATCTGTTTCAAGAATGCAATCTCTTTTGCTTCGGTCTTCTTTGGCCTTCCTTTCGTGTTCCCACTTCTGCATCTACGTCAGTGCCTGAAAGCCACTGTGAAATGCATGGCAAATGGTACTTCAACGTGTTAGGGTTTCTCACTGTTCGAGCTGTTTATGGAGTGAGGGAATAATAACGCCTTAAAACCTAAGTACACAATGTACTGAATTTAATCTTATCTTCATGATCTCTACAACAGCGTCATGTAGACATTGTCCCTAGATTCCTGGTTCTTGAAACTTTGTACGTAGGATTCTGGAGGATAGTTGGCATCAATATTCAGGTGTCCGCCAGTTCAGGTTTTTCAGAGATATCGTAGCGCTCTCCCTTTGGTAAAAGAAACTTGCGACCATTCCTGCTATCCTTGTTAGTATATGTTCAATATCCCCTCATAGTCCTATGCATTGTAGGCCCTACACTCCCTAGGAAAATTCTAGAATGGTTCGCACAAGGGTATTTTGAGCAACAGCCACTTTTTTCCAGTGCCCTGCCACCTTGTTTATCTATGATTGAGCGTATGTGACCAATCATTAAATACTGCAACAAATATTTAGACCAGGATATTTCTATGGGTTGACTGCTTCCAACAGTGATTCAGTAATACTGCAGTCATATGAGACTATATTTTTCGTTTTATGAAACGCATAGTTCTATACTTCTGGCCATTTAAAATAAGCTGAAAGCTTTTACGACATTGAAATCTTATCTTAATCGGATTGCATATTTTTGTAGCCTATTTCAGTCGGTGCTTCATTATGGACAACTGCATTATCTGGAGAAAATCTGCGGTTATTTTTTTAAATTGTTTGGGAGAACATTAATAAACTTGTGCAACATGAGCAGAAAGGCTCAGAATACACTTTCCTATGGCACATCTGAAGTCACTTGTATATCTATTGGTAATTCTTCTTCCAAGGTAAGATGTAGCGTCTTCCTTACCACAAAATCGCCAATTCAGTCACAGATCCCATTTTCAATGGCAAATCTGACTGTACATGCATCAAAAGCAATTTGTGTGACACTGAAGCAAATGCTTTTGGAAGTCCATGGCTTGAACGACGCAGTATCAGAAAAAAAGTTAGCTGGTTTTCACATGATCGATGTTTTCCGAATCCATGCTAGTTTGAATGGGTGAGAGGTGTCATTGGATCTAATATACCTCATTACTATTGAGCTCACAGTACGTTCTAAGATCCAAAAACAATTATAGAAGAAAATGGACCTTGTCTGACCGAAGATAAGATTGTTTTTCCTGCCAGCAGTCTGTGGGTCAATGTGTTTCGGTTGACTAGGTCTCTGTAATTACGAGGGTAAGTCAATTATTATCCACAATTTAGTTACATTTTTGTTTATTTTGGTAGTAATGTCGTTTTACGTTGATAACGCATGCTTTGTTTATTTTTTGTTATATCTTTGCAATTTTCAAGCTGCTAGGTTAGTTTCGTTATCGCTGCCGATGGCTGCCCCGCTATTTGCACAAAGGAAGAGCAACGTTCAATGATCCGTTTTTTGTGGTCGGAAGGCGTATCAGGGGCCGAAATTCATCGAAGACTTTCAGTACAGTACGGGAACAATGTTTTGCCACATAGGGGTGTCTACGAATGGATTGAAAAATTCCGAAATGGTCGCACAAGTGTTACGCACGATGAAGGAGCCGGACGACCGTGAAGCGCCACAAATGAAGAAACCGTTGAGCGTTCACGTGATTCTCTTAGACAGACGATTAACTATTGACGAAGTGGCACATCGTCTGCAGATTAGTCACGATTCTGCCTACGAAATCATCCCCAACAGACTTGTGTTTCATAAAGTTTGTGCAAGATAGGTCCCAAAACAACTCACACAATTGCATAAACAAACGCGCTCGGACATCTGAAAAAAAAAAAAAAAAACATTTGGATCGCTATGTTAAGGAAGGGGACAACTTCTTAGACAGGATCATTACTGGTGACGAAATATGAATTCACCATTAGGAGCCGGATAGTAAAAGGCAGAGTATGGAATGGAGACATCCAAATTCGCCACGTAAGAAAAAGTTCAAGACCCAACAGTCCACAGGAAAATTGGCGCTTGCGGTTTTTTTGGACGCTTGAGGTCGAGTACTGGAACATTATGTGGAATAAACAGGGTACGTTACAGTGAGATGCTTACTGCCAGGCTAAAGCCTTCAATTCGAAGCAAACGCCGAGGATTGCTGCCAAAAGGTGTTGTGTTGTTGCACGACAATGCGCGTCCGCATACTGCTGCCCATACTGCTGAAACGCTCCAGAAACTCAACTTTGAAGTACTGGGTCATCCTCCATATAGTCCCGATCTGGCCCCTTCTGACTATCACTTATTTGGTCCACTCAAACAGGCATTAAGGGGCCGTGGATTTGCCTCGGACGAAGCAGTGAAAGAATCGGTGCATTCCTGGCTCGCAGCTCAGCCGAGAACCTTCCTTTATGAGGTCATCAGGAAGCTTGTACAACGATGGACCAAATGCGTTGAAACGCAAGGGGACTATGTCGGAAAATGATGTTCTTGTAAGTTTCCTATTCGATTCCAATAAAATTTGCGGATGATAATTGACTTACCCTCGTATTTAAGTGGTAACACAACCCAGCAGAACTGGTGTTCTTAACCACGTAAACACAAGAATATATTAACTATCCATATTTCTTATGATTCATAATAATTAGCTATTCACTAGTTGCATTATATCTTGTGTATTTAAGTTTATGACAGTTTTACATATGTGTGTAATATTTCAAGGCAGATAACATTTTAACAGTAGCAAGATATATGACTTTAGAACTGGAATATTGCTGTCGCCATTCATGTATCTTATAACGCTTGAAAGAAGGTTCTGAAAGTAGAACTACGTAACTTTTCATCCAAATTCAAGTAGGTAGAGGAGTGCATAGGTAAATTATAACAGATAAGAACTAAGTATCCGTTTTAATGCATAGCGTGAAATAAATTCCATACTTAGTTTTTCTCTTTGAGTTGCTATCCCATCATACTCGTCTACACGGAGAACACTGACACGGGAGAAGGGTGAAAATGGCAAAGAAATTTAGAAAGCAGCACTAACTAAATGGCCATTCAGGAAAGTGCAGACAAAAAAGCGAAAATGACTAAGATGATGTAGCTGCATAATGTAGAATAGCTTAGAACGACACTGAGTGAATGTGAAAGACACATTGACTGGTTGATGGTAAACAAGCTGGAGAGTGTGAATCTAGCATTCCAAAATATAATACACATGCGAGGGTTATATGTTATCCTCTTTTAAATAGTGATTTATTTCTTATTGTGTTAATTAATTCTATTGAAATGTGCAGAAAATGAAATTCTCTATGGAAGTAAAGAACATACAGGCGGAAAGCTATAGAATCAAGTAACTTTATTTGATGTCTAATTGAACTGAGGCATCTTGAGTTAAACGCTCTATCTTTATCTGAATTTGTTTTAATAAGCGTAATAGAAGGTTTGCAGGAAATGAAACTAAAATCAGATTTTTGACAGAACAGGTTTTATTCCTGAGAGGCAAAATTTCTACATGTTGTAGATATGGTACTGACTCTATGATATTGTTGTTATTATGGAAGTCTACCAGCCAACATTCTTATAAGTATTTGAGAAGCACTAGTGGCTTTATTATACTAAGTCTTAATACAAAAAGATTTTTTATGTATCTTTCAACAAGTACAGTCATTAAGTAAAACAGTGATCAGTTTATGTTTTGTAACAAGAAAACGAGATGCCTTAGCTTCAAAGGATAAAACTGAGGTCCTATTGATTGCTGAAATTAATTTCAAGTCCCTGTTTGATTACACTGGTGGAAGTATTGCGTCGAGCCTTAAAGAGTTCATACTTTTGAGTGAAACCAATGTTTGTGCATATACATTCCAGAACATGCAATCGACTAACAAAAACTTAATAAGCATTCTCCCCATTCATACTCTTTCTCTGGTATATTAAAAATATACTTCTAAAATTATATGAACACCAAAAGTTAAATTCATACACTTTTCTCATACAGAATTCAGCAACAACTAGTATAATCAAAAGAGAAGGATACTGCATCCTTCTGAATTCAGAGGAAGCTCGATGGGAGGTTTTACACCTGTAATAAGACGGAAGGAACTACATTTGATACAAAACGATGAAATACTGCAACATGGTAATTCATTAACATTATGGAAGTTTCGATTTACACAAATTTGACTTAAGGAAAAGTACTGAAAAGGATGAAACATTGCAACAAGACAATACATTAACCTTAAGGCCCCTACTTCCTAATTAAGTGGAATGGTAAAGTGTTATGCAAGTGAGATTTAATTTAAAGAAAAGAACTGAAAACTGACAAATTATGTGACATTCGTAAAAGTAAAAATTATTGGTAGAATATTATGATTTCCATCACATACACATCATTTTACAGGATTTTACATCATGATTTCATTCTTGGCATTGAATGAGTGATGGAAGGAAACCTGACAGACAGACATGTTTTGCTCTCCGATATACAACTGCTGCTTGACTGACTTAGCTGGTGCTGGGTGACGGACAGAAATAGATCCTGCTTTCTTGTTGGAGAAAAAACAGACAGTTCAACAATGTTCACCAACTATGTGAGAGAAATTGCCACATTTATCTTATGTAGGGTTTAAAACTGTCGAAACATCAAGGACAGAGAGCATATTTTCCTTTGTTCAGTAGTCACACGTAGTTAGGGATGTTATTATTAAGAACACTGATACTTTTGATAATATATTTTAAATTCAGTAGTTCAGTAGTACACTGGTATAGTATACTTTGTAAACTGTGGTCATAGATGAAAATTATACTGATGGAAATAGAACAAAAATGGCTCTGAACACTATGGGACTTACCATCGGAGGTCATCAGTCCCTTAGAGCTTCGATCAACTTAAACCGAACTAATCTAAGGACATCACACACATCCATGCCCGAGGCAAGATTCGAACCTGCGACTGTAGCAGTCATGCAGTGAAATAGAGCACCAGGGCATTATTGCGTTAGATATCAGACTACTGCTCACAACCTCTGAAGAAAATATTGTGTGTGTTGTAAACTGTTTCTCACGAATGTTGAAGTAAAGCAGGATAATGAATTAACAGTGCTAAAGGCAAAAGGAGGGTTGTTAATGGAATATCTAACACATGTCTGTTTATACCTCAGAAATTTTCTAAAGAACACGAAAGTCTGTTTTGCCAAAAGCTCAATCACAAGCAACTTGTTTGCCAGGATGTACAAGAAAAAACGTAAGAAAGTGGAATTCTCAAGTCAATTTGCACCAGTTTGTGTGCCAACTTTTACGAAACAACATTACAGAGAGAAGAAAATATAATGACATCACTACTAAAAATATTGTGTGCAAATGAATGAAGCAATATTACATAGTACTGCTGTTTTGTAAATGTGAGGCAATATTACACTAGATTTAGCAATATGTAGTGCATAATTTCACTGTTTGAGACATAGCATTAGCTCTACATAGTTTTCCTCTTATTATAGTATCTCTTTCTCTCTCTTGTGTGTGTGTGTGTGTGTGTGTGTGTGTGTGTGTGTGTGTGTGTGTAATGAAAGTCAAATTTAATAATGAGTAATTCAGTGCAATAACCTCTACTCAGTTCTTAAAAATACTCAGAAATAGTAGACTCTGCCCTTTCTTACTCATTGACAGGTTTAAATAAAGTGTGGAAGATTCAGGAAGTTTGTTCCTTTACGTAGGAAACTATGGACAGAATGCTTTTGTAATGGGAACAAAATTTTGAATTGTATTTCAGTAGTCTGATTCAGTGTAGCTGTTTTCAGGTTTAATTAAAACATACAGTACTCAGGTTGTCATGAACGTGTTAAATGTTTTCATCTTTGTGCTCATGGCGTTGAAAAATATGGGTACAACGGTTGCCAAAGTAAAAAGTACTGGGACTCCTAGTTGTGTTGTCATGACACACAATGTGAAGCCATGGCTACAATGGTGTTGACTGAAAGCAGGGAATGTGTGGCACAGGCGAATAGGGACAGAGCGGCTGCGTTTTAATTTAGGCTTGTGTTCTGACACTGGTGTCGTCTGCTCTCCTCAGATTTACGCTATTCTTGCCACGTTCACTCAAGCTATAGGTGTGAATTTTGTGCGTTTGTGTCTTCTTATCCTTTATTTTGTGGCTCCTTCGTGATGTGACACTGCAACGCCACCCAAAATCTGCTCCCTGCCGCCGTTGGATAAGCAGCTGCCAGTAGCAAGTCGTATACTCCTAGCTCACTTATTTGTTACATAGTTTAATTGTTAATTTCTTTGAGTGTTTTTGGTGTTTGCATTGTTTAATTCATAAATTTCGGGCGTATTATAGTATTTGAGAGTTGTGGCATCGCGTTTTAGTACCTGAATAGTATAAATTCGGGTAGTCTCCTTCCGCCGCCGCGCAGTGTGTCAGCAGTGCGCAAGTAGCAGCATTACTGCTTTTACTAGGCAGTCTTGTATTTTAATACCCGTTCAAATTTTGTGTCGAATTGTTTGTGCTCTCTGTAGATTAGTTCAGACGTTCTTTGCATAACAGTTTTTAGCATGGATAGGGACTGCAACTGCTGTGTTCGGATGCAGGCTGAGTTGGCATCCCTTCGCTCCCAGCTTCAGGCAGTGTTGGATTCGGTCACACAGCTTGAGGCTGTTGCCAATGGGCATCACTGTGGGGGTCTGGATGGAGGTTTGTCGGGGACGGCCAGCTCGTCCCAAGCATCCCCCGATCGGACTAAGACTGTGGCTGCCCGGGATACTGCCCACATTGAGACTGACCCCTCACCTGTGGTAGAGTGGGAGGTCGTCTCAAGGTGTGGCAGGGGGCGAAAGACATTCCGGAGGGCTGAATGGAAGGCCTCTCCAGTTTCTGACTTACCGGTTTCAGGCTCTGTCTCAGGCTGATACTGATCTTTGGCCGGACATGGCTGCTGGTCCTGTTCCAGAGTTTGCCCCTCAGTCTGCAAGATCCGGGCGGTCGCAGAGGGTGGGCTTACTGGTAGTTGGAGCTCCAACGTAAGGCGCGTAATGGGGCCCCTTAGGGATATGGCAGCAAGCGAGGGGAGAAAACCAATGTGCACTCCGTCTGCATACCGGGGGGGGGGGAGTCATTCCAGATGTAGAAAGGGTCATTCCGGATGCCATGAAGGGTACAGGGTACACTCTTCTGCAGGTGGTCGCTCATGTCGGCACCAATGATGTGTGTCCCTATGGATCGGAGGAAATCCTCTCAGGCTTCCGGCGGCTATCTGATTTGGTGAAGACTGCCAGTCTCGCTAGCGGGATGAAAGCAGAGCTCACCATCTGCAGTATCGTCGACAGGACTGACTGCGGACCTTTGGTACAGAGCCGAGTGGAGGGTGTGGACCAGAGGCTGAGACTGTTCTGCGACCGTGTGGGCTGCAGATTCGACTTGCGTCATAGGGTCAGGAGTCCACTAGACACAGCAGGCGGCTACACGGGTAGCAAGGGTTGTGTGGCGTGGACTGGGCGGTTTTTTTAGGTTAGATGGCCTCGGCCAAGTACAGAAAGGGCAACAGCCTCAAAGGGTGCGGGGAAAAGTCAGAACATGCAGGGATCAAGCAGCAATAGGTATTGTAATTGTAAACTGTCGAAGCTGCATTGGTAAAGTACCGGAACTTCAAGCGCTGATAGAAAGCATCGAAGCTGAAATCGTTATAGGTACAGAAAGCTGGCTGAAGCCAGAGGTAAATTCTGCCTAAATTTTTACAAAGGCACAGACGGTGTTTAGAAAGGATAGATTGCATGCAATCGGTGGTGTCGTGTTTGTCGCTGTTAGTAGTAGTTTATCCTGTTGTGAAGTAGAAGTGGATGGTTCCTGTGAATTATTATGGGTGGAGGTTACACTCAACAACCGAGCTAGGTTAATAATTGGCTCCTTTTACCGACCTTCCGACTCAGCAGCATTAGTGGCAGAAAAACTGAGAGAAAACTTAGAATACATTCCACATAAATTTTCTCAGCATGTTATAGTCTTAGGTGGAGATTTCAATTTACCGGATATAGACTGGGACACTCATATGTTTAGGACGGGTGGTAGGGACAGAGCATCGAGTGACATTATACTGAGTACACATCCGAAAATTACCTCGAGCAATAAAACAGAGAACCGACTCGTGGAGATAACATCTTGGACCTACTGATAATAAACAGACCCGAACATTTCGACTCTGTATGTGCAGAACAGGGAATCAGTGATCATAAGGCCGTTGCAGCATCCCTGAATATGGAAGGTAATAGGAATATAAAAAAAGGGAGGAAGGTTTATCTGTTTAGCAAGAGTAATAGAAGGCAGATTTCAGACTACCTAACAGATCAAAACGAAAATTTCTGTTCCGACACTGACAATGTTGAGTGTTTCTGGAAAAAGTTCATGGCAATCGTAAAATGCGTTTTAGACAGGTACGTGCCGAGCAAAACTGTGAGGCATGGGAAAAACCCACCATGGTTCAACAACAAAGTTAGGAAACTACTGCGAAAGCAAAGAGAGCTTCACTCCAAGTTTAAACACAGCCAAAACCTCTCAGACAAACAGAAGCTAAACGATATCAAAGTTAGCGTAAGGAGGGCTATGCGTGAAGCGTTCAGTGAATTCGAAAGTAAAATTATATGTACCGACTTGACAGAAAATCCTAGGAAGTTCTGGTCTTACGTTAAATCAGTAAGTGGCTCAAAACAGCATATCCAGGCACTCCGGGATGGTGATGGCATTGAAACACAGGATGACACGCCTAAAGCTGAAATACTAAACACCTTTTTCCAAAGCTGTTTCACAGAGGAAGACCGCACTGCAATTCCTTCTCTAAATCCTCGCACAAACGAAAAAATGGCTGCATCGAAATAAGTGTCCAAGGAATAGAAAAGCAACTGGAATCACTCAACAGAGAAAAGTCCACTGGATCTGACGGGATACCAATTCGATTCTACACAGAGTACGCGAAAGAGCTTTCCCCCCTTTTAACAGCCGTGTACCGCAAGTCTTTAGAGGAACGAAAGGTTCCAAATGATTGGAAAAGAGCACAGGTGGTCCCAGTCTTCAAGAAGGATCGTCGAGCAGATGCGCAAAACTATAGACCTATATCTCTGACGTCGATCTGTTGTAGAATTTTAGAACATGTTTTTGCTCGCGTATCATGCCGTTTTTCGAAACCCAGAATCTACTCTGTAGGAATCAACATGGATTCCGGAAACAGCGATCGTTTGAGACCCAACTCGCTTTATTTTTTCATGAGATCCAGAAAATATTAGATACAGGCTCCCAGGGAGATGCTATTTTCCTTGGCTTGCGGAAGGCGTTCGATACAGTTCCGCACTGTCGCCTGATAAACAAAATAAGAGCCTACGGAATATCAGACCAGCTGTGTAGCTGGATTGAAGAGTTTTTAGCAAACAGAACACAGCATGTTGTTATCAATGGAGAGACGTCTACAGATCTTAAAGTAACCTCTGGCGTTCCACAGGGGAGTGTTATGGGACCATTTCCTTTTACAGTACGTATAAATGACCTAGTAGATAGTGTCGGAAGTCCCATGCGGCAGATGATGCTGTAGTATACAGAGAAGTTGCAGCATTAGAAAATTGTAGCGAAATGCAGGAAGATCTGCAGCGGATAGGCACTTGGTGCAGCGAGTGGCAACTGACACTTAACAAAGACAAAAGTAATCTATTGCGAATACATAGAAAGAAGGATCCTTTATTGTATGATTATGTGATAGCGGAACAAACACCGGTAGCAGTTACTTCTGTAAAATATCAAGGAGTAAGCGCGGGAACGATTTGAAGTGGTATGATTATATAAAATTAATTGTTGGTAACCCGAGTACCAGGTTGAGATGTAGTTCATCAACAAAGGAGGTGGCTTACAAAACACTCGTTCGACCTATACTTGAGTATTGCTCATCAGTGTGGGATCCGTACCAGGTCGGTTTGACAGAGGAGACAGAGAAGATCCAAAGAAGAGCGGGGCGTTTCGTCACAGGGTTATTTAGTAAGCGTGATAGCGTTACGGAGATGTTAAAGATGTTAAGCAAACTCAAGTGGTAGACTCTGCAAGAGAGGCGCTCTGCATCGCGGTGTAGCTTGCTGTCCAGGCTTCGAGAGGGTGCGTTTCTGGATGAGGTATCGAATATATTGCTTCCCCCTACTTATACCTCCCGAGGAGATCACGAATGTAAAATTAGAGATATTCGAGCGCGCAAGGAGGCTTTCAGGCAGTCGTTCTTCCTGCGAACCGTACGCGCCTGGAACAGGAAAGGGAGGTAATGACAGTGGCACGTAAAGTGCCCTCCGCCACACACCGTTGGCTGGCTTGCGGAGTATAAATGTAGATGTAGATGACGAAACATTATTGGGTTTTACTATACCTAAGCAAAGTAAAATCGTACACTGTTATAAAAAGAACATAGACGAAAAGAGTTCTTTCAGTGAAACAGGGAACTCCACTGAACGAAAAGCTTACTGTTATTCGTTATTTGGTAATTAGAGAGAACCTAACGAGCAACGGATAAAGAAGAAAGGCGATATGGTCAACCATTTAAAAATCTTTAATTATATATTTACATACAATAGGCAGTCAAATGTTTTTATACCACACTTTTCCTATTGTTTCAGATCCTATCACTGTGAAGAATTCCTCAAACTACCTACATCAAGAACATCCATCATGAATTTGTTTCTTTCTTAATGATAACACTATATTCCGACTGTTAATCAGTTCGAAGGTTCCTTATGCCGCGATTTCATTGCTCTGCGATGTGATATTGACATTTTACATTGTCAGTAAGCACTTCTATAAACAACATACAGTCAGGAACAGAGTGGCATTGTCTCAGTCTGCATGCATGTGTGGCAGATATGGTCACAGGCATCATGTGTGAGACTCATGCACTTGCCTGGCTAACAGTTGATTCAAATGACAATGTATTATGCTGGCACCAATTATGTCGACCATATCGAAATTCTATTCGTTCATTAATAGGGAATATACGCCACTGCCTTTGACCCTTATTCCCAGCCAGGACTGAACATAACTGCGTCTGGCTTTTGTCGTCGTTATCATGTCCTAATCCTAAAGATTAAAGACACTGACAGGGAAATATCTCCATAAACAACTGCATCCTCAAAGTCCTAAATGCTGTACAACCATAAATTTAGACAAACACATCCTTTGCTACCAAGTGTCATAATAAAAAACCAATAGTTCAGCCAGTAATTTAGAAGAGTAATAAAATAATTCCGTGACAGTTACATAAGAGAACAACAATTACTTAATAAATAATAGTAACAAAACGTAAAAACAATTCCTTAATAAATGTGAACCCTGAACTATCAGATAATTTTAATTTGAATGAACGACCTTAAACGAAATCAGTGGACGTGCAGTACTGCTGTCTTGGGCGCATGCCTGGATTCTCGCCAGGACTATGCAGTAATCGGGCGACGTGGACCAGTCTACAGTTCCAAACACGTACGCTTGGAGCGCTGCTGCATAGGTGTACAAGTTTGGTCCATCGTGTAACAGGGATTAGCAGATTGTCAGCGCCATCGTCTCCTTTGCCTTGAATTGACAATAAGAAAAATATATTCACCGAATGATTTACTACATTTACTCATTCGCCATACAAACAAAAGCCGAGGAGAAGCTATGGACCTATGCTTCTAGTATAAAAGAGATTATTGTGCTATCCAAAAATGAGGATTTGTCGAGTAATACACCTTAAGTGAGCCGCACGGCCTTTTCTAGTTTTAGATGGTTTATGTTGTTGCGGTCTTCAGTCTGAAGAATGGTTTGATATATCTCTCTATGCTAGTCTATCCTGTGCAAGCCACTCCACAGCCTACAGCTATCTGAATCTTATACGCTTACTGTGTTCACGCCTAAGTCTCTCTCTACTTTTTTTATCATACCACACTTCTCTCCATTATCAAACTGTCTTTTCCTTGATATCTCAAGACGGTGTTCTGTGAACTGATGTCTTCTCTTAGTCAAGTAGTGCCATAAATTTCTTTCCCCCCCCCCCCCCCCCCCGAGTCTATGTTGTATCTCCTCATTACCTACATGATCTACTCATCTAATCTTCAGCATCCTTCTGTAGCTCATTAGCGCATCAGCGTCCATTGGTGACACATCAGG
Source organism: Schistocerca gregaria (assembly GCF_023897955.1). NCBI lineage: Eukaryota > Metazoa > Arthropoda > Insecta > Orthoptera > Acrididae > Schistocerca > Schistocerca gregaria. Next base: position 543,015,904 of record NC_064925.1, read on the forward strand.
AGGGTAGCAATTTGCTTATGTACACTTGTCTGGTTTTGTAGTTCACTTCTTCAGTTAGTCTTGCTAGAACGCCTTGGATGTGTGCATGCTGTGAGCGGATGCAGGAAGAGCTGGACGCAATTCGCGAACAGCTGAATCTGGTTTTGGTTGCGGACAGTCACCTTCAGGTTACTGCTTTGGGGTTTACCGATAGCGGAGAATCTGGCGCGTCGCATGGGACACAATCAGGGGCCACATGTTTTGCCCACGGGCTATGCTTCCGAAGCACCTCCTAGTGCACCCGACGCGGTGGATCCGCCGTCACAACAGGGTGAGTGGTGAGGGGTAACACGTTAGCGTCGGTCAAGGCGGAGGGCCAATGTGGAGAATGGATCGACTGACCTCGTCCATTCACCCTGTGAATGGACAAGTGGCTGCTCCTTCAGCAGGGTCGGAGCAGGCACACGGGGGGAGGAGCTTACTAGCTATTTGGAGCTCAAATGTTAGGCGCATTACGGAGCACCTTAGGCAGGGCTGGTAAAAAGCCATTGTGGGCTCGTTACGTCTCACAGGGGGTCTCATCCGAGATGTGGAGGCCTTTCCTGCGGCTATCGAGCGTGCAGGGTTCAGTCGTCTGCATGTTGTGGCTCATGTTGGCATCAACGATGCCTGTCGATGGGTTCTGAGGCGATCCTCAGCTCGTACAGGCGGCTGGCGGAGGTGTTGAAGACTGCTGGCCTCGCGCCCGTGATGCAAGCAGAGCTCGCAATTTCCAGCATCGTTCCCAGAGCTGATGGACGTCCTTTGGTGTGCGGCCGTGTGGAGGGCCTCAACAGAAGGTTTCGTCGACTGTGTGACGGTCTTGGCTGCAGATCTCTTGACCTACGTTACCGTGTGGGGATTTGTAGGACTTCCCCTTGATATGTCAGGGGAGCACTACACAATGGAAACAGCTACTTGGGAAGCAAGATACTTGTGGAGTGCACATGAGGGTTTTTTTTTTTTTTTTGAATAGGCAGTAGCTTGAGGTGCTCTGATGAAAAGTAGCCAGTCGATATGCAGCATGGGAAGTCAAACGGCGTTCAGAATAGAGACACTTTGACTGTCAGAGTTTAATCAGTAAACTGTCGAAGTATTCGCAATAAAGTTCCCAATTTATTACCCTCCAGGAAAGTTCTCGCGCTCAAATTATTCCTGGGACCGAGAGCTGACTGGAAGCCCAAGTGGAAAGCTCTGAGATACAGTATCTAGAGGGTTGTGGAACGTATATCGGAAAGACAGATTAGAGGCCATAGGATGGGTGATGTTTATTGCAGTTGACAAAAGTATTGTCTCTATTTATGTTGAAGTTGAATGTCACAGTGAAATCACCTGGTGACGTATACAAGGTGTAGGTGAAAGCAATTAATTGTTGGATGTTTTTACCGGTCACCCGATTCTGCTGTGACAGTTCTAGAGTCATTCAAAGAAATCTACGGTCAATAGCGCGTAAGTGCCCAGATCGAGCAATACTGGTTTCAGGCGACTTTAACCTGCCGTATTTAGACTGTGATCTCTATGGCCTCATTATGGGGGTACAGACAGGAAGTCATGCGAAATACTTTTGAAGACGTTATCTGAAAATTATCTTGAGGAGCTAGCCCGGCCGTCAACACGCAATGGAAATATCTTAGACCTTGTAGGTACAAATAGACCAGACGTTACGGAAAATGTCAGTATATAAACAGGGATTAATGTACAAGATGTCAGTATAGCAGCTATGATTACGAGAGTTAATAAATCAGTCAAGAAGACTAGGAGAGTGTTTCTGCTAGATAGAACAGTCAAGTAGTTATTAACAGCTCACTTAGGTAGTGAATTGGCACTACTTAGTTCCATTAAGATGGGTGTAGAGAAATTATGGACAAGGTGTAAACAGATTGTAAATCGTGAGTGATCTGGAGAGTTATGTGCCTAGTAAATGGATAAAGGATGGAAAAGACCCACAATGGTTTAATAACGCAATTTGAGGAAGCACAGGCTGTTGCACTCTCAGTTCAAAAGGGGAAGCATAAATGACGACAAGCGAATTTTAGTAGACACTCGTGCGTCTGTGTAAAGATCTGTGCATGACAGCAACTACCACCTTAGGAAAAGATCTGGTAGAGAAACCGAGAAATTTATGATCGCATGTTCTAACGCAATCAGTCACTTCTTGGCCAGTCTGGTGTGGCAGTTGAAGATAGGAAAAGGAAAGCTGAAATTTTAAATTTCACGTTCAAGAAATCGTTCATACAGGATAATTGTACAAACATGCCGTCATTTGACCTTCAGACAGACCCCCGTATGGACGACACAGTAATAAGCATACCTGGCGTAGAGAAACAACTGAACGATTTCAAAGTAAATCAACAGGTCCGCATGGAACCCCAGTTCGATTTTACAAGGAGTACTGTACGGCATTGGCCCGTTTTTTAACTTGCATTTATCGTGAATTTCTCGCCCAGTGCAAAGTCTCAAGCGATTGGAAAAAAGTGCATGTGACTCCAGTATATAAGAAAGATAAAAGGACGAATTCGCAAAATTACAGACCAATTTCCCTAACTTCTCTTTGCTGCAGAACCCTTGAACATATTCTCAGTTGCATTATAATAAACTTTCTTGAGACTGAGAAGCTTATGTGCTCGAATCAGCGTGGTTCTAGAAAGCACCGATCGTGCGAAACTCAACTTGCCCTTTTCTCACATGATATACCGTGAACTATGAATGAACGTAAACAAAGAGATTTCAAGTTTCTAGATATCCGGAGAGCATTTCACGCGGTGCCCCATTTCAGGCTGTTAACGGAGGTACGATCATATGGAATAATTTCAAAAATACGTGAATGGCTCGAAGACTTCTTAAATAATAGGACCCAGTATGTTGTCCTCGACGGCAAGTGTTTATCAAAGACAAGGGTATCGTCAGGAGTGCCCCAGGCAACTGTGACAGGTGTTTCGCGGGACAGGGTGGGCAGCAATCTGCAGTTGTTTCCTGATGATACCGTGGTTACAGTTAAGATGTCGAAGTTGAGTGACTGTAGAAAGATATAAGGCGAATTAGACAAAATTTCTAGCTGGTGTGATCAATGGCAGCTAGCCGTAAATCTGGAAAAATGTAGGTTAATGCAGATGAGTTAGAAGATCAAATCTATAATGTTCGGATACAGTATAACTAGTGTCCTGCTTGACACAGTCAACTCGTTTAAATGTCTGGGAATAACGTTGCAAAGCGATGTGAGGTGGAACTAGCACGTGGGAACTGTGACAGGGAAGGTGAATGGTGGATTTTGGTGTATTGGGATAATTTTGGGAAAGAGTGGTTAATTTACATGGGAGACCACCCATTAGGACGCTGGTGCGAACTATTGCTGAGTACAGCTCGAGTGTCGGGAAGCCCTACCTGGTCGTACTAAAGGAAGACATCGAAGCAATTCAGAGGCGGGCTGCTAGATTTGTTATCGGTAGGCTCGAATAATACACAAGTGTTAGCGAGATGCTTCGGGCACTAAAATTTGAATCCCTGGAGGGAAGGCGACGTTCTTTCCGAAAGAAACGCTATTAGGAAAATTTAGAGACCCGGGATTTGAAGCTGACTGCTGAACGATTCTACTGCCGCGAACAAACATTGCGCCTGAGGACCACGAAGATAAGGTACGAGAAGGTGAGGCTCATGCGGAAGTTTGCGGGTGGAATAGGAGGGGAGTTGACAAGCAGTGCCACAGGGCGGAGTGCGGTGGACTGGAGTATCTGTGTAGGTGTGGATGTACATTTAAAAAGTGTCTATTCTCTTCTTGTCTTATCATCCGCATTTAAAGGCTACACACTCATCACAAATACCGCCAGAGAAGACTTCGTAATACTTAAATTTATATTACATGTTAGAAAATTCCTCTTTTCCAGAAATTCCTATCTTGTTATTGGCAGTTTCCATTTTATGTCATCTCTACATTGTGCATCATCAGATATTTTACTACGGACAAGCAAACCTCATACACTAGTTTAAAATGTCAGTTCCTCATCGAATTCCCTCAGCATCGCCTGATTTATTAGACTTTATTCCATTACCCTTCTCTTACTCTCGTTGACGTTGATCTATAACCTCTTTTCTAAACACTAAAGATTCCGTTAAACTGCTCTTCCAATACCGTCGATGTCTCTGATAGCAATACACTGTATTAAGCTAAACCTTAAAGTCTTTGTGTCTTCTCCCTGAACTTTAATATCCTCCAGATCTTTTTTGTTTCACTTGCCGTTTGTTGACTGTACAGATTGAATAATGTTGGGGCTAGACAACAATTCTGACGCACTCCACTCTTAACTACCGCTTGCCCTTATTGTCCTTCGACTGTCACAACTGCAGTCTGATTCTGAAAAAGCTGTAGGTAACGTTTCGTTTATTCCCTTTTATTCCTGATACAGTCTGATTTTCAAAGAGTATTTTCCAGTCAACATTCTCATAAGTCTTCTCTAATTCTACGAATACTACGAACATAAATTTCCGTTTCTTCAACATAACCGCTAAGCTAAGTATTGCCTCCCTTGTTCCTACATTTCTCCAGAAACTGAACTGGCCTCCCTCGAGGTGAGCTTCTACTAGTTTTTCCATTCTTCTGTATGTAATTCGCATCATCACTACTTTGCAACTATGATTTATTAAAATGCTGGTTCGTTAGTATTCAGACTTGTCAGCACCTGCCTTCTTTGGAACCGAAATTATTACCTTCTTCTTGAAGTCTGAGGTATTTTGAGAGTCTGATGTTATCTTGCACACTAAGCGGAATAGTTTTATCATCGCTGGTTCCCTCATAGGTTTCTGTGCGTCTGAGGGAATATGGTCTACTAAAAGAGCCTTGTTTCCACTCAGGTCTTTCAGTGTTCTGTCAAATTCTTTTCACAATCTCGCATATTATCTTCATTTACTCCCACTTCCTAGTATATAATATTACCTTCAAGTTCATTTCCATTGTAAATGCGTCCTACACATTCCTTTCGCTTTTCAGAATTCCCTTGTTTGCTTCGAACTGACTTGCCACCACTTCTCTGCAAGATTCATGATTCATGGGGAGAGATAGCTTCTTCATTGTTCTAACTGCATGGTACATGAGTATTTTAAACTAACGGGTAATATATACCAGTTACGCTACACCATGAGAGATTTAGACTGGTTAACGGAGCAAGCTCTACCACTGAAGTGGATTTTCCAGTGTGACCACAGTGACATCAGACCATTCGGCTTCAGACCACTTACCTATAATAGTCGCCACACTTCCAGAGCCAGTGCTGCATGTCTTCCATCCACGCTTGCTGGTGGCATATAACAGAACCCGGCCTACAGATTCGCAGCCAGGCAATGGCTTCTCTGGCCTTCATGCGGTAGTGTTTCATCAGGTAGGCCCCGATCAGAGAGCCAGTCCTTCCCAGTCCTGCCTGGGAAATAATAAGTGCAACATGAATACGAGTTGTAAAAAATTATTTGGGAAAGTTCACTACACCAAAATTATCATGCATATTAAGCTCATCCATTACGGGTATTTAAGAACCCGTAACCGTTACTTGAATGTAAATACATAAAACTGCAACCAGTCTCTCTTTTGAATAATTATTTATTATTTTATGAACCGGTCTTCGAACCTTTCAGATTCATCTTCAGGTGGTTTCTGGAAACCGATTCATGGAATAATAAATAATTATTCAAAAAGTGACTGACAGCAGTTTTATGTATTTACAATCATATTATACATATAGGACATTTAAACGAACTATTAAAATGGAATTAAAGATATAGAATTTGAAAATATAATCCATTACAGACAATTGAATTCTATAAACATATTTGTAACATTTCTGGATTTCAAGAAGGCGTTGGTCTCTATTTTCATAGAAACTTTCGGGTAAGGGATCTGAAAGTTTGTACAAACGATATAAGAATAAAAATACCTTCAGTCGCAATTTTGTCGGTGTTTTATTAAGTTCCACGATGCATTTTGGACATGGTGGGACCACTGTCAGGTGCAAATCGTGTAATACATAGTTTACGTTTGCTCTTGACTGAGTTGAAATGCATGTTTCTGTTGTGAGGAGGTTAAGTGTCAGGTTTTGTATTTCATTAATCAATATATGTGAGATACAGTAGATAAAACAGTGAAAAACTTGGTGAACAAACAAGGAAGAACATTTGTAATCTTTGGAGGTCAGCTTTACTTACTTTATTCATTCTGTCATTGCACATCTCGTACTCAAGTACATATTTGTTTAGTACACTACAGAGGTAATTTTACATGATATGATCAAATATGACGTTTTTCACGTAATTTCAGAGAACTGAGTAATAAGAAGTAAACATAAGCAAGGAATAAATTTAAACTAGGTCTTCAAAACTTAAAGACTTACTTTATATTTATTCCGTGCATATGTTAACATCATAATACTTATACTTCTGACACTGTGTCATAAATTTTATCTTTAACAAGATCACGTAAAAGTACATTCGTTAAATATTTTTAAAATGTGTAAAAGAACGTGCACCTTGAGTGACGTGATGGCAGTGACAGAATTAACACACGACCCTAAAAGCTTAAAAATGTTCTTCCTTGTTCCCTGAGTAAGTTTTTCATTGTTTTTGTTTCACTGTTTCGTACACATTTCACTTACTTGATTCACAACATATGAAATCTAACATCTAACTTTCACACAACGGAAATATCCATTTCACCTCACTCAGGAACAAATGTAAATTATGTATTAGACGATTTGCAACTGATGAAGGACGCACACAGGCAGAAAGGCATAGGTAATTTAATGAAATATGAAAAAATTATGACTGAAGGCATTTTATTCACACTTCCTGTCTACTCAATAGTCATATTCACAGTTACAAAATATGGATAAAACTAAATTAAGAATTTTTGGTTAAATTTGAATTGATAAACATATTTACAGTCCAAATTTATAAAAAAATCTCTAAATCCTTTAAAATAAGTAAAGGTACAGGGCAAAGCAGAACCATATTTTATGCATGACTCTGGAGTATACATTTGAAAGAATACTGAGCATCACCAATAACGACATGAAGAAGGTATCCATATACCGAAGTAAACTGCTTGGTGTATGTAGATGATTTTTAAGATTGACGATGCAAAAATATTACACTTTCAATTTTAGTAACAGACAGTGGAGTTTAAAAGGTTCAGGGGTTAAGGAGATGTAACTAAGGAAATCGTTCAGATAAGTCTACCTTAAATGAAGGAACTTACAAAATGGAAAGAGTGTATGGAACAGTCAAGAATATTTATGGTAAAATGTTTCATCGTGAAATGCAAAAGCAATATAACAAGGTTACGATAGCAAAATGCTTCCACACAACCAAATTTCTAGCACTGATTTATAAATAAATTTAAATAATATTTTAAGGAGACTTTTAGATCATGTAAGAAGTACAAAACCTGGGATTAACAAGTAATGCTGAAATATATCGAAACAACAAGAATAACAGAAAAATAAACAAAATATATTTCTCAGCTTTTACAGGTAATAAATGAAATAAGGCTAACAAAACACATTTAGTAATTGGTCCAACCAAAAAGTCATTGTTGAATTTGCCATATATTTTCGTGGCAATATAACCTGTTTCGTTTTGTGCAGGAGTGTAAGGCACTTTGCGAATAGTGGTGGCAATTTTTGTTCCTAGTATTATTTTTCATGCATTTAATTGACAAAGGTTCCACTCAAACAATACTGATTACCAACAGCCTCTGTCCTAAGCACTCAGAGTTCTGTTGTACTCTAATTAACAGCGTGCTCTGTCATCTACAGGCTACGCAACCCTGACAAAGCACGGTATTTAGTTACCAGATGACATTATACGGCGGGATGCACGAGAACTATAAGCCGACAGAGGGGTGGTGTTTTTGCTTTTTTTTTATTCACAAATGAGGGAATTCTTTCAAGAAAGTTTTTTCCACTTTCATAAAACACATGAAAGTATGTTTGTATTGAAATGAAAAAGTACAAAGTAATATGTTGAAGTAATTGTAAATAAATACTTTATTGTATTTACGAAGCTGCACTTACTAACAAAATGGTTCAAATGGCTCTGAGCGCTGTGGGACTCATATTCTGAGGTCATCAGTCCCCTAGAACTTAGAACCACTTACACCTAACTAACCTAAGGACATCACAGACATCCATACCCGAGGCAGGATTTGAACCTGAGACAGTAGCGGTCCCGCGGTTCCAGACTGTAGTGCCTAGAATCGCTCGGCCACCCCGGCCGGCCCCCGGCCGGCACTAACTAACAAAATACTAAACAAAGTTTTCCTCAAAATTTTAAAATAATGCTAAATAACGGGCAAAAAATCCGGAGATTGGCGGAATCGGTGAAGACAGTCTTATCTTTGGGAGTCTCTGCACAGCAATAGTTTCGCAGTATCGTCTCGAGATGTGATCCAGATATTCTGGCTTGGGGTCGAATGGGGAAACTAAACTATAGTTTCCGGTGGTTCTCTGACGAGTTCCTCAGCTAAAGATTCCTTGACCTACATTACGTCTCTCCTAGAAAGTAGTTTCCCTCATATTGTTTTAAAAACTTAGAGTTGATAGACGTTGAAGTAATAAGTAGGGAAATTTTTCGCTACTCATGAAATGTGGAAAGACTATCGTAATAAGAGGAGGACTGTTAATAGAAACAAGGAAAAACATTTAGACTAAAAACGTCTGCCAAAATTAATATGACTGCACGGTCATATCAACAAAGAGACTTCAGGTCGGTGAACTTAAATTAATGACGAAATGTTTCTGCTAACTACCAGATTCAGAAACATTAATTGTAGAGTCATTCAAGGTAGCCTGAACTCGAGAGCATGGAAATAAACCGAGAATTCGCAATTGACAGTGACTAATTTACCCTATGTTGACTAGGAAAACTCCTCTTCATCACAAACTTGGACAAACTCGAGAAGCAATAGTGAATGCATTGGTAGGTAACTGGCTAGGATTTGTCTTACAGTGAAAACAAAGTTCGATCTTTTCAAGGATGACGGAAAACCATTACTATAATGGTGTCACTACAGGGATAATGGCACCAAAGGCCAAAAGTTAAAAAAGTTAGGGGAGTACATATGTCTCGTGCAACTGACTGTCACTGTCAAACTGCTTAAATGACGAATTAAAAAGATTTTGTTGAATTTCGAAAAACACAAAACAATCGTGGTACCAATCCGAGAATATCGCGAAAGCAAAGAATGCTACAATCTTTATAGAAAAGGGAATGTTGGGAAACTGATAGAGAAAAGGTAACGACAACTCGTGCATCCATAAAACGATCTTTGCGTGAAATCTACAAGAATTGAATGAATGATCATGGTGAATGAATTTTCAGAAATCCAGTGTGGCTTGGATCATATGTAAAGGTAATGAACGAGTCGATACTTCCTACTCAATATCTCGCAAATTATTCTAGTGCTGGAACTGAAAACATACAGAAACTAGAAGTATTGAATTCCGTGTGAGGATATTACCATACAAATACAAGTTCTCGCCATCGCACACATACACACATACACACATACACACACACACACACACACACACACACACACACACACACACACACAGCCGCATTTGCATCAGTTATCAGTTGTCTTGGAACAAATTACGCTACTCAAATCTATCAAGGTACCATTCGTAGAATTTTAAACTGAATTCATTGCGGAACTGGCACTTCTCTCACCTCATGTTTATCGAGTATCTCAAGCACAGCAAAAGGTCCCGAATGACTGAAAAAAGTGCAAGTGGCTCACGTTTAAAAAGATGCACGAAATATCTGATTTTAAGTCCAATATCCAAAACATCCGCATGCAATAGAATCCTGCAGCATATTTTGTGAGGGTACGTTCCTGCAAGTCTGAACGCAAACTGTAAAAGCAGACGTGACTATGATAGCGCGTCTTGCGACGAAGAAACGGACGAGGCTCGTCTGGCACGCATGTTTTTATATAGCTAAAGAACATTGTAGCTATGAGAAACACTATGTTTTCGGAAACACGAGTGGGTAAACTCATGTTTGACGCATGATCGGGATAAAATCACGCGCACCAGACGTTGGAAAAAGATGTGGAGAAGGTAACCACCATAGCTATCCATAGCTTTGCCCGTCGTTAGCGTCGAGGTCCGGTGTGTCGACCAGCCTGTGGGTGGTTTTTAAGGCGGTTCCGGAGGGGGGGGGGGGGGGGGGGGGGTGTCCACTGGGGGCCGAGGGCCGAACCGCTCAATAATCCTGTTTTCGGTGTGGGGCGGCGGTGGGGTGGATGGACTGCTGTGGCCTGTTGTGGGGTTGTGGACCACTGAGGGCTACGACGGGACGAAGCCTCTCCGTCGTTTCTAGGTCCCTGGTTCAGTACACAATACACACCATAGCTAAACTGAGTGACCAGTATAAATATTAAATAGAAAAAATGCTATAAAAACGTAACCTGACTGGTTACTGAGAAACCAGTAACGTAGTTATAAAGACAAAAATAAGAGGAGTGCATGAGCAAAAATGCGCATTCGATCATAAAAGTAGTTCCTAAATTATTTAATGTCAAAGGTTTACTGCCTAAAATTAATTTTGAAAATTAATATCATGACAATGCCTTGTGTGATTTTCATAAACTGTCTGCGGATAGGTCTCATTGAGCACTGTTGGAATATCAGAGTAGAGTTTTTGTAAACGTTACAGGTTTTAAGTTAGAGGCCATAATATGAATTCAGTGCCTAAAAACCTAAATTGAAAGTAGCGGCATCTTTAAGAAAGTAAACATAGACAGGACTGTATGACTGTTCTTTGTTTTGTGTTTATATTAGCAACAAAATAGGCTAAAGCTGATTTTACTATAGCAGATTCTCTATCACTGAAAGAAATATTTCACTAAGGAAAAAAGCATTAACAGTAATGGAACGTACAGGAAATTTTCATGAAAATACATTCAAATAGGATAAAATTAATAATTTTCGGGTATGTTCTGAAAGACAAGAGTATGAAGTCGACTGACGACGATCAGTAGGCTTAAATATCAGGCAGGTCTCTGGTTCGCAGTGCGTTGGTCGGCTGGGGATCATGCCTCATTGAAAAGTAGAAGAAGCAACGCGCGAGGGCATACAGAGGTTGCGTCTCAATGGCATCAGAGGAGAGGTTTTATAAGAGTTCAAAAGGAGACTTGTGATCTTCACATAAGACGATAGCAAATACAATGAGATTTTCACATAAGACGGTAGCAAATATTTTGAAAATATTTCTGTTTGTGAACGTAGAATAATTCGTGTCAGGCGAACTCCGAAACCTTACCGCCACTATTTGCGAGTGATCTGAACTTTTGGATTTTAATTTAAAATGTACGCCGAACGAACTTTGATTTATTTTCCGCGAATTCTCCGGAGGTTTACGTGACGCTGAAGGTTTGGTTTTAAGCACTCGAACCGTCATAGTTTAGTTCAGTAATAAACAATTATTAACAGTTACACTGATAAAGAAAAATAATAAACTCAGTTTTTGTCAAATCGTGAAATAATGTGAGCTGTGAACATCATTTTTAACTGCAAATCCCTGCTTGCAAATATCTCAAAGTAGTGTCTAGATTTCCAGGGAAAATGCGACAAACCTGTTTGATTGGCCCAAAGACATCAGAGCAGAAAAGTATATTTAAAAAAAAAGAGCTAAGCATTCAGAGGCCCTACGACCAATGACTTTTTCAACCAATTTTTAATTTACTGGGCCCTCATCACGAGCTAAAAGTCTACAAGAAATGGTTCAAATGGCTCTAAGCACTATGGGACTTAACGTCTGAGGTCATCAGTTCCTTAGACTGAGAACTACTTAAACCTAACTAACCTAAGGACATCACACACATCCATGCCCGAGGCAGGATTCGAACCTGCGACCGTAGCAGCAGTGCGGTTCCGGACTGAAGTGCCTAGAACCACTCGCCACAGCGGCCGGCAGCTAAGGTTTACAGAACACTTTCTTGGCAAGATCTATTTTTCTCAAGCAAGAAGTAGGTAGCAAGAGTAATCAGTCCAAAAGAAAAAAAATCGAACGGTCAAAATATTTTAAGCTAAAAAGCTATGACATTCCAGAAGAAAAAGAAATTGCTCCAAAAAATAAGAACGGGACTCACAAAAAAACCTACTGATGTGAACTACAGCTTACTTCACTCACGTACACTATGCAGGAAGTAACAGACGCATAAGAACGGATAGATGTTTTCTCCTTAGAGATCCAAAAGGAATTTAACACCATACCACATTATAAACTGACAAAAAAGTATTTCTCACGGTATATCACAACATATGTGAGATTTGATAGCATTATTGTAACAGAACCCAGTAGGCTGCGTTATGCTGGACGGCAAATGTTCAACAGAAATAACATGCCATGGAAGGGTGCAACGCTACCACTTTCTTCGCTGCTATGGTGCTCTATACTGGAAAATATCATCTTTGAACGAAATGTAGGAAAGAAATGTAGAAAGACAAAGACGGATTTTAAACTTACTGAACTGAATCGCAATATAACGGCCAAAACAAAGAGAATGACACCGATGGTAATCGATTACAAGATTAGTGGTATCCTTCTGAAGCAAGTCACATCGTCTAAATAATTAGGGGTAATACTAAGAAACGACATGGAGTGAGAAGATAAAGTAAAATCAATAACAGGGTCGGCGAAAGGTTTCTGTGGAAGTGCCATGGATTTGTATGGACAACGTCTTTAAAGACAATTGTACGGCTAATTCTGGAGTGCAGCTCCAGCATTTGATCTTGGAGGTATTCAAAAAGCATAACATCACACTTCGAACGAATTCGGAGACTTTCTGCCAGGATCGTAACAGGTCAACAGAGGCCGTGCGAAAATATAACATGAGTGCTCGGGCAACTTAAACAGAAATCTTAAGAACGAAGGCGACGTTGTTCTCGTGAAATACCCACATTAGAAAGAGACTGCACGACGTTTTTGCTGCATTTATTGTATATCTCTTGTACATATCAGTAGAGCTTAGGGAACGAACAAAGTCATATAGCAGTCGTTTTTTCCCTAGGACAGAAACTCACTGATTTCGTACAGTACTGAAGTTTATGGAAGTTACAACATACAGATACAGTAGAAATTGAAACAGACTTCATCTGCTATACAATTAACTCTAGGAAACACGCTTGTCAAATGAGAATGCATACGATTTGTAACATCGACACACACACACTTAAATATACCGAAATAAAGTTACGTTTCGTTTGCGCTTTCTCTATTGTGGGCTGAAACATACTGAAATTGTGACCAGTCACTGCCGTAGTCAATACAGTCGTAAACCCGCACATGGGTAAAGTTTATATTCACTACTGGCCGCTTTGTCTCTATTCGGTAGGCAACATTCTGGATATGGCCTCTGCTGTAGTGTTAGTTCAGTTCATTTGCCTAAGTACCGAATCGACTGACGCAGATGTTCTTTTTATTTGTTGATTTTATATGTGCCGCCCGCAATACATGAACATTTGTTCTCGGGAACCGAGCCACCTGCATGTTCATATATCCTTTAACCTGAGTCTCGCGATGGAGAGGATCCATTCTGAACTGTCATGCTCCATTTGTAACTGGTCCCGAGTGCTGGGGAGTAAAGATTATACAACACATCTACCCCTGCTCAATTGTCACCCATTCCCTCTGCCAGATATTCAGCTGCAAGTCTGTTCGAGTCTCTTGTCAAAAGAATCTCCCAGGTTTTTCACCCCTTTTTTCAGTCTGTCGTAAATCGGAAGACTAAAGCACTATTTTTGATGGCAACATCATTCCAGTGTGTTCACGGGACTATGCACAATGTCACTATTGACACATTTTCTGTTGTTGGTCTTAGCAACACACTCATTTCCCTCACTTTACAGGGATTGCGTTTGTTGGTTGGGTGAATCTGTCTGTTCATGTGATGCCAGCAAAGAACACAATTTATTCATAGGGCATATAGCGTAATCCCAAGTAATGTTAATGATTGCACATTGTCTTCCGTGATGAGTTTTGGATTTCTATGTCATAATTTCGTTGCTTTTTCTTTGTTCTCCTAATACACTGTCCTGTCATGTGACCACCTGTAAAAGCCTAAATAACCATCTTTTGCAGAACGGACCGCTGCTAAACGTGCTGGAAAAGAGACAGTGAGGTTCAGGGAGGTACTGACAGGGATTAGAGGCCATGCCGACTTCAGCGCCGTGGTCAGCTCCACTAGATGATCCATGGCACGAACAGCCCAGTCGAGTACGGTAAGCTCATCCTGGTGCTCTCCGAATCACGCACCTACACTGTGAGGTGTCGAGTACGGTAAGCTCATCCTGGTGGTCTTCGAACCACGCTCGTACACTGTGAGTTGTGCGAGACGTTGCATTGTCTTCCTGGTAGCTGCCACGAAAGCCAAGAAAAAATTCCCTGAACCCCAACTCTCGGTCCTCCAGCCTGGACCGTTCCGCCGGTTGTTGTAGAGTGTTTCCTTTTAGATGTTCAGCGCGGTGCAGGCCAACGGCCAACTGTCCGATGGAGCATAAAACTCGATTCATCCTCAAAGGCCCCACTTCGCCACTAAGAGCCGTGCAAATTACAGCCTTCGTCTCTGATGAACAGCGGTCAGAATAAGTGTATGAACTAGGTGTCAGCTGCGGAAGTGAATGTGTTGCAACATTCACTGTGTAAGTAGGCTGTTTAGGTTTTTATATTGGTAACGCCACGTAGCGCTCTGTATGAAAATCACTCGCTGTGCTGTGTGCAGTCTCTGGCTGGGTGGCATTGTTGTAATATTCGCCATTGTAGTGTTGGGCTGTTGGCTGTTAACAGCGCGTAGCCGCCAGCAGTGGTGGATGCAGGGAAGTGAGATGGTGGATTTTTGAGAATGGATAATCTGGAGGTGTGTCCATCAAAACAGTACATTTGTAAGAATGGATGTCATGAACTGCTATATATATTATGACTATTAAGGTAAATACATTGTTTGTTCTCTATCAAAATCTTTCTTTTGCTAACTGTGCCTATCAGTAGTTAGTGCCTTCAGTAGTTTGAATCTTTTATTTAGCTGGCAGTAGTGGCGCTCGCTGTATTGCAGGGTAACGAAGATTTTTGTGAGGTAAGTTATTTGTGAAAGATATAGGTTAATGTTAGTCAGGGCCATTCTTTTGTAGGGATTTTTTGAAGTCAGATTGCGTTGCGCTAAAATTATTGTGTGTCAGTTTAAGCACAGTCATGTATAATTTTTCTAGGGGACGTTTCAACTGAACGGTCGTTGAGGAGTCATTGATGATTGTCCCTCGGCTCATCTGGGCGGTTGGTTGCTCACCATCTGCATGTCTGTTCTCCCGTCACATCTCCGCAGGCGTCGTTCACCCGTGTCATCTATGGCCCGTGCTGCACCGCAGTTGCTTAGGCGCCGGTTTTGTATAGCATCAGTTTGACATGCACAGTATGCTTTAACAACAGCGGCACCGGAACAGTTTGCAAACTTAACCATTTCTAAAATGCTTTCGTCATACGCCCGAAAGCCAACGATCCTTCCCTTTTGGACGTCAGATAAATCGCTCCGTTTCCACATTACGACAACTGCTGCAATGTTTTCCGCGGCTCCCGACACGTCATGTCGTGTCCGGTAAGACTGTGTCTCATCGGTGCTCAGTCTTGTTTGAATATTGACAGACTTCAACTACAGTGCTCATTACCTTGTCGGCTATGAGAGTTAAATTATTTAAGAAATTAGGAAATGAGACACTTAAAGCAGTAAAGGAGTTTTGCTGTTTGGGGAGCAAAATAACTGATCATGGTCGAAGTACAGAGGATATAAAATGTAGACTGCCAATGAGAAGGAAAGCGTTTCTGAAGAAGAGAAATTTGTCAACATCGGGTATAGATTTAAGTGTCAGGAAGTCGTTTCTGAAAGTATATGTATGGAAGTGAAACATGGACAATAAATAGTTTGGACAAGAAGAGAATAGAAGCTTTCGAAATGTGGTGCTACAGATGAATGCTGAAGATTAGATGTGTAGGTCACATAACTAATGAGGAGGTACTGAATAAGATTGGGGAGAAGAGGAGTTTGTGGCACAACTTGACTAGAAGAAGGGATCGGTTGGTAGGACATGTACTGAGGCATCAAGAGATCACAAATTTAGTATTGGAGGGCAGCGTGGAGGGTAAAAATTGTAGAGGGAGACCAAGAGATGAATACACGAAGCAGATTCAGAAGAATGTAGGTTACAGTAGGTAGTGTAAGATGAAGAAGCTTGCACAGGATAGACTAGCGTTGAGAGCTGCATCAAATCAGTCTCAAGACTGAAGACCACAACAACAACAATTGTTTTATGTTTTTCATAGTAGCTCCTAGTTTGCATGCCATCAGTTATTTGTTCAAAACGAGACCTTGTGCATATACACTACTGGCCTTTAAAATTCCTACACCAAAAAGAAATGCAGATGATAGACGGTTATTCATTGGACAAATATATTATACTAGATCTGACATGTGATTACATTTTCACGCAATTTGGGTGCATACATCCTGAGAAATCAGTACCCGAACAACCACGTCTGGCCGTAATAATGGGCATTGATACGCCTGGGCAATGAGTCAAACAGAGCTTGGATGGCGTGTGCAGATACAGCTGCCCATGCAGCTTCAAGACGATACCACAGTTCCTCAAGAGTAGTGACTGGCGTATTGTGACGAGCCAGTTGCTCGGCCACCATTGACAGGACGTTTTCAATTGGTGAGAGATCTGGAGAATGTGCTGGCCAGGGCAGCAGTCGAACACTTTCTGTATCCACAAAGGCCTGTACAGGACCTGCAACAAGCGGTTGTGCATTATCCTGATGAAATGTAGGGTTTTGCAGCGATCGAATGAATGGTATAGCCACGGGTAGTAACACATCTGAAATGTAAGGTTCACTGATCAAAGTGCGGTCAATACGAACAAGAGGTGACCGAGACGTGTAACCAATGGCAGCCCCTACCATCACTCCGGGTGATAAGCCAGTATGGCGATGACGAATACACGCTTCCAATGTGCGTTCACCGCGATGTCGCCAAGCATGGATGCGACCATCATGATGCTAGTGACAGAACCTGGATTCATCCGAAAAAATGACGTTTTGCCATTCGTGCACCCAGGTTCGTCGTTGAGTACGCCTTCGTAGGCGCTCCTGTCTGTGATGGAGTGTCAAGGGTAACCGCAGCCACGGTCTCCGACCTGATAGTCCATGCTGCTGCAAACGTCGTCGAACTATTCGTGCAGTTTGTTGTTGTCTTGCAAACGTCCCCATCTGTTGACTCAGGGATCGAGACGTGGCTGCACGATCCGTTACAACCATGCGAATAATATGCTTGTCATCTCGACTGCTAGTGATACGAGGCCGTTGAGATCCAGCAAGGCGTTCTGTATTACCTTCCTGAACCCATCTATTCCATAGTCTGCTAACAGTCATTGGATCTCGACCAACGCGAGCAGCAATGTCGCGACAGATAAACCGCTATCGCGATAGGCTACAATTCGACCTTTATCAAAGTCGGA
The DNA here is from genome assembly GCF_023897955.1 of Schistocerca gregaria. Classification (NCBI taxonomy): domain Eukaryota; kingdom Metazoa; phylum Arthropoda; class Insecta; order Orthoptera; family Acrididae; genus Schistocerca; species Schistocerca gregaria. The sequence continues at coordinate 543,033,468 of NC_064925.1, forward strand.
AACGTGATGGTACGCATTTCTCCTCCTTACAACAACGTTTCACCAGGCAACGCCGGTCAACTGCTGTTTGTGTATGAGAAATCGGTTGGAAACGTTCCTCTTGTCAGCACGTTGTAGATGTCGCCACCGGCGCCAGCCTTGTGTGAATGCTCTGAAAAGCTAATGATTTGCATATCACAGCATCTTCTTCCTGTCAGTTAAATTTAGCGTCTGTAGCACGTCATCTTCGTGCTGTAGCAATTGTAATGCCCAGTAGTGTACTACGACAGCACTGGTACGGTTAAACCAACTCCCTATAAGATGGATCGAACAATACTATATCAAAAAATGGACCCATAGATCGAAACTTTCTGGCGTCCCTTTGTAATTTTCTGAGATGCTTTACCATTTTTCCCTTTCTGTACCTAGAATAGTTGAGAAGGCTGTAGTTTCTCACAGTAACATCTACATGTGCTTCAATAATCTGCAAACCAATCTGAAGTTCATGGCAGAGGGCATGTCGCGTTGTGCCAGTTATTCGGACTTTTCCCTGCTCCATTGACGCAAGGAGCGCGGGAAGAATGTCTGCTTAAACACTTAAGTGCGAGTTGTAGTTAATCTAACTGTATCTTCGCGATCCCTATGTCAGCCATACGTAGGCGGTTGTGTATATTGCTATATTCATCACTTAAACTTGGTTCTAGCACTTTTCCGAGTAGCCTTTCACGGGAGAGTTTGTGCCTGTCTTCAAGCATCTGCCAGTTCTTTCAGCGTCTTTACGACTCTCTCCCACAGGTCTAACACATCTGTGAACATTCGCGTTTCCCTCCTTGTTTGTGCCTAACATCCCCAATTAGTTATATTTGGTACGAGTCACGCACACTTGAGCAACATTCTAAGATGGGACACACGAGTGTTCTGTGTCGAATCCCTTTTGCAGACTGACTGTCTTTCCATTGTATTCCTCCAATGAATCACAGCCTGTCACGTGCTGTATTATGCGACCGGTTCCATTTCAGATCTTTTCTAAATGTTATATCCAGGTACTTGTATGAGTTCACTGATTCCAACAGTGACTCAGTGGAATTGTAATCATAAGACGCTAAGTTTTTCCGTTTTGTAAAGTGGACAAATTTACATTCATGAACATCCAGAGGAAGTTGCGAATCTTTGCACACTTCGAACGTTGCAAGCTGGCCCAGAAATGTCTATTAGTTTTACCATAATGTATCTTCGAGTGGTGTACTCCATAATTTTAATTACATGGTTCATCGCATCGCCTATGAGTTTCCTCTCCCTAAAACTGAACGTTTTGTGTGATGTTTGGTCCTGGAGGTCCACGTGAGCGTGTCGCAGGTTACAAACGCGTCTTCCGTGGACCTTAGGTGCAGCCCTGAATATGCAAGTGGTTCTGTCGGCTCATTATGCGCGTATTCCTATGTCACAACAGCATTTGCTACATTCCAAACTACCAGCGCCTTTCGCAGTCTTAGGAAAATGTCCAGTGTATTCGTTAAATTTAGAGAGATCTTCGCTGTGACATATCGTAATAATTGTGAGATTATTAGGTCTAATACGGTGGCATTTCTTTTAAAGTCATCTCGAGAAAATGAACGGTTGACTATGTTCGTTGCACAGGTTTGCATCTGGCTCTGCTCGTAGCGCAATGTGTTGTGGCCGGATGACTAGTTTGTCAACATTCAGAGGCACTTCATACAGCAAAAATTCTCTATCTGTCTCAGCACTGATAATTCCCGCGGGGTTTTAATTATCTCGTAGTTTGTTATGAATGTCCTATATTTCGTATTTTAACTTGTCTTAACGAGGTAGTCCCACTTTTCTTGCCTTGTGTTAATGAGAGATGTCTTAAAACCAGTCTTTTTATTTTTAATGATACAGAGACGTGCGTTCACACTTTGCAGGAATATTTGTGTCAGACTGTTCTTTCCCTTATACCAAAACCAAATTATGACTCGCAAAAAACTTTCTCATATTTGTGAACGCTTTTGTGAGCAATTTTTACAGGTAGTTTTATACCACGCCTCATTAAGCTAAAAAGCCCAAGATCATTATATCTCTGTGGTTTTTAATTTTTACAAAGAAGAATATATATTAATAAAATCCGTATCATAGATTGAAGTCCAGTGTCATTAATGCTGCTAAAATTATTTACCGGCCGCTGTGGCCAAGCGGTTCTAGGCGCTTCATTCCGGAACCGCGCCGCTGCTGTGGTCGCAGGTTCGAATTCTGCCTCGGGCTTGGACGTGTGTGATGCCTTTAGGTTAGTTAGTTTTAAGTAGTTCTAAGTCTAGGAGACTGATGACCTCAGATGTTAAGTCCCATTGTGCTTATAGCCATTTGGACCATTTGAACTAAAATTATTTGAAAGATGGTAATTCTTCCCATGTCTGAGAGTTTAAACTATTCTACTGGGATTTCATCTGGGCGACTTGCGTTATTGATCTTTCCTTCGAGCGTAGCTTTCAGAACTTCTGGTTTGATGCAGCTCTCCATGCTACTCTATCCTGTGCAAGCTTCTTCATCTCCCAGTACCGACTGCAACCTACATCCTTCTCAATCTGTTTAGTGTATTCATCTCTTGGTCTCCCTCTACGATTTTTACCCTCCGCGCTGCCCTCCAATACTAAATTGGATATACTGTCGGTATATTCCCGAATCTCAGTGACTCTCTTACTGCAAGTCTAGCAGCGGTTCGCACTGCAAAAGGTGGTTACTCAGTCTTATGACAGGTGGTCGCATTAATCTGACTGGTAAGTGTATGTTACGAGCAGTTATGTAAAGAAAATAAAAGAGAACTTTGATCAATTACTCTTTCGCATTGGAGTGGGTGCCAAAAGGTTTATGTTTCAGAAGATTTTTCTCACTTTTCGAGGCTCTTTTAGACTTTTACATGCTATAATCTCAATTTTAAAAGAAAATTTAATCAAGTGCACAACAGTCATTCCTTACTGAACAAATTTGTTTACTGAATGTCTTGAGTTTAACTTTCAATTACAGTATGACAGTCTAAATGTAATACGAAGTTCAACATTTCAGCTATTCTTACCAGCATTAAACGAATGAACCAAAATATCGGACGGCGCAAATTTTCCAAATTTCCCAATTTGCGGAGACAAACTATTAAGATCAGGACGTTTCAACCGAGGGTTCAATATTTAAATGTCCTCCACACAGACTCCGGAGCTGGGTTATAGAGTGTGATCCCCTTGTGATATTAAAGGAACATATGTCAAGAAGAACTGGGGGGAATAAGCACTTATGAACGACTTAAAACACCGTTTAGAAAGGCATATATGCGACTCTACTCTCAGAATGATGTACCTCTTACTTATACTATGGACGAAGTTGAGAAAATTATTTGTAGCTTTGTCATTTTTATACGTCGTGGAAAGGAGTTTCAGCACGGTCGCTAACATCCCTTTAAAAAAACGCTGCCGGAGGTTTCCAAAACACATTTTAAGTTATTTAAGGAAATGGATTTGTAAAAAATCAGTATATGAAAGGCAGAGGGCTACAAAAAACAGAAGAAACTGGCTCATGGTATACGAAACAAAAGCGTTTGGGGCATCTAGATCACTACTTGTTGCTGTGCTAGTGTTTCACACAACTCAATCGATGTAATTCCCAATGTTCGTCATGAGACGGAACATAATTTGTGCTTGAACGCTTCGGTAGCTCAATTTTAAAAGCTGTAGACGGTGTTATTGTAGATCACGTCACTTAAGTTCTGTTTGTTGAAGAAGACAGACGCATTTTTAATCACTGGGGTTTGTCAAGCCCAACCACAATTTTAGGCAGCTGAAACTATAATATAAATATTGTTATATATAGTCTGTGGTTTGATTATTCATTGCTCAGTTGTTCAATCCAAATGCTGTACGTAAGCAAATAATGTATTACCACTAAAATCAGAACATTTGAAGTGTAGTTATTATTGCTCTTTTGTCTGACTATGTGAGCATTACGACAGAAAATTAGAAAACTCTCCAAAACATTAAGAAAATAGTGTTGTTGTGGAATAATCAAAGTTTTTCTAATTGATGCATGTTGTCAAGGTGTATTAATAATGATTTCACCAACATCTGGAAAGTTCATTTTTTATATAATTTGCTAATAAGAAATTTAAGATGGGGTTACGCAAACCCCTTCACACTGATGATGTTAAATTAGTTGACCATAGTAATTAAGATTTAATAACTGCGAGAATGTTACGAAGCTGCTCGTCAAACTCGAGTAGCACGAGCAGAACCGTAGCCAGGTGATACTACACCCTGCAGTACTGCCGAAACTGGACACCTGTCTTCCAACTGGTTCAAATGGCTCTTACTCGTCAAACTCGAGTAGCACGAGCAGAACCGTACCCAGGTGATACTACACCCTGCAGTACTGCCGAAACTGGACACCTGTCTTCCAACTGGTTCAAATGGCTCTGAGCACTATGGGACTTAACATCTATGGTCATCAGTCCCCTAGAACTTAGAACTACTTAAACCTAACCAACCTAAGGACATCACACTACACCCAGCCGTCACGAGGCAGAGAAAATCCCTGACCCCGCCGGGAACCCTGTCTCTCCCCTCTCCCCTAATACTACCATTCAACAATTTTTTCTACTCTGATTCAAGAGAGTGTATGACTTTGTAAGTAAACTTAAAATAATGAAGTGTTATTGAAAAAAGATTTCCTCAAGACCAACTACGTTGACGAGAATTAAATGTTTCATTGTCATAAGATTATGGACTGTACAAATTGTCTGAACCTAACCTAACCTAACCAAACCTGAAAGCAACATAAACTCTGTATCTTAACTGCATATGACACATAACTGTATTTAATATGATGCATAATAAAGAATGGATTTTATTTGTTCCTCATAAATTATAACTAGTCGGTATCCACTGACATGCCAAAACATTCTGACCACTGTTCACACCGACTTTGGATGCCGCCTGCTGGTGGTGCGGGCAGGTGACCAGGTAACAAAAGTTTGTAAGCGGAGCAGATACGGACGGGGAATCACCCTAGTGAAGAAAATGGGCTGCAAACGGAGAAATCCAGTTGAGATAAGCCACTTTGCCAAAGGGCGGATGTTTATTACGCATAACCTGTGAACGAGTATTTCGAAAATGGCGAAGCTGGTAGAATGCTTAGGTGCTACAGTCTTGAGCATCTACGAAAAGAGGTAGAAGGACAGTGAAACTACCACTAGGCGCTAAATGGTTGGACTCCCACGACTCTTCACAGAACGTGGGATCCGGAGGCTTATCTGCTCTGTAAAGTAGGATAGATGGTGATCTGTGGCATCTCTGCCGAAAGAGCACAGTGCTGGAGCACGCACAAGTGTTTCGGAACACACCGTTCAACGCACATTGTTGAACATGGAGCTCCCCAGCAGAACACCCCTACGTGTTCGCATGTTGACCCAACGACACTGTCAATCACGATTGCAGCGGGCACGGGACCATCGGAATTCGACGGTCGATCAATTGAAACTGACGGCTCTTCGAGTGAATCACACTTTTGTTACATTAGGTCGATGGCCGCCTCCACGAACGCCGTCATCGAGGTGTATGACGGCTTGACACGTGCAGCGCGCCACGGCCACAGGTTGGAGGGAACAGTGTTACGCTATGGGAGACATTCTACGGCGCTTGCATGGGACCTGTGGTGGTAATGGAAGACACGCTGACAGCTGCAAACCACCTGCATCCTTTCATGCTTGATATCTTCCCCGACGGCGATACCACCTACACTACTGGCCATTAAAATTGCTGCACCACGAAGATGACGTGCTACAGACGCGAAATTTAACCGACAGGAAGAAGATGCTTTGACAGGCAAATATTTAGCTTCTCAGAGCATTCACACAAGGCTGGCGCCGGTGGCGACACCTACAACGTGCTGACATGAGGAAAGTTTCCAACCGATTTTTGACACACAAGCAGCAGTTGACCGGCGTTGCCTGCTGCAACGTTGTTGTGATGCCTCATGTAAGGATGCGAAATGCGTACCATCACGTTTCCGACTTTGATAAAGGTCGGTTTGTAGCCTATCGCGATTCCGGTTTATCGTATCGCGACATTGCTGGTAGCGTTGGTTGAGATCCAATGACTGTTAGCAGAATCGGTGGGTTCAGGAGGGTAATACGGAACGCCGTGCTGGATCCCAAAGGCCTCGTAACACTAGCAGTAGAGATGACAGACGTCTTATCCGCATGGCTGTAACGGATCGTGCAGCCACGTCTGGATCTCTGATTCAACAGATGGGGACGTTACAAGACGACAACCATCTGCACGAACAGTACGACGACGTTTGCAGCAGCATGGACTATCAGCTCGGAGACCATGGCGGCGGGTACTCTTGACGCTGCATCACAAACAGGAGCGCCTACGAAGGTGTACTCAACGACGAACCTGGGTGCACGAATGGCAAAACGTCATTTTCTCGGATGAATCCAGGTTCTGTTTGCAGCATCATGTTGGTCTCATCCGTGTTTGGCGACATCGCGGTGAACGCACATTGGAAGCGTGTATTCGTCATAACCATACTGGCTTATCACCCGGCGTGATGGTATGGGGTACCGTTGGTTACACGTCTCTGTCACCTCTTGTTTGCACTTACGGCACTATGAACAGAGGACTCGTGGCTCTACACTTCATTCGATCCCTGATAAACCCTGCATTTCAGCAGGACAATGCACAACCGCATGTTGCAGGTCCTCTACGGGCCTTTCTGGATACCGAAAATGTTCGACTGCTGCGCTGGCCAGCACATTCTCCAGATATCTCACCAACTGAAAACGTCTGGTCAATGGTGGCCGAACAACAAGCTCGTCACTACTCTTGATGAACTGTAGAATTATGTTGAAGCTGCATGGGCAGCTGTACCTGTACACGCCATCCAAGCTCTGTTTAACTTAGTGCCCAGGCTATCAAGTCCTTTATTACTGCCAGAGGTGGTTGTTCTGGGTACTGATTTCTCAGGATGTATGCACCCAAATTGCGTGAAAATGTAATCACATGTCAGCTCTAGTATAATATATTTGTCCAATGAATATCCGTTTATCATTTGCATTTATTCTTGGTGTAGCAATTTTAAAAGCCGGTAGTGTATCAACAATATAACTGTCCGGGTCTTGGAGCGAGAACCGTGCCCAAAATGGTTTGTAGAATGTAATAGTGAATTTACGTTGATGTCTCAGTGACCTAATTCGTCTGATGTAGATCCTATTGAATCCATCTGTGTCGTTATCAGGTGCCATCACAGCGTACGAAGATCAGTGGCCCGTTGTTTATGGGAATTGTGTGACATGTGTGTGGACATCTAATGCCACATACCTCCGAAAACCTACCAACAGATTGTAGGATCCCTGATACGGAGAATCAGTGGTGTACTTCGTTCCAAAGACGGGCAAACAAACTATGAAGCAGGTGATCATAATGTTTTGGCACAACAGTGTAAATCAGCATCAATGAAAGCCTTTGGTCAAATAACATATTTGCTTCAGAACTTACTCGGCGGCATTTAATGCCCTACAATACCGTAACGAAGCTGCAGCAGGAACTCCAGTGTTGAGCGTGAGGGAGGCGTGTAGGCGGTAGCTGTGTGAACCCAATGTTGCCACACAAATTCATGTCAGCGGCAGTCGCTGTTCGTTAGTAGTCATATATGATACTACTGGGACGGAATGACTGTATAATTGACACTGACGACAGCGTAGATTGTAGTGACGTGCCGAGGTAATGGTTTATTCTCGAAGGCAGAAGACAGGAACACGAACGGTAGGAGAATTCAAGTAATTCGCCCAGTCGATTAATTTTTAAACTGTCTTACTTTGTAGAAAATTCTCTTATTTCCCTTTTGTCAATCGCTGTTTTTACTATCTCGGATAGATATGTCTAGTTTTTGTCTTTCTCTTTTGTTGAAGTTTTGCGCCTGCGCCCTTGGAGGGAACCTATCTAGCCACCCCATTGGTACAGCCTGGGCATAATTCACAGGAGAGACTTTGTGGATGACACAAAGGTTTTCCTGTCAACCTTCCGAGCGCATTAATGTGAAGGAGAGTCGAGCATCACACTATATCCTCCTATATAGGGTACACCTTACGAGATGACAACGGAAGAGGATCGGAGAAAGTGGGAGTCTTACGGAGAGTTACGGATAGTCGTTCTCAAGCTCTAATGAACGCGAAAAGAACAGTAAAGGAGAGAACACGACCCCGCCACACACGGATGGCGCCTTAGGCAGAATAAATTCGGCGGCGGAATGAAGATCCCTTTGAAACACACTGTATGTTCACACACTTACACCGATCTACTTCAATAAATGTGGAAAAGCAGAATACCGATGATGGTCAGTTGTAATAGTGTGTTCTATCACGTTAATTAACACTTAATTAAAGTGATTTTGTCTGTGCCGAATAATTAAGTAGTCATTCCTAACTCCGTGTAGAGGCACTTTTTAACATTTTTGCACCGAGTAACTCGTTTAATTTATATTGACTTATTCTGGATGGAGTATAGCGGTGTTATTGGGTTTCTGCGAATAAATGTATTTCTTCCCTTTTACGTCTGTTCCATTGAACGAGAACTGCCTTGTCTGATTTTCGTGGGTTGCCTTTCCGTGCCCTGTCACAATGCAATCTGGTTTATTATTAGTGTATATTGTGTTCGATGGAGTAATGATCTCTTTGATGATTACATGGGTTATATTGTCCTTTAATCAGTTTGATTACTCGATTCAATTGAATTTTAAGCGTGCTTAGCGGCGGGTTAATTGCAAAGCGTGTTTCTACTCTCCTCAGTTTATTTTGTACACGCGCTAGTGAAGTTGACTTCACTGACTTCCCATTGTAAACCGAACTCTAGCAGTGGGCGTTGGTGCAAAGCAATTCCATTACCGCTCCATCTGCGTAAAATGCATAGACTGTCCACTCAACGCCGGTAACTCATAAAAAAGTCGTTACATGCAATAAGAACTGGCATCAATTAACTGTTGCAGAATAAATACTGGAAAGCACGATAGTGCTTAACCGGGTGAGGAGCTGCATAAATACACCATGACTTTCCTGAACTTGTATTTCATTAGAGTAGGCAAACCTAAAAGGTTTGAAGGGATTGAAATCATAACGGCAACAGCAACAACTTAAATCTATTAGATATTTTAGTATTTCCACAAACCTTGCAGTGCACAGCGATCGCTCCGTTCGACTTTTCGCCTATTTCTAAGAACATCTGAAGCACCTCGTGTGGTGGCACCCCTCCATCGACGAAGTAGAGTTCGTAATGGTTTATGCCCGCTTTCTGAAAGCTGAAAATTTAGAATCACATATCAACAAGTTTCGTGCTAACTTACATCAAAGCCCACAATGATTAACGCAGTGCTGTGACGTAAATACATACCACTCTGCGTTGTAATTAACTTCGTTTAATCTAATCACCGCGACGACGTTATTCATTTTAAAATATTTTATGTAAAATTCAGGCTTCTTATAAACTCTTCCCGTGGCGCTTGGTCCGCAGAACGCAATAAACTTCTCAGGTATTATCCAGTTTAAATCTCCAAATTGAATCATCTCGTAGGTCTCATATTCGTCCAAGTCAAAATCAGTGAAATTAAAGAATCCGTACTGCAGCGCCCTGTTGAATTACAGTATGTAACTAATCCAGAAGATTTTTCAGTTTACACTTAGGTATAATATGAATGCTACAAGATCTCCATTTGCTAAATAAAAAACCTGGGCTCTTCAGTAGTTAAGTAGAGTGTCACTTATATTCCTTTACAAGAGATAGCCATGAAGTTCTACCAACACCTCGAAAAGACAGATTTATGTCATTAGGTTTTTGTTTGTCTGCAGTCTCTATGCCTTCAGTCCCACTATAGAATGACACACCGAACCACAGTACCGTAGCACATAACTAGTGGAACCAAAACAGAATGGCACAGTTCATTGCTGACGTCGAGTCTCGCGACGCAATTACTTTTCTGTAATTAATGGGAAACAATTCTGCAACAATTCATGCTGCAATGATGAAAGGATGTGGCAAGCATGCATCATTATATGACACAATAGGTAGGGGGTGCAGATTACGGATGGGCTAAACAGCTAGTTTTCGTGCCAGTTACTGCTGTTATTAGTAACTGGCTGTAATATCTGTTGAACTGTGCCATACTGCCAAGTTAAACTGACTATACCGGGTCTCCCTCCTAACACTCGTCAGACGCATTTTCTCTGGTGTTTCAGCATTTGTTAGTAATTTTGTTTTCGTGATGTGTAGCTGAAGTAGGGTTGCCATATCTAGTGGGATCCCGTCGGGAGACTCTGAGATTGGTGTGAGGAAATGAAGTAAACGTTTATTTAACATGACTACTTTTTATTTAGAACACAGTTATATGGAACTTTTTGCGGTAGAAGCATTGGTACACCATATTTTTCGGAAGGTTTCACCTTTTCCAACAAATCATCCGAAAAGTGACACTTTATCCTTCCATCCTTAGGCAATTTCGCAACCTATGATAAGTTTATAAGAACGTAAACAGTTGATAATAACACTTCAGTCAACGAAGTATACGTCACTATACACTGCATGCCCTATATACCCGCCGTAAACACTTCAACCATTTCTAATTTACACTCGCTGTTCGTATTACGTTTAGAAAGAATTGTCTCGTCAGATCGCTATTCAACTGGAGTCTACCTGATCGTCGCGCGGAGTAGCCGAGCGGTCTTGGGCGCCTTGTCACGGTCCGCGAGGCTCTCCCCGTCGGAGGTTCGAGTCCACCCTCGGGCATGGGTGAGTGTGTTGTCCTTGTCACAAGTTAGTTATACGTTAGATTAAGTAGTGTGTAATCTTAGGGACCGATGACCTCAGCAGTTAGTCCCATGAGACCTTACCACAAATTTCGAAACAACTACCCAATCCTTCCGCGTGGCATTACTTCAGTAGTTCCGGCCCCGTACTACTGGAGAAATCTGGTATTTTCTAGAGCGATGGCGTTAGATTTAGCAGGTGCATTCACATGTTACGCTAACAGATGGCGTTACTTCAGTACTTGAGCGAAACTCGTAACAGTATTTTGCAAAATCGGGACGAAATTGGGTCATGTGGGTCTTTTGGGACAAGAAGATCCATAACAACAACCCTGGCCTGAAAACACCCAATCAAATACTGCTCGGACCAGTGTGGACGAAAAGCGTCGGTTTGCTTACTCTTATGAACAAAATAATTATTAAAAGGGAATTATATGTGCCAGTTTCACAGAGCGATGACAAAGTGGTCTCATGCGATGTTCGTGTTATCGATATGTATTAACAATGACAGTAAAACACGAACAATAACCAGGCTTCAACAATAACAGCAGTCAGCGCGGGCCAGGGCGGCGCTGTAGCTGTTGGAATACACGTTATTCTTCGTATTTTACTGCCCCTGTTAATACATATCTATAAAACATATTGCGCTAGACCATTATAGGCCGCTATATCAAATGGGCACGTAAAATCGCGCAATAAAAATCATGTTGTTTCTAACAGGAGACAAACCGAAGCTTACCGTCACTCTGGACGTCGGAAAGATGTCATGAGCAGCATTTGTTTGGGCCGTCTCCAACTATTCATTGAAAGAACTAAATTGTAAATATCTGCGGAAGCACCACAGCAAATGCACAACTGACGACTCATGGGAGGGACACCCTATGCAAGTAGCTAACTTGACTGACTAGGTTTCTCGAACCTAAGTTAATTACGTTTCAGACGTTATCAGTGTTCCATATAAGACGGGGACTGTGAACTACTGTGAAATGAAGAAGCATCTTCAGAAAGTTAGTTTCTTAAGTAGACTGCTAGGAAAATTTCATTGCGCACGTGTATGAATATCAAGAGCTCAGATGGCAACCCAGTTCTAAGCAAAGAAGGGAAGGCAGAAAGGTGGAAGGAGTATATAGAAGCTTTATACAAGGGCGATGTACTTGAGGACAATATTATGGAAATGGAAGAGGATGTAGATGAAGACGAAATGGGAGATACGATACTGCGTGAAGAGTTTGACAGAGCACTGAAAGACCTGAGTCGAAACAAGGCCCCCGGAGTAGACAACATTCCATTAGAACTACTGACGGCCTTGGGAGAGCCAGTCATGACAAAACTCTACCAGCTGGTGAGCAAGATGTATGACACAGGCGAAATACCCTCAGACTTCAAGAAGAATATAATAATTCCAATCCCAAAGAAAGCAGGTGCTGACAGATGTGAAAATTACCGAACTATCAGTTTAATAAGTCACAGCTGCAAAATACTAACGCGAATTCTTTACAGACGAATGGAAAAACTGGTAGATGCGGACCTCGGGGAGGATCAGTTTGGATTCCGTCGAAATGTTGGAACACGTGAGGCAATACTGACCTTACGACTTATCTTAGAAGAAAGATTAAGAAAAGGCAAACCTACGTTTCTAGCATTTGTAGACTTAGAGAAAGCTTTTGACAATGTTGACTGGAATACTCTTTTTCAAATTCTAAAGGTGGCAGGGGTAAAATACAGGGAGCGAAAGGCTATTTACAATTTGTACAGAAACCAGATGGCAGTCATAAAAGTCGAGGGGCATGAAAGGGAAGCAGTGGTTGGGAAAGGAGTGAGACAGGGTTGTAGCCTCTCCCCGATGTTATTCAATCTGTATATTGAGCAAGCAGTAAAGGAAACAAAAGAAAAATTTGGAGTAGGTATTAAAATTCATGGAGACGAAGTAAAAACTTTGAGGTTCGCCGATGACATTGTAATTCTGTCAGAGACGGCAAAGGACTTGGAAGAGCAGTTGAACGGAATGGACAGTGTCTTGAAAGGAGGATATAAGATGAACATCAACAAAAGCAAAACGAGGATAATGGAATGTAGTCAAATTAAATCGGGTGATGCTGAGGGAATTAGATTAGGAAATGAGACACTTAAAGTAGTAAAGGAGTTTTGCTATTTAGGAAGTAAAATAACTGATGATGGTCGAAGTAGAGAGGATATAAAATGTAGACTGGCAATGGCAAGGAAAGCGTTTCTGAAGAAGAGAAATTTGTTAACATCGAATATAGATTTATGTATCAGGAAGTCGTTTCTGAAAGTATTTGTTTGGAGTGTAGCCATGTATGGAAGTGAAACATGGACGATTACTAGTTTGGACAAGAAGAGAATAGAAGCTTTCGAAATGTGGTGCTACAGAAGAATACTGAAGATAAGGTGGATAGATCACGTAACTAATGAGGAGGTATTGAATGGGATTGGGGAGAAGAGAAGTTTGTGGCACAACTTGACTAGAAGAAGGGATCGGTTGGTAGGACATGTTTTGAGGCATCAAGGGATCACAAATTTAGCGTTGGAGGGCAGCGTGGAGGGTAAAAATCGTAGAGGGAGACCGAGAGATGAGTACACTAAGCAGATTCAAAAGGATGTAGGTTGCAGTAGGTACTGGGAGATGAAGCAGCTTGCACAGGATAGAGTAGCATGGAGAGCTGCATCAAACCAGTCTCAGGACTGAAGACAACAACAACAACATTAAAAGTGAAGTTACCAATAACCTCTAGTTCTTGTGTATCTTAAATAAATGCCTTATCATTTCTTTTCATTCTATATCTTACATAAATAGCCGCTTATTACATCAGTTATTTCCATGGAAGTACGAATTTCGTAAGGTTATTCTGATTTACACATTGCCAGATGAAACGAAACCGAATTATAAGTACGTTCATCGGTAAACAGATGGTGCGCAGTATTAGCAGTTAGTCTCCAATTATTTTCATTGCAGTACGGACATCACGTGATCAATGTATTTATTATTCTTGGTAAGGCAGAGCAAGACCGAAGGGAAAGTAGTGAAGTACAATATATTCTCGTTAGCAAACGAGTGACGTGTGTTACTGAGTTGTTAAAATAACTGCTTGTTGCTGATAACCATAACTGCCTGGTACTGATATTCGGTTATTTCGCTAGCTGCGAATACTCAATAACCAGTTAACAATAATTCCAGTTAAGTTATTTTTGCCAGTTCTAGTGTAGTCGCTTCCAGTGTGATCAAACAAGTCTGAATTACTAACAATGAAGTGGTACATCATCTCTTTGTGATGAACGGGGAATTGCGACACTGTGTAGAGATTCTGATGCTTTAAGACTGGCATATCACCATCGAGGCAATACGAGAAAAACTGAAAATTAGTGACGGATCTTCGTTCAGGATGTTGCACGACATAGATAGCTATCACGGTGTTCCGCGGCTACCAACAACGCTTCAAAGCCTCCGCCGATCCTAGGCAGCACCGGATATGTTGCAGCTGTGTCAGTCCAAACTAAATCAGGTCTTTACTTGCCCAATCACCATGGGCGAGTGTTGGGTGTATCACTATGCCCACGATGTAAAAGAGAAAAGCAAGCAGTGAGAACTTTTGGATTCATCACCGCCGAAAACGGTGCTGTGGGTTTTTGGGATTGCTGTGGCGTCATACAACAGGCTACACTCCCATCCCTGGAGCGTGCTACTGAACTCTCCTGACGAGCTTACGGGAAGCTATCAAGGCGAAGTGTCATAGGAAATTGTTCAAGCAGCTATTTTTGCTCCACCAGAACATTCCAGTTCATTCAGCACAGCAGACAGTCACACATGTTGTTTCTTTGGGGTGTCAAATTCGGTCTCACCCACCCTCTTCGTGTTCTCCCGATGTTGTACCCAGTGACTACTTTCTCTTCACTCAGATGGAGAAACCATGCGTGTCGCGTATTTCTAGATGATTCTCGTATTGGTACGTTTCCTGAACAATCATAATACAAGCTGCTACCACCAAGTTCTCCACCTATTCTTATACACCAGTAAATTCCCCATTCTTTCAGTATTCGAACTCCGATGAATAATACGCATCAAACTTGTGATTACTTTACAAATGAGCTAACGTGTTAAATAGGAGATTATTATAAACGTCTGGAGCGAGTTCATAAATTCACTGAAGCTACATTAAGGGGATAGGACGTCAAACGAGCCGACTTGGAGCAGGAGAGGCGTCACAGGACATTATATTTTCCACTGTCTATACTTTTACACGTAAATTCATAAAACTTTGTCAGCATGACCAGGAACGTTTCAGGACTCACACTCGTAGCAGCGGAAGTTCAGAAACAGAACAAAGTAATTTTTTTACATGTGAAATTTCATCATTTTTTCACTTACTATTGGCTGCATTTGTTGCTATAGGTACACTTTTCTTCATAAGTAAGAGAGACTGTTCGATGAATTTTGCACAACATACAAACCATACTTACAGGTGTCTGAAACTCTAGAATCTACTTAATTTGTGAAAAATGAGTGAGCTGTTAAGTTTTAAACTTTATGTTTGGAAAAAAATCAAATTTTGTAGTTAATTATCTCAATTTTTACCACAATTTAATAGATTTGGAAAATTCTGGAGTTTCATACACCTGTAAGTACGGTTTGTATGCTGCACAAAATACATCAAAGAATCTCTCTTACTTGTGAAGAAAAATGTACCTATAGCAACAAACGCAGCCAATAGTAAGGGAAAAAAGATGAAATTTCACATGTAAAAAAATTATTTTGTTATGTTTTTGAACTTCCACTGCTATGAGTGTGAATCTCGAATCCTTCCTGGTCATGCTGACAAAATGTTATGAATTTATTTGTAAAAGTATAGACAGTAGAAAATAAAATGTTCTTTGGTACCTCTCCTGCTCCGAGTCGGGCGTCTGACGTCCTGCCCCCCTTGATAGACATATTGTCACAAAACTCAAGATTCATGTAAAAAACTGAAAAAGCTTTGTATTGTTGCAGCCGCACCTTAGATATGCGCCATGAGAGCGCAGCAGTAAGCAGTTAGGCAAGATCACAACAGGTACCGAGAAAGCGTATCTTGTGCTTGAAATTCCTTCACACAATTTCAACCGAGATTCACCAACTGTCAAGTTTATTCGGCAATGGTATGCGCAGTTGAAGCTTTAGGATACCTCTGCAGGGAGAAATCAACGGGTCGGTCTGCTTAGAGCGAACGAATTGTTGACCGCATGCGGGCGAGTTTCGCCAGTGCCACCTAGAAATAAAACCTCAAAACTCCGTGCATGACGTCATCGGTAGGGGTCATAATACTACTACTATTACTATGCGAGACGCTTTTAGCTGCTAGCCTGCACCGAACTTCACGATCATCAATTTCTTATCTAAAATAAAAGGGAAATTCTGAGACTTTAAATAATGAACTTTGTTCTGTTATTTTTATGATACGCTGCCTCTTTTCGTAAAATCACATTGAAAAGAAATTTCAAGTTAAGTGAAAGTTTGAATTATCTGTACAAATACCTGTTTCGAGGAATCAAGGAAAGGTTTGGAAATTCGATAAAGAGTGAATTACTATTTATATTTACTTTATTATTGATTTCTGATTTGTGCTTAAAAGTACAAAAATCTTCACAGAAGCACTCTTTCTCTTGAGTGTTCTAACACTATTAGTATTAGAAATGTCACTGACCCTTTTGGTATAATTATTCAAAAGAGTATTGACTGCAGGACCAAGTATACAGTCAATGATTTCATGTAGAGCGTGATTTTCAGTACAACCAAACCCAACAAATATACCATCAGGCAAGTGGCTATGACATACGCAAAACAATACATTTCTTTGACATGTTCCCAAATAAATAACTCTTCTTTTTGAGTAAGCAATTTCTGTGCACTAACATATGCATATGCTACACATGTTACAACATCCTCCCTAGGACAACACAGTCCACCTCTAGTGGTAATAGCTGTTAAATGATTTTGGTCCTCTTTCACATCCTCATCAACTGCTGTTAATATATTTTAAAACAATTACATTTATTTTTCTTAGAGATACGACATAAGTAGCAGCCATTTATGCAATGAAGTACAGGCCACAGGTCCTCATCTATTTCCTGTATGTCAGCATCATCTCCAACTAAATTTAACTCTTCATTAAATGTGACTTGTGAAAGGTCATTTATATATGACTCATTAGACAAAATATCATCCTTGGAAACTACAAAATCGCTCATTTTTTTGTGATTTCAATATTAATGACATACAGCTTCATACCCTTAATTTACTTTGACTCAAAAATCTGTGTGATGGAGACATGGTAATTATCACCACTCAGCTGGCGGTACTTCCCAGACCTGCTTTCCAGGTCGTCAGTTTGAACCTTGTCTTTTACGAAGTATTGTCTCTCTTTCTCACTGAGTCAGTATCCAGCGAGATCCACGTAGGCAAGAGTGATATGTCTAAGAGGTAAATTAGTTTGTTTGTTAAGACTAATTATAGGCCTACCCTCAAAATATCAATCATTAACCTATTTACAAACTGCCATACTAACTCTAGCAAATGTTTAGAATTACTGGTTATTGGCTCTTGAAACCAATTTAATAACCTTTGACCTTTTAACAACGTTTGATCATGAACTGGATTCCACAATTTGCAAATTATCTCAAAGAAATTTGCCGTATCATTTAAGTATTCGGTATTGCATCTAGAAACTATTTCTTTAAGAGCAATAGCGGTTGCACAGTCAAAATATGATGCGCAAGTTTTACCTTCTGCCTTTTTATGGTTGATGGATACAATGATTTGAGACATAGTTTGTTGGAAAATTTCACTAAATTTGGCTTTCAAGCGAATGAAGACATTTCAGACAACGGAAAGATACAAAATCACCCTCAACTTCATTGCCAAAATCTGGATTTATCCTATTGTTATGCATATATTTCAATAGGTGCACACTATAAAACAGAAAATACAAAGATCTATATCCAGCACCTGAAGACGAGTTTGGGTACTTAATTTTAAGTTCTGGTCGTTCACTAAAGAATGATACAGGTTTCTTATTGGTGACATTATGATCAGATACAGCACCAATAACTTCAAACACTATACTCTCAGATTTCAGTACAATATTTTTAATGAAGGTGAAAAGAACAGGCGCCCAAATGACTTTGTCAGGCAGAGTATGAGTACATCAGTGTAGTACGTATCCAAACTATGCACCATGAATACATATGCTGTATAGATGCACGTTCACTACTGTTGTAGTCACAGTAGCAGCGCTAGGCTTGATTAGTTTTCCACTGCTTCTTAAAAACTTACAACAGTAAGGAGAAATGGAATGAACTAATGACCATAACATTTAAATATCCCATTAACATCTTGCCCTATTCTTTTTAGATTTTAGCAGTGAAACCTGTTATTTCGGATAAATTATTCGACATAGTAAATACAAACTCATACTCGCAGTAGTATTCTGGTCTTCTCTGTTGCTAAATTTTAAGTTCACAATATTAAGCATTTAGTTAACTGTGTTGTATTACTTGCAGTTACTGGAAACTAGAAGTGCACCATTTGTCCAATGTGCAGGTCGTTTACACGGACAGTGAGGCTTAAGTTTGCACTAATTGTGACAGGATGCA
This sequence comes from Schistocerca gregaria, assembly GCF_023897955.1. Classification (NCBI taxonomy): domain Eukaryota; kingdom Metazoa; phylum Arthropoda; class Insecta; order Orthoptera; family Acrididae; genus Schistocerca; species Schistocerca gregaria. The sequence continues at coordinate 543,051,919 of NC_064925.1, forward strand.
TAACTTCCAGAAATGGTACTTCACTAATTAAAGGAAATATACACTAGTCTTTTTTGTAACACAGATACACTCACTCAGATCATAAATATTAATTTTATCATATAATTTGTTCAGGGGAGAGAATGATAGTGATTTAAGATGTTCTTCATTACTAGTCAAACTTTCCGTAAGAACAGAATTGGTGTAAGCTTTTTCCAAATGCTGTCTTCGTTCCTCCGAAAGTTCTCTTGATGTTGAAGGCGCAGATAATTATTTAGGACACCCAGGTATTAGTGATGGTACGGCACCTATAACAAATATATTTACTGCCATTATTTTACCTTATAAGTCATAAGGGTGACAGATTCATTAATTAATTATACATCATACCACAAATCAATAAACGCCCAACTAATCTTTCCTTAGGTGTGGACGGTCAAGAGGTGCTGTAATTAATTTTTCCAGTCTTAGCATAATATGCTGATGAACTTCTTTCTATATTGTTTGCTTGAAAGTGTCGCTCACAATCCTGTTAAAAATAACAGATTACTACATTACTGTGACAAAAAAATATCCGTATATAGGATATGTTTATAAATTAAAATTAACGCCTAAACTAAATAAAAATATTTAATGGATTCATTTACTAAAGCTGCTACTTACCACAGAGTCATCTGTAGGCGTAAAATTATTTCGATGAGCTGCTCTTATCCATTGTCTCCTTGCATTTTTATAACTTGGAAAATGCAATATACTGACTCTTTCTTGAGTATCATAATTGCCTCTACAAGCAGGCATACATTATCTACGTAGCATAGTTAAATGTTAAAGAGTATTGACAGAAACAATTAAAATTTCTTCTCCGTATTCAGGTTTACAATCTTCATACCACGGCAGTGAAACAACGATGGACAGTGCTTACCTCTCACTGTTTGTTCCGTTCCGCAGCGCTTACGCCACAAGGGATTCCAAAGACAGTGTAGAAGCCTTGTTCCTAGGTGGCGCTGGTTTCGCATGTAGCCCACAGAGCTGTTAAGTACCATAACCGACCGTTTGAAAGATCTTACGGAAACGACTGAGGGTCAAGCCTTACCGTTTGCAATTGCTACAAGCCCTGACTTCCAATGTCATAGTGAAAGTCTTTGAATTTTCTGCACATCTTATGGAAGACAATGGACTTTGTGAGAAAAATATCTCCGTGATGAAGCAATACTTTTTTTTAATGCCTCTGTGAATAGGCACAGTGTGCGAATCTGGGAGACAAAGACTCTCCACGCTATCGTGTGGCACATTCAAGATTAATCAAAAGTTAATACGTTCTGTGCAATTTTACGGTTTAAGATTTACGGTTTCTTTTTCGTTTACGAAAAGACCGTTACGTCTGGGTATTTGGGCAGGGTGAGTTACGCTGCCTCATGACATGTACCCAGTTTCTGACTGTAATACTTGTTTTAATGTCTTAAACCACTAAAATAAAATTATACATTCTAATGAGTACATTATCACAACAATTAAGATTTTTAAGTCAGGTAAATAAGCATATGAAACACTGAACATCAAAATTTTTTTGCGTCTGGAAGTCATTAGATAGGCATCCTGCAACTGGAATTGTGCACCTTGAATCATGAACAGGATTAGTCGTTTACTAATATAGGTTGTCGGGAAAAAGTGTCACACTTAAGGATGAATATGCTGAGAAGGACCAAGACAACCACCAGTTTTCACGACTGTATCACAGTCGCCACGTAACAGTCATGACGCACCGTTTCCTTTTTTGCTACGCACTACGATTGCAGCGCGGCAATCTTCCAGGAAGTTATACTGTTGGGTTCGGCGAGATCTTGTGAATGCGAAAGCCAATCTTAATTGTTGATATTGATGTCGAGGAAGATTTCTACAAACGGGAGCGTCTATAGCGCAACAAGGTGCAGCAACAAGAAGAAGAAGACACCACATTTGCATTTTCGTAGGTTTCCTAACGACCCTAAGAGGTATCAACCGTTACATTACAAAACAGTTTATTTACGATTTTCTTGTAACCTACAAATATTTACTGGAGAATGTCGCTTTCTTTAGCAACAACAAAATTGCTAGTAAACTGCAACAGACCTGACGTTTGGCAGCGAGGCTTCGTATATCTACTCAAAAACGTGAAGTTTTCTTCTTTCCACTAGAGATGTGCAAACTGAAACACATAACCGTTTCGAAACAAATGAAACAGTACAATGTAATGTTTCGAAACAGTGAAACAGTTTGTGTTTTGTAATAGTATAGGCCTTCACATTATATCATCTTGAGTGTCTACTGTATAAACATTGTCATAAAAACACAAATAAGGTGCGAGAGCGCCAATCATATCGCAGAAAGTATGAAACTTTTACTTAGACCTCTTTGCAGTTTCCTGTAGCAAATGCGCTGCTTTCGTGTCATGTGACTTTCATACTTTCCAATTGGCCGAGATCAGACGAAATATGTTTGACATAACAGATTTTGCCAAACTCGTTTCCCTGTATTCTAGAGCATAATTTTGATACGTTTTATGAATGATAATCTGTATGTGCTCTTGAAAAGGCTTATCATGAGATATAATATATTGAGATAACATTCTGGGAAGCGAGGCACTGAATTAACATTTATGAGTGTGCCACTCACACTTTTACTACTCACAGTTAAATTTTTCATTGTTTGTCACACAGAGCAGGATGCAAAGTGACTGATGCGTACAGATCAAAAAATTACCATAACAGACTGGAGGATATAGCACAATGGTCAAGTATGGCAGTTTCTCATCAAACATTCACAAGTTAGCTGGATACATCTCATAATAAGTACACTTGCACTTGATAGAACTGGAAACCATTTCAAGGTAACTGAAATGCAGAGATAAGTATATTTCTTTGAAGTATAAAATCCAGACTAAAATTTAAAACAATTCATACAGTGAAATGCATTTGTGATACCTATATCATGGCAGATCTGCCTCTACACCAGTTATAGTTCTTGCTAAAGAAGTTTGTTTAAGGTACAGGTACATGGAGTTCCCTTATGTATTCACAGCAAGCTGATGTATTACAATTTTATTATAAACTACCCCAGGAAATCAGAGATGAAATTACGTTGCTGTTGAAATGCAATTTTTATCACACTATCTGAACGCCAAAAACAAAATTATCGAAGAATCATTGTTGATTTGCCTCAGATTTATTTATAATATAGAAGCATCAAGATGCCTATAGCGTAATAACCGAATATAGCACATTTACAAAAATAAAAATACAAACACATACATACACAAATTAGATAATTATTCTCAAACACATAAATGAATAAATAACATACTTAAAAATTAAACTCTCTGAATGCTGAGCAAAAACGTGTCTTCTGCGTATAACAAATTTGATAAAAATATTCTTGTAAGATGGTTACATGCACGATTTAGTGGACTAAACAAAATACAATCAAAAATTAATTCAATGCACACTGTCCAGAGAAGAACAAAATCAATTGAAATTTTACTGTTTCACTTCTGAGTAGATCTGCTGTACCTATTCTAAGTTGCAGTCTGAAATATCATTTTTTATACTTTTTCGCTTGAAAGACATGACGTCTGTCTGTTGTTGTTTGCTCCTTCTTTGAAAATATGCGCTCACATGGAACAGACGTGGCCACAATACAAAGACGTCGTTTCATTATTTCAAGCAGTGTAGGAAACAAGACACGATTTTCTTTCCACCACAGCAACGGATCTTGTAATTTGTGTATCAGTGGCATCTTCATCTATTCATCAAACTCAACTATACTTGCAGCACGTGGATTGTCTACACTTTATATCAAGCCACCTACAGCTTGGTGAAAATCCTGCCAGGTGTTGCCACTGCTGGGGGTGAATGTGCTCAACACGACTGGTTTGGCTGGTGGTGGATTTTCTGTAGAACACCGACTGGGTTTCTATCGTATTGCACAACATTTGTTAATTATGGCGTCTTTTTTTCATTTAATCGATGCCCAGCTTTTGGGAATCCATGCTCCCTGAAGCGAGGATCCAATAAAGTTGCTTCACAAGCAACTGCTTTATCTGCAAACTTTTGAACGAGGCGGGCACAGATTCCGTCCTCAAGTTTAGCAATTACTGTATTAGTGGCTTCATTGCTGTGATCTGAGTTTTTCAGTCTCAGGCTGTGGATTTGTAAATCTCTCATAATAAGACAATTGACAAGGTTACATTTCTTTCACTGTTAATTTCTGTTGTGACTTGCAGAAATTCTGCATAATTTTCTGAAATTAGATAGTATGTCACAAGATTTTTCAATAACTGACCAGTCTTCATTGGACAGTTTTGTTTGTGAATCCACTCTGAGGATGGCAAGGGTGCTTTACAAAGGCTCTTTGATTTTCAACAGCTTGTCAAGCATTGCATACGCAGAACTCCATCTCGTAGAGCAATCTTGTTTCAGTGTTAAAATACGGAAGCCCATTTGCTTCTGAATATTGTGTAACTTTTCAAGTGCTTGAGGACTTCTTTTGAAAAATTCCGCTATTGACTTAACTTTTTCCCTTGTGTCTGTAAATGGTTCAAGGCTTGCTTGCACATTTAAATTCAGTGTATGTGCAAAACAAGAGCATGCCACCATTTGCACATCATCACTGCCTTCACCATATTAGGTGCATTATCTGTAGTGCAAGCTACAATTTTATTGGTAATACCCCAAGTTAAAGTCACATATCGTAATTCACTGGAAATGTTTTCTGCTGTATGCTTGTCATGGAATTTAAAATTAGATAACAAATATGACTTCAGATTGCAGTTTTCATCAATGAAGCGAGCAGTTACTGCAATATAATTCTCATTATTCACAGATGTCCATCCATCAGAGGTAATGCAGACTTAGGATGCAGCTTGCACTGCATGTCTTACTCGCACTTGTATGCTGTCGAACACTTAAGAGAGTAAACTGTGGGAGAGTGTTTTTCTTCTGGGAGGTACAGAATTTTCATTTAATGAATAAGTCATTTTTCTAAACTCTACACTCTCAACTACATTAAATGGAAAGTATTCTTTAACGAAAAGTATTAAAATCTGTTCGTCTATTTTGGCTCGTTTGGATGAAAGCACTGGTCTTGATGCAAATCCAGTAATCTTTGTTTGTCTACCACACCTACCCAGAATCGAACCGGTGTAAGTGCTGGGTATTTCTTACACAGATTGTTCATCTTGACGCACAGCCACTGAAATGACAGATTCCTGAACAGTTGCTGTGGAAACTGAACTGGCTTCGTCACTGCCCTGATTCATAAAAACTGATTTAGAACGAGTTTCACTTAAATTAAGTGTTGGATGCTTATGTTGCAAGTGTCTGTTTAAGCAAAAAGTTGAACTACTTTTAAATGACAACACTGCCGAGCACAAGTTACTCTTAATTTTCTCAGGATTTATCCTCACAAAATAATCCCACACAGGGCTTCGTAACGCCAATAGCTGAAGACAGGATAACTAACACGAACGGAACTGGAGGCGGGAGCATACCGCAGAAACAACGGATACGCTACTGCGATTCCCACACTTCGTAAGTATAGATATACCCGTCCCGCTAATTTCCATGCACACAAAATAAATCAACGTGGAAAATAGGCACATGGACTATAGACTCACAAATAAAGCCACATAATTCGGATAAATAACAAAATACAAGAGAAAAATATTTTTGTCCCTCAAGGTGTTTCGAACCATTACTATAAATCCACAATGCTTCCCAGGCCTTCCCATTCACCATTACAACATCAATGATCCGTCATTCACATTGCTTGAAAGTATATTCAATTTACGTATATCTCTAAAAACTGAAACTCTACGCCTTTTTGTATTCAAAATGTTGTAGCTTAACTTGCGTTTTTTAACATGATTACTGTACATGAATAGAGAAGCGTATGTTATAGGAGATGTTTGATTTAACTGAATGTTTTTCACACTTTTATTATTTTGAATGCGGATAGTGTGATTTACTTTATTGTGTGTTGGTGTTATATTATATTACGCCATTTGGGAATAGAGCATTCAATATGCCATATATTACGCCATTTGGGAATAGAGTATTCAATTAGAAACGAAGCTCTATATTCCGAAATCTTAAACTTCATGCTGTTGTGTGTCAAAAAGATTTCGACATTTTTGAAAGTGCATTAAACGTATTTCAGTATCTATGCGGTGCCCGAATCTCGTCCAAGACAAAACGAAATGAAACATCACTGTTTCGATACATTTAGTCCGTTCCAAGCACAAGTGGACTAAAACAGCGTTATTTTGAAACAACGATACAGTTTCTGTGCCTGGCTCGAGATCGAATCTAGTCCCGTTATCCGACACAGAGCGGAATGAAACACCACTGTCTCGAAACAGTGAAACATAGCCGTTTCGAAACACTGAAACAGTTCCACGTATCGATACAACGTATCGAAACATAGAAATAGTGGCCAAGTGTACTTTATACTTCTACTCAAAACAGTGAATATGGAACATACGTAACGCGTATGGAAAGCAATATCTACATTATATAACGTAGCAGACAAGCTAACACAACTGTAGCTGAAGAAAAAAACCACACAGACTTGATAATAAAAGAACAAAAGCAATAAAACTGTTTCCCGAACCAATTCCACAATCGTTGCTACACCTGAGCCACAGAGGGCAAGAATCTTCAAACACAATCGCTTTTGATATAAAAGTAATTAAATTTACAAAAATATTTATGTACGGTGGTCGTTCAATAAGAAATGCACCACATTTTTTAAAATCTACTAATACAGGTAGACTAACGTCCTTGCTGATCCTTCACACTGGATGTTCGTTCTGTGCGCCGGTGAAGTTTCGAACTGTTCTGGCAGATGGCAGAGCCGTAGTATAGCGTAAAAATGGCGTCTACATAGGTTCACATTACAAGCAGCGTGTTGTTATTGAATTCTGTGCAGAAAAAGAAACCGTGGTAGACGTCCATAAACGTTTGTGTACAGTGTATGGCGATGCTGCAGTTGATAGGGGTAGAGCTGGGCGATGGGTAAAGAAAGTTACAGCCTTAGAAAATGCAGAAACGGAGCTCCATGACCAGCCACACTGTCACAGTTTCTGCTCCAGACATGTTGAATCTTGAGGATGTCATTATTCGAGCTGACCGGCGTATCAAAACTCGCAATTGGCTCTACAGTTGTCGGTCAACATTGGAAGTGCGTCTGCAATGATCGAGACTCTCGGATATTCAAAGAGATGTTCACGATGGGTTCCACGAATGCTCACAGCGGACCACAAGATCCAAAGAAGGCCATTTAATCTGAATTGTTGGAGCGTTTTGAGACCAGTGGAGAGCCATTTCTGTCATGATTGTTGCAGGGGATGAAAGCTCTGTGCACAGCTTTGCGCAATAAACAAAAAGGCAGTCCATGGAGTGGCATAATCCTCGTTCACCACAAAAGAAGCAATTAATGACAAGCCCCCCTGCCGGAAAAGTCACGGTGACAGTCTTCTGGGATAGTGATAGCGTCATTCTCATGGATGTGATACCAAGGAGGTCAATTCAGAGGCATATATGAAGACTCTGAATAAACGCAAGAACCGTTCCCTACGTGTTTGATCGGACAAGAGTCCATCAGAAATCCTGTTCCAACACAATAATGCACGCCCACACACAAAGCTGAGAACCTGGGAACACATCTCCATATTGAGTTGGACATCATTCCCTCATCCACCCCACAGTCCAGACCTGACACCCTCGGACTTTCATCCCTTTGGGCCGCTTAAAGATTCTCTACATGTAACACACATTGAAGATGGCGAGAGTGTCCGTCATGTAGTGAAAACATGGCTACGCCTACAGGACAACATCTTTTACCAGCAGAGAATACATGCTCTTCTACAACGTTGACTTACAGCCACAGAATGTGATGCAGACTACGTAAAAAAATAGAACAATGCACAAGATTTGTTAATGTATATTGTCACCAAATTTTGACTCTTGGCAACAGATATGTTGCAAGAAAAAGAATGGGGCCTTACTTATTGAACGGCCCTCGTATTAGAAAGACGGGTGAAGTGTAAGACTGTGCGAGATATTAGGCTCCCTAAAAGGTTGTCACTTGTCAAGGAAAATGCCTGTTATAATAAGAGCAGACCACAAAAGAAATATATTCTTCTCATGCATATAATATGTGATTATAATCTCTTGTTTTCGTCGCGTAAGCTCAAAAAGTCAGTATAAATTTGAAAACTGAATAAATCAAAGAATAATGTAGATAGGGAGATACAAATTGACACACATGTTTGGAATTACATGGGGTTTTATTAGAACCAAAAAAAATACAAAAGTTCAAAAAATTTCTCCGACAGATGGCGCTTCATCAGATCAGAATATCAATAATTAGCATAACAAAGTAAGACAAAGCAAAAATGATGTTCTTTAGAGGAAATGCTCAATATGTCCACCATCATTCCTCAAAAATAGCCGTAGTGGAGGAATAATGTTGTTAACAGCACTATAAAGCATGTCTGGAGTTATGGTGAGGCATTGGCGTGGGATGTTGTCTTTCAGCATCCTAAGAGTTGTCGGGCGATCACGATACACGTGCGACTTCAGGTAACCCCAAAGCCAATAACCGCACGGACTGACGTCTGGGGACCTGGGAGGCCAAGCATGACGAAAGTGGCGGCTGAACACACGATCATCACCAAACGACGCGCGCAATGAGATCTGTCGGACATTTTGTGAACTTTGTTCATATCATTCCATCATGTGTGTCAATTTTTACCTCTCTATTTACATTAGTCCGTGGTTTATTAAGTTTTCAAATTTATACTGACTTTTTGATCACCCGGTACATATTCGAAGTTACTTTACCATTAAACTGAAGCTTGTCACTGAATCAAGGAGATTCGGCTGTTTGTATGTGTATTTCATGGTCATTCATGTCTTGACAATTTAATATTGCTTGGAACGCAAAAATTTAACAATTATTTCGATAATTAACTAGAAAAATGATTAAAAACAAAATTTAACTTAGGGCTACGTTCTCGCCGCTTGGGCTACTAGTGTTGCACCAACTACCACTACCACAATTTTCACAGCAAAGAGTGTCATGAATGTATATGCTGGACCACGGTTGTACCTTGATGTTTACGAGGTTATGATTAAACCTTTATGACCTCTAGTATTAGTTGGATCTTTAGACAGCACATATATTACTAAGCAACCACGTCGCAACCGGAGTCAAGTTGCACGCTGCCTCTCTAACGGCTTCCAGGGGCAATAAAAATTTGGTTTTCAATATTTCGCGTAGTTACGGATTGAATTTAAAAATTCAAGATGCTGTGACAATCTACTTGCTAAGAGATATAATCTTACGTTAAAAGTTAAACACAGTTGGAAACGGTGTGTTTGTATCGAGGCAGCACAACTGACGGCGCGCAACTACCCCTTCTTCATTCATCCAGAACGCGAGCACGAAGCGATTTCCAACAAACTTTACATACATTTTCAAAGCTTAACTAAACGTGTTATCGCTGTCACCCCCCATAAAATGAAGAAAGGATAACAATTTGTTGTTTACTTCATTTACACTGTTCATGCAATAAAACTTCAGCATCAGTCATTAATTTATTATTTCCTTGCTACCAGCTCTACTCGCAGCGCAGTTTGCACACAAGATTCGTATATACCATTAACTGTACCTGAAAAGTTATACCACTGTACGACACATAGTTCAGGAGATATGGCCTCATAAATACTGAGATGAGTGAAAAATTTGCTTTTGCTTAAAATGAAGTGCATATTACTGAAATATATTCGTCCTGCGCTTCATAATGAGAGCACTCACCGACTTCCAACAACTGTTAAGCATTACTTCAAGCTTTTTCTGAATTTTTTTCTCGCTTGTATGCTGAATGTCAAATATTTAATACAGTAACTCATTTGTAAAGTAGTCACATATTTGAAGCTATTTTATAGATGAGATTATCGGGGGTTTACTGGCAGCTCTCGCAATGGCGAATCTGCGGTAAGAGACCAAACCTTGAATCAAACTGAACAAGAAGGTGAGCCACAGACGAAGAAAAGTTGGCATGACACCATGCTCTTCTTTACGCAAGGCGCCAGGAACCAAATTTCTTTATTCCTTCTGGAAGTATCGTTCACAAAAGAATGAAATGAAGCTAACTATTTATTGCCTGTCTAAAATATCTTTACCAATGGTGTCCTCTTAAACTATGTTGACACTCGTCGATGTGGCTTAAAGGAGCGGCAGTAAATGATAAATGCCTTTACGGTCGCTCCCATCAGTCACCGCGTCGAGTAGTTAGGTTTGCGAGGACAAGCTTGAGAGCTGTCAATCGCCGGATTACGGGGACATCAAGTACAAATGAAGAAAAAAGAAGCAACAGTGTGGCTCTTCATTCAAACGTCTGGTATGATACTCCTCGTTTCTTGTGTTTCGTCATCTGAACGATTTCTTTGTTTTAAAGCAACCAGTTAGATCACCAGACCTGTACTCATGAGTCTGAGTTCTATGGATATATCTGGTAATCCTAATTTATGAACAACTGAGTTCAAACTTAATCAACCTCCGATATTCTTGGCGGTACAGAAAAGGACACACCCTTGATGGTTCGTATTGAAAGTTCATTTCTGTGAAGAGTCGATTTTTGTCGCACATGCCGTGGCCATCATTTCAAACAGTACTCATGTAACGGCTCTGCAATGTAAGATCTTTTGTGTAAGTATTGGTCATTTCTTTTTGAGCCTCGTTAGCATTCGCTTGCCTTAAGTAATACACAAAGCACCATTTTTATTTCTTTTCGCGATTCCTTGCATCTGTCCTTTATTTATTCGAACAATAATAAACAATATAAAATGACAGATGACGTTTTTTGATGCTTGTACGTACGTAGCGAAGATCAAAATCCGAGAAAAAATAGCCACACAAAAACTATAAAATATAGTATCACGCACCGAAAGTCCACAAATAGTTTTACACAGTTCATCAACTACCGAGGTAGCTATTTAGTTAGAACAAATTTTGCAGCCCACCTAAAAATTTTAACTGCGTAAATTCATGGGACAGTTCGATACAAGGAAGATATGTTAATCTATTATCTTGCATCGTAAATAATACAGCCAGTGTCCACATTGCACATTGTAAAAATTTCGAGTTAGGCAACCTATGAAATACTACTAAGCACAGGACATTCAGAGATACAGTCATCATTTACGAACTTGAAAAATAATATAAAAATACATGCATGGCAAATAATTTTCCTCGCTTCTTTCACAGATTATTTAACTCACCAAGTACAAAAAACGCTAATAATTAACACAAATTTAGCCTTACAAAAAAATGGTTCAAATGGCTCTGAGCACTATGGGACTCAACTGCTGTGGTCATTAGTCCCCTAGAACTTAGAACTACTTAAACCTAACTAACCTAAGGACATCACACACATCCACGCCCGAGGCAGGATTCGAACCTGCGACCGTAGCAGTCGCACGGTTCCGGACTGCGCGCCTAGAACCGCGAGACCACCGCGGCCGGCTTAGCCTTACAATTTGTTTTATGTAAATGTGATTGTTGCTATTTCATATTTGGCCACCAACTAAACGAAACATGCGCTCGCCGACTGTCTCAAATTTAGTTTCAAAGGCGGTTGCATGTAGCATTATGTTCATAAAAGAAATATCGGCAGTGGTGATAATACTTCGTCTTAGATAGCAAATGCTGAAATGGAAGTAAAAAATGTGAAGCATGTTAAGTTAGACATGTGTCGCACTCTTCACATAAGCTATTTTGATGCAGTCTGTATACAATTGGTGAGGCTTCATTGTATCACATGGCTGTACATACTGAATTATATAGCAATTTAAGAATGCCATACATGTGTGCTTGTTAGAGCACCGCATTCGTTTAGCTCCGCTGCTTTGGATAAATTGCAATCGTAACTTTCGTTGTATAGCACAAGTTAATTATGTGACATATAAATACCCACTGTCTCGCGAGTGCTTCTATGTCGCCAGAAAACTATTTCTACGGGGCGAATGACGTAGCTTGGTTTGTTGTAGCTTACTGTGCATGAAATATTTTTCAGACAAGCTATACTTTGCTCACCCTTTACATAAGGTTTATGTCTTACTTTGTAGAAACGTATTTACTACTTTAAAAAAAATCAATTTATATTTTACGTTTCGTTAGTACGAATTTATTGTAAAAATATGGGCGATTTGGGATGAATATTGGTAGATGTCGAGGGAGCATACAATTGGTGTTGCTTCATTGTATCACATGGCTGTACATACTGAATTATATAGCAATTTAAGAATGCCATACATGTGTGCTTGTTAGAGCACCGCATTCGTTTAGCTCCGCTGCTTTGGATAAATTTACTACTTTAAAAAAATTCAATTTATATTTTACGTTTCGTTAGTACGAATTTATTGTAAAAATATGGGCGATTTGGGACGAATATTGGTAGATGTCGAGGGAGCATGAAATTTAAAATGAGGAAATCAATGACACGCCAGTATCCAAAATCGTCCAGGTGATGTCTCATAGGCGTACACAATATGAAATAAAGCAGAATACATTATGTAAAAAAGTATGTTAGCGATATTGGTACATTATAAGGGGAACAAAGTTCAATCATGGTTACATACGCGTGTAGAACCATAATAAAATGTTACTTCTCAGAAATAGATTCGGAATATGCTGCTTGTTACAGTGACAGAGATAGCAGTTGCATTTGTGTAGCAACTAAACAATAACTTGATTAGACAGAGAGTCAAAGTTTAGCAGACGTTCAAAACCGATAACAGGATAATGGTATTAATACATTTATATGTACGATACTGAAATGTAGACCAGAAGTATATCTACTATTACAAATCATGTTGCTGATTTCGTAAGATGTGGAACCTGTGACAGAACTGCGATACATAAACGTCATCATCCCGTTCTTAAAGGAAGCTACACGGCGGCATAATAAATAAAAAATTAAGTTTGCTCTTCGGTCCCAGCTCAACCAGTTCATTGAAATTACCGCCAAAAGACTGTGATAGACTGTAAAGTAATGGTTACCTATTTCACTCGTAGAAATATAAATTGTGGTTTAGGTCCCAGGTAACCATCACCTCGACAATCGGTACATATTATGAATAAAACCGAAGGCCATTCACCACTTATTAATGTCTCAACGCAGATCAAATTTACTGCAGTTTGTACGAAATAATACCCCAACAAATCTCAATAGTTCGTATATTTTCAAAACGAGACAGTATATCAACCACGATTTTATACTAAGTTATATATTATCCCGAACACCGCTATTATGGCACTTGTTTATCGTTGCCAACATTTTCCCATTAGGACTAACGCTAAATTGTATCCCAAGAAAGCTTTTACGAAGTCTCTCGAAACACACAACGCATCAAATAACGTGCCGAGAGAATCGACGCATTCTCCGCTACAGCCAGAGGCGCAAGAAATGCCTCGATAGATTACCAATGTTTCCTCATTCGCTCTGTTGAGACTAAAACTGCAGAGAAACCTAGAATTGAACAGCCTTTGGTTTTATGTTATTATGCTTATATAAACTTCTTCGTTGTTTTTGGTAACATTTACTAATTGTGGATAAAATATTTCAAAAGACGAGCTAGATATTTTGACTATCGTACTGCGAAAACTTACATAAACAGTCACGTGCATATGCAATCGGTGGCACTCACTAAATAAACAGACAGTGAATATGTGAAACTGTTATATAGAAACTGGCGTACTTAACCTACAACACAAATAAATTAAATTAGCTGACATAAAATGAACGGGTGATAGGAACCACAATAATAAAGGTACAATAACACGGTATAACGTTAGCGGAAACTGGTCAAAAATGCTACGATCACAATCCAATGAATATGTTGTGACTAAAGAAAACTAGGTACTAGTCACAACCTGGCTATTTTCAATAGTCACAACAGATTCATAATCTACAGTTGAACGGCAACTTGACATTGATAACAGAAACAGAAACAAAATATTGAGATACTTACTGTACCTATACAAACCTTCGAAACAGTCCATTAATGTGATTGTATAGGTCGCAGTTGCATTCATAGAAGCATCTCGAAACTCAAGTAGTCTAGGAGTGTTCGGTTGTGTTAGTATGTCGTGAGCCTGCTTGGGAGTCATTTCCAAGTATATGATGGCGTACGAACCGATAAGGAAAGCAGCATTCGTCCGCTTTTTAGGATTCCTGCCTGTATAGTGCACCAATTTTATCCCTTCAGGGAAAAAATGTTTCCTCAGTATATTTACTTTCATGCAGTATCTATAAAGCATTCCGAGATTTAGCGGGCCAAAGTCAGAATAATAATTCATGTATACCAACTCATTATCGATGGAGAAAAAATACGTTTTGTCGTTGGACATTGGCTCTTTCCTCGTAGTCAGAGGTAGAAAGTAAAGCCCGTCTTTGATGAATTCACACGGAAATACATTGCGGGTGCAACGCATACAGCTCCTGGTATTTCTAGCCATTGCTTGAAATCGATGTTAATCTGCGTGTTTTATAATACACTTGGCTTGAAACATTTCTCGACTTTGGACTCACCGCCGCGCCATTATGAAACAATTACCCGACGTCGATTACATTTGCATGTTGTATTAATTTGTTATTCGGAATTTCGCGTGCTGGAATTTTCACGTTACTGCCTACTCCAGAGATGATAACCTATGCCACAGATACTGTAAAGCTTCTTCCTTCGTATTCCAGAGTTACTATTTAGTGCTCCCCAGGGATACCACCGGTAAAGAGAGATAACACTGTAAGCTTATGGCTTATTTAGCGTCACCACGGTCTAACACGTACAACCACGACACTCTCGTTTCTGGTATACAATGCGACAGCAGCGCTCCAAGCTGCCAGAATGCCACAATTCTGAATCGAATGACTGCGAATGTTATCTTTAATATTGATTTGGAACATAGTTTTTACATTAGTGAGCCTAAGCAGTGCCATAAAAATCGGCACAGACTAAAAACACGCTACCACATTTGTCTTCAGTTTCCTAAGGACGCTGGAAGTTATGAAGTGGTACACTACAGGACAGATTATTTGCTATTTTCTTATAACGTATAAATATTTATTGAAGAACTAGTCAAATCGGTGAATATGAAACGTAGGAAACTGGCACGGAATGCAGTGCCTACATTATTCAAGCAATCAAATAAGCCACCAAATCTTTATCTGAGATTCATTGGAAGAATCCTAAGGAAATGCAATCCGAAAACAAAGGAAGTAGGTTACAGTACGCTTGTTCGCCCACTGCTTGAATACTGCTCAGCAGTGTGGGATCCGTACCAGTTAGGGTTGATAGAAGAGATAGAGAAGATCCAACGGAGAGCAGCGCGCTTCATTACAGGATCATTTAGTAATCGCGAAAGCGTTACGGAGATGATAGATAAACTCCAGTGGAAGACTCTGCAG
Source organism: Schistocerca gregaria (assembly GCF_023897955.1). Classification (NCBI taxonomy): domain Eukaryota; kingdom Metazoa; phylum Arthropoda; class Insecta; order Orthoptera; family Acrididae; genus Schistocerca; species Schistocerca gregaria. The sequence goes on from NC_064925.1 coordinate 543,067,406, forward strand.
GAGAGACGCTCAGTAGCTCGGTACGGGCTTTTGTTAAAGTTTCGAGAACATACCTTCACCGAAGAGTCAAGCAGTATATTGCTCCCTCGTACGTATATCTCGCGAAGAGACCATGACGATAAAATCAGAGAGATTACAGCCCACACAGAAGCATACCGACGATCCTTCTTTCCACGAACAATACGAGACTGTAATAGGAGGGAGAACCGATAGAGGTACTCAGGGTACCCTCCGCCACACGCCGTCAGGTGGATTGCGGAGTATGGATGTAGATGTAGATGTAGAAGGAAAATCTCACAAACGTAATTTACATTGAAGACAATGAAATCTTTGCTGTCACTGAAGAAACCAATTCCACAATTGTTATTATATGCGAGCCACAAAGGGCAAGATTCTTCAATATTTTAGCTTTCTACGCAAAAGTAATAACTTACAAAAATATTCTTGTATTAGGAAGTCGGTGAAGTGCAAGAACGAGCGAGTCATTCGATTCCATACAGAATTGTTACATGTTAAGGCAAGTGCCCATCGTAATAAGAACGGAAACCACGGAAATACATGCTCTTCATGCATGAAATACGTGCGTACCATTCTCTTGCTTTCAGCGGAGTAAGCTGCGCTTATGAACATATTCGAAAATACTTTTTCATCCATAAGTTGTATCTTACATAACTGAATAAGTGAGATTCGACTGTTTTTACATTTATATCACGATCATTCGTGTCTTTTCACTCAAAAATACAATAACTGTTCCGTTAATTAAGCAGAAAATTTAATAAGAACAAACTTTATTCTTATGGTTGACTTTCTCGCCGCTAGGGGCGCTAGTTTCTTTCCAACTGACATGTGCAAAGAGTTATATCATAGAGATGTAACACAGTGAGCAGAGTGAAGCAAACTTAACAACCTACGCCACGTATTTGGAAGTCAAAACAAAGGGGCTTGGCAAATTATAGTGGGTGTGGAAATTATGAAACCTAACCTAAAATAATAAATTCACATATTCACGAAAAGTTAAACATATGAAACTTATTCCTGTGCTGGTGTATAACACAAATGAGCAAAACTGCCAACAGAACATTTTTAAATAGTAAGCTCATGAAATGAGATAGATTCGTCGTTTTACTGTTTTTGTGCTTGCAGTTATACACTGCACAAACTTTAGGTATGATTTCGAAAAGAATTCGGCGACTGGGTATGTTACAAGTTCGCACACAGATTTTCTCGCTTTTAAAACAACCGCAGAATGATGAAAGACTAAGATGAGGAAGCAACAACCGCTTTCGACTGGTGTTCGTCTGAAATTGGAAATCGCTTACGTGACGTCCCACGCTCGTTAATTTTGAGAGGATTCATCGCGTTTCTTTGTTTTAACTTACGTGTTATGACAGTACGCTATTTCAGAGCAACGGCACGTTGAAGATTACAGGGCAACGGCGCGTTGAAGATTTATCACCAACACGTCACTCTAGGTACGATTTGTTATAATTAATTGTCAGTTACGGACACATCAACTGTAATAGTCCTTAGGAGATTCGAAGACGAAAGATAATAATATTCAAAGCTGTTACCGATCGCCGTGGTCATATGGTTAGAGACGTGCTGTAAGGGAGTCGAAGGACGTATTTTCGCATCTTGGTACATGATTTTTCCATTTCATCTTCGCGTTTCTAACACACTTGAGACTTTCTTATTCATGTAACAGCATTATATTTTGCGAAGTCCGATATTATCCCATATGAGAGCGTGCTCTATCAGAAATGAGTTTCTTCGATTTTGTGATTTCATTCGGGCTAAAAAACAAAAGATGATGCTGTTGAGAGTGAAACAACCAGCAATGACATTTATATTCTTTCTTGTCTCAAATATATGACCGCTTTTTTTCAGAGTACTTCGCCGTTTGAAAATGTGTGATAGGCAATGAATCTAATGTAATTGCTGCAAATGAAATGAGTAGCGATGACATTTATATTCTTGCATGTCACAAATAGTTGGCTGTTAATTTCCGAATATGTTGCGATTTCCGAGAATATGAATAGGTGAGTAGGAAGGAACCTAAGAGCACAGTTAGAATTGATGGGAGTGAAACGAACAACAATCTTATTTACAGTCTTGTTTGTCATAAATATTTAGCTGACATCGAGTCCTTAACAGCACTTTCGTAAATCTGGAGGTCAAGTCAAAGGTCGCACTACACAGCAAACTAGTGACGCGACGTGGGCGATTTCCGAACGCCAGCTTTACGGCGCAATTTCCTCATTTTGGCCCCTCATACACAATAACTTCCCAAAGTACTGTGTATAATAGTACAGAGTGGCAACACAGAGAGCGCTGAACAACCCGTCACAGCCTCCCTGTGTATACTGAATGTCTTTGGCCAAATATTAACAGTTTGTGCAGCAGCGAGGGCAGCAACTGTTTGTGTTAGACTGTGGTGTAACTGAGAAGCTATCTAACTAATAATTCTAAAGTGTGTTAGAACTAACATCCTTATTTCGTCAGTAATCCGCATCAGTTCTTTAATTTAAACATTGAGTTTTCATACCTAGAATAGATGCAGGAAACATTGGTTCCAAACATAAATAGCTGTTATGCAATATTTTTGCATTTTATTAACTTCTGATCCACCCAGGAATTTATCTTTCTTAGTTATTCTTTTAGACAACAATTTTTTCGTAGTTGAGGTTTTCGAGGGTGATGAATGTCAGTTTGCTTCAAAATGAGGGTCGTATTAAGTTGCAGAGTAACTGACTCATCCTCAAAACTCAAAACATCCCTTACTCATTGAAACCGGTTAACTATGGGCCATGTGAAGAATTGTACGTCATCTGTGCTTTAGGACGGTAGTCTTCTTTCTTTTTGCTGTTGTTCTTTTGAGATTTTGCCTCATCTATGGTTAAGATTACCCCTTTTTTGCTTTTCTTCTTAATTTGTAAACAGTTAATCATTTTTATTTTGACTCCGAATTCTTCCTGTTTTAAATGTCTTCCCCAGGTGTGTTATTTTCATTAAGATGATTTTCTTTGATGACTTTGCTTTTTGAATGTTATGTTTCAAACGAAGTTTCTTTGGAGAATACCTTGTTGGTTTCCATACGATCATTTAATTATTTTTGCTCCACTTTGGTAAGTTTATCTGCAGTAACACTGAAAATTAGTTTGTACATATTATTATTATTTGAAAGTTGTTGAACCACTTACTGTGGGGGTATTCAACTCTAACTCATGGGCCACTGGGATCGAAGCTATCACATACATATATACCATACCTTCCCATAAAGTAAACTTTTGATTGGTGTGACATTTTAATAGGACGAAAACTAAGGGGTTCGTATATTTCTTGTTAAATTCATTGGATATTTATGAACACACATCGATGTGTGACGAAGTTTCTATTTTTCGACTTTCCCTTGTCCTTATAATATTCCTTTACTTTTACCCTTTCTTTCTTTTGGGCACCAATTTTAATTACCATGTAACAGTTTTTATCTCGGAGAACTGGCCATTAATATTTCATTTCTGCCCTTTACGTAACGTAAGTTGGCACTATGTCTGTCTTGTAACTGACGAGGCACTTTGTGTCTCATTTGGTGCTTTTCTATATGCTCGGTACAGTATTTTCTAATTAAAAGCATTTAAAGCTTACTCTCAGCAGCTATGTGTAAGACATGAAGTCTTACAGATGTGTATTTCGGATTCCTTTACGAACAAAGATCTCATTCTTCATGTAATACAAGGTGAATGTACTGTCAGAAGTAAATGAATGAAATGTCTTCTCACTCATCGTCGTACAGTGAGACGGTAACAGTTTAATCACAGTTTTATTTTAATAGAATTTTCTGACTTTTAATTATCTCTGCACTGTTTTCAGCTGCTTGGAGGACGAACTAACAAGTAATAGGTCACATTTATGGTCTACATTTACATCTCCATACATACTCCGCAAACCATGGGTGGCGGAGCGGTTCTAGGCGCTTCAGTCTGGAACATCGCGACCGCTACGGTCGCAGGTTCGAATCCTGCCACGGGCATGGATGTGTGTGATGCCCTTAGGTTAGTTAGGTTTAAGTAGTTCTAAGTTCTAGGGGACTGATGACCTCAGAAGTTAAGTCCCATAGTGCTCAGAGCCATTTGAACCATTTGATGGCCTGAACCAGTAATAGTTATTTCTTTTCCTTTTCCACACGCAAACGGAGCGAGCGAAAAAGAATGTCTACGTGATTATGCCTCCGTATGAGTCCTAATCTGTCTAACCTTATCTTCGTGGCTCTTACGCGAAATATATGTTGACGGCAGTAGAAGCGTTCTACAATCAGCTTCAAATGCGTGTTCTCTATTGATAGTGCTCTTTGAAAAGAATGTCGCCTTCCGTCCAGTGATACCCATTCGGGTTTCCGAAACATCTCCGTAATATCTGCGTGTTCCTCGAAGCTACTGTTAACAAATCTAGCACACAAGAGGAGGAGGGGGGGGGGGGGGGAGATTAGTGTTTCACTTCCAGTCAACAATGGGGTCATTACAGATGGAGCACAAGCTCGTATTAGGGAAGGATGGAGAAGGGAAGAGGAACCAACCCGGCATTTGCCTTAAGCGATTTAGGGAAATCACGGAAAACCTAAATCAGGATGGCCAGACGCTGGCTTGAACCGTCGTCCTCCCGAATGCGAGTCTTGTGTGCTACCCAGTCCGCTACCCCACTCGGCATCCAGCGTACAAGAAGGAAGCAAAAACGTACGTTCAAAGTATTAGAACACGTTCCTCAAGCATGGAAAAAGGCTAATACTCTGACTGGGAGAGAAAATGCGAAGCAACCGGAAGAGGAGGCGGAAACGAATGAAACGTCACAGTTTGAAGTGATTGTGATGTTATGTCAATGATTACAAAATCAAGTTACAATTACAAAGAACTTGGCAGTCCGAGCCCACTTATTAGAGTGATGTTGCATCTCCTCCGGCCTGTTCGCAGTGATCACTCAACATCTGACGCTGTTCCTGCCTCCTATTATTCTAACACTAAACACAAACAACAGTAATGCCCTCTGCTGATCGTTCCACTGTCACACAGCATTGCAACCTACCGATAATGTGTAAGTGTACGAAGATACAGTGACGTCCAACCACGTCTTTTGAGTGCTTCACTTTTTTTTAAGGCAATATATGTTACATGAGGCCTGTTCAAAAAATTCTGGAACATTGTAGTATTGCGCCAATGGTGCGTTGGAGCGATATGCGGATCTCTTCCCTTCACACGCCTGTGTTTAATGTGAAACTGCCGCAAGTTTGATTGTTGTATGTCTGTTGATTATTGTTCAGTGCTGTATTGAGTGGAACGTTGTCTCGCAGTTTGCTAATTTCGAGATGGCAGAGTTAGAGGGGCAACACGTCTGTAATAACCCTTAACTCGCGAGGTGACTTCTGTAACCTATATCACGAGGTGGGGTCTCTGGGACCCCTATGTTTAAACGGAGATTTAAGGCAAAAATTATGTGAAATTTTTAATTTGTGCTATATAACATTTATTTTTACAATTATTTAAATGTTATATGCGATTGCAGTCTTTCTCGGCGTATTCCATTGATGAAATCTTCTCGGGTTATCAGCCGAGTGGTGGCGTCGTCTTGTCGCAACGTTTCGATGAGTTTCGTACCCATCATCTTCTGGCGAAGTGTCGGGATGCTGTGTTCCACCTATCTATATAGTTGCTGGACCGTTGTCCGTCTCTGTAGGCCGGCCAATCACGCTTCTCCGGAAGGGAGTGCCGCGTCAGTGGTGGGGGAACCCGTCGCGGCCGGTGGTGGGGGGCCGCGGTGCGGCCCTGGCGTCGAGGCCCGGTGGCTATCCATTCTGTCTGCGGGCGCTGCTGCCTTCCGATCGGAGCGTTCCTGACGTATCATGTCAAGTGTGGGGTTCCACGCTGCGCTAAGCTGAAATCCGCTGTCTCTGTTTACTAAATTGTTGTGCAGACGAATCTCCACTGCCTCTTTGAAGATGGAGTCCCAGAAACCGTTGGCGCTACACAGCTTCTTCGTGTTTTCGAATTCGAAGGTGTGTCCCTCGGTAATGCTGTGTTCTGCTACCGCGGACTTGTTAGTCTGTCCCAGTCGTACGTTTCTGATGTGTTCAGCACAGCGCTGGGAGATACATCGTTGTGTCTGCCCGATGTATTCCATCCCACATTCGCACCCAATACTGTAGATTCCTGGCGTCTGTAAGCCCAGGTGGTCCTTGGTTGAGCCAAGAATATCTTTAACTTTCCGCGGTGCGTGAAAGATGGTCGTTATTTCGTGCTTCTTTAATATTCTCGCGATCTTGGCTGTCGCCGTTCCGGCAAACGGCAGGAAAGCTACACGTTTTTCTTCGTCTTCTACTGGTGTCTCCTCCCGCCTCTTGTCCGCACGCAAGGCCCGTCCTATTTGTGTCTCGGTGTAGCCGTTCTTACGGAAAGTTTCCCGTAGATGTGCTAGCTCACGCGGCAAACTCTCACTGTCACAGATGGGCCTGGCTCTTTGTACTAAGGTGGTTAGTACCGAGTTACGTTGTGCCGGATGGTGGCAGCTCCGAGCATTCAGATATAAATCCGTGTGCGTCTTCTTCCTGTAAACCGAGTGTCCCAACGTACCGTCCGGATTTTTCTTGATCAAAATATCCAAGAAGGGGAGGCAACCATTCTCTTCTACCTCCATGGTGAATTTGATGCTGTCATGTATGCCATTGAGATGGCGTAGGAACCCTTGTAGATGTTCCTTGCCTTGAGGCCACACCACAAAAGTGTCATCAACGTATCTGTAGAACACCTTCGGTTTGTGGCAGGCGGTGTTCAGTGCCACCTCTTCAAAGTGTTCCATGTATAAGTTGGCAATACCTGGGGCCAGGGGAGAACCCATGGCAACACCATCTGTTTGCTCATAGAATCTCCCGCCACATTTGAAGTACGTTGTCGTTAACACGTGACGAAAGAGTCTGAGTGTGTCTTCATCAAAGTGATCTTCGAGTAAAGCCAAGGAATCCTCTTGTGGCACCCGGGTGAAGAGAGAAGTGACATCAAAGCTGACTAGTAGATCATTCTCTTCCAGGCGTAACTCTTGGAGTACCTTAACAAATTCGGTCGAGTTCTTGACATGGTGAGGGCAGTGACCCACGAGTGGTTTTAACCGCTGTGCTAAGTGCTTGGCTACCCCATACGTCGGAGAATTTATGGTGTTCAGTATGGGACGTAGAGGGACATTCTCCTTATGAATCTTCGGGAGGCCATACAGTCGCGGTGGAGCCGGTGCCCGAGGGTAAAGCTTCCTGGTGGTGTTTCTGTCGAGTCCTGAGCTGTTGAGAAGATCAATGGTCTTGCGTGTAACAGAAGCAGTCGCATCTTTCCCCACTTCTTTGTATGCTGGATCTTGTAGTAGCGTGTCGATCTTCTGCCAGTAATCTTCTGACTTCAGAAGGACCGTCGCATTACCTTTGTCTGCTGCTAAGACCACTGTATCTTTGTCATCGCGAAGGTTCAACAGCGCCCTGCGCTCTTCTGCCGTAATGTTGTTCTTTGGCATTCTTGCTTTCTCGAGTACCCTACTGGTCTCCCTCCTCACTTCCTCGGCTGCTCTCAGAGGGAGTCCACGTATAGCTTGCTCGACGTTGCTGATGATATCACGTTTTGGTAACGTCCTAGGAACCGGAGCAAAGTTCAGACCTTTCGACAGCACGGAGATCGTTGGCTCATCCAGTGCTCTTCCTGTCAAGTTGATGACGGTCTTAGTCTTGCTGGCTTTCTCCTCCTGTTGACGTCCGCCCGGAAGTCTGAGGAACTTATCGCACTGTTTGTTGGTATCTTTCTTCTTGTGGAGCTCACTGCTAGCGTACGTATTGCCGTCCAGCCACTCCCAAGTGTGTGCTGGGAGAGTGGAAGCTAGGAACAGGTGGTGAGTGAGCAAAGTCTTGGCGTTCTTGTCGAGTTCCATTCTGGTCACACGTATGTGTTCCCGTACCAAGGCTGAACCAGCCCGTCGTAATATGCGCTTTGTCCTCGCCGTGTTGACAGGGTGCCGCAAGTTAGCAAACTGCGGCATCACGTCCTTATTCCGACACCTTAGCAAGAAGGCTAATCTGCTGAGCAGCTTTCCCTTCTTGATTCGTAGATTCTGCAGTATCTTGTAGCTGCGCTGGACCTCCTCCCCGTAGAGGTGTGATATATGCGATTGCAGTCTTTCTCGGCGTATTCCATTGATGAAATCTTCTCGGGTTATCAGCCGAGTGGTGGCGTCGTCTTGTCGCAACGTTTCGATGAGTTTCGTACCCATCATCTTCTGGCGAAGTGTCGGGATGCTGTGTTCCACCTATCTATATAGTTGCTGGACCGTTGTCCGTCTCTGTAGGCCGGCCAATCACGCTTCTCCGGAAGGGAGTGCCGCGTCAGTGTTGTTTAAATGCTTCTAGTTAATTTTATTGCACTAAACAAAGTCTGAAGCTTTTTACTATTTATCACAAGAAAGCACAGAATTTTGTGTGGTTCTTTTAAACAGTACACATAAAGAGACTGTTAGAGTACTGAATTTTACATTCTGAAAAGGCCGGCCGGAGTGGCCGTGCGGTTCTAAGCGCTACAGTCTGGAGCCGAGTGACCGCTACGGTCGCAGGTTCGAATCCTGCCTCGGGCATGGATGTGTGTGATGTCCTTAGGTTAGTTAGGTTTAATTAGTTCTAAGTTCTAGGCGACTGATGACTTCAGAAGTTAAGTCGCATAGTGCTCAGAGCCATTTGAGCCATTCTGAAAAATCAAACAATCTCTGTAGCAAATAAATTTCCAAATAAAACTAAATTCCAGGGTTTAAATTTGGGTATAAAAAGAAAGTCTGTCAAATTGACGTTCATTGCTGGGAACTGCATTTTTATCACAACTCAGAACACATTCGATGTTAACGCTGTTCAATTTCATTGAAGAAACAGACAGATCCCCATCACAACTTTCCTGAAGTTCTTCCTCTGAACTCTTGCTCGATATCAGAACTGTGATCACTGGCTAGTGTAAAATCGTCGTCTTTTTGGCTTATTTCTTGATCTGTATTACTTACACCTTCCTCCATAGACCGACTAACAATTTCATCAAACCCGGGAAAGTTAAAAATGGCACATTGGTGCCAACACATTTTGTTCAATAACACGTGTCAGCAATAAACACAGAAGGCGATAACACAACCGACAGCAAAACATCGTAGGCTTGGCAATTTAAGCAGGGTAGGAGGATAATAGAAACATTCCACCACAACTGGCCTTGCAGAGTCAGCTGGAAAATTTTCGCGCGGTTTGAGAGATCACATCTCGTGAGTTAACGGTTGAATTTTGCGTGAAACTCAAGAAAACGATAATACTCACCAAATGATTCGGGAAGCCTGCGGTGATCAGGGCTTAAGCCATACTTGGTGTTACGAATGGACCACAAGGATTATAAATGGCCGGACGGAACTTAAAGATGATCCTCGTTCATTTCAGGAACGTCAACGAAATTGTATGTGCCACTCGAAGACTGACTGTCCAAGAAATCGCAGAAGAATGTAATATTTCAGTTAAATCATGTCATAAAATACTGACATAGCATCTTGGAATGCATCTTGTTGCGCCAAATTCGTCCCACGGCTCATGAGTGAAGACCAGAATGACCCTCGCCTCGCAATTTGTGAAGAGCTTTTGAATCGCGCAAATGAGAACGAGGTGTTCCTTACAAGAATCATAACTGGCGATGAGACGGTGGGTCTACGGTTACGATGTTGAGACCAAGGTTCGATATTCACGATAAGTAGGGAAAGGTTCTCCAAGACCGGAAAAAGCTCGTCAGGTCAGGTCAAACGTCAAAGCCGTGCTGATAGTTTTCTTTGAATCTGAAGGATTAAGGCATCATCAATTCGTGCCACAGGGACAAACTGTTAATCGATGGCACTGATGGGACGTGTTGCGACGCCCTGCGAGAAAATGTGGGAAGGAAGAAAACGGGATGTGGCGGGACGATTCACGCCTCTTGGATCACGATAAAGCATCCTCACATTCATCCCTGTTGGTGCCTGACTTTTGCACAAAAAACGAAATCATTGTGCTGCCTCATCACCGATACCCTCCACACCTGTCCCCTGCAGATCGTTTTAATTTTTTTATTTATTTTTTATTTCCGAAGTTGAAACCCTGTTGAAAGGGTGAAGATTTACAACGATAGTCGAGATAAAAGGAGATTCGCAGACGGCGCTTCGTGCTATCCAGCAAGAGGCGTGACGAGACTGCTTCGTAAGTGGAAACGGCATTGGGAGCGGTGTATTAATTTTGTAGGAGAGTATTTTGAAGGAGGCCATGCATATTAAGTAAACGGTAAGCGCAAAAAATTTTATAGTCTATATTCCGAAATTTTGGGAGCTCGTATGTATGTATACACTTCGGTTTCTATGTTATATACATTTTCTACAAATTATCGTAGCATATTAATCACAGAAAAAGCAGAAATTGAGCGTACCAGCATACCATACGAAGTTCTTCCTTATATCATATGTTCAAAATAGTATTTTCGTTACGCCAGGTAAAGTTATTGTTCCTAGGTTTTTAACCGCCAGTTTTGCCTTGCGTACACATCGATATGCGATTCACTTTATTAGCTTGCTAGAAGTAGTATTGCCTCTGTAAGTGATCGTTACCTATTTGGCGAGCACGTAATAGTTTATCAGTGCTCAGCGGGGAATTGGTCCCAGGTGTAGTGCAATGTAATTGGTCATGAATGCCGAGTTGGCAGACTGATTGCTACATGGATTAGCATACGGTAATGGCTGTGTCACTCAGTATTGGTATCGGAAGAGATTCCTAGAACGAAGGTGCCCCGATAGGAGACGATGGAATTGATTCATCATCGATAGGTTATGACATGTAATTGTGTTCTCGAGTGGGAAGTATTTAGTTGACTCAAATTAGATCAGATTCTATGGGCAAGCGGAGGCCAAAGTCGGGGAAGATTGCGCAGTCGCGTAACAGTGCAAACTGCTAGATCTCTAAGGCGGCCCACGTGATTAGCCACCTGACGCTGCTAACCATTTAGTCGCTCCCTCCTGACGAATCTGACATCACGTGGGCTCAGTCAGGCCAAACATCTAAGTTCAGCAGATAATAAATTCTTTTTTGGTAACGCATCATCATGTTTTCAGTCAGCTTAGTAGCAATAAATAGCAATCACATTGGTTCAGTATAATTTTCAACATAACCGCTACGAAGATCAGATACTTAGCTACTGAAAATGTAATATACTGCAACATAGGGCGTGTGGAAGAAAGTAAGATTTGAGGTTATGATTTTAACTTCGGTGGCGGCCAAGCCTGCGCACTCAGAGGTCGGCTAAGATAGGGCAACTTTCGGAGTCCGCAGTCTCGGACGCCCTATTTCTCTATGTACGGATTGTTTATTTTTATTGTACTGACAACTCTCAGCCCAAGCGTAATTTGAATTGTTAGTAGTATAGATGCGGTGAAGGATAAGCACACCAGAAAAACAGGGAGAAAATTAATTTTGAACGAATAAATAGTAAAAGCGACATGTACTGATACTGAAAGCATGCCATATTAAATTGGAGAAAAAGTAGTAAACGACCCACCTGTTCTTATAAATTAATTATTATTCCCTGACAAAAACGTCCCTGAGATTTCTAACTGCTCCAGGAATACAGACAGCTTATTATTATCAAGGAAACATGTCAAAAAACGCTTTCCAATGAAAGATGCACTGATTCCATCTCTCAGCTGGGTCTAAGGTCAAAATTAACTAGCCCTGTTGATTGTAAGAGGAATATTTAACTTAGGTAGAAACAAGGTAAATCTGAAAATAGCAGTGAAATATTGAAAATCAGAAATCGAAATCTGTTTATTCAGGTGTTCCTACTAACACTACAGGCAACGTAATGAAGAGAAATAACCTATCTGCTTCTCGATATTCACACGTTATGGAAGTGCAAAACTGAAAAGAGTCAAGTCGATGCACAGAATCCTGAAATAGTTTCAAGTTCACCATTAATAATTGTGCTGGAAGACGGAAAAGCAAAATAGGGACAATAACTTAGAGAAAAGGAAAAAAGGAAAATGAGGAAAGAAACAGGTAAGACCTTACGGGAAAATCTGTGAAAAGAAAGCTTGAAGTGGAAGAAGACGAGAAGAACTCAAAATCTATCAAATCAAAACGATACGCCATCTGCGACTTGAAGAAACAGAGAACTAAAGAAGAAGAAGCGGTGAGAGCTTTGAAGATTGTAGGATACAGTGTGGACAGCGTCAACAATGGTGGAACGAAGCGAGTTCTGATTTTGCGAGCTCAGGACCATTGTTAAGGCTTAAAGATTGCGCAGCCTTCTCCGCCATGCGACTAACACTGCGCAAATATAATCTTTTCAAAATAGTCAGTACAGATTGCAGTTCATAAAATTGATAATGTTAGAGATTAGGTAAAGTAGACAGCGAGAGGATTTTCATTTTTTTCCGACTCTCCCCATGTTTCTGTATCGTTGTAATGGCGTCGAACTTAACTCTCCACTAATCAGATGCCTTGTTCAAATACAACGGATTGTGCGTCTGGGAAGGAGATTGTAGCCAACGGAATGCTGTTAATACATGAAATCTAATTATCTCTGGCGAAAATACGATTCTTGCATCTCTTAATCGCCAGTTCTACCTCTACCTCTACATCTAGATCAATTATCCACAAGCCACCGTACGGTAGCTGTAGTTTCAGTAAATTAAAGCTTCTTTATGACATGCTGAAGATTAGATGGGTAGATCACATAACTAATGAGGAAGTATTGAATAGGATTGGGGAGAAGAGAAGTTTGTAGCACAACTTGACCAGAAGAAGGGTTCGGTTGGTAGGACATGTTCTGAGGCATCAAGGGATCACCAATTTAGTATTGGAGGGCAGCGTGGAGGGTAAAAATCGTAGAGGGAGACCAAAAGATGACTACACTAAGCAGATTCAGAAGGATGTAGGTTGCAGTAGGTACTGGGAGATGAAGAAGGTTGCACAGGATAGAGTAGCATGGAGAGCTGCATCAAACCAGTCTCAGGACTGAAGACCACAACAACAACAATGACATAAATGTAAGGTAAGTGCGGGTGGGGGATGTATGCACACTCATTGGCCAATTGCAAGTGCCTTGACATTTGTTTCTCTAGCTCTGGAGCTTAGTGAAATGTTTACGATGTTGTATGAGGACTCTATGGTGTGGACAACTGCGTTTCAAATTTTGCCGTTAATTTTTGGGTTGCTCTCTGTGACATCTTAATATGACGATGTCTCTTGGAATGACGCTTATTTTAGGGAATTTTCTGTGTTTTGATGCTATCAATGTTTCTCGAAGTTTTGGTATGATATGCTAATGGCTTAAGTACGATGTTAATTGAACTACACACTAGGATATTCCTTTTCTGGGCATTTCCTGGTAATGACCTTCTACACTAATGTTCATCCACATCACAGAGAAACGTTTTTCCCTTTAGCTACAGGCCTAATGTGACCGACAACAACGGCTGTTTTGAATTGTCGGCAAGTGATAATCGAAGGAACCACTGTGTTAATAAAAGATCTACGTGCACCTATAACTGAATGCTGGCCCGAATTTTGACTGGACCAGAGGTGAGATTCTTCCAGCACGTCAATCAAGGGGCCTGAAGATGGCGTAATGTAGCGCCGAAAGTAGGTGCTCAAATGAAATAAAAACTGGTAATTTTAGACGGCCGAAAGTGTTTTGATTCGACATTTTACACTGAATAGCAGACTTCCCGCACCCATATGTATCAAGATAGACTTACAGAGGCTTGATGTTAAGACCAGGAAGTCCCAATGAGGGAACAGCATCGTTTGGCTGGAGTTCGAAACTGGAAATATTGAACTTAACTTTATGTAAACTGAATTTTAAGGATTTATTTTAATTTTTGAAAAAGAAAACGTGCTATAAATGTTCATTTCTTGGGCCGCACTAATGCTTTGCGCCGCATTGAGCTCCAGGCCGCGGGTTCGAGATCCCATCTATGGAGGACTTGGTTAGGCGTTTAGTTGCCTAGGTGGGTGTGGGTATATGCGTGGAGGGCTGATGGGTAGCATCGGTGAACGAGTGGAAACTCCTGTTCAGTCACACCCTAAGTTGTTTGGCGTCTACTTTGGCTGCAATCTGACGTGGACACGTGATGTTGCGTCCCTTATAGAAAAAGTGAAACACACTGCGAATATATTGCAGATGCTTGATCCAGTTTCGTGGAGAGGTCCTCTTGGCTCTGTATAAGGTGTCGCCCCCCTCTGTCTTTGATTATGGCAGCATCGTCTATGGGATCGCGACGAAACAGACTTTGCGTACACTCAGTGTTCTCCATTACAAGGTTCTTCGTCTTATTCTTGGAGCCATGAAGCAATGTCCATCAACGCACTGCAGTGCCACACACTATACGTCGGAGTGCGTTTGTCGACGCGTCTAGAACGCCACGCGCTATACGTCGGCAGACTGATGGCTCCAAAGTGATACACCTTCAGCCCCGTGGCGACGCATACTAAATGTTTTCACTGCCGCCTGAATGGACTGTCTGCACGGAGGAGTTAAGGCCATCAGAGTCTGTTTATCGTGGCATGCAGATTTTCCAGCTCGTATTGATCCTCCTAACTCCCTAAGTGTCTTGCCGTAACTACAACACCCGGCGTTTGATAAACAGACGTGTTTGAGGCCATAATAGACACGCGAACATTAGGCATTGACGTCCGCTTACGTTGGATATAATGGCATTAAGGCATTCTCCATAATGACACTTGACCGCCTGGCTAAGAGGAGCATTAAGGAAGGACACATCCACCCACCCGCAATCCCTTACACCAGGTCGGGCCACACAGCACTCCGGCCATGTTCCTGTTCAGAGCTTCGAGCGCAACATTGAGTGGGACTGAGGGGTGAGGAGGAAGAGGACAATCAAAGCTGCCGCAGAACGCCGCTAGAGCTGGACAATCTCCGTTTCTGACGCCATGCAGTTTGATGATAAACTTACGTTAAATTAGACTTACGTTCTGCATTAGGAATACTCTGGCATCTTGTCCAAAAAGGAAAAGTGGAAAAGCCACTCTCGTTCAAAGCTGGATGGCATCTGCCTTACTTTTCGTATCATTTAAAGACCAAACAAAGAGCTTAATATGCCACCGCACTATTATCAGGTTCAAAAAGATTTATTGGTGCGTCATTACAACACCAGCCACAAAGACGATATAATGCACTTGTTTTCTGGCAAACGAAGGTGAATAGTGGCCGAACTGAAGATGGCCGTTAAGGGAATATAACTGAGTTCAAGGTAATTAGAATGGGGACAGAATCGTTTATTGTTAACATCGCAAATTATTTGAATTCTTTAAGTATTAAGTCAAGAGGAGAATCACTAGGTAACACATGTGGCACACAAAACTGATGCCATCAAGCAAAAATTTATTCTGTGGTAGAATCAACTTCAAGTTCATGAATGACACAGTCCTCATAATTCAAGGCAGTCATTTGTGCATCAGACATCGCTGAATACGTTTCAATAATTGAAGTATTTGATCGTGAGTGCTCAAAAAGATTCCAAGACATTGCGCGAATGAAGACGGATTTCTACGTTTACATGGATGCTCTGCAAATCACACTTTAGTGCCTGATAGAGGTTTCATCGAACCACCTTGAAAGGTTAGTGTAAAACTTCTAAGCCGTGTTTGTATTTGTTAAAACTCGTGTTTGTGTGTGGTTAGTATATGAGAAACTGGTATAAAACATACTTTGATATGGAAATACGTAACCTCAGTGCAGCGTAACAGAATTCTGCTATAAAATTAAATTTTGAATTGAAGTATGTGAAGTTCACGCTACACGATGCTAAATACAGGCTACACAGTAAACTGAATAATTCGCCTGCGAGAGAACAATCCGTTTTCAATGAAATTTGCACATGCTGTTTCATTGCAAAACAAATAACTCAGATTAAAAAGTTGGCTCTTAATATTTTAATATTTATCTTTATTCTTGCAAAACAATTCATGTCAATTCAAATGAAGTAAGAAAGATGCACACATTTCGTGCAACACGGTACAAAACTTTACAAAGCAGTTACAACTGTTTGTTCAAAAATTTAAGAAAATCATATGAAGACATATAAGTACCCTACTCAGTTCAAATAAAGCAAGGAAGATACACACATTTACAGTATGGTATAAAAATTATTGAGGAAACCTATGAGGACTACGTTATGCTGTAGGAGAAAAATATCACAGCAAAATTTCACACACTTCAGTGCTTTGTTGCACACATACTTATCACAGTTGTACCAGCACGGCAGCATGAGCACATTCCTGGGGCAGACTCAGGGACCATAATACTTTGCCTTCAGTTTCTCCACTATCAACCCACAAGGCTTAAATAAATATGTTCTCCAGGCAGACTTAGGCAGGATGAAGTTTCTTGTCACAACCTCCACTGCCAACCCAGAATTTGAAGAGCTATAGTCATCACTGTAGGATTGACATAATGTGCTTCCTTCTTTTGGTATATCTTTCATGAGATGAGACATGGTGTGATACGCAACCTAGTGCTATAGCAAACTGCGTGAAGCCATCAAACATAACCTGTCCATTAGCTTTGTGTGTGCATTTTAGCCCAGATAATCTGCCACACATGTTCAGTATACATGAAAGAAATTTACAAAGGAATAAGATAACTTGTTACATCCACATTAATACTATAATGGACTGTCTTGAAAAGAAATAATTCGTTGCACATATGCCTTATTTAAAATCCTTCTCTAATATGTACAATAGAAATGATTATTTTATAACTAGAGTATCATATGAATGATATATAAGACCTGTCATTAAAATTCTGATGAAATTTTAACCACATTGCCTAAACAAGTATACAGTTGACCATCATTCTGGTGTCAGTAGTCAATGTTAAGTATTCATCTCTCTTCTTATAGTACGTCAATTAATTGGAAAGACCTGAATCCAGTTTCTTCAGCTACATACATTTATCTCTCTGGACAGAATGGTAAGTAACATGTATGTTATGTGCAATAACATCAGGAGTAAGTATGGCGATCACCAAAACAGCTAATTATTGTATATTCACTCTTAGAATAGAAAACTTCATATGAGCACAATTAATGTTGGTCATGCATCAGTCAACATCTCATACTGTTGGAGCAAACATCTGATGTGTAACATCAGCTTAGCATTTGTTAAATTCACTAGTATCATTTTGATTACAAAACTGTTGTCGTTCCTGGTGATAAAACAGTAACATGTTAATTATATTTTCGCTTAGAAGCTGCAATTTTCTGAAAATTCAAAGATCAGGTGTCAGCCAAAGAAGAAGCTCTAGCATCTCATAAAGACATGCAGAACACAGTTCTGAATGATAAATTTTCATGTTAAATGTATTTTGGTTCTTGTTTCCATTGCTACACAGCTTACTTGTAAAGTTAATATTAAAGCACATACAACATCATAACAGAGACAAGCCTCTTTCACCGTTCATTGGCTACCTGAAATGACAATCCATCAAAACTTCCACATACATCAGCACTACTGAAATTACATCCTCTTCTACTTCCCATTGGCTTCCTGAAATACTTATTCTAGAAAAATATCTTCACTTACACACACATCATAATTCAATACACATTATTTCTTCATTATTGCTCAGCATAAGTATCATTCATACTATTAAATTAATCATTACCCTATTTCATTGCGCAAATACAGCTAGATCATAAGTGTACATTTCTTACCTTTTGTTCTCTGCATTTCTATAAACGTATTTCATACTTTACCCTTTCTGTATCATTCTTTACATTGTGTGCAGTGTCTCACAATATACAGATTTAGCTGGAATTCTCAGTTAATATGTCTGTATTACCTGTAGTCAATAGCAGAGGACTACTAACTTCATATAACTATTTTCAAACATCTCAAAATGGCATCAATGCACTAGACTTCTGAAACATCATTCACAAATTACCAAAAGTTCACAGCAAATTACATTTATCACCAGTTAAGAAAATAATTCCTTATTGTGGAAAATCAGCCAGTCTCAAAACTTACTTCACTGTACTTACACTAGGATAGCAGGAGAGAGTCATTCACACTTAATAACTAAACAGTATAGTAGAAGAAGTCGAGTGCACCATGAATTAAAAGGAGTAGTAACACCCAGCTAGAGGAGGTATCAGTCGCCAGCTGATGTACCCACCAAGAGAGATGAATTCTTTACTTGAATTGGAACTCATTCTTTCCTCTTCTTACCAATGGAACAGCATAAGATGGATCAAAAACATTCCTATGTACCTTGACTTTAAATTCATACAACAAATTTTATATGGTACTAGTTTGTGGACAAGGACTTCAGAAAGTGACTGTAAGATATCAAAAAATTCTTGCCTATCTACTTCAGAAGCATACTCTACACTGTTTTTTCTTACACGTAATTTCAGAGATATCTAAAGACTGTTACATCTGCTGAGAAATATTTGATTTACGACCAATAGCTGCACTGCAAGTTTGTGATTTACATAAAGATAAAAATTTGAAACAGCTGATGTCTTCTCCCTTCTTTGAAATCCAATCTTCAAATTGCAAATAAACTTGCCGTCGACTTCAGTTTTGCCTTACCATCATTAAAATTTAGAGTAGCCTTGTAGTCAGTCAAGAAATCAACACCTAATATTATTTGCGTAGTGGCACAGTTAAGATGTTGGCATAAAACTGATGATCCTGGCAAATGAAATCTAAAAGTGTCTGTTTTATGACTTCTTTCTACAGTAATCACACCCTTAATTTTGGTTCGTTGCAATAGAAATGTTGTACAAACAGTTAATTTCTGACATTTACTGAAAGCTGCTTCACTGATAACCGATAAAGGACTATCTGAGTCTAATACCGCCGATAAAGAAACCTGTCCAACATAAACTGACACTATAGGATGGATTAAGATGTTCTCATTGTTTAGCTTCTCTACCAACAAGGTGTATCTAATATTGTCAAACTGGACATATTTTATTTGACTCTCCTCTGAACCCATGTCACGAAATGTTTTTTCTAAGAAAGTGTCACCAAAATCCTACCATACCATTAGATATGATCCCTACTGCTAGCGGATGTACATCTGTTTCACATTCACTATTATCATTTGACCAAGGCACGTAATTAGTTACCCAGTCAAAATCACTGACTTCCCTTAATTTTAGTGCTTGGTCCTCAACAGTACTTATATTAGCAGTATTATGGCCGGTTTCATCCAGCATCTGTTCCTCATTCTGATTACTAATAGGCTCACACTGTTCATTTTGTTCACTGATAGGTTCACAGTGTACGATTTCTATTGTATGAATGAATTCTCTATATTGACAAACGAGTCATTTGCTCCATGTGCCTTATTTATTACAGAGTAGAACTCCTCACGTACATCTTGCCCAATGTGTTCCGTCTTATCCTTCAAGTGCTTTATTTCTTCCCTTCTTTGTTTTTTTCTATCGCGACCTTTAAATTTCTATCAGGTTCTTTGTCGTACTCTGATATACCTTTAGAAAACTTTGCAAAATTTCATTGTTTCCATCTTTGGCATTACTACAGGAAACGATAGACACAGGTTCATTTTGGTCAACAGTTGTGGGTGAAAAATCTGCATCTTGGACTATGAAACCTGACTTGTGACGAATTACATTCAACACGCTCAGTACCCCAAGCATAATGCATAATTGCACTGTCTTGTTCCATGTTTGATATTGAAAAATTATCCTGGTCAGTACTGTCAGGCATTGTCCCATATATCTTAAATAAATTAATATTGTTAGAAGATCCTTGTTCAAGTGTCCCTTCTCTTTCTACAGAATTTCCAAAGACTACATCAGTTGCATCTCTAGCATTTGACCTAACTCCGGTAGCTTTTGATATTTTAGTGCAAATATAGTAATACAGAAAACAAAAAGGAAAACTGTCACGTACGGAAAATCAATGCTACGCAGATAACTACTAAAAATCATTTCCTATGAATGTTAATGAAAACAGAAAAAATATTTAAATTACCACTGACAGAATTTGATGTATAAATGCAAATCTAAGCTTATCACTATGAAAAGAAATACCTATACTTCTGTAACGAACACAAAGTAGCATATACCTTGAAAATATCGTAGTCTAACTATATAACAATTAATGATTCAATAAACAAGAATAGTTTTAAATAGGAGCATATCATTACCAATAACAAAGATCAACAAGAAAATCATTTATTCTAGGCATAATGTAATATTACGAATGCATAAAATGAAAGAATCTCACTTGTGCTGCACCGTAAAATACTCGTCACAAATCTGTATACAAAACTGCAGATTATAAACAAAAGTTCTTTTCATGCACAAGCAGACGTTAACTGTTCTCCGGTCTGTATAATTAACTGGCAATAAACACGCAAGGAACTGTGTTGCAGTGATAGTATAGAGTGTATAATTACTTCAATACTTGCTTGTAAGTCAAAGCCCATAACTCGAATTTTGATTTGTGGTTGCAGCATATGTCTTTATCTGATTGCAAAAATTTTTCAGACTACCATACAAATACGCAGCCTAGCAGAAATGGTCGACATTGAAATGATAGTGTGAAAAGTTTTTATACTCGTGTTTGTATTTGTTACAACTCGTGTTTGTAGGTGTCTGGTTGGCGTCTAAGAAACTGGAACGGACCATGACTATTGTCAAGGTTTTTCGGAATTGGAATGGCACCCCAGCGATGTGAAATCCAGCCTAACTGGTACATCAAACAATTCGCCTGTGAGAGAGCAATCCGTTTTCAATGAAATTTACGTATAATTAGATTTCCGTCGAGACATTTGAGTCTCATCGATACGACAGTAATGGAATCTGAAGGAATGAATTAAAGTTTGCGCCACAGCTGGGACTTGAACCCAGGTCTCCTTGCTTACAATGCAGGAATACGAACGGTTACAATACTGCACATTACTGAACATTGCTGCACAGATTACCCAAGTTCAGTGCCCTTCCAAACACATACTTAATATCTTCAGCTTATTTTCCCCTTCTTAGATCGTCACTATTGCCGACGCTCTCCGGCATTGGAATAGCACTACACTATTGGACGTACTGGGGAAATCCTGTACCTCAGGTGTAGGTACTGTTCCAATGGCGGAGAGCCTCCGCAATATGGTGTCTGATTGTTTTCTGGAAATTGTCTTGAATGAAAATTATGTCATTTTATACTCCTAACATGCTTTTTCTCCCCTCAATTTCAGCATCCTTCCATAAAAACGAAAATGAAATTCAAATAACTTGAAAGCCCGCTAAACCGCTTCATTCGAGTCATGTGATGCCTGTGACGTCACTGGCTAGTTTCCTGCTCCTACCGTCATAATGCTAATTCACAGTGATGTCTTATTTTGGAATCTACGTTTCTGAAAATGTGTTACAAATGGCGTTTAGTACCATACTGTACAAACATATTTATAAAAAGTCCTGAAAAGAGCTGTTATTGAGTAGGGAATAAGATGAGTAACATGTGGGTGGACTGTACCGGTAAGTTTACACCATGTCGACGAACAAGTTCAATAATTTATCTTGCTTCCGAGATATGTTCTCCCACTGTTACAAAGAAGGATTGCGTCATTCTACGTAATTGTCAAAAAATGGTTCAAATGACTCTAAGTACTAATGGACTTAACATCTGAGGTCATCAGTCCCCTATATTATGAATTACTTAGACATAACTAACATAAGGATATCACACACATCCATGCCTGAGGCAGGATTCGAACCTGCGACCGTAGCAGCAGTGTGGTTCCGGACTGAAGAGCCTAGAACCGCTCGGTCACAGCGGCCGGCTGAAAATGGTCGTTTTACACAACTACTCTTCAATTATTCGCTGGTTCAGTTGTCAGAGCAGCAAACCTTGGATTTTTATAAGACGATGTCCATAGATCGCTGGTTCGAATCTAAACTGCAAGAACATTTTTAGCTTATTTGTAAAATGACTCGACAGTCCTCTCGTATGAAAACCAAATCACAATTACAAAACTTCATCACACCTAACAGAAACAGAATGTTATTGTGTTCTCCCTGCTGTTTACATGTGCTTACATTTGCATTCGTTGTTCGCCACAAGTCATGTTCAAAAAGATATTTTCCAGTTAACGTGAACACACAATTTTTAATTTCTTAGAAACAATGTCATCATCTCTGTACTGTCAAGCTAGAATTCTTATTGTTTAAACTTCTGCAGGTTCATCCTCTTACATAAAGATGAAATAAGTCTGCTTCCTACATGTTCTACATGCTTTATATCTCTTCTTATAATCTCACTGCCCTACACATTGTTGTCCTGTTGGCGTGTGGCGATGTATTCACTACTAGCAACACTTTACAAAAACATGAATCGTTCGTTCGCAAAGTAAATTTATGTTTCATTTTTTGTCCATCTCTCGTACTAAGACTAAGGTGAAGTATTATATATTACTTCCCACAATCGAAAGAAGCGCTACACCAGTCCTCTCTAACGCTATTTTCGTATCTCGTGTAAAACTTTTAAAAATATAAGACCCTTCCAGGATTCTAGTATGTGACCGCAAAAATCTGCTGCTGGATGCGTTATTCGTTGCGCCACTAAAACACATGCTAGGTTCAGCATTGCTGCTGAATGTCTTCTACAGTGGAAATCAGCACTGAGTTTTGCCAAGAATAATTTTATTATGCTTTGGGTCGTATATCATGACTGATAGCCTACAATTTACTTATAATATACGGATCCATTTGCAGAAGTTATACAATGCCTTAGTGTTGAGCGAGTTTAATGATGTTGCAGGGAGGTGGGCAGAGAATGCCAGTCGTTGCACATATCGCCGCTCTAAATGGATAGAGCATAAACGCGTTAAATTTCGGAAGACTTCCACTATCAGCAATCACAAAATCCTTTTCTCTTGTTACTTGAAGTTGTAATTGCGTTTTCCCTCATTAAATAACTAAACTGTTTGCAAAAAAAGGTACGTAAAAACCCTGTAACTTCAGCTAACACTTCTTTAACACATGTACAGCTTCGTCTTACTCCTAGTCTGTGACGTCACCATAGCATCAGCCAACAACAGAACGTTTTCGATCACGTGACCAGATCTTTGATATTAAATTATTTTTAATCTTTAATTGCATAAAAATAACATATATTTTGTGAGAATAATAACTGTAAATGCTATTTATATGTAGGAATCAATCAGAATAACTGTAATCCGAACCATTTTTAACATAGGAAGAAAAGTGTATCGTGACGATCTAAGAATTCACGATTGAATTCACGATTGAAGTGTGTGTGGAGGAGGGCAGTGACCTTGGGTTGTCTGAGCAGCAGCGTTAGCCATAGTGCTATTGTGGTGTAATAGTTAGTATTCCTGCCTGGTAAGCAAGGAGGCCCCGACTGTGGTACAAATTTTAATTCATTTTTTCAGCTTCCATCAAATTTACGTATGGTGTTCGACTGCACAAGGAATGACTCAGATTAAAATGTTGGCCGTGAATACTGTTAATCTTTATCTTTAGTCTTACAAACAATGATTGTTAATTTAATTACACAGCAAATGCACATAAAATTTAACACATCTCACTTTCTGATAAACTGCTTGAAAACTCGCAAGACAGCATTTTATTGAGATCTTCGACTGGTATTAAACCTCTGAACTAGCATATTATTTTTACAAATAACACTCTGACAATCACCGTGACATGGACATGAACTATGAAGCTAATTAAATTCAGTGGATTACCTGAGATATTGTCTGTCTGGAATCGCTTTCTAGCATTTATCATTGCTCACAGATAACATTGTGACCTTTGATACTACAGACATAATAATAAACACACAAATCTCACCTAACGTAAACGTTTTCTTAAATTTTATGCAAAGGCGCATATGTTTGTAGTACCTCATGTCCTGATGGTGGGAGAATGGTAGCGGCGCTGTTTATTGGTTGCTACACGGGTGTGAAAAACTTAAAGAAGAAAGTAACATTCGCATGAGGTGTCAGTGCCAAGTATCATAGTTTGCTGAAACTTGGACCACACACACAAAGAACTATTACAGCATAGTACAGAAGATAAACGGAAGAAATTTGGAATGGGACCAATAGAAATGACGAATTTATTCGAGGACAGTAATTACATTGATGTCAACCAGATTCATGATGATCCCCTGGACACTACAAAAGGTGGGCGTCGTTTTTAATCGGGTGCGTGATCACCTAAACCTGCAATGCGTGTTCTGCAACGCGCTCCCATGCTGGCCACAAGATTGGTGAGGAGTTCTTCTGGTAGGGCGTTCCGTTCCTCCACCAGAGCGGCTGACAGCCTCTGGATGTTCGTTGGTCCAGGACGCCACCCCAACGCATCACACACGTGGCCGTTCGAAGAGCTCCTACACCTGCGCTGTTCGGTGGAGTGGAGCACTGTCATCCATAAAAACGAAGTCACTGTCGATTGCACCCCTCAAAAACGCAATTGCTGAAGGAGTACAGTGTCACTATAACCGCCGACCTGTGAGTGTACCATTTTCAAAGATTTGGAGGTAAATACGGCCGTGTAGCATTATGATTTCCTTATCATAACACCTGGACTACCAAAACTATCATCTTCGGCAATGTTCCTCGATG
Organism: Schistocerca gregaria; assembly: GCF_023897955.1. NCBI lineage: Eukaryota > Metazoa > Arthropoda > Insecta > Orthoptera > Acrididae > Schistocerca > Schistocerca gregaria. The sequence continues at coordinate 543,092,098 of NC_064925.1, forward strand.
CATTACGTGTTCACTTGAGGATACGTCCAGCATTATCGAACATGATTATTTCGGTAGTATACATCAACATCTACATTTATACTCCGCAAACCACCCAACGGTGTGTGGCGGAGGGCACTTTACGTGCCACTGTCATTTCCTGTTCCTGTTCCAGTCGCATATAGTTCGCGGGAAGAACGATTGCCGGAAAGCCTCCGTGCGTGCTCGAATCTCTCTAATTTTACATTCGTGATCTCTTCGGGATGTATAAGTAGGGGAAAACAATATATTCTATACCTAATCCAGAAACGCACCCTCTCGAAACCTGGACAGCAAGCTACACCGCCATGCAGAGCGCCTCTCGTGCAGAATCTGCCATTTGAGTTTGCTAAACATCTCCGTAACTCTGTAACGCGTACCAAATAACCCTGTGATGAAACGTGCCGCTCTTCTTTGGATCTTCTCTATCTCCTCTGTCAACCCGACCTGGTACAGATCCCACACTGATGAGCAATACTCAAATATAGGTCGAACGAGTGTGTTGTAAGCCACCTCCTTTGCTGATGGACTCCATTTTCTAAGGACTCTCCCAATGAATCTCAACCTGGCACCCGCCTTAGCAACAATTAATTTTATATGATGATTCCACTTGAAATCGTTCCGCACGCATACTCCCAGATATTTTACAGAAGTAAGTGCTCACAGTGTTTGTTCAACTATCATATAATCATACAATAAAGGATCCTTCTTTCTATGTATTCGCAATACACTACATTTGTCTATGTTAAGGGTCAGTTGCCACTCGCTGCAACAAGTGCATATCCGCTGCAGATCTTCCTGCATTTCGCTACAATTTTCTAATGCTGCAACTTCTCTGTACACTACAGCATCATCCGCGAAAAGCCACATGGAACTTCCGACCCTATCTACTAGGTCATTTATATATATTGTGAAAAGGAATGGTCCCATAGCACTCCCCTGTGACAAGCCAGAGGTTACATTAACGTCTGTAGACGTCTCTCCATTGAGAACAACATGTTGTGTTCTGTTTGCTAAAAGCTCTTCAATCTAGCCACACAGCTGGACTGAAATTCCGTAGGCTCTTACTTTGTTTATCAGGCAACAGTGCGGAACTGTATCGAACGCGTTCCGGAATTCAAGGAAAATGGCATCTACCTGGGAGCCTGTATCTAACATTTTCTGGGTCTCATGAACAAATAAAGCGAGTTGGGCCTCACACGATCGCTGTTTCCGGAACCCATGTTGAGTCCTACAGAGTAGATTCTGGGTTTCCAGAAACGGCATAATAGGCGAGCAAATAACATGTTCTAAAATTCTACAACAGATCGACGTCAGAGACATAGGTCTATAATTTTGCGCATCTGCTCGTCGACCCTTGTTGAAAACTAGAACTACCTGTGCTTTTTTCCAATCTTCTTTCTCGTACTCTGTGTAGAATCGAATTGGTATCCCGTCAGGTCCAGTGGACTTTCCTCTGTTGAGTGATTTCAGTTGCTTTTCTATTCCTTAGACACTTATTTCGATGTCAGCCATTTTTTCGTTCGTGCGAGGATTTAGAGAAGTCCAGGTGTTGTGGAGTGGGGAGGCACAATGTTGAATGTTTTACTGGCCTCCAAATCCTTCAACACGATACACTCAACGACTAACGTTATTGGGACACTGGAATCCTTCTCCATGTACATCTTTTCGAGGTCGCTTTCGGCCCCGACTTCGTTTTAATGGGTGACAATGGGCCACCGAATCGAGCAGCCAAAGTGGAGAAGCTCTTGGAGCGAGAGGATATTCGGCGAATGGACTGCCCCCCCCCCCCCCCCCCGCCCTTCCCCTGACTTCAGTTCAAAGGAGCATGTATTGCATGTGTTGGGGAGATGTATTGCAGAACGTATACGTGACCAACAACCATCCAGCAGTTACCAACCGAGCTTTCCAGAATAACTCCTTAGCAACCCTTGACTATCAAGCGATCACGTTGCAGAGCATGCCTTGGCTTCTGTGCCAATCACATACCCTATTAAGAACCATGGCCGTCCTTTTGTTAAGTCCGCGGGGATTCACGAATAGCGCTGACCTTAGTGTAATTATTGTCTCTGCATAAAAGCATCACCTACATTCATTGTACTGGTTGTTTCTTTCAGTTACCTTCCGTACTATAACGAAGCGGTTCTTTCTACATATGGTCCAAGTTTCATCGGGCTGTGTTACTGGACAGTGACACCTCATGTGAAAGGTAGTTTCGTCCTTATGTATTGCACACAAGTATATTCGATGACATTGCACCCACGAGGCATCGCCAGGGTGTCTGTCAACGGTACGTTCGTGTTACATCGTGAAGTCAAGCACCGGCGCGCCAGTCGGGAACGGTACAGAAGAGAAAGATGGCTGTGAGAAGACGTCAGACAATCGCACGCTGACCGACCCCTTCCAGGACGACAATGCGACAGCAGCGGCCCCTGTGTGAAGAGGACATAACCGCTGCCACCGATTGTTTACGATCCAGTTGAATAGTAGGTTCAAGATTGGGCAGGTCTATGGCTGCGACAACTCCGCTCACTTCGCTTCTACTCCCTATGTAGGGCAGACTTGGTATTGTTAAAAACTGTGTAAGTAGGTTGTTTAGGTTCATATGTTCGTGACGCCACGTAGCACTCTGTATGAAAATCACTGACCGTGCTGTGTGCAGTCTGTGGCTGGTTGGCATTGTTGGAATATTCGCTATTGTAGTGGTGGACAGTTGGACGCGAACAGCGCGTAGCGTTGCGGAGTTGGTGAACCGCCAGCAGCTGGTGGATGTGGGGAGAGAGATGGCAGAATTTTAAGAGCGGACGATCTGGACGTGTGTCCATCACAAAGAGTTAATTTGCAATATTGGATATAAATTGGATATAGTGAACTTATATATGACTTTTGGACATTATTAAGGTAAATACATTGTTTGTTCTCTATCAAAATCTTTCATTTGCTAACTATGCCTATCAGTAGTTAGTGCCTTCAGTAGTTTGAATCTTTTATTTAGCTGGCAGTATTGGCGCTCGCTGAATTGCAGTAGTTTGAGTAACGAAGATTTTTGTGAGGTAAGTGATTCATGGAAGGTATAGGTTATTGTTAGTCAGGGCCATTCTTTGGAAGGGATTATTGGAAGTCAGATTGCGTTGCCCTAAGAAAATATTGTGTGTCAGTTTAGTGATGATCAGAATAAGTAAAGTGAGAAATGTCTGAGCTCGTTCAGTTTTCCTCAGCTCTTTGAAAATCAAATAACGTAAGGGGTTTACCAGCACAGTAATTCATTAATTTTTCTAAGGGAATGTTTCAACTGAAGAAGCTTAATCATTTTGTATGTCGTCCTTTGCTTGCGATACATATGTGTAATTGCAAAAGTTAAGTATTCTCTATTATCTTTTCGCAATAAAACTCGTTAATACGACTAGCTTGATTTGATTGTCTAGCGAACCGGGTACAAAGGATTCCTAGACACCCCATATTTGACAACAAGGCTGAACATAATATTTGACGACTAGTCTGCAGACATAATAGTCTGAATGCCGTAGAAAATAGCACACTCCTGGAAATTGAAATAAGAACACCGTGAATTCATTGTTCCAGGAAGGGGAAACTTTATTGACACATTCCTGGGGTCAGATACATCACATGATCACACTGACAGAGCCACAGGCACAACGACACAGGCAACAGAGCATGCACAATGTCGGCACTAGTACAGTGTATATCCACCTTTCGCAGCAATGCAGACTGCTATTCTCCCATGGAGACGATCGTAGAGATGCTGGATGTAATCCTGTGGAACGGCTTGCCATTCCATTTCCACCTGGGGCCTCAGTTGGACCAGCGTTCGTGCTGGACGTGCAGACCGCGTGAGACGACGCTTCATCCAGTCCCAAACATGCTCAATGGGGGACAGATCCGGAGATCTTGCTGCCCAGGGTAGTTGACTTACACTTTCTAGAGCACGTTGGGTGGCACGGGATACATGCGGACGTGCATTGTCCTGTTGGAACAGTAACTTCCCTTGCCGGTCTAGGAATGGTAGAACGATGGGTTCGATGACGGTTTGGATGTACCGTGCACTATTCAGTGTCCTCTCGACGATCACCAGACGCGTACGGCCAGTGTAGGAGATCGCTCACCACACCATGATGCCGGCTGTTGGCCCTGTGTGCCTCGGTCGTATGCAGTCCTGATTGTGGCGCTCACGTGCACGGCGCCAAACATGCATACGACTATCATTGGCACCAAGGCAGAAGCGACTCTCATCGCTGAAGACGACACGTCTCCATTCGTCCCTCCATTCACTCCTGTAGCGACACCATTGGAGGCGGGCTGCACGATATTGGGGCGTGAGCGGAAGACGGCCTAACGGTGTGCGGGACCGTAGCCCAGCTTCATGGAGACGGTTGCGTGTGGTCCTCGCCGATACCCCAGGAGTAACAGTGTCCCTAATTTGCTGGGAAGTGGCGGTGCGGTCCCCTACGGCACTGCATAGGATCCTACGGTCTTGGCGTGCATCCGTGCGTCGCTGCGGTCCGGTCCCAGGTCGACGGGCACGTGCACCTTCCGCCGACCACTGGCGACAACATCGATGTACTGTGGAGACCTCACACCCCACGTGTTGAGCAATTCGGCGGTACGTCCACCCGGCCTCCCGCATGCCCACTATACGCCCTCGCTCAAAGTCCGTCAACTGCACATACGGTTCACGTCCACGCTGTCGCGGCATGCTACTTGTGTTAAAGACTGCGATGGAGCTCCGTATGCCACGGCAAACTGGCTGACACTGACGGCGGCGGTGTACAAATGCTGCGCAGCAAGCGCCATTCGACGGCCAACACCGCGGTTCCTGGTGTGTCCGCTGTGCCGTGCGTGTGATCATTGCTTGTACAGCCCTCTCGCAGTGTCCGGAGCAAGTATGGTGGGTCTGACACACCGGTGTCAATGTGTTCTTTTTTCCATTTCCAGGAGTGTATATAGACAGTGCCTGACAGAAAAAGTCAAACATGCCGAAGGAAAGAACGAAATGAAATGAAGCAACGTATCAGCATGACATTACACACCCTCTGACATGGACTTGTGAGTGTGTCATAAACCAATTGGCTCTTAGCCGCTGTAATCAAGCGGTTCTAGGCGCTTCAGTCTGGAACCGCGCGACCGCTATGGTCGCAGGTTCGAATCCTGCCTCGGACATGGATGTGTGTATTGTCCTTATGTTAGTTACGTTTAAGTAGTTCAAAGTCTAGTGGGCTGATGACCTCAGATGTTAAGTCCCATAGTGCTTAAAGCCATTTGAATTTTGAATTGGCTCTTCTCCTGAAGCATCCTGACCCACAACTCATGTAACTGATCCTTGATGGGGACAGATTTCGGAATCTTGCTGGTCACTGGATTATCTGAAAATGTTGCAGGTAGTTCATAGAGGCACGTCCAGTGTTTGGATTAGCATTATCCTGTTAAAAATGGCACCAGGATGCAGTCTCATGAACAGTTATCACATGAGGCCGCAAGATGTCGGTAAGCTGCTGTTGTGCCTTCAGAGTTTCCTGAATTACTGCCAGCTGTGACATGAAGGGATACCCGTTGGCTCCCCACACCTCTGCAAAACATTGGATGAGTGGGACCTCGTCACAGGTCGCTGCCATTCTCTTCGACGATCGTCATCCTCTGTTGTCCAGATTCGCGAATCATCGCTGAACACTGAGCGACGCGATTAATCAGCAGTCCGTCCTTCCCAGTTACAGTACCACATAAAACGCTGCAGTCAGTCTTGTAGCGTTAACGGCAGCCTACACGTGGTGTAGCGAAACAAGCGCTGTATCGTTTGTAAGATACAGAAGCGATCGAATGTCCTGGGACTTCCCCAGTTCACTGCTAGTAGCGCCACTTCACCATATGCAGAAAGCGTCATCACTTCCGTCTCTATGCTGTTCACTTTTGAAACACAACCTACGACCAGCTTAGAGACAGAAGTGATGATACTTTCTGCAGGACCTGACCATCATTTTGCAGGATAATGCTCAAGCACGTACAGTGCAAGCTGTTACTGACTTGTTTGATTGATGGGGCTGCCAAGTGTTATATCACCTGTTGCGCTCCCCTGACTTAAGCCCTCGAGATTTCAACTCTGTTTCTAAATGGAAGGAAACACTTCATGGCATTTGCTTCAGAACTGCTACAAATTCGTCGGGCAATAGACCGCGCCTCTCGAACTGTCAATAGAAACGGTACTGCTAAGTGTATCCTACGACTTCCACATTGCTGGCAACGGGTTATACACAATGTTGGTGACTACTTTGAAGGTCAGTAAAACTTTGTAACACGTACCTATCTTGTACGAGCTGTAAATAAATAGTTTCCACTATTAAAGTTCCTACCCTCGTATAACGGTATACACTGTCGAAATAATCTAGCTACAGATGTCATTTTTGCCATTTAACTATGACATATTGTACCAAAACGACGCACTTTTGATAGATAATCATTGTGCAGTAGCGTTAAAACGTTAAACTTTCGTAGCACACGATTTGTAACATAAAAATATCAAAGACAGGAATCGTTTATCTACCGATATGTAGTCATTTTATTATAAATTGTCGTGTCTAAAATGACGCCTTTTCGAGAGATCTTCGGTTTACTGATACTCTGAAACAGCTGCTATTCACAACACATACTCTGTGTTACAGAAAACCCACCAAATACGTAGTGTAAGTCAATACAATGCAGTTCTGTTTGTGACGTGAAACGTCGTTGCAACTCACTGGCCTCGTTCCTCTCAACGAGGCAAAAATCTGACATGCCAGATTCTTCATTTCACGCTCCGTAATGCAAAGTGGAATTCCATGCTGTGACGTCATCTCGTATACGTGTATTTTCGCGTCCCGTGAGAGGACGGATTAAGGCAGAACCCGTCGTATCTGCGTGCACTCGCCTACGACAGATAGCGGAGTTGTTCAAACAAGCGGGCAAAACAGCATACTTCGCTTCTAGTTGCGTTCTTTTATTGTGCGTACGGTGATTTTGTGATAAACCCGTCCTTAAAACTGGCACAGAGTAGTAGGTTATTTTGATATTCGATAAAGTAAAGGATAGCCTGCAAGATTGCGGTTTTTTATAGTGCATTATTTTGCTTTCAAACACCCTTTAAAAACTGTAGTACTTTATTACTGGCATTGTTGTAATTTCCAGCATTTCAGTAGGCATGATACCATTCCTCATTTTGGAGTACTGTCTCTTAGTTCTTCAAATAGAAGCTGAAAAGCATCGAACTAGTTTCTTTTTTCTCAGAAATCTCATTGTTTTGATGACTAAAAATCGACATGGGATGCATAAGATCTATTTTTAAAACTGTGTTATGCTGTACCAGTACCAGGCCTCACAGAAGATAAAACATGTGGCCTGATATTGGACTCACATAACAGAGTTTAAAAAAATAAAAATGCGTAAACATCTCGTGTCCCACGTCTACTTATTGATGTGACTAGCAATAACGATACCTTTTAAATTTTCAGAGACGTTTCTTTAACTATCAATTTCCAAATCAGACATGTCCGACTGTACAATCAGCATACTGAAACGTCGTTATCAGAAGACTTGCAGATCACCTTAAAAAGCGAATGTCTAAACAGGAACGTAGTAAGCTATTTATCAACAATCTACATCTTTATTCTTCATACATATGTGCAACCCTCTGCCGGTGGATGGCTCCGAACTGTAGTCTGTAACACAGCAGTGTGTATCGTAATTGTGTCGGTGCATGAGAAGCGCCGTCCTGTCACCGAATTTCGAATTCGAAGTTCGTCCTCGTCGCCATGACAGTACCAGACCATACACCAGCGTTAGCAACAAATACAACATCTTCGTTTCACTGTCATCGACCATCCTCCACACAGTCCCAACATGGCTCCACCCTCTTTACAAAACTTAAAGAACACCTTCGAGAGCATCACTTTGGTAGTGTCGAAGCGGTGCAGGCACAAGTGAGCCTGTGGATCCGTCAACAAAGTCAAACGTTTTGTAGTGACCGCTCTCGGTTGGGAGAGATGTGTTCGTCGCCAGGGTGACTGTGTTGAAATATAAATATGTTGTCATGTAGAATAAAAATATAGAATGTTAATAACATAAAAAATTCGGAGGCACTGCTTTCGGCATGCCCTCGTATAAGGTAATATACGGTCGAAAGCATTTAGTAATTAATGCTCTGAGCAAAGCTCGGAAGCCGAGCAGTGTTTCCAAAATTATGTCGGTTCTCGGCTTGGTTCACTACTGCATCCTACAGTTAACACACTGTATTTACATCATAGAGACGTACGAAATCTGTACAGTGCGGCTACTAAAGGTACGAATTACTTAGTTATGTTCTTACGCGACACAGCAATGCTTTCATAAAAGGCACATGACTTGCTACAGCAGTTGAAAGGAAAGTACACCGTCTTAAAAGAAAATATAACGCAAACATAAACGACCAAAACTAGAGTGATTGGATGTGGTAGAATTAAATCAGGTGATGATAAAATAATTGGATTAGGAAACGAAACACCGAATGCGAATTGTGTAAGTAGCAAAATAACTTATGATGAACGTATTAGAAATGATACAAAAAGTATCCTGGCAATGGCAAGGAAAGCGTTTCTGAAGAAGAGAAGGTTGTAAACATCGAATACAAATTAAATAGTAAGAAGTTTTTGATGATGGTATTTATCTGCAACTGATGTTCTACGGCATCGGCTTCTTTCAGTTTTTCCATTCTTATATAAATAATTAGTGTTAGTATTTTGCAAGTCTTGCATCGTGAGACAACAAAGTTGTGCGCTACGTTTTGGATGATATTAAATTTGCTGTAAAGAGTGAATTTCATGAATAATTGTTTAGGTTAGTAAAATGAATTGATTCATTCAAAGCATTTGTTTCTTTCTGTCGCAAATGGATTCCTTGCCTTCGATTTTATCTGCCACGCGTACAATGTTGTCTGCCTCTCTACTTGAGTGTTATAGATCCGCTGACTTCCATGTAGAGGACCCAGGTTTGATTCCCGGTACGAGACTGAAAATTCGGAACTTTATCTACCTTCAGACCCCTACAGGATGAGGTAGGTGCAAGAACACCACCATCAGTTCCTGGAAACATGAAAAAAGTTCGTCTGTGCAGGCTTGTAGCTGTAAAAGGATTACGTAACTCATTTCCTTTCCTGTTGACAACTTCCAGTTGCAGATTGCAGTGTGCTCATTTTATTGTCCTGTGATTTTAAATTCCTTGCTGTCGTGTCTGTTGCCCTTGAGAAAAACATAAGCTCTTGCTTGTCTTGTCTGTAAGGTTATATTTTTCCTTCCTCCTGCTCTCTCTATAGGTCTCCATGTATTACAATATTATTTCTTTCTCTGTCCTATCTAGTGCATCAGAATGTTATTTTATTAATTTCAGTATTCAGTTACTAATACTTATTTCATCGGTCTCCATTTTCCCACTCCTATTGTCGTTTTAGTACAGAACTTCCTATTTTAATCTGAAAAGAAGGCTACCTAAGATGACCTCTGTGATGTATTTGGCAGTTTTTGTTCATCTGTCCATTATTTTAGCACTCTCCCTTTTAAACCTCTTGAAAACCCAGAAAAAAAGAGTGACTGTTACAAAGATTGGGTTGTAACTCAATAGTTGCAGTCTTCATCACTTCCTGTGCAAGGAAACCTATCAGGTACTTACTGTGAATTACGAACTGTGGTATGTAACTTACCTTTTGACACTGAAATCATTGTGTTTTTGTGGAGTATACACTACCTTGGGTTATATGTAACAAGGTAAATCATTGGCACTATGCATAGCTAAAACTCATCTTTGTCCTATTCACTTAGTTTACTACACACAGTATCATGAGAGATTAACTACAATGTTTGGAATGAACGACTATGTTGAATCACTGTGCTGTTTTGTGAAGGATCCTCGTCCTGTAAGGTTGATAGTATTCAGCCTTCATAGGTATGTATTTGTGTTTGCATCCTGACTTGGTCCAGTCAAGGGTTTTAGGTTTCCACATATATTTCTGGCTTTGGTTAGTAAAGTATTTCTTCTAGATATATTGCATCATATTTTATTGATCTTTTAATTTATAGTTTACAATGATGTACAGTGACTTTAAGGTAGTCAGTACTGATTGGTTAGGCAGAACATACAATATTAAAGTACTAAAGTCAGAGAAATGAGAAAGAGATACAAGAATTTGTATACAATCATCAGTAAATAGGTACAAGACTTCTTTTACTGTTATATATGATAAAAATTTGTGCAGTTTACCTTATTGTATTATTTGCATTATTTATACTGTAGTGTTGACAGTTGTGGACTTTTGTTCCCTTCCAATAAAAAAAATTAAACTCTGCCTTCAGTTTTACAAAATAGGATTCTATTTAGCACAATGTTTAAGATAACATAATACACTCTGTAGTCATGCGGGAACTACAACCTTTGAAATTCTTTAGTTCCTATAATAAACTTTTTCATTGGCATCCCTACAATTTTGCATAACTGTAGTCCTTATGTCTGAGCTTTGTATGTCAAAAACTATTTTAATAATACCTAACTCATTAAATGCATTTTTATTTTTGAAGGTACTTTACATGTCTCTCCCTACTGATTTCCAGACTTTACTACCATGCTGAATGTAGAGTTTCACTACTTCATATGAACCTATGGTGTCTAATGGTGGTTCATTTTATGGCAACCAATATTTAATCACAACAGATTAAAGACATTGCTTTTTGTAAAATATATTCTGTTTTATGTATTCTCAAATAAAGTGTTGACTAGTCACAAAATTTACACAGCAACAAACATAAACAAATCCTTAGAATTTTTTCTGAGCAATGGTATAAGTGCTACTTCATGTGTAACAGAAATGATGTTACACATATTCAAGGTGAGACAGTTTAGAGAAGACATTAACCTTTACAATTTTATGTCTGAATTATTGTATTCAAATCAAATACTCAAATATGTTTCTCTGTAGAGATATAAACAGTCCATAGTTTCAGTGAGTATGAGTATAACATCTCAAAGTGATGCACTTAGTTTCTTAATTCCTTAGTAAATGTGTAACTAAAGTAATTATTATTTCTGACTGTCTTTTTTAATTCTACATTCAAGTGAATAGCCATCTTATGACTAAGTTTTAGAATTATGTTGGGCTATTTAAAAACTCACAAATAAAACAAGGTATAATTACACAATAGAACCATATTGTGATATGTTGTAGAATCAGCATATGAGAAAATGACATTAGGTAAATCAGAAGTAGTATTGAACTAAAAATAAACAATCTTCTGAACTTACTTTCTTCATTATTTTGTACATAACAATTTCATGTGATGGGATTTTCAAAAGAACTGCAGGTCATTGCCTTTCTCATTTTTCCTTACTTTCTTAAACTGGTAATGCAGTCAGTTACACATGTCTCAGTAAATAGAAAAATTACAGCGTTTCTCTTTGTACAAGGTATTGCAACCTGAAGATACACTATCTTTACAAATGACTTCTGCTTGTATTGTTCAACTATAATGGTATTACAGAAGATTTTGAAGAGGAACGAAACACGTAAGTAAGAAACTATTTTTACTTCAAGATATGTAATTGTCTGTATTCATAATTTTTAAATGCAAATTAAGATACTTCACAAACTACCAGGAAATGTAGTCCCATAGTATTTCAGTAAAGCAAGTACTTCACTATAGGCTTAATATGAAGTATTTCAGAATTTTTTAGGGTTCACTGTACACCACAAATTTAATATATGGCACTTTTGGGGCCTCTGACAATAAAATTCTCTGAATGAATTTATGACAGGAGAGTAATAGCAGGTATATGAAATTTTACTGAAAATAATCTCTGCAAATAGTAACATATCACTGAAGATTAATATGCAGTTGCTGGAGTGTGACAATATAGTTCTGATTTACACAGAGCTTTAGGTCTCTTAGTACACTGTACTGAGTGATACAACCATTGATCGCAGATATAGTGTGGGGAACACTATAAGTCTGTTAGAAAGTGTCAGAGTACAGGCATTTTAGGCTATTTGCTGAAGCCATGAATTCATGCAGTCATGTTATTGTCTGTTAGGAGCCGTAAATGTACTTGACAAACTGCAAGATTTGTTTATTCACATTTTATGCAACAATAGATTCTTATGTGGTTTCTCAAGTTTCCAGTCAGTATATGTCACACATCTCACTGCCTGCCAATGACAGAGGGAAAAGGTGACTGATCAGTATAAGGTGTCCAACAGTTGTTGATTGTGGTCTAGGTTAGGAATCATTAAGCCTCTCATAGAGACAGTGAGGCATTCATATCAGATGTTGAGAATATTAGTTACTGTCATGTACCTCAGATTTTATTGTCAGAGGTTTTGTTTAAGTTTTATTTCGTTATTATGTCCTACCTGCAATGCTTAGGTATGGACAAATATTTAGAATTCAAATTTTGTGTGTATGTGTGTATTAAAACCACACTATACAATGTTTTACAAAAAGTCAAACACCAAAATAATACTTGCATGATGTAAAAAACTTGTTTTAGAAACATAGTTCATTTTCATATGTGAAAATATGAATGTATTTAATAACAGCTGCATTGGCAACCATGTCAGACAGCACGAGTAAGTGACAATTACAGAGGCACTAAAATACCAGACTGAAGCCATTTGTATGTTAACAAACCTCACCAACATACAAAACACTGAAAATATTTAATAGTTTTTCTGTGCAAAATACTCTTCTCTTTATTGTATTTGTCAGTTACATTAAGAACCTACATTCACATATTTAAACAATTTACAATTCTACAATAACAATATCTTGAACAGCCAAAAATTCTGAACAATTTCAACTTTAATAGACTGAGATTGCATGGTAAGAATAAAGACACTGTCCCATTGATTATGCTTATCAGCTACTCAGTTGTTAGCATTTCAGTTTTTCTGAGCAAGTAAAACACATTATTTATAAAATCTACTGAAAAAATATAGTAACATCATCACAGCTGATAGTAGACATTTATCAACAAATTTTCCTCAAGAATGAAGACTGTGAGACAAGATCCTATTTACATTCAAACATCATCTCCCAGTTTCTGGCAGAGGAAAAGAGAGATAACCATTCCAATAACCTGCAAATATAATTGAAACATTATATCAGTAAAAATGTAATGATTTCTATTAACAGAAAACAGAAATAACTTTTATATAAAGGCTACCCCATGAAACAAGTTTATATTTTTCAGTTTTGAGCATGTGTGTTCATTCACTTCTGCATCACTTACTCGAAACCCACTGGAAGAACACACCCTAATAGATGTGGAATGCATGAAAATCTTATTATGGAACTAAAATTTAGTACTGATAAAATGATTTTATGAGCTGTATTTTTAAATATATCCATGTTAATTACAGAAACCATGTATTAGTTCTGAATGAATCTTTTTAAACATAGAAAGACTGGTAAGGTAGCATGTAACATAAGCAGCAGAATATACACTATATTTAAAGAACTAGTATTCAGGTGTTTATATTACCTAATAGTGGTCACCCGTTATACACTCTTGAAAATTGTACGAGATTACTGCTTCACATCATATATCATTTCCTGTGTTATTGGAGATTTATTTACAAATAATCTTGTTTCCTACAATGATAGTGTAGATCCAACAAGCCAGAATCCTAATATTTGCAAAATTTATAAACTACATACTTAATGAAAATAATGAAATAAGGTGAGCAGTGAAGAATATTAATAAATTATTTTTACCAGTGTGTAACTTACAAGAGCTCATCAAAATAAAAAAAGTGCTACAAAATTATTTTAGGTTGTGGACTGTATCTAATAGCAAAATGTTGAACAAAAATTTCAACAATATTACATATGGCCTTTATAAAGGCATGTGATACTACTGGGGAATAGAACTTAGCTCTTACACATTGTCTTTCCTTTCATCTCTAACATTTTTTGTAAACAAGTGTATACAAATCGTGGTACAATTGGATATCATGGGTGGAGAGGAAGGGAACTGGTGTTATTTATTGGCAGTAATTAAAGACTGAAATTTATTTGACCACATTACTGTATAAGGAGGGAGAGACTTGAGTGACACAGTGTATGCTGGCAGTTACAATGAGGGACTGCATTTTCTATTGCCTGCTGCCTTCCCTTCCCTTCGACAGAACTATATATATATATATATATAATTTGTGTATATGAAAATTCACGAAAAGTTGTATCACTGGTTTCTCTGATATTTACTTAAATGTGGAATCGACGGCAGTATGCTTTAAGCTCTTATGGATCTCAACACCTCATCTCTATTCTAGTCTATTGACCATGTTGGCAGTCATTACAACTTGAGTTTAATCATTGCCACAAGTGGCACTTTGTATTTGGAGTTGGTTGTTTACTCTGCAGGAATCGGCTTTCGTGTGCAGTGCAAACATGAGATATGTTGGATCTATTTTAAATGCTAACAGAAAAGTAAAGCTGTGAGGACGGATCGGGGCTAGCTCAGTTGGTAGAGCACTTGCCCAAGAAAAGCAAAGGCCCCGTTTTCGAGTGTCGGTACGGCACACAGCTTTAATCTGCTACCCTCTGTTTCAGAGTGAAAACTCTCATTCTGGGAATAGAAAAGGAAATTACCAGGAAAAGTTAGCCGCAAAGGAACTAGGGTCTCTGAGAACAAATCCTTTGGTTCAGAAAGTGACGAAGTCAAACAAGCTTGACTACAAGCGAACATTTAACAACGAAGTGTACAGTTAGGATAAGCTGTTGTGTGAGTACAGCATAAGAATATCTGATTTTCAGTCCAAAAATAAATTCATCAACTAATACATCTGTTAAGGATCTTGTACATTTGTCACACTAAAACTCCCACTTACACAACAATGTTAATTGGAGAATTGCGAAAGCTTAAGCTCTAAACTGTACTTAATTATGTAGAAAACAGCAAAATTCTTTCTTTTGTCAGATATGTTATTTATCTTATTATTATTACTATCGTTATTATTATTATGTTGTTATTATTATTAGTGCCAGTGGCTGTAGTTCTATAAACTTGTTACTAAGCGTAACTGTTATGCAGAAGATGCCATTAATTTCGTGCTCTCAAATTTATCTTAGTCCAGAAATCGGAGAAATCGGTGGACACCCAGGGTGTATACTCATGAGCCGCCACTGATTTTGAGAAAATCATTAAATTACCAGCAGAAAATGAAAGAGCTGGAACCTAGTTAACCATGAAATAATTAATGCATGCTAGATTTTTCAAAAGTATATATCATGAAGGCCGAAAAGGAAGTAAATGTATGATATAATAAGAGTCATAATATTGGGCAGTTCTCAGCAAAACATAATAAATCAACTTTGAGGAACATAATATATTTAACATCCTGGCAGATTAAAACTGTTGTCTCGATCGAGACTCGAACTCGGGACCTTAGCCTTTCGCGGGCAAGTGCTCTATCGACTGAACTACCCAAGCACAACTGACGACTCCTCCCTACAGTTTCAATTCTGCCAGTACCTCGTCTCCCTCCAAACTTCACAGAAGCTCTCCTGCGAACCTTGCAGAGCCAGCACTCCTGCAAGGAAGGACATATTGGAGACATGGCTTAGGAACAGCCTAGGGGATAAAACTTCCTGGCAGATTAAAACTGTGTGCTGGACCGAGACTCTAACTCGGAGTCTCGGTCGGGCACACAGTTTTAATCTGCCAGTAAGTTTCATATCAGCGCACACTCCGCTGCAGAGTGAAAATCTCATTCCAGCCTAGGGGATGTTTGTGGAATGAAATTTTCACTCTGCAGCGGAGTGTGCTCTGATATGAAACTTTCTGGCAGATTAAAACTGTGTTCTGGACCGAAACTCGACCTCGGGACCTTTGTCTTCCGTGGGCAAGTGCTCTACCGTCTGAGCAACTCAAGCACGATTCGCGAACAGTGCAGGAGTGCTAATTATGCAAGATCTACAGGAGAGCTTCTGTGAAGTTTGTAAGGTAGAAGGCGGAATTAAAGCTGTGAGGATGGGTCGTGAGTCGTACTTGGGTAGCTCATGGTAGAACACTTGCCCGCCAAAGGCAAAGATCCCCAGTTCGACTCTCGGTCTGGCACACAGTTTTAATCCGCCATGAAGTTTCATATCAGCACACACTCCGCTGCAATGTGAACATTTGATTCTGAAGATGTCATATATTAATTGATTAGTACACACATTTAACATCTCTGTAGGAATATCGTCACCAAGCGAAGAGGTGCAGTAGTTAAGACACTGAACTCGCTTCTGGTATGACGGAAGTTCAAATCCCCGTTTAGTCATGGAACGTTATATTTCGCGAGGTTTCCCAAAATTGCGTAAGGTAAACGTTGGAATACTTCATTTGATAAGGACACAGCCGATTTATTTATCCTCCTTCCTCAAATCGAACTTTGTTTTGTCTGTAATAACCTAGTTGGGCGGTAAAATAAAATGTTGTGTTGTCTGTAATAACCTAGTTGTCGACAGGAAGTTGGACGGTAAAATAAAATGTCGTGTAACTAGGCCCTCCCATCGGGTAGACCGTTTTCCGGGTGCAAGTCTTTCGATTTGACGCCACTTCGGCGACTTGCGCGTCGATGGGAATGAAATGATGATGATAAGGGCAACACAACACCCAGTCCCTGAGCGGAGAAAAATCTCCCACCCAGCAGGGAATCGAACCTGGGCCCATAGGACTGATATTCTGTCGCACTGACCACTTTTTCTTTTTTTAAAAAAAAAATCTCATTTTGTTCGTTTTCGTTCGTTGTATCTGCTCGGGGCGGATGTCGCAAGACACCTGTTTCAGTTCGTCGTTAATCTATTAACTCAGTATTTTTTTATTATAGAGGGCAGCTAACTCTCTGACCGAACACGCTGAGTTACCGTGGGGGGGGGGGGGGGGGGGGGGGGGAGGCGATTGGGCGGGAATGTTGGCAGTGGCCATCGAAAGGGTACAGTCCCGGCATTTGCCTGGAGAGACTAAGGAAACCACGGAAACCTCAGTCAAGACTGCCGGACTGGGAATGGAATCCAGGTCCTCCCGAATGCCAGGCCCAACGCTCACCCACCAGGCTCGGTGCCACTCAACTATCGGGGGCGGACAGTTGGACGGTAATAGTCCTTCCTTCTTCCTTCCAATCCCTTAGGAATTTGTTTGTAATGTGACATGTCTAAAACACAGAACATTTGTAGAAAATCGGTTTTCGATAGTGCAATGGCATCGGAAGATAAATTAATAAGTACAAATAAAACATGGGTTAATATGGCATGTGATGTTTTATGTAGTGTCCCTGACATTTCTCTGGACTCAGAGGCCTTGTTCAGATACGAGTATACTGATGTGACAGTTTGAAGTACAGGTTGCTGAAAATAGCGCAGTGCTCTACTGGGCATTGTTGTATTTGATAGGCTCTGCGCTTCCCCTAATCTTTGAATCAGCTCTCGCGATACTGGTCGCTGTTCGCCACAATCTAAATAACAGTGCAAGTAGACTTCTTTCACATACCGTATTCGAAGCATTAGCCAGAGGCGAGATCCATACGGAGAGGCAGAGAAAGGGGATCAACGCCCGACGTTAAGATGTAAGGTTGAATTTTACCCCACACCCATCACCCACACTTCATGAAATAAAACACGATAGATTTACTGTTTAAGTGAGGCCCGGCCACTGAGTGCCACACTTCACGTGTGCAGCGTGCGGGCCAAGGCCCGTACTATCACTCGGCTCAGTTCGCCCCTCTCGGAAATTCCCGAACACTGCGACACTCCATTTAGCACTGCGGTGTGTCGTTATCGGTCGGCACAACACTCAGAGATCGGCGGAGTCCTACTGTCAGCCCTTTTTACCTTCCGCTATTTGTTTCGTGGTATGAAGGGCGTTCACAGGTCCAGTGGCCGTTTGCACCAAAAGGGGCAGTGTACCGATACACCGTCACTGAGCCGTGGTGAAAACTGCTGTTTGGAAGAGCGCGCCGCAGCGCGTAGTGTGAAGCAGTCGCCCTCCGTTTCTGGCGGTGGCGCCGCTGTGGCAATGGCAGCTTTGGTGTCTCCCTCTGGTGAGAAAGGGGAAAAGTTGCCTGTTCACGTGCATTTAAGGGGCACTATGACCTCGCCAGTTGGTCAGTCTGGGTCAGTCTCTCGTCCGCATTTGTTAGGCATAAGAGAACTCAGTGAGTGGTCGCCCGGTCGGCGCTTAGTTCGTGCATCTGAGTCTGCGCAGTAGGCCACCAGTCTGCTCGAGTTTGCTCAGGCAATGGTCATTGGCGGTTGGATCGATCGGTTGGTCGGTCGCGCACTGAGACACGAGACGACTTGTCCGCTTTGAGCGTCGGCGCATGTGAGGTCGCCACGTGAGTCCAGTGGGCCGCGGCGCATAGCGAGGAGTAGTGACTTCGTGGTCGACACGAGAGCAACAGGAGTCGACCCACGACATCGGCCTGGCCGGTGCGAATTGCGACGCCGTGAGACGGCAGATCGGCGCGCCTTCCTGCGTCCACTGAAGCGGCTGGCAGCGGACGGTTCGGCAGAGCGATTTGAGGGTGCTGCGCCAGGTCTTCTCGAGAAATCGCAGTTTATTAGAAGTTATTGGTGATAAGTAGTTTGATTTACTCTTGTTAAATTCTACTTGTTTTCTTGGTGAGGTCACCAGCCGTTTTGCTTTGGGGTTGTCCCACCATTCTTTTCCGTTTTCCCACCCACAGGAAGGTGGTTGTTTATAAATTGAGTGGACCGTTTTTCCCTTGTGGAGTAGGGGCGGGTTAGAGCAACCTGCGTTTCGGGTTGTTCGGTAATCGCCCTATCAATCTACCGTACGTTAGTAGGTGCCTCTGTCATGTTTGTCGGATTTGGTGTATTAACGAATTTATTGCTTGGAGTGTAACGGCCCAATAGGTGCAATGTTTTGATCTTTGGAAACGAACACTTCGATTGAAATGTGCAGGAGCACATGTTGTGTCGTACTTGTAAAGGCACATGTTCTAGCAGCACAGGTAGAGTATCCCGTATGAAATCATGATAACGTGCCCTATTGAATGTAGGTGGATGAAACGAAAATGAGCTATAACACTGAAATTAAGCGTTTCCGGACACATGTCCAATTAACATCTTTTCTTTATTTGTGTGTGAGGAATGTTTCCTGAAAGTTTGGCCGTACCTTTTTGTAACACCCTGCATAACCTTCAGAATTCTTCTACAGCGTCATAATTCAAAATCTTGTGTTCTCTTATTCTCTGAACTGCTTAGTGTCAACGTTCCACTTCCGTACAAGACTACACTGCAGACAAACCTACCGAAAATAGTTCCTAACACTGAAATGGTTATTAGAAGCTAACAAATTCCTGTTTTTCAGAAACGCATTTCGTACTATTGCCAATCTGTTCCTTGCAGGGTGTTAGGAAAGGACTTTCAGATGGGAGTGAGTACATAATATTTTGTACCATCTGTTCTACAACCGTTCCAGTTCAAATGTTTAACTCATCCACTTCTGCTTAAGGAATTGAATTAGGGAATTATTAGGTGACAATTCTAAAGGAAACTTAACGAAATATCCCTTTGTCGCTTAAGCACATTTGTTCGTATTAACATTTAAGCATTACGTGTTTACATTATTCGAAAACGAAACAACCCATCATACTGTACGTATAGCATACTACTGGTGCGTTACAATAGCGGCTCGATGTGACGACAACCAACGTTGTTACAGACATTATACCTACGAAGCGTGTTCTGGTTCTCTCTGCATCCCAAGTGGTGACTCTTCAGCCCCTAGTGCAGAGGCCAGAAGTCTTGCAGCAGATCCCCTACAGGACTCTCGTACATTAAACTTTGCATACAGAAAGAAAAAGCAGTCCGTAGTAGTTAAATCGACCGATCGAGGTGGCCACGCGTTTGGGCCGCCTCGGCTTATCCATGTTTCACAATACCTCCTGCTGAGATGTAGTTAGCGTTCTGTCATATCGCTGACTTGGTTGCAGAGTATCTTTGCGTCTGCAGAGAGTCGAGCGAGGGACACGGAACTGTTATGTTGTGTTGTGGGTAGCTCTGCATGTGAGAGGCATTGTTACTATGGAAGTTGAAGTGTTTCTGCAAGTGCAGTTACAGTAAAGTGATGAAATATGGAAGTGATTCAAGGGAAAGTGCGTAATGATGTAATTAAAAACGAGCAGTTTCGTTAGATAACGTATTTGTGTATCCTCTCGTTGCGTGTCGCACAGCATCAGTCATCCGCGCATTTTTCGGTCTCTCAGAATGAACTGATGTGAATCAGTAAAAATTAGTTACCATAACAGAGTGCAATCAAGTGCCAGCGCCTTGTACCGAGCGTGAGAACATGCCTTCTGTCATAGCATTTCCGCATCATCAACAGTCTACCGCGCCACGACTGTTACGCGCACGCTCGTACAGTTGAGAACTGTGAACTGTAAATTAGCTTTATGAGCCGTGCCATATCACTACTAGTGTTAAGGAGGACTGGCACCAGGTATCTGGATGTGTGACGAGCGTAACAACTTTTGTTCGATCATTCGGCTTTCGCATCATCAACAAACACCCGCGCCGTGCTCGGTTACGCGTACGCTCGTCCAAGTGATATTGTGGACAGATAATCATCAAGACTGTTAATTGGGATAAACATTTACAAATTACAATGTAAGCAGTGCAACCTGTGATTTCGTATCGTCTCAGAATATAGATCTTCAAACCGGACGTAGGACAGTGTTGTGCTTTACGTGAGTGGCTCCCCTAAACCCGTTTGCATATTTCGGTACATAATTTCAGGCAAGCCAGCAGCAGTTTGGAGCAGAACAGTACGACCGCCGCGGGATTATCAGGTACGTGTTGTGGACAGGGCGCACGGTCAAGAAACGAGAAGCGACAATCAGTTTAAGGGGCCCGCCATTTGTACCCTCGGGTGTATTACAATGTTTCCGAACCGCAAGTGAGATGATGCACCATCATATTGAAACCACATTTCCTCACGGACGTTCAGTGACACAGCTTCCAAGAACGGCTCCAATACGTTTTGTAGGAATATCAGCTATGCAGAACTAGTTAGTTTGAGAGGAAGGAGGTAAGGGCCAATCACATGACCGTCCAGAATACCTCCCCACATGTTAACACCAAATTGGTGCCGAAATCTCTGAACATGCACGGGACGACGGTTTTCGTCTGCACAGACATGGCTGTTTCGCGAATGTAGGACACAGTCTCTAGTGAACTGACATTCATCTGTGAAGACAGTCCGATGCAGCGTTGCTGGTACGGCGTGCAGCAGGCAACGTGTTGTGGAAAATCGGCTGGACCTATAGCGTGTACCCTTTGTAAGTGGTGCGAATGTAATTGTTGCTCATGCAGAACGTCCCAGATGATGCTGTGACCAATACCCATTGCACGCTCGCTTGTTCGAATATTCTTCAACACAATGCAGCATACCTTCAGCGTTGCAGTGGAGCACCACAGCCCTGCCTCCTCATTGTCAGTGTACTGGTTTATCAGAGCTGCTGAGTAACTTGGGTAAAACGTTTTGCCATGGCGCTACTTAGCGGAAAACGTTCGTAATACAGCGAGTAGCAGGTCTTCCGTTACCTTGAGATTCGCCATACATCAGGTGCATGTCTGTGTATTCTGAACACGTGTGGAAACGCTTACTATATCGGAGACGCACAGAAACTGACTAGATCTCTCCTCAAGATAGAAGTTAAACGACATCAGGTGATCGTCTGACGTAGTACACGTCATCCTGTCTACACTACTGCACACCAAGACTGGCAATTCTATCTTTTCTCCCTCAGCAGACGTAGATGCGTTACACTTATGAAGTGAAACCGTCGTAGAACGGAAGTGGTACGTTTCCGAACATTGGTTCCCATTCAAAATATTATGTATTCACTCCCCTCGACAAGGTCTAGAAGTTTGTAACAGGAATTTCCAAACAGCCTGTATATCCTCTTTAATTCGGCTGTCTTCAGTTAATCTGTTGCTCAAATAGCAAAACACACTTACTACTTCTAGTTTCTCATTTCCTGGCATAATTCCCTCAGCATCACCTTGTTTAAGGGGAGATGTAATAGATTTTGGTCCAAATAATTGATTTTTCAAAAATATTATTTTCTTGATTTACACAGATTAATATGTTGTGTGTGAATTTTATTGCAATAGCAGCTCTAGAAATCCTTTTAAATGGTTAAACTAATTAGCTCTGCACTGGCGGCCACTGCCACCTTTTCCGGTACTTGGGAAACTGCTCGCTTCATCGGACTTTTTGTCAGTGTGAAGGCTATTTTCTTTAGATATTTTTGGCTGACTTCTATATCTCTGGTTGACTTCTATATCCTTGGCTGACATCTATATCTTTGCCTGAAAACTTACTTGCATGTGGTATATTTACGTTTTGAGTAAACTAACACATATTAGTAAGTGGAAGGTTGAATTCCCAAACCTTTACGTGGAAGTCAAGATTTATGCATAATGGGTGGTGAAAAACTGTTTAGGAAACGTAGGTTTCATGGAAATCGGTTTACCAACAAAAAAGAGGAAGCAGCTTCAAGTGAAGAACATAAGCTCTCAGCTTCAGCATCGAAACTTGGGACAGGAGCATTGTACAGATGCGTGGAATGATGTTGATATGGATTCCACTGGATTCAGACTTATTGATTTAGAGTTTCTCTGCCAGGCTATAAAGTTTTCATGTTCATATGTTAGCTGTAAAAAAAGTGAATGCATGATTGTTGTTGAAGAAAGAAGAGGGGGAATAGCTTGTGATTTTAAGGTTATTTGTATTTCGTCTGGCTATGAATCTTCATTTTCCTCCTCCAAACAAACTGACGCTGATACCTGTGAAAGCAATTTTAGGCTGGCATATGCTCTGAGATGCCTTGGACAGGGCAGGGAAGGAGGTAATTTATTGCGTGGTTTTCTGAAAATGCCTTCACCTTGCGCAAGGTTTGCATAAACAAATAAATAAATGTCGTCTGCTTTATGCGATACTGCCAAAGCTTCTATGAAGAAAGTATTGTGGGAATTGGTGGAAATAAACCAAACAGAAATAGATCATGGGTAGATATTCATGACAGTAAATCTCCTACAAATGTCACTGACCTGTTGTGTGTCTGTAGATGGGACCTGGATGAAAAGGGGTCACACATATCTGTGTGGAGTTGTATCTGTTAGTGGTATTGAGTCAGGTAAAGTTTTAGAAGTAGAAATTACGTCTAAATACTGCCACCTGTGTGCAACAAGGAAAATGTCCAACAATTAAGACCGTGAGAAATTGTGGCGAGAAAAGCATGCAGAAGCATGCTCTACAAACAATAATGACCCACGTGGGGGTATGGAGTCTGCTGCAAATGTGATGATGTTATCCATATCTGAGGATCAGTATGGTGTTAGATATAATAAATACCTTGGTGATGGGGACTCCTCTTCGTTCGAAGTGGTAACAGATAAAAATCTGGACAATAAAACAATAGAAGAGTTGGAATGTGTTGGCCACATCCAAACGAGGTATGGTGGTAGGCTTGGTCTCTTGCTGAAAGAGAAGATAGGTGAAGTACTTGAGGATCGAAAACCATTAGCAGTAAAAGGCAGGCTTACTCTGAAAGAAATTGATTCTCTTCAGATATTTTATGGGGGGGGCTATCAGGAAATGCACATATAATTTAGAGGCAATGAGACGTGCTGTGTGAGCAATTTTTTTTTCCACAATCTATCCACTGACCAAACACCAATGCACAATCTGTGTCGGAAAGACGATTGGTGTAAGTTCAACAACAGATGTGAGAGGTATTCACATAAACTCATTATCAGAACCTGTTATGAATGTAATTAAGCCCACATTCAGGTTTCTTGCAAACCCTGATTTATTGATGAAGTGTCTTCACGGAAAGACACCAAATGCAAATGAAAGCCTCAATAATTTAATTCGGATCAGATGCTAAAAAGGACTTTCTGTGGACTTGAAGAACTCAAAATAGGTGTCTATGATCCAGTTTTATGTTACAATAACGGAAGTAAAGGCAAAGTGCTGAAGAGAGATGGTATAGATCCTGGTGTGTTTACAACAAAAGCATTTTACACGATCGACGTTGCATAATTTTAGATTCGTACGTTAGTAAATATGGCTGTAATGATTTTTGAAAGAAGTGGCTCAAAGTGGCTCAAAATGGCTCTGAGCACTATAGGACTTAACATCTTAGGTCATGAGTCCCCTAGAACTTAAAACTACTTAAACCTAACTAACCTAAGGAATCACACACTTCCATGACTGAGGCAGGATTCGAACCTGCGACCGTAGCAGTCCCGCGGTTTCGGACTATAGCGCCTAGAACCGCATGGCCACCGCAGCCGGCTTGAAAGAAATGTATACATTTTCCGCTTCATTCTCCCTTAATTCAGTTACACACCATTGCCTGCGTTTTACTTTTACTGATGTTCATCTGATAATCTACTTTCAAAACATTGTCCATTTCGTTCAACTTTTCTTCCAAACCCTTTGCCGTTTCTGAGAGAATGACAGCGACATCGGAAAACAATAACTTTTTTTTCTTTTCCATGAACCTCGTTTCCTTTCCAAATAGCTCTTTAGTTCCATTTACTGCTTGGTCAGAGAACAGATTCAATAATATCGAGGATAGGCTACAGCCCTGTCTTTCCCCCCTTCATATCCTTCGAATCTCATAACTGCAGACTGGTTTCCATAAAAGTTATACACTCCTGGAAATGGAAAAAAGAACACATTGACACCGGTGTGTCAGACCCACCATACTTGCTCCGGACACTGCGAGAGGGCTGTACAAGCAATGATCACACTCACGGCACAGCGGACACACCAGGAACCGCGGTGTTGGCCGTCGAATGGCGCTAGCTGCGCAGCATTTGTGCACCGCCGCCGTCAGTGTCAGCCAGTTTGCCGTGGCATACGGAGCTCCATCGCAGTCTTTAACACTGGTAGCATGCCGCGACAGCGTGGACGTGAACCGTATGTGCAGTTGACGGACTTTGAGCGAGAGCGTGTAGTGGGCATGCGGGAGGCCGGGTGGACGTACCGCCGAATTGCTCAACACGTGGGGCGTGAGGTGTCCACAGTAAATCGATGTTGTCGCCAGTGGTCGGCGGAAGGTGCACGTGCCCGTCGACCTGGGACCGGACCGCAGCGACGCACGGATGCACGCCAAGACCGTAGGATCCTACGCAGTCCCATAGGGGACCGCACCGCCACTTCCCAGCAAATTAGGGACACTGTTGCTCCTGGGGTATCGGCGAGGACCATTCGCAACCGTCTCCATGAAGCTGGGCTACGGTCCCGCCCACCGTTAGGCCGTCTTCCGCTCACGCCCCAACATCGTGCAGCCCGCCTCCAGTGGTGTCGCGACAGACGTGAATGGAGGGACGAATGGAGACGTGTCGTCTTCAGCGATGAGAGTCGCTTCTGCCTCGGTGCCAATGATGGTCGTATGAGTGTTTGGCGCCGTGCAGGTGAGCGCCACAGTCAGGACTGCATACGACCGAGGCACACAGGGCCAACACCCGGCATCATGGTGTGGGGAGCGATCTCCTACACTGGCTGTACACCTCTGGTGATCGTCGAGGGGACACTGAATAGTGCACGGTACATCCAAACCGTCATCGAACCCATCGTTCTACCATTCCTAGACCGGCAAGGGAACTTGCTGTTCCAACAGGATAATGCACGTCTGCATGTATCCCGTGCCACCCAACGTGCTCTAGAAGGTGTAAGTCAACTACCCTGGCCAGCAAGATCTCCGGATCTGTCCCCCATTGAGCATGTTTGGGACTGGATGAAGCGTCGTCTCACGCGGTCTGCACGTCCAGCACGAACGCTGGTCCAACTGAGGCGCCAGGTGGAAATGGCATGGCAAGCCGTTCCACATAACTACATCCAGCATCTCTACGATCGTCTCCATGGGAGAATAGCAGCCTGCATTGCTGCGAAAGGTGGATATACACTGTACTAGTGCCGACATTGTGCATGCTCTGTTGCCTGTGTCTATGTGCCTGTGGTTTTGTCGGTGTGATCATGTGATGTATCTGACCTCAGGAATGTGTCAATAAAGTTTCCCCTTCCTGGGACAATGAATTCACGGTGTTCTTATTTCAATTTCCAGGAGTGTAAATAACCTTTGGGTTCATGTATTTTATCCCTGCTACCTTCAAAATTTCAGCAGTCCAGTCAACATTTTCAGAAGCTCTCTCTAAATCTATAACTGCTAAGAAGGTAGATTTGCCTTTAGGATCAGTCGTAGGGTCTTTACCGCCACACGTGCCCCTTCACGTCTACGAAATCCAAACTGATCTTCCCCGATGGCGGCTTGTGCCAGTTTCTCCATTCTTCTATAAATACACTCACTGAAGGAACTCAACGACGAAAGTAACTTTCGCCCGTTGTTTCACTGCCCAGTAACACAGTTTCATGAACCGTGTATTATATACAGAAAAAACTGCTATACTATAGTACGCAATGAGACAGACACTTTCATTGAAAGAGAATATGTACACTGAAGTCACAGCCATTGGTTATGGTCCACTGGATATTACAAAAGCATGAAATGGTTTTTACAAGGGTGTTTGATAACCATGGACAGCAATGCGTGCTCTGCAACGTGCTGCCACAAGTTTAATAACACCTTCTTGTAATAGGCTTTTCCTTTCCTCGACCAGTGTGGTTGACAAGCACTGGATGCTAGTCGTTGCACATGGAATCTGACTCCCCAGCGCATCGCACACGTGCGCGATGGGATTTAAGCCGGGCAATTGGGCAGGTCAGTCAATTCATCGAATATTCTCTCGTTCAAAGTGCTCCTCTATGAGCCCTGTTCGATGCGGTCTCACATTGTCATCCATTAACACAAAAGTGTACAGTGTTCAAAGATTTGGAGGTCAGTACGCCCACTCAACATGTTTCCACACCGTAACAGGTGGGCCACCCAAATGATCATGTTCGACAATGTTCCTGGTTGCATTACGTGTTCATACCTCTCCCCACGTGAGAGTATGTCCAGTCACTGTTAAGAATGAACCTACTCTCATTCGAAAAGAGGACGCGATCCCACTATTCCCTGTTCGACGGTTCAATCCCGTCTCCGGCCATCCTGATTTAGGTTTTCCGTGATTTCCCTAAATCGTTTCAGGCAAATGCCGGGATGGTTCCTTTGAAAGGGCACGGCCGATTTCCTTCCCAATCCTTCCCTAACCCGAGCTTGCGCTCCGTCTCTAATGACCTCGTTGTCGACGGGAAGTTAAACACTAACCACCACCACCACCACCACCACCACCACCACCACCACCACCACCACCACCACCACCACCATCTTCCCTGTTATAGTCCCTATGCTCTTGACATCACTGCGAAACGTACTGATCGTCGGGAGAAGACACCACCCCCCTGCCGTCGCCGTGCCACTGTGCAGCGAACATACACTACTGGCCATTAAAATAGCTACACCACGAAGTTGACGTGCTAAAGACGCGAAATTTAACAGACAGCAAGAAGATACTGTGATATGCAAATGATTAGCTTTTTAGAGCATTCACACAAGGTTGGCGTCGGTGGCGTCACCTACAACATGCTGACAAGAGGGAAGTTTCCAACCGATTTCTCATACACAACCAGCAATTGACCGGCGTTGTCTGGTGAAACGTTGTTGTGATGCCTCGTGTAAGGAGGAGAAATGCGTTCCATCACGTTTCCGACTTTCATAAAGGTCGGATTGTAGCCTATCGCGATGTTGATTTATAGTATCGCGACGTTGCTGCCCGCGTTGATCGAGATCCAATGACTCTTAGCAGAATATGGAATCAGTGGATTCGGGAGGGTAACACGGAACGCAGAGCTGGATCCCAACGGCCTCGTATCATTAGCAGTCGAGATGACAGGCATCTTATCCACATGGCTGTAACGGATCGTGCAGCCACATCTCGGTCACTGAGTCTACAGATGGAGACGTTTGTAAGACAACAACCATCTGCACGAACAGTTCGACGGCGTTTGCAGCTGCATGAACTATCAGCTCGGAGACCATGGCTGCGGTTACCCTTGAAGCTGCATCACAGACAGGAACGCCGGCGATGGTGTACTCCACGACGAACCTGGTTGCACGAATGGAAAAACGTCATTTTTTCGGATGAATGCAGGTTCTGTTTACAGCATCATTATGGTCGCATCCGTGTTTGGCGACATCGCGGTGAACGCACATTGGAAGGGTGTATTCGTCATCGCCAGACTGGCGTATCACCCGGTGTGATGATATGGGGTGCCATTGGTTCCAAGTCTCGGTCACCTCTTGTTCGCATTGACGCCACTTTGAACAGTGGACGTTACATTTCAGATGTAGCGCTAACCTTCGTTCGATCACTGCGAAACCCTACATCTCCGCAGGATAATGCACGACCGCATGTTGCAGGTCCGGTACGGCCCTTTCTGGATACAAAAGAATGTTCGACTGCTGCCCTGGCCAGCACATTCTCCAGATCTCTCACCAATTGAAAACGTTTGGTCAGTGGTGGCGAGCAACTGGCTCGTCACAATACGCGAGTCTCTTGATGAACTGTGGTATCATGTTGAAGCTGCATGGGCAGCTGCACCTGTACACGCCATCCAAGCTCTGCTTGACTCAATGCCCAGGCGTATAAAGGTCGTTATTACTGCGAGAGGTGGTTGTTCTGGGTACTGATTTCTCAGGATCTATGCATCCAAACTGCGTGAAAATGTAATCACATGTCAGTTCTAGTATAATATATTTGTTTCATGAATGCCCGTTTATCATTTGCATTTGTTCTTGGTGTAGTAATTTTAATAGCCAGTAGTGTAGTATCCTTTGCAGTCCTGTTAAACGTGGATTCAATTGCACCCGCTGTTTGAGGTGTGCCTCTTCGTGCTGGTTGCACACTGTAGCGGTCATCTGCTGCTGTAGTTGACCGTAGATAGCCACCTTCTTTCCTTTTAGCAGTGCTGTCTTTGGTTCCGACAGTTCCCCTTGACACATGAAGGAATGCTGTGAGAAACACCAGCCTCCTCGGCTACTCTCGTAACACATTGTCTTTCTTCCAGTTTCTCTATAATTCTTCCCATTATGAAGTTATCCAGATGATGTATCTGCCTTATCATGTAATTAAGAACTCCATCACAGTGCACCGTAACTGCTCGATGATTGACACAAACTGTCTTTTCCGTTCCTTCAAATCTTCATGTTGTGGAGCTATTTGGCAGTTTAGTCTATCTCATATCACGCAATGTGTCGTCCAACTTTCTATGCACGATGGGGGTGACTTCTCACAATATGCATGCGCCGTTTCATTCATTTCCAACGAGTAGTTTCTATGTTCTTTTACTCTGCCTAGCTCGTCCTTCAGTTTTGCAGAGCAGTGTAATTCATGTCAATATTGCGCAACCATGACTTCTTTAAACTGATTCTTTACTGTTGCTCACACATGTCAGCACGTACCTTCTATGGAAACGGAATTATTACATACTCCCTGAAGTCTGAAGGTATTTCGCCTGTGTCATATGTCTTGCGCAATAGGTGTATTTTTGTCATGGCTGCCTCTCCCAACCAAGTCACTAGCCGTCAGAGAATGTTGTATATTCGCCGTATACTCTTAGAGGAAGCTTTTGACAATGTTGAGTGGAATACTCTTTCAAATTCTGAAGATGGCAGGGGTAAAATACAGGGAGCGAAAGGCTACTTACAATTTGTACAGAAAACAGATGGCAGTAATAAGAGTCGAGGGGCATGAAAGGGAAACAATGGTTGGGAAGGGAGTGAGAAAGGGTTGTAGCCTATCCCAGATGTTATTCAATCTCTATATTGAGCAAGCAGTAAAGGAAACAAAAGATAAATACGGAACAGGTATTAAAAGCTATGGAGAAGAAATAAAAACTTTAAGGTTCGCCGATGACATTGTAATTCTGTCAGAGACAGCAAAGGACCTAGAATATCAGTTGAACGGAATGGAAAGTGTCTTGAAACGAAAAAAAATGGTTCAACTGGCTCTGAGCACTATGGGACTTAACATCTGAGGTCATCAGTCCCCTAGAACTTAGAACTACTTAAACCTTACTAACCTAAGGACATGACACACATCCATGCCCGAGGCAGGATTCGAACCTGCGACCGTAGCAGTCGAGCGGTTCCGGACTGAATCGCCTAGAACCGCTCGGCCACCGTGTCTGGCTCTTGAAATGAGGATATAAGATGACCATCAACAAAAGCAAAACGAGGATAATGAAATGTAGTCGAATTCGGGTGATGCTGAGGGAATTAGATTAGGAAATGAGACACTTAAAGTAGTAGAGGAGTTTTGCTATTTGGGGAGCAAAATGACTGATGATGGTCGAAGTAGGGAGGATATAAAATGTAGACTGGCAATGGCAAGGAAAGCGTTTCTGAAGAAGAGAAATTAGTTAACATCGAGTATAGATTTAAGTGTCAGGAAGCCATTTCTGAAAGTATTTGTATGGAGTGTAGCCATGTATGGAAGTGAAACATGGACGATAAATAGTTTAGGCAAGAAAGGAATAGAACCTTTCGAAATGTGGTGCTGCAGAAGAATGCTGAAGACTAGATGGGTAGATCACATAAGTATTGAGGAGGTATTGAATAGAATTGGAGAGAAGAGACTAGAAGAAGGGATTGGTTGCTAGGACATATTCTGAGGCATCAAGGGATCACCAATTTAGTACTGGAGGGCATTTGGAGGGTACAAATCGTAGAGGGAGACCAAGGGATGAGTGCGCTAAACAGATGCAGAAGGCTGTAGGTTGCAGTAGGTACTGGGAGATGAAGAATCTTGCACAGGATAGAGTAGCATGGAGAGCTGCGTCAAACCAGTCTTTGGACTGAAGATGTTTCTTAAACCAAATTTTAGTGATGGTTAAATTATGGCTTCTGCAGAATTCTTCTAGGCCATCTCTCTCTCGTTCCTTTCCGCCAGTTCATGTTTTCCTCTTAGTTTTCCTACTACTGATTTCTAGTCGCCTATCAAAATTAAATTTTCATTTCCTTTACTTTATGACTTTATTTAATCACACGTTGTTTCAATTTCTTCGTCTGTGGAGCTA
Organism: Schistocerca gregaria; assembly: GCF_023897955.1. Lineage (NCBI taxonomy): Eukaryota > Metazoa > Arthropoda > Insecta > Orthoptera > Acrididae > Schistocerca > Schistocerca gregaria. The sequence continues at coordinate 543,123,217 of NC_064925.1, forward strand.
ATTTGCATGTACGAGACTTGTACTACTGTGTCGGGTGTTAGCGTCGTGTCCATCTTGCCTATAATAATGCACTCACAATGCAGTTCTAGTTGTTAAACCGAATCCCTATTTTCTTGAACGAGATTTTCACTCTGCAGAGGAGTGTGCGCTGATATGAAACTTCCTGGCAGATTAAAACTGTGTGCCGGACCGAGACTCTAACTCGGAACCTTTGCCTTTCGCGGGCAAAGGTCCCGAGTTCGAGTCTCGGTCCGGCACACAGTTTTGATCTGCCAGGAAGTTTCCCTATTTTCTTCTTGATTATTATGCCTACTCGTGCATTACCCCTACCAGATTTTGTGTCGATAACCCTATACTGGTCTGGCCAGGAGTCCTATTCTTCCTGCCTCCACAACTCGCTACTTCAACCTATCCATTTCCCTTTTTCAATTTTCTAATCTACCTACCAGAAAAAGGAATCTCGTTCAACACTCCACCCCGTAGAATGCCAGGTTTCTTTTTCCTAAAGACACATCCTCCTCAGGAGTACCCACTTTCAAACCCAAAGTGGGGCTACTTCCCCTTCAGAATAATTTCCCCAAGGGGATTCCATTATCATTAAGCCGTACAGTAGAGCTACATGCCTCGTGAAGAAAATTAACAACTGTAATTTCCCTTTGCTTTCAGCCCTTATCAGTACCAGCACAGCAAGGCCGTATTGGCTAATCTGACAAGGCCAGAACAGTCAGTCATAGAGACTGTTGTATGTGAATCTAATATAAAGATTGCTGCCCTTCTTCAGGAACCTTATATGTGTCCGGCCTCTCCATAGGTACCCCTCTGTCGTGGACAGTACGGCTATTTGTATCGTTGAGACACGAAAGCTTCTTCGGCAAGTGCCATTCTTTATGGGGGAGGAGTGGGGGGGGGGGGACGAGAATCTGGCTGATTGCTCACTTAAGTTTAGTTAGATTGTACCCCTCTATTTATCTGTACGCCAGTTATTTATTTATGTTAGTTTTGTATGGTTATGAATATATTATTTTGTGTACTTAGTATTACACTACTGGACATCAAAATTGCTACACCGCGAAGGTGACGTGCTACAGACGCGAAATTTAACCGACAGGTAGAATATGCTGTGATATGCAAATGATTAGCTTTTCAGAGCATTCACACAAGGTTGGCGCCGGTGGCGACACCTACAGCGTGCTCACATGAGGAAAGTTTCCAACCGATTTCTCATACACAAACAGCAGGTGACCGGCGTTGCCTGGTGAAACGTTGTTGTGATGACTCGTGTAAGGACATGTGCGTGCCATCACGTTTCCGACTTTGATAAAGGTCGGATGTAGCCTATCGCGATTGCGGTTTATCGTAAGACGACATTGCTGCTCGCGTTGGTCGAGATCCAATGACTGTTAGCAGAATATGGAATCGGTGGGTTCAAGAGAGTAATACGGAACGCCGTGCTGGATCCCAACGGCCCTGTATCACTAGCAGTCGAGATGACAGACATCTTATCCGCATGGCCGTAACGGATCGTGCACCCACTTCTCGATCCCTAAGCCAACAGATGGGGATGTTTGCAAGGCAACAACAATCTCAACGAACAGTTCGACGACGTTTGCAGCAGCATGGATTATCAGCTCGGAGACAATGGCTGTGGTTACCCTTAACGCTGCATCACAAACAGGAGCGCCTGCGATGGTGTACTCAACGACGAACCTGGGTGCACGAATGGAAAAACGTCATTTTTTCGGATGAATCCGGGTTCTGTTTACAGCATCATGATGGTCACATCCGTGTTTGGCGACATCGCGGTGAACGCACATTGGAAGGGTGTATTCGTCATGGCCATACTGGCGTATCACCCGGCGTGATGGTATGGGGTGCCATTGATTACACGTCTCGGTCACTTCTTGTTCGCATTGACGGCACTTTGAACAGTGGTCGTTACATTTCAGATGTGTTACGACCCGTGGCTCTACCCTTCATTCGATCCCTGTGAAACTCTACATTTCAGTAGGATAATGCTCGACTGCATATTGCAGGTCCTGTACGGGCCTTTCTGGATACAGAAAATGTTGGACTGCTGCCCTGGCCAGCACATTCTCCAGATCTCTCACCAATTGAAAACATCTGGTCAATGGTAGCCGAGCAACTGGCTCGTCACAATACGCCAGTCACTGCTCTTGATGAACTGTGGTATCGTGTTGAAGCTGCATGGGCAGCTGTACCTGTACACTCCATCCCAGCTCTGTTTGACTCAATGCCCAGGCGTATCAAGGCCGTTATTACGGCCAGAGCTGGTTGTTCTGTGTACTCATTTCTCAGGATCTATGCACCCAAATTGCGTGAAAATGTAATCACATGTCAGTTCTAGTATAATATATTTGTCCAATGAATACCCGTTCATTATCTTGGTGTAGCAATTTTAATGGCCATTAGTGTAGTAGTTAATTTCTTTGGTAATTGTAAATTCTTTGCTTTACACGTTTTTAGCGTTATGGACAATAACATAGTTTCAGACAGTGGGCTAATAACCCAATCAATAGATTCCAGAATTAAATAATTGATGAAACGAGTGGAAAATGCATCTGACAACCCATAGCAGAGACTCCCGGTGTAATGAGAGTGAACTTTAATGCGTAGTAATTTTGTAAGTGGTAATTACTGACGTTATGCTGCCACACAATCTGTAACAATGACTTCATTGTCGATGGGACATCAAAACACGATCCTATAGTCTTTATCGTAGTTGTCTACACTACTCTGCATAAGACATTACAGATACGCTTAATAACATGCCTGAAAACATTTAACTAAAATGTTTATTATACAGTAGGTTGATCGAGAGCTTCCAATATGATGACCTACTGGTTCCCCACCACTTAATATCTTAGATTATGGGTTTGGGATCGAGACAAATTCGTAGTGTTTGCGACCTGTGTTAATATTGAAACATTTCTGTTAGCACATTCGCAACTAACATTGGTTTATTTGTTCTTTTAAATGAAAATCCCCTTTCCTTGGTGCACTGTATTTTATTTCTCCGAGACGCATTTTGCCTTTTTCACTTTAAGGCATCATCAGTAGAACAGTTCTTCGCCCTTTTGGTTAGCATCTGCGTTTCCTCTCATCTGGTCACATGCTGGAGGTCGCACTACAGCTCTGTTTACAAAACATAAGCACATTTTTATGATCTGAACATTTTTGCTTCCCATTTTCACCCTGTTTGCCCTTATTGTGCATCACAACAATCAATTTTCTATCACCAATTATACATAGTTGGTCGAAAACTGTGATTTCAAGACGTAATTATTCTGAGTTCACTGAAAGGACAAACAAGATGAGAAATGGGAAGAAAAATGTCGGATCATAAAAACACGCTTATGTTTCGTAAATAAAACTGTAGTGTGATCTCCAGCATGTGACCAGAAGAAATGAAACGCAGATGTCAACCAATAACGCGAAGAACTAACCCACTACTGATGGCTTAAAGTGAAAAAGGCGGCCGGCTGGAGTGGCCGAGCGGTTCTACGCGCTACAGTCTGGAACCGTGCGACCGCTACGGTCACAGGTTTGAATCCTGCCTCGGGCATGGATGATGTGTGTGGTGTCCTTAGGTTAGTTAGGTTTAAGTAGTTCTACGTTCTAGGGGACTGATGACCTCAGAAATTAAGTCCCATAGTGCTCAGAGCCTTTTTTTTTTAGGCGAAACGCGTCTGGGAGAAATAAAATACAGTGCAGCAAAGAAAAGCGGTTTTTATTAAAACAAATATTTCTGTGCTTGTTCCGGAAGAGGCCTCCAAACAAACACGTTTAACATGGGTTTAGTTAAAAAGTTAGTGGTACTACAAGATATTGGGATACATCACGAGTTGCAAGACTCAGAATCACATCCAGGGTCTCCGATGATGCCAAGTTCTCAGATATCGGTAACCAAGTTACTGAACTCTTTTTATTTAAGACTCTGTATGTGAGAGGATTATCTCGTCATCCGACTCAGGCATCTTCGGAAGGGAAGGGCTCTTATGCTTACGTTAAAAGACACACTGCTGACTCACCTGGAATGCTGCACTGCTGATTCCCACAGCTATGAGAATTGTCGTCTCTGTTTTGAACCAAGCTTCTAACTGCAGATAGCAGCCCTGAAAGGAAAGAGAAGATGAATCATTTAATTCCTTGTTGCACTAATAATAATAATAATAAAATCAGTCTTCACGAAGCTATCCTAAAGAGAAGTTCTATTCAAAAATCTGCTCTGACAAGCAAAGAGGTCAAAATAAAGAGGAGATTGGAGATTGCAGGCAGCACGTTGTGATGTTCGCCGAGAGTCTCCGCTCTTCTAACAATGGGAATACAAGTAAGACAGAAGTTATGGACTGAATGATTACTTGTTACCTTCGATTCACGTTTCTGTACAAAGCACCCTACGTGGGAAACACAGACCCAGCCTGTGCGATAAATCTTAGTAGTCATTGACTGACATTTGAGCATTTCTCCATTCCTCTTTCCACTTTCCTCTTTACCCGATTACGCTTAATCTTTGGACTAGAGAAAAGCTAATGAAGTAACTTGTACGGGATGTGGCTGAAAGAATACGGTTCTATTTCCATTCTTATTTACGAGAGTTGAATGGTAGGTAATGCCTTCATCGACCCCGCGGCCTGCAGCTTGCAGTAACTGACGACTTTTCAGAATTATTTTCACTGAATTACCTATGAATTTTCTGTTATCTCGGCGGGTCGAAACACTTCTTATTACTTTTAAATATTTCCTTTCCTAAAGTCAACTTTCTGTCCGCACACACTTGGGCTGCACCCCGACCACACTTGACCACATGTCAGCGACTGACCGACAGTCTCTCTCCAGTGATGAAATTTCTAGAATTTCAGTGATATCGCAGCCGCCGAAAATAAGGTGCTAATATCAGTTATCAATAAGAGTATTGACAATGGCACCTTGCAAGCTGTTACGGAGAGTTTCCACCCCCAGTTTCCCAAACCAGGTCCTCCCCACTGCTCGGATTTCTTAATAATCGCGAACTCAGATTTCATATGAAGTCATAATGTTGTCGGAAAAAACTTGAGTTTCAGTTTCATTCAACGCCGGGTAGCCGCGCGATCTTGGCGTCTTGCCACGATTCCCGCGGCTCACCCAGTCGGAGGTACGAATCCTCCCTTGGGCATGGGTGTGTGTGTTGTCCTTAGCGTCAGTTAGTTTAAGTTAGATTAAGTGGTGCGCAAGTCTAGGGACCGATGACCTTAGCAGTTTGGTCCCATAGGAACTCATAACAAATTAAAAATAATAATAATGTTCACCCCCGGTAGCTGAGTGGTCAGTGCGGAAGAACGTCAGTCAGAAGGGCCCGGGTTCGATGTCCGGCTGGGTCGGAGATTTTCTCCGCTCAGGGACTGGGTGTTGTGTTGTCCTAACCATCATCATTTCACCCCAATCGACGCAGAAGTCGCCGAAGTGGCGCCAAATCAAACGACTTGCACCCGGCGAACGGTCTACCCGACGGGAGGCTCTAGTCACATGACATTTACATTTTTATTCAGTTTGATAATGCAAGCAATATTACTGAAAATTTCAAGTGTGCGAGTCTTTATCTTAGGTGTGAACATCTGCGGAACCCACTAAACACAAATTTTCCGATAGTCAAGTAAAGCAATAAGGAGAGACACATTGTTTCTCAAACGCCGATTGTGCCACAATTTTCTGTTGACTTTCCTTTTGCAGTTCATCGACTTTCGTCCAACTCCTTGTTTAGCACACAATTTCAGTTTACCACTTTCGCCAGCTTTATATCCGTTTTCCTATTCTTTCACAGCGCTAACAGCAACATATCAGCCATTTCCGTAAGCAGCTTTCCTTCTACGGTAAACTTCAACTGGAGCAAGACTGTTATCTTTTAGGAATTCAATGACAGTACGTTGCTTCAATCGCTGTGAGGAGCTTCCCTCAAACTATCCGACTGCGGCTGTCATACTAACCTCAACGATAGCTTGCGGCCAGCTGATGTTCTAACAAAGACTCCGCACGATGTGCTGAAACAATGACGTGCCAGTGCTGCCAGCTATTGAGGAATATGGGACGTACAGGCGTTACTTATTATTAATTCCCCCCTCCGTCCCTTCCCAGTTTCAAACGTGATAGTTGGTGGTAGACGTTTACAACTTTATCTTTCGCTGCGAGTGTGCTCCTATAGTGTGGTACAAAGACTAGGTGAAAAAGAAAGTGAAAGGATTGTACGGTCATTATTCGGCAGGGTTGTTCGGCCTCCTGGTCTAAATATTTCTGTCTGAGACCATTTCGGTGATTTTTCTGTCGATGAACATGCGATGAAATAATTAGTGTGCTATCGATAGCTACGATGCCACGGCTAGGTAAAAGTTCTTAGGTTGTCACTACGACACCGACAGCGCCCTCTAGCCGGTGCTGATCAACTCTACGAGCCCCGCTCCAGATTCAACCCATTTGATTCAGTTGACGACCAAGCACCATTGTTTCTATTTCATAGTGGCGAGCCACTGCAGATTTTGCCTTTGTAACTACTAGCCGTTGTTAGATTTGATTAATTTACAGCTTAGCACCTACGTGCTCATCTCAGCCAATGTTAAGTATTATCAGTTGTATACGTTCATACACCAGTAAACTTGTAAAATCTACCAGCAGTATCAAAGCATTTCACATTTTCCTGCTCCTACTCACTTCCTACATTCGGCCTACCCTTCAGTTTACAGGAGTAGACCCAAGCGCCGCCTACCTGGCGGGGTACAAAAGTAGGACAACAGAAGCAGTCACACCGCGTGCGAATAAAATCACTGACCGACCGGGAACTGAAGCTGGAACCCTGCAATCAAGAGGCAGCGACACTAACCACTTTCAGTTTTCCTTTCGTAATATCGTTGTATTTGTGATTTTTTCGTCATCAGTTCCAAGCAGATGCCGCATGACACTTTTGTTCAAATGTGTGTGAAATGTTATGGGACTTAACTGCTAAGGTCATCAGTCCCTAAGCTTACACACTACTTAACCTATATTATTCCAAGGACAAACACACACACCCATGCCCGAGGGAGGACTCGAACCTCCAGCGGGACCAGCCGCACAGTCTATGACTGCAGCATGACATTGTTCAAACGCCAACTACACTCAGTTTGCTTATTACACAGGGTCGCAAGTCCGCTGAGCGAACACACTGAGCTACCGTGCCGGCTCTCCACTTGACCATAAGAGTCGGACCGTGTACGTGGATGTGGTGTCTGTTTGCAATGTAGCTGCGTAAACTGTAGTTCAGGTGAAACTCACATTTAGCCACAAATACCATTAAGGAATAAGGGTACTTGGAAAGCGTCATAAGAACACCCAGATCTTTGATGCGACGTCTTTGGGATGATCTGCCGGCAACTCGTGGTCTCGTGGTTAGGGTTGCTGATTCTCGATAACGGGGCCCCGTGTTAGACTCCTGTCCGGGTCGGAGATTTTCTCGGCACCGGATGGTGTGTGTGAGTTGTTTTCATCATTTCATCAGCATCAACGTAAAGGTCGTCGAAGTGTCGTCAAATAAAAAGACATCCACTAGGCGGCCGAACACCTCAGCTGGAGTCTCCTAGTTAGTAATGTCACACGCACATTTCATTTCGCGGGATGAGCTACTACGTTCTTTACAAACAACCTTATTGCACACGTTGAGAGAATTTATAGGTAATTTACTTGGAGTGCGTTACACCGGAAGGTCCCCTGTGTGTTGCTGTAGCAGGTGGCAGCGAGATGCCGTAAGTGGCAGTGAGGGGCGAGGAGAAGTGAGCTGGACACTCACCCTGCTGTGCCTGGCCCCCGACGCGTCGTTATTGTCCTGGCACGCTCGCTCGTCCACCGGGTTCGGCGTCTGCCACGGTTCCTCCACCTGTGTGTACCAAAATAGACAGTCCTATGTTAAGACGATGAACAACACAGCAGCACAAGTGTGAAAGCATCAATAAAAATTGATTTTTGACAGTTCAAAAGTCTACGTAAGGCAACATTTATTTTATTTCGTGCATTTATTTCACTTGACAGTAGGGCCCTCAGGCCCCCTCTTACATCAATACAGAAATCTTCAGTGAATCAGTAATTTCAATATGTTTAGTACACTACAGGGCATTAAAATTGCTACACCACGAACGTGCTACAGACGCGAAATTTAACCGACAGGAAGACGATGCTGTGATATGCAAATGATTAGCTTTTCAGAGCATTCACACGAGGCTGGCACCGGTGGCGACACCTACAATATGCTCACATGAGAAAAGTTTCCAACCGATTTCTCATACACAAACAGCAGCTGACAGGCGTTGCGTGGTGAAACGTTGTTGTGATGCCTGGTGCATTGAGGAGAAATGCGTACCATCACGTTTCCAACTTTGATAAAGGTTGGATTGTAGCCTATCGCGATTGCGGATTACCTTATCGCGACATTGCTGCTCGCGTTGGTCGAGGTCCAAAGACTGTTAGCAGAATATGGAATCGGTGGGTTCAGGAGGGTAATACGAAACGCCGTGCTGGATCCCAACGGCCTCGTATCACTAGCAGTCGAGATGACAGGCATCTTTTCCGCATGGCTGTAACGCATCGTGCAGCCACTTCTCGATCCCTGACTCAACAGATGGGGACGTTTGCAAGACAACAACCATCTGCACGAACAGTTGGACGACGTTTGCAGCAGCATGGACTATCAGCTCGGAGACAATGGCTGTGGTTACCCTTGACGCTGCATCACAAACAGGAGCGCCTGCGATGGTGTACTCGACGACGAACCTGGGTGTACTAATATGAAAACGTCATTTTTTTGGATGAATCCGGGTTCTGTTTACAGCATCATGATGGTTACATCCGTGTTTGGCGACATCGCGGTGAACGCACATTGGAAGGGTGTATTCGTTATCGCCATACTGGCGTATCACCCGGCGTGATGGTATGGGGTGCCACTGGTTATACGTCTCGGTCACCTCTTGTTCCCACTGACCGCACTTTGAACAGTGGACGTTACATTTCAGATGCGTTGCGACCGGTGGCTCTACCCTTCATTCGATCCCTGCGAAACCCTACATTTTAGCAGGATAATGCACGACCGCATGTTGCAAGTCTTGTACAGGCCTTTCTGGATACGGAAAATGTTCGACTGCTGCCCTGGCCAGCACATTCTCCAGATCTCTCACTAACTGAAAACGTCTGGTGAACGATGGCCGAGCAACTGGCTCGTCACAAAACGCCAGTCACTACTCTTGATGAACTGTGGTATCGTGTTGAAGCTGCATGGGCAGCTGTACCTGTACACTCCGTCCGAGCTCTGTTTGACTCAATGCCCAGGCGTATCAAGACCGTTATTACGGCCAGAGGTGGTTGTTCTGGATACTGATTTGTCAGGATCTATGCATCCAAATTGCGTGAAAATGTAATCACATGGCAGTTCTAGAATAATATATTTGTCCAATGAATACCCGTTCATCATCTGCATTTCTTCTTGATGTAGCAATTTTAATGGGCAGTAGTGTACATTAACAATATGTAAAGGGCGATCAAAAAGTTTCCGTTCAAAACCCGTACAGTCCAGAATCAGTATGCCAATTAGGTAAAATAGCCTTGAGCATTGAGGCAATCGTCTCATATATATGCACCAGGTTGATAAAAACCGTGTCCTGATGCGTGAAGAATTTCTAACTGCCTGTTGCACATCCTCGTGCGACAGGAACCGTTGACCCTTTAAGGCCTTTTTATGACACCGAAGGCGTGATAAATGCGTGTAGAGAGATCAGACCTTTAGGACGGGTGCTAGAGTGTCTCCCACTTGAGTTGACGTAACTTCTGCCCTACGACATTTGCGACATGGTAACGTGCTTTATCATAACGCAGCAGCACCTATTGGAGCAGCATTCCACAATGGTGATCTTCGACAGACAAACTGGACCGTACACATTTTTCATTCTCCTTGATGTCAGCCCGTGTTGGTTCTTCGGCAATCAAAAAAAGAATAACAGCACGTTGGTTCTGTTTCGACACAAGGATAATGACGTCGCCATAGTTCGTATTTCCGCATTAACCGCACACACGTCCGAAAGACGAGAATGTCACACTAATCGATCGCCTACATGTCGGTGCTTATATACCCTTATCGGACTGACGTTACGGTGCATATACGCTGCAGCTACTCGCTCAAACGGAAGCTTTTTGAACTCCCCTTATAGGAGAATAATAGTGATCATGACAATAAAAATACGAGGCGTATTCCGATTAGGAGCGAAATGGAAACCACCGTGAAAATCCGATGGAACTTCGCACAGATGTGTTGGACAGTGTCTTTAGTGTGCCTGTCTATCGCTTCACGTCGTTGTGTTCAGTTCACAGCACAAAGTGATCACGTGGACATGACTGAAACAAGTGTCTCCCAGGAAATATGTGGATCTGGTGAGAGATTTCACCTGAAGTTATGCAGTCCACATAAAATAATATCTTCCGTTTCTTTCTTCAAAACAATTTTCAGCAGCATCCTGCAGGGGCAGTGAAGACGCCCCTGCAGCGTTTTCAATGGGAAGTGTCTGACCACCCATCATATAGGCCTTAATTGGCTCCCTCCGTTGTTCATCTCTGCTCACCTGCACCGCTGGCTGCAAAGACAAAATTTTGGCACAAACAATGAAAGGCAGGCCAGCGTAGAGAATTGGCGGAAAACACAGGCGGCTGCTTTCTGTGACGAGGGTACTGGAAGGTTTGTACAACGCCACGACTATTTACAGAGGTAGCTGGAAGGTGTGGCTAACTGTTGCGAATAAAAAAAATTATATTTTCACTGTGGTTTTCATTTCGCGACCGATCGGACCTTACTTTCCGAACAGCCCTCGTAGTATTCAATGTACTGTACGTAATTTAAGAAATGTCAGTCTTTTTAAAATTGTATTAAGCAGTTTCCTGATAAGCTGACGTTTTTGTCTAATGTGGGCATCGACATCTAATAGAAATATGTGGCAACACTATAGGAGAAATCACTGTGGAGAAGTAGTTGACACGTCAGAGTAGAGAGAAATAATAGGTTACGATTAATAGAGGAAACTAGAAACTGATGGGGATGAGAGAAGCATGAGCAGTTTATATTATGAGAAAGATACTGGCTCCCTGTTGGACAGAAGGAAGACTACTGCAGTATACTGAGAAGGAAACTACGCAAATAAGATAAAGTATTAAACTTTCCTTGTACGCAAAATAGTTTTGGATAAGACGCAGATTAAATAGTAATCTGTTCCAAGTTATATGTGAAGTAAATAACAAGGGGGAAAAAGTTTTTTCTTGCATTTGGTGCCAGTGCTGTTGCCCATATCGCCTCGACGGTAAAATTCGTCAGATGCCGATTGTGGCATTCGTGATCCTTACCGATGAGCGAAAACCTTCTGATCAACAGCTCGTTTGTCTACCTTTGGAACGAAATAAAGCGGTTATTCTGCGCGGCACGGATCCAGCAAGTGTTTATCAGGTTTTTGGGCGTATGTGGCATCAGATGTCTACCCACAAGTCTCACTATTTCCGTAAATTACCGCCGGTGGTTTGAAAGCGCGTTCCAGATGTGTTCCTTTGGGTTGAAATCGGACGAATTCTATGCTGAGACAGCTACTTCAGTTCTCTATCGTGCTCCTCAAACCACTGCAGCACAATTCCGGCCTTGTGACACGGACAGTTAGCTGAAAGATGCCATCGCCGTCGGGGAATACCTCTAGCATTAAGGGATGCAGGGGGTCAGCAGTCATGTTCAAGCATGTCACAGCCGTCACCGTGCCTTAAGCTACTGTAAGTAGGCTGTTTAGGTTTTTATGTTGGTAACGCAACGTAGCACTCTGTATGAAACCTCCCCTAAGATAAATTTAAGAATTACTCTGCTGGTAAACCCCTTACGTAATTTGATTTTCAAACAGCTGAGCAAAACTGAATGTACTCAGCTCTCTTTACTTACTCTGATCATCACTAAACTGACACACAATATTTTTAGCGCAACGCAATCTGATTTTCACTAATCCCTACAAAAGAATGGCCGTGACTAATAATAACCTATACCTTTCATGAATCAATTACCCCACAAAAATCTTCGTTATTCGAACTACTGCAATACAACGAGCGCCAATACCGCCAACTTAATAAAGGATTCTAACTATTAAAGGCACTAACTACTGATAGGCATAGTTAGCAAATGAATGATCTTGATAGAGAACAAACAATGTATTTACCTTAATAGTGTTCAAAAGTCATATATAGTTCTTTACATCCAGTTTCGTTTTACTGACGGACACACGTCCAGATCGTCCGCTCTCAAAACTCTGCCATCTCTCCCCCCACATCCACCACTGCTGGCGGCTCACCTCCAACTGCGCAACGCTACGCGCTAGAGTTGTGGCGATTCGTGAATGAGTCGTTCATTTGAACGACTCTGAATAAAGAATCGTAAGAATCGAATCGTGATACGGACGAATCGTCGTTCAAAAGAATCGTAAGAACGATTGCGTGTTTCCGAGTCGTGACGATTCCAAATTCCAACGATTCATCGATTCTTAGTACGCTATGCTTCGAAGGCAACTTCCGAATCATGCCGAGTCGTGCCGAATGATTACGACCGCCAGATGGCAGTCAAGAGGAGGGTGGGTGTGAACAAAGGAAGCTCGGAACGAACAAACGAAGTTCGTGGGCCGTGAAAACCAAGCTGGAATTTGGCGGTGGCTGACGGGAACGAGCGTAAAGGCATTTCCCATTTACTATCCCTATATAGCACACATGCGCGGATACGTATCATCCTACGTTTTTCTGTGCTCTTTCCAATTCCACAGCACCTTATATTTCATAATAAAGCAACTGTCAGCCCTCACACACCGCAAATTGAGCTTAGCTTTTGTTTCGTCGATATACAAAGCATAGGTATTTTGCTTTTAATTTGTTTGAGTACTTGCTTCTGCCACTACTATTTATGTGAGAAGACGACATACTTCTAAAGTGTAGGATACAATCGTATACAGCGACATTACTTCACTGCTAATTTGCTAATTCTATTAGTTACACCAGTGCTGCCACTAAATGGCTGTCGCACTAGAGCAATATTACAGAGCCTATATAGAGAAAATATAGGCTCTCTCACCAATACCTTTCGTGGCGGATCGCCGTGTAATACCGTCTTTAAACAAAAGCTTTTTAATTAATAATTTCAAGTTCGAGTTTTCGAATGTTCTCGTGTTCAGATTCATATTAAATTTTAGTGAACTAATGTCGCTGTATACGATTAAATCCTACTGTTTAGAAGTATGTCGTCTTCTCACGTAGCCGGCCGGAGTGGCCGTGCAGTTCTAGGCGCTACGGTCGCAGGTTCGGATCCTGCCTCGGGCATGGATGTGAGTGATGTCCTTAGGTTAGTTAGGTTTAATTAGTTCTACGTTCTAGGCCATTGATGACCTCAGAAGTTAAGTCGCACAGTGCTCAGAGCCATTTGAACCATTTTTTTTCTTCTCACGTAAATAGCAGTGACAGTGGCAAGTTCTCAGACAAATTAGAAGCAAAATAACTATGCTTTGTATTTAGAAGAAATGAAAGTTAAGCTAAATTTGCTGTGTGGGAGGGGTGTCAGCTGTGTTATGAATTACAAAGGTGATGTGGACTTGGATAGATATCTTAGCACAGAAAAACTTAGGATGATAGGAGCCAAACCACGTCAGCTTCACTCCTAGATTTTGTTACTATAAAACAGATGTCTGTAGTTAGATACGTTCAAGCCACACAACCAAACTGGCATACCACGTAATTTTGCAACACCTTTCGCACAAATCAACTCCTCCTTCCCGGCATACTGAAATAAAACAATAGATGCAATCAAATCAAACGTGACCTTTCATGAATTAAGGCATTACACGTATAAATCGAGAATCACACTTATAACGTCACATGCATGTTTACTCATAAATTAACTGTTTCTCGCATACCTTAACATGACACAGTTCGATTCTAACCCCACTGACAATTTTAGACATGTCCTGCCATCTGTGAGTAAGATGTAGAACTTTATAGATTCCGTAAGAATCGTGCCATCGCAGACTAGAATGAATCGTGAACGAATCGTAGGAATCGATTCGCAATGTGAGATTGAATCTTAGGAATCGAATCGGGAAAAGGAATCGTGTTGCCCAACTCTACTACTACGCGCTGTTCACATCCAACTGCCCAACACTACAATAGTGAATAATCCAACAATGCCAACCACCCACAGACTGCACACAGCACAGTAAGCGATTTTTCATACAGAGCGCTACGTTGCGTTACCAACATAAAAACCTAAACAGCCTACTTACAATACTATCGCCGTCCCCCTGGAAGCCCAGGTTGAAGCCCTCACAGCATAGATGTACGTTCCTGGCGCAATGCACGTTTTGAGCAGCTTTCAAATTCACCTGGATGACGGCCAAACCGGACATGACCGCCGACCTAGCGTAACAAGAAACGTCATTCCTTCGACCAGGCCACAAGTTTCCCTTTACCCAGAGTCCAGTCTTGCTCATCCCGTGCCACTGAAATCGTAACTGACGAAGTCGTTTCGTCAAAATGTGAACAGGTAGGTGTCGTCTGCTACGGAGTCTGGGTGTTGTGTTGTCCTAATCATCATCATTTCATCCCCATCGACGCGCAACTCTCCGAAGTGGCGTCAAATCGAAAGACTTGCACCAGGCGAAAGGTCAACCCGACGGGAGGCCCTAGTCACACGACATTTCATTGAACGGTGTGTTCCGACACACTTTTGCCTACACGTGTACCGTATTCTGTCGTCATACGTGCGGCAAATAGCCGATCGTTCTGCTTCAGGGAGCGGGCGACCCCTACGTTCTGTAATCAGTCGTGGACGTTCAACACCTTGTCGCCCGCTCGTGATTTCACCGTCCTTTAACCGCTTTCCATAGATGGCGGTGACAGCAGCAAGCAAAAAGTGGACCAGTTTCGCCGTTCCCGAGATGTGCGTCCGCAGGTGCTGGGCCACAACAATCTGCCGTTTGCCATAGCAGCACGTGCAAGTGGCCTTCTCTTAGCTAGAATGATTCCCCACTTGTCTTTGCTCAGCTTACACACCTTCCTTACCGTGTCAGCTGCCTGCAGTCCCACCGGGGTATTCAATCTCAAGGCAGGTAGTGGTCATAACGTTCTGGGACAATGTGGCTAAAATCGTCTGCTCAACAGGCTGTACAAGATGTGTTTATCCACCTATGACACCTTAGCTAGAAGAAATCGGTAATAAACAATCTGAAAACCGGTGGCAACGTATTGGACTTTAGAAATCTTTTAGTAAAAAAAATTGCACCGTAAATATTAATAAATTCATCCACGTATGTATTCTTTTGAGTAAGAATATTACAAAAAATTAAAAATTTTATTTACAAAACCACAGTAGAAAGCACATGTATATGTGGGTTTTTTGGAAGTAGCGAAAGGAAGAAAAGAAAAGTGTTATGCTCCGAAAATGTTTTAGTCGAGACTGTTAAGTCTCAAGATTAGACAACAATGGGAATGAAGAAATCAGAAAGTGGAAGGGAAGAGACTGGAAGCTATTGCGATGGAGAGGTAATATTACGATATGGCCATTTAGAACGAATGCATAGTAACAGGTAGCTGCAGAAATTGTGGAGGTGCACCCAAGAGGGAAGAACGAGACGGCTTCGACTGCCTAGATTACGAAAAAATGGGGACATTTTTTGGTAAGTTCCTATGGGACCAAACTGCTGAGGTCATCGGTCCATAAGCTTACACATTACTTAATCTAACTTAAGGTGACTTACGCTAAAGATAACACAGACGCCCATGCTCGTGGGAGGACTTGAACCTCCGACGGGGGGAGCCGCGGGAACCGTGGCAAGGCGTCGCGACAACTCGTCTACCCCGCGTGGCCTAGGTTATCGGTAACTGATGTCAAGCACGCTTTTCTCACCGAGAATATCTAAGAGGCCATTAGGAAGGCCGTAAACTATGGAGGCTGAGAAGCAAGACATGCTATTAGCTGTAAATATTTCGCAAATATACATAGAGTACGTCAAAACTCGACGGCACAACTTCAGGAATGGACTCCTAATAGGACAAAAAGAATGCGTCCGGAAATGCTTGATTCCAGATTTATTCGACCTTCGGTTGCTACAAACTGCACTGTACCTCTGAAACTCCAGCTGGTACAATCTGGGTGCATATCAAAGGAATGTTCAAAGTGACCTCCCCTTTTCTGAGTGCAGGCCTTCGTTCGTTGCCTCATTGAATTCCGTGCACGATCAAAAATGCCTCGTGTTTGAAAGTTTGCCGCAGTACGTACATGGAGAGACGGTTCTCCCACAACAGTAATCGAAAACACGAAAGATTCTTCGTGTCCCCACAGGTGAAATGCCAGGGGGTTTAAGTCAGGCGAACAGGGTGGCCAAGTAATCGGTCCACCTCTGCCTATCCAGTACTCATTGAATGTGCATTCAGGTGCATCCGGGCAAGCAGACTGAAATGAATTTAAGTACAACTTTCGTGAAATATAGTTGTCAACGGGTTGCCAGTGGCATGTCTTCTAAGTACTCAGGCAACATAGTACGCAAGAAATTTCCGTAGTTCTGCCCATTAAGTCTCCCTGGAAGACGTAGGTTCCAAACAAGAAATCGTCAACAGTTGCTGGCCAGATGTTGACGGACAATCTGTGTTTGTGAGACGATTGGATGTTTCCATGGCGATTTGTGTCCGCACAAACGTGCTGGATTCCGTACCTTGTCAAAGTCGCCTCTCTGCGAATAAAGCAACAGCTGCAAAGGTCAGCGACAAAACACATTGCTACAGGAACCATTAGCAGAACGCCATCCCTGGGGGAAAATCCGCAGAAGCCAAGGCTTGCACACGTTGCAGATGTTACGGATACAGCACGTTTTCACATAAATATCTCCAGATCATCGAGTGCGGCACATTCCCGTGCAAGCTTAACCAAAAATGGTTCAAATGGCTCTGAGCACTGCGGGACTGAACATTTGAGGTCATCAGTCGCCTAGAACTTAGAAGTACTTAAACCTAACTAATCTAACGACATGCCACACATCCACGTCTGAGGCAGTAGCGGTCGTGCGGTTCCAGACTAAAGAGCCAGAACCGCTCGGCCACACCGGCCGGACAAGCATAACCGCCTTGTGCTGACTTCAGGACATTCCTCCAATCTCGAGTAGGCCTTCCTCATCCTCTCGTGTTGCAGGTGTTGGCCGACCCCCTGTGGACGAGTGAAATCCTTGTATTCACAGACAAGCCGAAGAATTACTTCAAATATCTTTCGGTGTGGTAATCTGTGCAATGGTTAGTGCCCTCGTACAAGTGACGTGCCTGCAGTACATTGCCACTCGCTAAACCTTACATGTTATTCATTGTCGCGAGCTCTTGGTTTGTGTAAATTTCCAGACTGCAAACTCAGGGCACAGGCAATTAGAAAGTACCACATGCATTCCTTCTATAATCGTTACGGATACGTGTTAACGTTCCTTGTCACTTCAGAGGAGAATGCACACAACTACTTACCACGATATGCCATCAGCTACCAATTTAGCTTGCGCACGCCGACTTCACATGCTCATTTTGAAGGATAGTCAGGCCCATATCACACTGATTAATTACTTAAATACTTTTGTAACAGTTTTAACCGGTATCGTATATTTTTCTCTAGCGAACAGCACTTGTCAGCACGCACTGCGTAACAGTAGCCTGCTCGAGTAACTATGCATTTACGAACCCATGTTGACGTAGCCTTATTTATTTATTTTTATGTGAGGGATACACTGCTGAGGTTCTGCCGTCGAGTTTCGAAAAACCCTTTATATTGATAAATTTCTGCACTCTCACTCGGATTTCTTATAACAGTGTTAGAGATTCCGGTAACTTCGTGAGCTTTTGGGCACCAGTCACTCTTAGTACACTTACTATTCGAGTTGTAAATTTCAACACGTTGTGTCACCTGTAAGACTTCCCCCAACATTATCATCATTTAATGATGGTATCAAGCATTCATAGAACACCTGGCTTTAGCAGGTATTACAGGGTAAAGATTCTGCAGTGAAATCAATATTCCAGACCTCCGACGCAATTACGTGCATATAAACTTTTCAGAAACTTAAACTAATAACGGAAACAAGATACCTGCAATCTAAGTACATATTCGTAATGTGCAAAGATAAAGGAAGCGACTGATACATCTTACAAGTTCATTATACCCGCTTCATTTCTATGTAGTCTTCCGAGTCCGGCGTCATGATTATTAAATTTCTTCTGCTTGTTTTACCACATCATTGTATAAAATACTGTAATTATAAACCTAAAAAGAACGTTTCGACCGCATTACAACGGCCTCCCTCGGGCCAAGACTGGTTTAGGTGGATGAAAGAAGGCTCTATTTATTACAGATTATCGGTGTCAAGACATAATATTTTTGAAACTTTATTGGCCATAGAATATAACAGGCTAGTCATGAAGGAAGGAGGAAGGTAGGAAAGAAGCTAGCTGGCTTGTCAGTGACTGCGTACAGTTTGAAAGTCTGCGGGCGGAGCTGCACTGACAGTTTCCCTACAGCTAGCTGTCTGGTCCGTGCGGCGGCGTCAGTGTCCAGTGAGGGCTTCCCGACGACAGCTCGCGGCCCGTTGGACTGGGACAGCCGGCAGCCAGGACGTCGGAAGGTTGTAGCCGCCCTCTCTGCTCAAGTTGTCAGGCTGCTTAATAACTTCAATAGCCTCTCGAGATATGACGCATTGACACTGATTGTCTGCAATAAACAGAGTCGCCTTTCCGCCACCAAAACCAGTCTAGGCCCGAGGGAAGCCGTTGTGATACGGTCAAAACGTTGCTTTTTAAGTTCGTAATTATAGCATTTTATACAACGGTGCTCTACAACATCCAGAAGAATTTTACTAATCACAACATTTTTCATAATTTCATAAAACATAGTGACCTCTAAGTTGTAATATCGGTGACTGGCAGTTGGGGCCACGAGCTCTTCGCACCTATTACACATAAGACTCCTTAGGAAAACTGTGTGGCGATTCAGGATTTATTATACACTGAGAATATTTTGTTTAACAGTCTGCGAAGGTATATGTAGACTTACTCAGCTGTTCTCTCTTGTAAGAGATGCCGTCTCCTTTTTAGACTGAGCGATGTGCCGCAGTGGTTAGCACCGGACTCGCATTCTAGAGGACGACTGTTCAAACCCGCGTCCGGCCATCCTGATTTAGGCTTTCCGTGATTTCCCTAAATCGCTTCAGGCAAATGCCGGGATGGTCCTTTGAAGGGCACGGCCGACTTTTTTCACCATCACTCCCTAATCCGATGGGACTTATGACCACGCTGTTTGGTCCTCTCCCCTTAATCGACTAACGAACCAATCAGTTTTAGTGAAGTATCTTAAGCACTGGTGGTCCGTTATTAATGTTAGATACTACGGGTCAGTTTTGTAAAGTGTTATGACAGGATGTGTTATAGCTAAGAGTTAAATGTAAAGTTTGCAACACTTAACCATTTAGTAATGACTATGTTGTGTTGATAGTATACTGAGCAGTGAAGATTCATCAATAAATATCGAATGACGTCTATAATGCGAATACATTTCAACCGATAACTCCTTGCACCACTGTATTTAGCGTTCGAAGTCTTTGTTAGTTCGTTACCTCAACCTCTGGACGACATCAACCGCAGCCAACGAACACTTATTTCCGTATGAGCTGGGGAAAGACCATGTTTTCATCTGTAACATAACGAAGGCATACGACACCGTAATCAGGCAGAAGACTCTTCCGAGGAGCAATATGACATTGGAAATGAAGTCCCATGCTTCTTGACAGAGCGTAGAGGCACGATGCGGGAGATCCGCACCGCCGTGCTATGCAGGGGCGTAATGGGGGTTTCCTCCGTTGCCTTCCTCCAACCGTACTGGGGATGAGTGATGGTGGTGAAGACGAAACAACACCCACTCATCTCGGGGCAGGTGAGAATTTCTGACCCCGCCGGCAATCGAACCCGGGAAGCGAGAACGCTACCGCAAGACCACAAGCTGCGGACCGATGTGACATTAGTTATTCGTGAAAGCTAGGGACACGCATGTTTCCTTGCGCATCTCAATGGAACTGGAGTGACAGAATCTTCCACATGCAGCGAACATCAAGTGGACGATGGATGTTGTTGTTGTTGTCTTCAGTCCTGAGACTGGTTTGATGCAGCTCTCCATGCTACTCTATCCTGTGCAAGCTTCTTCATCTCCCAGTACCTACTGCAACTTACATCCTTCTGAATCTGCTTAGTGTATTCATCTCTCGGTCTCCCTCTACGATTTTTACCCTCCACGCTGCCCTCTAACGCTAAATTTGTGATCCCATGATGCCTCAAAACATGTCCTACCAACCGATCCCTTCTTCTAGTCAAGTTGTGCCACAAACTTCTCTTCTCCCCACTCCTATTCAATACCTCCTCATTAGTTACGTGATCTATCCACCTTATCTTCAGTATTCTTCTGTAGCACCACATTTCGAAAGCTTCTATTCTCTTCTTGTCCAAACTAGTTATCGTCCATGTTTCACTTCCATACATGGCTACACTCCAAACAAATACTTTCAGAAACGACTTCCTGATACATAAATCTATATTCGATGTTAACAAATTTCTCTTCTTCAGAAACGCTTTCCTTGCTATTGCCAGTCTACATTTTATATCCTCTCTACTTCGACCATCATCAGTTATTTGACTTCCTAAATAGCAAAACTCCTTTACTACTTTAAGTGTCTCATTTCCTAATCTAATTCCCTCAGCATCACCCGATTTAATTTGACTACATTCCATTATCCTCGTTTTGCTTTTGTTGATGTTCATCTTATATCCTCCTTTCAAGACACTCTCCATTCCGTTCAACTGCTCTTCCAAGTCCTTTGCCGTCTCTGACAGAATTACAATGTCATCGGCGAACCTCAAAGTTTTTACTTCGTCTCCATGAATTTTAATACCTACTCCAAATTTTTCTTTTGTTCCCTTTACTGCTTGCTCAATATACAGATTGAATAACATCGGGGAGAGGCTACAACCCTGTCTCACTCCTTTCCCAACCACTGCTTCCCTTTCATGCCCCTCGACTTTTATGACTGCCGTCTGGTTTCTGTACAAATTATAAATAGCCTTTCGCTCCCTGTATTTTACCCCTGCCACCTTTAGAATTTGAAAAAGAGTATTCCAGTCAACATTGTCAAAAGCTTTCTCTAAGTCTACAAATGCTAGAAACGTAGGTTTGCCTTTTCTTAATCTTTCTTCTAAGATAAGTCGTAAGGTCAGTATTGCCTCACGTGTTCCAACATTTAAACGGAATCCAAACTGATCCTCCCCGAGGTCCGCATCTACCAGTTTTTCCATTCGTCTGTAAAGAATTCGCGTTAGTATTTTGCAGCTGTGACTTATTAAACTGATAGTTCGGTAATTTTCACATCTGTCAGCACCTGCTTTCTTTGGGATTGGAATTATTATATTCTTCTTGAAGTCTGAGGGTATTTCGCCTGTCTCGTACATCTTGCTCACCAGCTGGTAGAGTTTTGTCATGACTGGATCTCCCAAGGCCGTCAGTAGTTCTAATGGAATGTTGTCTACTCCGGGGGCCTTGTTTCGACTCAGGTCTTTCAGTGCTCTGTCAAACTCTTCACGCAGTATCGTATCTCCCATTTCGTCTTCATCTACATCCTCTTCCATTTCCATAATATTGTCCTCAAGTACATCATCCTTGTATAAACCTTCTATATACTCCTTCCACCTTTCTGCCTTCCCTTCTTTGCTTAGAACTGGGTTGCCATCTGAGCTCTTGACATTCATACACGTGGTTCTCTTCTCTCCAAAGGTCTCTTTAATTTTCCTGTAGGCAGTATCTATCTTACCCCTAGTGAGATAAGCTTCTACATCCTTACATTTGTCCTCTAGCCATCCCTGTTTAGCCATTTTGCACTTCCTGTCGATCTCATTTTTGAGATGTTTGTATTCCTTTTTGCCTGCTTCATTTACTGCATTTTTATATTTTCTCCTTTCATCAATTAAATTCAATATTTCTTCTGTTACCCAAGGATTTCTAGCAGCCCTCGTCTTTTTACCTACTTTATCCTCTGCTGCCTTCACTACTTCATCCCTCAGAGCTACCCATTCTTCTTCTACGGTATTTCTTTCCCCTATTCCTGTCAATTGTCCCCTTATGCTCTCCCTGAAACTCTGTACAACCTCTGGTTCTTTCAGTTTATCCAGGTCCCATCTCCTTAATTTCCCACATTTTTGCAATTTCTTCAGTTTTAATCGACAGGTCATAACCAATAGATTGTGGTCCGAGTCCACATCTGCCCCTGGAAATGTCTTACAACTTAAAACCTGGTTCCTAAATCTCTGTTTTACCATTATATAATCTATTTGATGCCTTTTAGTATCTCCAGGGTTCTTCCACGTATACAACCTTCTTTCATGATTCTTAAACCAAGTGTTAGCTATAATTAAGTTGTGCTCTGTGCAAAATTCTACTAGGCGGCTTCCTCTTTCATTTCTTAGCCCCAATCCATATTCACCTACTATGTTTCCTTCTCTCCCTTTTCCTAGACTCGAATTCCAGTCACCCATGACTATTAAATTTTCATCTTCCTTCACTATCTGAATAACTTCTTTTATTTGATCGTACATTTCTTCAATTTCTTCGTCATCTGCGGAGCTAGTTGTACTACTGTAGTAGGTGTGGGCTTCGTATCTATCTTGGCCACAATAATGCGTTCACTATGCTGTTTGTGTAATTTCGTCTATCTATAAATGGCTGTATACTTAAATTCAACCGCCATTGCTAATCTTGAAACTTCCTGGCAGATTAAAACTGTGTGCCCGACCGAGACTTGAACTCGGGACCTTTGCCTTTCGCCGGCAAGTGCTCTACCATCTGAGCTACTGAAGCACGACTCACGCCCGGTACACACAGCTTTACTTCTGCCAGTATCCGTCTCCTACCTTCCAAGCTTTACAGAAGCTCTCCTGCGAACCTTGCAGAACTAGTACTCCTGAAAGAAAGGATATTGCGGAGACATGGCTTAGCCACAGCCTGGGGGATGTTTCCAGAATGAGATTTTCACTCTGCAGCCGAGTGTGCGCTGATATGAAACTTCCTGGCTGATTAAAACTGTGTGCCCGACCGAGACTAATCTTAGTAAGTAATTGTAATGATTGTATTCTTTCCAGCGGAAAATCAAAGAAACACATTTAAAAAGAATAGAGGATACCACATTCACACCATTGCGCTCAAAAACTCTTGTTCCAAATTGCAGTGGCGAATAAATGTGCCTCTGAGTGCGAAGTGCGTGTTGTGAGAAGAGTTGAAGACGGCTTCTTCTCCACTAATGTGACCAGTGAGGAAAGCTGGGTAACTCCCTGTCTGCCAGACGATAAGCGAAAATCGTGGAATGACACCCCACGTATTCTATTTGAAAGAATAAATTCAAAATACTTTTACTAAGAAGTAATGCATCACCACGTTTTGTGTCAGAAAAAACATTTCACCTCGAATTACTGCCTCGCGGACACACTGCCAATATTAGTGTATAGCGCCAAATGAAGCAGAAACTCCTACAAGGTAATATTGGTGGAGTCCACCACTGCACATGGCCAGTACCGAGTCCCTTGTACTTCTTGGGGTGTGAGGTTTTGGTGAATCTATCGTACAAAACTTGACAAGAAGTAAGGCAGAACTGAGAGATAACATATTTATCACAATAAAAATATAAGTCGGGCGAGTCTTACTAAAGCGGCCAATTAGTGGTTAGTTTGCTATCGCTGCTGAGTTGTAACCCGCCTGAAAACGCCAACACTCGCAAAAGCGCGCGCACTACGTTTCACGCCGTCTGGAAACTAGACTACACATCTTCTCGCATTAAACGCGCTTTCACCTTTGTTAAACTTCGATCTACTTCTGATAGACAAACGATTAGAAAAGTTATTTTAATTTTACTTACCGTTCCGCTGAACGCCCTGGAGACTACGCTGATAGGACTTCCGGAATTAGTCGTCTAAAACAAAAATGAAAATAGAGCATTAGTGACAGTCTCCAAGTATCAACGAAAACGCAGCAGCACATTACGAACACAAATTAAAATCGTATTTGTGGTCTTGTGAACTGGAATTTTTGCTGTTTTAGATCGTCAGGGTTTCAACGTTACCGTTGTACATAGTACAGCACTGCACAGGGAGTTCAGAACTTGTCATTACAAGCTGCTAGAATCTACAAAGGGGCAGGATAGAAAATTATTTCACGAGGCACCTACAACGAGAGGTATATCCTCTTCGTGTTGCAGGATAAGGCATATCAAACATAGCGTTCCACTCTTCTACGTTTGCGTAATGTAAGAGCTACAGTACTCCGCAGGTACAGTGACGATTACAACGTGTATATCAAATTAACCAAAGTTAAGACTAGCATTGGAATGAGCACAAAATTTTTTTAAGATCAGATACGTCACACATCAGTTCTCAGAGATTTTAAAATTAGTCAAAATTTCATTTGTTTGTTTTATTTTGACTACAGTCGAATAATCGTCTTGAAAGATTCAGCAACTGTTTAGACGATTCAGATAGTTCAGATGGCAGTTATAAGAGTCGAGGGACATGAAAGGGAAGCAGTGGTTGGGAACGGAGTGAGACAGGGTTGTAGCCTGTCCCCGATGTTTTTCAATCTGTATACTGAGCAAAGCAGTAAAGGAAACAAAAGAAAAATTCGGAGTAGGTATTAAAATCCATGAAGAAATAAAAACTTTGAGGTTCGCCGATGACATCGTAATTCTGTCAGAGACAGCGAAGGACTTGTAAGAGCAGTTGAACGGAATGGATAGTGTCTTGAAAGGAGGATATAAAATGAACATCAACAAACGCAAAACGAGGATAATGGAATGTAGTCGAATTAAGTCGGATGATGCTGAGAGAATTAGATTAGGAAATGAGACACTTAAAGTAGTAAAGGAGTTTTGCTATTTGGGGAGCAAAATAACTGATGATGGTCGAACTAGAGAGGATATAAAATGTAGACTGGCAATGGCAAGGAAAGCGTTTCTGAAGAAGAGAAATTTGTTAACATCGAGTATAGATTTAAGTGTCAGGAGATCATTTTTGAAAGTATTTGTATGGAGTGTAGCCATGTATGGAAGTGAAACATGGACGATAAATAGTTTGGACAAGAAGAGAATAGCTTTCGAAATGTGGTGCTACATAATAATGCTGAAGATTAGATGGGTAGATCACATAACTAATGAGGAAATATTGAATAGGATTGGGGAGCAGAGAAGTTTGTGGCACAACTTGACCAGAAGAAGGGATCGGTTAGTAGGACATGTTCTGAGGCATCAAGGGATCACCAATTTAGTATTGGAGGGCAGCGTGGGGGGTAAAAATCGTAGAGGGAGACCAAGAGATGTATACACTAAGCAGATTCAGAAGGATGTAGGTTGCAGTAGGTACTGGGAGATGAAGCTTGCACAGGATAGAGTAGCATGAAGAGCTGCATCAAACTAGTCTCAGGACCGAAGACCACAACAACAACAACAACAACAACAGATAGTTCATATTTGTTGTTCCGCCTCAGTTGCACATTTTCAAATAGATAACGTGTTTCTATCGTTCTGAATCATCTCCAGATGATTTACATCAGCAATCCGCCTTGTCTACACAAACCCACATATCAGGGTACCCTGATATATAGTTCTGAGTGGATAAAACGGGTTGCTGATACAACTACATAGATCTAAGTATGTTGATATTTGATTGTGAGTGGACTAAACTAGTTGCTAAAGCGACTAATAGAATCTGAGCCCTCTGATATGGGGTTCTGAGTAGACGAGATGGGTTACTGATGCAACTAATTAGATTTTAAGATCATCTGTAGTGATGGAAAAATGTAATATAATTAAAAATGTGCAACTGAAATGGAACAATAAATGAGAATTACATTAATATTTTGGATGGCTGGTAGACAGGTTTGTGGAAAAAATGATGGGCTCAAGTATCGATGCTGTCACATTTACATACATTCAAACAAATTTAAAATGCAGCGGAAAACCTCCTTAAGGTTAATACTAATATAAAGTAAAATACTGGTAGCCTTCATGAACACTTAATTCCATTATTAAACAAACATTGAACTTCTATGTGTGATATTACATTCCTTAAACTGATGTGGAGGATTCCTTTTAATAAGATATTGGCAGACTCGAAGAGTTACTTCGGAATGAATTGATGCTGTAGCAGGTCACATAGGTCTGCTGTATTTTTCATTTTCGTGAATGTCAACGAGATTAAAGTTGGAAAAAGTGCAAAAACATGTACGATGTCAGTTGCGAGTGTGAGTGTCTTTCCTTAGTTGTTTATGAAATAAATTGTCTGCTATGTAGTCATGCTAAGATTTATGTATACTTACATTGCACACAGTGACAATAACCTTATAGTAGAGAAATGTACTTTGGGACCCGAGACCTGGAATCGACTAGGACCATTAAATTCCGACATTGACGAAATCCACCTTTTTTGGTGGAATGATTGAATGGGGGCTCAGACTTCATCTTTATCGACCGCAAAGCATAGGATATTGGCACAGGTTGTTACATTTTCTATGCCTATCGATGTCATACAGGCGTAGGGGCATGTGGTCAACACACCGGTCTGCCGTGCGTTTTGCGGACTTCCCAGACCCTGGGGCCGCTACTGCTCGCTCGAGTGGCTCCTCAGTTGTCAGCACGAGGCTGATTGCACCTCGTTCCAGTCCTCCACCAAGAAAAAAATATTTGGCAGTACTAGGAATTGAATCCGGGGCCTCCACATGGCAGCCATCTACACTAACCACTTAGCTACGTAGGCGGACGTTTTATTGTATAAGTCAATAAAAAAGTTTTTTAGTTGGATAAAAGATCAGTCTCAAGGTTTACTGGGCACTGAATTCGTTTTTGACCTTAGCTTTTTCTCACAGATTGAGACTTCATTGTAAATTAGAAAATTACAAACGCATTTAATTGTAAAATAATCAAATTTATTAGTCAGTGTGGACAAAGGGTTCATTGGTGCACACTAATAAAAACAGCTCTTTAATACTCAAGTAATATGTGTCTCTTGACATTAATTTCTTTTCTGTCTCCTCCTTGAAGCTCCTAATAGAGCTTTCTCTCCTGTGACTCCCCTATTGTATGTCTCCGTTAAATTACCAACTGTAGTGATCTATCATATTTGTATTTTAGCACTGTTCCTCACTGATATCATGTAGTAGTAGTAGTAGTAGTAGTAGTAGTAGTAGTAGTAGTCGATTTGTTCATTCGTAGATCTATTTTTACAAGGATATAGGACCTGTCAAAATATTTAAAAATTTAGACCAATTTAAAATAAGCTAATTCGTATAGATATATATTTAAAGACTTGTAGTTGGAGACTCCTGGTATACAATACTTCTTTTTACAGATAACTTATTAAATAATGTAATGCCACATGGTTCACTCATATCTCACTATCAGTCACTGCACACACCATACGCACATTGTTTCATAATACTTCACTCACTACACGCACGCACACACACACACACACACACACACACACACACACTGGTGATCTCTGGGACATTTTCTGTACCGCAACTTCCCATTTGCTATAATGAAAAACTGAGACAGTATCCCTCCATAATGAGTGAGATGGTGAGCTCAGAAAGAGGAAGAGGTGTTAGTATTGTGCGATGCATAGCTTGGGGAGGGGGGGGGGGGGGAGTATTTGTAGCAAGGAAAAAAAGAAGGAAAAAAACATTACGTGAAGGTGTTATGTGGAATGTTGGATATTTTATAATCATTATTATTATTTATTTGTATAAACTTCTTTATCTAACCCTTACTCTGTTTTAGCTAAGTAAGCCTTCAACGCATAAAATGTATTGCATGAAAAGTACTTTTTAGCTACCTTTTTAAATAAGTGTATTTTTGCAATTTCTTTGATCTCTTTTGGTAATTTTTTGTACAGTTTTATTCATTGGTAGAAGATGCTGTTTTGAGTTTTATGTTTATTTTCTCTTGGTAAATGTAAGTTGAGTTTATCTCTTATTGAATGGTCATGGACAGAGCTGTTTGTGCAGTTATTACCAATGTTATTTTTGATGTGTACAACTGACCGGTAAATGTATTCACATGGAGCAGTTAAAATCCCAAGTGTTCTGAACAGATCTTTACAATGAGCTCGAATAGTATTTTTGGTTAATATTCTTATGGTTATTTTCTGGAGTTTGAAAATTGTGTTTATATTTTGTGCATTTGTTCCCAAAAAAAAAAGAATGTCAAAGCTAAGAATTGAGTGTACATAAGAATAACGTCATTGAAAGACACTGCATGTTACACGCTGATGATAGGATTCTAAGGGCATAACCAGCCGATGACATTCTGTTTGCAGGTACCTTTGTGTGTTCACACCACTTCAACAAATTTTCAGAACAAAACTCAAGCCTGTGACGTTTCATTTCCTGACCGTGCCTGTATGGTCGTCCTGTTCGCTATTGTGAATGCCAGGTGCAGTTTCCCGTGACCAGGTGAACGGGGCTTTGCTCATCCTGAGGATGGTAGTGCGGTAGTGTGGGCACACTAGCTTGATTTGCAGAGCATGTTGTTTTCTCGCAGCGGCAGTGGTTACCAGTATCTAGCGAAGGTAAACTCTTTGGAGTATGTGGCATCCTGGCAGGTTGCAGCGACTTCTAGAGAAGTTCTCGTAGCGGACGCAGAAATTGGCCCTGGAACTGATTACATTCTGATCTTGCGTGAGACTGGCTGAAAGGCCAGAATATTGAAACAGTTTTACGTAGCGGCTAGGAGCTCGCGAAATCCAGATATCGGCCTACGGGTTGCGAGCTATGCGGTGTGAGTAGTGTTTTATCGCCATTCCGGGATTCGTGACCAAAAACATTGGTTTTCCAGTACGGCAAACCTACGAGGAGTCGAAGGTGCGCTTCTGTCAAAGTAGACATATCTCTCGAATGGGCATTGCGCTCTGCGAATGGTGTCAATATTAAGCTGGAATTGTCACGTGATCTCGAGTCGACGCTTAGGGCAATTCACATTGACCGCCACGTCACCTCAAAACATTCCGCAATGCGTTTCAAATAGCGGCATTCACACAGGTCGTCAACAGTTCGTCGCGTTACGTCACGTCGAAGTTTTGCGGTGTCGTCGTCTGCTAACAATGTAAGTTAAGTTGTTTACGCCACCCTCACTTGTGTTATAGTTCTACATTTTGTGCTTTTGTTTCTTCGTATTTTATTATTATGCTTTTTTTCGTGCAAAACGCGAATTTTCCACGACGACTGGGATATTTTTTCCACCGTGTGTTCTTACAAAAGCGAGGTCATACATTGGAAAGCGAATAATTATTTAGGTTTTACAATAACAGGACAGAGATGACGCCCACAATGCATGTAAATAAGAACATCAGTAGACGAAGCAACTTCCATTACATAACGTTTTAAATGAAAAGGTCAGCTTTAATGAAGAATAAAAATACAGTAGTTTGTAACGTATTAGTTACATAATAAAGAAAATGAGTGAGCTTCTATTTATTCGTTTATAGGTATTGTTTGACGTGGGTATGTGTCCGTTAGATAATAAATGTCGATGTTTTGAAATGTCGTTTCTCTTCTCAGAACTTTACCAAACAAAACGCTAAGAGAGAACATAGGCGATGAAGTTGGCTTTGGTGATTAATAACCTTTGTCGTTGCTAGTTCCTGAATTCCAGTAGTGTACTCTGACATTTTGTATCTCAGATGGCGACTCAAAACCCCACTCCCGGCGTTCTGCACTGTGCTAAACGAACTGACGTGACGGACAGTGTACATACACGCTGACGTAGCGGTGCTGTGCCGTGATGCGCGTTCATTTTGCTGATCCAAGCTAAGAGCGCAGTTTATTCCTGGTAAGAAATGCAAATTGTTATGGTGTCTATAAATCGCCTATCCTACGAAGGAAATCTGTCTGTTATAGCGATATGACGTCTTTCAACATTTATCGGTAGTATTGCGAACAAAACTATTCTATCCCGAGATGATGTGACCACGGTGGCAATGAATGTTAACAGAAAATCAATATAGCGCTTATGAATGCTCTATTGTTCCTGTGCGGCTTTGCAACCCCGCTGAAAGTCTTTTCAGGTTTCATAGGCGGAACGATTTCAGCACCAAAGGGTGGAGCGTTTAGCTAGTTAGAGGCAGATTTGAAGGAACAAAGCAGACTTGGAGAGGTTTATTTGGAGACAGCAAACTCATTTGCTTTACGTGAAAATTGAAGCATGCTGTTTCGGGTGTGACTTTCTTCCTACTGGCTATGAACTGTGTCCTCGGAGTCTTTCGCTTCGGCGTGTCTGCATAAAATCTCGGTGGTTTTCCCCTCGACGATGATGGCGGAGATGTTCATCGAAAGCTCGACAGTTTTGTTAGAATTGACGCGGCTTCAAGACTGAGAAGACTTTATTGTGACTGTAAACCGTTTTCCGGATTCGTTTTTGTGGAGATTGTCGGCGGAAGTAGTAAGGGTGATCGTATCTCAGAATCTTCCTGGGAGTAGTTGGAGAACTATAGGGTTTTATTTAACTGAGGACTAGGGGAGGCTTAACCGTGTCTGGCTGGTCAAAAGGAGGCTGGCGACCCTTATTTAGACTGTTTCAATATTCTAAGACTGCAGTGGTTTAATTGCAGTCCGCATTAGACGTTTTAGAGGTAATCTACTTAGCGGTAGGTTACGTTACATGGCTTGTCTCGCACGCAGCACGTTGTTTTTAACAGTGCGTCGCTTCTGGCAATGGCTGCTACTCCAACTCGACGAGACGCCATGGAAGCTCGGAGGACGTAGGAAAGAAACGTTTCAAGGTGCCTGTTCCAAAAGTGAGCCATGGAACTCATTAAACTGCCTAACTCGCTGAAATTTTCCCTCATGATAGCAACAAAAGAAATGTAACACAGATCATTCTTGCTGCCTAATAACTTAGTAACAAACTTCGTGAATAACACCAAAGTCACACTCTCACTCACAATGAGTTTTGATTCAGTTTTGCAATCAAACATAAACTTTCGAATATGAGGTCTTAACACTTACAAAAATGCCTTCTTTCAATTACGTTTCTTACCTCTCAGAGATACTGGAGACATCTCCATCCTCCGATAACATTTTCATAAATTATCTGTAAATAAACTTTAAGCAAGTCAGCGAATACTGCACAATATGTGTAAAACGAAGCAATGACCTATAAATAGAGAGATACGTGGTTGGATAAGATTCCAAAGTGGTGCAAAGACTGGTAACGTGCTTTTAGTGTTAAGAAATATAAAAGTTCGCCGTTCAGCAAAGGCAAGAACCTGGTATTCCAAGACTACTAAATGGAGCAATTCCATGGTACCGCTGTGGTGGGTGTTCAGTTTTATTTCTCTGCCGTTACGCTATGAATCTACAAACAAGACTGCTATCCAAACGCTCGTAGGATACATCCTAGAGTATTGTACAACTTCTGCGTCTCACCCATAACAGGACTAACAGGGAATACTGTACTTAGACAAAACCAGGATACTGCGAATGGTCAATTTTTGTTTGAACCGCAGAAGAGTGCCCTCGAATGCCGAAAAACCGGAATTGGCATACGTTTAAAGCAAGACGTCAATAGTCCTACAAATGCTTCAAGAAACAGCACTAAGCGATAAATCTGGGAGTAAACTACAGCTCGCTACGTGTCGTTCCAGTATGGACTGCGAAGATATGATTAGACTACGCATAGTTAGAGCACGTACAAAAACAATTAAGCCATCTTTCGTCCCGCGCTTCATACTAGAATGTAACGGAACAACACCTAATAGTCTGCACTTATCTAGGCCCTTTGTGTCGTATGTCATATAAAGACATTATATATTATGCCATGAGACCAAGACGCTGCTGTATTTGAATATATTACAATAGGTCTATTTCGGCATGACTGCCATTTTCAAATTACATCAGCAGATCTTGCATCCATTTGGGACTGAATGTCTCAATTGTTGTCACAGTACTGTATAAGTTTGCTCCGTTGATGTTGGTGGGCTACTGTAGGTGTTAAACTTTCACTGGGGCAGTTATTCTTGACAATGTCGAATTGGGTTGAATGATAACCAAACGAAATCGCTGATTCAACTGTCAATACTGTTGTCAAGCAACACCGTTTTGAAATAACCTTCCGCAACTCGACACCTTCACAGGTAACTGCTGCAGGAGAAGTTAAATACCAACATCAACAGAGCAAACTTACACAGTACTGTGACAGCAACTCAGACATCGATGTCATATGGATATCAAGACAACCTGATATAATCTGAAGATGGCAACACGCCAAAATAGGCCTTTTGTAATAAATAATATAATGAACACAAGTGTCTCGGTCTCATAGCATACTATTAACTTCGAACAATGGGGAAGTTACCGCTACCATGCATTTTACAGTGCTTTGCAGAGTACAGATGTAGATATACATAAGAAATTTCAGTGAAGTTAAATAGCTGTGTCTAAAACAAGCGCGTACAATACGACCACTGCATATTAAAACATAAATACTATATGATCATTATAAATGCCAGCAAATGCGTTTTTAAAAATATCGGTTGTTAATTATAAGCAAATGGAGGTTGATACGGCTTTTTTATCACCTTACTAGCTGAGTACCCGTGGTCTAGGGGCAGCGTCTTTGATTCATAATCAAAACGTCTTCGATCCCCGCCACTGTCTAAATTTTGATAAATAATCAGCATTGGCGGCCGAAGACTTCCGGCATAAGAAGTCAGCCTCATTCTGCCAACGGCCTTGTCAAAGAGGGCGAAGGAGCGGATAGAGGTTCAGGGCACTCTCTTGTCCTAGGGGTGGGAAATTGCCCCTAAAGGCGGAAGAATCAGCAATGATCAACGATATGAGGATGCAGAAGGCAATGGAAACCACTGCATTAAAGACACGTAATGTGTATCCACAGGACATGTGGCCTGTAGTTGAAGAAGTGTCATGATGATCTCTCCAGTGGCAAAAGATTCCGGAGTAGTCCCCCATCCGGATCTCTGGGAGGGGACTGCCAAGGGGAGGTTACCATGAGAAAAAGACTGAATAATCAACGAAAGGATGACGTTCTACCAGTCGGGGTGTGGAATGTCAGAAGTTTGAACGTGGTAGGGAAACTAGAAAATCTGAAAAGGGAAATGCAAAGGCCCAATCTAGATGTAGTAGGGGTCAGTGCAGTGAAGTGGAAGGAAGACAAGGATTTTTGGTCAGATGAGTATCGGGTAATATCAACAGCAGCAGAAAATGGTATAATAGGTGTAGGATTCGTTATGAATAGGAAGGTAGGGCAGAGGGTGTGTTACTGTGAACAGTTCAGTGACCGGGTTGTTCTAATCAGAATCGACAGCAAACCAACACCGACAACGATAGTTCAGGTATACATACCGGCGTCACAAGCTGAAGATGAACAGATAGAGAAAGTGTGTGAGGATATTGAAAGGGTAATGCAGTATGTAAAGGGGGACGAAAATCTAATAGTCATGGGCGACTGGAATGCAGTTGTAGGGGAAGGAGTAGAAGAAAAGGTTACAGGAGAATATGGGCTTGGGACAAGGAATGAAAGAGGAGAAAGACTAATTGAGTTCTGTAACAAGTTTCAGCTAGTAATAGCAAATACCCTGTTCAAGAATCACAAGAGGAGGAGGTATACTAGGAAAAGGCCGGGAGATACTGGAAGATTTCAATTACATTACATCATGGTCAGACAGAGATTCCGGAATCAGATACTGGATTGTAAGGCGTACCCAGGAGCAGATATAGACTCAGATCACAATATAGTAGTGATGAAGAGTAGGCTGAAGTTCAAGACATTAATCAGGAAGAATCAATACGCAAAGAAGTGGGATACGGAATTTCTAAGGAATGACGAGATACGTTTGAAGTTCTCTAACGCTGTAGATACAGCAATAAGGAATAGCGCAGTAGGCAGT
Organism: Schistocerca gregaria; assembly: GCF_023897955.1. NCBI lineage: Eukaryota > Metazoa > Arthropoda > Insecta > Orthoptera > Acrididae > Schistocerca > Schistocerca gregaria. The sequence continues at coordinate 543,157,276 of NC_064925.1, forward strand.
ACAGTTGAAGAGGAATGGACATCTCTAAAAAGGGCCATCACATAAGTTGGGAAGGAAAACATAGGTACAAAGAAGGTAGCTGCGAAGAAACCATGGGTAACAGAAGAAATACTTCAGTTGATTGATGAAAGGAGGAAGTAAAAACATGTTCCGGGAAAAGCAGGAATACAGAAATACAAGTCGCTGAGGAATAAAATAAATAGGAAGTGCAGGGAAGCTAAGACGAAATTGCTGCAGGAAAAATGTGAAGACATCTAAAAAGATACGATTGTCGGAAGGACAGACTCAGCATACAGGAAAGTCAAAACAACCTTTGGTGACATTAAAAGCAACGGTGGTAACATTAAGAGTGCGACGGGAATTCCACTGTTAAATGCAGAGGAGAGAGCAGATAGATGGAAAGAATACATTGAAAGCCTCTATGAGGGTGAAGATTTGTCTGATGTGGTAGAAGAAGAAACAGGAGTCGATTTAGAAGAGATAGGGGATCCAGTATTAGAATCGGAATTTAAAAGAGCTTTGGAGGACTTACGGTCAAATAAGGCAGAAGGGATAGATAACATTCTATCAGAATTTCTAAAATCATTATGGGAAGTGGCAACAAAACGACTATTCCCGTTGGTGTGTAGAATATGAGTCTGGCGACATACCATCTGACTTTCGGAAAAGCATCATCCACACAATTCCGAAGACAGCAAGAGCTGACAAGTGCGAGAATTATCGCATAATCAGCTTAACAGCTCATGCATCGAAGTTGCTTACAAGAATAATATACAGAAGAATGGAAAAGAAAATTGAGAATGCGCTAGGTGACGATCAGTTTGGCTTTAGGAAAAGTAAAGGCACGAGAGAGGCAATTCTGACGTTACGGCGAATAATGGAAGCAAGGCTAAAGAAAAATCAAGACACGTTCATAGGATTTGTCGACCTGGAAAAAGCTTTCGAAAATATAAAATGGGGCAAGCTGTTCGAGATACTGAAAAAAGTTGGGGTAAGCTATAGGGAGAGACGGGTCATATACAATATGTACAACAACCAAGAGGGAATAATAAGAGTGGACGATCAAGAACGAAGTACTCGTATTAAGAAGGGTGTAAGACAAGGCTATAGCCTTTCGCCCCTACTCTTCAATCTGTACATCGAGGAAGCAATGATGGAAATAAAAGAAAGGTTCAGGAGTGGAATTAAAATACAAGGTGATATCAATGATACGTTTCGCTCATGACATTGCTATCCTGAGTGAAAGTAAAGAAGAATTAAATGATGTGCTGAACGGAATCAACAGTCTAATGAGTACACAGTATAGTTTGAGAGTAAATCGGAGAAAGACGAAGGTAATAAGTAGTAGAAATGAGAACAGCGAGAAACTTAACATCAGGATTGATGGTCACGAAGTCAATGAAGTTAAGGAATTCTGCTACCTAGGCAGTAAAATAACCAATGACGGACAGAGCAAGGAGGACAACAAAAGCAGACTCGGTATGGCAAAGAAGGCATTTCTGGCCAAGAGAAGTCTACTAATATCAAATACCAGCCTGAGTTTGAGGAAGAAATTTCTGAGGATGTACGTCTGGAGTACAGCATTGTATGGCAGTGAAACATGGACTGTGGGAAAACCGGAACGGAAGAGAATCGAAGCATTTGAGATGTGGTGCTATAGACGAATGTTGAAAATTAGGTGGACTGATAAGGTAAGGAATGAGGAGGTTCTACGCAGAATCGAAGAGGAAAGGAATATGTAGAAAACACTGATAAGGAGAAGGGACAGGATGATAGGACATCTGCTAAGACATGAGGGAATGACCGCCATGGTACTAGAGGGAACTGTAGAGGGCAAAAACTGTAGAGGAAAACAGAGATTGGAATACGTCAAGCAAATAATTGAGGACGTAGGTTGCAAGTGCTACTCTGAGATGAAGAGGTTAGCACAGGAAAGGAATTCGTGGCGGTCCGCATCAAACCAGTCAGTAGAATGATGAAAAAAAAAAAAGAAAAAGAAAAAACCGCTAATGAGCAGGTACATATTCCATCTGGTTAATCCACTTCCCCCAAATTCCTCTCTCTCTATCTCCTCCTCGCCATTCTCCCTGTCCACCTTCATTTCCCTCCTCTTTCCGTCTAAATCACCCTCCTCCTTTCTCAGTCCATGTCCTCCGCCCACTTTCTCTGTACACTTCCTGCTCCCCTATCTGGTTCCATCTCCACCTTCGCTCCTTTCGTCCATCTCCTCCTTTTTCCTTCTCTCCCCACTTCATCACCCTCTCCCCATAGAATTCATTTCCAAATATTAAGTAAAGGTCAGGTTAATATGTAGGAGAATAAGAGTGGAGAAACTTCAGGATAAGTAAATCAGGCACAAGTACATAACAGTGATCTCAGAAAGGTACCAGTTAGTTGAATGTAGTCAATTACAGTCATTGGAATAGGAATGGACAAGGTACAGGGACACAGTACTAGAAGTGGGTAAAGAATGTCTTGGAACAGTAGTGTGTAAAGGTAGGATGAAGCAAACAGCTTGGTGGAATGACACAGTCAAGGCAGCCTGTAAAAGGAAAAAGAAGGCGTATCAAAAATGGCTACATACTAGAACTCAGGTAGACAGAGAAAGTTATGTTGAAGAAAGAAGGCCTCTTAGAGGTTGTCAGGACCAGATCTTTAGCTTACGGAAAATAATGGAGAAGTGTTATGGGTGGAGCAGGGAATTGTATCTATGCTTTATAGATCTAAAAAAGGCATATGACCGGATTCCTAGGAGGAAGTGATTGTCTGTTCTACGAGATTATGGAACAGGAGGCAAACTTTGCAAGCAATTAAAGGTCTTTACATAGATAGTCAGGCAGCAGTTAGAGTTGACGGCAAATTGAATGAATGGTTCAGAGTAGCTTCAGGGGTAAGACAAGGCTGCCACCTGTCTCCACTGTTGTTCATATTATTTATGGATCATATGTTTAAAACAGTAGACTGGCTGGGTGAGATTAAGATACGTGAAAGCAAAATAAGCAGTCTCACATATGCAGATGACTTAGTTGTGATGGCAGATTCGATTGAAAGTTTGCAAAGTAATATTACAGAGCTAGATCAGAAATGTAAGGACTATGGTATGAAGATTAGCATCTCCAAAACGAAAGTAATTTCAGTGGGAAAGAGATATAAACAGATTGAGTGCCATATACGAGGAACAAAGTTAGAACGGGTGGACGGTTTCAAGTACTTAGGATGCATATTCTCACAGGATGGCAACATAGTGAAAGAACTGTAAGCGAGGTGTAGCAAAGCTAATGCAGTGAGCGCTCAGCTACGATCTACTCTCTTCTGCAAGAATGAAGTCAGTACCAAGACTAAGTTATCTGTGCACCGTTCAATCTTTTGACCAACTTTGTCGTATGGGAGTAAAAGCTGGGTGGATTCAGGTTACCTTATCAACGAGGTTGAGGCTACGGATATGAAAGTAGCTAGAATGATTGCTGGTACTAGTAAATGGGAACAATGGCAGGAGGGTGTCCGTAATGAGGAAATCAAAGAAAAACTGGGAATGAACTCTATAGATGTAGTAGTTAGGGCGAACAGGCTTAGATGGTGGGGTCATGTTACACGCATGGGAGAAGCAAGATTACCCAAGAAACTCATGGCCTCATCAGTAGAGGGTAGGAGGAGTCGGGGTAGATCAAGGAGAAGGTACCTGGATTCGGTTAAGAATGATTTTGAAGTAATATGTTTAACATTAGAAGAGGCACCAACGTTAGCACTGAATAGGGGATCAGGGAGGAATTTTATAAGGGGGACTATGCTCCAGACTGAACGCTGAAAGGCATAATCAGTCTTAAATGATAATGATGATGATGAAGATGATATTAGGTAAGATGCCTACCAAGTTTTGAAATCGATCCATTAGTTCAGGAGGAGCTTTTTGCCCTCAACTTTTCCAAAGTACGCACATGTGACATGTATTTAACATAAACTCCTGGAAATTGAAATAAGAACACCGTGAATTCATTGTCCCAGGAAGGGGAAACTTTATTGACACATTCCTGGGGTCAGATACATACCGCGTGAGACGACGCTTCATCCAGTCCCAAACATGCTCAATGGGGGACAGATCCGGAGATCTTGCTGGCCAGGATAGTTGACTTACACCTTCTAGAGCACGTTGGGTGGCACGGGATAAATGCGGACGTGCATTGTCCTGTTGGAACAGCAAGTTCCCTTGCCGGTCTAGGAATGGTAGAACGATGGGTTCGATGATGGTTTGGATGTACCGTGCACTATTCAGTGTCCCCTCGACGATCACCAGAGGTGTACGGCCAGTGTAGGAGATCGCTCCCCACACCATGATGCCGGGTGTTGGTCCTGTGTGCCTCGGTCGAATGCAGTCCTGATTGTGGCGCTCACCTGCACGGCGCCAAACACGCATACGACCATCATTGGCACCAAGGCAGAAGCGACTCTCATCGGTGAAGACGACTCGTCCCTCCATTCACGCCTGTCGCGATACCACTGGAGGCGGGCTGCACGATGTTGGGGCGTGAGCGGAAGACGGCCTAACGGTGTGCGGGACCTAGCCCAGCTTCATGGAGACGGTTGCGAATGGTCCTCGCCGATACCCCAGGGGCAACAGTGTCCCTAATTTGCTGGGAAGTGGCGGTGCGGTCCCCTACGGCACTGCGTAGGATCCTACGGTCTTGGCGTGCATCCGTGCGTCGCTGCGGTCCGGTCCCAGGTCGACGGGCACGTGCACCTTCCGCCGACCACTGGCGACAACATCGATGTACTGTGGAGACCTCACGCCCCACGTGTTGAGCAATTCGGCGGTACGTCCACCCGGCCTCCCGCATGTCCACTATACGCCCTCGCTCAAAGTCCGTCAACTGCACATATGGTTCACGTCCACGCTGTCGCGGCATGCTACCAGTGTTAAAGACTGCGATGGAGCTCCGTATGCCACGGCAAACTGGCTGACACTGACGGTGGCGGTGCACAAATGCTGCGCAGCTAGCGCCATTCGACGGCCAACACCGCGGTTCCTGGTGTGTCCGCTGTGCCGTGCGTGTGATCATTGCTTGTACAGCCCTCTCGCAGTGTCCGGAGCAAGTATGGTGGGTCTGACACACCGGTGTCAATGTGTTCTTTTTTCCATTTCCAGGAGTGTATTTCACACACATCTGTACACATATTTTCTCTGTATCTATAGCGAATTTCACACTGAAGTTTCATTATCATACACCTCAATCTTTTTGACGTCACAGCTACTGAACAATGTCTCGCACAAAGATATAATTTTTCTGGAACTTTCAGTAGTATGTTTTGAAACTGTCGGCTACGTTTCTTGCGAATAGCGTTAGTAGTGAAGATGTAATAAATTAAAATGCCACGCACGACACGACATCTTTTCACGCATCTCAGTGTTTACGACGTCATATATCCTGATCTATGGGTCATACTGTGATATAATTTTGTAGGTACATTCAGCGTCGTACGTGGATACTGTCTGCAAAATGTGTTACTAATGCATTTAGTAATATAGACGTAATAAATTTAAATGCCATGCAGGATGAGGCAATTTTTCACGTATCTCGTTTTTATGACATCATATCATCTTAGCTGTGATGGGTAGGTGGTTCTTGTCTCCAGAACATTGTTGCTGACTGTAAGGGATATGAGTACCAAGTTCCATTAGAATCAGTTCTGTGGTTTAGGAGGAGATTTGTAACATACCAACATACACACATAATACTTATCGATTATGATTCAGCATATTAATAAAGCACAAGAAAAAGTGTCTAGATACCCATCGTTGAGCGGTGTTGGTAGCAGTAGAATAACAGCAACAATTGTCCCTAACACATTGTTTAGCAGTAGCAACGAAGTATCATTGTCATTCACCACTTTACTTTTTTAAATATCGCTTAGAAGCTGTTATATCTACAACAGAAAACTAAACCGGCTACCTCTTTTCAAGGTAATGTAAAAGCCTTGTACGATATGTTAGGTGGAGCAGAAATTCGTAGCGTTTTTGTTGAGTGTGTTGGTATTCCGGCTGCTATTGGTTTATTTATCGATTGTCATTTTTATTTCTAGTTCACAGTTGCTATTTCGATTTACATGTTGTCGTCTTTGTCAGTTGGAGATAGCGAGTAGAATTGTGGACATCACATAATAGGGTGACAAGCGGAGAAATCGGAACATTTCCGAGATGTTCTGCTTCTAGAGGGGTAACAGCAGCGGCAGTCAGGAAGACCTGCGCCGTATATGGAGATAAAGACATTGGACAGAGCACGGCAAGAGAAGGGTTTTCTTGTTTTGACATTAGTGACACTCCACGTTCACGAAGATCATTTAAAAGCATTAATCCACAACGATCCGAATAAGCGTAATCGAGAAGTGGCAAATGTAATTAATTGTGATCATTCCGCCATCGCGCGACACTTGCGTGCAATAGGGAAGGCTCAAAATTCGGGTGCACGTCTATTCGATGCTCTAAGCCAAAGTCATAAAATTCAGCGTGTGGCTGTATGTGCATATGTTTGCTCTTTATCAATTTTCTTGTGAACATCAATGATTTCTGTCCTGTATCATTACTGGTGACGAGAAATAAAAAAATAAAAATGAGAAGATAGGAAAAGAAAGAAATGATTGATCCCAAACAAAGCAGCAACTCCGCGTAGAAAGACCTGCGCACGTTCATAAAATATAATTTTTATATATCTGGTGGAACGGCGACTATGTGGTGAGCTACGAATTGCTTTCCCGAGGTGTAACCATCACTGCTGACATTTGTCAGTAAGTGAGACGTCTTACAGACGCAATCCACTATTAATGACCAGGAAGACTGCGAGAAGTAAAGATACTTCACAGTAAGGCCCACTCACATTTTCCTAGACCGACAAAAAACGCTATACAGGGGTTATGGTGGGCTGTCATTCTGTGCTTACATTTTCACCTGATCTTACGCCTTCAGATTTTCACATTTTCTGCTCTCTATCGACAAAATTCCAGAGAGCTTGCTTTTCTGATGAAAATTCGCTCCTACATGGCTCGACGAGTCCTTCGCCTCAGAACCACGTGACTTCTACTGTCACGGAACAGAAAAGGTACCCCAGCGTTGGCAGCCTGTTGTGAATAATGAACGAGAATGTATTATTGAGGATGAAAGTCTGTGTTATGTGTATCTTTGCGTTTATTACACTTACGGAAAAATGCTGCGAACTTATGCTTGAACCTAATATAAATTTAATATTATAAATACCTTGAAAAAAGTGACATTTTGTTGATGGAGATTACACAACTGACTGGTTGTCTTCCTTCAGCTCATTACATTATGAATTACAAAAGCATATCACAATCAAGTAGCCGCTTCGGCCAGCCAGTGGGAATTATCAGACTAAAAGCACCTGCTGCGCACAGGGAAATATTGCGCCCTTTGCTTTATTAACATACATAAATATTACGTCAAAGTGCTTTTAGTCTGATGATTACCGCCGGCTGGTTGAAAACGGTTACTGCATTGTGAAAAGCTTTTGTAATTGCTGTCGTTATAAAATAAAAATGGTAGATGTCAATCTTTATTTGTTCATAAGTGTTCCAAAAAAATTTGAGTTCCCTCTCTCGTAAGCTATGTAACTATTTTCTGTAGAAATTTTCTCAAATGCTACGCACATAAATTTCAGTGAAAATAGTAGTTCAACCTAAATTACTGCAGTGCCACCAACTCAAGGCTTCTACGTGTTGTCGGTTTCATTGCTATATTTGACTTTGTACACCTTTCCTTAAAAATTATTAATAGTAGGAGGAAACGTAAGATTCAGTCAGAAAAATATCTGGCGCCTAATAAACAATTACGTTTAATTTTATTGTTTTAGAAACATTTCATAAAATTTATAATGTTCAAGTTCAACCTCTACAGAAGCAAAAATTACAAAACTTATTCATTGATTGATAACTGGGAGCAACAAGAAAATACTGTGAAAAATACATTTAGTCTCAGTGAGTAGGTTTTGGAAAAAAGATACCTTACAGAAGCAAAACTGAAGGTTTCAGAAGTAAACTGTAAAAACTGAACGCACAAAATTTACTTTACGTTTAAGCAAACATTCTATATCCTAGTCTTTTGCTGGTGACTGCTTCTTGTCCCTTCTGCTCCTTTTTCTTCTTATTCTGCTCTCATTTCTTTCGGAGAACTTCCATACACACATGTTCAGAAAATTTTATTCACATGATATGAAGATTTTTGTAGAGATGCAGTGTACCAAAAACGACCTTACTTCCACATCTATTCCTCCCATAACTGATTTTGACGATACATAACAATCGTTGAAAGAAGTTTCATCTAAAACACCAATATATCGAGAAAGTTTGGAAAGTAGTTTGATTTTAGGACTCCATTCTCAGTACAACTGTCCTGAGTGATTCATCTGTCCTCTGAACTGTACATAATTCAGTATGCGGAAATAAGAGGTGTGACATTTAATCTCTAAAATGGCTCTGAGCACTATGGGACTTTACATCTTACGTCATCAGTCCCCTAGAACTTAGAACTACTTAAAACTAACTAACCTAAGTACATCACACACATCCATGCCCGAGGCAGGATTCGAAACTGCGAACGTAGCAGCTCCGCGGTTTCCGGACTGAAGCGCCTAGAACTGCCCGGCCACAGCGGCCGCCAAGAAACATTATACCGGAGGCTTCTGTACGCTGGGCACAGCTGTTCCTTATGTCTATGACGCGATTAATTAAACGTCCCTATAGCAACATATCTTCATACCTCTATAGACGACTATCCTTTTCGCCTACAGCTATTTGGGCTTCGCAGTTATAAGTTACCAAAAGCGCTGCCATCTGTTAGGGATTTCCTTAAGTTGACCCAAATGCAGGAATATATTGGTAGTAAAGCTTGATGCATCATGCGAAATTTTTTACGTACCTCAGTGCTTATGAACTCGTATCACCTGAACTATGTCTTGTACAATGACACATTTATGTAGGTACATTCATCGGAACTGGCGGCCGAAGACTTGTGGCATAAATCATTCTGCCAATGGCGTTGTCAAAGAGGGCGGATGATCGCACAGAGGTTCACCGAACTCTCCTGCCTTTCGAGTGGGAATCTGCCCCAAAAGGTGAAACAATAAGCAAAGATCAACGGCATGAGGGTACAGAAGGCAATTACAACCACTGTATTAAAGACACATAAAGTGTATCCAAGGACATGTGGCCTGTAACTGAAAAAGTGTCATGACCATCTCTCCTTTGGCAAAAGATTGCGGAGCAGTCCCCCATTCGGATCTCTGGGGGTAGACTACCAAGGGGGAGGTGATCATGAGAAAATGATTGAATAATCAAAGAAAGGATAACGTTCTATTAGTCGGGGCGTAGAATGTCATAAAACTGAATGTGGTAGAGAAGGTAGAAATTCTGAAAAGGGAAATTCAGTCTAGGTATTCTAGGGGTCTGGGAAGTCAAATGGAAAGAAGTCAAGGATTTCTGGTCGAATGAGTACAGGGTAATATCAACAGCACCGAAAGTGGTGTAACGTGAGTAAGATTTGTTATGAATAGAAGGTAGGGCAGGGAGTATGTTACTGTAAACAGTTCAGTGCTATGGTTGTTCTTATCAGAATCGACAGCAAACCAACACCGATAACGACAGTTCAGGTATACAAGCCGATGTCGAAAGCTGAAGATGAAGAGATAGAGAAAGTACATCAGGGTATTGAAAGGGTAATAAAGTACGTAAAGGGAGATGAAAATCTAATAGTCATGGGGGACTGGAATTCAATTGTGGGGGAAGGAGTAGAAGAACAGGTTACAGGAGAATATGGGCTTGGGACAAGGAATGAGAGAGGAGAAAGACTATTTGAGTTCGCTAATAAATTTCAGTTAATAGTAGCGAATACTTTGTTCAAGAATCAGAAGAGGAAGAGGTATACTTGAAAAAGGCCGGGTGTTACGGGAAGAATTCAGTTAGATTACATCACGATCAGACGGAGATTCCAAAGTCACATTCTGGATTGTAAGCGTACCCAGGAGCTGATATAGACTCAGATCACAATGTACTAGTGATGAAGAGTAGGCTGAAGAATGTGAGTTAGTCAGGAACAACCAATATGCAAAGAAGTGGGGTACGGAAGTACTATGGAATGACGAGGTACGCTTGAAGATCTCTAAGGCTGTAGATACAGCAATAAAGATTAGTACAGCAGGCAATACAGTTGAGGGGGAATGGACATCTCTGAAAAGGGCAATCACAAAAGCTGGAAAGAAAAACATGGGTACAAAGAAGGAAACTGCGAGTAAACCATGGATAACAGAAGAAATATTTCAGTTGATCGATGAAAGGCGGAAGTACAAAAATGCCCCGGAATACTCAGGAATACGGAAATACAAGTCGCTGAAATAAACAGGAGTTGGAGGTAAAGTATGACGAAATGGCTGCATGAAAAGTTTGAAAAAATCGAAAAAGAAATGATTGTCAGAAGGACTAACTCATCATACAGAAAAGTCAAATCAGCCTTCGCTGAAATTAAAAACAAGGGTGTTAACAGCAAGTGTGCGACGGTAATGCCATTGTTAAATGCAGACGAGAGAACAAATAGGTGGAAAGAGTACACTCAAGGCCTCTATGAGGGAGAAGATTTGTCTGATGCGATAAATGAAGAAACAGGTGTCGATTTAGAAGAGACAGGGGATCCAGTATTAGAATCAAAATTTAAGAGAGCTTTGGGGCACTTAAGATCAAATAAGGCAGAAGGAATAAATAACATTCCATCAGATTTTCTAAAATAATTGAGGGGTGTGCAACTAAAAGATTATTCACGTTGATGTGTAGAACGTAAGAGTCTGGCAATATACCGCCTGACTTTCGAAAAAATGTTATCCACACAATTCCGAAGACTGCAAGAGCTGACAAGTGCGAGAATTATCGTACAATCAGCTTAACTCCTCCTGCATCCAAGTTGGTGACAAGGACAATACACAGAAGAACGGAAAAGATAATTGACGATGTGTTACTTGACGATCAGTTTGGCTTTAGGAAAGTAAAGGCATAAGAGAGGCAATCCTGACCTTGCGTTTGATACTTGAAGCAAGTTAATATGACTTGTCGACCTACAAAAAGCGTCCTGACAGTGTAAAATGGTGGAAGATGTTCGAAATTCTGAGAAGAATAAAAGTAAGCTATAGGAAGAGCCGGGTAATATACAATATGTACAAGAATCAAGAAGGAATAGTATGAGTGGGCGACCAAGAACGAAATGATCGGATTAAACAGGGTGTCAGACAGGGATGTAGTCTTTCACCCCTACTGCTTAATCTGTACATCGAAGAAGCAATGCTTGAAATAGAAAAAAAGATTCAGGAACATGACATTGCTATCCTAAGCGGAAGTGAAGAAGAATTGCATGATCTGCTGAATGGAATGGACAGTCAAATGAGTACAGAATATGGATTGAGAGTTAATCGAAGAAAGACGAAAGTAATGAAAAGTAGCAGAAATGAGAACAGCAAGAAACTTGACATCAGGATTGATGATCATGAAGTAGATGAAGTTAAGGAATTCTGCTACCTAGGGAGCAAAATAACCAATGACGGACGGAGCAAGGAGGACGTCAAAGCAGACTAGCACTGGCAAAAAGGTCATTCCTGGCCAAGAGAAGTCTACTAGTATGTGACACAGGCCTTAATGTGAGCAATAAATTTCTGAGAATACACGTTTGGAGCACAGTATGGTAATGAAACATGGACTGTGGGACAACCGGAGCATAAGAGAACCGAAGCATTTGACATGTGGTGCTACAGAGCAATGTTGAAAATTAGGTGGACTGATAAGGTAATGAATTAAAAGGTTCTGCCCGGAATCAGAGAGGAAAGGAATATGTGGAAAACACTGACAAGGAGAGGGACAGAATGATAGGACACCTGTTAAGACATCAGGGAATGATTTGCATGGAGTTCCTTGCAGAGGGTGCTGTAGGGGGCAAAAACTATATAGGATGACAGAGATTGGAATACATTGAGCAGATAACTGAGAACGTAGGTTGCAAGTGCTGCTCTGAGATGAAGAGGTTAGCACGGGAGAGAAATTCATGGTGGGCCGCATCAAACCAGTTAGAAGACGGATGAATAAAAAAAAAGTGGATAGTGTCTGCAAAATATGATGCTACTAGAATCAGTAACAAATAAGTAAAAAATTTAAACATCATGCACAATGTGGACGTTTTTCACGCATCTCGGTGTTTATGACGTTACATCTCTTGAACTGTGTGTCGTACCATAATACACTTTTATAGCTGCATTCGGCAACATATGTGGATCGCGTGAAATTTATTGCGAATACAGTTAGAGCCACAGATGTAATACGCGGCAGTATTACACGCATCTGGTATTTATGACGCTACGTCTTCTGAACTATGATAGGCGAGTGGTTCTTAACCTCACAGCGATTGTTCCTTGACAGCAAGGGCTATGTCTACAAAGTCCGGTGAAAGCGGTGATGTAATTTAGGAGGAGGTGTGGAATACATACACACACATACACTACTGGCCATTATAACTGCTACACCAAGAAGATGACGTGCTACAGTCGCGAAATCTAACCGGCAGGAAGAAGATGCTGTGATAAGCAAATGATTAGCTTTTCAGAGCATTCACACAAAGTTTGCGCCGGTGGCGACACCTACAACATGCTGACATGAGGAAAGTTTGCAACCGATTTCTCTTACACAAACAGCAGTTGACCGGCGTTGCCTGGTGAAACGTTGTTGTGATGCCTCGTGTAAGGACGATAATTGCGTACCATCACGTTTCCGACTTCGATGAAGGTCGGATTGTAGCCTATCGGGATTTCGGTTTATCGTATCGCGACATTGATGCTCGCGTTGTTCGAGATCCAATGACTGTTAGCAGAATATGGAATCGGTGAATTCAGGAGGGTAATACGGAACGCTATGCTATATCCCAACGGCCTCGTATCGCTAGCAGTCGAGATGGCAGGCATGTTATTCGCATGGCTGTAACGGATCGTGCAGCCACGTCTCGATCCCTGAGTCAACAGATGGGGACGTTTGCAAGACAACAACCATCTGCACGAACAGTTCGACGACGTTTGCAGCAGCGTGGACTATCACCTCGGAGACCGTGGCTGCGGTTACCCTTGACACTGCATCACAGACAGGAGCGCCTGCGATGGTGCACTCGACGACGAACCTGGGTGTACGAATGGCAAAACTTCATTTTTTCGGATGAATCCAGGTTCTCTTTACAGCGTCATGATGGTCGCATCCGTGTTCGGCGACATCGCGGTGAACACACATTGGAAGCGTGTATTCGTCATCGCCATACTGGCGTATCACCCGCCATGATGGTATGGGGTGATATTGGTTACGCGTCTCGGTCACCTCTTGTTCGCACTGACGGCATTTTGAACAGTGGACGTTACATTTCAGATGTGTTTCGACCCGTGGCTCTACCCTTCATTCGATCCATGCGAAACCCTACATTTTAAGAGGATAATGAACGACCGCATGTTGCAGGTCTTGTACGGGCCTTACTGGATACAGAGAATATTCGACTGCTGCCCTGCCCCCCACATTCTCCAGATCTCTCACCAATTGGAAGCGTCTGCTCAATGGTGGCCGAGCATCTGGCTCGTCACCATACGCCAGTTACTATTCTTGATGAACTGTGGTATCGTGTTGAAGCTTCATGGGTAGCTGTACCTGTGCACGCCATCCAAACTATGTTTGGCTCAATACACAGGGGTATCAAGGCAGTTATTACGGCCAGAGATGGTTATTTTTTGTACTGATTTTTCAGGATCTATGCAGCCAAATTGCGTGAATATGTAATCACATGCCAGTTCTAGTATAATATATTTATCCAATGAATACCCGTTTATCATTTGCATTTCTTCTTGGTGTAGCAATTTTAATGGCGAGTAGTGTACTTTTATAATATGTGATATAATTTAAGATTTTTAAGAATAAAAGTACCATCGATATTGAATTAATAATATTGAAAGGTAGCACACATTACTGACATATGCATACCGTTTCTCTATCCAAGTAATCTTCCGTAGGAGTCGTAAGTGGATAATTATCAGTCATTTGAGATACAACTAGTTTTGCACACTTCTTGTACAAATTAGTGCTTAGTGCACGACACGTTTTTTAAAAGAAACTCATAGAATCAGTTATATCAAAACGGCGATTTTAAAATTTTGCCCCCTCTTGGATAAAATTCTATGGACGTCATGCGCTCACGTCAAAATTCAATACTACAAAACTCAAAAAATTATAAAAGCTATTTCCTCCAAACACCGTTTCCTGACATACATAATCTGCTTTATCGAAATATGCAATATACTGTAGCGCTACGTAAAGCTTTTCGTGGTCTGCGGTGCAGCAGGCTACTCACATCAGTGTTGGCGAGCGCGCAGCAGGTGAGGGGGACGTTCCTCCTGTAGGTGTTGGAGGAGGCGCTCTCGTTCTTCCACCGTGTGTGCAGGTAGTCGCTGTCGGCCCGGATACCGCAGCAGTGGAACTGGAAGGCAGGAAAGCAAGCACGGTTTGCTAACGTTGCCAGTGGAATGGGCGCGTCATCCGTAATCAGCACGATGGCAAACACTTAGAAGAATTTAACAATGTTACTTCCCTGGTTTGCACGTCGATATTGAATTAAACTGTGAGAAGCATACCACTGTACAGCTGAAGCCCCTAAACAAATCTCTACTTGCAATACGAATGTCGTCAGGCTTATGTGACATAAAAATAAAAAGGTTGGGATTACACTTACTTCATTCCATAATGTCATACACGATTTTTTTTGGGTAACTCATCATTCCAAGTTATAGTTTTCCGTGTTCAAAAAGTGTAATAAGAATCATTTTTGGTCGGAACTAAAGAACATCCTGCAGAAGCCTGTTTGAGGAACTAGGGACGCTATCTGGTGCTTCCTAATATATTTATTGCTCGATGAAATCTGTCATTAAAATATATCTGTTTTCCAAATCAACAGCTTAATTCATGGAGCCAATACAAGAAATAAGAATAATCTTCAGAAGCAGTTGATGTCAGAAATTGTGATCTAGAAACGTGTCCATTATCTATAAAACACATTTTCAATAAATTGCTCGCTATAAAAAAAGTTTAAATACTAATAAAATTCACATTAAGAAGAGCGTAAAGGATTTACTGACGATCACTTTCTTGTGCTTCATTGATGAATTTATTGGTACAACCAACTCATGTCATATGTTACTAATAATATAAAATAATGCAATTATCAGTACGATCTACCTTGTGTACAGTCAGTGCAGTAATGCGAGCATTTAAATAAGTGTTGTAAGACTATTTTTCTAGTGAAGGTAATTTTCACTTATTGTTCCGTCTCAGTTCTACATGTTAAATTAAATTACATGTTTCGATTGGTCTGGACCATCTTCACATCGAAGCAGTAGTATCAGCAACCCGTCTAATGACAAGTTATTTATTACCTTTTAAATGAAAATAAGTTTAAGATTTTTTAAATTTGTTACAAATACCTAAGGGCTTTCATTTCCGATCTGAGGAGGTACATTAATGTACTTATTTTATGTTGTAAATGTTTATTGTGTATTCTTGTTCTACGGACAAGTTCTGTATCCTGGGGGATGTTTTCACTAAGGATCTAATGGAAGGAAACGTACATTTAATAACATTAAATAAATTATTCCTTGGTAGTTCTCGGAGCATTTTAATAATATTAACATTGTGTCATAATAACATTATGTGAATTAGGCTACGTGAACATGGGGCTACCTACAGATTAAGGAAGGAAGACTGACCTTTGCTTGTCATATTTTAGCAGAAAACCATTCGCATGATGTAGAATGTGAAGTTTTACATTCTGTTCAGAAAATCAGACAGATGGCCCATTTAGAAATACTGGAAATCAACAAATATGACACCATATGCCAGACTACTATTAAATGATCAGATTTAATGTTCGTTTTGCCCTTTTCGTTACAAATTCTGGATTGAAATTATAAATTCATATTACTTCCACATAACTTTCTTTACCACTTTTCAGTTAATGTAATTATTCTTATGGGACAAAAATGCAATGCTTTGCTTTGTAAACACTTCGTCGTCTTTTTTTTAAATTACAAATTACGTCTGTGTAAGACCTACATCAGCTGTATCTGTGTTTGTGACATTTGTTGTTATTGTGGTCTTCAGTCATCTCTTGGTCTCCCTCCACGATTTTTACCCTCCACGCCAACCTCCAATACTAAACTGGTGATTCCTTGATGCCTCAGAACATGTCCTACCAACCCATCCCTTCTTCTGGTCAAGTTGTGCCACAAACTTCTCTTCTCCCAATCGTATTCAATACTTCCTCATTAGTTACGTGATCTACCCATCTAATCTTCAGCATTCTTCTATAGAAGCACATTTGGAAAGCTTCTATTCTCTTCTTGTCCAAACTATTTACCGTCCATGTTTCACTTCCATACATGGCTACACTCCATACAAATACTTTCAGAAATGACTTCCTGACACTTAAATCTATACTCGATGTTAACAAATTTCTCTTCTTCAGAAACCCTTTCCTTGCCATTGCCAGTCTACATTTTATATCCTCTCTACTTCGAGCATCATCAGTTATTTTGCTCCCCAATTAGCAAAACTCCTTTACTACTTTAAGTGTCCCATTTCCTAATCTAATTCCCGACTTAATTCGACTACATTCCATTATCCTCGTTTTGCGTTTGTTGATGTTCATCTTATATCCTCCTTTCAAGACATTGCCCATTCCGTTCAACTGCTCTTCCAAGTCCTTCGCTGTCTCTGACAGAATTACAGTGTCATCGGAAACCTCAAAGATTTTATTTCTTCTCCATGGATTGTAATACCTACCCCGAATTTTTCTTTTGTTTCCTTTACTGCTTACTCAATATACAGATTGAATAACATCGGGGAGAGGCTACAACCCTGTCTTACTCCCTTCCCAACCACTGCTTCCCTTTCATGTCCCTCGACTCTTATAACTGCCATCTGGTTTCTGTACAAATTGTAAATAGCCTTTCGCTCCCTGTATTTTACCCCTGCCACCTTTAGAATTTGAAAGAGAGTATTCCAGTCAACATTGTCAAAAGCTTTCTCTAAGTCTACAAATGCTAGAAACGTATGTTTGCGTTTTCTTAATCTTTCTTCTAAGATAAGTCGTAAGGTCAGTATTGCTTAACGTGTTCCAAACTGATCTTCGCCGAGGTCGGCTTCTACTAGTTTTTCCATTCGCCTGTAAAGAATTCGTGTTAGTATTTTGCACCTATGGCTTATTAAACTGATTGTTCGGTAATTTTCACATCTGTCAACGCCTGCTTTCTTTGGGATTGGAATTATTATATTCTTCTTGAAGTCTGCGGGTATTTCGCCTGTCTTACACATCTTGCTCACCAGATGGTAGAGTTTTGTCAGGACTGGCTCTCCCAAGGCCGTCAGTGGTTCCAATGGAATGTTGTCTACTCCGGGGGCCTTGTTTCGACTCAGATCTTTCAGTGCTCTGTCAAACTCTTCACGCAGTATCGTATCTCCCATTTCATCTTCATCTACGTCTACATCTTCTTCCATTTCCATAATATTGTCCTGAAGTACATCTCCCTTGTATAGACCCTCTATATACTCCTTCCACCTTTCTGCTTTCCCTTCTTTTCTTAGAACTGGGTTTCCATCAAAGCTCCTGATATTCATACAAGTGGCTCTCTTTTCTCCAAAGGTCTCTTTAATTTTCCTTTAGGCAGTATCTATCTTACCCCTAGTGAGATAAGCCTCTACATCCTTACGTTTGTCCTCTAGCCATCCCTGCTTAGCCATTTTGCACTTCCTGTCGATCTCATTTTTGAGACGTTTGCTATCGCCAGAAATGTGTTTATTGAGTATCGACATTGTGCAATAATTAAGTCTGCGTAAAGCTTGTCAGCATTCAAATTATAAATTTTCTGAGTATAGTAAATTAGAAATTTTTATTGGTTTCTTTCATTTTTCTTTACGTCGTTTAAGGTTAGTTGACCAAACCCCTCCTGATCATTCAATATATATGCATAAAAGTATGGCAGCAAATGCAGAAATTAGTTGATGGACTACACTCTCCATGGATCGCAGTATTCCTTTATTAAATATATTAGCATGTTACTGATCACGCAGTTGCAGCTCGAAGACGAGGTAAGTTGTCTGTTGCGTGCAGGACCATTGCAAGTCAATTGTTAGGAGACGTTAGAGGATATATTAAATCTTACAGTGAGACGGTTGGCAACTGATTTCTTTAAAATTCGTGGGAGGAGTAATTTGTTCTTATTTCTTTTTGTTTGTTCGCAATCCGAATTCTATCATTGTCAGAGACGGAACAGCGCACTCATATTTCAGAACATGTCTTTTAAGTTAATTACCGACTACGTTTCAACATCAGTCTAGACGTCAGTACAATACACTCACTTTAATATAAGTGAAACTGACATTTACACAAATACTCACCAAAATTGTACTCGCAAGTACTTGTCAATGACAATAAATGCCGAAACAGTCTGTCGTAAATAAAGATCTGTTATTGTAAGCAGTTATTTTGGTGCATTTGTTCCAAGAACCATCTTGTTATCAGAGTTATAGTATGCTGCTGGCCCTAAAAAAGGAAAATAAATTTACTTTTTCAATGTTTAGGACTCAGTTGGATGATTGTCAAATTCTGGACGCACTGTTCGGACGTTGCGTCATACATCAGCAAGCAATCTGTGAGAAAGACTTAGATATTTTTTCTGCTGTGAACTTCACTCGAGGACAAGCAGTCACCGTCGATTACACGCTTTGCTTGAAGAAAGTAACTCTGAATTTTGTGTCTTCGCTTTTCACGCTAGAGTGACACGGCTCAGCTGCGGCAAAGTCATATTTAGTTTTTGCAAGCTCCGAAACGATATAGAAATTTGTATCACCGAAAAAAATAGAGCTGACCCATAGATACCAGACCCTACCTTGCTGTCAAAATTGTCGTTTATGGTCACATCACATCCCACATGAATGAACTGTACGTGAAACTTCAAGGAAACGATAGCGTCGTCTGTAGTCTCTAAAGGCTCACCAATGAAATTCGGAAAAAGATGTCATTCTTTAAACCACAACTGGAAGAAAACTTTCCTAATTTTCACTGTTCGAAAGAGTTTTGTGCTACAGTTCCCAAAGAGGTTAACTTCGATACTTCGATTTTCCGAGAAAAATGATTCGGAACGTCACATTCTTTGGTTACTTTTTCAGTAAACAAATACATTGGCTGTGCTTGTTTTTTGTGCATTGCATGCCAGTCACCTATGATGACCAACGAACGCTAAGCTTTGTTCTTCGTTTTTTTTTTTTTTTTTTTTTTTTTTTTTTTTGGAGAGCTTTCCATCTGGCATGCGAATATTCACAGAATGATGATACGGGCCCGCTACGGAAAGAAAGTTTGGTGACGTGTGATGTAGAGAATTCCTGTTATTTGCAATGTCATTCTCCCAATAAAAAGTTCCTTTCTAAAAAAACTGCCTTTGGTTTTTGACTTCGACCAATATATCATCTACGTCCTGTTCTGCAGCAACTGCGACAGCAGAAGTTCACGGGAGCGAAACTGCAACATCGCGCTAATTGGAATGGCGTCAGATTATTTCGAACTGTTTTACAATACTGTAGCAACTCGGTAGCCGACGGGCTTACATTAAATCAGTTTTATTGTTTTGAGTTTGTTATAACGAACACAAACACAACGGAAGCAGTAAAAAATTATATTGGTACCAAAAGTTTTCCGATATGTGAATGCAGAACGAAACAAAATCAGATGTACAGGCCACGTGCGTGAGCAGTATGCCGTGCTGCTGTTTTGTTGTCCCCCACACATTCTGGCCACACTGCGCTTTACTGTTTGCAGTACAGCGCATGTCATTCCCAATTTTCAGAAGGGTAGTTCTACAAACAATTTTAGTACCATACTGTAAATCTGTGACAGAATTGTGGATCGTGTCTTATGCTCATGCATTTTGCTGTTTTTAGAGAATAAATATTTCCTCTGTAAAATCAACACTGGTTTGGAGATCTGAGACCTCGTGAAACTCAGCCCGCTGTATACGCCTATGAAATCTGTACACAACAGCGCCTAATTTCATGCAGTGTTCTTTGGTTTCAGAAATACTTTGTGTACAGTTCCACACGATTATATAGTGAAAAAATCAGGAGCTTACCGAGTATTGGAGCCGATTTTTGATTAGATTACAAACTTTCCAGCAGACAGAAACAACACGTCGTTCTTCACAAAAAGAAATAGGCAAATGTGGGGTAATCTCGGCAGTGCCTCAAGGGAGAGTTATAGTGCCGATACTGTTTACAATGTACAGGGTGTTTCAAAAAGAATACACGGATTCCGAATGCATATATTTATTAAATTGTAAGACATACAAATGTGAGACTTGGGACACACATTTACGAGTCTCTCAAGTTTAAATTATAGATCGTCAAAATGTCACGAACAGTATCACATCGATACTCGAATTTCTCCCACAGTCGAGTAAGCATATCCATTGTCACCTGTGTTATGGCAGTATGGGTACGGTTCTTCAACTCTTGTACGCTCTATAGTAGTGTTGGGCAAAAATGTCGTCCTTAATAAAAAAAACCACAAGAAGGTCACAGAGCGTCAAATATTATGACCGTGGAGACCATCTGAGAATGCTAAGCGAACAGGTTTTTGAAAACCAATCTAACGTATCGGTGGAGTTTCATTCAGATATGCAGCCATTTGACTTCTGTGACGTGGTTCAAAAAATGGTTCAAATGGCTCTGAGTACTATGGGACTCAACTGCTGTGGTCATTAGTCCCCTAGAACTTAGAACTACCCAAACCTAACCAACCCAAGGACATCACACACATCCATGCCCGAGGCAGGATTCGAACCTGCGACCGTAGCTATCGCACGGTTCCGGACTGCGCGCCTAGAACCGCGAGACCACCGCGGCCGGCTGTGACGTGGTGCCCTGTCTTGTTGGAAAATGACGTTACCCTCGTTCAGCCTGTGAAACAACTACTTATATAACACAGCACGATTCTGCAGACCGTTAAACGCGTTTCCGTCAAAAAAGAATGGGCCATAAACTGATGAGTGGGACATCGCACAAAACACATTGGGTGAACCTCGTAGATGTTCAGTGGGTGATGGGGGTTCTGTAGGCCCAAAATTGGAACACTGTGTTTGTTTACTTTCCCATTAAGGTGGGAAGTCGCTTTATCACTGGACATGATGCTTTGTGAATTAATGTTATCATTGTTAACAGCATTCTGAAGCTCTTGAGGAAATGCCAACTGCTCAGTCTGTGGTCATGACATCAAGCCTGTGACAGCTACAGCTCGTGCGGCTTTATAACCGACAGACCTCTCAACACATACCAGATTGTTGTTGTAGCCAGTTATAACACTTGTCTGGTACGACGAGTTGATTTTGTAGGACTACGTTGGAAAGCGAGCTGACTTCGTGATGTTTTCGCAGGAAACACGGGTGCCGACAGGACTATTCCCTTTACATACACATTCTGTTTCTACAGACTGTCGATACCATGTGCGGAGCATGAGTTAGGTACCGCAACGTGAAACGTGTCTGCACTGTAATCGCAGAATTACAAATCGTAGTCTCGAGAACACAAAATGGTTTATGATCCGGAGTAACCATTTTGCAACACAAGACGGTAACCAAGCAAACAGAAGACAACCAACATCTAATGGCAATAAATATTAACTAAATAGTGCATTCGTTCCTTCAGTAAACCAAGCCGTGGCACAGAGATCGGTAGTTTTGACAACATAATATTTTGTAATACGGAGGCTTCATGAAGCTATCGATGATGATGTAGTCTGTAGGAAGAGCGTAACGTCAAAAGACTACAGTGAAATGTGGGAAGCCCTACAGAGAATCGACTAGCAGATACCCCTAAACATAAATAAATGTAATGTACTAAGTGTGTTCAAAAAATTCCGGAACATTCGTATTCACGCGTCGGTGGTGTATTGGAACGAAATCCGGTTGGCATCCCTGCACACGCCTGTGTTTCATTGTTGTATGTCCGTTAGTTATTGTTCAGTACTGTATTGACAAGAACGTAGTGTCGCACAGATTGCGAATTTCGAGATGGCAGAGTTAGTGGAACAACACATCTGCATTAAATTTTGCGTGAAACGCAAGAAAACCTTTACAGGAACACACCAAATAACGCAGGAAGCCTAGGGCGATCGGTGCTTGAACCGTTCTCGGTGTTACGAATTGTTCACATGGTTTAAAAAGGGCTGGACGGAAGTTAAAGATGACCCTCGTCCAGGACGCCTTTTGACCTCTACCGACGACGCTCATGTCAGGTACGCGAACGAAATTACGCGTGCCAATCGACGACTGACTGTCCGAGAGATTGCAGAAGAAAGTAACATTTCAGTTGGATCATATCATGACATCCTGACCCAGCGTCTTGGAATGCATCGTGTTGCCGCCAAGTTCGTTCCAGGGCTCAAGAGTCAAGACCAGAGAGACCTTCGCCTCGCAGTCTGTTAAGAGCTTTGGGATCGCACAAATGAGAACGAGATGTCCCTTAAGAGAATTATAACTGAGTTCATGAACTGAAAGTAGTAACGTCTTGAAATCACACTTTTCCCTCAAATATATATATATTCAGTGACAGAAAGCTCATAGTGCATCACAACTGCAAGTGCAAACAAGTTGAAAAGTGGAAAAAGAAAAGTTCTGAACATAAAAACATGCTAATGTTTCGGAAATAGAGCTGTAGTGCAACCTGCAACATGTGACCAGCTGAGAGGGTATGCTGATGAAAACTAAAAATGCGATGAACTGTAAGTAATCACTTATTTATATAAAAAATGAGACGTGAACTGTTTTCCAATCTTTAAATACTACATATCAAAACAAAACTGTATCATTCTAGATCCCACTAATGAAGCCTAAAGAGAGGAAACGCGAAACGTGTCTGGAACAAATAAAATAGAGTGTAGTAAGAGAAGGCGTTTTTGTTTAAAAAACAACTGTTTCCTTTAACTGTTCAATACTTTACTGAAACTGGCAGAATCCAACAGAAGCTCT
This sequence comes from Schistocerca gregaria, assembly GCF_023897955.1. NCBI lineage: Eukaryota > Metazoa > Arthropoda > Insecta > Orthoptera > Acrididae > Schistocerca > Schistocerca gregaria. The sequence continues at coordinate 543,180,399 of NC_064925.1, forward strand.
TGAAGTTTGATTCGCTGAATAACGAAACATCAGAGGTAACTGCAAAGTTTTACCTAGACGCTTTCAAAACTTCGTATTCCATTAGATAAATTAGCCGCCTTTTGTGGGACAGTACGAACTTCGGAGGCTTTCATCGATGCTTCCAGCGGAATGTGTTTTACCAAATTAGATAACTAGGAAAAAATGTAGAAGGAATTGGATTCCCTCCCCATACTCTCCACAGCGCCATACCAGCGGCTGCTGAGTCTTTAACTGTAGATATTGAAATAATCGCCATGAAAATATTTATTTTTTTTTTCAATATACACGATAAGGGCAGAGAAGCTGAGAGAGTTCTGCTTATACGTTGATGTCAACCATCAGACTCTTCTACCGCACTGAAAAACAATATGGCTGTCGTTAATGCCAGCAATTGAGAGAATTATTAAGCTTTGGCTTCCATTAAAACAACTTTTTGACGCCGAAGACAGGCCACCTAAGATTTCAAATTTTTTTCTGTAGTCCGATTAGTGAAACGTGCTTCATGGTTCTGCAGTCAAACTTCGTTCTGTTATATATGAGACAATGGTTTTCAATACCGTGGCTGATTACTTAGAGAAATGGGCTATTTCTTTTCATAAATATCAAGTATTTGAATGTATGATGCTATATGAAACCCCAGAATGAATGATGATTGAAAATATTATTATACATTCGACTAAAAATGATGTGAAGATTTCAGGTGACGATTGTATTCAGGAATATATGTATCTGAAGAGCTTTTTAGAAACTAATTGTGACTCGGAAGAACGGAAGTCTAAACGGTCTGTGGAAGAAAGGTTATTTACTTTCTTAACGAAACCAGAAATCTTGAACGTAAATGCGAACTACTAAAATTATGCGAGTATTACTGTGTATTCACGCACGCTACGCCACTGTGGAAAGAGAATTTTCGCTGATGTCGGCCCAGTGGACTGATGAAAGAAATCAACTGCTGCCAGGGACTGTGGAATCAGTCTTACAGTTCAGGTTGAAATAGAGGCTGACTTGCATGTAGCTTTATAAATACGTAATAGAGAAAAAAGGACTTGCTGAAAAAAGTGAAATCTTCCGATAAACATGGTGTACCAACTACTTCTACCGCAATAAGTTCGATGTAATGGTGTTCTCAATAAAGAGTAATTATTTTACTTATTTTTTGTAGTTCATTTCTGCACCCCTGTTTCGGAGTGTCCCGACGTGATCGCTGTTAGCTATGTCAGCTCTAACTTTACCCCACCTTCACCTGCCTTACCCTTCGGTGCAATTCCTAAAATTGGAAGTTTGTGGTAAGGTCTTACGGGACCAAACTTCTGAGGTCATCGGTCCCTAAGCTTACACACTAGTTAATCTAACTTCAACTAACTTACGCTAAGGACAACACACGCACCCATGCCCGAGGGAGGATTCGAACCTCCGACGGGAGAAGCCGCGCCTGCAATTCCTATAGTGTATGTTTTGTTGAGAGGCGGGAAATATATTACTTACTTAACTTTTGGTTCAAATGGCTCTAAGCACTATGGGACTTAACATCTGAGGTCATCAGTCCCATAGAGATACTTAAACCTAACTAACCTAAGGACTTCACACACATCCATGCCCGAGGCAGGATTCGAACGTGCGACCGGAGCGGTCGCACGGTTCCAGAATGAAGCGCCTAGAACCGTTCGACCACACCGGCCGGCACTTAACTTTTGGGAATATTTCTCTTGTAGAACAGCGTTTTTCTTTCTATTATTATTTTAAAATGGTCGAGACTGTTTATGTTCATTTTAAAGTAATATTACTTCCTCCCACTTATGGTTTCGGAAGTTAAAAGAAGGAGGAAATTGAACTGGAGCCCATTCACATATTTACCAACAATATCTCTCCCTGCACACCAGTCGGGAGTGTAGCAAGGGAAGGGCGAGAGGGGAAGATAGTGGTATGAGAAGGAACCTACACCATGCACCTTAACGTGACGTGTTGAGTATAGACATATGTCCTATTTTGAGTTTGTCAACACGCCTCACACATTGCAGTGTATTTCTCTCACTACCATAGGAAAAACAATCAGAAGGAACAAAACATTACGTAGCCACTTAAGGAAGCAAGAATAGTTGAGCCTGACATGCAACTGAATCAGGACTCCGCTTATACGGAGTGCATCAAAGGGTAATTTTCTCCTGGTATCATCATTATTTCCCCACTCCCCCCCCCCCCCCCCCCCCTGTGCTAGCAAATGGTGCTTAGGCAGAATGACGCCTTGGCAGGTTTCGTGTGACGTCGATATTCTCTCATTTTGCCGTCATGGAAATTTCGTGAGCTACGTGGCGGAGGAGTGATACGTTGTTTAACTCCTCTTAGAACACGTCGCAATTTCGACGATAACCCTCTTCTACCGTTTGCTTCTGGAGTAGGACGACCATCACCGTGATACCATGGTGCTTATTAAGAGAACCCATGGCAGGACTTGTTGCTCTTTGGATTTTCTGTGCCTTCTCTGCTATACTTACCTAATAAAAATGTGACCGTTCTCCTACGCTACTTTAACTCTCGAGTACAGCCTAAAGAACACGAGTTTATCAATTATGGTTTCGGAATTGGAAAAGAAGTTAGAAGTGCGGGAAATGTAATGTGGTAATGTTTGTAAAAATACGTCGCAGAAGGTAATTTCTTAATGAACGATGTAGTATCCGAATGTGCTGGCGGAGGTGACGGTATCTCACACTAGACTTCGTGAGCAACGAGAGCATGGCAAAGAACGCCGGGATGCCTCTGCTGCCGAAGGAGAAACATAAGAAAATCTTGTGACGAAATTAGTATTTCGCCGCACACTAGCAACCAAAGAAGTGAGACTAGTATATTATAGCATCAAGGAATTTGTATATTTGATGAATGTTTTTTGCTGTTTATTTCTTGGTTGTTTCGATGTTACTAGTGTGTTAAATGAAGTAGCATACTAAAATATCTCATGTCGGGTTATTCTATTATCGTAACTCGAAGAAAGTAGCCACCAAGGTGATGACCCCGGCGTGCAAGAGATTACGTAGATTTTTATGTACGAAGAACTTCTGTCACCTTCCGGGGCTGGCAAGCCAGCAGTAACCGCTCACAGCATTGCTCGTCGGCAGGCACATGGCCGGTAATCGGAAAGTATGCCGTACGCAAGCGAAGCGTTGTTTGACGGAAGCGGCAGAATGACGGTCGTGGTGGACGCTAGTCAAAATGCCATAGGAGCAGCGTTGAAACAGATTGCAACTGAAACGCCTGGTTAAACTCGCAGGACAGAACAGGTAGCTGGAATTGTGGAAAGGGGCCAAAAATGAGCGGCTGTCAGTTACACTCGTACACATATAGCTTTATTTAGTTGGCCCAACATTACAGTACCAATTTCCGAGCTGAACTATCGACTGAATATGTCGCACAATCTTATGGCTTAATTTTTAAAACGGCTGAACGCCCATGTTTTAAAACACAACTACAATAAATTTTAAAAAGGCAGAAAGCGCAAGGTTTTATACTTGAATAATTCTTCAATTGAGGTTGAAGGCCCAAACAATCCAAGACTTGACAAGTAACGAATTTTAATTTTAAAACGGCTAAGCGGCTCATGATTTAAAAACATAACTACAATAAATTTTCAAAGGCAGAAGGCCCAAAGCTTTATCCTTAAATAATTTAAAAAAAAGGATGCTGAAGGTCCAAACAATATGACTTAACAAAAAGGAATTTTACTTTTAAAACGGCTGAAGGTCTATGATTCAAAACACAAATAAATAAATTTTTATAAGGCAGAGATCCCAAGGATTTATCCTCAAAATATTTCTTTTTAATGAGACTGAAGGCCCAACAATCTGAGATTTAACAAGTAAGGAATTTAAATTTTAAGACGGCTGAAGGCCCATGATTAAAAAACACAACTACAATAAATTTTCAAAAGGCAGAAGGGCCAAAGCTTTATCCAGAAAAAAATATTTTAAACGAATCTGAACACAATAAACATCAATAAGTAAAGGCAGTACAGCCAGCGGCGCTCAAAAGTTTCCGGGGGTCGGTCTGCACATGAAATATTAACGTTCGCTTAGGGGAGACAGGTAGTCGGCACAACTATAATCCGATCCGCTGGCAACCCAAGTAAGGACAGTCAACGGACACACCGACAATACGACTTGCTTTCCACCCGACCAGCACACAAGAAACTCCAAAGCCAAAACGTGAAAGGCGTAGCCGCCCACAAACAAGGATGCATAAGCTGTCAAAACTACACACACGTGTTCGACAGCGACAACACGATGAGGAAAGAACACCGCCTGAATTTTACGACAGCGGCCAGGGCAGGTAACCGGAACGCTAACGGCCACAAGGCAGAAAATCGCGCTGGTGTACTTGGACTTTAAATAACCAAAATACAGTTAAATTCCACTGGATGGTGGCCAAACTTTCGCTAGCTCGAACTCTCGTTGTTGCTCACGAGAATACCCCCCCCCCCCCCCCAAACCATGAAAACCAACGACACAATGTGACCAGACTGGCTTCGGTAATTAAATCACCACTCAACTTCGATGTCCTGGGTCGGTGAGCCACGAACCTCGTAGCAATCGGAACAGCTCCCACACACTCACTCAGACACTGCGTAGAGACCGCCAGCGGGCCCGGCCCACTGTGCCGTGCGGAGATTTCCTGGCTGATCCACACCGACCGACCGACCGACTCCTCAGAGCCAGGACGCCGACAACATTTAAAATAAGTCGTCAGTCAAAATCAGACAAACTACACACAGCGTCACGAACACTTGCACGAAGAACCAGACAATAATAACGGCAGTGAGTGTACAATAACAGGGACGAATCACGAGGCGGCACACACAGCCAATCCACAAGCGATCGTCGGCCACATACACGTCGTTCGGCAAGACGACCGACCGACAACCAACCAGACCACCCCACTCCAACCATGAGTGTCGGCAACCGTAATGGCGGTCCGGACCTCACTGCTGCTGCACCCCGACTGAACTTGTGCCGCGTGCCAACTCAAACACTGCCAGGTCCCAATTCACTGCTGGTGCGTTCCAACTGGCTGGTCGACACACAACGACCGTGAAATAATAGCCCTCCAGCAAACACAATACGGCAGGGCTTATATCGATAAGCGCTGCTGCTGCCACTTACGGGCACGCAAAGCAGCAAGTCAGTGACACAAGCAATTGAAACTAACATAACGAGGTGGTAGTACGTCAAAAACAGGATGTTAAGTAAGAGATGGCACGAACACGAGATACACATCGGCTCAGCAACCTCTCGCCTTTTATTCACGTAGCCTCACGGCGCAGCAAAGGAAATGGAGCGCCATTTATCACGAACTGTTAGCAGTGTACGCTACCGTGAAACACTTCCGAGCATCGCCAGACAGCAGGCATTTCACACACCACTAACGTCTTTCTTCCATCGTGCCACAGATCACGGGGCGCTGCGACAACGCACACAGCCAGAGCATACATATAACACAACATATAACCGATGTGCGGCGCATTTCCGGTAAGGCCAATATCGTCGCGGATTTTATGTCACGCAACTGCACTAGTCTACGATGAGTTCCGTGGGCGAAGACAGCGGTAAAGCAGCGAGATGATACCGTATTAAATGGTTTTCTCACATTTGAACATACAGCCCTATGGCTACGACCCATTCCTGCACCATGTGGCGATAAACAAGCATTTGGTGCGATACCTCGAGAGGAGTACAGCCACTCCACATTCCCGGAGTATTTAGAAGTAGAGTTTTTAAACCACTAAAGACATAATTAGGCCAACCCAGGCATACGTGCTACGGCAAAATCAGTGCCAAGCAAAGTGGTGTTGTCTGGAGTACACATGGGACTACAGAACTTAGGCACGCTCATGCCTTGAGTGCCAAAGCGGCGAAATTAGTCGAAACGCCTTTACATCATTTACGCAGTTTCCAATATATAATCAGATTTTCCCACGTACAGTGACCATTCTGCGACCAGTAACATATTCGAATGGCCTTAATTATCTGGTTATAGAATAGAGCAGTTCACGAGATGGCGAGAAGCAACTCCTGTACCAGACATCTCAGTAGAGACAGTAGTTAATTAATGAATACATGTTTTTCGAGATTTGGTATTCTTCACTCAGCTACAACGGATCACAGGCGACGGACTGATTCACAGCTATTTGCGGAACTCCTGCAGTTACGCGGCCAGAACCACCGCACTACCAACTGTCACCCTGAGAGTGATACATTGGTGAAAAGTCTGCATCGTACACTAATGGCTGCACTGTTTGTTCCTCATCTACATAGACGGAAGCGCTACCGCTGTTATTGTTGGCCCTGCACACGGCGATCAAGGAGGATCTACAATGCTCGCTAGCTCAAATGGTCTACGGTGAACAGTTGCAGATGCCGGAGGAGCTCTGAAGCCCTACAACACTTCAGACCACAACAGCAATAGTAACAGGGTTTGCACGGCACCTCAGCTATACAAAAGTGTTTGTGGGCAAATTCACCAGTTAGACATGGAGAAAGACGAGTTTTCGTTCACACTGCATTACACGTCTTGCACCGAGACGATACAGTGTGCCCCTCCTACCACCACAGTTATGCAAACCAAGTATTGAACCGTACAAGTACAGACACACCTTCAGAATTGATCAGAACGGTAGTTACGAAACAATCTATGTAGGCCGGTTAAAGTTGGCATATTTAGACATGGAAGAACTGGCCGAAAATCGATTCGACAACTCTACACCGACAATTCTACACCGACAGGAGAAGATCCGACAGCACTGCGACGGCGTCGTTATGAGGACTGGACTTCAGGTGAGGCACCAGTACCCCAACACTCCTGACGCTGACGCTATATGACGAGGTAGGTCTTTGGCTCTAAATGGTGCAGTTTAGACAGAAATGTCATTCCTGTAGTTCCTAGGGGAAATAGCTTTCGGTTCGTCCTTGCTGTAGACAAAGTAAACACACAATTCAGGGCGAATAGTAAAACTTAATCCCTTAGAAGGTCAGGCCAACGCTTGGCTGGCCTGTGGTGTGGTTGTTGGCCCACTCCTCGTATGAGCCGGTTGCATGTCGCGGAGTGGCAGGATCCCGGTTTCCTTGTGGAGCTGGCCCGTCGAATAGCGCCTCGGAAGATGCATGGCAGTCTTCAGGGCGCGAGCGATTCTGAATTCACTGCAGAATCACAATGTGAGGAACTGAGACTTCCCCGCAGACCATGGCCGCATACTCTAACCATGGTTTGGTATAGCGTGAAGACGTGTTGCGATGTCAACGACAACTGCTGCTTTAGCAGTGGACAGAGGTCATGAAGGCGTCCTATTGTTCTCCCTTTGACGTCACTAATGTGATGCCTCCATGTGAGCCTGGGGTCTACGGTAGCCCCTAGGTATTTCGCCGTCCCGCTCTATGGCATATGTTCTCCCAGGGTTTCGACTGGCGGGAGCTCTGGCGGCTGGAGTCTTCGGGTGAAGACGCCTGCCTTACTCTTCGTGCCCAAGGCGTCGCATCCGCGTTGGAGGCGGTTTCTCAGCACTAGGACGTCCATGCTGCGAGTGAACAGGGCTGTATCATCTGCGTACAGCGCCGGTTTAACTTCTGCCACTTTCGCAGCGTCAGCAGTGTACAGGAAGTACAGTAAGGGGCCGATTACCGACCCCTGCGGCGCCCCTGCAGCTATCTGCCGATAAGTGGACGTGTCGTCGTCAGCTCTCAGTTTAAAGGTTCGTTCAGACAGGTATGACCGCAGTAGCGTCAGGTCGGACGTCGGTATCGCATGTTAAAAAAGTTTTAACTCGAGACCGTCCTGCCACACCGAGTCAAACGCTCGGGAGACGTCGATGAACACTGCCCCACGGTATTCCCTTGTTTACAGTGCTCTCATCGCCGGTTCTACCACCCACAGGAGCTGGTGGTAAGTGGTATGCTCTTCTCGGAACCCGAACTGCTCCTCCTGGATGATGCCCTCCTGGGTGACTTGCTGCATCAGTCTTCTCGCGTACAGCCGCTAGAAAACCTCCTATAAGGACTGGAGCAGACTAATGGGTGAGTAGCTGAATGCCTAGCGTGGGTCCTTGCCGGATTTCAGAATCGCCACGTCCTCCGCCTGTTTCCATGCAGAGGGGTAGACACCTGATTGGAGGATCTCGCTGAAAATATCGGCAAGTTGCTGGTATAGTCCCTGCGGAACGTTCTTCAGCAGGACGTTTGTGACGCCGTCACTGTCTCCAGCCTTCTTGGGATTCAGCGAGTGAAGCTGTACAGTAACTTCCTCCTCCTTTATCGGCTCAATAACGTCACCTTCCCCCCTTGCGGCGCGGAAGGTTGGTAGTTGCCCGTGGACCCACCGTACGTGCTCCACGTCGGTGATATCGGCCACCGGTGTGAAGATCGCTGCGGACGCGTCAACCAGACCACTGGCTTTCACGTCCGCGACAGTGACGAATTTTTTACCGACCTGTAATGACGGTATTTGCTGTCGGCGCGTAGGAAGGACTTTACCACCCTCCATGCACCGCCTTCCTCGGATATGAGCATAGACACAAGGTCTGCCCCTTTCTGGTTCCGATGTTGCCGTTTACGTGGCTCTTCGTATCTGGTTGGTGAGTGAGCTGCCATTCTCGAAACAGTCGGCTCTTCTCGTTGATCGCAGCCAAAGTACGGCGCGGTAGCTGAAGCGAGAAGTATCATGGCCCTTGGCGATGTCTCGGCGTGGCTTCATCTGCTGCTCGGAGCATGGTAGGGCGGCGTCCGTCCCTATTTCCGTGGGTTTTGGCGCGTCCTTGAGAAGCTCGAGGGTTTTCGTCCGAGAACGCTCGGTGTCCAGCCTGCGATAGCCCGGACGGCTCTCTGGACGATAAGTGCCTACTTCGAGGCCAAAAGTGACCCGAGGACAGGACATTTTGCGTCTCGGCAGTCGCGAATTGCCCGATGGACTTGAGAAGAGCGATATCGAGGACGTTAGGTTATCCCCGTACAGGGAAAATCGTGGTGTTAAAAGGCCCCAGAGTGACCGCACCGCGAGAGTGGTTGGCGCGGGTGAGGCAGTGCCCGCTGCGGTTCACAGTTTGCGAGTTTCATTCTGTGTGTTTCACATTGAAATCCGCGGCAATGGATGCTGGCGCCTCCAGCGACAGCAGGGCGTCGAAGTCCGCTCCGTATAGCGGTCTGCCAGGCTGTCGGTACACCGACACGAAAAGAATATTTCCAGCGGTGGTGTTGACGGCCTCTCCTGTGGCCTCCAGCGAATTAAGCACCGGCGGCTGGACTCGGTGGTGGCGCAGTGGCTTCTTCACGTAGATGGCAGTGCTGCCCCCGTGGGTGGCTCTGTCATCCCGGTAGCAGGAAAAATTTGCTGCTCGCACGTCGACCCCGGGTTTGAGGAAGGCATCCTGCACAAGGCAGATGTCGACCGCCTCGTTCCGTAGGATTTCGCGAAATTCGCCCTTCTGGGGATGGAGGTCCGTAGCGTTGAAAATGAAAATGGTTAACCAATAAATGTGGTCGTTATCCATTCTTAGGGATGGCTTTTCCCGGAGGTGGCCTGGAGGGCCGCCGTCACTGCTCTCACGAGTACCGGTAGCTGAGTCATCAGCTGGTTAAGCGCGACCAGCTCGGTGGTGTCTTCCTTCGCTGTTTCGGAAAGGTTTGACTCCGTCGCGACGTTTCCCGTGGTCGGCAGCGGAGCGGCGTACGGGGAAAGCCTTGTGCTGGCGGCAACCCGCCTTACAGCTGCGGCTGCCGGCAAGCCAGCTCCCTCGTCTGCAGGCGGTACCGTCGACGGAGGCAGCTCCGACGATTGCTGTGCCGTGCGGCCTCCCCTGCGGGTGGCATTGGTCTACGGAGGGGGGTAGAGGGGTGGGAGTGGGAAGGTGGGGTGGGGTGGGGGGGGGGGGGCGGCTGGCTGGAATTCGCGCCGACGTTCGCAAAGCTGCGACTCGGGTTTATGCGGATCGCGCGCCTCCCGCGCTTGAATGCGGCTCATCCTCTGTAACAGGCGACTCGTCTCCGTTGCACTTCGGCTGGTCTTCCTTCTTCTTCGGGCAGCCCTGCGACTAGTGCTCCTCTCAGGCTATCTCCATGCGCTGGCAGTTAACGCAGTGGGCTCTCCTGCCTTTCGCACGGAGCGAATCCACTTTCACGTCGAAGTCAGCAATGTTGTCAACTTGAAAAATTTTCGCTTGTCAACATTGTCGACTAAGACCACTAGAAACAAGGGTATGTCTCTGTGAATGCTTGGTGACTGCATCAGACCGACGTGGCGTATCTGGAAGCCGATCTCCTCCAGCTGCCGTTTTAAAAGGGCCAGTTCCATCTTCAACGGCAGGTGGCGAATAACGACCTTCAGCTGCCTCATCTGCTCAGCACTCTGTGTAAAGCAGTGTCACTTCTCCGTTTCGCAGAGCTGCGTTAGTTTCGCGTGGTCCTCAATACATTCCGCTCTAACATTATATGTGCCGGTTCCCCCCCGATCATCTTTTGCGGTTTGGCGACGGAGTAGAGCGTTTCTCGCAGCTCCCCGGTCCAATGGATGGTAATCGGCAGCGGGCGGCGGGGCGGTTCGTTGCCGTCGTCAGCGTGGTCCCGTCCCCGTCAGTCTCGGCTATTTCCGGCAGATCTGCATACCGGTTTGCAGTCTGGACCTGTTCCGGCGTCACCAGTTCGATCTCCCTGCTATTCGCTGTGTGGCGCCGGGAGGGCAATATGAAGTCTTCCTCATCTGGTTTCCTCGGTGAAGCGGTCGTCCTACTTCGCACCCTCTGCTTCTTCTTCTTCCGCTTGGCACGACCGAGGCTTCCTGCGGGGAGGGAGTGTCCTCTACGGCTGCGGCTGGGCGCTTCCGCGAGGTTTCCTCAGCCTCTGAAGGCTTGTCCGGCTTTGCCAGACAGGGCGCTGGCGAAAGTGAGGAGGCTTCTGTAGCGCGGGAGTCCGGTACGGCGTGGGTGCGAGGGTGCGGCTGCTGGCGCGGCTGCTGCGGCGTGGACTTGGCTAGCACGACCCCCACGGGTACCAGAGACCTAACCCTCGAGAGCATCTCCTCTCTATCTTCTTGTGAAGTCATGGTCAGACATTGCATATACACTTTTGACCATTGAAATTGCTACACCAAGAAGAAATGCAGATAATAAACGGGTATTCATTGGACATGTGATTACATTTTCGCAATTTGGGTGCATAGATCCTGAGAAATCGGTACCCAGAACAACCACCTCTGGCCGTAATAACGGCCTTGATACTCCTGGGCATTGAGTCAAACAGAGCTTGGATGGCGTGTACAGGTGCAGCTGCCCATGCAGCTTTAACACGATACCACAGTTCCTCAAGAGTAGTGACTGGCGTATTGTGACGACCCAGTTGCTCGGCCATCGTTGACCAGACGTTTTCAATTGGTGAGAGATCTGGAGAATGTGCTGGCCAGGGCAGCAGTCGAACATTTTCTGTGTCCACAAAGACCCATACACGATCTCCAACATGCGGTCGTGCAGTATCCTGCTCGAATGTAGGGTTTCGCAGGGATCGAATGAAGGGTAGAGCCACAGGTCGTAACAGATTTTAAATGTAACGTCCACTGTGCGAAGTTCCGTCAATGCGAACAACAGGTGACCGAGACGTGTAATCAACTGCACCCCATGCCATCACGCCCGGTGATACGCCAGTATGGCGATGACGAATACACGTTTCCAATGTGCGTTCACCGCGATGTCGCCAAACACGGATGCGACCATCATGATGATGTAAACAGAACTTCGATTCATCCAAAAAATATGACGTTTTGCCATTCGTGCACCCAGGTTCGTCGTTGAGTACATCATCGCAGGCTCTCCTGTCTGTGATGCAGTGTTAAGGGTAACCGCAGCCATGGTCTCGGAGCTGATAGTCCATGCTGCTGCAAACGTCGTCGAACTGTTCGTGTAGGTGGTTGTTGTCTTGTAAACGTCCCCATCTGTTGACTCAGGGATGGAGACGTGGCTGCACGATCCGTTACAGCCACGTGGATAAGATGCCTGTCATCTCGACTGCTAGTGATACGAGGCCGTTGGGATATAGCATAGCGTTCCGTATTAGCCTCATGAACCCACCGATTCCACATTCTGCTAACAGTCATTGGATCTCGACCAACGCGAGCAGCAGTGTCGCTATACAATAAACCGCAATCGCGATAGGCTACAATCCGACCTTTATAAAAGTCGGAAACGTGATGGTACACATTTCTCCTCCTTACATGACGCATCACAACAACGTTTCACGAGGCAACGCCGGTGAACTGCTGTTTGTGTATGAGAAATCGGTTGGAAACTTTCCTCATGTCAGCATGTTGTAGGTGTCGCCACCGGCGCCAACCTTGTGCGAGTGCCCTGAAAAGCTAATAATTTTCACATCACAGCATCTTCTTCCTGTCGATTAATTTTCGCGTCTGTACCATGCAACTTTCCGCAGGGGTGAGTGTTGCGATGGCGGCGGTAAAATCCTCCTTTGTCAGGTTGACCGACGGCTTTGCGCTCGTCTCTGTTCTGAGGGTGTGCGGGTGCGGTGCCGAACGTTCGCAGAATCTTCCACATCCACCCGGAAGCCGCACGCGTCTCTCTGGCTCGTCGTCTTCAGCTGGGGGGAGGAGGGGGGGTGGTCTGGCTTGTCGTCTTCAGCTAGGGGGAGGAGGGGGGGGGGGTATTCGGACGGTGCCGTAGTCCGGGGAAACTCCCTTGGACGGTCGTCCGTAGCAGCCGGCGTCTCGCCGAAGCGATCTTCTCGTTTCGGCTCCTCCTTCATGTCGTGGCCCCCAACACGGCAACTTTGCTTCTTTAGAAAGCGACGACTATTTTGCTTTCTTTGACAGGGGGTTACGCCACGCGGATTTTGCCACCCGAGACCCGGATACCCCTAAAAGGCTGCTGAGCGAGGATACACAAAGCGTGTAGCCAACTGTGTATCCCTGCACGAGCGCTTACTACGAAATCACAAGCGAAGGGTTAGCCTCGGTAGCATCACCATAGAGCGTCTTCACGCTGCGGCAGCCACAGCGTGAATGCGTGTGCGTGCGTGCACCCAACATTCCCGGCACACCGGTCTTTAAAAATGTGTATGGTGTAAGGGGGGAGCGGGCAGGTGAGAGGGGGAAGCGGATGGTCTGGCGACATTAGCATTTTTGCCGCAGGGCAGCAGCCAAAGAAGTGGGAGAAGTGCGTTACAGCAGCGAGGAACAGTTTTTATTGCTTGTTCCTTGGTTGTTTAGTTGTTGCTAGTGTGTTAAATGAAGCATCATACTAGATTATATCGTGTCTGGTTATTCTGGCTTATCGTAATTAGCCGAAAGTAACCACTAAAATCTAATTATGCACATTCGTTCGTTGTATTGCGTTCTCGATAGTCGGTTCTTTCTATTATACACCCAGACAAGATTGTTACCGAAATTATTTTGAACTTGAATACTTAATTATAGGTACAGATGGATACAGCGCATTACTTGTCGAATTTATTTGAAAATATGCATCGAATGTGTTATAAAATGGTTCAAAATGGCTCTGAGCACCATGGGACTTAACTGCTGAGGTCATCAGTCCCCTAGAACTTAGAACTACTGAAACCTAACTAACATAAGGACATCACACACATCGATGCCCGAGGCAGGATTCGAACCTGCGACCGAGCGGTCGCGCGGTTCCAGACTGTAGCGCGTAGAACCGCTCGGCCACTCCTGCCGGCGAATGTGTTACAGATTTTGTGTTCTTGTGATCGGTAGGTTTGTGTTACTGAAGGTACAGTATATTTCACTGTGACTGCTGATTTTGAAGTTTAATAGGCTTACAAGTTGTATTTCAGTTGAAATAACTACGAAAAGAAGTTTGAGTGAACTAATCCTTGGAACTCATGAACATTCTAAGGGAACTGCAAGTTTTGCGTTACGCATTCAGGTACAAACGTTAATGTTGCTCAGTCAGATGAAAAATATCATTAGTCAGCGCCATCATTTAACAAAGCACTGTGCATTCACTGGGGATTTATGTTAGGCTTCTACTGCTGTTGATGGTACCTGGACTGGATTTAATATTCCTTACTCGTGCAGAATCGGCAATGTGCGAAGTTACACGCCATTTCCGGCCGCTGTGGCCGAGCGGTTCTTGGCACTTCATTTCGGAACCGCGCTGTTGCTACGGTAGCAGGTTCGAATCCTGCCTCGGGCATGAATGTGTGTGATGTCCTTAGGTTCAAGTAGTTCTAAGTTCTAGGGGACTGATGATCTCAGACGTTAAGTCCCATAGTGCTCAGAGCCATTTTGAACCATTTAGACGCCACTAATTACTCATCTCCTGACAGTCAGGCCGCCATGAAAGGTGCCATACTAATGGCTTGTACTGTAGATCAAAGAATCTACAATTAATGATACAATTAATAATTATGTCATCATTTCACTTGAAATTACTTTCAGAAGCGTACTCGTAGGTACTTTCGGGTTTCTGAGGATTAATCGCCAATATTTTATCGTAACAACGAGGTACCTTGGCGTCTAATTACGAGCAATACGCTGCGTTTATTAATGTAAGAGGTCAAATGAGTGTCCCTCACAGAGCGCTGATAATCTGCAGGTCGTCTGGAATTTCGCTACAGTTTTCTGGCGTCGCAGCTTTCACATTCACAGCACCATCATCCACGAACTACCTCGTGGAGTCCCAACGTCATCTATTACGTCATTCAAAGTCATCAGTAACTGTTCTGGTGAGGTCGTCTCATACAGTTAAATAATTGTGGCACTGAGAACCATAAGAACCCAAAACACAGGCTCAAAGGTGAGAAAAAAAGAGATATTCCTGAAAATTAAAATTAATTTTGTAGGGAAATCATCAATCTCATAGGTCTCACTTGTTTATTAACCAAGTCTCAATATCCTATATTTCGTATGAAAAAGTAATGTACGCTTTTCATGTTATTAAATATTAATTAATATTTAGGATTATATTGATTATTAACGTTAAGTCTCAAAATTTACAGATATAGATTGGTCACAATAATGTCTTTTTACAGTTGCGAAGTTTGTATTTAATGTGGGAATAGACTCAGAACATAAAGAACAGATACTAGATGCACCACAAACACAGTCATGACCAACTGCGGCACTCCATGGTCCTCGGTTCCATCATTTTCGTTGAACATATTCTGGGGCTTGAGGTGGAGATAAAACTGCCGATATACTCAGAATTACGAAGTAGCTACTACTACTACGTACATGATGTAAGCAGTAAATTATGTTGTCAACATTAAATAATAGCTGAAGACAGACACTATTATGTTTTGTGCTTTGACCCCTATGGAAATGAATGTCCAAGAAATTGGTGGCACAGCTTTTGATGAATGTTCATATATGTGGGCCTACAGCTGGTTATCCATGAGGTCAACAGATGTTTGGAGCATGCGTAAATGCAACAGTCTCATAATCGATGACGTTTTGCTTTAAGCATGGTTGGCAGCGCCTCAATTACATTTTGTTCTATAACCAATTCTCGCCTAGATAAAGTATATAGATGTTGATGTCTTTTTACTAGGGAGCAGGTGATACTTTCAACTAATACCTTTAAAAAAATATTATCACAGTATTACCAAAAACTAACATTATAAGTATACAGCATATTTTACCAGGAGGTCTCTAAAACTAAACTAAACTGCGCCGGAGCAGGCCATCAAGACCGAAAGGTAACGACCGGTCGCCGTATCATTCTCAGCCCGCAGGTGTCACTGGATGTAGATATGCAAGGCCATGTGTTCAGCACACTGCTCTCCCAGCCATATGTCAGTTTATACTATGAGGTCTCATGCTTCATAAAATTTGTTCGAGAGTCATATAGGGCAGTTATTTGCGTCATTTTCTATATTACGATATTTCAACCAGTCGAAGTTGCGTATACTGTATCTCAAACATGCAGTGATCAATATTACAAGCACGTATTGAAAAAGTATGGTTACGTATGTTAACGATTTGCTAATAGGTTTTGTGGGAGGTAACTGGATTTTCAGATTATTTGAATATTAATGTCAGGTATTATAAAGGGATCAGACAGCTTTGCCATTTTGTATGAGTTTTATTTCTCCGCGTAAATAGTTATTTCTAGGGAAAATATTGTTTATTTGTGCATATCTGAAAAAAGTGCAGTAGTGTGGTAGGATTTATGATATTAAATTCGCTTTTTTCATATATTATTGGCAGTACCAAACAAGTATTAATGTTTGTAAACTGTCTCAGCGCGACAATTCTTGTCAAAATATACAGGAGGTGTCACATAAACTTCCACTGTAAATATTGCGAAAATGGAAAGTGTTGTCGATGTGCGATTTTCACCGAATGGTCTCGTAGTCAGGAGCTCGTACTGTTAGCCAATAAACAGACTGTAGTAATACTTAGAAAGTGTATTTTTTGTGCAAAGATACACTTTTTTAAATCAAACAATGCCTACTGACACTAACAAATTAAAAGTATAGTAAATTATAATGTAAGGGGTGTTTGTTGAAGGATTCTAGTGTGCGTCGTTTATGAGATATGGTATTTTCAAAAGTTTCCGCACCGACACTTGTTTGTGCCATTCAACTTGAGTAGTTGCTAGACAATACGTTGTTCCGTTTCCTTACAGTGTGCTTGTGTGTTCCCTGAGTGCACTGCCACTTGCTAGTCAGTGTGTGACAGTCCAAGCAGTAGGTCGTAAGTGGACGAATGGATTTAACAAGGCAGAAAAAGCCGACATGCTCATGGTGTGAGGAGGAAGTGAGAAGCATGCCGTTCATTCGTATATAACGCTTGCGGCAAGATGTCCCATTAGACGACAACCATCTCTGCGTCTAATTATCATCCTTTTCAACCAATAAATTGAAAGTGTTAGTGTAACATCTAGACAACGTGACAGAAGGAAACAAGTGACGACAGAAGATAGGGAAATTAATATTTTTGCTATTGTTGCTGTTGACCCACAAGTTAGCTCCCGTGTAATCGCACGAGGAACTGGCATGAGCCAAGCAAGCCCCCAAGCATTCTCCATCCGCATAGGTTCCATCCTTACCACATCTATCTCCTCCAAGAGATGCAATTCAAATGGTTCAAATGGCTCTGAGCACTATGGGACTTGATATCTGTGGTCATCAGTCCCCTAGAACGTAGAACTACTTAAACCTAACTAACCTAAGGAAATCACACACATCCATGCCCGAGACAGGATTCAAACCTGCGACCGTAGTAGTCGCGCGGTTCCGGACTGAGCGCCTAGAACCGCTAGACCACCGCGGCCGACAGAGATGCAATTAAAGGACTATAAGGATCACGTTAACATCTACACATGGGAATTAAGACAGGATATTCCACATGTATCTTGTTTAGTGGTGAAGCCACATTTACAGATCATGGGCAGGTAAACCGCTGAAACACGCGCTTTTCGTATGGTGGCAATCCTCATTGGCTTCGTCAGGTGCGAAATCAGCGTCCATGGAGTGTAAACGTGCGGTGTGGGTAGTGAACCATCAGCTCATAGGTCCGTTCATCACAGACGGAACACAGACTGCGGACAAGTGTCGCAGCCTCCTAGCAGACCATCTTCCACGTATGCTACAACAAGTTCCTCTGAAGACTAGGAGGAACTTGTGGTACCAACAAGATGGCTGTCCAGATCATACTGCAAGAAGTACAACAGCACGTCGTCACGAATTGTTTCCAAGCCGTTGGATTGAATTCGGAGGACCTGTACTATGTTCCGACACATTCCCCAGATTTGGCGCCTGTAGACGTTTCTTGTGGGGAAAGGTGAAAGACGCTGTCTACGAGGACATACCAACTACACCCGATGATACTTTGCTGCAGCGTGCTCGAACATTTCGGCTGAAATGCTAGCCGGTGTGCATCAGTCGTTCCATACCAGACTGTAAGTGTGTATTGCCGCTGCCAGTGGTCATTTTGAACACCTCCTGTGATGGCAAACAGTCTCGTTACTATTCATAATCCACATAAGTAGTATATACACTTACGTTGTTCTTTAGTGTGCGCTACCACAGGTACTTTACGAGTGAAGGGCGGGAACTTTTCAACATAAGACATCTCGTAAACGACTCGCACTAGACTCCTGCAATAAACACAGCTGGCGTTCTAACTTACCCTACTTTTAGTTTGTTAATGGGCAAACACAAAACCATCTGTTTACTTGTAAACGCCAGACTGTAATGTAATTTGAAGGAGATAGTGAACCATAACAACCGAATGCTTTTGGTAGCCTGACTGTGTAAACTGCATTTGAGTGAAAGACAATGAATGCTGTAGAGCAGGAGGGGTGCCCAACATTATTAGACTTGAGATATACTACATGCAATTTAGTCCATTTAGAGATCTGGTGACTTAAAAATTCTTAAAGATTTAAGCACCAAACACACACTGCAGTCAAATTTAACCATTTTAATTACACAAAATACATAAAATGGAATTTTCAGTCCATCAAAAGCTGTAGGACTTCTACTCTGTTTTGCAGATATCACACGTGTGAAAAAATTAAGTGTGCCAAATCATAAATGCTGAAAAAAATTTAGTGAGATACATGGCTCTGCATATCACTAGCAAGTTTATTATAATCAAGTGAATAATTTGTCAGACCAACCTTACACAGCCTGAAAGATGAGGATAAGTCAGTTTATTTCTTCAGTTAGGTTTCACGAGATACATCGTTGAAAACACTACGAATGTAAGCTGATCCAGAGAGCGATGAAACATACGATGGCTCTTTTACAATGTTAGGGTAGATTTTTAAACTCACTAATTTCTAAAAGTAGATTTCCATTCCTAAGTATGGATGAAGCACCATTACATATCACACATACACGCCTACCTTTATGCAGTGTAACAAAAAACTGCTCTCCCATCACCATGGAAGTGATATGTTTTCCAGTGTTTAGCGCCTCTCATTTTAACAAGCTTGTTACTAAGTGAGAACTCTAACTTGGCGCTTGGAGGGCCTAGCTCTGATCTGTAGCACTCAGCAGAGTTCGGCAGAACTGGCGGCCCCGTGGTCTGGAGGTGATGGTTGCCAACTGTGCAGCATAGTGTTCCCCGACGTTGATTGCACTCACTCTTGCTAAGCTGTGCTGTCGCTGCCTTATTTTGATCGCGATGGTTTCTAAAATGAGCGACGAGACTTATTTGACACATCAGTACAATCAGCAGTCTCGATTTCGGTAGCACAAAAGTATTTAACAGGTCAGTACCTCTGCTGTCACATTGTGGAAACACGGGAACAGAGGTTTTTGTTGCCTACTGGAGATGGAGATTTGTTACTCCCGCCCGCACCACACACCCGCACCTCACCTCGCAGCAGTCCCTGAACGCTCTCCCCATTCAGCGCAACCCCCGCTCACAACGCGCTAATTTATAGTAACCTCTCACCATGCATGAGGTAAGACTATGGTTAGCGCAAACGTTGAACGCGATGAAATGCAGATTGAGAGGAAAGAGTCGGAAAGAGTGTTGTCAGATTTACCGCCTACGAATTCCGTGCGAAACAGTCATTGTCAACAAACTGGTATTTTACAAAAAAAACAGCTCTCTTAAACAGCTTTCGGAGAAAGGGTTTGAAAGATCGACTAAAAAATGGCTCTGAGCACTATGGGACTTAACTTCTGAGGTCATCCGTTCGCTAGAACGTAGAACTACTTAAACCTAACTAACCTAAGGACATCACACACATCCATGCCCGAGGCAGGATTCGAACCTGCGACCGTAGCGGTAGCCCGCTTTCAGACTGTAGCGCCTAGATCGACTCACAAAGCCATCGCGATCGACTGATCGATCGTGAACAACGGACTGAGCAACCCTGCGGCAGAGTAATGTAATGAGTAGCGGTGTATAGCACGTCTATTAAAACTCCGGACCTCTTCGAAATAAGATAATTGAGAGTCGACAGTGAAAAGACAGTTGTGGATTAGTTTTGATACGATTTGTATGAAATTTTTCATTGAAACACTGTAAAAGTGAAGTAAGTTCAGGTGAACATAAATAGTTTCTGACGCAATGCAGTTATTTTTGAGCTGAATCAGTATTTAAATACGACTTCATAATACACGCTATGTGTTTTACAGTTCTGAACAAACACGTTTTGAGATCCGATGTCTTTTGCTAGACCAGACGGCGCCAAAGTCCACAACAGTTATTAACGTAAGATATGTTGTTTTCTTTGGAACGTACTGAAATCAACTTTGGAACTGCTTCTCTTTCCATGATGCACGACGCGCTGCCTTCCGAGTCTCTCATGGCAGTAGTCGCAGTTGGTGTACTGCGTGCCGTCATTCTCCACGAGTGGTTTACAGAAACAAGTCTCTGAAACTTGAATGGACAGCTCTGAAGCCACCTTGAGCTGTGTACGAGCCCAGTGCCCTAATCACTGCGCAACGGCGTCCAGAAGCAAGACGTAGAGTTTTTAGAAAGGTTCTGAGAAATGCGATACGTTTACAAAGGAAGGAAATTATAAGGCGCTAGTCTAGGGTATTACGCAGCACTGTTCCAGCGTTTGGAGTAATTATCAAATAGACCATATGTCAGACAACTTACGAATTAAGAAACGTGCTGCTAATGCAACGGAAACGCCTAATTTGGCGGCTACTGAGGAAACAGTTATGTTGCCAAAAGAGCTCAGCTGTATAAAAATCCCTATTTCAAAGTTTAAATCCTATAGTCTGACCATAAGAAGGAGATTTGAAAAAAAGCAAACAAATAAATATGAAAAACGAGGCAATTTCAGGAAATGGTAAATATTTATACGCAGACTGAACTGCTTCATTAATCCTTACAGGGTTTCGGGAACCTCTGGTAAAGTCTAACTTAAGTGTAACTTAAACGTGAACTTAGTAAGGATTGCAAAATACTGACACGAGTTGTCTACAGAAGAATGGAGAAACTGGCAGAAGTCGGCCTTGGGGAAAGCCAGTTTGGTTTCTGAGAAACGAAAGAACACCCTAGGCAATAGTGACCCTGAAAGTGTTTTAGAAGTAAACTGAAGAAAGGCAAACTTTCATTTGTTTCATTTATAGATTGAGAGTAATCTGTTGATAATGTTGTTTGCGTCACCGTCATTTCAATTCTGAAGGCCGGCCAGAGTGGCCGAGCGGCTCTAGGCGCTACAGTCCGGAACCGCGCGACCGCTACGGTCGCAGGTTCGAATCCTGCCTCGGGCATGGATGTGTATGATGTCCTTAGGTTAGTTAGGTTTAAGTAGTTCTAAGTTCTAAGGGATTGATGACCTCAGAAGTTAAGTCCCATGGTGCTCAGAGCCATTTGCACCAATTCTGAACGCAGAAGAAAACAGGGACTAAAAGATTATTTACAACTTGTACGGAAACCAAACTGCACAAGAGTCGAAATACGTGAAAGGGAAGCAGTGGCTGAGTAGGTAATGAGATAGGGTCGTAACCTATCCTCAATGTTATTCAGTCTGTGCATTGAGCAAGGAACCAATGAAATAAAAAAAAAGATGGAAAGACAATTACACTTCAGGAAGAAGACATTAAAATTTGTGGTTGGCCTGTGACTTTGATGTTTTGACAAAGACGGCAACGGATTAGCAAGAGCAGCTGATCGGAATGGACAGTGTCAGTCGGCAAAACTCAGCACAACCAGGAGCACCTCCGAAGATGTCCAACGTAGCCTTGGACGAAACGTCAGGAATAGAAGAGTTCCATGGACCACGGTCATACAATCCGGAAAAATTCTCAGCAGCTGAAACATCCGGTAGTGAAAGTCTTCATAGTATGGTCTTGAAAAAAAGTTGTAAGGCGAACATCCAAAAAAGTAAAACAAGGGTAATGAAATGTAGTCGAGTTAAATGAAGTGACGCTGAGGCAATTAGATTAGGAAACTCAAACACTAAAAGCAGTAGATGGAGTTGTCTATTTGAGCAGCAAAATAACTGACAGTTGGAGAAGTAAATACGATGTAAATCTCAGATTCGAAACAGCAAGAAAACTATTCATGGAAAAGAAAAATCTGTTAGAATTCACTATAAATATTAAGAAGTCTTGTCTGGGAGGTATTTGTCTATAGTCTAGCCTTATAGAGAAGCGAAACCTGCACAATAACAACTGATAGAACACATCATGATGCATCAAGTAATCATCATTTCCATTATGGATGGAAGTGTGTTGTGCGCATATGTGAGGCAGAAGAGGCGGACTGTTGGATGTTGTAGGCTGGAGAGGGGGGAGGGAGCGGGGAGGGTCACAGCAAAGGATGAATACAATAAGTAGATTAAAATGAACGTCTGTTGCAGTAATTATCAGAGATGAAGAGTCTTGCATGGGGTAGACTAGCGCGAACAGCTACATCAAACCAGTCTTGAGACTGAAGACGACGACAACAACAACATGATGTAACATATTAGTCACACTTTCCTGTTTGATAACAGTTACGTATATTACCTAATATCTGTCACTTTGGTTTAATACACTTCGTAATTCACAGGATGACCTACATGATCTAACATAACTTATTATTTAGGTTGCTTTAAATCGAGTTACTTGCTTTGCATAACAGGTTTGTGTAGCTCTCTCGTTGCTGACTAGTCTGTACTCATAATTTTGTCTATGGATTTAACGGTAATGCACGGGCATTACGTTACATACTGCAACTACGATTTTTAAGCAAAGCATTTATATTAGCAACATAACTACAATAGCTATTAGAAAGAATCTTTTACTCCTGTGGCTACTATTTACCGTACCCATGAGTAGTAACCAGACTAATCAGAATATTTTAACCTTCTCTTTTATTTGTTATGCAAAATTTAACGTTTTTATGTAGCACATTTCAAACTGTTTCAAATTATTTCACGGTTTATAATTGACCCTTGGGAAACATTGACGCAGAAGCTCATACAACTGTAGATTCTTAGAAAAACCTTCTTTCAAAAGATGGTTCAAATGGCTCTGAGCACTATTTCTGAGGTCATCAGTCCTTCTTTCAGAGGATATTTCTCCTTGTTGTGCACATTACAATGTAACATAACATTTTGGATAATATTATATGTTGGCTGAAAGATACGTTTCAATAACGGACACTTAAAATTAGCTAAATCAGATGAACTATTTGGATTGTACACATTTGTCCCCATGTCACTGATAAGTAAATGGTTTTCCCATTTTTAACGTCAAAGATTTACCGTTTTACCAACTGATAATCTCTGTGTACACTGAGGTGACAAAAGTCATTCGATGGCGATATGCACATATTAAGATGGTAACAGTGTCTTGTACACAATGTATAAAAGGGCAGTGTATTGGCAGAGTTATCATTTGTGCTCAGGTGCCTCACGTGAAAATGTTTCCGACGTGAGCATGGCCACACGGCGGGATCGGACCTTGAACGCGGGACTTTCCATTTTGGAAATAGTTAAGGAACTCAATATTTGAGAGTGGCAAGTGTGCGCCGAGAATATCAAGTTTCAAGGCATAATCTTTCAGCACGGACATCGCAGTGGCCGACGGCCTTCACTTAACAATCAAGAGCAGCTGCGGTTGCGTAGTGTTGTCAGTGCTAACAGACAAGCAACACTTCGTGAAATAAGCACAGAAATCAGTGTGGGATGTACGACGAACGTATCCGTTAGGACAGTGCGGCGAAATTTGGAGTTAGTGGGCTGTGGCAGCAGACGGCGGATGCGAGTATCTTTGCTAACAGCTCGACATCGCCTGCAACGTCTCTCCTGGGCTCGTGGTCATGTCGGTTCGACCCTAGACGACCGGAAAGCCGTGGCGTGATCAGTTGGTGGCAGCCGATGGTAGGGTTCGGATGTGGCGCAGATCCCACGAGGCCGGCCGGTGTGACCGAGCGGTTCTAGGTGCTTCAGTCTGGAACCGCGCGATCGCTATGGTCGCAGGTCCAAATCCTGCCTCGGGCATGGATGTGTGTGATGTCCTTAGGTTAGTTAGGTTTAAGTAGTTCTAACTTCTAGGGGACTGATGACCTCAGATATTAAGTCCCATAATACTCAGAGCAATTTTTTTTATTAGATCCCACGAATCAATGGACCCACGTTGTCAACATTGCACTGTGAAAGCTGATGGTGGCTCCATAATGGCGTGGGCTATGTTTACATGGAATGGACTGGGTAGTCTGGTCCAAGTGAATTGATGATTGACTGGAAATGGTAATGTTCGGATACATGGAGACCATTTACAGCCATTCATGAACTTCGTATTCCCAAACAACGATGGGATTCGTATGGATAACAATGGTGCATGTCACTGGACTACAGTTTTTCGCGATTGGTTTAAACAACATTCTGAACAATTCGAGCGAATGATTTGGCCCACCAAATCAGGCGACATGAATCCCATCTAACATTTATATAACATAATTGAGAGTTCAGTGCATGCACAAAATCCTACACCGGCAACACTGTTACAGTTATGGACGGCTATAGAGGCAGCATGGCTCAGTATTTCTGCAGGGGAATTCTAGCGACTTGCTGAATCCATACGACGTCGATTTACTCCGGGCAAAAGGAGGTGCCACACGGTATTAGGTGTCCCGTGACTTTTGTCATATCAGTGTAGATACTTCTTGCGTACGATGGATTTCCCTGGGAGCCATGCATACGTTTCCCATCTTCCGATTTTATGAGTTTCTTTCTTTTTATGCACATACCTGATGATTATTAAACTGAATATCATTGCCAAATATAAGTTTTCAACACAGACTGTGCAGAAAGAAACTCAAAAAAATTACATAGTAATGAGCGTATGGCATCGGTGGCCGGGAGACCCCTCGCTGGACGGTTCGGCCGCCGCTCCACAAGTTCTTTAACGCCACTACGGCGACTTGCGAGTGAGTGAGGATGAAGTGATGAAAGGCACACAACACTCAGTCATTTCGAGGCAGAGAAAATCCCTGACCCCGAAGGGAATCGAACCCGGGACCCTTGCACGGGAAGCGAGAACGCTACCGCAAGACCACGAGCAGCGGACACTAGAGATATTAACCATCGCTTATCTTGGTGACTGCTTGCTATTTTTGTTTTCCTTTCCCCTCTAGATAGGGCAATTCAAAAGTCTGTATAGGAACCAAAGTAGATGTTCTTAGTACTTGTCAATAATGTGTGAAAAAATATTTGTAGCTGCTGTTGAATTTTTTAGTATTTGTGAGGAAGAGTTTTCTAGTCACTGAGACTACAAAACATAGTCTGTGGCAAAAAGCAATAGTATTCAATGACAAGATGTAAAAAAGTTAAATACTAATTTTGTCAAAAGCTTGCTAGCATGAAGTTCTCCATTAAATGTGAGAAAGTACAGAGGAATGGTGTGAACATAAAGTAGAAAATGTGCAACATATCCAAACACATTTAAATCAAGTAGTTTACATGCAGATTGACCAGTCTGCTATAACATTAGGGTACGACGGAATTCTCCGTAAAAAAATACAAAAAAAAAAGAGGAATGAAAGTAGCCTTTAGTGATTACGCTTATTCGCCGATGTATTTGTTAATGTCTTTATTTGCAGCGTTCTTTGCTTTATTCTGTTTTAGAATTTTTATTTGTTGATTTGTGATCGTTTAGGTAACAGTTTTGTGCAAACTTAGAGACGTTTGGTACTGAGAGCAGGACGTTGTTTTACATAATCTAATCGAATTGTCGCGTATTACATTCAGTGCATTTAACACACTGGCATGATGATCTCCGGGTCTGGTTGCAGCAGAGAGGAGGTCCGTTTGCTGCCGCTTTTCGACTTCTGCTTTGGTAATGTCGAGAGTCTTGCATTTGTGATACCGTTGGCCTAAGTTTCCCGCCACAATATTCTCAGCTGGCGCCTGCGCTCCGCGTTTTACACGGTAGGAGACGTAGTAAATTTTTATTTCTCAGTTACTTCTGGGATACGAACATGTTCTGAACACTAACGGATGCAGATGCAATCCGAGTTGCAAATTACTGCAGTCAGTGCAAAATATTTGCTTTTCGAAGATAAACGACGGCTTCTCACAGAAGTTGTGTTTGCGCTGCGATCTGCGAAGTGTGAATCCATTATTCAAACAGTGTGCGAATCCGATTGTGGACTCAACAAACAACCTTGTCGCTACAAGCAAATGAACGAATGGCATAAAAAATTCATAGCAGGTGGCTGCACCGGCAAACAAAGAAGCGCTCTCGATCAAATCATGTTGGGTGAAAATAGTTCGAGCCTGCGGAAGGGGGGAATAATAACATAGCTTGAAAAATAAACAGAGAGAAAGGAACGTGAATGACATGTTGGAACGAGAAATTAAAAGAGAAACTTGAATCGGTTCACTCTCGATCAGGAAATAAGCACACTGATTAAAAACGTGCCCAGACTGGTTTACGAACCTAAGACCTTGCTTCTTTCCGGCAATTCTATTATGGAGAGGGTTGGAATTTTTTCTTTCGTCTTTAGTGACGTCACCTTCCATCCCCTGAACGCTATCACACGCTCACCGTAATCATTTTCTCCTTCGTTGGTAGAAACTAAAGGAATATTGTTCTGTAGAAGATGTTTTTCGTTGATCGATAAAACTGATTCAATCTCCTTAGACTGTGGACATTTTGAGGATTAGATACTTGAACAATTACTTTCTTGTCTTAGAATGGAAATATGTCGAGCAAAATAAAGTCTTCTTGGAAGTTAAGGACAAGTCATAGTGCTACCTGACAGCTTCCCTTTTTCCAGCTCTCATACTTCCCAAAATATACAGAAGCCTCTCTGCATAATCTTGCTGGAGTAACGTCCTGTAAGAAGGAAGATGGAAGAGAAAATTAAGATTCTCTTAGATGACGGCCGGACTGACTTTCGTAAATTTAAAGACTGGGAGGGAGTTCTGGCGTAGCGACTGATAATGGAAGCAAGACTGAAGAAGATTCAGTATATCATCACAGAATTTGTAACCTATAAGTGGCGTTCGATAATGTAAAATAGCGCAAGATACTGGAAATTCTGAGAGAAAGGGGATAAGCTACTGGGACAGACGGATAACATAGAATATAGCTACACAAAAACCTAGGGGAAACAATAAGAGTGGAAGATCAGTAACGAAGTGGTCAGATTAAAAAGAGTGTAAGACAGACATATGGTATTTCGACACATACCGTTCAATCTGTACATCGAAGGAACAATAAGGAAATAAAGGAAAAGTTCAACAGTGGGTTTAAAATTCAGGATTGAAAGATATCAAGATAAGATTCGACGATGACATTGTTATCCTCTGTGAAAGTGAACAAGAGTTACGGGATCAGATGCATGGAATGACCAGTCTAATGAGTACAGAATATGGACGCAGGACAGGCCGAAGATAGATGGAAGTAGTGAAAAATAGCAGCAATAACAACAGCGAAAAACTTAACATCGGAATTGGGAATGACGAAATTAAGAGTTTCTGCTGCCTTAGAAGCGAAATAAGACGACAGATGAAGCACTGAGGACTTGAAAAGCAGATTAGTACATGTGAAAAAAATGGTTCAAATGGCTCTGAGCACTATGGGACTTACCATCTGAGGTCATCAGTCCCTTATAACTTAGAACTACTTAATCCTAACTAAGCTAAGGACATCACACACATCCATGACCGAGGCAGGATTCGAACGGACGACCGTAGCGGTCTCGCGGTTCCAGACTGAAGTGCCTAGAACCGCTCGGCCACACCGGCCTGCCAGTACATGTGAAGAGAGTGTTCCTGGTGGAGAGGTATCTGCTAGTATCAGACATCGGCCTTAATCTGAGGAAGAAATTTCTGAGAATGTGCGTTCTGAGCACAGCATTGTATGGTAGCCAATCACGGACTGTGGGAAAACTGGAAAAGAAGATAATCGAAGACTGGAGATGTGTTCCTGTAGAATAGTGTTACGTGATAATCTCCGCAGGATCTGGCGAAGAATGGAACAAATGAAAGCGCTGGCGAGAATACGGACGCGGGAAATCTACAATTCCCATGATACTGGACAGAGTGCAGGGGATAATTGTGTGGGGGAAGACAGAGATTGGAATACGGCCAACAAAAAAGTGAGGATATAGGCCGCAAGTGCTATTGAGTTGAAGAGGTTGGTACTACAGAAGGATCGTCGCAGGGACCATCATATCAATCAGAAGACTGATGACTGCAAAAAAAGGTTGGACACATCGCCAATAAATAGATACACTGTGGTGCAGGACTTGTCACCAGACTGTATGTGTGTGTGTGGTTTGGGAACTTATGGGTGAACAGCGGCCTGCTTATCAGCGCCCTGACATCGGTGAAAACAAACAAAGGCGGAGAAGAACGAAAACTGTCGTACACGCATGCACACGAAACGACCACACAATTCGCAGAGGCACTCTCACATGCATTAAAACCAATGAGGAGGTAAGATAGCTACTCGAGAAAGTAAAAGAGGGGAAAAAACCACAAATGAGCTGAAAAAACAGCACAGGGAAATGAGACTGGCTGACCACTTACAAAAACATTTGGGTGAGCCAGCCACCCCGTAGACACATTAAAAATATCGCCCCAAAATCTTCAGACTGTATCATTCACTATCTAGTTGATTGTGTGCCGTTTTGAAACTCCCTACCAAATTAAAACTTTGAGTCGTAATGGAGAAAAACAGCTGCGAAATTCAGAAAATTATTGCAAAGGTAAGTACAGAATCGACGCTGGAAGGAGGGGTCACCTACGAGTTGTACCCGGATAACTCCGGTTCTGCCCCGGCTGTCGCTACGAGAGGACCTGCTCGTGGGTGCTTCGAGCCACAGGATGAGCAGTAGGCAGGCAGGTGGGCCTGCGTTTCCATCGACGACTCAGTGTCGTCAGTACAGAACAGACATCAAGATCGCAGCAGTTCAAAGTTTTACTCTCCGTTTTGGCTACCTTTTGGTCAGGAATGCTCCAGACTCGTTGAACTGACCAGTGTTTACTAAATTGAGTTAAGTTCTGGGAAACCGAGGCAATCAGACTTCAACACGATTCATGTCAAAGTAGTATCTAAAGAAAATTGTAATCGTGTAGTCAAAGAACTCAACGATTCCGCAGATTTTAAAACATATTGATGGAAATCAGCGAGGTTACCCAAGTGTATTGTAATGGGACGCGAAATTAAAGCATCACCCATCCACAAGGATCAGCTCAGTTTGCAGTTAAATATAAGTTTAAGTTAGTGTTTTGTTTATCATGTATTTGTAATATTTTGTTATATTTGTAAAATATTCAAAGTTTTGTATATTTCATGTTTGGAGAGAGCAGCGCAACTCGCGGAAACAGCATCTTCACTGCCGGAGCCAGAAAGAAAATTGCTGGCCACTAGGCATCGTGTGTCAACGGCCAAAGAGCAGCAGAAGATCCTGTGACCGGGTTGTTGCGTCGAACCTCCAACATTAAAATAAATAAAAATTTGTAATTTTCCATTGTAATGACGTCCCAGAATGTTAAGTTCATGTTGTGTTTTGTTCACTTCTGTTTTGTCGAGTCTGATGTTCACATCTGTATGTATCATGTACGAAGACAATAAAACAGTGTGTGCTCTAAAGATTAAGTACGTGTTCGAGAATTATTTATGAAGAGCTATATTGAGGAATTATTACTGAATTTTTCCAAGATATTAAGTTTCAGAAGAGTTTGATTTCGATTTATTTGAATCTTATAGGTTTTACAGTCTGATTTTAATATGGGAAAAATAAGATAATGGCAAGAATATAATTTCCAAGAAGAAACAAACGACATCTAAATTTTGAAAATTTTCCGCAAACCCTTTGGTCTGAGTGACGTAATTTTGCACAAATGACTCAACTGAAGGTGTTTTAATTAAACTTTCCTACAAGAATCTTTAATAGAGAACTTGAAAAGAACTTAAATAATTTTTTTAAGTGCTTTGTAAACGACGTAGGTGACGAAGTCTGCACATGGTCATATTTCAAACAAAAATCATTGAGTCATACGCGTCGTTACACTACAGTATCCAGGGTTTTGCACTGTGCATGTTCATAATCTACCAGTCAAGAAGCATATTTACGGTATTCGGCTCTGTAATCAGCACATGTCACGAATTTACAAATTTCAAGTGAAGAGTGGGACACTAATGCCGTTGTGTGCATGTTAATTCGGACAAGACAATCAAATTTTAACTGTGCACATTTGTTACTATACGTATAATATGGTTAGTAGTTTATCGAATATTAATAACAAATATTATCTCTTTCTGTTTAATATATTTTCTCTTTCTGTTTAATAACTTTCTGAACACATTGTGGAGTAGCTTCGCTCAGGCTAGAAAAAAAATTTCGTAGTTCGTACTCATGAAACCAAACTTTTACTACTCTACTGGGCCATTAAAATTGCTACACCAAGAAGAAATGCAGATGCTAAACGCGTATTTATTGGACAAATATATTACACTAGAACTGACATGTGATTACATTTTCACGCAATTTGGGTGCATAGATCCTGAGAAATCAGTGCCCAGAACAACCACCTCTGGCCGTAATAACGGCCCTGATACGCCTGGGCATTGAGTCAAACGGAGCTTGGACGGCGTGTACAGGTACAGCTGCCCATGCAGCTTCAACACGATACCACAGTTCATCAAGAATAGTGACTGGCGTATTGTGACGAGCCAGTTGCTCGTCCACCATTAACCAGACGTTTTCATTTGGTGAGAGATCTGGAGAATATCCTGGCCAGGGAAGCAGTCGAACATTTTCTGTATCCGCAAAGGCCCGTACAGGACTTGCAACATGAGGTCGTGCATTTTCCTGCTGAAATGTAGTGTTTCGCAGGGATCGAATGGAGCGTGGATCCACGGGTCGTAACACATCTGAAATGTGACGTCCACTGTTCAAAGTGCCTCAATACGAACAAGAGGTGACCAAGACGTGTAACCAATGGCACCCGATACCATCACGCCGGGTTATACGTCAGTATGGCGATGACGAATATACGCTTCCAATGTGCGTTCACCGCGATGTCGCCAATCACGGATGCGACAATCATGATGCTGCAAACAGGACGCGGTTTCATCCGAAGAAATGACGTTTTGTCATTCGTGCATCCAGGTTCGTCGTTGGGTACACCATCGCAGGCGACCCTGTCTGTGATGCAGCGTCAAGGGTAACCGCAGGCATGGTCTCCGAGTTGATAGTCCATGCTCCTGCAAACGTTGTCGAACTGTTCTTGCAGATGGTTGTTGTCTTGCGAACGTCACCATCTGTTGACTCAGGGGTCGAGACTTGGCTGCACGATCCGTTACAGCCATGCGGATAAGATGCCTGTCATCTCGACTGCTAGTGATACGAGTTCGTTAGGATCCAGCACGGCGTTCCTTATTACCCTACACCGATTCCATAGTCTGCTAACAGTCATTGGATCTCGACTAAAGCGAGCAGCAATGTCACGATACGATAAACCGCAATCGCGATATGATACAATCCGATCTTTATCACAGTCGAAAACGTGATGGTATGCATTTTTCATCCTTACATGAGGCATCACAACAACGTTTCACCAGGAAACACCGATCAACTGCTGTTTGTGTATGAGAAATCGGTTGGAAACTTTCCTCATGTCACCACGTTGTAGGTGTCGCCACCGGCACCAACATTGTGTGAATGCTCTGAAAAGCTCATCATTTGGATGTCACAGCATCTTCCTAATGTCGGTTAAATTTCGCGTCTGTAGCACGTCATTGTTCTGAGGCATCAAGAGATCACAAATTTAGCACTGGAGCGCAGCGTGGAGGGTAAATACACTAAGCAGATTCAGAAGGAATTAGGTTGCAGTAGGTACCGGGAGATGAAGAAGATTGCACAGGATAGAGTAGCATGGAGAGCTGCATCAAACCAGTCTCAGGACTGAAGACGACGACAAAAACAACAACAACAACAACAACAACAACAACAGCACGTCACCTTTGTGGTGTAGCAATTTTAATGGCCAGTTATGTATGTAGTGTGCGAAAGCGCGCGACACACCCACGTGTAAGAGAGAGACGCGACGCCGCGCCGACCTGTGTGAACTGCGGTGGCGCATCCGAGACAGATTTCCATGGCTGCAACTACACTCCTGGAAATGATAAAAGAAGACATTGACACCGGTGTGTCAGACCCACCATACTTGCTCCGGACACTGCGAGAGGGCTGTACAAGCAATGATCACACGCACGGCACAGCGGACACACCAGGAACCGCGGTGTTGGCCGTCGAATGGCGCTAGCTGCGCAGCATTTGTGCACCGCCGCCGTCAGTGTCAGCCAGTTTGCCGTGGCATACGGAGCTCCATCACAGTCTTTAACAGTGGTAGCATGCCGTGTGTGCAGTTGACGGACTTTGAGCGAGGGCGTATAGTGGGCATGCGGGAGGCCGGTTGGACGTACCGCCGAATTGCTCAACACGTGGGGCGTGAGGTCTCCACAGTACATCGATGTTGTCGCCAGTGGTCGGCGGAAGGTGCACGTGCCCGTCGACCTGGGACCGGACCGCAGCGACGCACGGATGCACGCCAAGACCGTAGGATCCTACGCGGTGCCGTAGGGGACCGCACCGCCACTTCCCAGCAAATTAGGGACACTGTTGCTCCTGGGGTATCGCCGAGGACCATTCGCAACCGTCTCCATGAAGCTGGGCTACGGTCCCGCACACCGTTAGGCCGTCTTCCGCTCACGCCCCAACATCGTGCAGCCCGCCTCCAGTGGTGTCGCGACAGGCGTGAATGTAGGGACGAATGGAGACGTGTCGTCTTCAGCGATGAGAGTCGCTTCTGCCTTGGTGCCAATGATGGTCGTATGCGTGTTTGGCGCCGTGCAGGTGAGCGCCACAATCAGGACTGCATACGACCGAGGCACACAGGCCCAACACCCGGCCTCATGGTGTGGAGAGCGATCTCCTACACTGGCCGTACACCTCTGGTGATCGTCGAGGGGACACTGAATAGTGCACGGTAGATCCAAACCGTCATCGAACCCATCGTTCTACCATTCCTAGACCGGCAAGGGAATTTGCTGTTCCAACAGGACAATGCACGTCCGCATGTATCCCGTGCCACCCACCGTTCTCTAGAAGGTGTAAGTAAACTACCCTGGCCAGCAAGATCTCCAGATCTGTCCCCCATTGAGCATGTTTGGGACTGGATGAAGGGTCGTCTCACGCGGTCTGCACGTCCAGCACGAACGCTGGTCCAACTGAGGCGCCAGGTGGAAATGGTATGGCAAGCCGTTCCACATCCAGCACCTCTACGATCGTCTCCATGGGAGAATAGCACCCTGCATTGCTGCGAAAGGTGGATATACACTGTACTAGTGCCGACATTGTGCATGCTCTGTTGCCTGTGTCTATGTGCCTGTGGTTCTGTCAGTGTGATCATGTGATGTATCTGAACCCAGGAATGTGTCAATAAAGTTTCCCCTTCCTGGGACAATGAATTCACGGTGTTCTTATTTCAATTTCCAGGAGTGTAGAAGGGGGTGCGGGCCGCCCCGCCTCGCAGACGTGGCCTCATTCGCCGGTGGTACGCCTGCTGTTATGCACAGCCACCTACGACGCAGTGGCCGCGCTCGAGGGGGGAGAGCTGTGCTTAAGACGGAAATCGAAGATGTCTGCTGCCAGCTGCAGTAGCTGCGGGAGGGACTGCCAGCCGCGAAAGAAGAGGCGTCCATCCGCCAAATCTACCACCCTCCCTCTCCCCCCCCCCCCCCCCCCCCCGTGCAAACGGACGCTTCCGTGGTCATTGCAGAGATGCATGAGGCCATGGAGGTGGCCATGGAGGAAGAAGAGAGGCCTGCTCCGCCCCCACGGCTACACGACACGCCGATGCAGAGGCCGGCCCCGCTACAGAGCGGCCAGCGATTCGACGCGGCAGGCCGCTGTCCACAGCGGCGAGCGGACTCGAGGACAGCCGCTCGTTCGTCGTCGCTCTCCAGCGCGTGTCCCTCTCTCCCACGTGTGGAGAGCGTAGCGCCGCTGCTGCAGAAGTCACGCTCTTGCTCCAGGACGGCTTGTAACCCGACTACTTCAGTACCTACCTATTCACTCCTGCTGATCGGCCTAAACCTACCTTCCCTCACAAACCCTATCCCTTCACTCCTGAGCAGTTACAGCTGCTGGTCAAAATCCTTCCCTTGAGTCACTGAGGCTGTCTTCACTTCGAGTGACTGGAAACATCTCGTCAGCCGTGCAGAGGAGACGGAACACCTCCTCGTCGTCAATGGTATGGAGACCGGACGATACGAAGATGAGGCCAACCTGAACAAGGCAGAGCCTACCCTGGACGGAATCTCCAAGTAACCTGTAGGAAAGCTGTTTGAAGAAGTAGTGGAGGATAGAGGCTGGGTGCTATAACCACCCTGCAAAGACCTCCCAGCCAAACTGTACCACTCCGCTAGGCTGCTAGCGTAATGTGCTTTGTTATTTTAGATAACGAAACGCCTTTCCATCCACAGAGGGCACAAAGACCGATACTGACAGGTTACGCAGGAGTAGCACACAGGTGCTTAGCCTGCACCAGCTAAGGCCGAGGAAAGGCCTGTCATCAAAGCGGCCACATTCAGGAACTGCAATATCGCATTCTTCAGATGAAGTTTCGTCTGCTGTTGAAGTCGCATTTCTCTCAACCGTTGCAGGCGCATATTTTGTTTAATCCAATAGCCACCATTTTCAGCTCATTTATTCATCGCTTTCCTCGTCAGACGGATTGGTTCCTGTTTCTTGTCTGCGAGGACTCCATAGCTGCACGTGGCGATACGGATTCAAGATACCGTCTTGTTATTCACGCATAAATTGTGGCCATTCCTAACGGTTGTATATGATTCTCTGCCGGATTGGTTTGTCCTGCTTGGTCGCTTACCTGTGGACAATGGAACTAAAGTAATTCCCTTAATCCAAAAACCAAGCACCGAGACAGCTACTCATCTATACTGATTAACTTTGTAATCTTGCACTTCAAAGACGAATAGACACGATTTTTTAAATTCGTACAGACAATCCGCAATCCATTTGCTGCGTTGACACATGTACAATTCTGTGCAAGTTAATTGGCGTAAGCTCGTATTTTACAAAGATTAGAAGTTGGTTAGCTGTAATCCATTTTATCCGCCCAGTTTTTGGACTCTTGGCGAACTATTGTTTTCTTGGCTGTGAACAACAATTGTCGATTCCCTCCAGTTCACTTGAATGCTAGTATATGTAGCAGCCGCGGTGTCATTTCTTTGTTGCTGGAAGGAAAACTTTGTGTTTGTATTTAAATGGACATTCCACCTAAGAGGGGTGCAAAAAGAGTTGCTTTTGATGAACACATGTCTGACTATAAGAGACATGGCCTCCGATGTTAATGTGAGGAAATCTAGTGTTTAAAGACTTAATAGGAAATATATAGTGATTTTTCCTTATTCTCTCGAAGGAGAAATGGCTGATGTGGACGAAAACGAAAACGCACCCTTGGAACTGACAAAATTCTGCTTAGAAACAATAAAATGTAAAATTCCTCACAAGGCAAGTAAGGACCTGCAGACAGATTTATTTCCTACTGGAGTAAAAACTGACTTCTGAACGGTACAGCATGGGCTTCTTCGTTGTTTGCGGAAGGCACAGCAGCCAATAAAGAATCAGCTGTTAATACCTGCGCCGAATAACAAACGGTTGGAATGGGCCAAAGTATATAAATCTCCAATGACTGGAAACGTGTAATTTTCAGTCATGAGTCACATTTTGTTGTTCGAGGATACTGAGTAATAACTGTCAGGTAAAGCACCCTTGATGCAGTGAGAGTTTGGCATTTTGAACAGACTGTAAAATACTGCCTCCCTCCCACCCAAAAAAAGGTTTTAGAATTTCTTCATTACAAGTGGTCCTGGGGCTCTGGTTACAGTTTAAGGAATGAAGACTTCAACCAAATTAATGGAAATCCTTAGGCACAATATTGTGCCCTTCCTACAGAACATTTCAGATGGTGGAAGAACGTTTCAATGTGATCTGGTTCCGTGTCACACTTCTAAAGCAGTCAAGACGACCATGTAAGAAACAACATAAGCTTTCTTCAGCGGCCTGCTAATTCACCAGACTTCAGTACCCTCGAGAATTTGAGGGGTATGTACAAGGCGTTTCCTTGAAAAATGGACTGTTCATCAAAAGACCGCATGTCAGTAAATGTACACTACTCACCATTAAAATTGCTACACCACGAAGATAACGTGATACAGACGCGAAATTTTACCGAGCATTCACACAAGGTTGGCGCCGGTGGCGACACATACAACGTGCTGACATGAGGAAAGTTTCCAACCGATTTCTCATACACCAACAGCAGCTGACCGGCGTTGCCTGATGAAACGTTGTTGTGATGCGTCGTGTAAGGAGGAGAAATGCGTACCCTCACGTTTCCAACTTTGATAAAGATCGGATTGTAGCCTATCGAGATTGCGGTTTATCGTATCGTGACATTGCTGTTCGCTTTGGTCGAGATCCAATGACTGTTAGCAGAATATGGAATCGGTGGGTTCAGGAGGGTATTACGGAACGCCGTGCTGGATGCCAACGGCCTCGTATCACTAACAGTCCAGATGACAGGCATCTTATCCGCATGGCTGTAACGGATCGTGTATCCTCGTATCGATCCCTGGGTCAACAGATGGGGACGTTTGCAAGGCTACAACCGTCTGCACGAAGAGTTCGACGACCTTTGCAGCAATATGGACTATCAGCTCAGAGACCATGGCTGCGGTTACCCTTGAAGCTGCATCACAGACAGGAGCACCTGCGATGGTGTACTCCACGACTAACCTGGGTGCACGAATGGCAAAACGTCATTTTTCCTGATGAATCCAGGTTCTGTTTACAGCATCATGATGGTCGCATCCGTGTTTCACGATATCACGGTGAACGCAAATTCGATGCGTGTATTCGTCATCGCCATACTGGCGTATCACCCGGCGTGATGGTATGGGGTGCCATTGTTTACACGTCTCGATCACCTCTTGCTCGCATTGACGGCACTTTGAACAGTGGACATTACACTTAAACTGTGTTACGACCTGTGGCTCTACCTTTCATTCGATCCCTGCGAAACCTTAAATTTCACGTGGGTAATGCACGACCGCATGTTGCAGGTGCTGTACGGGCCTTTATGGATACAGAAAATGTTCGACTGCTGCCCTCGCCAGCACATTCTCCAGATCTCTCACCAAATGAAAATGTCTTTTCAATGGTGGCCGAGCAACTGGCTCGTCACAATAAGCCAGTCACTACTCTTGAACTCTGATATCGTGTTGAAGCTGCACGGACATCTGTACCTGTACAAGCTCTGTTTGACTCAATGCCCAGGCGTATCAAGCCCGTTATTACGGCCAGAGGTGGTTGTTCTCGTTACCGATTTCTCAGGATCTATGCACCCAAACTGCGTGAAAATGTAATCACATGTGAGTTCTAGTATAATATAGTTGTCCAACGAATACGCGTTTATCATCTGTATTTCTGCTTGGTGTAGCAATCTTAATGTCCAGTACTGTACATACGTCTTCCTTGCAGTAAATGGCGATGCGGGAACGCTTCCGCCAGCGGCAGCGCTTCTCCTTTCTCTTCTTCTTGCCGTTGTCCGCAGTGCCCGTTAGCTCGAGCAGCCCGACCGCCAGGTGCTCCACGCTGCAAACTACACTTTGACATCGCCTCTCTTTCCGCGTCCAGGCATCTTCATGCGAGACAAGACGCTGTGAACTGCAGCGAGTCGAGCAGCACAAAGCTGTTCCTGAACCTATAGATCCAGTACGTATGGCTACAGACGCCTATCGAGAACAAGCCTCTTACCCACGAACAAAGAATTCTAGATGCACAGTAGCTTCAAAATCCACCGTCCCCACAAGATTCCATTGGTCCAAGCGCAAGCTGACTTAAACGATCACACACACTGGGGGACAGAGAACGTGAAAGTAAATGATCACGCACCATAAAAGGGAATAATATTCAGAGTAAAGCAAATAACGTTAAACAGTACATGGAAATGAAAGGCTCTAAGCTTCGCATCTTATAAAGGGACCATCGGACCTCTTAATCAAGGATCTGAAGAGGCTTACGTATGTTGCAAAGGGACTTGCCATGAGTACCTAACTGCGTCCTTTATGCGTTGGCCCCTAGTTTCAGAGAAAAATTATGTTACAGTTTTATGCCTTCCTTCTATATCTGTAACTTCAGCTGTTCTTCAAGCGATAGAGGGTGTACTGTTCGCGACCATCATGCTAAGCGTACGGGTTGAAACTATGCTTGTGTACTTTTTTATTCAATTTCATCGTTCATAATTACATTAAATTAATTGTTCCAAATAGTCATTTTTGCCGTAGTGATTCCATTAATAATTCAGTCACTACAGCCAAATTTCTTCAAATGATTACCCCGTTTGTTACAAAATAGTTTACAGAATCGTCATACTCTCCACCGCGTGCATCGCTTACTGCGCTAGAACAGAATTCCGCATGGAATTTGGCTGTAGAGCGAACGAAACACAATTTCGCGCAGCACCGCGCACATTTAATGAAAGTTACTGCCTTGCAGGTACAGGAACTTCTCGGAAGCGATAGCGCGAAACACGGTTAATTTAAATTCAAAAAGGCTGTTCCTTCTTCGAGCAACTTTACTGTGACCCACGCGTATCTGATAACACCTGTGAAAGCAGATGCTCTAAATTGATGGACAGTTAAGGAATGTATTTTTATAGAAGCTGTTTCCCTATTATTCCTTAGAAAGTCGGGTATATATTGAATTTCTTGTGAAAATTTTAAGCTGCCTGTAAAAACAAAAAGTGGAGTTCATTTGAGAGAAATAATTTTTACGGTGTAGTTCCATACTTGGCTTTCAACTACAAAGATTTGATCGTTAAGTGTCTGACCATTCTGCCCTCCCCACGACTCAGTAATGTTGGACAGATTTTAAAAACTCTTCATGCAGTTTTTCGCGAACATCTCTCATTTCGTGCCAGTGACAATAAAATTATTTAAATTGTGAGTCAGCTCTTCAACTCTGTTTTGAACATTGCAACGATATTTCCCGGGTCATTCATGCGTCAGAAAGCGAAAGGCAATATCTTTACTCAGCCAGTTACAGCACACTGCGCTGTGAAGGAATGTTTAATGTTGCACAAATCGGTTTTTCCTCTTTGTCCAGCAAGGTATCTATTGTACATAGATAAATGCTAGTAGTCTGTACAATCAGTATTAATTACATAGTCGTAGTCAAAGGGAGGGATGAGTACTTTCGTCTCTATTTGGAATCCTTCCTCAGCTGCTAAAACTTCGTGCATCGTTGAGTACTATTTGTAAATGTCCAAATATTTCTAATTTTAACAAAGAACCAGAAACACAACCTACATTTGAAGAATGCGTGCAGTAATGATTAATTTGTTAATGACTATTTTTTAATAATTTTGCATGACATATACTATTCAATGATATTCCGTACGATGGAACTGGGAAAAAAGGTACGTCGGCAGGATTTGAACCCAGACCACCAATAGGGTAACCGTTAACCGTACCCCCTGCACTACATTCGCTCTGCCGAAGCTTGGCTGTCGTTATGGGTATAGAAGGAACGCATGAAATTTCAACATCGATATTGTCGGAAACTATGAGCCGTTGCATGAGAAGCCGCTGTCCAGGTACTCAGGGCAGGCCCCTCTTCAACATTCCGAAGACTCAAAAAAATCCGTGATTAACTGGTATTATGGCCCTCTTGTTAGTGCTGCAAGTGAAGAGAGACGAGGAGAAAGTAACTTCACGGATATTTGGCAGGCACCCCGTACAGCGCAAAATATTCATCTACATCTACATACATACCCCGGAATCCACCATACGGTGCGTGGCGGAGGGTACCTCGTACCGCAACTAGCATCTTGTCTCCGTGATCCACTCCCAAAAAAGAACGAGGGAAAATGACTGCCTATATGCCTCTGTACCAGCCCTAATCTCTATTTCTTATCTTTGTGGTCTTTCCGCGAAATGTAAGTTGGCGGCAGTAAAATTGTACTGCAGTCAGCCTCAAATGCTGACTATAGTAAATTTCCTCAGTAGCGATTCACGAAAAGAACGCCTTCTTTTCCTCTAGAGACTTCCACCCGAGTTCCTGAGGCATTTCCGTTACACTCGCGTGATGGTCAAACCTACCAGTAACAAATCTAGCAGACCGCCTCTGAATTGCTTCTATGTCCTCCCTCAATCCGAGCTGATAGGGATCCCAAACGCTCCAGCAGTACTCCTTTACAGATGAACCATATCTTCCCAAAATTCTACCACTGAACCGAAGACGACTATCCGCCTTCCCCACAACTGCCATTACATGTTTCTCCCACTTCATATGGCTCTGCAATGTTACGCCCAAATATTTAATCGACGTGACTGTGTCAAGCACTACACTATTAATGGAGTATTCAAACATTACAGGATACTTTTTCCTGTTCATCTGCATTAATTTACATTACATATTAGTTCGGCATGGGATACAGAGACCTGAATGTGCACGATACATAGAAAAATATTATAGAATGGTTACAGTGGATGTAAACAGAAGTGAATCTGTCACCAAAATACACTGCAGGAGAAAAATAGTACACTTAGAAAGACGACGTTGATTCTGACCTGATGACGGCATATGCCGGCTGAGGGATAGTAAGCGTACTGGTGATGGTTTCAATGTCGTCCGCCAACAGATAGCGTAGTGGCATGACCACCCGAGCGCCATCTGTGTCCACTCTTTAATATGGAGTACTGGCAGCCTGAGGGTTCACTGTGGAGCAAATGTTTGAATCAAGCAGTCAACCATGTCACGGAGACACTCTCGTACTTCCTACAGCCAAATGAGCGAGTTTGAAAGCGGTCAAATCGTGGCCTTCCGAGTGGCGCGATGGTCCTTTCGGAAAGTTGCCACACAGGGCGGAAGTGCTGCGTCTGTTGTGCAACGACGCTGCTATCCGTTGCCACGTGAACATTCCCACACCCGTAGACAGGCTTCTGGACGTTCACACAGCACACAAGCACTCCAGCAGTGGAAGGTCGTACAGCTGGCGCAGAACAGGTAAGAGGGGTTGTGAGCCCAGACGTGGCAACACGAACAGTTGCGAACGATTTATTAGCAGTGGGGACTATTCGCACGCACGACCCCAGGCCGCCTGCCACTCACACCATAGCATCAACGTGCGCGGCTCGAGTTGTGCAATCAGAGATCACTCGGAAGGTTCCATGAGACGCCGCGGTATGCAGCGACGAAAACAGATTCTTGCTGAATGCAAGTGATGGCCGTTTGCGCGTACGACGTAGATCTGGTGAGCGCTGTCTCGTAGAGTGCATTCGTCCAAGATACGTTGCCCAGTGCTTACAATCTGGGGTGCGATACGCTACAACTCTCCGTTCAAGTTTGGTGTTTCTGGAGAGGAAGCAAATCAGCGCTCGGTCCGTGCAGAATGTTCTTCCACTCGTTCTTTCGCCATACTTACAATAGCCAGGTGATGTGTTGTTCCAGCAGGATAGTGCTCGCCCACAGGCTGCCACTGAAACTCAACATGCTCTGCAAGATTTGCTGCAACTTCCCCGGCCAACACGATCTCCAGACCTGTCTTCAACCGAGCACGCGTGGGATGTGATGCGACGACAAGTGCCTCGTGCTACTCATCAATCAACAATTCTTACAGAACTTCGTTAACAGGCCGAGCAGGCGTGGTATAACGTATTCCAGGGCAGTATTCGCCATATGTAAGATCGACTGGATCCCACAGTCAGCGCCTGCATTGCCGCCCATGCAGGCTGCACCACGTACTGTAGCAACAATAAAACTTGAGTGAATTAGAAACGTCTAAACGGAGTAGTGTGATATGCTTCCAGTCTTATGTACGTGTCACTGACAATGATATAGGAAATAGCCACCTGCAAAATACGAAATATGCAAGGATATGAGGCCACTATCAACACTGATGGGGAACAGCGGTTGTGTGCAGAGAGGACTCCTGGAGAGGTAAAACTTTCACATGTCTAGAAACAATCAGTTTATTAACGTTTATGTGCCATCTGAAGGCATCACTTAACAAGAGAGCTGAGATTTGTCAACAAATGGTTCAACTGATCCCCGCCTTATGGAATCCGAGTGTCGTCAGGGGCCACTTTGATTCTGTGTAGCAGAAATTTAGACCAGGCACTTAATATCAGTTACAGCCCTGAACTGTAAGCATTAGTGCCATAACTCCTCTTAATAAACAGTTAGAGACCGAAGTGCCTCATTAAGGTAGGCTTAAGAAAATGTGAGAGTTTAACTGCAGTATGTTGCGGTATACGGAGTTGACATACTCGGTAGCACAGGCCCGGTACTGGTTTCGAGTTACACGCGTGCAGTACGCCTCGGTTTCCCAGCGGTGGATCGAAGCAGTGAAGACAGCCTTAATAGAATGTATACGAGTACGAGGAAAAGGCCACGAGCAAAGGTACGTGCAAGAATCTTATCTTTTTGACATAACTTCAATCTAAGGGGTAGGCGGAAGAAAGTGATAATCTCAATGTATTGAGAATTACTTTCATTCTGCCATTTGTCGTGCTTTCACCTGCACTTCCAACTGGCAAAAAATATTTCCGTTTGAGCAGCTAGAAAGCATTTGTCGGCTGCGTACACTGTTTTAAGATTAGGAGATACGACTTGTTAAAATTTTGGGGTATTCTTTAATGTAGTTTTATGTAACTTTAAAGTAGTACGCCTGTAGGATTGATACAGTCACTGGTTCGTTTTACCTTGACACAAAAGAAAAAACCATAACAAACGTTACTGAAGGTTAGCATCGTTTTGACCAATACGTCAAACATTGTGGGTAGCATTATTTTTATCCTGCTTAACTTCTTTATAAATGTTTTTGTGTATTTATTTTTAGGAAGGAGCATATCCTACATCAACTGAAAGGGAAGTAGCAAGCAGGTGGCAATGCCAATGAAGATCAAACATCTAGCGAATATAGATTTTTTTAAATGTTTCATTAGGAAAGCGAGGTACAAGGCAGTTCCTACCACTTTAGAGTTACAAGTAAATATTACGGACCACATCCACATCCTATCAGCCAAAAAGAGATAGTTACGTCCTATAAAACTTCTATACTGTTTTCAAAAATTTTAAGTGTACATGAATGA
Organism: Schistocerca gregaria; assembly: GCF_023897955.1. NCBI lineage: Eukaryota > Metazoa > Arthropoda > Insecta > Orthoptera > Acrididae > Schistocerca > Schistocerca gregaria. The sequence goes on from NC_064925.1 coordinate 543,223,520, forward strand.
TGAAGAAAATTGCTTCATCAGTGTTGTGACTAAAGTAAGCAAAAACTTACATTGTTTCTTCCTGAGTTCCTTACGCATATTTAATCCTAGTTTATTTAGGTAAGCAGTTTTGATTCTCTAGTATAAGTGCAAAACAAAAAAAAAAGAAAAGCAGCTTGAAAGTTTGGAAATACTACACACACCGTTACCTTAGGAATAGTTCTGAAATAGATATTTTCTTTCTTATGTATAAGGTCTCCGTTAAACTATACTCTATGTAAGATCGAAAGTATTTGCTCTCAAAACTTTTCGAGATAATTTTGATAAAGACAGTGGTAATCCCCCCACATGAACCATGGACCTTGCCGTTGATGATGACGCTTGCTAATATTTTATCACACGACCACCCCCGCCCCCCACATAAACCATGAACCTTGCCGTTGGTGAGGTGGCTTGTGTGCCTCAGCGATACATATAGCCGCACAGTAGGTACAACCACAACGGAGGGGTATCTGTTGAGAGGCCAGACAAACGTGTGGTTCCTAAAGAGAGGCAGCAGCCTTTTCAGTAGTTGCAAGGGCAGCAGTCTGGATGATTGACTGATCTGGCCTTGTAACAATAAGCAAGACGGCCTTGCTGTGCTGGTACTGCGAGCGGCTGAAAGCAAGGGGAAACTACGGCCGTAATTTTTCCCGAGGGCATGCAGCTTTACTGTATGATTAAATGATGATGGCGTCCTCTTGGGTAAAATATTCCGGAGGTAAAATAGTCCCCCATTCGGATCTCCGGGCGGGGACTACTCAAGAGGATGTCGTTATCAGGAGAAAGAAAACTGGCGTTCTACGGATCGGAGCATAGAATGTCAGATCCCTTAATCGGGCAGGTAGGTTAGAAAATTTAAAAATGGAAATGGATAGGTTAAAGTTAGATATAGTGGGAATTAGTGAAGTTCGGTGGCAGGAGGAACAAGACTTATGGTCTGGTGACTACAGGGTTATAAACACAAAATCAAATAGGGGTAATGCAGGAGTGGGTTTAATAATGAATGGGAAAATAGGAATGCGGGTCAGCTACTACAAACAGCATAGTGAACGCACTATTGTGGCCAAGATAGATACGAAGCCAACACCTACTACAGTAGTACAAGTTTATATGCCAACTAGCTCTGCGGATGACGAAGAAATTGAAGAAATGTATGAAGAAATAAAAGAAATTATTCAGATAGTGAAGGGAGATGAAAATTTAATAGTCATGGGTGACTGGAATTCGATTGTAGGAAAAGGGAGAGAAGGAAACGTAGTAGGTGAATATGGATTGGGGCAAAGAAATGTAAGAGGAAGCCGCCTGGTAGAATTCTGCACAGAGAACAACTTTGTCATACCTAACACTTGGTTTAAGAATCATGAAGGAAGGTTGTATACATGGAAGAACATGTATGAGACAGGCGAAATACCCTCAGACTTCAAGAAGAATATAATAATTCCAATCCCAAAGAAAGCAGGTGCTGACAGATGTGAAAATTACCGAACTATCAGTTTAATAAGCCATAGCTGCAAAATACTAACACGAATTCTTTACAGACGAATTAAAAACTAGTAGAAGCCGACCTCGAGGAAGATCAGTTTGGATTCCGTAGAAATGTTGGAACACGTGAAGCACTACTGTCCCTACGCCTTATCTTAGAAGCTAGATTAAGGAAAGGCAAACCTACGTTTCTAGCATTTGTAGACTTAGAGAAAGGTTTTGACAATGTAGATTGGAATACTCTCTTCCAAATTATGAAGGTGGCAGGGGTAAAATACCGGGAGTGAAAGGCTATTTACAATTTGTACAGAAACCAGATGGCAGTTATAAGAGTTGAGGGACATGAAAGGGAAGTAGTGGTTGGGAAGGGAGTGAGACAGGGTTGTAGCCTCTCCCCGGTGTTATTCAATCTGTATATTGAGCAAGCAGTGAAGGAAACAAAAGAAAAATTAGGAGTAGGTATTAAAATCCATGGAGAAGAAATAAAAACTTTGAGGTTCGCCGATGACATTGTAATTCTGTCAGAGACAGCAAGGGACTTGGAAGAGCAGTTGAATGGAATGGACAGTGTCTTGAGAGGAGTATATAAGATGAGCATGAACAAAAGCAAAACGAGGAATATAGAATGTAGTCGAATTAAGTCAAATGATGCTGAGGGAGTTAGATTAGGAAATGAGACACTTAAAGTAGTAAAAGAATTTTGCTATTTGGGGAGCAAAATAACTGATGATGGTCGAAATAGAGAGGATATAAAATGTAGACTGGCAATGGCAAGGAAAGCGTTTCTGAAGAAGAGAAATTTGTTAACAGCGAGCATAGATTTAAATGTCAGGAAGTCTTTTCTGAAAGTATTTGTATGGAGTGTAGCCATGTATGGAAGTGAAACATGGACGATAAATAGTTTGGACAAGAAGAGAATAGAAGCTTTCGAAATGTGGTGCTACAGAAGAATATTGAAGATTAGATGAGTAGATCGCATTACTAATGAGGAAGTATTGAATAGGGTTGGGGAGAAGAGAAGTTTGTGGCACAACTTAACCAAGAGAAGGGATCGGTTGGTAGGGCATGTTCTGAGGCATCAAGGGATCACCAATTTAGTATTGGAGGGCAGAGTGGAGGGTAAAAATCGTAGAGGGAGCCCAAGAGATGAATACACTAAGCAGATTCAGAAGGATGTAGGTTGCAGTAGGTAGTGGGAGATGAAGAGTCTTGCACACGATAGATTAGCATGGAGAGCTGCATCAAACCGGTCTCAGGACTGAAGACCACAACAACAAGAACAACAACAACAACAGTGGTAATCCACAGTAAAAGGGATGTTTCTATAAACAGACAATTCCCTATTACTTAACGTTTTTACCGGGTGATTACGGAGATAAAAAGGTACTGTCGTAATTAGTAGAAAAAGCTGCAAATAAGTCCATTGTCATAATACGATTTACAGAAATAGCCAAACATATAACACGCAATAACTCAAAACTGTACTCTAACGGGTTAGCACTGTCTCCCGTGGACTTAGCAGTTCGTTCCTAAAACGTTTGCAAAAGAGCAGCTATAGTCCTCCCTTTGACACCGTTGTTGCTTTAATATCTAAATTAATTCGCCAATTAAAGACATTATATTACCAAAGCAGCTAGTCATTCTGCTAAATTCTCCACCACTTCTACTATCGCTGCACAATGTGTGCGACATTGTCAGCGCATTTATTTGAATAAGCAGTAGTGCTGTTGTGTTGAGAATAAGGGCAGAGAAGCTACGTCAGAAACCTCCGACTGGTAAAAATGGCGTCAATTTCAGGTTTTAGGCGGAGGGATACTCTACAATCCTGACTGCCCGTCGCCGAGAGAACAGAACCCTATTCTCCTCTGCCGCCTTCAGCTTTACTTGGCTACGTGTTGCCGATTGTAGGCGATCCCCGCCATTGGCTTCGACTTCAGAAGAGTCGGAGGCGGTTCTTTCACGTCAGTTACGCTTGTGTTGGTACCTGAAGCCAAGTGGAGGGGGGGGGGGGGGGGGGGGGGAGATCTCGGCCAGCGGACACTGGACACCAGGACCCCGCTGGTTTACCATGCAGTCCTTAGCTGCTCGTGCGTCGACATCTGAACTGCTTCCATGAGGTGAGCTGCCCCGTTATTACTCCCCTTTTCGGCATACCATACCATTTTCACTCGGTTCAGGCAATTCTTAAAGTAATTCCCAGGGCGAGCATCTGCAGTTTTCAATGTTTCTTATCTAGTTTTCTTGCACAGGAAGTGTGTGTCGGCGGGCGCTCCCTCTCCTTTTGTATTGTATCACTGAATTTCAGGGCACTCTTTACCAGGAGACAGTGCTAACGTAAAAATACTTGACATGGTTCTGGTAGCCCACTGAAGTAATATTTCGTCACTGCAGAAAATTGAGTGTTTCATGGCGTCTGCGACCACGTTGGGCATTAAAGAATGAATTTTTTGTAGTCGCCGAAAGATATTTTTTTTTTTATTCCCCATTTCTCATGACAAATTCTGGTGTCGTAATCATCATATCTTACTTCGACACATAGGACCATGCCATTTTACACACATTCCGTCATAACGTCAGTGCGTAAACTGTTCGTTAAAATCCATAATAAAGGAGAAAAGTATCTTATTCTGTATTGAGTAACTCTGGAAGAGAGGAATTACTTTATTCATTGCAAGATACGGCCGGTATCACTAAAATTACAAGACACGAACTTATCCTCCATTTAAGAACAGAAATCTCCATTGGCTGTGCAAGGGATAAATTATTTGGTTCCATTCGCTGCGTGTGAATTACTTTCACTTGCACGACATCGTCTGCAGTTACTACCAGCCAAACCAATCGATCCATCCTTCTCCCATCCCAACTGTACTTTATCTTCAATTATTCAGAAAACCTGCCGGTTTCGAGGGTAAAATAGTTCACGCTAGAAGAGTTAAAACCAGAACCATTAATATAGCCATCAAAAACAGACCCTAAAACAGGGCTAGTGACAGCACAAACATACGGCAATGTGTCACTAGGGCATACAGAAGCTGCGAACGGCACGTGTCACCCAACAGTGTACTATTAGGCTAGGCGCTAATTGAAACGCGTATAGCGCGTGTGGCGCGACGCTGCGCAGCGCGCGTTTTTGTAACATCACAGGTTCAAATGGGACCGCGCAAACTGCTACGCGACGCGACTGGGACGCGACTCGCGCCCGCGCCAGGTCGCGCGGCGTTGTGGTTGCGGCACAGTTTCTCACAGTTTCTCGCGCAGCGCGTCGCGCGTGCTTCGCTAGCACCGTGGGAAGTTTGAGGCGGCGAGCGGAAAAGTAGCCCGGCCATATGCTCACATCGGAACGGCACATATAAGCAGTGGTAGTATTGCCAATACGATAAAGTTTGCCTTACTGTGTTCTGAGTTTTATTGCCTTTCGCCATTTAAAGGCTCCAGCTTTCTTCATTAGCACGTTATACTTTTCTGTTATTTATATCTGCATAGTTTTGTTTTGTTTTTCTTCTGTCAAGAAAAATATATACTACAGTAACTGATGAGCCATTGGCCACTGGAATTGCACCATATGCCTCCGCGATGTTTTCAGATCGCAAGAAGGGACAGAGGGTAGTGAATAAGGAAGCAAGGAATATTATAAAATGATTAAGAATCAAGGCAGGAATGTAAAGCAAGGTTATCTTCTCGCTGCCTAGTAAGCTAGTGTATCTGCACGATCTGTTACAAAAATTTAGAAATTGATAATCTCCGATCCCTTTTTGCTTCTGGTAAAAAGCGTCCAATATCTGAAGTATGTAAGTTTCACTGTGATTACTCTAATATGGATGTAATAATGTAATACGACACACTGTATTACATGCATGTGAACAACATATTTCTACTGCAAGCTAGAAACAGTCGAAAAGCAGTCACAAATGACAATGTTTTAATTGGTTCGCCGTGATGAGAAAAAGCATTTCAATTGTTGCATGGACATTATCAGCATTAATAAATTAATTATACAGCAATACGCTAATCAAAGGAAGAAAATGGCCGGTATTATTACGAAAGTAGAAATATCCTAAAAGAGTGTTATGATTAGATTATATTTAATTTGTTGAAATGTGCTGCTGACAAAGGCAGATCTACTCTCATGACAATATTTTTCGAACTGCATCTCACTTGTGCATTCATGTCGCGCGCATTATCCTTCGCTGCTTACAATACACTGACCATTGTTGTGCGACAGATCAATTGTTTATTTTTCTCAATAACAACTATTTTATTCGCAATCACGCATTGTCAGTTTGGCAAGCCCTACGTGAGTAAACAGTATCTGGCATGTGCCTATCTATAATTCCGCCTGAAGGAACGCTCGTCATTATTTTAATACTGCTCAGATCAAGAGAAAGAATAAAATCCTTTGGTAAATTCCAGCAGAATTGACAACCTGTTTTTGTGTGAGTTGTTAACCTTTTCTCATTCGAAGAATCATCACCATTTATGAGTAACGGCCACATTTCTCTTGGTGACTGATTTAATTGTACTTCCTTTGTCACAATGTAATTTGCTAAACTCATCTCACACCAGCTATTGAGACAGAATTCCGAAACGAAGGGCCTCATTAAACAAGTAATTGGCAATCACAGAGCTCAATAGCTTACGAAAAGCCTCATAGTATCGGTTTGCAGTAACATAAAAGAAGAAATTTCATTTTTATTTTCATACTAGGAAGCTCTTTTTAGCTAGCTGTCGATAACTCTTAAAAAATTACAGTCACTGGAGTGAAATAAATAAGAAGGGAAGTATAAGTACTGATATATAACCATAGATAAGAAAGTTCCGTGTGTGCTATCATTCGCCAAACTTTCGTTTCGATGTCTCGAGCGGTTTAGGAGATACGAGAGATGTTGCGAGTACTTCATTCTCGCGGGCTTGAGATCGGAAGTGAGCGCGCTACATGGGATCCATTTTCTCGAGATCGGAGGCAGATAGAGATCTCCTCCAAAGTCTAAACAAAAATTCAGCATGTTAGCTAAATTTCATACGCAGCATCATATGGTGTAATACGCACCAAACGTAAAATCGTAGCGACCCCTAATTTTCGTTGCAAACGTTTTGAGTTTTGCGTAGTGTCTCACTGAAATGTGTACATCACAACAAGAATGGTCATTAGCGAGGTGATGGGCACTTCGTCACGAAGCTGACATATAACGCTACAAGTAAGACAAAAATCTTAAATTTTCAGAGAATAGTTCCTGTAAAATCGTTTGAGAAAGATAAGAGGTTGCGCGCGCTTCGGTTCAGTCAGCGCAGAGCGTCGCCAGTGGGCGTGTGATAAATGTGGTGTACACGTCGCAATGTGTGCTGCACCCGCGCGACCCGTGCGGAACGAGCGTGTCGCGCTCTAGTGTCGTGTCACATCACACGTGATATACGCGTCTCAATTTGCGCCCAGCCTCAGTCAGATGATGACAGTTTACGCGTGAAGTAGGCCAGAGCCAAGAAATGCATGGAGAAATATTGCATTAAGTTGTACAACACCCTAGTAGCCGTAGAGATCTGTAACAGTGGCTCGAGAATATAGCTAACACGAGCGCGATCGCAGAAGCACAAAATACCACACACATCAGTCCCTTTTTCAAAGAAGAACTGTTCAGTATCCTCAAGTCAGCTCCGCGGAAGGCAGAAAGACCCTCCGCGGTGCTCGAAGAACTTAACTGAAAACTTTTGCTTTTGCTGACCAATAGAATGCAGGGCAGTGTAATGAAATTTTTTAAAGAGCGCTGTCGTTCGGGTTCACCGAAGAAACTACGAAAGCAACAAAAAAAGGTTACAATCAAATGGCTCTCAGCACCATGGGACTTAACATCTGAGGTTATCAGTCCCCTACGCTTAGAACTACTTAAACCTAACTAATCTAAGGACATTACACACATCCATGCCCGAGGCAGGATTGGAACCTGCGACTGTAGCGGTCACGCGGTTCCAGACTGTAGCGCCTAGAACCGCTCGGCCACTCCGGCCGGTCGGTAACAATCACTTCCTTTTCACACATGAAACACATTACACTATTTAACGCTTAATATAATATTATTTACAATAATGAAAAATATCGAACTTCAAAATGATGTGCGGCGTGCACTGCTGAGCAAAACTTAAGGCGAAAGTAGCTTTCGCGTGATGTATCTCTGCCAAGTAACATTGCTCGATGAAACTCGGACCACACATAAAAAGAGCTGCAGCAGTGTGGTGCACAAGATGACTGATAGAAATACGCAATGAGAAGAACAGAAACGAATCTTTTATTGAAAGACAGTAGTTATACATACGTCACCGCTATTCATGATGTGATTCCTATGAACGGCAATGAAAGGTGTGCAACTCGCTGCGACGCTGGTCGCAAGGGTTTTTTTTTCTTTCTTTCTTTCAATTTGTAGGCTTTCGGAACGTGTCCGTACAGCCGTATCATCAGTGGAACGTCATTTCCGACGATACAAACGAAAGGACAACACAATACCCAGTATTTAAAATAACTGACAAGCCACGACCGCTTCATATCGTTTACTAGATGACCGGTTTCAGCACTCTGAAGATACCATCATCGGATCTGAAACATGAGGCAGATCATCTGATAAAAATTCTTGTCAGAACCAATAGAAAGTAATAAAAACTGCTCTAATGGTCGATCTTTCCATAAAATATAAAACTGAAATCACCAGCAGTGGTAGTTTCATCGGCTGACTTCAGTTTTCTATTTTATGGAAACAACGACCATGAGAGCAGTGTTTTTATTATTTTCTATTGGTTGTGACAGTAATTTTTATCAGATGCTCTGCCTCATGTGCCATGATGTCCGTATGGTTTTATAACTGTTAACCCACGTTTCAGATCCGATGATGGCACCTTCAGAGTGCTGAAACCGGTCATCTAGTAAACGATATTGAAACGATCGTGGCTTTTCGATTACTTTAAAAACAGAGTTATCACCCTACGACACACCATGTGTTCACTGCAAAACAATACCCAGTCCCTGAGCGGTTAAAAACTCCGACTCGGCCGGAAATCAAACACCGGTGCATCGGTTAGCAATCCGCCGCCCTAACCGCGCAGCTACCGACGTGAACAAGTCAGAACGCTGCCAAGGATTTCTCATCGTGGAGGATTTCATCTTCCACCAGCGAAATTTATAAATGCTAGATGGTTGTTGGTGTGTGTGGGAGTGATATAGTGCGTCTCCTCAACGCATCCCGGGACGCGCTCCATGGAATTTAATATATCCGCCGTCCGCGGATAGGAAAATCTGAGAGCGGTTTTATTTAAACTAAAGTCTTTTTTCAAAATTTACAAAACAATATTCGTGAAGTAGGACTGATCCTCCAAGCCTACCAATAACAAAATCAGAGATTCTTCCAAACATAAACTGTCTGTAGTAACCATACAATTTCACCAAACCAAGCCCCGGGTGTCTCGTGAAGAGCGGTGCGGAGTCCACGTTGCCGTCACCTGAGTCCCAGGACGAGTAGAGGCCCTGCGGTACGCTGGCGGCGGTGGACGATGCCGCGGCGGCTACGATGACACCAGTGGGCTCGCTCGGCGTGAACTCCCTCTCCAGGTTTTTTTTTCTTTATTGATTTTCAATTCCCCCCGAAGGGGGGCGGGCTGGCAGCAGCTTAGTACGCTGCTCTACAGCCTACAGACTTTTTTAAAAACGGAAGAAGAAAAGAAACAAGAAAAACAGGCAATAAAACAGGGACAAAGTGTAAAATGGCGGAAAAATTCGGAAAGTTAAAACAGAAAGCAAAGGGGTTGGCAATGTTAATAAAATATACAGGAATCAGACAAGTAACGTAGTAGACACACAATTAAAAAACATGGCGACAGTCTGGTTTATGTTTGCAAGAGATAAAAAAATCACACCCAGCGACAGTATGATGGCCGTTCGCTACACTTCCCAAAAGACACAACACGGAACACTCACTGTAAAACACTGCACGAAATGGCGGCACAAAGATGACACTCCCGATCCAAAGGCAATTGGGGGGGGGGGGGGGGGTGTGGAGGACCTGGAGGAGGGTGAAAAACAAGGAGGGAGGAGAGGAAAAGAAAAAAAAACGAAAAGGGGGGAACCAAGGAGGGAGAGGTCTCATAAGGGGGGAGAGGGGCAGGGCAGACGCGAGAAGGAATGAGAAGAGGCAGAAGAGGGAAATGCAAAAGGACTCGCGGGAGAGAAGGGGGGCAGAGAGAGGGGAGGTGGGGAAAAAAGAGGATGTAAATGAGGGGAGAGGGAGCCCGGGAAAAAGGCAGAGGAAAGGAGGGGGAGTGAGGATCAGAGTTGATAGGAGGGATAGGTGGAGGGAGAGAGGGCATCATCTGGGAGGGGGAGTTGATGGAAGCCACCTTGGGAAAAGAGATAAAGGGTGGAGAGATGGAGGGCAGGGGGGACACGACAGTGAAGACGTGGCAGGGGTCCTCTCCAGGCTCCTGCGCCAGCCTAAATACTGCTTGGCGCACGGCTGTGGCTGGCTCTATTTGCAGTCACGTGTCGAGCGGAAGGAAAGAGGTCCGCGGATGTAGCGACCTCTTGCGGCGCCGTGGACGCCTCCTGGTGGTCTCTGGGAAGCGTCTGTTTTTCCGGGACGACCGGCCAGGCTGACCCTTACTCGGTCCGGGGCCCGCTGTAGCGGTATGCTTCGCGGGAAGCGAGAGTTGCAGGCGCTTAGTCTGGTCACAGTAGAATTTAAGTCGGAGGAAGGAGCAGGCCAGTCCATTTGACGATGGTCCTCTTCTTTCAAGAGCTGTTCTACCTGCACTGGTCTATGCGTTCGCGTATTATCATCCATAAAAATGAAGTCGTGTCTAGGAATACTGTTGAACATAGTGTTTTGACGGTTCAGGTGTTACGGTGTGGGGAGGAACAATGTTGCATGGGCATCCAGACCTCCAGATCTTTGAACTCGGCCCAGTCACTCGTCAACGTTAGTGTGACACAGTAAGCCCTGCCCATGTGCTTCTTTTCAGAGGTGCATTCGGCACTGACTTCATTCTTATGGATGACAGTGGGCCACCGTATCGAACAGCACAGCTGGAGCAGCTCTTGGAACGAGAGGGTATTTGCCGAATTCACTGGCCTGCCCGTTCCTTAGACTTAAATCGCATGGAGCACGTGTGTGACGCATTGAGGAGACGTCCACATGCACTATCAACCATCCAGCGGTTGTGTACTGCACTGGTGAAGGAATGGGCCGGCTGGAATGGCCGTGCGGTTCTAGGCGCTGCAGTCTGGAACCGAGCGACCGCTACGGTAGCGGGTTCGAATCTTGCCACGGGCATGGATGTGTGTGATGTTCTTAGATTACTTAGGTTTAATTAGTTCTAAGTTATAGGCGACTGATGACCTCAGAAGTTAAGTCGCATAGTGCTCACAGCCATTTGAACCATTTTTGAAGGAATGGAACGCTGTACCACAATAAATGCTCACCAACCTTGCAGACAGCATGGAAGCACACTGCAGCCGTCTGTGATGATCACAAACGCTGTTAAGAACTACGTCCCGCCTTTTGTAATGTCTAGGGGACCATCATAAACCGTCGTGATTTGAGTGTAATTAATGTTTTCAACATTTCGCGGCCCTCTCAGCAACAGTATTAATAATAATTTTAATAATCAACAGCTTCACTTGCACCGTATACCTAGAATTTACCTAGGTTTCAGTCGGGAGAACCCAACCTTCTTCAGAATAATAGTAACTACCGTTTGTCCGTAGTGGACATCGTCACGCTAAAACTACAAATTCATGAATTATCGTCAGACTGTGAAAACGTACCTGAAGGTGCCTCGGAGCCACTTCGCGACCGAGATTCGGCACACACGAGCGCTGTACTGGAACTCATACTTCACGGTCGCGAAGTGGCTCCGAGGCACTTCTGTTATTCTGGATAAGGTTGGGTTCTCCCGACTGAAACCTAGGCAAATTCTAGGTATACGGTGCAAGTGAGGCTGTTGATTATTAAAATTAAAATCAATGTTATTAATGTTCTTAAATAAAAGTGTCATTTCTGTTGGTTTCATTGCGCGTTTCTTTCAGTTCCTCATGTGCTATACTGCACCAGTTCTTTCAACGTATGGTCCAAGTTTCATGGAGCTATGTTACTTGGTAGTGACACATCGTGCCACAGTTACTTTCGTCCATACGTTTTGCACACCAGTGTACTAGAACATTATCAAATATCAGCCATCCCTGGACGATGAAGTACTAGCGGAAAGGAAATTTTTGAGAAATATCGCGATCTTGTCCATCTAATAAGGGAAGCTCTTGTATCCCTCGCAGTTGACATGTCACGAGGGATTAGAATACAACTACGTTATTCTCTTCATGGATTAAATGGGGTTTGAAAGCATAGTTGCGAGTAGGAATGGGGAGGGGGGGATGGCTGATGTTGGATTTGGGAATGTCGATAACTGGAAGGTACTGTAACAGGAGTTATAGCGATGTTGGGTTGCGGGCTGGGACGGGTTTTGGAGTCTTGATCTGAAGAGGGGATACATTTAGCTGGAGTATAGGCGATGCAATGTGTAAACTTCAAAAGGAGAGAGACAGTTACAATTTTCTTGGGCTAACAAAGAGACAGGGCCCTGTCGTCACCACCGGTCTTGTCCTGATTTATGATATACACGAGGCTTGGCCAAACATGAAAGAGAAGTGGGAGCACCAGATGGCCAGGCAGTTAGAAAAATATAGCATTTTTGGCGGGGTCGGGCGAGGCATTAGCTGTTTAAGTTAACCTCGTTTCTAGCCAGCAATTACGACAGTGGGAAGATTATAGAACAGTAATTAGAGGGTTGTGGATTCGACTCAATCAGCAAATTTTTTTAAATTTCTTTTATTTTAATTTGTACCTTACTTACACTTTAAATAACCCGAAACGCTACTGAATGTATTGTATTTATTAAAATTTTCACAAAAGACATCAAAAGATAAGGCAAATGAAAATTCGGGTTTGCAGATAAATCTGCAACGTATCATTTGCCTCAAATGCACCCCGCTAGAGCAACTCTGCGATGTCTGTTTTTTTTTTTTGCCTGCTGAAGATTTTCATCAACAAACTTCAGAACAGCTCTAATCTCATGGACAGAGAAAAGGAAATCGGATGCCTAGATGATTGCATCAAATTACACGGACAGCTATCCTCGCCTGTACTGGGCTAAATAATGCGTTACGCAAGGTTTGCTGCCAAATTGCGTGATGAGAAAGAACCTTATTTGAATGTAAACAATTTTGTTTTTCTATAGAAATCTTCAAACAAGTGTGTAACAATGAAAAAGCAGCGTTCATAAAGTGTGCAAGATGCCCAAAAATTACTGCTTCCTGTTCTCACGATAGGTATCACCCCCTCATCATCTCTGAAGTAATAAAAGTACTTAATGCTACATACGAAGTTCTTGTGTGTGCCTTACAATCCCTCCCTGGGAATATACGAGGTTGAGTCAAATGAAAACCTTGAATATTTTTAGATATTATTTATTGTGCAGGAGTGGTACAAAGCTGTTTCACTTTTCAACGTAATCCCGCCCACGCTTAATGCAAGTCCTCCAGCGCTTACAAAGCACATAAATTCCTTTAGAAAAAAATTCTTTTGGTAGTCTGCAGAATCACTCATGCACCGCGTGGCGTACATCTTCATGAGAACGGAACTTCTTTCCTACCATTGCATCTTTGAGTGGTGCAAACGCATGGAAATCACTTGGGGCAAAGTCTGGTGATTATGGTGGATGAGTAAAACACTCAATATGCAGGTCTGTGATTGTTGCAACTGTTGTACGGGCAGTGTTGGGCCTTGCATTGTCATGTTCCAAAAGGACACCTGCTGACAGCAATCCACGTCGCTTTGATTTGACTGCAGGGCGCTGATGACTTTTTAGGAGATCTGTGTACGATGCACTGATGACAGTGGTCCCTCTAGGCATGTAATGCTCCAAAATGACGCATTTTTCGTCCCAAAAGAGAGTCAGCATAACCTTCCCTGCTGATGGTTCTGTTCGAAACTTCTTTGGTTTTGGTGACGAGAAATGGCGCCATTCCTTGCTCGCTCTCATCGTTTCCGGTTGGTGGAAGTGAACCAGGTTTCACCCCCAGCAACGATTCGTGCAAGGAAGGCATCATCTTCTCGTTCAAAGTGCCGAAGAAGTTCTTCACAAGCATCAACACGTCGTTCTCGCATTTCAGGAGTCAGCTGCCGTGGCACCCATCTTACAGACACTTTGTGAAATTGGAGCACATCACGCACAATGTGGTGTGCTGACCCATGACTAATTTGTAAACATGCTGCAGTGTCATTCAGTGTCAGTCGGTGGTTTTCCTTCAGTTTGGCTTCAACTGCTGCAATGTTCTGTGGAGTCACAACTCGTTGTGCCTTACCTGGGCGAGGAGCATCTTCCACTGAAGTCACACCATTTGCGAACTTCCTACTCCATTCGTAAACTTGCTGCTGTGACAAACATGCATCACCGTACTGGACCTTCATTCGTCGATGAATTACGATAGGTTTCACACCTTCACTACGCGAAAACCGAGTAACAGAGCTCTGTCATTCCCTGGTGCAAGTCGCAAGTGGGGCGGCCATCTTTATACTGATACTGTGACGGTATGTGTGCATCTGCACTATGCTGTCATCTACAGGCTATTCTGCCCGCTGTTTAAGCACGCTTAGCAACTTACAGGATAAGAGCGCCAAATTTCGATTTGTTATTAAAAATTTAAGGTTTTCATTTGACTCACCCTCGTATTTAGAATCCGAAATTTACTTTGTGTGGTGTACGTACTGTAAGTACACACACCATCAGATTATTTGACTTGTCTGTCTAACGATGTAGGCGAGTGTCAGCAACATGTCTCGTGGTCTTATCGTGGCGTCTTTATCTTCTGCTATTAGATCAGACGATAGAAATGCCACTCGCACGCTTAGAGTAGCAGATTGACGGTGACCAACTTTAAACTGGACTTGATTAATTTTCACACACATTTATTAAAATAATAACAAGCATAAAAATTACTTAACTTGGTTCTGGATGCTATTTACAACTGACAATCTGAAGTTCCTTTGGTTATTGTTGTTGTTGTTGTTGTCTTCAGTCTTGAGTCTGGTTTGATGCAGCTCTCCATGCTACTCTATCCTGTGCAAGCTTCTTCATCTCCCAGTACTCACTGCAACCTACATCCTTCCTTTGGTATTGGTATGTTAATCTTGTTCTGACATATATCTCTATTACTTGACGAAAGTGTCTATACACTTATCTTCATGGCTATGTACAGGAATATCGTAATCTTATTAGGCGCAGACTGAAACTTGACTATAGACTGGTACAGACAAATGTAGAACTCGTACAGACTGGTGCAGACTAATGCCGACTGACTAATCGGAGGTCTGTACACTCGTTATAATACATCGCGCGTTCATGTATCACTGCGCGGGTGTGATCCGCGAGGAGAAAAGGTTCTACGTTAGCAGCAATCTCATTGGCGGCGTTACATATGAATACGCGGATGTGGAGATGGACGAGCGCTGCGCCTGCGCTGTTGTGCTTAGCAGGGCGCGCTCTAGTGGGAAAGTAGTGTACGCGCTCACTTCGCGGAACTACGCACACAAGACGTAGCCTTTCCTTCGCATGGATTTTATGAAAATCTTAAGAAATACAATATATTGACCATTATTTTCTATTTATTTACAGTGTAAGTAACGCGTAAAATGATAAAAATAATAAATAAACCTCCATTCAAGAACTCAGACCAACGGCGCTCTGGTTACCGTTCTTTACTCCTTTCGCTGTGCCGACCGCTGGGTATGAACGAAATAAACATAGACACCTGCACCAAAAACGCGATTTTTTTCAGAATGCGTGGTCATCTTGAGCTCCCACTTCTGTCGCTTTCGTATCTGGCCAGACCCCGCATACACCATAAATCTGGACGAAGTCGGTGATAACAAGTAGACGCGGTCCCCTCGTAAGACGTGCACAGTGTGCAGAGAGTGGACTGTAGAACGGCGAGCCCTGCTGGTGCGGAGAGCTCCACCAGTGGTAAAGCGCGGAGCACCGACGGCACGCGGGCCTACCTTGTACTGCATGAGGTCGACGGCCTGCGTGAAGCCGCCGTTTGCCTGCGACTCGAGGCCGTAGCGCTGCGCCAGCTGCCGCTGCAGCCGCTGCTGTAGATCGGCCGCCACGTGCCGCCGCGCCAACAGCGCCGCCACCGACAGCGACAGCTCCGACAGCAGCAGCGCGAACAGCAGCGCGAAGTACTGCGGCACCACATCACACACACACACTAACACTGTGCGCTCCACCGTAATGCTAACACGGGCCTGCACACAATGTACAGGTGACGAGGGAAATACCCCCACAGCACTCCCCTCGGAAGTAGGGGTAAAATGGCTCAGTGGATAGCCAGTCAAAAGCTGAACTCAAATCATGCGTGAAAACCAGAACGGGGTGTACTGAACTGTGAAAAAAGATGCAAACTAGAAACAGTGATCGTTTCAAATGGCTCTGACCACTATGCGACTTAACATCTGAGGTCAACAGTCCCCTAGAGCTTAGAGCTACTTAAATCTAACTAACCTAAGGACATCACACACACATCCATGCCCGAGGCAGGATTCGAAACTGCGACCGTACCAGTCGCACAGTTCCGGACTGAAGATCCTGGAAAATCAGTACTCAGAACAACCACCACTGGCCGTAATAACGGCCTCGATACGCCTGGGCATTGAGTCCAACAGAGCTTGGATGGCGTGTACAGGTACAGCTGCCCAAGCAGCCTCAACACGATATCGCAGTTCATCAAGACTACTGACTGGCCTATTGTGACGAGCCAGTTGCTCGGCCACCATTGACCACACGTTTTCAGTTGGTGAGAGATCAGGAGAATGTGCTGGCCAGGGCAGCAGGCGAACATTTTCTGTATCCAGAAAGGCCCGTACAGGACGTGCAACATGCGGTTGTGCATTATCCTGCTGAAATGTAGGGTTTCGTAGGGATCGATTCAAGAGTACAGCCACGGGTCGTACCACATCTGAAATGTAACGTCCACTATTCAAAGTCCCGTAAATGCGAACAAGAGGTGACCGAGACGTGTAACCAGTGGCACCCCATACCATCACGCCTGGTGATAAACCAGTATGGCGATGACGAATACACGTTTCCAATGTGCGTTAACCGCGATGTCGCCAAACACGGATGCGACCATCATGATGCTGTAAACAGAACCTGGACTCACCCGAAAAAATGACGTTTTGCCATTCCTGCACCCAAATTCGTCGTTGAGTACACCATCTCAGGCGCTCCTGTCTGTGATGCAGCGTCAAGGGTAACCGCAACCGTGGTCTCGGAGCTGATAGTCAATGCTGCTGCAAACGTCGTCGAACTGTTCGTGCAGATGGTTGTTGTTTTGCAAACGTCCCCACCTTTTGACTCAGGGATCGAAACGTGGCTGCACGGTCCGTTACAGACATGCGGATAAGATGCCTATCATCTCGACTGCTAGTGATACGAGGCCGTTGGGATCCACCACAGCGTTCTGTATTACCCCCCTGAACACACCGATTCCATATTCTGCTAACAGTCATTGGATCTCGACCAACGCGAGCAGCAATGTAGCGATACGATAAACTACAATCACGATAGGCTACAATCCGACCTTTATCAAAGTCGGAAACGTTATGGTACGCATTTCTCCTCCTTACGCGAGGCATCACAACAAGGTTTCACCAGGCAACCCCAGTCCACTGCTGTTTGTGTATGAGAAATCGGTTGGAAACTTTCCTCATGTCACCACGTTGTAGATGCTGCCACCGACGCCATCTTTGTGTGAATGCTCTGACAAGCTAATCATTGGCATATCACAGCATCTTCTTCCCGTCGGTTTAATTACGCGTCTGTAGCACGTCATCTTCGTGGTGTAGCAATTTTAATGGCCAGTAGTGTACGTAACATTAAGCGACTCCGAAGAACCATGGCGTCGTGATTGTGTGGTTCCGGTGTTGGACTGCAAATCGTGTGATCCGTGTTCAAACCTACCTAGTGCCCCATACCTTTCTTTTGTCACAAACTTATGAACTGTCCGTCCGGTCACTGGCGTGCTATACACTGCTTATAGAATATGAGTCATGTGTGTCGTGAGTAAATGTGATGAATAGGCAGAGCAACTGAGATGCTCCCTAGCCCTCTCATAAAAATGAAACGAACAAATAAACTGGTGTGAACTATTTTACAACGAAGGAATTCAAGAGTCAAAACTTCCAAAAAGGAACGCAAGAGGCGTAACACGTTGTACTTGTCTGGAGTAGGTAGGTACGTATGTCTGGAGGTCCCTGCGTCACACATTGCTGTTGCAGACGGACGTTACACCACGATACAGACCAAAGTTTGAATACAGCGAACAGACGCGTCAGTGAGCGAACGGACATTTCTTAATTTTATGAAAACAAGGGACCGTTTGAGGAAGACTTGAACAGTGATTTTCCCCTTCGCAGTTCAATACCATGACTGCCATTCAGAGTTGCTCGTTGTTACACATGCTGATTTTGGACCGTTCACTGTTCCTTTTTTGCTTTTTTTTTCCACAGTATACCTCCTTCCTGTTTTCATGCTTGATCTGTGTTCAGTGTACGGGCTATCGAATTGGCGATTTTACCACTGAATCGGAGGAGGGTGTCATAGAGAGTTCCCCTTGTAAGGCAAAGTCAATAATTCGCCATTTAATGTTAACCATAAGAACCTGTCACTGGTTTATTTAATTGACTATGGGAAGGCATTTGACTATGTCGAAAGAGAAGCAACAAAACAGACAAACATTACAGAATTTGGCGTTGAAAGTAACGAAACAAATCTCTATTTGCTACGCGAATGATGTCAGACATACGTAAAAAAAAACTTAGAGTACTATTCTTACTTTCATTCCACAGTATCATACGGGAATTTTTTCTGAGGCAATTCATCAACTCAAGCTTAAGTTTTCCAAGTTCTGAACTCACAAACATTCTGTAGAGGGCTTATTAATAAACTATTTAATGGCAATGTATATATTCTTTAACGAAATTTACAATTTAAAATATATCTTTTTTTTCAGACCTAGAGTTCAGGTCATGGAATCAATATTAGACATAAGGTTAACTTTCACAAACATTTAACATCACTTGCTTTAGTCCAGAAAGGTGTCCACAATTCAGCAATATACATTTTCAATAACACGCCAGCAGTCATAAAAAGTTAAACTAATAGTAAAGTTCAGTTTGAGAAGAATCTAAGAGTTTATTGATGTTTATCAGTGCAAAACCGATTGGTCTCCGTGTATGGTATGAATAATATTAGATAATGTTAATATTGGGTACAATCTGCCTTCTGCACAAATTTTTTGCAATAATGAAATCATTGTAAATGAGCGCTGTAAAATATATTTTTATGTTTTTTAGTTTGATGGTGAGTGGCTACAATAGCCTAAAATCGTCATTGCACTGAAGTGTATTGAACAATTAATATTCTTTTAAATATAAATATGCTTAGGATTGCCTTTTGACCGCTTCCACTTCCAGCAGGCCATTTTCGTTTGGCATTTGTGGCATGTATATTAGCATATTTGTTCTTATCTTGTAAATTTTTATTGTGCATTCTTATGGTTCGAATTGTTCCTCATCCCAGAGTATCTTCAGCTTTAGGTCGCAGGAGTGTGCAGCAGAAGTGTAGCAAATAAACTAACAAGGGAGCCCTGAGTGCGAGGTCGCACGTTCAATCTCTAGTAAAGCCCATTTGAAAGAGTTGTGTTAGCAATTAGGACAAGAAAAGTACTAGCTGCTAATGACTCACCATGTGCATCAGTGGGGTGACGGAAATCATTGTCCGGGAGGAGCAGAGATCAACCTTTTACGGAATGGATCTATTACACTTCACGAAATGGACATTCAAGAAATGTTAAAAATAAACCATTAACTTGTACCATGAACACCGAATGAAAAATGCCGCGCTACATTGACCACGAAGTTTTGCGCCACCAAAACTGAAGGCGAACCTGGGAGTTACAAACCGTGTAGAGCATTCAGCTAGGTTTCCACTCTTAAAGAGTGCGTATAGAATCATGTTGGTGTAACAGGATGGTAAGAACGGATGAAATGTGTGGCATTCTACCGAATGCGGAATAGTCTACAGTGGACCTTATCGTGAAACTGACTATCCTTTAAGGTGCAGCTGCAGACAGTGCTGTAATATGTTTTATAAGCATCCAGAGGCTGAATTTGTTCTGTGGTTTCAGGTAGTAAGAACTGCAATGTCACACACTTTTCAGGAGAGAGAGTTTTTTTATAAAAGAGTATGATTTTTACACGTGTACCAAGAACCAAGCGAAAGCAAGTTATTTTGACCAGGTATTAGCCAAAACCAGTGCTTATGTCATAGTTTTGGTTTTCTTACGTCCATTTTCCCATTCTTGCTTGTTGTGGCGTCAATATTCCCTACTGCTCTTGCAAAATCACGCACACGAGATATAATAGTAGGGGCCAGAGTACCTAGACTTCTTGCAGCACAATAAATAACTTACAGCCAGTTTACGGCCCAGATTAACAATCGTCATAATTGTATACGAATACGTTAGGGCATTGATGTTACTTGATTTTGGCACAAGTCTCTTGGTACCTCCAATTTCCTGGGTTCCTTTCATAAGGATTTCTTTTTCAAATCCAGATTGGTAAGAGTTGAAAACAAATTCATTACTGAAAGATGGGATGAATTTTTTGATCTCATCTACAAATTTTATGCCGATTCTAAGTCTGCTGTGCATTGTTAGATTGATGCTTTGTTTGAAATTTCCTTATCTTACGTCTTGCCAACGCTGTAACACTCTTTGAAGTTACGCAACCGTCCACTACTCCCGTGAAATCATTGTACTCCATGTCGCACGCAGTTTGATGTGTATAACGTAGCAGGTCACTGTCATGCACATCTTGTAAATCGTATCAAGCAGCCAAGAAAGAGCAAACACCAGTTTTTGTAAAAAGTGTGCCTTGTCCTCCATTGAATACTACACGGTCCTATTGCTTCCATGTGCGTAATAGTGTTTACACCCGCTCCTTGGATAACGATTGCCCTCTACTGCGTTTCACTGCAGACGGTATTTGCGGCTCTCTGTCTGACAAGGAAGATTAATTACAAGGCCCGATAGCTGTTTCAACATCACTTTCACTTGTTAATCATATATCGTCATCACTGCACTCGATATGCACACTGTCTACGCAATTGAGCGTAAATGGCACCACGCATTGCACTTACTCATCTTGCAGGAATTATAATATTTCATCGGCCACTTCCCTCTCACTCTGCGAAATTCCTTGTCTTCATTTCTGACGAAATGTCAGATTTCGCAACTGTTGTTGTAGATATAATACAATGTTTGCTTTCTTTATCGTTGCCATTCCCCTGCTTTGTATCAACACACTAGCATTGTAGCCCTGTTGTGAGTTACTCGTCGACTAAGCAGTTCAGCTACGCTCTGTAGCCTCAAGTTGTGTTCTCCATGGGACACATCCAGTCCCGCCCTCTGTTAATCATTAGCAGCAAATATTGTGGCTGTATGACAGACAATATATGTGGCATTGAATGCCATAAACTGCATTGGCCTCTTGCGACGTTCCGCTCAACGAGTTCCTTTTAAGTGTAGGTCGACACCAAAAGATAGTAGGAAGAAAAGAGTTTTTCTGCGAGGCAGTAGACATTGCATGGGTACAGACCAGATGATGCATGAAAGCACAGAAACTGAGCGGTGGCGCGTCTGGCGCCAGTGTTCTCGCACTTAGAATGGCATCGCTGCCATCGATTATGGGGTCACCATCTTTGCCTTCCGCGATTCAGGCCAGTGGTCGGGTGGTTAACGGGGAGAGAAAAGAGAGAGTGGAGTGAATATTCGCAGGGTCGGACGTGGCTTGTTGACGTTTACCGTGAGGCCTGTGGTTCGACGCCTGTACGCTATGGGCAGCGTCAGCGAGAGATCCCGGCAGTGACTTGATGGGACCTCGGGTTTGGTATCGCGCTGGTTCACTGTTGTGTTTTGGGGCTTTTCTGCTGCGAGGGCATGTTTAGGTTCCTCTTACTGGCCATTGAAATTGAGATGTGTCTATGCCGTGACGGAGGAAATGTGTGATGCTCGCCGCTGTTGCATGTGAAAACGCTTCTTCTGCCTTGTGTCTGTGCAGGAAATTATGTGAAGTAAATAGCTGATACCAGGGCGACGTCTTGCTCTCACGCGTTGTTGAACATATTTCGGAATTACTGAATGTTGAAGATATCCCACGTCTAAAGCAAATGAAGCCATTTGCGGCATACTAAGGTATTATTTTATTCTACGTAAATCTGTGCCAGTTATATGTGCATTTATATACCCTTCTTTAGTTGCAGAAGTTACAGAGGTGTGTAAACACAGAGCTATGTGGCAAGGAATGTAAAGTTGAAACCCTTCCAATAAGTGAATACACTCGAAATGTGTATTACTAAAGGTGCCTTTCCATACCGGTACCTACCTTGGGTAATAAGTGTTATTCGGAGGTTGTCATGCTACTGTAAGAAACTATTATAAACAAAATTGTTTACTCTGGTTATACTAAATTGGAGATGTAAGGTCGGTTGTCTGCCGCTGTAAATTACTATTGTCTCCTCTGTGTGGCAGCCTAGCATTGTCAGTGGCTTCCATCATTACTCCTATCATATTTCGTGTTCTGTATTCGCGGGTTTGCTTAAGCTGACACTGTTAAGTTGAGTTGTAAGACCTATAACCAGGCAAGGCAAACTGAGTATGCTATGAGCTCAAGACGATATTCTATTACGTGGTACCTTAGTTTGTTATAGGTTACAAGTATTTTACGTGTTATTAATATTCTGCTGTTTGCTTTGTTTAAAGAGGAGCTAGTTCTATGAAGTAGTCGTTTATACTTTATTAGTATGTTACGCGTTGTCAATTGTTTTTAAGAAGCTACGAATGACTCTGTGTATGTTGCAGGCACCTGAAACTGACGTGTTCACGGGGGGTCGCGTCCTCACGGGGTTGATAGTGGCCCTTTTTACTACGGCACATCCGGCTATCCTCCTTCAGTACATTTGTCACGCTTATATCGCTACTACGTTTGTCGAGTGGAATTAGGGCTTACTGTAATCACCTTATATGTTGAAGTTAAGTATCTTCTTTGCCAGGGAGCGAACCTTAGTGGATATAGCCGATTGTCATCTGTAAAGATTGATACTGTTATTCATTTGTTCTCGTCACACGCATGATTATTTATCTTGTTATACAGGGTGTTACAAAAAGGTACGACCAAACTTTCAGGAAACATTTCTCACACACAAAGAAAGAAAATATGTTATGTGGACATGTGTCCGGAAACGCTTACTTTCCATGTTAGAGCTCATTTTATTACTTATCTTCAAATTACATTAATCATGGAATGGAAACACACAGCAACAGAACTTACCAGCGTGACTTCAAACACCTTGTTACAGGAAATGTTCAAAATGTCCTCCGTTAGCGAGGATACATGCATCCACCCTCCGTTGCATGGAATCCCTGATACGCTGATGCAGCCCTGGAGAATGGCGTATTGTATCACAGCCGTCCACAATACGAGCACGAAGAGTCTCTACATTTGGTACCGGGGATGCGTAGACAAGAGCTTTCGAATGCCCCCATAAATGAAACTCAAGAGGGTTGAGGTCAGGAGAGCGTGGAGGCCATGGAATTGGTCCGCCTCTACCAATCCATCTGTCACCGAATCTGATGTTGAGAAGCGTACGAACACTTCGACTGAAATGTGCAGGAGCTCCATCGTGCATGAACCACATGTTGTGTCGTACTTGTAAATGCACATGTTATAGCAGCACAGGTAGGGTATCCCGTATGAAATCATGATAACGTGCTCCATTGATCGTAGGTGGAAGAACATGGGGCCCAATCAAGACATCTCCAACAATGCCTGCCCAAACGTTAACAGAAAATCTGTGTTGATTATGTGATTGCACAATTGCGTGCGGATTCTCGTCAGCCAACACATGTTGATTGTGAAAATTTACAATTTGATCTCGTTGGAATGAAGCCTCATCCGTAAAGAAAACATGTGCACTGAAATGAGGATTGACACATTGTTGGATGAACCATTCGCAGAAGTGTACCCGTGGAGGCCAATCAGCTGCTGATAGTGCCTGCACACACTGTACATGGTACGGAAAGAACTGGTTTTCCCGTAGCCCTCTTCATACAGTGACGTGGTCAACGTTACCTTGTACAGCAGCAACGTCTCTGAGGCTGACATTAGGGTTATCGTCAACTGCACGAAGAATTGCCTCGTCCATTGCAGGTATCCTCGTCGTTCTAGGCCTTCCCCAGTTGAAAGTCATAGGCTGGAAATTCCGTGCTCCCTAAGACGCCGATCAATTGCTTCGAACGTCTTCCTGTCGGGACACCTTCGTTCTGGAAATCGGCCTCGATACAAACGTAACGCGCCACGGTTATTGCCCCGTGCTAATCCATACCTCAAATGGGCATCTGCCAACTCCGCATTTGTAAACATTTCACTGACTGCAAAACCACGTTGTGATGAACACTAACCTGTTGATGCTACGTACTGATGTGCTTGATGCTGGTACTGTAGAGCAATGAGTCTCATGTCAACACAAGCACCGAAGTCAACATTACCTTCCTTCAATTGGGCCAACTGGTGGTGAATCGAGGAAGTACAGTGCATACTGACGAAACTAAAAAGAGCTCTAACATGGAAATTAATCGTTTCCGGACACATGTCCACATAACATCTTTTCTTTATTTGTGTGTGAGGAATGTTTCCTGAAAGTTTGGCCGTACCTTTTTGTAACACCCTGTATGTAACGTCAGTAAAATGTGTTAGCGAGGTCCGAATTGGGACGTTGTATTCCCCTCTTGTGGAAACAAGTTTAAGTGATTTTATTCCCTTTTTAAGTAGCTTCTAGATGCGTACATTTTGTCTCCATGTTTGATGTTTTTATCCCTTCCACGTTAATTAAAATCACAATAAAGGTAAATTTGGCAACGGAGAGTTTCGTGTGTTAATTAGTTGCTAAGTGGATCCTAAGTTAAGTGCAGGAACTCTACCAGAAACAGGGTACCAGGTCACAAGTATAGTGAACCCCGCAGAAAATTTGTTTAAAAAATCTGAAAAGAGGATCATTTTATCATAGTAGGTGGAGCGGGAAACAGTCGGCTAAATAAAGAAATTACGGTGTTAGGCATCACCTGATTGGAATAGGAGTAGCACCCACACACAAAAGGGTGAGTTTTGTCGAAGTCCTACAGAAACATGACCAGCCCTGCTGGGAGCCTCTGCACCCTGAGTTGAGCAGGCACCTACTGACGCAAATGAAATCTCAAATGAGATGGGGATGTAGTAGACGTGGCCTACAACTGCATAAGAGGGGGAAAGATAGGTTGGCTGAGCTTCTTGCAGGAAATGTACAGGAGACACCATCATACGAAGCAAGATCCCTATGGCTACTGGTGTCACAGAAGTACTTTTCTTTAGGTTAGAATCAGGATAGAGGGTCTATACAAGGGCGATGTACATGAGGACAATATTATGGAAACGGAAGAGAATGTAGATGAAGATGAAATGGGAGATACGATGGTGCGTGAAGAGTTTGACAGAGCACTGAAAGACCTGAGTCGAAACAAGGCCCCGGGAGTTGACAACATTCCATTAGAACTACTGACGGCCTTGGGAGAGCCAGTCCTGACAAAACTCTATCATTTGGTGCGTAACATGTATGAGACAGGCGAAATACCCTCAGACTTCAAGAAGAATATAATAATTCCAATCCCAAAGAAAGCAGGTGCTGACAGATGTGAAAATTACCGAACAATCAGTTTAATAAGTCACGGATGTAAAATACTAACACGAATTCTTTACAGACGAATGGAAAAACTGGTAGAAGCCGACCTCGGGGAAGATCAGTTTGGATTCCGTAGAAATGTTGGAACACGTGGGGCAATACTGACCCTACGACTTAACTTAGAAGAAAGATTAAGGAAAGGCAAACCTACGTTTCTAGCATTTGTAGACTTAGAGAAAGCTTTTGACAATTTTGACTGGAATACTCTCTTTCAAATTCTGAAGGTGGCAGGGGTAAAATACAGGGAGCGAAAGTCTGTTTACAATTTATACAGAAACCAGATGACAGTTGTAAGAGTTGATGGGCATGAAAGGGAAGCAGTGGTTGGGAAGGAAGTGAGACAGGGTTGTAGCCTCTCCCCGATGTTATTCAATCTGTATATTGAGCAAGCCGTGAAAGAAACAAAAGAAAAATTCGGAGTATGGATTAAAATCCAGGGAGAAGAAATAAAAACTTTGAGGTTCGCCGATGACATTGTAATTCTGTCAGAGTCGCAAATGGACTTAGTAGAGCAGTTAAACGGAATGGATAGTGTCTTGAAAGGAGGATATAAGATGAAGATCAACAAAAGCAAAACGATGATAATGGAATGTTGGCGAATTAAGTCGGGTGATGCTGGGGGAATTAGATTAGGAAATGAGACACTTAAAGTATTAAAGG
Source organism: Schistocerca gregaria (assembly GCF_023897955.1). NCBI lineage: Eukaryota > Metazoa > Arthropoda > Insecta > Orthoptera > Acrididae > Schistocerca > Schistocerca gregaria. Next base: position 543,249,602 of record NC_064925.1, read on the forward strand.
AGTTTTGCTATTTGGGAAGAATAATAACTGATGATGGTCGAAGTAGGGAGGATATAATATGTAGTCTGGCAATGGTAAGGAAAGAGTTTCTAAAGAAGATAAATTTGTTAACATCAAGTACAGATTTAAGTGTCAGGAAGTCGTATGGAGTGTAGCCATGTATGGAATTGAAATATGGGTAATAAATAGTTTGCACAAGAGGAGAAGAGAAGCTTGCGAAATGTGATGCTACAGAAGAATGCTGAAGATTAGATGGGTAGATCACATAACTAATGAGGTGGTCTTGAATAGGATTGGGGAGAAGAGAAGTTTGTGGCAGAACTTGACTAGAAGAAGGGATCGGTTGGTGGGACATGTTCTGATGCATCAAGGGATCACCGATTTAGTATTGGAGGGCAGCGTGGAGGGTAAAAATCATAGAGGGAGACCAAGAGATGAATACACTAAACAGATTCAGAAGGATGTATGTTGCAGTACGTACTGGGAGATGAAGAAGCTTGCACAGGATAGAGTAGCATGGAGAGCTGCATCAAATCAGGCTCAGGACTGAAGAACAGCAAAATCAGGATTCAGGTACCATATTGTGAAAGACGTTAAAATAATAGTGATTCCTCACCAAATGCTTAAGAAAGCACAGGAAAATAAATGTAGCTTATTTCATCACAATATTAGAGGATTGAGTGATAAGGTAAAAGAGCTTCTTATCTGTTTGGAAAATTTAGGGAGCTCTGAAAACACAGACATTCTGTTCCTGTCTAGGCTTATGGAACCACCTTCGGAGTATTTTTCGACCGTTCCATTCCATAAAAGTACCTTTACATGGGCTATAAAAATGGCTTATTGCTGACATAATATCCCGACAATGTTGTGCGGTACCATCGCGGCCACACGAATTGCAATCAAATGTCCTACAGAAAAAAAAAAAAAAAAAAAAAAAAAAAAAAAAAAAAAAAAAAGTTCAAATAGCTCTGAGCACTATGGGACTCAACTGCTGTGGTCATCAGTCCCCTACAACTTAGAACTACTTAAACCTAACTAACGTAAGGGCATCACACACATCCATGCCCGAGGCAGGATTCGAACCTGCGACCGGAGCAGTCGCAGGGTTCCGGACTGCGCGCCTAGAACCGCGAGACCACCGCGGCCGGCCTCTACAGCATTGCCGGTCACTACCGACCGGCAATAATTGCGGCAATATATTTCTGGGTACAAGTGTTTGTACGCGGCCACACTGCTCCAACAAATGGATGAACGCGAGCCCAGTGGCTGTGAACCTACAGTTCACTCAAGGAACGAAGTCAGAAAGAGTAAGAGAAACCGAGCCTTATGGATGCATTCATTTTAAGGAATGAGAATGCTTCACAAAATTTAACTAGTGAATTGATGCTAAATCTGTACTCATGGACAGCACGCGCTACCTAATATGTTTCAAACCACCGTGGAAGGAACTGGATTATTCAGGGTTTTACACCTCGGTTTCTGATGCTGATAGAAAGGTAGGATCAGTTGTTTTGGATAACTCTTAGGTCAGGGGCCATTTGTATAACCAAAAGATGGACTGTCTTAGCGTCACCAACATACAGTACAGGGTCAAAATATGAATATTACATGCATCCACCTGCTTTGGCAAAAGGAGCTAATCGGTTGTTTCTTTTTGCATTTGATATACGGTGGGCCTTAAGGGGAACACGACGGCACCGTTAGTTCATGTGCGATTCTTTAGAAAATACCCAAAAATAGTTTTTCCCAATTTTTTTACATTCCAAAACCGAGCCGACGATTCCAAGACGATATACACAGCAAATCGCTGAAATTTTTACATTGTATTCCTAAGATCAAGATCTCGAAGAAAGTTGTCACTTTTCTTGACATCTCTACCCGTTTACTCGAAACAGAGGTCAAAATTACTAACTCATGGGTGGTTCTTTAGAGAAATCCAAAAACGCTTTTTTATCATTTTTCGTACCAAAACCGAGCCTCGGATTCTAAGACGGCATGCACAGCAGATGGTTGTAACTTTTACGATATATTTCTACGATCCCGTCCTGGAACTGTCACGAAAATTTTCTTAATATTTTTATCCGTTTCTGAGATAAATAAGTTAGTGATGTAGGTCAGGGAAATATTCTGTAAAGTGTCTCCGTTATCATCAGAAGAGCTCTGGCAACCCCATGTTGTAGTACTGAAGCACAAGCAAAACTTTTGTGTCTGTAAAAAAATTCAGTCTCATATGTAAAATTTGTTTTGCCTTATTTTAGTTTCACGTATGTTAACTACCAAATTTTTGCTTACCCATAGCGCTGTTTTCATGAGTGAGTGACATGCCCTGCTGTGGCAGGTAAAAGAAAAAAACCGTCTAAAAATGCTCCTGTCAGAGCACAGAAAAGGCAAATACGCTGCTATTTAGAAGACTGTGACTGAAAAGTGGGGTACAAGCTGTCTCAGTCTTTTAAATATTTTCCGAAACATTTTAGCATTCGAACACGTTCGCACTGACAGAGAGGAGGTAGTGGCAGTGGGAAAGAGGCGTAATAGGAATGAACAGTAGGCAGTGGTTGACTGAAGGAGACAATGACAGTGTGAGAGAAAGAGAGGGACACTGTGGCTGTGGAACATAGTAGACAGTGAGAGAACTGTGTTAGGAAAAGAGAGGAGATAATGCCAGTGCCAGAGGAATAAAGAGATGGAGAATGTGGAAGGGGTGAGAGACAATGTATGAAATGACAACGAGGAAAAGGGAGATAGTGAGTGAAAAGAGACTGCAGCAGTACTAAGGAGTGAATGAGGTAGTGGCAACAAGAGAGAAAAAGAGGGAACAGTGTCAGTGAGAGGAGGTAGTAGTAGTAGTAGTAGGACAGAACGAAGGAGACAGTGACAGTTAAGGAGAGACAAAGAGATAATGACAGTGAGTTGGGTTGAATGAGTGAGTGGGAATCGGCAAGTGGGTGTGGATGGGTGTGAGCGGCTTACAGCGAAGGACTACTGGCCATAGGCGAGTATCAGCTAGGAGAGCTGGTGGGAGTGTGAGGTGAGTTGTGTATTAAAAAGATTGTGAATATCTTAGCGTGAGAAACATTTGGAATAATTTTTTATGGTGCTGAGAAAGATGCAATGGGGCGGATGATAGCAGCACCGCTCCCCCCCCCCCCCCCCCCCCCCTTTCCCCGTTTTAAGTCAGATTATTTTTTCCAACAGCAGCGCATTCGCTTATCTTTTTCCGATGGTGCATAACGGTTCCGAACTTTATCACTATGTCGCAATACCATTTCGAATATTTCACACATGTTATTTGTCCGATAACTGCCATTACAGAGTTTATACCAGTTATAGCCCGACTGGCAATCGCCGTTCTTTGTTTTATCGGTGATTCTTGCGGAAGTTTATGTGCTTCTTTTTTAAAGTTCACTATCCCTCAGTGAGCATCATGGTATCAGAAGCTCGCAATACTTCGTAAGGACTGAAAGATTTCATTAACGAAAGTTTGTCGTAAGAATAAAATTTTTATTGTTATTTTATTTTTGTTCGCCACCACACATCATTGGTTACACTATCAATGCCTGCTTGAAGTACATCACGAGATATTATGAAACTTATGGCATCAAATGCAAACCATGGGTATGAAGAGCCATCTGCGCTTCCAGTCTTTCTATGCAACATTTTTGCCTCGTCTTTGGCGTAGCTTCGAAGACTTCGGAATTTTTTGTGTTCTTCATCAAGAGTGATTCAGGGCTCATCGGCGAAACCTTTCCATCTGTTTGTACAGACTGTGCTCCTTGCATAAATTAATTTCGACGTCGCAGAGTTTCGGTTGTAGACGAATCGCATAAATAAATTTCACAGCTCTCTCTTTCGTCCACTTCCCCGTTGCTGTACACAACAAACTTAGAACAAACAACTATGAATCATATGTCTATATGTGTCCGCACAAACTTCTGAACAAAAGCAAATCGATATTGTCTTCGCTGAAACACGTGCCTGCAGCGCTGTCGGTGAGAAAAGTAAGAAATGATGGTGAGACCGAGAGGGGAGCATTTACGGACAAGGACAGAGAGAGATTCTACCTTGCAATACAAAATATACTCCACCCTTGGTGGACAATACCGGCAACCTCTGGGCAATACGTTGGCAACGAAGTGCAACGTCCAAAATATTGCCCGGCCATACAGCACAATTTCCGCAGTGGAGTAATGTTGATGGCAACGCTATTGTGGCCAAGTATTACTGTAATATATCACCTATCTAAAAGCACCTTAACAGCATACGGAGTAAATGAACACTTAAATTTTTCCGTGAGAGCTCGGATTTCCGGTATTTTATTACGATGTTCTGCTTCCCTCTATAGGTGGGAATCAACCAATTATATGGCATTGGGAGGAGAAAGCTGGTGACTGACATTTCGTGGAAATATCTCGCTGCAAAGGAAAACGCCATTGCTTTCTTAATTGTCACCTCCACTCTTGTATCATCTCCGTGACACTCTCTCTCCTATTTTACGGTTAAATAAGACGAGCTGTCCTCCTTGGATCTGTTTTCATGGTCACCGTCAATCATACCTGGGAAGGGTCCAGTACTGTGCAGCAGCATTCCGGAAGATGAGGACAAGTACGGTGCAGGTAGTCTCTTTGGAAGATTTGTTCAAAAAATGGCTCTGAGCACTATGGGACTTAACATCTATGGTCATTAGTCCCCTAGAACTTAGAACTACTTAAACCTAACCAACCTAGGGACATCACATAGCACCCAGCCATCACGAGGCAGAGAAAATCCCTGACCCGCCGGGAATCGAACCCGGGAACCCGGGCGTGGGAAGCGAGAACGCTACCGCACGACCACGAGATGCGGGCGGAAGATTTGTTGTACCTTGCTAGTATTCTTCGTTCTAGGTTCGTGTTCCATGCAAAGTGTTCTGTGTAATGGTTCTAATTTAAGTTGTCCGTAACAGTAATCCCTAGGTACCCAGGTAAATCGACAGCCTATAAGTTTTTGTGCATAAGTGAAATTTAACTATATTATTTTTAGTACATGTGTAAGACCGCACACTTTTTATTGCCTAGGGTCAATTGACATTTTTCGAATCATACAGATATCTTGTCTAAATCATTTTGTAATACGTTTAGATCTTGTAATGTCCACCCCCGTTGGCTGAGTGGTCAGCGCGACGGAATGTCATACCTAACGGCCCGGGTTCTATTCCCGGCTGGGTCGGAGATTTTCTCCGCTTAGGGACTGGGTGCTGTGATGTCCTTATCGTCATCACTTCATCCCCATCGACACGCAAGTCGCCGAAAGAGTTGCACCAAGGGAACGGTCAACCCGACGAGAGGCCCTAGCCACACAGCATTTCCATTTCCATCTTCTAATAACTTCGCCAGATGGTAAACAGCAGCACCATCTACAAAGAAAGAGGACAGGCCACATTATCTCTGGAATCGTTTATATAGATTAAGAACAGCAAAGAACCTGTGGCACGTCCTTGGGCAGTGCCGGCGGCAGCGTACCAGACTTCAGGCGTGCGATGAGTGTGGGCTGCGGGAGGGCCAATGCCCGGCATGTCACTCTGTTTCCTTCTCAGAAGAACGCCACTCCGCAGTACCCATGTAATTTCTACAAATAACGTTTCAGGAACGCTATAACTTTAAGGCCAAATCAGTTTCACAGGAGGAGCAAAGTTTTTAAAAAACAAAGAACACAAACGTAACAAAGAATGAATAAAATTCTCTGTTTTCTTTCACGGAATAAACAACAACTTGCACTGTGCACTCAGTCTGGTGACGGTGATTCCCACTTACCCCCGCCCCTTTCGATCCCGCCGTAGAGCGTAGCTCCGGGGACGTAGGCATACTTGTATGTTTATGCGTCTGCCAGCTTTAAAACATCTCAGAGGCACCTGCGGCTTCTCCTCCAAGGCTGCTGGAATCTCTGCAGGTAGTGGGCTCTCTACCGGCGCCGTCTCCTCTTTTCGCCGTTCCCGCGGTACAGGAGCCGTCTCCATCTGTCATTCCTGTCCCACCTCTCTCTCCCAGGCAACTGCATATTGTCAGGCTTCACTCGATCTATTGAGGCGCTTTGCTGCTTTCCACGCAACTCCATCTTCATCGTGTGGCTGTCTCTTGCTAATATCTTACCCGGTCCAAACTAAGGTGGTTGCAGGGGCGGTTGCATAGCATCTGTTCCAAACCTCACATGGGAACAGTGCCCCAGGTACTCTCTCAGTGCCGAGAACCCGGCGCCGGGGGTAGCTTGAAAATGTGCCCTCGCGCTTGCTGCAGCACATAGGGCATGACTCTCGCCGTTTCTTCTACATCTACATCTACATTTATACTCCGCAAGCCACCCAACGGTGTGCGGCGGAGGGCACTTTACGTGCCACTGACATTACCTCCCTTTCCTATTCCAGTCGCTTATGGTTCACGGGAAGAACGACTGCCGGGAAGCCCCCGTGGGCGCTCGAAACTCTCTAATTTTACATTCGTGATCTCCTCGGAAGGCATAAGCAGGGGGAAGCAATATATTCGATACCTCATCCAGAAACGCACCCTCTCGAAACCTGGACAACAAGCTACACCGCGATGCAGAGCGCCTCTCTTGCAGAGTCTGCCATTTGAGTCTGTTAAACATCTCCGTAACGCTATCACACTTACCAAATAATCCTGTGACGAAACGCGCCGCTCTTCTTTGGATACTCTCTATCTCCCCTGTCAACCCGACCTGGTACGGATCCCACACTGATGATCAATACTCAAGTATAGGTCGAACGAGTGTTTAGTAAGCCACCTCGTTTGTTGATACACTACATTTTCTAAGGACTCTCGCAATGAATCTCAACCTGGCACCCGCCTTACCAACAATTAATTTTATATGATCATTCCACTTCATATCGTTCCGTACTCATACTCCCAGGTATTTTACAGATGTAACTGCTACCAGTGTTTGTTTCGCTATCATATAATCATACAATAAAGGATCCTTCTTTTTATGTATTCGCAATACATTACATTTGGATATGTTAAGGATCAGTTCCCACTCCCTACACCAAGTGCCTATTCGCTGCAGATCTTCCTGCATTTCGCTGCAATTTTCTAATGCTGCAACTTCTCTGTATACTGCAGCATCATCCGCGAAAAGCCGCATGGAACTTCCGACACTATCTACTAGGTCATTTATATATGTTGTGAAAAGTAATGGTCCCATAACACTCCCCTGTGGCACGCCAGAGGTTACTTTAACGTCTGTAGATGTCTCTGTCAAATGGTTCAAATGGCTCTGAGCACTATGGGACTTAACATCTGAGGTCATCAGTCCTCTAGAACTTAGAACTACTTAAACCTAACTAACCTAAGGACATCATACACATGTCCTACAACACTCCCCTGCGGAACACCTGAAATCACTTTTACTTGGCAAGACTTCTCTCCATTGAGAATGACATGCTGCGTTCTGTTATCTAGGAACTCTTCAATCCAATCACACAATTGGTCTGATAGTCCATATGCTCTTACTTTGTTCATTAAACGACCGTGGGGAACTGTATCAAACGCCTTGCGGAAGTCAAGAAACACGGCATCTACCTGGGAACCCGTGTCTATGGCCCTCTGAGTCTTGTGGACGAATAGCGCGAGCTGGGTTTCACACGATCGTTTTTGTCGAAACCCAGAGTAGATTTCCAGTCTTCAGAAAAGTCATTATACTCCAACATAATACATGTTCCAAACACGTCGACAAACCGCCGGTGGCACCAACACACCTTCTCCAGCTGGTTGCTGCTGTTAGTCCCCTTGTTATCTTTCTTTTAACCAGGTGAGATCTTCACGTACTTTAACAGCTACGATACTTGTCGTTATAAGACGTCAACTGGTCCCGTAAGTTCATCCAGCTGCCGGCTCTTCCGTATAACTGCGGTGGGTCTCTTATTGCGCGCAACTCGCCGCAACCGGTGCCACACCAGCCGTGTGCGTATTGTCCACTGTCTCATAAGCTTTGTTTGCCATCGTTATCAATGTCTGGATATTGTCTTTTGCTCCATCTTGACTACACCAGGCAGCTGTGCCAGCCAAATGTGCCTCAGTGGCATGTCTTTTCTGACGACGCCCAGTTGGTATCGCCAGCACTCGCAGGGGACGCTGACGACCACCTTTTCATTCTTCAATAGGTGCATGCGTTGTTCTAGTGGTTTAGACATTCTGTCGGCCAATAACGTCCTTCAAAATGTATATTTCCGTTCCGTCGAGGGCGAAGTGTTACACTGAAGGGCCATAGAAACTAGTACACCAGCCTCGTATAGTGTAGGGCCCCCGCGAGCACGCAGAAGTGCCGCAACACGACGTGGCATGGACTCGACTAACGTCTGAAGTAGTGCTGGAGGGAACTGACACCATCAATCCTGCAGGGCTGACCATAAATCCGTGCCGCGCGAGGTAGCAGTGTGGTCTTAGGCGCCTTGTCACGGTTCGCGCGGCTGCTCCCGTCGGAGGTTCGAATCCTCCCTCGGGCATGGGTGTGTGTGTGTTGTCTTTAGCGTAAGTTAGTTTAAGTTAGATTAAGTAATGTGTAACCTGAGTTATAAGAGTCGAGGGGCATGAAAGGGAAGCGGTGGTTGGGACGGGAGTGAGACGGTTGTAGCCTCTCCCCGATGTTATTGAATCTGTATATTGAGCAAGCAGTAAAGGAAACAAAAGAAATATTCGGAGTAGGAATTAAAATCCACGGAGAAGAAATAAAAACTTTGAGGTTCGCCGATGACGTTGTAATTCTATCAGAGACAGCAAAGGACTTGGCTCAAATGGTTCAAATGGCTCTGAGCACTATGGGACTTACCATCTGTGGTCATCAGTACCCTAGTACTTAGAACTACTTAAACCTAACTAACCTAAGGACATCACAAACATCCATGGCCGAGGCAGGATTCGAATCTGCGACCGTAGCAGTCGTGCGGTTCCGGACTGAGCGCCTAGATCCGCTAGACCACCGCGGCCGGCCAAAGGACTTGGAAGAGCAGTTGAACGGAATGGACAGTGTCTTGAAACGAAGATATAAGACGAACATCAACAAAAGCAAAAGGAGAGCAATGGAATGTAGTCGAATTAAGTCGGGTGATGCTGAGGGAATTAGATTAGGAAATGAGACACTTAAAGTGGTAAAGGAGTTTTGCTATTTGGGGAGCAAAATAACTGATGATACTCGAAGTAGAGAAGATATAAGATGTAGACTGGCAATGGCAAGGAAAGCGTTTCTGAAGAAGAGAAATTTGTTAACATCTAGTATAGATTTAAGCGTTAGGAAGTCATTTCTGAAAGTATTTGTATGGAGTGTAGCCATGTATGGAAGTGAAATATGGACGATAAATAGTTTGGACAAGAAGAGAATAGAAGCTTTCGAAATGTGGTGCTACAGAAGAATGCTGTATATTAGATGGGTAGATCACATAACTAATGGTGAAGTATTGAATGGAATTGGGGAGAAGAGATATTTGTGGCACAACTTGACAAAAGAAGGGACCGGTCTGTAGGACATGTTCTGAGGCATCAAGGGATCACAAATTTACCATTGGAGGGGACCGTAGAGGGTAAAAATCGTAGAGGGAGACCAAGAGATGAATACACTAAGCAGATTGAGAAGGATGTAGGTTGCAGTAAGTACTGGGAGATGAAGAAGCTTGCACAGGTTAGGGTAGCATGGAGAGCTGCACCAAACCAATCTCAGGACTGAAGACCACAACAACAACAAGTAATATTCTTGTCTTGGGAGCTTGGTGCGAGCGGAGGTGTTTAAACACAGAAGAGTATTCCTGGAGCCACTCTGCAGCCATTCTGGACGTGCGGAGTTTCTCATTGTCCTGCTGGAATTGCCCAAGTCCGTCTGAATGCACAATGGACATGAATGGATCTAGTTGATGAGGCAGGATGCTTACGCACGTGTCACCTGTCACAGTCGTATCTAGATGTATCAGGCATCTCATATCACTCCAGCTGCACACGCTCCACACCATTACAGAGCCTCCACCAGCTTGAACAGTCCCCTGCTGACATGCAGGGTCCATGGATTCATGAGGTTTTCTCCATACCCGTACACGTCCATCCGCTCGATACAATTTGAAAAAGAGACTCGTCCGACGAGGTAACATGTACCCACTCATCAACAGTCCAATATCGGTGTTGACGGACCCAGACGAGGCGTAAAGCTGTGTGTCGGACAGTCATCAAGGGTACACGAGTGGTCCTTCGGTTCCGAAAGCCCACATCGATGATGTTTCGTTGAATAGTTCGCACGCTGACACTTGTGGAGGGACCAGCATCGAAATCTGCAGCAAATTTTCGGAAGGGTTTCGCTTCTGTCACGTTGAACGATTCTTTTCAGTTGTCGTTGGTCCCGTTCTTGCAGGATATTTTGTCGGAGATTTGATGTCTTACCGGCTTCCCGATATTCACGGTACGCTCGTTAAATGGTCGTGCGGGAATTCCCCACTTCTTCGCTAGCTCGGAGATGCTGAATCCCATCGCTCGTGCGCTGACTAGAACACCAGGTTCGCACTCACTTAAATCTTGATAACCTGCCATTGTAGCAGCAGTAACCGATCTGACAACTGTCCCAGATACTTGTTGTCTTACATAGGCGTTGCCTACTGCAGCACTGTATTCTGCCTATTTATATATCTCTGTATTTGAATACACATGCCTACACGAGTTTCCCTGGCGCTTCAGTGTATGACCGCGTCTATAGGAGCTGCTTTGGCGTCTAATGCTTATACGGCGACCGCAAACCTTGAGTGTTCATCGGTTACTTAATTTTGTTCGAATGCCAGTTCAAGCTTCGCGAATCAAATTTTCGGTTTTTCGCTGCACATCTGCCGCTAACTGTCATCCTTCGACTTGTCGCTGGAGTATTTTCTCTTCTATTGCCAATTACTGCTCTCTGATTTGTCTTTGTAGCTCGCCTTGCATGATTTCTAACTGTTCTCGGTCTACGTTCCGCGTCGCCCTCGGACCCGACGGTATCGATCGTCTCTGTATTACCACGGCGGGGCCACCACTTCATAGCTCTCCTCAGTACCCATGTAATTAATTTCTGCAAATACTGTTTCAGGAAAGGCATAACTTTATTTGCAAAAGGCTGAATCTGTTCCATACAAGGAGCGAAGCTTTTTAAAAAAACAAATAACACGAATATAATAAGAATAAAGAATATTCTCTGTGCGCTCAGCCTGGGGACGGCGATTCGCACAGAAGTACCCGGAACACCGCAGCATTTCACTTCGGTTGCCGTACGGCATTTTACGATCGGCACTGTTTAACCTTCTCTATTTGTTGGTGGTATGAAGCACGTCCACAGATCCAATGGCTGTTTCCACAGAAAGAGGCAGCCTAGCAAACTATCGTCATAATCCTTTAAAATGAACAGGAATGTGAAAAGATAGGGATGAGAATTCTCCGTTCGCATAAGTGACAGGTACTGCATATTTACTACGAAATGACGTTATAGTACCATGCACAAAGAATTTAAGAATTTAGCTGACAATGAAAGCCCAAAAAATTACAGCGATCGGCAGACAGCATTCATTGTTCCGTACATCAAAAAGCACTTTATGCTAGACTTTCAGGCCTGGAGCACGGAAGAAAGTGGCGGTATGAATTGCAAAATTTCTGGGGTTGTGTGCATTATTCCATTGTTGGCTGTACGATTTTCAGTGGAACTGAACTAGTAGTGTGGAGGCTTCAAATATTACTGCAGATTAGATTAAGGCAAAGAACAAGCCTGGAACGATTTTTCGATTTAAAACTCGCTGCTGTTGAATTCATGAAAGAGAAAGGAGAGCAGGAACGAAAACCAGAACATTCGGAATGGAGTCCGGATCTCGCATCTTAAGTGGACTTGATTGAAGACTGCCCGTAGTAAGACATTTCAAGGTAACTTCTTTGTGATTGGATGGGGATGCATTTAAAAAGAAAACCGCATAGTAGAAGGGACACGCTCTGATAACGACGGTCCAGTTCCCTAGGCTGACTGTCATTAAGGAAAATGCAAAGTTTCAGGAATTCGTCGTGGCCGTGAAAGAACTAAACTTTTGAGTAGACTGCCAATCTGATACCTGTTTTCGAGCTGCTTCTGAGACCATTTGCCATTTCAGATGTAACTGATTGACCTGCAAGGCAATTATCATTTTAATGACAAATTATTATAAATTAAAACTGTCCAGGATGTCTACCTTGCTTTCCTGAGGTATAGTTTCCAAATCTCCAGAATAGTGTTGCAAAAGTTTGATCGTCATATTTGCATGAGTGATAAACTGTGTGAAATTGTTGCCTCTGTCTGTACGCCGACAGTTTGCACCAGTTACGAATTTTATTATGTCTCCAGTGCGCCAAAATTAATTACATTATACTGCAATTTTGTTTTGTTTGTGACCTACGTTATTGAGAGTGTTCCTGGGTTCGATTCCCGGCGGAGTCAGGGATTTTCTCTGCCTCTTGATGACTGGGTGTTGTGTGATGTACTTAGGTTAGTTAGGTTAAAGCAGTTCTAAGTTATAGGGCACTGATGACCATAGATGTTAAGTCCCATAGTGCTAAGAGCCATTTGAACCATTTTTTGTTTGTTGAGAGTGCAGTGTGCCTGTATTTCCATTTCAATGTGGCGCGTTCGCAGTTCTCCCCCCGTTCACCTTCTTGCACTCAGACAGCGTGGTGTGGCAGGGTAGGGGGGATATAGCAGCCAATCGGGCGCTCAGACTCAAGCGTGACCCACAAGCCGAAATCCTGGTCGCACCTGTTCTTGGGGAACCAAAGATATCACTTCGTTTTCACTAGATGTCACGTCAGTTGCTATGAACTGTCACCTTTCTCACACGAAGTTTTGGCTCTAGTCCCATAGGTGAGACGATACTCCACAGGCGTGCAGTTTGATTAGAAGGCGCTAGTGAGGAACTATGTGAAATGTCTTACGGAAACACACAATTATGGAATAGGTTTGAGAACCTCTTGCGTTAGCACTCATTTCATTGTATGAATGAAGAAACAGTTGTGTTTCACACGAACGATATTTTCTAAAACCGAAATGCTTTTCTTTCAGGTATATCATAATATTGGTATGTAGTATACGTTCCAAAATCGTTCTACTAATCGATGTAAATCATATAGATCTGCTACTCAGAGAATTACTTCCATTTCCTAATGAGATCTGTCAAACTTTCCAGTCTCGTACCTGTTGGTTCTTTACACTGGATTTTTTCTCCAATTATTGAAAACTGTTTATGTCCAAAACACTGCCCCTCGCTAGTAAAGACAACTTCTGTTTCGCTAATATTTTTCTTAAATATTGGTTTCATAGTTTCATGTCGTGCAAAAATTGACTGCAAGGAAGAAATAAGTGAACAATTAATTTTGCTTGCAGCATTCACATTCGTTAATTACCTGTGTTGTCTCGAGATACGAAAAATGTGAGTATTACCCGAACAGCGCGTTGTTCTATATTTTCGTAAAAAATATTTAATATAATACTGTTGCAATGGGCAAATTTAATGAGCATGCTGCAGTTAGAGAGGATTAATAAGCATTAGCTGGAGATTCGCAGCAAATTCAAAGCTCGATTTCACGGATTTCGGGATTTAATCGCATTATTTCGAGAGCAAGGAAAGAAACAAATTACGCCTGCAATTAGGACTGACGTGTACTTGTCTCAGCATTACTTTTCATTCTGAATAGACGCAGTGACTGGTGCGAATGCATCATTACAGGTGTTGACGCATGTTCGTGATTGAAAAGTACACATCGATACAGCCGGCCATGATACGTGAAAAGGATCCCCGTTACATTCAGAAGCGTCACGGGCAGCGTGATTAAGCTCGTTTGGTGCTCTCTGCCATTTCCAGAAACGAGAGTACTACGCGATGTGACGCAATAGTTTACACACAGGACGCGCATCCGCGGTGACGGTGTTCCATATCCCTGTCCGACCAGCCAGGTTAAGGTTTACCGTGATTTCCGTAAACCGATCGAGGCGAACGCCGTGACTGTGCCTGTGAGAATGATGCAGCCAACTTCCTTCATAATCCTCGGCAAATCCGAGTCTTCGCTCTATTCTGTAAGGATCTAATCGCCGGTGTTACTTCAAATCGTAATTTTCCTTGAAATTTACATCAAGAGGTAAGATTTTCAAGCTGAGAAACTGTTCCAGGTAAAGTTAAATTTTAATTACTTGCAGGGTGGTCCATCTAATTCTGTACTGCGAGAAAGTCCTCACTGAACAGCGTACAGTTTAAATTCTTAGCTACAGTAACTACGGTGACATCGATATCAATTTCGCTTTTACAAATGTAACTAAGGTAATTTCTGCTGGTAGCATCGCAATCCTAAGAGAGATGAATACAAGTGTATTTCAGTCTTCAAATCCGAATACACGTTTCAGAGAATTTTGCGTATTTATTACTCAGGATCTACCTGTTTTGAACATGAAACGAATTGCTGTCTTATGCGGAAGTTATTGACCTCATACTGAAATAATTAACTGCAACAAGACGGATAAGGAGGAAACAGAGTGCTGAAGCGACGTGGTCTCCGTATAAAAGAGGCGTAGAGGAAATGTAGCATTCAGCCTGTCTGTGACATTCACGTACTGAGTGCTGATTAATTGTAAAAAAATAAATGTGTTTCACAAACCAAGAGAAACAATATATGCTACTTCTTTACGGAGAATGGAGAAGGAACGCGAAGAAAACAAGTGGATTGAGGCACAAAGACATCCTGACTGAATATGTCCAACGAATATGCAGTTGAGCACACGTTCGATAAATTATTGTTGAAAAGACACTGATACACCAGGCAAAGGGTAAGGAGAGAAGATTGGAATCAGTGGAGCGAACGAAATACGGGGTGACCCAAAGGTCCCATAACATTTGAAATGCACTAATTCATGGAATAATCTAGGTAGAAACGTAAAACGTAACACACAGGCCTGAAATAAAAGGGGGTTTTACTGAAACCAAAAACGAGTGCAAAAACAGGCCAATAGATGGCTCTGGTCAGCAACATATCAGTGGCGCAGCATGAGAATCATGTACAGAATGAGCTGTGGTGAGAGAGGGACTCGTATCATCCCTAGCCTGGCTGATGATCACGTGCTGGAAGGTGGGACTGTTAGGTAGAGTCGCGTTCCGGCCCATACTGCTGCATGTATGAAAGATCTCTTGCGCTCATCGTTTGGTGAGGATCGCATGCTGAGACGCCTCTTCCGTCACGCTTGGCCTGGCAGATCCGCAGACCGCAATTCGTGTGATTGTTGGTTTCAGCGTTACCAGAAGTTGTAGGCCCGCCGCGATCGTCCGATCTCGTTAGGGATTCTAAAAGGCAACATACCTACTGATATGTTGCAAAGTCCTGTTCACAACACTGTCCCTCGATTAAGGAACTGTTGATGACAGACGGCCGACGTGTTGAGCATTTCTTATCAAGCACATTATCTTTCTAAAAATCTGTTGTTACGCTAATTATTGCTTTTGTATCATATGACGCGCAATTTGTTGGTGATTTTGTGAACTTTTTTTGGTTTCAATAAAACCGCATGTCACTTCAGGCGCGTGTGTCTATTTTTACCTCTCTGTCTGCACTATTCCATGAAGTGTCAAATTTTCAAATGCCAACGAACTTCTGGCTAACTCTGTAGATGTTCTGGCAGTCGTTGCCTATAACCCACATGTCAGCTACGGAGAAATTGCCGGTGTCTCTCAAATAATTTAGTCCAGCATTGTTCGCATGAAGCGCACAGACAGGTCGGATCCACATCGTGCGTTACTTCGCTTGCAGCTTAACCAGCAGGACTGCAAGAGACATGTGGAATTCTGTCGCTCGGTTTTGATGGAACATTTGGACAACAGGTTCTTTCAAAAAAGAATTGTTTTTACAGATCAGTCGATCATTACAAATAATGGAAAGCTGAATGGAGGGGATGCACATTATTGCACCGTTGAGAATCGGCACTGACTGAAGCTGGTTGAACATCAAATGCAGTGGAGTCTGAACCTTTGGTAAGGTAGTACTTCCTCACTGAAGGAACCCCTATTGGATAAAAGATATTGTCTTACCGAAGTGCTACCGGCTCCTATAGAGGCAGTACTGCTTGAAATACGTAGATGTATGAGGTAACAGCACGACGGGTAACCTGCTCACTACCCAGGCTTCCGTCTTCTGCAACCCCGCTGGTTAGTTCACAGGTCAAATGGCACATGATAGGGGTGAAACTTATTTGCGCGAAGACTGCGAACATCTCTGGAGTTAGCTGTTCGAGAAGTGCTTGCAATAATTTCTCTGGAGCTGAGATTTGTGAGAAACATCTGTCAGAACACATATTTCGTACGCTCCGTTTAATGTAGCCTTTCCGTGTTACCCTCTGCGCTGTATTTCAGTGCTCTTCCAATAACAGATTTTTGCACATTCGCCGAATTGTTATTTTCGTTGGACACCGTCACTGCGGGTACTTTGTGCGCATAATTAAGTTGTACCCTTTGTGCTCGTTGTGCATTCTCTGGACAGATGTCGCACATTTAGTTCGCTTAAGCTGCACTCGAGACAAAGACAGAACCAAAACTACATTTCCTCTGTGTCACTTTTATACTGGTATCGCGTCGATGAAAGACTGTTTCCTCCTTAAGGGGAGGGTTACTACCTTTTGGTTCAAAAAATCGATTTTTTATTGCATTTTTGGTTCAATAAAAGTGTTTATAATCCACCCCTGAAAGATTTTTCCGGATACGGAACGGAAATGTTTGTTATTCACGGCTGAACAAAATTGTCTAGAAGTTGTACCACTTTTATTCCGATCCATCAACTATAACTATTTTGACTTGGCCGACAAAGTCAAAAAATCGATGAAAAAAACTATTTCTATCAGATGGCTGCCATTTTGTTTCCTATGGTCCAAATAACATAAGCGAGATACAACAGAACCTTATATACTTCGCTAACGTCAACTCAATTTTGATTTCAGACGAGCCGGCTGTGTGAGGTCTACATCGAAATTTTGTTTCGCTCCGATGGAACTTCCGCCTTTGCTCTTCGATATTTCCGGTCGAAAAAATTCCAGTTTGTAGAGGAAATATCAATAACCATTTTGACCAAATTTGACATTAGTATCTATAACACACCCCGAGCAATATTTCTCATAGAACATGCCTTTTTCGGGCCAAAAATAGTCAACCTCCCCTTCACCGACGTGGAGTATTTCCTTATTTTGTTACAAACTCACGAATTTCCGCAGAATTTTCCAATCGGATTAATATTCAAAACTGGTAATTACTAAAGTCTTATTATTCACATTACTGCGAGGATGACAATCGGATATTGGAAAAGTGAAACATCGTGGCATTCACCTTTTTGATAATTGCGATACTAGCAACAGGGTTTACTTTAGATGCATTTTAAAAAGCTAAGTTGATACCGGTATCCCTGTAAGTGATACGGCTTTGGAAAGAGTCTATATGTCGTTTAGTAGGGGTTCATCTGAGTGAAGACGTAATTAAGATATCTTAAACGCTTCCCGAAATATTGAAGTTGAGTAGCTTACCTGAGCCACCCTGCCGTGAAGGGAGGCTTTCGCGACCGGAGGCAATTCGTTTACTTCTGTATTTGTGTATTTGTGTCCATACAGTCACCCAACGACGACACCCTCTCGTACACGACAGCACCACCAGCAAACAGCCGCTGATTGCTGGTCACCCTGTCTGACAGATTATTCGTGTTAAGAGACAATAATAGCCGTCCTACCGCACTGTCCCAGAGAAGTGTGGCAGAACTGCTGTTATTCTCTCTACACATGAATTATATGACTTACAGGGTGAGCAGCAATCAGCGACTGTTTGCTGGTGGTGCTGTAGTGTATGGGAGGGTGTCGTCGTTCAGTGACTGTAGGAGATGTACAAGTTGGCTTAGACAAAATTTCTAATTGGTGTGATGAATGACAGATAGCCCCAAATAAAAAAACACTAACTTAATTCGGATGAATAGGAAAAACAATCCTGCAATGATCAAATGCAGTATCAGTAGTGTGGTAGCTGACACAGCCACGTCGATTAAGTATCAGGGCGTAATGTTGCACAGCGGTATGGCGTGGAGCGAGAATCTCAGGATTGTAGTAGAGAAGGTGAATGGTCAACTTCGGTTTTGTCGGGAGACGTTTAGGAAAGTGAGAGTCATCTGTAAAGGCGACCGCATATAGAACACCAGTGCGGCCAGTTTTTTAGTACTCGAGTGTGTAATTCTTTTGAGTTTATGCTTGCTTTCGTTTCCGCTGCTGTTACAGCCAGAATTTATTCTGGTAGTTACCTGCTGAAGCCTGCAAGCTGCATCAGTTAAAAGATCTCTCAAATCTTTTCGATCACACACCCATAAATATGTTTTGACACTCAAAATTTTACTCTGATTTTTATCTCTGTAACAGCTTTTGTAGCATCAAAGAATACAGATTGAGCGATCTACATATCCTGTATCGCCTTTCCACCAGTTGGACAAATGTATCGAACCAGTTACGTTTGATACGCCAGACAATGAAAAATTAGTATCTTTTTTTTAACACCTCTCTTACGATACCGTTGTGTTTATAAATTCTTCCAAAATAATTATTTCATGGTGTAAAAAGTTAATGCTACCTTTCTGATTCTTTCTCTATGAGCTGATATCAGGAATATCACTCTAATGAATTGAGGGAATTTGGTGTGAAATGACCGTGAAAAAGGGAAAAGAGGTTACTGCGTGATTATATACTGTGAAATAACTGAGTAGATTTATTATTATTTAGTGATGTAATTTTTTTTTGCAAACCATTGCTGTGTATATCTCAGTAATCCTTCACTGTATAGAATGGCTTCCTTAAGAGGTAGTTTTTAACTGCTCTTTCAAATAACCTTTTGTCTGTTTATTATACCACTTTATTGCTTGGTGTACAACGAAAACGCACATAACAGTCGTGCTCATACTGGACATTTGTTACGTGGTTGGGTCGATGGACAGTTAGACAATGTAGTCGTTAAGACATCTGGTATAAAATAAGCCACCCCAGCAGGCATGACGCGGGTAGCATGTGACACCGCCTCTGGCCTCGATCCGCCGAGGAAGAGTGTCATCAACTTTTTCGAAGTACCCAGTATCTAGCTGAAACCACTCTTTGATAATTAGATCCTGCAGAACTACCAGTCTGCGCAACTGTCGATTGCTGCATGGAGTAGACATGACTATGGTAACACCAAAAACACATTACCATGGCCAATACGGTGTAGGAAAACCGCTGGCATTCAAAAAGGTTCCGGTCGTCTCAGAATGAATAAATAAGGGTCCTGTATGGTTTCAGGGATCCCTTACATCATTTTCCTTCAAATTAGTGGCAAGTTCAGCTAAGAGTGATATAGGTAGGTAGCTACCATGCACCGTTCTCTCCAAAGTAGACGACAAAGGATCAATAGTACTGAGATCTGGTGACTGTGGCAGCCAGGGGAATTGTGAAAATTTATCCTGGTGGTTACAAAATCAGTCATGGCTAGTGCAAGTTGTATGGACAGGGCCTTTCATCTCGGAAAACAGCATCAACACTGGGGAACAAACATTGTACCATCAACGAAAATGAGCAGCACAAGTAGCCACATAATAACTGGCAGAATGTGAAGGTGCAGGATATGAAGCCCCAAAGAATACCAAGATGCCACTGCTCAAATCATCACCAAATCCTCACCACGTTTCACTCTTGGAATGTAAATTCGGCCATAAGCTAGAAACAGTCTGGAAGGAGAGTGACCCAACCAAATGACATTCGTCCATTGCCCAGGGTATATAACTGGAGCGCTATATTTTCCTGTTACGGTCATTTGTATCGCCGTTTAGTTGTTGTGGAATTGCAGCTCGTCTCACAATTCCCAGCTTATAGAGCTCCCTTTGTGTTGTTTTGGTGTTGTCAGGAATCGCGAGTGCGAGATTCACTTATGCAGTGAATTTTGAGGCTGATGTGTGTGTTGGCATAACCTGGCGCCAGCACACCAGGTGACAATGAGGTTGCGAGAAGCTCGAGAGGGGCCAAAGAGAGTCTCACAAGAAACGCGCTGCCAACGCCCTCTCGGCCGCCGTATTTAGATCGCCGCCGCGGACCGGAGGGCTCAGTCAGTTCCAGTCAGTCATCGCGTGAGTCAACGGGTCGAGTCATCAGTCGGAGCCCAGTGGGAGCCGCAGTTGCAGTCAGCTCAGCCTCTGGCTAAGAGTCAGTCAGAACCCAGCAACCAGAGTAGTGAACATAGTGGGACTCTGTACTTCACCAGCAGTGAGGCTAACGTGGACTGTTACAGAAATCTTGTACCACAACACATGGACTCCCTTGAGTAACTTCCTTATTCACATGAATAAAGAACCCTGTTAACATACATGTGTAGTGTCTGTTATAGGAAGTGGGTACCAGCCAGCAAACCATATCCTCTCCTTGTTCCCATGGTACAAGCTTACAGTGACAACGAGACGACCAAAAACAACGTCCTTTTATTTTTCGGCACAATCCTCTTTAACGACCGTCTGTCACCATCAATCAACACACACTTCTGTCAGTTTGTGACTTAGTAGATGATGTTTTTACACTTTCCCTGTATGGGGTATACATCTTCGATAGAATACCTCTTGAAACAGCAAATACTTCTGCTGCTCTTGCTAGGAAAGCACTCAATATACGAGCACCAACAATTCGCCTACTTAACTCAAACATATTGTTCTCTCAATTACACTAAAAACTATTGTAAGACGCAACAGTGAAACCTGCATACTTGTCTAGCACGTGCATGTAAGTTCGAGCATACATTTCTCATAGCGTTTCCACATTTTTGTCTAAGCCCTGTACTATTCACCACCTGCTCCAAGTAGTCTCACACATTTTATATGGGATTATAATGTGGTGATATAGTTGTCTAATCGATATACTATAGGGTGCCTGATAGTTCATCGAACTAGGTACGGATGCCTGTGAACACAGCTGTTATTCAGAAGACGGGACTGTCCACTTCATACTCAAAATGAAGATGTAGAAGAATGGGCTACGCTTGTTCACATAAACTGTTCAAATAAACATCCTGGTTGATGTTCGTGGTAATCATAATGACTGGATCCGAGTTATGGTTCGAAAATTGCCTACAAAGCATCACACAACCACCTCCTGCCTGACTTACGCCCTCTGTACACTGCTGGTTCAACGTGTCATTGGACCGTCATGGCACTCGACGCTGTGCGTCATTGAAAAGGGACAAAATCGCCTACTGAAGACGCGCAGTTTTGTGTGGCCCCATGAACAATGCTGTTTTGTGAGGTACTATTTGCAATGTTCACCCAGAAACTGGTTGACAACAAGTGACACTCGTTCTTGGTCCCTGTCGATTAGCATTTACGACCACCGCCTTTATGCCATGTTACGTGGCTGCAATCGGTTCACCATTCCTTGCAGACACAATGGACAGTCCGTGGTGATACAAGTCGCTCAACTTCACTCACGGTATGGCCACGGGCACATACAAACACGGCAGCTCTTTTCTGTGTTACTGTCACGTCTCTATATCGGCCCATCTTAGTGTAATGATTCCGTACAAATGATTGTCACCTACATACCTCTTCAGAGCAGTGACTTACATCATCGGTGGCCGCGCCATCTGTTCTTTTCCAAAGTGACCAGTGTGCCCTTGTTAGGGATTGGGGTTAGGTTGTTTGGGAGAAGATACCAAACAGCGAGGTCATCGGTCTCATCGGATTAGGGAAGGACGGGGAAGAAAGTCGGCCGTTCCCTTTCAGAGGAACCATCCCGGAATTTGCCTGGAGCGATTTAGGGATATCACGGAAAACCTAGATCAGGATGGCCGGAAGCGGGATTGAGCCGTCGTCCTTCCGAATGAGAGTCCAGTGTCTAACCACTGCGCCACTTCGCTCAGTGCTCTTGTTAGGGATGATTACTATTTTCCCAATGAGTTTATGTTTATGATTGTCCGAGGATGATGTGTCCACATCAATATGTGCTCTTTACATCGAGCATGTGCTCTAAACTGGGCAGCAGTGTTTAACAAAGCAGACATTAAAAGTACCAGCCCAGAGAAAATAATGGCATTTTTTGAATTTGAAAATTGATTCACAATCGAAACAGTACACTAATTGAAACAAAGTAAAGGGAAATTTCATTTCATTCAGTGTCAGCCAGAGATATAAAATGTTATCTTTACTGATGGAGAAGTTTGCTGCGATCAGGTTTGCGAAGAAGAATAGAGAATGAACCAGGACTGTACAGACAAACTTTCAGTCGTTGTTCAGCGATACCTTCTGAGAGTCATACAGGACCTACGGTCTCCAGCAGCCTGTTACAAAGTTATTACATTTCGTTTAATTTCCTGTCCTGATTAGCTTTGTATCTCTTTTATATAGAAAATAGTGCAGAAAACTATAAAAGCCGATGGTATTGAAACAGAACTTCTTGTTCTGTTCTGTGGTGTCACCGCCAGACACCACACTTGCTAGGTGGTAGCCTTTAAATCGGCCGCGGTCCGTTAGTATACGTCGGTTCCTCGTGTCGCCACTATCAGTGATTGCAGACCGAGCGCCGCCACACGGCAGGTCTAGAGAGACTTCCTAGCACTCGCCCAGTTGTACATCAGACTTTGCTAGTGATGGTTCACTGAAAAATTACGCTCTCATTTGCCGAGACGATAAATAGCATAGCCTTCAGCTACGTTATTTGCTACGACCTAGCAAGGCGCCAGTATCCGTACTATTGATATTGTGAATCATGTACTATAAAGAGCGACGTTATCCATGAATGGATTAAAGTTAAGTATTCCACCAGCTACGTCCGTTTTTCTCAATTCTAATTCCCTTGTCATGTTCCATACCTCACGCCAGCATGCGTGAGCTGAGATGATTGCATTTCGGCCTCCTTTACCATCACGGTTGGCTCTCCTGCCAACCACAACATTGGCGACGAGAGTAACAGTGTTCTTACCTAAATTGCCCTGATTTACTTGTGTAATGGCGTCGCCACAATCTCCAGATGTACTGCCCGAATTTTATCGCTTACAGAATCAGCAGACGCAGGCCTTACTGGATGCCCTTGGACAGCTCGTCCAGGGTCAACGTGCGGTGCAAAACGATGCGGCAGCAGCCGCTTCACCGCTAACGCAGCCACAACACGCTGTTGCACCCACCTTTCGACCTTTTGATGCTGCACTGGAAAGCTGGACGGAGTGGTCACGGCAATTTGGATTCCATCTCGCCGCCTACAGAATTCAAGGTAACGAGCAGCAGCCATTTTTGTTGTCTTCTGTCGGCGTGAACATGTACCGTGTGATCGTAAAATTATTTCCCCGGCGCGGCGTAGCAATTATGTCCTACGAAGACATTTTGTCTGCATTAGATGCATATTTCAAAGAATCAGTCAATGTAGTTGCCAAACGCTATACCTTCTTTCGTACAAAACGTACGGCAGGTCAGACTAATCGGGAGTGGGTTGCAACCTTGCAAGGCCTTACTAGGGATTGTGCTTTTGAGTGTCAATGTGGACTCCCTTATTAAGATACTATGGTACGTGATGCAATTGAACAGAACGTTTCTAATGTTCGTATAAGGGAACAGTTTTTGAAACTAGTAAATCCCTCCCTTCAACAAGTGATGGACGTATTGGATCGGCAGGACACACTTGGCTTTGCTCAGGAATCATTTGAAACTTCGCCAGCAGTGTGTCAGGTTCACCGGCCCGCCGGGCGAGCTGCGCGGAGCAGTAAACAGCCCTCGCGCCCGGCCACGCCGCTGCCGCCAGGCTCTTAGCCACGTGTGCCGCGCCAGCACGCAGATGCAGTGATCAAATCATGCCCGCGATGTGCTACTAAACATTCGCGTGAGAATTGCCCGTCACGCCAAGCTATTTGCTTTTATTGTAATAAAAAAGAGATGTACAGAGTGTTTGCCAGAAAAAGCTCAGATCGGAAGCTCAAAACCGTTCCCGGCCCTTTGCTTCGCGCCGGAATCGGAATCGAACCAAGGATACTCAGGCTCGCGAAACTTCGCCCATGGAAATTCATGTAGTTCATTCCCTTCCGCGCAGTACCACTCTCTCTAACAGTGAGTGTGTTCGTCCCAAAAATAGTGTGCGTCGACATCGCCGGGACTCCCGTCAAGTCGCAAGTGATTACGCACCAGTGTCAGTTCACGTTGCACGAGACAGTCGCTCTTGTCGTCAGCAGGACAATAAACTTTTTGTAGACTTGGACATTAACGGCAACGTGGTACCATTCCAGCTCGATACAGGAGCTGCAGTTTCACTGATCAATCAAGACACTAACAAGCTGCTTGGCACACCTCCGTTGCCTGCCACAAATGTTAAATTATCTAGCTATTCCGGTCAAAATATCCCTGTGTTAGGACAGAGCAGCCTTCTTGCAACATACAAAGGACAAACAAAACTTGTCATTTTACGTCCTTCGTTCTTGTTCTGTAGTGAACTTGTTTGGTTTCGATTTATTTCAGTTGTTTAACTTGTCTATAGTAAATCAGGTCTTATCAGTGAAGCAGACGGTGCGGTCAGACAGTGTTTCTCGTCTATATGAAGAATTTGCGGACATTTTTGCACCAGGCCTGGGTTGCGCTAAGACCTATAAAGCACATTTGGAACGGAAAGTAAACGCGCAACCGAAATTTTTCAGAGCGCGCAATGTTCCCCACGCATTGCGTGATGAGATCGCAAAAACATTACACGATTTGGAATCACAAGGTGTAAATGAACGTGTGCAGGCTTCTCTCTGGGCGTCACCCCTTAGTAATTTTGCCAAAACCTTCCGGAAAATTGAGACTTTGTGTAGACTTCAAGGCAACAGTGAATCCACAACTAGTGATTGCAACTTTTCCTTTACCCCGCCCGGAAGATCTTTTTGACAAACTGTGCCCCGGTAAATATTTTTCGAAGTTGGACCTAGCAGATGCGTACTTGCAAATACCGGTGGACGAAGAATCCCAGCGCGTTTTGGTGGTTAATACGCCTCTTGGTTTGTATCGATTCAAACGACTGCCATTCCGGTGTGCATCCGCCCCTGCATTGTTTCAGCAATACCTACAAACTGTTTGTGCGTCGGTCCCTACTGCAGCAAATTATCTGGGCGATATTGTGATCTCTGGAAAGACGGACGAAGAACATTTCGCCAATCTCAGAAAATTATTTCAGGTCTTGCGACAAAATGGTCTTCGCTTGCGGAAGGACAAATGTGTGTTTTTTGCTCGGGACTTGACATACTTGGAACATGTACTCAATGCCCAAGGCATACATCCCAGTCCCACACACCTCCGTGGCAGACAAGAATTGCCTTCGCCGCAGAACTTGAAGCAGCTACAGAGTGTGCTGGGAAAAATCAACTGTTATAATAAATATGTGCAGCATGCCTCTTCCATTTCAGCTCAGCTTCATCGCTTACGCCGTAAAGGTGTTCCGTTCGTCTGGACGACGGAAAGCGACCGCGCCTTTTGCCAGTTGAAATCGGCTTTGCTTTCCAATACTTGCCTTACGCTATTCGATCCCCAGAAGCCCCTCTTGTTGATGGTGGATGCATCGGATTTCGGGATCGGTGCTGTGCTTGCGCACAAAGATGGATCGCACGATCGCCCTATTGCCATTGCGTCCAAATTGCTCTCGTCTGCTCAAAGAAATTATTCACAGATCGAGAAAGAAGCATTGGCTCTCGTATTTGGTGTTGTAAGGTTTCATGACTTCTTGTATGGTCGTCACTTTACCATAATCACAGACCACAAACCTTTGACATCGCTTTTTCATCCGACCAAGCCTGTACCTCCATGTACAGCGCAGAAATTCATTCGCTGGTTATTTTCCTCTCGCAGTACTGCTACGATATCTTGTATCGGTCTACTGCTAACCACGGAAACGCCGATGGGTTGTCCCGCTTGCCTGTTGCTGAGGATAGGGCATTCAATTTCTCCGAACTTGCTTGCATGTTCATTGATGCTGAAACCGATGACGTGGTCGAATCGTTTCCGATTGATTTTCGTCGTGTAGCAACAGCTACAGACCCTGTCCTTGCTCCCGTTCTGCGTTTTGTGGCTGCGCAATGGCCCTTGTCAAAGTCACGGATCGGGGACGCGTTGGTTGGCCGATTTTTTGCTCACGAGAGACTTTTTGTACGACGTGGTGTTTTGCTGTTGCGTTCTGATAATGATCAGTCCAGGGTCGTGGTACCACGTTCGTTACTGTCCTCTGTCTTCCATCTTCTCCACCAAGGACATTGGGGTATAGTGAGAACGAAACGACTTGCTCGTCAGCACTGTACTTGGTTCGGAATCGATGCCGCGATTACGAATATGTGCTCTTTTTGCAGGGTGTGTGCCGAACAACAATCAGCGCCACCGCAGAAATTCTTTGCATGGCCAAAAGCCACTTCCCCTTGGCAACGCTTACATATCGATTTTGCTGGTCCATTCTGGAATGCTCGATGGTTGGTTGTGGTAGATTCAGTCAGTAATTTTCCTTTTGTTGTCCGGATGTCTTCCACGACGTCATCTGCCACCATCCAAGCGTTATCTGCTATCTTTTGCATTGAAGGTCTTCCACAGACAATTATTTCCGACAATGGCCCACAATTCATGTCCGCAGAATTTGTCATTCTGCAGGGCAATGGTATTCAACATCTGACGTCCGCGCCGTTTTCGCCACAGTCAAACGGTGCCGCTGAACGATTGATCAGGACTTTCAAGCCACAGATGTTGAAGTTGAAAAAGTCGCATTCTCGGGAGGACGCGTTATTGCTCTTTATGTCCTCGTATCGCTCTCAGCCCCGAGATGGTCGCTCGACGGTTGAGTTGCTCCACGGTCGTCATCATCGAACCTTGATGTCTTTGCTACATCCGCCGCATCAGGTTCCTGTGCAGCGGCAGACACCTGCTTTTGCTCCAGGCGACGTTGTCTACTATCGCCACTATCGAGGTTCACGGCGTTGGCTAAAAGGGCGCATTCTTCGCTGCCTCGGTCGCGCTATGTATCTGGTTTTGGGGGCCTCTAGTGAGGTGCGTCGGCATCTCAAGCAGCTGCGCCTCTGTCGTCGCACGGGATCTGCAGCTCGCCGTCTGCTTTCAGCGACGGTACCGTCCGGTCAGCGCCCCGGGGACCCATCTACTGGCTCGCCTCAGCCCCAGGTGTTACCGACGCTGCCTTCCATTCTGCCCCATGGCGACGAGCCGCCGCAACCGCCGCCGCCGCCACCGCAGCCTGTTCTCCCGCCGGCGACGCCCGCAGTGGACGCGTCGCTGCAACGGCCGGGCTACTCCCTCGGTCACGCTTCCAGTGGCCAGTTGTCCTCCGACATGGAACTCTTGCCCGCTCCGGACCATATGTCGTCTTCGCCCGTCGGGTGCCCCGGTCCTATGGAGGTGCACCCTGGAGCAGGTTTTCAGGCGTTTCCTAGCTCCCCGCGGTCCGAATGACAGGGTGCGGGTGGCACAGCCTCGCCTGTTGTTAGGCTCCCCACCTCATCGCATACGTCAACATGGGGTCCTTCCCGCGGCGGGCGGAAGACTTATGCTACAACCGTACGCCGATTTGCGGGGGAGGAATGTGGTGTCACCGCCAGACACCACGCTTGCTAGGTGGTAGCCTTTAAATCGGCGCCGGTCCGTTAGTATACGTCGGACCCTCGTGTCGCCACTATCAGTGATTGCAGACCGAGCGCCGCCACACGGCAAGTCTAGAGAGACTTCCTAGCACTCGCCCAGTTGTACAGCAGACTTTGCTAGCGATGGTTCACTGAAAAATTACGCTCTTATTTGCCGAGACGATAGTTAGCATAGCCTTCAGCCACGTTATTTGCTACGACCTAGCAAGGCGCCAGTATTCGTACTATTGATATTGTGAATCATGTACCATAAAGAGCGATATTCTCCATTAATGGATTTAAGTTAAGTATTCCACCAGCTACGTCCGTTTTTCTCAATTCTAATTCCCTTGTCATGTTCCAGACCTCACGCCAGCCTGCGTGAGCTCAGACGTGTGCATTTCGGCCTCCTTTACTAACACGGTTGGCTCTCCTGCCAACCACAACATGTTCCATATTTTTTCTCATTAAATTTCCGGTACAAGAGAATTAATAGGGAGACAGTTTGTCTCTGCAGAATAAATCAGTTGGTAACAAGCAGGAGAGAACGGATCAAATGGCGTTTGTTTATTTATTCATTGAATTTATTTAGGGTATGGCACGTTTCCCTGCATCCTTTTCCTTGTGCGACCTGGGATGTATGTCTGAGAAATTATGTGAACTGGTAAAAAGCTTTAGTCAGAGACTGTATCATCGCATGAGTAGAGTGGTTCTGAGGTAGGTTAGTACCAACCCCCAAGCGCGTACAGGTTTTGCACGGACAAAGTGTGCGAATCATGTCAGAGAGGTCGCGAAGGCAGGAGTATTGGCGAACCATCCCCTCCACCTCCTTTTGAACGAGCAACGGTTAGGCGGTGTGGCCCACAAGACACTGGTTCCTGGGTAGCGGCGCTGTGCGGACGTTGAAGACTTACCTCTCGATAATATAATCAAAGGTATTAGAATGTTTCATATCTGTTCGTTCCTAAAGTCCAGGTGTTGAAATCAAGTGTGTAATTACCAGGAAACACCCATAAGGAAGGTTATTTTCGTCATATGATTAAACTTCGGTAAGAACTTTGCGTTTGTGCTTTGGTCAGCCATGCACCATGCGCCTTAAGCTCACGGTCGTAACATTTCTCTGAGCGTAATGGACGTTAATTCATTTAATATATTTTAATTTCGTGTTTCTTTCATATTGCCGGCCGGAGTGGCCGAGCGGTTCTAGGCGCTACAGTCGGGAATCGCGCGACCGCTACGGTCCCAGGTTCGAGTCCTGCCTCGGGCATGGATGTGTGTGATGTCCTTAAGTTAGTTAGGTTTAAGTAGTTCTAAGTTCTAATGGACTGATGACCTCAGAAGTTAAGTCCCATAGTGCTCAAAGCCATTTGAACCTTTTTTTTTCTTTCACAGTGATATTTTGGGGGATTCTTTTTATTTCTGATATGTTTTCTTTGTGTACTTGGTTTCCCGCCATGTGGTCGATTGGAGCAACCGCCACATTAGTAAAGCGTAGTTTCGTTCCAAATATGTTCAGTAGCTTCACTACAGTTTCGTGAAGCTCAACTCCGAAACAGCAAATTTGTGCAGAGAATTAGAACTCTGAATCATGAAATGTGCGCGTATTCACTTTGGCGCGAAACTGTGTCAACGGTCGTAAATAGGAAGGTGGGCCAGATCAATTGATACAAGGTACTAGTAAATAATTATACGGTAGTGCGGTAGTGAAAGATACGACAGAAATAATCTTGTGTGTCAGAATTTTTGCATATCTGTTGGCTACCCCAAGTTGGGCACGTGTGTTGACTAGTATCATTGTGATAATTAGTAAATTTATACTAAGATGGAATCTGTTCTTTCGGACATGTCTGAAAGAACAGATACCATCAGTGACCATGCAGCTCGTTAGAATGAAATTACAATGAAATGAACACCCTTAGCTGCTTACAGGCGTTGACATAAGTCAACGGGGACAGATGAAAATGTGTGCCCCGATCGGAACTCGAACCCGGGATCTCCTGCTTACATGCAGACGTTCTATCCATCTGAGCCTCCGAGGTCACAGAGGATAGCGCGACTGCAGGGATTTATCTCTGGCACGCCTCCCGCGAAACCCACATTCTCAACGTATTGTTGGGTTGGGATTTTTGGGGAAGGAGACCAGACAGCGAGGTCATTGGTCTCGTCGGATGAGGGAAGGATGGGGAAGGAAGTCGGTCGTGCCCTTTCAATGGAGCTATGCCGGCATTTGCCTGGAGCGATCTAGGGAAATCACGGAATACCTAAATCAGGATGGCCGGACGCGGGATTGAACCGTCGTCCTCCCGAATGCGACTCCAGTGTCTAACCACTGCGCCACCTCGCTCGGTCTCAACGTTTTGTCCCGCACTACATTCGTAGTGTCCCCGCCCATTATACTCATTACTCTCGGCGCGTTGCCGATTCCCGTAAGAGTTCAGGCACTGTTTGTGCATTCGCACAGAAGAAGATGGTCAAGTGGCCGGTAAGCCTTAACTATATATATATATATATATATATATATATATATATATAAAGATGATATATCTTCTTTCGGACGTGTAAGGAGGAGACCCCAGGTTCGAGTCCCGGTCGGAGCACACATTTTCATCTGTCCGCGTTTACGTATATCAACGCCTGTAAGCAGCTAAGGGTGTTCATTTCATTGTAATAATTAGTATATGTTTCTTGTGACCCCATAACTATTTGATTTGCTTATAGTGACGTGTATTACATGAAATTCTCTGGTTAAACTACTGTACCTATGAAAATTTCAGATTTTAACGGCTATTAATGAAATGGGGACTCGCATAATTTTTCCAGCCGTTTGATTGTCAGTGGTTCTGATGTTCCCATAACTACTTTTTTGAATACAATGAAGTATGCTAATTACCAAATATGTAGGGTAAACTATTGTACCGCAGAAGGTTGCGCTATAATTGACATTTATTCTGTTAGGATGGAGACTTGAAAAATTTTCCCGCCACATAATAGTAAATGTTCTTACACACCCAGTTCAGTAACGTGTTGTTGTTTCGGAACGCAGGATTAAACCAGAATTGCCATTCAGTGTCAAGTGGACCATTTGCTACCCCCTCTTTGGTGCACGTTTTAATGAAGTCTGAAATAATGAGCCGGAGGGGGTGAAAGTAAATCCTGTTTATTAGAGAGACCATTTGTCATGATGCATAATACGAGAGCCCCCTGCTGCTGCTAAAAATGCGCAGTAACTATTTCCAGTTGATACGTGGCTAATTGTTCAAATGCTACAATCAGTCAATAAATGTCGAGATTTTCTACTGATTGTCATTAACAACTAGAAAATGGAAAATAGGAATTGATAAAATATCCCTTGGAGATGGCAGGCACCCAACAAATTAGTTCCTACCTCAGTCGCATGCTGGGTCAACAAATAAACGTAAAACTTTATACTACCTATTAAGCCCTGCGTAGGTGCCTTCTGTAGTGGTTATAAAGATTGCGTTATCCGTTTCCTACAAATTTTTACGGGCAAGTTAAACCCATGCGCTAAAGTTTACGAATACCCCAGCAGTAACTCGCAGGGGCCTGTAATTTCGTGGAGAACACGAGTTTTGTAAACCAGTACTACAGAGGGTAACTTGCAGAAGCATTAGGACACAAGCGACTGCCGGCCGGTGTTGCCGAGCTGTTCTAGGCGCTACAGTCGGGAACCGCGCGACCGCTTCGGTCGCAGTTTCGAATCCTGTTAGGTTAGTTAGGCTCAAGTAGTTCTAAGTTCTAGGGGACTGATGACCTCAGAAGCTAAGTCCCATAGTGCTCAGAGCCATATGAACCATTTGATAAGCGACTGTAAACATCCTACCCGGTAGTATTTTATCAGGATCATCGGTAGGCTGGTTACGTTGCAGTACGCGCTGTGTTGTCTTGTATCCATTTGCCCACAGTACCTACTGTTGAGAACAGTAATGCCCTCAAGTTTGCATTCAGTCAGTGCTGCTCAGTTTGCCGGTACCAGGCGCTGCCATGAATTCGGCTCGCAAGGCTTGCCTTGGAACGACTGCCGTGGTCCTCAGAGTTGCATCACACTTCAGGACCCGCCACGGCGCACTATCCGACCTTAGCGAGGTGGAAACTGCAAATGCAGCACATCTAAATGATAGTGCGCTTGCACAGCGAGCAGCTTGGTATCATATCTCACATTTCTCAACAATAAAGGTCACAAATAAAACAAATATTCAGTGTTGCTCAATTATTTCTGGCGCGTGCAAGACATAATATCACCTTTATTGCCGGCCGGTGTGGCCATGCCGTTCTAGGCGCTTGTCTGGAACCGAGCGACCGCTACTGTCGCAGGTTCGAATCCTGCCTCGGGCATGGATGTGTGTGATGTCCTTAGGTTAGTTAGGCTTAACTAGTTCTAAGTTCTAGGGGACTGATGACCTTAGATGTGAAATCCCATAGTGCTCAGAGCCGTTTGAACCATTTTCACCTTTATCTCATGGAAATTGTCAGTAAATGGACAGATCCAGACAGTTTCACATATACTCCTGGAAATGGAAAAAAGAACACATTGACACCGGTGTGTCAGACTCACCATACTTGCTCCGGACACTGCGAGAGGGCTGTGCAAGCAATGATCACACGCACGGCACAGCGGACACACCAGGAACCGCGGTGTTGGCCGTCGAATGGCGCTTGCTGCGCAGCATTTGTGCACTGCCGCCGTCAGTGTCAGCCAGTTTGCCGTGGCATACGGAGCTCCATCGCAGTCTTTAACACTGGTAGCATGCCGCGACAGCGTGGACGTGAACCGTATGTGCAGTTGACGGACTTTGAGCGAGGGCGTATAGTGGGCATGCGGGAGGCCGGGTGGACGTACCGCCGAATTGCTCAACACGTGGGGCGTGAGGTCTCCACAGTACATCGATGTTGTCGCCAGTGGTCGGCCGAAGGTGCACGTGCACTTCGACATGGGACCGGACCGCAGTGACGCACGGATGCACGCCAAGACCGTAGGATCCTACGCAGTGCCGTAGGGGACCGCACCGCCACTTCCCAGCAAATTAGGGACACTGTTGCTCCTGGGGTATCGGCGAGGACCATTCGCAACCGTCTCCATGAAGCTGGGCTACGGTCCCGCACACCGTTAGGCCGTCTTCCGCTCACGCCCCAACATCGTGCAGCCCGCCTCCAGTGGTGTTGCGACAGGCGTGAATTGGGGGACGAATGGAGACGTGTCGTCTTCATCGATGAGAGTCGCTTCTGCCTTGGTGCCAATGATGGTCGTATGCGTGTTTGGCGCCGTGCAGGTGAGCGCCACAATCAGGACTGCATACGACCGAGGCACACAGGGCCAACACCCGGCATCATGGTGTGGGGAGCGATCTCCTACACTGGCCGTACACCTCTGGTGATCGTCGAGGGGACACTGAATAGTGCATGGTACATCCAAACCGTCATCGAACCCATCGTTCTACCATTCCTAGACCGGCAAGGGAACTTGCTGTTCCAACAGGACAATGCAGGTCCGCATGTATCCTGTGCCACCCAACGTGCTCTAGAAGGTGTAAGTCAACTACCCTGGCCAGCAAGGTCTCCGGATCTGTCCCCCATTGAGCATGTTTGGGACTGGATGAAGCGTCGTCTCGCGCGGTCTGCACGTCCAGCACGAACGCTGGTCCAACTGAGGCGCCAGGTGGAAATGGCATGGCAAGCCGTTCTACAGGACTACATCCAGCATCTCTACGATCGTCTCCATGGGAGAATAGCAGCCTGGATTGCTGCGAAAGGTGGATATACACTGTACTAGTGCCGACATTGTGCATGCTCTGTTGCCTGTGTCTATGTGCCTGTGGTTCTGTCAGTGTGATTATGTGATGTATCTGACCCCAGGAATGTGTCAATAAAGTTCACGTCCACGCTGTCGCGGCATGCTACCAGTGTTAAAGACTGCGATGGAGCTCCGTATGCCACGGTAAACTGGCTGACACTGACGGCGGCGGTGCACAAATGCTGCGCAGCTAGCGCCATTCGACGGCCAACACCGAGGTTCCTGGTGTGTCCGCTTTGCCGTGCGTGTGATCATTGCTTGTACAGCCCTCTCGCAGTGTCCGGAGCAAGTATGGTGGGTTTGACACACCGGTGTCAATGTGTTCTTTTTTCCATTTCCAGGATTGTACACTACTGGCCATTACAATTGCAACACCAAGAAGAAATGCAGATGATAAATTGGTATTCATTGGACAAATATATTATACTAGAACTGACATGCGATTACATTTTCACGCAGTTTGGCTGCATAGATCCAGAGAAATCAGTACCCAGAACAACCATATCTGGCCGTAATAACAGCCTTGATACCCCTGGGCATTGATTCAAACGGAGCTTGGATGGCGTGTACAGGTACAGCTGGCCATGCAGCTACAACACGGTATCACAGATCATCAAGAGTAGTGACTGGTGTATTGTGACGAGCCAGTTGCTCGGCCTGACGTTTTCAATTGGTGAGAGATCTGGAGAATGTGCTGGGCAGGGCAGCAGTAGAACATGTTCTGTATCCAGAAAGGCCCGTACAGGACCTGCAACATGCGGTCGTGCAATATCCTGCTGAATGGTAGGGTTTCGCAGGGATAGACTGATGGTTAGAGCCACGGATCGTAACACATCTGATATGTAACGTCCACTGTTCAATGCGAAAAAGAGGTGACTGAGACGTGTAACCAATGGCACCCCATACCATCACGCCAAGGGATACGCCAGTATGGCGATGATGAATACACGCTTCCAACGTGCGTTCACCGCTATGGCGACAAACACGGATCAGACCATCATGATGCTGTAAACAGAACCTGGATTCACCCGATAAAATGACGTTTTGCCTTTCGTGCACCCAGGTTCGTCGTTGAGTACACCATCGCAGGCGCTCCTGTGTGTGATGCAGCGTCAAGGGTAACCGCAGCCATGGTCTCCGAGCTGATAGTCCATGCTGCTGCAAACGTCGTCGAAGTGTTCGTGCAGATGGTTGTTGTCTTGCAAACGTCCCCACGTGTTGATTCAGGCTGCACGATCCGTTACAGTCATGAGGATAAGATGTCTGTCATCTCGACTGCTAGTGATACGAGGCCGTTGGGATTCAGCACGGCGTTCCGTATTACCCTCCTGAACCCACCGATTGCATATTCTGCTAACAGTCATGGGATCTCAACTAAAGCGAGCAGCAATGTCGCCATACGATATACCGCAATCACGATAGGCTACAATCCGACCTTTGTCAAAGTCGGAAAGATGATGGTACGCATTTCTCCTCCTTACACGAGCCATCACAACAACGTTTCACCAGGCAACGTCTGTCAACTGCTGTTTGTGTATGAGAAATCGGTTGGAAACTTTCCACATGTCAGCACGTTGTATGTGTCGCCACCGGCGAACAACCTTGTGTGAATGCTCTAAACAGCTAATCATTTGCATATTACAGCATCGTCTTCCTGTTGGTTACATTGCGGGTCTGTAGTACGTCATCTTCGTGGTGTAGCTTTTTTAATGGCCAGTATTGTATCTGCATATATTAAGTGTACATCATGCCAGAGGAAGAGGTCAATTCCTCTTACCATTTGTGATGGCAAGAGCTTCTACCTGGGGCCTTTTACCAGTGAGCGTTCATTCTGAAGTACGCTAAATGTAATCTGGCTATCTAAGGCCATGCATTGCGGTAACTCTTGTTCTTGTCAATTTTATATATTACAAGAGCCGCTCGGCTTCATTTACTCTAATGTGCCATCATGTGATGAAACAAGAGCCACTCCTCCTGAAGAAGATATTTTTAGAAATATCGAAACCTAGGTCAAGGGCTAGTAAACCTCTGTTTTGCACCTGATTGGCTGATTTTTCTACCTCTTCAGATTTACACAGTTGCTGATTCACTGACATGCTTAAGATTTTTTAATTTTAAGTGTCTGAGTTATTCTTTAGGCTTGATTATAATACATGCATTGCCAACCAAGAGAACTAATTTAGCTTGTAGGATATAAGGTGACAGATTATTCATTAGAGAAACAACAAGAGCGGACCTAATATCGATCCCTGTGGTACGTCTTTGGTGATTATTTCGCACTGTGAAGATGCTGCTTCACACTACGGTCATTCATAGATAACTGCGATGTTAATGTGAGGCGACTCGCACAAAGAGACCACTCCGAGAGACGACGGTGGCGTCCACAGGAGGAAGGCGTCGCGGGTCAATACTTGGGGGAGCGCAACAGGCGAGGACGCTGCTGGGGCTAGCGGGGTACCCGGCTGGGGAGCGCCGCCTACCACCCAGGAGGGCAGTCGTGCAGCGAGCACTGTGCGCTGTTCTGCCGCCAGTCTTCATAGTGAAGCCAGGGAAGTGCCACCAAACATGACAATTATTTTCTCGATTGTTGTCTATTTACGTATGTGTTCGATAATGTGACTTCAGTGCACATGCGCCAACAAGTATTGTTGTCAATATTCTGTCATGTGTTATATTTATAGTAAAAATTGAATGCCACTGGGGGTAGCGTATTTACCACAAAACAAAACGTTCAGGGTCCTATGTTGGATCTTAGCCTCTGCCTATGTACTGAATGTAAATAATCGTCAATGGCGACCGAATATTTACGGTACAATCAGTCACCATAATTCTGCCATGGGTCTTTCAAGAAGTTCAGGGGAGTGGACAGAGATCCAGAGCACATTTTCGGGTGTTAAACTGTGGAAGAATCAGCAATGGTCATCGTCAATAGAAACACGTATAATGATGTCCACAGTAAACTTGGCCTGTAATTAAAAATCTGTCATCTCCTCATCTTATCATTGACAAAACGAACGGGATTAGTCTCCCATTCTGTCCTCTGGGTGAGATTGCCAAGATAGAAGTGGCAAAAGAAGAGGAATGTAAAATCAACAAAATGGTAACAGTTTACGAGTGGCAACAAGGAATGTCATAAGACTGTATATGATAGGGAAGCTAGGAACTCTTACAAGGGGCGTTCGAGGTCTCTCTCTAGTAATAGACGCAGTCAGAAAAATAAAATGAGAATAAGTATTTCTGACGGTACCGATACAGGTTAATAGCAGTGCCAGCAGAAAATGTTATAACAGGAGTAGGATTCGTTTTGAATAGGAGGTAGCGCAAAGAGTATGTTACTGTGAACATTTCAATGATAAGATTATTCGCGTCAGAGTCGTCAGTAAACCAACGCCAATAACAATAGCTCAAGTATACAAGCCGACGCCACAAGTAGAAAGTAATGAGTTGCAGGATATCAGGGCACTGAACGGGTAAGTCAGCATGCAAATGTAAGTGAAAATCTAATAACCAAGAGAGATAGGAACACTTTAGTATGGGGAGGGATAAAAGATAAAACTACGAGAGTAGGAATGAGAAACGCGAAGGACTAACTGCCAATCATATTATCACAGTGTTCACCAGCCACAAGAAAATATTCGTAAAAGAACTGAAGACACGGGTAGATAACAGTGGCATTTCATTATAGTGAGAGACAGATTTAGAAATCAGATACAGGATTGTAAGGGGTACCCAGGAACAGAATCGGACTCAGATCATAACTTAGAAATTATGAAGTTTAGGCTGAAAATTGAGAGAATCGTCAGGCAGGAACTGCGTTTAAGGAAGTGGGTTAAGTATTCAGGAATGATACACTTTTCTGAAGCAATAGAAGTGTGCATTATGTTGCTGAAGGTACAGGTTAGTTACAGAGTGGTCTAATCGAATAAAAGGGATGTTCGCTGTTGGGAGACATACCTGTTTCCCCATTTTGATTTCTCCTTAAGTACTGAGTTGCCAGTTGAATACTCTCATCTGCTCTACATGTCTCTTCATCCTCTACTTACGACATTGGCATGTGTATCTGAACTTCCTGACTCTGGTAACTTCCCGTCAATTTTGATGAAAATAATCCTATCGCTGAGCTGTTCACAAAAATTCACTCTTTCCCCAACGTTTCTTTTTTGAGTGCATGGGATAAAATGGAGGACAATCAGTCTTCAGACCTGTTTGGTGTGGCCCGTCACGACTTCCTCGACTTTTCATCTCGGCTCTTAACGCACAACAACATTAACAACTTGGTTCATGTACCCCCACTCCTGCCTTCCGCTACAGTCTTAACCCTCTACGGCTCTCTCTCGTGGCTTGGAAATTGCTCCCTGATGCATTAACACAGTCCTATCATATTGGCCCTTCTTCTGGTTAGTAATTTGCATATATTCTTTCCTCGCCGGTTCTTCGGGCAGCCTCGTTATTTCTTATCCAATTATTTCATTTAATTTTCAGGAACCATCCCCAACGCTTGGATTGTCTTCTTCCGCCGTTTTCTCCCACTAAATGATCTCTTAACATAATTCGTTCTCCAATGTACGACCTCAGAGATATCGTCCTCAGTTGAAAGCCTGTGTTAAATATTAAGAGACTCCCTTTGGCGATGGATACCCTTATGTTATTCTGCTTCCAAGGTGACAAAACTCCCTCAGTTCGTCTACATCGAGGACATCAGCTTTGATTTTCAGTTAATCGATGATCTCACTGATCTAACCTCATTATCTCACCTCTACCACGACCGTGGTCTACTCGCAAGACATTTCATATGCTCCGTAGACTGCTTATTCCATTCAACAGTCCCTGTGACAGGAGCAATGTCATCAGTGGAGCTTATCACTATACCCCATTCTGAAACATTCTTTAATATCTGCTGTTGCTTCGTCGATGTACACATTGAACAGTGGGAGAGACATACTGTATCGTTTATTTACGCCCTATTTGATTCAAGGTCTTCTATTGTGGTGTGCATACTGTAAGACCTTCAGTACACACACCATCAGATTATTTGACTTGTCGATCTAACGAAGTAGGCGAGTGTCAGCAATATGTCTCGAGGTCTTATCGTGGCGTGTTTATCTTCTGCCGTTAGGGCAGACGATAAAAATGCCACTTGCACGCTTAAGTAGCAAATTGAAGGTGACCAACTTTAAACAGAACTTGATTAATTTTCACACACATTTCTTAAAATAATAACACGCATAACAATTACTTAACTTGGTTCTGGATGCTATTTACAATTGACAATCTGAAGTTCCTTTGGTATTCGTATGTTAATCTTATTCTCACATATACACTCCTGGAAATGGAAAAAAGAACACATTGACACCGGTGTGTCAGACCCACCATACTTGCTCCGGACACTGCGAGAGGGCTGTACAAGCAATGATCACAGGCACGGCACAGCGGACACACCAGGAACCGCGGTGTTGGCCGTCGAATGGCGCTAGCTGCGCAGCATTTTTGCACCGCCGCCGTCAGTGTCAGCCAGTTTGCCGTGGCATACGGAGCTCCACCGCAGTCTTTAACACTGGTAGCATGCCGCGACAGCGTAGACGTGAACCGTATGTGCAGTTGACGGACTTTGAGCGAGGGCACATAGTGGGCATGCGGGAGGCCGGGTGGACGTACCGCCGAATTGCTCAACACGTGGGGCGTGAGGTCTCCACAGTACATCGATGTTGTCGCCAGTGGTCGGCGGAAGGTGCACGTGCCCGTCGACCTGGGACCGGACCGCAGCGACGCACGGATGCACGCCAAGACCGTAGGATCCTACGCAGTGCCGTAGGGGACCACACCGCCACTTCCCAGCAAATTAGGGACACTGTTGCTCCTGGGGTATCGGCGAGGACCATTCGCAACCGTCTCCATGAAGCTGGGCTACGGTCCCGCACACTGTTAGGCCGTCTTCCGCTCACGCCCCAACATCGTGCAGCCCGCCTCCAGTGGTGTCGCGACAGGCGTGAATGGAGGGACGAATGGAGACGTATCGTCTTCAGCGATGAGAGTCGCTTCTGCCTTGGTGCCAATGATGGTCGTATGCGTGTTTGGCGCCGTGCAGGTGAGCGCCACAATCAGGACTGCATACGACCGAGGCACACAGGGCCAACACCCGGCATCATGGTGTGGGGAGCGATCTCCTACACTGGCCGTACACCTCTGGTGATCGTCGAGGGGACACTGAATAGTGCACGGTACATCCAAACCGTCATCGAACCCATCTTTCTACCATTAATAGACCGGCAAGGGAACTTCCTGTCCAACAGGACAATGGACGTCCGCATGTATCCCGTGCCACCCAACGTGCTCTAGAAGGTGTAAGTCAACTACCCTGGCCAGCAAGATCTCCGGATCTGTCCCCCATTGAGCATGTTTGGGACTGGATGAAGCGTCGTCTCACGCGGTCTGCACGTCCAGCACGAACGCTGGTCCAACTGAGGCGCCAGGTGGAAATGGCATGGCAAGCCGTTCCACAGGACTACATCCAGCATCTCTACGATCGTCTCCATAGGAGAATAGCAGCCTGGATTGCTG
The DNA here is from genome assembly GCF_023897955.1 of Schistocerca gregaria. Taxonomy (NCBI): domain Eukaryota; kingdom Metazoa; phylum Arthropoda; class Insecta; order Orthoptera; family Acrididae; genus Schistocerca; species Schistocerca gregaria. Next base: position 543,289,591 of record NC_064925.1, read on the forward strand.
CGAAAGGTGGATATACACTGTACTAGTGCCGACATTGTGCATGCTCTGTTGCCAGTGTCTATGTGCCTGTGGTTCTGTCAGTGTGATCATGTGATGTATCTGACCCCAGGAATGTATCAATAAAGTTTCCCCTTCCTGGGACAATGAATTCACGGTGTTCTTATTTCAATTTCCAGGAGTGTATCTCTGATACTTGACAAAAGTGTCTATACATTTATCTTCATGACTGTGTACAGGAATATGGTAATCTTATTAGGCGCAGACTGAAACTTGACTATAGACTGGTACAGACAAATGTAGAGCTCGTACAGTCTAATTCAGACTGGTACAAAATGGTGCAGCGAAATGCAGACTGACTAATCAGAGGTCTGTACACTCGTTATAATACCTTGCGCGTTCATGTATCACTCCGCGAGTGTGATCCGCGAGGAGAAAAGTTCTACGTTAGCAGTAATCTCATTGGCTGCGTTACATATTACTACGCAGATCAGCGGAAGCAGAATTTGGTCCGCCTCTATGGCATCGCCATCTCGTAGTGCGGAGACGGACGAGCGCTGCACGTGCGCTGTTGTGCTTAGTGGGGCGCGCTCTAATGGGAAAGCTGTGTATGCGCTGACTACGCGGAACTATGTACACATAATCTACCTTTATCTTTCATTGCTACTGTTTCCTCTTTGGTCTGGTACGTATAATGTAGTTCCCATCCATCCCGATAGCATTACACCTACTTTTCTGAGAAGTTCAAAAACTTGCACCATTTTACATCGTCGGACCAAATCTATCATTCGTGTTAGCAAGTTAAATGCGTGAGATGCGATAGTTCTCACGTTTATTTACGTTGATTTCATCTGCAACGTGTGGCTGATTTTCTCCCGTACGTCCACTGCTACATCCCCAGCTTCATATATTCTATGCTCTAACTTCAATTGTGAATGCCTCCAATCGATTTTAAGAATACCGAAGGGATGTTTTCAGTCCATTCCGTCTCATTTGATCGCAAGCCTTCCAAAGCTCTGTCAAAGTACAACTGCAGTACTAAATTCATTGCGGCTCCCAAATAGATTTTCCGTTCTACTTCTGTCACCTCAGCAGACAGTTTCTCCCTCTTTTAGAGACCCTCAATGTACTGTTTCTACCAATCCACTCTCTCATCCGCGTTGAACTGTGAAATTCCTTTCCCACTCTTAATGTTGATGTCCTGGAACTGTGAACATTTCAGCGATAGGATTATTTTCGTCAAAATTGACGGGAAGTTATAAGAATCAACAAGTTCAGGTACATGTACCAATGTCATAAGTATAAGGTGAAGAGACATGTAGAGCAGATGAGAGCATTCAACGGGCAACTGAGTATGTAAAGGGAAATCAAAATGGGAAAACAGGTATGTCTGTCAAGAGCGAACCACCCTTTTATTCGATTAGACCACTCTGTAATTAACCAGTACCTTCAGCAAGATAATGCACATTTCCATTGTTTCAGAAAAGTCAGTTTGAGACTCTTCTCCGATATAAAGGTCCTTTTGTGGTCCGCAGGCCACATGACCAATTTCAGTGATGAAACTTCCTGGCAGATTAAAACTGTGTGCTGGATCGAGACTCGAATTCGGGGCTTTGTCTTTCGCGGGCAAGTGCTCTACCAACTGAGCTACCCAAGCACGATTCACGACCCGTTCTCACAGCTTTACTTCCTCCAGTACCTCATCTCCTACCTTCCAAACTTCACAGAATCTCTCCCGTGAAAGGCAAGGGTCCTGCATTCGAGTCTCGATCTGGCACACAGTTATAATGTATCAGGAAGTTTCATATCAGCACACACTCCGCTGCAGAGTAGAAATTTCATTCTGAATTTCAGTGTTATATGAAAGGCATTTAAATGGTGCTCTATCGGGATGGCTCCAGACAGGAGTGAGTGCTCTTAGGCTTTAACGCATTAATAACCTTAAAATGGGTGCTACACGCTGCAAGGAATGTACCTCTAATTGAACGGTCAATGAATGTATCTGTTCGCCATAGTCGCCTGCGATTACTTCATGTCTTAACTCTAGGGACTGAGTTTTTCACCGCTTGTGACGTATGCGCTTTTTTCCGTGTTAACAGTGGGAAAATTTTTGCGGTATCTCTCGATCTCGGTGTGCATTTTGGAAACTTTACCCCATGACAGTCATTGCAATCATTACAAATCCCAGACACATAAGCAAATAAAGCACATTGAGGCCACTGAAATTAGCTCTCCATAGAGTTTAAATGGTTAACATTGACACTAGAAATTTTTATTGTGGTTATGCAGCCCCTTCATATTCCTTCGCTTGTAGTTCAGGTAAGTAAGAAAGAACCGAGGCACTTAAGTGTCCCGTGATATTGTCTCGGTATCTGTCATATTTATTCACCAACTTTTTTAAGTGCAAAAATGGTTTATTACATTTTGTTCAACTTGTATGGCGAAAAAGCAAGGAAGTAGAGCAAAATTAAATGTTCGAAGAGAAATAAGTGTATAGATAACAAATACCAAAGACAAGGTTAGTTCACGACATAGTCCATCTGTCACTTTGCAGTGAATATGGCTTATGAATGAACAAAGAGATGATGGAAATAATGGAGAGTGATGGTTGAAATAAAGGTAGTGTCAGAAGTAGGAGTGAAGCGAAGAAACCCTTCTTTAATAAGAGACTTCTCTCTAAATCAGATAGTGATTTTCAAATGAGGAAATGACCATGAATGCATACATTTGGATCGCAGCTAATGAAACGGGGAAGATGATAAATCCAGGCAAGAAGAAACTGAGCATTTGAAATATGATGCAGACATCAGAAAGTAAAAGAACCAACGAAGTACCAAATGAGGAGGTAGTGAAAAGAATAATTGAGGAGATACGTTAATGCAACACTCTCAGAGAAGATGGGTAAGTTTGGAGAGACATCTGCTACGACGTCCAGGAATATTTAACACGTGGCAGCCAGGAGCAGTAGAGGGTTAAAACGGAAGGGATGGACAAAGATTGAATAATAAACATTTTTGGAAAGTTACTATCAGCAGCAGTCACGTGAGGTGTCAGAAGTCGATGGAGTGAAGCGAAGAAATCTTTCTTTAATAAGAGACTTCTCTCTAAATCAGATAGTGATTTGCAAATGAGGAGATGATCTTGAATGCATGTTTGACCATCAGCTGCTTTTATTTTACACCCAAATATCGACTGGTTTCAGCCATGGAACATCTTCACGGATCAGGATTAAAATGGTTTAAGCCACAACATTACACTTGTCATTACTTAAATACTGTGTGGAGCATGTCAGAAGTATCAGTATACGACACAGGACATTTAGAAGCAAGCATACTATTACCAAGTGCACACAGGGTAGTACTATATGCAAAACGGATCACGAATGGTTTCGGTTCTAATGGTAACACGGGGACGACAACATTGGCACAAAAAAATTCGAGAATAGGATCAAATCAGTCTGAATACTGATGTCTCTATACCGGGTGTCTCACCTAAGGGTCTTAGCACACTGGACTCGCATTCGGAAGGATGACGGTTCAATCCCGTGTCCGGCCATCCTGATTTAGGTTTTCCGTGATTTCCCTAAATCGCTCCAGGCAAATGCCGGGATGGTTCCTTTGAAAGGGCACGGCCGACTTCCTTCCCCATCCTTCCCTAATCCTATGAGACCGATAACCTCGCTGTTTGGTCTCTTCCCCCAAACAACCAACCAACCTTCACCTAAGGGTCGTCATGTTTCGTTTATCTGCAGTTTCGGTAGACGTCTGCGAATTAGCTTTTCCAGTGTTAGTTGGAGTCGGACGCTGATAAATATTATGCATCGCGTGCTTCATACGAAATCCGGCTTAATAGAAGACGCCGATTTGACTGTCTTTACAAATGATTTTTTTGACGTAAAGTTTTATGTGAGGTCCCGAACTAGTAGAGTGCGATATTCGATATATGCATTAACGTGGGCTGAAAAACGTTGAAAGTAACTAGTATTATACCAGATGCGTCCACAAACAAGACTTCTGCGAAGAAATTTCGAAGTCTCTTTAGACAGTACGAATGTATTCGAAATTTACAAAATGGTTCAAATGGGCTCTGAGCACTCTGGGACATAACATCTGAGGTCATCAGTCCCCTAGAATTTAGAACTACTTAAACTTAACTAACCGTAGGACATTACTCACATCCATGCCCGACGCAGGATTCGAACCTGCGACCGTAGCGGTCGCGCGGTTCCAGACTGAAGCGCCTAGAACCGCTCGGCCACAACGGCCGGCTCGAAATTTACACTTTTCGGTTAAGTCCCCATCGAACTGAACCAAATTTGAGTTGGACCACGATTAATAGCTGCAGTTTAGTGTAGAAGTCAAAGAATCTAATTTCTACTATCCAGCCCGCCTTCTTCCCTAGCTATGTCTTCTATTGCTTCCGCCACTATATTGTTAGATTTTATCTCCTTTATGTATTGAGTTACGCGTTCAACGCTCTCATGTCTGGTATATACATAATGGGCTTGAAACGATAACTCTAGAAATATACTACAGCCCGCTATCTGTCGCTCCCGTGGGGATAGTGAGCACAAGATTTAATCAGTCACTCTTTGCAGACAGGCATTTTAAAATGCTCGTACACTGGGACGTACCCTTTGCGATTCACTTCACAGCGGTTTGTGGAGTACTTATGTTGATGTTGATGTGGATGCGGTATCAACACTTTTGCTCTGATGTAAGACCATATATTCGTAATTATCTCGTTTGGTAAGCCATGTTTATTGGAACGTGTTTGCTCTATTATTATATACTGCACTTTCACCATTCTCAATTTTCACAGTTAATTATGATAATCCTGCATATACGGGGTGTATTTCCCAAATATCGTAAGAAAAATACATTTATACATCCTGTTGTTGATTCGTTTTTTATTCGTTCTCTCACGTGTTAGTGCTTTTTTCTGATCCCATTGGCCACTACAAAACTGATGCGCTTCTATAGCTGTTACATTAGAGATCTTCTAACTACCTATTATGCACTGTTAGAAATGTCCCAGATTTTTACGTTTCGGAAAAGAATCCACCTGATATCACAGACTTTGAAGCACAGAGTTTCGCTGTGAGACGGTATCCTCCCATTCCACGCCGGCAGCTTGACACCTTCTGAAATGCACGTGAGTCTAAGAGTTTTGGTCTCATGGGAAGAATTGTCACTTCTCAAGTCGGTAAAGGCACTGGATTCTTGCGACGCTGCAGGAAGCGTCTCTTTGTGCACTTTCTGGAAGTCAATTTCGGAAACGTCACAGCCACTTCGCTATATCAGATGGATTTCAGACACACAAGGTTAACCTCAAATACAAACAGAAGGTCACGCGACGTAATATCCTGTTGCTGAGTCTGACCTACAGTACAGTACAGTACAGTACAGTATGCCGACGCTGGCTGATGGTAAATACGGCAGTAAGATGTAGAATGATGGGGTAGCTGAACAATATACGTTCGTATGTGATATCTATCGAGGCTTGTAACTGAAGTTTGGGTTTTCTGGAAGGCAGATTCTGTAACTTATCCTGGAAGGAAATCCTTCCACAGGCACAAAGTAATCTGAAATGTGCCACAGACTAGTGTGATAACTTCTGAAGAGACTGTACCAATCACATGTATAGCTCCTGCATCACAAAACGTGCCGTCTGCCGACGTCTAGGTGCTCATTGTTGGGAAACATCATATAATCAGAAAATAAAGCCGGAGTTACTTATCAGGATGAAGTGATGTATTTGCACTCTTCTTTACCTTGTCTCCCACAATAATATTTTATTGTTGCCCAACACTCTGATGCATTTGATGATTTGTTATCAGTTAGTGTTCGCTCCTTATGTAACTGCATAAATTTGTTTCACTCAAGAGATATACCGTGTATGTAACCTAGTAGTCTCATTGGTCTGCACTCTAAAAGTAAACAAAATAGAAAAGGTAGTTACCATCTGTGTTATGTAGTAATGACTTATGATTTAGCTGTAATGCCAGGATCTCGCCATCTGACGCTCTTATCTCTCATTCCATAACAATGCGGCTAAATGTGTCACTTGTTGCAGGGATGTCCATGAGGGTGACTGTCCACCTCCGTCTCCTCGTTGTGTGAACTGTCACGGTGACCATGCAGCGTCCTCCCGCGACTGTCCCATCTACAAGGAAGAACGCTGTATCCAAGAAATCCGGGTCGAAGAGAAAGTCTTCACCTCGGCTGCCCGCAAGCTATTCGCTAGTAGGAAGCCCACGTTGCTCCCAGCGGGGAAGTACAGTACTGTCCTCGCCTCTCCTCGGACTACCAGGGAGGTGGCGACGCAGACATGCGATCTGACCTTCAGCACTACAGTCGTCCGTTCGGACAGTGCTAAGATCGCCCGGTCGACGTCTCCTCTTCCTCCCGTCACCCCTCAGACACAAGCTCCTTTATCAGCTTCTGCCAGGACGAAGACCCAGAAGTCAGATGCACGGGCCTTCAAGAAGGAACCGTCTCGTGCAGACCTCCTACGTACCTCGAACTCTCAGCCATCGACCAAAACTTCCACAAAACGGCCTTCCAAGAAGGCTCATAGGAAGCACAGTTCTCCTTCCCCGCCACGACGCATTTCTTTTCCTGTGCCACCCAGCGGTTGCCGCCCCAGGCCGTCATCCGTTTCCCCTGGCCGCACCGCTGGTAGCCGAACATCTGGCCGTTCACAAGCGGAGGAAGCTCCCCCTCCCGGCCATCTTAACAAGACGGCCGATGAACCTATAGAACAAATGGACAATGACTGTCCTCCTACTGCTAGCGGCGACAGTGGTCGCTCGAAGCCGGGCCCTCAGCGGCCTTCGAGATGACCCCTTCTTGCATCTTCTTCTTCTCACGATGGCACTTATTCACTGGAATATTCGCAGCATTCGCTCCAACAGAGAGGACTTGAAATTGCTGCTCCGCTTGCACCGTCCGCTCATTGTAGCCCTCCAGGAAACGAAGCTACGCCCATGCGATCACATTGCCTTGGCACACTACACCTCTGTGGCAGGTATTCCGGCTCATGGAGGGTTTATGTTGCTGGTCCGAGATGATATCTACTATGATCCCATCACATTGCACACCGGCCTGCAGGCAGTTGCCGCCCGCATTACTCTCCCCACTTTTACATTTTCCATTTGTACCGTTTACACTCCACCGTCGTCTGCCGTTACCAGGGCAGACATGATGCAAATGTTTGCTCAGCTACCTGCACCATTTTTGTTAACTGGAGACTTCAATGCTCACCATCCTCTTTGGGGCTCTCCAGCATCCTGTCCGAGGGCTCCCTGTTAGCAGACGTTTTCAACCAGCTCAATCTTGTCTGCCTCAATACTGGCGCCCCTACTTTTCTTTCAGACACCTCTCACACCTATTCCCATTTAGACCTCTCTGTATGTACTACCCAACTTGCACGCCGGTTTGAGTGGTATGCAATTTCTGATACATATTCGAGCGACCACTTCCCGTGTGTTATCCATCTCCTGCATCATATCCCCTCTCCATGCTCAACTAGTTGAATCATCTCCAAAGCAGACTGGGGGCTCTTCTCTTCCAGGACGACCTTTCAGGGTCAAACCTTCACAAGCTGCGATAGTCAGGTCGCACACCTCACGGAAGTCATTCTCACTGCTGCTGAATACTCCATCCCTCGCACTACTTCTTCTCCACGTCGTGTACCGGTCCCCTGGTAGACCGCAGCATGTAGAGACGCTTTACGTGCTCGTCGACGTGCTTTACGCACCTTTAAACGCCACACTACAGTGGCGAATTGTATCAATTATAAACGATTACGTGCGCAGTGTCGTCGTATTTTGAAAGAAAGCAAGCAAGAAAGCCAGCTGGGCTGCTTTCACAAGCACCTTCAACAGTTTTCCTCCTCCTGTTGTCTGGGGTAGCCTGCGCCGGCTATCTGGCACTAAGGTCCACTCACCAGTTTCTGGCTTGACGGTCGCGAATGACGTCCTTGTGGCCTCTGAGGATGTCTCCAATGCCTTCGGCCGCTTTTTCGCAGAGGTTTCGAGCTCCACTCATTACCCCCCTGCCTTCCTCCCCCGAAAACAGGCAGAGGAGGCTCGGCCACCTAACTTCCAGTCCTCGAATCGTGAAAGTTACAATGCCCCATTCACCATGCGGGAACTCGAAAATGCACTTGCCCGGCCACGGTCCTCCGCTCCAGGGCCTGATTCTATTCATATTCAGATGATGAAGAACCTTTCTCCTGCGGGTAAAGGTTTCCTTCTTCGTACTTACAATCGCATCTGGATTGAGGGACATGTTCCCGCATGCTGGCGCGAGTCTATTGTTGTGCCGATTCCTAAGCCGGGGAAGGACAAGCACTTGCCTTCCAGTTATCGACCCATCTCGCTTACCATCTGTGTCTGTAAGGTGATGGAGCGAATGATTAACTCTCGTTTGGTTTGGCTGCTCAAATCTTGACGCCTACTTACCAATGTGTAATGTGGATTTCGTAGGCGCCGCTCTGCTGTTGACCGCGGCTGTGTTCTTTGATTTCGAGAAGGCTTACGGCACCTGTTGGAGGGCGGGCATTCTCCGCACCTTGCATACATGGGGCCTTCGCGGTCGCCTCCCTCTTATTATTCGTTCCTTTTTAATGGATCGACAGTTCAGGGTACGTGTGCTTTCTGTCCTGTCAGACACCTTTCGCCAGGAGAATGGGGTGCCACAGGGCTCCGTTTTGAGCGTCGCTCTCTTCGCCATAGCGATCAATCCAATAATGGATTGCCTCCCAGCTGATTTAACAGGCTCCCTTTTCGTGGACGATTTTACCATCTATTGCACCGCGCAGCGTACATGTTTCCTGGAGCGCTGTCTTCAGCGTTCTTTGACCGTCTTTACTCCTGGAGTGTCGCCAATGGCTTCCGTTTTTCTGCCGAGAAGCCGGTCTGTATTAACTTCTGGCGCTACAAGGAATTTCTCCCACCGTCCTTACGACTCGGTCCCGTTGCTCTCCCATTCGTGGAGACAACAAAATTTTTAGGTCTTACATTTGACAGGAAACTTAGCTGGTCTCCATATGTGTCATATTTGGCTGCCCGTTGTACCCGTTCTCTAAATGTCCTCCATGTTCTCAGTGGTATGTCGTGGGGAGCGGATCGAACCGTCCTACTTCGCCTATATCGGTCGATCGTCCGCTCCAAGCTGGATTATGGGAGCTTCGTATACTCCTCTTCACGGCCGTCCCTCTTACGCCGCCTCAACTCCATATATCAGGGTTTACGTCAAGCGATCGGAGCGTTTTATACTAGTCCCGTCGAGAGTCTTCATGCTGAAGCCGGTGAAATGCCACTCACGTACCGGCTACTGTCAATGCCCGACCACTCATCGTATCGTTCCTTTCTTGACGACTCTCTCGACCGTCAGTACGGGTTGTATGTCTCTGCCCTGCTACCCCCTGGAGTTCGCTTTCGTCGCCTCCTTCAACACCTTGATTTTTCACTCCCTGCAACCTTTAGAGTGGGCGAGAGCCACACGCCACCTTGGCTCGACGCTCAGGTTCGCGTTCACCTTGACCTCAGCTCGCTCCCAAAGGAGGTTACCCCCGGTTCGGTATACCACTCCCGTTTTGTCGAACTTCGTTCGAAGTTCATTAATATGACCTTCATTTATACAGATGGCTCTAAGACCAATGACGGGGTCGGGTGTTCTATCATTGTTGGGCACAAAGTTTCAAATAACGGCTACATGGCCATTGTTCAGTCTTCACAGCTGAGCTCTTTGCCCTCTACCAGGCTGTTCTTTACGTCTGCCGCCACCGAGATTCTACTTATATCATCTCCTCCGATTCTCTGAGCGCCATCCAGAGCCTCGGTGATCCGTATCCGGTTCACCCTTTCGTGCACCGGATCCAGCGCTCTCTTCAGCAGCTGGTGGACGACGGGTCTCCAGTTAGCTTTATGTGGGTTCCTGGGCATGTCGGTATCCCTGGGAACGAAGCTGCAGATGCCGCGGCCAAGGCTGCGGTCCTCCAGCCTCGGACGGCTTCTTGTTGTGTCACTTCATCAGATTGTAGCACGGTCATTTGTCGGCGCATTTTATCGCTGTGGCATGCCGATTGGGCTGCACTTAGGGACAACAAGCTTCGGGCCTTGAAACCTCTTCCCGCGGCTTGGACGTCCTCCTCACGTCCTTCTAGGCGGGAGGAGGTCGTTTTGGCCCGGCTAAGAATTGGACACTGCCGGTTCTGCCATCGACATCTGCTGACGGCTGCGCCGGCGCCGTTCTGTCCATGTGGGCAATTGCTGACGGACCGCCACATTTTAACGTCCTGTCCGGATTTTACTACACTGCGTCTTGATCTTGGCCCGCCCTGTACTCTGGATGCCATTTTAGCGGATGACCCAGGAGCTGCTGCTCGCGTTCTTCGTTTTATCAACTTGACACACCTGTCTAAGGACGTTTGATTATGCTGTTGTTTTTTAATCCTATAGCTGTTAATACGTCTTTTATAGTGTTGTCCCTTTTAGTTGCTGTTTTAACCTTGTGCCTCGCGGTGCATTCCTAACTTAGGGCGCTAATGACCATTGTAGTTGTGCGCCCTAAGACCACGAAAAGAAACAGAACTATATCTTAATGGCTTTCAAACATTCTCCACCAAAATTTGAATGTAGTACGTTTCTGCTCCACTAATTTGAATTGAATTAAGGGTGTGCTTGGAAATAGAAACTTGCCTATGAGATAGAACTGGAGAGAAAAGTACCTGGTTTTTGAGTGCCAGCCAAGTACATCAATCGAAGTTCTCTGAACATCTGAGCAGAAGTGAAAGCTACATATCCAGCGTGTTTCATATTATACGTACAACAATTAGAAGTAGACAAAGGAGGAACACTTGTGAGGAACAGCAAGGTGGCAGTTGGAGCATTGGGAGGAAGGGTGTCAGGTAGACACCAGAAGGTGAGGAAGAGGAGGAATGAATAGGGTAGCAGTGGTTAGCTGGTGGGGGCTAGCAGGACGGTAGTGGCAGCAGCAGGAAGTTGCACTCGCGGCTAGGACTAAGACGTTATGCTTTGACATTGTCAGTGGGGAGATGCACATTGAAATTAATTTAAAACATGTGTGGCAAACTACCCTATGTCAAGATGGCAAAATTTGTTTACTGATAACCGGTTTTGGCTCATTACTGAGCCAATTGGTCTGAAGATGGCTCAGTAATGAATTCAATCCAGTGATCAGTAAAGAAACTTTGCGATCTTGACGTAGGATTATGACTAGCAAGTGGGGTGGACACTGACCGCGGCGAGGACGCACCGGCTGGCGCGCAGCGCGCCGCAGCAGCCGAAGAAGCCGACGAGCAGCATGGCGCCCGCAGTGGCCGCCAGCGCGAATGCCGCCCACCGCGCCGCCTCGCCGGGGACCTGCGGCGTGGCCAGCAGCGCGAACAGGTGGCTGCGCGGCACATCCAGCAGCCACCAGCCCGACAGCGCCAGCACGCAGCACCCCACCACCTGCGGGCACAGCACAGCGTACACCTGTCACTCTGCAGGAACAGGTGGCTGCGTGGCATGTCCAGCAGCAGCCAGCCTGACAGCGCCAGCACGCAGCACCCCACCACCTGCAGACAGGGCACAGCACAGCATGTGCCTCAGTCGCTCTGCAGGCTGGCATGGCAGGAACAGGTCGCTGGGTGATATGTCCAGCAGCTGCAGGATGCCAGGACACCACCCCACCGCCTACTGACACAGCGCAAGTCTCAGGCACGCCACTGGTTGCCTAATGGCAGGAACAGATGATTGGGTAGTATGTCCCTCACCAGCTGCAGAATGTCAGCAAACAGCACTCCACCACCTGTGTGGACATGGTACTCCTCAGTCACGTGAAGATCTGCAGGACGACTGGCTAAAGGTGGGAAAAGTTTTCTGGATGTCGATCAGCTCTTAGATATGCTGAACAATGTCAGAAAACAGTCCCAAATGTCCTGCAGGCATAGTTTTGCTCAATCAAAGGGATATCTGCAGGCTTACTGGTGGGTCTCTCACAGTATATGGTACAGTGTTTTACCCTTCAATAAAGGATTAAGGATTTTATCACATTAGATATATTGAGTAAACACTATAAAACCTGTAGTTCATGTACGTTTCGTGTATTACATGGAGACTGGATAGTGGTGGAGGCGCTTTCTGGCTCTGTTTTACTCACAAGGAAATGCCTGACCAGCTTTTGGCCAATCAAAAGCCATAAGCCTCGAGTATATGTATCGAAATATGTCAACACCCCATTGTCTATTAATATTACAACAAAAAGAGATGATGAATATATATTTTAGTAAAACATTGTATTGGTTGAACTAATCACATCTGATTACTCGTCAATGTCACTTTTTTTGGTTTTTTGTCATGAGTCTACTGACTGGTTTGATGCGGCCCGCCACGAATTCCTTTCCTGTGCTAACCTCTTCATCTCAGAGTAGCACTTCCAAACTTGCAACCTACGTCCTCAATTATTTGCGGCATGTATCTCAATCTCTGTCTTCCTCTACATCTTTTTCCCTCTACACTTCCCCCTAGTGCCATAGGAGTCATTCCCTCATGTCTTAAAAAATGTCCCATCATCCTGTCCCTTCTCCTTATCAGTGTTTTCCACTTATTTCTTTCCTCTCCGATTCTGCGCAGAACCTACTCATTCCTTACCTTATCAGTCAACCTAATTTTCAGCATTCGTCTGTAGCACGAGATCACAAATGATTCAATTCTCTTCTGTTCCGGTTTTCCCACAGTCCATGTTTCACTACCATTCAATGCGTTACTCCAGACGTACACCCTCAAAAATTTCTTCCTCAAATTAAGGCCGGTATTTGATATTAGTAAACTTCTCTTGGACAGAAATGCCTTTTTTGCCATAGCGAGTCTGCTTTTGATGTCCTCCTTGCTCCGTCCGTCATTGGTTATTTTACTGCCTAGGTAGCAGAATTCCTTAACTTCATTGACTTCGTGACCATCAATCCTGATGTTAAGTTTCTCGCTGTTCTCATTTCTACTAATTCTCATTACCTTCGTCTTTCTCCGATTTACTCTTAAACCATACTGTGTACTCATTAGACTGTTCATTCCGTTCAGCAGATCATTTAATTCTTCTTCACTTTCACTCAGGACAGCAATGTCATCAGCGAATCGTATCATTGATATAGTTTCACCTTGTATTTTAATTCCACTCCTGAACCTTTCTTTTGTTTCCATAATTGCTTCCTCGATGTACAGATTGAAGAGTAGGCGCGAAAGGCTACAGCCGTGTCTTACTCCCTTTTTAATATGAGCACTTCGTTCTTGATCGTCCACTCTTATTATTCCCTCTTAGTTGTTGTACATATTGTATATGACCCGTCTCTCCCTATTGCTTACCCCTACTTTTTTCAGAATCTTGAACAGCTTTCACCATTTTATATTTTCGAACGCTTTTTCCAGGTAGACAAATCCTATGAACGTGTCTTGATTTTTCTGTAGCCTTGCTTCCATTATTAGCCGTAACGTCAGAATTGCCTCTCTCGTGCCTTTACTTTTCCTAAAGCCAAACTGATCGTCACCTAGCGCATTCTCAATTTTCTTTTCCATTCTTCTGTATATTATTCCTGTAAGCAGCTTCGATGCATGAGCTGTCAAGCTGATTGTGCGATAATTCTCGCACTTGTCAGCTCTTGCCGTCTTCGGAATTGTGTGGATGATGCTTTTCCGAAAGTCAGATGGTATGCCGCCAGACTCATATATTCTACACACCAACGTGAATAGTCGTTTTGTTGCCACTTCCCATAATGATTTTAGAAATTCTGATAGTATGTTATCTATCCCTTCTGCCTTATTTGACCGTAAGTCCTCCAAAGCTCTTTTAAATTCCGATTCTAATACTGGATCGCCTATCTCTTCCAAATCGACTCCTGTTTCTTCTACACTCCTGGAAATTGAAATAAGAACACCATGAATTCATTGCCCCAGGAAGGGGAAACTTTATTGACACATTCCTGGGGTCAGATACATCACATGATCACACTGACAGAACCACAGGTACATAGACACAGGCAATAGAGCATGCACAATGTCGGCACTAGTACAGTGTATATCCACCTTTCGCAGCAATGCAGGCTGCTATTCTCCCATGGAGACGATCGTAGAGATGCTGGATGTAGTCCTGTGGAACGGCTTGCCATGCCATTTCCACCTGGCGCCTCAGTTGGACCAGCGTTCGTGCTGGACGTGCAGACCGCGTGAGACGACGCTTCATCCAGTCCCAAACATGCTCAATGGGGGACAGATCCGGAGATCTTGCTGGCCAGGGTAGTTGACTTACACCTTCTAGAGCACGTTGGGTGGCACGGGATACATGCGGACGTGCATTGTCCTGTTGGAACAGCAAGTTCCCTTGCCGGTCTAGGAATGGTAGAACGATGGGTTCGATGACGGTTTGGATGTACTGTGCACTATTCACTGTCCCCTCGACGATCACCAGAGGTGTACGGGCAGTGTTGGAGATCGCTCCCCACACCATGATGCCGGGTGTTGGCCCTGTGTGCCTCGGTCGTATGCAGTCCTGATTGTGGCGCTCACCTGCACGGCGCCAAACACGCATACGACCATCATTGGCACCAAGGCAGAAGCGACTCTCATCGCTGAAGTCGACACGTCTCCATTCGTCCCTCCATTCACGCCTGTCGCGACACCACTGGAGGCGGGCTGCACGATGTTGGGGCGTGAGCGGAAGACGGCCTAACGGTGTGCGGGACCGTAGCCCAGCTTCATGGAGACGGTTGCGAATGGTCCTCGCCGATACCCCAGGAGCAACAGTGTCCCTAATTTGCTGGGAAGTGGCGGTGCGGTCCCCTACGGCACTGCGTAGGATCTTACGGTCTTGGCGTGCATCTGTGCGTCGCTGCGGTCCGGTCCCAGGTCGACGGGCACGTGCACCTTCCGCCGACCACTGACGACAACATCGATGTACTGTGGAGACCTCACGCCCCACGTGTTGAGCGATTCGGCGGTACGTCCACCCGGCCTCCCGCATGCCCACTATATGCCCTCGCTCAAAGTCCGTCAACTGCACATACGGTTCACGTCCAGGCTGTCGCGGCATGCTACCAGTGTTAAAGACTGCGATGGAGCTCCGTATGCCACGGCAAACTGGCTGACACTGACGGCGGCGGTGCACAAATGCTGCGCAGCTAGCGCCATTCGACGGCCAACACCGCGGTTCCTGGTGTGTCCGCTGTGCCGTGCGTGTGATCATTGCTTGTACAGCCCTCTCGCAGTGTCCGGAGCAAGTATGGTGGGTCTGACACACCGGTGTCAATGTGTTCTTTTTTCCATTTCCAGGAGTGTATCACATCAGACAAATCTTCACCCTCATAGAGGCTTTCAATGTATTCTTTCCACCTATCTGCTCTCTCCTCTGCATTTAACAGTGGAATTCCCGTTGCACTCTTAAGGTTTCCACAGTTGCTTTTAATGTCACCAAAGGTTGTTTTGACTTTCCTGTATGCTGAGTCTGTCCTTCCGACAATCATATCTTTTTAGATGTCTTCACATTTTTCCTGCGGCCATTTCGTCTTAGTTTCCCTGCACTTCCTATTTATTTCATTCCTCAGCGACTTGTATTTCTGTATTCCTGATTTTCCCGGAACATGTTTGTACTTCCTCCTTTCATCAATCAACTGAAGTATTTCTTCTGTTACCCATGGTTTCTTCGCAGCTACCTTCTTTGTACCTATGTTTTCCTTTCCAACTTCTGTGATGGCCCTTTGTAGAGACGTCCATTCCTCTTCAACTGTGTTGCCTTCTGCGCTATTCCCTATTGCTGTATCTATAGCGTTACAGAACTTCAAACGTATCTCGTCATTGTTTAGAACTTCCTTATCCCACTTCTTAGCACATTGATTCTTTCTGACTAATGTCTTGAACTTCAGCCTACTCTTCATCACTACTATAGTGTTATCTGAGTCTATATCTCCTCCTGGGTACGCCTTACAATCCAGTATCTGATTTCGCAATCTCTGTCTGACCATGATGTAATCTAATTGAAATCTTCTCGTATCTCCAGGCCTTTTCCAAGTATACCTCCTCCTCTTGTGATTCTTGAACAGGGTATTGGCTATTACTAGCTGATAGTTGTTACAGAACTCAAGTAGTCTTTCTCCTCTTTCATTCCTTGTCCCAAGGCCATATTCTGCTGTAACCTTTTCTTCTACTCCTTCCCCTACAACTGCATTCCAGTCGCCCATGACTATTAGATTTTCGTCCCCCTTTACATACTGCATTACCCTTTCAATATCCTCATACACTTTCTCTATCTGTTCATCTTCAGCTTGCGACGTCGGCATGTATACCTGAACTATCGTTGTCGGTGTTGGTCTGCTGTCGATTCTGATTAGAACAACCAGGTCACTGAACTGTTCACAGTAACAGACCCCCTACCCTACCTCCCTATTCATAACGAATCCTACACCTGTTATACCATTTTCTGCTGCTGTTGATATTACCCGATGCTCGTCTGACCAGAAATCCTTGTCTTCCTTCCACTTCACTTCACTGACCCCTACTATATCTAGATTGAGCCTTTGCATCTCCCTTTTCGGATTTTCTAGTTTCCCTACCACGTTCAAGCTTCTGACATTCCACGCCCCGACTCCTAGAACATTATCCTTCAATCTTTTTCTCATGGTAACCTCCCCCTTGGCAGTCCCCTCCCAGAGATACGAATGGGGGACTATTCCGGAATCTTTTGCCAATGGAGAGATCATTATGAACTTCTTCAACTACAGGCCACATGTCCTGTGGATACACGTTACGTGTCTTTAATGCAGTGGTTTCCATTGCCTTTCTGCATCCTCATGTCGTTGATCATTCTTCCGCCTTTAGGGACATTGTCCCACCCATAGGAGAAGAGAGTGCCCTGTACCTGTATCCGCTCCTCCGCCCTCTTTGACAAGGCCGTTGGCAGAATGAGGCTGACTTCTTATGCCGGAAGTCTTCGGCCGCCAATGCTCATTATTTATCAAAATTTAGGCAGTGGCGGGGATCGAACCTGGGACCGAAGACGTTTTTGATTATGAATCAAAGACGCTACCCCTAGACCACTGGTCATTTATTGTCTCAATGTGAGACAATACTGTGCATGTTGATAATGCACTGGTGTCTAAATTAAAGCAACGAACCCCTTATTTGCCCGTCTTGTGTCTAATTCACCATCTAATCATAAAAACTGTCAACAGATGTCCACACAATCGTGTTCTGCATGGGAAAAGGCATTCCAGTCAATGGACAAACACATAAACAATGACAGTAGGGCATGTATCAAATGGGGCAGTGTTTGCTCGGTAATCCCATATCCACAGTCGTTGTGTATACAGTCATCGACGGTGCCGTATGGCAAAAAGAAGACTCCTACTAGACTCTCTGCGGTGGAGGGCTATAAGAAAAAGGGAAGCAGGACAGTTGCAAACTGATGAAGTCCAATGACTTAATGTGAATAGTTCTGTTGATTCTCGGATGTGGCAACAATTTAGAGAGACCGAAACAGTGTCCCCAAAGACCAGGTCAGGGCCGACCGTGCGTGATATCAGAAAGAGAGAAGCATTATTTCGATGTAAGGAGATGACAGTACCACCTCAGTACTGCACGGCACCTGGCATCTGACCTCGCAGTATCCACCGGATGTGTTGTATAGAGGCAAACGGTGTACAGAAGGTTTCGGCACAATAGCTTCTTTTTGTTGGGTATCACCAGGCCGCTGGAAGGATGTCCTCGACACATCATGTGCATGGACTCCTGTAATTCGTAAAAGTTGCCATGGTGATGACCCTGCATTGCGACCTTTATATTTCAATGTTGCCCATGATGGTATACTTTCACACTGGCTGTAGAGCATTTGTCGTGTGCTCATAGTCTGTCACAAATCGTGAGTGACCAGTTCAGTTCTTCTTAACGATGCAGTGTAAAATGTTGTTAATTTCAAACATATGTCATATGGTATCTTGCTTAACCTGCAGGAAAGCAGGGCGGAGAGCTATCTGAAACAGCCAAACTCATGAGCTCGTGTATAACGTACTATGCTGTTCTAAGGAACAAAGGGATAACAGTGAATCTCCTGTATCATTGTCGAATGTCATCGAAAGAGTAGCTGCAGATCTGAAAATTGGAACGACCTCTGCGATGGAAGCAACGAGAGAGAAGCGCGCTGGGGACCCATGGGAATCAACTGCTGTTCTTTTGACTCCAGGAGAAACCAGAATGTGTGCTGGTAAACCCTCAGAACCGGGCAATTTAAGGGGACTGCTACAAATTGAAAGAATATCGTGCCCAGAAGAATCTGCTTCTCTCACTTCGAGATAGTGACCTGTTCTTGGGAGGAAAAACCAGTCATGCTAAAGAAGATACTCGTAGAGTACTGACGAAGAACTTTTTCTGGAAGGAGACTTCTGCTTGAACTAGAGGATGTCGTTGCCTTGAGACGCTGTTTTTTAAGAGGAATACCTAAATTCAAACCTTACGAAATCACTTGGTTGGTCGAAATTTGTGTAAATGCTGATCATTCCAGAATCTCTGCATGGACGTATGACACTGCATGAGGTACAATGAAAGAACCAGTTGAAAAAGACAATCACCTCGTTCTTTTACGTGCTGGAACAATCGGTGGGATTGTTCAAAATTCTATGTTGTTTTTTAAATCAAAGAATTCTGGGGACTACCTCGAAGAAATTACGGCAACGAAATTTAAAAAGTGGTTTGTATATTTTTTGCTTCCAGATGTAGAAAAAATACTATAATATTTGACAGTGCACCTATCACTCTCAACAGTTAGAGTCCCTACCTGCAGCAGCAGAAAGAGTGACATAGTAGAATGACTAGAGAAGAGTTGCATACTTTCATTTGAGAGGGAAATGAAAAAGGCAGAACTACTGCAAATTGTGAAAGAGTTTGCATCGCATAATATCATTTATGGGACTGACAAAACTGCAGAAGAAAATGGTCATAGAGTGTTGCACCTATCACGATATCATAGCCTTTCAATGTAATAGAAGTTCAACGGGCTCAGGTGAAATCATATGCTGCAGACAGAAATAAAGGTTTCGAATTAAAACAAGTCCAATTTTTCGTGTGTGAGGCACTGGCCAGTATTACACCCACAGAATGGAACACAATTGTCACAAGTAAGTGACAGTTCTTCGAAGAGGCATGGGAATGAGAAAGTGCACTGAAACAAAGATTAGTTCACAATAGGATTATGGGATGATAACGACGGCAAAGGACTTGGAAGAGCAGTTGAACGGAATGTACAGTGTCTTGAAAGCAGGATATAATATGAACATCAGGAAAAGCTAAACGAGGATAATGCAATGTTGTCGAATTAAGTCGGGTGATGCTGAGGGAATTAGATTAGGAAATGAGACACTTGAAGTAGTAAAGGAGTTTTGCTATTTGGGGAGCAAAATAGATGATGATGGTCGAAGTAAAGAGGATATGAAATGTAGACCTGAAGAAGAGAAATTTGTTAACATCGAGTATAGATACAAGTGTCAGGAAGTTGTTTCTGAAAGTATTTGTATGGAGTGCAGCCACATATGGAAGTGAAACATGGAAAATAAATAGTTTAGAGAAGAAGAGAATAGAAGCTTTCGAAATGTGGTGGTACAGAAGAATGCTGAAGATTAGATGAGTATATCACATAACTTATGAAGAGGTACTGAATAGAATTGGGGAGGAGAGGGGTTTGTGGCACAACTTGACAAGAAGAAGGGACCGGTTGGTAGGACATGTTCTGTGGCATCAAAATCTGGGGCGGCGGGTGGTATAATTTTGTTATTAAAATGTAGAATGTAATGTAGAAAAGATGCATTTCCCGGCCGATTCACCATATGTGGGGCGGCGGGTGGAATAATAATTGTTATAGCATAATGTTCCTATTATTATTTAATGCTGTTGTTTACCGTTCTCAACACTGGCCTTCTAACTACAATATTGGCAACCATAAAGTGATTAGCAAAACGTGAAGCATGTAATTAGAATTCCTAGTGCCCACTTCATCTGAGTAATACGTTTATAGCTACAGCTTATAGCTCTGAGGAATTAGGAGATTGTCTGGGATTCATAATCAAAACCCATTCTCTCTAAAATGTTCACTATATTCTGAAAGTCACAGATCAAAAAGAATCCACACAATCCAACTACCAGAGCAGTTCCGAGGCTAATGCGCTGATGCGCTGAATGCTCGCCATAATTTGATAATAATATTCATCAAACGCCACGCTAAATAATGGTAGAATGTCTGTCCCGCGACGGCGCGTGAAAATACGACATACGCAAACTGAAGATAGAACATTAAAGTCATCCGAGAATTAACACTTCACTCGAAAACGATTTCAAGGTTACGTGTATCCCGAGTAGCTTCTGAGGCTGTTTACAGCAATGATACCGACGCTGCGCGACTCCCGGCACAGATGGTGCGCTAATCACCGTCTGGAGAGAACTGGGGCCTTTCTCTCTCGCGCAGCGATCTTATATATAAAGCCACGGAGCAGACGGCTAAGGGAACGCATGATCAGTTCCGCTCTCCCGACTAGCCGCTGGGCTAGTAATGCACCACTTTAAGTTATCGAATAAATCATTGCTTCCTTTGCTGATGGCCGATGACATTCTCAATTTAAATGTGCAATCAGCACACAGGTAAGTAATCATAATAAGTCTGACGTGGCTAAGTCAAATATTTTGGGCGAGAGAATTAATTTAATTACACTACACGCAGCAGACGAGCTCTGAACTTGCCCTTTGGAGATACGCTATCGCTATAGTTTTATAGTTATTCAGTTGACACTTCTCACATCTTTATGATTATAGCGGATCGCCCTTCTACTTAAATTTAAACACCCTAGCCTTATTTATTCGCCTACTTAATCTATCTTGCTTCCTTAATTTCTAAGACAAAAACCAGAAAATCATGAATTTCAACTAAATTTTTAATTTGTGAGATCCAGAATACTGTTTCTACTAAATTATTATGAAAAAGGAATCTAAATATAAATTTTTAAGTTTCTAGCTCTTTTCTGTTACGCCAATGATTTTTACAGATAAACGTCCAAATTTCGAAAATGGTTAAAGTTATTGAACTGATATTCAACACATATTGATTTAGTATTACTCCTGACATGCTAGAAACGTTTCAGGTTATTTACTTGATTTTTAAAGTATTGCGCAACATTTATGACGTCAGAGCTAGTTACAGCGGACTAGGCTGGCACACAATGGAAAGACTGATGTGAATTTTATACGGTGTGAGTAGGCTGCTTCCCTACAAAAGAATCACAAATTTAGCAATGGAGGGCACCGTGGGGCGTAAAAATCGTAGAGGGAGACCAAGAGATGAATACACTAAGCAGATTCAGAAAGATGTAGGACGCAGTAAGTACTGGGAGATGAAGAAGCTTGCACTGGTAGGGTAGTATGGAGAGATGCATCAAACCAGTCTCAGGACTGAAGACCACAATAACGATAGTGGCAGTAAATTGAGTGACAGTGACATAAGAGATGTGGATAATAATGACTGTGACGACTGCGTAGTCTACCCTCTTCCACATGACATAGGTAATAAAAAAGGCATCTGTGTATTGAAATATATATTAAAATATTGAAACATCGTTATTTTGACTTTATCTCGGCGTTTTTTCCTAACCTTTTTTTTGATTACGAAGAGAATATTTTTGGATCCCCCAAGGTTGTCAGGGTTTTTTTCACAGTTCAGTAATGTGGCATTGCAATGACTACAATTTTATGGCACGATATTCGTAGTCGGACGACCGACATGAAGTAACAACAAGCAGCCATGTATCGGAACTGGCAACAAAGCTGCTGGCCTGTTACTTTGTAGACTGTCTGCATTTTCGTAGTAAGGTACCACTGAATGTCTGCCACCTGCTTTACCAGTCACTGACCTATGTGACCATTTCATATCTCTAGAACACTACCAGCATGCAACACATATGGATCTAGCAACGACTCCCACCCTCCTCCCCTTCACCAGATCCAAATATGTTGGGTGTAGTGGGAATAGTTGTCCCGGTGGCATGTGCAGCACCCACCAGCCAATCATTTGCACATTGCCAGTAGGTAGCTCTCCACAATCAGTGCCAACAGTAAGGTCATGTGAACATGGTCGCTACGCCAGCCAGCTCGGTCGTTCCAGCAACGTGATCTGAGGGCAATACAGGATGTGCAGCAGCCGCCATCTGTTCACCACGAGCTCACAGTGGCCACCGTTCCCGAACACAGACCATCAGTTCAGATGATTATGAGCACCTGACTCTGACCTTTGATATATTGAGCTCATGATGCATGTTAAGATGTTGCTTTCACCCACCCACATCAAGTATCGGAGTGGTGGAACTATGTAATGAGATTTTGCAAACTGTTGTGTTTAAATTCCACGGTCGTGCCATAGTGATATGGCGGGATGTCGTTCTGCCACTCGTTTTTACTTACAGTACTGTTTAGCAAAAAGAAGCGTCTTAAGCTGGTTCATGTCCAAAAAGCAACATGACAGTCCTATAAAAAAAGATCCCTGGAGTCACGGTAGCCGCAAGTTGAACTATGTCTCACACAAATAATATCACCTTCACTCTCTTAATCTGTATCCATGTATCTGAACTTACGAAATGCTTGACCTATGGATTGGGACACACGCCTGTTTACACTGGAAGGCAGGCACAAACAATCTCGTCACACTTTTTTTAATCTTTCATTCCCAGCTCGTGAGAGAAAGGCAGGCTGTTGTAGGACATCGAAATTTCATCCCAAATATCGCAAAAGTCTGTGAGTGGGGCACAATGTATTAAGCATAGTCTCTGGATATTATTTAGAGTAGTTTGAGACAATCCACATACAAGGTAAATCTACTGAATGCTCTGGAAACGAACAGGCCAGAATTTTTTGATTCAGTGAATGTTGAGATACGAATCAACGACCACAGTGAAGTTATACCTTTATTGACCGCGGCTGTCGAACGAAAAATTAAAAAAGAGGTAGAAACATAATAATGATTAGCAGATGTCATAGGAAAACTACTTTGTATCCGATCTGTCAGCAGCAACCTATTAGCTTTGGCTCTGGGGAAGGATATGTCGGAAAAATTGAAATTGTGTTACATATTTCTTTGTCGTGGAAAATAATAGTGAGTGGGACGTGTTTACAATAGTTCAGTTATAAAATTAAGAAGCTGCAAAAAAAAAAAACATAGGCAGTTCCATGGCACATTCAAATGAAGCAAGAAGTCGAAAACGGACACTATATGAGAGCTGTTCAGTGAACCTGAAAACAGTATCTTACCTGGCGAGTTGTAAAATAAGAACTCTAACATGTTTTGGTCGTACATAATGTTAGTCAATGGATAAAAGGCGGCCCTACATGTACTCTTCGACCATTAAGGCACAGATCTGAAAAATAATAAAATGACAGTCGAAAATCAAATTCTGTCTTCCGAAACCACTCCAGTGAAATATGTCACAGTGTAATACTTACATTCGATATTCGCACGGATGCGAAAATCACAGCTACCGAAGTGAGTGGCGTGGAATTTGAAAGCAGCTCAGATCTTCCCACACAGGAAAGGATACAGGACGTGTCTGGGTAACCATTTGGATCCACATCGAATATGAGGATGGTTACATCCCTCTTCTATAGTCAGTTTACCGTAGATCGCAAAAACAACGGAGTGTGTCATACGACTGCAAAAAGCCTCGGCTAGTTCCAGCCTGAGTGTAAGGTCTCCAGACAGAGAGACAATAGGCCTATCTGACGTCGATTTCTTGTAGAATAAAGTTACATATATTGTCGTCAATCAAATCGTGCGTAGAAATGAATGGGGTTTCCGCAAGCACTGATTGTGTAAAAACCAACTTGTTCCGTTCATCCATGACATCCAGAAACATAGTTCCACAACATCGTCCAGTAAACAAAATGCGTGCATACGGACTATCCGAACAGGTACGCGATTACATCGAAGACATCCATCAAACAGAGCACACTATGTCGTTCTGATTCTAAAGGCACCATTGTAGGCAAAACTGACATCCGGTGGCCGTTAAGGCAGCTTGATAGAGCCGCTAATGATTACAACGTGTATAAATCAACTGGATGATGACGTCTGAAGAGTTTGTTCACTGCACAGATGTGTACGGAGAGAGGACATCGTCGGAAAATTGCTATCAAAGAGACTTGCAGACCAAGAGCCACAGGTGCAGAAACTGGCAGCCGGCTCTAAAACTACACTACCGGAAATAATTAGTGCAGCCTTTTAGAGGTATCCAATTAATTCATGATTTACTGTTGCAACAGTGTATATGGAGTACATGAAATTATTACATTTACAGACTAATAGCACAAGTGGCTCTCAGATACCAGGTATCGACCCATACTGAAATACCCGTACTGGTACATGGTATAGTGTCCACGGGCAGCAAAGCAGGCACTGATTTAGTCGTTCAGTCGATCGTACAGATGGCGAATACTGTCCTGGGATACGTTACGGCACGCCTGCTCGACCTGTCCACGTAGTTCTGCAAGAGTTGTTGGCTGACGAGTCGCGCGACTCACTTCCCGCTCCATGATGTGTATCTCTCCCCCCCGCCCCAAGTCCTCGATTGGAGACGAGTCCGGAGATCATACTCGCCACGGCAGTTCCTGCATGTCTTATAGAGAATAGAGATGGTTCAAATGGCTCTGAGCACTATGAGACTCAACTTCTGAGGTCATTAGTCCCCTAGAACTTAGAACTAATTAAACCTAAATAAACTAAGGACATTACACACATCCATGCCCGAGGCAGGATTCGTACCTGCGACCGTAGCGGTCACGCGGTTCCAGACTGTAGCGCCTAGAACCGCTCGGCCACTACGGCCGGCCTCAGTACGGATCTATGGAACGAAAAACTAATCTAATTTAAACTGTAGCATAGGCTACGCGCCAGATGACCGTACTCTACCGTATACGTTCTCCGTTCCGTGGTGGACGCGAGCATTTTGCACACCGCTGGCCTCTGGCGTTCAGCACAGTCACACTATGCGAGTGGCAGGAAAAGTCGCGGTAGGCTGCAGGTGTGTCGGTCTTTGCCGGCGCTACCAGTATAGCCTGCTTATGGCAGTAGCAACGAGACGGCTTACGTCTGCTGCAAGGACTGTGCTACTCGTATTGTGCATGCGCACAGGTCACTTCCCTCTTACTACGCTCCTCGCCGCGCCGACAATAGACATGCCGTAGGGCAAATAGGGCACTGACGCGTAGGATCGCACCTTGGCCACACAACTATCCTCTCGTCAGCTGTTTGTCCACCCCTACTAACCTCTGCTGGCGGCCGGCGGTCGGTCTGCATGCACGCATACATTCGATCTGAAACACTTTACTGTAGTGTATTGGGAAGATGTTCATAGCTTTGTCGAGGACTGTGGAATGCTCTCACACGAAACCTCAACCAGGATTATGCACTGCTTTTAACAACACATTCAGGACTTACCGTAGATATTTCTGAATACTGAAATTTGACATCAATCTGCTTCTATATGCACAAAAAAAAACTATCCGACCCTACAAACAATTCCCAGTAGTGTAAGTTGCAGTAAATCTTACTTATTTATTTACACAAGTTCCGCAGGACCAAACTGAGAAGCTAATCTCCAAGGTCATGGAACGTGTCAATATATAAAATTACTACATAGAAGTACTAGCAGATAAAAATAAAATGTTTATGAAACCGAAAAAAGTCAACCCACAAATTTAAGTAAACGCAATCAACGATACAACAAGAATCAGCTTAATTTTTCAAGGAACTCCTCGACAGAATAGAAGGAGGGACCCACGAGGAAACTCTTGAGTTTCGATTTCAGAGCGTGTGGATTACTGCTAAGTTTTTTGAATTCCAGTGGTAAGTTATTGAAAATGGATGCAGCAGTATTCTGCACACCTTTCTGCACAAGGGTTCAAATGGCTCTGAGCACTATGGGACTTAACATCGGATGTCATCAGTCCCCTAGAACTTAGAACTACTTAAACCTAACTAACCTAAGGACATCACACACATCCATGCCCGAAGCAGGATTCGAATCTGCGACCGTAGCGGCCGCGCGGTTCCAGACTGAGGCGCCTAAAACCGCTCGGCTACACCGGCCGGCTGCACAAGAGTTAAGAAAGTCCGATCCAAATGCAGGTTTGATTTCTGCCGAGTATTAACTGAGTGAAAGTTGCTTATTCTTGGGAATACGCTAATATTCTTAACAAGAAATGACGGTAAGGAATATATATATTCAGAGGCGAACATCAAAATACCTAGGCTCGTGAACAGGGGTTACCAAGAGGTTCGCGAACTTACACCACTTATTGCCCGGACCGCCAATTTCTGAGTCAAAAATGTCCTTTTAGAATTGGAAGAGTTACCCTAAAATACAATACCATACGACACAAGCGACGTAGACTAATTTTCGTGTCGAACGATCACTCACTTCAGATACCGTTCGAATAGTAAAAATCGCAGCATTACGTCTTTGAACAAGATCCTGAACGTGGGCTTTCCACGACACTTTACTATCTATCTCAACACCTAGAAATTTGAACTGTTCAGTTTTACTAAACTGTAAAATTAAAAAGTCAGGTTTTGTTGAACTGTGTTAGAAACTATAAAAACTGAGTCTTACTGTTATTTAGGGTTAGTGTATTATCTACAAGCCATGAACTTATGTCATAAACTGCACTATTTGAGACCGAGCCAATGTTGCACACAACATTCTTTACTACCAACCTAATGTCATCAGCAAATAGAAGTATTTTAGTGTTACCCTAATACTAGAGGGCAAATCATTTATATAAATAATGAACAGGAGTGGCCCAACACTGATCCCTGGGGCAGCCCCCACTTGACCATACCCCACTCAGACCCCACATCACAGTCATTCCATTCTCAACAATGTCAATAATGACCTTTTGCTGTCTGTTACTAAAGTAAGAGGTGAACCAGTTCTGAGCTACGCCCCGCATTTCGTAATGGAGCAATATTTTGTGATTACACAATCATATGTTTTACTTAAATCAAAACGTATGACTAGCGTTAGAAACCTTTAACGCATCCAGGACCTCACTGAGAAAACAGAATATAGAATTTCCAGTTGTTAAACGACTTCTAAAGCCGAACTGTACATTTGATAGCATACCTGTGATATAAAATGATCAATTATCCTTACAGCGCAGCCTTTTCATTAACATTAGCAAACATTGATAGCACGGAAATAGGTCTAAAATTGTCTACATAATCCCTTTCTCCCTTTTTATAAAGCGGCTATATTACTGGGTACTTTAATTTTCAGGAAACTGACTATTCCCAAAGGAAAAATAAAAAATATAGCTAAATACAGGGGTAACATGTGCAGCACAGTACTTTAATATTCTGCTACACACTCCATCATATATCCATGAGTCCTTAGTCTTCAGTGATTTAATTATCCACCCGATCTCCCCCATGAATGTATCGCAAAGGAGTATTTCAGACATCAATCTCGAAAAGTCATTTGCCAAGAGAGTTATATGATTCCTTGTAGAAACCAATTTTTTTATTTAATTCAGCAGCACTGGTCATAAAATGGTTGTTAAATACTGTACATATATCTGATTTATCAGTAACAGAAATATTTTGACTACGAACTATTTTTATATCGTCGTCTTTGTGCTAATTACCAGTCACTTCCTTCACACCTGACCATATGGTTTTGATTTTAGCCTATGGATTAGCTACTCTAGTTGCGTACCACATACTCTTTGCCTTCCTAACAACATTTTAAGCACCTTACAATACCGTTTGCAATGCGTCACTGTAACTTGATTATGACTACTTCTAACATTTTGATATAATTCCCGCTTTGTTCTACATCTACATCTACATGGATAATCTGAAAATCACATTTAAGTGCCTGGCAGAGGGTTGATCCAACCGCCTTCACAATTCTCTATTATTCCAATCTCGTATAGCGCGTGGAAAAAACGAACACGTATCTTTTCGTACGAGCTCTGACTTCCCTTATTTTATAGTCGTGATCGTTTCCCCGTATGTAGGTCGGTGTCAACAAAATATTTTCGCATTCGGAGGAGAAAGTTGATTTGAATTTCGTGAGAAGATTCCGTCGCAACGAAGAAATTGTTTCTTTTAGTGATGGCCAGCCCAAATCCTGTATCATTCCAATGACACGCTCTCCCATATTTCGCAATAGTATAAAACGTGCTGCCCTTCTTTGAACTTTTTCGATGTACTCCGTCAGTCATTTCTGCTAAGTATCCCGGACCGCGCAGCACTATTCGGTATTCTAAAAGAGGACGGACAAGCTTAGTGTAGGCAGGCTCCTTAGTAGATCTGTTACATTTTCTAAGTGTCCTGCCAATAAAACGTAGTCTTTGGTTAGCCTTCTCCACAACATTTTCTGTGTCTTCCTTCCAATTTAAGTTGTTCTTAATTGTAATTCATAGGTATTTAGTTGAATTTACGCCCTTTAGATTTGACAGATTTATCGAGTAACCGAAGTTTAGCGAATTCCTTGTAGGACTCATGTGAATAACCTCACACTTTTCGCTATTTGTTTAGCGAATTCCTTTTAGGACTCATATGGATGACCTCACACTTTTCGCTATTTAGGGTCAACTGCCAATTGTCGTGCCATTCAGATATCTTTTCTAAATCGTTTTGCAATTTGTTTTGATCTTGTGATGAGTTTATTAGTCGATAAACGACAGCGTCATCTGCAAACAACCTAAGATGGTTGCTCAGATGTCTCCAAAATCGTTTAATGAACAGCAAAGGGGCTATGACACTACCTTGGAGAATGCCAGAAATCACTTGTGTTTTACTGGACGACTTTCCGTCAATAACTACAAACTGTGACCCCTCTAACAGGAAATCACAAGTCCTGTCACATAAGTGAGACGATATTACATAAGCACGCGATTTCACTATAATCCGCTTGTGTGGTACAATGTCAAAAGCCTTCCGTAAATCCAGAAATAGGCAATCGATCTGAAATCCCTTGTCAATAGCACTCAACACTTAGTGTGAATAGTGAGGTAGTTGCGTTTTACAAGAACGATGCCTTCTAATCCAATGTTGGCTATGTGTCAACAGACCGTTTTCTTCGAGGCAGTTCATAATGTTCAAACACAATATATGTTCTAAAATCCTGCTGCATATCGAAGTTAACGATATGGGCCTGTAATTTAGTGGACTACTCCTGCTACCTTTCTTGAATATTGGTGTGACTTGTGCAACTTTCCAGTCTTTGGGTACAAATCTTTCGTCGAGCGAACGGCTGTATATAATTGTTAAGAATGGAGCTAATGCATCAGCATATTCTGTAACGAACCTAACTGGTATACAGTCTGGACCAGAAGACTTGCTTTTATTAAGTGATTTCAGTTGCTTTACTACACCGAGAATACTTACTTGTAC
This sequence comes from Schistocerca gregaria, assembly GCF_023897955.1. Lineage (NCBI taxonomy): Eukaryota > Metazoa > Arthropoda > Insecta > Orthoptera > Acrididae > Schistocerca > Schistocerca gregaria. The sequence goes on from NC_064925.1 coordinate 543,319,062, forward strand.
GTTACTCAAGTTGGCAGCTGTTCTTGATTCGAATTCTCGAATTCTGGAATATTATTATCGTCTACTTTTGAGTAGGCATTTCGGAAGGCTGTGTTTAGTAAGTCTGCTTTGACAGTACTGTCTTCGATAGTATCTCCATTGCGCAGAGAAGGCATTGATTGTTTCTTGCCGCTACCATACTTCACATACGACCAGAGTTTCTTTGGATTTTCTGCCAGGTTTCGAGACAAAGTTTCGTTGTGGAAACTGTTATAAGCATCTCGCATTTTGCGTCTGTTTAAATTTGGCATATTTGTTTCGCTGTTTCTGCAACAGTGTTCTGACCCTTTTTGTGTATCCTTATCCCACTAGACAGCCACCCAGACTGCCTTTTACTGCTGTTACCCCTTTTAGAACGTTCTAATGGAAAGCAACTATCAAAGAGCATCAGAAATGTGGTAAGGAAAGCAATATATTTGTCATTTATGTTATTGGCACTATAAACATCCTGCCACTCTCGTTCCTTGACGAGGTTTAAAAAACTCTCTATTGCTGTAGGATTGACTTTCCTACATAGTTTGTAATTATATGTGACATTTGTTTGAGTGAAAAGGCCTTTTAGTGTTGAAATTTGTGCATCATGGTCTGAAAGTCCATCCACCATTTTACTAACAGAATGCCCATCTAGTAAATTACGAGTGCATAAAAATATTGCCTATGCCTGTGCTACTCTTCCCTGCACCCTAGCTGGAAAAAACACAGTCTGTATCAGATCATATGAATTTAGGAAATCTACCAACACCTTTTATCTTGCACCATCATATACAAAATTTATATTGAAGTCACCACATATAACTAATTTCTGGTACTTCCCATAAAGTGAATCAAGAAACCTCTCAAGCATGAGCAGTAATGCTCTGAAGTCAGAGTTAGGGGACCTAGAAACAACACCAATCAGGAGTTTAGTTTCACTAAATTCAACTGACTGTGCACAACATTCAAATAGCTGTTCAGTGGAGTGCCGTGATACGTCTATGGACTCAAATGGAATACTGTTTTTTTACATACATGGCCAATCTCCTACCCCGCAAGGAACTCCCTGAAAAACAGCCAGCTAATGTGTATCCTGGTAAGTGAAGCCACTGAATTGTCAGATTATTTAATGATATTATTTAAGTGGTGCTTCGATATACCAATAATTTCAGATTCAACATCTATAAGCAGTTCACTAACTTTATCTCTAATACCTCTTACATTTCGATGAAATATGCTAATTCTTTCTCTACTTGGAAACATGAGTCCCCTGAAGATGAGCCCTTAGTCAGAGGAACTTCCTTTAAGCAGATATACCTATTAGCTGATTTCAGTATAAAAAAGGTGCAGCTCTAACACCAACTACTATAGGAATTTTTTCATGAGTGCTCCCACCACCATAAACTGTCACCTCTAAGCTTTTCCAGCCTCCCCTTCCCATACTTATTGAGGTGCAAGCCACGCCTAGTGAAAATCGATATACTGACAGACTCAATTGGCACCACCGCAATGCTCCATGTTAACGCGCCTAACAGCCACATCAAGATGAGGCCGATCATGATGCTGAGACAGTTGCACGAAATGCGCATTAGTGCCACCAGTTTGAGTAGCTATCTTTACCAGATCACCACCTACATCATATTCATCGTCTCTACCAATACTGTTCCCTACCTGATACTCCTTCGTAAAATTCCTACATAATTCCCTTATTCTGTCAGTCACCTGAGCCAACCCCGTAATAGGCTTCACAATTATGGTGACCTGGTACTAACTCCCCAACACTTCTTGCAGCTGCTGGCCCACACCTCTACCGTGCGAACTACAAAGCAGGAGAATCTTGTTCTTTCTGTTAGATTTTGCAACTGACCTAGGCCTCCTAACTGCTGAGGACTGCTGCATGTTACCTACACCTACAGCTACACTACTCTCCGCTCCAATAAACTTTGTCAGTTGGTCAAATCTATTGCCCATACGCGAAGTATAGCTGTCTGAATACCTCCTCCTGCTGGCTCCTTCTGCCACCCTCCTCAACCTATCTAGTTTCTCCTATGCTTGTTGTAACTACACCTGGAGGGCACAGATCTCACGCTCCTGCTCCACTATGAACTTATTTCCACTACAGATTCTGCATTCCCAGGAGAGGATCTCATCAAAATAACCACTGGCTTCTCCACTGCATTCCGACCAATGAAAATACTTTGAACAAATCCCACACTGTAACCCGCTACTCACAAACATACGACAAAGCACACACTTCTCGCTAATGATAAAAATTTTCAGTTAGTGAAAAAACCGAGCGTTTTCGTTAACTAAGTTCAAACAAAATGGTTCAAATAGCTCTTTGTACTATGGGACTTAACTTCTGAGGTCATCAGGCCCCTAGAACCTAGAACTACGTAAACCTAACCAACCTAAGGACCTCACACACATCCATGCCCGAGGCAGGATTCGAACCTGCGACCGTAGCGGTCGCGCGGTTCCAGACTGAAGCTCCTAGAACTACTCGGCCTCTGCGGCCGTCTACCTAAGTTCAGTTACACCAATAGAACTATTTATAAAACTAACAATAGCGGTCTCGCAATTCTCTCTCTACTAAGAAAGCAACTACTTGTATTAATACTACTAAACCACAACTAATACCAACACCATCAAAACTACACGAAAATCATTAGCTAAAACCAAAATTTCAAGCGGTCACTGGAACATTCAACGAAGTTAAAACGCTGAATGAACATTTTACTGAGGTATTTCACTAGAAACAATAATAAATGTCAGCTGAAAACTAAAGCACGAAATTTATTAAACGACTTCAACGCGCAGAAGAAACTAAAAACACACTGTGAGTGAACATTTCCGAAAGTTTATTAAATCGTAATTTCGCCACAAACAGCACTAAACACCGCTGAAAACTATTAAATTTAATAACTGTATAACAGTGCACAAATGACTTTGTCAGCACTTAGCTTTACAACCGCTATAGCTGCAACTGCACGCCGCAAAATGTAAACACTTCTGATGGATGATTTTCATATATCAGTCTCAACCAATCTCGACATTTCAGTTATCCTCATTAACTCATATATTAATTTTCCATTTCAGTACATTGATAATGTTTAAAATCAGCGGAATGTCAGATTGACTTTGTATATAATTACCAGAATGTAATTCCCAGGTTCTCAGTTAAATTCCTGATATTTGTCTATAGCAGAATTAATTTACGTCTCATACGAGAGAATGTTCCATTATGGGCCTTTGTGTTATTCATTTAATACAGTCACTTGTTTGCAACGCAAACTGGTTAGCAAAGCAACAAGAAATTCATGAAGTGCGGGGTGCAAAGGTATCGGGTGGGCTACAACTCAGGTCATTTGAATGCTTCCTCGTTTGTCAGCGCTTTTCTCGTTTGAGGCTTGCTTCAACGGAGACTAAATGCTCTGTAGTGACAGTACTGAGCCGGCCGGTGTGGCCGAGCGGTTCTAGGCGCTTCAGTCTGGAACCGCGCGACCGCTACGGTCGCAGGTTCGAATCCTGCCTCGGGAATGGATGTGTGTGATGTCCTTAGGTTAGTTAGGCTTAAGTAGTTCTAAGTTCTAGGGGACTGATGACCTCAGAAGTTGAGTCCCATAGTGCTCAGAGCCATTTGAACCATTTGACAGTACTGAATTATAGTGAAATGAGAGTCCACAAGTTATGTATCTGCTTCTTCTGTACGTATTTGAGTGCAACATGATGGAGATCGAGCTGTGCACATCTTTTACTGGTGAACATCTGCGATATACCTTCCCGGAAAGGTGAAAAAGGAAAGCGGGTCCTATTTTATACATAGTTCGTACACGTAATGTGACCCACACTCGTTTTCTGCTGATGGTTGATATGTATATGAGTCATCTGACAAGAGTGACGAAGGTCTTGAAGCAAATCGCGCTTTTTTTTGCATTTCTCGATCGACATTGGGTCTGTTTGACACATTAAACGACCAATGTGAAAGTAGCACCTTCTGTCACCAGCAGGCCAGCAGTAAACCTGAATACCAATATTCGCTTGTAATTTTTGAGTCAGTCGTTTCCGAACAGGGAACCTGCCATACACTGATGCATTTGCCATTATTCATTAACTCTGTGAGTCTGCAGCACGATCACGGAAATACGCCACATAATACCAAACTTAGTTTTCGCATAACATCAGAGCCTGTAGTATACAAAAGTGTATGGAATCCTAAGCGAGGAAAATATTCTTCAGGAAATTAAGTAAGTGTACACCACAGTGTGAGATATTGGATCGTATAGAAGCAAGAGAGGAAGAGGGAGGGAGGGAGGGAGAGAGATAAAGACAGGGAGAGACAAAGAGAAGTTAGTAAAACTCACGTTAAAAGCACAAAATCCATCACTGTCAGTAAGTGCATATTCATTTAATACGATGCGCGGTAAGGCCCATATGTGACGGGTGAAAGAATGGTCTACACAGACGCAGAAGCGAACAGTGTGGGATCAGACCACTGTGTGGCTTTGCCCTGACAGTGACACAAGGTATCCCCGCCGTCAACAGCCTTTCCACGCTGTGTTCTCTGCGGAAACTCCGTGTGGCTGCTGGCACAGCCTGGCCGGGAAGGGCCGGGCACAAAGCTATTAACGAACTCCTGCTGCTCAACAGCGCAACTTTCCTAGAGGCGAGTGCAGCCTGGGAAAAGTTGTCGCACGCAGTTTACACGTAACACCACAGTATTGCACTACATCCGTGGCAACTCACTGGACCACAAAGCCGGTCTGTGTTACGATAAAAATTTCCCATCAAAGAACAAAAAGTGATCTGCCACTATCACATCAGAATTTTATGCCTTTCATTAATAAATGCCGAAAAAGTACAAAAAACAGATTCATCTTTGAATTTGCCAGCCTGTGGAACCTCACATCAAGGTCTATGAGTAATGCTGTGTGTACGAAATACCAGTTAGTGACATCTATGCCTACACTGTTAGCAGCCGCAGACTTGGCAATATATCAAACACTTTATTCCTTCCTAAACTAACAGAAAAGAGCTACATGACGCATGCCGTGCAAACTATGCCATCCTGTGTAACATTGCCGTGTTAAGTTACTTGCTTTTTTTTATTTGCGCAACACGAGTGGGTTCGGTAAATAGATCCCGGATAAACGAACTACAAAGCTAAAGCAGAGGAAGGAGGACATACGTCGTTGTATTACACTGAGGTGGCAAGTCATATTATAGGGACCGAGTGGTTCTAGGCGCTTCAGTCTGGATCGCTACGGTCGGAAGTTCGAATCCTGCCTCGGGCATGAATTTGTGTGATGTTCTTAGGTTAGTAAGGTTTAAGTAGTTCTATGTCCTAGGGGACTGATGACCTCAGAAGTTAAGTCCCATACTGCTCAGAGCCATTTGAACCAAATGATAGCAACGTGCACACCTACAGATAGTAGTAGTATCGCATACAGAAGTTATGAGTGGGCAGTGCGTCGGTGGGATTGTCATTTGTACTCAGGTGATTCACGTGAAACGGTGTCCGACGTGATTACGTCAGCGCGACGGGAATTAACAGATTTTGAAGGCACGGAACATTCTATATGGGATATGGTTAGGAAATTCCGAGATCCATAGTGTCAAAAGAGCGTCGAAAATACTAGATTTCAGTCATTACCCCGCACCACGGGAAATATACTGGCTGACACCCTTCACTTAACGATAGAGAGCAGCGGTGTTTGCGTAAAGTTGTCAGTACTAACAGACGAACAACACTGCGTGAAGTAGCTCCAGAAACCAATGTGGAACTTGTGACGGAAGTATCCGTTTGGACAGTGCAGTGAAATTTGGCGTTAATTGCTATGGCAGCAAACGATTTACGCGGGTGCCTTAACAAACAGCACGAAATGCAGGAAGATCTGCAGCGGATAGGCACGAGGTGCAGGGAGTGGCAACTGACCCTTAACATAGACAAATGTAATGTATTGCGAATACATAGAAAGAAGGATCCTTTATTCTATGATTATATGATAGCGGAACAAACACTGGTAGCAGTTACTTCTGTAAAATATCTGGGAGTATGCGCGCGGAACGATTTGAAGTGGAATGATCATATAAAATTAATTGTTGGTAAGGCGGGTACCAGGTTGAGATTCATTGGGAGAGTCCTTAGAAAATGTAGTCCATCAACAAAGGATGTGGCTTACAAAACACTCGTTCGGCCTATACCTGAGTATTGCTCATCAGTGTGGGGTCAGTACCAGATCGGGTTGACGGAGGAGATAGAGAAGATCCAAAGAAGAGCGGCGCGTTTCGTCACAGGGTTATTTGGTAACCGTGATAGCGTTGCGGAGATGTATAACAAACTCAAGTGGCATACTCTGCAAGAGAGGCGATCTGCATCTCGGTGTAGCTTGCTCGCCAGGTTTGGAGAGGGTGCGTTTCTGGATGAGGTATCGAATATATTGCTTCCCCCCTACTTATACCTCCCAAGGAGATCACGAATGTAAAATTAGAGAGATTAGAGCGCGCACGGAGGCTTTCAGACAGTCGTTCTTCCCGCGAACCATACTCGACTGGAACAGGAAAGGGAGGTAATGACAGTGGCACGTAGGGTGCCCTCCGCGACGCACCGTTGGGTGGCTTGCAGAGTATAAATGTAGATGTAGATGTAGACGTCGCCTGCAGTGCCTCCCCTGCGCTCTTGACCATATCGGTTGGACGACTGGAAAATTGTGGCCTGCTCGTATGAGTCCCGATTTCAAAGGACTGATGGAATGGTTCAACTGTGGCGCAGACCCCGCGAAGCCATGGACCCAACTTGTCAATGACGCGCTGTGCAAGGTGGTGGTGGCTCCAGAATATTGTGGGCTGCGTTTGTTCTGGTGTAACCACAAGCGCCGCAACGAAGATGAAGAACGCAAGAGAAGAGAGGGCGGTGGGACGACGTCGGCCAACAGCGCGCGCGCCACGACAGGAGCGGCACTTAGCCGACGTGAGTACAGGCGGCGTTCCTGCCAGCCTCGGCCGCACATTAGTGCGCAGGGTACTGGCACATGGCACAGGACGCTACAACAGCTGATCCACAAAACGTCTGTCAAACTTGCAGCAACTTTGTGTATACACTACTGGCCACGAAAATTGCTTCACCACGAAGATGAAGTGCTACAGACGCGAAATTTAACCGACAGGAAGAAGATGCTGTCATATGCAAATGATTAGCTTTCGAGAGCATTCACACAAGGTTGGCGCCGGTGGCGACACCTGCAACGTGCTGACATTAGGAAAGTTTACAACCGATTTCTCATACACGAATAGCAGTTGACCAGCGTTTCCTGGTGAAACGTTGTTGTGATGCCTCGTGTAAGGAGGAGAAATGCGTACCATCACGTTTCCGACTTTGATAAAGGTCGGATTGTAGCCTATCGCGCTTGCGGTTTATCGTATCGCGACATTGCTGCTCGCGTCAGGTCCATATCCAATGACTGCTAGCAGAATAAGAATCGGTGGGTTCAGAAGGGTAATAAGGAACGCCGTGCTGGATTCCATCGGCCTCGTATCAGTAGCAGTCGAGATGACAGGCGTCTTATCCGCATGGCTGTAACGGATCGTGCAGCCACGTCTCGATCCCTGAGTCAACAGATGGGGACGTTTGCAAGACAACAACCATCTTCACGAACAGTTCGACGACGTTTGCAGCAGCAAGGACTATCAGCTCGGAGACCACCTCTGCGGTTACCCTTGACGCTGCATCACAGACTCAACGACGAACCTGGGTGCACGAGTGGCAAAACGTCATTTTTTCAGATGAATCCAGGTTCTGTTTACAGCATCATGCTGGTCGCATCCGTCTTTGGCGACATCGGGGTGAACACACATTGGAAGGGTGTGTTCGTCACCGCCATACTGGCGTATCACCCCACGTGGTGGTATGGGGTGCCATTAGTTACACGTTTCGGTCACCTCTTGTTCGCAATGACGGCACTTTGAACAGTGGACGTTACATTTCAGATGTGTTACCACCCGTGGCTCTACCCTTCATTCGATCCCTGCGAAACCCTACATTTCAGCAGGATAATGCACGACCGCATGTCCGCAGGTCCTGTACGAGTCTTTCTGGATACAGAAAATGTTCGACTGCTGCCCTGGCCACACATTTTCCAGATCTGTCACCAACTGAAAACGTCTGGTCAATGGTGTCCGAGCAACTGGCTCGTCAGAATACGCCAGTCACCACTCTTGATGAACTGTGGTATCGTGTTGAAGCTGCATAGGCAGCTGTACCTGTACACGCCATCCAAGCTCTGTTCGACTCAATGCCCAATGCCTTTCAAAAAATGGTTCAAATTGCTCTGAGCACTATGGGACTTAATGTCTGAGGTCACCAGTCCTCTAGAACTTAGAACTACTGTAACCTAACTAACCCTAACGACATCACAGACGTCCATGCCCGAGGCAGGATTGGAACCTAAAAGCGTAGCGGTCGCGCGGTTCCAGACTGTAGCGCCTAGAACCCCTCGGCCACTCCGGCTGGTGCTTGAATTGTTGTATAGCATTCCGACAATGCAGCATCTCATAGGCACCCCATACGAGACGAGTGGGCAGGACACCACAGTGTTTACATGGATTAAACTGGGTCCAATAATCCAATTAGATCGTTCATTGACTGGAAATGTTCGGCTAATTGAAGACCGTTTGAAGCCATTCATGGACTTTATGTTCTCAAACAAGGATGTCATGTCGCCCGGCCGCAATTGATCAAGAATGGTTTGATAGAACGTTCCGGACAATTCCAGCCAATTATTTAGCCACCTATGTCGCCCGACATAAATCCAATCAGACATTCATGGGACATAATCGAGAGATCAGTTCGTGCTCAAACTCCTGCACCCGCAACACTTCCGCAATTACGAACGGCTATAGAGCCAGCGTGGGTCAATGTTTCTGCAGGGGACTTCAATGACTTGAAGGGTCCACGCCCCGTCAAGTTGCTGCGCTACGTGAAGTAAAAGGAGAACAGAGACAATATTAAGAGGTACCCCATGACTTCTGTCACCTCAGTGTTACATGTATTGTTCCTGTGGATACAAGCTCATCTAACAAAGTATTACTGACTTCCTTAAATGATCATAATGCTTGATGTTATTCGTGTTTATGATAGCAAAATTTAATCGGTGAATTAGAAAAAAATCTGCTGATCAGAAATGGAAATCGCTGGTACGTCAGTTATACTACGAGAGCGTGTTGAAAAGTAATGCTCCCAAATTATTAATGTGCAAACTCTTAAAGTTTTTCAAACAAAACAAACTTCATTAACATTCTGCATATGTATTCTTCGTGTCAATATATTTATTTCTCAACTTAGTTTTCCCGGCGATGAAAACATTATCTCAACGAGAGACCAGTTTGTTGGTACCGTCACTGTACAATGTTTGACTTTATCGACGGAGCCACAAGCCCACTTCTGCTTGCACAGCTTCACCACTATCAAAATGAAGTACTAGAAAGCGTTCTGCAAGTTTTGGAAACAGAAGAACGTCGGATGTGGCCAAGCTGGGACTGTATGGAGGATGATCGGTGACAGCGAATCCAACGTGTCGGATTGTTGCAGATGTTGCAGCATCTGTCTGTGGTCTGACATCGTCGTGCTGAAGGAGGAGGTGTTCCGTGTGTGGACGGCCACTTCCAATTCGAAACTGTTTCCCAAGCACCGACATACTCGTTGTTACATTACACGCCACAATTCGGAGCCCTCAAGCGGCAGAGCGCTGCAGATATGTAGACATGATGAATAAAAGTGTAGAATGTTGATAACGGTTTTTTATTTAAAAAGGTTCAAAAGTTTTCACATAAAAAATTCTGAGGCTTTACTTTCCAGCCGGTCGGGGTGGCCGATCGGTTCTAGGCGCTGCAGTCTGGAACCGCGCGACCGCTACTGTCGCAGATTGGAATTCTGCCTCGGGCATGTATGTGTGTGCTGTCCTTAGCTTAGTTAGTTTTAAGTAGTTCTAAGTTCTACGGGACTGATGACCTCAGAAGTTAAGTTCCATAGTGCTCACAGCCATTTGAACCATTTTACTTTCCACCATGCCCTCGTAGAAGTGTTACCTGGTGACCATGTGGGGTTTAACACCTAGCGTAAATAGTGCAGTGGAATGGTGTGTGTGTGTGCGTGTGTGTGTGTTTGTGTTGGCGCCATTCTGTTGTATGAATCAGCGCAGCAGGATTGCCCCGCGGAGTGGCCACGCGGTTTGAGGAACCATGTCACGGACTGCGCGCCCCCACCCGCCGGAGGTTCGAGTCCTTCCTCTGGCATGTGTATGTATGTGTTGTTCTTAGCATAAGTTAGTTTAAGTAGTGTGGAAGTCAATGGACCGATGACCTCAGCAGTTTGGTCCTTTAGGAATTCACAAACATTTGAACATTTTTCGCAGTTGTATTGGTCTACATGGAGATGTGACAGGTTGACAGAAATAAAATTTAGTGTGTCGACGTTTTGAAATGATGCACAGTATCTGAGTATGGGTGATTTTATATATGGAGACGCGCAGTACTTCAGATTAAAGGGGAGGTGAAGACGATTGTGCTGATATGCTGATATGCTCCGTGATGAATGTGTGGGGGATGTTATAGCGCTGAGAAGATGTGTATAACTAAAATTTAATAAATGATAAATTAATTAATAATTTTGGTGATATCAAAGACATTGACCTATCAAATTGTACCGCTCTTCAATGTGTATCGACTGACCTGCTCAAATGCATCGTAACGTCATAAATTAGTTCATAACAATTTTATAATTGAACTTTTAATTAAAATCACTGTATTATTTAATCGAACACATCTACACAATTAACATGACGGTATGTATTGGTAGAGATGATTACATCCCACATACAATACTTAATTTTTAAGATTTCAGTTTTCAATTATCTTTCTTAATTAATTATTTATGAATTCGCATCGCTTTGCCCATAACCCATAAACTAATTCCATCGTGCCATATTAGTTTGTCTTGTAACAAACACGAAGTGTCCGGCCGCGGTGGTCGTGCGGTTCTAGCGCTGCATTCCGGAACCGCGGGACTGCTACGGTCGCAGGTTCGAATCCTGCCTCGGACATGGATGTGTGTGATGTACTTAGGTTAGTTAGGTTTAAGTAGTTCTAAGTTCTAGGGGACTGATGACCTAAGCTGTGAAGTCCCATAGTGCTCAGAGCCATTTGAACCAAACACGAAGTGGTTTTGAGCACATAAACAAAAACTCATAATTGTTTAATATTAGTTTTTGGGGAAGCTACTGCACATACTGTAAAGCGTAATATATCGGTTTTGTTAAGATTGTTAGCATGAATCAGAAGATGCATCCGATATCTGATAAAATTTATATGTAGAAGTTCTCAATTAGGATGTTGATAGCTTGAAATCTTATGTTACAGAATCCAGTACGTTGTCTTCGACAGCGACTGTTCATCAGATACAAGAGTATTGTCAAGAGTGCCACACGGAAGTGAGATAGCACCGCTGTAATTCTCTGTACACGTTGGACATTAATAAAACCGACAAACTGCAGGGACGGATTCATGATTGGAAATGGAGGAAAAAAAGGTCCCATCAACATGTGTTCGGAAATCCGTCGTTGCCACAGTAGATGGTGCTGACGAATGACATACACTCTGACCACGTACTGTATGTTTCTTGTGGGTTGCAGGCAGTGTTATTGAGCTTACTGTAAGCAGCAGAGTGGTCCGATATTCACGTCAGGAACAAGCTGAAATCGTGTTTGTGTACCACCAAGCTGATGAAAACAGTCGAGAGGCAGCACAGCTGTACCAAAACAAGTACCCTCACAGATACCAACCACATCAAACAACATTTCAAGCCATTTTTGGGCGTCCGTGTGATAATGAGTGTTTTCAGACAGATGAACGCGCAAGGAAGCGACGGACTGTGCGCACACTAATTTCGATGGCCGGGTTCAACAGGATATTAAGACGAACAGCCGCGGTGGCCGAGCGGTTCTAGGCGCTTGAGTCAAGAACCGTGCGACTGCTACGGTCGCAGGTTCGAATCCTGCCTCGGGCATGGATGTGTGTGATGTCCTTAGGTTAGTTGGGTTTAAATAGTTCTAAGTTCTAAGGGACATCAATTAAGTCCCATAGCGCTCAGAGCCATTTGAACCATTTCTAGGCAAGTGGCACGCCAGCATGGCGTAAGCCAAAGAACTACGATATGACGTGTGAACGCGTGCATTGTATCCCATGGAAGACACTTTGAGCAACTGTTGTGACACGGATGCGATGCAGCTATGTACATCTACATCTACTCTGCCATTCACAATAAAGTGCCTGGAAGGTGCTCTGTTCTGGGACGATTTGTTGTCGTTGGACGCACACTGTCCACTTCCGGACATGTGTTCAAAGGACCTTTTTTACCCTTAATTTCCAGTCAGGAATACGTCCCTGCAGTTTGTCGGTTTTATTAAAACCCTTATAAATATACGACCCGACGGAGGGGGTGAGCTGCAATGTGCTCCTTTTCGCTGATAATGCTGTATTGTAAGGGAAGGCGCAGTCGTTGAGTGACTGTAGAAAGATACGCGTTGACTTACACAAAGTTTCTGGTTGGTCTGATGAACGGTAGTTAGCTCTGAAAGTAGAAAAATGTAAGTTAATAGTGATGAGTACGAGAAACACTCCCATAATATTCGTATACAGCATTTTTATTGAGTTATTTGACGCAGTCAGACTGATTAAATGTCTAGGCTTGAGGTTGCACAGCGATATCAAATGGAACGAACATGTGAGGGAAGGCGAACGGTCGACGTCTTCTTTCTTTGGAGAATTTTTGAAGTGTGGTTCACCTGTGAAATCGCTTGTAAAAATATAGTGCGACCCAACCTTGAGAACTGTTCGAGTGTCTGGGACGCCGACCAGGTCTGATTTAGGGAAGACATCGAAGCCGTTCACAGGCGGGCTGCTAGATTTGTAAACGATAGGTCCGGTTAATATGCAAGTACTACGGAAATGCTCAATGATCACAAATGGGAATCCACGAAGGGCAGGAAACTTTGTTCTCGAAGGAGCACTGCTGAGAAAATATAGAGAACCGGCATAGGAAGCTGACTGCTGAACGATTCTGGGTCCAGCAACGTACATTTCTCGTAAGGACCACGAATCCAAGACAAGGGAACTTAGGGCGCGTACGAAGGCATACAGACAGTCGTTTTCCCTCGCCCTGTTTCCAACTGTAACAGGAAAGGAAATAACTAGTAGTGGTACAAGGTACCCTCCGCCATGCACTACACGGTAACTTTCGAAGTGTGTGTAGGAGTCATTAAGTGACGTAGATGCATCGATTTTCTGTGGAGGGGGTAGCAGTGTCCATGAAACCGCAGTGGTCATCTCGCTTGTTCGCTCAGTTTGGGTCTGAGTCCAAGAGGCTATAATTGTCTGAGGTGAGATCCAGCTGCAGGCCTTCTTCGTGCCGCTAGTTGTGACGCTCTAAAATATTTCACGCGAGGTCAATACGATTTGGAGATTTTCTTCAGTGGTCAGGACTCTGTTTATTTCTGCCAATTGTTCAGCAGTTATTTTAGCTTGTAAAGCTGATTTAGGCTCTGAATTAGTTGCACAAGTAAGTTGTAGCCTATTTTGCCATTAGGAGCTTTGATTATGTCTCGTTACTGCTTGGCACTTAGAACTGACACGTGCGGTGTCAATTATGCTTTTACTCATTTGAACTAGAGCAGAGTCTGATTTCGTTAAATATTAGCAGTGAATAGTGCTTGTGTTTTCCACCAGTTTTGTGTATTTTATTTTTTGGATAGTGTGTTTGCTAACCACTGCATTGGAGGCACGAACTAAGTTCATTCCTCTTAATTTTGTAGTAGATTATCACCAGCCTACGAATACTTCCGTGATTTATCAACAGTTGTGAGTTGCAAACAATTGTAGATGGGGTACATTATTTTGTATGCCTGCACCTGCAAACAACATTATTTTGCTTTTCTCATTAATACACAGAGCGAGTTCTATAATTTATTTTTATTTAAAAAGCGACAATTACTGAGAGAGAACCAATCATCCCCATAGCTTTCTTTTTTGTCTCTCTTGTCATCAGTCTTTCAACTGGTTTGATGAGGCCGACCACGAATTCCTCTCCCGTGCCAACCTTTTTATCTCAATCTATACCCTCATTTAGTTGCTCGATGTATTCCAATCTCTGTCTTCCTCTACAGTTTTTAACCTCTCAGCTCCCTGTAGTACCATGGAAGTTATTCCCGGATGTCTTAACAAATGCCCTGTCATCCTGTCACTTCTTCTTGTCAGTATTTTTCACATGTTCTTTCTTCGCCGACTCGTGGAGAAGCTCATCAGTCCACCAAAATTTTAACATTATTCTATATCTTATGTAATAAATACAGTCTTGATCGCATTAAAGTTGTTAATTTTTAGTTTTAAATGACCGCTTTTAATCTTCTAGAGCAACATCGTCAAACTACATCCTTAATGACAGTAGGAACCGCTGGCGTGGAGCAGGTCCGTCTGTGCCGGCTTGGAGACCACTGTTCGACAGCATTTCTTCCTCAAATCAAGATATATGTTTGATACTAGCACATTTCTCTTGGTGAAAAATGCCCTTTTTGCCTGAGCTAGTCTGTTTTATATATCCTCCCTGCGCCCTCTGTTATGGGTTATTTTGCTGCCTAGCTAGCAGAATACCTTAAATTCGTCTACTTCGTGATCACCATTTTTGATGTTCCGTTTCTCGCTATTCTCATTTCTGCTACTTATAATCACTTGCGTTATTTACTCTCAGTTCATATTCTGTACTCATTATACTCTCCATTCCATTCAACATATCCTGTAGTTCTTCACTTTCACTGATGATAGCAATGACATCAGCAAATCTCATCACTGATATCCTTTCACCTTGAATTTTAACCCCACTCTTGAATCTTCCTTTTATTTAAAAAAAATGGTTAAATGGCTCTAAGCACTATGGTACTTAACATCTGAGGCCATCTGTCCCCTAGAACGTAGAACTACTTAAACCTAACTAACCTAAGGACATCACACACATCCATGCCCGAGGCAGGATTCGAACCTGCGACCGTAGCAGCAGCGCGGTTCCGGACTGAAGCGCCTAGAACCGCTCGGCCACTACGGCCACCCCTTTATTTCCATCATGGCTTCTTAGATCTACAGCTTGAACAGTAGAGGCGAAAGATTACATCCCTCTCCTACACCCATTTTAATCCCAACAGTTCGTAGTTGGTCTTCCCCTCTTGTTGTTCCCTCTTCTTCTCGTACGTATTTGTAGACCACCTGTCTTTCCTTACAGCTTACACAAGTTTTTTGCAGAATTTCGAACACCTTACCCAATTTTATAACGTCTAAAGCTTTTTCCATGTGGACAAATCCTATGTATTTATCTTGATTTTTCTTAAGTCTTGCTTCCGTTATTAACCGCAACGTCAGAACCGCCACTGTGGTCCTTTACCTTTTCTAAAGCCAAAATAATCGTCAGGTGTCTTTTCCATTCTTCTGTCTATTATTCTTGCCAACAACTTGGATGCATGAGCTGTTAAGCTGATTGCGCTATAATTCTCGCACTTTTCGGCTCTTGCTATCCTTAGAAGTACGTTGTTGTTGTCGTGGTCTTCAGTACAGAGGCTAGTTTGATGCATCTCTCCATGCTAATCTAACCTTTGCAAGCTTCTACACCTCCAAGTACCTGCTGCAACTTACATCCTTCTAAATCTGCTTAGTGTATTCATCTCTTGGTCTCCCTCTACGATTTTAACCCTCCATGCTGCCCTCCAGTACTAAATTCGTGATCCCTTCATGCCTCAGAACATGTCCTACCAATCTATCACTTCTTATAGTCGAGTTGTGACACATACTCCTCTTCTCCCCAATTCTATTCAATATCTCCTCATTAGTTACGTGATCTACCCATCTAATTTTCAGCATTCTTCTGTAGCACCACATTTCGAAAGCTTCTATTCTCTTCTTGTCTAAACTATTTCTCGCCCATGTTTCACTTCCATACGTGGCTACACTCCATACAAATACTTTCAGAAACGACTTCCTGACACTTAAATCTATACTCCATGTTAACAAATTTCACTTCTTCAGAAACGCTTTCAACCATTGCCAGTCTACATTTCATATCCTCTCTACTTCGACCATCATCAGTTATTTTACTTCCTAAATAGCAAAACTCCTTTACTACTTTAAGTGTCTCATTTCCTAATCTAATTCCCTCAGCATCACCCGACTTAATTCGACTACATTCCATGATCCTCGATTTGCATTTGTTGATGTTCACCTTATATCCTCCTTTCAAGACACTGTCCGCTCCGTTCACCAGCTCTTCCAGGTCCTTTGCTAATTACAATGTCATTGGCGAACCTCAAACTTTTTATTTCTTCTCCATGGATTTTAATTCCTACTCCAAATTTTTCTTCTATTTCCTTTACTGCTTCCTCAATATACAGATAGCATAACATCAGGGATAGGATACCACTTCTTCCCTTTCATGCCCCTCGACTTTTATAACTACCATCTGGTTTCTTTACAAATTGTAAATAGCTTTTGCTCCCTGTATTTGATCTCTGCCAACTTCAGAATTTGAAAGAGCGTATTCCAGTCAACATTGTGGAAAGCTTTCTCTGCGTCTACATATCCCAGAAACGTAGGTTATCCTTCAGTATTGCCTCACCTGTTCCAACATTTCTACGTAATCTATACTGATCTTCCTCAAGGTCGGCTTCTGCCAGTTTTTTCCATTCGTCTGTAAAGAATTCGTGTTAGTATTTTGCATCCGTGACTTATTAAACTGATAGTTCGGTAATTTTCACAAGTGTCAGCACATGCTGTCTTTGGGGTTGAATTATAGGTTCAAATGGCTCTGAGCACTATGGGCCTTAACGTCTGAGGTCACCAGTCCCCTAGAACCCTAGAACGTAGAGCTACTTAAACCTAACCAACCTAAGGACGCCACACACATCTATGTCCAAGGCAGGATTCGAACCTGCGACCGTAGCGGTCGCTCGGTTCCAGACTGTAGCGCCTAGAACCGCTCGGCCACCCTGCCAGGCTTGGAATTATTATATTCTTCTTAAAGTCTGAGGGTATTTCGCTTGTCTCATACATCTTGCTCAGCAGATGATAGAGTTTTGTCATAGCTGGCTCTCCCAAGGCTATCAGTAGTTCTAATGGAATGTTGTCTACCCCCGGAGCCTTGTTGCGACTTAGGACTTTCAGTGTTCTGTCAAATTCTTTACGCTGTACCATATCTCCCATTTCATCTTCATCTATGTCCTCTTTCATCTCCATAACATTGTCATCAACTACGTCACCCTTGTATAGACCCTCTATATACACCTTCCACCTTACTGCATTCCCTTCTTTTGTTAGAATTGGTTTTCTATCTGAGCTCTTGATATTCATACAAGTGGTTCTCTTTTCTCCAAAGGTCTCTTTAATTTTCCTGTAGGCAGTATCTAGACTCCTGGAAATTGAAATAAGAACACCGTGAATTCATTGTCCCAGGAAGGGAAAAATATATTGATATGTTCCTGGGGTCAGATACATCACATGATCACACTGACAGAACCACAGGCACATAGACACAGGCAACAGACCATGCACAATGTCGGCACTAGTACAGTGTATATCCACCTTTCGCAGCAATGCAGGCTGCTATTCTCCCATGGAGACGATCGTACAGATGCTGGATGTAGTCCTGTGGAACGGCTTGCCATGCCATTTCCACCTGGCGCCTCAGTTGGACCAGCGTTCGTACTGGACGTGCAGACCGCGTGAGACGACGCTTCATACAATCCCAAACATGCTCAATGGGGGACAGATCCGGAGATCTTGCTGGCCAGGGTAGTTGACTTACACCTTCTAGAGCACGTTGGGTGGCACGGGATACATGCGGACGTGCATTGTCCTGTTGGAACAGCAAGTTCCCTTGCCGGTCTAGGAATGGTAGAACGATGGGTTCGATGACGGTTTGGATGTACCGTGCACTATTCAGTGTCCCCTCGACGATCACCAGAGGTGTACGGCCAGTGTAGGAGATCGCTCCCCACACCATGATGCCGGGTGTTGGCCCTGTGTGCCTCGGTCGTATGCAGTCCTGATTGTGGCGCTCACCTGCACGGCGCCAAACATGCATACGACTATCATTGGCACCAAGGCAGAAGCGACTCTCATCGCTGAAGACGACACGTCTCCATTCGTCCCTCCATTCACGCCTGTCGCGACACCACTGGAGGCGGGCTGCACGATGTTGGGGCGTGAGCGGAAGACGGCCTAACGGTATGCGGGACCGTAGCCCAGCTTCATGGAGACGGTTGCGAATGGTCCTCGCCGATACCCCAGGAGCAACAGTGTCCCTAATTTGCTGGGAAGTGGCGGTGCGGTCCCCTACGGCACTGCGTAGGATCCTACGGTCTTGGCGTGCATCCGTGCGTCGCTGCGGTCCGGTCCCAGGTCGACGGGCACGTGCACCTTCCGCCCACCACTAGCGACAACATCGATGTACTGTGGAGACCTCACGCCCCACGTGTTGAGCAATTCGGCGGTACGTCCACCCGGCCTCCCGCATGCCCACTATACGCCCTCGCTCAAAGTCCGTCAACTGCACATACGGTTCACGTCCACGCTGTCGCGGCATGCTACCAGTGTTAAAGACTGCGATGGAGCTCCGTATGCCACGGGAAACTGGCTGACACTGACGGCGGCGGTGCACAAATGCTGCGCAGCTAGCGCCATTCGACGGCCAACACCGCGGTACCTGGTGTGTCCGCTGTGCCGTGCGTGTGATCATTGCTTGTACAGTCCTCTCGCAGTGTCCGGAGCAAGTATGGTGGGTCTGACACACCGGTGTCAATGTGTTCTTTTTTCCATTTCCAGGAGTGTATCTTACCCCTAGTGAGATAAGCCTCTTCATCCTTACATTTGTCCTCTAGCCATCCCTGCTAAGCCATTTTGCACTGCCTGTCGATCTTATTTTTGAGACGTTTGTATTCCTTTTTGCCTGCTTCGTTTACTGCATTTTTATATTTTCTTCTTTCATCAATTAAATTCAATATTTCTTCTGTTACCCAAGGGTTTCTACTAGCCCTCGTCTTGATCCTCTGCTGCCTTCACTGCATCATCCCTCAGAGCTACCCATTCTTCTTCTACTGTATTTCTTTCCCCCATTCCGGCGAATTATTCCCTTATGCTCTCCCTGAATGTACAACCTCTAGTTTAGTCAGTTTATCCAGAATATATCTCCTTAAAGTCCCACATTTTTGCGGTTTCCTCAGTTTTAATCTACAGTTCATAACCAGTAGATTGTGGTCAGAGTCCACATCTGCCCCTGGAAATGTCTCTCAGCTTAAAACCTGGTTTCTAAATCTCTGTCTTACCATCATATAATCTATCTGAAATCTTCCAGTGTCTCCAGGCCTCTTCCACGTATACAACCTTCTTTCATGATTCTTAAACCAAGTGTTAACTATGATTAAGTTATGCTCTGCGCAAAATTCTACCAGGCGGCTTCCTCTTTCATTTCTTAGCCCCATTCCATATTCACCTACTACGTTTCCTTCTCTCCCTTTTCCCACTCTTGAATTTCAGTCACCCATGACTATTAAATTTTCATCTCCCTTCACTACCTGAATAATTTCCTTTATCTCACCATACATTTCATCAATTTCTTCGTCATCTGCAAAGGTAGTTGGCATATAAACTTGTAGTACTGTAGTAGGCGTGGGCTTCGTGTCTATCTTGCCCACAATAATGAGTTTAGTATGCTGTTTGTAGTAGCTTACTCTTACTCCTATTTTTTTAAATTTATTATTAAACCTACTCCTCCATTACCCCTATTTGATTTTGTATTTATAACCCTGTATTCACCTGACCAAAAGTCTTGTTCCTCCTGCCACCGAACGTCACTAATTCCCACTATATCTAACTTTAACCTATCCATTTCCCTTTTTAAATTTTCTAACCTACCTGCCCGATTAAGGGATCTGACATTCCGCGCTCCGATCCGCAGAACGCCAGTTTTCTTTCTCCTGATAACGACATCCTCGTGAGTGGTCCCCGCTCGGAGATCCGAATGGGGGACTATTTTACCTCCAGAATATTGTACCCAAGAGGACGCCATCATCATTTCACCATATAGTAAAGCTGCGTGCCCTCGGGAAAAATTACGGCTGTAGTTTCCCCTTGCTTTCAGCCGTTTGCAGTACCAGCACAACAAGTCCGTTTTGGTTAAGGTTACAAAGCCAGATAAGCCAATGGTCCAGACTGTTGCCCCTGCAACTGCTGAAATGGCTACTGGCCCTCTTCAGGAACCACACAACTGTCTGACCTCTCAACAGATACCCCTCCGTAGTGGTTGCACCAACGGTACGGCTATTTGTATCGCTGGGTTCATGGTTCAATGGTTCATGGGGGGGAGGAGGGGGGTAGAAGTGGGTAGATGATGTTTTTCCAAAAGTCTGATGGTAGATCGCCAGACTCATTCATTCTACACACCAACATGAATAAAGATTTTAACTCTTCCAAAGCTCTTTTAAATTCTGTTTCTAATAGTGGATTCCCTATGTCTTCGCTAGCGACAACTGTTTTTTTTTTCTTCTGTCACGTCATCGGACTAGTCGTTCACTTTATACAGGCCTGTAGCAGACAACTAGATGCCCCTCCAGTAGTTCAGAACATTTTACAGTCGCAAAGTGCCCAAGACCACACCGTGAATAATGTTGCTCGGGGTGGTGGTGCATCAACGCGGACCGTTGAATATCACTAACAAAATGGTGCACCACTCGATGCCATGTTACATGCCAAGAGTGGCCGAGAAGGACCGATGCCAAATGTTCCACCTTGTCTGTGACACTGGTCAGTGTCCAACCTAACTGTAATTGCTGCAGTCAGTGAAAGCAGGCACATCGCAACCAATTTTCGTGAGAACATTGAGGAGATAGCTGCACGCGATGGACATTTGGAGGCGGTTACCTCGTAGGAGGTGATCACTCACAATGTCACATTAAACCATACGTCGTCAGTGGGCAGAACAACTTCGGGGCTGAACATTAACTGACTGCAGACAGATTTGAGGTTGCCACTATTTAAGTAATGGAAGGCGCTGACAGTACCGAAAGCCCGATGAAGTGTTCAGCTTTTAGTGTTTGGATGGTACAGTTCATTCCGGAGGCGATGCTGTAATGTTTTGGGGTGGTTTTCGTACCTCGAAATGTCTCTTTCAGGTTGTCGTGAATATGAACCAGGCTGCTTATTTCAACATTGGCGGTTTCTTCTATGTCTTCGTGAGTAAGCTGTGGGCCCTCCCATATACTGATATGAGAACAGCGTTGTCCACATATTGTATCCTAGTAAGACGAGCATTCAGTCACCCTACTGTACGTCGAATGTGTGGCTAAATTACTCCACCTTTATCCCACAGAATACGTATGCGCCTCTATGGAACAGCAAGTTATGAGGTCTACGAGATCTAACCATCAATGAGTGTCTTCAGCTCGATACGGCGTACCTGAAGAAACTTGTAGACTTGCTTCGTCGACGAACTAAGGTCGTTATCGAGGATAAAGTCGGTGTTAAGTGTCGTATCGTCAGGTTGCTAATTTTTTGTCCCATGTGCTTATTAATTGTGATAGAATTCTTTACAGACGAATGGAAAAACTGGTAGTAGCTGACCTCGGGGAAGATCAGTTTGGATTCCGTAGAAATGTTGGAACACGTGAGGCAACACTGACCCTACGACTTATCTTAGAAGAAAGATTAAGGAAAGGCAAACCTACATCTTTAGCATTTCTAGACTTAAAGAAAGCTTTTGACAATGTTCACTGGAATACTCTCTTTCAAATTCTAAAGGTGGCAGGGGTAAAGTACAGGGAGCGGAAGGCTATTTACAATATGTACAGAAAGCAGATGGCAGTAATAAGAGTCGAGGGGCATGAAAGGGAAGCAGTGGTTGGGAAGGGAGTGACACAGGGTTGTAGCCTCTCCCCGATATTATTCAATCTGTATATTGAGCAAGCAGTAAAGGAAACAAAAGAAAAATTCGGAGTAGGTATTAAAATCCATGGAGAAGAAATAAAAACTCTGAAGTTCGCCGATGACTCTGTAATTCTGTCAGAGACAGCAAAGGACCTAGAATATCAGTTGAACGGAATAGAAAGTGTCTTGAAAGGTGGATATAAGATGAACATCAACAAAAGCAAAACGAGGATAATGGAATGTAGTACAATTAAGTCGGGTGATGCTGAGGGAATTAGATTAGGAAATGAGGCACTTAAAGTAGTAATCGACTTTTGCTATTTGTGGAGCAAAATAACTGATGATGGTCGAAGTAGAGAGGATGTAAAATGTAGACTGGTAATGGCAAGGAAAGCGTTTCTGAAGAAGAGAAATTTGCTAACATTGAGTATAGATATAAGTGTCAGGAAGTCGTTTCTGAAAGTATTTGTATGAAGTGTAGACATGTATGGAAGTGAAACGTGGACGATAAATAGTTTGGACAAGAAGAGAATAGAAGCTTTCGAAATGTGGTGCTACAGAAGAATGCTGAAGATTAGATGGGTAGATCACATAACTAATGAGGAGGTATTGAATAGAATTGGGGAGAAGAGGAGTTTGTGGCCCAACTTGACTAGAAGAAGGGATTTGTTGGTAGGACATGTTCTGAGGCATTAAGGGATAACCAATTTAGTACTGGAGGGCAGTGTGGAGGGTAAAAATCGTAGCGGGAGACCAAGAGATGAATACACTAAGCACATTCAGAAGAATGTAGGCTGCAGTAGGTACTGGGAGATGAAGAAGCTTCCACAAGATAGAGTAGCATGGAGAGCTGCATCAAACTAGTCTCAGGACTGAAGACCACAACAACAACAATGTATACGATATTGACGAGGTTGGCTATGGAATGTTTTGAAAGCTAAATTAAAACAAAAGAACAACTGACCACTCATCATTGTGTGGAAACAACAATATACACAGAGACAGAAAATTGCCTACATGACCTGATTGGAGGACAAACTGAACAAAAGTTAGTCTACATTTCTAGCAGTTTTCAACAATGTAAGGTCAGTAAGATTTTTCACAATCCTTATTACTGAAGCTAAATTATAGAGACAAACGAATAATTTTCTTTTTTAAAAGAAATGGGAGGGATGTGTGAAAGATCAAGAATGGCCACTTCGCGTTAAGAAGTACATATTGGAAAGTCGCAACTGATGATTTAATGTTAATTGCATATGCTTCTGCACCTTACGGCGACACAAAGGACAAGCACATATAATTAACTACAAATGTCACATCCTCTTTCTTGTAATTTTAGTTGCTTCACCTAATTCGATTTCTATAATTTTATACTTTTATATGTTTCACAGTTTTATACTTCCAGTGTTTTACACTTTTAATATTTTTTAAGACATTTAAATTAATTTCAGTTAGTTCATATAAATCCACTCTTATAATTTTTATCTTTTATAGTTTTATACTTCCATTATTACACTCTTCAAATTTTAAAGTTAGTTTTTAGATTTTTTTTCTTTTTATAATTTAAACGTGAGCCTATCTTTATTACTTTAGTATTTTACCGTATGAAAATCCATTATGCTAATGTCATCCTTCCCACTCCCTCTCCCTGTCTTCTCTCACCTAACCCAGTCCCTCTCACTCCAATTTTTCTACGCTACCCCCCTCCTACCACTCCCCACTCCATACATCAGTTACCTACTTAAGCCACAGACCATAGTTGCATACCACAGTATTTTGTTGTGAAGTGTCCGCATTGACACGGCGGGGTGGTTTTGCGACTTCACGGGCTAAATTCAGCAGTTAATTACGAAATTTCTCTACTCAATGTAAAATAATAGGAAGTAAAGACTTAATTTCTTACTTTGTTTTTTAAAATCTGAAAATGATATATCGTGATCGATACTAGTCATACTGAAAAACGAATTGTGCAACTGACGCAGAAATATAAATGATATAACTTTTTTAAGCATCAGCAATGTTACTGAATTCTCTCGTGAAGTATATGTCGGCTATAGTCCTCATATTACATTGTCGTCAAAGTGATCCAACGGGTTCCTGGTTACTGGATTAGATGTCTCTGGTACGGTTGTAATTTGGCCTGTACATATATTTTATAACCTGTATACTTTGTGTTTATAACCTATCCATCTAATAATTGTATATTATTAAAGTATTTCATATTTTTATTCCTAACGCAATGAAATCATGCACTAGGGTAATTCTTTCTTCTCTTTATCTTTCGTCCGTCTGCAGGATTCGTTGATACTGTCCATGGCAGTCGAAATCAGTTGATAGCATAAGTAATATCGCCTTTTACTGAATAAATAAAGTCTACTAAAGGAGAAAGACGTCACTTGGTATATGGAATTATTAACAAGACACAACTTCCCCTAGAGCAATTTCCACCTCCTATATATTTGTGCCAGATGTATTCCAGTTTCCTCCAAGATGTCAGACTCCGTGAATAAGTACACAAAACGATATAACTGTCACTATCAAGTAAAACTTTCGTGGAAAAAAAGCGACGAAGAAGGGCAATGTGTAATACTATTACCCTATAATTTATTGTACGCAAAGTAGCTTTAAACATACGTTTTATCTAACTCTCAGATTTATAGCGCCCATTCTAACACCGTTCGTGTATGTTTTTGAGGCTAATGTTCACTATCAAGGCACTACACTAATAAAATAAAACAGCAGCAGCTTTACCATGAGGGCTTCTCTTACACAAATCCCGTGGCAGTTTTTTGAATGACCTTGTGCTCTGTGCAATCGCATTCTCTCTGCACTCAGCTTTCGTGGCGTGGTCCTTTTACTAACAGCGATAACGATGTTTGATGCTCCCCGTCCAGTTCAGGAGCTTTGATTTTTCTGCCACTACTGAATTTGGCAGACGGTGTTTCCACACGAATTGTACACGCTGCCATTAGATACAGTACCTTTCACCTTATGAAGTTTACCCTTTCAATAACTGTTTCGTTGTTCTCGGTGTTGATAGTGGTTTATTGCGGATTCATGCCGATTCTCTCTAAATCTGGGCCTGAGCGTTAACTTGATGGAAAGGGAACGATCTAATATGCTCAGTCATAGGTAAAGGAGGTGGCAAACTGCGGCTCATTGGCAGAATACCAGGGATATGCAATCAATCTACAAAGTAGGCAGCATAAAAAACATGTGAGCGACTCATTCTAACATATTGCTCATCGGTGTGGGAGCTGCACCAAATAGGATTAAAGGAAGATATTGAGCGGGCACAAAAGCAGCACGGATGGTCAAAGTTTGGTCTGACGCATGGGAGAGCGTCACGAAAAGGCTGAAAGAAGTTCAAATCAAACGGCTCCAAGCACTATGGGAGTTAACATCTGAGGTCATCAGCCCCCTAGACTTAGAACTACTTAAACCTAACTAATCTAAGGATATCACACACATCCATGCCCGAGGTGGGACTCGAACCTGCGACCGTAAGAGCCGCGTGGTTCCGGACTGAAGCGTCTAGAACCGCTCGGCCACAACGGCCGGCCTGGAAGAAGTGAACTGGCGGACAGTTGAAGACAAACGCGTAATGTACCGTTAAAACATACTTAACAAGCTTTTGCAGCCAACCTAAGTGGTGAATGTAGGAATATATTACAACCCCATACATTTCGCTGCATAGGCTTCGCGAACACAGGATTAGACTAATCAGCGCGCACAGGGACGTTTAAGAAATAGTTTTTTTCACGCTCCACACTTGAATGGAACGGAAAAAAACCGCAGTAATTGTACAGTTCACAGTGGTTTGCGATGTACAGATATAGGTGCATGGTGGATTGGGCGGTGACGTAGACAGTCGCCCATTATCGCACTGTTCATCAGCGCGCTACATTAACGCCCAGACCCCTCAGTCGTGACTAATCGACTGGAGAGTATGACGCTATCGATCATGAGTAGCGCTTCGACGAGCTTACCAAGAGAGAGGCTGCTTCATAACATTAGTAGACCACATGTTGGCACCTGGCGCTACCCAGAAGAATAAAAGACCTGGTATGCACAATACAGAGAGTATTCTGTTCTACATGGATGGGCAGGTTTTGAATAGATTTCATGGTCAGAGGGGCGAGGAGGGGGGGAGGTGATTAATGTTTTCTATGGGATAGGACGTGTGGTCTGTGTAGATGTCGGGCTGATACAAGTGTGGCTGAATACGATGGTCAACGTCAAGTTTTCGGAAAGTGTAGGATATATACAGGGTGTGACGGATTGTAAGCGTATTGTCATATCGCTGGCTTAGTTGTGGAGCATCTTTGCGGGCAGCCGCGTCTGTAGAGAGTCGAGCACGGGACGCAGAACTGTTATGTCGTGTAGTGTGTAGCTCTGCATGTGAGATGCATTGTTAGTATGGAAGTTGAAGTGTTGTTACAAGTGCAATTACAGTAAAGTGATAAAATAAGTAAATGATTCAGAGGAAAGTGCGTCAATACGTAATTTAAAAATTATGAAACGTCCCCTTAGAACAATTGTACACACGACTGTGCTTAAACTGAAACACAATATTTTTGGCGCAACGCAATCTGACTTCCAAAAATCCCTACGAAAGAATGGCCCTGACTAACATTAACCTATACGTTTCACAAATCACTTACGTCACAAAAATCTTCGTTACTTAATCTACTGCAATACAGCGAGCGCCACTACTGCCAGCTAAATAAAAGATTCAAACTACTGAAGGCACTAACTACTGATAGGCATAGTTAGCAAATGAAAGATTTTAATAGAGAACAAACCTTGTATTTACCTCACTAGTCATAATATATATATATATATATATATATATATATATATATATATATATATATATATATATATATATATATATATATAGCAGTTCATGACACCAATTCTTACAAATTTCAAAACTCCGCCATCTCTCTCCCCACGTCCACCACTGCTGGCGGCTCACCTCCAACTGCGCAACGCTACGCGCTGTTAGCATCCAGCTGCCGCTGCCCAACACTACAATGGCAGACAACAATGCAAACCAGCCACAGACTACACACGGCACAGCCAGCGATTTTCATACAGAGCGCCACGTGACGGCGGCGTTACCAATAAAAAAAACCTAAACAGCCTACTTACAAAATGAGCAGTGCTGCTGATAACTTATTTGTGTATCCTATCGTTGCTTGTCGTACCGTACAGTATCAATCATCCACGCCGTGTTCGGTCTCCCGGAATGGACTAATGTGAATCAGTAAAAATCGGTTACCATAAAAGAGTGCAGTCAAGTGCCAGTGTCTTGTAGCGAGCGTAAGAACTTTCGTGCGATCATTCGGCTTCCGCCTCACCAACAACCATCCACGCCGCTTTCGGTACGCGTACACTCGTCCAAGTGGATAGATAATCATCAAAACTGTTATTGGGATAAACATTTATGAATTAGAATGTAACCAGTGCAACCTGCGATTTCCTTTAATCGTATCAGAATATAGTTGTTCATACCAGACGTAGAACAGTGTTGTGCTTAACGTTGAGTGGCTCCCTTTATTCGCTTGCATACTTCGATAAATAATTTCATGCAAGCCAGCAGCAGTATGGAGCAGAACAGTACGACTGCCGCGGGATTACCATACACGTGCTGTGGACAAGGCGCACGGTCAAGAAAAGCAGAAACGACAACCAGTTTAAGGGTCCCCCACCCCCGTTAGTACTCCCGGGCAGGTTAGAGGGTGCAAGTGCACATTTTTTTCTTATATGTGATACCTTAATATGCACACACAACAGTGTGTTAGTTGGTTTTATCTCTTCCTCAAACAATCTTCCCACAAACACGTCACAAAATTTACGATCTCATGTTTCCTACACGGCCGCACAACACCACTAAGTACGCAGTGTCTGTCAATATAGATTAACCTTTTGTGTCCAAGTTTGTACACCTCAGCAACTGACCCGCTGCCCAGGCGAAAATAAGCATTAATGGCTTGCTCTTGCCACGTGTACTTGGCGGTACTAACCAAGCTAAAACTTGTAATGGCTATAATTATCAGTCTGTTGATGAGGTAAACACTCATGTGATGTTGTTCAGTAGACCGTCCTAGTCACAAATAGAAATATTGGCACTTGTACATTGTTACACCTTTTATAGCTGTTCCATACGAGAAAGACGACGGGAAGAATTAGTAAGGTGATGTGGTGTTAGACAGACAGATACCGCATGCATCACCTTCGAGAATTTTGAAGAAATAATAGAATTTTGGTGCGGCAGGGATCCACGCAACATTGGGATTAGGGAGCACATGAGAGGCTAATTTCTCTTATTATTATTATTATTTTATTCTTGCGCAAACGATTAGTGTTACGATGCTATAATTAAGAGTGGTCCTCTGACAGTTGCAAACAGCTTTTGTTCGCGGACGTGTCCGTTTGTAGGAGCAGCCGGCCCGGCGGAAGGTGAGTGGTGGGGGGAGAGATTAATGTCTTCGCCTGAGTGAACTCGCGCTCGGCTTGGAACTAAGCTCGAACCACAGGAGTGGATATTCTGCAGCTGGCACAAAAGAACTGCAAGCTTTCAGAGAAGCTCTCTGTGTCCCGTATTTATCCGGTCATGACCTGCGTGTATTTCTGAGGCAAACTGCTAACGTTGGTGAGTTATTTGTAAAAGCGTAAGCGTGCCAGTAAATACTCGTCACAGATGGATCAAGGGAGACGCTTTATGGTAAGCTGCTGCGAGATGTACAAACCAAACGGGAAGTGTCTCTTGTAAAATATGTAGCAAACATAAATGGGAATAGCGTTCCCGATAATTACGAGCTCTTCTTCTGATTTCCAGACGTAAATCACCGAGCTCTAGTCTGAAAATACTGTGGTGATAGTACACACAGGCCATTGGGCGGGGCATGGTGGAAAGTCCGTCATTACTGTATTGGCGCCAGTGTATCCTCTTCCATTCAAGTACCCGGTGACGGAAAGATAATGGTCTACATGATACTGTGCGCTTATTATCTTACCCTCATGATTCTCTTGTGAAATATATTTCGTTTTTATTTATTTCTCCTTTTACTTAGCCTTATAAGATGAGGGTTTTCAACCCTTCTCTTACATCGGATCAGTTACTTTATGTATCAAATCTATTACAAAATATTTTCAATTTTTATACGTACTTCTAGGTTGTGTATGTACGTATGAGATATTATTTCGGGGCCCGCATCTCGTGGTCGTGCGGTAGCGTTCTCGCTTCCCACGCCCGGGTTCCCGGATTCGATTCCCGGCGGGGTCAGGGATTTTCTCTGCCTCGTGATGGCTGGGTGTTGTGTGATGTCCTTAGGTTAGTTAGCTTTAAGTAGTTCTAAGTTCTAGGGGAATGATGACCTAAGATGTTAAGTCCCATAGTGCTCAGAGCCATTTGAACCATTTGTTTTATTATTTTGGGAGTAATTATAACTAACACTCAAAATAACATATACTCAGAAGGAGAGACAGCATTGATCGTATTTTTTTGTTTTATTAACCGCAAAATCGGTTTTCGATCACTTAGTGACCATCCTCAGTGCTGTAATATACAATTTAAATTGGTATGCACTGGTGTCAACAAGCTTACAGTTTATGTGATCGCTCTAAGCTTGTTGACACCAGTGCATACCAATTTAAATTGTATATTACAGCACTGAGGATGGTCACTAAGTGACCGAAAATCGATTTTGCGGTTAGTAAAATAACAAAATACGACCAATGCTGTCTTTCCTTCCAACTATATCCATTATCTGGTCGTGGTGCACAGGACACTCCATGGAGTCGCCAGTCAATCCAAATAATGATCACAAACTAATACTAACAACAATCGACATAATGAATAACAATACTACTAGTCTAACAGTTTTGAAGCTGTGTTTGATATCATGGGAAACAAAGGGAATGAGGTCAGTAGAGAAGATCACTCTGTTGTAATGAGAACTCTGTAGGAAAGGGAAGGAGGAGATGAGGGAAGGAGGCATTAACAAGAGCGAACTGCAGAGATGAATGAGCACGTTGTGATAGTAGGTGGACCATTAACTGCCTTTTTTCAAGTTGGACAGGAATATATTTTCTCTGAGAATTTCAGGAAAATATTTCCAAACTAGGGTTCTTAAAACAGAATATGCTTATGTTACCTCGTCGTATAGACAGGATTTGGCTTTGTTGATAATGCAATGACCGAGCAGACGGTAAAGGAAACAAAGGGTACAATTGTCTCTATGCCTATCTGCACGTAACAATGATAGTCGTTCGTAGGAAGGCTAGATACGGCCGAAAATATGAACGTCCTGAAAGATATCACGCACAAACATTCATTGCCAATTGAACGTGGTGTGAGCCCTCATTTGAAAGTCCTTGAGCAATGGCTTCACCATAATCAAAAGACAGGGATCCTAATGATTCTCCGAGTCTCTTTTGAAGCTCAATATAAAATACTTTTTTTTATTTCTCTACTGCATGAAGTAATACTCACATCATCCAACAGGCTGCAGTTGCGTGATCATTCCAGTCAAAGTGATTGTCCACAGTTATTCCAAAGTTATATGTAAAGCAAGAAACTCTTATTTCTTTACCGCTTAGGATCTGGAGTGAAATGATTCCCTGAACTGATGATAATGCGTCTTCTGTGAACGACTAAAATTACTTATATTTTGTACGAATTAACTTTTAGATCTATATTATGTGCGCATTGCGATAAACCAAATACGTTATCATCTACATACTGGATGCCTGTGCACGGATTTGTTGCACTTGCATCTTAGATGTAATCGAAGTTATAACTGCACAAAGTCGACAGCTGAATAGTAGTACGATCTTCCTCAAATACCGATTTACTAATTCCATTTCCATTCAAGTTCCCCGTGTTCGCAATCGCAAACGCGCGGGAATAAAATGGCATGCACACAAATTTGAGGAAAGAACGCATGAACGCCGGGGCGTTCCGTGTCCACACATTGTCTCATTGCGCAAGGCAAGCAGTCTGCTACGGATCTATTTCTTTACTTGGAAGTTTGTGTTGCGTTTATAGTGATGAAAAGGCGACCGAAAAAGAACACGCAAAAGCATCTCTCGGTAAAGAAGTATATAAACAACAGAGGCCTGAGAAATATAAGGTGATGACAACGTTTTGTCTGCAAACTTCATGGGGAGATCACAACGAGATTTTAGATTTTCTGCTTGCGAAACAGTATCGATAAAGTTGGCAATAAAATTTTCTTACCTAGTAACTCGTAAGTTTTATACTCGTTTGAAGTATTTGTTTCTCATTTCAAAACAAAGCATTTCAGTTACATCAAATTTGAAGCTAGTGGTGTGGACGAATTGTAATTTATTATTTAATTATTTTATACCTCTTTTCACTGTAGGAAATTCCTGTGCTAGTAATTATGAGTGTATTTTGCTCCTATACAATATTAAAATTTATATTTATTGGCATCTATAAGTACTGTTCTAGTGTATAATTATGTCATACCTTGTCCATGCAATTCTCTTGCATACTGGATAAGCGGAACACAAATAAATAAAAATAAAAGTGACTATCCCTGAAGCAAGGAAATACTTATGGAAGGTTCTGAGTCGTTGCGTGATGGTTAATTTATTTTCAACGCGTCATTTGTAGCTAATCATGGAATATGATAGGAAGATTAAAACCTCGGCATCGAAAGAATCCACTAGAAGGGAAGTATGTAATTCAGTTTCATACTTTTTGCATCATCAGCGTGCTTGATTTCTATGTTCACTAGTTTGTTCAGGAGCTACAAGCTACACGTACCACATCACATTTCTTCAGATGTCAGGCTCCTCAGTTGTGCTTTTAAGTTCGCATAGCATGAATATTCATCCCCAGTTTTCGTATACATTTTTCATAAATTTTCTTCTCAGTTTTCCTATTTAGAAACTTACATTATCTTATTCTTTATACAATTATGATCGGAGACTTTTTATCTAACGTGTCACGCTCACGGCAACACCTCTGGAATTTTTATTAAACAATCTTCAGACGCTGCGTTGTACGCAACTTTTTTTTTCTATCTCTGGAATCATCTATAAATTTAAGCGTGCTTCCTTTGGGGCCAACAGACGTTATTGCGTATAATCGCTTTACAACATAACCTCAACACACTTCACAATAAAGTCATATGGGACCCAGCAGCCTGTCGTCTGCTAAAAAGCGCAAAGATTCCCATCGAAGGCGACTAGCAATGCGCTTTACGCGCGGCCACCATTTACAGGAAATTACGCATGCACAACCGTTTGTGCATAGTTGCGCTTTTGGAAATTTATGCACATGCGCAAAGGTTAACACAAAAGAGGCATCGTGTGAACGCACCTTTACTCAAAGGCTATAGCGGGTTCGTGACGGTCGTACCAGTGGGTCACATAGCTTGATGGATGTCTGCAGCCGTGCCGCATTCCAAAGACTTCAAGTGCTAGAAGAACTGAAAGTAGCGTGTGTGTGTGTGTGTGTGTGTGTGTGTGTGTGTGTGTGTGTGTGTGTTTTGGGTCTTACGGGCGCTCATCGTCGAGGTCATCAGCACCCTGACACACATTAAAAGCCGGTCGCGGTGGCCGAACGGTTCTAGGCGCTTCAGTCCGGAACCGCGCGACTGCTGCGGTCGCAGGTTCGCATCCTGTCTCGGGCATGGATGTGTGTGATGTCCTTAGGTTAGTTAGGTTTAAGTAGTTCTAATTTCTAGGGGACTGATGACCTCATGTGTAAAGTCCCATAGCGCTCACAGCCATTTCAACCATTTGAACACATTAAAAGTAAGCCGGCCGCGCTGGTCTCGCGGTTCTAGGCGCGCAGTCTGGAACCGTGCGACTGCTACGGTCGCAGGTTCGAATCCTGTCTCGGGCATGGATGTGTGTGATGTCCTTAGGTTAGTTAGGTTTAAGTAGTTCTAAGTTCTAGGGGACTGATGACCACAGCTGTTAAGTCCCATAGTGCTCAGAGCCTTTTGAACCATTAAAAGTAACAAACGTGGACAAATTTGGTGAAATGGAAGCATATACGCAAAGAAAGTGGTAAAAGATACAAAATGCTGCCTAAGAAAATAAAACGTAAGGAAAACAAGGAAGGAGCGTCAAGGATGCCACAGGAAATTGTCACTGGCTGGTCATTTAAGTAAAATGTGGGCGAGCCAGTCACCTTGTGAACAAATTAAGACTCTCTCCCTAAAATCTTGGTAAAAACATTGGACAAGTCACAGAACTTTAACACTTTAACCACATTCGTTTGAGCATTTCCTAAAACAGGTGGCAGATCCGCCGGTAAGCCAGTCGCGGCCCGCTGGTCAGAAAATAAAACGCAATCAAATGAAACGTGGCACACGGTGACCTGGACGCTACAAGCACCACACATTGGAGGGTCTTCTCGCCGGAGCAGGAAGCCATGCGTCATAGAACTGTTGCCTATCCGAGGAGAACCTCGTCACGTCTACGGGGATGGAAGGAAATACACAACACACGCGCTGCGGGCTTGACTAAACGGAGCTTACTGTCAGTCACTTCCAGCCACTCATTCTCCCACCGACGCATGACCCGTGAGCTCAACAGCGAGGTGAGTGCGTGCAGGGGGATGGCACACTGAAATACTTGCGAATCGAGACACGCCTCCTTGGCTGCGAGGTCTGCCCTTCCGTTCCCAGCAATGCCGACGTGCCCTGGAACCCAGCAGAAAACCACCTCCTTCCCCAGTCGTTGTAGTTGGAGGAGGGCATCCTGCGTGTTCTGGATTATTTTAATAGATGCTTTCAGTTTTCAGTTACATTACGACATTATTTCGTGAAGCTTTACAAAGCTGATGCTGTACCAGTATTTTTGAAGATTCTCTGTGTGAGGTTTGAGTGGAAGCATGGTCAGCTCAGACGCTTCCGGGCGGTTTGCTCAATGAGCGTTATCGCTGTTACACCAGGTCGCGGGTTTGGAGCGTTTCAAACTGCGTACTTGTTCCTGGCTCGGTGGGTGTGGATTCGTTCCTTGATCTCGGCGGCGCGTTCATTTCGGCTTTGTAGGCTGGGTGCTTTGATGAGATGGTTCATGTTATTACGGTTATCTGTAGGCATTGCCTATTCGCAAAGTGATTTCGTTGGGGACACGAGCTGTTTACGTTACATCGTCAGATGTACTCAAGTTAAAGAGGTGAAGTTGCTATGTTTTTTGCTTGCCGAATCATGTTCTGCATGTCTTTACTAGTTAATTGTGTTACGATGTTCTGGAGTGCCCGGCATAATTATATAGCCTGTTATTTAGCTTATAAGTTGACATGTTTGACAGTCTCTTGCGAATATTTTGGACACCAGAGTCTTTTACAAGAGCTTAAAAACTTTTTGTGCAAACAACCAGAAAGCGACGGAATAAGTGCTGTTCCTAGACTTCAGACCACAGGTCCACTACGCAGCTGGCCGAACCTGAAAGACTCTAAGATCAATGCAAAGGAAACAGGAACAACATCGATAAATAAAAGTCTACTGTCGTCCAACTTGTCTGTACGCTGTGTCAGTTTCACACTCACAACTATCTGTCTTATCGTACTCAGCCCTACACACAGTTTAGAGACTATTTCTACTCTTTTTCCCGTTTACGAAAAGTTAATTGCTCACCTTAAAAATGGAGGGCAATCTCGGACACTTTCCACTCCGTCTCCTATAAAACAGAGAGCGGCACACGAAACAGAACACCGAGAACCGAGCACTGACTTTTATGGTATACTTTTACTCGAAGTAATATCACTTTTACACAGTTTTACAAGATGTAGGCAATATATCATTCGACCGAAACAGAATAATGTGTCAGCTTTAACGTCATCCGAGGCTCAAGCGGCCACTGTCACGGAGAAAATTGTCACACATTCTGTAACGGAGCGTAGCGCCTCTTCGTATTACTGACAAACACCGAATAAATTTTCGGTTTCAGACATCTCGTTATTTATGTACACTCGGTGCGGACGCCGAACGGAGCATTCGGTGCCAAATCGCTTCCACCTTTTTTTGACTACAGAATGATTTATATCGTTGTTAGTTGAAGGCTAACAAAGATCCGAATTTTTCTCTAAATCGGTCTGTACTTTATTTATATTCTATGAAATCTTAAGTCCGTAACTCTTAAATTTTGAACTCTAGCATTTTTGAAACGGAACCGAGGGTAGAAAGTGCCCTCTGAACTGTCTCCGTACTATCTCCGATCGCTATAAAATTACAATATTATCTTCAAACCTGGTATAGCTTCATTATTAAATATAATAAAAATAGTGCTACCATATCGGCTTTGTAACTTAATAACAAAGATTAGTTACTATAACTCTTTTTACAAAATTTAGATGCGAGAATTGGTTTTTTACTAATAATTGAAAGAGTAGATGAGGTAGCCTCATGAAAACTTTTACCGTATTTTTTTTATGATAACCTGAACCTAATTCCAGAAGTACAATTCTATAACTTTTATATTGTTTACTTCAAAAATTTCGAGGGAAGTGGAATAATTCAGAAAGTAAAAAAGGTATTTTCATGGAAACTTCTACCATCTGTTTTACCATAAACTGCATCTAATTAAAAAAGCAGATTTTTCCTGATTAATACTGCACTTGGAAAACGTGGAATTTTAAAGTATTAATTAGCGAATCATGTTGAGATTCACAATATTTAATCATTTCATAGTTTTACAAAACCTAACCAAGTCTTGAAACAATATTTAATCATTTAATTTTACGTAAGTATATCGTGCAATGTCTTTGTTAGTGGCTCCAGCAAGCTGTGCTCTTTTGGGACTTGGCCGAATGACTGAGAAAAATCAATACTTTGCTCGGCACACTAGCGCCAGCTTGTTTTCCCACTAGATCTGTAGATGCGACCCTTGGCACGGTATCCGAATTCAGTCATTCACTCAGAAGGTTGGTTCAGTCGAATTAGTCATTCCCTCATTCCATTTAATTTATTACATCGTTTGTTGTGCGTATGAACAACACAGTAAACACATTACCATATCCAAGATAGACACGAAGCCAACTCTATCATACTATTACACGTCTGCATGACAACTAGCTCTGCAGGTGATGAGATTGAAAAAATGTATGATGACATAAAAGAACATTCAGATCATTAAGGGAGAGAAAAGTTTAATTGTGATGAGAGATTGGTTTAAGATAGTAGGAAAATGAAGGACATATTGTAGGAGAATATGGGCCGTCAAAAAGGAATGAAAGTGGAAGTTGCCTAGTAGAATAGTTCATAGAGGAAAAAGGAATGAAATTGAAAGTTGCCTGGTAGAATAGTTCATAGAGCATAATTGAATCATCGTTAAACGATTGCATACGTGGAAGAGACCTGAACACACTGGGAAGTTTCAGATTGATTATACTATGGTTTTGGAACCAGATTTTAAACTGTAAGTCATTTCCGGGGGGCAAACGTTGTCCCGGACACATCGAATTTACCCTTACGTATCTTTGATCCAGCGAGTCAGAATCGCTGACGGGGAAGCCCCATTGTCCTAAAAATGTGTGTCTCGGCACCCGCCTTACGGTTTGGCGCGTAAGGAAGTCAGTCGAGCTTGAGCAAGCCTGCAGGACAGGTCCAGGGTGCTCTTGCTCGAAAGTGAAACAGTTTTGTGGAAAGATTAATATCAGTGACATAGCATCACTTCACTACTGACTGACATATTGCGGGATATATAGAGTTCCTACCGACCCTTCACGAAGAGAGAATCGAGGGTGTACGCATTGTGAGCGATCAGATATAAAAGGCATTAATTTCTTGCACTGAGATTATTTAGAAAATCAGGGAATAACTCGTAAATTAAAGCCGGCCATAAAGAACTTACCAGCAATGGCAATCTCTGTTCAAACTGTTATTTTTTTCGGTGTGTCGATATGTTTAATCATTGCTTGCCCTCAGGGGCTCAGCATCCGTTTACTGGGTACGGGCTTTGCGACCCCGGGGTTCCTGAGCTGGGGACTGCTAAGACCTGGGCAGGCTTCATAGACTACCTCGCGGCGCAGCGGTGGAACGGAGTGTGTCTATGTGAATGGGTACTTTGGCCTGATCGCTCGGACCGAGGGGATATTAAAAACCTCTACAAAAGAAGCCTCAGTCTCAAGGTGTGCTGCGCACTGATGAGATGGAGGGTTGTTGACGTGGAACAGTGTTGCCATGTTGCAGCTATGGGGTGATCTGTGTACCTACTGTATCAGCAGCCTCTTGATAGTGCGGTCCTCACACAGCGTCTTGACGAACTATCCCATCCCTTTCTCCTCTTAAGGGATTTCAATGCACACAGTGCGCTATGGGGTTCTAACACCATTAGCCCCAAGGGTCGGATAGTTAATAATCTGATACGCACTACAGACATCATACTGATAAACACGGGTCAACCTACACATTTCAGCACCTCTACAGGTTCGTCTATAGTAGCAGATCTCTCGTTCTGCTCAAAGGGGTGTGGACGACGACCTTCATGGTAGCGACCACTACCCTATCTGTCCGATGGAGCAGATCCCGATAGGAAGCCGCCGAGATTGCTGTCTAGAAACGCAAAGTCGATGCCTTACAGACGGTTACGTTTTCTCGAGCAGTGTGACGGCGTCCAGGACTGGATGGATGATATTAAAGCTGTGATTCACAATGACATTAATGCACCCGTCCCACAATCTTCGGGAACACTTAGGAGGCGACCAATCCATTGGTGGAATCATGAGTGTCGTTCTGTAATAAAAGACAGGAGAGCCGCTATGCGCAGATTCATTCGATGCCCTACAAATGAGAATATTACAAACTTTGGAATGGCGCTTGCAAAGGAGAAGAAAATAATTCAGGACAGTAAGCGGAGGATTTGGCAAGAGATAAGAGATCACGAACTCTATCAACAGGTCCACATCCGAGAGTAAGGTATGGGAAGCCATCAGGAGGATCACAAGGTGTAACTCACGACCGCCAATAGCAGCTGTACGAATACAGGGGTCTCTCCTAGCTCTGCTGAGAGACATTCCTCAGACGATGGGTTAATCATACAAGTCCCTTACGGCCGATTCTACCCAGGATTCAGCTTTCCATCGATATCGGAAGGCACAGGAGAAGGCTGATTTCGATTTCCTTTCCACCAATATGGGGGAACACAACCAGCCTTCCTCTCTGTGAGAGTTGGATTCCACATTGTCAGTAGCTTGCGATATCACTCCTTGAAACGATTTGATAACATGTTGAAATAACTGAAGCCATGGGAGAAGGACTTACTCCTTCAGCTCTTCAAAGAAATTTAGGTGATTGGAGACTTTCGCAACTCATGGAAAGAATGTATTTCAATCCCAATTTTAAAACTAGGGAAGGATCAGACAAAGACTGGTTGCCTGAGATGCTACGTAGGAAAGACACTGGAGTGCAGGGTCAACTGGCGCCTAGTGTGGTTTCTCCATACCAGGTCCTTGCTAACTGACACCCGTGTGTGTTCAGGACACTTGATGGTCTGACCCTGCTCGAAGCAGCAATTCAACAAGCTTTCCTTCGTAAGTAGCACCTTATCGATGTTTTCTTCGATTTGGAAAAGGCTTACGATACTGCCCGGAGGCATATTTTGCCGCAGCTTTATAAGTTCGGGTTCCATGGGCGTCTGCCCACCTTCATACGGTCCTTCCTCTCGGACAGATATTTTAGATACAAGTTCGGGAGTGTCCTCACTGATTGTTTTAAGCAGGAGAACGATATTCCGCAAGGGAGTGTTTTAAGTGACACGGCATTCGCCGATCAATAAACGGGATTACGTCTTCAGTGCGACGTCCTATACTGTGTTCCTTGTTTGTGGACGACTTCTGTGCAGCTTCCAACCTCGCAATGGGGCACTCGGCAGTGGCAACTGACGACCTACAAAAACCAGGCAGCAGCTATGACAATAGAACCGAATGAAACGGAAGCAGTGGTTGAGAAGAGAGTGTGACTGAGCCGTAGCTTATCCCCGATGTTATTCACTCCACACATTGAACAAATAGTAAAGGAAACCAAAGAAAAATTTGGGGAAGGCATTAAAGACAAGCGAGATCAAATAAAAACTTTGAAATTTGCTCATGACACAGTAAATCTGTCAGAGACAGCAAAGGACTTTGAAGAGCAGCTGAACGGAAGGGACAGTGTCTTGAAAGCATGATATACGATAAACATCAACAAAAGTAAAACAATGGTAATGGAATTTAGCGAATTAAATCAAGTTATCCTT
This sequence comes from Schistocerca gregaria, assembly GCF_023897955.1. Taxonomy (NCBI): domain Eukaryota; kingdom Metazoa; phylum Arthropoda; class Insecta; order Orthoptera; family Acrididae; genus Schistocerca; species Schistocerca gregaria. Next base: position 543,358,305 of record NC_064925.1, read on the forward strand.
AGGAAAATAAATTAGCGAATGAAAAACCTAAAGCGACAGGTAACTTTCGCTATTTGGGCAGCAAAACTACTGATGATGGCCGAAGTAGAGAGGACATAACATTCAGGTTGATAGCAGCAAGAAAAGTGTTTCTGACGGAGAATAATTTTATAACATAGAATAAAAATTCAAGTGATAGGAAGCCTTTTGTGAAGCTACTTGTCTGGTTTGTAGCCCTGTACGGAAATGAACTTGGACAATAATCAATTCAGGCAAGGACAAAATAGAAGGTTTTAAAATGTGGTGCTGCAGAAAAATGCTGAAGATGAGGTGGGTAGACGTCGTAAACGAGCGGAAATGCTGACCAGATGCGAGAATAAAATAAATTTGGGATATAGCCTCACTAAAAGAAAGGATCGATTGATAGGACAAATTGTGAGAGACTGAGGAATCACCAGTTTAGTATTGTAGGCATGTGTAGAGGTTACAAATTGTAACGGAAGACCAAGAGACGGACATATTAAGCAGATTCAAATGGATGTAGGTCCCAGAGGGCTACACAGGATAGAGTAGCGTGGAGACAGACTGAAGACTACAACAGCAACATGGACTTTCGCGTATTTTATGTGTACATGTTTCGCTTACGTGCCACGAGCCTGTTTGTTGCTAAGAGACTTTGTATTATTCTATCCACTTACATTTGAGATAATTATACAAAGTGGAACTCATATACTTTCTTTCATTTCAATTTTCTACTCACTGTACGAGCGTAACTTTATTTTGCCATTAGGCCTACACGATCGCGTATTTCAAAACACAGCTATATGTGTGGTAACTGTTGCATTTGCTAACTTTCGTGTAACATTTCACATCTCAAATAGCAGCCCCTGTTCTAAATTTTATTTATTTCTGTTATTTGTATGAATGTTACAGCCCAAATCTATGTATATGCTGCTCCGAGAGATGATGTATCTATTTCTGCAGAAATGTATCTATCTAGTGCTTCACAACAGATGGGTATCAGAGTAATTTTCGAACAGTTTTCTAGCACACCTCGGTGAACCACGGATATTCAACCTTGCTATGACCTTATAAATGATTTTTCAGTTTCACTTACATTGAATTACTTTATTGACACCACAGCGGCTCTTTTTACGTTGCATGATTATTGTGTGTTCTGCGCAATTAACATTCAATTGCTTTGTACCATCAGACTTCGTTAATTAATGAATTATATTGCTCGTTACTGGGATTACTGTGTGGCATTGTTTCTTCATATCAAGGCAAGATAAGTTTACTTTGTATTAGATAAATTATTTCCAAAAAAGAGCTGGCGCCTTTTCCACAGTTCACAAACTGGTTGCATTAGTGTCTTGTGTACCGTTGCGTAAAAAGATGCACTGTTCCTTCGCACATTCCACCGAATCTGACTCTTCCATTAGCGCTCCTTGTTACAGGTATTATTTATTTGTCTCATTGGTTATCGCTTCTTAGTATTGCTAGTCCTCCAAATATTCACCATTATTCTTGCATAGGCATTATCTTGAATTTACCTGTATATAAGAAGAGACAGCTTTAGACGCTTCTTATTATGATGGCCTCACTTGCGTCGATGTTTCATGGAAGACAACAGTTTCTGATTCTCGCCAGACCCAAAAAAGTCTACTGTAATTCTTCGGAGACACTGGGCACCTGTAAGTTTACTGCAATGATGGGTCTTGGCATTGTCTAAGCTCCGCTAACACGTTCACTATGCTGTTTATAGTACCTCATCCGCATTCATGTTGTCATATTCACTATTAGACCCACCTCTGCATCACCCCTGTTTCATTTTGTATCAATAACCCAACACTCACCTGACTAGAAATCTTGTCCTTCCAACCAACGCACGCACTTCACTGACTACCACTACATGTAATTTAAAGCTATCTATTTCGATTTTCAAGTGTTCCAATCTACCTATCAGATTAAGCGATCCAACACTCCGTGGTTTGACCCGTAGAATGCCAGATATTTTTCTGGTGACAGGACCCTAATTAGTACTTCCCACCGAGAGATCTAAATGGCAGGCTGTTTTGTTTTATCATAAACAAAATGGTAGTGCTGCTTATCCTAGGGAAATATAACGGCTGTAATGTCCCCTTTCTTTCCGTTTGCGGTAACAACAAAGGAAGACCATGATATTTATTGTTGCAAGGTCAGATCAGTCAATCATCAGACTGTCTCCCGTGCAACCATTGAAATGGCTGCTGCCCTCTTCAGAGTCATATTTTACTCTGCCCTCTCTACGGATATCCCTCCGCTGTGGTTGCATCTGCTGTATGACTACCTGCATCACCGAGGAACGGAACTCGCCCACCGAAACAGTAACCATGGATCGCGGAGTACGGAACCAGACTTCAGACTTTTGGTGCAGCTAATGATTTTTGGGGCAACCCGTGAGTTGCGTGTTTTCACATCCCGTACCGCCAGGTTGGGAAGCGCCGGAAGCTGTCGCTTTGAACAGCAGCATCTGGACCAGGAGATACGGACAGACTTTGTCAAGGCTGCCATCTTGAAGCAGCAGCTGGTGGTCAGGTCTCTTGACTCCTCCAAGACTCTGGCAGAACTCTATGTACCCAATATTCTACATTCAGGCTTCAACAGAATTCTACTTTCTGGAAAGGCGTTGCTTGCCTTTGCTGCTACATGCGATAGCCTTCTCACAATGTATCGTCTATTATAGCTTCTCCAGCCATATGGGTGTACCATTAAGAACTCGTCGCTTTCACTAGATCTCCTCGGTGCGAGCTTATGCATCCTTCAAACAAATTCTCGCAGAGAGAGGCTGCGGCCGGGTTCCCATAATTTTACAGAAATGTCTTTAATGTAGTTCTTACGCCGTTTCACTGTCGTTCTCCAGTGACGGAAGTATTCTGTGTCCAAGAATATGGCCTAGAGTTTCAGACTTTCGAGAGGTATGCCAAGCCGATATATTACTAACAGGAAGTTCTCAGAAGAACGTTTTCTGTTGTGTTGTTATGCCCGTCTTTCCTACGAACTACTGTTGTGGATTGTACACTGTATCTAAATCAGCATATGGTAGCCTATTACAATGACGTAGGATCACCTGCATATCAGACCACTTCACTTCTGTGTTTGCCACCACATTAACACATTTCTAATTTCTGTCGCGGGAGTCCAGAATTACTAACACACACACACACACACACACACAGACCTCTGCATTTACTAAATGTGTTTGCCTCTGTAAGAAGTTACGAAGTAATAGGTGACGGAAATACTTATTGCGGTAGGTCACCATAAGAAACGTTACACTGTTTGAAGAGCTATGAACATAGTTTATTGTGTTATTATCCAAATAGTGACAGCAAAAAGACACAATTTTTAAATGGAACAATAGTTGTTTCTATCATGCACTGCAATCAGTAACATCAGCAGCGTACACATCAATTTAAATTACCTTCCTATCACTTTTAGTCTGGGAACTACAGCCCTTCAAAGTTTCAGGGGCAGATACCACACGCTGTACATAATACATGCCTGTGTGATGGGTATGGACATTCTGGCGGTGGGAAGTTGATTTAAATGAGATGTTCAAATGTGTGTCCATGTTCCTGAATGCACAATGCAATGCGCCTTCTGAAGGATCTGCGGACGAGATGTAAGATCGCCGGTGTCACGGAGCAACATGCGTCCTCGATGCACCGTTTTAGATCATTTGGGAATGTGGGCTCAGCGACATAAACACGATCCTTTAAATACCCCACAAAAACAAATCTAATGGTGTTAAACTGGGCGACCTTGCGGGCCATGAAGAGGACCATGGCGCCCCAACCACCTTCCTGCAAACCTGTTGTTTAGTTCTTCCACAACAGCACGCGCAGAATGGGCTGGGTGACCATCGTGCTGCACACACATATGTACTCTCGTGTATTGATACACACGTTCAAGGAGACCACCCAAACTGTCAACTATAAACGCGCCATATAACTCACCTGTCAGTGTACCTGGGAAGTAGGGTGGACCGATGATTTCATCCCCAAGGATTCCACACCATGTATTAACAGACCACCTACGTTGACGGTCGACAGATTGTACCCACCGAGGATTTCTGCGGCCCAGTAGTGCACGTTATGGCGATTCATTGCACCATAATTTTCAATGTGGACTCATCAGAGAACACAACACCAGAATGTAACTCTCGCGCGAAAATCGTTCCCATGGAGCTCCTGGCTCAGTCATAGGCGGTACGGGTGAAACCTGTAGCCGTGTACTATACGCCACACAGATGTGAGACTGACACCAGCGACTGCAGCAACGGCTCGTAGGCTGACATGAGGATCGTGGTGTACTGCAGCTAAAACAAACACCTCCGTCTCCTCACTTCTTGCAGTTCTTCCTCTGCCTGTTTCCCGAAGTCTTTGTTCGGCACATAAGAACGTAATGGCAACCGGAGCTCTTCGCCTAGGATATCTCACAGTGTACGCCATGGCTCCTTCAATGGCATCGTGTCGGCACTCACCGACCATCAGCAACATGTCAACGTACTCGTTGTTCGTGTATGCCATCTTCATCCGATGTCAGCTACTGTGGTATACTGAGCCCCCTTTGTTTGTGTGGCTCTAACTGTCGGGTATACGGCCGTGTGCTGCGACAGTCGGCAGTCTAACAGCGCATGGAGAAAGGTTCTCGCTCTGTGACACCGGCGACGTTACAACTCGGCCGCACAACATTTAGAAAGTGCATTGCGTTATGCGCAGTGTGTGTGGTTCTGCCCCTGCAACTTTGAAGGGCTGTAGCTCTCAAACTAAAAGTGAGAGGAATGTAATTTAAATTGATGTATACACAGCTGGTGTTACTGATGCCAGTGCATGATAGAAACAACTATTGTTCCATTTAAAAAATTTTATCTTTTTGCTGTAACTCTTTGGATAATAACACAATAAACTATGTTCACAGCTCCGCCGGCGGAGTCAGGGATTTTCTCTGCCTCGTGATGACTGGGTGTTGTGTGATGTCCTTAGGTTAGTTAGGTTTAAGTAGTTGTAAGTTCTAGGGGACTGATGACCATAGCTGTTAAGTCCCATAGTGCTCAGAACCATTTTGAACAGCTCCGCAGACAATGTAACGTTTCTTATGGTGACCTATCGCAATAAATATTTCCGTCGCCTATTAGTTCGTAACTTACAGAGGCAAACACATTTAGTGAAACACCCTGAATATGCTCAGTAAGCCGCTGTACAGTGTAAGGAGCAGGGTACTTCATACCAATATCGATTTTCCGTCCCAATCCATTCGCCTATTGAGCAAAAGGATAATTAATGACTGTATGCATATATACGCACATAAACCTCTATTATCTTATTATGATGAACCCCACGTAATACATACAACGTTGACACCGTAATGACCGCACAATTTTCTTCCAGTCAGCTTCGCTACGTTTGTTCAACAACGTTTGCACGCCGCTTTTCTTCCAGAGTGTCCCCAGCATTCCTGTTACAGTTTAGTATGAGATATGTCAACCTGTTACACTTCTGGTAGTGCGTATCTGAAACGATTCTACGTCTGTTGTTGAGCGTGCTTCGCATGGGCTCCAAACACTGGAACACTACTTCAGAATTCGCCGCACTGTTGTCTGTTATACTGTTTCCTTTCCGCGTGAACACATTCGAAGAAGTCTTCAAAGAAATATGTCTTCCATTCGCCTTTCTTAACGTTAATTTTACGTGACCACCTACAATCATATCACTTCACAGTGATACTCTTAAATACTTATATGAAGTGATGTGCTCAAGATGTTGACCACTGATCTTGTTATCAGTTCGGATGGAGTTCTTTCCCTTTTATTATACCTCTTATGTTACAACCACACAAATTTAAAGAGAGATGCAATTCACAAAATTGGAAATTTGTCATATTTTTTTCTTTTTCTTTTTACTCTCGCATCGCATGCCGTTACCTGCGCCTGGTAGCCCTCTCAGCCGTCGTAACAACATTCGGCATAGCATACATCTTATATGAATATGTCGTGTCTGCTCTTTCTGACATCATTTGTATAATTTGATAGGTCTAGCTGCGCAATGAATCCAGCACCTTCTGCGCAGATGCACAAATACGTCCGAGCTCCTGTGGGAATCTCGGAACAGCGAATACGGAGGGAATGGACGGGGACTGCGGATGGGCAACGCTCGATGATACGTGGATGGGCCCCTTCTAGCGGCTACTGACACAATAACGACAGAACACTGGCTGCACAGTACTTATGAAGTCGACATACGAGAGAGCAGTGGAAGGACTGTTCACAGCTATCTGTTGTCCGATCAAAGTCACACATCAACACCAACACCTCAGTTTATCTGTACTTATTAAATTAATTAGATTTTCTGAAATAACGTTAAGTTATCGTGTGGATGACTCAGTGACGTTCCAGTCGCATGGACAGATATGGTCGAAAATCGGTTAGAAATTCTGATCCTGGAATGTAATGACCACGACTTTCTTTCTTTTGCTGGTGCCTCGTCCCGCGGTTTTGCAGGGTCGGTACGGTTAGGAACGGATTTGGCAAGGTTAGTTACAAGGGGTGGCAGGACGCAGTTCCCTGCTCCTGCAGATCCTTTCGAGGATTCTTTTTTGGTGCTGACAGGTTTGGGGACAGCGACATTCAGTTCTGCAGCGACTTTCGCGGCTGTCGTCCTCTTAACTTCCGCTGCAGTACTCTTCAATGATCATCTGTCACAGCCTCTCAACAAACACTTTCGTCCACGTTGGGCCTGCCGGATATTGATTTTTCGCTTTTCTTGTATGTGGGGAAACTCACAAAAACTCGATTTCCGAGATCTAGTTCCAGTGTGGCAGACATTGTCATTAGTCACGACATATTCATCTCAGTACACACTACACACTACAGATGAATTTCCTCGAGACAGAGAAGTTGCTGTCCATGCATCAGCACGGCTTTAGAAAGCATCGCTCCTGCGAAACGCAACTCGCCCTTTCTTCACGTGATACCTTCCGAACCATGGATGAAGGGTAGCAGACGGATTGTCGCGTCCCAAGCGTGGGTTTTGCGAGGGATTGAGCGACACGGTTCGTAAACGGGAATTAGCCGGTTGACCTAATTGAGAGGGAGACTTTTGATCTGGCTAAGATGTTAAATTCCCTGGTGTGAAGGTACAAGGCTAGGATGTTGGTAGAAGTAAACTCGTATGGACGTTATAAAAGTTCTAATTTATTCATAAAGAATACAGATCACCCTAACTGCGTAGTGATTGTACCTACAGAATAGCCAAGCCCATTACAGAGACGGTGACTGACTTCCACCGTTCTGGCTGCCTGATAGAACTTTCCAGCACTTTGCTGCCCACACTAGCACCCTACGTCAGAGTCCCGCGGTCGCTGCCTAAACGCTCATCGGCGACTATCTCCAACTGTCTGCCTGCAGCCCGCCCTCAGCCCAAGTCGGCTGCTACTCACGCTGACTACCGTCGCTGCCTAAACCCGAGAGAGAGAGATCCCCGGAGCGGCGTGCCTCCGAGTTTTGTTAGCTCTTCCCCTTCGACCCCGCCAGCGCTTGGCATGACGTAGCGTCGAGTGCAACTTTTCCTTATTAGGGATTGTTTTAGTATTAACTTCAGTACTTTTCTTCAGAAGCTGTGTGGAGGGGTAGAGGGGCCTCTCCCTATATGGTCACGCACTGCGTCCTGAGCCCTTCATTGGCTCCTCATGACGTAGTGCGGTCCCGACCTAGGGCCCTCTTTCTTTCTCTCTCCGCTCCCAGACTTCTCCCTCTAGCCAAGAGTGTTGATACTGCAAGTTATTGCTTATTAAGGGACCTGCCCAGAGCGCCCTGTTTATCTTAATAGCTGAGTCTGCTTCCTTGCTTATCACGCGCAGCTGCCTGGCCGCTTGGACCGCCGCCTCGGCTATCTGGCTGCGTCGTTATCTTTTGTGACCCCTCTGACACGCCTGGCGTCCCCTGTTAACTCTATCTCCCCGTATGATTTCTGGTATATCGTCTGAGAACAACTGCATTTAGATTTGGCTTTTCTGCGGTTACAACAGGATGCCATATTCCTTGACTTCCGGAAAGCGTTTGACTTGGTGCCCCACTGCAGACTCCTAACTAAGGTACAAGTATATGGGACTGATTCCCAACTGTGTGAGTGACTCAAAGACTTCTTAAGTAATAGAACCCAGTATGTTGTCCTCGATGGTGAGCGTATCATCTGGAGTGCCCCAGGGAAGTGTGCTAGGTCCGCTGTTGTTTTATATCTACATAAATGATCTTTTGGATAGGGTGGATAGCAATGTGCGGATGTTTGCGGATGATGCTGTGGTGCACGGGAAAGTGTCGTCGTTGAGTGACTAGGAGGATGCAAGATGACTTGGACAGGATTTGTGATTGGTTCAAGGAATGGCAGCTAACTCTAAATATAGATAAATGTAAATTAATGAAGATGAATAGGAAAAACAATCCCGTAATGTTTGAATACTCCATTAGTAGTGTAGCGCTTGACACAGTCACGTCGATTAAATATTTTGGCGTAACATTGCAGAGCGATATGAAGTGGGACAAGCATGTAATGGCAGTTGTGGGGAAGGCGGATAGTCGTCTTCGGTTCATTGGTAGAATTTTGGGAAGATGTGGTTCATGTGTGAAGTAGACCGCTTATAAAACACTAATACGACCTATTCTCGAGTACTGCTCGAGCGTCTGGGATCCCTATGAGGTCGGATTGAGGGAGGACATAGAAGCAATTCAGAGGCGGGCTGCTAGATTTGTTAGGTTTGATCATCACGCGAGTGTTACGGAAATGCTTCAGGAACTCGGGTGGGAGGAGGAAAGGAAACGTTCTTTTCGTGAATCGCTACTGAGGAAATTTAGAGAACCAGCATTTGAGGCTGACTGCAGTACAATTTTACTGCCGCTAACTTACATTTCGCGGAAAGGCCACAAAGACAACATAAGAGAGATTAGGGCTTGTACAGAGGCATATAGGCAGTCATTTTTCCCTCGTTTTGTTTGGGAGTGGAACAGGGAGAGAAGATACTAGTTGTGGTACGAGGTACCCTCTGCCACGCGCCGTATGGTAGGTTGCGGAGTTTGTATGTAGATGTAGATGTACAACCATGTTCCAGTAAACACAAGTCTTCGGGATGTAACTCTTTTCTCGGAAACCTAGACAGTTGAGCTAAGGTTTTCCACGGAATACAGCAACGATTCCGGGTGGCATGGATACAACAAGTACTTGGTATGTGGCACCAGACGCCTATGCACAAGTTACGCAATTCCCGTTAATTACAGACTGATGGCTTGTGGGCGTTATGCTAGCGTCTGATAACGGTCCAAATGTGTACCATCGGGCTCGAATCAAGTGAATTTCGTGGACAAGACATCAGCGTTAGTCCATCACTTGGGATGCTCCCCAAATCCCGAGTTTGGCCTTGTCACAAGGACGGTTATCCTGCTGCCAGATGTCATAGTTGTCGAGGAAGACACCACGCATGAAGGGTGAAGGTGGTCCGACATAATCAGATAGTTCACAGGAGCTGCCCTGCATTCGACTGTACTACGGGTCTCATGGAAATCCAGGTGAATGTTCCGCTTAGCGTAATACTGTACACATTGCGGCCTCCGCCCATAACACAGGGCATGTTTGGATCAGCCGTTAGGATGCGTAATAGCGTATCCAGACGCTGGTATCTACCTGCTGTAACAAAAGATTCTTTCAAAAGACGATACGTTTTCAGTGATCCATGGTCGAATGTCAATGATTCCATTCACACAACATTCGTTACTGATGACGTCATTAGTTCGAGATGGGAACACGTAAGGACCTGTCTGCAGTGGAGTACCATGTTCAACAATGTGCTGCGAAACACTTGGACCCGCAAAACCACTGTACCCTGTCGTCTGATCTGGTACAAATCGCCGTCTATGCTGCGTCACAGATGGGGCAGCTCTCCGGCTGCCACGATCTGAGATGAACCATGGAGGTCCAACACCTTTTAGCCCACTCCCAGTTGCACCGTCCTTCAACCACTTTCCATAGATAGTCACGACAGTAGCATGTGAACACCCGAACAGCTGGCCGTTTCAGGGACGCTCGTTCACATGTGCGGGGTCATAAAAATCTGCTCTTTGTCACAGTAGCTTGTCGGTAGATTTTCCTCTTTGCGGTCCTTATCGTCGCAAGAATACTGCTCCAGTTATATACCGGATGATCAAAAAGTCAGTATAAATTTGAAAACTTAATAAACCACGGAATAGTGTCGATAGAGAGGTAAAAACTGACATACATGCTTGGAATGACATGAGATTTTATTAGAATAAAAAAAGTTCACAAATTGTCCGACAGATGGCGCTGGACAGCAGAACGTCAGTTACTGTGCATGACAATCGTGTATAAAAGGAGCTGTAATAAGAGAGAGAATCAGGTGCGCCAGCAGTCGCAGCATGTTGACGTTACCTGAAAACGCGCTTTTAGTTAAGCTGTATTATCAGAATGGGGAATTTGCTAGTTCAGTGTTACGATCCTGTCACCATAGGAAAGGGATTCGAACGGTTAAAGGTCCGTTGACAAATGCAGCTGTGGCGAGAATGATTTCGAAGTTCGAAGCCACGGGTTGTTTAGACGATAGACCCCGTAGTGGCCAACCGAGCACAAGGCGTAATGCTGCTGAGACAGTTCAGGAAGAAATGGAGACTGTTCGTCTATGCACGGGGAAGTCAGCGTTCGTGCAGTCGCACGTCGCACCGGCATTCCATACACTACTGTTTGGTTGGCACTGAGGCGTACCCTCCGATGCTATCCGTACAAAATCCATCGGCATCATGAACTGCTACCTGGTGATTTAGTGAAGCCGAGGGCATTTTCGGTGTGGGCGTTCCTAAAGACGGCGGAAGATGACGATTGGTTGAGTAACGCTCCGAGGGTCTGTCAACGCACACAACTGCAAAATTTGGGCTACCGAAAATCCTAAAACTGTCGTGGAAACTCCATTGCACGACGAGAAAGTCACGGTATGGGTTGGATTTACCACATCTACCGTTATCGGGCCTTTTTTTTATGAGGAAATGCGTGATTCTAGTTTTGTAACTGCTACCGTGACGGGTGAGAGGTACGCCGATATGTTAGAGAATTGCATCATCTCCAACATGGCTGATAAACACCTGCTGGAACGTACGACGTATATGCAGGATTGCGCTCCACCGCATATTGCTAGACGCGTGAAAGATCTGTTGTGCACGTCATTTGGTGATGATCGTGTGCTCAGCCGCCACGTTCGTCATGCTTGGCCTCCAATGTCCCCAGACCTCAGTCCGTGCGATTATTGACATTGGGGTTACCTGAAGTCGCAAGTGTGTCGTGATCGACCGTCATTCATAGGGATGCTGAAAGACAACATCCGACGCCAATGCCTCACCACAGCTCCGGACATGCTTTACAGTGCTGTTCACAACATTATTCCTCGACTACAGCTATTGTTGAGGAATGATGGTGGACATATTGAGCATTTCCCGTAAAGAACATCATCTTTGCTTTGTCTTACTTTGTTACGCTAATGATTGCTATTCTGATAAGATGAAGCGGCATCTGTCGACGTTTTTTGAACTTTTTGTATTTTTTTGGTTCTAATAAAACCCCATGTCATTGCAAGCATGTGTGTCAATTTGTACCTCTCTATCTACATTATTCCGTGATTTATTCAGTTTTCAAATTTATACTGACTTTTTAAACACCCTGTAATTTCCTCGCTTTTTAACGTGCCCATAACGTCACCAGGCAGCATTTAGTCTCACACCGGAGAGTTCATAAAATTTTTTGGTCCATCAGTGTAGATTATGCGGAATGAACTGCTAGGAGGGAGGAAAAAGTTATGGAGAAACCCTTGATCAAGATCGTCAGCGCACGCAAGCGAGTGTAAATCTCGTAGTCCTGCCTGAGTGATGGTCGCCTGCAAATACACGAAACACTTAACGGTCTTCCAGGGTACTCTCGTATTTATCCCGCGCAACAGGTTGGCACTATCTGTTGCCACCGGCTGACCGCCACACCTACAAAGCAGGTACTTGCTTGGCTGTAATTGGCTACCTGCCTGGAGCAGTGGTTCAACTAGTGGCACGATTTAGTTACTGCGTTTAAAAAATAGAACATCAGAGTAACGAATGAGTATCAGGCTTTAGAATGAGCTCCCTTCAAACACGAGATCACGCAAAAGCACGATACTAAGTTGCGAATCTAGCCATTTATGATATCTCGTATCATCTCCCAGATGTACTGGTATTATTCAAGTGTCCAGTTATAAAGCTTGAAACTGCTGATTATTAGGGAAGCAATTAACTCTTGCTCCCTATTCAACTTGTCTCCCTTAACCGTGGTCGTGGGGGCGGTGGGTATGAAAGAATAATGATGGTGGAGTTGTTGTTTTATAGTAAAAATAAAAATTTCTGTTTCCTTCATAGCGCAGAGAGAGACAGATACTGGTAATGCTAATAATGATTGGTTCTAGTTGTTATATTTCTCCTTCAGCCAAGATCCGCTATAGTTAGTGAAATAATGAGGCGCCATCTCTCCTTGATCTATCAGTGCTTGTAAAAATATATCCAGTGACTTAAGAAACTACTGTTTTATTTATTGATTGTACCCTGACTCCAAATATGCCCATAGTTTCGGGTACCTCTAACTGAAATTAGAATTCAAAAAGACGCTCTGAGAATCAAGCATACTTTGAATTGAAAAGAGGGTTCACTCCTTCATGCAAAATTGTACTAATTGTTTGATCAACTGATTTAATCTGTCACTCGATTGATACTGAAAAATTACCCAATGAATCTATCAGGTGAACAAATTATACCACCGCTTCCAGAATAATTACCAGAAATGTGTCACACTGACCATTAGTAGTTGTTTTTACTTTTCTTGGCTCAGTTCAATATCTACACAAAGTATTTAAAACATGAAGTAACGGATCCGTTCTTTCTAGTTGTCTCTAGAGCCTACAGGATATGAACACAGAACAGAACGTTGAATTTCAGTTCACACATTTATTCATTTATTAAAAGAGAGAGAGAGCCAAATAAACTGCTATAGGCACGTGTATTCAAATACAGAGATATGTAAACAAGCAGAAATCGGCACTGTGGTCTGGTGCAGTTGTTAGATCGGTTATTGCTGCTACAATTGCAGGTTATCAAGATTTAAATGAGTCTGAACTTTGTGTTATAATCTGCGCAAGAGTGATGACAGATAATATCTCCGAGGTAGCAATCACGTTGGGATTTTCCAACACGACCATTTCCCGAATGTACCGTGAATACCACGAATCCGCTAAAACATCAAATCTCCGACATCGCTGCTGTCGGAAAGAGATCCTGCAAGAAAGGAACTAACGATGATCGAACAGAATCGTTCAACGTCACAAAAGTGCAACCATTCCTCAAATTTCTGCAGGTTTACATGCTGGGCCTTCAACAAATGTCAGTGTGTGAACCATTCGATGTGGGCTTTCAGAACCAAAGCCCTACCCGTGCACCCTTGATGACGGCATATGAGACGAAGCTTTATGCTTCGCGTGGGCCCGTCAACACTGACATTGGACTGTTGATGACTGGAAACATGTTGCCTGGTCGGACGAGTATCGTTTCAAATTGTATTGAGCGGTTGAACATATACGGGTATGGAGACAACCCTCTAAATCCATTGACCCTGCATGTCAGCATGAACTGTTAAAGCTGATTAAGGCTCTGTAATGGTGTGGAGCGTGTGCAGCTGGAGCGATATGGGACCCGTGATACGTCTAGATACGACCCTGACAGGTAACACGTATATAAGCATTCTACCTGATCACCTGCTTCCATTCATGTCCATTGTCACTCCGACAGACTTGAGCAATTTCAGCAGGAGAATGCGATTCCCCACACGCCCAAAATTTCTACAGAGTGGTTCTAGGAACACTTTTCTGAGTTCAAATACTTTCTCTGACCCCCAAACTCCAAAGACATAATCCTTATTGAGCATATGTGGGATACCTTGAAACGTGCTGTTCAGAACAGATCTTCACCCCCTGGTTCTCTTACGGACTTATGGACAGCTCTGCAGGATTTATGGTGTGAATTCTCTCGAGCGATATTTCAGATATTAGTCGAGTTTATGTCACGTCATGTTGCGGCAGTTTTGCTTGCTCACAAGGGCAGGTGTGTACCAGTTTCTTGGGCTCTTTAGTGTAGTTTCAGTTCATCTGAACAGCATGATGTATTTGGTAAGTGTTCCTTTTATTGCAACTCACGGTTGTTTCCCGTCATGCGACAGGTCATTGCTGTTACTTTTTATTTCAGTACTCTGATCCTCTGTTTTCCGATATCTGATGATGGGTTATCCCTAAACGCATAATATTGAAGTCATTTGTTCACCATCTCACGACGTTTCACTAAGTGACCCATTCAGCACCTATGCAGTAGTGTTTGATTTATGCAATACATTTTTACGCATCTTGTACAACTTTTTGTGGCACATGCATTTCATGTACCATTGTTGTTGCTGTTGTTGTCGTCTTCAGTCCTGAGACTGGTTTGATGCAGCTCTCCATGCTACTCTATCCTGTGCAAGCTCCTTCATCTCCTAGTACCTACTGCAACCTACATCCATATGAATCTGCTTAGTGTATTCATCTCTTGGTCGCCCTCTACGATATTTACCCTCCATGCTGCCCTCCAATGCTAAATTTCTGATCCCTTGATGTTTCAGGAATTGTCCTACCAACCGATTCCTTCCTCTAGTCAAGTTGTGCCACAAGCTCCTCTTCTCCCCAATCCTGTTCAATACTTCCTCATTAGTTACGTGATCTACCCACCTAATCTTCAACATTCTTCTGTAGCACCACATTTCGAAAGCTTCTATTCTCTTCTTGTCCAAACTATTTATCGTCCATGTTTCACTTCCATACATGGCTACTATCCATACAAATACTTTCAGAAACGACTTCCTGACACATAAATCTATACTCGATGTTAACAAATTTCTCTTTTTCAGAAACGCTTTCCTTGCCATTGCCAGTCTACATTTTATATCCTCTCTACTTAGACCATCATCAGTTATTTTGCTCCCCAAATAGCAAAACTCGTTTACTACTGTAAGTGTCTCATTTCCTAATCTAATTCCCGCAGCAGCACCCGACTTAGTTCGACTACATTCCATTATCCTCGTTTTGCTTTTGTTGATGTTGATCTTATATCCTCCTTTCAAAATAATGTCCATTCCGTTCAACTGCTCTTCCAAGAATTTCAATGTCATCGGCGAACCTCAATGTTTTTATTACTTCTCCCTGGATTTTAATACCTACTCCAAATTTTTCTTTTGTTTCAATATACAGATTGAATAATATAGGAGAGAGGATACAACCCTGTCTCGCTCCCTTCCCAACCACTGCTTCCCTTTCATGGCCCTCGACTCTTATAGCTGCCATCTTGTTTCTGTACAAATTGTAAATAGCCTTTCGCTCCCTGTATTTTGCCCCTGCTACTTTCAGAATTTAAAAGAGAGGATTCTAGTCAACATTTCCAAAAGCTTTCTTTAAATCTACAAATGCTAGAAACGTAGGTTTGCCTTTCCTTAATCTTTCTTCTAAGACACGTCGTAAGGTCAGTATTGCCTCACGTGTTCCAACATTTCAACGGAATGTCGGCTTCTACCAGTTTTTCCATTGGTCTGTAAATAATTCGCGTTAGTCTTTTGCAGCTGTGGGTTATTAAACTGATAGTTCGGTAATTTTCACATCTGTCAACACCTGCTTTCTTTGGTATTGGAATTATTATATTCTTCTTGAAGTCTGAGGGTACTTCGCCTGTCTCGTACATCTTGCTCACCAGATGGTAGTGTTCTGTCAGGAATGGCTCTCCAAAGGCAGTCAGTAGTTCTAATGGATGGTTCTCTACTCCCGGGGCTTTGTTTCGACACAGGACTTTCAGTGCTCTGTCGAACTCTTCACGCAGTATCGTATCTCCCATTTCATCTTCATCTACATCCCCTTCCATTTCCATAATATTGTCCTCAAGTACATCGCCCTTGTATAGACCATGTATATTCTCCTTCCATCTTTCTGCTGTCCCTCCTTTGCTTAAAACTGGGTTTCCATCTGGGCTCTTGATATTCATACAAGTGGTTCTCTTTTCTCCAAAGGTCTCCTTAATTTTCCTGTAGGCAGTATCTAGCTTACCCCTAGTGAGATAAGCCTCTACATCCATACTTTTGTCCTCTGGCCATGCCTGCTTAGCCATTCTGCACTTCCTCTCGATCTCATTTTTTCTATTCCTTTTTGCCTACTTCATTTACTGCATTTTTATATTTTCTTCTTTCATCAATTAAATTCAATATTTCTTCTGTTACCCAAGGGTTTCTACTAGCCCTCGTCTTGATCCTCTGCTGCCTTCACTACATCATCCCTCAGAGCTACCCATTCTTCTTCTACTGTATTTCTTTCCCCCATTCCTGTGCATTGTTAACTTATGCTCTCCCTGAAACTCTGTACAACCTCTGGTTTAGTCAGTTTATCCAGAATCTATCTCCTTAAATTCCCACCGTTTTGCTACTTCTTCAGTTTTAATCTACAGTTCATAACCAATAGATCGTGGTCAGAGTCCAAATCTGCCCCTCGAAATGTCTTACAATTTAAAACCTGGTTCCTAAATCTCTGTCTTACCCCTATATAATCTATCTGATACCTTCTACTATCTCCAGGATCTTCCATGTATACAACCTTCTTTTATGATTCTTGAACCAAGTGTTAGCTATGATTAAGTTATGCTCTGTGCAAAAATTCTAGCAGACGGCTTCCTCTTTCATGTCTTAGCCCCAATCCATATTCACCTACTACGTTTCCTTCTTTCCCTTTTCCTACTCTCGAATTCCAGTCACTTATGACTATTAAATTTTCGTCTCCCTTCACTACCTGAATAATTTCTTTTATCTCATCATACATTTCTTCAATTTCTTCTTCATCTGCACAGCTAGTTGGCATATAAACTTTTACTACTGTAGTAGGTGTGGGCTTGTTGTCTATCTTGGCCAAAATAATGCGTTCACTATGCTGTTTGTAGTAACTCACCCGCACTCATATTTTCCTATTCGTTATTAAACCTACTCCTGCATTACCACTATTTGATTTTGTGTTTATAACCCTGTAGTCACCTGACCAGGAGTCTTGTTCCTCCTGGCACCGAACGTCACTAATTCCCACTATATCTAACTTTAACCTATCCATTCCCTTTTTAAATTTTCTAACCTACCTGCCCGATTAAGGGATCTGACATTTCACGCTCCGATCCGTAGAACACCAGTTTTCTTTCTCCTGATAACGACGTCCTCCTGAGTAGTCCCCGCCCGGAGATCCGAATGGGGGACTATTTTACCTCCGGAAAATTTTACCCAAGAGGACGCCATCATCATTTAATCATACGGTAAAGCTGCATGCCCCCGGGAAAAATGACGGCTGTAGTTTCCCCTTGCTTTCAGCCGTTCGCAGTACCACAAAAGCAAGACCGTTTTGGTTAGTGTTACAGGGCCAGATCAGTCATTCATCCAGGCTGTTGCCCTTTCAACTACTGAAAAGGCTGCTGCCACTCTTCAGAAACCACATATTCGTCTGACCTCTCAACAGATTCCCCTCAGCTGTGGTTGCACCTACGGTATGGCTATCTGTGACGTTGAGGCACGCCAGCCTCCCCACCAACGGCAAGGTCCATGGTTCATATTAATAATAATATAATCTAAAATTAACGACTTGAAAAGATAATTTAAAAATTGTGTACCGGAAACACAGAGTTACTGGCAGGGTTTTTGTGTTATGGCTTCGGAAGACGGCAACAGAATGAAACGAAAGGAGTAAAATAGGATTGGAATATTTTCATTAAGAGAAAGAAGATTTGAAAACTAGCTCAAATAAGTACGCAAAGCAGAACATAACGAAAGATGAATCTAGTTCTGCCGTCCATGTGAATAGAAAAGTCTCCATTCAGTAAATATTGCCAGTCTTGATTTAAGGTATTGAGGCATGTTCTCTTAACTGGAAAACCAGTCAATAACCGGAAAATAAACCTTTGGAGCATGAAACAGACATTAATGTAAGGTGTAATTTGCACTACAATGAAAATGGAACTGATTTGAGTAGGGCAGGTAGGCAGACAAACAGATGGTTCCGGGGCATGTAACTTCTTTGCCGAATTTCAAAACATAAGAAAATGCTGAATCAGTGATCTACTTGTAGCCGAGTAAGTGACGCTAGACAACTTCCTGCAGCAACATGGAGCAGTAGTGTTGAAAACGGCATGGCATGGGAATGAGTATATGAGGCACAGTGGATTACGAGTAGTTGTTGATGAAGATTCTACATTCTAAGATAAGAAAACAATACCACGTATGGGATGGAAATCGGGTGATCTGATGTGTAACTTTAGACAACATATAGCAAATGATCGAACGGTTACAATTTGAAAAAAATTGGGTGATTTATTCAAGGGAAAGGGTTTCAGAAAAGTGGTTCAAATGGCTCTGAGCACTAAGGGACATAACTGCTGTGGTCATCAGTCCCCTATAACTTAGAACTACTTAAACTTAACTAACCTCAGGACATCACAAACATCCATGCCCGAGGCTGGATTCGAACCTGCGACCGTAGCGGTCGCGCGGTTGCAGACTGTAGCGCCTAGAACCGCTCAGCCACACCGGCCGGCGAAAGAGTTTCACAAATTGAGCAAGTCAGTAACGCGCTGGTCCACCTCTGGCCCTTATTCGTCTTGGCATTGATGGATAGAGTTGTTGGGTGCCCTCCTGAGGGATATCGAGCCAAAATATGTCAAATTTCCCGATTGATCGTCAAAATTACGAGCTGGTTGGAGGCCCTACCGATAACGCCACAAACTTTCTCAGGTGGGGACAGATCCGGCGACTTTGCTGGCCAAGGCAGGGCTTGGCAAGCGCGAAGACGAGAAGTAGGAACAATCGCCGTGTGTGGGTGAACATTATGTGGCTGATATGTAACCCCAGGATGGCATGCAACGAAGGCGACAAAACAGGGCGTAGAGTATCGCAGCGCTGTAAGGGTGCCGTGTATGGCAACTAAAGGGATCCCGCTATGAAATGAAGTGGCACTCCAGACCGTCGCCCTTGGTTCTAGGGGAGAATGGCGGGCAGCAGTCAGGTTAGTACCCCCACCTCTGTCTGGGACATCTCTAGGCACGTCTTCATTGGTTCTCGGGACTCATTTCGAAGCGGCACTCATCACTGAATACAGTTCCACTGTGGTAAGTGAATCTCCAGGCCGAAGACGATGATGGTTTGTGGGGCTCTCAACATCGTGGTCATCAGTGCCCCTAAAAGTTACAAATCGTTCCATTTCCAGTCTCGGCACTTCCCGAATGATGATGAGATGATAAGGACAACACAAACGTCCAGTCCCTAGGCGGAATAAATCCCCGAGCCGGCCGGGAATCGAACCCGGGATCAGCTAGTTAATGCCCGCCTTCACGCGACAAGAGTTTCTTATGCTGGTCTTCATGCTTACCAAACCTGCTTTGGCCAACAATGTCGGTGGACCTCTCCCCAACTGAGAACGGTTGGAGCATTACGGACAGGGTCCTGACGATTTAAAGCGTCAGTTGGACAGCATTTGGCACAATATCCTTCAGGAGGACATCCCCCAACTCACCTCTATCAATCAATGCCAAGCCGAATAACTGCTTGCATAAGGGCCAGAGATGAACCAACGCGTTACTGACTTGCTCAATTTGTGAAACTCTTTATCTTGAATAAACCATCCAATTTTTCTGATATTGTAACCATTTGGTTGTCTGTAAATGTATACCTGGCATACCGATTTCCGTACCATTCGGTTAATTCCATCGTGGAGCGCTTTTTTGTGTTTTTTATTTATTGTTTTTAGACTATATTTCTTGGAGCAGATTCAATTGTCAGGCTATATTCAATAGGTCGTCTGTATGTCCGTTAATGATGATTTGATATTGACGAATAAATGCAGTAGTGGAAAATCGTAATAGCTTGAAAACTGGCCTTTCCCTTATCATTGGGTCCTGTCGTGCAGCAGTGAAAATAATTAAATAACTAGACTTGTATTTTCTTTGTGGGACCGAGGAAATTTTTTTTTATCTCTTTCATTAATGAATGTGTTATTTGGAAGCTATTGCCTATCACGCTTTGATATTGGCTCAAAACAGTTTCCTTGAAGCTTGATAATCATAGACGTTACCGACAACTGGAAAATCTTTTCTTACATCTACGTATACACATGGTTAACAAATTAGTCGTGTGTTAGGTGTGACTCACGTAAAGGTAGCGCAGTACAAGTAACCGGAATTTTTCTTCTGCTTCGCATAACATACAGCCGTGGAACAGCCACTGCTATTAATCTCCCCGAACAATTTCACGCATCGCCGAAGGTTCCCACCAGAACATTTGCAGACGTTCGTTTTTAATTGAGAAATTCCCCGCGGAGCCGTTCGCCGCTCTGGGCAGGATTTATATCGCCCTCGCGACGCTGGCTGCGGTCCCCGTTATGAGGCGTGCGTTGGCCGAGTATCAGACCCGGAGCCGAGGAACCGGACTTCGCAAGTGCTACTTCCGCAATTCATGTCACGCGCGAAACAGACTGCCTCTGGTTAGTGAGCAAAACAAGGCTGTTATGGCGTAATTCTCCGCCACATGCCCTCGGAGTTAAGAAAAAAAGCTACATCGTGAGCCCCAGATAGGGTTGAAAAGTCGCACAAAATATTTTTAAAAATATGGCAATTTACAATAAATTAAATTGTTTCTTTGGACAGAATTGTACGCATGCTACACCAGACATTAGCGCGAGTAATTCAAATTGCTTTCATCACATATTCTAGTGGTTCCCTGCCTGGCGTAATTACTTCCTGAGGATTAAAATGTAATTTGCTAACAAACAAAAGCAAAAGGGTTTCAATTGTATTTCAGTCAAGAAATTAAATTATTCTTAAAAATCATTACTATTACCACTTTTTCTGAGTCTGTAATATAAAATTACAAAACTGACAAATAATTACATTGGCTGGGGTTGATATCAAATTGATACACAAATTAATTAAATTGATCAATTCATTACCCCAACCACCCACACCGACCAACAAACTCACAGATGACGTCATGTGTTTTCCCAAGCTGGCACGTGGGTCACCATCCCCTCCCCACACCTCCTCGTTCCCCCTCCCACATCTACTTTATTGGCGTAATGTCGAATTTTGGCGGGATTTCTTTGTTCCAAGGCTGTACTGGCCTATTATCCCACCCCCAACCCCCACCCCGAAATTGGTCGGAATTAAACGTGGAGGATGCCCTTTCCATGACTCAAACCCTGGTCCTTCAGGAAAATGGTTCAAATGGCTCTGAGCACTATGGGACTTAACATCTGAGGTCATCAGTCCCCTAGACTCAGAACTACTTAAACTTAACTAACCTACGGACATTTGCAACGATAGACGAGATGAACAAAATCGCAGACGCCGCTTCGCGTGATCCAGCAAGATGAGTACCAAGAGTGCTTCCAGAAGGGGAAACGAAGTTGGGAGTGGTGAATCAATTGTGGAGGAGAGTATTTCGAGAAAAACCTTGCACAATAAGTAAAAGGTAAACGCTGAAAAATTTTGCGGAAAAGATTCCGGAATTTTTTGAACAGACTCGTCCGCAAGCATGAAGAATAAAGACGAAGAATGTTAAAAACGGTTAAAATGGCTCTAAGCACTATCGGACTTAACACATGAGGTTAGAACTACGTAAACCTAACTAACGTAAGGACATCACACACATCCATGTCTGAGTCAGGATTCGAACCTGCGACCGTAGCAGCAGCGCGGTTCCGAACTGCAGCGGCTAGAACCGCTCGGCCACAGCGGCTGGCTGAGGAATGTTAATAACCTTTGTTTAATTAAAAGAGTTTTCACACAAATAAATATGAGGCGTTGTATTTGTATTAAACCGGGGACCTAGAAACGATGGAGAGTGTTCGTCCCGCCTTCGCTCTCAGTCGTTCACAACCCCACAACAGGCTAGAGCAGTCCACCCACCCCACCGCCGCCCTACGCCGAACACACTGTTATTGTGAAATGCGGCCCCAGAGGACCCACAGGGAACGTCTCACACCAGACGAGTGTAACCCAAAATGTTTTTGCGTGGTAGAATAATTATGGTGTACACGTACGTGGAAACGGTGTTTCTCTAACAATTGCCGAAACAATGTAACTGAGGCGGAATAAGGCGTACCAGCCCGCATTCGTCGAGGCAGATGTAAAACCGCCTTAAAAACCCTCCACAGGCTGTCCGGCACACCGGACCTCGACACTAATCGGCAGGGCGGATTCGTTCCGGGGCCGGCATGCTTCACCGCTTGGGAAGCAGCGCGTTACACCGCACGGCTAGCTGGGCGGGCTATCTGAGGCGTTACTTTTCAGCATTCTGTGTACTTCGTATAACTATTCGGTTCCGCTCAATCGTAGTGTTGCTTACATGTACATCATTCTACACCTTTCTATGAACAAATTACAAAATTCTATCAACAATTTATTTCTGTTTTACGCAGTGGTGCAATTCTCTATCTGCTACGAAGTCGCGCGTGGCATATCTGAGGCACGGTAGGCAGAGAAGGACAAGTTCCTCTCTCTGTCTCTGTCTCTGTCTCTGTCTCTCTCTCTCTCTCTCTCTCTCTCTCTCTCTCTCTCTCTCTCTCTCTCTCTCACACACACACACACACACACACACACACACACACACACACACTAGCTCATCACTATTACTAGGCAGCAAAAGCGAGCGCTTCCTTCTGTACAAGTTGTCACTTTGGGTAGTTAATTTGCGAGCTCACTTGAGATTCAGAATGGAAACATGACTGTTAAGGGTCGGTCCAAGTCTCTGAAGCGCCAATGTAAGCTTCGACACAATCCTCAACCACAGGCTGCTCAGAAGGGCTGCATTTTGGCGGCGGCGCAGTGCGTCACAGCACTGCGTGAGCACTCTTCTGCTGCTGCTAGAGGACGCAGGTCAGACATCGAGTAGCGGGACAGCAGCGGTACTCACCCAGAAGACGAGGTTGAAGGCGACCAGGGAGATCTTGGCGCAGGTGGCGCCGCACCCCATCGCCATGGCGCCGGCCGCGTGTCTGCAACACGATGCAAGCCGTCAGTTAGCATACGCTTCTAATATATGTGCGGCACATGCCTTGCATTACACTCAGTGTGGATATCTACCTAGAGGCAGAGACCAAATTGTAGAAATAACAAAGAAGCAGTAAAATTAGTTTGTTACTTAATTTTTCAAAGGTCCTATTCACGACAAACATTACAATGTAAATCGTTTTCTGAACACACAATGGATATTTAAAAAAAAGCCTAAACGAGGACGAGAACGACTCTTGATCTGTCTGTTACACGATTTTGATTATGTATATAGACAGTTCCTCCATTGCAGGAATCGCGAAACTTGTCGATTCGTGCCTGTTATCGATATCGATACTGGGAAGACTTTGGTTCGGAGAATTCCAAGACTTTTTAATTTTTAGCTTTTGTGTAATTTCACATTTGCTACTGCAATTCTTCATTTATTTTTTTCATGTCAGAGTTAGACTAACAAGTTAAGCTAACTGGCAATTACAGATGCATTGATTTCCTCTGGTCTCGTTCTTGTTGCGATTTCTGGTAGATCTGGCGGAAGGCTGCAGAGAGGAAAAAACTCTACAGCCGGAGACATGCTATTATTGTTACACAAATGTCGAATTGATCTACGGAACGCTTTAACGGAAATTTGTTGGGACACTGGAACCTGATCCCAAATAATGTAACTGCAATCCTGCATCAATTTTCAGTAGTTTTTATTTTACTTTGCTTTGAAACATTAAAGACGCCGTATGTGTCATAGACGTGAATTGTCATGCAACTGCGCCCATACCATAGTTTGTATGGGGGGATGGGGGGGGGGTTGACCTGGGGGTAGGAAGCATCAGTAATATTTTGGAAGACAAATGGCGACTTGTAAGTATCCTTAAAAAAGTTCCTTTTCCAACCCTGTCAACCAACTTTTAAATCATTTTCTTGAAAGAAACACACCTGACTGTGTTATATCTTTTGCCTTTTGCTGAGGGCTAGGGAAGGTGTATGTAGAATGGCGTGTTTGTGAAATGCCTGCAGTGCCAGCGCCAGCCTGCACAGTTGTTGTGTGGCCTTAACGCCAGTCATGGTTAGGTGGCAAGGCTACTTTTATAATTCTTGGTGTTGAGTGAGTTTGTGAGCATCAAGAAATGGCCATATTTTTTATTGCATTGACATAGGAGTTTAAATTTTATCATTGGCAACGGAGCATAGACCTTAGTGTGTGACACAAATTTCAACGTTATTTTTCCACCAGCTCCTGAGACAAATAGTTCATAACTGTGTGAGAAACAGACAGTGAAACAATCAGACAGAGAGACAGATGGACAACAAAGTGATTCTATGGGCGCTCCGTTTTCACCGATTGAAATACAGAACCCTAAAAAGATGAAAAACATACTGGCTGTTTACAAGTTTCTTCTGTATAAATGACTAATTATTTCTACCGAAAAATTCATCTTTGGTATAGAAGGAATTATCGAGCAGAAATGTCTTTAACCTACATTTGATAACACGTTCTCCAACCTGTCAAATGTTTTATTTCCACGGACAGACTGTCAAAGAGTTTCACCCATCTCAGTGCAAAATTTAAATTCCTTAAAGGGTAAGGCAGATCAGTTTTGCTTCTTGTATTCTGCTTAAGAATTTCTCTATTACTCTCAAACTCAACTGGGTTGTTGATAACATACTTCATAAATATAGAAATATACTGTGAATCTACTGGTAACATTCCCTGCTACTGAAAGATATGCCTGGATGATATGCATATGTGAAACCCACAGGAAACATTAATTACAGGGACATTCTTTTATGTAATGACTACCTCTTGCCTGAACGTCTGAAAGCAAGGGGAAACTACAGCTGTCATTGTTCCCGAAGGCATGCAGCTTTACTGCATAATTAAATGATGATGGCGACCTCTTGGGTAAAATATTCTGGAGATAAAATAGTTCCCCATTTGGATCTCCGGGCGGGGACTACTCAGGAGAGCTTTGTTATCAGGAGAAAGAAAACTGGCGTTCTACGGATCGGAGAGTGGAATGTCGGATCCCTTAATTGGGCAGGTAGGTTCGAAAATTTAAAAAGGAAAAGGATAGAGATATAGTGGGAATTAGTGAAGTTCGGTGTCAGTAGGAACAAGGCTTTTGATCAGGTGAATACAGGGTTATAAATACAAAACGAAATAGGGGTAATGCAGGAGTAAGTTTAATAATGAATTAAAAAATAGGAATGCATATTGAACGCATTATTGTGGCCATGATAGAGGCGAAGCTCACACCTACAACAATAGTACAAGTTTATATGCCAAATAGCTCTGCAGATGATGATGAAATTTATGAAATGTATGATGAGATAAAAGAAATTATTCAGGTAGTGAAGGGAGATGAAAATTTAATAGTCATGGGTGACTGGAATTCGACAGTAGGAAAAAGAAGTGAAGGGAACATAGTAGGTGAATATGGGTTGGGGCTAAGAAATGAAAGAGGAAGCCTGGTAGAATTTTGCACAGACCATAACTTAATCATAGTTGACACTTGGTTCAAGAATCACGAAAGAAGGTTCTATACATGGAAGAACCCTAGAGATACTAAAAGGTTTCAGATAGATTATATAATGGTAAGACAGAGATTTAGGAGCCAGATTTTAAATTATAAGTCAATTCGAGGGGCAGATGTGGACTCTGACCACAATCTACTGGTTCTGAACTGTAGATTAAAATGAAAGAAACTGCAAAATATGCGAATTGAAGGAGATGGGACCTGGATAAACTGAAAGAACTAGAGATTGTACAGAGTTTCAGGGAGAGCATAAGGGAGCAATTGACATGAATGGGGGAAAGAAATACAATAGAAGAAGAATGAGTAGCTTTGAGAAATGAAATAGTGAAGACAGCAGAGGATCAAGTAGGTAAAAAGACGAGCGCTAATAGAAATCCTTGGGTAAAAGAAGAGATACTGAATTTAATTGATGAAAGGAGAAAATACAAAAATGCAGCAAGTGAAACAGGCAAAAAGGAATACAAACGTCTCAAAAATGAGATCGACAGGAAGTGCTAAATGGCTAAGCAGGGATGGCTGGAGCACAAATGTAAAGATGTAGAGGCTTATCTCACTAGGGGTAAGATAGATACTGCCTCCAGGAAAATCAAAGAGACATTTGGAGAAAAGAGAACCACTTGTATGAATATCAAGAGCTCAGATGGAAACCCAGTTCTAAGCAAAGAAGGGAAAGCAGAAAGGTGGAAGGAGTATACAGAGGGTCTATACAAGGCTGATGTACTTGTGGACTATATTACGGAAGTGGAAGAGGATGTAGATGAAGGTGAAAAGGGAGATATGATACTGCGTGAAGAGTTTGACAGAGCACCGAAAGACCTAAACCGAAACAAGGCCCTGAGAGTAGACAACATTCCATTAGAACTACTAACAGCCTTGGGACAAAACTCTACAATCTGGTGAGCAGGATGTATGAGACAGGCGAAATTCCCTCAGACTTCAATAAGAATATGATTCCAATCCCAAAGAAAGCAGCTGTTGACAGATGTGAAAATTACCGAACTATCAGTTTAATAAGTCACAGCTGCAAAATACTAACGCGAATTCTTTACAGACGAATGGAAGAACTGGTAGAAGCCTACCTCAGGGAAGATCAGTTTGAATTCCGTAGAAATGTTGGAACACGTGAGGCAATACTGTCCCTACAACTTATCTTAGAAGAAAGATTAAGTAAAGGCAAACCTACGTTGCTAGCATTTGTAGACTTAGAGGACGTTTTTGACAATGTTGACTGGAATACTCTATTTCAAATTCTGAAGATGGCAGGGGTAAAATACAGGGAGCGAAAGGTTATTTACAATTTGTACAGAAACGAGATGGCAGTTGTAAGAGTCAAGGGGCATTAAAGGGAGGCAGTGGTTGGGAAGGGAGTGAGACAGGATTGTAGCTATTCAATCTGTATATTGAGCAAGCAGTAAACGAAAGAAAAGTTTGGAGTAAGTATTAAAATCCAGGGAGAAGAAATAAAATCTTTGAGGTTCGCCGATGACATTGTAATTCTACCAGAGCAAATGACTTGGAAGAGCAGTTGAACGGAATGGAAAGTGTCTTGAAAGGAGGATATAAGATGAACATCAAAAAATGCAAAATGGGGGTAATGGAATGTAGTCGAATTAAGTCGGGTGATGATGAGGGAATTAGATTAGGAAATGAGACACTTAAAGTAGTTAAGGAATTTTGCTATTTGGGGAGCAAAATAACTGATGATGGTCGAAGTAGAGAGGATATAAAATGTAGACTGACAATGGCAAGGAAAGAGTTTCTGAAGAAGAGAAATTTGTTAACATCGAGTATTGATTTAAGTGTCAGGAAGTCGTTTCTGAAAGTATTTGTATGGAGTTTAGCCATGTATGGAAGTGAAACATGGACGATAAATAGTTTAGACAAGAAGTGAATAGAAGCTTTCGAAATGTGGTGCTATAGAAGAATGCTATAGATGGGTAGATCACATAACTAATGAGGAGGTATTGAATAGGATTGGGGAGAAGAGGAGCTTGTGGCACAACTTGACTAGAAGAAGGGATCAGTTGGTAGGACATGTTCTGAGGCATGAAGGGATCACCACTTTAGTACTGGAGGGCAGCATGGATGGTAAAAACCGTAGAGGGAGACCATGAGATGAATACACTAAGCAGATTCAGGAGGATGTAGGCTGCAGCAGGATAGAGTAACATGGAGAGCTGCTTCGAATCAGTCTCAGGACTGAAGACCACAACATCAACAACAACAACCTTTTGCCTAAGTGAGAATGTATCCTAGAATTCTCCCTAATAAGAGATCAATAGATGAGGATATGCAAAATATGTTATTTTTCCGACCTCTATATCGGAAAATTGGGGAAATATTCTTGCAACAAAAGTAGCCAAACCTAACTTTTTTTGCAGGTTTACTAATTCGTTTTTCTATTTTCATCATCATGTACACCTAAGAACTTTCTACCATGTTTACTATTTTTGCTTTGTATAAGTGGTTAACTGGGGGTCAAATATTTTTCACAGTAAAAAATTTGATAACTGTGTTTTTTTGCAAAGTTTAATGCTAGTCCAGTTGTGCAAAATCAGTAAGTAACTTTTTCAAACACATTTTTTACTATTTTTCTGTTAATGCATCTTTGCTTGCCTTTACAACAACGCTTGTCTATTCTGCAGACAGGACTAGTTCTGCATTCTGATTAGAATAAAATAGAAGATCATTAACATAAAACGAAAACAGAATTGAGCCAATGATCGAACACTATGGGACTCCCCTTGTTATTTCTCTGATCACAAAACAGGTGTCATGAGACCTGAGGATGTAAGAAGGGTATGGTGAGGAGATGAAAGAAATACTGTACGAAAAAGAAACAAACATACGATAAGGAACTCAAGTTGGTACGAGGTCCCAAACTGTCTGAACACAGACAAGGTCAAAAGCAAGTCGCCGAACAAATAACAGCAACACGGATACGGTGGAATAGCATTCTGGGTTTTCTTAACGATTGGAAAGAATTCTGCGTTCTTTTATAGGATTCCAACCAATCACGTTTGTGGCACACTACCAAAGAGGACTAACAGGAGATACATGAAATGTATTCGCAGCTGCAAACACGATTGACGCAGATTCTCTGAGACACTGAAAAACCTTAACCAGACGTTCTTGAACTATACCGTAATAAACTATTTACTGAGTTCCAGGAAATAGTATTAAATTAGGAAACTGTGATAATACTGGAAACCGCTAGGTATTGCTCCCACGATGGAGAAGTTATAATAATTGTGTACGCTTTCAGCATGCATTTTGCCCGCGCTCCGTACGGTACTGAAACGGGAAGGAACCTTAATTCGTTGTGCAATGGGAAGTAGCCCCTGTCACACCCTTCATAATGGTTTTGAAAGTATAGATTTAGATGTAGATGTATCTGAGATAATTTTGCGTCATGTTCAGTGTTTTGGTCTTACTCCGGTTTTCTTAAAATTAAATGTGATTTATTACTGCTAATACGAACGCAAAATTTTATCTACGCTATTAGCTGTCACTTCACCAATTCGTCTCTTAATTTTCTCTCACTTATAAACAACAGTGCAACAACTTTCTGGATAATTATTTCGTTCTATTTTATCCGTGATTCTAACGTAAGTTACCCTACTTAAAATTAGTATTTCCAACGCACAGACTCTTTCGGTTTACTCGCACAGATATTTTCGTTATTTGTGTTTTGTGTACTATTTCTTCTTGCGAGTATTTTGATACTGAACCTGGGTGTATCCAGATAGGAAAACAGTGAACCAAATTGTCCACCTAATTTTAGAGAAGAGAATAAGGAAGTGGATACAAAATGTTAGAACGGCAAGAGGTGCGGAATGTGGATCGGACCACTTCCTTGTCAGAGGAAGGATAAAAACAATATGGAGAGCCAGGAAGCACAAAAGAATGCAAATAGTCACTCGATATGACCACGAGAGTCTGACTGAAGATAATATAAGAAGAACTTTCAAGATAGCACTAACGAACCGTTTTGAGGCTTTGAATGAAGAGGAAGGAGATACTTTGGTGGATCGGAACTGGAAGGCGATTGCAGAGACCATTAAAGAAACAGCCCAAGAAGTAATCCCAAAGCGAACTAGGGGAAAAAGAGTGTGGTTCAATGAGGAGTGTGAGGGAGCTATCAGGGAGAGACAATGGGCCAAGCTACTGTGGATACAAAGCAATATGCAAGAAGAAGAAAAATCGAAGTTTGAAGAAACACGACGGCAGACCCAAGCCACATTGAGGAAAGCAAAGAGAAAATATGTAAAAAGTATCATGGAGGAAGCTGAACAAGACTCTCATGGAAATAGGTATAAAGAACTTTATAGAAAAGTGAAAAGTTTTAAAGGAGGGACATACCATCAACACAGATTCATAAAAGATGACAATGCAAGAATGTTAACAAAAGATCAAAAAATTGGAAGAAGATGGATGGAATACTTCAGAGAACTACTCAGCTCTGATGAACCAACCGAACTACTTGAGTTTGATGAACCAGTAACAGTAGACCAGAATATCCTCCACCCACCATTGAAGAGACCCAGATTAAAAACCTTAAGAATGGTAAAAGTCCAGGTGAGGATGGTATTCCTGCTGAACTTCTCAAGGATGGAGACTAAATCCTCTGTTTCAAAATCCACAAGCTAATCGAGCAAATTTGGGTAAAACATGAAATACCAGAGCAATGGAAGGTAGCTGTGATATGCACCATATATAAAAAGAAAGACAAATCCGTATGTGACAACTACAGGGGCATAGCGCTACTCAATATCTGTTATAAGATCTTCTCCAACTGCCTATTAGAACGAATAAAACCTCTAGCAACAGACATAATTGGAGAATACCAAGGAGGTTCCCAGGCAGGACCAGATTTTTGTCCTAAAACAGGTCTGTTAAAAAATGTACGAATACGGACGAGAGATACATCTGTTTGTAGACTTCAAGAAGGCTTACGACAGTGTACATAGACCTAGCCTGATTAGAGCTATGACAGAGTTTGGTATACCAAAGAAGTTGGTCAAACTGGTAGAGGTATGCCTAAATGACACAAAACTTAAGGTTAAGGTAGGCAATCAAATGACAGCAAGCTTCCAAGTTGTAGCAGGATTACGCCAAGGAGATGGGCTATGACCTGTCCTCTTCAACCTGGCACTTGAGAAGGTACTGTGGGATTTCAACAAAGAAAACATCAAGGTCATTCAGATTAGTAATGAACACATTACATATGTGGCCTGTGCAGACGACATTGCACTATTAGCATGCACACAAGAAGATCTGAAGAGAAGTATCCAGACCTTGGAGTTATTGGCAGCTAGGATCGGTCTACAAATTAGCTCTGAAAAAGACAGAGTATATGACCATAGGAAGAAAGATCCAGAACTCTCAAGATTTAATTGTGAACAACACCACGTATAAACATGTGAAAGAGTTCAAATACCTTGGATCATTTTTACAGAAGTAACATCAACTGAAGCAGAGATAAAAGCACGACTGCTGCGGGAAACAGATACTATCACTCTCTAGACCCTATATTAAATTGTATAAGTGTCTCTCAACAACTAAAGCTACGGTTGTATAAGACATTAAAAATGCCAGTAGTACTTTATGGTTCTCAAATCTGGAGCACTCGAAAACAAGACCTTAAGCGACTGCTAACATTTGAAAGGAAAGTCCTCAGGAAAATATTTGGACCAGTCAGAGATCAGACTACTGGAGAATGGAGAAGACGCCATAACACTGAATTAGAAGAGCTGTATAAGGAGCGTAACATCTTGGGAGTGATGAGAAGCAAAAGACTGCAATGGGCTGGACGTGTTAGAATGGAGGCAACAAGATGGCCCAAAATCACAATGGACTGGATCCCGTCAGGCAGCAGACCAGTGGGAAGACCTAGAAAGAGTTGGATCGATGGAGTGAGAGAAGACCTGTTGCAGCTGGGAGTCACGGAAAACTGGAGACAGACAGCAGAAGACAGAGACGGATGGAGAGCTCAAACTGTGGTGGCGCGCGGTCCTCTGGGCCTGATCGCGTGAATGAATGATGAATGATGAGTATTTTGATACAGTTCTTATAATGTATGACATATACTTCATTTCACTTGTAACACTTTTATGTTCCCTTTTTCGCTATTAGATTTCTATCTACAAGTTTATGTTTTAGTGGGAGCAGATGTCTGAAGAAAATTTGTTTTTGGCATGTGAGACTTTGCTCAACACCTTGGTTATGTTTTGGATGGAGTATCAGCAGTACGGGCGGTTTGTGTACATGTTGTATTTAGTTTATAACTACAGGTACCCATACCCTTTCATTCAATTGTCTAGCTACTTAATGCGATATAGGTGGGGACCACACGATAGCCTACGAAGCATTATCTAGCTGATGGAAAAAAGAATAAAATATTCCTTTGCTCGTTGACAAATGAGTGGGGAAAGGCAATGAAATGGCAAAGGTCAAAGCCAGAATGTATTGCTGAACTTAGAGCACCAGAAGCAGCACTCGACGTCCTGCTATCACTACAACCCCAATGTGCGCCTGATTCCACTCTGTCCTCCTTCCACACGATGACACTCATGGTGTAGACACTGAACTCCACATTAAAACCCTCATTTCCAGCCTGTCAATATCAAACAGCAGGGCTACATTATGATATCCAGTCTGTGCCAAGCAATACTGCACCTCTGACAACTGTGGGATGCCAGTGTAACGGTATTTATCTACGATACCACAGTAGTGGTATCATAGATAGGTACCACCCCACTGGCATCCCACAATTTGTAATGGCTACGCATGTTTCCGTCAGACGCCGATAACCGTCATGGGGGATCCGGCGGACCCATTAGAGCGCTCTCACCGCGCCACACTTCCAGCGGTTCCATACCAGGAGCTCCCTCTACTGCTGCAATATAGGATTGTTGGTGGCAGCCACACAGCCCATTCGCAACAATGCGTGCACCAGTCGCACAGGAGTCGCCACCGAGATGCAACCTAGTCACAACCCCTACTATTGCTCGTGCGTTAGTTAAGAGAGTCTCACTCTATGGTGCTCTTGTTGGTGTAATATTAAGTAGACATTGTTTCTGCATGTTCAGCTGTAAAAAGTCTTTGTACACTTGGAAAAAGCTATCAGTTAAGTAAAGCTTCTTTTTACCGTATGTACTTATTTGCTAATCATTTCTGTTCCTGTTTTTCTTTCCTATGATGACAGCTGCTGCACTACTCTCCTTACCATTTTGTACGAAACAGTACACAACAACCACTGACAGCGGACCTCGAACCTTCGACCACTGAATGACCATCCAGACGCTTGGGCAGCACTGCACTCTGCTGCCTGCATGACTCTACGACACTGGGTTCCAGTCATCTCAGGATCGGCATATGTTTAAACCTATGGCCTTGTCTATGCTACCACTGACAGAGCTTGGCTGGGAGGTGAACACACCAGGAGACACCATGTCAATGTATACGCTACACTAACCAGGGATCAACACTAGCAAGACCGATGTCTCAATTAATGCAATTAATCAGCAATAAAGGGTTTCTTCTAGCCATGGGCTTCCTTTGAACGCCACACCTACATCCATCTCTGGTGTAGAATCACCACACACACCAAGCCATGCTAGGAACCTCATTACAGCAGTGTTGTTTCAGCAGTTTGCTTGTAGAGTTTGCGCTGACAAGCCGAAACATTTTTACGATTGTCCACAACGAGACTGAATGTAATATAATGACTTTGTGGGCTTGTGACATGTTAAGGGACATGTATAAGTGGAGCAGAGGTGAGGGTTAAATCAATAACGTGACTGCACTGGCCAAAAACTGGGGAAAACTGCAGACATAAACGACTTTGATAAAGGGTAGATTGTTATGGCCCTATGACTTTGACTGAGGTTTTCAGAAACAGTGAAGCTGATTAGCTGATCAGCTGGACATTGACTGCTGCTTCTGGGGTTATAGATACAGCACTGCATTCAGGCTGTGACGTTGCCATTTCACTGCCTTCCCCATCTATTTTGTCAAAGAGCAAATAAAAACTTTATCTTTGCTGATACTATTGTAAGAATACATGGGAACTGGTTTATGGTCGGTGAAACCATGAGTAGGCAACAAGATGTTAAATGTTCACGAGTCGACACAGAATGTAAAGATCGCAGGCTTGTCCGCTCTGTAAAGGAAAATAGGTGGCGATTTGAGGCAGATTTGACGACAGAATAATGCAGGTGTAGGCAGAAGTGATTTGGAGGAAACCGTTGTGCGCATATTTTTAAACATCAGCTCCACAGCAGAAGATTGGTACATATTCCTACGTTGAACGAAAGACATGAAATTAAGATTACTGTAGGAATGGGACCATCTAGACTGGACTATGGATTAGTGAAAATGCGTCCCCTGGTCTGACAAAAGACGTTTCTTATTACAAGAGGTCGCTGGTGGTGACCGGCAGGCGTATAGCTGCTCGAAACATGAACGGCGTCACTGAAGGAGACCAAGGGAGGGGATTACTATGGCGACATTAACCTGAGTTTGCGTGGGATGTGTGGCAGTAATCGAGGCATCACGACAGCTGTGGACTATGTGAACATTTTTGTGGCTACCTGCATCCCTTTATGCTTGATGTCTTCCCCGATAGCTATGGAGAGTTCCAGCAAGTTAAGCATCCGTGTCACAACGCCAGAATCGTGCTACAGTGGTTCCAGGAGTGAGCTAGTGAACTCTCGTTGTTGTCTTGGGCACAAAATTAGTATAATCTGAAGCCGATAGAACATATCTGGGACGCTAGGGGACGCTAGCTACGTGCTCACAAACCACCTGTCCGTAATTTACCTGAATTTCGTGACCTGGTTTTACTTAGCTCCGGAAACCTACGAAGGACTTATCGAAACCACATCACACAGAATCGATGCATTGCAAAGATGGACCAACACCATATTAAGTGTTTAAGGTCAGCGCTTTTTTTTTCTTAGAAACCGTGAAGTGACAGTCAGAGAGAGGAATCGTCGTCTGTACACACGTGTCGGCAATCTCTGCCGCGGAGTAATATCAACTTTATTATCGCAGTAATTCAAATGAGCTTCTGTATCGCGAGTGCTAAAAAGCTCACACATTTAACGTAAGTATACTTGGATCGATTAGTACACAGTTCGAGGGGCTCAAGAAAAAAAAGAAAAATAAAGGTGCGACCATAGAACTTGCTGATGGATAACCTTGGCGGATACAGTGGTTGCAGTTTTCTACATTTTACCTATTCAGGAAACGTTACACCTCGAAAATCACTTCACCGCTATTCTGGAAATACCTTGTACTCATGGTGTGTTTATACTAGCATAGATGAAGTCACCGGATGACGTGGCAGGAAAATAAATAGGGGTGTGACCGACTAGCCAAAACCTACGTGACTGTTCTGTACAGAATGAGGTGGGGCGTGGTCGACAGCTTCTTGTGACGCTTCGATTTGACAGCTTGCTATAATCTCGTCAATATACCCCCTAAGACAAAAAAACAATACATACTGGTTCAAACGACTCAGAGCACTATGGGACTTAACATCTGAGGTCATCAGTCGCCTAGAACTTAGAGCTGCTTAAGGCGGATAGGACGTCAAACGGGCCAAGTTGGAGCGGGAAAGCCTCAGAGGACATTCTGATTTCTAGTGTCTGTACTTTTACAAATGAATTCATAAAACTTCGTCAGCTTGACCAGGAAGGATTCATGATTCACACTCATAGCAGTGGAAGTTCGAAAACATAACGAACTTTTTTTTTACGTGTGAAATTTCAGAATTTTTTCACTTACTAACTGCTGCATTTGTTGCTATAGGTACAGTTTTCTTCATAAGTTAGAGAGAGTCTTCGATGAAGTTTGCACAGCATTCATACCATATATACAGGCGTATGAAACTCAAGAATTTGTTTAATTTATGAGAAAACGAATGATCAGTTATATTTTAAACTTCATGTTTAGAAAAAACATAAATTTTGTAGTTAATAACCTCAATTTTTACCACAGTTTTTAATAGATTTGGAAAATTCTACAGTTTCATTCACCTTTAAGTATGGTTTGTATGCTGTGCAAAATTCATCGAACCATCTCTCTTACTTATGAAGAAAAGAGTACCTATAACAACATATGCAACCATTAGTAAGTGAAAAAAAGACGAAAAAAATGATGAAATTTCACACGTAACAAAAATTACTTCGTTGTGTTTTCGAACTTCCACTGCTATGAGTGTGAATTCCGAATCCTTCCTAGTAATTCTGAAAAAGCTTTCTTAATTTTTTTGTAAAAGTATAGACAGTGGAAATTAAAATGTCCTGTGGTGTCTCTCCTGCTCCAAGTCGGCCCGTTTGACGTCCTACCCCCCCTTAAACCTAACTAACCTAAGGACATCACACACATCCATGCATGAGGCAGGATTCGAACCTGTGACGTAGCGGTAACGTGGTTCCAGACTGAAGGGCCTAGAACCGCTCCGCCATACCGACCGGCAACAAGTCATTCTGCGAAGGAATTAACCAATAGGTACGGAAATCGGCAGATGTGATGTTCATGTACACACAAACAAGTGATTATGATTATAATTTCAGAAAAGTTGAATGATTTATACGATAGAAAAAGTTTCACAAACTGTGCAAGCCAATAAGGCGCTGGTCCACCTCTGACCTTTATACAAGCGTTATTCGACTTGGCGAAGAATGATAGAGTTTTTGGATGTCTTTTGAGGCTTATTGTGCCAAATTATGTCTAATTGGCGCGTTAGATCGTCAAAATCCCGGGCTGTGTGGAAGGCTCTGACTATAATCCTCCACATGTGCTCAGTTGGGGAGAGATCCGGCTACCTTGCTGGGCAAGGTAGGGTTTGGGAAGCAGTAGAAAGTCCCGCCGTGTGCGGGAAGGCATTATCTCGGTGAAATGTAAGCTCAGGATGGCTTGCCATGAAGGGCAACAAAACAGAAGGAGAACATCGTCGACCTATCGCCGTAATGTAAGGGTGTCGCGGGTGACACTCGGATAGGTCCTGCTGTTTAATTAAATTGCACCCACGGCCGTCACTCCTGGTTTTGCGCCATGTGGTAGCCGGCATGCAGACTGGTATCTCATCACTGCCCCCGGCGTCTCCAGACACGTCTTCGGCCAGGAATGTCGTTGACTGAAATAGAACTGTCTTTAGTGATGAATCCTGTTTCGAACTGAGCCCCACTTACCAGCGAAAAGGCATGTGGAGAGGCCCGGATGGTGGCGGGATACCGACCCAAGCCCACCACACGGCACGTCATTCAGGAGTGATGGTCTGGGGGACAAGGTGGTCTGATACTTTGTTCTTCGTCATTCGGACTCGTTTCACAACAGTGGAAGCGTCTACAACGTCCACCCACTGTGTCATGTGACAGCGCAATGTTGTTACACATTTGCCGACAGAAAGTGGATTGTTGCAGCCTTGATCCTCCTCAAATGCTGCAAATGGCTCTGAGCACTATAAGACTTAACATCTGAGGTCATCAGTCCCCTATAACTTACAACTACGTAAACCTAACTGACCTAAGGAAATCACACACACCCATGCCCGAGATAGGATTCGGACCTGAGACCGGAGCGGTCGCGCGGTTGCAGACTGAAGCGCCTAGAACTGCTCGGCCACAACGGCCTGCTCCCCCAAAAATGCTGTAATCGCTTTACCACACGATACTGCGCTTTATCAATGGTCTGCCCATTTTGGTTTCGCTATCTAGTAGCGTGCTGCGGCACTGTGTTGCGGGTTTCAGTATGTATGAAGACTGAAGACACATACCCGCAAAAAAATGAACTCTTGCGAGAAAATAATTAAAACCCTACGACTGCGACTCGAAGATGTAATTTTATTTGAAATTCTGCGAGTAATTACACTGACGGAAATAAATCGCAACACCAATAAATAATTAACGTAGTGTAATAAAATTTCGGGAATATTTCTGTCTAGGTAATATTTATGGGATTAATATTCATAGATCACCGGTTAATGTAAGCCCGAGGGAAGCCGTTGCTGTCGTGAAATTCTGGTACATTAGTAACCGGTGTAATAGCCAGAATGTTGAATGAAAGGATGCAAACGTGCATCCATTGTGTTGTATAGGAGCCAGCTGTCGGTTTATGGGATGGAGTTCCATGCCTGTTGAGCTTGGCCCATCAGTACAGGGACGGTTAATGCCGTTTGTGGATAACGCTGGAGTTGTTGTCCGATGATGTCCCATATGAGCTGGATTAGACACAGATCTGGTGATCGAGCAGGCAACATGTCAATAATTCGAAGTCTTAGTTTTGTTGTGCGAGACTCTTGTTATTTACCACTGAGCCATTTCCTTGATTGTTCTAGGTTTAATTCCTTATTAACTACTTGTGATTCTGGTCCCCTTATTGGTGTATATCATATTGAATGATTTTTATTTTTTTTAATGAGCTATTGTTAAAGATTCTGTATTTTGTATTATAAATACCTTTTCACACTCCAATCAGCTCCCTACCGCTTTAACAGTCTCTAACTAAAGGTAATTTCGCCATGACACTAACATCGTTTGAGTGCGACAGTGCACACACGAAGGGTTGCAGTTTGACATTGAGGAATCCCGAATGTGGGTAGGGGTGAAAACGTGGGCTGAAGTTAGTGTATGAACTTCATTGTGATAAAGTGTTGGCCGAGGTATTGTGAGGATAACAAACAAGATTACGTGTCACACTGATAATAGTTCAAGATTATTAATGGAAGAAGTGTATTGTGTGGGCAGATGTATTTTTATTTTGCTCGTAAATACAGCATGTGGTAAACAAAAGTGGCCCAGAGTGCAAAGGAACACAGTACAGGAAAGGAAATACAAAACTAACCTGTCTATAGCATATGTTGAAAGTGACCACCACTCATCTCTTGGCGCATTTGGCCCCTGGTAAGCACGTTCTGTCGCAGATCGAAGATTTACAGTTGGAATTGCTACAACCTCAGCCGAAGTGTTCTGCTACACTTCTTGAAGACTATGAGGGTTGTTGTGATACACTGTAGATGTGAGGGCTTCCCGCACAGCGTGTTCGGACACTGACAGATCAAGTGAACAGGGTGGCCTGTTAGAGCCGGGACCAGACTCACCTCTGCTAACAACTCTGTCAGGCATGAAGATTGTGTAAATGTACTCCAGGATTAGGGCGGCTGTGTGGGCAGTTGCTCCGTCCTGTTGGCAGTCATGAGATGTGGTTATATGCATTCATTCATGTCCAATCGTATGCGCCTGGCCGGTCCACTATTATTTGCCCCACGCTGTAGAAGGAAGAGCCTGTTGCCTGTAAAAGATTTTCCAACGTGTTACAATCAGTAACCGAACATTATACACTAAAGCGCCAACGAACCTGTTACAGGCACGAGTATTCAGATACAGAGTTATGTAAACGGTACAATAGAGCGCTAGAAAAAATTGGAAATTAAATTTGTGGTATAATTTTATGGGATCAAACTGCTGGGGTAATCGGTCTCGAAGCTTATACACTATTTAATCTAACTTAAACTGATTTACACTGAGGACAACACACACACCTATACCTGAGGGAGGACTTGAAGCTCCGACTGGGAGAGCCGGGCGAACCCTGACAAGGCACCCTAGACCGCACGGCTACCCCGCGCTTCACGGCGCTGCAATCGGCAACGCCTATGAAACACAAGAAGTGTTTGGCGAAGTTGTTAGATTAGTTACTGCTGCTACAATGGCAGATTTAAGTGAGTTTGAACGTGATGTTATGGTCGGCGAACGAGCGATGGGACACAGCACCCTTGAGGTAGCGATCAAGTGGGATTTTCCCTTACGACCATTCCACGACTGTACTCCACACAAACACTTTCAGAAACGACTTCCTGACACTTAAATCAATACTCGATGTTAACAAATTCCTCTTCTTCAGAAACGATTTCCTTGCCATTGCCAGTCTACATTTTATATCGTCTCTACTTCGACCATCATCAGTTATTTTGCTCCCCAAAGAGCAAAACTCCTTTACTACTTTAAGTGTCTCATTTCCTAATCTAATACCCTCAGCATCTCCCGACTTAATTCGACTACATTCCATTATCCTCGTTTTGCTTTTTTTCTTTTCAACTGCTCTTCCAAGTCCTCTGAAGTTTCTGACAGAATTAGAATGTCATCGGCGAACCTCAAAGTTTTTATTTCTTCTCCCTGGATTTTAATACCTACGCCAAATTTTTCTTTTGTTTCCTTTACTGCTTGCTCAATATACAAATTGAATAACATTGGGGAGAGGCTACAACCCTGTCTCACTCCCTTTCCAACCACTGATTCCCTTTCATATCTCTTGACTCTTATAACTGCCATCTGGTTTCTGTACAAATCGTAACCAGCCTTTCGCACCCTGTATTTTTCCCCTGCCAACTTTAGAATTTGAAAGAGGCTATTCCAGTCAACATTGTCAAAAACGTCCTCTACGTCTACAAATGCTAGAAACGTAGGTTTGTCTTTCCTTAATCTTTCTTCTAATATAAGTCGTAAGGTCAGTATTGTCTCTTGTGTTCCAACATTTCTACGGAATCCAAACTGATCTTCCCTGAGGTCGGCTTCTACCAGTTTTTCCATTCGTCTGTAAATAATTCGCGTTAGTATTTTGCAGCTGTGGTTAATTAAACTGATTGTTCAGTATTTTTCACATCTTTCAACACCTGCTTTCTTTGGGATTGAAATTATTATATTCTTCTTGTAGTCTGAGGGTATTTCGCCTGTCTTGTACATCTTGCTCACCGGATGGTAGAGTTTTGTCAGGACTGGCTCTCCCAAGGCCGTCAGTAGTTCTAATGGAATGTTGTCTACTCCCGGGGCCTTGTTTCTGTTTAGGTCTTTCGGTGCTCTGTGAAACTCTTCACGCAGTATCATATCTCCCATTTCACCTTCATCTACATCCTCTTCCACTTCCATAATATAGTCCACAAGTACATCAGGCTTGTATAGGCCCTCTGTATACTCCTTCCACCTTTCTGCTTTCCCTTCTTTGCTTAGAACTGGGTTTCCATCTGAGCTCTTGATATTCATACAAGTGGTTCTCTTTTCTCCAAATGTCTCTTTACTTTTCCTGTAGGCAGTATCTATCTTACCCCTAGAGAGAGAAGCCTCTACATCCTTACATTTGCCCTCTAGCCATCCCTGCTTAGCCATTTAGCACTTCCTGTCGATCTCATTTTTGAGACGTTCGTATTCCTTTTTGCCTGCTTCACTTGCTGCATTTTTGTATTTTCTCCTTTCATCACTTAAATTCAGTATCTCTTCATTTAACCAAGGATTTCTATTAGCGCTCGTCTGTTTACCTACTTGATCCTCTGCTGCCTTCACTACTTCATCCCTCAGCGCTACCCATTCGTCTTCAACTACGTGAAATCTATTAACATTTACATAAATTTTGGCGTTTCAATAGTTATTACTGCAACGAGTTTTTTGGCATAATAACTTCCAGTTGTACATTTATTCGCATTCATTCGATAGGAAATTCATTGGAATGGGTGGCTTTTATGGAAATTATAGAATATTTTGTGTACGTGTCATTTAATTACCGAAGACGAGAGAACAGGAAGCGGAGGTAGCTTGTGACGATACGTCACATAAATGGACATTTGGAGAAAGGGAAAATAAGTTTTTGTTATGAGACGTGTGAATTATAAATTATTTCAAGAGTGTGTACGTGTGCGCGATCTACAACAAATAGTAAACTACGTAAGTTATTATTGCAAAACACAAATATCGATGTAATTAACAAAACACAGTTTTTTTTTATAATCTCTGTGTAACATAGGCCATGAAGGTCAGAGACAATGCTTTGACTGAACTAGCTCTTCTGTTTTGTTTCGTCTAGAGGTAGGCCGTCATTGTAACGCTGGATAATATTTAATGTAAGTTTGGTTGTAATTTAGTAAAATATACTTATAATTGACAAACTGCATAGTGGCTTCTGTCTCGGGTTCTTCGGCCGACGTGCATCTAATGATTTTTCTGACGTTTCGCCGGCACGAGTGGCTAGCATTGTCAAAGCTTCACCCTCTATTGCCGACAATGGAGGGTGAAGCTATGACGATGCCAGCCACTCGTGCTGGCGAAACGTCAGAAAAATCATTAGATGAACGTCGGCTGAAGAACCCAAGACAGAAGCAAATAGGGAGTTTGTCAACAAGTGGCCACGAAAGCCTCAACAATTTTGTACACTTATAATTGTTATTAGAAAGTGAGTATTATTGACTTAGTTGTCACCTCTCATGATCGCAACCATTAATTTTAATTAAGAAAGTTTTTACAGAATTTCGTAGTGCAGGGAGCTCATCTCCCCTAACAGGATTTAGTCAGCCATTACGCTGGCGATTCATGTTTTTAAATGTAATTGCGAGAGACTTCTCAATTTCAATCTTTCATTAATTTAGAAGTTAAACTTCATTTCAGTTACCAAAATTCACACCGCTGAATGAGTTCAGTATGTTTCATTTTGGCCGCCTAATGACAGACGACATTCTCTCCAGCTTTGCCTTGCAAATAATGAACAAGGAATATTGAAAATCATTACATTCCGCAGTATCTCAGTTAATCTTTATGTAGTTTGGTACATAAATAACCAGTAGCCCCTGAGACCCATATTAATAATTACAGTTTGCGTAAGAATATGCATATTTTCTATTCTAAATAGCAGGGTTCACGCAAACTATTTATTAGAAGGCGGAGACTTGCGCGTTGTGTTTAAAAAATATTATATCGTACGTACTTCCGGGCAGCGAGTGTTATCGCGGTATAAGTTAATTAAAGGTCTTATGCTAGCCCACAATATTTAAAGCCACCCCAGGCAAAACCATAAAATATAATTATAAAAATAAAAATATATAATTACCCAGTGATAAAACACCCAGTAACAGACACATCCACATATACACTTATACCGTGATAAGCTGTGCGCCACGGCGGAACGGCGGCCCTCCCTCCCTGCCCCTGGCTAGCAGGCAGCCCGGTGCACCGCCGGCCGCCAGTAGCAGCAGCCTGCAGCCGTGTTTGGCATCGCTGGTGGCGACGCGCGCTGCGAGTGGCTCTGCTTGACCCTGCGGCGCTGCTGGCACAGCTCCTGGAGGCCTCTCCAGCGCTGGAGTCGGTCTCCTCTCCAGCGCCGGAGGCCCTCTGGGCACGTCCTTGTCCACACCTCTCACCAC
Source organism: Schistocerca gregaria (assembly GCF_023897955.1). NCBI lineage: Eukaryota > Metazoa > Arthropoda > Insecta > Orthoptera > Acrididae > Schistocerca > Schistocerca gregaria. Next base: position 543,401,203 of record NC_064925.1, read on the forward strand.
ACGCCGGGCACCGTACCGCACCGCACCGCGCAGCGCTGCTTTGCCTCCTGCCCTCAGAGCTGCCCGGCACTGTAGTACACAGCGGCAGTGGCGGCTAGCAAATACACGGCCAGAGCTCGCGCCGCTCAATACCGTTCGCCTGGGCAGAGGTATATATGCGTTGTGGAGAGAGAGAAAAAACGTAACGGCTGCTTGGCACGCCAGACGTACAAAATGAATCAAAATTCTACGGATACCTCTGCTGTTACAACCGGAGGTGAAACACGAAGGAGCGTCGAATTTTTAAAATTTGATACATGACTCTGTATGCTATACCACTGCACGCGTCGCTGGCCAGTGTGGCCGTGCGGTTCTAGGCGCTTCAGTCTGGAACTGCGTGACCACTACGGTCGCAGGTTCGAATCCTACCTCGGGCTTGGATGTGTGTACTGTCCTTAGGTTAGTTAGGCTTAAGTAGTTCTAAGTTCTAGGGGACTGATGACCACAGATGTTAAGTCCCATAGTGCTCAGACCCATTTGAACCATTTGAAGCGAATGTCGTGAAGTGTTTCATCCAGTTTAGAAACTGAGTTGAACTCACGAGGGCTTAAGTCAGGGGATTGCAGTAGGTGGTATAGCACTTAGCACCCCCTTTAGTCAAACAAATCAGTAACAGCTTGCATTATCCGTGCCTGAGCATTGTCCTGAAAAATGGTGCTCAGGTCCTGCAGAAAGCGTCATCACTTCTGTCTTTATGCTGTTCATTTTTGGAACAAAACCTACGACACAACTGGCACTGCTAAGAGAATTCTAAGACTTCCACATCGCTGGCAACGGGTTGTACACAATGCTAGTGACTACTTTGAAGGTCAGTAAAACTTTGAAACACGTATCTATTTTGTACAAACTGTAAAAACATAGTAGCCACTATTAAAGTTCCAATCCTCGTATAAAGGTTACATTTCTACTTATTAAGGGACGGAACTCTAAAAAAGGTAGAGCAGCTAGCTGTTAATCTCTGTATGTGAAAGTAAATGTCCTGACTGACTGACTCATCACCACCCAAGCCATACCGCTAGGCACAGAAACTTGATATTTGTGTGTGTGAATTCCTAAGGGACCAAACTGCTGAGGTCAGCGGTCCCTAGACTTACATATTACTTAAACTACGTTAAATTAACTTATGCTAAGAACAACACACACACAAACACACACAAACATGCCCGAGTGAGGACTCTAACTGCCGGCGGGAGGAGCTGCGCAACCCGTGACATGGTGACTCAAACCGCGCGGCCACTACGCGTGGCACTTGATATTTGTAGAGTGTTTTGAGCTGATACTGTAGCCATTATTTTTATATATTTACAGTATGCTCCATTACAATATTTGTAATACAGTATGTATCTATTGTGTGTGTGTGTGTGTGTGTGTGTGTGTGTGTGTGTGTGTAGTGTAGTGTAGTGTAGTGTAGTGTAGTGTAATGTCTGTGTTGCATGGTGATGAAGATGAAAGAAGGGAGTGGATGAAACCACATGCTAGCACACATCCTACTCTTCGAGGACAGCACCAAAGAGGCGAACAAGCTTAATTTCTACCTCCGACGGACGGATCACCACCAAACACTGTCACACGCCCTAACTTCATGGGACACTGCGGGGAGGTCTGGTGTTTCAACCAGGACACTGGCGGCAAGTCTGTGGATCGGGAAGTTTGCGCAACCTGCTCTTCTCCCCTTGCTGGCCAAATACTGGCAGTGAATCTTTTTTCCGCAACCAGGAGTCGAATCGGCATACTCCCGGATCGAGCGCCACAGCACAAGCGCGCGTTAGCCACCTCGGCCAGGGGGGTGAAATATCAGACGATAGCTTTTTTAAAGTTGTGTCACTATTAAGGCAATTTTTAACTTAGAACTACGAAAACTGGTATTTGGTTTCTCAGGTATAAGTAAACAAACACGTCATCCAGCGTTTTTGGAAATCTAAACCCTATTGGGAGGGAAGTTTTCGCCGAAAGTTCTTTCAAAAATATGTCATTATTACAGAACTACTAAAGCATTTTAAAAGCAGAAACACCATGGACCTCCGTCCGCAGCAGGAACATCGCTGCGTGAAAACAAATCACGCTGGCTGCCGGCGAGGATCCCGCTCCCTGTAGCGCCAGCGCCTCACGAGGAGAAACGCGCCCTTAAGTAACCGTCTACGAGGAGAAGTTGTGAGTTGCAAGTTGTAAGTCAGTCCGAGTCTTGCTAGGGAGTCATGCAGAATATTCTACCTGTCTTCGAGTCGTCGAGTGAGACAGACTTACCGTGTGTGGACAGAGAACACCTCCATATAGATTTAACTGGGTACTGTTAGTCTGGAACCGCTCTTCGAATAGTACATCAACACATAAGGTTACCCTTTCCTTCTGACTTTAGTTCGGAGAACATTATTTAGTTTGTATTCATGCAGCTGTGGTCAAGCAGGACAGATAGGCTCAAATTGCATTCTACAGTTACTGTAACCAGAGTTACCAAAGCTCAGTAATATATTTTACTAGTGACTATTTTGTGTTATTTTCATCGTGCGTATGCCGCCATAGAACCCACGCATCCGTCCTAACGGGGTATATTTATTAGTCTTTTGCAGCGGCAACGAGATTTCCATTAAAGCGGACGCCCCCCGCTCATAAAATGTTTAAAGCTACATCTATGGAAATTGATATTCGACTTCTGTCTTAGAAATTCTAAAATGATACTGTTCAATGTTTCTTGGAAATTCATCTTCTAACGTGGTGAAACAGGGAATGAAAATGCCTATGAAAATGTTTCATTTTTAAACCATTTTTAAAGCTAAATCTATGATACTGTCTTCAACGCTGCTTTTACGTCGTCAGCGCAGTACATACGTATGCAGAGAAACGGGCTGGTGATCAGACGCCGTATTGAGGTTGGTGGAACTTTTGCAGTGAACGGCACAACGAGAGACAGTGAACAAACATTTACGCCACAGTTCAAACCTGCCACGACGCAATTTTTCGCTATCGCTGTTTGAAGACAGACCACGAATTACTTCACATTTGTCACTATATTGACCAAATTCGTTCTCTATTTGCATACTTCTAAAATCTCAGAAAATGTTATCTATGCCATTTCCGCGCCTTCAGCGACCGTATGTAAGAACAGCCTCACGTGTGTGAAACTCTGGTCTTTCCTGAGCTTTACTGCTTCACAGATGTGCCGTCTTTCTGCTTCACCGCAGATGCTTCGATCTTATCTAATTACTTCTTGGAATGTGTTTTACGTTCTTGTATGGAAATTTTAAGATCTGCGCCTGTAATGTGGATTTATGAAACATTTTCTACTGCGTAAGTCACTTTCTACTAATAGTTAATTAGCACGTTGAGTTTCAGCAGCATGTTATCATCATCAGGGGCATTACAATTTCATGTACATTTCATTAGTATGAAGGATGGCGAGATTGTTTTGATGGATGTGTCAATGAGGTTATGAATCGAAATATAATCCTGCACATAAACATACATTTTTTTTTAATTTGTACCTGAAGGTGTTGTATCTTTAAATAATTTATTTGCTGTATTTACTTAAATTTTCGCTGCAAATTTAGTTGTCTGCACACAGAGCAGAATAATAAACACATCAACACTTAACATTTTCACACCCAAGTGTTTACATCATTCCAGAGACTCTTAACTGCTTAGATAAACTAATTTCACTTGGTAAGATAGTACGTACAATAAAGATGGAACCTTTTCTACATTATGTATTTATGTCTTGACACATATTAAATAATATGCTTATTAGATTTAAGACAATTTTTTGTAATAAAAACGAGTCACCATGTTCTGTCTCTTAAATAAAAATTCCTAAATCAACATGAAAATCTATTTGGTGTCCCTTGTCTGTTTTACGTAATATATGTAGATCATTCACGATGTCTTTGAGTGGGTGGCCAGTGTTCTTCACGTGGGTGGCTATTGCTGATTTATTGCGAATGGGACTGACTGTATGTTTTGTTGAGTCTTAGTGTGCGTTGCAGTTTGTTACATGTTGTGAAAGAAGTGCTAATGTTACGCACTCTGAAAATGCTTGTGAATGGAATGCAAGCAGTGGATTTCTTTCTTATTTTCCCCGTACAAGCTGGCTGGTTTATTACTGAAACTTCCTGCAGAGTACAGCTGAATGTTGGACCGGGACTCGAACCCATGACTGATGTCGTTTGCGGGCAAGTGCTCTGCCAACTGAACTACTCGACTCACCTGTCCTCACAGCTGCACTTCCGCCAGTACTGCATAGCCTAGTTTCCAAACTTCGCAGAATTTCTCCTGGTTACATGAAACATAAGAACAGTTGCGAATACGGATAACCATCAACTGTATAAGGGAATGACAACGATAATTTGTGCCGCTCCGGGACACGAACCCGAACTTCCCGTTTCATGCAAGTGGTCGCCTTACCCGCTTTAGCAATCCGTGCAAGCCTCACGGCTAGACCCAAGCTACCTCATGTCACCGTTAGTGCGTGACAACTTGTACTCGTACACACGTTACGTGATTTCAGTACTGAGGAGGACATTTTAATTGTACATCTCTGCCTGTATCGGGGGATAAATACGATATTACAGAGCCTGTGTTGTTATGAAGAACGATGCAATGTATCGTATTCTCTTCATTTGTTGCCAGACTAGCACTCCTGGAAGAAAGGACATTCTGGAGATATCGCTTGGCCAAAGCCTAGGGGACTGTTTCCGTAATTAAATTCTTTCTCTGCAGCGAAATTCGAGCTGAGATGAAACTTCCTGGCAGATTAAAACTGTCTGTCTAACCCAGGACCATTGCCTTTTGCAGCTAAGTGTTCTACCAACTGCGCTTCCCAAGCAAGACTAACGATCCATTCTCAAAGGCCCTTGCGAGAAGAATTCTTTGGGTTGTGAACGCAGCTACTGTTGCAGTGCGGTTTTCTCCAAGTCATTGCGCAAAAAGGCACTGGCACTCTCAAGTCCACGCCTTTTACCCCTGATTCCAGGCAAAGTCGTAGTGGATTTGAGCATGACTTACTGTTCACCCTTAAACGCTTTTCCAAGTAAGGCTCTGAATGACCACTTTTTGCATCCCAAAGAGATTGAGCATGATATTTCCTGTCGGTGACTGAAGGGCGATATGGAAATACTCTTCTCACCTACGTCGTCTTCTTGCAGTCAACATTACTGTTTCCTTTTTTGTGTGTTATTGATCATCGTGTTGATTTATTTCTCCCACATTTGCTGTGGTTCGCCAGTGTTCAGTATGCACGAACGTCGATAACACGATTGCTGGCCAAGGTGTAGCAGAGAAGAGTTACAGGGCCGTTACTGTTTCAGTATATCTATAAATGCTTTGATGGGTAAAGTTAGAAGCACCGTGTGGTCGACAGTGTAGGGGTCTGTAGCAAAGTTGCAACGGCAGAAGCCTGTAGCGAAATGCAGGAAGACTCGCGCAGGAGTGACGGCTGGTACAGGTGCCGACTGTCCTCGTATGCCTAAGGCCGGTCTAGTCTACGTAATCACAGACTGTGTGGTTATCATTACTCTACGGAAAGATGCGTTGTTGTTTTTCTGATTCCAAAGTAGCCCCCTGCTGGAGTGGCCGAGCGCTACAGTATGGAACCGCGCGACCGCTACGGTCGCAGGTTTGAATCCTGCCTCGGGCATGGATGTGTGTGATGTCCTTAGGTTTAAGTAGTTCTAGCTTCTAGGGGACTGATGACCTGAGAAGTTAAGTCCCTTAGTGCTCAGATCCATTTGAACGAAAGTAGCCTTTGTGCAGCTGTTCAGTACCTGACAGCCATTTTCCCGTTCTCATGGAAAACTGACTAAACATTGGGTATAGTGTATTTGCAAAGCATTATCTACTTTGCAATACTATAGTAATTAGTCTTTCATCTTCTTCAAATGATGAGGACCTACGAAAGGCAGATGTAATGGGAAGAGGGCTCGGTGAAGGAGCAGCTGAAGCAGTGATGAATGGGACGTCACTATTAGAAACCAGTAAAACTACGGCGTACCACTTACGCGTTTGTACCGACGTTATCAAAAGGAAAAATGCAACATTACGGGCATCAGTAATCTTTTACCAAAAACTATGAGTTTGGTAACTCTGCTGGGCAGCCGAATGCATTTTCTGAAGGTTTGGAAATCTCTCTTGCCAACAGAATGATATATTTGTGAAAAGAGAATTAGGACTGACACTGAAAGGTGTATGTATTTCAGCCCTCAAACTAGCTTTCAAGATCAAAGCCAAGACACAGGGGAAACCATAGGGTCTCTCGAAAGCAAGAGTAGCCTCACTAAGCCGAGAGACTGTCAAATAGCACTTCGAACTTTTTATTGTGTTCTACACACTCGTCTGATATAGGGTGCCTAGGAAGCAGTTTTCTCGGATCGCTTGACACCAATTCAAGCAAATCTTATTAATGGAGTTTATTGCAGTAAGCTAAATTGCCAATACTTTGCGTACTCAAAAGGTGTGCCGCAAGCAAATAGCGACATGAAAATAATACTGTCCTTCGATGTATACAATTGCAATGGAAGAAAAACAATACAGTTCATAAGTCACTGCTGTAGAGTTTGTAGGACGGCTCGTATTCGGCTCCGGCCGCGGCTAGGCGGCGCGGGCTTATATTCTCTTCGTGTGGAGGCCGCTGCTGTCGTGGCGTCGCCCTAGAGACGGGTTCGCCAGCCTACCATTTGCTGACGTCATCTCACAGCCCCCTCTGCTCTTCCGTTCTTGGTCGTCATGCTGGCGCTTACTGTTACGCCGGATCACTTTTAAATCAGCTTCTTACAAATCTCCCCCTGCATATAACATGGATGAAACAGGGTTGCCACTCAACAATAAACCTCCGGAGGTCACAGCAAATAAAGGAACAAAAGAGATGATTCCTTTAACCAGCTCTGAAAGAGGTGAGAACGTTGCGGTTATTGCTTGTTGCAACGCAGCAGGTGCGTGTTTACCACCAGCTGTTATCTTCAACGGCCAGAGACGCAGGTCGGAGCTGGTAATTAACTTGCCCAGTGGTTCCATTGCATACATGAGTGAAACTGGATAAATGAGGGAATATTTCTGAAATAGCTGGAACGTTTTCAATTAAGCGGAGTCCAAGGAAAAGTACTTCGTATTTTGGATCGATATCTGTTACATTCTTCACTATCAGCATTGGTGTTCTGCCAGACAATGAGATCGAAAAGTTCTGTTTTCCAAATGGCTCTGAACACTATGGGACTTAACATCTGAGGTCATCAGTCCCCTAGAACTTAGAACAACCTAAACCTAACTAACCTAAGGACATCACACACATCCATGCCCGAGGCAGGATTCGAATCTGCTACCGGAGCGGTCTTGTGGTTACACACTGAAACGCCTAGAACCGCTCGGCCACCGCGGCCGGCGATCTGTTTTCGGCCACAAACTACTAGTGTGCTGCAGCCCTTGGACAGATGTGTTTCCAAGACCCTCAGAACACATTACTCTGAGATGGCAACAAAATGGCAGCAATGAAATCCCAACACCAAAATAGCCGAAGTTCATTTCTCTGGGATATTGACCGTAACATGGATTCAACTGCGATGTCCGCTTAGCTGTAAGTGGATTTTCCTGTTGAAGGATCTACCATTTCACCCAGATGCGACTGAGGATTGTCGGTTTGCTTCTTCTGAAGCCCTAAGAGCAAACACGGCAACATCCACAGAAGATGGTGCAGCAATCGGTAATTCGTCAACAACTACCCCAGAAGACTCCACTCGGGACATAATTCCTTCTCCGAAGAAACAAGATTAAAGAAAAACCTCCTGAGCTGTTCCAAACGCTCGTCACACACCGTCTCCACAAAACATTGTTGTAATGAGAGCAAAGGAGGAGTGTGGCCTACTGACGCAGAAAGTAGCAAAAAAAAAAAAAAAAAAAAAAAAAGCTGCTGAGCCTAATGGTGCCGAGAAAAGAAGTGCTGGTACCAGTAAGCGAGCTAATGTTGTCCTATTCAAGAAGGTAGCTAACAAAATTAAAATAAAAGCTTTAGACACCGATTCAGATTGCAGTGTCGAAGATCTTGTGCCCCTAAACGATTCTGAAGATGGGGCGATGGAAGGGAAATGTACATTCTCCCAGGAGAAATGGTCGCGTGTTGCAGATGAAGGTAAACGTTAAAGTGCACAATGACAAAACTCCTGATATCATGAACAGTGTATCAGTGCGAGATGTCGTAAGTAATTTTTCTGTGGACGCTGCAGGTGATTTACGAGAACAGTAAATAGTCTACTTTCCATTAATGTCAAATTAGTTTTGTGATTATTATTGTCTTATTACAGGTATTGGGTATTAAATAGAAATTAGCGTATTTTCAGCTAACCTTCCATGTAATTTAATTTGAATATAATTTAACTTATTCAAATATCCTCGACCACTATCCGAACAGCCTCATTGAAATGCCCTTTCGTCAAGTCGGGAGGTTAAATCGAATAGTAGCGTAACATAAACGTTTGAGGATCTTGTATAACCGCCTTTCATCAATAGGATAGGCATGCCTATAGAAGTAATACTACATGTCTAAGACAAAATTTAGCTAATAATTTTCCGGAAAAGTTTGGTGTAAGTTAAAATTATCCTTATAGACCCGCTGTACCCTGTATCACTGTTTAGTATAATTCACGTCAAAAATAAATACATTAATTTCATTTTACGTTCCATAAAAAAGAAATTCAGAAGACCATTAAAACCCAGTCTGACTGCGCCGTCCTTACACCAATTACTTGAAAACTAGATTCAACGACTGAACAGTTCTGTCAGCTACATGGCAAGTAGCATCGTTCATTCTAAAGTTGCGTGACAATTACGGGGTACTGTAGATAAGACTCTGTATTTGTAGATGTAGGTAGCAATTTTCTCTGTAAAATGTCGATATCATCAAACAATTATTGAGCTACATGTAAGAGCTAAACAGCGGCTCTAACTGAGGAGTCAACAGATTGACTCAGAGTATCATATTTGCTTCTAATTTACTAGATTAAATTAATAGGGTAAATTTATCAGCCGTAAGTACAACTACATTTAAGCACTAAGGTGATAGTTTATTGTTAATACACCATAAAAATAAAGTCTCTATCATTTACTTATCCACTTTTTAATGTAGATTTTGACAAGTTTTAGACTTAGACAAGTTCCACATCCATGATGGTTTTCCTACCTGATGGAGTCTACGGAACACAATTAAGGAATACATGAATTAATGAATTTTGTTTATTGACACGTGATGATCACGGATACTCGTTTCTCCAAGTTCAGCATTTGTATCCATACGTATTATAAAAATGAATGTATGTATATATGTACAATATGTATGTTCCACATTTCCTCCTAAAGCGCTGGACCGATTTCGACCCAGCTTGGTACAAAGATCACTTACTGTCTGGACAGAATTGCTGAGAGGGTAAGAACCACTTTCCTATCAATGGGGTTGCGATGGTGATGCAAAAACAGTGTAGGCCACGACGCACATAGTTTATTCGTACAGTATTTGACAATGAGGGGCCTTAGAGACTTCCAACAAACATTACAAATAATTTCAAAGCTTTACGAAAATTTTTATCGATGTCAACCCCGAAATAATCAGGTAAGGAGAAAAGCTTATCGCTTGACACCGTTTCGTTGTTGCTGCAGTAAAACTGCCGCAAGCAGCTTGAAGTTTTACTTTATTACTTCTGTAATGCTAGCTGTGTTGGCCACACATTTTGGACACAGTAGTTGCAACCACTGATCGGCCAAAACATTATGACCACCGCCTGCCGCGAGGCTGTACGCTGTCTGGTGAGCTGGGGGCACGTGACACGCTGAGAGAAGTATATGGGCGGAGCAGAAACGATAAGTGGCGCAAATTCAAAAAAACGGCGACTTAAATGACTTTGACAAAATCCATAATGTTGTGTCCCAGTACCTGGGAGCGACGAAGGTAGTCCGCTGTTCGCGTTCTACTGTCGTGAGTGTATATCGAAAGTAGTTGAAGAATGCTGAAACAACGAGTAGGCGACAAGAAGTTGGACGTCCGTACCTCATATAGAACATGGGGATCGCAGACTATCCCGCTCTCTAAAGCAGGACGGGAGGCGATCTGTGGCAGATCTGACGACGGAGTACAGTGCCGGCGCAAGCATAAGTGTTTTTGAGCTCACCGTTCAGGGGACAGTGTTGAACGTGGCGTTGTACAGCAAAGAAACCTTACGTATTCCCGTGTTGATAGTACAACATCAGGAAATGGCTCTAAGCACTAAGGGGCATAATATCTGAGGTCATCAGTACCCTAGACTTAGAACTACGTAAACCTAACTAACTTAAGGTCCTCACACACATCCATGCCCGAGGCAGGATTCGAACCTGCGACCGTAGCAGCAGCGCCGTTCTGGGCTGACGCGCCTAGAACCGCTCGGCCACAGTGGCCGGCAGTACAACATGTCAATTATGATTACAGTGGGCATGAGATCATCGACAGTGGACCACGGATCAGTATAATCGCGTCATCTGGTCGGGTAATTCTCGTTTATTGCTAAACGAGGTCGACGGTCGTGTCCAGATATGCCACCATGCAGGCGAAAGCCTGCTCGAAGTATGCAGCTCACCACAGATGCAGCCCGGTAGGAGCAGTATCGTGTTATGGGGGACATTCACCGGGGCTTTCGTGGGACCTGCGGTAGTAACCTAAGGACCATGGCATCGGAGGACTACGCGGACATTGTTACGTACCATCTGTAGCCCCTTGTGCCTGAAGTCTTCCTCGACAGCGGCGTTATTTTCCAGCATGTAATGTTACGCGTATTTAGGCGAGCAGATCGGCCGCCCAGTATTGGTAAGAGGTGAATTTGTTGGTAACAGTGGTCATGATGATGTTGATGTTCGATTATTGGGGCGCTCAACTACGCTGTCATCAGCACGCGTACAGTTTTTACACAGTCCAATTTTTACACAGTCCAATCTAGCCACTGTTACGAATGATGATGATAAAATAATAAAGACAACACAAACATCCAGTCCCCGAGCAGAGAAAATCACCAACCCGGCCGGGAATCGGACCCAGAAACCCGTGGTCCAGAGGCAGCAACGCTAGCCACTAGACCACAAGCTGTGGACAAGAGATGAGTGTGCTTGTACTGCTGAGCTCTGGTGGACAGCCCCTGGGAATTCGTAGGGCCGCAGCTGGTCCAGTTGGAGCGACCATTGTTGCCGAGCCAGGTGCGGACACAAAGGCTTCGCTGGAAATTGGAAAAATCCCGGTATGGGAAATTTGGACAACGCGCCAATCGCTTAGGAGAGCCAGCTATGCTTCGAGAAAGGGCAGGCTTTGAGATAAACTGAATGGCGGCTTCTTACAGTTCTTTGAGAGTATACCACAATTTACAGGCAAATATTAATGCAAATATAAGTACATCGGCGATCCTAGAAAAAAGACGTGCGTCTTGTGACACAACAGTAATTTCAATATCTGTAAAACATTAAAATTAATACTTCACAATGAATAAAAATTTACAGAATGAACCTCTGAATTAACGATTTGTAATCGCTTGATGCGATTTCAACAACGATGGCTCAGATGATGGCACTGCACTGTATCTATCATCCCTAAAAGCTACTTATCTGCATCTGTTTTATTTATTGATTTATGACATTTCTTATATCTGTTTCATTAGGCAAATGTTTGTCAGAACATCGTATCCGCAACCACACATTAAATGAACACAGCTCGTATTCTCATACTTGTGTAGTTATTTTGCCAGTAACTTTATTTATTTATTGATTGAAAGTGCTGTTAAAAAATTGTACTAAATTACGTGTGTAGCACACACCACGACTGAGAAGACAACCGAAAAATGCTTCTGTGAAGAAGGTACAAATAACTGTTTAAACAGTACTTAAGGAGAATCTGTTGTTTTTTATCATGATCCCACTTGCACAAGGACGCTGGGTTATTTATTTATGAACCAACTGAGTGTAACCGAATATTTATGACATTTCTTTATTTAAATACTGTTTTAATATATTAGTTTAGTCCAGGAAGTGGTCAGCTAGAATCGAAACATAGCTGTAGAGCTTAAGGGCAATTTTTGTTTGTTTGTGGGAATGGCCTCCAGCCAATAGACAAGTAGACAGACACTATGGGACTGGAGACTGGGACTTGAAGAGTGAAGAGCTCAAGGGAGTGATTCTGGACACTTTTAACTGAGTTCTGGAAGAGGACAGACTTATCTAGAGTAACGGGTGTGATAACATCGTGTAAGTGGTTGTTTACTGGCGGTGTAGGGCCGCTGCCACACCATAAATTTGGCAGGGACTTCATTTCGAAAGGTCTCAATGTGCTCGAGAGTAGGACTCTATTTCTGCTTGTATCATCCAACTGTGAATAGACGGGGTGTGGGTTACCATACTGTGCATCGTGTGTGCTAATTTGTGAATCATCATTTTGAACTCTGAACTACACCCCTGGAAATTGAAATAAGAACACCGTGAATTCATTGTTCCAGGAAGGGGAAACTTTATTGACACATTCCTGGGGTCAGATACATCACATGATCACACTGACAGAACCACAGGCACATAGACACAGGCAACAGAGCATGCACAATGTCGGCACTAGTACAGTGTATATCCACCTTTCGCAGCAATGCAGGCTGCTATTCTCCCATGGAGACGATCGTAGAGAAGCTGGATGTAGTCCTGTGGAACGGCTTGCCATGCCAATTCCACCTGGCGCCTCAGTTGGACCAGCGTTCGTGCTGGACGTGCAGACCGTGTGAGACGATGCTTCATCCAGTCTCAAACATGCTCAATGGGGGACAGATCCGGAGATCTTGCTGGCCAGGGTAGTTGACTTACACCTTCTAGAGCACGTTGGGTGGCACGGGATATATGCGGATGTGCATTGTCCTGTTGGAACAGCAAGTTCCTTTGCCGGTCTAGGAATGGTAGAACGATGGGTTCGATGACGGTTTGGATGTACCGTGCACTATTCAGTGTCCCCTCGATGATCACCAGAGGTGTACGGCCAGTGTAGGAGATCGCTCCCCACACCATGATGCCGGGTGTTGGCCCTGTGTGCCTCGGTCACATGCAGTCCTGATTGTGGCGCTCACCTGCACGGCGCCAAACACGCATACGACCATCATTGGCACCAAGGCAGAAGCGACTCTCATCGCTGAAGACGACACGTCTCCATTCGTCCCTCCATTCAAGCCTGTCGCGACACCACTGGAGGCGGGCTGCATGAAGTTGGGGCGTGAGCGGAAGACGGCCTAACGGTGTGCGGGACCGTAGCCCAGCTTCATGTAGACGGTTGCGAATGGTCCTCGCCGATACCCCAGGAGCAACAGAGTCCCTAATTTGCTGGGAAGTGGCGGTGCGGTCCCCTACGGCACTGCGTAGGATCCTACGGTCTTGGCGTGCATCCGTGCGTCGCTGCGGTCCGGTCCCAGGTCGACGGGCACGTGCACCTTCCGCCGACCACTGGCGACAACATCGATGTACTGTGGAGACCTCACGCCCTACGTGTTGAGCAATTTGGTGGTACGTACACCGGCCTCCCGCATGCCCACTATACGCCCTCGCTCAAAGTCCGTCAACTGCACATACGGTTCACGTCCACGCTGTCGCGGCATGCTACCACTGTTAAAGACTGCGATGGAGCTCCGTATGCCACGGCAAACTGGCTGACACTGACGGCGGTGGTGCACAAATGCTACGCAGCTAGCGCCATTCGACGGCCAACACCGCGGTTCCTGGTGTGTCCGCTGTGCCGTGCGTGTGATCATTGCTTGTACAGCCCTCTCGCAGTGTCTGGAGCAAGTATGGTGGGTCTGACACACCGGTGTCAATGTGTTCTTTTTTCCATTTCCAGGAGTGTATTTTGAGCTGGTTAATATTGCGTACATTATGATTACGGAATTGACTTAATTCTCGATAACTTTACTGCATTCTATAAGGATATTTTCTCTGCGTATTTCAACTGAATATTGTAGGAGCACTTTCCGTTTATGTGAGATGTTCTTTCTTGAATTTATTCAATGATTTTCTCTGTCGTCTACGTCAATTACAGTCGTTAGAATTGAACCCTTGTTATTAACGTACTCATTTAAACTTTTTTGTGTTTTTGAGTATTTTATTAATTCTCAGTTCTAGCCAGTGCTAGAGTATTTGACTACAAAACCACAGCTACGGATTATTATTCGCAGCGAATTAGCTGCCGGGCATGAGAGCAGTCGTGTGCGGGTCGACCATATGACTACATAGAGCTATTCTTTTTAATCACAGCCGTGCATAGCCCAAGTACTTAAACGCGCGACTAACCATAGGTACAGACGCAACTGGTTTGCTCGTATGGCATATTGTTTGGGAGAACAACTACACTCAGCTGTAGCCGTCAGGTACAGTCGTAAGCAGGATAACTGTCCGTGTCACTAGGCCAGAATCGTGTTGCAATGGTTTGAGCAGCATGATAGTGAACTCACGTTGATGTTTAGCTCATCAAATTCGGCTTATCTGAATCCGATGGAACCCAACTGGGACGGTATCGGGCACCAGCTCGGCTCCCGCAAACCAACCGCCCATAAACTATGGGGTGTGTATGACGTGTGCATAGACATCTGGAGCCACAAATCTCTGGTAACATATCAAGTACTCGTCTAATGCAGGCACGCAGAATCACTGCTGAATTGCGTTCCAGAAGTGGACCGACACGCTTTTAATAAGGTGGTTATGAAGGTTTAGCCCCTCAGTGTACACTACTTAATATACAAATAAAATCATATCACTGCATGATACACCGTTCAGGAGATAGAACATCATAAACAATGAACTGTGTGTTAATGAAATTGCAGGGCGGAATTCAGTAGAGATACAGGGGAAATATATGTAGAAATTGGTGCGAAATATTTTGAATATGTGTTAAATACATTTGGCATGTTCAGTCATGCTCAAAAGTATCCGAACGACCTGAATTGCATTTCGCCTGATTCTCATGCAACCCACATAACGCAGCTGTCTAGCAGGTCCTCTAATCGCTCCTTGGTACAGTCATTTGACTATTGCAAATGGTTCCAGCAAGTCACCACTAGAAAACACTGCTTTGTATCGCAATAACTAAAGATGTAAAGTAATACCACGATACTACAAATATTAGGGAACACCTTATCACAGATAAGACTGTCCTTGAGGTTTTGAAGCTAACATTTATTACAATAAACGACATATCTGAAATGTTATTATTATGTCAGATACGTATTGCAAGTAGTAAGTTCGTCTTATTAATGATTTCCTCTTCAAAGTAACATACCGTACTCATTATTTAACACAAAATGAGATAAAATAATTTAAGTTATTCATGAGCAGCTAGTTGAGAATATGTATGAACTTCAAGTGACACGACGAACCATCTCGTTCTGCATATGGATTCAAACTCGGGTCATGTAGACTAAGGAAAGATTTCGTGACTAACGGAAACTAACAGTCCTTCCTGATTAGGCATACAGAGTGTGATGTACCTCAATTTTAGACAGTATAAGTTAGCCAATGTCAACTTTAACTCGCATAATGCAAACATTTTTAACGGACGTGAATTCCTACCCAGCAACTATTGTCCCTGTTGACGAACTATATGAGGTCTTAAATATTGCTTCTTCACAAGTAACTTACTTGAATTGCCGTTAGGTAAAGCTTTGTGCTGGACAGGGATTCGAGCCCAGAACCTAATCGGATAGCTATCGTCGCACAATCAGATGTGACATATCGGATTTTTTCGGCAGTAGCTAGATGTTTTAACTGAAATGACGAGACGAAACATTATTTTTTTTCCTTCCCAGGACTCCAACCCGGCACCTATCGCTGTTATATTCTAGAACGTTAAATATGGGTTTGTTGCGCCAGCAGCGGCATGTGAGCGTGTTTGAACTAGAAATAATATGACGAAGAGTTCAGTGCTGACTGGCAATAGAGCCCCACACATATCGTTGTTGACTACACACAAAGAAACGTCAGCTATGGAATTTTTCTCCATCTCGGAATAACATCTTGAACTTACAGTGACCTCGTAAATAGTTCTGTGTCTCACTGGGAGTAAAAAACGTTACATATCGTTAGTGTTGACAACGAATGGAAACGCATTTAAAATCAAAATTATTATCCACCAGCAGATAGGTGTTCTCATGCTAGACCTTGATAATACATAATGAAATCCTTAGCGCCGGGCCAGGATTCTATCCTATTCACGCGCAATATGTGGACATGTTGAGGAATCTGCAGTTTTGAACAAACAACAAATTGGAGCCGAGCGGTATTGTCACGAAGGGATCAAATTGCGCGTTAAGCATGGTCTGAGTTGCATTCCCAGTTCAAAACCAATTTTATCGACATTCAGAAGCTCAGATAAAAGATGGAATAAGTGTCCTGTGAGCCTACATAGCGTTTGTTTCGTCACTAGAAATAAATAACTAGTATAAGAAAGGTTACTGGTGATAGAGTTTCTGCATGTCGCCACTCCAGACTTTATTGTGATTCAAACTAACGTCTACTTGGCAGAGAGGGAATATCATTTTTAATATTAATTTCAGACCACAATGCCATTATATCTTCTTCACTTGGTGTAGCGAGAAAAGAATGAAATCTCTCCCTATCTAAAAATCATTGACAGACGTCGGAATCGAACCCAGACCATAGATATATTAACATATCACCAGTCGAACAGACCACCAAACCCTCTTCTGTGTGGCTCATTTTCCTATCGTAACGCCGTTGCACCACACTTTTTGAGAATTCTGACACACAGGCTCCCTGTAATGGTTTGCAGAATGTTCAGTAAATTCATTTACTTGGTTGACCGAATCAGCATGAACTAGCTGCCTCGGCTACGCAGTGCATACATTCGACTTTATTTTGTAATCACCGAAATAAATTCACACAACTGCCACCTACACAGAACTGCTAGCATTGTAGGATGCAGAAATTTAAATAGGAAGTGTTTCTTTCCACTTGAGCTACTCTATTGCGCTATCTCGTTGTTGAAAACATCGTGCAGTGCAAATGTGATATTTCATAAATAAAGTTTTGTATTCCTAGAAACCCAAAATTTCCTTGTCAGCGGCGGGAAGGGGAGTTACCTGTTGTGCAGCATTCTAAGTTTTTCACCATTGCACTATGAGCCGAAAGTATTTTCTTGCGATTACCTCATCGACGTTTGATCTGAGTGCTTGTAGCTCTGTCACAGAAGGGATAAAAACGGTGCAGTCAGTGAGACTGGAACTGCGATCCATCACAGACGCTTTTTCGCAGGTCAGCACTGAACCACAGAGCTGGCGAAGAAGAACGCGTCTTAGCTTGCTCCTACGAGATCAATAGTGACTAGGACTCGTAAGCCGCTATTTAAAGGACGAGATTAGTTGCGATTTCCACGTGCAACGACTTTCCTGGGCTGAAAAACGTAAATTTACAATCTTTTCTTACACCTCAAGCGATAATAGATTATTCAATGGAAATGGCAGGTAAAATCAAGTGAACTTTGAGGCTTAATACCGTGCACACCAGGAATTAACTCGTCGTTCACAGAGTTTTCACACTTTCTTCGTTGACAAATCTCAGTTACAGTACCAGCAGGAAGAAGACGAACCGATGTGATCGCACAGCGGGCTGGTAAGTGACCATAGCTGGTGTCTCCAAGTCACGGCTGCCACGGCCTGCAATACGTAATGCGTCGCAAATGAAGAGTGATTAATTTTTAGCTCCCAACAACGCACCTCAGTGGAGAAAAGAGCCCTCGCACATCCCTTTGCATCTAAATGTGAGTGGATGTGCAGAGCGGTGAAGCTCGAAACACTGATGTAATCGTGGATGTTCTCCGTACCCCGACAACTCAATTGCTGCGGTTCATTTGGCGCCTCACAGAAAGGCACCGAAGGCGGTAATGAAAGCCCTATCAAGGCTACGTCGGACATCAGGCTAGTCCATTAGCTTTTCCGGCCATCAGTTAGTGTAACAGCTCGTTCATTCCGCGCGGCTGCACCGCGGGGACCACCGATAACCTCATCTGCCCCTGTCCTTTGCAGTTAAGCGATCTTTCTCGCTTGTCCATCCAGGGTGCCAGATCCTGGAATGGCGACATCATTTTACTCGTGGCAGCGTTTATCGTAATTCCAGACGGAGAAGTGATTAGAGTCGAAACACTTGCAGCGCATTTTTAGGACTGGAAGAACTCCCACCGTATTCTCGATTAAGAATCTGTCGTGCCAATTAGCGAAAGCAATTACGGACATTGCGACTAACTTAAAACGATTTTCCAGCTGTAAATGGAGTATTCTTCTTTCGTCACTATCCAGTCGTGTTGGCTCCCTAATGCTCGGTTGAAACATCTAAGCCAGACCACACCAATAAACCGACAACGAGTAAATATGTCGATCTGGGGTTGTCGCCAAAGTATAGAAGTCAGTGTGACTAATTTTTCGACGTACTCAAATAATTCATAACGTTTATGACTGCCGAATTATGACCACGCCTTCTTTAATTTTCAGGAAACTGTGAAACTGGATGGGGCCATCGAAGGGGACATTATGAAATTTTATAAAGTCGTAACAAAATATGATCTGTCTGTAAAGTGAAGAGCGAGCAGGCGTTCAGAAAAAGCTACTGCACAATAATATCGGACCCTGTAACATGCTCCGTAAGCTGAGCCAGCTACGTAAGGTCTACAGGAACAACAAGTGTAACGTTCATCAATTAAATTAGGCAATTTAAAGCAAGAAGCACAACAACACAACAGAAGAGGAGCAGGAAAAGAAATTTGAGTTTTTGCTGTTCTGTGGCTCCATTCGAGCAAGACCATCCACCCGGCGAAAAGACACATGATCAAATTAGTCTTCGGGTCTCAGGCAAATATCTGTCAATAAGTGAAACCAGTTAAGGAAACAGCAGGTCTAATAAAATGAGACTCTGCGACTGTACACAGTCTTACGTCGCACAAACAGTACAAATTGTGGAAGAACGCAGAAAGGAGCATGAGAGGGTTCATTGACTACACTGCCCCGAGAAATCAGCTTTTGCTGAGCATCCTTCAGGAAACGGTCACCGGATAAAATTTGGTGAGACCTCTCTCGTGGACCGCACTAAGGACTTCTGGAACTGTGTAATTAAACAAACAACTGAAATAGAAATACATCGATACGACCATAAACAGAGACGTTGAGCCGGAGATCATTAGCGGGTGGAATCTAGCGATCGCGCCGTTGAAGCGGGCGCATCGAACGCCGAGTCAAAGTATGCCCATATATGGCAAAGCCGCGAGAACCAGTGACGTCACTGCCGGCAGACAGAGTATATAAAAGGGCGTACCAGCAGCCAACTGCCAGTCATACCACTTGACAATGACCAAAGAGTGCCTGTCCGAACGCTCGAGCAATTTTTATAACTTGACATGGCTGCAAAGCTGAGAACTTTATATTCAGCTACAGACTGTTTCACAAGGCTGTGCCCCGCTGTTCCATTGCACACCATTTAAATCCGTGACGACAGAGTGCATAGACTCGCCCAGCGCCTGGTTGTTCTCCACCCAATGCGTGAACGCCAAACAGGCAAAAGAAAGCAGCGCGGAGTGGTCGCGCGGTTTGAGGCTCCACGTCACTGAATGCGCGGCCGATCCCGCCAGAGATTCGAGTCTTCTCTCGGTGTGTGTGTTGTTCCTAGCATTCGTTACTTTAAGTTAGTTTAAGTGTAGGGACAGATGACATGAGCAGTTTGGTCCCTTAGGAATTGACACATTAAAAAGACTGTAGAAATTAGTACCGAATGTAGTTATTGGAAGAACGGCACAAAGTAATGCGATCTGAAGTTTTCCCGGCGTATTTCCAATTTGAACAGTTCTCGGATATCCGACCGGGTAGCGTCGTAATTTCTCCACAATATATCGGCAGACGTACACACTGCCATCTTCAGGCAGTTCCTGACGAATGCTGTGTTGTTCCTCTCGGCGCGCTATATATACTAGCCGTTACCCCCTCCACCGTTCCTCACCTGGTGTCTTTGGTGCGGCCGGCACGGCGGCTACTTGAGGTGGTGGGGGAAGCGGCGCCGGGGTCTGAACTGGGGTCTGCAGTCTCCCTGCTGCCGTCGTCGGGAGCGGTCCTCGAACTCTGGGACTGTATTTTTCTCTCCAGGCTAAGTGCAGGGTTCCAAGCCTGACTAAGTTGAAGGCCGCTGTCTTTATTAATTAGATCGTCCTGTAGTCAGATTTCGACGGCCTCTTTAGTAGCGAAGTCCCAGAAGTAGGAGGATTGACGGAGTATTTTGTTTTTTTCATAGTCCATAGTATCGCCAGTCTTTATACAATGGTCTGCACGGCTGATTTAGTGACCTGGCGTAATTCGGTATGGCGCTTGTGTTGGCGGCACCTCTCTTCTACAATGCGGACTGTCTCCCCAATCTACGATTTTCCGCACTGACAGGGAATTTGATAAACGCCTGGATTTCGAAGGCCTAGGGCATCTTTCACTGAACCCAATAGAGTCAAGGTTTTTGGAGAGGGTCGGAATACACATTTCACATTGTGTTTCCCCAGGAGTATACCGATTTTTCTCAAGGTGTTTCCAACAAACGGAATTCACGCCAACGACATGTGTTCTTCTGTTTTTTTCTTCTTGTTCTCTTGGCGCAGTCTGTCTGAGTGCGTGTCTTATTAGCTACTGGTTGCTCCCATTTTTCCGAAAACTTGTCTGGAGGTGCTGCAATTCTGCTGGAAGGCTCTCCTGATCGCAGACCGATCGTGCCCTGTGAACAAGTGTGCGCTAAACGCCTTCACGCTGGGAGTTGTGGTGCCAATTGAAGGCATTTAGGTACAAATCGGTGTGTGTAGGTTTTTTATGTACAATGTGTCCGAGCTTGCCGTCAGGTTTCCGTTTCACCAGGACGTCAAGAAATCGTAGGGCACCATCCTGCTCCAGCTCCATCGTGAACTGTATGTTGGGGTGCACCGAGTTGAGGTGTTCGAGAAATTCATTTAAGCTGTTCCGTCCATGTGGCCGAACAATGAACGTGTCATCCACGTAGCGGAAGAAACAAGTTGGTTTTTGTTTGGCTTGTTCTAGTGCATTCTCCTCAAAATTGTCCATAATATATGGAATATGAAGAAACAAAAATACTCCTACTTCTGTTGGGCGTCACTAAAGAGGCCGTCGAAATCCGACTACAGGACGATCTAATTAATAAAGACAGCGGCCTTCAACGTAGTCAGGCTTGGAACCCTGCACTCAGCCTGGAGAGATAGGTGCGGTCCCAGAGATCGAGGATCACCCCCGACGGCGGCAGCAGGGAGACTGCAGACCCCAGTTCAGACCCAGGCGCCGCTTCCCCCACCAACTCCAGTAGCCGCCGTGCCGGCCGCACCAAAGACACCAGGAGAGGAACAGTGGAGGGGGGTAACGGCTAGTATATATAGCGCGCCGAGAGGAACGGCACACCATTCGTCAGGAACTGCCTGAAGATGGCAGCGTGTACGTCTGCCGAAATATTGTGGAGAAATTACGACGCTACCCGGTCGGATATCCGAGAACTGTTCAAATTGGCACAAAGTAATATCTGCACAAATAACTGCCTGCTGCACTGTACTGCTCAAAAAGATACTGTTATTCAGTGTTCCTGTAGAGCAGTTTTATCTCTTTTCTGGGAAAGTCCACACGAGTTCTCCTCGCGCTACAGTCTTCTGTTTTGCACAAGAAGATCGCAAACCTTTGTCCCATAGTCACGAGATGAGGTCCTGTAAATTTTTCTCCCTACCGTACGAATTAAACTTCCGAAAAAACCCTTTTACAGGCTTCCAATTCAGTCAGGATCTATTGTTGCGACATTGCACATGGAACATGACGTGATTGCCTTTACAGATCAACAGCACAAGCGGTGCTGAGGCCCCAGATGTAACTCCCGTAATAGTACGAGGTGAGGCCTCCACGGGCCACAATGCACGCGCTGACTCTGGCGTCCTGTCGATCGTACAGACGACGAATACTGCCGTGGGGTACTTTCAGTTGTTGGTTGACGAGTCGCAGGAGTCATTTCTCTCTAGTCCCATCATTTCCTAAATGTGCTTGATTGAAGACAGTGCTGGCCAGAAAAGTTACTGTACGTCTTGCAGAGCACGTTGAGTTTCACGGGAAGAGTGTGGGCGAGCAATATCTTGTTGGAGAAACACATCACTTTTTCGCTGCAAAAAGGCCAAAGAGCGGGTCACATACAGAGCGCAGGTTAGCGTCCCCTCCAGACACACCAAAGATGTACGACAGCTGTAGCTTATGGCGACCCAGACCATAATGCCTGGGGTGGGGTTACCATGTCTTGGATGAATGCACTCTGTGAGACAAGTCTACGTCGTACGCGCAAACGTTCACCACTAGAGTGCGGGCCGAATCTACTTTCGTCACTGAGGCTCAGGTAAAATCTGATTTCATCGCTGAAGACCACGGTGCGCCATTGCATCTTCCAAGTGATCCTCCGGTGGCACCGGTCCAGCCGTACAAGCTGATGCTGTGGCGTAAGTGGAACATGAGCCAGAGGTGTGCAATGCCCTCACTCCTGCCGATAATAACCGATTCACAACAGTTCGTATTGACAAGACTGGGCTCGCAAGCCCTCTTTGCTGTGCTGTGGTAGCTGTATAGTCCGCCACTCCTGCCCTTACTGTACGACCATACTGGTGGGCGTCTACGCTCTGCGTACGTCCAGAAACCCATTTACGGGTGTGAGAATACTGACGACACCACTGATACAAACATCGTTGCACAACTGACGCAGCACGTCCAACTTGACTGGCAGGGCCATCCCGCCATTCGGAAGACCACAATATGAGCCTATTCAAACTCGCTCATTTGGCTGTTGGAAGCACGAGTACATGGTTGCCTGCTTCATTTACACGTTTGTACCGCGCTGAGACTTTTGCCTGTGAGCATTCCCTATTAAGGGGAGCAGGACGTCAAACGGGCCGACTTGGAGCGGGAGAGGCACCACAGGACATTTTAATTTCCACACTCTATACTTTTACAAATAACTTCATAAAACTTTGTCAGCATCACCAGGAAGGATTCAGGATTCACACTCATTGCAGTGGAAGATCGAAAACATAACAAAATAAATTTTTTACGTGTGTAATTTCATCATTCTTTCACTTACTAATGGCTGCATTTGTTGCTATAGGTACACTTTTCTTCATAAGTTAGAGAGATTCTTCGGTGAATTTTGGACAGCATACAAACCATACCTACAGGTGTATGAAACTCTAGAATTTATTTTATTTATGAAAAAAACGAATGAGCTGTTATATTTTAAACTTCATGTTTAGGAAAAACACAAATTTTCTAGTTATTTACCTCAGTTTTTACCACAGTTTTTAACATATTTGTAAAATTCTAGAGTTTCATACAACTTTGAGTATGGTTTGTATCTGTGTAAAATTCATCGAAGAATCTCTCTTACTTGTGAAAAAAAGTGTACCTATACAACAAATGCTGCCATTAGTAAATGAAAAGAATGATCAAATTTCACATGTAAAAAAAATTATTTTGTTCTGTTTTCGAACTTCCACTGCTGTGAGTGTAAATTCTGAATGATTCCTGGTCATGCTGACAAGGTTTTAAGAATTTATTTGTAAAAGTATACACAGTGGAAATTAAAAAGTCCTGTGATGCCTCTCCTGCTCCAAGTCGGCCCGTTTGACGTCCTACCCCCGTTAAAGGGCAGACAGAGATGGCGCTCTGCTAACTACGCCTCTATGCTATTTGTTGGTGGCTGACGCTAACATTATGGGTACATCTGCTGTCCCCCAAGTGGCATATGCCGCCATCGGACAAAATCGCTGTCGTCTTTCCCTCAGCAATGTATAGGTTAACACGCAACTATCTTCTGCTGTTGTAGCAATCAGACAACTTTGTGGTGAACCTGTTCAGATTTTTACAGTGATACGACTGTCGAAACAGTTGATGTAGTTGTCGTTTACGACGAACGTCACTAAGCAGTTAGAGAAGCGGTGTATTCTAGAGGGTACTCTGACTTCACGACCTCTCTTTGCAAGCATTATAACAACAACAAAAAAGGTGAAACAAGAAGCGTGAAGAATAAATTCATTTCAGATCTTCCGAATAAATTTTATTTACAATATCATTTCTCATTTTGTGAGAAATATCAAAGCGTCCATTTCATTTTCTAATTAAGCACTTAACTGGCCTGATACCTCAGGCATTTAGAAGCTGCTTCCCTTTTAGAATTTGGCCTCACCTCTGGCGCACATTTCACTTACTTTATCAAATAAATTTATTGTGAGGCGTCTGTAACTTTCCACCGCTCGAGGGAGAGAATTATCCACTGTGCCATCGAGACTTCGACGCCATAAAAACATTAAAACCTGTTTCCTAGATGAGCTAAATTTACAGTGAATCTCGGCCTGGCATCTGCCTTCGAGCCACTCAATTGAAACAGTGTTTATGTGTAAATGGTTGGCCCCATTGATATACGGGCAGGGGCGGTGGGGGAGGGAGATGGTGGCCACTTCATCTCGCTGCACTAAAATTGCTACCTGTGCTTTGCATTTCTGCGAAAGCGGGGGTTGGGGGCGTATTATTAGCCAAATTTTTGAGTGCAGCAAAAGCGAGACTCCATAGAAATTACACAACGATTTATTTCCGAAGTTTCGTAGCCAAACGAAGAGTAGGATATGAACAAATGGGGAACCAAGGTGACCAGAATGAGGTCTAGTCGTGCAAAACATATTTAATTGCGTGAAATTAATGACCATAACTTAGAAAAACTTAATTAAAAATTTAAAATGGAAATCTTGAAAAACTTAATTAAAAATTTGAAAATAGAAATCTTTCGCGATATCTGCTAGTAGCTACGTAAACGAAGCATCAATAAGTATATCTCTTGAAGACCTAATTGTTTTGCGCATAAAATGTTACGAAAGTGTGCTATTTAACTGGGACAAAGGTTCCCTTTGAATCAGCTACTAAATTTAAATTTTTTCCCAGCTTATTTGCTGTATTTCGAGCGTCATTAAAATGATCGTCAAATATTTCCCCAACCTACTTTATTTCTTAGTTGTAGACAAATCATCATCATCATCATTTAAGACTGATTATGCCTTTCAGCGTTCAGTCTGCAGCATAGCCCCCTTATAAAATTCCTCCACGATCCCCTATTCAGTGCTAACATTGGTGCGTCTTCTGATGTTAAACCTATTACTTCAAAATCATTCTTAACCGAATCCAGGTACCTTCTCCTTGGTCTGCCCCTACTCCTCCTACGCTCTACTGCTGAACCCACGAGTCTCTTGGGTAACCTTGCTTCTCCCATGCGTGTAACATGACCCCACCATCCATCTAAGCCTGTTCGCCCTGACTGCTTCATCTATAGAGTTAATTCCAAGTTTTTCTTTGATTTCCTCATTGTGGACACCCTCCTGCCATTGCTCCCATCTACTAGTACCTGCAATCATCCTAGCTACTTTCATATCCGTAACCTCAACATTGTTGACAAGGTAACCTGAATCCACCCAGCTTTCGCTCCGATACAACAAAATTGGTCGAACGATTGAACGGTGCACAGATAACTTAGTCTTGGTACTGACTTCCTTCTTGCAGAAGAGAGTAGATTGTAGCAGAGCGCTCACTGCATTAGCTTTGCTACACCTCGCTTCCAGTTCTTTCACTATGTTGCCATCCTGTGAGAGTATCCATCCTAAGTACTTGAAACAGTCCACCAGTTCTAACTTTGTTCCCCCTATTTGGCACTCAATCCGTTTATATTTCTTTCCCTCTGACATTACTTTCGTTTTGGAGATGCTAATCTTCATACCATAGTCCTTACATTTCTGATCTAGCTCTGAAATATTACTTTGCAAACTTTCAATCGTATCTGCCATCACAACTAAGTCATCCGCTTATGCAAGACTGCTTATTTTGTGTTCACATATTTTAATCTCACCCAGCCAGTCTATTGTTTTCAACATATGATCCATAAATAATATGAACAACAGTGGCGACAGGTTGCAGCCTTGTCTTACCCCTGAAACTACTCTGAACCATGAACTCAATTTACCGTCAACTCTAACTGCTGCCTGACTATCCATGTAAAGACCTTTAATTGCTTGTAAAAGTTTGCCTCCTATTCCATAATCTCGTAGAACAGACAATAACATCCTCCTAGGAACCCGGTCCTATGCCTTTTCTAGATCTATAAAGCATAGATACAATTCCCTGTTCCACCCATAACACTTCTTCATTATTTGCCGTAAGCTAAAGATCAGGTGCTGACAACCTCAAAGAGGCCTAAACTCACACTGATTTTCATCCAATTGGTCCTCAACTATTTCTCGCACTTTCCTTTCAACAATACCTGAGAAGATTTTACCCACAATGCTGATTAAAGAGATACCTCTGTAGTTGTTACAATCTTTTCTGTTTCCATGTTTAAAGATTGGTGTGATTACTGCTTTTGTCCAGTCTGATGGAACATGTCCCGACTCCCAGGCCATTTCAATTATCCTGTGTAGCCATTTAAGACCTGCCATTCCACTGTATTTGATGAGTTCCGACTTAATTTCATACACCCCAGCTGCTTTATTGCACTGCAATCTATTGACCATTTTCTCCACTTCCTCAAATGTAATCCTATTTCCGTCATCATTCCTATCCCATTCTACCTCGAAATCTGAAACATTACTGATCATATTTTCACCTACATTGAGCAACTCTTCAAAATATTCCCTCCATCTGCCTAAGCCATCCACAGGATTCACCAGCAGTTTTCCTGACCTGTCCAAAATACTTGTCTTTTCCTTCTTACCTCCCTTTCGAAGACTGCTAATTACACTCCAGAATGGTTTTCCAGCAGCTTGACCCATAGTCTCCAACCTGTTTCCAAAGTATTCCCAAGATTTTTTCTTGGATGCTGCAATTATCTGTTTGGCTTTGTTTCTTTCTTCAACATAACTTTCTCTGTCTTCCTGAGTTCTAGTATGTAGTCGTTTTTGATACGCCTTCTTTTCCCTTTTACAAGCTGCCTTGACTGTGTCATTCCACCAAGCTGTTTGCTTCTTCCTGCTTTTACACACTACTGTTCCAAGACATTCTTTAGCCACTTCTAGTACTGTATCCCTGTACCTTGTCCATTCCTTTTCCGATGACTGTAATTGACTACATTCAACTACCTGGTACCTTTCTGAGATCGCTGTTATGTACTTGTGCCTGATTTCCTTATCCTGAAGTTTCTCCACTCTTATCCTCCTACATATGGACCTGACCATCTGCACGTTTGGCCTCACAATCCCAATTTCACTGCAGATTAAATAATGATCAGTGTCATCAAAGAATCCCCTGAATACACGTGTGTCCCTCACAGCCTTCCTGAATTCCTGATCTGTTATTATATAGTCAATGACAGATCTGGTTCCCCTGCCTTCCCAAGTATACCGCTGAATGTTCTTATGTTTAAAAAAAGAGTTTGTGATTACTAAGCCCATACTGGCACAGAAATCCAAGAGTTGTTTCCCGTTCCTGTTGGCCTCCATATCATCTCCAAATTTACCCATAACTTTTTCATAACCATCTGTTCGATTT
The DNA here is from genome assembly GCF_023897955.1 of Schistocerca gregaria. NCBI lineage: Eukaryota > Metazoa > Arthropoda > Insecta > Orthoptera > Acrididae > Schistocerca > Schistocerca gregaria. The sequence continues at coordinate 543,428,823 of NC_064925.1, forward strand.
CCAATCCTGGCGCTAAAATCACCCATGAGCAGAACACTGTCCTTGTCCTTTACTCTAACAACTACATCACTGAGTGCCTCACAAAAACTATCCATCTTATCTTCATCTGTCCCTTCACAATGCGAATATACTGACACAATCCTAATTTTCTTGCTAGACACTGTCAAATCTATCCATATCAGTCGTTCGTTTACATACCTTATTGCAACTACGCTGGGTTCCATTTCTTTCCTGATGTAAAGCCCTACACCCCATTGTACTATTCCTGCTATGACTCCTGACAGGTAGAACTTGTATTCTTCCACTTCCTCTTCTTTCTCACCCCTTACCCGAATGTCACTAACAGCTAAAACGTCCAGCCCCATCTTACTTGCAGCCTCTGCCAGCTCTACCTTCTTCCCAGAGTACCCCCCATTGATATTAATAGCTCCCCATCTCATTAACATTTGTTTGCCAAGTCGTACCTTAGGAGTCCCTGGTTTGTCAGTTAGAGGTGGGACTCCGTCCCCTCCAAAGGTCCGAAGCATTTTGCTCTCATTGTTGCCAGTATCATATTTAAAGTACCAGGGAAGCAGGTTGCTAGCCTTACTTGCCCCGAGCCCCTTTGGGTATTACCCCTAACGGTTGGGAGACTAAGCGGTGGATTTGGTAGTCTTTGGCGTATGAGCACAAAGGTGACCACGACTCAGAATAAGTCCGAGATGCCCTGCCTTATTCCAAAGTAACTGGTATCCCGACTGTCGGGACCACTTACTTGGCCATTCATACGTTGCCCATGGTTCACGAACTAGGACATGACTACAGGAACCCACACCATGAACCACAAAACCAAAGTTGTAGACAAATCATTTCACAAAACATTTGACCTTTTTCTCCTTTCAAAATCTGCTTATTCCATTTGGTAGGTGACGGTGAAAGAATCAAATATCATCAAGCACCAGCGACGGTTTAGCGCCAACTGTCTTACACCCAGAATACACCGTGTTTCAAAAATAAATTGATTTCACAAGAATGTATGTTATAAGAAGGACGTTCAATAAGTAAATCAAAACAATTTTTCTGAAAGCAGGTTGATTAATTGAGGATTCCAATGCATAATACACTCCTGGAAATGGAAAAAAGAACACATTGACACCGGTGTGTCAGACCCACCATACTTGCTCCGAACACTGCGAGTGGGCTGTACGAGCAATGATCACACGCACGGCACAGCGGACACACCAGGAACCGCGGTGTTGGCCGTCGAATGGCGCTAGCTGCGCAGCATTTGTGCACCGCCGCCGTCAGTGTCAGCCAGTTTGCCGTGGCATACGGAGCTCCATCGCAGTCTTTAACACTGGTAGCATGCTGCGACAGCGTGGACGTGAACCGTATGTGCAGTTGACGGACTTTGGGCGAGGGCGTATAGTGGCCATGCGGGAGGCCGGGTGGACGTACCGCCGAATTGCTCAACACGTGGGGCGTGAGGTCTCCACAGTACATCGATGTTGTCGCCAGTGGTCGGCGGAAGGTGCACGTGCCCGTCGACCTGGGACCGGACCGCAGCGACGCACGGATGCACGCCAAGACCGTAGGATCCTACGCAGTGCCGTAGGGGACCGCACCGCCACTTCCCAGCAAATTAGGGACACTGTTGCTCCTGGAGTATCGGCGAGGACCATTCGCAACCGTCTCCATGAAGCTGGGCTACGGTCCCGCACACCGTTAGGCCGTCTTCTGCTCACGCCCCAACATCGTGCAGCCCGCCTCCAGTGGTGTCGCGACAGGCGTGAATGGAGGGACGAATGGAGACGTGTCGTCTTCAGCGATGAGAGTCGCTTCTGCCTTGGTGCCAATGATGGTCGGATGCGTGTTTGGCGCCGTGCAGGTGAGCGCCACAATCAGGACTGCATACGACCGAGGCACACAGGGCCAACACCCGGCATCATGGTGTGGGGAGCGATGTCCTACACTGGCCGTACACCCCGGTGATCGTCGAGGGGACACTGAATAGTGCACGGTACATCCAAACCGTCATCGAACCCATCGTTCTACCATTCCTAGACCGGCAAGGGAACTTGCTGTTCCAACAGGACAATGCACATCCGCATATATCTCGTGCCACCCAACGTGCTCTAGAAGGTGTAAGTCAACTACCCTGGCCAGCAAGATCTCCGGATCTGTCCCCCAATTGAGCATGTTTGAGACTGGATGAAGCATCGTCTCACATGGTCTGCACGTCCAGCACGAACGCTGGTCCAACTGAGGCGCCAGGTGGAAATGGCATGGCAAGCCGTTCCACAGGACTACATCCAGCTTCTCTACGATCGTCTCCATGGGAGAATAGCAGCCTGCATTGCTGCGAAAGGTGGATATACACTGTACTAGTGCCGACATTGTGCATGCTCTGTTGCCTGTGTCTATGTGCCTGTGGTTCTGTCAGTGTAATTATGTGATGTATCTGACCCCAGGAATGTGTCAATAAAGTTTCCCCTTCCTGGGACAATGAATTCACGGTGTTCTTATTTCAATTTCCAGGAATGTATTATTCCCCACACTTTTCGCTACAAAACGCTATTTTTCAGCAATCTCCATTCAATGTGACGGTCTTACGCGACCTTACTGGCAGGGTTTGTATGCCCAGAGGGCGTAACTTTACTGGTCGTCGTCGCACCCAACGTCTTGGTGCAAAAGCACCCTCCCCATCGTCCTCGTTCTGCTTCCCGCAGAGTGTATCCTTCGTTGATCCAACATATGGAAGTTGGAAGGCGCAAGTTCCAGACTGTGGGATGGATGAGAAAGAACACTCCAATTAAGTTTCATGAATTCTTCTCGGATGCGAAGATTTGTGTGAGACCTTGTGTTGTCATGGAGAAGGAAAAGTTCGTTTGCTTTCTTGGTGGCGATGAATCCACTGAAATTGTTTGTTAAATTTTCTAATAGTACTGCAACAGTCTCAGAGTTAATCGTTACACCATGATGGCGGGCATCAAACTGGACAGCTCCTTCAGAGTCCCAGGAGACCATCGCCATGATTTTACCGGTTAAAGATGCGGCTTTAATTTTTTCTTCCGAGAGGAAGTGGTGTGGCACCAGGATTGTCGTTTTGTTTCCGGTTAAACTCGTGTTTTAACGCCTATGACGATGTTCGAAAAAAATTGTCAAGGTCAGCCTCGTAACGTGCAAGAAATTCAGAACAGACTGTCCTCCGTTGCTCTTTACGCTCTTCTGTTAGGCGGCGAGAAACGCAGCGGGAAGACAAAAAAAAAAAAAAAAAAATGGTTCAAATGGCTCTGAGCACTACTTTGGTCATCAGTCCACTAGAACTTAGAACTACTTAAACGTAACTAACCTAAGGACATCACACACATCCATGCCCGAGGCAGGATTCGAACCTGCGACCGTAGCGGTCGCGCGGTTCCAGCCTGATGCGCCTAGAACCGTTCGGCCACACTGGCCGGCAGCGGACAGACACCTTCCGGTACTCTAACTGGTGGATGCCTCGGTCAGCGCTATCAACAAGGACGCCCAGTTGTGCCGTCAATCACCTCGAATGAGAGCCACTGCGCTTGCCAACATTTTAGAAGTCACAGCTGTATGCGACCGACCGGTACGCGGGGTGTCGGACAGATTTGCGCGACCTTGTTACAATGGTGAGAGACACCGCGCCCATCGACTCACCGTAGTTTTGTTCACTGCCAATTCTATATAGACATTTTACAAGCGCCTATAAATATTTCCGATGCTCTGGTTCTCCGTCAAAATAAACTAAGTGACAACTTTCTGCTTCGGACGCACCTCCTTTACAGGCCACTTTGAAGGCAACGAATAGCGTCGTCACCTATGGCAACTTCATGAAACTATAGGAGCTGAAGCGGGATTATTCGACGAAGTCCCACGACCATCTCCGCGTTTTCTCAAGCGAAACTCACGGACAAAAACTGTATGACATTGTTTATCAAACGCTCCCAGCCCATGCCCATCACCACAGCTGTGTGGTCAGCGCGGCTGTCTGCCATGCGGAGGCTCCGGGTTCGATTCCCACTGCTGCTATGGAATTTTGCCTGGTGAGAGGTATGGAGCGGTGTGCGTTGATTCTCGTGAGGCCCACTGACGAGCTACTTGGCCGAGTTGTAGCGGTTACAAGGTCGACAGCCTGTGCTGACCAAGTGCTGTCCATAGTGTACCGCATCCAATGACGCAATTGGTGGCGGATGACACGACGGTCGGTCGCCCTCCCCCTCCCCCGCCGCCATTGTTCCGTCTAGGGCCAGAACGCGGAAATTTACCAACTTTGTCTTATATGATCTACATGAGTTTTGATACAAACTTGGAGTGAAATTTAACTTACACATCGAATTAAAATTTGGCGCAAGTTTGTGGTTCCTGTGGTTGCCAGCTGAATCTCACCTGTAGAGGCGCCTCAGTCGCACGCATTTCTGGATATGCTGGAAGTCGGTTTCTTTTTTAACAATTTCCGAAAAATAATTAAACTTTCATGTCCAAATATGTCACAGTACCACAGCGCTAGCACGTGTGTTTAAGAGCATTTCTTGACGATAAGCTGCGTCAAGGATGGATCGGCCGTAATATGCATACTGATCTCGCATTGCGCGAACGGCTTTCGAGATCGCCTTCTCTCATGGTACGTGACTTTTCTTGTGGGTGTTTGTGAAAAACTACGTTGTATGCCTCCTATTCCAATTGTGGATGTATACATAACACACAGCAATAGCAGTGAATCTAACAACTCCAGGATTACTCGCAGAAGTGTGAAACGAGCTTCAGTATCTTTCCGACATTTGTCGTAGGTCTGATGGAAGGCATAATGAAGTGGTGCTTTTTTATTCGGAGAGACAAGTAGACACTGACGGTGAGAAACAGGCGGAAAAGTAATAAATGCTGGACTGTAGTAGACAGTGGTTGTGGTATAGAAAGAGCGAAGGAGACAGTGGCGTATGAGAGAAACAGAGGGATACAGTAGTGTGGAACACAATTAACAATGACAATCAGTGCTAGGAAAAGAGTGAAAGACACAGAGCCAGTGGGAGAGGAATAAAGAGAAGGTGAAGTGGAAGCGGGTGAGAGCCAGTGTTAATGAGAGACGCAGTCTGTGAGGATGACAACGCAGAAGAGAAACACAGTGACTGAGAGAAGAGAGACAGTGGGAAGGAATGAGAAAGATAGTAGTAGCAAGAGACAGGAAGGAAACCACTGACAGTGTGAGGAGACTGTAGTAGTAGTAGGAGGAGGAGGAGGAGGAGGGGGAATGGTAGGACAGAACGAAGGAGACTGTGGCTGTAAGAAAGGAGACAGTGACTGTAAGTGAGACACAAAGAGATAATGAAAATGAGTTGGGCTCAATGAGTGAGTGAGAATGGGCAAGTGGAAGTAGATTGGTATGACCGACTTACGGCAGTGAACAACTGGGCGTGACGGAGCGACGGTTTCTGGAGGTTCCGGAAGCGAGGAGTGACTTGCATGTTAAAAAGAGAGCAGATATGTTGGTATGCCAAAATTTTTCGGAAAATTTTTGAAGGTGCTGAGGAAGATAGAATGTGGGAGCTGGTGTCCCTCTTTTCAGTCACTCTTTTAAAACTGGAGAACACTAGACTTTCTTTCGCTCCAATACAAACACTTTTCCGCTGGCCTGCCTTCCGAATGAAGCCACAGGCTCTACACCTGTCTGTCTATCTGTCTGTCTCTCTCTCTCCTTTCCATATTATTTCCATTAATTTTATGGTTCACTTTGGAGAAGAACTGCTTCCAAAATGTAAACAACTTCTACTATGTTTTGTTGTGATGATATCATCTGTTCAGTTTTCTAAAAGATCATAATATTCGGAATTAATTTTCACTCTGCGACACAGTATGCAGTGGTCTGACACTTTCTGGTGGGTAAAAATTGATTGTCATACCCAGACTCGAATAAAGGACCCCGGCTTCCGTGGACAAGTTCTCTACGGGCTGAACTATTCAATCACGGCTCACGACCCGTCTTCACAGTTTTAATTCCGACAGCATCTTTTCTCCTACTTTCCTCGCTTCGCAGAAGTTCTCCTAAATATCTTTCAGGACTAGCACTCCTGGAAGAAAGGCTAATGCGGAGGACACTTGCTCTGCAATGGCAAATATCGCATGTTGGAGACCTGATCTGGTTCACAGCTTTAATCCGGCAGGGAATACGAGAACAGTATACTACCCAACACTACAGCGGCAAGATAGAAGCGCCCATAAAAGTTGTTTCTGCCCATCTCTCGTGATCGCATGTATTTTTTCCCCATCACAGCATCTATGTGGTACCCCTACCCGTCACAGGAGCTGTAACTGGGAGCAGCTTCAGACACACAATCGGACCATAAATAGAAAGTTGTTGTAATCTATTTCCCAAACCTGAGTGCTTTTAGCAGGTTGATGTGACTTCGTTTCCTCCTTCCGACTTCCTTCATTTGAAGCTGTGCTTACTGTGTGTTTGTGTGTGTGTGTGTGTTGTAAGTAAGTTGTTTAGGTTTTTTATATTGGTAACGCCACGTAGCGCTCTGTAAGAAAATCACTGGCTGTGCTGTGTGCAGTCTGTGGCTGGTTGGCATTGTTGTAATACTCGCCATTGTAGTGTTGGGCAGCTGGATGTTAACAGTGCGTAGCGTTGCGAAGTTGGAGGTGAGCCGCCAGCAGTGGTGGATGTGGGGAGAGAAATGGCGGAGTTTTGAAATTTGTAAGACTGGATGTCATGAACTGCTACATATATTATGACTTTTGATGATATTAAGGCAAATACATTGTTTGTTCCCTATTAAAATCTTTCATTTGCTAACTATCCCTATCAGTAGTTAGTGCCTTCCGTAGTTTGAATCTTTTGTTTAGCTGGCAGTACTGGCGCTTGCTGTATTGCAGTAGTTCGAGTAACCAAGATTTTTGTGAGGTAAGTGATTTGTGAAACGTATAGGTTGATGTTAGTCAGGGCCATTCTTTGTAGCGATTACTGAAAGTCAGATTGCGTTGCGCTAAAAGTATTGTGTCTTAGTTGAAGCACAGTGTTGTATAATTTTTCAAAGGGGACGCTTCAGTGTGTGTGTGTGTGTGTGTGTGTGTGTGTGTGTGTGCGTGCGTGCATATATGCGTGAGCGTCGCACATCACATGTGTGAAGGTAAAGATGTGCACGCCAACCAGAACAGGTGATGCTGACAGGTGCTAATTTAAAATAATGGGACGCTCTGAACGGACATCTTATTGTACGCCTATCTGACCTATATGGCTGGATGACACACACATTTCTGTGTGCCTGTGTGCATCTCCATGGCTATGTCTGAATCACATGGTCAGATAGTGGTGGGGGTGGGAGTGGTGGTGATGTGTGTGTGTGTGTGTGTGTGTGTGTGTTTGAGGGACCTTCAGGAGTGGAGCGAGGCGCACTTCCTTTCGCTTCCGACAGCCACCGCGCGATGGGTCTTCTTATAATGGGCAAACTTTTAATGGCGCAGCTCAGATGGACGTAGATGTCCGCAAGGCGCTACAACTTCTTTTTTCCGTCGCACCGAATGTTCACTTCAAAATTGTGTTTCTCATTGCGCCACCGCGAAATCGCGTCTGACAGCGTGTGCATTTCTACAGCGTAGATAATTCTACCTCATCACTTTTGAGATTATTGTTCTGGAGAACAAACTTTATTATTTCAGATCTTATTGTTACACATTGCTGCTTGATAATGCCATACTTGTATTTTAATTCCTACTCATAACTACTAAGATACTTTGATATTGAAACAAATAGTCTACTTCATTTTTAATTTGACCTGAACAGTTATAGTTGGGTGTCTCATGTTTGGTATGCGCTAAGTCATTAATTGGTACAAACGCAAAATGTTGGTATGGAGCAAGGATTCAGGTTGATCAGCAAGCGGCTAGGCCACGAAAATATTTAACGAAACTAAATAGGCCCTTTATTTATGCTTAGGAATATGTAGTACACGTAGCACAACTGAAACAATGAACAAGGAGGGTAGCATCTCATTACCAAATTCAGCATAACAGGAAGAACACTTTCAATTTAATTTTAGAGTGATGCATTTCCAGTCGACAGGGAGCAGATTCTCTGAGGCCGCACACAGTTAAGGCACAACAAAAACATTGACAAGGTACATTGTAAAAGATGAAATGCGTGAGAACTTAAGGCCAGCCAGAATAGGTCACAAATAACACAGGTAGTGAAAATCTAAGGATTCCTTTTAACAGCTGAGCAATGAGACCTTACATAATAAAACAAAGTTTAGCTCCAGATTTTAAAAAAAAGTTTAAAACCACGAACCTCTTTTTTAAAAGAAGCATTTAGTAAAATTTAGATTTGTGATATAAACTGTAGTTTAAATAACACTGACCTACTGACAACTGCTCACAATGAGGTAAACAGGAAACTAAGTTTAATAACCCACAGTTCGTGTTAGATTAGTGTTCAACAACTTAGAAGTTAAGCAGGGAGGAAATTGTTAATTAAAACCGTAACAAAAATGCTGTTGGTATTGAAGATGAACGGTTGGGACAATAATATGCCGAGAAAGTAGCCAAGCCAAACGGCTCGCTTTCAAGGGAACAGCCCATGCACCAAATACACTCGGCGCTCAGTTTCTGCGAACAGTACGCTGCCGAACGACGCATCTAGTGGTTTCGGTCAACATTTTCCGCAAACGAATTCTGCGGCCGCCATACTGCAGAGTGTGCCAGATCATACACCGTCCCAAAACAAGGAAGTACGTTCGACGCCCAACATATGACTGCTCTACCAAGTCACGACCACGTCTCGTAATTCATAGGCAGTGCCGGGCACGAAGACGGACAGCCTGTCTACAGTTGAGGGAGAGTGAGAATGAGGTTTTCCCCTGGCACCTAACAGAGTCGGACTTCGTCATTACTACGGCTGTGCCTATACTCCTTGCAGACACTACGCGCAACTCCATAGATAAACATTGGCCGATGCCGGCAAGAAGTGACAGCCGTGGGGCAGTACATCACTGTTTCGCTTCCCGGTCCGTCTCGTCGAGAGCGCATCAGCTCACCGGTAGAAGCAGTCTCGCCAAAACCCACGGTGGTGCCATCGGAGCGGCCGCTGCCGACTTTAGACGAATGGTCGCACACGAAAAACCAAATCGAACAGTCGCACCGTACTGTCTCAAGCGGCTAACATAGTGAAATTGCTTTTGAAGCTTAAATGAGAGTCACATATTCATACAAAATGTACAAGATAGAATTTATAGTAGGTGCGCCTCATCGTTCTAGTCCCTGAGCTGTAGAGACTGGCGCTGGTATGTCCATAAGCACAATTACCTATAACAAACCTATGGCATCTTCGTGTCTTCAGTGTGAAAGTTCATTCACATAACAAAATCTAGTAACTATCACTATTAGTAATTTGTTGACATAAGAAACTCTCTTCTAGGCTCAGTGAAAGACAATCTTGGTTTGAGAAGGCTTTGTGTCTAAAAGATTCCTTGTGGTTGCGTGGCATCATATTTTGGATGAACTTGTCGCAGCGTGAAAGACAGATGCGTCGAACGTAGACGAGACACACGCCTGAACTAGCCAAAGAAATCTGCAGTTGGTGAGGACTGTCCCAATTCGGTGCACAATATGGACTGCAAAATTACCAAAATTCTCTCGTCAGTGTCTTCGAATTGGGACATCGTTGTGAAAGAAGTGGTTGGTTCAAATGGCTCTGAGCACTTGGGACTTAATATCTGAGGTCATCAGTCCCCTAGAACATACAACTACTTAAACCTAACTAAGGATATCACACACAGCCATGCCTGAGGCAGGATGCGAACCTGCGACCGTAGCAGCAGCACGGTTCCGGGCTGAAGTACCTGGAACAGATCGGCCATAGCGGCCAGCCTTGCGTAGATAGATCATACAGTAAATTATACATGTCATCCCATACTACCATTGCGCAATTGCGGCAATGTTCTGTTGGGTACTGGTAACAGGTGTATCACAGTTTCCGATTAAAATAGCATGGTGATTGGAAACATACTCCAAAGTTGAAGATCAGCGGATAGTACTTTTCTTGTGGAGGAAACGGCTCAACTCAAACAGATTCACCGCAGAACTCTGGCCATTTGTGAACCATATGTAATGCCGCGTCCATCGGTGGTGAAAAGTGCTGACAATCTGAGCAAGGCCACAGCGACGTGCGTGATACTGATCAGCAAGTGCTGGTCTTGCACCCTGCGGGTTCCAGTTTTTCGGCAAGCTGGAAGAATATCTGGAGGTAAAGAGACTTTCCGACTACTAGGGCGTTCACATAGTAGTTCTCAAGTGACTCCGCTACCAAGGAATGGATTTGTATGGGGAACTGAATGATTTGCAGAACGCTCAGACAGTTCGTTTCTATAGATGTTACTTCGCCTGCCACAGTAACGTAGAACGTACTTTTTCAAGTCCCCTCTTATTTATCTGCAACGCAACCTAGTTAACAACAGTAGTCACCCACTATTTGTAATTTACAATTAACATTTTGTCTAATGTAATCACAGAAAATGTTTCCTGTTGTTCAGAGCAACTGAATCCAGCACAAGTTGGTCACCATGTAATGAGTTTGACGAAGCATTACTTGATGACCCGCTGATGTTCCGTTCATTTGTTCTGGTGATGACCAACGGTGGCCGAAGCCAGTGAACAATAGAAAATATTTTGCGATTGCATCAAACAATATACACACATCAAAAAAAGTTTTCCACCACCTCAGTTCCGAGAGTTCCGGAACAAGTACAGAAAACTGGAATAGAGATCAACATAAACATCATGTCCGCCCTCTTTATTGCTCATGAAAACAACACACCGCATGTTGTACAACCATACAGCGAGACCTTCAGAGTTGGTGGTCCAGATTGCTGTTCACACAGGTACCTCTAATATCCAGTAGCACGTCCTGTTGCACTGACGCATGCCTGTATTCGTCGTGGCATACTATCCACAAGTTCATCGAGACACTGTTGGTGTAGATTGTCCCACTCCTCAACGGCGTTTCGGCGTACATCCCTTAGAGTGGTTGGTGGGTCACGTCGTCCATAAACAGCCCTTTTCAATCTATCCCAGACATGTTCGATAGGGTTCATGTCTGGAGAACATGCTGGCCACTCTAGTCGAGCGATGTCGTTATCCTGAAGGAAGTCATTCGCAAGATGTGCACGATGGGGGCGCGAACGGTCGTCCATGAAGACGAATGCCTCGCCAAAATGCTGCCGATATGGCTTCACTATCGGTCGGAGGATGGCGTTCACGTATTATGCAGCCGTTACGGCGCCTTCCATGATCACCAGCGGCGTACGTCGGCCCGACGTAGTGCCACTTCAAAACAGCAGGGAGCCTCCACCTTGCTGCACTCACTGGATAGTTTGTCTAATGCGTTCAGCCGGACCGGGTTGCCTCCAAACACATTTCCGACGATTGTCTGGTTGAAGCCATATGCGACACTCATTGATGAAGACAATGTGATGTCAATCCTGAACAGCCCAATCGCTAAGTTGTTGGGCCCATCTGTACCGCGCTGAATGGCGTCCTGGTTGCAAAGATGGACCTCGCCTTGGACGTCGGGAGTGAAGTTGCGCATCATGCAGCCTATTGCACACAGTTTGAGTCGTAACACGACGTCTTGTGGCTGCACGAAAAGCGTTATTCAACATGGTGGCGTTGCTGTCAGCGTTCCTCAGAGCCATAATCCGTACGTAGAGGTCATCCACTGCAGTAGTAGCCCTTGGGCAGCCGGAGCGAGGCGTGTCATCGACAGTTCCTGTCTCTTTGTATCTCCTTCATGTCCGAACAACATCGCTGCTCTGGTTCACTCCGAGAAGCCTGGACACTTCCCTTGTTAAGAGCCTTTGCTTTCACAAAATAACAATGCGGATGCTATCCAACCGCCGTATAGACCGTCTAGACATGGTTGAACTACAGACAACACGAGCCCTGTACCTCCTTCCTGGTGGAAATACTGGAACTATTGGGCTGTCGGACCCCTTCCTTCTAATAGGAGCTGCTCATGCACGGTTGTTTAGATCTTTGGGCCGGTTTAGTGACATCTCTGAACAGTCCAAGGGACTGTGTCTGTGATATGAGGTCCAGACTCAATGTCTATCTTCAGGAGTTCTGGGAACCGGAGTGATGCAAAACTTTCTTTTATCTGTGTATTAAGCGTACAATTAAAAGTTCTGTCACGATTTCCACAGAAAATGTTATTTTTCTATGAATAGCACATTTTTCGTCATGGCACGTGACAATAAGAAAAACCCCTTCCAGTGGAACCTAAACATGGTACTACACGTAGCTGAATATGGGAGCGAATTCTAAACATGGGCAGCCCATAATACACTGCCTGGCAAAAAAGTGAAGCATCCATAAAACAGGTCTGTTGTCAATGTAACTTCGTATGTATACACATCCATGGCTTGTATGTAATTGCTTAGATTTGCAACTCCCTGTGACAGAAAGGACGCCAGACTGCGTTAGTGTTTTTCGCGTTTAGTATTGTTAGAAGGGCTGGTATGGCATATCAGAGGCGTGAACGGCGTCAGATCTTGCGTTACCACTGCGAATGACACGGAGGTGCCACGTACTCGTGTGAGACGGCGCTGTCAGCACCTGACAAAGTTTAAAACGAGTCTCACTGTGGGTCTCCATTTGACTCCATTCGACTGGCTGGTCGAATCGTGCAGTATCCAGATTTATGGGGCATTTGAGTACGACAGTGGTTCGGTGTTGGACTGCATGGGAACGTGAGAACAGCCATACTCATTTCCAAAGTTCAGTTCGACCGCACCTGACTACCACGAGGCAGGATCGCCGTATTTTAAGCACACTGCGACCCGTCCGCAGCTGCATCTGCCGTACAGTACAGCAGTGGACTCGTTACAACATTCTGAGTCATTCCGTACTGGGAGTGTAGCAGCAGCCGGACTGAGCACATGCCCTGCCATGCGTATGTTGCAGTCAACAGCACAACAAAAAAGCCTGTGTCTTGAATAATGCCGTGACCAGGATGGCATGAATGTTATCGCAATGTATTCAGCGATGAATCGTGGGCTCTTCACTATCCCAGGTGACAATTGTAAGCGAATATGGGGGCTATCTGGTGACGTGTTCCAATCATCAAATTTTTGGAGAGGCACAACGACATTATTCCTGACATTGTGGGGAGGCATCGAGTATGACTTCAAGTCACCGTCGATAGGGTACTTTGATGGCAGGACGGCACGTCATGGACATGCTACGTCCTGGTGTGTTTCCTATCAAGCAGTATCGCCGTGATGCCTTTTTCCAACAGGATAATCCTGGTTCACAAATGGCAGGTGTCTCTATGAACTGTCTGCGTCATGTAGAGGTACTCCCACGACATGCAAGATCTCTAGATCAGTTCCCCATACAACATGTGTGGAACCAGCTCGGGCGTTAACTCCATGTCAGTATTAAGGATTTAAAGGACCAGTCACAACAGCTGCGGGCCATCATGCCTCCGGAGAATATACAAAGGCTTTATGAAACCCTTCTCAAACTAATCAGTGCACGCATCCTGGCTAGATGGTGTGCAACGACGTACTGGAATCATACTGCCAAGTTCGTTGTACATTCCACTCAGTTTTGTAATCGCTGAAATTACATCACATACCCTCTCAATCCCTCAAGTTTCGTTGTCTCCGCCTTTGCCGGGTGCTTCACTCTTTTCTTAGGCAGTATAGTTACTCTATATCTCCCTCTCTTCGTGCGATACTGCAGACTGCCAGAAAGAGGACGAAATTAAGATTACTAGTTTCTAGTGTAAAATTATGGATAGAATTGACGCTTCACATAGTTACTGCATAAAAATTACGAAAAATTTGAATTTTTCATTAAATACTGACGCCCTATTACGTTTTGCATTGCGAATTTATTGTAGATTCGAATTTTATTCCGTGTATTCAAGTGGACAGTAACTATGACAAGCAGATACGCCCTTCAATGTTCACATGTGTGTGAAATCTTATGGGACTTAACTGCTAAGGTCATCAGTCCCTAAGCTTACACACTACTTAACCTAAATTATCTTAAGGACAAACACACACACACCCATGCCCGAGGGAGGACTCGAACCTCCACCGGGACCAGCCGCAGAGTCCATGACTGCAGCGCCCCAGGCCTGTCGGCTAATCCCGCACGGCAGATAGGCGCTTCAGCAATATATGCAGTTGTCAGCATTTGAGAGAGGACGTGCAGTAATAGTGGAGTCGTTCGACACTGGAATAGGAGCAATGCCACTATTCGACAATGCTGTCAAGAGCGGGCGAACCTTGGCCGAATACAGTGTTACGAAGGAAGTGGTGGACCTGGTGAGACAATACAACGTGAGGACCGAGCAATTGTCAGGAAAGCACTCGGAGCCACGGATTCATCATTTTCATCGATACTACACGCAACTGGTGCTTCAGTGACCGCAAGCACTATTATAGTTGGCTCACAGGAAGGGGACTGAGCACACGGCATCCCTTGCGCCGACTACCATTGACGCCGGCCGCTGTGGCCGAGCGGTTCTAGGCGCTTCAGTCTGGAACCGCGTGACTGCTACGGTCGCAGGTTCGAATCCTGCATCGGGCATGGATGTGTGTGATGTCCTTAGGTTAGTTAGGTGTAAGTAGTTCTAAGTCCTAGGGGACTGATGACCTCAGATGTTAAGACCCATAGTGCTCAGAGTCATAGATGGACAAGCGCGTTTGCAGTGGTGACAGGCACATTCGGCCTGTATTCTCACTGAAAGCAGCAGAACTGTGTTCAGTGACTAGTCTTGTCTGAAATTTAGCACGGACGACCAGCGAACACGCGTCTGAGGACGGCCTAGATAGCGGCATGAATATCGCCTGTCTTATGGTGCTACAACTAAGAGTGATACATGAGACGTATTCGCCGCCGCCAATAAAAGCAACAATCGCCTGTATAAGTGGATGACGAAAACGAAAATTTCTTCCGGGATTTGAACCTGGATTTCCCGATTGACCAGAGCGATGACCTTAATCGCATTGGCTATCCTTGCACGACTCAAGGCCAGACCCAAACTTCCATATGTCGAGCTTCCTGCGTCATAACCTGTACTCGTACAAACATTAAGTAATTCCCGTACATCGCTGTTAGGCAGTGACGAAGTTCGCCCGTCTCCTCTTGTCAGCACAGTTCCGTCACTGCTGCTGTCCCTATCTGGTGAATGATTCGTGTATATGATTGCAACTGAGGAATGTTTCATTGTCGCTTCTCCCTTCCTCGGCTCTTCTTCCACTGCTGTTAGTAAAGGAAGAGCCTTCAGTGCACGGGCTATTTCGTTATAGTCTGGGCGAACGGTCAGGGACGATGCGGCAGATGACGGGCCGGTGTTGGCCGCCCGCCAGACTGACAGAACCGTCCCTTCGGCACAGCGGGGCCAGATTTCGCCCCCGAAACATCCTCCCTCATATAGGGTTGTTGCACACAACGCTTCTCGTCGGCTACCCAAACTACGTTGTGCTTTCTGGTCTGCAGTAATTAAGGCGACTGGTTCACGTGAAATATGCCCTCAGGTAACCGTGACGCCACAATATTGGCAATACTGGACTCCAGCAAAGATCTGATACTTTCAGATTTGACATAGTGCTAAGAAAACTGTGACAGCTAAAATTTTCACATAGTACATTGAAATGGTTTGGAATTTACTGGACAAACAGAGTACGACGTGTTGTCTTTGGGAGCAAAAAATCGTCCTTGAAGCTCGTTCCATCAGGAGGGCCACAGTTGTTAAGTCCTTGGCCCACAGTTGTTCATCGTGTACGTCAACGACGTCTCATCGATTCTGCCCTCCTGTCAAGGAAGTCCAGCTTTACTCGAGTCCCAGACTCGAAGATATCAATACAGCGATTTCCCAGACGATCTGCGTGCACTTTTAAGATGGGAGCAAAACCTTGGACTTATACTAAATACGTAAAGGCGAAGAAGTCTCAAGCAACTGTAGTATTAGAAATTGATAAGCATTCATTAATAAATTCATTAATAAGTTCCGATTAATGAGAGCAGTCGCCTCTTACTCATATCCACTATATTAAAAAAGGGAGATGAACTTTGTTGTAACTTTGGATGACCATCTCAGCTTGGCAGAAAATACTGTAGCCACGCGCAAGAAGACATCCGGTTGACTCTGTACTTTCTAAATTTTCCGCTGGGTGTGAAACACAAACTTGTGCAATCATTCGTTCCATGCAACCTCAGATATCACAATGTAATCCAACACGGCACTAACTGCGAGTACACTAAATGGTTATACTATTAGGACTAAGCATGGATGCTTGTGTTCTGTTTGTTCTATTTGACCACGTCAGCGCTTCGTGCAGCCAGTTGTGTTGGATGCGGCCAGGCAGGTTTCATGAGTATCATACGCTCTGCCTATCTTGTCAGCTTCGTGTTAGCATGCACACCAATATCTCACATCAGAGATTAAATATCTGTCACCTCACCATAAACCAAACCAAAGGTCTCAGTTATCTAGTATGCTACATTTGCACACTGTAATGCGCCAGTTTAGAGCGCTTACTTTTCGTAAATGTGGCATTTTCTAATCAGATACCTGCTAGCCACAGAAAATATGAACGTGTAGTGATTTAGGGTTATACTGGAATAAAGCAACATTCATTCAAAAGGATTATCTCCAGGCAGTAAAAGAAACGTGTTCCATTATTGCACTTCTAAGACGGAAACATTCGCAAACTGTTTCTCTTTAGTTGCCATGTGCCTTCGGAACTGCTGCTTTGCACTCTAAGAAAAGTCCAATGCCGTGCTGCTTTTTAGCGGGGGCTGAAGCGCCTTCTTCTGTAAGCCTCGTAACGTTTCTTCGGAAGCCAACGTACAGACCGAGTCTATCACTCTGGCAAACAGCACAGCAAACGCTGCCCTCCTCTCCCAGTTCGGCGTCTTTCTCCTTTCATTTCTCTGTCAACCAGGCCTGTTTCTTTCCCCAATCATCATCCACGGTATTTTTCACTTAACTCCTTCTCTCCTTCTTCCACCGTTCTGTCACGTCTATTGCTGGTAGTCGTCTTAGCTTAAATTTATATTTCTATAAATTTTTTTATTACAGTTGTTATGAACGAATGTAAACTGCGTTTTTTCTGTGTTATTGTAGTTACTGATGCGCCGTGTATGGTTCGCCGTCCCACCATCTGGTATTTTACACCCTGTTTTAACGTATTTCCATCTCACCACGTTGATTTAAATTACTGCCATTACTGAGTTGCTGTTTTGCCGGACCGTCATCGACGCTAGTAGCGCGTATCGATACATCTCCTCTCATAGGATCTTTGCTCGGTTGCTATGACTTCCCGGTTGTCATCTGTCGTGGAGTAAGTCGGAACGTGCGAGAAGGAGTGTTCACAGCGGCAGTTGGGGTCGTGAGTTGGGCCCTGGCAGTCAGTTGCAACGCGTCTGGAGCGCAGCACGCCCCAGGCAGTCGCCGGCTTGCAGAAGCAGTGAGTCCTGCGTGGACATCGCCCGCCCCACCGTTGCCGCCTCGCGTCACTCAAGCCGGGCCTGACTTTTGGTGGATTGTTGGTCGGTCGCTTGGTCCGAGGACATCTCCATGCGGCATAGTCGACTAGGCCCGCTGGCGGTCTCTGCGCAGTGTCGGAGTCTGGAGCTGTCAGATCGGTACGAGCATCGTCGCTCGCATACCCAGGACGTGAAGGTTGAGTGGTTTTGAGCATTACGTTGTTGGTTCCGGTGTTGCTATTGTGGAGGTTTCCTGTGTGCAACAACGAGTGAAGTGTTCGAGAAAGCCGCCGTCAGGTGGAATTGATCAAATTAATTTATCCATAGTCAAGTGCACTAGAGGAATTTTCTGCCTTGTGGCCGTTAGTGTCCTGGTTACCTGCCCTGGCCGCTAACGTAAATTCAGGCAGTGTCTTTTCCTCACCTGTTGTTGCTGCTAAACATGGCATGTAGTTTTGGCAGCTCAGTTCATGTACGCGTTTGTTTGGCGGGGGGGGGGGGGGCGGGGGGGGGGGGGCGGGGGGCTCCTTCAATTCTCGTGTACTCCGTCGTGGCAAGCAAGCGGTCGGTCGGTCGGTCCGTGGCTGTCCCTTGGTTAGGTTCGCACGAATTAAGTGTAGTTGGACTCACTACCTATCTCGCCTAAGTGAACGAGGGCAGACCGATCCACTGGAGACTCATGCGTGCCTTTCTCTTAATAATCCTTTTGGCAGAGTTAATGTTATTGTAATTTAACTGTATTTTATATTTTTAATTTGGCAAGGTTAGTTGTGGGCCTTCCGCCCTGGAAACATATTCCCAGAGTTTCCTTCAAGTCCAAACATTATCGCCTTCTGCTCTTGGAAGGTTATTGTAATTTCCTCTGAAAAATTTTACAAGGTATTGTGGGCCTGCAAATTATTGTGGGTGCTGCAAAAAGGAAATTTTTAAACTTAATTTATTGTTTTTCGGATTGTTGCAATATATATTTCCTTAATTTGTAGAATTTAACCTTGCGGCTTTCAGCCATCTTGTTTCGTTTATCTCTGTGCACCTTGTGGGCCATCAGCTCTGTTAGCACCTTAAAACATTGTGGCCTTCTACCTTCAGTAATCATCATAGTACATTAGGAATTTGGAAGATTATTCCAGCGGCCTTCAGCCGCTCCGCATGCTGATCTCGTATATGTATACGATTTATCTTATTTGTAAATTTAACTGTGTGTCATGTCTTTTCCAAATTGAACCTATTCTAAAGCACTTGTTTGGATGCCTTCAGCCACGAAGCAAATTTAATTCTTTCAAAAATGTATTTGTGAACTAAATGATAATAAATTACAATTGTGAAATGAATCCGACCGCAACTCCCTTGGCCCTTTCCGCAATCCTAATTACCTGTTAGCCCTGCGTGATTTAGCGGGCGTTCTATATCGGATGTAACTTACAACATGTTTATCGCAATGAATGTGATGTAAAATATGTATAATTCCTGGTTAGATGCAAGAAGAGGACCGATGGCCCCAACCTCGTCGGATTAAATAAATCAGTAAATAATATAAATTTTTTGAATAATAACCACCAAGGAACAAGGAGAGACTGGGTCGTGTGACAAATATTGAAAGTTCTGATGCAAGTCCAGAATTGACGTTACAAACGCATGTTAAAGCAGAGAAGAGTACTCGCTACTTAGAAAGTTGTTGCTTTCATTGTTGGAAAGCGATTCATTCGAAGGTAGAACAAGCCGTTTCACCATTTTAAGGACAACACCCGTCCGGTTTGACAAGTTCTCTGGGAGAAAAGTGTTAATGTAATGCGGAAACATCGTGTAATGTCATTTTCGCTCCCATCCTGTAGCTCTAGCAGTCAATATGAAAAAATAAAACGGAGACATGAAACAAGACTTAACGTGCGTCGCACATGATTCGCTGCGAGTAACTGATGTGCCAACAGGGAAGGGAGGCTTATTATTGTCCTCGTTGGCTCTATTTAAGATTTTGCGGCAAACGCTATGTTCATTCTTCAATTAAGGATCTCTAGACAATTATTCAGAAATGAATGTCGATACACATACAATCTCATCCCTTACTGGTTTGTTCCCAAACATGTCAGGATATGTTTGGAATGGTTAATGTGCCTTACCATTGCGTGCAGTTAAATAAGACACCAACTGAGCCCACAAGAAAGGATGGAATTTTGGTGCTGTTACAGAAAAAAGAGCCACAGATTTTGAAAAGATTATACAGTCATGGAGCTACGGCTATGCCTCGAGCAAATACAACGTTCCAACTGGTTTAGGAGGCGTGTCACCATCTTCAGTGATTTCATTTATTTTCTGTCGACTACCAACAAAACCAAATGATGATATGGAATGTAGTCGCATTAAATCTGTTGATGCTAAGGGAAGTACATAAGGAAATGAGACACTTAAAGTAGTAGATGAGTTTTGCTATTTGGGGAGCAAAATAACTGATGGTGGTCGAAGTAGAGAGAATGTAAAATGTAGACTGGCAATGGCAAAGAAAGCGTTTCAGAAGAAGAGAAATTTGGTAACATCGAGTATAGATTTAAGTGTCAGGAAGTCGTTTTTGAAAGTATTTGTATGGAGTGTAGCCATGCATGGAAGTGAAACATTGGACGATAACTAGTTTAGACAAGAAGAGAATAGAAGCTTTCAAAATGTGGTGCTACAGAAGAATACTGTAGATTAGATGGGTAGATCATGTAATTAATGAGGTAATGAGGGCGTACTGAACACTATTGGGGAGAAGAGGAATTTGTGGCACAACTTGTCTACAACAAAGGATCGGTTGGTAGGACATGTTTTGAGCCATTAAGGTATCACCAGTCTAGTATTGGAGGGCAGCGTGGAGGGTTAAAATCGTAGAGGGAGACCAAAAGATGAATACGCTAAGCAGATTCAGAAGGATGTGGGTTGCAGTAAGTACGGGGAGATCAAGAAGCTTGCATAGGATAGAGTAGCATGGAGAGTTACATCAAACCAGTCTCAGGACTGCAGACCACAGCCACAACAACATCATCTAAGGAAATTTTACTTGATTGCTTATATAGTTTTAAGATTACGTTATTTACATTCATAACGCTATTAACAAAAATTAATACCCTAGTGTTACATACTAATGTTTATGTGGCTGTGTCAAATTTTCAGTAGATGAATTCGGAACCGAACTGGATACTTATGTTTAACGTTTTACGTGAATTAAAAGGAACACGAGAAAGCACTTCTTAAAGGTATAAAAAGCACTTTACAGTATAGCCTAACGTACCTTACTTGAAAATTAATTAAGACTGTATGTTTTATATGCTTAACATTTTATTTTCAAAGAAATGCTTGCAAACTTCCGTTCTGTCTCACCACGGGGCTGAACAGGAAAAGGTAATTTTTCTGAAATTACTGCGTAAACGTTGAGATTATTGCATAAACGTTACAATTTTTAGGAATATTATCTTAGAACTAAGATTTAAAGCTGTTTAATGAAAAATGTAGACAGTGCAATAAGGAATTTTCAAAAAAAAATCGTTATTAAGAACGAGAAAATATTTTAATATCGCTTTGAGAAATGTGCCATTACTTTTAGTGCTTCATACCCATTAAACTAATAACTATAGTCTTTGTGACAGTATTCAAAATTTGTTCGTAGTGCTCAATGTCTGTATCGGCATATTAATTGTATGCCCACTTGATACATTCTGGAAATCGACCCAGCCCTCATTAAAGATGGAGTAAACGTCCCTACAGTAGAGCCTTAGACTCCCTCTGATTCACCTTCCTCCTACATCTTATTCCTTTTATTCTTCGTAAGACCTTTTATCTCCTCCTCTCGTATGTACAGCTAGAATTTTTAGCTCTAATTTTCTAAAAGAGTTTTTTTGGTGTTGGCTTTCTTGTCTTGGCATTTTTTAACTCTTTCCATCCTCTTTCTGTCTTTTCTGTGCTTGCAGCAGCATCCTGTAGTTTATTCTATTGACGAGAGTTGCTCTGCTCTGAATACCTTTTTAAATATCCCATCTGATTTGTAAACACTGTAGGATTATTCTTACCTCTACTAACATATCTTTCGAACATTAATTTGGTTATATTAAACTCCTTACATATTTTTAAAAATTCCATTTCATAAGACAGAAAGCTTGAAACTGCCATTTACTCTGATTTAACATCCCATTGCTGTCTACCAGTTCGCACCATTTGGAAAGGTAAGGGGGAGAAAAGGAATTGCGAGGGTCATTTCAAAAGTCTTAGACAATGCGCATGCGCGACTGTTACGGTAAAGTGATCAATTTGAAATTCATGTCAATTGTGACCGAGACTTTAGGCGTTACAGTTGTTTTTGTGTTTGCTGGCTAGCGTGGCTGTGTTCAGTTTTATAATGGAGGACCAGACAAAGCCAGGTCGGATTACACGAAGTGACCAGCGCTCTTGCATCAAAATAAAATCCCTGCATGGAAAAAAAAAACCCATCGTACACACAGAGGTGACTAAAGTCATGGAATAGCTGTATGCACACATACAGATGGCGGTATTGCGGCGTACACAAGGTATAAAAGCAGAGTGCATTGGTGGGGCTGTCATTTGTATTCAGGTGATTCATGTGATAGGGTTATATGGCCGCACGACGGGGATTAACTGACTTTGAACGCGGAATGGTAGTTAGAGCTAAACGCAAGAGACTTTCCAAACCGTAAATCGTTAGGGAATTGAATATTTCGAGATCCACTGTGTCGAGCGTGCGTCGAGAGTACCAAATTTCTGGCGTTACTTCTCACCACGGGAAACGGGTGGCCGGCGGCTTTATCTTAACCAGCGAGGGCAGTGGCGTTTGCGTAGAGTATTCAGTACTAATAGACAAGCAACACTGCCTGAAGTAACAGCAGAAATGAACGTGGGGCGGACGACGAACGTATCCGTTACCACAGTGCGGAGGAACTGGCGTTAATGGGCTGTGGCAGCAGACGATCGAAACGAGTGTTTTTGCTAACAGCACAACATTGTCGACAGTGCCTATCCTGGGCTGTGACTACATCGGTTGCACCGTAGATGACTCAAAAACCGCGGCCTGGTGAGATGAGTCCCGATTGTAGTTGGTAAGAGCTAATGGAATGTTTGCAGTATGGAGTATACCCCAAGAAACCATAAGAAACCATGGATCCAACACGTCAACAAGGTACTTTGCAAGCTGGTGGTGCCTTTATATGTTGCGGGCTGTTTTTACATGGAATGGATTGGGTCCTCTGGTCCAACTGAACCGATTATTGACTGGGAATGTTTATGTTCGGCTACCTGGAGACAATTTGCAGCCATTCATGGACTTCGTGTCCCCAACCAAGATGTAAGTTTTCGGATGACAGTGCGCCACGTCAACTGGCCACAACTGTTTGCAATTCGAGTGAATGATTTGGCCATCCAGATAGCCCGACATGTATCCTATAGAATATTTATCGGACATAATCGAGAGGTCAGTTCATGTACAAAATCCCTCACCGGCAATACTTTCGCAAACATGGACGGCTATAGGGGAGCACCACGGTTCATTACTTCTGCAGGCGGTTTTCAGCGACTTGTTGACTCAACGCCACTTCGAGTTGTCGCACTACACCTAGCAAAAGCCGGCGTAACACGATATTAGGAGGCGTCCCAAGGCTTGTTTTCATCTCAGTGTATAGCTGCACGATGATACGAGGCTGAGTCAAATGAAAACTTTAAATTTGTAATAACAAATCGAAATTTCGCGCTGTTATCCTGTAAGATGGTAAGCGTGCTACGAACAGCGTGCGGAATGGCTTGTAGGTGGCAGCATAGTGTAGATCTACACATACCGTCGCAGTAGCAGTATGAAGATGGCCGCCCCACTTGCGACTTGCCCCAGGGAAGAACAGCGATCTGGTATTCGGTTTTTGCGTAGTGAAGGTGTGAAACCTATTGAAATTCATCGACGAATGAGGGTTCAGTACGATGATGCATGTTTGTCACAGCGGCAAGTCTTCGAATTGAGTAGAAAGTTCGCAAATGGTGTGACTTCAGTGGAAGATAGTTCTCGTCCAGGTAAGACACGACGAACTGTCACTCCACAGAACATTGCAGCAGTTGAAGCCATAGTGAAGGAAAACCGCCGAGTGACACTGAATGGCATTGCATCATGTTTACAGATTAGTCATGGGTCAGCACACAACATTGTGCATGATGTGATCCACTTTCACAGAGTGTCTGCAAGATGGATGCCACGGCAGCTGACTCCTGAAATGAGAGAACGACGTGTTGATGCTTGTGAAGAACTTCTTCGGCGCTTTGAACGAGAAGGTGATGGCTTCCTTGCAAGAATTGTTACTGGGGACGAAACCTGGGTTCACTTCCACCAACCGGAAACCAAAAGAGCGAGCAAGGAATGGCGCCATTCCTCATCATCACCAAAACCAAACAAGTTTCGAACAGAACCATCAGCAGGGAAGGTTATGCTGACTGTCTCTCGAGACGAAAGAGAGCATTACAAGCCTAGAGGGACCACTGTCACCAGTACATCATAAAATGATCTGCTAAAAACCAATCTGCTAAAAAACAATCTGCGGCCTGCATTCAAATCAAAGCGACGTGGATTGCTGTCAGCAGGTGTCCTTTTGCAACATAACAATACAAGGCCCCACACTGCCCGTACAACAGTTGCAACAATCACAGACCTGCATTTTGAGTGTCTCCTTCACTCACCATACTCACCAGACATTGCCCCAAGTGATTTCCATATGTTTGGACCACTCAAAGATACAATGGAAGGAAAGAAGTTCCGTTCTAATGAAGTGGTACGCCCCGCGGTGCATGAGTGGTTGCGCGGACTAGCAAAAGAATATTTTTCTAGAGGAATTTATGCGTTTCGTAAGCGCTGGAGGACTTGACTTGAGGGTGGGGGAGATCATATTCAAAAGTGATACAGCTTTGTGCCACTTCTGCACAATAAATAATATTTAAACAAATATTAAAGGTTTTCATTTGACTCACCCTCGTCCAAGACCACATTTCGCTTTACCAGCGAGAGAACTACTCGACAAATACAGATGGAAAATACTTCCCCACCCACTTGATATGAGTCCACCAGAGTGTGATTCGTTTCCAAATTTGAAGGAACAACTCCGAGGATAACGGTTTGATGCAGTTGATGAAGCTTCCTGTGGGTTGAGTCGAGTAATCAGCCAGCTTAACAGTGAAGGTGGGCCGTCCTGAATACAGAAACTTGCAGAACGTTGGGAGGCTGTCATAAGCAAGCATGTGGATTATGCTGAAGGCCAGTAAAGGTATTTTGTAAACTAAATTGTTTCATTCAATTCTTACAGTGTACAGAGCTTTTGAAGTGACCCTCGTATATAGCTTGAAATCTACAGACATAAAAAAATAAGGGGGCAGAACGGGACTGTCCAATTCTGCACCATCCCGTTACGCCCAAGAGCACATTTTAGGTGACGGGGCGTAATAACCTACAGCGAATGGTGTACCCTGTAACATTACAAGTTATTTAACGGTGTTACCAATAACGGCTAACCTGTGCTGGAAAAGCGACCGGAAAGATGAAGGACAAGCGATTACTTACAAGTCGCACTCCAAAGTAAGTTCTGCGGCGCGTTCTCTTCCCTTCAGAGACACAGTCAAATGTCACTACAATAAATTGCAGCCCTCTCCAGTGCAGAAAGCAATACAATGCTGTCGTGGCCCGCTATCCCGTTTTTCCCCGACTTCACCCTACAGCCGATATTTTGCTCCAGTTTCTCATTTGCAGTCAACCAGGATTTTTCAATATCATGTTGCATATGTTTATCGAAATGTTGGACGTAAACAGAAACTGTTGCTTTTTTCGCGTTGATAAGATTTGACAGGATCCCTATGAGGAGAACTATAAAAGGAATCTACAGATTCGAGGTGGCAGTGGCATGTTAGAACTTGCGATAATGGCAATTTATGTTTGTATTGATGGGGAGTGAGGGGTGGAAATGTGGAGAAAGACACAAATCGTCAACAGTGATCGTAAACTTCCAATAACAAAAACTCTATAGGGAATTTAGTCGTCCCTCTTATCAACTTTTGTATCAATACAGACACGTAAGATTAAACATTTTGATAACGGCACTAAATAACTAACAAACAGAGATTCCCACCCTAACGAAGAGCTGTATCTGTCCCTGCTGACAACCGAAACGTCCACAAAATTGGCACTAACGTGCAACACCACGAAGCGGAATACTGCTGTTCCTTCCTTTTTCATTAGTTTCAGATCGACAAATGAGAAGACGGTGAAGGAAAAAAACCACTAATTCTGGTAGAAGGAGAACTTCTGAAGGGGCAATCCAGATGAGTAAGCCTGCTTAGAACAGGAAACCAGGATTATTGTCAAGTAGAACTCGTAGACTAGGCCACAGTTTCCCAGCAGTCAACTGAAAATGGCAGAAAGTCTTGTTTGCCGAAAATTCGGGAAGGATCATTTACTGAATCTGGAAGAACTCCAAGAATAATTTAAAAGTGGTATCAAATCGGTTTATGTCAAAGTACAGCAGGATATGGATTGTCAGCGCCAGATATTTTCCTTGTAATAAATGTAAGATGTACGTAAGCTTTTGCTGTAAGATTTAACGAGAATTTAGTCGCACAGTTTTCGTGATATGACTAGTTTCTATGACAAGCCATCGTCTTTAGGTCTGTGTAGTTGCGTAAGCAACACGTCGTGCCTAAGCAGGAATTACATACCAGAATTCTAATTTATGTTGTGGAGTAAGCAACCCGTCTTGTCAATACAGGCATTATACACGTGTAGTTCCTGTATAGACTCTGCTGTATACTTACATAACTACATAAATTAGAATACTGGTATCTAACTTCTGTATAGGCACGACGAGTTCCTTGCGCAACTGCACAGACCTGAAGATGATTGAGTGTGAACGAAACTGATCATACCCAAAGGAAATGTGCAACTGGGACGAAAAAATAAACGATATAAAAGTTATTTAAATACAAACACAGTTGCTGAACTCTTTCGCCACGATATACTGGATATGGTGAATAAGTAGGGTAGCATGGAATACTACAGAACCATAGCATAAACGGCGATACTAAACCTTAAAATCGAATAATGCTATTAATTGGGTCTGGAGAAATGGATGATGGAAAGACCACTGGGATTTGACGACTGCTGCATTCTATGAATGCTTCATTTGCATTTACATTCCTTTTCCGTTGTTAGCTTTTAGACAGTAGAGGATTTTATCTGACAGAGGAAGCGTATCGGTCACACACTTCCATACAGACCGTAGTGCAGTTTTTTTGTAAGCATATCGTCATGTTTTATGGCAAGCCTCCCGACCTTCGCGATAATAGAATTTGTAATGTCCACTGGCGTATCCTGTTACGCGTGGCGTTAACTGCATGTAATGCACAGTGCTTACGTATTATGAACATTAAAGCCGTAAATGCCAATTTCACCCTTCGGTCGACATAAAGCGAAGTACTGTACTTTTCGTGATTAATCGATGGGCATAAAAAATATAATAAAGCGGACGTACACATGACTTAGTCTGTGACATTTCGGTTTATGCCGCCATTACAGACTATATGGTAATTTTACTGAGAGTGAATCCACAAGAGTACGCATTAGTAGTTGAGTTATTCAGCGTAGGTAGCTGCTATGTGAAGGACCCGCGTTCGATTACCTGTACTGCCAAGATGGGTGCACTCAGGCACTTGATGCCAATTATGGAGGTAATTGAGTAGGAAGTACCATCTCCACGGCCCGCCCGGTTGGCCGTGCGGTCTAACGCACGGCTTTCAGGGCGGGAAGGAGCGCCTGGTCCCCTGCACGAATTCACACGGCGGATTTGTTTCGAGGTCCAGTGAACCAGCCAGTCTGTGGATGGTTTTTAGGCGGTTTTCCATCTGCCTCGGCGAACGTGGGCTGGTTCCCCTTATTCCGCCTCAGTTACACTATGTCGGCGATTGCTGCGCAAACAAGTTCTCCACGTACGCGTACACCACCATTAGTCTACCACGCAAACATAGGGGTTACACTCGTCTGGTGTAAGACGTTTCCTTGGGGGTCCACCGGGGGCCAAACCGTACAGTAACCCTGGGTTCGGTGTGGGCCGGCGGAGGGGTGAAGTGGACAGCGGTAGTCGTCGTGGGTTGTGGATCACTGCGGCTGCGGCGGGGACGGAGCCTCTCCGTCTTTTCTAAGTCCCCGGTTAACATACAACACAATACAACACAATACAATACAGTACCATCTGCACGGTCTGGAATGCAGGGCAAACGGCGGCGAGAGCGGTGTGCTGTCGACATGCCCCTCCATATCGCATCCGGTTGACACAGCAAGGCCCGGCTGACACAGCTAGGCAGAGGATGACACGGCGGCCGGTCGACATCCCTTTGACCTCCAAGACGTGGATGAGGACCGCGTTTTTTTTTTCAACCACAAAATAATACATTGTTATGTCAATTCATGGAGAGCTGCAACTAGACGATCGTTCTCACACAGGTGGGCTCAGCTGTTGGAGAAGAGGACCAGTAAACTGTCCGGGTGACGCGATAGTCAGTCTGCGTGAGGAGTGTATCAACCTTCCGGAAATACAGTTCAAGGAGAGCCCGCAGTTTAAAGGCGTCGCTAACACACTGATAAATACAGGGTCTAGTCACATTAATGTGATCGCTGCCTATGTTCGACGAAAACGTACAACAACCACTCGTAGACGGAGTACTAGCAGTTGGGGCTCTATAAAGTTTTTGGTGACGCAGAAGACAGGACAGTCATTGTCATACTGTGAAAACTGAGTGATTTATCTGACGTCCAAAAGGGTATGATCACTGGCTTTCGGGCCAGGGGCCGATGCATTTACGAAACGGCTATGTTCCTAAACAGTTTCCGTGTCGCCTTGGTTAAAGAACATCTCCATGGCAAAATGGCGCTATCCAAATCGCTACCAAGGCAACTACAGGCACTCTGGCTATACATAACAGTGGTGAACGACTGCTAGGGAGATGTATATGGGGGAATAGACGTGCAGTTATTGAGAGTTTTGTTTTGTTTTGTGGTTTTAGGGCGCACAACAACAGTGGTCGTTAGCGCCCAGACTATATTATGAATGCACTGCGAGGCACAAGGTTGAAACAGCAACTAAAAAGGACAACACTGTAAAAGGCACATTAACAGGCAAGGGATTAAAAGAAAACAGAATAATCAAATTTCCTTGGACAGGTTCGTCAAGTGGATAAAACGAAGAACGCGAGCAACTGCTCCTGGGTCATCCGCTAAAATTTCATCCACAGTACATGGCAGGCCAAGATCAACGCGCAGTGTATTAAAATTCGGGCAGAACGGCGCCGGCGCAGCCGTCAGCAGATGGCGGTGGCTGAACCGGCAGTGTCCAATCCGTAACCGGGCCAAAACGACCTCCTCCCGCCGAGAAGGGCATGAAGAGGTCGTCCAAGCCGTAGGGAGAGGTTTCGAGGCCCGAAGCTTGTTTTCAGTAAGTGTAGACAAATCGGCAAGCCACAGCGATAAAATGCGGTGACAAATGACCCTGCTAAAATCAGATGAAGGAACACAACACGAAGCTGGAGGAACGCAGCCTTGCCGCGGCATCTGCAACTTCGTTCCTAGGGATACCGACATGGGCAGGAACACAGTTATTGAGAAACCGAGAGCCCAGACAAACGAAGAACCCACCAACAGTATCTCTTCAACGACTTATTAGCGAATGTTGCTACATGTGGTCCCCCACAGCAGGCATCTGATTCACGCATCCATGCCGGCTGCTTTGCATCGGCGACGAAGGCTGGAACTTGCACGCCAGTAGCTCAATTGGACGTCCACTGACAAGTGGCAGGTGGCTTTTTCAGATGAATCACATTTTATACTCCTTCAGACAGATGGCCGTTGGTGTGTATGGCGTGAAACGTCTGAAAGCCAACGTACTGCAACCAGGAGGGAGGATTAAGGTCTGTGGAATGTTTTCGTGGCATTCCGTTGGTGATGACGTCATTCTCGAAAGCACAGTGTATCAACACAAGTATGCATTTATCCTTGGGGACCACGTCCGCTTCTACACTCAGTTTGCTTTTCCCCGGCGCGATGGCATCTACCAGCAGGACAACGCACCATGTCACACAGCTCGCAGCCCAACAGAAAGTCTGTAGGATTGCCTCAGTAGGGCCGTTCGCGCCATAGATCCTCAGTCGAGAAACCTGGTTCAACTGGCCATGTTATTGGACTCGGCATGGTCCACATACCTTTCGGTACCTTTCAGAACTCCCGTGACCTCTCCTAATGCACGTCTCGCGTTACAAATGGCTGACTTTCAGACTTTAGACGGGACGTCACATTAATGTGACTGGACACTCTAGTAATATAAGACAATCGTATTAATCCGAGGTCGAATGAAAAAAGAAAGGTACGAAGTCCTCTGTGAGAAAAGCTCTATTCCGGGAGCCTGAGTCTCATAGTGCAATTGCGGCAATGGTTCATACTTATTTCCCACTTAGTGACTATGGTTGTCCAGGCATTTGGTCCATCGGTAACCATTCTGTGGAGATCTCCATGGAAGGAATCAGGATCCAAGCCTACGAGCCACAGAAGAACAGCGTCCTGAACATAAGTGTCGGTTCTACATCTACACCTACACTTACATCTACATACATACTCCGCAATCCACCATACGGTGCGTAGCGGAGGGTACCTCGTACCACAGCTAGCATCTTCTCTCCCTGTTCCACTCCCAAACAGAACAAGGGAAAAATGACTGCCTATATCCCTCTGTACGAGCCCTAATCTCTCTTATCTTC
The DNA here is from genome assembly GCF_023897955.1 of Schistocerca gregaria. Taxonomy (NCBI): domain Eukaryota; kingdom Metazoa; phylum Arthropoda; class Insecta; order Orthoptera; family Acrididae; genus Schistocerca; species Schistocerca gregaria. The sequence continues at coordinate 543,459,114 of NC_064925.1, forward strand.
TCTTTGTGGTCTTTCCGCGAAATATAACTTGGCGGCACTAAAATTGTGATGCAGTCAGCCTCAAATGCTGGTTCTCTAAATTTCCTCAGTAGCGATTCACGAAAAGAACGCCTCCTTTCCTCCAGAGACTCCCACCAGAGTTGCTGAAGCATTTCTGTAACACTCGTGTGATGATCAAACCTACCAGTAACAAATCTAGCAGCCCGCCTGTGAATTGCTTCTATATCCTCCCCAAAATTCTACCAATGAACCGAAGACGACTATCTGCCTTCCCCACAACTGCCATTACATGTTTGTCCCACTTCATCTCACTCTGCAATGTTACGCCCAAATAATTAATGGACGTTACTGTGTCAAGCGCTACACTACTAATGGAGTATTCAAATATTACGGGATTCTTTTTCCTATTGATCTGCATTAATTTACATTTATCTATATTGAGAGTTAGCTGCCATTATCACAAATGCTGTCCACGTCATTTTGTATCCTCCTACAGTCACTCAACGACGACAGCTTCCCGTACACCACATCATCAGCAAACAGCCGCACATTGCTATTCACCCTGTCCAAAAGATCATTTATGTAGATAGAAAACAACAGCGGACCTACCACACTTCCCTCACCTCCAATGAACACTAACCATCGAGGACAACGTACTGGGTTCTATTAAGAAGACTTCGAGCCACTCACATATTTGGGAACCAATCCCATATGCTCGTAACTTGGTTAGGAGTCTGCAATGGGGCACCGAGTCAAACGCTTTTCGGAAATCAAGGAATATTACATCCGTCTGATACCCTTCATCCATGGTTTGCAAAATATCATGAGAAAAAAGGGCGAATTGCGTTCCGCAGGAGCGACGCTTTCTAAAGCCGTGCTGATGCATGGACAGCAACTTCTCTGTTTCAAGGAAATTCATTAGATTCGAACTGAGAATATGTCCGAGAATCCTGCAACAAACCGATGTTAAGGATATTGGTCTGTAATTTTGAGGATGCGTCCTTCTACCCTTCTTTATACAGACGTCACCTGCTCTTTTTTCCAATCGCTTGGGTCTTTACGTTGGGCAATAGATTCGCGATAAATGCAAGCTAAGTAAGGAGTCAATGCAGTAGACTACTCTCTGTAAAACCGAATTGGAATCCCATCAGCACCTGGTGATTTATTTATTTTCAACCCATTTAGCTGCTTCGCAACCCCAGGGATATCTATCACTACGTCCTTCATACGGGAATCTGTACGAGACTCAAACGGCAGAGTGTTTGTACGATCCTTCTCCTCGAAAGATTTTTCAAATGCTAAATTTAAGATTTCAGCTTTCGTTTTGCTGTCTTTCGTTGTCAGGCCAGACTGATAAGTGCACCACGCACAGTCAGGTGGCTTGCGGGGTATGGATGTAGATGTAGGTGAGTGAGTGGATGGAAGCCTTCGACCAACGCAACATGTCACACAGCTCGCAGCCCAGTAGAAGAGCTGTAGGATCACCTGAGGTGGGCTGTTTGCGCCATAGATCCTCAGTCGAGAAACCCTGCTCAGCTGGCCACGTTATTGGCGTGTGCATGGCTCCACATACCTGTCGGTACCTCTCAGAACGCAACTGACACTCCCACTGCGCGTCCAGCGCTACAAATGGCTGACTTTCAGACTTTAGACGGGACGTCATATTAATGTGACTGGACACTGTAGTAATATAAGACAATCGTATTAATCCGAGGTCGAATGAAAAAAGAAAGGTACGAAGTCCTCTGTGAGGAAAGGTTTATTCCGGGAGCCTGAGTCTCATAGTGCTACTGCGGCAATGATTCATATTTATTTTCCACATAGCGATTGTAGTTGTCCAGGCGTTTGGTCCATCCGTGACCATTCTGTCGAAATCTCCACGGAAGGAATCAGGATCCAAGTCTAGGAGCCACAAAACAACAGCATCCTGAACTTACGCATGGGTTCTGAAGTGGCGTTCGATCAGTTGCTTAATTCGAGATTCGGACTGTCTGGAGCGCATTTCAATACACTCAGCCTTAAAAACCGGAACAAATCGCGGGTAAGCGATCGTTGTCGTGCAACGACGCGAGACGATTCGGAAACAACTCTGAACTACCTTGTGAAACCATTCCAGCATGACAAAATAACTGGTAGCATTCACGGTCTCTCCACAGTCCAGGAAAACAGCCAGCAGTACGCCACGTATGTCCCAAAGGACTGTGGCCACAACGTTCTTCGTGAATACGGTTGCGTAGGACTTCATAGGAAACGAGGTGCTTTCTTCGCCCTATGCATTATATGAAGCAATCTCGTTTCATGCATTCTGATGATAGGGAGTGGCAAAACTCCTCCTAATACCGCGCTGAGTGCTGGAAAGACAAACTCGTTCCGCTGGCTTTATACTAGACCTAGTAGATAGTGTCGGCTTTTCGCGGATGATGCTGTAGTATAAAGAGAAGTTGTAGCATTAGAAAATTGCAGCGAAATGCAGGAAGAACTGCATCGGATAGGCACTTGGTGCAGGGAGTGGCAACTGACCCTTAACGTAGACAAATGTAATGTATTGCGAATACATAGAAAGAAGGGTCCTTTATTGTATGATTATCTGATAGCGGAACAAACACTGATAGCAGTTACTTCTGTAAAATATCTGGGGGTATGTGTGCGGAACGATTTGAAGTGGAATGATCATATAAAATTGTTGGTAAGGAGGGTGGCAGGCTGAGATTCATTGGGAGAGTGCTTAGAAAATGTAGTCCATCAGCAAAGGAGGTGGCTTACAAAACACTCGTTCGACCTATACTTGAGTATTGCTCATCAGTGTCGGATCCGAAACAGGTCGGGTTGACAGAGGATATAGAGAAGATCCAAAGAAGAGCGGCGCGTTTAGTCACAGGGTTATTTTTTAAGCGTGATAGCGTTACGGAGATGTTTAGCAAACTCAAGTGGCAGACTCTGCAAGAGAGGCGCTCTGCATTGCCGTGTAGTTGCCTGTCCAGGTTTCAAGAGGGTGCGTTTCTAGATTAGGTATTGAATATATTGCTTCCCCTTACTTATACCTCTCAAGGAGATCACGAATGTAAAATTAGAGAGATTCGAGCGCGCACGGAGGCTTTCCGGCATCCATTCCTCCCGTGAACCATACGCGACTAGATAGGAAAGGGAGGTAATGACAGTAGCACGTAAAGTGCCCTCCGCCACACACCATTGGGTGGCTTGCTGAGTATAAATGTAGATGTAGACAGTTGCAGCGCCACACAACAAAAACACGCCTACCTGTAGTCCGATGTGTTGTACCCGATATCCAACAAACTGCCAATGGACATGTTGAGTCATCATGCAGTCTCCCCTACACGAATACGACGATCGGCTTCAATGAATTCTTCGACAAGGGACACGTTGTCGACGTGATCAGTCGCCCTAACCTTTGGTGGTCGCACGTCTGTTCTGCATATACCACATTCCTGACGCTAACAGCCACCTGATTTTGTGGCATTATACTCCCTCCGTAACGTTTCCCTACTTGGCGGTGTATTACTGCAGGGAACGGTTTTCTTTAAACGCTAAAACCTTATTAACCTTCGCACTTCAGTCAGCATCCATTTTGCAACTGTGTTTCCCAGAGTAACCGCACAGGTAATACCATCAGCCGGCGGAATTTGAAAGCTTTCGTCGACTTATATTCCTCGACTTGGAATTAATTCGCACCGACTATTTATACACCCTCGACAAATCTCGTTACTTTACGTTTTAAAGCATCCTCGTAATTTACAACTTGCTACTAATTCCGTACAACATCAAATACACTTCAGTAATAAGGGCTGGTTTCGAAGCCAACTTATAACGTGTTTGAAAGTCTGTTTAGCTTGCTCTTCACCACCGATAATAACAGCTTTGCTCCTTCGAACTATACCACTCCTTCAAGTCATCGAGCGCCATGCGCTCCACCTCACCTTTCGTATTAACTTGTTAAGTTCAGTTCTCTCCTCTCCCACTAGAAACACCTTCAGCTTTCCTAGAGTTCCCCAAGACTTAACACCCACGATACGTTCAGTTCATCCACGATTACTAATCATTGTTTTCTGCCAGGATTGCTCCAGCACACACCCCAGTCTTACAGCTATGCACTATCCCCACCCTATCCTAAAGAAATATTAACCCCCTCCCCCTATCTGATCACAAAATCCGTCCACAGGTTTATGCGTCCTTCCAACTTTTAATGGAATACTAAACTTCCTCTCCTTGTAAGAGTTCTTTTTTCATCCACATTCCTAACTTCCATTCCGAACACTTGTTTCGGAATCCTCCCCGTCAAGCCTACATCCCACGACATTTCCAGACTCCTTCTCCTCAAACAACACACCTCATCTGTAGCTCATTTCCTGTCGTTGCAGCAGAGTGAAGTTCTCCTGTTCATAAATTACATCTGCAGTGGACAATATTTAAAACAGAAAGTCATTATTTTAATTAAAATATTCAATGTAAGCCCGCATCTCGTGGTTGTGCGGTAGCGTAATCGCATCCCACGCCCGGGTTTCCGGATTCGATTCCCGGCGGGGTCACGGATTTTCTCTGCCTCGTGATGGCTGGGTGTTGTGTAATGTCCTTAGGTTAGTTAGGTTTAAGTAGTTCTAAGTTCTAGGGGACTGATGACAAGGATGTTAAGTCCCATAGTGCTCAGAGCCATTTGAACTATTTTATTCAATGTAGAACATTCTCAACGTTCTATGTATACCTTCCTAGTATCGTGTAGGGTCCCCGCGAACACGCAGAAGTGCCGAAACACGACGCAGCATGGACTCGCCTCATGTCTGAAGTAGTGCTGGAGGGAACTGACACCATGAATCCTGCAGAAAAATCCATAACAGTACTATGATCTGGAGATCTCTTCTGAATAGCACGTTGCAGACATCCCATATTTGCTCGATAATGTTCATGTCTGAGGAATTTGGTGGTCAGCGGAAGTATTTAAACTCAGAGGAGTTTTCCTGGGGCCACTAATGTTGCAATTCTGGATCTGTGGAATGTCGCATTGTCCTGTTGGAATTGCCCATGTCCGACGGAATACACAATCTGTAACCTCCCCCTCACTTATCGACCTTAATGACAGTGGAAAATTAAACCGCGTGCACCTTTGGAAATTTGGGAAAAGCAATGTCACCAAAGTTAATTTGTCGGTTAAAAGGGACGAAAGGGTTACACCTAAATGAAAGGAAAAATGCAAATGAAATTGGTGGAAATTAATCTTGAGAAAAGGGTAAAATTCATTAAGAAAGTAAATGTGCGGTCGTTACGTTAACAATTAATTGGCGTTAATTAGATATTTGAGATTTGGGGAAATTACGGTCGCCAGTCCTATTGACAAGTACTATAATAACTGAAAAAGAAAGGTTATTGCACATATAATTAGCACTAAAAGCGTGGCAAGTGAAGGTTGAAACGTGTTGTGTGTAAACTGAATGTTTGTTAGAAGTAATAAATTTCGCTACACTCTGACTAAATTTAGCAAAAGAATTAATAAAACTGGACAATTGAAAGTTAATTTAGTGACTGAAATTAATAGTGAACTTTGTTTCTGACGCACTACGAAATTCAGTAAAATAAGGTTAGTCTTGGGCTACCTCAACAATCATTTAAAAGCTACTTGAATCTACGTAATTTAGAAATAAGAGATTTAACTTTGAAACTGAATTAATTGATTCTGAACAATTAACTGTAGTAAAATTTAGTACATACCAAAGCTGAGCTGCAGTCACAGGTAAACTAAAATACGGTAACAAAACTCGCACTCTTAATTTGTGCTTGTGTAATCTAAATATTGTAGCCAGCTATGAATACTTTAACTGAACTTTGAAATTAAAGCAGTGATATGGAATGGTATTACTTTAATGCTGGCTCAGGTTCATTCGGTTAAAGGAATGGTCCCTGCTTGGTAATGCAATTGGGACAATGAGCAACAAAGGTTCAGGCAACATTGCTGTAATTTTGTGATTTGAACAGTTTGAAAAGCTGGGGTCTGCCATACAGTTCTAAAACTTTATGTGCTTCCAGTTTTCCTTGTTGGTTGATAGAAGGTTTGAAGTCGTCGATCGAGGAGGTGGTAACAATCATTCATAGTCGGCCGTCGCTGTTGTAGAAGCTGGATGTTGGGGCGCCTTCTTCTCGACACGGTCTCGAGGCGAAATGGGCTCTTGATGTGCGGCAGATTATGCTTCCCGTCCGCGACACCGTGGCAGAAACTATCGTAGCAAGTCGAGCGCAATTACATGCTGCCAAATCCCGAAAAAGCACGGCAACTCGCGGGAGCGTCACACCACACACCTGCTCCACCGCCCTACTCCAGCCAGACTCTGCTCTGCCCACGCTACACGCGGCAGAGTTAACACTACCAATGATTCTACACACTTTGGTTCTTCACATGACCTATCGATGTAATCGTTTGATAGCATAGTTTCCCCTAGGCAAGACCCAGAGTAAAAATACAAATGTATTTACAAAACAAACCAATTATACATCGAGATAAATGCATATATATATATATATATATATATATATATATATATATATATATATATTAAAACAATAACAATATATAAAGACACAGAAATGTCATATCTTCAGGTAACAAAATAAGGGAAAAATTTATAGTACAATAGAGGGAAATAGGAAGAAATGCATTTCCAGCATTACAAATCAACATGAATGGATGTAGGAGACCAGGCACGAGGCTCATGTATGTGTTACCTGTCAGGGTCGTATGTAGACGTGTCAGTGGTCCCATATTGGAAGGAGTATACTGTGGCACACTTGTATGTGTCACCAGAGTAAGAGACGAATATTAATAAATTAAAATGATACTAGGATACTATAAATGATGAATGTCTCTGACAGGCTCGATAATGTGGATCGCTGACTGCGCGCGACTGCAGAGCCAAAGATTCTGTACTGCTTTGCTGCAGCAAGAGAGCGCTGGGCACACAGTCGTAAGTAGCTGGAGAAGGCACTTTCTGTGGTGTGCTGTGTGAAGTCACCAAGAGTTAGATTCGTGCAGGTATGTAAATATTGTTGAACATGGAAGCAGAAGTCATCATGCAAATAGGGTAAAAATATTAAATAATTGTGACTTCTGTTTTTTCCAGCGTTTTGTATAGTTGAGTTGGATGATAATTTGTAATTGTTGAGTAACCTCAGAATGTACCGTAAACTGTTTTGAGAAAAAGACCAGGTAGATATTTCTTTTTTTGTAATGCTTTTAAGATTTTTTAACAGAGCTATGTGTAATTTAATGATTGGAATTGTTGTTGTTTTGTTGATGTTAGATAATACTCGCTGTTCAGATCTCACTGTTTGTGAATCAGTTGTGAGTAATGTAGCTTCCATTGTCAGATGTTTTTGAAAATACAAACTTAACTTGCAATGTAAGTTTGCTAAGAAAACTCGAGAATTCACCATAATCAGTACCCCCTCCCAGTCAAGCTAATATATTTTCTACAGAAGTTGAATTTTATTAAATGTTCTCGGTTGTTAGCTAGAATTTCGAGTGCATTTCAAGTATTATGAGCAGCATTGCACACTGCTGAGCCTGTAATTAGCATATTCATATTTTTATGTGATACCAGAATATCTCGCATTAGTCCCTTGCTCCTACAGAGTTAAAACAATTTAATTTATTTGATATGTGAACAAGGCCTTAGGATTCTGTACTTAAGGGCCTGAATGTATTTTGCAGTTACTGTATTTATTTATTGTTATTTTGTGTTGCATTACCCAATCGATTTTGCTAACAACACGAGAGTAAGTCCACCACTTGCAGTTACAACACGCCACACGACTGTTAGAGTTTTATATCCATTCCACACATTAGACATTCATTTAACGTAATCGTAGAGTTTAATCATATCACTTTTTTAAAAAAAAGTTAAAGTATCACTCCAGCTGCACCCTTCCACACCATTACAGAGCCTCCACCAGCCTTAACAGTTCCCTGCTGACATGAAGGGACCATGGATTCATGAGGTCGTCTCCATACTCTCCAACATTCTGCGTTGTGTCTGTTTGTTCTATATCGTGTCTCCCTACCACTTTCGCACAACGACGCTCTGAGCGTGACTTTTAGGGAATTGACTAGTCTGAACCTGGGACCTGTTGCTGGTAAGAATACGCCAGACCACACATGACATGAAGAATTCAGAAGAGTTCAGTGGGACTAGCGATGCTATAACCAAATACTTAATGATTTCAGCGTCAGCTCCACTGCACTTCCTGTAAAAGAATCTTAATACTAACTAACTTTAGTGGAAGGTGTTCAAGGCTTTCCTATTTTTAGTTAGCTGGTAAAATAACGTCGAAAAAGCAGTTAAGTTTACCACTGGGAATTTTATTCTACTCAGAAAACATTGTTTATGAATTGCACTATTGATAAAAGGAAGTGTTTTAATACAGGATGGTAAAAACCAACTGTGTTCAACAAAAATGTGAACGAATATTCCCTGAATGGGTTTCCAAGTTCTACAATGGATCGAAGAATGACCTATGCTATATCACATCTATAATCTAGGTTTAAATTAAGATTTACAAAAGAGAAAACTATCACAATGGTCTACAGTGACCCTCAATTATCTTTTGTTACTTATCTAACTTGTCGTAAATTACAGTGGCTGATGTGGCTCCTCAATAACTATATAACAGAAAAATCATCGTGTTTTTGATTTTTACTTCAAGTTGCAAATGTGAACACCATGAGCTTTAATTGACGATCGACACTAGTATTACGCAAAAAGGGGGTGTAACAGATGAGATTTCTGCAGTTCTGAGTGAAGCTTTATGCGACGTTATGCGACAACGCGTGCTTTCATTACCTTTTTGGCGTTTGTCAGGGGGCGGCGGCCGGCGCAGCAGCCATCCAGCTCACCGTCTCAGAACTAACTACCTCCTCCTAACTTCTCCTTACTACCATTTACCGAAGTTGGTTTAAAAAAAAACTATCTGGCTATGTTTTCATCTGACCAATTAGTGTATCAATGTTAACCTTAAGCTCTGCCTACAAAAATTCTGTCCATCCAATGAGAAACGTTATACTTTTCATGGTGGGGCAATGTTTTTTAAAGTTTGCAATGTAACACAGACGCGAAAAAGTCTCACGCTAAAACTTGCAGCTGGTGTGGTCCTTTTAGCGTTATCGTAAGATCTATGCTGTTCTTCTGAAGGGCTCTAGCTATTAACATGGGCTGGGGGGTGGTCCTTGATGTAACAGAGACGCGAAAAAGTCTCACGCTAAAACTTGCGGGTGGTGTGGCCCTTTTTGTGTTATCGTAAGATCTATACTGTTTTTCTGGAGGGCTGTAAGGGACCTGTGATCCCACAAACATAGATGCTAGTATCCAACGTCCAGGTCGATAGTAGACAGGAGTCGAATGTCAAGCGCTGTAGGAGTCAGTGAGACGAGAGTCGAGTGAAGACTAGCACGCGAGTGTGTGGATTGAGCGGTGGTGCTGGAGAGTCGGGCAAGAATGGTGGTCGAGTGAATTCACCGAAGTGTGACAGATGAGCGCGTCCACCTAATCGTCGTGAGGTGGACCCTCATCGATACCGATTCGTGAGTGATATGACACCAAAAGTGACAAGTGCCGAATTACGTGTTTCGCGTCAACCGCGTCGGCCAGCAACAACCATGGATTGCAGTGAGGATTGTTGTGAATGTTAACCATCAGCATTGCGTGTGACGAAGTACTGAAAATCAACAACCAATAAAAAGATATAACTGTGATTAGCTGTGTAAGGCGTAGGTAGCAACTGCCTCAGCATTTGTGTGTTAGTAGGAAATATATATATACATCAGTTTGTACATCGCAACCTTTGTGGTCCTTAATAATAGACAAGCTTTCTATCATTTCCACTATTCAATCTCAGAACAGCCGCACTCTGTTGAAATAACCCCGAAACCAGCAGAATAACCAATAGCCTTTCTTCCATTAAGCACATGGTCATATAATCATAATAATTAACTGTTTGGCGGCTTCGATAAATTACACAAAATCCAGTGAAGGAATATAATCGGGGGTGTTTCAGGGCTCTAGCTATTAACATGGGCTGGGGGGTGGTCCTTGACGTAACAGAGACGCGAAAAAGTCTCACGCTAAAACTTGCAGCTGGCGTTGTCCTAGTGCTTAGCTGGCGACGTGGGTGTCCAGTCCGTCCCTTATTGTAGGGCCTTCTAGCTTAACACGGTTCTGCCCCCGGCTTCTGTTCTCGTTTTTCCCCTCAGAACTGCATCTGTCTCACGGTGGGAAGGTATGACATGCATTTAGGCATTCTTGTGTTAGTCTGTGGTATTCCATTTGCTCACTTGTTACTGGTATTACTTTGGTTAATTTAATGTCACGATTTATTCGGAGCTATGTGACATACTACTGGATTTGCTTATCATGTCAGGGTTTTCAAGGAAGGTGTTGGATTTGCCTGCCACCTTACAACCCCTACACCCCCACCCGCGCGAGACAATTTGCAATGGGACTCGTCCGAGCAGGAAACACGTTTCCAGTCATCAAAAGTCAAACGTCGGTGGTGAGGGACTTTGTGTCGTGCAGTCATTAACGGTACACGAGTGGGCCTTCGACACCGAAAGCCCATATCGATTATGTTTCGTTGAATGGACACTGGTTGATGACCCAGCACTGAAATCTGCAGCGATCTGCTAAGGTCGCTGATGTTCCACTTGTCGCAGCCATCTTGGATTTTCCGTTACCAAATAGTACATATTATGCCGGTTTACGTTGCCGCTGTTGGTGAATGACGCTTCGTCGCTAAATAGACCGCGTGCAAAAAATCTCTCATCGACCTGTAATTTCTCTTGTGCGCAGTGCCAGAACTGTACGCGACGTTCAAAGTCGTCGCCATGCAATTACTGGTGCCTAGAAATATGGTACGGGTGCAATCGATGTTGGTGTAGCATTCTCAACACCGACGTTTTTGAGATTCCCGATTTTCGCGCAATTTGTCTGCTACCGATGTGCGGATTAGCCGCGACAGCAGCTAAAACACCTACTTGGGCATCATTATCTGTTGCAGGTCGTAGTTGACGTTTCACGTGTGGCTGAACACTTCCTGTTTTCTTAAATAACGTAACGATCCGGCGAACTGTCCGGACACTTGGATGATGTCGTCCAGGATACCGAGCAGCATTCATAGCCACACATAAAGACGATAACGCCCTTTTCCGCAATTGGTAAACGGTCCATTTTTTAACGGTCCATGTATCACGAACCAAATACCGTACGCACTGGCGGAATGTTACGTGATACCACGTACTCATACGTTTGTGACTATTACAGCGCCATGTATCACAGAGCGAAAAAAGCGGTACAACTAAAACATTCATATTTCTTTACGTAATACATCAATATGTAATTTAAAATGGGGGTTCCTATTGAAAAATAACCAGTTGATATCCGTTTGACCTATGTCAGGGGGCCAACCACAGCGCCATCTGGTTTCTCCCTTCAAGCTAGACTAGTTTCGTTTTTTGTAGTTTTTTCGTTTGATGCTTATTTCGTGAGATATTTGGGCCGGTCATGATCCATGGACCACCCTGTATATCTATCCCACCCTTTCCGGCAACAAAAATGGCCTGGTAGCTACGGACTGTAGGCGGAACATTACGCAATGTTGTCTGTTATTTAGTGGTCGTGACTGATTGCCAATGTCGCGAGTGGAGAAAACGGAACTAACTGCTACCTGCTGCCTATGCAGACCTTATTTCCTATGACTGCTCTTTTTGCTTTCGTGAATTATGGTTTCGGGCACAAATTTCCATATGCAGTTTATTTCTATTGAAATAATTAAAAACAACAGAGATTTTAGAGGGTTCCACTAGCGAAAGACACATTCTGTGGATGAGCACTGCCGCATCCCTCACAGGAATTCTCCCACTCTTTATTCTATGTCTCCCTAAAGTAGGCTCGAATTGCTAGAGGGAAATCTGCAGCTGAAACCCCACAAAGATCGAGTCTCTACTGTGTATAGCTTCCTCATGCTAACCATTTATTATTTCAGTCTCTTCAAGGTACTATCAGGCATAAGGGTCTGAACTGCTGTTGTAGAATCACGCGATCAGAAAAACAAAAACGGTCTAGCTCAAGGATCTGAGGCAGAACTCTAGCGTGGAAGTATTAATGTTGCAGTGTACTACAGATGAACACACATTTAAAAAAGGAAACAGGATATCATCTCACTCAAACGTACCTACAGCAAGAAGAGGATCTACAAACACATTAAGCTGGAACGTTACACTTCCATTATTATAATGGTATGTCATTATGCTTCAGAACCATTCAATTTGAACAAGAAAGTAGGTTTAGAAGGCAATGAAAATAAAAAGAGAACGAATAATTATAATAAAAATTGTGAAAAACGTACGTAGGTGTCCATTTCAATATAAGAATTAAGTGATTCATACTGTTCTCAGTAAACACAGTTCAAACCTTTGCGCTATCTGAAGAGAGTGGAACCAAACCGACTTAAAAGAAATTGCAGACCGGAGAGCAAGAAATGCATTGGATATACAAACAATTATTTGAAACTGGAGATGTCACTCGAGAAGGCAGTCAGCGCAGGGGATTTAAAGTTCAGTAGTCCAGGTGGAAAGGCGAAAGAACAGTCCTAAATAGGCTTTTCGCATCTCGACGACATATTTACTCATTCTGTATATATTGTGGATGGCCTCCCATAGCTACCTCACCCTGTGTATCGTCACCCGAGGTTAGATGGAGGCTTCCGATAGTGTATAACCACGTGGTTGTTATTCTGGAGTACTCAGCAATAAGTTGGGTGAAAGCTACATTTGCATGTTAGGCCGCACAGCAATAAACGTAATTTATCGGCAGAAAACAGTGGTTAAATGTGAACGTATATGGCACCGCGAAGTGCAGCCGATTTGTATATGATCCATTAGAAAAAAAAAGGGTTCAAATGGCTCTGAGCACTAAGGGATTTAACATCTGAGGTCATGAGTCCCCTAGAACTTACAACTACTTAAACCTAACTAACCTAAGGACATAACACACATACATGCTCGAGGCAGGATTCGAACCTGCCGCCGTAGTGGTCGCGCAGTTCCAGACTGAAGGGCCTAGAATCGCTCGGCCAGAAAGGCCGGCCATTCTCTTACCTCTCAGGCTGTAGTACTGGTTCGTTTCCGTTTCTGTTATTATTATCTGTAAGGTATTGCCTCTAAAAGCAATTAAATTAAAATTTATTTAACTTCATTCTCTTCAGAGCGAGATAATTACTTTGAAGCGAGGGAATACCGATTCTGTTTCAGCGTTATTAGTTACTTTTAACTGTGTCATTTACTTGAAACCCAAAATCGTCATTGGTAAAGAAGAGACACACGTTACAGTTGAAACTGAAGAATTATCAAATAGGTGCGTGCACCACTAACCAATAGCAACTGTCGACATCTACGTATGGATTTTTTGGTCCCTTTTTTTTTGTTCGCGGTTCAATGAACAAATATTTGTAGAAACAATAAGAAATACGTGAACCACAAATGTCACAGTTCGACCATTTAAATGTGTGTACTGCAGCGCCTAGGAGCAATACTCGTAGCACTCTGACGAAAAAAACTCGCAACACCAAGGAGGAGTCGTGCGACATAAACGAAAGTTGGTAGTCGTGTTTTTACATCTGAAGATGTTTATTCAATTTTCATGTCAGTCACATCACGGCTGTGGCAGGACACACCATCACTATGAGCATACAAATCAGGTTTGCTTCAAATGCACTCTGTAACGGTCGTGAGAATTATTTGCCTTTGACATTGGACGTGGCCAGCTGATGTTACCCAAGAATTCTTTTAAGGTGACAAAGGCACCATTAAAAAGATCTCACTGAGTTTGAAAGAGGTCATTTAATAGGGCTACGAGAAGCTGGATGTTCCTTCTGGGATACTGTAGGAAGATTTGGCAGGAAAGTAGCCCAGTTGGCATCACAGCGACACAACGAACTGGTACAAATTGGTTGCTTAGGGGATAGCTCCGAGCCAGACACCTTGCAGCGAGCATTCCACTATCCCCAAACCGCAGCCATTAGCGATTCCAGTGGTCTTAAGCGAGAGCTAACAGGAGGGCTGGCTGGAAGTGTGTTGTGTTTTGAGATGGAAGCTGGTTCTGCCTGAGTGCCAGTGATGACTGTGTATTGGCTTGTAGGAGGCCAGTTGAGGACCTGCACCCAACTTGTCTGCATGCTAGACTCGCCAGACCTTCTCCTGGAGTTGTGGTCTGAGGTGCGACTTCGTATGACAGCAGGAACACTCTAGTAGTTGTCTCACGCACCCTCACTTCAAATTTGTAAGTCAGTCTGGTGATTCGCCCTGCTGTGCTGCCATTTATTAACAGCATTCCATGGGGTGTTTTCCAACAGGATAACCCTTGTCCACACACCGCTGTTGTAACTCAACATGCTCTGCAGAGTGTCGATATGTTGCATTGGCCTCGCATGCTTACATTCAACATTCTGGCGGTTACGCCAGTCATTAGCATTTCACATCCGCAATGGTATATGTAGGGCTTCGATTAACCTGTAGTCTTGGGTGTTGATCACTTAAACATATTACCTAGACAAATGTATTACCGAAAATTCATTACTCTACATTAATTATTTTTTGATGTTGTAATATTTTTACGTCAGTGTATTTAATTTCCGGACTTTAGGAAGATTTATATGAATCGCGAGTGTTCCTCCCTACAGTGGAGAATTTACTGCTTTGAAATGTACTGCCAGATAAATGTGTATCGGACCGAAACTCGAACGCGGAACCCTGCTGTTTACTGGTAGCGCTCTCCCCGCCTGAGCTAACCAGGCACGACTCACTAAACGCCCTCAAAGAGTCACTACCGCCACTACGTCTCCCCAACCTTCCATACTTCACAGAAAATATTCTGTATACCTTGTTGGACTAGCACTCCTGTAGTATAAAGTGTTACCTGTGAAAGGCAAGGTTGCACATTTGAATCCCGATTCTGCACAGAAGTCCACGACTTTCGTGCTATATAATGTTTTCCATAAAGGATGGATGGGATCCTGAAAAAGCACAAACGATCTTCGTCCTTGTGTTGAAGGCTGCAGCGTTTCTTACTTCCGCAAACGATCGTTAGACTTCCTGCGAAACTGCGATTGCGAGTGTGGCCGGACGCACGCGGGCAATGCTTCACAGCTTTACGTAAAATCACCGACACACGCGCTTCCCAATCCTCTATTAAATCGGCTGTGGCGGGGCATTACATAACGATTTGTCACTCCCTCATGTGTGGAAGCCTCAGAAGTCAGCCACCGACCCTAGGACTTTTGGATGTCGGATGCGAAGGAAGAAGCAGAAATTTTTATGGCGAAAACTTCATTAATCGTGATAGTGGTTTCACTCACGCGAAGTCGTACAACTCGACTCTCCCTTTGTTCCTCAAGAACGTCGCTACTGTTTTTCACAAAAATAAAAAATTACCGAGTGTATGCCGAAGTGTTAACGTATGGTATATTTACTTGCATCCCCGCCCCGACAGGTGAGTGGTGAGCGCGACACAACGTAAATCCTAAGGGCCCAGGTTCGATTCCCGGCTGTGTCAGGGGATTTTCTCCACTCAGGGACTGGGTGTCGTCTTGTCCTAATCATCATCAGTTCATTCCCATCGACGCGCAAGCCGGCGAAGTGGCGTCAAATCGAAAGACTTGCACCCCACGAACTGTCTACCCGTCGGGAGTACCTAGCCACACAACATTTATATCTTTAATTTCAACGCAGGATGCTTAGATTATTACTGAAATTGTTACTATCGGCAGTCATTTTACCCTCTACACCGATAATTAACGACATAAAATGAACTTTTAAGGTCAACACAGTACTAATTCCCTTTGAAACACCCCCGTTTTATTTCCTAATTGGAGTAATTTATCGAAGCCACCAAACAGTTAATTATTATGATGATATGACCGTGTACTTAATGGAAGAAAGGCTGTCGGCTGTGGTTTCGGGGGTATTTCAACCGAGTGCGGCTGTTCTGAGATTGAATAGTGGAATGATTGACAGTTAGTCTATTATTAAGGACCACAAAGGTTGCGATGTACAAACTGTATTCTATTTTCTACGAACACACAAATTCTGAGACAGTTGCTACGTTCGCCCTACACGTCTAATTACAGTTATATCTCTTATTTGTTGCTGATTTTCGGTATTTCGTCACACGCAATAATGATGGTTAACTTACACAACAATCCTCACTGCAATCCATGGTTGTTGCTGGCCGACGCGGTTGACGCGAAGCACGAAATTCGGCACTTGTCACTCTTGGTGTCATATCACTCACGAATTGGTATCGATGAGGGTCCACACCACAACAATTAGGGGGACGCGCTCATCTGTCACACTCCGGTAAATTTACTCGACCACCATTCTTGCCCGTCTCTCCAGCACCACCGCTCACTCCACACACTCGCGTGGTAGCCTTCACTCGACTCTCGTCTCACTGCCTCCTGCAGCACTTGAGAATCGACTCCTGTGTACTATCGACCTGGGCGTCGGATACTAGCATCTATATTTGTGGGATCACGGATCTCTTACACCATCGCCGGCCGCGGTGGTCTCGCGGTTAAGGCGCTCAGTCCGGAACCGCGCTACGGTCGCAGGTTCGAATCCTGCCTCGGGCATGGATGTGTGTGATGTCCTTAGGTTAGTTAGGTTTAAGTAGTTCTAAGTTCTAGGGGACTGATGACGACAGATGTTAAGTCCCATAGCACTCAGAGCCATTTGAACCTTACACCTTCATCATAATTATTTATACTGTCAACGAAGACTACACGTGTCACCGCGCCAAAACACTATTACCACTGGCGACCGCGAAGTCGGAAGCTGCCTGGTGGCGTTACGGTCACGTGATGTGGTAACAAAACTATGAAGCAGAGCAGACAAGGACGGGAGATAACCCTAGCGAAGATATGGGCTGCAAGTGGGGAAATACATTGAGATAGGCGACTCTGGCAAAAGCCAGATTTTTATTAATCAGAGCCTGTGAGTACGTATCTCGAACACAGCGAAGCTAGTCGGTTGTTCACGTGCTACTGTCGTGAGCATCTACGGGAAGAAGTAGGGGGTCAGTAAGACTAGCAGTAGGGGCTGAATGGTTGGATGTCCACTACTCTTCACAAAAAGTGGAGTTCGGAGGCTGTAAAGTAAGATGGATTGTGATCTGTCGCATCTCTGCCGAAAGAGCACAACGCCGGCACATGCACAAGTGTTTCGGAGCTCACCGCCCATCGAATGTTGAACGCAGAGCTCCACAGCAGACCAGCCCAATGTGTTCACACGTTGATCCAACGGCATCGTCAATTACGACTGCAGTGGGCGCAGGACCATTGGGACTCGATCGTCGGTCAATGGGAAAGTGACGGATCTTCGGCTGAATCACATTTTTGCTACACTAGGTCGATGGTCGTCATCAAAAGCGCCGCCTTCGAGATGAACGGCGGCTCGAAATGAGCAGCGCGCCACGGACGCAGGCTTGTGGCATCACTATTATGCTATGAGAGACATTCTCCTGCGCTTGCGTAGGACCTATGATAGTAATCGAAGACACGCTGACAGCTGCTAAGCAGCTGTATCCTTTCATGCTTAATCTCTTTCCCGACGGCGACATCACCTTTCAGTACGTGCCTCGGAGCCAGGACCGTGCTACAGTGGTTTGAGGAACATTATAGTGAACTCACATTTATGTCTCGGCGACCAAATTCGCCTGATGCAAAACCTATGGAACCCATTTGGATTACTATCGAGCCCAATCACCGAGTACGCAAATCAGTGGTCCTTTATTGACCTTTGCTTAGATACACTACTGGCCATTAAAATTACTTCACCACGAAGATGACGTGCTACAGACGCGAAATTTAACCGACAGGAAGAAGATGCTGTGATATGCAAATGATTAGCTTTTCAGAGCATTCACACAAGGCTGGCGCCGGTGGCGACACCTACAACGTTCTGACGTGAGGAAAGTTTCCAACCGATGTCTTATACACAAACAGCAGTTGACCGGCGTAGCCTGGTGAAACGTTGTTGTGATGCCTCGTGTATCGATCATTAATGCATACCATCACATTTCCGACTTTGATAAAGGTCGGATTGTAGCCTATCGCGATTGCGGTTTATATTATCGCGACAATTGCTGCGAGCATTGGTCGAGATCCAATGACAGTTAGCAGAATATAGAATCGGTGGGTTCAGGATGGTAATGCAGAACGCCGTACTGGAACTCAACGGCCTCGTACCAGTAGCAGTCGAGATGACAGGCATCTTATCTGCGTGGCTGTAACGGGTCGTGCAGCCACGTCTCGATCCCTGAGTCAACAGATGGGGACGTTTGCAAGGCAACAACTATCTGCACGAACAGTTCGACCATGGCTGCGGCTACTCTTGGCGCTGCATCACAGACAGGAGCGCCGGCGATGGTGTACTCAACGGCGAACCTGGGTGCACGAATGGCAAAACGTCATATTTTCGGATGAATCCAGGTTCTGTTTACAGCATCATGATGGTCGCATCCGACATCGCGGTGAACGCACATTGGAAGCGTGTATTCGTCATGGCCATACTGGCGTATCACCCGGCGTGATGGTATGGGATGAGATTGGTTACACGTCTCTGTAACCTCTTGTTGGCACTGACGGCACTTTCAACAGTGGACGTTAAATTTCAGATATGTTATGACCCGTGGCTCTACCCTTCATTCGATGCCTGCGAAACCCTACATTTCAGCAGGATAATGCACAACCACATGTTGCAGGTCCTGTACGGGCCTTTCTGGATACAGAAAATGTTCGACTGCTGCCATAGCCAGCATATTCTCCAGATCTCTCACCAACTGAAAACGTCTGGTCAATGGTGGGCGAACAACTGACTCGTCACAATACGCCAGTCACTACTCTTGATGAACTGTGGTATCGTGTTGAAGGTGCATGGGCAGCTGTACCTGTACACGCCATCCAAGCTCTGTTTGACTCAATGCCCAGGCGTATCAAGGCCGTTATTGCGGCCAGACGTAGTTGTTATGGGTACTGACGTCTTAGGATGTATGCACCCAAATTGCGTGAAAATTTAATCACATGTCAGTTGTAGTATAATGTATTTGTCCAATGAATACCCGTTTATAATCTGAATTTCTTCTTGGTGTAGCAACTTTAATGGCCAGTAGTGTATCTAATGCCACATACGTTCCCACTCCTACCAACAAACTATCGGATTCCCGATACGCTGAGTCAGTGATGCATTTGGTTCCAAAGTCGGACAAACAAGCTGTTAATCAGGTGGTCATAATGATTTGGCTCATCAGTGTATATTCGTATTACCATAGCTCTTCGACGTCTTTCCCTCGAATCAGCCATTGGTATAATTATACAGAATGTAAATGGATTGTTTCACAACTCACTGTATCCCACCACAGCTCGCACAAAACGGGTGCTGATACTGGTTGCATCCGTCTCTTTCGCTGTCGGTCTATCCCCTGGCAGCAGGGGACGTCTAGCCTGTTTCTAGGGAGCACCGTTGTTGCCTGTGAGGAGTGCAGACACACGGCATCTCACGTTAGCCGGGTGCTAGATCCTGGTGAGACGCATCCCATGGCTGCAGTTCCACCCTGGTGGTGCTGTTATGGTCGCCGTGCATTCCCTACTGGCTGCTCGCGTGCCGCAAGTGCTGACCTCAGCTGCCTTCCCTTCCTCTATGTCTCGATATTTCGTTGCAACCACCCGTGGTGTACCGGTCGGAGGTTGACTGATATGATGACACTTACCCAAGCTTTTCTTAAAATAAATTCGGCTATATTGTCCAGGGTCTGCCATTTTGTCTTGCAACGCATTGTCTCTCTGTCTTCCTTTCGACTCGGTTACTGACGTGCGGTAGCAACAACGTGGGCATACAACGGACATCCCTAGAAACTACGATCTCGGGTACTTTCCTCACTGCAGCCACACTCGGAAGTTTGTCTTCGTCAAATTCAATTGCAGCCACTGCCATAACGCCAAGCACCCGTCAAGAAATGAATGTGTCGTAGCATGAAAATTAGTCTCTGCCACGCACTGCATAGCGATTCTCAGAGTTTATATGTAGATGTAGATGTAGATGTAGCTTTAGATCATCTCGACAATATGGGTGGTAGTGTGTGGTGGGTCATTATTGGGAATGAAGAAAATGTCGTACCTGATTTTATTCCATTTTCTCTTTCAAAATTTCCCACTCAGGTCCTAAAGGCTCTATTAAATTCATTTATTGGGACTGAAAACATGTTACCGTTATCCGGCGTGCCTATTACATCTGTCTGAAGTTTTTGAGCTATGATGGATATTTTCGACGCCACTACACGGACTGATGTTAAGTTCCTGATAAACGCGTATTTCGTCACTGGTCGCTGTATACATTATTGCAACGTGAAATCGAGTCTTTGATCATAATTTATGTGCATGTTATTTATTTTCATAGATACTTTCAATCACACAAAGAGGGCGTAGCTGATGATGTTTTCTGGCTAATCGGACGTTGCTTTTCAGATACGCGTCCTACATAACCCCCCACTCAGGTTTGTCTTGTAAGTCAGAGGAGCGGTAAGAACTGACAAAGAAGGCAAACAAAAATGCAAAGGTGTGTGTGTATGTGTGTGTGTGTGTGTGTGTGTGTGTGTGTGTGTGTTTGTGTGTGTGAGAGAGAGAGAGAGAGAGAGAGAGAGAGAGAGAGAGGAGAGAGAAGAGAGAGAAGGGTGAGAGGGGTTTGGGCCATAGAGAGCAGGGGTTGAAGAGAACAAAGGCGATTCACCGCGGAAGGACAAAAGCTCCATTTGCATGTGACAAAGGCAATCACCGTTCCGCTACGGGCCGCTGCAGAAGGATATCGGCTACGTCGCCAAAATGACACTGAGATTAAATAGATAGCAAGGATACAATCGAAATAAACGGGCTGTAGAATCAGTTTTCATTAACAGAAGCAGCATGGAACTATTCTGTCGTATTATTTTACTGCACCAGGCATTGTAAAAGGATTGACTTCTCCCGTCACTCGACACTGATTTGTAGCTTTACCACTGTTTCCCTAAATCGATTAAGGTGAAAGTCAGGACGTTTTCTTAGAAGGACATGGCTCAATTCTTTGTCCAGTCAGATCTACTCCCACATCTCCAACGAACTGATAGTTGAGAGATGTTATACCTCAATTCTCATTCGATTTCTTTTTTTCTATGTTTCGATACTGAAAGTCTGTAGTGCGACACCCAAATGGACGAGGCCCCAATATAAACATATCGCCAAAATTCAGGAACACTTTCTTAAACTCAAGTTCATTTGTCTGTTTAGTGGCTACGTTATTAATTAATGTGAGGAAATTGATGTAACGATTTTCTGTGTCTTTCGGAGACGAGACATGCGTACATTGTATCACCCCGCGGTCTGGAAATTTTTTGGATGGTTTTAATGATGATGGAACGTCTGTCAATTTACAATTAATGTTCACCAACAAGTCGGGGCCCGTTAATGCTTTGTGTGTAGAAAGAAACCATGGACAAAAGGCAGATGATTTGTTTTTACGACCTGACAAATAATGGCAACCCAACAGACAAGCAAAACCTTTCCTCTGTTCTCTCTAGCAAAAGTGAGTTGGTTTTTTTAGGAATTTCCATTTACGTATCAATGCAAAATAATGCCAACCACGAGAGTACAGTGTTTCTTGTTGCGACCGAGTCATGAGACATAAGCCAGCACTATCACTGCAGTGGAGCCCGTTCAAGGGTCAGTGTTGGCGATAGAGTCGTGTTAAAAGCCCACGCACCTGGGGCAGAAGCAAGAGCCACTGAAGTACATCGCGACCTTTATCGTTCGTGATGCATACATTATCTTCATAGCTTACGTGATCGGAAGATCAGTCGCCAAACTACCAGTCTCACATCCTCCTTTCTTCTCTCTCTTCAGTTACCGCCCTTAAACTTATTATCTTATTACTTTTAGCTGTATTTTCAATTTATTATCTTATTATTTTTTGCAGTATTCCTGGTTCTCCTGTGTGTATCACGGATCGCAGTGCATCGTTTATGCAAAACAATGAACAAAAAGAATTCCGTCGAATGTAACTCAAAAGAGATTACATTACATTACATTCATCGTTCTTCCGTAGATCATGAATACGACATTCCGCAACGATGTGGAACGTGTCACTTTAACATAAATTTTCTTTACGCAAAAGAATTTATTTTCTCTTTTTTCTTTTTATTTTTATTTTATTATTTATTTATTTATTTGTTTATAGTTACTACTTCATATCTAGGAAGTCATCTATTGAGTAGAAGGAGTCGTCATTCAGAAATTCTTTTAATTTGCTTTTAAATGTTCATTGATAAAGCTGAAACTTGAAAATGAGTAAGTGTATCCAGATTACATGTTCAACACGGCTTTTTGTGTTTCCTCGTGCCTCGTCCATGTTGACGGTGAGGTTTGTGGCAGCGTAAGAACAGTTTTCCCTTGAGTATGTCAGCAAATTTTGAATGTGTCGTTACAGTGTGTGTCCGCTGTAGTTGATGACCAGAGGGGTGCTGAAGCTGGTCGCGGCTGTGGACAAGCGCGTTTCAGATCTGAGTCCGAGCATCGTACGTTAAGTGTTGGCTGCTTTCACTGTATCACTTTAGATGAATGGCGGGATGGTTCCTTTACAAACGACAAGAACCATTCCTTTGCCATTCTTTCCCAGTCCCTGTGGTGATCTTGTTATCGATCCTAATCCCTCTGTGTATTTTCCAGTATTTGAATGATGTGGTAACCGTTGATAGAAACGATTATACAGGTTGTATGATAATTAATGACGTAAACGTACATTCTTCATTCTCCGACGGAAGTCTACCGGTGTTCGTCCTAAGGCAGCCAAGAAAACAATAACAGCACGCTGGTCGCGTTTGGACGCATTTGGTAATAGCGTCGTCATGGTTCAGATTTCCGCAATCACCGCACGCACGCGATTTTCACACTAACCCCTTTCCTACATGTCGGTGCTTACATACCCGCAACGGAGCCGCGCTACGTTGCACATAGTTTTTGATCACCGGTTATAAAACATGATATCGATGGAGGCTGTTTTCGCGCAAAATGCGAACACCACTGGAATGATTTATTTCAAAGCCGCTCGCAGTTTCTCCGGAGCTAGTACGTATATTTTTAGCGACAGCTGATGGATGCTATCGTTTCAGCCTTCTTCTTTGCCCTCTGTGCATTATTCCACAGCCCTTCCAGTAAAAATTTGTTGCACATCGTTTGATGGGCAACGTAGGTCGGGATACATTTGTGCCTACAACAGTTCTCACGCTCCCTCTGTATTATACGCAAGGGAGTGGCTCACGTAGTTTGTGAAAGACTTCCATTTTTCCAAATAATCAGCACTTGACACACTGGAACAACACAGACAGGATGAAAGATCCATTTCCTCTAGGTCCCTCTTACACTATCACGATAGTGCAAACAATTTTTCCTCATTATCCGACGTGAAATATTTTGTTTCTTTGTGTATGGACTCGCAACCTTCCGCATAGGACAGTAATCGGTTTCATGTTCCAGACTTATAAATCCAAAAGTCCTAAATACTGTTACTACTGTGAAACGAGTAATCGGATTTTGAAGAGTCAAACAATGCTAAATTCTTTTTTAAATACCCAAATTGATATCGATTCGTCTGTAATTAACGCAGCTGTAAAAAGAGATTACACTACATTTGGTGAGGGCTTTCAAGCAGTTCATCGGGTTGGAAACAGAGCTACGATATCGTAAACGGTTTCGGTAATATTTTATGTGAACAGCTTAGCTGTTTCACCCTTCAAAAATATATAGGCAGTTAATAAAATTTTCTCGAGTTTTTACACGTGACAGCTGGCAGGGGATGTCTTTTACATCAAATTAATCGGCACATTTTAAGAGTGGAGTGATTAGAGCATGAGGTACTGCCCGAGAATGGGTCGGGAAGATCGTCAGCGACGTACAAGAGAGGCAAGAGCAATGTCGCATATTAATTGTACTGCAGGGATGAGACTTTGGATTGTGGTGGGGAAAGCTGACAAGTTTTCACATGCCACGGGCTGGACAGAAAGGCCACGTCGTGTCTGGCGCGCAAAACAAACCCCTAGCGAACACAGCCGATACAACGAAGCTCGCGGAATAACGGGCCCTCACAATTCTGCGCTCGAACTATAGAAGCGCTCGGATTCCGTGCAAATCAGCGTTCACTGTCATCGACATGTGAACCAACAGCACAGGTAGAGGCTGGACATTGGTCAGAAGAAGTCCACCCGGTACAAGAGCGAGTGAACCCTCACTAGATCCTAAGCTCGTTCACTTCGTGAAAAACCGGGAAAGGAAGCGTATGAGTATACTCGTACCCGTCGCTGGAATGGTGTTGGTAAGGTGTGGGTCCGATGTAAGCGTTGCCAGGTTACTGCGAGAGCAGCGATTCTTTTATTAATTAATTATAAGCTATGAATGAAACACACACGACGCATCTGTAATATTCTACTACACTCCTGGAAATGGAAAAAAGAACACATTGACACCGGT
Source organism: Schistocerca gregaria (assembly GCF_023897955.1). NCBI lineage: Eukaryota > Metazoa > Arthropoda > Insecta > Orthoptera > Acrididae > Schistocerca > Schistocerca gregaria. Next base: position 543,483,705 of record NC_064925.1, read on the forward strand.
GTGTCAGACCCACCATACTTGCTCCGGACACTGCGAGAGGGCTGTACAAGCAATGATCACACGCACGGCACAGCGGACACACCAGGAACCGCGGTGTTGGCCGTCGAATGGCGCTAGCTGCGCAGCATTTGTGCACCGCCGCCGTCAGTGTCAGCCAGTTTGCCGTGGCATACGGAGCTCCATCGCAGTCTTTAACACTAGTAACATGCCGCGACAGCGTGGACGTGAACCGTATGTGCAGTTGACGGACTTTGAGCGAGGGCGTATAGTGGGCATGCGGGAGGCCGGGTGGACGTACCGCCGAATTGCTCAACAAGTGGGGAGTGAGGTCTCCACAGTACATCGATGTTGTCGCCAGTGGTCGGCGGAAGGTGCACGTGCCCGTCGACCTGGGACCGGACCGCAGCGACGCACGTAGGATCCTACGCAGTGCCGTAGGGGACCGCACCGCCACTTCCCAGCAAATTAGGGACACTGTTGCTCCTGGGGTATCGGCGAGGACCATTCGCAACCGTCTCCATGAAGCTGGGCTACGGTCCCGCACACCGTTAGGCCGTCTTCCGCTCACGCCCCAACATCCTGCAGCCCGCCTCCAGTGGTGTCGCGACAGGCGTGAATGGAGGGACGAATGGAGACGTGTCGTCTTCAGCGATGAGAGTCGCTTCTGCCTTGGTGCCAATGATGGTCGTATGCGTGTTTGGCGCCGTGCAGGTGAGCGCCACAATGAGGACTGCATACGACCGAGGCACACAGGGCCAACACCCGGCATCATGGTGTGGGGAGCGATCTCCTACACTGGCCTTACACCTCTGGTGATCATCGAGGGGACACTGAATAGTGCACGGTACATCCAAACCGTCATCGAACCCATCGTTCTACCATTCCTAGACCGGCAAGGGAACTTGCTGTTCCAACAGGACAATGCACGTCCGCATGTATCCCGTGCCACCCAACGTGCTCTAGAAGGTGTAAGTCAACTACCCTGGCCAGCAAGATCTCCGGATCTGTCCCCTATTGAGCATGTTTGGGACTGGATGAAGCGTCGTCTCACGCGGTCTGCACGTCCAGCACGAACGCTGGTCCAACTGAGGCGCCAGATGGAAATGGCATGGCAAGCCGTTCCACAGGACTACATCCAGCATCTCTACGATCGTCCCCATGGGAGAATAGCAGCCTGCATTGCTGCGAAAGGTGGATATACACTGTACTAGTGCCGACATTGTGCATGCTCTGTTGCCTGTGTCTATGTGCCTGTGGTTCTGTCAGTGTGATCATGTGATGTATCTGACCCCAGGAATGTGTCAATAAAGTTTCCCCTTCCTGGGACAATGAATTCACGGTGTTCTTATTTCAATTTCCAGGAGTGTATATTTTTTTGAGAATCTGTTGTTGGCATTAGGTACAAAGGTGTATACGGTATTTATCTTTGTACTTGAACATGGCGTAACTCCCGGAAACTGGAATGTAAAATAATAAATATTGTAGAATATTACCGCAGTATCGTGTGTGTTGTGTGTTTCATTCAGAACAGAACGCACAGTCAGCAATGCAATAAATTTTGTACTTAGAGTAATTAAAATTTATTTACAGCCGAGTGTGTTGCATTCTAGAGCGATGGAAGTTGATCGATCAGACCGATGGAATAAACCCACAGCTATAATAAAGCAATGGCCGTTTACCTTTTTAATCAGGCCTACTCCTCTTTGATATGAGTTAACTAACAATACTTTCCGACAGTCTGGCTGTAACCCTTTAGAGTTAGAAGGTGTTACAGTGTTTCGTTTTCAGGATCTTGCTTCTGACTCAGTTCGTTGCGTTACAGAGGCCGAAACAGCGTGATGGATCTTCGCGGTCGAAAATGAGGCAGAGCTCCTCGAGGCACCGACAACTATTATCTGATCCAGAAACAGTACTGTTCAAAATTAGAGGAAAGTTCTATAAATGTACACTACTGGCCATTAAAATTGATACACCATAAACGGGTATTCATTGGTCAAATATATTTTACTACAACTGATATACGATAACATTTTCACGCATTTTGGGTGCATAGATCCTGAGAAATCAGTACCTAGAACAATTACCTCTGGCCGTAATGGCCTTGATACGCCTGGGCATTGAGTCAAACAGAGCTTGGATGGCGTGTACAGGTACAGCTGCCCATGCAGCTTCAACACGATACCACAGTTCATCAAGAGTAGTGACTGGCGTATTGTGACGAGCCACTTGTTCAGCCACCATTGACCAGACGTTTTCAATTGGTGAGAGATCTGGAGGATGTGCTGGCCATGGCAGAAGTCGAAAATTTTCTGTATCCAGAAAGGACCTTACAGGACCAGCAACGTGCGGTCGTGGGTTATAATGCTGAAATGTAGGGTTTCGCAGGGATCGAATGAAGGGTAGAGCCACGGGTCATAACACGTCTGAAATGTAACGTCCACTGTTCAAAGTGCCGTCCGTGAGAACAAGAGGTTACCAATCTAATCCCATACCATCACGCTGGGTGATACGCCAGTATGGCCATGACGAATACACGCTTCCAATGTGCGTTCACCGCGACGTCGCCAAAAACGGATGCGACCATCATGATGCTGTAAACAGAACCTGGATTCATCCGAAAATATGACGTTTTGCCATTCGTGCACCCAGGTTCGTCGTTAAATACACCATCGCAGGCGCTCCTGTCTGTGATGCAGCGTCATGGGTAACCGCAGCCACGGTCCCCGAGCTGATGGTCCAATCTGCTACTAACGTCGTCGAACTGTTCGTGAAGATGGTTGTTGTCTTGCAAACGTCCCCATCTGTTCTCTCAGGGATCGTGACGTGGCTGCACGATCCGTTACAGCCATGCGGCTAAGGCGAATGTCATCTCGACTGCAAGTGATACGTGGCCGTTGGGATCCAGCACGGCGATCCGTATTACCCTCCTGAATCCACCGATTCCATATTCTGCTAACAGTCATCGGATGTCGACGAATGCGAGCAGCAATGTCGCGATACGGTAATCCGCAATCGCGATAGGCTACAATCCGACCTTTATCGAAGTCGGAAACGTGATGGTACGCATTTCTCCTCCTTACGAGGCATCACAACAACGTTTGACCAGGCAACGCCGGTGAACTGCTGTTTGTGTATGAGAAATCCTTTGGAAACTTCCCTCATGTCAGCACGTTGTAGGTGTCGCCACCGGCGCTAACCTTGTGTGAATGTTCTGAAAAGCTAATCATTTGCGTATCACAGCATCTTCTTCCTGTCGGTTAAATTTCGCGTCTGTAGCACGTCCTCTTCGTAGTGTAGCAATTGTAATGGCCAGTAGTGTACTTTCAAAACAATTACTATTAAGATGTGGGCCACTTACTCCGGTCAGTAGGCACACACAGGCGGAACGTCACTCGGGTTGCGATGGATCCGCTAGAGGTGGATGCCGATGACTAGCAGAAATCAAAACTGATCAGTAGCACAAGTAATCTGAACAGGACTGTTTTAACTTTAGACAGTAAGTCCGAGAGAGGCGTTTATCAGAGCCTAATCATCATAGATGATCACAAAACTGAAACGCTACTGCAGACTGCTGAGGCTTCGGCTGACTCCACTGGTAGACTGTTAGTCAGCAACACTGGCCTCGCTGCCTTGTCTTCTTATACCGGTTCGGTGCTGGCGTCCCGTCCCCCGACAGCCGGAGGCGGACGGGCGCGGTTTAGTGCCTAACTCGGGATACGTTGTGCCTGTTGTGGTATCCTTACTGTACATCACCACAGGCTCTTTCCCCAAAATCTCAGTTATCAGTTGCTACTGTTTTCCAGTGGACTAAACTAAAACCAGAGGACGGTTACAATACACTTATGAGTCAAAACAACATAATCACTTACTTAACACACTAGCTGTCCGTCTTTGGAACGAAATACGTCACTGATTCTGTGTTAATGGATCCGTCAGTTTGCTGGCAGATTTGTAGGGGTACAAGGCATTAGATGTCTACGCACAGGCCATGTAATTCGCCTAAATAACGGGCCGCTGATTTGCGTGCGCGGTCACGGCTCCCGATAGCGACCCAGATGGGTTCCACAGGCGAATTTGATAGCCCAGACATCAAAGTGAGTTGAACCACTGTAGCCCGGTTCTTGCTCCGAGACACGGACAATCATACTGCAGATAGATGACGTCGGGGAAGGCATCAAGTACGGAGGGATGTAGTTGGTTCGCAGCTGTCAGTGTGTCTTCCATTACTACCACAGGAACGATGCTGGAGAACGTTTCCCATTGCATAATAGTGCTCCCACCAGCCTGCGTCCGTGGTGTGCTGCACGTTTCGAGCTCAAATGGTTCAAATGGCTCTGAGAACTATGGGACTTAACATCTGAGGTCATGAGTCCGCTAGACTTAGAACTACTTAAACGTAACTAACCTAAGGACATCACACACAGCCATGCCCGAGGCAGGATTCGAACCTGCGACAGTAGCAGCGCGTGGTTCCAGACTGAAGCACCTAGAAACGCTCGGCCACAGAGCCGGCGTTTTTCGAGCCATTTCGAGCCACAGTTCACGATGGCGGCGCTTGTGGAGACGAGCATCGACCTAGTGTAGCAAAAATGTGATTCATCCGAAGAGAGGAAACGTTTCCATTGATCGACGGTCGAGTCCGCAGTCCCGTGTCCACTGATACCGTAACAGACTATGTCGCTGGGACGACGTTTGAACGCGTAGGGGTGGACTGCTGCGGATCTTGTGTTCAACAATGTATGATGACCGGTGTGCTCAGAAACACTTGTGCATATTGAAGCATTGTGCTCTTTCGGCAGAGATCCCACGGATCACCGTCTTTCCTACTGTACAGAGGAAACAAGCCTCCGCATCGCACGTTTTGTCAAGTCGTGGACGACCATTCATTTAGCTCCTAAGGGTAGTTTCACTGCCCTTCTACCTCTTTCCGTAGATGGTTCAAATGGCTCTGACCAGTATGGGACTTAACATCTGTGGTCATCTGTACCCTAAAACTTAGAACTACTTAAACCTAACTAACCTAAGGACATCACACACATCCATGCCCGAGGCAGGATTCGAAACTGCGACCGTAGCGGTCACGCGGTTCCAGACTGAAGCGCCTAGAACCGCACGGCCACACCGGTCGGCTTTCCGTAGATGCTCACGACAGTAGTTCGTGAACATCCGACGAGTTTCGCCGTTTTCGAGATACTCGTTCACAGGCTCTGCGTAATAATAGTCTGCCCTTTGTCAAAGTCGCTTATCTCAATGGATTTTCCCTGCAGCCTGTATGTCTGCTACAGTGGTCCCGTGCTTACACACTTTTGTTACCATGTGACGTGGCCGCAACGCCACCAGGCGGCGTTCAACGTCAGGGTGGGCAGTGCTCATAATGTTTTGGACTATCAGTAAATGAAGCAAGCAAAAAGGAATACAAATATCTCAAAAATGAGATCGACAGATAGTTCAAGATGGCTAAGCAGGGATGGCTAGAGGACAAATGTAAGGATGTAGAGGCTTATCTCACTACGGGTAAGATAGATACTGCCGACAGGAAAATTAAAGAGGCCTTAGGAGAAAAGAGAGCCACTTATATGAATATCCAGAGCTTAGATGGAAACCCATTTCTAAGCAAAGACGGGAAAGCAGAAAGGCCGAAGGACTGTATAGAGGTTCTGTACAAGGGCGATGTATTTGAGGAGAATATAATAGATATGGAAGAGGATGTGGATGAAGATGAAATGGCAGATACGATACTGCGAGGAGAGTTTGACAGAGCACTGAAAGACCTAAGTCGAAACAAGGCCCCAGGAGCAGACAACATTCCATTAGAACTACTGACAGAATTTGGAGAGCCAGCCCTGACAAAACTCTACCATCTGGTGAGCAAGATGTATGAGACATGAGAAATACCCTCACACTTCAAGAAGAATATAATAATTCCAATCCCAAAGAAAGCAGGTGTTGACAGATGAGAAAATTACCGAACAATCAGTTTAATAAGTTCAAAATAGGTTCAAATGGCTCTGAGCGCAATGAGACTTAACTTCTGTAGAACTAATTAAACCTAACTAACCGAAGGACGTCACACACATCCACGCCCGAGGCAGGATTCGAATCTGCGACCTTAGCGGTCCCTCGATTCCAGACTGTAGCGCCCAGAACCGCACGGCCACTCCGATCGGCAGTTTAATAAGTCACGGCTGGAAAATACTAACGCGAATTCTTTACAGACGAATACGAATAGAAAAATTAGTAGAAGCCGACCTCGGGGAAGATCTGTTTGGATTCCGTGGAAATATTGGAACGCGTGAGGCAATACTAACCCTACGACTTATCTTAGAAGCTAGATTAAGGAAAGGCAAACCTACGTTTGTAGCATTTGTAGACTTAGAGAAAACTTTTCACACTGTTGACTGGAATACTCTCTTTCAAATTCTGAAGGTGGCAGTGATAAAATACAGGAAGCGAAAGGCTATTTATAATTTGTACTGAAACCAGATGGCAGTTATAAGAGTCGAGGGGCATGAAAGGGAAGCAGTGGTTGGGAAGGGAGTGAGACAGGGTTGTAGCCTCTCCTCGATGTTATTGAACTGCATATTGAGCAAGCAGTGAAGGAAACAAAAGAAAAATTCGGAGTAGGTATTAAAATCCATGGAGCAGAAATAAGAACTTTGAGGTTCGCCGATGACATTGTAATTCTGTCAGAGACAGCAAAGGCCTTGGAAGAGCAGTTGAACGGAATGGATAGTGTCTTGAAAGGAGGATATAAGATGAACATCAACAAAAGCAAAACTAGGATAATGGAATGTAGTCGAATTAAGTCGGGTGATCCTGAGGGAATTAGATTAGGAAATGAGACAATTAAAGTAGTGAAGGAGATTTGCTATTTGGGGAGCAAAATAACTGATGATGGTCGATGTAGGGAAGATATAAAATGTACACTGTGCAATGGCAAGGAGAGCGTTTCTGAAGAAGAGAAATTTGTTTACATCGAGTATAGATTTAAGTGTCAGGACATCGTTTCAGAAAGTATTTGTATGGAGTGTAGCCATGAATGGAAGTGAAACATGAACGGTAACTAGTTGGGACAAGAAGAGAATAGAAGCTTTCGAAATGTGGTGCTACAGAAGCATGCTGAAGATTAGATAGGTATATCACATAACTAATGAGGAGGTATTGAATAGGATTGGGGAGAAGAGAAGTTTGTGGCACAACTTGACTAGAAGAAGGGATCGGTTGGTAGGACATGTTCTGAGGCATCAAGCGATGACAAATTTAGTATTGGAGGGCAGCGTGGAGGGTAAAAATCGTAGAGGGAGACCAAGATATGAATACACTAAGCAGATTTAGAAGTATGTAGGTTGCAGTAGGTACTGGGAGATGAAGAGGCTTGCACAGGATAGAGTAGCATGGAGATCTGCTTCGAACCAGTCTCAGGACTCAAGAACAGAACAACAACAAGTGTATTCTGAGTAGAGTGTACTTAGTTTATAGTTCCTGACTTCAGTTATTTGGAGTCTGTCAGTGTTTTCATGTTTACGGCGCTGTAAGCAGTCATTCATAATTAATGCAATTGGTACTAGTATTGACTATTATTATTGACACTTTATTCAAGCTATAACCACAAGCTTAGAGCGATCACATAAACTTGCTGTCCATAAGCTTGTGGTTATAGCTTGATATCAGTGCCTACCAATTTTAATTGTATATTACAGCACTGAGGATTGTCATCAACTGACCGAAAATCGATTTTGCTGACCATAAAACAACAAAATACGGCCAATGCTGATTTCCTTCCAATTCTTTCCAGTGCCACATTTGGTTCACCTGGTGACAAAATTTTCTTCCGGTGTCCCGAAGCTCCAAATGTGGAATTATTTCACTTATAGAAGATTTTATCTCAGAGATTCCATCTTCATCAGCCCATAGATTAGAGCTGCATATTCTCTGTAAATATAACGGCTGTAATTTCTCCTATTTTTCCACCGTTCGCAGTGCCAACACAGCAAGGACATGTTGGGTGATGTTACAAGGCTAGACAAGTCAGTCATCCAAAGTGTTAGCCGTGTAACTACTTAAAAGGCTGCTACCCCTCTTTAGTAATCACACGTTAGTTAGTCTGGGCCCCCCACAGGTACCCCTTCGATATGGTTACACCTAAGGTGCAGCTGTCTGTGTCTGGGTCACGCAAGACACTCAACAGTGCCATGGTCCATGACTCGTAAGGGGAATGTTACACTAGTATATTTAATGCCACTTAGAGATATGCTAGAGACACCGTATGTAATGTAGGAGGACAACATAGAACTAAAAACAGTACTGCAGGCGATTAATACTTTTCTTTCGGAAGTGCTACGCGTAAATGTATAGATGACAAGGAAGATACTAAGGCTACATTCTCATTTTTATGGTTTACATAAAATGATGCACAGAAATGAGTACATGTGTACATCAAACGACCTGTCCAGCAGTGATGTGTTTCTCAAGTAAGGCAGTTAACAGAAAACCGGCAGGATTATACGAATAAGATGAATAACTAATATGAATACGAAGTAACAAGATTGTTTGGGAGGCCATTCTCCGCAGAAAGCACAGAAATATTTGTTTTGCAAATGAAAACCGCCTGTTGATGCTGCACTGTACTTTATTTCTACTAGACACGTTTCGCCTTTTTACTGTGAGGCATCTTCAAAGGGATCTAGAATGATACAGTTTTCTTTCGATATGTAATATTTGTAGATTATAAATCAGTTCACGTCCCGTTTGGCGCTTTTGGTTGGCATGTGCGTTTCCTCTAATCTCGTCGCACTATAACTTTCCTTACGAAACATAAGTAAGTTTTCATGTTCTTAACTTTTTTCTTCATAATTTTCATTCTGTTTACCTTCATTGTTCAGGAGCATTATTAGTCTCCTGTCACTAGTTGCAGAGATTTGATGGAAAACTGTAACATAAACACGCGACTGTTGTGAGTTCACTCCATGCCTCATCCTGTTTGTTATGCTTACGTACATATTGCCAGCCTAACGAAGTTTATGCTGACAACTAAAGCCGGTTCATTTCTGTTATGGTTATCTCTCTCTCTCTCTCTTCTCTCTCACTCACACACTGACTCACTCACTCACTCACACACACACACACACACACACACACACACGCGCGCGCGCGCGCGCGCGCGCAAGCACGCACTCTCCTCTGGTGGAGTGTTACTGTATTATTTTATCTACTAGTGTAAACAATGAGTTCTTTCGCATGTGTACTTGATCATTCAACAGCGTTTTCTTTTATGCTTGAGTTTTCTGTATGTGGTAATTTTTTTGCAGAGTCAGGAGATTTTTTATTGTTGATTCTAATTATTTTCATGTCATCTTCTCTAATGGTTGGTTTGTGATTGTTTTCTCTCAGGTGTTCTACAAATGCGGACTGATTTGTCCGACACTTGCAAGTATGAGAACACACACGTATATATATATATGACGTTAGTTTTCAGCATATACTGCATTAGGTTAGCAACGTATACGTAAATGAACCAAATAGGATGAAACATATAGTAAACTCACAGTAGTTACGTCTTTAAAACACAGTTTTCGATCAAATATCTACGACTAGTGACAGAAGAGTAGTAGTGCGTCACAGCAATAAGGGCAAATAATATGAAAACTGTGAAGAAAAAAGTTCTAAAAATGAAAAAATGTTTATTTTTCGTAAAGAAAGTTCTGGTGTGACCTGCAGCATGTGCCTATGTGAGAGGAAATGCAGATGCCAACCAAACACGCGAAGAATTGTAAGTAACCACTTATTTCCATAAAAAATGAGTATAAAGTATTTGAGCTGAAGGAAGTTCGTTCCATTCTGACTTCTGCTCCCCAAAGGAGGAAGAGAAAAAGGAGCGGCAGACGTCATATTCTGCGAAGCCAAACAGTGCGGAGAAGGTTAATTAAACGTACGAGTTTGCCCGCAAGGTATAACTGGAGATATCTCCATTCTAAGACAAGGAAGAAAACCGGATATTAATAAATTATCAAAAATGTTTCATACTAAATCCAGTAAGAAATTCTGCTTTCAGTCGTTTACCGACACGGATGAGACATCTGAAGGATAACCACTGCAGAAAACTATTTGTACTATCGTTCCCAGAACCGATCGCGGTCCTCTGGTTTGGAGCCGAGTGGAAGGCTTAAACCAGAGGCTCAGACGATTCTGCGGAGAGCTGGAGTGCAAATTTCTCGACCTCCGCTATCGGGTGGAGAAATGTAGGGTCCCCCTGAATAGGTCAGGCGTGCACTACACGCCGGAAGCGGCTACGAGGGTAGCGGAGTACGTGTGGAGTGCACATGGTTTTTTTTTAGGTTAGAGAATTCCCTCCCTAGGCCCAACAAGACGCCTCCTGAGACGCGGCAAGGGAGGAGTAGGCAAAATGCAACAGGGAATAACAATATTAATGTGCTAATAGTAAACTGCAGGAGCGTCTATAGAAAGGTCCCAGAACTGCTCTCATTAATAAACGGTCACAACGCCCATATAGTACTAGGGACAGAAAGTTGGCTGAAACCACATATAAACAGTAATGAAATCCTAAACTCAGATTGGAATGTATACCGCAGAGACAGGCTGGACAGTGAAGGGGGAGGCGTGTTTATAGCGATAAGAAGTGCAATAGTATCGAAGGAAATTGACGGAGATTTGAAGTGTGAAATGATTTGCGTGAAGGTCACGGTTAAAGCAGGCTCAGACATGGTAATTGGATGTCTCTATAGACCACGGGCTCAGCAGCTGTTGTGACTTAGCACCTGAAGAATAATTTGGAAAATATTTCGAGTAGATTTCCCCACCATGTTATAGTTCTGGGTGGAGATTTTAATTTGCCGGATATAGACTGGGAGACTCCAACGTTCATAACGGGTGGCAGGGACAAAGAATCCAGTGAAATATTTTTAAGTGCTTTATCTGAAAACTACCTTGAGCAGTTAAACAGAGAACCGACTCGTGGCGATAACATACACTCCTGGAAATGGAAAAAAGAACACATTGACACCGGTGTGTCAGACCCACCATACTTGCTCCGGACACTGCGAGAGGGCTGTACAAGCAATGATCACACGCACGGCACAGCGGACACACCAGGAACCGCCGTGTTGGCCGTCGAATGGCGCTAGCTGCGCTGCATTTGTGCACCGCCGCCGTCAGTGTCAGCCACTTTGCCGTGGCATACGGAGCTCCATCGCAGTCTTTAACACTGGTAACATGCCGCGACAGCGTGGACGTGAACCGTATGTGCAGTTGACGGACTTTGAGCGAGGGCGTATAGTGAGCATTCGGGAGGCCGGGTGGACGTACCGCCGAATTGCTCAACACGTGGGGCGTGAGGTTTCCACAGTACATCGACGTTTTCGCCAGTGGTCGGAGGAAGGTGCACGTGCCCGTCGACCTGGGACCAGACCGCAGCGACGCACGGATGCACGCCAAGACCGTAGGATCCTACGCAGTGCCGTAGGGGACTGCACCGCCACTTCCCAGCAAATTAGGGACACTGTTGCTCCTGGGGTATCGGCGCGGACCATTCGCAACCGTCTCCATGAAGCTGGGCTACGGTCCCGCACACCGTTAGGCCGTCTTCCGCTCATGCCCCAACATCGTGCAGCCCTCTTCCAGTGGTGTCGCGACAGGCGTGAATGGAGGGACGAATGGAGATGTGTCGTCTTCAGCGATGAGAGTCGCTTCTGCCTTGGTGCCAATGATGATCGTATGCGTGTTTGGCGCCGTGCAGGTGAGCGCCACAATCAGGACTGCATACGACCGAGGCACACAAGGCCAACACCCGGCATCATGGTGTGGGGAGCGATCTCCTACACTGGCCGTACACCTCTGGTGATCGTCGAGGGGACACTGAATAGTGCACGGTACATCCAAACCGTCATCGAACCCATCGTTCTACCATTCCTAGACCGGCAAGGGAACTTGCTGTTCCAACAGGACAATGCACGTCCGCATGTATCCCGTGCCACCCAACGTGCTCTAGAAGGTGTAAGTCAACTACCCTGGCCAGCAAGATCTCCGGATTTGTCCCCCATTGAGCATGTTTGGGACTGGATGAAGCGTCGTCTCACGCAGTCTGCACGTCCAGCACGAACGCTGGTCCAACTGAGGCGCCAGGTGGAAATGGCATGGCAAGCCGTTCCACAGGACTACATCCAGCATCTCTACGATCGTCTCCATGGGAGAATAGCAGCCTGCATTGCTGCGAAAGGTGGATATACACTGTACTAGTGCCGACATTGTGCATGCTCTGTTGCCTGTGTCTATGTGCCTGTGGTTCTGTCAGTGTGATCATGTGATGTATCTTACCCCAGGAATGTGTCAATAATGTTTCCCCTTCCTGGGACAATGAATTCACGGTGTTCTTATTTCAATTTCCAGGAGTGTATTAGACCTTCTGGTGACAAACTGACCCGAACTATTTGAATCAGTTAATGTACAACAGGGAATCAGCGATCATAAAGCGGTTACTGCATCGATGATTTCAGCCGTAAATAGAAATATTAAAAAAGGTAGGAAGATTTTTCTGTTTAGCAAAAGTGACAAAAAGCAGATTACAGAGTACCTGACGGCTCAACACAAAAGTTTTGTCTCAAGTACAGATAGTGTTGAGGATCAGTGGACAAAGTTCAAAACCATCGTACAATATGCGTTAGATGAGTAAGTGCCAAGCAAGATCGTAAGAGATGCGAAAGAGCCACCGTGGTACAAAAACCGAGTTAGAAAACTGCTGCGGAAGCAAAGGGAACTTCACAGCAAACATAAACATAGCCAAAGCATAGCAGACAAACAAAAATTACGCGAAGCGAAATGTAGTGTGAGGAGGGCTATGCGAAAGGCTTTCAGTGAATTCGAAAGTAAAGTTCTATGTACTGACTTAGCAGAAAATCCTAAGAAATCTTGGTCCTATGTCAAAGCGGTAGGTGGATCAAAACAAAATGTCCAGACACTCTGTGACCAAAATGGTACTGAAACAGTGGATGACAGACTAAAGGCCGAAATACTAAATGTCTTCTTCCAAAGCTGTTTCACAGAGGAAGACTGCACTGTGCTTCCTCCTCTAGATTGTCGCACAGTTGACAAAATGGTAGATATCGAAATAGACGACAGAGGGATAGAGTAACAATTAAAATCGCTCAAAAGAGGAAAGGCCGCTGGTCCTGATGGGATACCAGTTTGATTTTACACAGAGTACGCGAAGGAACTTGCTCCCCTTCTTGCAGCGGTGTACCGTAGGTCTCTAGAAGAGCGAGGCGTTCCAAAGGATTGGAAAAGGGCACAGGGCACCCCCGTTTTCAAGAAGGGACGTCGAACAGATGTGCAGAACTATAGACCTATATCTCTAACGTCGATCAGTTGTAGAATTTTGGAACACGTATTATGTTCGAGTATAATGTCTTTTCTGGAGACTAGAAATCTACTCTGTAGGAATCAGCATGGGTTTCGAAAAAGACGGTCGTGTGAAACCCAGCTCGCGCTATTCGTCCACGAGACTCAGAGGGCCTTAGACACGGGTTCACAGGTAGATGCCGTGTTTCTTGACTTCCGCAAGGCGTTTCACACTGTTCCCCACAGTCGTTTAATGAACAAAGTAAGAGCATACGGACTATCAGATCAATTGTGTGATTGGATCGAGGAGTTCCTAGATAACAGAACGCAGCATGTCATTCTCAATGGAGAGAAGTCTTCCGAAGTAAGAGTGATTTCAGGTGTGCCGCAGGGGAGTGTCATAGGACCGTTGCTATTCACAATATACATAAATGACCTGGTGGATGACATCGGAAATTCACTGAGGCTTTTTGCAGATGATGCTGTGGTGTATCGAGAGGTTGCAACAATGGAAAATTGTACTGAAATGCAGGAGGATCTGCAGCGAATTGACGCATGGTGCACGGAATGGCAATTGAATCTCAATGTAGACAAGTGTAATGTAAGATAGGTCCCTTATCATTTAGCTACAAAATAGCAGGTCAGCGGCTGGAAGCAGTTAATTCCATAAATAATCTGGGAGTACGCATTAGGAGTGATTTAAAATGGAATGATCATATGAAGTTGATCGTCGGTAAAGCAGATGCCAGACTGAGATTCATAGGAAGAATCGTAAGGAAATACAATCCGACAACAAAGGAAGTAGGTTACAGTACGCTTGTTCGCCCACTGCTTGAATACTGCTCAGCAGTGTGGGATCCGCACCAGATAGGGTTGATAGAAGAGATAGAGAAGATCCAACGGAGAGCAGCGCGTTTCGTTACAGGATCATTTAGTAATCGCGAAAGCGTTACGGAGATGATGGATAAACTCCAGTGGAAGACTCTGCAGGAGAGACGCTCAGTAGCTCGGTACGGGCTTTTGTTAAAGTTTCGAGAACATACCTTCACCGAAGAGTGAAGCAGTATATTGCTCCCTCCTACGTATATCTCGCGAAGAGACCATGAGGATAAAATCAGAGAGATTAGAGCCCACACAGAAGCATACCGACAATCCTTCTTTCCACGTACAATACGAGACTGGAATAGAAGGGAGAACCGATAGAGGTACTCAGGGTACACTCCGCCACACACCGTCAGATGGCTTGCGGAGTATGGATGTAGACGTAGATGTAGATACTGTGCTGAGAATGAAATTTTACTCTGCAGCGTAGAGTGTGCTAACATGAAACACTCTCTGTGATTACAATGACTCTTCGAAAGAGGAAGCAGCACATATAGAAAAACAAACCATACTAGATACAAAAAAAAAAAACTTTAGCTGGTGGCTTGCGGATAACAGATTAGCGCATAACTGCAACAAAACACGAAGTTTACCGTTTGGTGACATAGACACTCGTACAAACACTGTTCTCACAACATAATCATACAGTCAGTGAAGGCAAAAATTTAAATTATTAGGATTAAGAGTAGATGAAAACTTCTGTTAGAAATAACACATTCAGGATCTAATTCACAACATGTTTTCTATAAGACCGAGGGAGGTGGACAAATGGACAGCCATTAGTGGTGCAGCAGTTCATGTTCCCACCTGACCATCCAGATGGTTTCCTTAAATCGCTTATCCCAAATGCTGGGATGGTTTCTTCCCATGAATAGGGAGACTGCCAATTTCCTTCCCCGTAATTCGTTGGTTTATACATACATGCAGACGTATAATCCGCAAGCCACCATACTTTCCGTGTGACGTTAGCTAAGCTATATATCGATAAAAATAAAATTTGAGCTTCAATTCACTCATACAACAAAAACAGCTAGTGGCTTTTATCGTTATAATGTGACTATTTCAATGGCAGCAGTCTATTCCAGGTTTCTGGTCCCAGGGTTCACCTGTTTTATCAGATTTTTCTAGTTACGTACCTCGAAAGTACTGGAAAGTCAAAACATTTCTTCATTGCACGATATTTAATTCGTAAACAGCTTACAAAATACGTTAGCAGAACAACTGACATCCGACGTAATGATACAGTGTTGCCAACGTACATCGAGCGATTGGTACGGCCCGGTGGGAATTACCGACCACTTGGTGTTTCTCGGATCTGTGGTTACTGATTGCACACAGGGATTCGAATAAAGTGCAGGCATGATCCGCCGTTTGTTAGAACTCGAGATGTTGAGTATGTACGAATATATATTTCTTCTCAAGTGTCGAAGCTGGTGAACGGGTTAATTTTCAGCATCAGTTTACACTACAGAGGGTGAAAAGTAATATTCTCGTGCTAGTACTAAGATTTAGGTATTCTAATGTAGATTATATTCTAATAATGAAATCCCTCTTACTCACGCCGGTTTCTGCTTAAACCAAGTTTTGATGTGCAAAAGACAGTAGCTCGGGCTGTACAAAGTCGGGTGTATGGGCAACATAAATAAACTCTCCTGTTTTGTTGGCGCGATATTGAGGTTCGAGAACAAGAGGGTCGAGGGGAGTTATTTGAGCCTGCAATAAGGTGAACGGTTTCAAATATTTCGGAAAGCGAAATAACCAAATGGGCTACTGCGTATAGTTCTAATTTTCATAGAATTACACTAAAAAGGAGATTAAAATCATTGAAGCGAATAAACGAACATCTATGTCACGTCAGTCTGTGGTGAATTTTTCGAAAAAAACTGGTTCCACTGTGAATTAAGTCAGCGCTGGGCAAATGTAGACATTGAGAATTTATTATATTACAACGGAACAGTTTTTTTTCTTTAAACTTTGAAAATTAGACAAGTATTGCTTAATTAACTTGTGTCGCATGTAAACAACATTATTTTCCACATTTAAATTTAAGTTTCTATTGTAAGTTTTACATTATTTTTTATTATATTGTACTTTAGGTGTATAAACAGGTTACATGTGATCGTGAAGCACAAAAGGATATTTTTTAATTTAAAAATCAACATTTTATTGTATGGCCCATACTACATCTATAATTGTAAGACTTAGAAAATAATTTCGTGCCTGGTATCATTTTGGCTGGAAATCTTTTTGCACAATTTACACAAAAGCCAATGTTCAGATAAAGGTTTTATGCAATTATGCCTCATTTCAAACCAATGTTTGGCTTCAGTGGCCTATAGTAGCCGCCGTCACCTTGCAGATAATCACGACCGAGCACAATGTCAGTTCACTCTGAAGTGACACTTGGTGTGCCTCTAAAATCTATTTAAAGATATTTATCTCAAAACAAGTTGAAAGATTTATGCACAAGCATATATTTAATAATGGAACCAAGCTCCCAGAAGGCTGTCGCTATTTTAATTTGTACTAGTAATTACTCAAAAATGTTTTTTTCTTTTTTTACACCTGTATTAATGTAGTAGCAATCATAAGCGAGATCACAATTATTTGTACAACCCTGTTTCCCATCTGAGCAAAATAAAATGAAATTTTTACGTAAGTTAGAAAGACTTAGACTTATGTGTAAAGTGACTCATCTTAAATAAATTTGCCTGATGATTAGAAAACTGGTCTTACATTTTTCGAGTGTGTAATGTTTCCGACGTTATGCAGAATTTAATGTTAGAGTTGATATTTTTGTTATATTAATTGCTGTGATGCGTTTGTGTTACAGTAT
Source organism: Schistocerca gregaria (assembly GCF_023897955.1). Classification (NCBI taxonomy): domain Eukaryota; kingdom Metazoa; phylum Arthropoda; class Insecta; order Orthoptera; family Acrididae; genus Schistocerca; species Schistocerca gregaria. The sequence continues at coordinate 543,500,773 of NC_064925.1, forward strand.
CATATGTAAAACACGATTTGTTGCCCTTGAGCACCTGCTGAATAAATGTTACCTTTTCCAAACAGTAGTTTAATTGAAATTTGTGAGGGACAGTAACTTCCTTTGTTAATATTTGATACAGTTTAGCAATTAGTCTAATGAGTACGCCTGTCACGAAATCTATTATCCTATTACGGTGTTTAGTTGTTGTAAATCATCAGTTCATGGTAGGGAAACATGGGATGATAAATTAAACTGTTTCCAACATTCGAATTATGTGATTCTTACAAAAATTGTAAACTACAGTCTCAGAAGGATTGCATAGTATCTCTGGAACCAATAATCAATCAGAAATTACGTAAAAAATGGAATCCAACAGACATGAATTTTGGTTAGGATCGAAGAGTTTGTTAGTAAGTGATGCAGTCGACTTTGTTTCGATAATAGACAATCAACTACGAAATTATGTCAACGGAAGGGTAATTCTGGTGCCAATGTCGTTTCCCCTTCTTATCTTCCATCCACGTGTGGTTGTAGGAAGAACGGTTGCCGGTAACCGTGCATATGGCCTCTAATTTACTGGTTTTCTCGTCGGGGTCATATTGTGAAACATGAATGAGGGTGGGGATGGGAGCTGGTAGGGGGGGGGGCTGGGGTTGGGGGAGGGGAGAGGAAGGAATACGTTGTCCAGCTCCTTTTCCTGCAGACAATCTTGGAATTTTAGAAGTAAACCTCTCCAATGCTTCTCTTATATAATCTGCCATTTGAGTTCGCTGAGGATTTCTGTGACGCTCCCGTGCGTACTAAACGAGCCGTCTTAATACAAACATTTATACGTGTTCATTCCACTCTAGGTAACTCCAGTCGGTTACTTCTATGTACTGTAACTGTTTACAGTGATTTATCACCGACAGCCTTATCGAAGCACAGTGTGTGACAGTGATTTGCGCTCAGCGACAACTGCTACCCACTCCATCGTTGATCGTTAACAGGTCTTCCAACGTTTCGATGCACTCTACTGGCATTTTAGGCTTCCTATTAACATCACAGCAGGCCTCAAATCTGTGTTATAAACAGATTCGGCTCATAACACTTGGAGATTTTCCGAATTGATTTCATGCATGTTGATATTTTCCTGTTCAGAGCCCCATGTTGTGCTACGAAGTTCTGTGTTTTAACCCAAATCTGGTCTGAAGCTTGGTAACATAAATGATCTGGGTGGACTGCTCGAATGCCTTCCGGAAGGCATTTTCCTGGGTAGCGTCGTCTACTGAGGACTGAATCTCATGGAGGAACAGAGCGAACTGAATTTCACATAATCTCTGTTTGCTCTACTCTGATTTTCCCAGACGAGATTTTCGTTCTCCATTAATATCATACTGTGTGCAGTACCGTGTTACCTACGCCTATCATGCCTGTAACCCACTATACGCTCGAGTAGCGAAGGCAGCCTGAATCCTTACAGAAGAGATTCGAGGGCTGCCACGGCAAACTTGACCGCCGGACGGCAAACAGAGCGCCAACAGAGGTCAGTTGCGCCACGGACCTCTTTCTTACGTCATCCAAGCGGCAGGAAGCAAGACCGAATGCGTCCTGGCGCAGTATGTCAAGAAAACTTGAATTCAGAGCATTTTTGTTTTCATCATTACCAAGCAAACAGACTGTTATGTGTTCAACTGAGAAAAGTCTATTCTGGATTTGTTTTAAATTAAGATTGCCAATGACTTTGTTTTGTCCATCCGCAGGCAGCTGGACTATTTGGGTTGACTCAGGAGAGCTTCTCTTGTTTACGATTTTTCAAGACTTGTATCCAATTGTGTTTTCTCATTGCTCCTAAACTCCTGTTCATTTATACCTGTGATTTTACTTTTGGAACCGAATATAAGTATGGGAGCATAAAACATGCCCCATTATTCTGTAATAGAATAACGTCAACACTCTGGGCTTACCATTATGTGCAGCTGTCCGACCATCTTTCTTGAAAACGGTAAATACTGCACTTTCCTTCCCGTCGGTTGGTATCCTTAATGGCCCCGACGACCTGTGAATCTGTCGATCTACATCTACATACATACTCCACAATCCACCATACGCTGCGTGGCGGAGGGTACCTCGTAGCACAACTAGCATCTTCTCTGCCAGTTCCGCTCCCAAAAAGAACGAGGGAAAATGATTGCCTATATGCCTCTGTACGAGCCCTAATCTCTCTTATCTTATCTTTGTGGGCTTTCCGCTAAAGTATGTTGGCGGCAGTAAAATTTTATTGCAGTCAGCCTCAAGTGCTCGTTCGCTAAATTTCCTCAGTAGCGATCCCAAACGCTGGAGCAGTACTCAAGAATAGGTCGTATTAGTGTTTTATAAGTGGTCTCCCTTACAGATAAACCACATCTTCCCAAAATTCTACCAATGAACCGAAGACGAGAAGACGACTATCCGCCTTCCCCACAACTGCCATTACATGCTTGTCCCACTTCATATCGCTCTGCAATGTTACTCCCAAATATTGAATCGACGTGACTGCTACACTACTAATGGAGTATTCAAACATTACAGGATTCTTTTCCTATTCATCTGCATTAATTTACATTTATCTATATTTAGAGTGTGCTACACTACTAATGGAGTATTCAAACATTACAGGATTCTTTTCCTATTCATCTGCATTAATTTACATTATTTATCTATATTTAGAGTTAGGTGCCATTCTTTACACCAATCACAAATCCTGTCCAAGTCATCTTGTATCCTCCTACAGTCACTCAACGACGACACCTTCCCGTACACCACAGCATCATCAGCAAACAGCCGCACAATGCTATTCACCCTGTCCAAAAGATCATTTATGTAGATAGAAAATAACAGCGGACCTACCACACTTCCCTGGGGTACTCCAGATGATATCCTCAACTCCGATGAACACTAACCATCGAGGACAACGTACTGGGTTCTACTACTTAAGAAGTCTTCGAGCCACTCACATACTTGGAAACCAATCCCACATGCTCGTAGCTTAGTTACGAGTCTGGAGTGGGAAACCGAGTCAAACGCTTTTCGGAAATCAAGGAATATGGCATCCGTCTGAGACCCTTCATCCATGGTTCGCAAGATATCATGTGAAAAAAGGGCAAGTTGCGTTTCGCAGGAGCGATGCTTTCTAAAGCCGTACTGATGCATGGACAGCAAGTTTTCTGTCTCAAGGAAATTCATTACATTCGAACTGAGAATATGTTCGAGAATCCTGCAACAAACCGATGTTAAGGATATTGGTCTGTCGATGTTAGTATGCTTGTCGCTGCAAGAAGGGAAGCAAGTCTGTTTCCTCAATCTGTGAAAATTCTTACAGGTGTCTCACCAGGTTAAGGTAACTTGCCAGTTTTGAGGGAGTTCAGCTGATTTTATCTATATCGATAACTGCCACTTCCGTGCTCATGAAATGACTGAACGGATGAAATATGTTACAGGCTTCCGTAGTGAAATAATTACTAAAGCCCGAGTTGATTATTTCAGCCTCCCCCTCTCTCTCTCTCTCTCTCTCTCTCTCTCGCTCTCTCTCTCTCTCTCCTCTTCCTTGTCTGTACAAGTAGGTCCCTGAGCGATTGAAAACATCATTTACGTAAGACCAAAACTTGTTAGCATTTTTAGTCAAACCAGAAGGCGAAATATTACTTTCCGATCCTTAAATGCTTCTCACATTGCTGTCCTTTCTCTCAGTTTGGCTTCATTCATTTATACTTCTTTTAAAACTTCGATGAAGCTCTCTCACCTTTCGTAGTAAATTTCTGACTAAGCAATTTAAGCACGGAGTTTCTTTTTCATTCGTTAAAACCTTACTCGGCACTTACTGGTCCATACAGAACGGTTCATTTCTTTTGAATGTTATCCGCTTGTGTTGCACAAAAAATCACCATATTTATTAACATTTTTGCAAAACCTGTTGTCACTGATTTTTTCAGAAAATCCTGTGAGAAACTACCACACACGGGTCGGTCCCTGTAGCACTGGTTTTAACAGCGCCTGTCCCCATCCTACGGCTAGCAAATTCTTCTCCCTCTAACACAGCTGCACTGACGGTAATACTTTGTATGATAACCACGTATACTGCTATTTATCTATGATACAATTACTATGTGAAGCTCTCTCTTCTACTGGTGTTTTGTGCGAATAATTTTTTCCTCGTTAAGTATTTGGAAATGTCAAAAAATAGTAGCATAATTATTTATTGGAAGGTTTTATCTGTTTTGGATGGCTTCTGATAAAATGTGTGGACTACGAGAGTGGGCCAAAAAGTAATGACTCGGAATTTTTTATGATAAATCTCTTAATGCTTTTTAAAATTAAACAGACATTATTAACATTCTACGTATTTATTCTTCATGCCTATATATTTATTTCTCAACTTAGTCACCCAGGCGACGAACACGTTTCTTCTAATGAGAGGCCAGTTTGTTGATACTGTCACTGTACAATGTTTGACTTCATTGACGGAGCCACATCACCACCTCTGACTGCATCACTACATCACTATCAAAGTAAAGTGTTCGAAGGTGTTCTTTAAGTTTTGGAAACAGGTGAAAATCGGATGTGGGCTAAACCGGCAGTATATGGAGGATGGTCGATGATAGTGAACCCAAAATGTCGGTTTGCTGCAGATGTCGCAGCGCTCGTGTGTGGTCTGACTGTCATTCTTAAGGAGAGAGTACGTCGTGTGTGGACGAACCCTTCGAATTCGAAACTCGATTACAGCACGCTGTTTCTCACGTACCGATATTGTTAGTTACACACCGTCATGTTACACGCTATAATTAAGAGCTGTAGAGCGGCAGACGACTGCAAATGTGTGGACATGAAGAATAAAGATAGAATGTTTATAACGTTTGTTGTAGACAAGAAGTGTTAAGAATTTTCACATAAAAAATTCAATGGCATTACTTTTCAGTGCGCCCTCTTTACTACAGAAATAAAGTGCTGAAGGCTACCGACCTCGTACACATTAAGAACTCCGGACATTTAATAACGATTGTCTGTGATCAGGCTGCTGCAGAGAGGGAATCATTCGAACTCGGTCGGAGCTCAGCGGCGTCAGTGCTGAGATCACTGTGGACGGGCCTGCCCAAACTGCAAAATGAATCCGCCCTAGGGGCGCATCCATCAGCGCCAACACGAAGGAGTCGGAGTGTATTCCCCTATATCGGCTAGAGCTCTGCGTGTAGCAAAGTAGATATGACCAGGCTCCTCGCTAGACTGACGCTGTCCACTGTGACGTCAGCCTCTTCACCTCAGAGTACCGTGGTCTGTATTATTTGTTGAATATCTTCCAGTCTCTGTGTTCCGGCACAGCTTGTACTCTCTAACGGTTCCCACAGTATCACAGCAGTTATTCCCTGATGTCTTAACACAGGTCCTATCACATCCTACTTTTTTCTAGTCAGTTTCCATGTATTCTTTCCCTCACCTATTCTGCCTTGAACGTCCTCATTTTTTCTTCTTATTACTATCAATATATCAGCATTCTTCTCAAATAACGAACCTCAAACATTTCGATGTTCTTCATTTCTGGTTTACCCTTAGTCCATGATTAATTTCCGTACAAGTCTGTACTCCAGACACAAGTCATCGTAAATTGCTTCCCCAGATTATGGACCATATTTGACACTACCTGACTTCTTTGACTGTCAGTTGTGCTTCTTATATTTCTGTGCCTAGATAGCAGATTCACTCACTTCGTCTGCCACGTGGTCACCAATTTTCGTGTTAAGTTTATTGCTAATCTCATTTCTGCTACTCGTCATTACTTTCATCTTCCTTTGCTTTAATCTCAATCCACATACTTTGTTCAGTAGACTGTTAATTACATTTATCAGATCCTGTAATTCTTCCTCACTTACATTATCGCTAGAGATGTTCTGAGAAAATATTATCCTTGCTATTCTTTCGCTCTGAACTTTGTTTCCATTACTTAATCTTTCTTTTATTTCTACAACGGCACTTTCGATATACACGTGGAACAGTACAGGAGAAAGACTGTGTTCTTTTATATCTTTTCCTTTATCCATTTCTGTTTTTAACTGGCGAACTTTTTTTGTCCTACCGGTCTTACCGTTTCCTCTTGCTCCACGTACATACTGTGTATCAGTAACATTTCCCTATAGCTTACATCTATTTTCCTGGCAATTTCAAACTTCTTGCACCATTTTAAATTGTCGGACGCTATTACTAAGTCGACGCACCTTAAGAAATAGCCTTAATTTTTCTTAAGCCTGACTTCCTTAATTATTTGCAGCGTCAGAACTGCCTCTCAGGTTCTTCATCTAACAGATACTCAGTTTTGATTTTCATTCTTCTGTATGAAATTCTTTTTAGCAACTTGGATGAAGGTGCTGTTAAGCTTACTATGCGATGGTTTTCGCTTTTATCTGCCTTTGCTGTCTTCAGCACGGCGTGGATGATAATCTTCTAAAAGCCCGATGGTACGTCTCTGGTCTAATAGATTCTACACATTGATCTGAATAATTCTGTGGTTGCTACTTCCCCCAATGTTTTTAGAAATCCCGCGGTAATGTTACTTGTTCTTTGTGCCTGTTTTGATCGCAGTCCACTCAGAGTTATGTCAAACGCAGACTGTAATACTTAATCCCCTATGTCAGTCACATCGACATCCATTTCTCCCAACAAAACATCAGACTTTTGTCCCACTTGTATTTTTTCGTAACTTTCCGCTCCCTTTTCTATAGTTAACACACTATGGTATCACAGAGATTATTCTCCTGCTCTCCAGTACTGCGCATTGCCTGATCAAAGTATCAGAGATACTTCACTGCTCTCTATCGCATCGATCCCCAAGGTAGTGTTATAGGCCCTTTGCCGTTCCTTATCTATATAAACGATTTGGGAGACAATCTGAGCAGGCGTCTTCGGTTGTTTGCAGATGACGCTGTCGTTTATCGACTAATAAAGTCATCGGAAGATCAAAACAAACTGCAAAAAAATTTAGAAAAAATATCTGAACGGTGCGACAAGTGGCAGTTCACCCTCAATTCCGAAAAGTTTGAGGTCATCCACATGAGTGCTAAAATGAACTCGTTAAACTTCGGTTACACGATAAATCAGTCTAATCTAAAGGCCGTAAATTCAACTAAATACCTAGATATTACAATTACGAACAATTTAAATTGGAAGGAACACACAGAAAATGTTGTCGGGAAGGCTAACCAAAGACTGCGTTTTACTGGCAGGACACTTAGAAAATGTAACAGGCCTACGAAGGAGACTGCCTGCAATACGCTTGTCCGTCCTCTTTTAGAATCCTGCTGCGCGGTGTGGGATCCTTACCAGATAGGACTGACGGAGTACATCGGAAAAGTTCAAAGAAAGGCAGCACGTTTTGTATTATCGCGAAATATGGGAGATAGTGTCACAGGAATGATACAGGATTTGGACTGGAAATCATTAAAAGAAAGGCGTTTTTCGTTGCGACGGAATCTTCTCACGAAATTCCAATCACCAGCTTCCTCCTCCGAATGCAAAAACATTTTGTTGACACAGAGCTACATAGGGAGGAGCGATCACCACGACAAAATAAGGGAAATCAGAGCTCGTACGGAAAGATGTAGGTCTTCATTCTTTCCGCGCCCTATACGAGATCGGAATAATAGAGAACTGTGAAGGCGCTTCGATGAACCCCCTGCCGGGCACTTAAATGTGATTTGCAGAGTATCAATGTAGATTAAACACCTACATTCCAGAGGAACGAGGGCAAAGTGAAACTTCTATGCGTGACGTCAGAGCCACGAGGTGGGGTGCGCCACGGACCGTGAGCAGGTGCCTGTACGTCATACACCTGACGTCATGTTACGCCACATCAGCGTGCTGATACTATTCAATAACAAGTATTTCACAGCATTTTGACTTAACATGTGTGTTTTGATACGCACTGGTATCTTCTGTTCAAGTGTGAAAACTGCTGTATTACTAATTTCTCCTTCTGCTGTATGAATCGGACTTCTCGTTCACATACGCACACTCCAAGATTTTCAGCCACAGGTGATTGTTTGTAGACCCAAACGTACTTTTGATCCCCTCCTTTTCGATACTGTCCTCTTGTTGGGGGACTTTCGTGTGACAGTAAAACAGATGTCCGACTGCGCAGATATCGCCTGTTCCTTTTCCATCTCTCCATCTGTACTGATGATGGAGCATTTCTGCACCTATAATAACAGTGAGATAGGCACTGTGAAATTACAGAACGCAAAGTATACACTCTCCTTCCGAACTTCAGAGAGACCACGAACAGATCACACAGTCCCCAGTAAGGGTATGGTTTTCTTTACGACAGGGCATGGCTCATATCCACAATACTGACATCAGTACTGTGTGACTCTAGTGACTTAGAATCCCTCATCATGTGGTGTTCACATGCCCTTTGCCAGTGGAAGCGAGGAGCCGTGAAAGCCCCTTACGACGAAACGCAGTTGTTAATTAGGAATGCTCATACATTTAAGCTACTGAACGTTATTTTAAGCAACATGTCTCTGATGGACTGAACGGGGTCAGCGCAGACAAAAACAAAGGTCGTGGCAATGTTGACAAAGTAGGGGCTGAGTCTAGGTGCCAATGACAGGGGGAAATGTGAATAACCACCAGCACTGCCGATAATGAAGGAACGGCTGCCGTGATAAGATACGCAAGTCATACTGACCACGAAGTGTGAATTCGTGAATAAAAGTTAACCAGTAGCGCAGGAACATTTTGTGATCAATGATGTGTTGTGTCTTTTTTATAGTAGAGTAAATAAATGTGAATTAATTTAATGTAAATTTATTAGCAACTAGTGAAAGGATAACATGTCCAACTATGAAGAATTGTGACCACTCTATGTTTTGCTGAGTCGCTAAATTAATGGAAAATTTATTAGAATTATAATATTAAATATTACGTAGATATGGGGTTTGGATAAAACCCATACGAACTTCTGGTCGCTCATGACTTAAGAAGTCACGGACTAATATCTTGCATCTATACTAATATACAAAGACAAGTCGTTGCTTAACGGTTTTATCAAAAATGTCGAAAAGTAATTGACCAATTTACTTCACATTTTTACACGATACTTTTACAAACAAGAGGACGGACGTAAGGTAAAATGTTTTTAATATATATGGCTATTATCAATAATCTCCGTGAGTTCTTGACTGGTTTACTTAAAATTTAACATCATACTCTAATAAAAATTGCAACTGAGATAGGGCACTGAGTCGTGGCGGGGTTGCTGGCGCCGCCTTTCGAATTCCTGGCACCACTAGCTCGATCTGTCGTGTGAAGTCCCTCTGGTTTGAGGCCACTAACATCTTTGCTGGAGGCTTACAAAACACTCGTTCGACCTATACTTGAGTATTGCTCATCAGTGTGGGATCCGTACCAGGTCGGGTTGACGGAGGAGATAGAGAAGTTCCAAAGAATCGTCTTTGAACACCATCTTTCTCTTGTAATACGGCCCTGTGCTGCTTCCGAGATACCTTCGGGCACTGCAGACGTCCTCGCTCTGTTAATTATATTGGCTTAGGAGGTGCCTCGTCCCAAAATTTCCAATTGCTGAGGCTGTATAATTTGGTTTGGCAGCCTGGTTTTCTTTCTGGCGTTTCGCTGTCGTTGTACAGTTGGTATCTTGCGGTGACGCGCGTATACCATTTCGCTAGTTATTGTCGCTTTCACGTAATTAACACTGCTGTGTTAATATTTATTTTGGCTTTCTGCATCCAACGATAAGGGCCCTGGAAAGCCGGTCCTCTCGTTGTACCCTTTCTTGGTTTTTCTATTTGGTGTAGCCCTATACTCCTTGAGTACATGCGTGAGGAGGCAATTCAAACTCTTGTTTACTTAACTGAAGCTACTATTCATGAAGGTCTCCCTGTTTTGCATTTAATAATTTTGCTTCATTCAAGCTGTTATCACAGAAGGCCTGCCTGTTTTCTGTTTGGTAATTTTACTTAATTGAAGCTCTTATTATTGAAGGCCCGCCTGTTTTCTATTTGATAATTTTACTTAACTGAAGCTGTTATTACTGAAGGTCTGCCTGTTCCCTTTTAATTACATTAAGAGCTATTTCATAATTGAATCGTTTATTTCAGAAACCACCTAAGTGACACTTTTAACAAAATGGAGATTTTGATGGGATGTTACTATCTGGAGATAAATACATCGTTTACTGCAGAAACAGCCCATGTTCCATATAAGGATTCATATTACGCAGCTGTGTAAATAATGTGTTTATTTCAATAAGAACCCAAGCACCGTCACTTAGGTTCTTTCTAGAATAAAGTCATTCCTCCACTCATGACGGTTGGTGGCCCTGTTAGGATTACGTGTTTCGTGACCCTTCTTTTGTTTTTATGGAGTCTGCTGTTGTTAATGGAAATAAAAACGGAGTGATGTGTGTGTGAAATATAGATGTATTTAGTGATTATTAAGCAGTTTGCAGTTCTTTAATCATGTCTGACAGTTCAGACGATGAACCCAATCCTAAGCGTAAACGTGGAGTGAGACATGAAGAACAATAAAAGCGGAACGCTGTCCGGAAAGCTAGAGTGCAATTACTGAGGTACGTGTGCCACAAAGGAAGAGAGGTCGTCCAGAAAGTCCCACCGAACATTGTAAACTCTGAGTGTAGCTATAAATGTCATTCAAAACTCACTGAAGAATCTATACAGGCACTTTGGAACAACTTTTATTCTTTGGAGAGTAAAAACACGCAAGACAACAACTTGCAAACGTTGGTTGAGGATATGCCAGTACAACGTAGGCGTAAAAACCCTAACGTAGGGGAACAAGGTCAAGATGAGATTCAAGAAGCCGCTGACATGACTATTGATGAATTGTGTAACAACAAAATATCATACTCCCATAAACACAATTTAAAACTGAATGATATTCTAAACCCCAGTACGTAGAAATGATTTCTTGCAAGTTTTTCAATTCAGACAACAGAATTAACAGAATCAATAAATGTCTTGTCCTTAATAAAAGCCCAGTGGGCAGGCGGGTGAAGTCAAGAAGTGGGAACTGTGTTCTAGATGAAATTAATGTACGTATTCATAAACAAATTGAGACGTTTGACGCGAAAGTAACCCATTATGGAGGCAAACCCAAAAAATACCTTGATGCACGACTTGATCTCGTAAAAATGTACAATATGTTCGTTCTAGATAGCCCTGATCTACAAAACAGAGTTAAGTACAGTTTCTACCATAAATACTTCAAAGAGAACTTCTCATATTCGTTTGGTCGGCCACAATTTGACGTTTGTTCAACTTGTGAGAGATCATCTGTAAATACAAATACTAAGCGTAATGTAGCAGCTGAAGTAGTTTAGCATAACAGAAGATCTAAAAAATTTTATTTTGCTATCAAAGAAGCGTCTCAGAACAAAGACACTGGCATTGGAATTTGACTTCACGTAAAACCCGCCTTTGCCTCGTATATCTGTACAGGAGATATTTATGTGAGACAGCTCTTGTTAAATGTTTTTTCAGTAAATGACTTAAAAACTAATCGCTTGAAACTGTATGTGTACCATCAGAGGGAAGCGCACAAAGTTCCAGATGAAGGCTATTCTATGTTGCTACATTACTTTGACACTGAAATTCCATCTAATGTCAAACACCTCATACTTTTTGGTGATGGGCCAAGGGGCCAAAATAAAATCACACAGTTGTGCGATTCTTACTAAGTCTCTGTGACAGAGATCGGTTTGATACGATCACGCATAACTTTCCAGTGCGTGGGCACTCTTTTTCGCCATGTGACAGGGACTTAGGAAGTATTAAACGGCTCTTGAGGAAGATGGACAGAATTCATACTCCACATCAGTATTCTGAGCTCATGTTTAACGTGAAGTGTGTCCGGACGTTGTCCCGTTTATCATCTTACCTCGGACGATGTTGTAAGTTGTAAACGTTGGTGGCCTACGCCGTACAACAAAACTACAAACTCTGATGAACATCAGGCAGGGATGACCAAGAGAATCCAAGGAGTCATTCAAGGTATCTAGTTACAAACAGTTCCTGTACTCTAAAGATCCTCCAGGAAAAGTTGTAGCAAAGGCGTTTATAGGAGGATTTTCATCTACTTCCTCTCCATTGAAAACTGACAGCCCACCTAACTACCTTCTGAGAACGCTTATCCTTTGGGAAAGGTACGATGATTACAGTAATGTTATTAGTCGGATATCGAATTAGTGAGCAAGGAACAACAACATTTTGTAGCATTACAAACACTTACTGTGTCTTGCACGACGTAATTTTTGGTTTTAGGTTCCAATCAACAAAAAGAAACTTGATGACCTGATAAAATTAATGGACTACACTGTTGGTTAAGAAGAATTTTATGATAGCATCATTCAATGGCCAACAACCGAGATCGAAATTGTCGAGGACATGCCATAGGCTGAATAAAGCCAGAGAGGTTTTTACTGTACAGGAGATATTTTATGTGAGAGAGCTCTGGTTAAATGTTTTTCAGTACCTGACATAAAAACTAATGCCTGTTACATTTTTATAAATAGAACGGTGTTATTTACTTAATCTTTCATCTTAAAACATGCAAAGATTAATCAATTTATCTGTCTGTTTCTATATTATTGCCATAGGAAATTAATAGATAAGTGGTTTATTTCAGGAACAATCTAAGTGCAATAATTTTAAAAATTGTTTATAGCACAGTAAATTTCTTTAAAGTTATTTCGTATCTCGTACATATTTCTAACACCTTAAAGTTTCATTCAGAAATATTAGAAGGGGATCAGACTTCAACTTACAATGCTACACAGTTTTTTAATTTCCCAACATCCTGGAAAAGCGTATTTAGGTGGTTTCTGCTATAAGCGATACAATTTGGATTAGCTGAAACTCTTATTGATCAAGGCCTACTTGTTTTTATTGCCCTATTATTGAGATCTGATATGTTACTCAATCTGTGTCGTAATTAACTTAAATTGTCATTGCCAAAGGCGTACCTGTTTCAGCGGTATTTATGTCAATAAGGTAGTAACAGGAAATAGCCCATGTTGGTACATGGGCCCTAACCTTTCGCCTTATATTCCTTTATCCATAATTGAACGTCTCAGCTACGTACTTTAATATATATATATATATATATATGTATTTAAACCCTGCATTATTTTATAAGGACAAATCGATGATTGTCCTTGTTACTGAAGATCTCGAAAAGTTCTTTAACGTCGTTGACATGAATGTACAGATCAATTTACTTCATATTTTTACTCGGTAATCTAACAGTATTTCAGAATTAAATTGTCTACGTATTTTAATGTATATAGTATATAAATAAATATGTAATATATAAAGATAAAACTTTGTTAGCAAAAACCTCGAAAAATTCTTGATTTATTTCCGGTTTCCACATGATACTCTAATTGTACATTTGGACAGACATAGGTTATATTTTATAAATTAATATAACAAATTGATACATATAATGTGTAAAGCGTAATTGTTGTTACCAAAAAAAACCGAAGGTGATTAACTGACTTACTTCAAACTTTTAGACGATACTGTAATGGACATTCAGACATACATAGACTATGTATTTTTAATATCTTGAATATATTAGTATGTATGTGGTATTTAAAAGGAAAACGTTATTAGTAAAACGTTAGCGAAAAGTTCTTGATTGATTTACTTCAAAATACTCTAATTAGGATTTTTTGGGACGTAGAATATGTATTTTTTAGTGGTTATGTAATTTATAAAGGGGAAACGTTTTCACCAAAAGTCTCGAAAAGTTCTTGACCGATTTACTTCAAATTTTGACACAATGCACAAATATGCATTGAGACGAACAAAGGCTATATGTTTTTTCAAACTATAATGTACAGGTTTCGGTTTGAAACTAGCTGTGACAAAGAAAATACCGTACTGTGATGTGAAAATTTGCGGATCCGTTTTCTCTCTTGCAGTCAGTATCAACTACGAAGGCATCTAAACCAATAGACAAATAGCCTCTCTCATTTTTATTCTTTGCATTTTCATATAACTTCAAACAAATATTGTATCCACAAGCACATGCTGATTTGTTTTGTTCCTCGCCGTCGTTTTTACAAAAAACAGTAAAGGTGTATGTGGCTTATCGGCTTATGATTAGAATACTACGGCTGAATCTGAATTGTTCAAAAGTTTGTAGTCCCATCTATTCACAGATTAAATCTGCGCGAAATACTGTCACTGAAGTTACTATCGTCATAGATCCCGTAGTTGAAGGTATCTTTCGTGAAGGTATCTCTCATACCCAATATACCAATCATCCCAATCGATTTACCCACTCATTTTAAGCGATTTCATTTCAGAATCGATGTTTCGTTCGTAATAGCAACAACACGGCTCAAAGTCAGAGATGAAAGTGGGGGAGACACACAGGGCGAGGGGACAGGAGGACATGGATGGACAGAGGGAGGAGGAAGGGAGAGGGGAGGAGCCGATGCACAAAGAGAAGAAGGGGTGGAGGAGGAGGGGGTGAACAAAGAGAGGAAGGGGTGGAGGAGGAGGGTATGAACAAGGAGAGGGGGTGGAAGAGATGGGGAGAGAGGGGGGGCGAAGGAATTTAGGATGTATATCCGATTATCATTCAGATTTAGCAATTGCAAATCGTTGTCGAATTCACTAGTATATTAAAAATGCGATGTGAGTACGTATGCTTGCCAGAATGTATGCTTGTGAGTTGGTATGTTTGTTACTCCTTCACAGTGGAACAGATGGGCGGATTAGGATGAAATTTGGAATGGAGGTAGCGTATTCCCTGGATTAACACATAGGCTACCTATAACCTGCCCAGCAAAGACGTAGCGGTGGCGGTGAAAAAGAAGTGTAGCCCATGACGAGCGAATACCAATACTTTATTCACCCAGTATTTGAGAGTGAGAGCACACTTGCGAGACTTTCAACAAACTTTATACGTAATACCAAACCTTTAAGAAACATTTTCTCGCTGACAACACCCCCCCCCCTCCCCCAAAATAGTGAAAGGAAAAAAAATTTATTGCTTACTATGTTTTCACTATTCATGCAGTACAACTGCCGCATGAAGCATGACGTTTTAATTAATTACATACTTATCATTAATTGTATTACCGAATAGTTTTTCAGACGGTATCCATATATATGCACATGTACCAGCACAATTATATCATTGTACGACGCGCATTTTCAGGAGATATGACCTCATAACCACTGAGATGCTTGAAGAACTAAAATGGCGTTGTAATTTATTACTTCTGTACGACTAACTCTATTCATAATACATTTCGCAAACAATAGCCGCATATACCACTGGAAGTATCGGCAAAATTACACTACTGGCCGTTTAAATTGCTACACCAAGAAGAAAAGCAAATGATAAACGGGTATTCATTGGACGAATATATTATACTAGAACTGACATGTAATTACATATTCATGCAATTTCGGTGCACAGATCCTGAGAAATCGGTACCCAGAACAACCACCTCTGCCCGTAATAACGGCCTTGATACGTCTGGGCATTGAGTCAAACAGAGCTTGGATGGCGTGTACAGGTACAGCTGCCCATGCAGCTTCAACACGATACCACAGTTCATCAAGAGTAGTGAGTAGCGTATTGTAACGAGCCAGTTGCTCAGTCACCATTGAGCAGACGTTTTCATTTCGTGAGAGATCTGGAGAACGTGCTGGCCAGGGCAGCAATCTAACATTTTCTGTATCCAGAACACCCCGTACAGGACCTGCAACTTGCAGTCGTGCATTACCCTTCTGAAATCTGGCGTTTCGCAGGGATCGAATGAAGAGTAGAGCCACGGGTCGTAACACATCTGAAATGTAACGTCCACTGTTCAAAGCGCCGTCAATGCGAACAAGAGGTGACCGAGACGTGTAACCAGTGGCACCCAATACCATCACGCCGGGTGATACGACAGTATGGCGATAACGAATACACGCTTCCAATGTGCGTTCACCGCGATGTCGCCAAACACGGATGCGACCATCATGATGCTATAAACAGAACCTGGATTCATCCGAAAAAATAACGTTTTGCCATTCGTGCACCCAGGTTCGTCTTGGAGTACACCATCGCAGGCGCTCCTGTCTGTGCTGCGGCGTCAAGGGTAACGGCAGCCATGGTCTCCGAGCTGATACTCCATGCTGCTGCGAACGTCGTCGAACTGTTCGTGCAGATGGTTGTTGTCTTGCAAACGTCCCCGTCTGTCGACTCAGGGATCCAGACGTGGCTGCACGATCCGTTACAGCCATGCGGATGAGATGCCTTTCATCTCGACTCCTAATGATACGAGGCCGTTGGGATCCAGCACGGCGTTCCGTATTACGCTCCTGAACCCACCAATTCCATATTCTACTAACAGTCATTGATCTGGACCAACGCGAGTAGCAATGTCGCGATACGACAATACGCAATCGCGATAGGCAACGATACGACCTTTATCAAAGTCGGAAACTTGATGGTACGCATTTCTTCTCCTTACACGAGGCATGACGTCAACGTTTCACCAGGCACCGCTGGTCAACTTCTGCATGTGTATGAGAAATCGGTTGGAAACTTTCGTCATGTCAACACGTTGTAGGTGTAGCCACCGGCGCCAACCTTGTGTGAATGCTCTGAAAAGATAATCATTTGCATATCACAGCATCTTCTTCCTGTCGGTTAAATTTTCGGTCTGTAGCACGTCATCTTCGTCGTGTACCAATTTTAATGGCCAGTAGTGTATATCACCGTAGACATGTAGTTCAGTGGACACGTCTTCATAAACATTTAACTGCGTGAAAATTAAAATGCAGGGCGAAAGTCGTTAGAGATACTGGAGAAATATGTGTATAAATACGTGTGAAATATGTTAAATACATTTGAAAGATATTTGACACCTGCGTACGCGGGCAAAACCACGGGTAAAAAGGTCATCCTAAATCCCTGCAACGATTTCAACCAAATATGGTGCACATATTAGTTATGATATGGAATGAAAAACTGTGGGGTAAGAACTTTCTGTGACGATGCCATGGTTGCATTGGCGCTCGGGGACGCTGTTTTGAACAACTGTTGTAAATGTAGCAGCTTGTGAAACTGGTGCTGGTAAATTGAATTTATGGTTACTGAACTGTAGACTTAGGATTTTCGGCCTCTTTAATATCAAGTTACGTGGGGTTACTAGACCATAAATAGGTAAATTATATGAGGATTTTGTGCGGCATTCAGCGGGAATTCTGCACGTCATGACCAAAAGGTTAATACGTTGGTGTTCTTAGTTCGAGTGCTCCGCGAGGTTAAGGCGGAATTCAAGTAGATTTGCGCTCATACCGTTCGACTTGATCGTTCCGGGACTAGAGTCCCTTAGCTCATACTGATACTTTTATCCTTCTCCATCATCCATCAAAGTTTGTAACATTACCAGTGAATCATTCAGCTGCTGTTGTGGTCATCCGTCCGAAGACTGCTTTGGTGCAGCTCTCCACACTACTCTATCCTATGCAAGCCTCTTCGTCTCAGAACTACTGCAACCTACGTCGTTATGAGTCTGCTTACTGTAATCAGTTCTTACCGTGCCTCTACGGTTCTTACACCTCACGTTTCTCTCTACAATGAAATTGGTGATCCCCCGATGACTTGAAATGCGTCCTGTTACCGATCCCTCTTCTTAGTCAGGTTGTACCACAAATTTCTTGTCTCCCCGGTTCTATTTAGTATATCCTCTTAAGTGACCTATCCAACTAATCTTGAGCACCCTTCTGGAGCACAACACTTCAAAACTTTCTATTATCTTCTATTCTCTTCTTGTCCATTTATCGTCTATGTCTCAGTTCCTTACAAGGCTACATTCCTTAGAAATACCTTCAGAAAGTACTTTCTAATACTTAAGTCTACGTTAGATTTAACAAATTTCTCTTCTTCAGAAACGCTTTTCTTGCCATTGCCAATCTACATTTTATATCCTCTCGACTTTGGCCATCGTCAATTATTTTGCTGCCCAAATAGCAAACCTCATATACTACTTTAAGTGTCTCGTTTGCTAATGTGATTCGGTTAGCATCACACGATTTAATTCGACTACATTCCATTATTCTGGTTTTGCTTTTGTTGATGTTCATCTCACACCCTCCTTTCAAGACACTGTCCATTTCGATCAACTGCTCTTCCATGTCCTTTTATCATTCTGACAGAATTACAGTGTCATCACCAAACCACAATTTTTTTTATTTCTTCTCCTTGGATTTTAACTCATAGTCGAAATTTTTCTTTGGTTCCTTTACTGATCGTTCAATGTTCAAATTGAATAACATCTGGAATAGGATACAACCCTATCTCATTCCTTTCTCAACCACTACCTCCCTTTCATGACCCTCGACTCTTATAACTGCCGTTTTGTTTCTATGCATTATTTCATTTTTCTTGAACTCGGAGGTTATGTCGCATGTCTCAAACATTTTGCACACCAGGTGGAAGAATTTTGTCATGGCTGGATCTCCCAAGGCTGTCAGTAGTTTAGACAGAATGTAGTCTACTACTGAGTTGTTAGCCGGCACGGTAGCTCAGTGTGTTCGGTCAGAGGGATAGCTGCCCTCTGTAATAAAGAAACTGAGTTAACCGATCAATGACGAACTTGAACGGGTGTCTTACGACGTCCGCCCCGAGCAGATGCAACGTACGAAACCGAACAAAATGAGATATATATAAAAAAAAGGTGTTTCGACTTAGGTCTTCTAGTCCTCTGTAAAATTCCTGCCATATTATCGTATCCGGCCCGCTATATATTATTGCTTTCATGTCTCTTGTATAGACCATATATATACTCCTTGAACCTTTCAGCTTTCCCTTCTTACTTACGACTGGTTTCCATCTTTTCTCCAAAGGCTTCTAGATCGTTACATTTGTTCTTCACACATTCTTACTAAGCCATTTTCCATTTCATGTCAACTGCAGTTTTTAGAGGTTTGTATTCTCTTCGCCTGCTTCATTTGATGTATTTTTATGTTTTCTCCTTTCATCAGTTAAATTCAATATCTCCTGTCTGATCCTCTGCTGCCTCGCTATTTCATCTCACAGAGCTAGTCGTTCGTATTCCCGTTGTATTCCTTTCACTTGTTCTAGTCAACCGTTGACTAATGCTCCCTATGAAACTCTCAAAACCTCTCGTCCTTCCTCTTATTCAGGTTCCGTCTCCTTTATTTCTTACCTTTTTGCAATTTCTGCTGTTTTATTCTACAGTTCATAAAGAAATTGCGGTCAGGTCCCGTGTCTGCCCCTGGAAATGTCTTAAAATCCGGTACCGATATCCCTTTCTTACATTATATAATCAATTTGCAACCTTCAGTTGTTTCTGGGTCTCTCACACGTATATAACCATCTTTCATGATTAAAATGTGGTCTGTGCTAAATTCTACCAGGCGGCTTTCTCTTTCATACCTTTCACTCAGTTCATATTCACCTACTATTTTTCCTTATCTTCCTTTTCCTACTATCGAATTACAGTCCTCCATGACTATTAAATTTTCATCTCCCTTAACTATCTGAATAATTTCTTTTGCCGCATCACATATTTCTTCAACCTCTTCATCACGTGTGGAGCTATTTGGCATATCAACCTATACTAATGTGGTAGATGTGGGCTTCATGTCTACCTTGGCTACGATAATGCATTCACTATGCTATTCATAGTAGCTTACCCGCCTTCCTATTTTCTTATTCATTTTTAGACCCTTTCCTGCATTACCCCTACCTGACTTTGTAACTATAAACCTGCATGACCAGAAGCCCTCTTTCTCGTGCCACCGCTCTTCGCTAATTCCTACTGTATCCGAATCCAACCTGTTCATTTCCCTTTTGAAATTTTCGAACTTATGTATTGAATTAAGAGGTCTAACATTCCACTCTCCGATCCGTAGAACGCCAGTTTTGTTTCTCTTGATGACAATATGTTGCTGAGTAGCTCCCGCCTGGAGATCCGAATGGAGGCTATTTTATCTCCGGAATATTTTAGCCAAGAGGACGTCGTCATCAGTTAATCATAGTGGAGATGCACCTCCTCGGGAAAAGTTACGGCTGTAGTTTCTCTTTATTGTCAGCCGTCCGCAGTGCCAGCACAGCAGAGCCGTTTTGGTTAATGTTACTAGGTCACATCAGTGAATCATCCAGACTGTTACCCCTGAAACTACTGAAAAGGCTGCTGCCCGTCCTCAGGAACTACACTTTTGTCTTAGGGCTATCTGTATCGCTGAGGCAAGCAAGCCTTCCCTCCAACGGCAAGGTCCATGGTTCAAGAGAGTGGTATGTGAGGGGGGGGGGGGGGGGGTGAGAGAGAGAGAGAGAATCACCCGGTGTCGCTACAATATTTGAAGAAAAAGTGTTTATTACTTTTCCATTCATCGCAAGCAAAACTAGAAGACCGAGCTGGCCGCAAACCAAAATCAAAAGACGTCAAGAGAAATTAACGTAGCTGAAAGCACTGGAAGCAGTTTAACGAATTCATCTATTCTTTTTTACTTGATTGTTGCTTATTTTCATTTCTATTCTTTCTAACTGGCATTTTTCTTATATACCTATTTTTAATACACATTGAATGGATTATTAACTTTCTTTTTTTAGTCAAGAATATATACTATTATGCAGATAACTTTAAATTTAACGTATGTATTATAACACCCGTTTTAGACACAGAAGAAAGTGGGTTTTCAGAAAGCAACAACTAATTAAAATAAACTATACGCAAGCCGCTTTGTGTTGAATAGCGGTGCGTACTTCTGATATCACAATTATTTCCCTCCTTCTTTAACTTTTTTTATTGACAAATGGTGCGTAGGAAGATCATTCCGCAGGAACTGATATGCCGGATTTTCTCGTAGTGGTATTTTTGGGAGACACATATGGAAGATAGATTTCTCGTCTCGTAAATGAGCATACCCTCTTGTGAATTTCATTGTTAGACCTCCCTGGATGCCGGCCGCGGTGGTCTCGCGGTTCTAGGCGCGCAGTCAGGAACCGCGCGACTGCTACGGTCGGAGGTTCGAATCCTGCCTCGGGCATGGATGTGTGTGATGTCCTTAGGTTAGTTAGGCTTAAGTAGTTCTAAGTTCTAGGGGACTGATGACCAAAGATGTTAAGTCCCATAGTGCTCAGAGTCATTTGAACCATTTGAACCTCTCTGGATGCACAGGACCCCTCTTGTAGTGCCTGCCACTTGAATCAGTAGCTCATCCTCGTTTTTCTGCCGCTCATTCTATCCTAACCCAGCGCTCTTCTCGTCGCTAGATCTTCATGTCTTTTATTATGGCAACCTAGAGAGGTTCCCAGACGGACGATCTACACTCAATTATCGGTCAACAAATGTTTTGTTAGCCACTTCTTTTATGAGTGAATCTCCTTTATCTATAATTAGTTTTCAGTGATCATTCCCCTTTAGCCCAATGAGCCCGGTTACCACGAGGTAAACTGCAGCTGTTATTATTTCTAGAGATTTATTGGCAACACTGAAATCAGACAGTAATCTATCACTTCGCCTTTTGATGTGCAGTATGCTACCTTTACTGACGTTCACGGGTAACTGTCAGTCTCTGCACAGCGAAAATTGGCGCAGAACTTTCTTTGCATTCGTCTATTTTGTCCTGTTAAGAACGACGTATTTAGCTCTATCTGCAAGGTAGACCGCAATCCAATCAAACGAAGCTGCACTGAAAAGTAATGGCTCCGATTTTTTATTTGAAAACTCTTAAAGTTTTTCAAAAATAAAATCAACGTTATTATCATTCTAAATGTTTATTCTTCATTTCTACGTAATCCTTTCTCAACATAATATACTGATACAGCCATTGTACCACATTTTACTTTTTTGACGGAGCCACATCGCAACCTCCGCTTGCGCCGCTTCGTCACTGTCAAAGCGAAGTCCTCGAAGTTGTTCTTTAAGTTCTGGAAACAGATGAAAATCGGAAGGGGCCAAGTCGGGACTTTATAGAGGATGATCGATAACAGTGAAGCCAAGGCATCGGGTTCTTGCAGGCGTCGCAGCGCTCGTGTGTGGTCTGGGGTTGTTACGCTGAAGGAGGGGGGGGGGGAGGAGAGGGGGGGCTCCACTCGTGGACCAAGTCTTCGAATTCGTGCTTTCAGCTGTCTCAGCGTCTCGCAGTACACTGCCGAGTTTATGGTGGCGCATTTAGGTGTGAATTCCGAATGCACCACACCCTGAACGTCACAGAAAAATGATCATGATTGTGCCCGCTGATGATGTGGTCTTGATCTAGTTTGGTGTCAGTGATCCTTTTTAGCGGAACTCCATTCATGGTCTCTCGTTTTCTGGGTCAAATTGGTGAAGCGTCCGTTCATCACCTGTCACAATGTTGTTCAGGAAACCATCAACCTCAGACTCAGAGTGCAGAAGAGATTGTTCACAGACGTCCAGTCTACTCTGTTTCGTGTCAGGAGTGACTCTCAGTGCACGCAGTTTTCTGTACCGCAGATCTGCAACGGTGGCGTGATATGCCGCCACTACGTGAGATCTGTGGCTGCCTTATTCGACAATTTTGTCTGACTAGTCCGTCAACCCGGCTCCAATGAGTCTCGTCGGTTTGCCGTATGCGTCCATCCACTCAGAGTTACGCCACAAACGTTGAGGTTAACACCATCATTTCTTTTATTATGAAGACTGGTTCATATGGCTCTGAGCACTATACGCCTTAACTTCTGAGATCATTAGTCGCCTAGAACTTAGAACTAATTAAACCTAACTAACCTAAGGACATCACACACAACCATGCCCGAGACAGGATTCGAACCTGCGACCGTAGCGATCGCGCGGTTCCAGACTGAAGCGCCTAGAACCGCTCGGCCACAACGGCCGGCCCTTGTGGCCGGTATTGGAGCGCAGACTCCTGAGCAGATTCCCGCCTCCCTCGTCACTACAGGAGTTAGAAGAGGTTCTGATGGAAGAGTGGCGTAATATTCCAATGGAGACTATACAATCATTAGATGCCAGTATTCCAAGAAGAATTTCAGCTGTGTTACGGGCAAATGGGGGTCCAACCCCTTATTAATAAACGATTCCCAAGTAAGTACAGGTGTTCACATTATTTTGCCTATCCCCTGAAGATGGAGAGACTATTGCTTGAAAGGAGGTAAGCCATATTCTGTGATATCTGTGAAATCAGTGATAATAACCTTTTCCAGACGGCAGTCCACTATTTAGCAGTTTTAGTAGATCTTCTGTTCCGCGATCACTTATCTCAGTATCACAGTCATGCCTTACATTTTATAGCTACGAAAAGCTATGCGCTATTACTTTGACGTATCTACAAGCTGTTATCCAAACTTGCTATAAATTTCGTAATATCTTTGGGAACCTTTCAAGTAGTATATAATAAGCCAGTGTTTCAATCCTCGTTGTCATACAATGACACCACCCCAAAAGTCTTTTTATATCATTTTTCTTAATATACCTAATTATGCTCTCCCTAAACTTGTGCACCGTATCTTTGTGCCTTTTATCAGAAAGTATTGTTTCTCAGATTGGAGAAATATATAGAAAACTCTTAGAGGTAAGGGCATAAGTTCATATAAACTGAATTAGGTTGAGTCAATTAAAGAGATTTCTTAAACATAACCAAGATTATTATTTATTTCATCTACTCCATGTATTCTTGAGAATACGCATCGATAAGCCACAGAGCAAGTGATGGTTAGTATCGTACACTTTAAGTTGCTCTGAATCATGCTAAGGCGTGATCTGGACTGGATTAATAATGTATTGTACAAGGAAGCCATTTTGTGTCTAAACTGCAGCACTTACCACTAAACTGGTTTATTGCAATGAAAGAGGCTACATGTTTCATAACTGTGTCTGTTGTGCGCAATTAGTCGGTGAAAAATTTCTCAATGCGAGCTACTCGATTTTCTAAAACTT
This sequence comes from Schistocerca gregaria, assembly GCF_023897955.1. NCBI lineage: Eukaryota > Metazoa > Arthropoda > Insecta > Orthoptera > Acrididae > Schistocerca > Schistocerca gregaria. Next base: position 543,524,693 of record NC_064925.1, read on the forward strand.
CATTGTCAGCAGTTATTGCTGTCATTTGTTTTCAAATTGCAAGTCGTTGTAACTCTTAAAAGCAGTCTTTCTCTGTTGTATGTTCTTGACACACTTTTTACAACAGTACTTCTGATAAACAAATTGTGCAATATCCTTGAGCTAGACAAGGAACGGAGTCGATCAGAGAATAACATAACAGCTACTAAACCGAATCCAACGACGCTAGCTGATGCTATCTTAGGCTATCTGACGCGCTTGTAGACAAAATAACAATATAAATTAAGAGTCGAGCTTCCAGTACCTTTTAGGACATGATGTAGTCCAAATTAGTACTAACATGACCGTCTTAACTGCAATTATTATTCAGATTTAATGTATGCATTGTTACCTGGAAAGTATTATTTACGTGAAGATTTGTAAGCCTAATTGTATTGACAACTGCAAATTCTGGCAATATGTAAAATAGCACTTCGTGTAATTTGTATATGATGGCTTTAAGTATCGATTATGAAATAAGAAAAATTTAAATTGATAACCGAACTTTTATTTACATGAAAACTGAAGCATAGTGATAGTATCTTTACTGTAAGTTGGGCTTTTGATCATTTGACAGTTGTGATTACTAATTTTCGTGGTTCAAGATCGATATTGTGAAATGGATAAAAGTATATAATCAGAAAAATAATCTTTCGGTAATCTGATTTGTCCAGAAATATCCTCAGATATGGAATATAATGTAAGTATGAATATTAACCCAAGTCAGGCCAAAATTGATACGGAATCCATCATTTCAGTTGACGTAGGAAAGTACCGAGCAGGGAAGGTTCATTACACACTTTTGTTGTAAATTGAGAAATAACCGTGAAGCCACCAAGTCTCGTAGCATAAACAAACATGCAGAAATATCTCTGTCAAAAAAAAAGTCAGATTTCAGTCAACCATTGCCTGATACTACTTGCGTTCGCTGCACAAATTTATTCCCATTCACTAAAGCAGAGATTTTTAAATCTTCTCGGAGTAGGGGAACATGTACCGCACAAATGAGCTTTCGAATTTTACGAACATCCAATTTTATTTTCATTCCAGTTTAGGTGCGTAGCCCCGGAAAAAGCAACTGCTGCTCCGCATCAGGAGGATTTTCAATAAAAAGCTTTTGCTGCACAGCAGTAGGCGATAAATATTGTAAAACTGCGCTGGAAGCAAAATAAAAACACTAACTCCTAACTGTTCATCTTGCGCTGTATTTCCGCAGAGTGGGCACCAGAAGTCTGCAGTGAACTGTAACTAATGCCTGGTCACAAGCTGAACAAAATTGGATAAAAGAATGTGTGTAACAAAACTTCGTTGCCACTTATACATTAGAAAGATTTTTCACGTACTGTAATTAAGAAGACATAGTGCGGCAGATTTCAAAGTGCAAAGATGCAGCTTCTGCCAACGAAAAAAGGCTGACCCAGCAAAATTTCTGAGTTTGTTTATGGATGTGTTCTGACAATTTTGGTACCAAGAACGAACCTGTATCCTGTGTCTCGCAGCAGATGAACCATATTTTGTCCGATTTGTTACGCCAGTTTGTCTTTGTTTTGCGCGGACGATATCTGCACACCAGTGTAAATGTCTATGGTAGACGCTCTATATTTTGTTTGAAACAAAGTTATTCCATTCATAAATGAAACCTGTTGTTTGTGATAATAGTGGACAAGTTACTCTTCTCCTTTAAGCTCACATACAACACTGCTCGGTTATATGTCGGTTTTGTTTTCCCAGCAGTGTTATTTGTACGGTAACAGTGACACAAAGCGGTAGGGATAGGTTTACTGATGAATAATCAACAAAAATACCCGTCTGCGTCGGTTCACTGAATGCAGTGGAAAAGCGACGGGATGCTGAATTATTCACGCAGCGGCGCCCACCGAGTCATATTACATTTGGCTCTGTACTTAAATGTCTGTGAGAAACCGGATCCTTCCGTGTTATAATTACTTAATATTAGGCTTTTTTCAATGTTGTGAAGGTTTCCGCTCAGGAAAAATGGTAACTGGGCTAAAAACCGAAAAATTGTAATTACATGATTATCCTGTAATAACCAACCCAACAGCGCTTATACAAAAACACTCGGTGGAAACATACGAAATTTTATCTGCGGAGTTCTGGTACACTCTGCTAAGTACACTACTGGAAATTAAAATTCCTACACCAAGAAGAAATTCAGATGATAAACGGGTATTCATTGGACAAATATATTATACTAGAACTGACATGTGATTACATTTTCACGCAATTTAGGTGCATAGATCCTGAGAAATCAGTACCCAGAACAACCACCTCTGGCAGTAATAACGGCCTTGATACGCCATGGTATTGAGTCAAACAGAGCTTGGATGGCGTGTACACGTACAGCTGCCCATGCAGCGTCAACATGATACCCCGGTTCATCAAGAGTAGTGACTGGCGTATTGTGACGAGCCAGTTGCTCGGCCACCATATGCGAGACGTTTTCAATCGGTGAGAGATCTGGAGAATGTGTTGGCCAGGGCAGCAGTCGAACATTTTCTGTATCCAGAAAGGCCCGTACAGGACCTGCAACATGCGGTCGTGCATTATCCTGCTGAAATGTACTGTTTCGCAGGGATCGAATGAAGGGTAGAACCACGGGTCGTAACACATCTGAAATGTAACGTCCACTGTTCAAAGTGCCGTCAATGCGAACAAGAGGTGACCGAGACGTGTAACCAATGAAACCCCATACCATCACGCCTGGTGATACGCCAGTATGGCGATTAAGAAATACACGCTTCGAATGTGCGTTCACCGCGATGTCGCCAAAAACTGATGCGACGATCATGATGCTGTAAACAGAACCTGGATTCATCCCAGGTTCGTCGTTGAGTACACCATAGCGGGCGCTCCTGTCTGTGATGTGTCAAGGGCAACCGCAGGCATGGTCTCCGAGCTGATAGTCCATGCTGCTGCAAACGTCGTCGAACTGTTCGTGCAGACTGTTGTTGTCTTGCCCCGTCTGTTGACTCAGGGATCGATATGTGGGTGCACGATCCGTTACAGCCATGCGGAAATGATGCCTGTAATCTCGACTGCTAGTGATACGAGGCCGTTGGGATGCAGCACGGCGTTCCGTATTACCCTCTTGAACTCCCGATTCCATATTCTGCTAACAGTCATTGGATATCGACCAACGCGAGCAGCAATGTCGCGATACGATAAACCGCAGTCGCGATTGGCTGCAATCCGACCTTTATCAAAGTCGGAAACGTGATGATACGCATTTCTCCTCCTTATACGAGGCATCACAACAACGTTCCATCAGGCAACGCCAGTGAACTGCTTTTTGTGTATGAGAAATCGGCTGTAAACTTTCCTCATGTCAGGACGTTGTAGGTGTCGCCATCGGCGTCAACCTTGTGTGAATGCTCTGAAAAGCTAATCATTTGCATATCACAGCATCTTCTTCCTGTCGGTTAAATTTCGCGTCTGTAGCACGTCATCTTCGTGGTGTAGCAATTTTAATGGCTAGCAGTGTAATTTTATGTTTATCTAGTAACAGAACTTTCGATATTGGTGAATAATACAGGGTGCCTGACACGTGATAGTTAGCTGTATGTGCGACCTGACAGTAGCCGCATAAGCAGCAGGCATTCCGCGTAACTGCGTAATGCTGTGGCGGCTGGCGTATCGCTTCGCCTCGCCTCCGCCCTGTACAAAGTGGGCGGGGGGCTGCGACACTTATGGAGGATGTTAAAATATAAAGTGTGAGTACGCCATCCCCTGTAACCTCACTACCATTGAAACGTCCCCCTTAGAAAAATTGTACAAGACTGTGCTTAAACTGACACACAATATTTTTTAGCGCATCGCAATCTGACTTTAAAAACCCCTACCCCCCCAAAAAAAAAAAAAAAAAAAAAAAAAAAAAAAAAAAAAGGGGGCCCTGACTAACATTAACCTATACCTTTCACAAATCGCTTACCTCACCAAAAATCTCCGTTACTCGAACTACTGCAATACAGCGTGCGCCACTACTGCCTGCTAATAAAAGATTCAAACTTCCGAAGGCACTACCTACTGATAGACATAGTTAGCAAGTGAAAGATTTTGATAGATAACAAAAAATGTATTTACCTTAATAGTGTTCAAAAGTCATAATATATATAGCAGTTCATGACATCAAGTCTTACAAGTTTCAAAACTCCGCCATTTCTCTCCCCATATCCACCACTGCTGGCGGCTCACCTCCAACTACGCAACGCTACGCGCTGTTCACTCACATCCAACTGCCCAACACTACAATGGCAGACAACAATGCAAACTAGTCGCACACAGCACAGCCATTAATTTTAATACAGAGCGCTACGTGGCGTTACCAAAAAAAATCTATACAACCTACTTACACCATTTCAAGGGCAAAATCTGTGAGAAGGAGCTGTGGAACATTGCCTTAGCTGCCGGTAGCTCGTGACGGTGGCGTGTTGTCATTTGGGCACGGCAATAACGATGCTGATTAAATGCGTGAAGGGTTAGGCTTGCTCAGTGTAACGCTCTAGCGGAGCGGTAATGCACAAGACAGGCAAGGAGGTTTTTCTCCGTCGTCCGAACTTCTGGGATGTTGACGAGTGAGTGAGCAGAAGAGGCGCGCTGACATAATAAATGCGCTGATATGTGGAACAAACAGCTGTCGACTTTGTAGCAGAATCATTCACAGGCCAGCCGTCTACCATGACAAAGGAGCTACGCCAGAGGGGGAACTGACATGGAACCGACAGCAGTAGCTACAGGTGCACGTCTCTTTGCGATACCAATTACACTCCTGGAAATGGAAAAAAGAACACATTGACACCGGTGTGTCAGACCCACCATACTTGCTCCGGACACTGCGAGAGGGCTGTACAACAATGATCACACGCACGGCACAGCGGACACACCAGGAACCGCGGTGTTGGCCGTCGAATGGCGCTAGCTGCGCAGCATTTGTGCACCGCCGCCGTCAGTGTCAGCCAGTTGGCCGTGGCATACGGAGCTCCATCGCAGTCTTTAACACTGTTAGCATGCCGCGACAGCGTGGACGTGAACCGTATGTGCAGCTGACGGACTTTGAACGAGGGCGTATAGTGGGCATGCGGGAGGCCGGGTGGACGTACCGCCGAATTGCTCAACACGTGGGGCGTGAGGTCTCCACAGTACATCGATGTTGTCGCCAGTGGTCAGCGGAAGGTGCACGTGCCCGTCGACCTGGGACCGGACTGCAGCGACGCACGGATGCACGCCAAGACCGTAGGATCCTACGCAGTGCCGTAGGGGACCGCATCGCCACTTCCCAGCAAATTAGGGACACTGTTGCTCCTGGGGTATCGGCGAGGACCATTCGCAACCGTCTCCATGAAGCTGGGCTACGGTCCCGCACACCGTTAGGCCGTCTTCCTCTCACGCCCCAACATCGTGCAGCCCGCCTCCAGTGGTGTCGCGACAGGCGTGAATGGAGGGACGAATGGAGACGTGTCGTCTTCAGCGATGAGAGTCGCTTCTGCCTTGGTGCCAATGATGGTCGTATGCGTGTTTGGCGCCGTGCAGGTGAGCGCCACATTCAGGACTGCATACGACCGAGGGACACAGGGCCAACACCCGGCATCATGGTGTGGGGAGCGATCTCCTACACTGGCCGTACACCTCTGGTGATCGTCGAGGGGACACTGAATAGTGCACGGTACATCCAAACCGTCATCGAACCCATCGTTCTACCATTCCTAGACCGGCAAGGGAACTTGCTGTTCCAACAGGACAATGCACGTCCGCATGTATCCCGTGCCACCCAACGTGCTCTAGAAGGTGTAAGTCAACTACCCTGGCCAGCAAGATCTCCGGATCTGTCCCCCATTGAGCATGTTTGGGACTGGATGAAGCGTCGTCTCACGCGGTCTGCACGTCCAGCACGAACGCTGGTCCAACTGAGGCGCCAGGTGGAAATGGCATGGCAAGCCGTTCCACAGGACTACATCCAGCATCTCTACGATCGTCTCCATGGGAGAATAGCAGCCTGCATTGCTGCGAAAGGTGGATATACACTGTACTAGTGCCGACATTGTGCATGCTCTGTTGCCATTGTCTATGTGCCTGTGGTTCTGTCAGTGCGATCATGTGATGTATCTGACCCCAGGAATGTGTCAATAAAGTTTCCCCTTCCTGGGACAATGAATTCACGGTGTTTTTATTTCAATTTCCAGGAGTGTACCTGCCCTAAGTCAGCTCTCCAGACTTCGTCCCACGGTGCTGTATAGTTGGGAAAAAACAGTCGATTAAAAGAGATATCGGTATTCTGGTTCTGAATAACAGATGTTTTTCATTATTTCTGTGGTCTCATCAATAACCGGGTAAAAACAGACATATTATTTTGCCATAGCAACAGTGCTACAATTTTAGGTTTTAAATAAAACATTTTGTACAGTAAGTGATGTTTATTGGCAAAATTTCCATTGCTTTCAAATATTTGGCTATTAAAGAAAATGAGAAAAGCATCAGCGCTAATTTTAATAACACCGACAGAAGCCAGCAGGAAACATGAGCCATAATAATCGGTACAGCAATGTTGAGACAATAGTGTATCTACCTGATGCTGTGTGGCGTGCGTATTAGACGATGCGCGTGCACGTTTAGTATGATAAAAAATAAATTAAATATTGATATATTTCAATTTTTTCAATTTTAAGCTGATACTTATACAGATGCTCCATTTCATACTAGACTGTCGTGTTCCGAGTTTGGCACAGCTTTGCCACGGGAAACACGAAAAAGGCCGTTGTCAGAAGGAGGCTAGTTTTTGATTACACAAAGTCTTCCATTATTTGGAAAAACAAACAATCTGGATTGCTTTACGTAATCAGTATGAATTTTATAATTACCTAAGGGACCTTTAGCAATGACCAATAAAGATTGTATTTGCTAATGAAATCATTACTAAATGGAGCGGCTATGAGTTGTATAGAAAATAAGGAACAACCTTCTGTCTACGAGCAGGATGCCGCAGTATTCTCTGCTGTAGTAAAGGCTGTTTGGCATTTATAAAAATAATATGACATGGAGGTAAAAAAGGGAAAGAATAGAATAAGAATTCTGGTAAACACTAAATATATTCAAATAATTCTCACAAGCAATTAGGGCTTATTCATAAACAGTATAACTTACATAAGTAATTTTCTGAATATGTTGGTGCGATCAGATTTCAGCCTGTCCTGTGATCGCCTCTTGGTTCACGTCTATATCACAAATTACACTCATTATCTTTCTCTTTCTTTCGATGCAATTCTTTCACTGTTTAACACTTTTACAACAATAACTTACCGATTTACAGTATCGAACATAAATTACTTGAATCTTAACAATTAATATCTGTTGTCTGCATGCTGGCAAGACCGCTCGTTTTTATGGCTCACAATCGACCATTTTTACCCTTTCATATTACAAGAAGAAGTGCGATATAATCTGAAGATCTACAAAAGTTTCTACGGTCACATTTTTTATTCAGATCGCAGCGGAACGCTCAGTTCAGCTTCTGTTAAAATGTTTCTCTGATTTGGTGGTCGCTGTATTAGCGTTTGTGATACATGCATATCTGTACCGTTACGAAAATTATATACACCATGTTTCTTTCAAAGAGTAGGTCTCATCTTATAATTACAACGTCTAGTGTGAGAGATGTTCATACATCTAGCCTGTCATTGCTGATACACTAAGGTTTTAAACATTATGTGGCATGGCTTGTCACGCGGTACGTGTGTACGTACAGTGTGCAAGACTTCCCCAACCTTGTTTGTAAGATAATTGCTCGCTGTATTCATCGGACATGAGTTGTATTGGAGAATGGCACCATCCGCAGTTTGGAAGTGTTTCACGAGGTACGGTTAGCAATCAAGTATAATGTTAGAGTTGCTTTAAAAGAACAGAAAAGGTGGGAGGCACTACAAACTTGCTACATCATACATAATGGTTCGGTGAACACTCTGAGCCGTCCGGAGTGGCCGTGCGGTTATAGGCGCTACAGTCTGGAGCCGAGCGACCGCTACGGTCGCAGGTTCGAATCCTGCCTCGGGCATGGATGTGTGTGATGTCCTTACGTTAGTTAGTTTAAAGTAGTTCTAGGGGACTGATGACCTCAGAAGTTAAATCGCATAGTGCTCAGAACCACTTGAACACTCTGACAGTCACTTATGTGTAAATAGCAGATACTGCTGTAGAACAAGAAAACATCCACAGTGTTCAGAGAAGCTAAATCTCATTTAAATTGCTGTAAGTTCACGCAAGCGATGGTGCCTGAAATTAATCAACTTGTGACTTTTTGCCGTCGTCCTCGCCGCACGTGTCTCCTATACCGTCGCCATCTATGCCGCAAACAGTGAGACCGATTTCTGCCACAGCCTCAAACCCACGTCCATCGTAATTCCATACCCCTTCATCTTGAATTTTTCAGTCATTTTTCAGACTTATAACCAACAGCAAAGAAAAACCCGAATATCGCTTATTTCAGAAACTGGCTGCTTTTAACGATTTTAACTACCGGGTTAAACTGCCGAAAAAAAAGAAACAGTGTAACTGAATACCTGTTGTTTCAGCGACAGCCGCCATCGCTGCAGCGCATCGGGCCTCGCTGTGTTACTCCAGAAGCAGCGCGACTTCCGCACAGTGGCAGAAGCTCGCACCACAGGCCCAGTATTCGCCTTGTGACAATGTTCTGTGCGCGCTTCCTAGCTGCAGGCTTCGGCCGCTCATGTACGGTCCTTCATCGTGCAACTAGCTACCTCTGCAGGATTCGTTTCCGTCTCCACACGCCGGCGTCGCCGGTGCTGCGTCTCACGCATCAGAGGCGCGTCCAGGGACTGAGTGAAGGGGGCCAGCAAAGCACCCGCTGCAGCCAGCTCGCTGGTTTCCTGGCGGTTATCAGCCCTCTCACCACAGGGCAGTCGCCTCACAGTATCAACGTGGTACTGATGTACAAGTCGAAAATAAATTATTGATTTGAGAGCCACATTTCTCTGGGCGTCTTTGGACCGCCACCCAGTCTCAATCCTCATCATCTCAACGTAACCATGCCCCAACCCAAAGGGCTCTGCGTACCCCACACACTCATGGGTTTAGAAGTCTGTATTCGGCTTGTCATTACAAGCATCACAAATTCGACGAGCTTTTGCAACGTATTCAGATGGTGTGAGGCAGTCCTCGAAGCAGAGGGAATCTGCTGCCACTAGAGGTAAGCTTAATTTACTCGCATTGTCTTTCAGTCTACAGGGGGGTCCACTGATCGTGACCGGGACAAATATCTCAAGAAATAAGCGTCAAACGAAAAAACTACAAAGAACGAAACTTGTCTAGCTTGAAGGGGGATACCAGGTGGCGCTATGATTGGCCAGCAAGATGGCGCTGCCATAGGTCAAACGCATATCAACTGGTTTTTTTTTAAATAGGAACCCCCATTTTTATTACATATTCGTGTAGTACGTAAAAAAATATGAATGTTTTAGTTGGACCACATTTTTGGCTTTGTGATAGATGGCGCTGTAGTACTCACAAACATATCGCTCACAACTTTAGACAAACAGTTGGTAACAGGTAGGTTTTTTAAATTAAAATACAGAACGTAGGTACGTTTGAACATTTTATTCCGGTTGTTCCAATGTGATACTTGTATCTTTGTGGACTTATCATTTCTGATAACGCATGCTGTTACAGCTTGATTACCTGTAAATACCTCATTAATGCAATAAATGCTCAAAATGATGTCCGTCAACCTCAGTGCCTTTGGCAATACGTGTAACGAGATTCCTCTTAACATCCAGTAGTTCGCCTTCCGTAATGTTCGCACATGGATTGACAACGCGCTGCCGCATGTTGTAAGGCGTTGTCGCTGGATCGCGATAGCAAATACCGGTCAACTTTTGCCACAGAAAGAAATCCGGGGGCGTCAGATCCGGTAAACGTGCGGACCATGGCATGGTGCTTCGACGACCAATCCACAAGTCATGAAATATGCTATTCAATACCGCTTCAACCGCACGCAAGCTATCTGCCGGAAATCCATCATGTTGGAAGTACATCGCCATTCTGTCATGCAGTGAAACATCTTGTACTAACATCGGTAGAACATTACGTAGGAAATCAGGATACACTGCACCATTTACATTGCCATCGATAAAATAGGGGCCAACTATCTTTCCTTCCATAATGCCGCACCATAAATTAACCCGCCAACGTTGCTGATATTCCACTTGTCACAGCCATCGTGGATTTCACGTTGCCAGATAGTGTACATTATGCCGGTTTACGCTACCGCTGTTGGTGAATGACACTTCCTCGCTAAATAGAACGCGTGCAAAAAATCTGTCATCGTCCGGTAATTTCTCTTGGGCCCAGTAGCAGAACTGTACGCGACGTTCAAAGTAGTCGCCATCCAATTCCTGGTGCATAGAAATATGGTACGGGTGCAAACGATGTTGATGTAGTATTCTCAACACCGACGTTTTTGAGATTCCCGATTTTCGCGCAATTTGTCTGCTACTGATGTGCGGATTAGCCGCGACAGCAGCTAAAACACCTACTTGGGCATCATTATCTGTTGCAGGTCGTGGTTGGCGTTTCACATGTGGCTGAACACTTCCTGTTTCCTTAAATAATGTAACTATACGGCGAACGGTCCGCACACTTGGATGATGTCGTCCAGGATACCAAGCAGCATACATAGCACACGCCCGTTGGGCATTTTGATCACAATAGCCATACATCAACAGGATATCGACCTTTTCCACAATTGGTAAACGGTCCATTTTAACACGCGTAATGTATCACGAAGCAAATACCGTCCGCACTGGCGGAATGTTACGTGATACCACGTGTACTTATACGTTTGTGACTATTACAGCGCCATCGATGACAAAGCGAAAAAAGTGGTCCAAGTAAAACATTCATATTTCTTTATGTACTACACGGATATGTGATAAAAATGGGTGTTCCTATTTAAAAAAACGCAGTTGATATCCGTTTTACCTGTGGCAGCAATATCTAGCGGACCAACCATAGCGCCATCTGGTTTCCCCCTTCAAGCTAGACGAGTTTCGTTCTCTTTAGTTTTATCGTTTGATGCTTATTTCGTGAGATATTTGGCCCGGTCACTATCAATGGACCACCCTGTATACCTCGACTCAGGAAAGGTAGAACGAGTCGTCATGCGGCAGTTGGCCTGGACTGTGGTGGCCGGTGCACGCCGAGTGGGTTCGTGCTCGCACTGTGTGTGGAACACTCCAACAAGTTGCACCAGAAGAAATGTTGAGCGTATCTGCTTTTTCGACTCTATATTGCACCAGTCTAAACATGGCTGATCTAGCTGTGGTATCACGTATCGATACCACTCCATGGTGTATCGAGGCTGGCAACGGAATGGCAAGTTTCCAACTGACACCTATCCGTGTGGGATCCGGCAGACCCAATGTAACGGGCCAGCTGAGAAACGCCTGCAGCGGTTCTGGGCTGCGAGCGCCCTCTGTTGATTCAATACAGGACGGCCGGCGCAAACCTGTCAACCCATTCGTACTTGAGGCCACTTCGCTGTGGAACGCTGTGCAAAGCGGTCTAGACGCAACTCCAGCTCCATCACGGTTGCTGTTACAATAGCTGAAATCTGTTTCTTTCTACATTATTTGTAGTGAGCCTTCATATGCTTTGAGAAATACAAGTTACGTAACTCTTCTCCTACGATGCCAGTTGCCGCACCACACTGTGGCCCACCTCCCCTTACCATTATGTACGAAATCTATAAAGCACCAGTTAAGTCTTCAGACACTCTTTCTTCCTTGATCAGTTCCCTTGCTCTCTGCTAACGCTCTGACGTTCGATATCTCTGCTACATTTTCCTTCATTAGTCTTACCCTGCAGTAGGTACTTTAAAATACAAACATCAAAAAAAGTTTTTCATCACCTCGGTCCCGAGAGTTCCGGAACCTCTACAGAACACTGGAATAGAGATACACATAAACAGCATTTCCGCCCTTTTTATTCCTGATGAAGACCACACATTTCATGTTGTACCACCATACAGCAAGACCTTCAGACATGCTTGTCGAGACTGCTATACGCACTAGTACCTCTAACACCCAATAGCACGTTCTCTTGCTCTGGTGCATGCCTGTATTCGTCGTGGCATACTGTCCACAAGTTCAGGTCCAGATTGCCTACTCCTCAACGGTGATTCGGCGTAGATCGCTCAGAGTGGTTGGTGGGTCACGTCCTCCATAAACAGCTCTTTTCAATCTATCCCAGGCATGTTCGATAGGGTTCATGTCTGTAGAACATGCTGACCACTCTACTCGAAGGACGGATCCTCAAAATTACAGACCAATATCCTTAACATCGGTTTGTTGCAGGATTCTCGAACACATTCTCAGTTCGAATATAATGAATTGCCCTGAGACAGAGAAGCTGCTGTCCATGCATCAGCACGGCTTTAGAAAGCATCGCTCCTGCGAAACCCAACTCGCCCTTTTTTCACATGATATCTTGCGAACCATGGATGAAGGGTAGCAGACTGGTGCCATATTCCTTGACTTCCGGAAAGCGTTTGACTCGGTGCCCCACTGAAGAATCCTAACTAAGGTACGAGCATATGGGATTGGTTCCCAAGTATGTGAGTGGCTCGAAGATTTCTTAAGTAATAGAACTCAGTACGTTGTCCTCGATGGTGAATATTCATCGGAGGTGAGGGTATCATCTGGAGTGCCCCAGTGAAGTGTGGTAGGTTCGCTGTTGTTTTCTGTCTATATAAATGATCTTTTGGATAGGGTGGATAGCAATGTGCGTCTGTTTGCTGATAATGCAGTGGTGTACGGGAAGGTGTCGACGTTGAGTGAATGTAGGAGGATACAAGATGACTTGAACAGGATTTGTGATTGTTGTAAAGAATAGCAACTAACTCCAAATATAGATAAACGTAAATTAGTGCAGATGAATAGGAAAAAGAATCTCGTAATGTTTGAATACTCCATTAGTAGTGCAGAGCTAGACACAGTCACGCCGATTAAATATTTGGGCGTAACACTGCAGAGCGATATGAAGTGGGACAAGCATGTAATGACAGTTGTGGGCAAGGCGGACAGTCGTCTTCGGTTCATTGGTAGATTTTTGGGAAGATGTGGTTCATATGTAAAGGAGACCGCTTATAAAACACTAATTAGATCTATTCTTGAGTACTGCTCGAGCGTTTGGGATCCTATCAGGTCGGATTGAGGGCGAACATAGAAGACATTTAGAGGCGGGCTGCTAGATTTGTTACTGGTAGGTTTGATCTTCACTCGAGTGTTACGGAAATGCTTCAGGAACTCGGGTGGGAGTCTCTAGAGGAAAGGAGGCGCTCTTTTCGTCAATCGCTACTGAGGAAATTCAGAGAATCAGCATTTGAGGCTGTGGCCAACTAACATTTCGCAGAAAGACCACAAAGATCAGATAAGTGAGATTAGGGCTCGTAGAGAGGCATATAGGCGGTCGTTTTTCCCTCGTTCTGTTTGGGAGTGGAACAGGGAGAGACGCTAGTTGTGGTACGAGGTACCATCCGCCACGCACTGTATGGTGGATGAGGAGTATGTATGTGGAAGTAGATGTATATGTAGATGTAGTCGAGCGTTGTCGTTATCCTTAAGGAAGTCATTCAAAAGATGCTCACGATGGGGGCTCGAATTGTCGTCCATGAAGTCGGATGCCTCGCCAATATGCTGCCGATATGGTTGCACCATAGGTCGGAGGATGGCATTCACGTATCGTACAGGCGTTACGGAGCCTTCCATGACCACCAGCGTCGTACGTGGGCCCCATATAATGCCACCCTAAAACAGCAAGGAACCTCCACCTTGATGCAATCGCTGGACAGTGTGTCGAAGGCGGTCAGCCTGACCGGGTTGCCTGCAAACACGTCTCTGACTATTCTCTGGTTTTAGGCATATGCGACACTCATCGGTGAAAAGTACGTGCTACGAGTCCTGAGCGGTCTATTCGGTATGTTGTTCGGCCCATCTGTACCGCGCTGCATAGTATCGTGGTTACAAAGATGGACCTCGCCATGGGCGTCCGGAGTGAAGTTGCGCATCATGCAGCCTATTGCGCATAGTTTGAGTCGTAGCACGATGAACTGTGGCTGTACGAAAAGCATTATTCAACATAGTTGCGTTGCTGTCATGGTTCCTTAGAGCCGTAATCCGCAGGTAGTGGTTATCCACTGCAGTAGTAGCCCTTGGGCGGCCGGAGCGAGACATGTCATCCACAGTTCCTGTCTCTTTGTATCTCCTCCATGTCCGAACAACATCGCTGTTTTGGTTCACTCCGAGACGCCTGGACACTTCCCTTGTTGAGAGCCCTTTCTGGCACAAAGTAACACTGCGGACGCGATCGAACCGCGGTATTGACCGTCTAGGCATGGATGAACTACAGACAATACGGGCCGTGTACCTCCTTTCTGGTGGAATGATTGGAACTGATCGACTGTCACACCGCCTCCGTCTAATAGTCGCTGCTCATGCATGGTTGTTTACATCTTTGGGGGGGGGGGGGGGGGGGGTTTAGTGATATCTCTGAACAGTGAAAGGGACTTTGTCTGTGATACAATATCCACAGTCAACGTCTATCGTCAGGAGTTCTGGGAACCGGGGTGATCCAAACCTTTTTTTGGTGCGTGTTCCTATTTCCAGACTTCCAAAGCCAGAACGTTCTGTCAAACACCCGACAACATAAACGATTTATCTGATGCTGATCTTCCATAGCTGTTTTCTCTGTCATTTTCCCTGTTTCCACTTCGTCGCACACTTTGTTCTCTTGTACCTAGAGTTGTTCCACGATTAACATGTTTGTCAATTTCTTGTGTCTACATTTACTGCTATCCACTTTTCCATTTCATACTGGGCTACGTTCCAAATAATTAACACAAGAAATGTACACTGATACGGCCCTATTTCCTTTCCATAAATCGGAATTAGTTCAGAACTTCGACATTCTCTTTCGTGCTGCGTCTCATTACCTTTGCGCTTCTCTTATTTGTCGTCGGAACACACGTAAGCTGCTCACTAAGTCCCTTCCGTACAGCAACCGCCCTAACCGCTCCTTACCGCTGGCAGACTCGCGATTTCAGTCCAAAGCTTTGTTTTGCGTTTGTTCCTCGTTCTTGTGCTCTTGTCAGATGTTCCATCTTTCTTACATCATTTGGATTAAATTCGTTCAAACGAATTAATTGGAATCAGAGAAATGCAACGGCAAGAAACGATATCACGGAAAATCGTCCAGAAATGCAGTGATTACATAGTAATAAAAGGTTCGAGAAAATAAAAATTTGGCTGGTGCAAAATTCAAACCCAAATCTCTTGCTTATCTTATTTATTTGCAGGCTGTCATCATTAAGCTTATCCCCATGTTTTGCCTTTCGATTTGCCGATGTCACGTCTTTACTCAGTTCTGGCTACATGTCTGCACTTTTCTTCCTGGAGTCTTGGATATTAAATAAAAACGTTATAAAAATGATCAATCTGCACACAATATGAAAGCAACTGTCTCAAATATATAGTCGTCGTCAGCTTCTCCTCTAGTTGATAAGACACTGAAAATATAACATTTTAGTAGGGTAAGTGCCGAAACACCAAAGCGATCCGGTAGTCTACTTGAACGTGCCTCTAGGTCCGTTGCAAACTTTCAGTATGTGCGATGTTTTCCTCATTCCCGTTAGAAGAGACTCTTCAGATGTGTATGAAATCTTATGGGACTTAACTGATAACGTCATCAGTCCCTAAGCTTACACACTACTTAACCTAAATTATCCTAAGGACAAACACACACACCCATACCCGAGGGAGGATTCGACCTCCTCCGAGACCAGCCACAGTCCATGACTGCAGCGCCTAAGACCACTCGGTTAATCCCGCGCGGTGGAGAGACCCTAGTTGCACCGTTCGGCTGTAAGAGGAAACGGCAGTTACTCATTGGTACTAAAAACTTGAGTGGTTGCTGGTTGCGTGCTAATGATGTTTCATCAGCAGATAATTAATGGACAGATCAGTTGTACTAAAAATAACAAATGATGAAAGCTTTCAGAAATTTCGGTTTTGAAGGACGAGGAATTTCAGTTGAAAGATAAGAGAATTTAGGTGTTACAGAAGAAAGAAATACAGAGTTAAAGAAAGAAGAATTTAACGTTCTGAGACGAAAAATAAGTTGAGATATAAATATTGAAGCATCGTCGGTTCCCAATAAGAAAGAAATTTAGTTTCTCAGAGGACAACATTAATGAAGGCGAAAATTTTAACTATAAAGAGGTGAGAATTTTCCAATTAAGAGAAAAAGAATTGCCAAACTACATCTCAAATGTTCCGGGAATCGATCCTTAGCTGGTCCAAGAAAATACACTCCTGGAAATTGAAAAAAGAACATCGTGAATTCATTGTCCCAGGAAGGGGAAACTTTATTGACACATTCCTGGGGTCAGATACATCACATGATCACACTGACAGAACCACAGTCACATAGACATAGGCAACAGAGCATGCACAATGTCAGCACTAGTACAGTGTATATCGACCTTTTGCAGCAATGCAGGCTGCTATTCTCCCATGGAAACGATCGTAGAGATGCTGGATATAGTCCTGTGGAACGGCTTGCCATGCCATTTCCACCTGGCGCCTCAGTTGGACCAGCGTTCGTGCTGGACGTGCAGACCGCGTGAGACGACGCTTCATCCACTCCCAAACATGCTCAATGGGGGACAGATCCGAAGATCTTGCTGGCCAGGGTAGTTGACTTAAACCTTCTAGAGCACGTTGGGTGGCACGGGATACATGCAGACGTGCATTGTCCTGTTGGAACAGCAAGTTCCCTTGCCGGTCTAGGAATGGTAGAACGATGGGATCGATGATGGTTTGGATGTACCGTACACTATTCAGTGTCCCCTTGACGATCACCAGAGGTGTACGGCCAGTGTAGGAGATCGCTCCCCACACCATGATGCCAGTGTGTTGGCCCTATGTGCCTCGGTCGTATGCAGTCCTGAATGTGGCGCTCACCTGCACGGCGCCAAACACGCATACGACCATCATTGGCACCAAGGCAGAAGCGACTCTCATCGCTGAAGACGACACGTCTCCATTCGTCCCTCCATTCACGCCTGTCGCGACACCACTGGAGGCGGGCTGCACGATGTTGGGGCGTGAGCGGAAGACGGCCTAACGGTGTGCGGGACTGTAGCCCAGCTTCATGGAGACGGTTGCGAATGGTCCTCGCCGATACCCCAGGAGCAACAGTGTCCCTAATTTGCTGGGAAGTGGCGGTGCGGTCCCCTACGGCACTGCGTAGGATCCTACGGTCTTGGCGTGCATCCGTGCGTCGCTGCGGTCCGGTCCCAGGTCGACGGGCACGTGCACCTTCCGCCGACCACTGGCGACAACATCGATGTACTGTGGAGACCTCACGCCCCACGTGTTGAGCAATTCGGCGGTACGTCCACCCGGCCTCCCGCATGCCCACTATACGCCCTCGCTCAAAGTCCGTCAACTGCACATACGGTTTACGTCCACGCTGTCGCGGCATGCTACCAGTGTTAAAGACTGCGATGGAGCTCCGTATGCCACGGCAAACTAGCTAACACTGACGGCAGCGGTGCACAAATGCTGCGCAGCTAGCGCCATTCGACGGCCAACACTGCGGTTCTTGGTGTGTCCGCTGTGCCGTGCGTGTGATAATTGCTTGTACAGCCCTCTGGCAGTGTCAGGAGCAAGTATGGTGGGTCTGATACACTGGTGTCAATGTGTTCTTTTTTCCACTTCCAGGAGTGTATTTGTCACTCATTGCAAAAATCAAAATAATAAAACACAAAAATTGTTAGATTGATTGGTAGCGATAAGCAGGAGATCCAGTTTTGAGTCCCACTCCACCACAAATTTTCATTTTGTATGCTACACTCACTACGTCATGTGACTCTTGGCTAGTTAAACCAAAAAGAGTTCGTAAGTGCATTATTTTAAATAAAAGAATATCTTCCTTGTACTTCAGTTTTCATTAGTCTTATCTAACCCCACTCTCATCACGATGGCGCTTATGGTGTTGACGGTTCGTGTTGAGATAAGTGAAGAAATGTCTCGTTGGTAGATTTGGTGGTTCATGAATGTTAAACTCCGCATCTCCTTTGCGGTT
Source organism: Schistocerca gregaria (assembly GCF_023897955.1). Lineage (NCBI taxonomy): Eukaryota > Metazoa > Arthropoda > Insecta > Orthoptera > Acrididae > Schistocerca > Schistocerca gregaria. The sequence continues at coordinate 543,542,879 of NC_064925.1, forward strand.
TAAGAGGAGTATGCTACGTGCAGTCTTCCTCCATATTCCTTCAAAAATGGTTCAAATGGCTCTGAGCACTATGGAATTAACATCTGAGGTCACCAGTCCCCCAGAACTTAGAACTACTTAAACATAACTAACCTAAGGACATCACACACACCTATGCCCGAGGCAGGATTCGAACCTGCGACCGTAGCGGTCGCCCGGTTGCAGACTGAAGCGCCTAGAAAAGCTCCGTCACAGTGGCCAGCCATATTCTTTCCATCGCAAGCTCGTCAATGGGAACAACACAGACGCTATGCTTAATCTGGTGCTGGACCGCTTTCCACCATACGCTGCAAACTTGTTGTGTAATTCGTTGCGGATAACCTAATTTTTGTATATGGGAAAATTTTATGAAACGGTTTTCAGAACGGCCATGTCTTCTCCACTATGTTGTGCAGTGGGTAATTGCTTCTTGAGGCATTTCGAGAACTTTGCTTTAAATCTGGCTCCCGTGAAGTTGGCGTGATATGACCTACTTGAGGAAAAGTATACGGACAACTTTTAGTGGAAATTAATGTGGGGTGTGTCCACCCTTCGCCTTTATGACGGCTTTAACTCTGCTGGGACGTGGAGAGTCTGAATGACTGTGGAGGAGTGGTAGCCCATTCTTCCCCAAAGGCCGAAACCAGAAAAGGTACTTAGGTTGGACGCCGTGGTCTGGCGTGAAGTCGACGTTACATTTCATCCCAAGGCTGTTCCATTGATTTCAGGTCGTGATTCTGGGGGGTGAGGGGCAGTCCATACCAGGAATGTTCTTGTCCACAAACGAATGCCTCACAGACGCTGCTTTGTAGCAGGGTACAGTGACATACTGACAGAAATAATGATCGTTTCTGAACTGTTCGTCAGCTGCACAGTGTACACAGTACACAACGTTGTAAAATGTGTTCGTTTCTTTCCGGATTTAGGTTTTCTTATGCTCAAGGGTCTACACCATAACCAAGAAAAGTTCCGTCACATCGTGACACTACTTTCTCGTACTTCCGTGTTGGTACTACACGTGACAGACAACGGTCTCCAGACATTCGCCTAATTGAAACACTTAAATCGCATTGCCACAGATGACAAAATGGTAGATATCGAAATAGACGACAGATGGATAGAGAAACAATTAAAATCGCTCAAAACAGGAAATGCCGCTGTACCTGATGGGAAACCAGTTCGATTTTACACAGAGTACGCTAAGGAACTTGCCCCCCTTCTTGCAGTGGTATACCGTAGGTCTCTAGAAGAGCGTAGCGTTATAAAGGATTGGAAAAGGGCACAGGTCATCGCCGTTTCCAAGAAGGGACGTCGAACAGATGTGCAGAACTATAGACCTATATCTCTAACGTCGATTAGTTGTAGAATTTTGGAACACGTATTATGTTCGAGTATAATGACTTTTCTGGAAACTAGAAATCTACTCTGTAGGAATCAGCATGGGTTTTGAAAAAGACGATCGTGTGAAACCCAGCTCGCGCTATTCGTCCACGAGACTCAGAGGGCCATAGACACGGGTTCCCAGGTAGATGCCATGTTTCTTGACTTCCGTAAGGCGTTCGATGCAGTTCCCCACAGTCGTTTAACGAACAAAGTAAGAGCACTTGGACTATCAGACCAATTGTCTGATTGGATTGAAGAGTTCCTAGATAACAGAACGCAGTATGTAATTCTCAATGGAGAGAAGTCTTCCGAAGTAAAAGTGATTTCAGGTGTGCCGCAGGGGAGCGTCGTAGGACCGTTGCTATTAACAATATACATAAATGACCTTGTGGATGACATCGGAAGTTCACTGAGGCTTATTGCGGATGATGCTGTGGTATATCGAGAGGTTTTAACAACGGAAAATTGTACTGAAATGCAGGAGGATCTGCAACAAATTGACGCATGGTGCAGGGAATGGCAATTAAATCTCAATGTAGACAAGTGTCATGTGCTGCGAATACATAGAAAGAAAGATCCCTTATCATTTAGCTACAAAATAGCAGGTCAGCAGCTGGAAGCAGTTAATTCCATAAATTATCTGGGAGTATGTAGTAGGAGTGATTTAAAATGGAATGATCATATAAAGTTGATCGTCGGTAAAGCAGATGCCAGACAGATTCATTGGAAGAATCCTAAGGAAATGAAATCCGAAAACAAAGGAAGTAGGTTACAGTACGCTTGTTCGCCCACTGCTTGAATACTGCTCAGCAGTGTGGGATCCGTACCAGATAGGGTTGATAGAAGAGATAGAGAAGGTCCAACGGGCAGCAGCGCGCTTCGTTACAGGATCATTTAGTAATCGCGAAAGCGTTACGGATATGATAGATAAACTCCAGTGGAAGACTCTGCAGGAGAGACGCTCGGTAGCACGGTACGGGCTTTTGTTGAAATTTCGAGAACATACGTTCACCGAGGAATCAAGCAGTATATTGCTCCCTCCTACGTATATCTCGCGAAGAGACCATGAGGATAAAATCAGAGAGATTAGAGCCCACACAGAGGCATACCGACAATCCTTCTTTTTTTTCACTATAGGACTTAACATCTACGGTCATCAGTCCCCTAGAACTTAGAACTACTTAAACCTCACTAACCTAAGGACATCACACAACATCCAGCCATCACGAGGCAGAGAAAATCCTTGACACCGCCGGGAATCGAACCCGGGAACCCGGTCGTGGGAAGCGAGAACGCTACCGCACGACCACGAGATGGTGGCAATCCTTCTTTCCACGAACAATACGAGAGTGGAATGGAAGGGAGAACTGATAGAGGTACTCAAGGCACCCTCCACCACACACGGTCAGGTGGCTTGCGGAGTATGGATGTAGATGTAGATATATGGTGACACACTGCCTCAGATCCCTAGTTTCCAGTTGTAACATCCCCCTTCCTAATCGGCTTTCTGGATTGCGATACAAGTGACCGTGATTGCTTAAGAATAATGAAATTTTAGAGTGAGTACGGCTATCGTAACCGAAGGAAAATAACTCCGATTAGATGGAGGGAAGTGAACAAGAGACTCTCCTGAAGGAAGAACCTATTCTAAATTTAAGCTAAACGCAGATGATAATTTTGAAGTGGGTGGAATATAGTACGATCGCTGACGAACTGCACCGTGGGGGAAAAGGGTACCACGTAATATTTACTACGAAAATCACTGATAACACAAAGAAAATACTGTTTAGCTGAAAAAGGGATAATTAAACGGTCGCCAGCCCGCTAGGGCAATGAATCTCCAGAATCTTGAGAAAGGTAATAGCCGAGAAATTGAAGCAAATAATCACGGGCGTGGTCATATGAGGGTGTCACGCTTTTCGACAGCACAACAGCTCAGCCGGCCTGTGTGACCGAGCGGTTCTTGGCGCGTCAGTCTGGAACCGCGCCACCGCTACGGTCGCAGGTTCGAATCCTGCCTCGGGCATGGATGTGTGTGATGTCCTTAGGTTAGTTAGGTTTAAGTAGTTCTAAGTTCTAGGGGACTGATGACCAAAGATGTTAAGTCCCATAGTGCTCAGAGCCATTTGAACCAACCACAACAGTTCACGAGAAAATACATGAACCAGAAAGCAATGAATTAGCAGTTACTCGTTCTGAAATACTAAATTTTCATTGTAACGATAAGTGAAATTATTGGTTAAATACATAACTGGCTTAACTTAAAGTTTGTTATTTATAAAAATAACTTTCAGTAACCTCAGTGTAACGTAATGCAAAATTTAGAAAAAAAGGCAAGTAATTTACTTTTGGTTATTGAACGATTGAACTGAATTTACTTGAAGCACATGAGTAATTGATTTTACTTTTAAACTAACAATGACATACATACCAAGCGAGCAGAAGTCACTCGCTAAGTTAAATACAGAATAAATGAATCTGAGCACTCTTAATCTGTGCTGTACCTTTGATTATTAGTTTTGCCAGTGAAATTTTACTTTACTTTAAGTAAGTAGAGTCTGTTATGCAATTAAAGAATGAACAGTTACTGTGGCAGAAAATGCAGACTGAAACTGCACTCAATATTTAATTTTTGATATTCTTACGACAATCGATGATTGCATGGAAAGGAAAGGGACCCTGCTTGGTAATAACGTCTGAGGACAGGCGCGTCTACATCCGCGCGCGCATGGCTAGAACCGCGTCGGCGGCCCCCATGCGCGAAGATAAACAACGGCACAGCCACCACCATTCCACCAACGCAATCGATTCACTTCAGCAAAGCCTCCCTGGCTACAGCCCACCTCCCCAGCTGCCTCAGAACCAAAACCACAGTTTAGGTTATCAACGAATATAAACACAGGTCCCGGACAAGTATTAACTATTGCAAATTATCTGAAAGTATTTGTATGGAGTGCAGCCATGTTTGGAAGAGAAACATGGACGATAAATAGCGTGGACAAGAAGAGAATAGAAGCTCTTGAAACGTGGTGCTACACAAGAATGCTGAAGATTAGATGGGTAGATCACATAACTTATGAGGTATTGGATACAATTGGGGAGGAGTTTGTGGTACAACTTGACTAGAAGAAAGGACCGGTTGGTAGGACATGTTCTGAGGCATCAAGGGATCACCAATTTAGTCTTGGAAGGCAGCATGGAGGGTAAAAATTGTAGAGGGAGACCAAGAGATGCATACACTAAGCAGATGCAGTAAGTACTGGGAGATGAAGAAACTTGCACAAGATAGGGGAGCATGGAGAGCTGCATCAAACCAATCTCAGGACTGAAGACCACAACAACAACAAATTATTATTCAAGTTATTCACACTTTGTGAAATAAATGTTGCTAGGTAGGGCCTCTACACTACCTTGTTTGTCAGTTAACAGTCTCACGATGTTGTAGCTGTGAGTACGACAAAGAATGTGTTGTTGTTGTTGTGGTCTTCAGTCCTGAGACTGGTTTGATGCAGCTCTCCATGCTACTCTATCCTGTGCAAGCTTCTTCATCTCCCAGTACCTACTGCAACCTACATCCTTCTGAATCTGCTTAGTGTATTCATCTCTTGGTCTCCCTCTACAATTTTTACCGTCCACGCTGCCCTCCAATACTAAATTGGTGATCCCTTGAAGCCTCAGAAAATGTCCTACCAACCAACCGACGCCAATGCTGAGCTGCCGCTGCTGTTGCTGCTGCTGGGTAAGAACCCCGAGTCGTCTCCAGAGCCACGGATAACTACGGGGCAGGCAGGAGTTGGAATTGTAGCTTCCTTCACCTGTCCACTCCTTCCGTGCTCTCAATACTCGCGGGTTAACAGATCAGGCGCGTCAACATCGACGCGCGCCTGGCTGCAACGTCGTCGGCGGGAGCGCCCAACTAACTAAACAACGGCACAGCCGCCACCATTTCGCCGCCGCCATCGATACACCTCAGTAAAGACCCCTGGCCATCAACCAGCAATCAACAACACCCTCATTGTAATTACAATCAGCCGTACATAGTCATAATCAAATTAACTAGTACATCTAGTTAGAATCAAATACACTAGTACATCGTTTACGTATTTAATATGGCTTCTGCAATACAGTTCACTGCTTCAGAATCAAAAGTACAGTTCAAGTTGTCAACGAATATAAACGGCGAAAATTTTGGATAGTGCAGTAGGTAATTTATCTGCGCCTTCGGTGTTGCACAGTCATCCAATGTCCAGCTGCGTCGCCCCTTACACTATCTCAGCCATCACTTACCACTGACTGCAGAAACGTGCGGCTCTTGAGGAGCTGCTCGGCCACTGCACCCCGTTCTTTTGAACTCCCTACGCACAGCCACTGTGCTAGCTGGGCCACTGATGGCACATTTGAACCCACGAGTCGTTGCTTCTGCTGACTTCATGTGACTTTTTACAACGGTCGTCCTCACAGCTTGACGGCCTCTGTCCGTCAGTATATGAGGTCCGTCGGGTCTTCACTTAGCCTGCAAGTTTCCACTTCATAATCACACCATCAACAGTCAAAGGGTTGAAATGTCCGTGATGGATTTGTTCCTCAGGAGACATACAATGACTGCGTCACGTCCGAAGTTACTGAACTCTCCTTAGGGCGCCATTCTGCTGTTACTCTTCCTCCACTGACAACATACACTACTGGCCATTACAATTGCTACACCAAGAAGAAATGCAGATGATAAACGGCTATTCATTCGACAAATATATTATACTAGAACTGACATGTGATTACATTTTCACGCAATTGGGGTGCATAGATCCTGAGAAATCAGTACCTAGAGCAACCACCTCTCGACGTAATAACGGCCTTGATACGCCTGGGCATTGAGCCAAACAAAGCTTGGATGGCGTGTACAGGTACAGCTGCCCATGCAGCTTCAACACGATACCGCAGTTCATCAAGAGTAGTGACTGGCGTATTGAGACGAGTCAGTTGCTCGGCCACCATTGAGCAGACGTTTTCAGTTGGTGAGATATCTGGAGAATGTGCTGGCCAAAGCAGCAGTAGAACATTTTCTGTATCCAGAAAGGCCCGTAAGGACCTACAACATGACGTCGTGCATCATCCTGCTGAAATGTAGGGTTTCGCAGGGATCTAACGAAGGGTAGAGCCACGGGTCGTAACACATCTGGAATGTAACGTCCACCGTTCAAAGTCCCGTGAATGCGAACAAGAGGTGACCGAGACGTGCAACCAATGGTACCCCGTACCGTCACGCCGGGTGATACGCCAATATGGCGATGACGAGTACACGCTTCCAATGTGCGTTCACTGCGATGTCTCTAAACACGGATGCGACCATCACGATGTTGTAAACCGAATCTGGATTCATCCGAAAAAAATGACGTTTTGTCATTCGTGCACCCAGGTTCGTCGTTGAGCATACCATCGCAGGCGCTCCTGTCTGTGATGCAGCGTCAAGGGTAACCGCAGTCATGTTCTCCAAGCTGATGCTCCATGCCGCTACAAACGTCGTCCAACTGTTAGTGCAGGTGGTTGTTGTGTTGCAAACGTCCCCATCTGTTGACTCAGGGATCGAGACGTGGCTGCACGATCCGTTACACCCATGCGGATAAGATACTTGTCATCTCGACTGCTAGTAATACGAGGCCGCTGGAATCCAGCACGGCTTTCCGTATTACCACCCTGAACCCACCGATTCCATATCCTGCTAACAGTATTGGATCTCGACCAACGCGAGCAGCAATGTCGCGATACGATAAACCGCAATCGTGATAGTCGGAAACGTGATGGTACGCATTTCTCCTGCTTACACGAGGCATTACAACTACGTTTCACCAGGCGAAGTCGGTCAACTGCTATTTGTGTATGAGAAATCGGTTGGAAACTTTCCTCATGTCAGCACGTTGTAGGTGTCGCCACCGGCGCCAACCTTGTATGAATACTCTGAAAAGTTAATCATTTGCATTTCACAGCATCTTCTTCCTGTCGGTTAAATTTCGCTTCTGTAGCACGTCATCTTCGTGATGTAGCTATTTTAATGGTCAGTAGTGTGTTACTGCTCGCCTGTGTTTATAGTGGCGGATCTGCCACTTATGACACCTAACGATCACTGCGGCGTTACAGAGGGTTGTCCATCTCCTTCCGATCAGACAGTGTATGTGATCGGGTCACACGACGTCCTAACTCTTAAGCAGCCTATAGATCGTATCAAAAACATGCAACCTAAAATACAGCCCGTCTTTGTGATGGATAGAGAGGGAAAGATGCCATTTTTAGTGGCGTAAATTATTTCGGTGGGGCGGCTACTCTGTATAAACCGACGCGTACTGACATACATCTCAGTACGCAATGCTACCGCCCAACATCTCAGAGGAGAGTGGTTTTGAAAACGTTGGTAGGCCGAGCTACAAACGACTCTAACAAGGAGAACTAACATCTGAGGGCCACGTTCCGAACAAGCTACTATAAAGATCGATTCAAGTCAGCGCTTTCCAAGAAACAGAGACAAGAAGATTCTCAGCAACCATGAGACGATTCAATATGTAATTCGTTTCTGCAGGATCACACCTAGTAAAGCAGGTACCGTTGTTGATGAGTTGTTGCGTCAAATTACGGACAGTCTGTACCTCAGGATCGATGGAATATGCAAAATTCTTTGTCACTGTAGAAGCAAGTACACCACTCAGTCAATCTGATCAGTTTCTGAATATTGTTTAGAAGGTATTCTGAAAAAAAAAACAGTGTTTATTGAACACAGGCTCACGAATAGATACATTTATTATTGATTTTTCGTGTAAAGCCGACTAGAAATTGAGAGTATTTTTCATGAGAGTTGTTTATTCTTTTACAGTCACCTTCAATAGTCATTCCGAAAACATGGAATTTTAATATGTTTCTACATTTCGGTAATTTTACATTAAAAACTAACAAAAATGTATAGACGTACTGTGTGTACCACATCCGCAGAATGATCACTGAAGACGCTTGTTAAAAAAAAAAAAAACTGATAGAAAATACTCTTAAGCGGCAGTTAGCTTAAGACGAAAAATCAATAATAATCGAAATGACAGCCGCTGCAGTAAGTGGCTATGAAAACCAACATAGGTAATATTATTAATGGTGTGCTGACGGGTATTCTACCGCATTCTTGATTTCATTTTCTTACGCAATAATTCAACGATCGACCCAGTTATTTTCTTCACATATGGTTGGGATCAAGGAAGCGAATACGAATAATACGTAAGCTCGTAGCACTTGAAGAAGACGCCTGCGTGGGTGTCGAAATGTCGTGCAGAAAAATGAAATCAACAACATGACCGAACGCCCGAAAGAACGCTAGAAAACAATCACATCGAGAACGCTTGAGAGATGAGCCAAAACAAATCTTACCTACTGTGACTTCCTCGTCACGGAGGCCATAGAAATAAGAATGTACATTATCAACTCAAACCAGAACACTGGATGTCTCTGTCCATAACTACATAAAGTTGGCATGGGCATCGTTTGCCTTCACATTTCCACTTCATAATGACATCACCAACACTCAAAGGGTAGAAATCTCTCCGATGGATTTGCTGCATGACCCGTACAGTTAGTGGTGCATCGGACCTTGCCATCAACGTTCGGCTGCTACAAAGAAATTCGTCATGAAGTGTGCGGAGCAAGGGGACCGGTGGTGCCACCAGCGTCCAGCCATCTCAGGCGTAGCCACGATCTGCGGTACAATGGCGTAAGTCGATCAGTCGCATGTCGGCGATTCGTTATATAAGACAATAAAAGCAGCAGTTGTTATAACCTGAAATCTCCAAATAACTGAATGCATACCTCAAACTCACTGACATTGATTTAAGTCCTACACCGTAGCTACCGTTTTTATCAATAATCATATTTTCTTCACTTCGATGTCATATAGTGTCGCGCAAAGAAACGGCAGAAAAGGTGAAACAGCCGCTGCTCCCCCCTTCCCAAAGAGAAATGAAACAACAATAAAAACACAGTTACAATAGTAATATTTTCCTGTCGAATGTGATGGATATAACAGTCTTACCCAAATATTTACTTCAGTTTGGTGCAGCATGAAGAGATGGACATTTTAGACATTTCACACGACTACAGACAGTTCACAAGCTCTCTTCACTAAATAACTCATCACTTAAAAACATGAAACCAATCAGAACCGAGCACCAGCCTGGATATGGTACCTCTGTCTTTACCGGGCAATACTCTATGTGACTGAACCATTCTGCCCATTTCATTTTACAGATCACAGTCAGCTTCATCCCGTCAGTACTCCTTTCTCTCTCTCCATAAGAAAATCGACGTCCAAAGCCAAGGGACGGAGTTCAGAAACCGAACGATCAGAAATTTACAGAGAGGAAAGAAAGCTCAGCCGGCCGCGGTGGTCTAGCGGTTCTAGGCGCTCAGTCAGGAACCGCTCGACTGCTGCGGTCGCAGGTTCGAATCCTGCCTCGGGCATGGATGTGTGTGATGTCCTTAGGTTAGTTAGGTTTAAGTAGTTATACGTTCTAGGGGACTTATGACCAAAGATGTTGAGTCCCATAGTGCTCAGAGCCATTTGAACCATTTGAAAGAAAGCTCATAATAGTGCACTGTCATCAGAGAAGAGTCATAAAGGGCATTATGAAGGCTACGGGAAACCACTGAGCATGTCTTGATCGTTTTGCAGTATCTTTTATTGTCCATGAATTCGCGGAGGCGTCCATGTTTCGCGAAAAATCCTGTATACGAGATTATTCGTCTTTATATGCACTCTGTGAATTACCGTGTATGGCTTGGCTCAGGGTACTTTCTGCTATACAAGATAAGAGGGTTTCGTCAGGGATGGGGTATGGGTAGAATGACTGCTTGTGCCCATCTCTACGCTCCTCTGTTATTTGCTTAATTATTCTGCACAATCTCTGCGGAACAGAAACGTAGGGGATTGAAGAATCTTCGTCGTTTCTGCTCTTAAAGACGATAACTGAACTTTTCTAAACACATCTGGCTTGATGTATGGTTCTTTCTTCGATAGTTTCGAATGTCCTTCAGTTATGAGTCTTCAACGTTTTCCTCTCTCGTTAGCGACCATTCACGCCGGCATTCTTTGCACAGGCTTCATAGTCTTTATGCAAAACTGTTATGGATACCATACACTTATGCAGTGTTGGTGTGTGGACAGTACAAGTGTTTCATATGCATATCCTTTCCAAAACAGACTGCGCTAGCCCAGTGTCCTAGCAACGAAAGACAGTTTGAAATTTTCTTTACATACACCTGAGCATGTCTGATCGTTAAATTTCAGATCTCAGTTAGTTATTTAAAAACATTTGTATGGCCTGACTGCCCTAGTTTTGAATTATTAGCATTGTACTCAAAGACTACCACGCTTTGACGTTCTGAGAACTGCATGACTCCTATATTACACTGAGCTGACAAAAGTCGTGGGATAACGATATACACATATACAGATGGCGGTAGTATCGCGTATACAAGGTATCAAAGGGTAGTTTATTGGCGGATCTGTCATCTGTACTCGGGGATCATATGAAGACGTTTCCGACGTGATTACAGCCGCACCATGGAAATTAACAGACTCCGAACGGGAAATGGAAATTCGAGATTGACGCCTGGGACATTCCATTACGGATACCGTTAGGAAATTCAGTATTCCGAGGTCTACAGTGTCAAGAGTGTGACGATAATACCAGGTTTCAGGCATTACTTCTCAATACGGACAACGCATTTGTATTCCTCACTTAACGACCGAGAGTAGTGGCGTTTGCGTAGAGTTGTCAGTGTTAACAGACAAGCAACACTGCGTGAAATAACTGCAGAAATCAATGTGGGACCTAGAAGGAACACATCCGTTAGGACAGCGCGGTTAAATTTGGCATTAATGGACTGCAGCGCCTCTCCTGGGCTCGTGACCATGTCAGTTGGACCATGGACGGCTGGAAAACGTGGCCTGGTCACATGATCCCCGATCACATTGGTAAGAGCCGATGACAGGTTTCGAGTTTGGTGCAGACTCCACGAAGCCATGGGCCCAAGAAGTCAGCAGGTCACTATAGAAGTTGATAGTGGCTCCATAACGGCGTGAGCTGTGTTTATATGGAATGGACTGGGTCTACTGGTCCAACTAAACAGATCTCTGACATGAAATGGTTATGTTCGTTTAGTTGGGGACCTTTTTCAGGCATTCATGGACTTCATGTTCCCAAACAACGATGAATTATGACATCGCGCTGTGTCACCGGGCCACAAGTTTCCGCGAATGATTTGAAGACCATTGTGGAGAATTCGAGAGAATGATTGGGGCACCCAGATCGTCCGACGTAAAGTCGCCGAACATTTATGGGACATAATCGAGACCTCATGTCGTGCGCAAAATCCTCCACTGACAATACTTTCGTAATAATGGACGCCTATAGACGCAGCATGGTTCAGTGTTTCTGCTGGAGACTTCCAACGACTTGTTGAGTCTATGCCACGTCTATCCGCTGCACAACGCAGGGACAAAGGGGGTCCGACACGATATGAGCAGGTATCCCATGACTTTTGTCACCTCAGTCTAAAAGTTGGTTGTCGGTCACAGAACCCGTCTGGTATTTTGACGAGATATAACTGGATACTACTGTCACATTAACCATATCCGATTTCCCTGTAGGTAATGGTATGATCTGCGAAAAGCATTTGATTGCAGCTATTACTATGCACTGACCACCGATGTATAAGAGGAAAAGCAACCTCGCTGTTAGACTCTCGTGGGTCACAACAGACGTGACTACGGTATTCGTAGACGCCTCTTTGTACGAGACTGCGTGTTGCGTCCTGAATATCAGGACTTTCTGAGCCATTGCCAATAGTAATTAGATGTCTCATAGAAACGGATTTCCTTTTTAGTAGCTCGTGTGGTACAGGAGGGAAAACGGTTTTGGAAGGCTGCAAACTACAAATCAATCCGGTTGCCTTTGCATTCTCAGTGCCTCTCATGTTGTGACGTTCTTCACCTAAGACTGGAATGTGTTCCGCTGCCGAATCTACGTTGTTGAAACAACTGCGTTTTAATTCTTTTTTGGTTTTTCCTTACAGTAAGTAATATATGTACGAGGGTCACTCCAGAAGAAATGTACACTATTTTTGAAAAAAATACAGTTTTCAGTCTGCATGTGTGAAAGTTTTACAGTGTGTAGATGCACCCTTCCCGCTTGTTTTCAAACTTAGTTCAACCTGTTCCCGTGAGTGGCGCCTTCACAGCATGTCTTCAAGGTGGCTGCTACACTTGACGTTCGTCAGAAGCAACGTGCTGTCATAGAATGCCTGCGCTGTGAATACGAGACAATGGGAAACATCCACAAGAGGTTGAAAAAGTTGTATGGAGATGCTGCTGTCGATCGCAGTACAGGTTGTCGGTGGGCAAACAGGTTACGTGATGAAAGCGGTCACGGCAATATTTAGGATTGTCCTTGCAGCGGCAGGCTTCGTACTGCACACACTCCAATGTGCAGAGAGTTAACGAATTGGTGACTGCTGACAGACGGATCACAGTGAACGAATTGTCACGCTATGTTGGGATAGGGTAAGGAACTGTTTGCAGAATACTGAATGTGTTGGCGTTAAAAAAGGTTTGTGCCAGGTGGGTTCCCAGGATGTTGACAGTGGCTCACAAAGAAACAAGAAAAACGGTATACAGCGAACAGTACGAGAATTGTGGAGATGAATTTCTTTGAAGAATTGTGACTGTTGATGAAACATGGCTCCATCATTTTTCACCAGAGACGAAGAGGCAAACAATGGAGTGGGATCATGCAAATTCACCCAATAAACAAAATTCAAAACCACACCTTCTGCTGGAAAAGTTATTTCTACAGTGTTTTTCGATTCTGAAGGACTCTTGCTTGTGGACATCATGCCAAGTGGAACCACCATAAATTCTGATGCATATGTGACGACACTAAAGAAACTTCAAGCTCGACTGAGTCGTGTTCGGCCATGACGGCAAACGCAGGATGTTTTGCTGTTGTACGACAATGCACGGCCACAAAAACCATGAAAGCGATCACAAAACTCGGATGGATAACACAACCGGCTTACAGTCCTGACCTGGCCCCATGTGACTATCATCTCTTTGGGAAACTGAAAGGCTCTCTTCGTGGAACAAGGTTTGAAGATGATGACTCGCTTGTGCACGCTGTCAAACAGTGGCTCCAACAGGTTGGTCCAGAATATTACGGTGCGGGCATACAGGCACTGGTTACAAGATGGGGTAAGACAGTTGAGTGGGATGGAAATTATGTGGAGAAATGAAAATATTGTTCCTAAAGGTAGTTTCTACACACTGTAAAACTTTCAAACTTGTAGAATAAAAGATAGATTAAAAAAAATAGTGTGCATTTCTTTTGGAGTGCCCCTCGTAAATAATATTTTTATACGAACGTTGTAAAAGCTGAGAACGAAGGTTAACTTATGCTGTGTTTCAAATATCTAGAATACACTGATCAGCCAGAACATTATGACTACCGACCTACTATCGATATAAATCCGTCCAGGTGATAGCAGTGTCACCTGGCGAGGAATGACTGCTACTCAGACACACGGATGGTGCATGTGGTATCAGTGAATATGCTGTGCGTGTGCACAATGGTGAAGACGTGCGATCTACCTCAGTTTGACCCAGGGCGGCCTGTGATGGCCCAGAGGCTCGGAACGAGCATTTCGGAAACTGCGTGATTTGTCCGGTGTTCGAGGAGTGCTGTGGTGTCTTCAACACAAGGTGAAAGCACGTCCAGACGTCATGGGGTTGGGTGCCCATCCCTCATTATAGATATCGGACGTCGCAAGCTGGGCAGACTAGTAAAAGAGGGCAGGTGGAGAACTGTGTCGGAACTAAAATCAGACTTTTATGCTGGACAGAGGGCATGCGTGTCTGAACACACAGTCCACCGAACTTCTAACCAAGGGTCTCCGCAGCCGACGACCTACGCATGTGCCAATGTTAACACCACTACTTTCTCAACTACGACTGAAATGGGCACGTGACCATCGACACTGGACGTTGGCGCCGTGTCAGGGCATTGCATGTTCTGATGAATCCCTACACTTTCTTCTTCATGCCGATGCGAGATCGCGAATGCGTTATCTTCCAGGGGTACAGCTCCTTGAAACCTGTACTGCGGGACTGAGACAAGCTGGTGGCGGTTCCATTATGCTCTGGGGATCATCCACGTGGGCATCCATTGGTTCAGTTGAGCTCGTGCAAGGTACCATGGTGAAAGGAGTATCGCACATTGGTTGCAGACCACGTATACGTTTTCATGACGATCATGTTTACCTACGGCAGAAGATAAAGCGCCATGTCACAAGGCCAGAAGTCTGATGGAGTGGTTCCAGGAGGACAGTTGCGAGCTCCAGTTGATGTGCTGGCCCCCAGCTCGCCAGATCTGAAACATATCTGGGATGTGACTGAACGTGGTGTCAGAGCTTATATACCTCCTCCCCGGAAAGTGCGGGCATTATTTGAGGTGTGTGTGCAGACCGACCAAGGCTCCGTTGCTATGTCATGGCGGGTCACTAAAGGCTATGTCAATACGTGTATGCACTTGGACTTTTCGGTGCATACAATTGCGAAGTAATACGTGTTGTTAGGAGTAGGTGCTCGTCCAACGTTAATTAAAAGCAGAAGAAAAGGGCTGTGTGTGACTCGCTCCGACGTCCTTTTGCTGTTGAATCAGAAGAATGAGCTGCAGAGACACAGCGCTCTCCAGTGGGTGTGGGGCGTGCCGGCCGTAGTAATTGCGCACAAGTCGGTGTCCCCGTTATAAGGCGACTCCCTCGGCAGTAGCGAGCCAGATGCTTCTGGCAAGACGTCCAGCCAGAATTAATTAATGCCATGTGCGCCGATCCAGAGAAAAGGACACTCCAGATGGATGAATCATCATTTTACGAAACCATCGTAATCACGAGGTTGACAACTTATAAATAACGTGGTTTGGACTGTATAACCTGTAAAGTGTAGTCCCAGTTCATGTTCAGGCCAAATTACAGTAATATAGTTGTGCTGTAATACTGTAGTAAGTGTCTATCGTTATTCTCATTTTATTATTACTTGGGATTCGATCCAGTATCTGTTTGCAATTATACCCAAGTATCTTCGCTTTCATGAAATAACTATAATCCAATTTAGCCACTAAATTAATACAAATTGTTAACAAGTTAACAGTAATTAAAAGTCTAATTGTCTTGCTAATTGAACTAGCTCAGTTAACTGAAGCATTTATTTAAAATATTCAGTACTGAGAGCAGAAAGCAAACTAAAACAAATGTATTTCGTTTGTTAAAATTTGTTGTAATACCCGTGTCTTTACACTTGTTTTATGATTTTAAATGTATATATTATTTTAGTGGACCGATCTTGAGTGTTGGCAAGCAGTATTCCGATGATGAATCTTCATTCAGTCAGCAACATTGTTTCACGCTTTATGCAGAAAAAGTTATTTTAATAGTCTTGGTCAGAGTAGGCAGTGCTAAATTAGTAGAGGTAAACGCTCGTGTGTCCCAAAGAGTTTTCGTTGTCGTGTACGTATTGTATGTCACAGTAATTACAGGATAAATTATACGCTGCTTGACAACGGCTAATTAAAACACATTGTGGGACATAAATAAACACAGGCAATGATGGACGACATGAAACAATCCTACATACGTAACGAAAAATGCTACAGATTTCATCACTTGGAAAACGAGATAAGACATAAATAAAGTTTAATTTGACACAGGTCACACTACCATCATACAGAGTTGCGGACCCTAAGACGCACTTTTTTCTTCGAAAAATTGCCTCCAAAATTCAGTTGCGTGTTACACTCGAAATTGGTATAAAATGTCGAGTGATTTACTTAAAACTCCCGCCAGTCTTAAAAACAGCCATATATTCCATACCGCGGGAAACCTATCTCTGCTCGTATATGACGGCTCTGGATTCAACTGGGAGCAGCGCTGCACCGACGTGACGAATATGGGTTGAGGAGATTCACAAGTTTGCTAACACTGTCTCCCTCCAGCCCCGCTATCACATACACAGAGCACTGTATAGCCTATGATGCGTCATTGCAGTGTACGATGCCAGCGAATTTGAACTGAAATTGATTTGTGGCATCGGTAAGGGTATAATATTTTCTAAATAGCTAGTTCCGTAATGGAAAAACTTAAAAGGTATTCATGTGATGCGGGCTGTGAACATGGAAACAGATGAGCGGCATTTGTGCCCTCCACCAACACAAAAAAAAAACCATTCGCAATTGGCGGACTAGTAAAGAAGAACTGAAAAAAGCGAGGAAGACTGAATGTGCAAATAGAGGAATGTATGCAAAATGGCCCAAACTAGAAGAAGCACTCAAATTTATTCCAGGAGACAGTCAAAATGGCAACCGAATTACTGCAAAAATGATTCAAATACACGCTCGTAAGCTAGTGCAAAGTGCATCTTACTACAGGTTTATTGAGCGTCATGGACTTAGCGTGCGAACCAAAACCAAAATATCTCAAAAGAGGCCACAAGAGTATGAAAAGAAAATATTATCTTTACATCGCTTTATTATTCAATGTCAAAAGAAAACCAGTGTGGAACTAAGCCGAATAGCGAATAGGGACGAAACTCCTCTCATATTTGAGTAACAGAACTGTCGCCATGAAAGGAGCTAAAAGTGCACATGAAAAAATGCGCTACACTGTTGTTCTTTCATACTGTGCTGACGGTATTAAACTTAATCCAATGATCATTTTGAAGCGTGATGTTGCTCACGTACATGACAAGGGTTGGATGAACGAGGCTGGTAGGAAATTATGGGCTGACAGAGTATGGGAGAGTAGGAAAGGCGCTTTATTGAAGAAGAGTACTCTTCTTGTGATAGATCACTTTCGCATTTATTTGAAAAATTCTGTGAAAGCGAAACTGAGACAGACGTAGCTGTTATTCCGCGAGGACTTACGCCACAACTGCAACCTCTTCAAGACTCGATAAGTAAGCAGTTTAAAGTGTATATGACAGAGGAATGGAACAAATGGATGATGGATGAAACCCAACGTGAATTCACGTAGATGGTAGCCTTAAAACGACCTACAGTCAAACAAGTGTGTCAGTGGATGGAAGAGTCGTGGTACAGAGTGAGAGAAGGCGTTAAGTTAAATCTTTGAAGAAGCGCGAAAAAAGTAACGCTTTCGTGAAGACAGTCTTATGTATGAGGAGAACAACAGTGACGAAGAAGAATAAATTACGATTATATTAATACCTTCAACTGCTGACGGGCGTTGATATATATCAACGGGCACAGGTGAAAATGTGTGCCCCAACCGGGACTCGAACCGGTGATCTCCTGCATACATGACAGACTCTTTATCCATCTTTTTTTACCACTTTTTTTTGCATTTTATTCGTTGTTGTTCGTTGTATTTGGTCGGAGCGTGCGACATATGACAATGACATCCATTGAAGTTCGTTGCTGATCCTTTCACTCAGTTTTTTTTATGATAGAGACTAGCCTGTCTCCGACCGAGCACACTGAGTTACCGTGCCGGCATCTTGTAAGTAGGCTGTTTAGGTTATTTTATTGGTAACGCCGCCGCCACGTAGCGCTCCGTATGAAAAGCACTGGCTGTGCCGTGTGCAGTCTGTGGCTGGTTTGCATTGTTGTCTGCCATTGTAGTGTTGGGCAACGGCAGCTGGATGCTAACAGCGCGTAGCGTTGCGCAGTTGGAGGTGAGCCGCCAGCAGTGGTGAACGCAGGGAGAGAGATGGCGGAGTTTTGAAATTTGTAAGACTGGATGTCATGAACTGCTATATATATTTTGACTAGTAAGGTAAATACATTGTTTGTTCTGTATTAAAATCTTTCATTTGCTAACTATGCCTATCAGTAGTTAGTGCCTTCAGTAGTTTGAATCTTTTATTTAGCTGGCAGTAGTGGCGCTCGCTGTATTGCAGTAGCTTGAGTAACGAAGATTTTTGTGAGGTAAGTGATTTGTGAAAGGTATAGGTTAATGTTAGTCAGGGCCATTCTTTCGTAGGGGTTTTTGGAAGTCAGATTGCGTTGCGCTAAAAATATTGTGTGTCAGTTTAAGCACAGTCTAGTATAATTTTTCTAAGGGGACGTTTCAATCTGAGCCACCTAGGGCACAGACGATAGTGTGACTGCAGGGACTATCTCGCGCACGCCTCCCGCGATACCCACATTCTCACCTTATATGTCCACACACTACAAAAGTTCAAATAGCTTTCGGCAAATTAAAAGGTCACATCTGTTTTATAAACCAACAGGTTTTTTTTTAGTCTGGCCTTGCAATCTGATAATAAAAACGGTATAAATGTTATTTTTTTAAAAAATTGCTCAAAAATTAAGGTGCGTCTTGTATTCTGTACAGTCTTATAGTTTGTGAAATACAATGAAGGTCGATATCGGACTGTCGGTAACATTATGGGCTTCTCTTAAACTAACGCACATTTGCACCTGTTATTCATTCTGGCTACCTAACAGTTGAGGAGTCCTTGGGGAATATTGTTCCATTTATCTCTGAAGGCGGTTTTCAGTTCTTTCGTGGTTCGGGAAGGGGACGTTTGTTGAGAAAAACGTCTGCCATAAGCATCCCAGGCATGCTCTATAGGTCTTAGGTACGTGGAGTTCGCAGGCCTTTCGATACGTTCAATATCTTCACTTTCCATTGTATCCGACACTTCTGCGATCCTGTGTGGATGGTCATTATCGTCCATGAAGAAATACTCGGGACCTATCACACCTGGAAACAGACGGACATGATCCAGAGTAATCTCCCTGTAATTATCGTTTTGAATTGACGCCCGCGCGAAGATATGCAGCAGCGTTGTGCATAACGCCGGTGGACACCGTAACGCGTAGGCCGTACCGCTGACATTCATGAATATTCTGTGGCGTGCAACGTATTTTCCCCTTTCTGCACGTTCACTAGCGGTCAGAATCACTTGCCACATGAAGCGGAATTTGTTGGAGATCATCACTCTGGATAGCGGTTGCAAGTTCAGCAGCAATCTGCCTATGTGTGGGTTGTCTATTCCTTTTCGCCACTAGCGCTGCATATCGATCCTCTTGTGGTGTGGTGGTCTGTCTACGACCGCTTTTGTGTATCACTTCCATCTTAAGCGGCCTTTTTAATCGCGAGATGACAGTTTTTGGACACTTACATTACTACGGCCACTGTCGTGACACTCCGACTAACTTTCAGAGTCCAGCTGCTCGCCAACTATTGTAAGCATTCAAATGATGTCTCGCAGAGACTTTGCTATACCACGGTGAATATTGCACCAATCGGTTCCACGACTACCTTTTGCATGAAATATCGAATGCATATAGAGCGTTCGTGCACAGACTTAGGAACAGTTAAGACATCCCGAAGTCTACATGTCGCTTTATTATCACTGGTTGGTTGTTCGTAGCAATTTGCGTTGTTCCGTAGCAGTTGTCAAGCAGTGAAGTACTATCTTTCTCAGAAATTTTCAGGAAATGTGTTTCTTAAAATCAAAGTGATTCATTTTTAAGAATGACGGGGAAATTGTGTCCTTGTAAAAGTGACGCATTTGCTTAACGTATTTTGTAAGTTGCGAGGAGTGTAGCTGGGATTGTTATGCAGTCGAATTGTCCGTTGTGGACTAAAAAAATAGTTCTAATGGCTCTGAGCACTATGGGACTTAACACCTGAGGTCATCAGTCCCCTAGAACTTAGAACTACTTGAGCCTAACTAACCTAAGGCCATCACAGACATTCATGCCCGAAGCAGGATTCGAAACTGCGACCGTAGCAGTCGCGCGGTTCCGGAGTAAGCGCCACAACCGCTCGGTCACGCCGGCCGGCCGTTGTGAAGTGGCAAGCGTACTATTTCGTAGTATTTACACTTCTTTCGGTTTTTCTGAAACGTCTCCATGTGACCCAATGGATTCGCTTCGGTTTTCCGATATTTCTTGGTACCTCTGATTGTCGGTGCATCTGTGGTTTGAACTGGGGAGAAAGTTGAACAGCTTCATTCAACAGCCATAGCGGCATTTCAATATTCAGAGAATGTTATTTTTCAGTTTATATTTCCCGTGTCCATATGTCTATAAGTGTTTATGTACTCCTACAACTATGTTTACTCTTATTATGTATCAGTGCTATATTTGTGATTCTTTTCCTACTGCTTCTCTTGTCTAGTAGGGAGTGTGTGTGTGTGTGTGTGTGTGTGTGTGTGTGTGTGTGTGTGAGTGTGTGTGTGTGTGTGATGTTCAAAATGCTTTCGTTCACAGGCACGTGTGCTTTGGATGGTAGTGACAGTTTAGGAAAATTCTGTGTAAAGTAGAGTTATGATGCGTCAAAGAGATATTCACTAATATCTCTTTGATGCAGCATAACTCTACTTAAACTTTACACCGTTGTCCACTAGCTTCGTGGCCTCACTGTATTCTGGAGCTTCTGTAAGTTAGGATGTTATTGTAGGTGTTTCTACTAGTGTAAATTAGGAAGCTGGAAAGTGCAAGACTTAATTTAGTTCGAGGATCTCATGCGTTTATTTCAGGTATAACTATTACAAATCATGCCATATAATTCATTTTAGTTAGAGAATGGTATCATGTTTATGGATATTCAGTTTCTTTAGCTTGATAGTTTTGTCCTACAGCAACTTTGCGATGAGAGTGGTTTAATCAACGTATGACTAATTTCAATTAATCTGCGTCTTTTATGTGTGAATGTGGTTGTGTGTTTTTCGAAGAGTTAATACTAGCATTCTGTATTATTTCATTTCGTGATTTTCGTGTTTCTTGTAGCATGCAAGCCTGTGTAATGTCGTGTACTGGCCATTCAGTCTGATAATCCATCTCCTTTTGCTGTAGCCTTATTAATAATCTTCCGCGTGAGTGTAATTTTATTTAATAGGAATATCTCTCTTGCGTTCTGTCTTCTGCATTGTGTTTGTTGGACCATGTGAGTTCTCTATAAGTGGGGAGCTTTGAAGATAATATAATCGTTACTTGCTTGCTCTGAACATTACCTCTATCTTCTCAGTAAACTTTATCTTTCCGGCAGTATTTATCGAGAGATCAGTGGTTTTTAAGCGCATTTACTGAAGTAGGATTTTGCTTATTGATGACTAGTGTACCTGTTGGTATATTCAAATACGTTGTTAACTCTAAAATCTACATCATGCGACAAATTACATATATAAAAAATGTTTCTATATTTGTAGTGCTTCCGGGATTGGGAATTTTTATGTTAAGTTACTGATCACACAGATGACCGTTAAAACTAATTACTGTCTGGTCCAATGCGTATACCTGTGGTGTTTGGAAATACCCTTACAGATGCTATTCCTCTCTCTATGGGGATTGTTAGTTCGAATGTGCGTGTGCCTCTCCTTCGATAAATCTTTTCTTTTACTGACCCCACATACCTCCCACGTGTTGAGGTGTAACTCATTCAGTGCCTACTGTCTTGTGTAACGAGTATCAGGCACTAGAGCTCCCTTGTGATTATGATTTTATTTTGATTTTTTCTGAATAATGTGATCCTAAAATAAATATTCAATTATTTTTTAATTGCGATCCTCATGTTATCTCGTGCAGTTCAACTCAACTTTCGAGCCTAGGCCGCCTCAATAGCAACTATCTGATATTTTAATATTTTATTGTATGTACTTAATACAACAATCTCTATTCTGGTTTTGATTAAATACTGACGAGAGTTCATTTTCATTTTAATTGAATTAGTTAGTCATCAACCTCTAAGTTAACTGATTTCTCGTACCCAGGTTAAAGTAGCAAAAAGCTCCCCCTCATTTTGACCATTGAGTAGGGTATGTTAAGTGAAAACTGAGTAGGAATCATTCACTGGAAACAGCTATCAGTTCTACTGTTTCAGACTCATAGCGATCACCACTACATTACGCCAAAATTAGCAACTCTTGTTTTACAGTACCGGCAAGTAAAATTACGACGCAATGGAAGCGACAAGAAACAAACGTCCAATTGGTATGAAAAGTACCATATGGTTCGATCTTCAAATCATGAGGCTTTCATCACAACAGCAGAAAGTAGGCAGATGTACCGCCATCTACTTTCTTTATACCGGGTGTTTACAGTTATAATACAGCTACTCGTAGATACTCTAATGCGTTAATGTGGAATCGATTTACGCTGAAAAATAAATAGTTCCAATTTCGGCCACGAGGTATATAAAATGGATTAGCAACGTGACATGGGTAGAAAAGGTCAAACAAGTGAGACTGGCATAATGTTGATTTTATTATTAACTACCGCCTAGACAGTCTGTTCAGTAAGAACATTCGATACATCTACGAGATGCTGTATACGTAAAACGAAACGTGATCAGCTGCTCGTAGCAGTTCCGGTGGAATTTGAGCAACTTTTCCTGTATTCTGATCTTCAGATGGGGTAGAGACGGAACGAGACCATGGTAAACACGTTCTTTTAGAGATCCCCAGAGCCAACATTATCATGGATTCAGACCAACTGATCTTGCAGGGAAAACCCCTGGAGGTAACACGTTCATGGAAGGTTCCATTCAGGAGAGCTTTCTCTGGCTAGAAACATGAGGTGTTGCCCCGTCTTGCATGAAAACTGTGGATTCCATACAGTTGAGCTCTTCCAAATCAGGAATCACATGCTACACAAGGAGGTCTCGATACAGTGTAGATCTCACGGTACACCTGACAGCCCCTCTGCGTGTATTCTCTTCAAAGAAGAATGGACCGAGAATAACGGTGCTTATGAATGCACTCCACAGAATAACGTGAGACGAGTGTAATGGTTCTTCGTGCATAACAGGTGGTTTAACATTACACCAAATCGGCATTTCTGTATATTTATTGCACCGTGTTGTGTAAAATGTTCCTCGCCACTCCATAAAGTATTGCCTGACCACCTGTCATCAACTTCGATCCGTGCCAGAAACCGAAGAGCAAATGCAGAACGTTGCTGCTTATTATGAGGTTTTGGTTCAAATGGCACTGAGCACTATGGGACTTAACATCTATGGTCATCAGTCCCCTAGAACTTAGAACTACTTAAACCTAACTTACCTAAGGACAACACACAACACCCAGCCATCACGAGGCAGAGAAAATCCCTGACTCCGCCGGGAATCGAACCCGGGAAGCCGGGCGCTGGAAGCGAGAACGCTACCGCACGACCACGAGATGCGGGATTATGAGGTTTTAATTGCTGCACTATCTGATTTCGTTACAATTCAACAAAGTCGCAGCAGTTCATGTCACCATACTATGTTCTTACAGGTGTATAGGAAGGAGAACACTAAGGTCAGAATAATAAAGACTAATGGGACAGCAACTGACTTCTGCGCGCTTCTCCTTCCATACTGTTCACTCGCATTACGGCTTGTCAAATGGCAGCGTGGATGGCATATCGTCACGCAGACAGTGTACAGCGCCAGATTTCCACCTGTTCGCCCCAAGTGGAACTAACCTGTTCTTCAGCGGTAATCGGTTCCGCATTAACGCATTAGCATATCTACAAGTTT
This sequence comes from Schistocerca gregaria, assembly GCF_023897955.1. Taxonomy (NCBI): domain Eukaryota; kingdom Metazoa; phylum Arthropoda; class Insecta; order Orthoptera; family Acrididae; genus Schistocerca; species Schistocerca gregaria. The sequence goes on from NC_064925.1 coordinate 543,566,840, forward strand.
CGCTCCCATACGACAACTACAGCCCAGTCTGGAGCTCAGAGAGCAGATGCAAATTAATTATTATAACCACTAGGTATAATAAAAGATTACGAAGCGGGTGTCTCAGCCAGAAACGGCTTTTGAATGTTGATGTTAGGCCTCGTGTACTAAACAGAAACTTATTCAAGAACGTGTCGGAATTCAATCGTGACGTATCGACATTGCAGTTTATCGATCACGGTATTGCTGTTCGCGTTGTTGAGGATCCCAACACTTTCGTACGATTACTTAGTCGGTGGGTTGAGGAGCCCTGTTCACATCGTCATGCAAGACCTCAGTGGCCCAAGACTACTAGTACCCATGAGGACACACACACACACACAGACACACACACACACACACACACACACACACACACCACCCACACACACACACACACCACCCAAATATTTTGGACACTGATTTTATTACTGGCAAGCAACGTCAGTGTAGTAACTACTGTTGCAGCTTGAAGTAACAACTGCTGTAAACAACAGATGAACATTCCAAAATTCAGATGTGAGCAGACGCTTTAAGTGGAGGACATACGGTCATAGTATATCAAAATTGTTCTGTAACAGATCGCAATGGAGCAACATCTCTAAATCACGTGCTCAATGCTGGAATGCTTTGAAGCTTACGAAAGTGTGTGCAAAATTCACCTCGCGCACCTTGCCTACCGGAGAAAATGAGGACGCCTGGACGCCTGCCGTGACTTGAGACATGACTGAAATTCAAAACGCGGAAAATTCCATTCTCGAAAAACTCCTATCGGGTGACGAGTATTAGTTTCATCAATATGGGCTTACTACAAAAAGACAAAGTGGAGAAATTCGCACGAAGGGTCAACGCTTCGACGAGGTCACAGATATTCCAGCCAACGTGACACGTAGGTAGTACAGCACCCTAAAAAGAAATCTGGCGCTTTTACATGGTTGTATGAACGTTCTGTGCGTTGTACTCAAGTGTGGTGAAAGTAATTACATTAAAACCGCCACCTTACCTTTTCTCTTCTTTTTTTATTACTTCAGTCTCTAAACTTTTTGGTCTGATGAGGCATTGTTCTCTCGGTCATGCAATATTGTACAGTACGTCATGTACTTAAGAGACAGGAGCACGGCTTCTTTGGAGCAAAGTATCGTAGTGGTGGTAAGTTCCTATGGGACTAAACTGCTCAGATCATCGGTCCTTAGGCTTAAGAACTACTTGTTGTTGTTGTGGTCTTCAGTCCTGAGACTGGTTTGATGCAGCTCTCCATGCTACTCTATCCTTTGCAAGCTTCTTCATTTCCTCGTACCTACTGCAAACTACATTCTTCTGAATCTGTTTAGTGTATTCATCTATTGGTAGAGGGAGACCAAGAGATGAATACATCAAGCAGATTCGGAAGGATGTAGGTTGCAGTAAGTACTGGGAGACGAAGAAGCTTGCACAGGATAGAACAGCATGGAGAACTGCATCAAACCAGTCTCAGGACTGAAGACCACAACAACAACAGCACTGCAACCTACAGCCTTCTGAATCTGTTTAGTGTATTCATCTCTTGGCTTCCCTCTACGAATTTTACCCTCCACGCTGCCCTCCAACACTAAATTCGTGATCCCTTGATGCCTCAGAATAAGCCTTACTAATCGATCCCTTCTAGTCAAGCTGTGCCATAAATTTCTCTTCTCTCCAATTCTATTCAATACGTCCTCATTAGTTATGTGATCTACCCATCAAATCTTCAGCATTCTTCTGTAGCACCACATTTCTAAAGCTTCTGTTTTCTTCTTGTCTAAGCTATTTATCGGCCACGTTTCACTTCCATACATGGCTACACTCCTTAAACCTATACTCGATGTTAACAAATCTCTCTTCTTCAGAAACACTTTCCTTGCCATTGCCAGTCTACATTTTATACCCTCTCTGCTCCGACCATCATCAGTTATTTTGCTCCTTTACTACTTTAAGTGTCTCATTTCCTAATCTAATTCCCGCAGCATCACCCAATTTAATTCGACACAAACTACTTAATCTAACTTAAACTAACTTAAGGTAAGTACAAAACACACACACACACACACACACACACACACAGACCCATAGGCGTGGGAGGACTCAGACCTCCGACGGGGGAGCCGCGCGAACCGTTGCAAGGCCCCTGAGACCGCGCGGCTACCCCACATGGAAAGGTATCTACGAGGAACATACCACTGCTTCCGGAGCACCACCTACTGCCAGCACAGCGACCGCTGCTGTGGACTTCCGTGGTGCGGGAACATGTCAGGTTTCTCCTGTTTTGAAGGGTATTTAGTTTTCCAAATTTCGAGTTTAATGGAATTCGGCAGATATAGGATCATTTCTACCCTTAGACAAGGCTAGGTAGCCACATAAGGCGGCAAAATTTTATTGGCGACAAAGGGTAAAAGTAATTCATTTCAAATCAAACAGCGAAAAAATTAAGCAAACAAGGAGGAAAAAAAAAAAAAATGAAAAAGAGGAAACATTAAAACTCCGATTTTTTTTAAAAATGCATATTCAACAGTTGTTTAGTAAGTGTTTGCTTACTTAGACGAAAGTAAACACATTAGCTATACCTGCCTCAGAACTAAAGCAGCCACTACTGACTACGAAACGGAAAAAAACATGACGTTGACTCATTTCTGTCGAGCGTCGAAGCGAGGCACGTGCGCTGGCTTTCCGAAGATCAGCGAAGGATTACCAACTGTATCATGATTATCCAGTAAATGTACAGTGAATCTGTGCGATACCTTTCACTAGAAATAAATATAAAATATTAAATCAGTACTACCATTCAAAGTATTACTTCTGATAAATTTTAAATGTTACTTATAGGGGGCAGGACATAAAAAGAGTGCTACATTTTGATTTCGTACTGAAACTTCATTTTGATTCTGTACAAGAATGAAAATTCTGAAGCCATACATTTACTGTACTGAGGAAGGAATATTCGATGTCTAGTAAATTTTCTTGAAGAAACAGTTTAATGAAAAAATTTACTTAACAAAAATGTTTCTCTTTCTTTTTTTAACGTAGGGTTTAACGACCACCGTAAGCAACTCAAGGTGCTAAGAGTAGCTACGTTTTCCTAATTTAGGGCCACTGTCTCTCGGGAAGGGAAACGGCGTGTGCTTTTACACAAACAAAACATCCATGCTTCGCCAGGATTCGAACCAGGAACCATCTTGGACGAAAGATCAGGAGCTAGTCGCCTAGACCTGTGCGTCACTGTAATTAAGGTTGCGGAACTTTCAGCAGAAGATGCAAACAATGCTTTATTTATTTATTTAATCGTAGTATACTGGACACTGAAAAAGAAAAGATTTATGCCTCATTCTAAAAATATTTTAATTAAAACATAAACGGAATAAAACCGCAGCTATTCAGATGATCTCATTTCTAAATTCAAGGAAAAACTCATTTGCACTAGAAAGTAGTTCCACATCTTTGTTTGTTCATTTTCTTGCAGTTAAATGAAATAAGTAATTGATGCAAAATTTGGTTGCACTGGTATAGTCAGCTGAGTTATAGCTTAAAATGTTCAGTACTTTCTTCGCATATCCATTATTTTGTCAAATTTCAAAAACGTAGGAAAAAATGAGAAACTGAGGACATTTGTTGTCTTCAGTCAAAATGGCTCTAAGCACTATGGGACTCAACTGCTGTGGTCATCAGTCCCCTAGAACTTAGAACTACTTAAACCTAACTAACCTAAGTACATCACACACATCCATGCCAGAGGCAGGATTCGAACCTGCGACCGTAGCAGCCCCTAGAATCGCTCACCACAACGGCCGGCTGTCCTCAGACGATTTTAAAGGACTTGAGGATGAAGCATGAAAATTGAGGACTGCTCCAAGGAAATGAGAACGTCTGGTCACCTTAGTTTAACGATTAAAAGTGTAATAGATGATTTGCATTTTTGTGCCGTTCGACGTTGGTGGTGGTGGTGGTGGTGGAGGAGGAGGAGGGATCGGGGAGACCGATGTTAATAAAAAAAAGAGGCGACGTCATTTTTCAGTTCTCGACTAGGGCGGCAAAACATCTAACAACAGCCCTGAGCAGATAGCTAAAGTCAAATCGCTGCATTAAGGAGTGCTGCAGAATCAGTAGAGTGGGGAGAGGAAGGGATCCTAGAGAACAGAACTCACTCAGCCATAAATGCGTAGGGGAACCACCAATGTTGTGGCATGAATTGCCGATTTTACTTTATTAAATATTAATGACTTAAGTTCTTCTTTGATATAAGTGGTACTAGGGGAAGGCCAAGGGTCACCAGAGCTTCAATATTGTAATAACGATGAGCAGTAAACCAATGACTTCGGTAAACAACTGGATACTGTGAACTTATCGAAGACGTACGACGACGGGTTGCAAAGTTTTACGATGAAAGTAAGAGGTTTTTAGTGCGCCCTTCTCGTTAGTCAGCGATGGGATGTAACCGGAGCTTGTTCTTAGGTGATACTTGGCTTTACCATGCTATCGGATTTTATTAGGTTTTTGAGATGAATGGTTTGATGATACTTAAACATTACTATTTTACAGGGTTTGCCAATAAACGCATCTGAATGGGATTCCGAGATTTATTTCATAATTATAAAGCAGCTATCCGCACCACCACTCAGAATCACAGGTCGCCTGTGCGCATCTTCTGAAGAATCCTATGCTCTACAAGTGTTGCTTTATGGAACATCGTCTACAAGAGCTTCGCAGAGAACAGGCAAGGGCAAATCCTAGCAACTGGTTCACTAAGGTAATCCGTGGAAGTGTGAAGTTGTCCAATCTCTGGTGTGAAGGACTGACCAGTATGCTGTACGTCACCTGTAACGCTTTACTGATAAACGTACACTATTGGCCATTAAAATTGCTACACCACGAAGATGACGTGATACAGACGCGAAATTTAACCGACAGGAAGGAGATGCTGTGATATGCAAACGATTAGCTTTCAGAGCATTCCCACAACGTTGGCGCCGGTGGAGACACATACAACCTGCTGACATGACGAAAGTTTCCAACCGATTTCTCATACGCAAACAGCAGTTGACCGGCGTTGCCTTGTGAAACGTTTTTGTGATGCCTCATGTAAGGAGGAGAAATGTGTACCATCACGTTTGCGACTTTGATAAAGGTACGATTGTAGCGTACCGCGACTGCGGTTTACCGTATCGCGACACTGCTGCTCGCGTTGGTCGAGATCCAATGACTGTTAGCAGAATATGGAACCGGTGGGGTCACGAGAGAAATACGTAACGCCGTGCTGGATCCCAACGGCCTCGTATCACTATCAGTCGAGATGACAGGCATCTTATCCGCATGGCTGTAACGGATCGTGCAGCCACGTCTCGATCCCTGAGTTAACAGATGGGGACGTTTGCAACACAACAATCATCTGCGCGAACAGTTCGACGACGTTTGCAGCAGCATGGACTTTCAGCTCGGAGACCATGGCTGCGGTTACCCTTGACGCGGCATCACAGACAGGAGCGCCTGCGATGGTGTACTCGACGACGATCCTGGGTGCAAAACGTCATTTTTTCGGATGAATCCAAGTTCTGTTTACAGCATCGTGATGGTTTCATCCGTGTTTGGCGACATTGCGATGAACGTGTATTCGTCATCGCCATACTGGCGTATCACCCGGCGTGATGGTATGGGGTGCCACTGGTTACACGTCTGGATGACCTCTTGTTCGCATTGACGGCACTTTGAACTGTGGACGTTACATTTCAGACGTGTTACGACCCGTGGCTCAACCCTTCATTCGATCCCTGCGAAACCCTAGATTTCAACAGGATAATGCACGACCGCATGTTACAGGTCCTCTACGGGCCTTTCTGGATATAGGAAATGTTCCACTGCTGCCCGGGCCAGCGCATTCTCCAAATCTCTCACCAATTGGAAACGTCTGGTCAATGGTGGCCGAGCAACTGGCTCGTCACAATACGCCAGCCATGGGCAGCTATACCTGTACACGCCATCCAAGTTCTGTTTGACACAATGCCCAGGCGTATCAAGGCCGTTATTAAGGCCAGAGTGGTTGTTCTGGGTACTGATATCTCAGGATCTACGCACCCAAATTGCGTGGAAATGTAATCACATGTCAGTTCTAGTATAATATATTTGTCCAGTGAATAACCGTTTATCTTCTGCATTTCTTCTTGGTGTAGCAATTTTAATCGCCAGTACTGTATACAGAGGTTTTCAACCGCAAGGGATTTTTGCAAGCAAAAGCGCATATCAGTGCTGCGCTCAGCTACAATAATGAGCACAGGAGTGGCATCACATCGTGTTTTGAGACGTGTGCCGGTCTCGCGTGTAGCACCGCGATGGACGTAAATGTGTGTCGAGGCTCCGGGGAGGAGAAACATTGTCAGGTCGCATTCGTCATCCTCATTCCGGTCCAGCACCTGACGTCATTACATCTTCTGTCATGGCGTACACAACGTGATCACCTGTGTCTCGCATGGCGAGTAATCGGACAGCAATGAGTTGTTAAGGCGGTGGTTGCAACTTTATAGTTCAACCAGATAACTAAACGCCGCATCTTGCTAGTTTTGTCCTGACCTACATCGCCACCGTTCGCCAGCCATTATGATCGATAGAGTCGGGCGTAGAGTTGAAACAGCGTACATTGATGTGCTCACCGAAGCTCAGTTTGATGAGATTCCCAGTCAAGCTACAGCCACTGTTATTGGCAGAGGGTAAACCTCTGTGTGCTAAATGTCGCACCCTATTTACTCCCAAATCACATATGAATTTAAAAACGTTTTTTTTCTCTACTATAGAGTAAATTTATAACAGGTAAAATTTGATTATTTGCTGTCCTTCATAGTATTGCAATTTTACTGACCCGCATTGTGCTGGGAGCTGAGTAGGAGCGGATCCTGGCATCATTAACAGTAGCTCTACATTTCCACATCTCGCGTCGGCAGCGTTTCGCAAATGACTGCTTTAGTTCCGAACTTTCATGTTGATGAGCACACGGCTATTACATTGTAACCACTCGGGGTGTGGTTGCGGCTGCACGCCGATGCTATCAGGCGCCCCGCACTTATGAGTATGTGCTCTCAAAAACCGGTCGAAGTTATTTTATGTTTTTTCGCAAGTGGATCAAATTAAGTCCATTATTTGACGTTAATTATACCTTTATTTACAAACTATACAGACCTCTCATGCCAACTGTTACAATGTATCTTCATTCAATGTCAAAGTGCTGGTCATCTTCTTCTTCGTCCTTCCTTGCCTTCCTTTACAGTTTCGTCGCTATCGTTTTCATCTAGAGGTAAAGATGAGGTGCTTGCGACCGTTAGACTGGTTGTCTCTTGCAAAAATGAGACACATTTCTTATGATGCCTTGGTCTGTTACAACGCAAAAATGAGTATGTAGTAACAATGTGAGTGGTACATCTCTGTTATAGATGATACCTGAAAATTTACGAGCGAAGTTTATTCTACACTGCCGTATGTGCTTGTTGCAGACGTAAGCTGCTTCATTCGACAATTGGTCCGTAGGTAGAATTGCTTTAGATATGACTTCTGCACGATGCATTAAAACTTTGTGAAGAGTTGGTGTCATAGGACACCAGCCATACAAATCTGTATATATGTTTACAGTTTTACGATCAAAAGCATCAGATTTCTTATTAGCAATGCTTTTACCACTCGAAATATCTCAAACTACGATTTAAGACAGCTGTTCGATCAGCTGCACATTTTAACATTCCTGCAAGTTTTTCTTCAATGAACGGAAACTTTTCATCCGTATTATTCCCTTTAAATTACTTCAAAATATCGTACAAAGCCCTTCCGGTGAATTGCCTGACTATTCCCAACGAATCTACAAGAGAATAAATTAAAAATTGCAATGTTGCAATAGTATAACTAATCTAGCATTTAAGTTTGGATGAATAAAAAGCAACGTGGCAGATGAGGGAAGACAATGTTATTCTGTTAAACAATATTGTCATCGGTCTAAACTTCATGCCCGTAAAACAAATACCTCGATAAGACCCGACAGGTAACTAAAATCGTTGAAATCTTTCGATTTTGAGGTAACAAAAATATCCATAGAAATACTGCATATAAGCGTACAACTTAAACAATAAAGGCAGAGGGATGCCCAGAAAGCAATGCACCACTTTTTTTTTTTACTGAGCCGAAAACAATGCTACGAAAGCGAAACGTTACGTATGTGTTATTTGAAGTCTTCTGAGTGAGCGCGACAAGTTTCCGTCACTTTCGACAGATAGTGTAGCTCCAGGACAGTTTCAAAACTGTGTCTGATGCTAATGTGCGTTCCAAGAAAGGTGCCGTCATTGAATTTCTCATTGCACAGAAATAAAGCGTGGGGAACATTCACAAACGCTTGTGCAAAGTTTATGGAGCATCTGCTTTCGATAGAAGTGCAGTTAGTCGTTGGGTTCAGAAGAAGAGGTCATCGGAAGGCGGTTCGGCGGAGCCCCACGATTTGCAGCGGTCGGGGAAACCATCCACGGCTGTCACACCTGAGATGTTGTAGCGAGCTGACGTCATTCCCGAGGACAGATTAAAGGATGCCATTCGTGGAAGACAGTTTGAAGATGATGAGGGGGTGATTCACACAGCGAAACCCTGCCTCCGCCACTATGGCAAGGATTGGTACCGATAGGGCATACACGGTCCTGTTTCGCGCTGGTGGAAGGCGATAGAATGGGATGGAGATTACTTGGAAAAATATGGTGTGAGATGAAAGATCATTCTTTCGTGTGTGTAATTCTCATTATGTTCAATAAAGAATTGTCGAAGAAAGAAATGCGGTGCATTACTTTCTGGGAAATCCTCGTATGATATAAGATAAAGTACAGTATCATTTTCATTAGGTGTTTAAATCGAATCGTAACCACAAACGCGAGAGAAACAAATACCACAAAAAGACCGCACGGACGAGCACATGTATTTCCTAGCAAGGGTGTTTGCGACTGACTTTGCAACAGGTGGCGGGCGTGAGCGTAGAGGAACGTTCGGCTGCCAAACGACGGGCAGGTTATCGACCTTGAGAATTAACGACTTTGAAAGAATTTTGAACTAATTCGGCGATTTAGACATTTGACCGTTTCTAGACTGCAAATACTGCTACGTGCTACGCTAGTGGGGCAGGGGAAAGTTGGCGCAGGCGCTGGTGGGCGAACAGCCTGCTGGTCTCGTGTGACAACCCGTCCTGCCGTGCCCTAGAAGCCGAGCAAGGCCGTGAGTCACCGCGTGGGCGCTGGCGGTCAGCTAGCAGCTCGGCTCGCAGCTGCTGCCGCACTCATTCCCCACCTGTGGCCGCGTTGGGCAAACGTTGTCGAGTGCTCCCACCAACACACTACGGCGTCCAGCTTGCCTTACGAGGCCGGCGGAGAAGGGAACTCCTCTTCCAGGCAGTAATATAAAGTTAATTTTATTCATTGTTTTTCAGTGTTTCGTTCGCGACTGTTTTACTTTCGTAAAATGAAGGACAAACCGCCTTCAGTCACAAGTTGCGTTTATTAACTGCACTATGCATTTCGAGCCCTGGAGGCTCATCTTCAGGTGCTTTTTAGTGATTTACATCATGTTTTTTTGGTTTTGTTTGCCTGTTGATATTACATTTTTGTGTTACAACATGGTATACTGTATATATAAGATTAACAGCGTTAATAATATGAAACTAACATACAGTTTAACATTGTATGATGTCTGCTTCTGTTGCGCAGTTGGTATACACAATACGGGTCTTTAATTTTGCAGTACACACTGTGATATATACATAGTCATACACTTTTTCGCACATTGTAGTAGCAGAACGTAAACATGCCGAAGATTCTCGTTCATACAGATGTTCTACTTCTAAATATAATCGATTTTCTTGTTTCACAGAAGGCAATATGATATAGTATTACTAGTACACAGGTATTATTAAAATAATTATTTGGCAGCACGTTGTAAGTTGGCAGCTGTTGGTACTACTATAGATTTGATTCCTCAGGAAAAAATAAACTTTTAAAGGTGTATAAAAATTGTGGCTGTTAAACTCTGTTAAGTCAACAGGTTTTCGGAATATTTTTCTGTGTGAAGCATAATTTCTAATTGTTCTAGAAGATTCAGTTTTTTACTGTTGGGTTCTGTGTGAAGTACAGTAAGGCTGTTGTGGACGTCGTCAAGTCGGTGTATATTAATATACATGTGGTTAGCTATTGTAGATCTTTAATTTTTTTTTCAACTAAACCATTTTGCAAAATCTACTTTACTTTAATAATGCCTGTGTACTAGTAATACTATATCATATTGTCTTCTGTGAAACAAGAAAATCGATTATATTTAGAAGTAGAACATCTGTATGAACGAGAAACTTCGGCATGTTTACGTTCTGCTACTACAATGTGCGAAAAAGTGTATGACTATGTATATATCACAGTGTGTACCGCAAAATTAAAGATGTGTATTGTGTATACCAACGGCGCAACAGAAGCAGACATCATACAATGTTAAACTGTATGTTAGTGTCATATTATTAACGCTGTTAAACTTATATCTACAGTATACCATGTTGTAACACAAAAATATAATATCAACAGGCAAACAACACAAAAAAAACCTGATGTAAATAACTAAAAAGCACCTGAAAATGAGCACCCATGGCTCGAAATGCATAGTGCAGTAAATAAACGCAACTTGTGACTGAAGGCGGTTTGTTCTTCATTTTACGAGTAGTATAAAGGGTGAAGCACTAAAGACAGACCACCTGAGTAGATTAACCACTTTTAGTGATGGGAGAAAATCTTTGCTTGATTTGGGACGTTAATTTTTCATAGGTGTAAGGGTAGGCGAAATCTGTTACTGGACTTTGTAATCTTATGTGGACTGGCATGGCACTGCTTTTAATATTACGCCTGAAGACGTGCACTAGAGATTTGTCGGCCGCGAACTAACGGGTCCGAAGGAACGGTTCACAAAGATGAATGGAACGAGCGAGGAACTAGTTCTAAGGAACTGTCTTTCATAGTTCACTTCGGTCGCGGCTTTCTACTTACAGTTCCCGGAAACGGGAAACGGTCGGTCTCGTTCAGCCTCGGTCCCTTTCCAGCCTGTCTCGCTTTCGCTCGGCCGGACTCCGCCTTCTTTGCGTGGCCACTCGTCGCAGATCCACTGCCGACTGCTCATAGTTCAGTATCGATTTGTTGTTGGTTTCGCACGCCCATTCTAGAACTGTTTCAAACCTTTTTTGAACTCTGCACTTCTGGTTCTTTTCGTATTCTATTCAGCGTCCACGACCGATAATTAAAATGTATTTTATAATTGCGTCAATTACATAAAAATTACGTGCTATGTAATACATGCATCTTTTCAGTTAACAAAACGGCCTATCAGCTGAATTAATTATTTCGATAAACAGCAGAAGAAGTACTTGCAAAAAGACAAGATCTTTTGTTAGTACACATGCAAAGGAAGTCGGCACGGCACACACGAGTGTCCATTTTCCGTCTTTTTTTGATCCAATGTAAAAGAGCATGTTCATTGTTATGGAAGGCAGGCCGGCTTACAACCGAATGAAGCCCGCACTTCATAATCGAGTGTATTGCGTTTCATTTTGTAAAAACCCCTACAATTTTATTTCAGTGGTACAGGGTAGCGCACGAAAAATCAGCGCCGAGTACTAGACTGCTCATTGTCGCTTACCAGTCATCATCTATTGTTTCGAAGTTGTTTGCATTAGCTTATTTGTTATTTCTTCACTGCCTAATTATTATTCGTTTATCTATTCTGCTTGTAGCGGTCAACAAATCGCGCCTAATTGACAAGCAGTCTGCATTCGAGACCGGTTTTTCGTAGCCACCTTATATTATTTCATTGGGATCAAACACATACCGCTGCAGTTGGCTAAACGAGCTGTTTTGCAAAATTACAAGTGTGTGAGAATTCTGTTATGAATAAATACTCTGGACTCCAGGGGGAAGGCAAGTGCCCTCTTTTGGGCCTTCCATCGTCACTCACCTATGCTACTAATTTTCAGTTCTTCATAAGAACCATATACCAAGCAGAATGAACGGTGAACGAGCAAAACTATACGGTTCCCAAAAAAGATGACCACCAGTCAACTAGTTCCCAAGGATGAACGACTTTGCCCATCTCTAACGTGCACAGTGCATTTGGTTGTGTATTAATTATGTCAGATCAGGGTGCTGACCTTTTACAAGCGCGTTGCGAACGCATGCAATGAAACTAGGATGATATGTAAAGTAAGTAATTTAATGGCATCAGCTAAAGTTGTAACAACAGGTATTCGTAATGCTGACCATCAGCGGTCGTACATGCTGTACCGCTAGTGGATGTGGACAACACCGAGAGGCTTAGCGCCCTCCACAGTGCTTAAATGAAGTCTAGTTTCCACGACGACATTGGGTTGCGCCACTCGTTGCGTGGAATGAGTTGCACGCAAGTGGCTCCATATATGACTGTAAACACGGCGACACCAGTATACACTCCAGTTTCGTCGTTTTGTGGGTTCCTGAGTCGTGTCTGATATGAAACTTTTGACAGCTTCACGTCGCACGAGTAGTGATGGAGTTATGGCTTGTTGCGTTGAATCGCTGCATAAGGAAAAAAATAAATAAATAAAAAACGTGTTTCAATTCGTGACTGGATGAAGAAAAGACGTCAGCTCGGTTGCTCAGCATCCTTGCTTAAATAATTTATAACGGAAGATCCAAGAAGTTCTTTTAATTATCTTAGTATGTTACCAGAACTGTTCGCGTTTCTTCTAAACAGAGTTGGCCGGCCGCGGTGGTCTCGCGGTTCTAGGCGCGCAGTCCGGAGCCGTGCGACTGCTACGGTCGCAGGTTCGAATCCTGCCTCGGGCATGGATGTATGTAATGTCCTTAGGTTAGTTAGGTTTAAGTAGTTCTAAGTTCTAGGGGACTGATGACCACAGCTGTTAAGTCCCATAGTGCTCAGAGCCATTTTCTAAACAGAGTTAGTTATTCGATAAGGAATAAATGTACTGTAATGCATGAAGCACTGTCGTCAGAACTGTAATTACATATCATATTGCGTGCATCACAATCGAGAACACTCGGTATGCTATAAGATACGGTTTTAGTTGGTGATGAAGCTTTTTGGGTAACACAAATAATTATTAACATTAACACTAATAATGATTAACATTAGCAACAATAATTATTCGAAGCAGGCCGCATTAAGAAGAGAATGGTTTGCAATCTACTCTCTTGAAGATAGATCTGTATAGTGTCAATATTTCAAAATTCAAACATATGTGAATGGGGAGCACTGCAGCGACGTTTTAAATGTAACGTCCCCTTAGAAAAATTATTGAATTACTGTGCCGATAAACCTCTTACATTATTTGCTTTTGAAATAGCTGAACAAAACTGAACGTACTCAGACATTACTCTCTTTACTTGTTCTGATCAACACTAAACTGACACACAATATTTTTAGCGCTACGCAATGTGACTTTCAAAAATCCCTAAAAAAGAATGGCCCTTACTAACTATAACCTATACCTTTCACGAATCATTTACCTCACAAAAACCTTCGTTGCTCGAACTACTGCAGTACAGCGAACGCCACTACCGCCAGCTAAACAAAAGATTCAAACTACTGAAGGCACTAACTACTGATAGGCATAGTTAGCAAATCAAAGATTTTGATAGAGAACAAACAATGCATTTACCTTAATAGTGTTCAAAACTCATAATATATGTATCAGTTCATGACATCCAGTCTTACAAATTTACTGTATCTGTCCAGATCATCCGCTCCCAAAACTCAGCCATCTCGCTCCCCACATCCACCACTGCTGGCGGCTCACCTCCAACTGCGCAGACTGCACATAGCACAGCCAGTGATTTTCATACAGTGCGCTAGGTGTCGTTACTAACATAAAAACCTAAACAGCCTACCATAGCCTACTTACATAAATGTATGAATATTGAATAAAGAATACAGCTTCTTGAATTTGTATAGCCTTCCCTTCTGTCAACAATATTCCATAACAAAGAGGTGGCCAACTCGAACGATGGGATTTTAGTCTTGTAGACGAGAGCATTGCCACAGCTAGAATTACACTTGCTTGTATTTTTCTTAATTCAGTTGTATACGTGCTCCTAACTCAGTAAATTTTGCCCTGCAGCTCAGATACTGTCAAACCATCTATGTTACGATCGCACATGGCGGTCCCAGCTGCAGCAATATGTTGCTTATTTTTGTAATCAGCATCACTGAAATCCCACAAACACCTATGCAACGCATAGATATCCAAAAAACGAACATTATTCTCCGTTCCCTAATTGATATTTCAGTTTGTCTGCACTCTACTAACACACACAACCTCAAAACTCGTGCTACTAGTGTCGCCAAAGTTCGAATTCGTCGAAAGTGTTTGGTTTCACCGACGAGTTGCGCAAACTCAGTGTCCGGTAGCTCAGTTGCCTGAGACCTAGTGTCGTCGTGTAAACTAGGCTTAAGGTACACGCCGTAGCAATGTGCTAGAGCCATGCGGGGAACACAGTGGTCTTTCCTCTCGGTAGTGCCACGTGGCTGTACGCAGCCCGGTCTTCTTGCGACCATACATTCCTCAGCCAGCAGTCTTGTACAGTGGCTACATCTCTGCCAAGCCTTTTTGTAGAATCGAAGAAGGAACATCCAACTTCTCGTAGCCTTATTACATGATCTCGTTCAAACTGAGTGAGGTGCTGGTAATGGCGTCTTTGTCGTCGTATTGGCATTCTTGACTAACATCAACTCAGCGCGTCCAATCTGAAAGGCAAACAACGCTCACGACTGCACAGCATGTATTTAAAGCAGTGCTAGTAGCTCCACTTATATGCGACTCGCGCGAAGTTTGAATAGACATATTTCAGTTGTAGAAAAATGCCTAGCAACTTCCGTTTACGTCGCACAACTTCTTCTCCTGCTTCATATCTTCAGGCCAAAACGGCATTAACCACAACGATCGCACACATCATGGGCTGGAGATATCGGCTGAGAAATCAGCTGTCGTTCCCTTCTCCAAGTCGACGACAGCTCGCACTGTAGATCACATTACCTGTGGCAAGTACACCTTCCAAATAAAATGTCACGTTCGATTTCTGGGGATGATTTTTGACTCTCGGTTAAGCTCGGCGCCCCACATCCGATCCACCGTTACCAAGTGTGAAGAATGTTTAAATGTAATCAGATCACTCACTCGTGTCTGGTGGGGAGCGCACCAGAGTGTTTTACTCACCATGTCCGAGGGATAATTGGATCTCGATTAGACTATGGCCGTCAATTCTACCACACTGCGTCAAAGACTCATCTCTCCAAATTAGATACTCTTCAGTATAGAGCCATTCGTACCTGTCTTGGAGCCATGCGATCGACGCCCACCAACGCCCTTTTAATAGAAGCAGGGGAGATGCCCTTAGGCATTAGGCTCCAAATGTTATCGGACAAATTCTACATTCAAGGCATGGCCATTATGGGCAGTTCCGTCGATCAAAGTAGAGACTGCATTTATCGACTGTGGATTGCATCCCACAGAAGGAATAAAGTGCCAGCCGTTTGTGCCAGCTTTGACACTTGTTCACCTGTCATACGTTCTATACGGCCTTCACCGCATCTACCTGTTTTTGAATATGATCTTCAAACGCTCTGCTCCCAGATCCCAGTCCAATATTTAAGTACGACCTGGCTGGACAGTACTAATGTCAACGTTGGCTTGAATCGTCTCGTTCAAGCATAATGGCCGGGTTTTCTCTGTGTATATACCGATGGCTCCAAAATTCCGCAAGAAGAGTGTACAGGATGCGCTTTTTTATGCCCTCAGATCCAGATCCGCAAAACCTTCAAACTGCCTACGAGCACTTCTATTATTACGGCGGAGACAGTGGTAGTTTTGGAAGCACTTCCTTCCCCAAGGTATTGATAGTATCTGACTCGCAAAGCGTTCTTAAAAACATTCAGTACAGTCAATGGAACAAAACAACCAACAGTTATATCTTGGATGTGATATCTGAATATATTGGCAGCACACGCACGGGCCGTACGATCCATTTGTTGTGGGTATCTTCCCACTCTGGTATCCTCTATAATGATGAAGTTGATGCATTAGCCAAACAAGCGGCAACCTTAGGCACCGTCCTGTATCTGCACCTTCCTTATACAGACTACTTTCGTGAAGTCAAGGATCACGCAAGACAACAATGGCAGGAAATGTGGAACGTGTCTCAACAGTCAAAAGGCGGTTATTACGCAGTGCTACAACCTCGGATTCCTCCACAGCCGTGATTCATGAGGACACATCTGGACCGATCTACCATCATAAGACTCCGCTTCAATAATGCCTCTTTCCCACAACATCTACATCGGATCAACGTTTACAGTTCACCAGCATGTGTGTGTGATCCTGAGTCGGAAGCTGATGTTAAAAACATCTTATTTATGTGCCCCAAATTTGACCGTGAACAGTTGGTCTTTCTGAAGACATTGCTGAGTATGGGCTACCATCTTCCTCAATCAGCTTCTCTTTTGTGTACTAAAGAGGTTCGTCTATATAAAGTGATAGTTAACTTCATCAAGAGTACTAGTTACAATCTGTAGGTTTTAATGCTGTACGTAAATTATAAATATGTCTTGCTGATGAAGATATTTCAGAATTGGTGTGAATTGCAAGCCAAGACACTTTTAATTATTTTCCAATTCAATTCAATTCAATTTTTAAAACATTATGTACAAAACTGTAAGAGTTAAGCGTTTTATTCTTGTAACTATGCATTTCTGGATTTGTTTATTCAATTATGTGAACATTGTCACTATGTGTTGCCGATGGCTAAATTGAGTACACACTCAAAAGCTGTTTCTTTCCGTCAGTGTGTGTACAGATGTATTACTTGAAGATAAATGACAATTTTCTGTGTTTCAAACCAATTACTTTCAAACTTAACTGCAGTTTATAGGGATGTTAAAGCCGTTGTCACTTCAGGTAAGGCACATTGCTTCTTTAGTCAGTTCCTGTATTTAAGTAGCTGCAGTCCCGAGTCCACATTCTGGCAGCTTTGTTCAGCACTTTTCTTGTCGACACATCGCTGACATTCACGAGAGATCCAAACTCGCAGAGCGTGACTGCCAGAAGTCTTGCCCCACTCTCGGATACCATCGGCGAGCTGAGTCTCGGCGATGTTTGCATGACACGTATTACACGCAGTAGCTCTCAGAGAATGAAAAGCTCTCGCGTGTATACATAGCTTAAGTATGTCGCCGTAGTTAAAATGGACGCCAGTTGGCACGCTGTGAGCATCGGCGCGTCCTCTGTGTCCCAGACTGGCCTCAGGAAAGCAGGTGCTGTTCTTGGTGGACGGTTCGAGAACGGCCGCTACGGGCTAGCGACCGAGCCCTGATGACGTATGCGTGGTGAGGCGAAAGGCGGAAATGGAGTGATGCTGTTTGCGCGGCTACATGTCAACTGCACGTACTTCGAGTAGGCATTACTGCAGTAAATCATATTAAAAGTTTATGTAATTTACATGTCCGCAGCTCGTGGTCGTGAGGAAGCGTTCTCGCTTCCCGCGCCCAGGTTCCCGGGTTCGATTCCCGGCGGGGTCAGAGATTCTCTCTGCCTCGTGATGACTAGGTGTGGTGTGATGTCCTTAGGTTAGTTAGGTTTAAGTAGTTCTAAGTTCTAGGGGACTGATGACCATAGATGTTAAGTCCCATAGTGCTCAGAGCCAACCATTTCTAATTTACATAATTACAACCTTATGTAAATCACCGAAGAATATAGACAGCAGATAAGCCAGCGCATGAAAAATTACAAGCAAAGGCGAACGGAAGGGAAGCTGTGGTTCTAAGTAGGCCGAGTGCTATTAAAAGAAATACTTTCGGAAAATTCAGCATTGTAAGAAGTTCTTTATGTTTCTTTATTGTGATTTCATTCCCCTGCCCCATATGGGCACAATCCGCCGCTCTTCAGCCGAGTGACATGACAACTAAAACAAGAATAAAACGTTACATGTAAGGCGATAAAGAAGGGGGACATAAAACAGTGTAAGGGCAGATAATGGAGGTGGAAATACACTGTCATGGAGACGTTCATGGAGGGAGAATTAAAAAAGTAGACGCAAAGTTAAAAAACACAGTTGGCCATTCTTAAAACACAAAGAAGACACTGAAGTCACACGCACAGGTTAAAAGTCGGAAACAGTATTAAAAACACTCCAGAACAGCACAATCAAAACCCACTTGGAGCACACACGATGAATAATAAAAGTGCCAGGTGGGGCCTGCCGAGGGAGAGGCCGGAGAGGATGGAAAAGGAGGGGACAGCAAGGTGTAAGAAGTTCCTTGCGTGAAGTTGTAAATACTTCTGAAACACAGTAAACGATTCGTAACGATAATGGAAATTGAAGTTAATAAAGTGCCTCAAAATGTTTTTTGTCGAATAATTAAAGCATCAACATGATCGAAAAAGATATGTAAAGCACGTGAAAACTTTCTTAAATGAACACACTACAGCTATAAAAATTATATGGGTTTCTCTGCATAGACTCAACGGAACATGGCGGTTTGGAACAGTATGTGTCACTAAACAATGATCTAATACAAGAGTGTCATAACAGCGAGAGCAGGTCCGCAACGTCCTAGTTACGACTGACGTCGGACCATGCAGACTACTAGAGTCTAAATCCACATCTATACTCTTCAAACTGCTATGAAGAGCATGGCTTAGGGTAATTACCACTGTACAGTGTATTAAGGATTCTTCCCGTTCCATTCCCGTATGCAGCGTGGGAAGAATGATTGTGTCGTGTAAATGTAGCCTTCGCGGACGCTACTGGATCGTCACGTAATACTGTTTCTCGAAATTATCTGACACTATTTTCACAGGATGGTCGGGGTCTATCTCGACACGCCTGCCATTTCAGATTTTCCGCGTAGCAGTGACGCTCTCCTGCGGACCAAGCAAATCTGTGACTTTCGTGCTGCTCTTCTGTGTAAAAGTTAGTTCTGTCTGGTATATGTCACACAACATTGAGAATTATTTTAGAACGGGCCTCACAAATAGGTTGTAAGCAATCTGTTTTGTAGATCACTGCATTTCCCAGTAGCACACTAATGAACCGCGGCCTGCCACCTGGTTTGCTTATGGCTGAGTCGTTCAGTGTCATATTCCCACAGATTGTTGAACTCAGGTTTTCGTACGAGATGGTCGACGGCAGTTGAGATTCGTCGATATTATAGCCATAGGCTACTTCTGTTGTGCATTTTGTTTGGTCTAAAATTTTATATTTCAGATTTAAAGCAATTTTAAAGATTAGAGCCACTATTTGTGCAGGTTCTTTTCAGACTGTAATTAACAACAGATAACTGCATCACTTACCAAAAGTGTAATGTTGATGTTAATACTACACTGTAGATAACTAAGGTAAACACGAACAGCGAGTCCAAATGCACTTCGTTGGGGCAAGCATTGAACTGATTTCTGCATCCTCAGTGACTCATCTTCCAGGATAACACGCTGCTTCTTCCTTACCAAGAAGTCTTCAACTCAGTCACAAATTTTGTTTGCTTCCGTATATGATCGTTCCGTCGTTGCTAAACGCTGATGTGCTACTGAGTGAAATATTTGTAGGAACTCAAGAAATACTGCTCCTACCTGACTGCCTTCATCCATGGCTTTCAGCATGTCGTCTGGGGAAAGTGCATGTTGGGTTTAGTATGGATGATGCTAAATCCATACTGGTTCACATTTAGGTGGTCATTCTGTTTGAGATACCTCAGTCTGTTCTTGCTCAGAATAAGGTTTAAGATTCTACAACTGGTGGATGCCAAGGATATTGGACTGCAGAAGTGTGGGATCATTTCTGCTATCGTGTGACCTGTGCTTTCTTCCAGCGTCTGAACAAATCCTCTTTTTCGAGAGGTCTACGGTGTATTATGGCTAAAGGAGGGATTAAGTGAGACGGAAATTCGGTTCTACCCCTCTGATCTACTGTTTTTACTATTTAATTATATCAAAAGCTAGCTTATAAACTCGATATTGAAACAATAGAAATAATCAAAAGAACTTTAATAAACACAACATCAGAAGCCAAATTTATGAATCAACTGTCAACATTTTTTTTGGAATAAAGTCAGTAGTAAGTTGACAAGATGGTTTGTCAAATCCTCTTTTCGGCTGCACGTTAGAGGATTTAGGGAGGAACTGGAGGATGTCCATCAATACTAATGGTGTTCAATAACGAAGAAACACAAATAAAATCAGATTAGCTTCTGCAGACGTCATGGCGTGAATTACTAACTCACTGGTTGGCGTCAAAGAGCAAACCAGAGAACTACGTAAACAAACAGACAAAATAAGACTAAAATATCATTTGGAGAAAACACAGTTCATGACAGATTGATAAGGCACCTCTCAAAATATTAAAATTTAGAACAGAATATCTAAATCTTTTTTTTTAAATAGTAGGAGAATGTGTTAGGAGAAACACAAGAGAAGAGTTAGCAATTGAAAATAGAGTACATAAAATGGAAAGAGATAAAACATATGTAACAAAAAATATTCGTCATGGAACACAGAACTAAGACGCTGTTAAGGCCTGAAACATTGTATGCACCAGAAACACTTCAAGTAACAAGATTTCGTGATGTTGAAAAACTGAAAAAAGATGAATTCTAAGAAAAACAATGAGACCTAAAAGTAATAATAACTAAACTCCGTCGTAACAGGCCTCGGAAGGCACAGCGGTACTGACCGACCGCCGTGTCATCCTCTGACGACAGGCGTTACTGGATGCAGATATCGGAGGGTCACGTGCTCAGCACACCGCTCTTGCGGCCGTTGTCAGTTTTCGTGGCCGGAGCCGCTACTTCCCGATCAAGTAGCTCCTCAATTTGCCTTGCAAAGGCTGAATGCACCCCGCGCTCGGAAGACAAGTCGGTCACCCATCCAATTGCTAGCCAAACTTGACAGCACTTAACTGACGGGAACCTGTGTTACCACTGCGGCAAGGCAGTAGGCAAAAGTAACAGTAACACTGAATACAAAATTATTATCAAACAGAGAGCTGAGTTTGTAAATAATAAAACTAACTCATGTAATGAGGAAAAGAAGACTGAAGTTTTATGGACACGTATACCGAACTGATGGTAACAGATTAATTAAGCAGATCTTCAACTTACTAAACAGCTACAAATGCAAGCCCACATGTTTCACTGTAATTGACAAAGATTAGAATAACACTACAATTAAAATGGACATAACAGATAAGAGAATTGTTTTCAGAGAAGTAACACAAAGGCAGGATTGCGGGAAAGGAAGTGGTTTGCAAATGGAAGGAAGTGGACCCAGGAAGAAAAGGAATGATAGTATCGAAGTAAGAATGCAGTTTGGCAGCAACTAAAATTAAACACTAAGAAGCAAAACCAAAGTTGATTTATCTATCCTCAAAAACGGTTATTTGAGTAAATACATAAACAAATAAAAGCTATCTCAACCTATATCTACAGGTATTTTCAAGGCTTACGTTATACGAGGATTAACAACTGAACACGAAGTATTAGAGACTGTGACTCCTCACTCGCTCTGTTCTGACGGGCCATGCCAAACCTGCACCCACTCCACTGCAAATTTCTAAGCTATCGTGGGGCTGGCTGGTACTTCCACTGAGTCTGCAGGTTATCGTCGAGTCAGGCGGCACGAGAGTGAGATATTCTACTTACATTCGGGAAGATGTTCATCCAGAATTAGGTTTTCCATGGTTGCCATAGACAGCTCCAGGCAAATCCTGGAATGTTTCCTCTGAAACGACACGGTCGATTTCGTTTCCCATATTTACGTTAATTTCCTTCTGCTACAGAAGTCTGATGAAGATGAGTTGGAGAGAGAAAGTTGCCAGTGAAGAGGTGCTGAGAAGAGTACATGATACCAGATCTCTATAGAAGACATCGAAAGAAGAACAGACAAAGCTGTAGGACACCTTTTAAGACACGTTGAAACAATAGCAGAAGGAGCTATTGAGGGAAATAATCGCTGGGGAGGACCTAGGGTGCCATATACATAGTTGATGATTAACGGTATGGGAGTGAAGAATAAGGCAGACGGAAGAGTGGAATGGCGTACTGCTGCAAGCCAGCCTCAGAAATGAACACTAAAGAAGAAGAAGAAGATGGAGGAGGAGGAGAAGGAGGCAGGTTAAGCGTCTTCCGATGAAGAAAGCAATACTACCATCTTCACCTTACCACTAGTAAAGGTGAGACAAAAATATAGTATCCTCAAAATGTGAAAAAGCTTTCAGCCTCAATTTGGGCTCAATCACACTTTTCATACTTTAGAAATTTAGACCGACGTAGTATAACAAGAGTTATGTGAACTCCAAATTTTATATCGGTTTCTCTTTTACTCTTTCCTACGAAATCAGCGAGAAAAACCTTTTATAAATACCAGAAATAACTGGCCATAAGTTTCCCGATAGTTGATTTAGAGTCTGGCGTTCAGAAGAACCAGTAATGGTTGGACTTTAATCTCACGTCAACAAGGAACTCATGGAGTACCGAGGTAACTGGAGAAAGAAATTCGTTTGAGGGGATTAAGGAAACCTCGAAAAATAAAATCACGATGGCAGACTGGGATTGTAAAGGCCTTGTCACTTCAGAGACGGCATGCGGTGAGGCCTCATCCATCAGTATGGTGAACTATCTGCCTGACATCCGACCAAGGTTACTGCAGTCAGAATCGGTAATGGTTAAGGGTGTAGCAATTCTTTGGTAACTAATGAGGTTTTAGAGTGGCGGTAAGTCCGTGGTCATAAAAACATACGTCTAGCTTAATCTTCTCTCGAAGCGGTAGACCTCACTGTCACAGTAACGTCGTTCCCTGACGGTGTCCGAGTACTTTTGACATCTTAGCGGAATTTACTGCAAACATGTTCACTCGTTGAATTGCCAGGTAAAATGGCTGATATTCTAATATCGCAAATTTCAGAGCAGTCTGCTTCTAATCGCCTACGAACCATTCTTACGTGGGCAGCCGCGGTTTCTTCTAACCTGCATAACAAAGTAATTGACAGCTAGTTATTTAGAGGACAGCTAGGTTAGCAACAACCAATCAGGGAAAGAGATCGACCACAACTTCTGTTCTGTTCACCTTGTCTGTTACGTCACTTGACGCTTGCCACAGTCAGTTGCAGACGTCTGAGGCTGGTAATGTAACAATTGTTATTAGTTTTGGCCGATCTCATTGATTATCGTTGCTGAGTTTCAATTTATGTCACAGAATGCGCTAAACCAGTTGGAAGACTATGCAGAAAAGTGATAAGATTATTTCCACGATGGTCAGCAAACCTCATACTGCTCGTTAACGGGCAACGTGTAAAGCAGCCAGACAATTGAAGCGACACATCGGCTCTTCCCAGACTCAGCTGTTAATGTCTTCCTTATTTCGATCGAGGTACGAGTATGTTTCACTTCGGACGACTATAGGTAAAAAATAAATCACTGAGCAAGACCCCTGGCAAATCTTTGCCTCATAACAATTCAACTCATCTGTCTCCTACAGCGTCTACATCGAAGGGACGTTAGGTTCTGATCTGTTTACATATATTTACTAAGTGAAATTATCCAATCCCACAACAATGAGACCTCTGTTCTTTTAGAGGGCCTAACTATCTGCCAACTCTTTTAGAACTCTGCAGATGGTCTACACAATCGTCCTAAGACGCTATACATCGTTGATTAACCGTAGACTCAAATTATTTCTCGATTTCAATAAGCTTACTACCAAATCTACTATCATTTAGGGTGTCAATGAATTTATTAATTGATTGGCTATTGGTTCAAAATGGTTCAAATGGCTCTGAGCACTATGGGACTTAACTACTGTGGTCATCAGTCCCGTAGAACTTAGAACTACTTAAACCTAACTAACCTAATGACATCACACATCCATGCCCGAGGTAGGATTCGAACCTGCGACCGTAGCGGTCGACCGGTTCCAGATTAGCGCCTAGAACTGCTCGGCCACTTCGGCCGGCGATTGCACCGGCCGCGGTGGTCTTGCGGTTCTAGGCGCGCAGTCCGGAACCGTGCGGCTGCTACGGTCGCAGGTTCGAATCCTGCCTCAGGCATGGATGTGTGTGATGTCCTTAGGTTAGTAAGTAGTTCTAAGTTCTAGGGGACTAATAACCACAACAGTTGAGTCCCATAGTGCTCAGAGCCATTTGAACCATTTGAACCACTGTCTGAATAATAGATATTAAGTCAGATCTTGATAAGATTTGAAAGACGCGCCAAGATTGCAAACATGCTGATAAGTGTTCATAAATGCAAAACTGGCAACTTTACAAAACGAAAAACATGGGTGTTACACACTATGCGTATGTGAACGATCATATAGTCTCAGACGTAGGTAATGTAGGTGTAGACTTCGGTTTGTTGGTAGAATACTGGGAAACCCCAAACCGTGTACAAAAAAAATTGCTTAAAAGTCACTCGCGAAATCCGTCCTAGAATACTGCTTCTGGTAATAGTGTGAAGTAGGACTAAAAGGGGATGTTGAATGTATACAGAGAAGGGCAGCACGAATGGTCACAGGTTTGTCTAAACTGTGGGAGAGTGTCGCGGCAATGCTAAAGAAACTGAACTGGCAGACATCTGAAGACAGACTCATTGCACGTCGAGAAAGCCTACTTAGAATGTTTCCAGAACCGGCTTTAAATGATGACTCATTGAATATACTAGAATCCCTAGGTATGGTTTCCATAGAGATCGTGACGACAGGGTTAGACTAATTACGCAGTTCTCCATAGGATATTGGAGCGGTAAGAAGCCATAATAACTGGTAAAAAGTGAAATATCTTCTTCTATGCATTTCAGAGTGGTTTTCAGACTATGGATAAAGATATCGAACAACCATATCTTTAGTTTTCTACATATTTTCACGTCTATAGCGAATTTTCTGCTGTTGTCCGAAATCCAAAATGAATGCGGTTGGGATGATTTGCGTCCAGATAATTTCATAAAATGTTTCTTGATTAGACAACTTTTGTATTCTACACAGTTAATTGTTAACCCCACAAACCACGAATTTTGCCATGATGGAGAGGATTTGGGGGTCTCAATGATATTGACAGCCGAAACGTGGGTGTAGCTACGTAGGCGCAGTGTCTGTTGAGAGACTGGGCCAGCTTGTGGCTCCTCAAGAAGGGCAGTGACCTCTCAGTAGTAACTAGGGCAACAGTCCTGATGATTGACTGAAATGATCTTGTAGCATCAGTCAACATGACTTGCGGGATGGATGAAAGAAAGTGAAATCTATTCGCCGAGGACTTGCAGCAATACGACAATCGATATAGCATCAATACCACAGTATACTTCCCATGTCTTATTAATGATCCCAGGAAGGAGACAACATTTTGCGTGCTATTCGTGAGGCTACCACCTGAACACTAAGTGTGAACGCACTCCATCAGTAGTGGTGATTGATACACGTGAGAGCGAATCTCCCGTAGCTATCAGCTGTTCACCCGGTAAGCCGCATTGGCGTCCACAACATGCGTGTTGACAGGCCAGAAGCCACCAACAGCGTGTGGGGGATGCCGCGACCGCTGGCTCATCCCGAGGGATAAGTGGTCCACCGCAGCTGTCGGGGGTCGCAGGAATGCTCATACAACACGAAGGCACGCTCACCACAACGGATGCAACAAACCACAGCTCACTGAGCCTAACGGATGTACTAGTATTAGATTACAACGCATCCAGTTGCTCAGATAGCGCATTCCTTTATAGCACGTTACCGAAAGTACTTCTCTGCCTTTGAAATAGGACATATACGGGATGATAAAAAAGTCAGTATAAATTTGAAAACTTAATAAACTACGGAATAATGTAGATAGAGAGGTAAAAATTGACACTCATGCTTGGAATGACATGGGGTTTTATTAGAACAAAAAAAAAAACAAAGTTCACAAAAGTCCGACAGATGGCGCTGGACAGCAAAACGTCAGTGACTGCCCATGGCAAACGTGTATAAAAGGAGCTGTAATGGGAGAGAGAATCAGATGCACCAGCAGTCACAGCATGTTGACGTTACCAGAAAAGGCGCTTTTAGTGAAGCTATTTTATCAAAATGGGGAATGTGCTAGTTCAGCCTTAAGATCCTATCTCCATAGGAAGGGAATTCGAACGGGTAAAGGTCCGTTGACAAATGCAGCTGTGGCGAGAATGATTTCGAAGTTCGAAGCCACGGGTTGTTTAGACGATACACCCCGTAGAGTGGCCGACCGAGCACAAGGCGTAATGCTGCTGAGACAGTTCAGGAAGAAATGGAGACTGTAGCGGGTTCGTCTATGCACGGGGAAGTCAGCGCTCGTGCAGTCGCACGTCGCACCGGCATTCCATACACTACTGTTTGGTTGGCACTTAGGCGTACCCTCCGATGCTATCCGTACAAAATCAATGGGCATCAAGAACTGTTACCTGGCGTTTAGTGAAGCGTAGGGAATTGTGTCGGCGTTTCAAAAGATTGGGGAAGATGACGATTGGTTGAGTAACGTGTTGTGGACCGACGAAGCTCATTTCACGCCCCGAGGGTCTGTCAACGCCCACAACTGCAGAATTTGGGCTACCGAAAATCCTAAACTGTCGTGGAAACTCGATTGCACGACGAGAAAGTCACGGTATGGGTTGAATTTACCACATCTACCGTTATCGGGCCTATTTTCTTCGAGGAAATGCGTGATTCTGGTTTTTTAACTGCTACAGTGACGAGTGAGAGGTACGCCGATATGTTACAGAATCGCATCATCCCCAGCCTGGCTACAAACACCTTCTGGAACGTACGATGTTTATGCCGGATGGCGCTCCACCCCATATTGCTAGACGCGTGAAAGATCTCTTGCGTGCGGCGTTTGGTGATGGTCGTGTGCTCAGCCACCACTTTCGTCATGCTTGGCCTCCCAGGTCCCCAGACCTCAGTCCGTGCAATTATTGGCTTTGGGGTTACCTGAAGTCGCAAGTGTATCGTGATCGACCGACATCCCTAGGGATGCTGAAAGACAACATCCGACGCCAGTGCCTCACCATAACTCCGGACATGCTTACCAGTGCTGTTCACAACATTATTCCTCGACTACAGCAACTGTTGAGGACATATTGAGCATTTCCTGTAAAGAACATCATCTTTGCTTTGCCTTACTTTGTTATTCTAATTGTTGCTATTCTGATCAGATGAAGCGCCATCTGTCGGACATTTTTTGAACTTTTGTATTTTTTTTTATTCTAATAAAACCCTATGTCATTTCAAGCATGTGTGTCAGTTTGTACCTCTCTATCTACATTTTTCCGTGCTTTATTCAGTTTTCAAATTTATACTGACTTTTTATCACCAACTATGAATGAAGACTTCCTCTATAATTTTAAATGTATTCCCGCCTTCAGCAGAACTCGTCCAAGTCCCTCCTGCTTGTTTTGTAATGTCATTTACGCAGCTCCCATTAGACAGTCGTCCACGTTTCCTCTTACCTCAATGAATAATATAACGAATGATCGAAAGGTTCCCGTTTGAGGATGTCGCCGTTACGTATATGTAGCGTAGGGCGACTCCGATGTGGATATAAAAGCACTGACATGTATGGAAGGAATTAGTCTGACATTCTTATCTTTAAGACGTGCATGCTGTAAATGCGGAAACGTCGTTAATCTTCTGACTGGTTGAATGCGGCCCGCCATGAATTGCTCTCCTGTGCCGACCGCTTCATCTCAGAGCAGCACTTGCAACTTACGTTCTCGATTATTTTTTGGACTTGCTCCAGTCTTCCTCTACAGTTTTCACCCTCAACAGCTCCCTCTAGGACCATGGAAGCTATTCCCGGATGTCTTAACAGATGTCCCATCGCCCTGTCCATTTTTCTTGTCAGTGTTTTCCATATATTTCTTTTCTCTCCTATTCCGGACAGAACCTCATCATTCGTTACCTTAACAGGCACTTAACTGCAACATTCGTTTGTAGCAACATATCTCAAATGCTTTGATTCTCTTCTATTCCGGTTTTCCCACAGCCCATGTTTCACTACCATAGAGTGCTATGCTCCAAGCGTTCATTCTCAGAAATTTCTTTCTCAAATTAAGGTCCGTGTTTGATACTAGCAGAGTTGTCTTGGCCAGGAATGCCATTTTTTATCAGTGCTAGTCTGCTTTTCATGTTCTCCTTGCTTCGTCCATCATTGGCAATTTTGCTGCTTGGGTAGCGGAATTCCTTAACTTAATCTACTTCGTGACCAGCAACCTCAATGTTAACTATCTCGTTGTTCTCATTTCTGCTACTTCTCACTATTTTTGTCTTTCTTCGATGACTCTCAGTCTGTGTTCTGCACTTATTAGACTGCTCATTCCATTCAGAAGATCTTGCAGTTCGTCTTCACATTCACGGAGGATAGCGATGTCATCTGATCATTGATAAAAGGTAGGAAGATTTTTCTGTTTAGCAAAAGTGACAAAAAGCAGAATAAAGAGTACCTGACGGCTCAACACAAAAGTTTTGTCTCAAGTACATATAGTGTTGAGGGTCAGTGGACAAAGTTCAAAACCATCGTACAATATGCGTTAGATGAGTATGTGCCAAGCAAGATCGTAAGAGATGATAGAGAGCCACTGTGGTACAACAACCGAGTTAGAAAACTGCTGCGGAAGCAAAGGGAACTTCACAGCAAACATAAACAAAGCCAAAGCCTTGCAGACAAACAAAAATTACGCGAAGCGAAATGTAGTGTGAGGAGGGCCATGCGAGAGGCGTTCAATGAATTTGAAAGTAAAGTTCTATGTACTGACTTGGCAGAAAATCGTAAGAAATTTTGGTCTTATGTCAAAGCGGTAAGTGGATCAAAACAAAATGTCCAGATACTGTGTGACCAAAATGGTACTGAAACAGAGGATGACAGACTAAAGGCCGAATTACTAAATGTCTTTTTCCAAAGCTGTTTCACAGAGGAAGACTGCATTGTAGTTCCTTCTCTAGATTGTCGCACAGATGACAAAATGGTAGATATGGAAATAGACGACAGAGGGATAGAGAAACAATTAAAATCGCTCAAAAGAGGAAAGGCCGCTGGACCTGATGGGATACCAGTTCGATTTTACACAGAGTACGCGAAGGTACTTGCCCCCGTTCTTGCAGCGGTGTATCGTAGGTCTCTAGAAGAGCGTAGCGTTCCAAAGGATTGGAAAAGGGCACAGGTCATCCCCGTTTTCAAGAAGGGACGTCGAACAGATGTGCAGAACTATAGACCTATATCTCTAGCGTCGATCAGTTGTAGAATTTTGGAACAGGTATTATGCTCGAGCATAATGACTTTTCTGGAGACTAGAAATGTACTCTGTAGGAATCAGCATGGGTTTCGAAAAAGACTGCCGTGCGAAAGCCAGCTCGCGCTATTCGTCCACGAGACTCAGAGGGCAATAGACACGGGTTCCCAGGTAGATGCCGTGTTTGTTGACTTCCGCAAGGCGTTCGATACAGTTCCCCACAGTCGTTTAATGAACAAAGTAAGAGCATATGGACTATCAGACCAATTTTGTGATTGGACTGAAGAGTACGGATTAGGTGTGATTTAAAATGGAATGATCATGTAAAGTTGATCGTCGGTAAAGCAGATGCCAGACTGAGATTCATTGGAAGAATCCTAAGGAAATGCAGTCCGAAAACAAAGGAAGTAGGTTATAGTACGCTTGTTCGCCCACTGCTTGAATAGTGCTCAGCAGTGTGGGATCCGTACCAGATTGGGTCGATAGAAGAGATAGAGAAGATCCAACGGAGAGCAGCGCGCTTCGTTACAGGATCATTTACTAATCGTGAAAGCGTTACGGAGTTGATAGATAAACTCCAGTGGGAGACTCTGCAGGAGTGACGCTCAGTAGTTCGGTACGTCCTTTTGTTAAAGTTTCGAGAACATACCTTCACCGAAGAGTCAAGCAGTATATTGCTCCCTCCTACGTATATCTCGCGAAGAGACCATGAGGATAAAATCAGAGAGATTAGAGCCCACACAGAAGCATACCGACAATCCTTCTTTCCACGAACAATACGAGACTGGAATAGAAAGGAGAACCGATAGAAGTATTCATGGTACCCTCCGCCACACACCGTCAGGTGGTTTGCGGAGTATGGATGTAGATGTAGATCCTTTCACACCGAATTTTAATTCCACTCCTGAACCTTTCGTTTCCTCGCACCATTGCTGATTCGATGTATAGTTTGAATTAGAGGTGAAAGACTACATTCCTGTCTAACACCTTTTTTTAATCCCAACACTTGGCTCTTGGACATTTTGTATGTTACCCGTCTCTCTCTGTAACTAACCCCAGTTTTCCTCAGAATTTCGAACATCCTGCGCCATTTGACACTGTCGAAAGCTCTTTCCAGGTCGACAAATCGTGTGAACGTATCTCGATTTTTCTCTAGTCTTGCTGTCATTATCAGCCGCAAAGTCAGAGCTGCCCCGTGGAAACTTCCCTTTTTCTAAAGCCAAACTGATCGCCATCTAATGGACCTTCGGTTTTCTTTCCCCTGCATCTGTGTATAATGCCTGTCAGCAACTTGGATGCATGAGCTGCTAAGCTGACTATGCGATATTTCTCGCACTTTTTGGCTCTTGCCATCTTCAGAATTGTGTGGATATTTTTCCGAAAGTTAGATTGTTTATCGCCAGACTCACACACTCTACACATCAACGTGAATAGGAGTCTTATTGCCACTTCCTCCAATGATTTTAGAAATTCTGATGGAATGTTATCGATCCCTTATGCTTACTTTATCTTAAGTCATCCAAAGTGCTTTTAAATTCTTATTCTAATACTAAATCCCGTATCTTTTCTACATCGACTCCTGCTCCTTCTTCAACAACATCAGACAGATCTTTCTCCTCGAATAGGCCTTCAGTATACTGTTTCTACCTATTCGATTTCACATCTTCATTGAACACTCTTCGTGTTACTACTATTACTTTTAATTTCGCCTAGGGTTATTTTGACTCTTCTATATGCTGAGTTAGTCCTTCCGACAGTCATTTTGTTGTGACGGCGATAGAAACATATAAATCGTAGCAGGTTAGTCAGAAACGTCGATAAGGTGCTGGCTGCAAGATCTGGATCGGCGCGGAGCGGCGCTGGTTGCGACTCGCGTCCAACGATACCAGTACGGACCGCGGTCGATAACTGCAACCCCTAACAAATGTGGTATCGAACGTTGATGCCACACATTTCTTTCCCGATTCCTACACTTTTTCATGCTGCCATTTCGTCTTAGCTTCTGTCCACTTCCTATTTATTTTATTTATTTTCTCACTCAGCGTCTTGTGTTTCTGTATAACTGAACGTTTTTGTACTTCTTTCTTTGATCGATCAACTGAGGCGTTTGTCCTGTTACCCGTGGTTCCTTCACAGTTACCTTCTTTGTACCTTCATTTTTTTTTCCAACTTCCATTTTTAGAGATGTCCATTCCTCTTCAATATAACTGCCTATTGAGTTATTTCTTAGAACAATTTCTGTAGCCTTAGAGAACTTCAAGCTTATTTTTTCAATCCGTAGTATTTCCGTACCGCACATGTTCGTGTAGTGATTTTTAAACTTCATCCTAGTGTTCATGATAACTAAATTGTAATCTGAGTCTATATCTGCTTCTGGGTACGCTTCGCAATCCAGTGCCTGATTTCGGAATCTCTACCTGACCATGACGTAATGTAACTGAAATCTTCCAGTATCTCCCGGCGTTTTCCAACTGTACTTCGTCCTCTTGTGATTCTTGGAAAAAGTATTCGCTATTACAAGATGAAATTTATTGCAGAACTCAATTATTATTTCTCGGCTCCCATTCCTAGTACCATTCGCTCGTAGCTCTTTCTTCTGCTGCTTCCCCTACAACCGCACTCCAATTCCTCATGACTATTACATCTTTATCTCCTTCTACGTACTGAACTAACCATTCAATATCTTCATATACTTTCTCTATCTCTTCAATTCTATCTTGCAACGCCGGCATGTATGCCTGGACTATCGTTGTCGGTGTTGGTTTGCTGTCGATTCCGATGGGAACAACCCTTTTACTGAATTGTTCACAGTAAGATACTCTCTGTCTAATGTTCCTATTTAAACGAATCCTACTCCTGTTATACCATTTTCTGCTACTGTTGACGTTACCCTAAACTCAGAGCAGAAATCTTTGTCTTCTTTCCATTTCACTGACCCCCACTCTATCTAGACTAAGCCATTGCAATTTCACTTTTCAGATTTTGTAGCTCAGCTATCACGTTCAGAATTGTGACATTCCACACCCAGACTCGTAGAACCTTATCCTTTCGTTGGTTCAATCTTTTTCTAATGGTCAGCACCCTCTTGGCAGTCCCCTCCCAGAGGTCCAAATTTTTTTCCAGTGGAGAGATCATTGTGATATTTTTTCAATTATGGGCAGATGTGCTGTGGATACACTATATGTGTCTTTAATGCAGTGGTTTCCATTGTATCCTGCCTCCTCATACCGTTGATCATTGCTTGTCTTTGACAAGGCCGTTGGTAGGATGTGGGTGACTTCTTACGCGGAAGTCCTCGGCAGGCAATGCTGATGATTTTTCTTCAAAATTTAAGCCCTGACAGTGCTCGAACTCGGGACTGAGGACTTTTCGATTACAAATCAAAGTCACTACCCTTTTTCTTCCAATGTCTCCGTTTCGAGAAACGCTCTTTACCTCTTTTTTTCTTCTTATTTCTTTAACATACGACTTTATTTTTACAGAGAATGAACCTTATCACATATCTTCTAAATGCTCTGAGCTCTTTCTTTCTTTGCTTTTTTTTCTCGTGGACCTACTCCTTATGTAATTAAGTTTAATCTCCGAAAATAAAAGAAAGGAAAATCAAATTTACCCCCACTTGGCACCGCCACTTTTCCCTAGACCACACATCACACTGTGGCATCGTCATTACAAAAAAAGTCCCAACAGTGCCAACGTGCTCTTATTCTTTTCTTGGTTTCCGGTAGACATCCATCGGAAAATGAGGACGGGTACGGGGCAACATGTCTACTAAAAGCCACCGTTGTGGAATTGTTCGCCCGGTACCGTGCTGGCCACGATTCGACAGAAGACGCTGGTTTATCTGGGAGGCCAACTCCCCATGCTATTGTCACGGCCTCTGTCCCTTGAAAAAGCCATGCAGCGGGCAGTTCCGCACTTCTTCATGCAGCAGAACACCGTGTTTTATCAAATGTGTATCTTCAGCCCGGTGCGTCCTTGGGATGACTGCCTCAATCCTCTAGACAACCGCGGCCGGCCACCTTATTTTCTGAACGGTTTCCGCATTAGAAGACCAAGTGCCATAGCAGTAATTCCTACTGGAAACACACACCGATAGTGAACTTCCATTTTACTGAGTTTGAAACCCTTATTTAGTTTACTAAAAGCACTTCACGCCATTTCCGATATCTTTACCGTGCGTTGACTGAACTGGGAACTTCTGCAAAATTGTTAAGTCTTATTAGAAGGACAGTAAATGAGATGCGGTACAGTGTGGAGTAAGAAGAGGAAGATTGCAGTGTGATTCACTATAGACACAATATGCTGTAAAGCAAAAGATGGACTGACGTGTCTCCTTTTTAATTTTGCTTTGGATAGGGTAAGAAGTGCAGAAACCCACTGCGCACGGAACGATCTTTTATAAATCAGTGCAGCTAGCCAGATATAGTCGCGAAGACAAGGTTGGCCATGGACTAGGTAGTCATCGCACTTGAGAATGCCAATAGGAATACGGGACCGAATATCAACAAAAAGGAAACAAATTATATGACTGCTAGGAATGAATGGTAGGAGAACATGCCACCGCAGTAACATTAGGCAATTATAATTTTGAGAGAGCTGAGCAGTTTAAATATCTGGGATCGACAGTTACCCACTCAACTGACAATTTTTGTTAAATTAAACAGATATTAGTAGTAGCCAAGAGAGCCTGCTTCCATTAAATGAAACTGTTTTCCTCAGTGCTCTAAAACATATTACCAAATTAACGATGGATGCATTCAATACTTGTAGGCCAGTGTTTACAACTGCCTCACAAATTTTTGTCATTAACTCTACACTACACTATATTCAGATAGTGAAGGGTGACGAAAATTTAATAGTCATGGGTGACTGGAATTAGGTAGTAGGAAAAGGGAGAGAAGGAAACGTAGTAGGTGAATATGGACTGTGTCAAAGAAATGAAAGAGGAAGCCGCCTGGTAGAATTTTGCACAGAGCACAACTTAATCATAGGTAACACTTGGTTCAAGAATCATAAAAGAAGGCTGTATACATGGAAGAACCCTGGAGATACTAAAAGGTATCAGATAGATTATATAATGGTAAGACAGAGATTTAGGAACCAGGTTTTAAATTGTAAGACATTTCCAGGGGCAGATGTGGACTCTGACCACAATCTGTTGGTTATGACCTGTAGATTAAAACTGAAGAAACTGCAAAAAGGTGGGAATTTAAGGAGATGGGACCTGGATAAACTAAAAGAACCAGAGGTTGTACGGAGTTTCAAGGAGAGCATAAGGGAGCAATTGACAGGAATGGGGGAAAGAAATACAATAGAAGAAGAATGGGTAGCTTTGAGGGATGAAGTAGTGAAGGCAGCAGAGGATCAAGTAGGTAAAAAGACGAGGGCTAGTAGAAATCCTTGGGTAACAGAAGAAATATTGAATTTAATTGATGAAAGGAGAAAATATAAAAATGCAGTACATGAAGCAGGCAAAAAGGAATACAAACGACTCAAAAATGACATCGACAGGAAGTGCAAAATGTCTAAGCAGGGATGGCTAGAGGACAAATGTAAGGATATAGAGGCTTATCTCACTAGGGGTAAGATAGATACTGCCTACAGGAAAATTAAAGAGACCTTTGGAGAAAAGAGGACCACTTGTATGAATATTAAGAGCTCAGATGGAAACCCAGTTCTAACCAAAGAAGGGAAAGCAGAAAGGTGGAATGAGTATATAGAGGGTCTATACAAGGACGATGTACTTAAGGACAATATTATGGAAATGGAAGAGGATGTAGATGAAGATGAAATGGGAGATACGATACTGCGTGAAGAGCTTGACAGAGCACTGAAAGACCTGAGTCGAAACAAGGTCCCTGGAGTAGACAACATTCCATTGGAACTACTGACGGCCGTGGGAGAGCCAGTCCTGACAAAACTCTACCATCTGGTGAGTAAGATGTAGGAGACAGGCGAAATACCCTCAGACTTCAAGAAGAATATAATAATTCCAATCCCAAAGAAAGCAGGTTTTGACAGATGTGAAAATTACCGAACTATCAGTTTAATAAGTCACAGCTGCAAAATACTAACGCGAGTTCTTTACAGACGAATGGAAAAACTAGTAGAAGCCGACTTCGGGGAAGATCAGTTTGGATTCCGTAGAAATGTTGGAACACGTGAGGCAATACTGACCCTACGACTTATCTTAGAAGCTAGATTAAGGAAGGGCACACCTACGTATCTAGCATTTGTAGACTTAGACAAAGCTTTTGATAATGTTGACTGGAATACTCTCTTTCAAATTCTAAAGGTGGCAGGGGTAAAATACAGGGAGCGAAAGGCTATTTACAATTAGTACAGAAACCAGATGGCAGTTATAGGAGTCGAGGGACATGAAAGGGAAGCAGTGGTGGGGAAGGGAGTGAGACAGGGCTGTAGTCTATCCCCGATGTTATTCAATCTGTATATTAAGCAAGCAGTGAAGGAAACAAAAGAAAATTTCGGAGTAGGTATTAAAGTCCATGGAGAAGAAATAAAAACTTTGAGGTTCGCCGATGACATCGTAATTCCGTCAGAGACAGCAAAGGACTGGGAAGAGCAGTTGAACGGAATGGATAGTGCTTTGAAAGGAGGATATAAGATGACTATCAACAAAAGCAAAACGAGGATAATGGAATGTAGTCGAATTAAGTCGGGTAATACTGAGGGAATTAGATTAGGAAGTGAGACACTTAAAGTAGTAAAGGAGTTTTGCTATTTGGGGAGCAAAATAACTGATGATGGTCGAAGTAGAGAGGATATAAAATGTAGACTGGCAATGGCAAGGAAAGCGTTTCTGAAGAAGAGAAGTTTGTTAACATCGAGTATAGATTTAAGTGTCAGGAAGTCATTTCTGAAAGTATTTGTTTGGAGTGTAGCCATGTATGGAAGTGAATCATGGACGATAAATAGTTTGGACAAGAAGAGAATATAAGCTTTCGAAATGTGGTGCTACAGAAGAATGCTGAAGATTAGATGGGTAGATCACATAACTAATGAGGAAGTATTGAATCGGATTGGGGAGAAGAGAAGTTTGTGGCACAACTTGACCAGAAGAAGGGATCGGTTGGTAGGACATGTTCTGAGGCATCAAGGGATCACCAATTTAGTACTGGAGGGCAGCGTGGAGGGTAAAAATCGTAGAGGGAGACCAAGAGATTACTACACTAAGCAGATTCAGAAGGATGTAGGTTGCAGTAGGTACTGGGAGATGAAGAAGCTTGCACAGGATAGAGTAGCATGGAGAGCTGCATCAAACCAGTTTCAGGACTGAAGACCACAACAACAAACATATATAAAATCCACCTATAAGAAAAATAGTGAAGTTAGCCAAAATTAGGTGAACAGGGCTGTGACTTAAATGAATTATACGGAAGTGGCTAAAAGGATATTAATAAATCCAGGGAATAAAGAGGATGGAATCGACCGATATCCAGATGGACAAATGGAATCATGAAGTTCTTGCACGAAATGGGTTATGGGAGTTGCAAAACTTCAGCGTTGGATAGTGAGAACAGGAGGACGATTGTTGAAAGTTCACAAATGAATACTACAGCCATAGAAGAAGGTGCAGAAGCAGAAGAGGAAGAATAAGAAGAAGAAGAAGAGGAGGAGGAGGAGGAGGAAGAAAAAGAGGAAGAAGAACAAGTTTATTTCTTACAGTGTCCATCCAAGCATTGTCTTCAACTAGCTTAAATACAAAAACTCATCAACTAGTTCTATGACTTCATTGTAAATTTGTATTAAATTATTTTCTGTATGTTCACTGTGACAAGTAAACGGTGCCGTATTACCACATCTATCCGCCGAAACTGTCTTTAGGTCGAAGCACTGCCACAACAATGCTAGCTGAAGCTCACCATCCTGAACACCATATCATTCGGAGCCTTCTACGAGTCGCCAGCTGTCCATAGCGTGCCATCGTCATCGATCTTTGGCTCTCAGCACTCAGGTGCCATGACGTGGTGGCCACGAGTCTTAGACTATTTAGTGATCGTGATTTCAGGACAGTCGTCCAAAGGGTCTACACATAGAATATATACTGTGAGCCTCAGAGGCAGTGTTCAAGCTGTAAGACAGCCTGCCAATTCCGACTGAACCGAGAGGTTTTGTTGTATTCCTGTCACTGAATTAATTGCAGGCCGTGTGATTTTATGAGAAGTGTCTAGGGTTTTTGACAGTCTAGTGCGCTAATTAAACAAAATTTGGCACGATATCCCTCAGGAGGAATTCCAAGCACTACGTCAATCATTACGAATACGAATAACTGCTGGCATAATAGCCAGAGGTGGACCAACGCGTTACTGACTTCCTCTATTTGTAAAGCACTTTTTCTTGAGTAAAGCATAACATTTTTCTGAAATGTAATCATTTGTTTATCTGAACATGTACATCACATCTAAAGACTCCCATCCCATTCGGATGATTCAATCTTGGTGAGCCGGTTTTTATCATTTTATTGGAGAAATTTTCATCTGCAAATTATACGGTTAGTGAATGTGAGAAACAAATAGATGTTTTTTTTCATGTTTTCAGATTAACGTATATATTTGTTGTTTTAAACTCTTCATTGTAACATCAACCAGTAGACAGGTAGCGGCGGATGTTGTGATGTGAGTGGTTTTCGAAGGTGTGCCTCGACACCGTAATCGGTAAGACCGTTTGCCTGCGAAAAACAAAGGATTCTAGTTTGATTTCCAGTCTGACTCAACGTATTATGGTGCCATTAGTTTCAAGTCATGGCACATTCCGCTGCAAACTGAAAATTTATTCCTAATCTGCATGTTATATCCACGCTAACGAAGTTACCTCTCTGTGAGGTGTCCGTTGTCGAAATTACAACTGAGGAGTGGTTGCCCAAAATGGAGCGTTAATCAGTACAGGAACCTACAGACGAATATTTGATGTATAGTGCATCGATACATAGTAAATGTTCGAATGTGTGTGAAATCTTATGGGACTTAACTGCTACGATCATCAATCCCTAAGCTTACACACTAGTTAACCTAAATTATCCAAAGGACAAACACACACACACACACACACACACCCATGCTCGAGAGAGGACTCGAACCTCCGCCAGTATCAGATACATAGTAAATGCCGAACGAATGTACAGAGAAACTTTTCGCAACAGCTATCAGTCTTATTTGGAAGAAATTAATGTTCGTGAATTGAAATTTACGAAGAAATGGCCAAGGTTTCTGACAAAGAACTGTTCATAAAATAGACCTTAGGATTATGCGGGAAAACAGCACCCGCCAAGTTGTTCGTGGAATACTAAGACGTATGTAGAGTGCAGAGTAGTTCAAATGGTTCAAATGGCTCTGAGCACTATGGGACTTAACATCTGAGGTCATCATTCCCCTAGAACTTAGAACTATTTAAACCTAACTAACCTAAGGACATCACACACATCCATGCCCGAGGCAGGATTCGAACCTGCGACCGTGGCGGTCGCGCGGTTCCAGACTATAGCGCATAGAACCGCCGGCTGCAGAGTAATGATGGAGTAGTCATCACATTCCGATTACAAACAACCTGTGTGTGTGTGTGTGTGTGTGTGTGTGTGTTTGTGTGTCTGTGATAATATGGTTTTGAATCCATAGTATTATAATGTAGCCACTGAGACTGGGATGGTCATTCTGAATAGTTGGTTTGATCATGATTTGTTGCTCTTAGGAAAGGAACTAAATACTCATTCCCAACAATTCTCCCTTTATCGGAATGTTTGCGGTTTAGAATACTCTACCATCTTCACTCGAAATGTTTGGATCAACCTTTAGGCGAGTCCAGTTCCTAGGGTTCGAAGTAAAACCAGGCACCTGAAGGTGATTACAGTAATACGGGGAAGGGTAGTGCTGTAGAGGAAGAGCTGGCGGCTTCACGTCCACTCGACGGCGAGGGCGAAGCCCATGCTGCTTGGACCGAGATGGGCATAGAAATGGGTCGCGTCCTATTGATGGTAAAAATCCTGACATTCCCTTTGGTGAAACGACGAATAGCCTTAACCAGAATTGTCAAACTCGATAATGAATAGCGGACCTCCAGAAACCGACTCCAGTGTGTTAACCACGGCCCCGTCTACCCCCGAGCTGTTTCTAAACCACCCATTAAACTGGATTCTTCCGATTACATACAAACCTATGTGAGTCAACATCTACATGACTGTAGAGGTCTAAATGAGGTTATGGGCCCACTGCACCCAATAGTCTAACAGATTCCACCATCAGGCACAGAGAACTGTTGTCGGCCATATGGGGGAACTAATAACAAGAATCGTTGAGCAACGTTTAAATATCGAAGACATTAGGTAATATACACACTAAAATGACCTTGGCATTCACCATTTTCTTCTTCATTACATGTAGGTAACGCACACGAATCTTCTGTAAATGGTTTCATAACCGGTAGAGGTTAAATCCGATGGCACTACAGCATGGTCAGTTACAGGAATACGGTTTAATCCCAAAAGTAATCCCAAATACTTACGCTGCTAAGACCGACAGGCAGCTGTAGAACACAGGTTTTGTGAAAAGGTCGTATTAACAGGTAATAACGTTGCTTTTAATAAAGTCTCTATAATCAACTCACCAGTTCCTTTAAAGTGCTCTCGGTGAGGGAAGATAAACTCAACCCACCATTCTCCACACTCTTCGTGCAGAAGTCACAATATTTGTCTTCCTAATTTGTGTAGCCATATTGCCCTTACGCCGGCCGGTGTGGCCGAGTGGTTCTAGGCGCTTCAGTCCGGAACCGCGCTGCCGCTACGGTCGCAGGTTCGAATCCTGCCTCGAGCATGGATGTGTGTGATGTCCTTAGGTTAGTTATGTTTAAGTAGTTCTAAGTTCCAGGGGACTGATGACTTCAGATGTTAAGTCCCATAGTGCTCAGGGCCATTTGAACCATTGCCCATATTTGCTTTATAATTACTTAAAGTATCTAAAACCTGTCCTTTCAGGTACTAAAAATACGAGTTTACTTTTATTCTTTTAATTGATAGCTCTTCGTCTGATTTCTGCTTACATCCGTAAATATCGTCTGCATGCACATGCTCCAAGTATTTCTGCGTTTGACACTGATGTTCTTGACCTAATTTCCCTTCGGCTTGCGGCATTATACAGGGTGTATCCTAATTAATGGCGTAAACGCATACAGTTGAAAGTACACGATACGAGAACCAAAAAAGTCTCAATAAACATAGGGTCGAAAATGCATACCTTAAGAGCTACGAGCAATTTTTCATCTTCGATACTGTGAAGCAGATGTCTTCTACTGCAAGCTCTTTGCCTTCTAAATTTTGCGAAGCAGTAGTATGGACCAAAACAAGAAAGAATGTCGAGTAAACATGTGCTCTAAAATGAATATCTTAAGAGCTATGAGCACGTTTTCATCATCGCTACTTGGAAACACAACTCTTCTAATGAATAATTCTCATAACTTTTAAGGTATGCATTTTAGAGCAAATGTTTACTGGACATTGGTCAATACTACTACTTCCCAAAATGTGAAAAGCAAAGGGCTTACAGTGGAAGAGATCGAAGGTGAAAAATTGCTCGTAAGTCTTAAGGTATGCAGTTTCGACCCTATGTTTACTGAGACTTTTTTGCTTCTAGTATCGTGTACTTTCAACTGTATGCGTGTAAGGTGTCAAGCAAATCCAAGACCTTCCATGAAAACCCTGACATGATAAGCAAATCCGGTAGTATGTCCCATACCTCCAAATAAATCCAGACATTAAATTAACCAAAGTAATACGATCAACGAGTGAGCAAATGGAATACCACAGACTAACACAAGAACGCCTAAATGCATGTCATACCTTCCCACCATGAAACAGACACAGTTCCAAGGGGAGAAACGGGAACAGAAGCCGAGGGCAGAATGGTGTAGGCTAGGAGGCCCTACGATAAGGGACGGACACCCACGTCGCCAGCTGACCGCCAGGACCAACCCCAGCCCATGTTAAAAGATAGAGCCCTCCAGAAGAACAGTATAGATCTTACGATAACATTAAAAGAGCCACACCAGCTGCAAGTTTTAGCGTGAGACTTTTTCGCGTATCTGTTACGTTGCAAACGTTAAAAACATTGCCCCACCACGAAAAGTATAACGTTTCTCATTGGATAGACAGAATTTTGTAGGCGGAGCTTAAGGTTAACGTTGAGACCCTGATTGGTCAGTTGAAAACACAGCCAGATAGCTTTTTTTAAATCAACTTCGGTGAATTGTAGTAAGGAGAAGTTAGGGGAGAGTTGCTTCCGACACGGCGAGATATTGAGGAGCTGCGCCGCCCGCCACCCCCTGATGCTGCCTAAACACCGACAAGTTAATGAACGCACGCGATGCCGCATTTTTGAGTGCATAAGGCTTCACTCAGAACTGCAGAAGTCTCATCTGTTACATCCCCTTTTTACGTAATACTAGTGTCGATCGTCAATTAAATCTCATGGTGTTCACATTTGCTACTTGAAGTAAAAATCTGAAACGCAATGATTTTTCTGTTACATAATTATTGAGAAGCCACATCAGCCACTGTAATGTACAACAAGTTAGATAAGTAATTAAAGATAATTGAGGGTCACTGTAGACCATTTTGATAGTTTTCTTTTTTATGAAACTTAACTTAAATCTAGATTATAGATGTGATATGGCATAGGTCATCCTTCAATCCATTGCAGAACTAGGAAACCCATTCGGGGAATATTCGTTCACATATTTGTTGAACTCAGTTGGTTTTTATCATCCTGAATTAAAATATTTCCTTTTATCAATAGTGCACTTTATAAACAATGTTTTGTGAGTGGAATAAAATCTCCAATGGTAAACATAACTGCTTTTTCGACGTTATTTTACGAGGTAACTAAAAATAGAAAAGCCGTGAACTCCTTGAACTAAATTTAGTTAGTATTTATATTCTTTTACAGGGAGTGCAGTGGAGCTGACGCTGAATTTATTAAGTATTTGATTATATCATCGCTAGTCTCACTGAATTCTTCTGAACTCTACATGTCATGTGTGGTCTGGCGTCACCTTACCAGCAACAGGTGCCAGGTTCAAACTAGTCAATTCCCTAAAAAAAACACGTCGTTGCGCAAAAGTGGTAGGGAGACACGACTTAGAAGAGACACCACGCCAGAATGTTAGATGCGGTTACGCCATTAATTATAATACCCCCTCTATATTACATGACGTAAACCACAGCTCAATGTTGCACCGTTAGTCTTTATTTACGTTCTCATAGGTGGAAAACATCAGTGCACAACGACAGTAAAGAGATGCGTACATACACAGGAGTTCTGAATTCGCCAATCTACAAATGTTTATTCACGGGTGGTCGTTCATTACGAAACAGACACATTTTGCAGATCTCAATAAACAAAAATAGCGTTTTGAGTTGGCGAGGCGCATAAACCAAAAGATGTACGTATATGCCATTTAGTTTGGATGCTAGTTTGCCTTTAGTGGCATACAATCCAGTTTCGTCTCGTGAGTGGATCTCTCAGTTTTGACCAACCCAGATTTTAATTTCCTTTGTCCAAATAACACACTGCATTTAATTTCGATTAAAATGAAAAATAATTTCAGTTGCAGGAAAGTGGACTGCACCAAGTGATAAAGAGAACAAAGGACAGGAGTGCACTGACGGTGAGTGATGTTGGGTACACCCTCCCCCCCCCCACCCCCACCGCCCACAAGCAACCCCCCGCAGCGTACGCCTCATTACCGCCGTTATAAAGTGCGCTACGCTTTGTATAGAGCACAGTCAAACTGGCGGAAACAGTGCAGAGGAAGTGATTAATACGGCGCTGGATGCCTTTAGGCGGCAATGTCTCTACCGTGCGTGAACCGCTTCACTCACATGCAACGTGAATAAAAAATTCACTTACATGCGACCAACGAGAACTTTACGTGAAACAGGTAACAATACACCTCTAAAGGTCTTGACACTGTTGTACTCAGATACGTGCACGTTAAATCCTCGGTATAAAGTTCCTGATAACCACACTTACAATTAGTGTCAATGTCCTGAATAAAAATATCAAACATCTCGGCAGTGACTCATTGGGTGAAGGAGACGCTGTTGATCGCACGTTAAACGTGGCGGAACAAGTAGAGCTGTACGAGAGTATTGGGCTATTTGTCGGCACTAGGTTTGAGTCTCTTCTTTGCAGTTATCCACAACGACAGAAACGAAAGAATACTATACAAGCACTCATCAGAATCATCCAAATGCCAAAAACCAAACCTGATACTTTGTAACCTGTCAGAGGGGGCACAAAAATGGTTCAAATGGCTCTGAGCACTATGGGGCTTAACATCTGTGGTCATCAGTCCCCTAGAACTTAGAACTACTTAAACCTAACTATCCTAAGGACATCACACACATTCATGCCCGAGGCAGGATTCGAACCTGCGACCGTAGCAGTCACAGGGTTCCCGACTGAGCGCCTAGAACCGCGAGACCACCGCGGCCGGCAGAGGGAGCACAGGCAAGCCACGTGCACATGGATTTCGCACAGGACGGCCATACACTACCGCAGTCTAACTGTAGCACTGACTTTGACATTTTTCAATAAAAGTTCAGACGAGTTGAGATACACGTAACCACGAAAGAAAATGTCAAAATAACTGCCATACATATTGAGCCTCCTTGACTTGGATTGAGAATGTCATCTATTCTCTGGAGCAATGTCTTCAGTAACATATACCCTGCCAAAAATCGTGTAGGGCCCCTGCGAGCACGCAAAAGTGCCTCAACACGACATGGCATGGACTTGTCTAATGTAAGTAGTGCTGGAGGAAACTGATTCCATTAATCCTTCAGGGATCTACATACACCCATAAAGAGCACGAGGGGGTGGTGATCTTTCCAGAACAGCATGTTGAAGAAAGGCATCCCAGATACGCTCAATAATGTTAATGTCTGGGGAGTTTGGTGACCAGCGGAAGCTTTTAAACTCAGGAGAGTATTCCTGGAACCACTCTCTAGCAATTCTGGACCTGTGGAGTGTCGCAGTGTCCTGCTGGAATTTTCGAAGTCCGCAGGAATGCACAATGGACATGAGTGGATGTAGGTGATCAGACGGGATGCGTACGTACGAGTCACCTGTCGGAGTCGTATCTAGACGTACCAGGAGTCCCCATAT
The DNA here is from genome assembly GCF_023897955.1 of Schistocerca gregaria. Lineage (NCBI taxonomy): Eukaryota > Metazoa > Arthropoda > Insecta > Orthoptera > Acrididae > Schistocerca > Schistocerca gregaria. The sequence goes on from NC_064925.1 coordinate 543,611,332, forward strand.
AACTCCATCTGAACACGCCCCACACCATTACAGAGCCTCCACCACCTTGAACAGTCCCCTGCTGACACGCAGGGTCCATGGATTCATGAGGTTGTCTCCCTACCCGTACACGTCCGCCCGCGCGATGCAATTTGAAACGAGACTCGTCCGACCAGGCAACATGTTTCCAGTCATCGGCAATCTAGTGTCGGTGTTGAAGGGCACAGGCGAGGCGTAAAGCTTTGTGTCATGCAGTCAACAAGGGTACACGAGTGGTCCTTCGCTTCCGAAAGACCATATCGATGATGCTTCGTTGAATGGTTCGCTCGCAACGGCCAAGCATTGAAATGTGCAACAATTTGTGGAAGGTTCTACTTCTGTCACAATGAAGGATTCTCTTCAGCTGTCGTCGGTCCCGTTCTTGCAGGATATTTTTCTAGCCGCAGCGATGTCGGAGATTTGATGTTTTACCGGATTCCTGATATTCACGGTGCACTCTTGAAATGGTTTTGTCGGAAAATCCCCACTTCATCACTCCCTCGGAGATACTGTATCCTGTCACTTGTGTGGCGACTATAACATCACGTTCACACTCACTTAAATCTTAATATCCTGCGATTGTAACAGCAGTAACCGACCTAACAACTGCGCCAGACACTTGTTGTAGACCACACCGCCGTATTATGCCTGTTTATATATCTCTGTATTCGAATACCCATGCCTATAGCAGTTTCTTTGGCGCTTCAGTGTACAAAGTCGTAATGCAAAAATTGGATTGTCTGCGAATGAAAGCCGCGCGGGATTAGCCGTGCGGTCTTAGGCGCTGCAGTCATGGACAGTGCGGCTCATTCCGGCGTAGGTACGAGTCCTCCCTCGGGCATGGGTTTCCAAATGAAAAAAGTTTAAAATATATTTTACTAACTTAGTTCTTATCAGGAGACCACTCTAACAGCCATGCAATTATTGAACACGTACACTATTTGATCAATAGTACCCAGACACACCTATGTAATCCGCGATTGACGATTAGATGTACCAGATGCGGACTGGCCGGCGTAAAAGAAGTCGGGGAGAATTGTGATGTCATTAGAGAAACAGCAGCAGCAGCAGCAGAGTGGGTAGATCGGGAGAGCTCGGTAACTTCCAATATCGACTCCTCGTTGGACGTCACCTTTGTAACAAATCCATTCGGGACATTTTAACCCTTCCAAAGGTGCCCAAGCCGACTCTTCGTGATGTGATTCTTAATTAGTTAGTTAGTTAGTTAGTTAGTTACGATTCCCATTGACCTATCTCACGGTAACCGTTATAATGCGGAACGTGTCAAGTACATAAGAAATGCACAAATGTATGTTTTTTTAAAGCTTAAAATTTTTTACGTGTCAAATGCTCTTAAATAGCAAAAAATACATATACTATACATATAGATTTATTTATCCCTATTCAAAAATTCATCTACGGTAAAGAAGTGGTTGTCCCTGAGATATGACTTTAATTTATTTTTAAAACTGTTACTGCTGTCAGTCAGACATTTTATTTAATGTTGTAATTTATCGAAGAATTTTAAGCAGCATATTTTACCCCTTTCTGTGCCAAAGATAGGTTAGGCAGAGGATAGTGTAATTTTTTCTTTCTTCTGGTATTATAATCGTGAATGTCACTGTTGTTTTTAAACTGGTCCATGTTGTTGAAAACAAATTTCATTACTGGGTAAATGTACTGTGAGGCTGTTGTAAGATTTCCTGATCTTTTTATCAGATTCCTACAAGATGTGCGACTATGAGCCCCACACATTATTCTAACCACTTTCTTTTGAGCAGTGAATACTTTGAGTTGCCCCCCCCCCCCCCCCCCCCCCCATGAACCATGGACCTTGCCGTTGGTGGGGAGGCTTGCGTGCCTCATTGATACAGATGGCCGTACCGTAGGTGCAACCACAACGGAGGGGTATCTGTTGAGAGGCCAGACAAACGTGTGGTTCCTGAAGAGGGGCAGCAGCCTTTTCAGTAGTTGCAGGGGCAACAGTCTGGATGATTGACTGATCTGGCCTTGCAACATTAACCAAAACGGCCTTGCTGTGCTGGTACTGCGAACGGCTGAAAGCAAGGGGAAACTACAGCCGTAATTTTTCCCGAGGACATGCAGCTTTACTGTATGATTAAATGATGATGGCATCCTCTTGGGTAAAATATTCCGGAGGTAAAATAGTCCCCCATTCGGATCTCCGGGCGGGGACTACTCAGGAGGATGTCGTTATCAGAAGAAAGAAAACTGGCGTTCTACGGATCGGAGCGTGGAATGTCAGATCCCTTAATCGGGCAGGTAGGTTAGAAAATTTAAAAAGGGAAATGGATAGGTTAAAGTTAGATATAGTGGGAATTAGTGAAGTTCGGTGGCAGGAGGAACAAGACTTCTGGTCAGGTGACTACAGGGTTATAAACACACAATCAAATAGGGGTAATGCAGGAGTAGGTTTAATAATGAATAGGAAAATAGGAATGCGGGTAAGCTACTACAAACAGCATAGTGAACGCATTATTGTGGCCAAGATAGATACGAAGCCCACACCTACTACAGTAGTACAAGTTTATATGCCAACTAGTTCTGCAGATGATGAAGAAATTGAAGAAATGTACGATGAAATAAAAGAAATTATTCAGATAGTGAAGGGAGACGAAAATTTAATAGTAATGGGTGACTGGAATTCGAGTGTAGGAAAAGGGAGAGAAGGAAACATAGTAGGTGAATATGGATTGGGGCTAAGAAATGAAAGAGGAAGCCGCCTAGTAGAATTTTGCACAGAGCACAACTTAATCATAGCTAACACTTGGTTTAAGAATCATGAAAGAAGGTTGTATACGTGGAAGAACCCTGGAGATACTAAAAGGTATCAGATAGATTATATAATGGTAAGACAGAGATTTAGGAACCAGGTTTTAAGTTGTAAGACATTTCCAGGGGCAGATGTGGACTCTGACCACAATCTATTGGTTATGACCTGTAGATTAAAACTGAAGAAACTGCAAAAATGTGGGAAATTAAGGAGATGGGACCTGGATAAACTGAAAGAACCAGAGGTTGTACAGAGTTTCAGGGAGAGCATAAGGGAACAATTGACAGGAATAGGAGAAAGAAATACAGTAGAAGAAGAATGGGTAGCTCTGAGGGATGTAGTAGTGAAGGCAGCAGAGGATAAAGTAGGTACAAAGACGAGGGCTGCTAGAAATCCTTGGGTAACAGAAGAAATATTGAATTTAATTGATGAAAGGAGAAAATATAAAAATGCAGTAAATGAAGCAGGCAAAAAGGAATACAAACGTCTCAAAAATGAGATCGACAGGAAGTGCAAAATGGCTAAACAGGGATGGCTAGAGGACAAATGTAAGGATGTAGAAGCTTATCTCAGTAGGGGTAAGATAGATACTGCCTACAGGAAAATTAAAGAGACCCTTGGAGAGAAGAGAACCAAGTGTATGAATATCAAGAGCTCAGATGGCAGCCCAGTTCTAAGCAAAGAAGGGAAGGCAGAAAGGTGGAAGGAGTATATAGAAGGTTTATACAAGGGTGATGTACTTGAGGACAATATTATGGAAATGGAAGAGGATGTAGATGAAGACGAAATGGGAGATACGATACTGCGTGAAGAGTTTGACAGAGCACTGAAAGACCTGAGTCGAAACAAGGCCCCCGGAGTAGACAACATTCCATTAGAACTACTGACGGCCTTGGGAGAGCCACTCATGACAAAACTCTACCAGCTGGTGAGCAAGATGCATGAGACAGGCGAAATACCCTCAGACTTCAAGAAGAATATAATAATTCCAATCCCAAAGAAAGCAGGTGCTGACAGATGTGAAAATTACCGAACTATCAGTTTAATAAGCCACGGCTGCAAAATACTAACGCGAATTCTTTACAGACGAATGGAAAAACTGGTAGATGCAGACCTCGGGGAGGATCAGTTTGGATTCCGTCGAAATGTTGGAACACGTGAGGCAATACTGACCTTACGACTTATCTTAGAAGAAAGATTAAGAAAAGGCAAACCTACGTTTCTAGCATTTGTAGACTTAGAGAAAGCTTTTGACAATGTTGACTGGAATACTCTTTTTCAAATTCTAAAGGTGGCAGGGGTAAAATACAGGGAGCGAAAGGCTATTTATAATTTGTACAGAAACCAGATGGCAGTCATAAGAGTCGAGGGGCATGAAAGGGAAGCAGTGGTTGGGAAAGGAGTGAGACAGGGTTGTAGCCTCTCCCCGATGTTATTCAATCTGTATATTGAGCAAGCAGTAAAGGAAACAAAAGAAAAATTTGGAGTAGGTATTAAAATTCATGGAGACGAAGTAAAAACTTTGAGGTTCGCCGATGACATTGTAATTCTGTCAGAGACGGCAAAGGACTTGGAAGAGCAGTTGAACGGAATGGACAGTGTCTTGAAAGGAGGATATAAGATGAACATTAACAAAAGCAAAACGAGGATAATGGAATGTAGTCAAATTAAATCGGGTGATGCTGAGGGAATTAGATTAGGAAATGAGACACTTAAAGTAGTAAAGGAGTTTTGCTATTTAGGAAGTAAAATAACTGATGATGGTCGAAGTAGAGAGGATATAAAATGTAGACTGGCAATGGCAAGGAAAGCGTTTCTGAAGAAGAGAAATTTGTTAACATCGAATATAGATTTATGTATCAGGAAGTCGTTTCTGAAAGTATTTGTTTGGAGTGTAGCCATGTATGGAAGTGAAACATGGACGATAACTAGTTTGGACAAGAAGAGAATAGAAGCTTTCGAAATGTGGTGCTACAGAAGAATACTGAAGATAAGGTGGATAGATCACGTAACTAATGAGGAGGTATTGAATAGGATTGGGGAGAAGAGAAGTTTGTGGCACAACTTGACTAGAAGAAGGGATCGGTTGGTAGGACATGTTTTGAGGCATCAAGGGATCACAAATTTAGCATTGGAGGGCAGCGTGGAGGGTAAAAATCGTAGAGGGAGACCGAGAGATGAGTACACTAAGCAGATTCAGAAGGATGTAGGTTGCAGTAGGTACTGGGAGATGAAGCAGCTTGCACAGGATAGAGTAGCATGGAGAGCTGCATCAAACCAGTCTCAGGACTGAAGACAACAACAACAACATGACATCAGAGAGTGAAAATATGCAAAGTATGATAGCTTGCTAATTTCTATATCCTCAAAATTAGCAATTATTCTGATTGCAACAGTTGCTGAACCTAGTCGCTCTAGGAAATCCAAAATATGAATTGCCCAATTAAGATTCTCATTTATATGTACAACGAAAAACTTAGTGTGCTCTATCCTGGCTACTGACTTCTGTTGATGTGTTATATTTATTGAAGGAACTGTACTCCTTGCGGTAGAAAATTGGATGAACTGTGTTTTTTCAAAGTTCAGAGCAAGCCCATTCGTAGAAAACCAATCAATAACTTTTCTAAAGACATTATTTGTATAACTTTCTATTGGAGTCTCTTTCAGTGGATTAATAATGATGCTTGTATAATCTCCAAACAGTGTCAGTTTAGCTTCTTGTTTCAGATAAGATATATCAAGAACAGTAGGGTACCATGATCGAACTCTGTGGAACAACTAATGTAATTTCACCCCAGTCAGATGAAGTGCAAAACTTCCTTAAATCACTTAAATCATATAAAGAAATGCGGAGATACAAAAACCCATAAACAAAGACCAGGCGGAACTCGTGTACCCAACGATGATTGTAGAGGGTGGTTCTAGAAACACGTGTGAAATTAGCGGAAGGAATCAGCTGTGAGTTTCAGTGTTACTAGCAATCCAGACAACGCAAAAACTGTGCATAGGAAGGTGAAAAAGATGGGCTGCAACGGTGGAGCAGCTCCTCATAAGCCACACATTTCTGCAGTCAGTGCTCAGCGATGTGTGAGGGCGGCGTAAAGTGTGGCGTCACGGCATGGTGGATGGCTGGAAACGAGTTATTTGGAATGGTGAATTGCGCTGCACCCTTTGCAAACCCGATGGAAGCCTTTTGGTTTGGCGATTCTTTTCTGTGGTTGGGGCGTAGACCTCTTATTGCGCTTTCGAAAATGCGAAGCACAGAATGATACTAACAAATTGTACAGCATTTTGTACTATGTACAACAGAGAAATGTTCAGAGACGAGAATTGTATCGACGTGACAATGCACCCTGTCATAACACAGGGTCTGTGAGGATATGGCTTATGTACAATAACATTACTGAAATGGGCTCGTTTGCCCAGAGGCCTCTCCTGAGGTTAGTGGACCACCTTTGTTGTGAGTTAGCACGCTGACTTCACTCAAGACCCCAGCGTACAGCATTGATGCCTTCTATGGTTTTGGTCCTTGAGGATGAATGGGATGCCATTTCTCCACAAACGTACAGATACAAACAGCTCACTGGAATGTAACTAGCAGAGCTGAATCCATCGTAGAGGTAAAGGGTGGCTATACTGCACATTAATGCTCACTAATAGGTGGCCAGATGCTTTTGACCAGATAGGATATTGCTACATTAGATGTATAAAATCTAAATATGTTGGGCAATAACAACATTGCGGCAAAACAAAATGTTAATTCCACTAATGTGCAAGTAATGGGAGAGATGTTTATGAATGTTCCTCATTATTTTAGTTGCAAATAAAAGGAAAATGGGAATCGAAAGTTGGGAACGACAGGGTCTTTACGAATATCGAAATGTCTGAATCACAAAACACAGTTCAAATTTTGACTCAATGACACGAATTAAAAAGAGGAGCAGTCCCTGCCAACGCTATATGTAGACCATGGTCTATGCTCTACACTATGCACATCAGTCTGTCACCTCAACTAACATCTTGGGCTGGCGTAGCCCCTAAAAGTTTGCAGTCCAGCGTCCTATACATTATATGTTGTTCCATATAATATAGTGGGAGTCGTCAAAAGGACTTTTAAACTATGTCTTTTTTCCAAGCGCCGCTCCGGATTAGCCGAGCGTTCTGGGGCGCTGCAGTCATGGGCTTTGCGGCTGGTCCCAACGGAGGTTCGAGTCCTCCCTCGGGCATGGGTATGTGTGTTTGTCCTTAGGATACTTTAGGTTAAGTAGTGTGTAAGCTTAGGGACTGATGATATTTGCAGTTAAGTCCCATAAGGTTTCACACAATTTGAACATTTTTTTTCCAAGCCTTAGCTCCATAATTGTCTCACCCAGTGTCATAAATTCAGCTGAATAGCCCTGGAACCATCCACAATAAGTTTCAGCATATCCTCTTGCTGAGTTATAAAATATTATAGGTGTTTCAAGTCATTCACAGTATATCTAAGTTGAAAGGTTCTCCATGGTGACAGCATCGACCCCTCATGCCACCAGTTTCAGGAAGTGCCTAAACTGTTGGGCGATTCTGATCTATGATAGGTCAACGACTGCCCACGCTCATTGGAGACTTGAGACCTGGATCCAGGTACAGTGCTATTTGCTCGATGGCATTGAGTCATGCGGCAGCTTGCGTTGGTGCTGTTTGTAGGTGTCTGCCCTCTGTTGGAGGCCAGACCGCATCCTTTAGTTGGCATGGTTGTGGTTGTCTTCGTCTCGTCTTAACTGGCGCCACTCGTTTCGCAAGTGTTGCCTGTCTCCTAGTGGCAGCAGTGGCGGTTATCGGTATGTAGTAACTGTGGTCGTGCCTTTAGGGAGACGTCGTTGTTTTTCCATGTCGTGTGAGTGTGGCAGTTCCGCGCAAAACACGCCGGAACTGCTGGCGACGCGCATGGATTGCCGGATGGAAGAGATGTGGTTACGATGGTGCCCGACCTCATCGTAAACCCGATCCTGGAGGCTTTCAGATGAGTGCATTTCAATTCAAGTAGAGAAATCTCCACCACTGTGACATCTCGCGATTCTCCGGTGACTTGGGTTCATGTTGGTGCTCGTAGTATCGCTGAGACGAAGGGCAGCGAATGGAGTGCTTGCGAAAGCGGATCTGATGAGCTTTCCTCGACTTCTTATTACTGTTTACTAAGTTCAGCTTGTTACCATTTGTTAAGTTCAATCAACGGTATTTTTCCTGCCTGGTGGCCGCTAACGCCCCAGTTACCTGTCCTGGGGGTTAGTGTATGTAACGGTAGTCTACGTTTCCTCACCTTGCTGCTGCTGTCCAGTAAGGAGTGTAGTTTTGACAGCTTTCTTGATGGTAGGCCGTTTGTGACTCTTCTACTCTGGTGGTAGTGATTCGTTTCTCGTTCCGGGCGCTCTAAGCACAGTATTCTGGGGGCGTAGTGCAGTCTGCCGGTTCCGGCTTTGGCGTGTTGTTCCATTCTAGCATTTGGTTTATTGGACGTCAGGTAGCTTAAGCAAGATTATCATTAGTCATTCGTTAGACAGCCACTAGTTTGAGTTACCATCTTGTGAAGTGAATGCAGCTCTTGGCTGCCTATCTCATCGCTCGCGAAAGTGTTTGTTGCCGGACCTTCTCCGAGGTCGACTCCTGGAGCACCTTCTGTGACTGGTCCTTGTGTTTTATTATTGTATTATTTACTACGATGTCTTGTAATGCCTACATTAAAGGTTACGTATGTCCAGTTAATATTTCTGGTCGCCTTCTGGAATAAATCTAGCAGTGTAAGGGTTGTGTTACAAGTTTTACCATCAGCTTATTTCAGCCGTCATTGCGGTCATTTGCTTTGAAAAAGGTAATTTGGTATTCTTAATTTATTGCCATTCTCGGCGTATAAGGTCTTCAGCCGTGATCAAAGTGTTTTTTGTTTTTGTTTCAAACATTATCTGTTTCTGTATTTTAAGGTGATTTGCTAAATTGTAACGCACTGAAAACACTATTATTTACACAGTTGTTTATTCCTTAATTAATAATGTGTGGTATTTTCTATTTATTTTTGAGTCTGAAATTACTGTTTTAAAAAAAGTAAATTTATGTAACTATAAAAGGAAACCAATAGTAACTGATTATGGCCCCGTCAACAATTGTAACCGAATCCTGCCTTCCCTTGACTACCGCCAGGTACCAGGCATCCCAATGTGTTCGTTAGTGTTGAGATCAGGTGGCTCAGTAGATCTAAAAATGACTCTGAAACTAGTCGGAACTGATGGATTGGTGCATTACCGTGGTGAATATTATAGGATGTCTATGAAGCCGAGTAGAAGAACAAACTAAAATGATTAATTGGATAGTAATTTCTTGCGTAGTTCGAAGAAGGCAGATTATCAGAGGACTCATCTCGGATCGGTGCCTCACTGGCAACCGAGACATACAGCCTTATGTGGCTTTCGAGAGTAACCTCCCACGGGCTTGTACCAACGTGTAATGTAACTCGTCAATCGAGAGGATTTTTTTTTCGATTCTGATGTCTGCGTTCCATAGCACACTGTGATCAGAGGTTCAAGTGTAGGTTGATGGCTTCTACATTCCGCAGGCAACAGGAGTCTCTGCACACTTTCGTAAGTGACCTTCAGTATGGCAAGAACAATTATATAAACTTCAAAACTTACATCAGACCTGCTTTTCCTAAGATGTTGACACCGGAAAGTGCAGCGACTGTCTGGACAGAACCCCCAGCGCTACCATACAGTTGCAAGTCGTCCCCAGATACTCAGTTGGTCGAGTTTTAATCTGCCGGGAAATTTCAAAACAGTTTGAGAGTGGAAGGTTCAGTCAGGAAGCATTCTCAGTGTTCTGTCCTGCCTCTGTGTGTGCACTTATAACGTGACACACAACAACGTCCTTAAGTCATGTGTATCGGTAGGTTCAAACCATCCTACAATTCGCACACTGTTGTACTCTGTAAAGTGACACCAAACAGCGTTGATCAGAATGGAGACTCCACATCCTATTGTCAACAACAGAATGTAGATGATATACAAGTTCGTGTGTCGTTCAATGATGAGCCTTTCAGGAACGAAATAGATCACGGCTCTGTTTTGTTAAAAATAAAATCAATAATTTTAGATCGTTGTTTTTGTTTTCATTCCACTTTTGTAGATATAGGACTTGTTCTGGATCAACAATAGACAATAATTTTTTTTTCACTCGAATTATGATTTGATGTTTTTAGAACGCTACAGTCATGCAGATACAGAGACGCAAAACGTAGTATATTTCGATAACCGTTATACCAAAAACACGTTTATATGAATGACTTTTGCAAGTGTGAACCAATGTTCTAGTCGCTGAAAGCACATATGACTTTATAAATATGTGGCGCAACTCGAATACGTTTTTAAGGACAGGTTTATCGCTGCGTCATCTGGACGATTTGGACAGTTAATGGAACCACATAGGCCCCGTCGAGGGTGATTTCACAGAATTGCGGCAGTCAGAAATCAGCAGAATGGCCCGAAAATTACTTCCGTCGCTCTCGCAATCCTTCTGCAGTTACAACGGCGTGTTGGAAACTGCAATCTTTTAAAGCGGCGCAGCTTCGCCGAGAGAACCACTTCACTCAGCAGAAATGGCGCTTGCCAGCTGTAACTGCACGTATTACTGATTTAGTATGTTTTAACAAGTAAGTGTTGGTCTTTTAGGAAGAAACATCAGGGCAGGGGTGTTCTCGGGTAGTTTAATGGTAAGGCGGAAGGCGGCTTCCCGCGTAAACTAGGAAATTCGGTTCAAATCCTGCTTCCTAGCAAAATTTTTCAGTGGTCTCTTGAGATTTTCTGCTTCCACTTTTTCTAAAACACTGTGGCGTGATATAGAGAGTGACTCCTACTAACGTTTAAAAACCCCGAAGCGACGTAGATGATTCTGAGGAAAGTATTTTGATGTGGCACATGGGGCCGCAACTGTCGGGAAATACCCCACACTGGATGACGCATGTTGCACATATGACGTCATCAGGCGATGTACCTCTACGCACTTGCAGTGACTGAGCTACACGTCGCTCCGTTAGGTTTTAGGACAGCCTTTATAAATGCGATATGGTGTAAACGTAGAGGTTAGAAAATTATTGTAACCAAGTAAAAGCTGCTCTTATTTTGTCTTCCTTTCTTTTTGTCTCTTCTAGTTTTGTTTACAGACTTTATTTAGTAAAGAACACGTAGCTCATTTGTGGGAGCGATGAAATTCGGAAGCTTATACGTATTTAACTTGTGACGCAATTGGGTGTTTTTTGATATTATGCTTTGCAGTTAACCAGAGCAGACCTCGAGAATGTTAAATAAAAAGATAAATCTTACCTTACTGGAAACACATAAATGTCTAACGCAATAAATAATACTGCCTACCAGAAGCTAGATTCGAACCATGAGTCCCATGCGCTGTAGTCTATCACGTTTGCCCTGAGCCACACCAATGTTAATATTTGGGCTGGGATGACTGTCCGATAGACCCTACGACTGTATGAGCGGTGAGGTACGTCATCTGGTGACGTCACGTGTTCAACATCTGTCGTCCTGTTATGGGGTATCTCCCAACATGTGCCGCCCCAAGTGTCTTATTTCTGTCTCGCTTCGGTGTTTTTAAACTTTAATAAGAAATCAACATTAACTATTTTAGACATGATAATATTTACAGCCTTCTTCAAAAATACCGAAACTATAAATACTCATAACTCCATCAATTATTAAAAAATAACAATATCTTTAGAAAAATTATATAATAATAAGCGTGGTTCTATGACTTTGGCGGGTGGGAAGAAGTGCGGAAGTGTGTAACTGTCAGACAACACATCCAAACGTCTCAGGTTCCAATCCTCGGTTCTAGAATCTCATCGCTCACTTATCGGTTATTTCAAGTCTGAACATGATGTGTTATCAGGAAAAATTCCGAGTTGCTACGTGGTTCGGAGACTGAATTTTTGTCCCCCTCCTCTCCTATAACAGACTCGGTAACGCAGTTGGGAGGCAGGGGGAAGTCAAATGGATGCTACCTCCAATAGGACAAGGCCTATTAAAGCACTACTGGTCCAAAACAAACATTAGCTGTTTAGAACATACATCTGTCACATTAACAAAAGGGAGAAGAGGCAGCTTGTAAATAAATCATGTAATACACTGGGGTGATGAAAGTCATGCGATACTTCACAATATCATGTTGGACCTCGTTTTGCCCGGAATAGTGCAGCAACTCGACGTGGCATAGACTCAAGTCGTTGCAAGTCCTCTGCAGAAATACTGAGCCGTGCTGCCTCTATAGCCGTCCATAACAGTGAAAGTGATGCCGGTGCAGGATTATGTGCACATGACCTGACCTCTCGATTATGTCCCATAAGTATTCCATAGGATTCATGTCGGGCGATCTGGGTGGCCAAATCATTCTCTCGAAGTGTTCTTCAAACCGATCAAGAACAATTGTGGCCCTCTGATATGGCGCACTGTCATCCCTGACATGAAGCACGTGAATGGCTGCAAATGGTCTCCAAGTAGTGACTTTCCTCGTTGGACGCTCAAGTATCAGTGCCTAATGAAAAAAGACACCGAAGACATGCTAACAGGCGGCATTTCCTCGTAGCAGAAATTACTGTAAGCAGAAACCAATCAATTGGTTTTCGATCTTAGGAACAAAGTAAATCGTAAATATCTTTAATTATGGATCACTGATGATGCTTTACCTCAATAAATCGAAACGCGTCTGATGATAAAACACACATTTTCTTGTATTTGTAACGACCGAACGAAAATACTTTAAGGAACTGTAAAGCAACTACAAGGCAATATGGCCACACAGATGAAGAATTCATTGCTGTAAGTCTCTCATACCCACCACTGCCACGAGCCTATTGCCCGCCCCCGGTAGCTGAATGGTCAGTGCGACGGAATGTCAATCCTAAGGGCCCGGGTACCATTCCCGGCTGGGTCGGAGATTTTTAAGAAAAGGTTGTTCAAATGGCTCTGAACACTGTGAGATTTGACATCTGAGGTCATCAGTCCCCTAGAACTTTGAACTACTTAAACCTAACTAACCTAAGGACATCACACACATCCATGCCCGAGGCAGGATTCGAATCTGCGACCGTAGCAGTCGCGCGGTTCCGGAGTAAGCGCCTGGGACTACTCGGCCACAGCGGACAGCTGTAGATTTTCTCCGCTCAGGGACTGGGTGTTGTGTTGTCCTAATCATCACGATTTCAAATCGCGTCAAATCGAAAGACTTGCACCCGGCGAACGGTCTACCCGACGGGGGGTCCTAGTCACATGACATTTACTTTACTAGCCTATTCTCTCACACTCAGTGAGCCAAACTAATTGTCATTATCTCTTTGTGTCTCTTTAGCAGTCACTGTCTTCATCCTCACAGCCACAGTCTCCTTCGTTCTGTCCTATCAGTACTGTCTCCCCTCGCTCTCACTGTCACCCTGTTACCATCTCTTACTGCCACTGTCTCACTATTTCAGTCCCACTGCTGATGTCTCTTCTCACAATCACTATCTGTCTCTTCCTAGTTGACAGTGTCATAGACTCTGTCTCTCACTATAACTGGCTCTTCAAACACTTCCACTTTCTGCTCCTCCCATTTGCACTGTCTCTTTCACTCTTTTCCTAGTACTCTTCTGTCCCTATCAATCATGTTCCGCTGCCAACGTGTCCCTCTCTTTCTCTCACACTGCCATGTCTTTTTCCCTCTTATTATACCACAACCACTGTCTACTGTCGCCCACTAGTTTTTACTTTTCTTTCCTCTTTCCACTTGTGGCCGAGCGGTTCTAGGCGCTTCAGTCTGGAACCGCGCGTCTGCTACGGTCGCAGGTTCGAATCCCGCCTCGGGCATGGATGTGTGTGATGTCCTTAGGTTAGTTAGGTTTAAGTAGTTCTAAGTTCTAGGGGACTGATGACCTCAGATGTTAAGTCCCATAGTTCTCAGAGCCATTTGAACTATTTTGAAATGAGCCCATCACAAACCACATCTCGCGCAACCGCGACTGTATGCGGTCGGTTGTTTAGTAGACAACAGGACACTTCTCTAGACCAGTTGCTGTCGTTTTCTCCAAATCGTCTTGTCCAGCCGTACCATCGTGGCATAATAACTCTTAGCATTCGTGGTCTCCCCGTGAGGGAGGAAATCAGTTCAAGAATACTTTTCATCTACTAAAAGACAGTGGCTGTAACTTTATTCGCGGAAACCGTAGATTTGGTACGGCTTCCTTCGTTACAAGTGTTCCTGATATCCCTGTCATCTGTAACTACTCGATGCAGAAGTGAAACATGCTACACCTGACATAGCTTCAAGTGTTGGAAAGACCTTATTTGGCCTTATTTTCGCCTGAGAATTGCCACGGAACCCTGAGGGAACACGTCTTGTGGTGGTCCAATGTGTAAAGCACGACATACACTGCTAGTGGAGAGGCTGAGTTTTTGTGCACTGTGCCTCATACGTATGCAACGATTGACTTGAATCGGCACATCGACACGGCGCACATTTTCACCTGAGATGAACGCTGTTGGCCGCCCTGATCGGCACGAATCACTTACACATCTGTTTTGCCTTTATCAGATTCCTGCTATCAAAACCACAGCTGTTTTCTTGATATTACAGTCGTTCCGTATACTTCCACTAGTCAGCGATGAGTTAAACTGAATGTTAAAAAACTTTTTATACTTCGTACTTCACACGTTGATCACGTTGTAGTATCACTGCTTTTTTTTCTATCTACAACATAGGAATCAATCATTTCTATATCTAAATATTAAATATGTTTTACCACCTACGATGAAGTAGGGCAAATGTTCTCGTTATTCGCTGATCATTCTTTTGTCTTCCTCTTTTCCAAGACGGAGACAGTACCAGAGAAGTTAGTTGTAGTTCGCCATTGTAAGTAATAAGACGCATTTTGTTTTTCAGATCCGCCATTATCAACTACTTGCAATTACAAGAATGTTTATGGAAGCAGCAACAGGCTTAACTTTACTGCAGAGAAGAAATGTATTTAACCCTTTCATGGATAAAATTCATTTTTTACAGATTTTTAAAATATTAATGCGATAACAGTTTCTTTTCAGTCCCATTATTATATTTCCACCATCAAAATATTTTTTAAGTTCTCCATTTTTTCACAACAGGAAATGGGACCCACATATCCCATGAACCAACGCAAGATACCTTTTCTACCAACTAACTTGATTTTGTAATTTTATTTTTTTTAACCATGAACAGGATTTTTCAGAGAATAAAATAACTACAAATTATACATGCATGTAATCTTTTTATCTGTGTAGAGCCAGCGTAAATAATATTCGTTACATTTCAGTTTTCATGATACATGATAAATACTTACAAAACTTTACATCCCATGAAACTTGGAAAAACTTGGTGTGGCACAGAGTGGTACACCACAAGCAGTGCAAACAACTTTTGTTCTCTTCTCTTTAGAGTTTGTGCTGCAGAATCTGCATCGCTTCCTAGTGCCACTGTCTTTCGGTACATGTTTGCCTACGTTCACGAGCCGGAAGTCATCTGGCACACTAGAGACTCCTCTCTTTGCTGGGAAGAAAGTGGGCATTGATCCCCTCTTCCTAATTCAAACCGTTAAATAACTTTACAAATAATGTCTGCTGGGACACTAATTTTATTTCGATTATAAGATAGTATAGTCGCTGAGAAGTACATTCCTCACTATGTTTGTAAACGATGACTATTAAGTTAATAATAAGATGAATTACTTATGTCCGACATCGCTGGAAAGTGAGAAATGATGAAAACTGAAGAATGACACAAATAAGTGGCTTTGCAGCGGCGATTTATACACGCCAGTCACCAAAAGTAGTCACAGTTTCTCTATTGCCTTTGCAGTGCAGTCCCGATTTTTTCCTTATGTTCAGTACAGTCGTCCCTAGATGGCAGCACCGTGCAGATCTGGGTAACACATATCCCGACACTCGAACTGGCGCTCCAAGTTAGTGGGACATATATGACCCATCAACCACGAAAGGGTTAAATGCAAGTGCATACTCGGGATGATGTTATGAGCCAACAAAAATAAGAACACTAAATTAATTTGAATAGTTATTCTGTGTCTTCTGTGTGTTATTAATACAAAGGAATTTTATAATCCCAGAACCAAATTCAGAGAGAACCAACAAAATATTTTATCGCTATAGTATTCCAGTTCCAAATACAGCGGCTACAAAAAACAACTATATAACTTGCAGGTCGTAGGTAAAAAAATAGTGTGAACTGGTCATACGAAAGACCTAAGGTAATAAAAGAAAGGGAGATAAAGGGAGGAGTACCATTATATACCCGTCAACACATCCATCTACAAACTGTATTTCCTAGCACAACATTACGGCTACCTCCATTGCCAGCTGCGTTTGGAAACTTTGAGCGTCTCTTCTCTTCAGACATTGGGTTTATCTCGCAAGGGCTATTGACACTCCAAAGGGAGCTGTTGCTATCTCATTTACTAAGCCACCCTCGTACATACTGCCGCTGACAGTCTGCCCGAGTTGCTTCGTTAGTGCACTTCCGTTATAAACTCGCTCTTCATAAATAAACCACTACACGCAGCTGCGGCACTAACTTCTCAGTGTATAAATCGATGGGTCCTTACAGCTTTGCCACTCACGCGAAACTCTTCTTGCACACGACCCATAGCCGTAAACTTGCCCACAGGTTTATTTACCCAGCTACAGAATGGCCTGCCTCTCTAATGGACTGCGGTACCATAAGCAAAGAGAATTAAAGTAAGAGCACAGCAGCCTTCTTCTTCTTCTTCTTCTTCTTCTTCCCCCCCCCCCCCCTCCTCCCGCTCCACGGCCCCCCTCTTCTTCTGCCTATCATTTAACGGACGTTGGTGACTAAACGATGCATGTTTTTTCCATGAAGTGCAATCTGTACTATTGATCTGCACTTCGGAATCCTGTTCACTGCTTTGTGTTATCTAAACAAAACATTCTTCATCGTCTTTTTCTTCTTTTACCCTCGATCTCCCCTTTTGTTATAAAAAAAGGTTCAAATGGCTCTAAGCACTATGGGACTTAACCTCTGAGGTCATCAGTCCCCTAGACTTAGAATTACTTGAACCTAGCTAACCTAAGGACATCACAACATCCATGCCTGAGGCAGGATTAGAACCTGCAACCGAAGCAGCAGCGTGGTTCTGGGCTGAAGCGCATAGAACCGCTCGGCCACAACGGCCGGCACTTGGGTGTACTGTAAGATATGTCCTAGTTAAGTAGATTTTTTTCTGTTAAATGCTGTTATTATTTGACACTGTTTGTGTATTCTTAGCAGTACTTTGGTGTCAGTATTTGCTATAGCTGTGTGCTACTATTAATTCAGCCCAAACATCTACCGTAACAGAAAAGTGTTGCACTGCTGTAAGTCATTGAAGGTAGCCTTTGCACGCTACGATTATGAAACACTTGTCTGACAGGTCGCACTTTAACAGATAGGTTGCAACCCAATAAGAAATAACAAATAACATTTATTAAAATTGTATCAGAAAACGGTACTTAAATTTGGTACAGTTTGGTGCGTGGCACTTGATCTCCAGCACCAAATACTGTGAAATCTAAATAACTTTGCTGCCTCTTGTCACCATAAGATAGTAGTTGCTAACACACGTTCTGTTAACGGTCCCAGTTCTCTGTCAATAGCAACTATTAACTCAGAAGACAGTCTTCAAAGTCTGCAATGACCTAAAATAACAGCTGGTCCGTAGCTGGCTGTGTGTCCGCCGTCATTGTCGGGTTTTGGTGCCTGTCAGCGGGAGATTTCCAAGTCCGCCAGTACCAGATGGAAGCAATGTAGTTTACAGATGACAGTGCTACCAACACCTGCTGTCCACACTACCGGCGGACACCCACTACCGTTCCGAAGTACTGAAACCATTTGGTTCCGTACGCAGCTCGTGGTCTAGTGGCTAACTTTGCTGCCTCCGGGCCCGCATCTCGTGGTCGTGCGGTAGCGTTCTCGCTTCCCGCGCCCGGGTTCCCGGGTTCGATTCCCGGCGGGGTGTCGTGTGTTGTCCTTAGGTTAGTTAGGTTTAAGTAGTTCTAAGTTCTAGGGGACTGATGACCATAGATGTTAAGTCCCATAGTGCTCAGGGCCATTTTTTTTTGCTGCCTCCGGATCACGACGTCCCGGGTTCGATTCTCGGCGGGATTGGGGCTTTTTCTCTGCGCGAGGACTGGGTGTTTGTGTTGTCCTCACCTTGCATCATCATCATTCGTGACTGTGGTTAGGTTGGACTGTGTAACAAATGGGACGTTGTACGAGCGCTGATGACTGCGCAATTGAGCGCCCCGCAGACCAATCATCATCACCCCCCTCCCCCACCCCCCTTGGTTGCAGTGATGTTCTTTAGATAGTTACATACCATGTGAGTCTCACGGGAAGCGTGCAAGGGATAAGTCCCTGCAGCCGCGCTATTTATCTGTGTCCTCGGTGGCTCAGATGGATAGAGCGTTTGCCATGTAAGCAGGAGATCCCGGTCGGGGCACACATTTTCAGCTGTCCACATCGAGGTATATTAACAACACCAGTCGGCAACTGAGGGTTTCAGTCAATCATCATTTTTTCACGCAGAAATATAAACGTATTTATTTATTTTTATTTGGGCTGTGAGGAAGGGGAGGGAGGGGTGCCTTACGGACAGTGCCTAGTAACCATGTGATCTCATGCTGCCGTTTATTGCACCAGAAAGCGCTCTGTGTCAACTGAAGTTTGGCGATCACTGGCACTGCTCTGCAAATATTGCTGGCTTATTTAAATTTTCTTCCTGTGCGTGCGTGCCCTAGCCGTCTTGGTGAAAATTCATGAATTTATCCCGTACAAAGAAAAACTGCTTCGAGAACCGGAAGGCCTAAACAATGCTGAAATTTTCCAGAGATCGAACTGTTCGAGGTCAGCTGTAAGTTATAATTTGTAGAAGATGACGACTGAAGAAAATATGGAAAATTTACCACGAAGCGGGGGCCCACTCATTTTTCGCCCCGGGTTGACAAAATACTTTGTCGACTAATCCAGAAAAACAGCTGTTTACTTCATTTGCACTGCCGAAAGCATGGCAAGATGGAATGGGAGTTGATTCCAGTTCACCATTTTTTAGGAAAAAAATCTGTGTGCTGGAAATAAAGGCTGGATTTGCCAAGAAGAAGCCAGTTTTAACTGCTGCAATGAAGAAAAAGCGGCTGGCACGGGCCAGGCTGCGTGTAAACTGGAAAAAGGAGCAGTCGAGAATTGTGGTAATTTCAAATGAAAGCGGATTTTCCATGATGAGTGACACACCACAACTCGTCAGGTGTAACCAAATGAAAGGATGGATCCGTGTGCGATCCAGCAATAATAGTGTGGGTAGCAAACACACATAAAGATATTGGAAGGCTGTCCTTTGTTCAGGGAACAATGATAAGTTATCAGTACGAAGTTGTGATACGGTGCTCTTTGAAGTTAACTGCATGTGATGTTTTCGCAGAAACACACTGGATTTTCTAACAGAATCTGGCTCCATGACACACATAAAAAAGTGAGTTTTGGTCCTTTTATATTTGTAATACAATTTCTAAGGTTCTGCTGTTACATATCGTCCAAATCTATCATTTCGGATTCGTTCTGTCACTACTGATTTGGGTATCACTTAACTTCCAAGACTGGGTAATCCGCCAGACCTTAATCCAATAGAGAATATGTGGCGACTAGTTGGGAAAGGAGTTCAGAAGAAGAAGCCTGCAAAAAAATAGGAGCTGTTGGAAGTGACTGTGAAAGTGAGGCACCATGATATTGACGCCAGTAATATTAGAAAATTGATAGATTCCATGACTAACAGAATGAAGGCTCTTGTAAAGCCCAAAAGGGGCCAACAAAACACTAAGATCATTTAAAGTATGAGTAATGAATAATGGACTTGTGGAACACTATATTCCAAAGTATAACAGAATTAATTGAGAATTTCGTCAAAATATTTAATACTTAATTCGATATCATCTGTGACATGGTAGGCCATGTACAGATACATACGTACTGTTGACATATTTCCTTAAATTAAAATATTAGAAACAATCTCGTACTTAATTATAATGTTCATTTCTTACTTAGACTAACCTTCTTTAACAAATATTTGAAATTCCAAAGACGAATGGGTTTTTAGAACTTTTGTACCAAAATTCTCACACTTCTATTGGGATGTGTAATACTTTAGACCGTTAGTGTATACGACACTGGATGCTGCCGCTTGGAATAGAGAGGCGCCAATTGTATGGTGGTGCCTGTGTAATAATGGCCTCTTAGGCATTTGTTGTCTACCTCTTGCTCACTACACAACTTTATTCTTGCTTCACAGGGTGTTTTAAGCATTCCACGGAAAATCCATATTTCAAAGGCCTCGATCATCTTTTATGTTCTCACATTTAGCGTCCATTCTTCGTAACCTTGTAACCTTTGTACCGCGTCTTACAAATCGAACTTCAGAAAGTGTAGGTCTAGGTCTGTACTTGTAAGAATTTTCTTGAGTTTTATGAAATTTTATCTCCGTGTCTCATTTTCAGTCGTTACAGAACGACGATCCAAGGTACTTAAACTTGTCTAATCTTTGTATTAAGAAGCGACTGGATTGTAGATTTGTATTTGTAAAGGAGACGGACTGTTCTGAGACAATCACAAAACGCGTCTATTTGGTACTGATACCCAGACCTATATTGCTCCTGTAACCTCCTACTATGTTGACAAGTTACTGTAGATCATCTCAATTATCAGCGTTCTATACTGTATCACAAGCATAGCAATGTTGTTGATAAAGGCTTCATTAATATTTTTGCCTTTTTCTATACCACCAAGTGTTTCCTGATAGATACTCTCTGAACACAAATTGAATAACAGAGGTGACAACGGGTTCTTGTTGGACTCTCTACAGGTGTTAACAAAGTCGGTGACCTCGTTATCAAACTTAACATGTGCTGTCCGATACCGTATAAATTCTCAAAACAATTGATGTCCTTTTGATCTACATCCATTCTTTTGAAAATTTCCACAATTTCTTGACGTTTTATTGTATCAAATGCTTTTTAATAATCAATAAAACAAATTCCTACATTTTTGTCATGATCATCGGAGATTTGCACTAGAATCTGTAGTGTAGCTATTGCTTCTTTTGCACCTAAAACTTTCCTGAAGCATAACAGTGAGTCACCAATATAAATTTTAGAAATAATTTCTAGAAACGGCCCATAAGACCAAAGAGTCTAGGATCTTCACATTCCCAATCATTTTTCGTTTTTAGTGAGGCAATGGAAGTTCATAATAGCTTTTAGGTAGGAAAGTGAGCCGTATGGCAAATTTTGTTAAAATGTTTGCGTAAGACTCTGATACCTTCTTCTTTCAGGTGCTGAATTCACACGTATCTGCGGTACAAGTTACAGGCGTAAGAATCGACGTAGCCTTCAAACATCAATCCTAGTTCGTCACAGAAGATAAACATAATGTGGTATTATAACGTATTAAGGTAAAAATATGCACCGAGTTGTTGCATTTTTCTGTTGGAGCAGACATTACATGCCAGATGTTAATTTTTCAGTGATTACAAGTCTGCTTAACAGAATTTAATACTGGGACGAAACGGGACAAAGGAAGGTCTGCACTAGTAATAATATCCTGCTGTGCTTGATTTAATAACAGTACAGTTCACGGAAACAGAACGGTCTCCTTAGTAAAAGTCACTCACGTAGTTTCATGAAGTCGTCTGCTATTCAGGAACACACATTTTCAACAACTTCAGAATCACCATTAATATGCAGTTTATGAGTTGCCTAAAGTTTTCATTTGTAGATACCTTTTCCTACTTTATTGACGAATTTCTTAGCAGGAACAACTGATGAATATAACGTTAACTCTAGAATATAACGTGAATGGTGTATAATACTGACTTCGCCGCAGCTTCAGTGCAATTATACGACCTACTTGAGTATGTCTTGTAAACTATTTATGTTTTTAGATTAAATGAGCTTTCTAATTAATATTTAAACGGAAATAAGCAAATATTACATTTGAGGCTGTTCCACATTCTTGAGGACCACGTCAGTTTGTTTCTGTGGAGAGATCATTATGACTTTCGTTGTAAATAATCAGAACGCAGTTTTGCTCCCTACATGCCCCCCCCCTCCCCCCCGCCCGCCCTCTCCTCGTTAACAACGATCGCTTCATCACCGATCTAACCTAATGTAATTTCACGGACTGTTGCAGAATTGTGGCTAGACAGGAAACACGAATGGCGCACGCTCCGGAGGAACTGTTACAACTTTAAGCTTTTCCAAAGTGTATGTAACTTAATTTCTCAAATTCTGACAGCAGTGGCCGAAAAGACAGCAAAATGAAACAGTACGTGTAGCAGCTAGCAAAAGGGCAATAATTTCTTTCTTTCTACTGACGATGATGGGCGTGCTATTGTATTATCCGAAAAAGTGAACTAAAGCTCTAACTAGGGCTGCAGCAGTGTCGTGCTTACGATCGATAAACGGAGAGGGGAAGGAGTAACAGAGTACAATGCATTACTCTTCCACACAAAACGTTTCTGAACACCAAACACGCTGCTCAGTACAGCAATTGAACCCTCGCTGGCACTTTTCGGTGACAACAAAAAATGGCTCAAATGGCTCTGATCACTATGAGACTTAACATCTGTGGTCATCAGTCCCCTAGAACTTAGAACTACTTAAGCCTAACGACATCACACAAGTCCATGCCCGAGGCAGGATTCGAACCTGCGACCGTAGTGGTCGCGCGGTTCCAGACTGTAGCGTCCAGAACCGCACGGCTACACCGGCCGGCTCGGTGACAACACTTTTCGCCCACAACCAGTGTGGCAACATTTATTCAGAGGCTAATCTGTGTGAATCGATGTTTTGTCTGGAAAAACTACTCATAGTTTTAATTCTGGTGCTTCATATTTTCGTAAAAACGTAATTTACGTGCCTTTTCTGAAACCATGTTGTCTCGTTCGCAACTCTTGACTCGTCTATCCTCGCACCTTCAGCTCTGAAATCTAGTTCAGTAGGATTAAAGCTGTGAAGTTTTCTGGAAGTTGCTATTTTTGTGCATTGTTGATAATGAGCTACATAATAACTAACACATTTGCCAGCCTCGCCAACGGTATATTTATTTCGGCACTTTGCTTCTACGTAATTAAATCTCAGTCCGCTCATCAATGTCCCTTCTTCTGTAATTTGTACGCTAACTTTTAACACTTTACTTCTCCGTCCCGTCACCTTTTCCCATTAGCACCTTTCTCCTCCCCTACACTTCTTACCAACTACAGCTATCTCTAGTCGTACAGAGGTGATTTCCTGATATGTTATCACATGTTCTGTCCCTTCTCCTCCTCGCAGTTTTCCATATGTTTCTTTCTTCGCTAATTCTGTGGAGAAACACCTCATTTCTTACCTCACCACTTCATCTACTTTCCAACATCTTTCTGCAGCACGACATCTCAAACGCTTCACTTCTCTGCTTTAGCGGTTTTCCCACAGTCTGCGATTCACTAGCATACAATGCTGTGCTCCAAATGTACACTTTCAGAAATGGCTGCCTCAGATTAAGTCTAAAATAGCAATAAATATTCCAACATTGACGCCTTACATTTGAGCAGTACTGTACCACAGGCCATCTGTCTTCTTTTTAAGTTACTAATTGCATTTTTCCTGACATACCCCAATGATTAGAAGTTGCCCATTCATTTCATACGAAACCGACTGTCACTGTAAACTGTTTTTTTTTCCACGTGCCCTCTAGCTGTACAGCTATGTAATTAGCTACGTAATTATTTAACGTGTTGTCGAACTATATAATTATTTGATGTATTTCCTATATTTTTTCCAAACATAGCTCCCAGCGTTCATAATTATTTATTGTCACTCCGAATAACAGAGACATAAAGCTTTGTTATCTTTTTAACAAGTTAAATAACAAGCTTATGCCGACAGCAGTCGATAATCGTATGGCAGTCGTATGTTTTTTGGATTCCGTCATTAGAGATAAATAACTAACAGAAATTTGCAATGAACGCTGCAAAAACAAAGAAACAGTTAACGATTAAAAGACTGCAGACGGTATCTACTTCAGAGGCCAGTTGACTGGCCTGCACCTGCCTTTAAGTTGCTGAGACTTGGTGATCCCCCAGTGTAAAGTTTACAGGCAAGTGTCTGTTTCTTGTAAACATTTATGAACTGGACCCAGATTTCCAAACAAGATTCGAGACATCTGCTTGTAGAGGAATTCCCAGTCTATTGCCTCTTGAGAGAAATATGAAAGAAGGAAGATTAAGGTTTAACGACTCTTAGACAACGACGTCGTTAGAGAGCAAAGGATCGGTTAGGGGGAGAGCGGAGAAGGAAATAGGCCGCGCCTTTCCAAAAGGAACCATTACAGCATTCACCTCAACGGAGTTTTAACTTATGACTGGCGTAATGGGTACGAATCTCATGAACTGACGAGAGGTAGCGTCGCACTTGTTCACGTATAGCTCCTTGAATACTGTCAGTGAGGCACTTCCACTTTAATGCAGCCGCCTTCATCAGACAACGATCAGTTATTACGCCCAACGATCGATGAGGAGCGGCTTCCACAGCCCTTGGAATCTCAATCGTATCAGATTCCCGCAGAATGAGTAACCGACTTTTCCGGTCGTTGATCTGTGTTCCTGTAAGACGACAAAATGCAGCCAAAACGTCCTTGAGCACCGGTATGTCGTCAGGAGTACGAAGAAGTACCATGACGTCATCGGCAAATGTGCGAACGATGAACCGTTCTTCCAGTAGGGACCAGCCACACAGTCGAGCAACTATGGACCACAAATAAGGTTCCAAAAATAGGACAAATGTTTGTTGTTGTTGTTGTTGTTGTTGTTGTTGTTGTGGTCTTCAATCCTGAGACTGGTTTGATGTAGCTCTCCATGCAACTCTATCCTGTGCAAGTTTCTTCATCTCCCAGTACCTACTGCATCCTACATCCTTCTGAATCGGCTGAGTGTATTCATCTCTTTGTCTTCTACGATTTTTACCCTTCACGCTGCCCTCCAATACTAAATTGGTGATCCCTTGACGCCTCAGAACATGTCCTACCAACCCATCCCTTCTTCTAGTCAAGTTGTGCCACAAACTCCTCTTCCCCCCATTCCTATTCAATACCTCCTCATTAGTTATGAAATCTACCCATCTAATCTTCAGCATTCTTCGGTAGCACCACATTTCGAAACCTTCTATTCTCTTCTTGTCCAAACTATTTATCTTCCATGTTTCACTTCCATACAAATACTTTCAGAAAAGATTTCCTCACACTTAAATCTATACTCGATGTTAACAAATTTCTCTTCTTCAGAAACGCTTTCCTTGCCATTGCCAGTCTACATTTTATATCCTCTCTACTACGGCCATCATCAGCTATTTTGCTCCCCAAATAGCAAACCTCCTTTACTACTTTGAGTGTATCATTTCCTAATCTAATTCCCTCAGCATCACCCGACTTAATTCGACTACATTCCATTATCCTAGTTTTGCTTTTATTGATGTTCATCTTATATACTCCTCTCAAGACACTGTCCATTCCATTCAACTGCTCTTCCAAGTCCTTTGCTGTCTCTGACAGAATTACGATGTCATCGGCGAACCTCAAAGTTTTTATTTCTTCTCCATGGATTTTAATACTTACTCCGAATTTTTCTTTTGTTTCCTTCACTGCTTGCTCAATATACAGATTGAATAACATCTAGAGAGGCTACAACCCTGTCTTACTCCCTTCCCAATCACTGCTTCCCTTTCATGTCCCTCAACTCTTATAACTGCCATCTGGTTTCTGTACAAATTGTAAATAGCCTTTCGCTCCCTGTATTTTACCCCTGCCACCTTCAGAATTTGAAAGAGAGTATTCCAGCCAACATTGTCAAAAGCTTTCTCTAAGTCTACAAATGCTACAAACGTAGGTTTGCCTTTCTTTAATCTTTCTTCTAAGATAAGTCGTAAGGTCAGTATTGCCTCACGTGTTCCAGTATTTCTACGGAATCCAAACTGATCTTCCCCGAGGTCGGCTTCTACTAGTTTTTCCATTCATCTGTAAAGAATTCGTGTTAGTATTTTGCAGCTATGGCTTATTGAACTGATTGTTCGGTAATTTTCGCATCTGTCAACACCTGCTTTCTGTGGGATTGGAATTATTATATTCTTCTTGAAGTCTGAGGGTATGTCGCCTGTTTCATACATCTTGCTCACCATATGGTAGAGTTTTGTCAGGACTGGTTCTCCCAAGGCCGTCAGTAGTTTCAATGGAATTTTGTCTACTCCGGGGGCCTTGTTTCGACTCAGGTCTTTCAGTGCTCTGTCAAACTCTTCACGCAGTATCGTATCTCCCATTTCATCTTCATCTACATCCTCTTCCATTTCTATAATATTGTCCTCAAGTACATCGCACTTGTACAAACCCTCTATATACTCCTTCCACCTTTCTGCTTTCCCTTCTTTGCTTAGAACTGGGTTTTCATCTGAGCTCTTGATGTTCATACAAGTGGTTCTCTTATCTCCAAAGGTCTCTTTAATTTTCCTGTAGGCAATATCTATCTTACCCCTAGTGAGATAAGCCTCTACATCCTTACATTTGTCCTGCTTAGCCATTTTGCACTTCCTGTCGATCTCATTTTTGAGACGTTTGTATTCCTTTTTGCCTGCTTCATTTATTGCATTTTTATATTTTCTCCTTTCATCAATTAAATTCAATATTTCGTCTGTTACCCAAGGATTTCTACTAGCCCTTGTCTTTTTACCTACTTGATCCTCTGCTGCCTTCACCACTTCATCCCTCAAAGCTACCCATTCTTCTTCTACTGTATTTCTTTCGCCCATTCCGGTCAATTGTTCCCTTATGCTCTCCCTGAAACTCTGTACAGCCTCTGGTTCTTTCAGTTTATCCATGTCCCATCTCCTTAAATTCCCACCTTTTTGCAGTTTCTTCAGTTTTAATCTACAGGTCATAACCAATAGATTGTGGTCAGAGTCCACATCTGCCCCTGGAAATGTCTTACAATTTAAAACCTGGTTCCTAAATCTCTGTCTTACCATTATATAATCTATCTGATATCTTCTTCCATGTATACAACCTTCTTTCATGATTGAGCAAATGAAGATGGCTGAAAAGGCAGTGCCGAATACGCAGCCGAGTTAAAATAATCTCCTCCCGGCGGGAGGGCCGAGAGGTCGTCCTAGACGCCGGGATAGGCTTAAGAAGCCGAAGCCTATTCCCGTGAAAGGAGGACCATTGGCGATGCCAAAGGGACACCACCGACTGACAGACGGCAACGCAGAGATCATTGGAGGGAAAAGACGTACACAAGGGCTGAGGTAAGAGGACTGCAGCCTTGGCAACAGCGTCAGCAGCCTCGTTTCCAGCAGACATGACCAGGGGCCCACAGAAACATGACACTGGCTCCACCAAGAGTGAGCAAAGGACAGGTTTCCTGGACGCGCTGCACTTAAGGGATGAGCAATGTACAGCGTACAGAGACTTTGGAGGGCACTACGTCTTAGCAGAGGACACAATTGAGAAGTCTGTGTCGCCGGATGTACTCTGCGGCCTGATACAAGGCGAAAAGCTCGGCTGTAAATACTGGGTAGTGGGCCCGAAGCCGATATCGAAAGACGCGGTTGCCAATGATAATGCACACCCGGTCCCACGGTCAGTCCGAGAGCCATCAGCGTATACAAAGGTTCTATCGCTAAGTTCCATGCGAAGGTCGTGAAACTGGAGGCGATAGACCGAGGGTGGAGTAGTGTCCTGAGGAAGCGAATGAAGGTCAGAGTTAACATGGGCCGCTTCACGAAGCGAAAGTGGTGAAGGGTTCACACCCACGGGGATAGTTACAGGTAGCGTGAAGAGCTCCATACTGACGATCTAAGGAATCATCAAAGAAGGAGGCAAAGGAAGTGTGGCTACGCATGGCACACAAACGGCATGCATACCTGCTGAGGAGAAATTCATGTCGGTAAGACAGTGGCAGTTCAGCAGCTTCAGTATCCAGCTCTCAACCGGGCTGGTGTAAAAGGTGCCCATGGTCGAACGGATGCCACGATGGTGGATAGTGTTGAGACGGCGTAAAAGGGATGGGCGTGCAGATGCATAAACAAAGCACCCATAGTCGAGTTTCGAACGGACAAGGGACCGGTACAAAGGGAGGAGGGTGGTTAGATCTGCACCCCAAGAAGTACCATTGAGGACACGGCGGATATTGAGGGACTGTGTACAGCCGGGTCTGCTACTGTGGCAGAATAGCCAATCCTTTAAACCACGTACCAGGTAGCAAAGAGGTTTCTGTTCCCCTTGGACATATCTCTTGTACAGGCTGGCACCACACAACAGGGAGCTCTCTTGGCACTTCCACAGGAACGGAAATGGTGGTTTCGAAGATGGTCCGCTCGGAAGTGTTCCGGGAGACGCGAGGCGGGAGATACCGACTAAATGTAAGTTGACTCATTATCCTATTTTGACTCATTATCCAATTTTTGTAGACTTCAGCTCAAGTCAGATCTAACGTCTTGCTCTCGTCGTTCATCACCCGTTGATCGGTATACGAAATTTTTCTCGCTAATTTCGGAACATTATGAACAGTTGCATTTAGCCACTCCTGCAAGCCACTGTCCTGCTCTACCTCTGTTCAAACATATGGACTTGTGGTGTATCTTCTCAGTTCAGTCTAATTTAGTTCGTTGTTGATCTCAAGAGTATAGTATAATTGAACACATTTCTGAAACTAGTCAAATTTAGATTTCAGTTCGTAACTTAGTTTCCGGGTGTCTTTGTAGTTTCAGCACGTGTTAAGTAGGGTCTGAGAGCTGTAAGTTCGTAGATTGTATCTCGCAGTAACATATCCTGTTGAATTTGCTTATCTATTCTAAACTTTAACACACATTTTATCCAGATTTTCCATTTGTGACACCCACGCGTTCGTGGATTGTGAGAGTTGTTACATGTCACAGTTACTCTCGGGGTAAAACTTTCAAATTAGTTTCAGAACCTATTCCATTGCGCAACGATTAAGTCTATTGTTATTGCTGAATTCTTGTTCACTTGCTTCGTACCTCAAGCCAACGGAACGACCGTTCGCCAGCCAAGAGCACACTGGTGAAGTTTTTCTTCATTCTTATATGTCTTGAATTTCTATTATATGTGTATATGTGCGTAAATGTCGTTATTCAAAGGTTCCCCGGACCTTTCCATAGCTAATAACTACTCACAAATTGTGGTGGGTTCTCCAACAATAATTTGCAAATGTGACTGTAATTCAGCCGAGAGTGCTATGAACAACAGCAACCATCACTCATTAATTAGTTACTTAGCTTATTATTTTGTTTAGCTGTCCTTGAATAAACACGATATTTTACCAGAGCGGATGCTTATGGATTCCCACGCAAACGTTTATTTTACGTCCAACTGCTATCCGTTGAGCAAAAGATAAATATGGCCAAGTTATTTATTAAATATTTATTCAACTATGATAATCGTGAAGATCAAACACCGAGAGACAAGCTTCAACACACTTACTCATCGCAAATGTTTCTGTGAGGTGACGCTCTAGTTTCACGTTCAATAAAGTTAAAAACTTTTCGTTCTTATGTACTAACAGTTCTATTTCAGTCTTTGAAAAAATTCGGTATCGCAATAATTCCAGTCGAATGACACTTTGCATACACAGACTATTTTACGACTGAGAGCTTCTCTGACCTAACGGACACAATTCAGTATTTCATTAACATGGATAATAATGATAATGACCTAAATTGCCTCACGGAGTACAGTACGAGTTCTACTTGATGTCCAGGGCGGTTGGGGTTATAACGGGTTGAGATACTAGTTGGACATACTCCCAGAACTTCCAATTAAGCCTTCACTGACGTACAACCAAAGTTTTATATCCGCTGGAGGTTTTGCCTACACATCTAGTTGTTCGCGTTTACGGTATTTACAAAACAGATCGCTAAAGAGAAGTTAGCGACACTTTTAGCGTTTACCACACACAACGTCGGCGGTTTGCTTTTGACAACGATCGCGTCTAGTAGCAGAAGTGGTAGCTTCGTTCATCCGTAGATCTCTTTTTACAAGGATACAGGTGACGTCGAAGTATTTACTAGTTTAGACAAATTTAAAATAGGCTAATTCGTATACATATACAATTACAGACTTCTAGTTAGAGACAATCATTAGAGTAACTCCTTGTACACAATGCTTTTTTAAAAATAACTTACTAAATAATGTAATGCCACACTGTTCACTCGTATCTCACTATCAGACACTATACACACTATACACACATTGTTTCATGACTCTTCACTCATTACACACACACACACACACACACACACACACACACACACACATACTGGTGATCTCTGGGCCATTTTCTGTACCACAACTTCCCATTTGCTATCCTAAAAAATTGAGTCAGCATCCTTCTATAATGAGTGAGATGTAGAGCTCAGAAAGAGGAACGAGTGTTAGCATTGTGCAATGCAAAGCTTGGGGGTAAGTTGTTACAGAAAAGGAAAAAAAAGAAGAAAACATAGTGTGAAGGTGTTATGTGAAATATTGGATTTTTTATAATCATTATTATTATATATTGGCATAACTTTTTCTACCAAATCCATACATTGTTTATCTAAGTAATCCTTCGACGTATAAAATGTATTGCATAACAGGTACTTTTTAGCTGCCTTTTTAAATAAGTGTATTTTTGCAATTTATTTTACCTCTTTTAGTAATTTACTGTACAGTTTTGTTCCTTGGTAGAAAATGCTGTTTTGAGTCTTTGTTTTTCCAATGTAAGTTGAGTCTAACTCT
Organism: Schistocerca gregaria; assembly: GCF_023897955.1. Lineage (NCBI taxonomy): Eukaryota > Metazoa > Arthropoda > Insecta > Orthoptera > Acrididae > Schistocerca > Schistocerca gregaria. Next base: position 543,642,053 of record NC_064925.1, read on the forward strand.
TGTCCCATGGTAATGGACAGAATGATTGTGCACTAATTACCAATGTTAGTTTTGATGTGTTCAACTGATTGGTAAATGTATTCACCCCAGTGTTTTGAACAGATCTTTACAATGAGCTCGGCTACCATTTTTGGTTGTGATTCTTATGGCTCTTTTCTGGAGTTTTAAAATTGTGTTCATAGTTTGTGCATTTGTTCCCCCCAAAAGAATGTCATAACTAAGAATTGAGTGTACATATGAAGAGTATGTAACTAAAAGACACTGCATGTTACTTACTGATGATAGGATTCATGCTGATGACATTCTGTTTTCAAGTACCTTTGTGTGTTGACACCACTTCAACTGAGAATCAGTTTTCATTCTTAGAAATTCTGCAGTTGCTACACAGTCTATAGAGGTGCCATCTACGTTTAATTTAACATTGTAATTTTCCCTCTTCAAACTGAAATTCATGGCATTAGCTTTCTTTATGTTCAATGTCACTTTATTGCTTATTGACCAATCGTGAACTTCCTTGAGAGCTTCATTTACTTCCTCTGCAAGGAGCTCTCTCGTTTTCTCAGTGACTATAACATTGCTGTCATCAGCGAAGAGAATTTTTTCGCCACGAATAACACTACTGCGAAAGTCAGTGATGTATATCAGGAATAGAATGGTATGTTACCTTGCAGAACCCCTATATTAATGAATTTTGGTTCTGACAAGTGTTTCACTAAATGTTTAGATCCATTTGAAGTATGTGTTATCTCTGCTCAGTGTACCCTAGCTGCTGGGTGTGATCGAAACCAGTCATTAGCTACCCCTCTTATTCCTAATGCTAATAATTTGTTTAATAGAATCATGTGGTGAGCTGTATCAATGGCTTTAGAAAGATCCAAAAATATGCCTGTGACACACTCATCTTTGTCAAGAGCATCAAGCACAACCTTTGTGAATTCTACTATGGCCGACTCCGTATTTTTGCCACTTCTGACACAAACAAAACAAACTCTAGGCCCGGCTCTGGCGGGAGCTAACTTATTCGCATGATTGGGTACACCCATGTTTCAGATCACATCATGGCCCCTTGACAATTTACAGCGCGTGCGCGGAAAGAGATCTTGGAAAATTAGGCAGCTGTGACAGCTGGCCGTCAAGATTTCCTTTTTTTTACAGGTTGGTACACATCCAGGAAATAACTGAGGACGTATGGTGCCAGTGGTCCTCTGAGACAAAGAGGCTGGCACAAGACAAGAGCGAAAACCTTAGTGGGACGCATCAAACCAGTCTGAAGCCTCATGACTAAAAAAAATTCTTTAGATTATTGCATATGTTAAAACATAATGGGCCATGTTCACTAGGTGTTTAGAATTTGTTACATGATTAAAAAATAGCACAATTATAAAAAAGGTTCGCAAGCAGAGCTTCTGTAAAGTTTGGAAGGTAGGAGACGGATACTGGCAGAAGTAAAGCTGTGTGTACCGGGCGTGAGTCGTGCTTCGGTAGCTCAGATGGTCCGGCGCGGTAGCTCAGCGTGTTCGGTCAGAGGGTTAATAGCCCTCTGTAATAAAAAAAACTGAGTTAATCGATCAACAACGAACTTAACGGATGTCTTACGACGTCCGCTCCGAGCAGATACAACGAACGAAAGCGAACAAAATCAGATTTTTAAAAAAAATGGTAGAGCACTAGCCCGCGAAAGGCAAAGGTCCCGAGTTCGAGTCTCGGTCGGGCACACAGTTTTAATCTGCCAGGAAGTTTCATATCAGCGCACACTCCGCTGCAGAGTGAAAATCTCATTCTAGCACAATTATATTTTAGTATTTAGTTGAAAATAATAAAATATTAATTGTAGTAATATAATAATAATATAATAATAATTACAATATCATGTATTAGGATTGCTATCAGTTGAGAGGATGCTAAGCATACATTAGAGTCAGCGGCGCTAATGATCGTAATTTTCTTCAGTTTGCTGAAGACTACGGAAGTGCTACAAAATGTCAGCTACACGAGGTGTCTTGTATCACGAGAGTGCCTACCTAAAAAATTCCAAGAAATCTTTTTTAGGAGGAAATGAGCAGATATTCTCCATTTGATCAAGCGCAAGTCGCAACAGAAATTAATGCACAAATAAAGGCGCCACTGGTCGTAACCGAGTAAGGTGGCGCAGTGGTTAGCCCAATGCACTCGCATTCGAGAGGATGACGGTTCAAACCCGAGTCCGGCATACTGATTTAAGTTTTTCGTCATTTCCCTAAATCGCTTCAGGAAAATGCTGGGATGGTTCCTTTGAAATGGCACGGCCGACTTCCTTCCCCATCCTTCCATAATCCGAAGACACCGATGACGTCGCTGGTCCACCCCCCCCCCCCCTCCCCACCCCACCAAATCAGTCAACCACTGGTCGCGTATTATTTGCTACCTTTATTACTGCTTTCACTAAGAAAACGCGAGCACCTACAGATGTTCATCGCCTCGTGTCAAAACGATGAAAGTTCATAGCTACACGCACCGTCGTTGCCAAACACCAGACTTTTTGTGCATCTTCGTGTTTTCGTGGCACAATAACTGCAGCCTTAAATGTCAGGTGTGCATCCATGTATGTTCCGATCCTTCTTCTAATATTTCGGCTCCATACTGTTCAGCCACCTTCAGAGTGAGCTGACAGATTGGAGCTCCAACATTGGCTCCGTCGTTTTAAACTCGCGGACCGCGCAACTGCGCTTTCGGCCACAGTTACGCAGGCACCAGAGATGTTGATCGGCCGCAAAGTGCAGTGTGCATGTATTATATATGTGGCTGTGCAGTCGATCTATGCTGGAATGTCGTCGTGTTTGTACACTTATTGCAGAAAGCGTCGCATTCCATGGCTTATCCAAGCTGAAGCGCTATCTCTGTTAACTAAATTCGTTACCAAGCGAATTTCAGTTGCCTCTCTCACCACCGATTCCTAGACAGATGGTGCAGACGCTAACATTTAGACGTTCTCGTGCAGCATATAGGCCCAGTGTCGGTAACGTCCCAGGCCACTGTCGATTTATTTGGCTGTAAGAGCCGGGTGTACCTGCGGCGTTCTGAGGATCTTTCATGGACTGTGCGAATCGTCTGTCAGATGTTTGAGAGGCCGCATTGGCAGAGAATCTTGTGAACCCCAGCCTTCCGAAGCATCAAATCATCTTTAACAGAACCCAAGAGTGCTGCTATTTTTGGAGGTCGAAAAGAGACTATTAGTTTGTGCTTGCTAAGGATACGTCCTATTTTTGTGGATTTAAATCGTTCTGTGTCTTCTTCTGCATACTTCATGCCTCCTTTGGTTTCATTAGTAGCGCTATACGAGTCTGCTGTGGAGAATACCCGCTGCCTTCCAAACTCTCTTTAAGTGTAGCAACTCGTCCTGCAGACTGCTCGTGTCGGAGGTGATGTGTGCTCTGCGATCTAAATTTCTGAAAGCCTCATCGCCTTCGAATCTATTTACAGGGAAATATAGATATGTAATCATCGGTTTCCGATGCAGTGTATATCTCAAGGTAGCATCAACTTTGCTCCGGAGCATAACATCCAAAACTGGAAGACACTCCTCCATCTGAGTTTCAGCTTGGATTGACTGAACAGCCGCAGAGACAATTCATGCAAATTGTGCTTCTTTGCCACCGATCAAATTCTCTTACTCCAGTGTATCTTATCTGTGGCCGCTAGTAGAGGGGCGCGGCCAGTCTGAAAGGCGCAGTTCCGTCTGGCGCGTCAAGCGAGGACGTTGTTCCAACTGTGCAGCAGCGCCCTGTCTGCCGAACTGTCGTGCTCTCGGTCTTACGTGCAACTACTGGTGTCCCATCGTTCTTGCCCAGCGGAGTTCGTTGTTGGTTTTTTTCTCTGGCGGCAGTGTTCTCTGCGCCATCTCTGTCGAGTCACCCAAGAACATTTCGTTGTAGGCGTACCGTTCCTTTCAGTGTTGACAAGAGTGCGCGTCATGTTCAGTCGGGTCCGCTCCCGGTAGCTGAGTGGTCAGCGCGACAGACTGTCAATCCTAAGGGCCCGCGTTCGATTCCCGGCTGGGTCGGAGTTTTCTCCGATCAGGGACTGCGTGTTGTGTTGTCCTCATCATCATCATTTCATCCCCATCGACGAGCAAGTCGCCAAAGTGGGGCGTCAAATCGAAAGACTTACTGCAGGCGAGCGGTCTACCCGACGGGAGGCCCTCGTCACACGACTGCTGTTTATGTGCAGTCGGGATCTCTAGAAATTCACGATGGTTGGTTTATACCATTCGACTTACATCTGATCAGGTAGTTACTACTTATTTTGATACTCACTTGTACGCAATTTTTGTGAAGTATCAAGATCTTTCGCAAGTAGACCGGCATCTCACCCGGGTTGGTTCATAGATGGTCCGGTTAGTCCAGCCATTCTTCCAAATGCGGCGATCGAGTATATTCTCGTTAGAGATCACAGCTTCCAGCCGAAATGGAGCATTCATTTCTTAAGACGGCGTTGTTTCCTTATGGAGTCGTTCGGCGCATGCGGAGGGTTAGTTCAAATGGCTCTGAGCACTATGGGACTTAACTTCTGAGGTCACCAGTCCCCTAGAACTTAGAACTACTTAACCTAACTAACCTATGGACATCACACACATCCATGCCCGAGGCAGGATTGGAACCTGCGACTGTAGCGGTCGCGCGGTTCCAGACTGAAGCGTCTAGAACCGCTCGGCCTCACCGGCCGGCGATGCGGCGGGAATGCTGGTCTCAGATCCAGTTGCCCTCTTCGTGTTACGGTTTTAAAGTCATCGTATCAAAAGAGTCGTCCGTTGACATTAGCTGAACTAGTGTCTCCACATCCTGCTGCCAGTGCTTCTCCACCTTTAGATGATTTTGGCGAGACATTGTCCCCCCACTCGCGCCATTCCCGCCGTTACCCGCTCGTTAAGGTGCGGCGCCTGCTCCCGTTGAGGCCCGGCACGGGCAGCACAATTTAAGACCGGCGGACTCAGGATGGTGAAGATTTTCAAGTCACCCCTCCACGAAGCCTCGTCTCTACGAGGAATTAGTGGTCGAGGGTGCTTCCTCCGTTGGTGATGCTTTGAGTACTGACGGTAATTAGGTTTTTTTCCGTCTGCGATGACGAGGCTGGTTCTGTTGATGTTGAAATGAATTTTGCATCTGCGTCCTCTTCACCACCCGTAGGAACGTCCGTTCTACATCTACATCTACCATCCATACTCCGCAAGCCACCTGACGCTATGTGGCGGAGGGTACTTTGAGTACCTCTATCGGTTCTTCCTTCTATTCCAGTCTCGTATGGTTCTTGGAAAGAAGGATTGTTGGTATGTTTCTGTGTGGGCTCTAATCTCTCTTATATTATCCTCATGGTCTCTTCGCGAGATATACGTAGGAGGGAGCAATATACTGCTTGACTCTTCGGTGAAGGTATGTTCTCGAAACTTTAACAAAAGCCCGTACCGAGCTACTGAGCGTCTCTCCTGCAGAGTCTTCCACTGGAGTTTATCTATCATCTCCGTAATGCTTTCGCGATTACCAAATGATCCTGTAACGAAGCGCGCTGCTCTCCGTTGGATTTTCTCTATCTCTTCTATCACTCCTATCTAGTACGGATCCCACACTGCTGATCAGTATTCAATCAGTGGGCGAACAAGCGTACTGTAACCTACTTCCTTTGTTTTCGGATTGCATTTCCTTAGGATTCTTCGAATGAATCTCAGTCTGGCACCTGCTTTACCGACGATCAACTTTATATGATCATTCCATTTTAAATCACTCCTAACGTGTACTCCGAGATAATTTATGGAATTAACTGCTTCTAGTTGCTGACCTGCTATTTCGTAGCTAAATGATAAGGGATCTTTCTTTCTATGTATTCGCAGCACATTACACTTGTCTACACTGAGATTCAATTGCCATTCGCTGCACCATGCGTCAATTCGCTGCAGATCCTCCTGCATTTCAGTACAATTTTCCATTGTTACAACCTCTCGATACACTACAGCATCATCTGCAAAAAGCCTCAGTGAACTTCCGATGTCATCCACCAGGTTATTTATGTATATTGTGAATAGCAACGGTTCTATGACACTCCGCTGCGGCACACCTGAAATCACTCTTACTTCGGAAGACTTCTCTCCATTGAGAATGACATGATGCGTTCTGTTATCTAGGAACTCCTCAATCCAATCACACAATTGGTCTGATAGTCCATATGCTCTTCCTTTGTTTATTAAACGACTGTGGGGAACTGTATCGACCGCCTTGCGAAAGTCAAGAAACACGGTATCTACCTGTAAACCCGTGTATATGGCCCTCTGAGTCTCGTGGACGAATACCGCGAGCTGGGTTGCACACGAGCGTCTTTTTCGAAACCCATGCTGATTCCTACAGAGTAGATTTCTAGTCTCCGTTCTGGTGGGTTCCGATGATTTAACGCAGATGTCACCTGCTGGTCTGCATTTCCAGTGTTCTAGTGAAATGCCATCTCTTCCTCAATATGATTGGATGGAGCAACAGGTTACTGCGGATTCTCTTCCGGGTAGTTAGATAAGACAGACAGCTTCAGACCTTGCACATCGCTCCTAATGTAAGTGGGCTACTTCTGTGTTGGCAGCGCTGTGCAGTGCTTTGCATTGGATCTCTGTCTGCACTTTGTAGAGGGCTGGTCGGATTTGTTGAAAGTTAATCGCCAGTAGTGTTGGGCAGTTGGAAGTTTGTCGCCGCCAATAATGGAAGTACTGTTGGGCAGTTGGAGGTGGACAGCCAGCAGTGATGGATGTTAGATGTGAGAAGTTAGCATTGATGGAGGGTAGAGGTCTGAAGTGTTAGCGTTGGCTAACGACCTTGAAGTATCCGACTTGGGGATTGAAAATTATTCATAATTATATACCTTTGCACTGGATGTCAATGACGATTTATATTCGTGTTTGAACTAGATGTCACATTATTAAGGTAAAAAAAAATACATTATTTGGTTTGCAACAAAATCTTTCCTTTGCTAATCACATGCCTATTAGTAGTTAGTGGCTTTAGTAGTTAGAATCTTTTATTTAGCTGGCAGTATTGACGCTCGTTGTGTTGCAGTAGATCGAGTAATGAAGATTTTTGTGAGGTAAGTTCTTAATGAAATGTGTAGGTTATTGTCAGGATTTCTTCTTATTCAGGACCATTGTTTTGAACTAATTATTTGAAGACAGATTGTAATTTTTTTGATCAGTCAGATTGCGTTGCGCTAGAATATTTTGGGTCAGTGTTGACATGATAAGGAAAGTAAAGAGAAAGTTGGCTCACAAGGCTCAGTTTTACTCAGATGTTCCAAAATCAAATAACGTAGAAGTTTCATCTTCTCAGTCATTCAGTAATTTAAGTACAGATTCACACATTTAAGTACAGATTCACACATTTAAATACAGAAGCTTTACTGATTGTATTCTTCGCATTCCCTTGAGTGGAGTCCTCGCAGTGGACCTTGATAAGTCCTCTACACTTCTGCGTCAAGAAGTTATGTTGTCACAGAATGGTGTGAAACAATGTTTTCAACCTGAGCATGTAGCGTTGCAACGAAAAGAAAAACAAAGTGTCGAATCTGCCACCTTCCGGTGGAGAGGATTCACATCCTGGACCTGCGTCTCCATCGTCTGTCGGTGCTGTAGAGAGCTGGACGTGATACGTAAACTTTTTTCTAGTTCCACTTTCATGCCTTACATGTGTTAACTACTAACGCAGGCCTATACGTTTCTTACTCTACATGTTAACGTGTTAACGGGATAAACTCTCCATTGCGGCTTACTGCGTTACGACAGTTTATGATTCCCAAACTGATTTTGTGTGTTTGATGTGTTTTGCCTACCTGGGGAGGTATTCTATGCTAAATGTCGCGCCAGAAAGTCCTAGTGGCATGACCATGCTTTATAGGAACGGCAGACATTGAAACTCTGGTTGGGGTACACGGTGTAGTTTTTATGATCTCGCGTTAATTTTTCTTCATGCACCATACGGATCTTGCCGTACATATGACCACTCGCGCTTTTAGAAGGAAGATGCCATTTATTTACTTCGTCAACATCCGAGTAACATTTTGATGGGGAGAGATCTCAACTGCGTCTTACGTCCAGCGGATCATACTCCTGGCAATAACTATAGTAGAAAACTTAATGATTTTGGTGGAGTCATTGAGTCTACTGGACGCTTCGATCCGCAGATATCACACAGTAGTGCGTTTTGCGTATTTTACAGCTACTTCTAGTATTTGAATGAACTGCTTTTATTAGTCTGACTCCCTGTGTAGTCAACCCTTGCCAACTGATATAATCCTTGCCAGCTCCACTGACCACTGTGATGTTTCACTGACTCTTAACCACGTCCCACAGAGGGTACACCTTTTCGCCCTGTTTGGAAGCTAATGTTTTACATCTGGCGGACCTCTCTCTGGATGATATCACTGCTGCCACATGACGGCGGGCAATCCGTTCCCAAGTACGTTATCCCTCAGTTATGGAGTGATGGGTTGCAAGTGCTAAACCTCGGCTTCGCTCTGCACTCATGCGTTTATGCGCTAGTAAAGCGGTTGAAATGAGGAGGAGAAACTTTTTATGCTGCTGTCCTTAGTGCTCTTTATGATAGACCTAGAGACGTTCTTTAAGAATTTTGGAAGTTCACTGCGTGATGGTGAAACTCCTGCAGCCCAACATTTATGTGGCCTTAGTTGTCGATGCAAACCACGTTTGGTTCTCCAGGATGAACTGGCGTCATTGTATCACCTAATTCGGCTTCTAACGCAATCTCAAAGGACGTGTCTCACTACTATTCGTTCTATACATAGTCGTGAGTGGTCACCCCAACGAATATAATGCGTGAACTAACTAGGTACTTTTTCGATATTGACACTGGAGTGGCATTTGATTTTGCTTCGCTCCTCGATAGTGTCGTTAAGACAGCTGCCCATGACGAGTTTCTGACAGCTTTTCAAGGTGATGAGGTATCTGACATTGTAGTATCTGGATGGGCTTCCCAAAAGAATTTTATATTCGATTTTAGTCCTGATAGGAGATACGATAACATCTATGGTGAATGAAGTGATGCAGGTGATACGCACCTCTCCCTCCTTTAAGGACGGAAAAATTGTTTTCATTTCCAAAAAGAAGGGATGTCTGTCCGTGGATCAAGTCCGATTGAATTTTGATAGTAAAATCATAGCGCGAGCGATAAATATTCATTTGTCAGTTTTGCTTGCTGACATTGTCGCGCATTATCGAAGTTTCCTCTCGAGTCGTATTCTCCTGACAATCCGTTGCTGAATGTCGTGATCTTATCTCGACTGCTTCCGTTATTTCTGTGTCGGCAACTTCACTTTTTATTCATTTTAATCATGCATTTGATCGAGTTAGTCATTTTCTTTATCGATCGTTGACGGCTGTTTGTTTTAATGAGGCCGCACACGGATATTAACCCATCTAATTATTGGTATACAGGCGTCTATTGACGTGAATGGTCATCTTACTCCCCCATCGAAGTGTGTTGAGATATCCTGCAGGGGAATTTACTTTCTACGTCGTTATTTGTCCTATCTTTGTCCTGATTCGGGTGATGCTGAGGGAATTTGATTAGGAAATGAGACAAAGTAGTAAAGGAGTTTTGCTATTTGGGGAGCAAAATAACTAAAGATGGTCGAAGTAGAGATGATATAAAATGTAGACTGGCAATGGCAAGGAAAGCGTTTCTGAAGAAGAGAAATTTGTTAACATCGAGTATAGGTTTAAGTGTCAGGAAGTCGTTTCTGAAAGTATTTGTATGGATTGTAGCCTTGTATGGAAGTGAAACGTGGACGATACATAGTTTGGACAAGAAGAGAATAGAAGCTTTCGAAATGTGGTGCTACAGAAGATTGCTGAAGATTAGATGGGTAGATCACATAACTAATGAGCAGGTATTAAGTAGGACTGGGGAGAAGAGAACTTTGTGGCACAACTTGACTAGAAGAAGGAATCGGTTGGTAGGACATGTTCTGAGGCATCAAGGGATCACCAATTTAGTATTGGAGGGCAGCGTGGAGGTTAAAAACCGTAGAAGAAGACAAAGAGATGAATACACTCAGCAGATTCAGAAGGATGTAGGTTGCAGTAGGTACTGGGAGATGAAGAAACTTGCACAGGATAGAGTAGCATGGAGAGCTACATCAAACCAGGCTCAGGATTGAAGACCACAACAACAACAACAAACATTTGTCCTATTTTTGGAACCTTATTTGCGGTCCATAGTTGCTCGACTGTGTGGCTGGTCCCTACTGGGAGAACGGTTCATCGTTCGCACATTTGCCGATGACGTCATGGTACTTCTTCGTACTCCTGACGACATACCGGTGCTCAAGGACGTTTTGGCTGCATATTGTCGTCTTACGGGAACACAGATCAACGACCGGAAAAGTCGGTTACTCATTCTGCGAGAATCTGATACGATTGAGATTCCAAGGGCTGTGGCAGCCGCTCCTTATCGATCGTTGGACGTAATAACTGATCGTTGTCTGATGAAGGCGGCTGCATTAAACTGGAAGTGCCTCACTGACAGGATTCAAGGAGCTATACTTGAACAAGTGCGACGCTACCTCTCGTTAGTTCATGAGATTCGTAATTTTGAAACTTTTATGTGTTGAGCAAAGCCTATTTTTGGTTGCCTAAATTTTGCCCTTCCTGCGATGATGTCCCGAAAGCTGCGATTATCGGGCAAATTTATGTTGCGAAACTCTATTTTTCGGGTGCTCCATGAGGTTATGGCGGGACTCGAGCTGATGGGACGTTTGGGCCTACCTGATGTTCGGGCCAAGGCTTCTGCTTTATTTCTTAGACGCAATGTTTTAACGTGTCTTCACGTCCCGCAATCACTTACAGCTCACCTTTTTGCCTGTCTCCGACCTGCGAACTTACATCCTCCAACAGACGTTGGTAGGATAAATAGTAAACAGAGACTTATTCGTGATTTTTTTCTTGATGTAAGTTATTTGTGGGTTCATATTCTTTCCCAGTCACATCTGTCTGTCCAAAAGCTGTTAGAGTCGCTGGACGTTTCCAAGTCGTGCTTCCTCTGTGGAACCAGAGACAGACAGGAAAATATTTTGGTAGAACGTGAACCTATCTCCTTTTCCGATGGAAGTGGCGTCCTCGTGGTACCAAGTCGTTCATACCCTTTTCCCCATCAACGTTCGACTTTTTTGCATTGACCTTAGTGAGACAGACCGATACGGTCGTTGCCATGGAACGGATATGTTATGTGATCTGCTGGTCGCCTGCGGACATATACCCTGGAGTTGGCTGTAGCGACAATTAGCGTTCTTGCAAGAACGATCGAAGCGGAAATCTCCAGTGTGATTCTCCTACGTCCCTATTGAACCTTCTTTTTCAGAACGAAGTAAAACACTGTTACGTAGCATGTCGGGCAAAATGTTCATTACATGGTGGCGAGCTTGTGCCTTTTACCAATAAATGGCAAAGGATGCCATGCTATCGTGAGCTTTTTGCGAACATGCTGCACTTGGTATTTAACCGTCAAGGAGTTGGATAAAGTGTGAGGTCCCTTTTCCGTTCGAATGTTTCATTCTTGTTACCTTGATTTTGGTAAAATTGACAAAAAGAAAAGAAATAAATAGACGGAGCGAGTGCTGGAATAACAGTCTTCCGGCTCGCTCTGAAGAGGGCTGAACGACATACCTCTGAAATATTGGAAGAAGAAGCTGAATCTGTGCGGCTGCTCACAAAAAAATTAATGAAGCGCAGTACTTTTTGGTTGGTTGGTTTGAGGGTTTAAAGGGACCAGACTGCTACGGTCATCGGTCCCTCAATACTTTTTATATTGACGATGGTGCTAAGTGGAGCTGCCATCATAACACTGAATATCTAAATATCCTATCGTTTGTGAAGCAAAAGTACCATTAAAGCAGATGAATAATACGTGATTTTTGGAGCTTTTCGCTTTTACCTGTACGTGGACTTTGTCGCTAGAGCGACACCCCTGGTATCCCAAAATAATCTTAAACACAAGAGCAACAGATTCCTTAAGTAACCGCACTAGTTCTTGAATCATGAAACATCCCCAACTGTAGTCAGCTAAAAGACATTTAATAAAAGCGTTTAAAGTACAATTTGAACCAGTTACCAAGGAGCGTAAGGCTGAACAAAACAGGATTTAATAATAACGGCAATTACTCTTATATGCAATTTACTATAAAAGTTGGCCACAGCACCTGGCTAATGAAGCAATATCAACCAATGTACTAGCTTACCAAACGAGCCAGATATCAAAACACCTGCAGGTATCACGATTTAATTTTATAACTCGTTATCTAATTTAAAATTTATGTTCAGAGGGATTTCATCGGAACACATTAAAGAAAAGAAACAATCTTGCTACACGCTTAAGCGATAAGGAATCCAATAAAGACAAGTGCACTATCAAACAAGTATACTTTAGGTAGTGTTCCACTATATGTGCTCATAAGCCGAGACGAGAAGTACAAGCATTGTATAATGCACCAAAAAACTACTGCATAATTGCACTAACTGACCAATATACGAGGGCTATTCGGGAAATAAGGTCTGAAGGGGTTCCAAAATGGTTCAAATGCCTCTGAGCACTATGGGACTTAACTTCTGAGGTCATTAGTCCCCTAGAACTTAGAACTACTTAAAACTAACTAACCTAAAGACATCACAAACATCCATGCCCGAGGCAGGATTCGTACCTGCGATCGTAGCGGTCGCGCGGTCCCAGACTGTAGCGCCTAGAACCGCTCGGCCACCTCGGCCGGCGTCCAATGGGTAGAGAAACCTAAACAACAGTGAAAATCCGAAGTTGCTTTGCCCAGATGTGGTGGGCAGTGTCTCTAGCAAGCTTGTCGATGCGTCACGTTGACCTTTTTATTTCTGAGCACCCAGTTCTAAACATTCATGATGGTGTCTGATTGTTCTATATCGTGTCTCCCTACCACTTTCGCGCAACGACGCTCTGAGTTTGTTTTTTAGGGAATTAACTAGTTTGAACCAGGGACCTGTTGCTGGTAAGGAAACGCCAGACCACACATGACATGTAGAATTCAGAAGAGTTCAGTGAGACTAGCGATGATATAACCAAATACTAAATGATCTCAGCGTCAGTTCCACTGCACTCCCTGTAAAAGAATCTTAATACTAACTAAATATAGTGGGAAGGGTTCAAGGCTTTCCTATTTTTAGTTAGCTGGTAAAATAACGAAGAAAAAGCAGTTAAGTTTACCATTGATAATTTTATTCTACTCACAAAACATCGATTATAAATCGCAATATAGATAAAAGGAAATGTTTCAATACAGGATGGTAAAAACCAACTGCGTTCAACAAAAAGTGAACGAATATTTCCTGAGTGGTTTTCCGAGTTCTACAATGGATCGAAGGATGACCTAAGCCATATCACATCTATAATCTATGTTTAAATTAAGTTTCACAAAAGAGAAAACTATCAAAATGGTCTATAGTGACTCTCAATGATCTTTAATTACTAATCTAACCTGTCGCAAAATTACAGTGGTTGATGTGGCTTCTCAATAACTATAAAATAGAAAAATCATCGCCTTTCAGATCTTTACTTCAAGTGGTAAATGTCAACACCATGAGTTTTAATTAACGATCGACACTACTATTACGCAAAAAGGAGGTGTAACAGATGAGTCCTCTGCAGTTCTGAGTGAAGCCTTATGCGCTCAAAAATGCGGCATCGCGTGCGTTCATTACCTTGTCGGTGTTTAGGCAGCGTCAGGGCGACAGCGGCCGGCGCACCAGCCATCCAGCTCGCCGTCTCGGAAGCAACTCTCCTCTAACTTCGCCTTATTACAATTTAAAGAAGTTGGTTTAAAAAAACTATCTGGCTATGTTTTCATCTGACCTATCAGGGTCTCAATGTTAACCTTAAGCTCCGCCTACAAAAATTCTATCTATCCAATGAGAAACGTTATACTTTTCGTGGTGGGACAATGTTTTTAAAGTTTGCAACGTAACAGAGAAGCGAAAAAGTCTCACGCTAAAACTTGCAGTTGGTGTGGTCCTTTTAGCATTATCGTACGATCTATACTGTTCTTCTGGAGGGCTCTATCTTTTAACATGGTCTGGGCGGTGGCCCTAACGTAACGGAGACGCGAAAAGGTCTCACGCTAAAACGTGCGGGTGATGCGGTCATAGCGGTAGGCTGGCGACGTGGGTGTCCAGTCCGTCACTTATCGTAGGGCCTTCTAGCTCAACACAGTTCTGCTCTCGGCTTCTGTTCTCGTTTCTCCCCTTGGTACTGCGTCTGTCTCATGCTGCGAAGGTATGACATGCATTTAGGCATTCTTGTGTTAGTCTGTGGCATTCCATTTGCCTACTCGTTACTCGTATTACTTTGGTTAATTTAATGTCACGATTTATTCGGAGCTACGTGACATACTACTGGATTTGCTTAACATGTCAGGGTTTTCATGGAAGGTGTTGGATTTGTCTGACACCTTACACAGTGAGCACGTAAAGCTGTCTGGAACAATAGTGTCTGCTGCCATGCACGGGTGCCCACTGCGATGTTTGCCCTGTTTTCACGCGTCCCTACGTAACGTACCTGTCATGCATTTCCTTCTTTATGACAATTCTTGACGGCACACTGCAGAGGCGAAGAGGACGACCCTGCAGTGTTTTGGATGGGAAGTTTTTGACCACCTACCATGAAGCCTGTACTTCGCTGGCTACGAACGCAACATTTTACCACAGACAACGAACCACACACCAGCGTAGAAAAGTGGCGGAAAGCACAGGCGGCTCACGTCTATGACGGGAGTATTGGAAAGCTGGTGCAAACCTAACACATATCTAAGCCGGAGTGGCGACTATGTAGAGAAGTAACTCGAAGCTGTAGCAAACCGTAGCAAATAAAACGTTTTTGGTTTCCCCCCATTCGGTGATCGATCGGACCTTACATTCCAAATAGCCCTCGTACCTTGCGCAGAGCGACGTGATTTCGTAACTAGTGTGCGGAACACATGGTAATTAGAGAGCAGCCGAGTAACGGCAAGAAATGTTGCACCTAGAAATCGGTCTACTCTCTCCATTCGAACACATCAGGGAGAGAGCTAACCACCACTTGTCATGGAAATGTAGAATAGCCCTGTCTGACCACACACTCACATAGGCTAAGCCACGGAGGCCGGACAGATAAGCCTAGAGCATATGCGTCTGACATGCCATGCCACAACTGTTTGGCGAGCCCACTCATTTTAATGTCAGCCAATCCCACCACGGCCTTAAAGGCGTACAGTTAAATCCATATGGCTCGCTTTCGGATCAGATCTCCACCACCTCGTAAACGACGTGGAAATTCGGCTAACAACTGTCAAATCAAGTTGAAAATGGGAACTTGTGTTAGAAAATCTGTGAAATATTACAACTGTACCTTAATAGTTATAAGTCGCACTTTACTCCTAGTTAGCACTCTTATAAATTTTCATTCCGGTTGACCCCACAGAATCATTCTGTTTATGAAAGGACAACGATTTCGCCAGACTACTGTGTATCGGATGTTTGTCTTATTTATTCCAAGAGCAATATCTGTCTGCAAGTTACTGTCATATTCAAATAAGTTACTGTCATATTGAAATAACTTACAGGAATGCACTCGAGGGATGTCATCGACAACAAACGATATTTCGACAGGTACACGCTTTTCATTTTTAAGGTAAAACTGTCAAGTTACTTTTAAATGCTTTTGCTTATGTTATAACCAAAAACTGAACAGCAGTACAATAAAACATTTGACACAGTCAAAGTTCATGATTGTGTAAGGATCATACAGAATGCTGACACTGTATTCAAATGATGGAAGTGACGCTAATTCCAGCACCCAGTTTCTTTTTATTATGATTCTGTTAACAGCTATGAACTTTGATGCTGTCAAATATTTTGCTGCTCTGTCGTTCGATTTTTGATTATGTCATTGTAACATCCCTAAGGCAAGATCATTAAATCATGATGAACACGTCATCGTAATGCTTACTGTTCGTAAATAAGGTAATCGGTTCCGAAATATAGCCGAAACGAGATTCGAAAGTGTACTTGTACTGCAAAAAATGATAGTCTCCTCTTGTACACAACTGTAGGTAAAACAATATAGGCTAATTTGTGATGAGGTTTAGTGCAAACAACTGTGACTCTGAAACGGTAATATGTACTCACTCACTATCTGCCTAAATGGGAAGTTACAACAATAATTGCTACAAGCGATACCACCGCCAGTTATCGCAATAGTGTAATAAATTAAGACACACACGTGCTCTTATTATTACCTAAATGTGTCACCTACACAAAGCAAATGAATCCCCTCCCGACTCAAAAGCAATCTTTCATATAAAGAAAAAAAACTTTCTTGTTAAATTTAGAAAGAAAGCGTATGTTACAGTTTGTGCTACTCCGATTGTGACTCGAATAGCATATTCACAACAAGGTAAAAGTGTCGCTACAAGTTAATGCTTAACTCTTCAACTTTTAGACTGCCTAACTTGACTAAAACTGTTAACACAGCCTTCCCTGTACGGTAAATGAAACAATATTGCGCTCGGAATGATGATACACGTCAGAATACTGCATAACAAACCACACAAGATCGATTCAGTAAAATCACAGTACGTACAAAGCCGTTAAATGTTTGTTTAACTGATTTATGAACAGCCCTGCAGGATACACGGCGTCAGTCCCCTCGAGCACTAATTCACACATTAGGCGAGCCCATGCCACGTCGTGTGCTCGCGGGGGCCCTACGCATTGGACACGTGCACCAGTTTCTCTGGCTCTTCAGTGTATTTTAGATATCTGTATCTATCTACATCTATGTCTACATGCCTGCTTTGCAATACAAACTTAACTGCCCGGCAGAGGATTCATCGAACAACTTTCATACTATTTCACTACCCCTTATCTTATTACGTTAATCATTTCAGCCTATGTAGGTGGGCTTAAAAAAGATATTATTTCATTCGGAGTAGGAAGTTAGTGATCGAATTTTCGTGAAAAGATCTTGCGAATGGTCCTCGCCGATACCCCAGGAGCAACTGTGTCCCTAATTTGCTGGGAAGTGGCGGTGCGGTCCCCTACGGCACTGCGTAGGATCCTACGGTCTTGGCGTGCATCCGTGCGTCGCTGCGGTCCGGTCCGACGGGCACGTGCACCTTCCGCCGACCACTGGCGACAACATCGATGTACTGTGGAGACCTCACGCCCCACGTGTTGAGCAATTCGGCGGTACGTCCACCCGGCCTCCCGCATGCCCACTACACGCCCTCGCTCAAAGTCCGTCAACTGCACATACGGTTCACGTCCACGCTGTCGCGGCATGCTACCAGTGTTAAAGTCTGCGATGGAGCTCCGTATGCCACGGCAAACTGGCTAACACTGACGGCGGCCCACAGCCCTCTCGCAGTGTCCAGAGCAAGTATGGTGGGTCTGACACATCGGTGTCAATGTGTTCTTTTTTCCATTTCCAGGAGTGTACATTGTACCGCACATGTATAGTAACTTTTTAAAATTTATGTGGTTTGTGTCTAATGGCTTGTTTATTTTGAGTTTTAACAGATTCTAATGATGGCAACTGCCGAAACTAGTTACCCTTGCAAACAACATGGGGTATGGGGTGAGGGTATTTTATGCCCACCTTTCAAAAAAATTGTAACTAGGTCAGTTACATTATATTTTAAAATTTCTAAAAGAAATGTTTTTTGTTTTTAATTATTTCTTCTGCCAGATTCCACATACATTATAAATTTTTCAGTTAAACTGAAGCCATTGATTTAAGTCTCCGTAGCAGATGTGACTTTCCCCAATGAATGTCGTATTCAATATTTCGAAGTTCAAGGTCTTATTGCACATCAATATTTCAAAAAAAAAAATGGCTCTGAGCACTATGGGACTCAACTACTGTGGTTATTAGTCCCCTAGAACTTAGAACTACTTAAACCTAACTAACCTAAGGACATCACACACATCCATGCCCGAGGCAGGATTCGAACCTGCGACCGTAGCAGTCGCACGGTTCCGGACTGCGCGCCTAGAACCGCGAGACTACCGCGGCCGGCATCAATATTCTTTAAAAAGTATGCTCAGAGTAAAAGACACCAGTGATGAACGAAATTAGCGTTTTTAAAATTTTTTGGGGGCCTTACGAAGTCCGTGGAACACGTAATTGAAAGTGCGTTGCTGTTGCTAAGTGTGTGCTAAAAGGTAGCCTATTTTCAGTTTCTTGGTCGTGCTAGCACACCAATACCACTTTAAAAAGTACGTTGTTAATATAATACAGCAACAGTAAACTAATTTTGCACTTGCGTAAAAATTTCTCGGATCACTTGTCGCGCCAGATACGAATAAAATTCCAAGCGTTCGATGATTTCGTACATTATCTTCGCCTGACTGTCATGAACTGGCAAGTTTCCCTCTTTTATACCCACAGAACGGCATCAGATTGGCTGGATTACGTCAAGGCAAGGAATCAGACGTATCTCTCGGGCAGCCAGAAATGTTACAGAAATGTTGCGACTGGTTAAAAACAATCTCGGGCTGAGAGTTCCGGGAATTTATAACATTCCTCGCGAGCGTGGCGAGAGTTACGTCGGCCAGTCTATACGTACGGCTGCCGATCGTTGCGTCGAGCATCAACGTCACCTGAAATACAGGCATTTTGATAAATCGGCGTTGGCTTTTCTTTCCTATATTGTTATTTCACCTCCTACGCCCCATAAGGAGGGAGGGGGGTGTAAAACTCACTGCTATTCAGCCAGACGAATTAAAAAATTTACAACGAGAAGTACATACGAAATATGAGGGTGTTTTCTGTTTAAAATTAAATAAAATCAAAGACGGAAAGTTGAAAAAAAGGGAAAAGTATACATTTTAATCACAGCACGGGAGATGAAATTCTTCTGATAAAAACACCGAAGCATAAGTGTCTCTTATATAGGAAAAACTAAGGTGGATAGTGGGAATTGCAGTTGGTGGGAATCATAGAGGGTGAGGAGTGTTGTGTCGTGTGGATAGGGTAGTGGCTACAAGAAGAAACGAATGGAATAGATGGAGAAGTAAAAGAAGAGAGGAGCCTGATATGGAGTGGGATAGTGGGTAAGAGTTAAAGCTGGTAGGAGGGATAAATATCGGGGCGTAACTCATTGTCTGGGAGTGGGAGTTGGTTGAAGTTGCGTTGAGGTAGGATAGGGGGTGTGAGTAGGTTTAGGGACGGTGTGTGTGTGTGTGTGTGTGTGTGTGTGTGTGTGTGTGTGTGTGTGTGTGTGAAGGTGTGGCAACATATCAGGACTGGTGATCAGAGGGGAGACAATGGGGTTATTGGAATCCAGTTTGTGGACAGTATAAGAGATGCGCAGGTGTTCGACGTGGATGAGGAGTGGTGGGAACTTAATCAGACGGTAGAGGATCCCAGTGGGGGAAGGTAAACGGTAGCGAACAGCAAGACATGGTGTTAAAGGGTTTGTCGGGACCTGAAGAATTTTGGTTTGGATGATACCCAAGCAACATTTGCATAGCAGGGGATGGGTCGGGTCATGGTTTCATAAGTATGAAGAACAGTGGTACAGTGAAATGTCAGTAGTTGGAGTAGTTGAAGTCAATGGGCTGTTGGGTGGCTAGTAGGGGAGGTTTCCACGTGGGTCACTCCAAGAAATTATAGTGCGTTTTTTAGCTGGATAGGACGGTTATAAATGTGAAGGTAGAAGTCATGGAGGTGGAAGGTGCGAGTAGTTCGTCCTACAATTATTGCCTGAGTTTTGGAGGGGCTGATCTTGAAGAGCCATTGATTACACCACGAGGTAATCTGATTTACGTGGTTTGGAGGGATTGTTTGGATTTCTGGACGGGAGGGTAGGGTCTCAGGAAAGTGGTGACATCAGCACACTGAAGGAGGTGGACTGGTGGGGGTGACTTGGGCGTATCAGCTGTGCAGAGGAGATAAAGGACAGGAGAGAGGAAAAAAAGTGGTTCAAATGGCTCTGAGCACTATGGGACTTAACACCTGAGGTCATCAGTCTCATAGAACTACTTAAACCTACCTAACCTAAGGACATCACACACATCCACGCCCGAGGCAGGATTCTAGCCTGCGACCGAAGCAGCAGCGCGGTTCCGGGAGAGAGGACAGAGCCTTTAGGCACTTCTGCAGTGGAATGGAAAGTATGGGATTTGGTATTGCTAACAGTGAAAAAAGATGGGTGATCAGATAGGATGGATGCTATAAGGTGGACATAGTTAATGGGAACTACGTGTGTCTCGAGAACAGAATGCCACACGCGGCCATAGGATTTTTCTAGGTCAGGAAGACACAAATAGCGGATTTGCAGCAGCTGAGTTGGTGTGAAGGGTGAGGTGCAAATTATGGTCATCACGGTAGAAACTGGGACGGAAGCCACACTGGTTGCTGGCAAGAGGGATGTGTTGGTAAAAATGGTAACTGATGCGTCGATAGAGGATAGATTTGAAGACCTTGCTAAACACTGAGTTGGGGCAGATGGCGAAGTAGAAGCAGTTATCGGTAAGAACACAAGCTGCGACATGGTTTCGAATAAAACAGTTACCCAAATATAGAATAAATTTCTTTTACTTTACGTTTGTGGTCACAAATATTTTGTCATCAGACTACCGGTTTCGGTCTATAATGACCATCTTCAGATGTGTTCTATAAAAACATGTCCTAATGTACTCCAGCCATTGTAGCACAGTCAAATGTTAGATACAAAATTAGCACCAGCAGCGTCAAATATATGCAAATAACAGGATATGCAAGAGTCATCTGTTATTTATATATATTTGACGATGCTGTTGCTAACATTTGGCGATACCACCTACTATGGTTGCAGGACATTAGGGCATGTTTTTATAGAACACATCTGAAGATGGTCACTATAGACCGAAACCGGTAGTCTGATACACTACTGGCCATTAAAATTGCAACACCAAGAAGAAATGTAGATGATAAACGAGTATTCATTGGACAAATATATTATACTAGAATTGACATGTGATTACATTTTCACGCAATTTGAGTGCATATATCCTGAGAGATCAGTACCCAGAACAACCACCTCTGGCCGTAATAACGACCTTGATACACCTGGGCATTGAGTCAAACAGAGCTTGGATGGAGTGTACAGGTACAGCTGCCCATGCAGCTTCAACACGTTACTACAGTTCATCAAGAGTAGTGACTGGCGTATTGTGACGAGCCAGTTGCTCGGCCACCATTGACCAGACATTTTCAGTTGGTGAGAGATATGGAGAATGTGCCGACTTGGTCAGCAGACGAACATTTTCTGTATCCAGAAAGGCCCTTACGGGACCTGCACGATGCGGCCGTGCATTATCCTGCTCAAATGTAGGGTTTCGCAGGGATCGAATGAAGGGTAGAGCCACGGGTCGTAACACATCTGAAATGTAACGTCCACTGTTCAAGGTGCAGTCAATGCGAAACGTGTAACAAATGGCACCTCATACCATCACGCCGGGTGATACGCCAGTATGGCGATGACGAGTACACGCTTCCAATGTGCGTTCCCCGCGATGCCGCCAAACACGGATGCAACCATCATGATGCTGTAAACAGAACCTGGATTCATCCGAAAAAATGACTTTAAATGCGAACATTTTTAGGTTAGGCTTTACCGTGACTGTTATTGACATTAAATGAAACAACAAGTTTACTGGTACCAGACACCGTCAACGGTGACTGGTAACAGTAAACGTGTTATTCATTTAACGAAAAAATGACGTTTTGCCATTCGTGCACCCAGGTTCGTGTTTGAGTACACCATCGCAGGGGCTCCTGTCTGTGATGCAGCGTCAAGGGTAACCGCAGCCATGGTCTCCGAGCTGATAGTCCATGGTGCTGCAAACGTCGTCGAACTGTTCGTGCAGATGGTTGTTGTCTTGCAGACGTCCCCATCTGTTGACTCAGGGATCGAGACGTGGCTGCACGATCCGTTACAGCCATGCGGATAAGATGCCTGTCATCTCGACTGCTAGTGATACGAGGCCGTTGGAATCCAGCACGGCGTTCCGCATTACCCTCCTGAACCCAGCGATTCCATATTCTGCTAACAGTCATTGGATCTAGACCAAAGCGAGCAGCAATGTCGCGATACGTTAAACCGCAATCGCGGTATTCTACAATCCGACCTTTATCAAAGTCGGAAACGTGATGGTATGCATTTCTCCCCCTACACGAGGCATCACAACAACGTTTCACCAGCAACGCCGGTCAACTGCTGTTTGTGTAAGAGAAATCGGTTGAAACTTTCCTCATCTCAGCACGTTGTAGGTGTCACCACCGGCGCCAATCTTGTGTGAATGCTCTGAAAAGCTAAACATTTGCATGTCAGAGCATCTTCTTCCTGTCGGTTAAATTTCACGTCTGTAGCACGTCATCTTCGTGGTGTAGCAATTTTAATGGCCAGTAGTCTAATAAAAAAATTAGTGAGCACAGACGTAAATTAAAGGAAATTTATGCGTACGAAGTATGCGAGGTTTAAGGAAAAGCAGTATTTTGGATGTTTTCCAAAATAGTCACATAATCCTTGGCAATAATGTGAGCTTGCACAGTATCTATGGGTCCACGGAATACAGAAATATGGCAGCCGTAATTATCACCGAACCCAGACATATTTCACTCTTAGATCATAAACTCGGCCAGAAGTTTTAAACTGTGTGAAACAAGACTCATAAGGTATAAGCGAGTGCAGGCTTTCTCGGCGAATTTCTTATATGAAGTCTTCACGGGTTGTCAGCTGAGTAGCATCGACGTCCCATAGCAACTTTTCGATGGAAACGTTGCTTCGTACGACGATGGTACTCGGCTGACAACCCGTGAAGACTTCATATAAGACTCATACGATCAAATGACATTTTTCCATCTCTCCACAGTCAGGTTTTATGGCTTCTGCACCACGTTTTTCTGTTACGGACGTCTGAGTTAGTGATGAGTGGTTCTGGAATTACAGCCCAGCCTGCAATTTCCTGCTTATGGAGCTCCCTTATTGTTCTTTTGGTGCCGACACGGTTCGTGAGTGCTCTGCAGTGACTTTTGGAGCTGCCATCCTCTTACTTTCCGTCAAATTAATCTTGAACTACCGTCTGTCAACACATGCTTCTGTCCCCGTTGTGGCTTAGCGGTTTGAGTTTTTCCGCTTTTCTGTGTCCGATATAAATCTTCGGTAGGGTGCCTCTTGAAACACAAAACTCTTCGGCTGCCTTGGTTTCAGAAGCTCCCTCAATACGAGCACCGACAATTTTCCAGCGTTCGAATTCACTTAGCTCACACATAATTCGATCATAGCCACACATAAAACTGTTGTGACCAAGACTGATATTTGCAGCGTACTGAGGACGTTGCGCAGGTGCAGCTCCTGATCAAACACAACAGTACAGCCGGCAGGCTTGGCTAACATCTCCATGTATGTTCAAGCGTGTATTTCTTGCGAAGTTAACGTATTTTCGCCCAACCCGTGTACTGTAAGAGAACAGGAAAAAAGGGTTGTAGATTCAAGTGTTGTCATTCGTCACAACATTTGCTTAGGCACTTCAGAACCACTGAACCATGGCCTAAATAGAAACTGAAATCAGTTATACGTCATATCTTTTAGAGGGTAGTCTGGCGGAAATAATGTAATTACTGGTTTACTCGTAGCATTATAGAGTATAACACCATAGTTAAGGTTACTGTTGCTGTCGTTATCAGGTTAATTGTGGTGTCTCCGTCACAGTAGGAGGTGCCAAACGACTGTAATTTCCGAAACTGTCACCCTCCAAAAGGTTGCAGAACCATTAGTAAATTACGCTCGTTAGAGAAAAAGCAAGTACGTCAGTAGCATTATGCAATCCATTTGGCTACGATGAAAGATACTGTAATATTGTACGCTATGTGTATCATTTAAATAATGCATTATAGTGTATTAAAGCTGTCTAGGCATTACGACGTATGAAGTAGTGGATGAAAGCTGCTACTGAGTGCTGCAAGAGAAAGAGCTACGGTATTTTTCCAGGTAACTGCTTTTCCAGTAATATTCGTAATAACCTGACTTGAAATGCATAAAAAATAATCTGAAAGTAATTCCCGTAATTAAAAATATAGGTAGCACCACACGCTCCACGCTTTCGCTGGTACAACATTAGCTGATTACAGAGCGATCTTCCACTATAATTGCATCAAGTCAGTACTCGACAAATCAGACAAAATACAGCATATTTCCGTTGGAACCAGAATCGCAGCTATGCTGTCGGTACCGATAAATTATCTGCTCTTCAAATCAGCGGAGATGCATCATCATATTCGGTCTCATCTACTGATGGACAAATCTACTTTGTTGACAGTCCAAATTATGGAGATCCCATCCCTCCCCAAATCAAATGAGCTAAAGGAGCTTCGTAGGCGCAGCCCTTAACCCTCTAACTGTGCTGTTGTATACACCATCACCTGACTGACTATCCAGTTGACCACACTAACCAGCACCACAAATTTCTTTTGTTGAGATACTCAGTTCTTAGACTATCTATCTGCTCCGCAAAAATTAAAGGCAAGTATTAACTGCACATGCGAGACATTTGTTCTGGACACAGAGCGCGACATGTTGGCTGTATAGATTGGTGAAGGTTTGAGGATGAGGCAGAGACCTCGAGGCTGGTCGAAAAAGAAGAGCATTTCCAAGACCAAAACTCTATGGATCCTCAAGTAGAGTCACTTTTCGAAAATAATGGAGACGATCACGAAATACACAAGATAACCTCCCAAATGGAGTGGCGAGATGCGATTAAAATACTCGTTGTCGGATCGAAAATAACTGATCAGCCTTATGTGATAAGTGCCTCCTCTGGTCCTAACATCCATGGAGAACGGTAATACTGCCTCCCTAAGGGCACACCAGAGTCTGCTGCAGAGGCAGTGTTCATTACGCAAGCTTTCCAGCCCGTCCAGACGCTTCAACTGAAAAAGATCGCGCATCATATACTGCTCATTTTAGGGATGATCGTACCGAGCAGTTGATCTCAGAGTAGCACAGATGAAGAATTCTAGTCAAGACGGACTCGGAAATCTACGTCATGTAAACGTAAATCTCAGAATATTTCGCTGCCAATTAGGATCAACTGTGATTAGCACAATTTCGAGGATCAAGCGAAGTTCTGCGCAAGTACAACGTGAAAATAAGTTAATAATAAAGATATTTTTAACACTCTCACATTGCTGAAAAGCAGTCTTTCTTCTATCTGTAGTGGGGAGCCGGCCGATGTGGCCGAGCGATTCTAGGCCCTTCAGTCCGGAACCGCGCTGCTGCTCCGGTCGCAGGTTCGAATTCTGCCCCGGGAATGGATGTGTGTGATGTCCTTCGGTTAATTAGGTTTAGGTTCTAGGGGACTGATGACCTCAGATGTTAATCCCATAGTGCTCAGAGCCATTTTTTCTGTAGTGGGGTAGTCAAGGGCCATATACAGTGTGTGTTCGCTCTCAAATCGGCCGCAACACCAGATGTCACCATGTTTCGTCAGCTGCCAGTCCTCGGCGGAATTGGGTCCAAAGGTAAATACGACCAGCATGCAGTGTTCGGGAGCTCGGAATGATACTGCTTCTTTTCGTTTACTTTGCAGTTATGTGACTATGTACATGCTTTTAGGCTGCAGAGGAGGTTTTTGAACAAGTTTTTGGTTAACGTTTGCCACCTTTACATCTACATCGATACTCAGCAAGTCACCGTACGGTGCGTGGCAGAGGGTGCGTTGTACCACAACTAGCCCTTTCCTTTCCTGTTCAACTCGCAGATAGAGCGAGGGAAAAAAGACTGCACGTATGCCTCCGTATGATCCCTAATTTCTCGTACCTTATCTTCGTGGTCCCTAGGCTAAATGTATGTTGATGGCAGTAGGATCGTTCTGCAGTCAACTCCAAGTGCCCGTTCTCTAATTTTCTCAGTAGCGCTTTTCGAAATGAATGTCTTCTTCCCACCAGGGAATCATTTTAAACTACGTGACTGTATGCAGTACACTAATGCTCTATCCGTACATTAAGGTTTGTTTCTTCTATTCATCCGCATTAACTTACATTTTTCTACATTAAGAGCTACCATTCATCAAACCAACTAGAAATTTTGTCTAGCTCATCTTGTATCGCTCTATAGTCACTTATCTTCGACACCTTCCAGTACACCACAGAATTATCAGTGGACAATCAGAGACTGCTCCCCACCCTGTCTGTCAGATCGTTTATGTATATAGGAAATACCAGCGATCCTATTATGCTTCTCTGTGCCACTCCTGATAATATTCCTGTCCCAGTGGACACTTCCCGCCGAGATCGCCATACTGGGCTCTAATACGTAAGAAGTTTTCGGGCCAGTCACATATCTGGGATCCTGTTCCGTATGCACGAACCTTCGTTAAAAGTCTGTAGTGGCGTACTATGTCGCGTGCTTTTCGGAAATCTTGAAATAGGGAATCTACCTGTTGCCCTTCATTCATGGTTCGCAGTACATCACTTGTGAAAAGAGCGAGCTGGATTTCGCACGGGCTAAAGCCGTGATGATTCGTGGACATGAGCTTTCCGGTCTCTAGGAAATTTATTATATTCGAACTCATCTATATCTACATGGATACGCTGCAAATCACATTTAAGTGCCTGGCAGACGATTCATCGAACCACTTTCACAATTCTCTATTATTCCAATCCCGTACAGCGCGCGGAAAGAACGAACACTTATATCTTTCCGTACGAGCTCTGATTTCCCTTATTTTATCGTGGTGATCGATTCTCCCTATGTAGGTCGCAATCAACAAAATATTTTCGCATTCGGAAAAGAAAGTTGGTAATTGTAATTTCGTGAGAAGATTCCGCCGCAACGAAAAACGCCTTTCTTTTAATGATGTCCAGCCCAAATCCTGGATCATTCCAATGACACTCTCTCCCATAATTTGCGATAATACAAAACGTGCTGCCTTTCTTTGAACTTTTTCGATGTACTTCGTCAGTCCTATCTAGTAAGGATCCCACACCGCTCAGCAGTATTCTAAAAGAGGATGGACAAGCGTATTGTAGGCAGTCTCCCAAGTAGATCTGTTACATTTTCTAAATGTCCTGCCAATAATACCCAGTCTTTGGTCAGACTCCCCCATAACATTTTCTATGTGTTCCTTTCAATATAGGTTGTTCGTAATTGTAATACCTAGGTATTTAGCTGAACGTACGGCTTTTACATTAGACTGATGTATCCTGTAACCGAAGTTTAACGAATTCCTTTTAGCACTCATGTGGTTGACCTCACACTTTTCGCTATTTAAAGGTCAACTGTAAATTTTCGCGCCATTCACATATCTTTTATAATTCGTTTTGCATTTTTTTATCTTCTGATGACTGTATTAGTCGATAAACGACAGCGTCATCTGCAAACAACCGGAGACGGCTGCTCACATTGTGTCCCAAATCGTTGATATAGCTAAGGAACTGCAAAGGGCCTATAACACTATCTTGGGGAACTCCAGAAATTACTTCTGTTCTACTCGAAGAGTTTCCGTCAATTACTACGAACTGTGACCTCTCTGACAGAAAATCGTAAATCCAGTCGCATAACTGAGACGATATTCCATGAGCTCGCAATTTCACTACGAGCCGCTTGTGTGGTACAGTGTCAAAACCGTCCCGGATACCCTGAAATAGGGAATCGATTTGAAATCCCTTGTCAATACCACTCAACGCCTCACGGGAATAAAGAGCTAGTTATGTTTCACAGGAACGATGTTTTCTAAAGCCATGTTGACTGTGTGTCAATAGACCGTTTTCTTCGAGGTAATTCATAATGTTCGAAAACAATATATGTTCCAAAATCCTGCCGCATACCGAACGATATGTGCCTGTAATTTAGTGGATTACTGCTACTACCTTTCTTGAATATTGGTGTGACCTGTGCAACTTTGCAGTCTCTGGGTACGGATCTTTCGTCGAGCGAACGGTTGTATATGATTCTTGAGTATGGAGCTAATGCATCAGCGTACTCCGAAAAGAACATAACTAGTATACAGTCTGGACAGGAAGACTTGCTTTTAATAAGTGTTTAAGTTGCTTCACTACTCCGAGAATATTTACTTCTATTTTATTCATGTTGGCAGCTGTTCTTGATTCGAATTCTGAAATATTTACTTCGTCTTCTTTTGTGAAGGCATTTCGGAACGCTGTGTTAAGTAACTCTGCTTTGGCAGCATTGTCTTCGATATTATCTCCATTGCTATCGCGCAGTGAAGGCATTGTTTGTTTCTTGCCGCTAACATACTTCACATACGACCAGAATCTCTTGGGATTTTCTGCCAGGTTTCAAGACAAAGTTTCGTTGTGGAAACTGATATAAGCATGTCGCATTGAAGTCCGCGATAAATTTCGAGCTTCTGTAAAAGATCGCCAATCTTGGGGATTTTGCAACTGTTTAAATTTGGCATGTCTGTTTCGCTGTTTCTCAGAATATGCTCTAGATTTCTGCAGCAAACCGATAGTAAGGACGTTGGTATGTAATTTTGTGCGTCCGTTCTTTTACCCTTCTTATACATAGGAGTCACGTTCGCCTCTTTCCAGTCGCTTGGCACTTTGCGCTGCTCAAGAGATTCGCGATGAATGCAAAAAACAATATGAAACGTTCAGTAACAAATAACGAATGCCTACAGCAGGGTCGTTGCTATGTACCAAACCACACACGAGCAGGATGTGCGACTGAGACTTGGGGCGCTTTGGTTCGCTGGTTCCGTGTAGGAAGCACTCCGTATCACACGACATTTCGTTTAGCACTGCGGTGCGGCATTTATCGGCCGCCATAACTCCCTTCAGTTCGGCAGAATCATGGTGTCAGGGTCGTTGTTTGTTGTCGTTGTATGAAGGATGCTCAAAGGTCCAGTGGCTGTTTGCAAAAAAAGAGGTAGTCTAGCCTTTAAAACTATGGCAGAAGAGAAGAATTCTCAATATATGTCACATAATCGACGGGTACTGAAGATTTGCTTTGGAATGACATTACAATATCACGCAGAAAAAAATTTAAAGATTTACTGTCGGTTCCAGCAGTTTTCGATAGAGCTGAACGAGGAGCATAGAGACTAAAAAGTACGTTGGTTAAGTCAAGGAACATCCGTGCAACGGGTTTTCGATTTAAACCCGGTATTGACAAATTTATGAACGAAAACAAAAAGCGGGAACAAACAATCGAGCATTCGTAATGGATTGCAGAGCTCGCGTTTTACGTGGATTTGACAGCACTCAGTAAGACGCTGAAAGATGAGAAACAACTTATATCTGGTTCGATGGGGATTCATTTGCAAATAAAATCGCATTTTAGAAGGGACAAATTCCGGCAAACCCAGTCCAGTTTCACTCACTGGCATTAAAGAAAACGCGAGGTTTGGAGAATTCATTGTTGCCTTGAAAGAATTGCAAGAATAGTTTTCCAATCGTTTTGTGGACCCTGCTCATCTTACATGTGTTTTCCAGACGTTTTGCCGTTCCGGATAAAAGTGCCCCTGTGGATCTAAAGATGTAATTGTTTGATCTTCAAGGTAATTGCTGCTCTAAAGACAATTTACTTTAAAAGTGTCTAGAACATCTACATTGCTTTCCTCAAGTAGATTTTGCACGTGTCCATAATGACGTTGCAGAAGTTCTACGACATATTCAATCAACACATGCGTGTGAAAGCCATCTTTTCGATTTTGAAGTTAAATAAGTCATGATTACGTGTCAATCTGAATGCGAAAATCTGTGGTACGATTCCAGAACGAAGTTTTCACCATGCAGCAGAGAATGTGCTGGCAGATTAAAACTGTGTGCCGGACTGAGACTCGAACTCGTGACCTTTGCTTTCGCAGGCAAGAGCCCTACCATCTGAGCTATCCAAACACGACTTAGGACCCGTGCTTACAGCTTCAATTCTGCCACTACCTCGTCTCCTTCTGCGAAGTTTGGAAGGTAGGAGACGAGGTACTGGCAGAACTGAAGCCGTAAGCACGGGTCCTGAGTCGTGTTTGGTTAGCTCAGACGGAAGCCGGCACGGTAGCTCAGCGTGTTCGGTCAGAGGGTCGGCAGCCCTCTGTAATAAGAAAACTGAGTTAATACATGAACAACGAATTTTAACAAGCGTCATGGGACGTCCGCTCCGAACAAATTCAACGACCAAAGACGAACAAAACGAGACAAAAAAAAAGAACCAGTAGAGCACTTGCCCGCGAACGAAAAGGTCCCGAGTTCGAGTCTCGGTCCGGCACACCGTTTTAATCTGCCAGGAAGTTTCATCTGTGGTATGGTTTGTGTTTGTCTGAGTGCCAACACTTTGTGCGAGATAAAAATTATATCTCCAGCAAGCCAAAATAATTATACAATTCTGAAAATTTCTCGTGTTTGTGACATATCATTGCGAAATGTGGAATACAAAACCAAGACATATGCAGTGCGACTGCACTGCAGTGGGACTGCACTGCAGTCCCTGTCACGCTCTATGACTAAAATTAATTTCTTTTAATCATCAGTTGTAATATGGGGCTAACTGTATGATATGCACATAAAAAACCAGTACAATAAAATAAAAAATCTAGTTCTCGTCTAGTCTTAAAATAATTAAGTATTTATACACGTCACCAGCTGCTGTAAAAATGTTATTGAACTGTGGTCCTCGGTTCGGTCTGTAAGGATCATTGTCTGACACTGGACAAAGAATAATTTTAACACGTTGATTTCTGATGTATTAAACATAGTTGCCTTCATATTGAGTCAAAGAGTGGCGTTATTTAAGAGGGGCTTTCAATAAGTAACGCAACACATTTTTTTCTGAAACCGGGTTTGTTTTAGTCAGGATTGCAGTACACCATAATATTCCCCGCTCTATTTGGCTGCAAAACCCTATTTTTCAATATAATCTCGGTTCAGTGAGACGGCCTTACGCCATCTTAATGGGAGGGCCTGTAGTACCACTCTACTAGTCGATGTCGGAGCCAACGTCGTGTGGAATCAGTAACCTCCCAGTCAGCCACTTTACCGCAGGGGTAGCCGGGAGTCTAAGGGGGCACCTTGTCACGGCCAGCACGGTTCCTTCCGTTAGAGGTTCGAGTCCTCCCTCGGGCATGGATGTGTGTGTCGTCTATAGCGTAAGTTAGTTTAAGGTAGATTAAGTAGTGTGTAAGTTTAGGGACGATGACCTATGCAGTTTGGTCCCATAAGATCTTAACACAAATTTACAATTTTTTTTTCAAAGTGGTTCAAATGGCTCTGAGCACTATGGGACTTAATTTCTAAGGTCATCAGTCCCCTAGGACTTAGAACTACTTAAACCTAACTAACCTAAGGACATCATGCACATCCATGCCCGAGGCAGGATTCGAACCTGCCCGCAAAGTCCTTTCTTCATTGGGCCAAACAGATGGAAGTCGGAAGGTGCGAGATCCAGAGGGTAAGATGGATGAAAAGAAGAGTCCAATGAAGATTTGTGGGTTCCTCTCGGGTGCGTAGTCTTGTGTGCGACGTTGCACCGTCATCAAGAAGAAGTCGTTCGTTTGTATTTTTATGGCGACGAGAAAGCTGAAGTTGTTTCATACTAAATGGAAATGACTTTACCAGTTGAGGGTCAACTTTGAACTTTTTTCCGGAGGAGAAGCAGTGTGGCGCCATTACACGGATTGCCGATTTGTTTACGGTTCGAAGTGATGAACCCACATTTCATCGCCTGTGACATTCCGGGGATGTTCTCTTCCCAGGGTCTGGGTGTTTGTGTTGCCCTCATTCGTGACAGTGGCTACATTTGACTGTGAAAAAAATTGCACTGTGTCAAAATTGCGACTTTGTAGGCGTTGATGACTGCGTAGTTGAGTGCTCCACAAATGAAACATCATCATCATCGCCTGTGACTATCTTAGATAAATAATTGTCACCACCAGCCTCGTAGCGCACAAGCAGCTCCGCACAGATGGTCCTTCGTTGCTCTTTATGGTCTGTCAGGCGATGAGGAGTCCAACGGGCACACACTGGAGTACCCAAACTGGTGGAGAAGGGTTTGGGCACTACCAACAGAGACATCCAGTTGGGCAGAGGGGTATCTGACAGCAATCCGTCGATCACCTCGAATCAAAGTGTCCACGCGTTCCAACACTGCAGGAGTGACAGCTGAGTGCGGTCGGCCAGCACGCGCGACGTGGGACAGGTGTGTACGACCTCGTTGTTTCGATGGCAGACGCCTCACCCAACGACTCACCGTGCTTTCGTTCACTCCCAGGCCTCCGCAGACTTTCTGCAAGCGCCAACGAGTTACCTGCAGTGCTCTGGTTTTCGGCCAAAATAAACTAAGTCAGTAACAGTTCTCTGCTTGGAACGCACCTCCTTTATAGGCTCCATTTCATAAGCTATGTAGCGCTGCCACCTATCCGAACTTCATGAAAGTACAGGAGCTCAAACAGGAATATTCCACGATGTCCGACAACAAATTTCGCATTTTTTTTCAACCGACTTTTTTCCCTCCAGAACAGGCCATGAAGGCTCAACGGTATTGAGCGGCCACTGTGTCATCCTCAGCTCATAGGCGTCACTAGATGCGGGTATGGAGGGGCATGTGATCACACCGCTCTCCCGGCAGTATCTCAGTTTCCGAGACCGGAGCCGGTACTTCTCCATCAAGTAGCTCCTCAGTTTGCCTCACAAGGGCCGAGTGCAACTCGCTTGCCAGCTGCGCTCGGCAGACCGAATGGTCACCCATCCAAGTGCTAGCCCAGCCCGACAGTGCTTAACTTCGGTGATCTGACGGGAACCCGTGTTACCACTGCGGCAAGGCCGTTGGCTTTCAACCGAAATTGCCTGAGAAAAAAATGTGTTGCATTACTTGCTGGACGCTCCTTTACACTGCGAAATTTAAAACTTTCCTGTCAAATAGATGGTTCTGTCTATTTCCAGGCCATCTGGAGGATGTCAATGACTCGCAGCCACAGTATTTCGGTGCAGAGTCTTCTGTCCATCTCCAGTACTGGCTGAGGTACGGTGACCTTTGCTGTCAGCCAAATACTGGAAACACTTGAAATATTCCCACGGAAAGAGGCAGAGTACAAAGGAGGACATGAGGTTAAACTGGTCTTTCATCCTCCACCAAAAATCTCGGCACTTCTGGGTTCATTTGAAGAAGACTTAGAGCTTCCCAAAGCAAGTGTTCATAAGATTCCATGTGTATGAGATCGATCATATAAAGTACGAACGAAGCGCGCTGTTCAGGAGCAATGTCATGCAACACCAGTGACATACGTGCCTCCTCCAAACCACCAAATCCATCGCAGAATCCCGTATTGCTAATGGCCGTTCCATGAAAGAGAATGATACAAATATTTCAGCCCATATTTCAAGCTTTTAGAACACTGTTACCGATAACTCAGTGGGAATACGACTCTCTGAGGACCTGATCAACTGGGACGGGCATTCTCAGTTAGATAACGCAAAGAATCTTGTTAAACAAGAACACAGTGCTCTGCGTAGCTGGCATCGTTCTGCGATTTTTCAATATGAAGATGCCCAGTCTGATACAGTAGATGAGACGACGTTTCATTACAGCAAGACACAGCCTTGCAGCATGTGCGCATGTGCTCTAGCAATACATGCGCTGCGACAACTGGACACACGACGCATGAGCCGGAGCGCTTGTAAACAGGGCAAGGCAGCACACGCAGGATACATCTGAAGATGGCCAGAAGACTCTACGCCAAAATATTGTAGCAGTAAAGTTGTTCACATCTTGCAGCTCAAACGAAATTTCATGGAACAGTGTTTATGTTGAACGTTGTAAGACAACGGGCGAGTGATAGGAACCTTCGACCATTGGATTCATATGCATATTTATATTGTGTACTGTATTTTCAGCAGTATTTGGCTTGTAAAGCGGAAATTAGGTATCCCAGCCCCTAGACAACGAAGCCAGCCAAAAATTTCAATATTTCAACTGAGTCAGAGTGTAGGTAGTTGAGGGCTACTCATTACATTCTCTATTCGAAAGCCTGCACCGTCACTAACGCACTTTTGATAATATTTCGGCAACTATTTTTAATATGTGAGGAAGCAATATGTTTACATGACTTTTTTTGCAGTGTCAGAAGATGGTGCACGTACCTAGACTTCTAACACATTTCGATGAATTTTAAACAGAGCCTGATGGTGTATGTAAACGTGTCTTTTATTAAACAGCACCAGCTGCAAAAATATTTCACAGTTTGTATACTTTACTTCACTTAACTCGATCCACATCCCTAACTGCTCTCCATCGTTATTTATGGAACACAGTGTTCGTGTCTACCCATTTCGTATCAATTCGGCTGAAGGGAGCTGTAGCACGGGTGAAATATGTGCATCAGTATTCCCTTTACTGTTGGCTATTTCAGATGTCAGTGAGTGTCAGCTGTTCTCGCCGACTTCTGTACCAAAATAAATGGGTGGGAGTGTTAGTGGCGACCTTCACCTTGCAAGAGACAACGAGCTGACGTCGCGCGTAACGCAAAGCAATTTGCGAAAGCCGAGCGGTGCTGCTAACGGGCGCTAATTGTGAGAGCACGGGGCCTGAGTGAGACTGTGGTCCAACAGCTGCGACAGGTTAAAACAGGACGCCGGCCGAGATCCCTGCCTTTCGCGGGCGTTGTTGCCGACAACGCAGTCCGAACGTGGCTTGCGGACTGACGAACGTCCTACACAGCGACTGCAAATCGAGTTTTTTCATACAGTTCTGGGGCAAAAATAATCGTTTGGAAGAACTTCTGAGGAAGGAGAAACCTGGGGAGATTTTTGGGGAAGAAAATTTCTGTGCCGGGGAAACTGCGGAAGTATTTTATCTGCTTAGCCTTACTACTAATGCCACATGGTGCACTTCAAACAGCAGACACTTAGTTTTGGGGATATTCACAAAAATTTCACTCTATCTTTAGATTAATCGATACACCCTTCCTTTTGTGCAGATGCTAAGCTCACCGCAGTGAAACATCCCGTGACATCACTTTGAGGTGGTCAGTCCCAGTTTCGATCGTTTGGTATGTCTGTCGTCTTTCGTTGCCGCATCAAGTTTTGAGAAGACACTATATTGCATTTCGTCGTTGTAGGTGAAACTTGTATCTGATGGGTTTTGTATTAAAAGGCGTGTCATATAAATGAGTGCTGTTTCAAATAATAGTGATATCTCGAAAACGCATCGGTATTGGTGTGATTTATTATAATTAAATATACACTCCTGGAAATGGAAAAAAGAACACATTGACACCGGTGTGTCAGACCCACCATACGAGAGGGCTGTACAAGCAATGATCACACGCACGGCACAGCGGACACACCAGGAACCGCGGTGTTGGCCGTCGAATGGCGCTAGCTGCGCAGCATTTGTGCACCGCCGCCGTCAGTGTCAGCCAGTTTGCCGTGGCATACGGAGCTCCATCGCAGTCTTTAACACTGGTAGCATGCCGCGACAGCGTCGACGTGAACCTTATATGCAGTTGACGGACTATGAGCGAGGGCGTATAGTGGGCATGCGGGAGGCCGGGTGGACGTACCGCCGAATTGCTCAACACGTGGGGCGTGAGGTCTCCACAGTACATCGATGTTGTCGCCAGTGGTCGGCGGAAGGTGCACGTGCCCGTCGGCCTGGGACCGGACCGCAGCGACGCACGGATGCACGCCAAGACCGTAGGACCCTACGCAGTGCCGTAGGGGACCGCACCGCCACTTCCCAGCAAATTAGGGACACTGTAGCTCCTGGGGTATCGGCGAGGACCATTCGCAACCGTCTCCATGAAGCTGGGCTACGGTCCCGCACACCGTTAGGCCGTCTTCCGCTCACGCCCCAACATCGTGCAGCCCGCCTCCAGTGGTGTCGCGACAGGCGTGAATGGAGGGACGAATGGAGACGTGTCGTCTTCAGCGATGAGAGTCGCTTCTGCCTTGGTGCCAATGATGGTCGTAAGCGTGTTTGGCGCCGTGCAGGTGAGCGCCACAATCAGGACTGCATACGACCGAGGCACACAGGGCCAACACCCGGCATCATGGTGTGGGGAGCGATCTCCTACACTGGCCGTACACCTCTGGTGATCGTCGAGGGGACACTGAATAGTGCACGGTACATCCAAACCGTCATCGAACCCATCGTTCTACCATTCCTAGACCGGCAAGGGAACTTGCTATTCCAACAGGACAATGCACGTCCGCATGTATCCCGTGCCACCCAACGTGCTCTAGAAGGTGTAAGTCAACTACCCTGGCCAGCAAGATCTCCGGAACTGTCCCCCATTGAGCATGTTTGGGACTTGATGAAGCGTCGTCTCACGCGGTCTGCACGTCCAGCACGAACGCTGGTCCAACTGAGGCGCCAGGTGGAAATGGCATGGCGAGCAATTCCACAGGACTACATCCAGCATCTCTACGATCGTCTCCATGGGAGAATAGCAGCCTGCATTGCTGCGAAAGGTGGATATACACGGCACTAGTGCCGACATTGTGCATGCTCTGTTGCCTGTGTCTATGTGCCTGTGGTTCTGTCAGTGTGATCATGTGATGTATCTGACCCCAGGAATGTGTCAATAAAGTTTCCCCTTCCTGGAACAATGAATTCACGGTGTTCTTATTTCAATTTCCAGGAGTGTATGGTAATAGAGGTCGGCGCTTAAGAGCCTACAGGATTTGTAACACACGCACAAAGTTCATGTAATCCCAGAAGCGTAGTGGGTAGAGCTGTCAATTTGCGAATTCAGATACAGGTACTGCCCTGACTGTAAACCAAAAGAACGATGAAAATAGCAGGAAGAAAGGAAATCAGGCACTTCTAAAGCAGGTTTTTTATTTTTCTGGTTTTTTACAAATTTAAATTCTTGTTAATGTACTACAATTTTTTTAAATATGTATGATAGTATTTCTGCCCTGAACACATAATTCGACCTCTTCAAACTGCTAACATTGGTAATAGATTATATTTTAAGGAAATAGATAGTTTTAAGATACTTGGGGAGAAGGTGGCATCATTTTGAATTTTCTTTTGTCTGGAATGGGGAACGTCGAAAACTCGAGTGGGAAACGCAGGTTCCACTTTGCCACTGGTTGCTCTTACGTAGACTCGCCATCCACCTTGCCAATGGTTGCTCTTACGTAAACTCGCCAAGTAAACAGGGACACACAAATCATGCTGCTAGCTCACAACACCATGGAGAGGGGATACCTAAAGTGCATAGTCAGACTTCGTCACAAGCCTACGGAGTGTTAATGAGCTGTACATCAAAATTCACGTTCTCATCCACACCTACATTCCGCAGTACATCTTACGCTGTATGACGGAGGTACCTGTCATCGTACCATTCTCCTTTGTGGTTAGGTTTATGACTGCAGCTGTTGCGGAAGATCGAAAGAATGTCCCTAACAATCCAAATGAGTTCAGATTGCTCTGGTTTTGCAAGATTATGAAGAGGAAATGTAGACTAATACCTGAATCTACTGCCACATGTTGCATCGAACATGGAAAATTGATGAACAACTCAGTAACGCTATCGCACTCACTTGAGGAACAGTGACGAAAACGCCAAAACGCCACTATTATTTGCATTTCACATTCTCTTTCACAAGAAGTATCCATAAAGTTTTAATTATGATTTTTAAAATAATGTTACGTAATTAATTTTCTGTCCTGGTACAGAATCAAATCTCGCACCGGAGCACGGCAGCGCGCCGTTACAGAAACCGAAACAAGATGACAAACCACACCGATAAAATGGAGCGTCGCGTTGTAACAAACTAAGCAGTAAGGCAACTTCTTGAGTTAAAAGAATTTTGCGACAACAATTTATTTTCTGGAATGTTTATTCCGATTTTTGAAAACAAAGTATAAGATCCAAGTGTTTCCAGAGTTACGCAATTCACTGCCGCACTGTCGCGGTTCTTTGAAATTCACAATTTATATGTACAGTAAGCAATAATTATTTTACAAGATTCTGTGTGATCATGTCGTGCTACAAAAATTAATTATCCTATAAATTTCACAATAGAGCACAAAATTCAATTTGGTATTCTTTTTTTTTCTTGACATTGGTGTACCATCATTCATAACAATATAAGGGGTTATTATAATTGAACTTCCAAAACGCTGTAGAAGTAACACCACTGGTCAGAACGACGTCAAATTGCACTCTATGTGTCAGAATAGGTAAATGAAAACACCTGTCATGCGCACGCACGACCCACTGAAGTTGGTACAAACACGCGGGGTACACGGCTTTTCCTCCTCTGGCTTCGGCGACGTTCGCCTTGACTGTCTCGATGCAGGATCGCGCTGTTTGTAAAGCTGTACTGCAAGAATGATGACTGTGCACACGTCGCTCTGCAGAAGTTCCGAACACTGAAGGGTTTGGAAAAGGATGTTGGTACGATAACTGCTGTTGGTCTGGAGAAAATGATTCGGAAATTCCAAAATACGGGTTCTTTTGGTCTGCAACCTGGTAGAGGAAGGAAACGAATTGATTCGACGTGAGTGGAAGCAGTGGCCACAACAATGCAGGAGGAGACGAGTGGTGGTGTACAAACGTGTAGTGCACCGAGAATCGCCCGAACATTAGACATACCTTTGAGCACGGTGTCTAAAATCCTACGAAACATCATTCTTTGTATCCATTCAAAATCACCCATGTGCACAAGCTGCTTCCTGTTGACCTGACAGCAAGAGACACCTTCCCTTTAGAATTTCTTGCTTGCATGGAAGTAGACAATGGTTGGCCGTGGAAGACTTTGTGGACAGACGAAGCCCACTTCCATCTTACAGGATATGTCAATACACGGAATTGTCGAATATGGGCAACGGAAAATCCAGAAGCAAATCAGCCAGTATAACTTCATGCC
Source organism: Schistocerca gregaria (assembly GCF_023897955.1). Taxonomy (NCBI): domain Eukaryota; kingdom Metazoa; phylum Arthropoda; class Insecta; order Orthoptera; family Acrididae; genus Schistocerca; species Schistocerca gregaria. The sequence continues at coordinate 543,680,941 of NC_064925.1, forward strand.
AAAAACTTGGTGTGGTGTGGGTTTACGGCATCATTTATCATAGTCCATATTTTTTCGAAGAGACAGGTGCTTCCGGTCATCTTACCTGTACCGTGACTGGTAAGCGCTACGAGTGTATCTTGCGCAACCACGTCATTCCAGCTCTCCAACAGCGTGGATGCATGGATGGGATCATTTTTAAGCAATATGGCGCACCTATGCATGTTGCAAATCCAGTTAAGCACCTGCTGAAGCGCCATTTCGGAAATGCTAAAATTATCAGCCGCCATTTTCCTACAGCCTGGTCGTCATGATCACCTGATCTTAATTCGTGTGACTTCTGGCTGTGGGGCTGTCTGAAAGATGTTGTATTCAGTGTTGCGATTGCAAAACTTAGCTGCATTGGAGGCACGCATTGTGCAACACATTCTGAACATGGTCTCAGGGTAGTTAAAAACCGATTTTTCCCATCCCATATGATATGACCTTTCCGTGGTGGATGGACTTGCGTAACTAACAATAACGCACCTGTACACTCATGCACGCGGAGTAGTACAGTTTTTTTAACGTCAAACGTACGACTTAGGCGTTGTTGTATGATTCATTTATCATCTGTAGTCGACCACTGTTAAATTATGATGCTTAAAGCGCCATCTATTGCTACACTTCGTAACTTTTTTTTTCTTCTGCCTTACGCTTTCCCCCTCTGCGACAATATTCCGTTGCAATTTGACGTCATTCTGACCAGTGGTGTTATTTATAGAGCGGTTTGAAAGTTTAATTTTCATTATAATCACCTTCTATTTTACAAACTTAATTTATGTGGAGCTTGTGAAGTAGTATTCCAGTATTTAAAAATTGTTTAATTCATTTTCGTAACTATATAAATATCTTGTATTTCTACTACATTTGTAACTTTTTATCTTCTGTTAGATCTCATCTGCCCTCTCCCAACTCCCCCATTCCGTCACTACATTTTTAAAACTATTTCATGAACATTAATATCTTTTCTAATCGGGATCACATAAAATCTATTGAAGTACACCGTGATTATTCCCCTGTGCAAACTGTTTCAAATGTTATAAGTTACCCAAAAAGATTAATTTATTCGTCCTAGGGCTTCAGAAACATTGCTATTAAATAGAAGTTATATACAGGGTGACAAAAAAGTCTGTTAACATTTGAAAATGCCCTAATTCAAGAAATAATGTAGGAAGAGACGTGAAACATGACACACGAGTCAGAAATGACATGGTGTTTTACTGAGACCAAAAACGAACGCAAAAACACGCCGACAGATGGCCCTGGACAGCGGGATGCTGTGTTTCAATCTGTCAGCGCGACGGCTGCGAGGTTCGAGGATGTGTTGCAGAACCGCATCGTCCCTAGCCTGGCTAATGAACACCTACTGGAAGATACACTTTGATGCAGGATGACGCGCCACTCCATATTGCTACACGTGTGAAAGAACTCTTGCGCAGGTCGTTCGGCGAGGATCGTGTGCTGAGCTGTCAGTTCCATCATGCTTTGCCTGCCAGGTACTCAGACCTCAATCCCAGTGATTACTGGTTATGGGCTTACCTGATGTCGCGTCTACCGTGATCGTCCGACGTCATTAGGGATGCAAAAACACAACATCTGACTGCAGTTCCTCACCATGCCTACTGATACACCATACATAGCTATTTACAATATTGCACCTTGACTACGGGTATCGCTGAAGAACGGCGGCTGATATAATGAGCATTCGTTATAAGGAACATCGTCTTTGCTGAAATTCGGTTGTTACGCTAATTATTACTTTTGTATAACATGGAGTGCCATAGTTAATCGTTATGTGCACTTTTGTGGTATCAATAAAACTCCAAGTCATTTCAAGCGTGTGTGCCAGTCTATACCTCTCTACCTACATTGTACCAAGGAAGAATCCTGGAGATACTAGAAGGTATCAGATAGATTATATAATGGTAAGACAGAGATTTAGGAATCAGGTTTTAAATTGTAAGACATTTCCTGGGGCAGATGAGGACTTTCATCCACAATCGATTGGTCATGAACTGTAGATTAAAACTGAAGAAACTGCGAAAAGGTGGGAATTTAAGAAGATGCGACATGGATAAACTAACTAAACCAGACGTTGTACAGAGTTTCAGGGAGAGCATAAGGGAACAATTGACAGGAATGGGGGAAAGAAATACAGTAGAAGAAGAATGGGTAACTCTGAGGGATGAAGTAGTGACCGCAGCAGAGGATCAAGTAGGTAAAAAGACGAGGGTTAGTAGAAATATTTGGGTAACAGAAGAGATACTGAATTTAATTGATGACAGGAGAAAATATAAAAATGCAGTAAATGAAGTAGGCAAAAAGGAATACAAACGTCTCAAAAATGAGATCGACAGCAAGTGCAAAATGGCTAAGCAGGGATGGCTAGAGGAGAAATGTAAGAATGTAGAGACTTATCTCACTAGGGGTAAGATAGATACTGCCTACAGGAAAATTAAAGAGACCTTTGGAGATAAGAGAACCACTTGTATGAACATCAAGAGCTCAGATGGAATCCCAGTTCCAAGCAAAGAAGGGAAAGCAGAAAGGTGGAAGGAGTATATAGACGGTCTATACAATGGCGATGTACTTGAGGACAATATTATGCAAATAGAAGAGGATGTAGATGAAGATGAAATGGGAGATACGATACTGCGTGAAGAGTTTGACAGAGCACTGAAAGACTTGAGTCGAAACAAGGCCCCGGGAGTAGACAAAATTCCATTGGAACTATTGACGGTCTTGGGAGACCCACTCCTGACAAAACTCCACTATCTGGTGAGCAAGATTATGAGACAGGAGAACTACCCTCAGACTTCAAGAAGAATATAATAATTCCAATCCCAAAGAAAGCAGGTTTTGACCGATGTGAAAATTACTGAACTATCAGTTTAATAAGTCACAGCTGCAAAATACTAACGCGATTTCTTTACAGACGAATGGAAAAACTAGTAGAAGCCGACCTCAGGGAACATCAGTTTGGATTCCGTAGAAATGTTGGAACACGTGAGGCAATACTGACCCTACGACATATCTTAGAAGCTAGATTAAGGAAGGGCTAACCTACGTTTCTAGCATTTGTAGACTTAGAGAAAGCTTTTGACAGTGTTAACTGGAATATTCTCTTTCAAATTCTGAAGGTGGCAGGGGTAAAATACAGGGAGCGAAAGGCTATTTACAATTTGTACAGAGAACAGATGGCAGTTATAAGAGTCGAGGGACATGAAAGGGAAGCAGTGGTTGGGAAGGGAGTGAGACTGGGTTGTAGTCTCTCACCGATGTTATTCAATCTGTATATTGTGCAAGCAGTGAAGGAAACAAAAGAAAAATTAGGAGTAGGTATTAAAATCCATGGAGAAGAAATAAAAACTTTTTGGTTCGCCGATGACATTCTAATTCTGTCAGAGACAGCAAAAGACTTGGAAGAGCAGTTAAACGGAATGGACAGTGTCTTGAAATGAGGATATAAGATGAACATAAACAAAAGCAAAACGAGGATAATGGAATGTAGCCGAATTAAGTCGGGTGATGTTGAGGGTATTAGATTAGGAAATAAGACACTTAAAGTAGTAAAGGAGTTTTGCTATTTGGGGAGCAAAATAACTGATGATGGTCGAAGTAGAGAGGGTGTAAAATGTAGACTGGCAATGGCAAGGAAAGCGTTTCTGAAGAAGATAAATTTGTTAACATCGAGCATAGATTTAAGTGTCAGGAAGTCATTTCTGAAAGTATTTGTATGGAGTGTAGCCATATATGGAAGTGAAACATGGACGATAAAAAGTTTAGACAAGAAGAGAATAGAAGCTTTCGAAATGTGGTGCTACAGAAGAATGCTGAAGATTAGATGGGTAGATCACATAACTAATGAGAAAGTATTGAATAGGATTGGGGAGAAGAGAAGATTGTGGCACAACTTGAAAAGAAGAAGGGACCGGTTGGTAGGCCATGTTCCGAGGCATCAAGGGATCACCAATTTCGTATTGGAGGGCAGCGTAGATGGTAAAAAGCGTAGAGGGAGACCAAGAGATGAATACACTAAGCAGATTCAGAAGGATGTGTGTTGCAGTGGGTACTGGGAGATGAAGAAGCTTGCACAGGATAGAGTAGCATGGAGAGCTGCATCAAACCAGTCTCAGGACTGAAGACCACAACAACATATACTATGAATATGGGTGAACGCAGATGGGATGTGGTCCTTCGTAGTCGTCCAAGAGATGACTACACGAAGCAGATTCAGAAGGATGTGTGTTGCAGTGGGTACTGGGAGATGAAGAAGCTTGCACAGGACAGAATAGCGTGAAGAGCTGCATCAAACCAGTCTCAGGACTGAAGACCACAACAACATATACTGTGGATATGGGTAGACGCAGATGGGATGTGGTCCTCCTTAGTCGTCTTCGTAAATGCCACATCCCAATGACGCATGGCTTCTTTCTCCGGCGGAAGGCCACTCGCATATGTGTTGTTTGTACCGTGTAGATCACAGTGCACCGCATTTTAGTTCAAATGGTTCAAATCACTCTGAGCACTATCGGACTTAACATCTGAGGTCATCAGTCCGCGATAACTTAGAACTACTTAAACCTAACGAAGCTAAGAACATCACACACATCCATGCCCGAGGCAGGATTCAAACCTGCGACCGTAGCGGTCTCGCGGTTCCAGACTGAAGCTCCTAGAACCACTCGTCCACACCGGCCGGCCCCGAGCATTTTATTCGAGTGTATTCTATAGTAAGACAATAGAACATCAGGTCATTTTTCTACCGATTTGCCCACCATTTAAAATGACAGTGACAGAAGTGTGGTACGTCTTTTTAATTTTTGTGTAAAACGTGACCAGCTCTCTTAAATTTTAGAGCGACAGCTTTAACGTGTTATCAGGGTACGTGGTCAAATCCGCATCTTCGTTTTTGTTTTTTGTAAGTCATTAGCTAGCCATATTTTCCTGCGAATCTATTATATTATTTGTCTAGTCTTTCTTGTGGTTTAATTGACTGTTACAGAACATCTGAGAGTTCAAACAGTCTCGTACATGATGTGAGCTAGTGTGTTTATGCGGATGAATGGTGAATATTTACGAGACTGGAAGAGAGTGAGTGCGATTTTATCTGTGATATTACACACACACACACACACACACACACACACACACACACACACACACACAGTGGAAACCAGTCATGGATCAATTTTCTTTAACGACATTTTGAACATTACAAAGCTTCCCGACTCCATGACTGCTGACAGACACTCAAAAAGTCCGCCTAACTGTTGGAGCAGCCGAAATGTTGCAGCTCTGTCTGGCAAACGCATACGATTCCTTAGCCGCCTAATCCCGAAGGACGAGTGCTGAGTGTATCACTTTGACGCCAACACTAACACGGAAACGTCAACTACTGGACCCCATATTTTAAGGAGACAAATGCACACTTGCAAGTTAGCACCCCAGGAATGGATCCAGCACGAAAATTTGGGTGGCAATTCTGATATAACACAGTTATGACCTTCTCGATGCTCAACTTTTAAGTTTTGGCGTGAACAGGTTGTCTGTCCTCGCTCCGGCTCTTTACAGCCACCAAACGTACAGCCATCATGTACTGTAGACAGTAGCGACAAACACAGCTCTCACCCTCGCGGGCTGTTGATGGTGTGGGAAAAAGAGTGGGGGAGATGGACACATCTGTCACATATGTTTTGAAATTTTGTTCGAAACACATGGTATTTTAAGTGAACAATAGTAAGTAATATTAGTATGTAAAAAGTCAACCTCGCGCTCATATTCATTGAAAATTGTTTTAAAATATTGTGACAGTGATGTTATGCAGCTACATATAAGCCTAAAAATTGTAAGGAATAAACCTAATCATCTGAAGAATTATTATGCAATTTTATCAGATCAACCGCTTCAAATCAACAGTTCGAGTTCTAAAATACAAATAAAATAACGCAAAAAGTGCTGTGAATAATTAAATAGCACTAAGCTACTCCTTGATGACACATTCGTTCGTTTCACTCATTTACACTGCATTTCTGAGTCGCAACATAAAAATTTTTCAAGCAGGGAGGTTAGGAACCCCACACTTTGACACAATGAACGAAGCATGTTACCAGTGTAAATACAGTATTTCACAAACCTCTTTTTCACTCCAATGAACAGTATCTCGCGATCGGGCATCGCGCGACTACAATTAGAGGTGAGCGAGTGACAACTGGTGCCCACCCAAGGTTAAAATCTATCCTTTCAGAAGGTCGTAACTAAGAACTATTAGAGTTATGGAAAATTTTTCGGACAGAATCAATGTCTGTCTATATCTTGCAAGCGTGCTTTTTCCCCTTAAAATATGTTATGTTGGCGATATTTCCTTGCAAGGACCAAAGAAAGTAGTGGCAACAGGTCGACACGATTCATCTGAAAAATTCGAATACTCAAAAATCATTAGGCAAAGTGGTGCTGAGTGTTTTTTCAGACTGCCAAGGCTTGGTGCTGACTAAGGACTAAACCACTAGAGGGTCATACCACCGAAATCCCACGTAGAGAAGGAAAGTGTCTGAAACGAGGATGTGTCGCCAAGAGTTGTCCATGAGGCTGCTTTTACTCCAGAACAACATACCTATCTGGTTACGCCAAAGGCATATTTTAGCACATGCTGCTGCTGCTTTTTTTTATCAAATTACTCTCCCCATCCCCTTTGCCCTGATATGGCAACCGATTATATCTTTCTTTGGATGAAGAAACCATTGCATGGAATGCATTTCGAGATTGATGACGAGGTGGTATTCGGGGCGAAATGTTTCTTGAACAGCCAAAATACAGACTTTTACAGTCAATGTCTTCGACAAGGCCTTGAAAGCAAAAAAAAAAAAAAAAAAAAAGTGCTGCACTTGAGGCACACCAAGTTGGAACATTCTCCATCTGTTTGTTAGTGTATACAACCATAAATAAATATTTTCCTTATATTTTCAATGTACTTGTACACACAATACGTAATAACTACTTGAATATTCCTGAATGTTATTCAGGTAAAATTCCGCTGGTGTGCTGCGGTGCGATCCAAAACAGAGTTTCCAAACCGATGCGATGCGATGCGATGCGATGGTGCGACTGGTCAACGGGCAGTAGTAGTTACTGAGCAATCTTGGAACGATGTTTTAGTTCGACCCAGTCTCTTGTGCAAGCAGGTCTTGACTGTGTCACTTGAATATTTCCACACCTGATTTTCTCCATAAGCCTTGTAATTTGTGTCCTTTAAGGACTCTTTCTGCTTCTTGGAAAGCTGAGAGTTCTAATTCGTTAGTTGCTCTTAATTGGAATATTTACGCCAGAGTTCCTATTCTTGGTGATATTGCTTGAAAATAAGTTTTGACTCTATTATTTTTATGTTCACCGCAAATCCAGTTCCAAATTGGGGACGTTGCTTCATAGCCTTCTGTCTTGGTTTTCCATTATAAATTCTTTTTACTAGTGTTATTATAAATTTACAATCCGTGATATATTCACGGTATTTTACAAATTTATGAAGCAGCTAAAAGGCAGCTGAAAAAGTGTTCATGTCAGTTCACTGAAAGTATCGAAGTTTCCATATGCTGGGGTTTTTAAATAACACTTTCAGCTTCAAGATTTTCAGGCCTGTAACACGCCACCTTCTCGTCAGCTTAAACAGTCTGTGTATCTTTAACAGCCAGTGGTAACTGTACGTCGTCATGTTGCAGTGCGGTTTTTTCCTTCCACCTTAGAGTCATGTCTGTCGAGACCATCAGTAGCTCGTACCATGACGAATTGCACTGGAACGCCGGCGAGGCACGTTCTTCCCCCAAACTTTCGACACGAGTCTCTCCTAACTTCACGTAGAAGGTGCCACGTAAATATTTCCATTTAGTCTTCACCTCCTAGCTTTGAAATAGGGATATAAATATCCGCATAAATGATTAAGTACACTTTACAGTGAATATTTTTTGTCCTTAGCACAGTATTGAAAATCATTTGCATCTTTTAGCTCTGTTCATTTAATTCTATCTCCAGATATTTGTTGGTCGGCCTGTCTTTCAGTGCACCGTCACAGTAATTTCGTATGGCCTTAACTAGAGTCTGCAACAAACCTGCTTCGTTCTGTATAAACCTCTTCTGTTCTGCTCGGTAGCTGATCTGCCTCCAAAACTGGCTGAAAGATGTTTACTCTACTAATGTTCCATAGCAATATTATAGTCGACACACTTTAATTACCCTCCTGGCGTAAAGAATTCACTGATAAGTCCTGTTTTTGGCTTCACGCATAGGTAGAATTAAAGGAAAGTAGATTGTTGCCTACTACACTAGTTCATAGATTGTAAAATTAGCCTAGTGCAGTAATCAAACACCACAGTCCAGTGGTTCAAAACGATTCAAAAATTTAATGTATTATTTGCCATACCACTATCCTCACACACATTTAAGGAACTCGAAACAATTAAGATGGTGCACAAAAGTAATGAGTAAATCCATCAAGACTGCCCTCCTAACCAGTCATTGTTCGTAGGAATCAACAGTGACTGTGTTCCTCTAAAACGTTCTCATTCGGAATTAATCAGTAACTACTGACACAAAGGTCAAGGGTTAAACCCACGAGTGAAGAAAACGAACTGTCTGCAATGAATGTGAATAGATTAGAACGCTAGTTATTGAAGTGCTGCACACTGCTCAAGACTAGACACAATTGTTGCTGACTATACTCTTAGCCGCAAACTGCCTGATCTCTCGTCACTAGGTGTACCTATAATTTCCCCAATGAACAACATGTTTTACACTACACATTACTGACTGCAGCCATCTTAAATAAAATATTTGATGACCCTCTAAATACTGAACTTTCTAATTAATGAGTTAATTAACAAATTCTGCCCTTCAAATGCTGCATTAAAAATGTATCAACAAAATTACAATGCCAAAGTACAGAATTCAATAGCAGTTTTTATGTAATTCAATGTTCAAATGTATGTGAAATCTTATGGGACTTAACTGCTAAGGTCTTCAGTCCCTAAGCTTACACAGTACTTAACCTAAATTATCCTAAGGACAAACACAAACACCCATGCCCAAGGGAGGACTCGAACCTCCGCCGAGACCAGCCATATAATTTGTAATTGAAGTCATCAATAGTCTGAAGTTTTAATTAAATTAATTCGAATGATAATTAGTTGCATAAATTTTACATACCTTACGGAAAAGTTGCAGATATGTACTCTCAAATGATAGGCGTTAATATGCTGAAATATGTTTCCTACCGCACACTATATATGTAAAGTCGTACTGCAAGAACTTTTTAAATTAACAATATATTCATAACTAACAAAGTTTCTGCTTCAAGTAATTAGATAACTGCAGCTGGATTAGTAAGAAGTATGTGATGAGCAATGAAATTCAATGGGACTATGCTTATTAATGTATCTGAAATTACTATGCAGTCAGTGGGAACTAGGTACACTGCCATATAGTCATTATAGTAGTTTATCATGAAAAAAATTTAGAAAACCGTGCGAGACAAAAAAACAGAGCAGATGAGAATGCACACTCAGCTTGCTTCGTTTCAAGCCACAATGTATGCATGAAATGTTTGTTGTGGTATGGGAAATGTTGAGCCCTGAACACTTGCCTCCTCCTACGGTGCGGCGGCTTCAAACCACTGCACAGTACAAGTATCCCAATGGAATTTGAAACGTCCAGTTAGAAAAATTAGTGAATTACTGTGCTGATAAACCTCTTCATTATTTGATTTTCAAACAGCTGAGCAGAACTGAACGTACTCAGACATTTCACTCTTTACTTATTCTGATCAACATTAAACTGACACAATATTCTTAGCGCAACGCAATCTGATTTTCAATAGTCCTTACAAAAGAATGGCCCTGACTAACACTAACCTATATGGTTCACAAATCACTTAACTCACAAAAATCTTCGTTACTCGAACTACTACAATACAGAGAACGCCACTATTGCCACCTAAATAAAAGATTCAAACTACTGAAGGCACTAACTACTGATAGGCATAGTTAGCAAATGAAAGATTTTGATAGAGAAAAAACAATGTATTTACCTTAATATTGTTCAAAAGTTTTATATATCAGTTCATGACATCTAGTCTTACAGATTTACTGTCTCTGCCCAGATCATCCGCTCTCAAAACTCCGCCATCTCACTCCCCACATCCACCACTGCTGGCGGCTCACCTCCGACTGCGCAACGCTACGTTCTGTTAACAGCCAACTGCCCAACGCTATAATGGCGAGTATTACAACAATGCCAACCAGCCACAGACTGCACACAGCACAGCCAGTGATCTTCATACAGAGCGTTACGTGCCGTTACCAACGTAGAAACCTAAACAGCCTACTTACAAATTTTCCGAATTGTACGCGGGCCATTGACGGTATGCACGTTCCTTTACTAACTGTAGTTGATGCAAACTGCACGTTAATAGCAACTGATTTTGCAGGTTAAGGCAAACAATTAGACTGCAGGACGTTTAGAATAAGTGATTTGAAGAATAACATTTTGAACGTCCGCAAAACTGACTTTACCGAAAGAATAACCGGGTACTTTAGTAGTTTGTTAGTCCGATCAGAGTTGATTGGAAATGAACCCTTTTCCGTGTTGGAAAATTTAATCCCTCCTTTTCCTGAACTTTCACTGAACAAGGGACAACTGTTATTTAAGAAGAGGTATCGATGGCAGGAACTTGTGTGGAACTCAAGTTCCGAATTACGGTCAGCAAGTGGCACCTTCTACGAAAAGAAATTGAAACTCCTGTAGAACATGGAGACATTGTTATTCGGTGTATCTGCTCTTGCACAACGTAACTGTGGATAGAAATTGGTTGAATGTCTACTTCTAATTAGGCGTTGAGCTGAACATGATCGAAAATATTGGCTTGGCAGCGTGCTGTCAAAAATACAGAGCAGACAGTAGTGCTCCAATGAGAGCGAGGTGTATCACAGAGGCGTTCAAAACGTGTGTCAACAGTCTCCAGTGTAAACATATTTCATGAACAATTTTTGAAGAGTGTAAAGATTGTAGAAATCTTTTCATTGTCATAATGATAAAACTTTTGTATAATTCAGACGTGGTAATACACAAGTTTTTGTTTTCCTTATGTATAGTATTTTTTTACTTCATCAGGTTACCTTCCAGTCAGAAAGCTGTTGTACTCAGCGGCTGTTATATTGACTTGTAAGTTACAGACTGCAGTAATCAGTCGTCCTTTTTAATTTTTTTTTTAACTGTGAAGATCTAGATCTCGGCTAGGGGCTAGTCGTTCTCAATGCTAAGAATACAAGAAGTACATAGTTAGAAGATGTCACAAAAACTTACAAGTAATGGCTTAACTCATATGATTTGCATATTACATACCACTATTATTTTCGCTCAATGTATTTAAGTCCCTGTTGATGGGGCTTCATCCACAGTTCATTGAATACTACTGTTTCTGGAAGGCAGGCTGTATGGAGAACAGATCGGTTGGTTAGATGGCGTCATCTACATGAACTACGTATATAAAATTCAAGGTATGTAAACCACTTCAAACTTGCATGAGAACCACATAAAATGAAACATAAGTAAAATTTTTAAAATTTTGGTCCGACTTATTTCATATTTTCCAGCAAGTAACAACATTTCCATTTTCATCCCTTGTGGGTTAATTTATCAAAATTACTTCAAGTGGGTAAAACCTTTTATATATTTTTTTTAAATTTCTTGTTATTTTTTTCACTTGTAACTTTTCATGACATCATCTAACTATGTATTTCTTGTATTCTTAGCTTGAGATTGGCTAGCTTTTAGCTGAAACATAGGTATGGACAATTTAAAAAAAATTAAAAACGGATGACTGATTGCTGCAATCTATAATTTACATTTTTGCACTTATTTACATTACAAGTGCTCGCGGTCTAGTGGACAATGTTGAGCTGCTTCATTCGAAGCTTGTGGCAGTGTTTGCCGGCGGAGCGGTGCCCGCCACAGGCCGAGTCCACCCCGGTGCCCTAGCGGCTTGGCTGCCACCCAGCTGCGGGCACGGGCGCGTTTCCAAGCAGTTCCTTACTTCGCGCAGTAGACAGGGTGTTACAAAAAGGTACGGCACAACTTTCAGGAAACATTCCCCATACACAAAGAAAGAAAATATGTTATGTGGGTATGTGTCCGGAAACGCTTACTTTCCATGTTAGAGCTCATTTTATTACTTCTCTTCAAATCACATTAATCATGGAATGGAAACACACAGCAACAGAACGTACCAGCGTGACTTCAAACACTTTGTTACAGGAAATGTTCAAAATGTCCTCCATTAGCGAGGATACATGCATCCACCCTCCGTCGCATGGAATCCCTGATGCGCTGATGCAGCCCTGGAGAATGGCGTATTGTATCACAGCCGTCCACAATACGAGCACGAAGAATCTCTACATTTAGTACCGGGATTGCGTAGACAAGAGCTTTCAAATGCCCCCATAAATGAAAGTGAAGAGAGTTGAGGTCAGGAGAGCGAGGAGGCCATCGAAATGGTCCGCCTCTACCGATCCATCGGTCACCGAATCTGTTTTTGAGAAGCGTACGAACACTTCGACTGAAATGTGCAGGAGCTCCATCGTGCGTGAACCATATGTTGTGTCGTACTTGTAAAGGCACATGTTCTAGCAGCACAGGTAGAGTATCCCGTATGCAATCATGATAACGTGCTCCATTGAGCGTAGGTGGAAGAACATGGGGCCCAATCACATGGGGCCCATCACCAACAATGCCTGCCCAAACGTTCACAGAAAATCTGTGTTGGTGACGTGATTGCGCCAATTGCGTGCGGATTCTCGTTAGCCCGCACATGTTGATTGTGAAAATTTACAACTTTATCACGTTAGAATGAAGCCTCATCCGTAAAGAAAACATGTGCACTGAAATGAGGATTGACACATTGCTGGATGAACCATTCGCAGAAGTGTACCCGTGGAGGCCAATCAGCTGCTGATAGTGCCTGCACACGCTGTACATGGTACGGAAACAACTGGTTCTCCTGTAGCACTCTCCATACAGTGACGTGGTCAACGTTACCTTGTACAGGAGCAACTTCTCAGACGCTGACGTTAGGGTTATCGTCAACTGCACGAAGAATTGCCTGGTCCATTGCAGGTGTCCTCGTCGTTCTAGTTCTTCCCCAGTCGCTAGTCATAGGCTGGAATGTTCCGTGCTCCCTAAGACGCCGATCAATTGCTTCGAACGTCTTCCTGTCGAGACACCTTCGTTCTGGAAATCTGTCTCGATAGAAACGTACCGCGCCACGGCTATTGCCCCGTGCTAATCCATACATCAAATGGGCATCTGCCAACTCCGCAATTGTAAACATTGCACTGACTGCAAAACCACGTTCGTGATGAACACTAACCTGTTGATGCCATGTACTGATGAGCTTGATGCTAGTACTGTAGAGCAATGAGTCGCATGTCATCACAAGCACCGAAGTCAACATTACCTACCTTCAATTGGGCCAACTGGCGGTGAATCGAGGAAGTACAGTACATACTGACGAAACTGAAATGAGCTCCAACATGGAAATTTTCCAGCACCCTCGTAACTTGATTCCTTCTGTCAATGCAGGCTAGTGCAAAATTGTACCAGTGTGCTGCAATATAGTTGCTAATATAGCCTTATGACTTACAAAGGTAATAATAGTAACTAAACTGAATATTTTAATGTTATGTATATAAATCCGGAAGGAGAATAGAAGTTCAGGGTGAACAAATAAAGACTGTGAGTTTTGCCGATGGCATTGTCATTCTTTCAGAGGCCACCAGGACTTAGACAAGATGACTTGAACGAAACGACTAGTGAGTAGGAAACAGTTTAGAAGATGAACATCAACAAAACTAAGATTATGACAATGGAGTTTAGTCGAATTAAATCTGGCGCTATCCGAGGAGTACATTAGAAAATGAGACACAAATAGTAAAGAATTAGTTTTGATACTTTGGCAACAAAATAAGTGGCGATGGTCGAACTTGTGATAATATTAAATGAAAAATGCCAATTGCAAGAAGAGATTTTCTGAAATAGTGTAATTTGTAAGTATGAAATATAACTGTTGTTGCTAGGAAGTATTTCTTGAATGTATATTTGTGCCGAGTGCAGTATTATTTGGCAGCGAAACGTGGGCAATAAACATTTCAGCGAAGACGAGAGTACAGACTTTAGAAATGTAACGCTACAGGAAAACGCTGAATATTTTATGGCTAGTCTGGGTAACTAATGAAAATGTAATCAATCGAAGATATTGTATAATTTGACTAAAGGAACGGATCTACTGGTAGAACATGTCCTGAGGCATTAAAGAATTGTTAGTATGGTAACGAAGGGAACTTTGGGATGAAAACTGCACGTCCCTGTAGTAAGAACGTTCTAGTGACTGTAGGTTGCAATAGTTAACAGAGAGATGAAGATGTCTGTGCTGGGTAGACTAATGTGGAGAGGTGGACCACACCAGGCCTTTACACCAACTGTAGAAGCAGAGAAGCAAAACTGATTTGAAATAAGATTTACATACAGCTAAAGCCAGTGGAATAATATTACTGAGTAGGAACTAATAACTGACAGCAGTACTACAGCATCAACAACTACTACTACTACTGCAACTACTACTACTCCTAGAGGAATGTACACAAAAAGAGACTCCCATTTTGGCTTTTATTTAAAAAATGGAAAATACAAAAAAATTGTGTTTTGAAAGCATGTAATGTTTACTTCATTATGTTATGCGCTAGTTGGATTTTACTCCTAGAAATATAATTAAAATTTATTATAAAATAAATTGTTTAAAAAAAACTTACATTTAGCGAATTTGAAAACTCGTTGCCAAAATCCTCTTGTAAAAATAATTGAAATAACTCCGGTTTGAGGGTGTTGCTCCTGCTAATTATAGGGTACGTATCGCAATTCCGATTAGAGTACGTAATCGCAACTCCGATTAGAGTACATAAACACCGATATTTAGGTGAAAGATTAGTGTGGAATTCGTGTCTTTCAGACGTGTGTGTGATAAAATGGGACCGTGAACAACGGTGAATCTTTTACGAATTACGTCCAAACAGGACCGACGTGCTGTTATTCTTTTGTTGGCTGCCGCAGGACAGACACCTCTAGACATCCATCGCGGAATGAATGATATGTATGGGGCAGCATATCTGCAGAAAACCACTGTTCTGGAATAATGCGTCAAATTGCGTATTGGTCGCAGTTGGACATACGACGCCAGTCGATCTGGGAGGACATTACGACAAGTGGGAGACAATGGAGTGCCCGCCCTTTAGTCTCGGTCCCTGGCCATGCGATTGTAGCGCCTTTGGTCACAGTCAAAAACAGTCCCGAAGGATCGATTATTGCCGTCGGACGAGGATGTGCAGCAGGCAGTTACGTACTTCTTCACGCAACAGGACACAGCGCCCGTATCTCGTGGTCGTGCGGTAGCGTTCTCGCTTCCCCTGGTTCGATTCCCGGCGGGGTCAGGGATTTTCTCTGCCTCGTGATGGCTGGGTGTTTTGTGATGTCCTTAGGTTAGTGAGGTTTAAGTAGTTCTAAGTTCTAGGGGACTGAAGACCATAGATGTTAAGTTCCATAGTGCTCAGAGCCATTTGAACCATTTCTGAACAGGACACAGCGTTTTAGAAAACGGAAATCTTCAGCCTGGTGCGTCAGTGGGATGATTGTCTCAATGCTCATGGCAATTTTGTCTGGTTGACAATCCGATTCTGGATTCTCGAGTGACATTATACTGAGTGTACTATCCGAAAATTACCTGGTGGATGACATCGGAAGTTCACTGAGGCTTTTTGCAGATGACGCTGTGGTGTATCGAGAGGTTGCAACAATGGAAAATTGTACTGAAATGAAATGCAGGAGCATCTGCAGCGAATTGACGCATGGTGCACGGAATGGCAATTGAATCTCAATGTAGACAAGTGAAATGTGATGCGAATACATAGAAAGATAGGTCCCTTATCATTTAGCTACAAAATAGCAGGTCAGCAACTGGAAGCAGTTAATTCCATACATTATCTGGGAGTACGCATTAGGAGTGATTCAAAATGGAATGATCATATAAAGTTGATCGTCGGTAAAGCAGATGCCAGACTGAGATTCATTGGAAGAATCCTAAGGAAATGCAATCCGACAACAAAGGAAGTAGGTTACAGTACGCTTGTTCGCCCACTGCTTGAATACTGCTCAGCATTGTCGGATCCGCACCAGATAGGGTTGATAGAAGAGATTGAGAAGATCCAACGGAGAGCAGCGCGCTTCGTTAGAGGACCATTTAGTAATCGCGAAAGCGTTACGGAGATGATAGATAAACTCCAGTGGAAGACTCTGCAGGAGAGACGCTCAGTAGCTCGTTACGGGCTTTTGTTAAAGTTTCGAGAACATACCTTCACCGAAGAGTCAAGCAGTATATTGCTCCCTCCTACGTATATCTCGCGAAGAGACCATGAGGATAAAACCAGAGAGATTAGAGCCCACACAGAAGCATAGTGACAATCCTTCTTTCCACGTACAATACGAGACTGGAATAGAAGGGAGAACCGATAGAGGTACTCAGGGTACCCTCCGCCACACACCGTCAGGTGGCTTGCGGAGTATGGATGTAGATGTAGATGCAGATGTAGAAACAGAGAACCGACTCGTGGAGATAACATCTTGGACCTACTCATAACAAACAGACCCGAACTTTTCGACTCTGTAAGTGCAGAACAGGGAATCAGTGATCATAAGGCCGTTGCAGCATCCCTGAATATGGAAGTTATTAGGAATATAAAAAAAGGGAGGAAGGTTTATCTGTTTAGCAAGAGTAATAGAAGACAGATTTCAGACTACCTAACAGATCAAAACGAAAATTTCTGTTCCGACACTGACAATATTGAGTGTTTATGGAAAAAGTTTAAGGCAATTTAAAATGCGTTTTAGACAGGTACGTGCCGAGTAAAACTGTGAGGGACGGGAAAACCCACCGTGGTTCTACAACAAAGTTAGGAAACTACTGCGAAAGCAGAGAGAGCTTCACTCAAAGTTTAAACGCAGCCAAAACCTCTCAGACAAACAGAACCTAAACGGTGTCAAAGTTAGCGTAAGAAGGGCTATGCGTGAAGCGTTCAGTGAATTCGAAAGTAAAATTCTATGTACCGACTTGACAGAAAATCCTAGGAAGTTCTGGTCTTACGTTAAATCAGCAAGTGGCTCGAAACAGCATATCCAGACACTCCGGGATGATGATTGCTTTGAAACAGAGGATGACACGCGTAAAGCTGAAATACTAAACACCTTTTTCCAAAGATGTTTCACAGAGGAAGACCGCACTGCAGTTCCTTCTCTAAATCCTCGCACAAATGAAAAAAATGGCTGACATCGAAATAAGTGTCCAAGGAATAGAAAAGCAACTGAAATCACTCAACAGAGGAAAGTCCATTGGACCTGACGGAATACCAATTCGATTCTACACAGAGTACGCGAAAGGACTTGCCCCCCTTCTAACAGCCGTATACCGCAAGCCTCTAGAGGAACGGAAGGTTCCAAATGATTGGAAAAGAGCACAGGTAGTCTCAGTCTTCAAGAAGGGTCGTTGAGCAGATGCGCAGAACTATAGACCTTTATCTCTGACGTCGATCTGTTGTAGAATTTTAGAACATGTTTTTTGCTCGAGTATCATGTCGTTTTTGGAAACCCAGAATCTACTCTGTAGGAATCAACATAGATTCCGGAAACAGCGATCGTGTGAGACCCAACTAGCTTTATTTGTTCATGAGACCCAGAAATTATTAGATACAGGCTCCCAGGTAGATGCTATTTTTCTAGACTTCCGGAAGGCGCTCGATACAGTTCCGCACTGTCGCCTGATTAACAAAGTAAGAGCCTACGGAATATCAGACCAGCTGTGTGGCTGGATTGAAGATTTTTTAGCAAACAGAACACAGCATATTGTTATCAATGGAGAGACGTCTACAGACGTTAAAGTAACCTCTGACGTGCCACAGGGGAGTGTCATGGGACCACTGCTTTTCACAATATATATAAATGACCTAGTAGATAGTGTCGGAAGTTCCATGCGGCTTTTCGCGGATGATGCTGTAGTATACAGAGAAGTTGCAGCATTAGAAAATTGTTGCGAAATGCAGGAAGATCTGCAGCGGATAGACACTTGGTGTAGGGAGTGGCAACTAACCCTTAACATAGACAAATGTAATGTATTGCGAATACATAGAAAGAACGATCCTTATTGTATGATTATATGATAGTGGAACAAACACTGAAAGCAGTTGCTTCTGTTAAATATTTGGGAGTATGCGTGCGGAACGATTTGAAATGGAATGATCATATAAAATTAATTGTTGGTAAGGAGGGTACCAGGTTGAGATTCATTGGGAGAGTCCTTAGAAAATGTAGTCCATCAACAAAGGAGGTGGCTTACAAAACACTCGTTCGACCTATACTTGAGTATTGCTCGTCAGTGTGGGATCCGTACCAGATCGGGTTGACGGAGGAGATAGAGAAAATCGAAAGAAGAGCGGCGCGTTTCGTCACAGGGTTATTTGGTAACCGTGATGGCGTTACGGAAATGTTTATCAAACTCAAGTGGCAGATTCTGCAAGAGAGGCGCTCTGCATCGCGGTGTAGCTTGCTCGCCAGGTTTCGAGAGGGTGCGTTTCTGGATGAGGTACTGAATATACTGCTTCCCCCTACTTGTGTAGCTTGCTCGCCAGGTTTCGAGAGGGTGCGTTTCTGGATGAGGTATCGAATATACTGCTTCCCCATACTTATACCTCCCGTGGAGATCACGAATGTAAAATTAGAGAGATTCGAGCGGGCACGGAGGCTTTCAGACAGTCGTTCTTCCCGCGAACCATACGCGACTGGAACAGAAAAGGGAGGTGATGACAGTGCCCTCCGCCACACACCGTTGGGTGGCTTGCGGAGTATGAATGTAGATGTAGATGTAGATTGTAAGGTGTTCGAACGAAAACTTTTTGGTCACCCCTTATATAACATCTACCAGGTGGTTATAGAATTTCTCTGTACTTTCGTTGCTCAACAAAAGATATCTGCTAAGCGACTTCTTGCATTGTTTCTTTCTCAGTCTGGTTTCTTATCGTTAGAAAAAAAAAAAACTGTTTTGTTCTGGGTAATATTGTGTTTGAAAGAGTGCCATTTCTATGGCCATTCTTCACACATCTTTACGAGTAAGCCTAAAGAAAGAAGCATCCATAACATGACTATAGTAAATAAGTCTTCTCCAACATGTGTACAAAGAATTATAAGACTGCCTCTCTTTTTTTTTTGCTGCTTCCTCAAATGTACCGCTTCTCATATTGGACAACGTCATAGGTGTGATTTTTGGAACATCAAACTGTTGGACTTGTTCCAACCCATATTCTTTTTCTGATCAGCGTCAGTAGGTTATTTTTTATGTACGCCGTTTCTCTATAATGTTCTTGCAATCTGCAAGCGAACTAAAGAGAACAAGAGTTTGCACCAATACAGGCAGACCTTAAACATGAAAACATAACGGGTCCATTTGAAGCAACGTAAATGGAACCAATTTACGCTACTGTAGCCTATATTTTGTTGTAAGCGAACATCTAACTGAAACTATTTCGTCAAAAACATTAAACTTATACCTTGCTATTTAGGAACGCACAAAGGTTGAAAATCTTGCCTTCTAATACGTAAGCCAAATAACCAGAAAAGTAGCTTATTGTGAAAACGTTTTCCATTTTCGAAATATGTAATGGCGAAATTATAAGCAAGAAGTGAAGTGGGCGACTTGTGCACTACGCTACAGAGTGGCAGAAGCCTGAACTACTACTAACAATTTGTTCCACCAAAGTTCAGTAGAACGTAGAGCTAAGAGACCAGGCGGTCCCCTTTAGTGGGTGAGTTCAGTTTGGAGCACTTTCGTCTACTAATGTTCGTAATAATATCAATAACAGTAATTAGCAACTGCAAATGTTTGCATGAATTTACAATACTGAGATATAAAGACATACCTAGTTTCATGAGAGAGTAATTTAGATGGACTGCGTCGGTTTAGTCCTTTGTGTATGGCCAAAGGTCTGGTGGCAAAAGAGGGTACTTCATTGAAATGGTATGGGGCCTACGTTAAAAAGCAAAGAGCAGGCGTTATTATTACTTCGTGAGACAGTTCACTAGCCGTAATATGAAGCTGGAGATGTGGTTTATTTCTCTGATGTGACGGAGATCATTCAGAAGAGGCGTTCCTTCTACCCAAAGAGGTTTAAGCAAAGTGAATGTGGATGGAGTGGAGTGGAAACCATTTTTCTCTTATAGGTATATGAGTTTATGCTATGCTGTTCAAATGAATGTGTTCAACTCGGAGAAACGAGGGACTGTTTACAATGATCCGACGCTAAATTTGACAGAGTTTATGGAAATCACTTGTCTGCCACAGGCTAGTTACATAAAAGATGATGAAATGTACTAGCAGTATACCGAACGTCACACGCATATTGGGCACAGCTGCTGGTCACAAGTTCCAAGCGCCATGAGCTTTCATGATATATACCTTATAGGACACGCATGGACAACCGGGACGGCCCGAGATTGTTTTCATTGTGAGCTGCGCAGGATGTTCGTTGGAGCGAGTTCGAGGACGTATTTTGGGGTATAATTTATTGCGATTTGCATGTCAAAAAGCTGAGTCCCAACTTAAAATACGTTTGCGCGTCAAGGAAACTGGTATCGGCTTACGTATTCAAATATAGAGATACGTAAACATACAGGATACGGCTTTGCGGTCGACAACGCCTCTATAAGACAATAAGTGTCTAGCGCAGCTGTAAGATCCGTTAATGTTGCTACAATGGCAGGTTATCAAGATGTTTGATCGTGGTGTTATGGTCGACGCACGAGCGATGGGACAGAGCATCTCTGAGGTAGCGATAAAGAGGGGATGTTCCAGCACGACCATTTCACGACTGTACCGTGAATATGAGGATTCTGGTAAAACATCAAATCTCCGACATCGCTGTGGCCAGAAAAAGATTCTGCAAGACCAGGACCAACGACGACTGAAAGATCTCGGTCAACGTGACAGACGTCCAATCCTTCCGCAAATTGATGCAGCTTTCAACACTCGGTCATCAACCAGTTTCAACATGCTAATCTTTCAACGAAACATCGACACAGGCTTTCGTAGCCGAAGACCCACTCGCGTGCCCTTGATGACTGCGCGTCAACATCGACGTTAGACTGTTGACTCGAAACATGTTGCCTGGTCGGATAAGTCTCGTATCAAATTGTATGGAGCGGATGGACGTGTACGGGTATGGAGACAACCTCATAAATCCATGGACCGTGCATGTCAGCACGGGACTGTTCAAGCAGTTGGAGGCTGTGTAATGGTGTGAGGCGTGTGGAATTGGAGTGGTATGGGACCCCTGATACATCTAGATACGACTCTGACAGGTGACACGTATGTAAGCATCCTGTCTGATCACTAGCATCCACTGATGTCCATTCTGCATTCCGGCGGACTTGGGCAATTCCAACAGGACAATTCGACACCACACACGTCCAGAATTGCTACAGACTGTCTTCTGAGTTTAAACACTTCCGCTGGCCATCAAACTCCTCAGACATAAACATTATTGTGCATATCTGGGATGCCTTGTAACGTGTTGTTCAGAAGAGATCTCCACCCCCTCGTACTCTTACGGATTTGTGGACAGCCTTGCAGGATTCATGGTGTCAATTCCCTCCAATACTACTTCAGACATTAGTCGAGTTCCATGCTGTAATGTGCTGCAGCATTTCCGCGTGTTCGCGGGGGCCCTACATGATATTAGGCAGTTGCAGCAGTGTCTTTGGATCTTCGGTGTAAATTATCTATAAATGTTAACGTCACATGTCTTGAAACTGACGTGATAGGGGCACTGCTATCGCGTCACAGGTGTACTGCCTTCTTATTGGCCGTACAGTCTAACAGATTTAGTTAAATCTAATGTCATGCGTTTCAGCAATTTCGACCAGTTCGTGCAGCGCTAACGACATACGATTCGTTCCTATCAACTGCAATGGTAGAAATGTCATACGGAGGTTAAGGGCCCTCACACGTTCAATATTACAGTCAATACGTCAATATAAAGACAGTATGAGAGAGTATTGGTGCCGACAAAAATAATATCAATATTACCAATACGTATTAATCGCGTTGTGGCGAGTATTAGCGGATAAGATTTTGCCATTGTGTTGTCCGCTATTTTCCAATTTGGCTTCTTTATAATACAACTTAAATATGTGAAGTGTAAGCGATTTAGTCTTTTAAACTGTTTACTATGAACAAAGACATGATGGCTTGATATACTTAGTGTTACAGAAAGAACCCTTGTTTTTGTGATAAGTCGGCAAAACTATTTTTTTGACAGATTTCCAGGGGCAGATGTGGACTCTGACCACAATCTATTGGTTATGACCTGTAGATTAAAATTGAAGAAACTGCAAAAAGGTGGGAATTTAAGAACATGGGATCTGAACAAGCGGAAAGAACCAGAGGTTGTACAGAATTTCAAGGAGAGCATAAGGGAACAATTGACAGGAAGGGGGGAAAGAAACACAGTAGAAGAAGAATGGGTAGCTCTGAGGGATGAAGTAGTGAAGGCAGCAGAGGATAAAGTAGATAAAAAGACGAGGGCTGCTAGAAATCCGTGGGTAAGAGAAGAAATATTGAATTTAATTGATGAAAGGAGAAAATATAAAAAAGCAGTAAATGAAGCAGGCAAAAAGGAATACAAACGTCTCAAAAATGAGATCAACGGGAAGTGCAAAATGGCTAAGCAGGGATAGCTAGAGGACAAATGTAAGGATATAGAAGCTTATCTCACTAGGGGTAAGACAGATACTGCCTACAGGAAAATTAAAGAGACCTTTGGAGAGAAGAGAACCACTCGTATGAATATCAAGAGCTCAGATGACAACCCAGTTCTAAGCAAAGATGGGAAGGCAGAAAGGCGGGAGGAGTATATAGAGGGTTTATACAAGGGCGATGTACTTGAGGACAATATTATTGAAAGGGAAGAGGATGTAGATGAAGACGAAATGGGAGATAAGATACTGCGTGAAGAGTTTGACAGAGCACTGAAACACCTGAGTCGGAACAAGGCCCCGGGAGTAGACAACATTCCGTTAGAACTACTGACGGCCTTGGGAGAGCCAGTCATGACAAACCTCTACCAGCTGGTGAGCAAGATGTATGAGACAGGCGAAATACCCTCAGACTTCAAGAAGAATATAATAATTCCAATCCCAAAGAAAGCAGGTGCTGACAAATGTGAAAATTACCGAACTATCAGTTTAATAAGTCACAGCTGCAAAATATTAACACGAATTCTTTACACACGAATGGAAAAACTGGTAGATGCGGACCTCGGGGAGGATCAGTTTGGATTCCGTAGGAATGTTGGAACACGTGAGGCAATACTGACCTTACGACTTATCTTAGAAGAAAGATTAAGAAAAGGCAAACCTACGTTTCTAGCATTTGTAGACTTGGAGAAAGCTTTTGACAATGTTGACTGGAATACTCTTTTTAAAACTCTGCAGGTGGCAGGGGTAAAGTACAGGGAGCGAAAGGCTATTTACAATTTGTGCAGAAACCAGATGGCAGTCATAAGAGTGGAGGGGCATGAAAGGGAAGCAGTGGTTGGGAAAGGAGTGAGACAGGGTTGTAGTCTCTCCCCGATGTTATTCAATCTGTATATTGAGCAAGCAGTAAAGGAAACAAAAGAAAAATTCGGAGTAGGTATTAAAAGTCATGGAGAAGAAGTAAAAACTTTGAGGTTCACCGATGACATTGTAATTCTGTCAGAGACAGCAAAGGACCTGGAAGTGCAGTTGAACGGAATGGACAGTGTCTTGAAAGGAGGGTATAAGATGAACATCAACAAAAGCAAAACGAGGATAATGGAATGTAGTCAAATTAAATCGGGTGATGCTGAGGGAATTAGGTTTGGAAATGAGACACTTAAAGTAGTAAAGGAGTTTTGCTATTTAGGAAGTAAAATAACTGATGA
Organism: Schistocerca gregaria; assembly: GCF_023897955.1. Lineage (NCBI taxonomy): Eukaryota > Metazoa > Arthropoda > Insecta > Orthoptera > Acrididae > Schistocerca > Schistocerca gregaria. Next base: position 543,705,051 of record NC_064925.1, read on the forward strand.
TGGTCGAAGTAGAGAGGATAGAAAATGTAGACTGGCAATGGCAAGGAAAGCGTTTCTGAAGAAGAGAAGTTTGTTAACATCGAGTATAGATTTATGTATCAGGAAGTCGTTTCTGAAAGTATTTGTATGGAGTGTAGCCATGTATGGAAGTGAAACATGGACGATAACTAGTTTGGACAAGAAGAGAATAGAAGCTTTCGAAATGTGGTGTTACAGAAGAATTCTGAAGATAAGGTGGATAGATCACGTAACTAATGAGGAGGTATTGAATAGGATTGGGGAGAAGAGAAGTTTGTGGCACAACTTGACTGGAAGAAGGGATCGGTTGGTAGGACATGTTTTGAGGCATCAAGGTGTCACAAATTTAGCATTGGAGGGCAGCGTGGAGGGTAAAAATCGTAGAGGGAGACCAAGAGATGAATACACTAAGCAGATTCAGAAGGATGTAGGTTGCAGTAGGTACTGGGAGATGAAGAAGCTTGCACAGGACAGAGTAGCATGGAGAGCTGCATCAAACCTGTTTCAGGACTGAAGACCACAACAACAACAACAACAACAACAACAACAACAACATTTAAAATATGTTCGATAATTTTGTTTGTGTATACTAACAGGCTAAATTTCAGACACTGGAATAACTTGCCTGTGACCAAATGTTGCGAAGCTACGTATATTGCTTGTCGACTGGGTGTGTCTGTCTCAGTGCTGTATTTTGTTTTTCTGTTCTTTCTGGTATAAACGTTAGCAAATAATTCTTGTCCGCTTTGGATGTAATAGAATACTGCAACTGTTGAAACTGAAGGTAATTAATAGTGAGGTAGCTGCAGCCAGTTGTTTTTGACTGCTTTTATTTTTCAGTTTCAAAATGCCTGGTATCATTTCTTCATATATTTACATTTATTTACATGTCGTAAACATTGTTTCTTTACTAATTTCGTTGCAGAAGTTTGTATGTTTTCAAGACATCTGTTTTAAACCTTCGTCAGCAAAGGAAGAATTTTCACGACACGTAAATAAATGTAAACTACTGAAGATGGATGAACATAAAATGAATGTACTCTCCAACTTGTAGCATGGCGTATGGGAAAGAGTTGCCACTGTTATAGGTACCATACGTCACGGACGCTCCAGTTTTGAATTCTTGCTCTACGACAGCTGTGCGAGCTTAAATATGTGTGTGAATCAGGCCCGTGGGTCACCAGAGGTTGTCCCAGCCTGTTGTTGGATAACAACGCTGTGATCAACAATTGCAAGAAGAACCTTTGGTACAAGCGTCTTCCTCGGATCCTAAGGGAAGAGTTATGACACTAACAGATTCTGAAGGCTTCTTGGAATCTGTAGCTGTGTGTTCAGCCCAACGTTAGTTTCATCCAGTATTATTCCTAGACTCTTGGCTCAAGTCCAGAAATTTATGTTTGCACCCAGAATGAGATTTTCACTCTGCAGCGGTGTGTGCGCTGATATGAAACTTCCTGGCAGATTAAAACTGTGTGCCCGACCGAGACTCGAACTCGGGACCTTTGCCTTTCGCGGGCAAGTGCTCTACCAGCTGAGCTACCGAAGCACGACTCACGCCCGGTACTCACAGCTTTACTTCTGCCAGTATCCGTCTCCTACCTTCCAAACTTTACAGAAGCCCCAGGCTGTGGCTAAGCCATGTCTCCACAGTATCCTTTCTTTCAGGAGTGCTAGTTCTGCATGTTTCGCAGAAGAGCTTCTGTAAAGTTTGGAAGGTAGGAGACGGATACTGGCAGAAGTAAAGCTGTGAGTACCGGGCGTGAGTCGTGCTTCGGTAGCTCAGATGGTAGAGCACTTGCCCGCGAAAGACAAAGGTCCCGAATTCGAGTCTCGGTCGGGCACACAGTTTTAATATGTTTGCACCGTTTAGGATTAAAGACGGTAAGAATCACTGAAGTTTCGTGGTAATGTTCTTAGAATGAGCAATCAAGACCGCTGAGGTACTGGATGGCTTGAGCTTTAACCTCATCTTGGTGATCATTTTCGTGATGTAAAAAACTGAACTTGTGTACCAGACACGGAATCAGAACAATATTACTGGCAAATATTGTAAGGAATTGGTGCCAACATGAAGCTTTGGTTGAGTCCACGAAGCGTGTTCTAATAAGACATTAGCAGTAGACTAATGCAGGGGACTAGCTTCAAAAATCAGCTTCTGCCCACACTTAGAACTTGTATTCATCTTCATAGTTGTGGATACTCCGCTAAGGAGCCAATGGAGGCTGTCCGAAAACTTTGAGATCAAAATAATTCAGATTGCAAGGAATCCGAAACTCAGTAGTTGGAGATGGAGTATGGTCAAAAATTAATGAAAATGGTTCAAAGGCCTCTGAACACTATGGGATTCAACATCTGAGGTCATCAGTCCCCTAGAACTTAGAACTACTTAAACTTAATTAACCTAAGGACATCACACACATCCATGCCCGAGGCAGGATTCGAACCTGCGATCGTAGCGGTCGCGCGGTTCCAGACTGAAGCGCCAGAACCGCTCGGCCACTCTGGCCGGTTCATATCTTGGCAGGCCAAATTTAGCCCTTAGTCTTTTTATTCACGTGATTAATCTACACTTTATACTGACAAATTAAGCACGTAATACCTCTTCAGAGTGATGATCAGTCTTTTCAAATGATGGCGCGACCAATAGTATTAAAACTGTGCTTGGACAGTGACTCAATCCGGTACGTTGCCTTTCGAGGCGAATTCTCCTGTCGAGTGAGCTACCCGGGCAAGACAAAAGACCTGCCCTCGCATCCTTACTTCCGCCGGTTTCTTCCTCCTACCTCCCAAACTTCACAGAATCTCCGGAGGAGATTGAAAGATTCATTGTGGCTTCTCAAACGCTGCTGTGCGAACAATTCACTTCGGCTCACTGTGTGTGTCTCGAACGACCTAGTTTCTCGTGAGTTTCTATCCACGCCGATAAAGTTCTTCTAAGTGCGATGAAGACATGCAAAATTTTCCTCTTTACGTTCGCTCGGTTTTGTGATGAGCTCTAATGCGGACACATCACACATGTCTTTGTATTGTTCCTATAAAACAATGACTATGTCATATCACACTGCTATAACCGTGTCGCCAACGTTGTAAAAGAAATAAAATAATAATTAAAAGAGCTTCTAGAGTAACTCGACACAGATTTGCTTATCTCCTGGTCTGCTGAAAAAAGGATAGTTTGTTTCACTGACATCGAAGTCATTCGAACATGTATTCTACCTCTGCATCTACATCAGTAGCCCGCTATCCACACGACAATGTGTGGCGGGGAGTACTTCTAATACCACTAACTGATGGCCCCCCACCCTCCTTGTTGCACTCGCGAATGGAGTGTGGGAAAACTAGCTGTCGGCAAGCCTCTCTATGAAGCTCAACTTCAAAAAAATCCTCTTGGTCATGCAGAACGCCTCTCTTGTAGCGTCTGCAACAGGAGTTTGTTGGGCATCTCTGTAATGCTCTCGTGCCAACAAAATGATTCCTTGACGAAACGTTGAATCTTCTATCACGCCTACCTGGTAAACGTCCGATACTCAGAAATTCTTGTAAGCCACTTTTTTTGTGAATGAATTACATTTCCTTAAAAGTCTTCCTTTGGTTATCAGCGTGCATCTGCTTTTCCAACTACATTCTTGTTTTGTGTGGTCATTCTACGTAAGTTAGCTCTGGATATTTACTCCTAGACATTTTACGGCAGATACTGTTTCTAGTAATTTGCCATCAATAGTTCAGTTATGCAGTAGTAAATTTATTTTTCTGTGTATGCGCAGTATGCTACATTTATTTACGTTCAGAGTCAACTGACAGAGCATCCAAGATTCATCAATCTTCTGTAGGCCATTCTGCAAATTGATACTGTCTTCTGGCGTTCCTACTGTGTTTTTATAGACAACCGCGTTATCTACGAACAGTCTTAAAGAACTTCTTTCAACTCTTTCTGCTAGAACATTTAAATGCATTGTAAACACTAACAGTCCCATCACACTTCCTTGGGGTACTCTGCAAAATTACGTTTACATTTGTCGATTTTGTTCCGTTAAGAACGACGTGTTGAGCTCTATCTGGAAGGAAGTCTTGAATCTAGTTGCAAATATAGTCCGATACTGGGTAAGGTCGTATCTTTCCACTAATAGGCAGTGCGGCAGAGTGCCAGATACCTTTCTGATGTCAAGGAATATGATGTGAGCCTGTGCGCCGTTGCGTACTGCTCCATGGACTTCACGGAGGAACACAACGAATTACGTTTCGAAACATCTCTGTTTGTGGTATCCATGTTGGTTTTTGTGGAGGAGTCTTTCATTCTCCAAATACGTCACAATTCTTGAGCCTAAAACATGTTACATATGGCTGACGTAAAATTTGAAGAATGACGGTACGTGGTGTGCCCTTATCGGAGCAAGCATATTCCCGTGGTGTTAGTTGTGAAAAGAGCGGGAAGCATAAACCTGGATAGTTACGCAGGGGTTTAAAGCGTGTTTACCCAGAACGTCATCATTGTCTTAAACTCAGTGTAGCCTCATTCAGTCAGACATAAATACTTGTGTTACACGAAAATGAAGAGAGAACCCAAACATTCCACCTGAAACGTAGATTCATCATGGACATAGGAAGATCACCTTTCACACGGTGACACGTTTAATGGTGTTAATGGAGTGAACAGCTTCCGTTCTAAATGTCTTACAACAACGCAGATGTTTCGTCGGCTAACTCTGCGCCCAAATTTTTTTCTTCAATAGTAACATTTGTCATCAAACACCAGGTGACATCTTTGATAGTAGTCATGACAGAATGTGAACTTGCGTTAAATTCAAAATACTACCACAGAGGATAGACATATTGTAAAACCGATAGACCTTACTGATTTGACACAGACCGTTAATTTCGATGCCATGACTGTTTAAGCACGGTGATGTTGAGGTGATAATCTCCCCATCTGTGGAAGATCGATGATGATCGAAATTGGTAACAAAAGAACTTAATGCATATCAGTGAAATTGGATGTTTACAACGTGTCTTTCTTGTGAGGATATGGTTTCATGTACAGCCCACAGACGTAAAGGCGGTTCTCTGGACCCTATAACAAACGTAACTTTTTCATATACGGAAACTTACGACACCATCTTTTCAGTCATGGTTATACCCATTTTCGGAGTGTTTGATTCATGCTTATGGAGATTTACGCAATGTTGCAGCAGTCTAGCGAAATTGTGTACCGAGTGGTTCTAGGCGCCACAGTCTGGAACCTCGCAACCGCTACGGTCGCATGTTAGAATCCTGCCTCGGGCATGGATGTGTGTGATGTCCTTAGGTTAGTTAGGTTTAAGTAGTTCTAAAAGTTCTAGGGGACTGATGACCTTAGATGTTAAGTCCCATAGTGCTCAGAGCCATTTGAACCATTTTTTGAAAGAAGTAGTCACAGCGTGCCATATGAGCACAATATGGGGGTGAAAATCCGATAGGCCAACGAAACATCAAGCTGGATTGTGTCCTGTGTAGAAAGAACTGAGGCGTTATAAACGGGCTCTCCGTGACACTTCGTCTTGACAACTTCTATTCATCTTCTCATGAGAGTTCGGTAATACACTTGTAACACAGTCTGCAGTTTATGGGTATAATGTGACAACACCACATTGTGACAATTCCAATCCGAAGATGGTTAGTTCTTTGACCTTATCGACTGTGATGAATCCAAATGTCTCCACTGCTTGTTCAAAATGTTCAAATGTGTGTGAAATCGTATGGGACTTAACTGCTAAGGTCATCAATCCCTAAGCGTACACACTACTTTACCTAAAGTATCCTAAGGACAAACACACACACCCATGCCGAAGGAGGAGTCGAACCTCCGCCGGGACCAGCCGCACAGTCCATTACTGTCCACTGCTTGCTTTTCTCCATTGTATCGGGGTCGCAGTTATACACGCAGCTGTTGTACGTGGAGATTAGGCGACTAAAAAAGTCATCTGGCTTGGACAGACACAGCTGCAACATATCGGCGGGCAGCTTGAAGGGTGTGGGCAGTTGGAGAACCTAGTGGGACGAAACCTTAGCCGTGTTCAGAATGTCGTACAAGATGCTGAAAGCTGATTAATAACCGCTTTCACCTTTTCTCGGTTGTAATAGGTCAATCTTCGAGCACCAAGGTCTCCACTTCCGTTTTAATTTCCGGTTCTTACAGAGGGCCGATCTGCCACTTCATTCGTAATAATTCAGACTTGTTAGATCGCACTGGAAACATGTGGCCTACATAACCGCTGTGTCATCATGATAATCCGTTGTTGCCATCGACTTCCATCAAGTCACCATTGATTGTTGCAATGTTGTTCCCCTTCAGACTCAGAACACAGATCTCTGCACGATAGTCCATTCCATCAGTGGGATTCACCTTCTTGTTTTGGGTCCTCTGGAATGCATCAAGTTAACGTTACAAAGATTGAATTACTCGCCTTTGTTTTCGAGTTGACAATTAAAACACGGAATCTCCTTCTCAGTAGCGCATTAGTCTGTGTGAGTAAATCACCTTTCACCAGCCTGAATAAGAACCCATTTACTATGTCCCTGGCGGTCCATAATGTTCCTCCCCCAACTGCTGCACTTTGAATCAGTGACTGTTTCATAATTACTTGAATAGTGTGGGCTCCAGCCGAAGAACTCTAAAGTTTATTAATTTCCTTTCCGAAATATATTCTCTGAATTACGAATTCTTTTAATATCAACTCTATTGGATATAACTATATTAGATGTCGGTGACACACGGAAATTTGTGCCGGGCCAGGACACGAACGTTTTTTCCCGCTCATCGCGAGCAGTACTCTTGCAACTCAGGCTACCCGAGCCCATCGTATGCCCTGCCTAAAAGACGTGTATGTATTACAAAGCCTTATGCAGGGCACACGACGATAATAAGCTCAACACTCTCGATTCCTCATAGTTCCATTATTTCTGGTGCGGGAATACAAGTAACTCTGCGAACACTAAAGGATTGACAGATTAGGCTATGACACAAGGATGTAGACAGCGTGACCCGGTCCGGGGAGCGTCCTTGGGTAGCCTAAGCTGTACGACCACTGCTCCCGATAAACGGGGAGCTCGGGTTTGACTCCCAGTGCGGCACAAATTTTCATATGTCGCTGATGGGCACAACGGCAAAAAGCAATACAGCTGACGCTGAAAAAATTCATAATTCAGCGAATAAATTTAAAAAAATATCGATGGCTGTGGAATCGCCAAGTAAAATATGTTCCATTAATTATTATTTATTCAGCGCACCGAGAAGTTACACAGCATAGTCCAGTAGACTGTACTCATCGAGGTATCACTAACAAAGGAAATACTATAGCTCGCATGGCTAAAACGGACTGAAAACGTTCTCAAGATATAGCTTAGTAGTTTTTTGCATAGTTATCAACACCATTCATCGATAAAAGTACGTTAGCGGACACTAACGTCACCTGAAAGTCAGTTTACTAGATTTGCGGCGTTATAGCTGGTCACGCTGTATGGTTGAGACGCATGGGTGGTAGTGACGTGTATGTGCTAACGGTATACATGAGTAGGCGGAAACCAATTAATTCTGTGAACATTGTTAAGCGGCTGCGCGAAAATGCGCGTCGAATTTACACACCGGATAATGAGACCTAATTGGAATGGAGGACGAGCCATTTACATGTACATACACGTACCAATGGTAGTCACCACATTCGTATTTATATGGATTTTATTCAGAAACTTAGCAATGTCATTTTCCTGACAATGATAGGAAAATGTAGTCACCACATTCGTAATTCAATGGATTTCATTCAGAGACTTAGCAATGTATGTCTAAATAGTACGGATGTGCTTGTTAGTTTTGACTTGGTATCATTATACACCAAGGTACTTTTAAAGGACTCTTTACCTTTTAGTACCCAACATTTTGAAAAAAAAAAAAACACGGCCTTATTGGATCATGTGCTTTTATCATCTCAGTTTCAGTTTAATGATGAATTTTGTGACCAGATTGATGGTGTTGCTATGGGAATCCCCTCTCCCCTCTGGTACCTAATTTATTCATGGAAGACTTCGAGGACAAGGCACTGGACTCAGCGAGTTTTAAACCAACTGTCTTCTGTTGGTACGTGGACGACACATTTGTGGTGTGACCGCACGGGATGGATTTATTAGATCGATTTCTTGAGCATTTGAATTCCATCCATACTGGCATCAAATTTACTATGGAAATAGAAAAAGACGGCTGCCTCCCGTTTTTGGATGTTGTCGTTCGCCGTAAAGTTGATGGCACATTAGGACATGCCGTATATCGGAAACCAACACAGACACAAATCTATATCTTCATGCCAGTAGCTGCTATCACCCTTAACAGGCCATAGGTGTCACTAAGACCTTAGTGCATAGGGTGCACTGTATATCCGATAAAGACAATTTGCAGGAAGAGCTCACATACTACAAGAGCATTTTTCAATCGAAAGGATTTTCTCCGCAACAAATTCGTAGAGCATTCAATGCAGGTATGTGATGGGGAATCAAATAGTAATTCCTTCACATCTAGGGTTTTTTTTTCCTATGTGGGTGCTCTTTCCTCGAAGGTAGGCCGTATTCTTGAAAGGTGATCTTCCGGCCCCCCACGAAGATTGCAGCTTTACTCGGCCCTGTGACGGACGATTTACAGATTCGTAAAGTGTATCATATTCCTTGTCGAAATTGTGAGAAGTCTTACATAGGTCAAACAACACGCACCGTTCATGAGAGTTGTGTGGGGCACTGACGATATACACGCTGATTACAGCCGGACAAGTCAGTTGAGGCCAAACATTGTATTGATACAGAGCATTCCATGAATTAAAATGATGTGAAGATTTTAACATCCACCCCTTCCTTTTGGGAATCTGTCTTCAAGGAAGCTACAGAGATTATATTAACTAATAATTTAATAAATGGTCATAATGGTTTTAATCTGGAAAAAGCATGGAATCCAGCTCTTGGGGTACTTAAACTGCAGAGAAGTCGTCATGGTGTCACCGCCGCCGATCAAACATCGATAAGCGAATCGAATGTGTGTACGCCTTCGCCACAGGCGGATCATGTGTCAGCGTATTTCTTTGCCACCGACCAGCATCTGTGACCCGCACGCGCAGTACCGCCGTGGTGGAGCATAGAAGGCCCCGCTTGGCACCTTGTCGTCAGACTTGTGGCTGACTCTGAGGATGGCCGGCCGATATGCGGCCGAAATACCAGTGGAGGAAATTTTATTTGCGCGGCTGCATGCCCGAAATTTAATGGACTGTTCATTATGCCGCGAGAAGTTGAAAATGCACATGAAGTCACAAATCGACATCCACACAGATACTCACAGTTCACCTTGTAGTTTGTACCCTGATCCACTAGTAGGCGTTAACTTTCTTGTTCCACTCGCAAAGAGAACGAGGAAAAAAGGACTGTCTATATGCCTCCATATAAGCTCTGACTTCTCGTATCTTCACGGTCCTTACGTGTAATGTATGATGGAGGCATTAAGCTCGGCCGGCCGGTGTGGCCAAGCGGCTCTAGGCGCGTCAGTCTGGAACCGCGCGACCGCGACGGTCGCAGGTTCGAATCCTGCCTCGGGCATGGATGTATGTGGTGTCCTTAGGTTAGTTAGGCTTAAGTAGTTCTAAGTTCTAGGGGACTGAAGACCTCAGAAGTTTAGTCCCATAGTGCTCAGAGCCATTTGAACCATTAGGCTCGTTCTGCAGCCAGCTTCAAATGCCGAGTCTCTTAATTTTCTCAACAGTGTCCCTCTGAGAGAAAGTTGTCTTCCTTCCAGAGTTCCCTGTTTGAGTTCTCGGAGCATGTCCGTGACACTTGCGCGTTGTTCGAACCTACCAGTAACAAATCTTGCCGCCCGCCTCCGAATTGCTTCCATGTCATCCTGTAATCCGACCTGGTACGGATCCCAAACACTTGAGCAGTACTCAAGAACAGGTCGCACTAGCGTCCCTTGTGCGGCCTCCTTTACGCTTTACGGATGAACCACACTTCCATAGAATTCTCCCAGAAAACTGAAGTCGACCATTCGCCTTCCCTGCCACAGCCTTCACATGCTCGTTCCATTCCATATCGGTATGCATCGTTATGACCAGATATTTAAAGGACATGACTGTATCGAGCAGGACACTACAAATGCTGTAACCGATCACTGCAGGTCTGTTATTTTTTCTACCCATCCGCATTATCATACATTTTTCTACATTCAGAGCTAACAGCCATTCGTCATATTAACTAGAAATCCTGTCTAAGTCATTTTTTATTCCCCTGAAGTCACTAAATTTCGGCACCTTACCATACAACACAGCATCATCAGCAAACAACCACAGATTTCTTCCCGCCCTGTCCGCCAAATTCATTTGTGTATATAGAGAATAATAATCTTACCACACTTTCCGGAGACAGTTCTGAGGCTACACCTGTCTCTGTTGAACATTCGTCGTCGTGCACAACATACTGCGTTCTATAACTTAGGAAGTCTTCGAACCACTCGCGTATCTGTGAAACTATTTCTTATTCTCGCACCTTATTCAATCGCCTGCATTGGGACACTGTGCCAAACGCTTTCCGGAAATCTAGAAATATGGAATCTGCCTGTTGCCCTTGTGAGCGTGGGATTGATCTGTTCTGTCATTCTGTAGAACGGATTAATCTATCTTTACCCTGTGGCTCCTGCAATACGCAATTTCCACCCCCACTCTACTACAGAAGTCAGACAGGCGCTGCTAACGTTCTAAAGAGAAATGCCTGAGAAACTTTCAGCAATAAATATCTTATGGAGTCGTCAGCTGTAAGGTAATGACACAAAGATTCACAAAATTTCGTACGTAACTAGTGGGATACTTGGTTACTTGAGTAGTGCTAGTTAGTGTAAGAAAAACATGAAACTAAAAAAATTATTATTTATTTTGCAAAAATTCTGAGAAATCACAATGGAACTTTCAGTTATGAATTTACCAAATTATATCCTGGTTCTTTCCGGAATGTGAAGTTACCTCTCAAGGATAGGATTCGCTAATGGAATCTCTATACAAAGTTTAAGATTGTTATTGACTTGGCAAAATGGCTGAGAGGCGCACATACTCAACTTGAATAATTATCCTTTAGAATGTTGTTAGGTGCAGTCAAGGCTGTCACGTGCGAAATGCAGTGAAGTGTACCGTTGTGGAGGAAATATGGGACTCGCAATAGCGGTAGCGCACAATACCGTAAACTGTGATGACTGCTGTCTGCGCCGCTCGCTGCTGACAAATAAGATAACTCTCGTTCTGTGTGGATTGACCTTCGCCAATCAAACTCTCCCTATGCCTTGATAAAGTCAAGGATTCCATTTCGCCCCTAGTCTAACTATTGGCGTGGTACACCGGTCAGCTAAGCAGGCCACCACGATGCCACTCAAAAATCGCTCACAGGTGTTTAACTATGACCCTGTCCGTTCACACCGCACAGTAAGTGTGTCGGCCAACACAGTGAACAACGCTTAATCGCAAGGATTCAATATAGAGTCGCACATCGATTTGCTCTCGACAGAGGTGCTCTCCGAGTGAAGTACTGAGGAGAGACTTGTTCCTCGCTCCAAGAGCGACAACGGAACAGCGCCTCTCCATGCCACACGTGAAGGGGTATATCTTTCGGTCTCTTCCATTACTCCTTCTGCTCAAGGCGTCAGAAATATCGTCTGCCAATCAGCCTTGCTCTTCTAAAACGGGAGAATGACGTTTCGTTTAAGGTGACCAATCCGGAAATCTGTAGTATCGGCGTTTGGCGTTTGCTGTCTCCCTGCTAAAATCTCTGAAACTGCGTGCTATGTGTAAAGAATGTGTAGGTTGGACGCTCCCACACAATGTAGCGGAATCTGCTTTTAAGCCGAACACAGATCATTCCCCCTTTCACTCGGGCACACGCTGTCTGCTCCACGGGCGGCTGAGGTTGACTCCTCCTCTGAAGAGTCGGCCTCCCGGTGTGTGGTCTGCCTCTCTCGAACTAAAAGCTCCTGTGACCGTCGTGTCTGGAATGTATGTGTGTACGCCAGCCTCGAGTATTTCAACCCCGGTGCGCACTTGTTATTTGCATATCGTTTACATGAATTCATACAACATTGACTTTATCTTATCGAGTTTGGGTTCGAATGAAGCGTCTTGATGTGCGGAATATAATTGTAAGGGCGGAATATGTAATAAATTAAGGTCAGGGGACCACGACGTCTTATACTCTTCATCCATAGTTAACAGTATATCGTATGAGAAAAGAGGAAGCTTAGTTTTGCACAACGATGCTTCCTGAAACATTACTGATTCGTGTTCAAGATCCCTGGTCTCAATAAAATTTATTATATTCGAACTGAGAATATGTTCAAGGATTCTGCAACAAACCGACGTTATGGATATTGGTGGGTAACTCTGTGGGTCTGCTCTTTCGCCCTTCTTGCAACCATGTGTCACCTGTCCTTTCTTCCAGTAGCTTGGGATTTTATACTCGGCGAGAAATTCGCGATAAATGCAAGCCAGTAAGGGTCCAATGGTGCAGAGCACTATTTGAAAAATCGAACTGCAATTCCTTTCTCGTGACTTATTTATTTTCAACTCTTTCAGTTATTTCTCTGTGGCAGGGATGCTTATTACTATATTGTCCATACGCGAGTCTGATCGATGGTCAAACGACGATATGTTTGTATGATTCTCTTGTGTGAAAGATTTCTTGAATGTAAAATTTAGAACTTAGATTTCGTTTTGCTATATCTCCAACTACCACACCAGAATGATCAACAACTGACTGAGTGCAAGCCTTAGTCCCACTCACTGGTGTGACACAGGACAAGTATTTCCTCGGGTTCTCTGCCAGGTCTTTTGCTAAGGTAAGACGGTGGTAGTCGTATGCTTCAAGCATAGATCTTTTCACAGACGCACGAATCTCTACTAACTTTTGCTTGTCGTCATTTGCACTTTTCCTTTTGAACCAAGAGTGCATAAGACTTTGGCTCCTCATCATTTTCCGAATCTCATTATTAAACCTTGATGGGTCTTTTCTGTCCTTAATCCACTTACTGGGTACATAACTCTCCAGACTATCATTTACAGTCTGCTTAAACTTTGCCATAACGCCTCTATGTCCATCCTACTGGAACTCAGTGATGTCAGTACACTGTCTAAGTGGGGGTCTAACAACTGCTTATCTACTATTTATGGTAGAAACACTCTTCTAGCCTTCGTAAATGATTTATTAAGTTTCGCAATCATAGTTGCTATAATGACCTCAAGGTAGCTAGTGTCCCTTTTATACTGACATTGTCGATAATGTCCGGCCCAGCTGTAGCTACAAGGTCTAAGATATTTCCATACAGAATGAATGCCGAGGATCGGCGTCGGCTGTTGTTTATGGACAACATTTGGATCTATGACCTGATAATCACAGACATCTTGTTTAGAGACAACCTGGAAATATCGAACCTTCCATCACTGTGTCTCACATGTTTAACCTTGTTAAGGAGGGGTGATGTCCTGGGGTGGCATTACATTGGGCCACCGTACACATATCGTGGTGGTTCAGAATAATCTCATTGCTCTACGGTACAGGGACGACATTCTGCAACCAATAGTGCAACCGTTACGCCAAGATTTTGGTGACTCTCCCTCACGTGCTCATCGTACTGTTCTCATGAACATTTTCCCCAAGATGTGAGCCGGCCGGAGTGGCCGAGTGGTTCTAGGAGCTACAATCTGGAATCGCGCGACCGCTACGGTCACAGGTTCGAACCGTGCCTCGGGCATGGATGTGTGTGATGTCCTTAGGTTAGTTAGGTTTAAGTAGTTCTAAGTTCTAGAGGACTGATGACATCAGATGTTAAGTCCCATAGCGCTCAGAGCCATTTGAACCATTTTTTTTTAACCAAGGACATGAGCCCAACCACACATGTGTGGAATCGATTGAAGAGAGCTGTTTTGGACGTTTACAACGACCTCTTACTGTGCTCGTCTTTCGCAGAATCGTCTTTCAACAATGGGACAATTCAGATGATCTCATCGACGGAATGCCGCGACGGATTCAAGCCTGAATCCGAGCATGAGGACACTCCACTACGTATTAACATTGCTTTGGAGTGTTGTGAAAAACCTCGCGTGGGGAACAATAGAGAAGGTCCAAATGTGAGTAATTGTCTACATATGGGCTAGGCAGCCGGGTGAGGGGGGGAGGGGGGGGGGGAGGGCGCATGTACATGCTGCCACCTGGCCGTGCCACACCGAAGTCTATCTCCCACCACCTTCGAGGACGTCTGTAAAGAAATGGTTGTGCAAACGTATATTTTTTGACTGCAGCGAGATTTTGTGTGTGAAAACCTTGAGTATGTGAACTGCACTCTATAGACAGGCATGTGCTTAATCATTTTCTTTATAATTTGACTTAGCTCTGTTTGCAATTTGTCCGAAGAACTGTATTACTGACATATTAAAATATCGTTTTTCCAGTTTTCATTGTTCTGTCTGCATTTTGTGATGACCGTTAAGGCCATTTTGCAGGAATCACAGTGTGGTCCAAATATTGACTACCATGGAGGCTCTAATTAAGGGCTGTAACACATTTGGACCAATTTATATTCATATAATTTTAACTGAAATCTCCTGCAGACTTGTTTTTCAGGATGCCGTACAACAAGCCTAAATGCCAAGCCAGGGGCAAAAAGAAGACCTCCGGAGATGTCCAGAGCAGCTCTGGACGATAGGGCTGTGTCTGAACGCGACTCGAACTGTTCGAACAGTCTACGTTACAGTTCGGGAAATCTCGGCTTCTGTTCGATCTTTTGATCGGCCTGTGATCTAAGGGCTTTTGTTAGTACTATCACTAAGACCTGTCGTGGTGTTATTAATGCACTGTGGATTCTAACGATAAAAATAACTGAAGCACGGACTGACCTATCTTCTAGGGTACAGGTCACACGTAACGACGGCAATTAATAAATAAATAAGACTGCAATCATGATTCTGTCCCATTCCCGAGCTTTCGCTTGTCCCGCGGACTAGTAAGGTTTGATGGTACTATCTCCAAAACGAGTCATTCCGCTGTAATTCATTCTCGCGATAAAGATTACAGTCAATATATTACGATACATTTCGTTTGTTTGGCATTTCATTATTGATTAATGTTTCGTCTGAATGTTGTCGTCTTGTTTTCAAACTGACTAAAATCTAGTAAAGCTTTTATCTATTGTTCTAATATGTGACCAGGATTTGAATAGCTCATTTACAGACTTCTTGGTAAATAAGTACTGCCCCTGAAAAACGAATGAGAACGACATTTGCGTCTTTGTCTGTTACCTTTACTTAAAAATCATCATTCATGTTTGTACATCCACGGATAATGGTACTGTCAAATTTATGTAGGGCTTATTGTTGTGGCTACCTCGTAGTTATCTGCTTATCTTTTACAAAATGCATTACCCTGTGCTGTCTGTGATAGTGATATTTATTCTGCTACCGGTTTCGGTCTTAAACCATCTTCAACGGCAGCTGCACAACATACATCTTCATTTGTAAAATTCGTACATGCTGTTAACCAGCTACTAAACAAGATGTTCTTGCTTATACGTTGATTGCGCAGCGCAGGTCAAATGTCACGTGACTGTTAAAACACGCTCGAAAATGTGTAGAAAGTAGCGATGTGTCGCAAAATACTAGAGCCCGTTTGAACCCCAGTATAGTTTGCACAGCTCTACTCGACGAAATGACGATTTTGATATTCACTACTGGCCTTAAAAATTGCTACACCAAGAAAAATTGCAGAGATAAACGGGTATTCATTGGACAAATATATTATACTAGAACTAACATGTGATTACATTTTCACGCTATTTGGGTACATAGATCCTGAGAAATCAGTACCCAGGACAACCACCTTTGGCCGTAATAACGGCCTTGATACGCCTGGGCATTGAGTCAAACAAAGCGTGGATGGCGCGTACAGGCACAGCTGCCCATGCAGCTTCAAGACGATACCACAGTTCATTATGAGTAGTGACTGGCATATTGTGACGAGCCAGTTGCACGGCCACCATTGACCAAACCTTTTCAATTGGTGAGCGATCTGGAGAATGTGCTGGCTAGGGCAGTAGTCGAACATTTTCTGTATCCAGAAAGACTCGTACAGGACCTGCAACATGCGGTCGTGCATTATCCTGCTGAAATGTAGGGTTTCACAGGGATCGAATGAAGGCCAGAGCCACGGCTCGTAACACATCTGAAACGAAACGTCCACTATTCAGAGTGCCGTCATTGCGAACAAGAGGGGACTAAGACGTGTAACCAGTGGTACACCATACTATCACCCCGTGTGATACGCCAGTATGGCAATGACGAATACACGCTTGCAGTGTGCGTTCACCGCGATGTCGCCAACACGGATGCACCCATCATATGCTGTAAACAGAACCTAGATTCATCCTAAAAAATGACGTTTTGCCATTCGTGCAGCCAGGTTCGTCGTTGAGTACACCATCACAGGCGCTCCTATCTGTGAAGCAGCGGCGAGGGTAACCGCAGCCATGGTCTCCGGGCTGATAGCCCATGCTGCTGCAAACGGCGTCAAACTGTTCGTGCAGAAGGTTGTTGTCTTGCAAACGTCACCATCTGTTGACTCAGGGATCGAGACGTGGCTGCATGATCCGTTACAGCCATGCGGAGAAGATGCCTGTTATCTCGACTGCCAGTGATACGAGGCCGTTGGGATCCAGCACGGCGTTCCGTATTACCCTCCTGAACCCACCGATTCCATATTCTGCTAACAGTCACTGGATCTCGACCAACGCGAGCAGCAATGTGGCGATACGATAAACTACAATCACGATAGACATTTATCAAAGTCGGAAACGCGATGGTACGCATTTCTCCTCCTCACACGAGGCATCACAACAACGTTTCACAAGGCAGCGCCGGTAAAACTGCTGTTTGTGTATGAGAAATCGGTTGGAAACTTTCCTCATGTCAGCACGTTGTAGGTGTCGCCACCGGCACCAACCTTGTGTGAATGCTCTGAACAGCTAATCATTTGCAAACCACTGCATCTTCTTCCTGTCGGTTAAATTTCGCGTCTGTAGCGCGTCATCTTCGTGATGTAGCAATTTTAATGGCCAGTAGTGCATTTCACTCCATCTGATAATATACTGCGGGCGCCCATGGTACCCAACCTAGCAGCCTGTAGCATGAGGTGTAAATTGCAGTTGGCGAGGATTCTAGGAAGTCTCTATGACAAAGTGAGCTTTTGGTGCATTACCCAGGTATTCGGAATTGGCAACCACCGTGCCGCGCACTCTGTGTGCTTTACCGGATATCAATTGCATCGGCGGCATTTCTGAACCGGCTAAATATCCGCGTGTCCTCGTCTATAATTTTCTGAAAAATAATTCCGCATCGTTCGCACTATGTGGCGTAATGGGGACGGAATAATGCGAGTAATTCTGTGGAGCGCGAGATGCCGCACCCTTTGTGGCGGCGGCCAGCGAAGAGCAGCGCAGATTAACATAAAGCGTGCGCCCAGCCGGTGGGACGTCGATTGTGGGCGGGGCGAAGCCCGTGCTCCGACCGCGCTGCATTGTGCGCCAGCGGCGCGCGGGCTTTGTCGCCAGAATGCGGGCGCGCGCCGATTCCCGCGGTTAAACGTCCGCCCACAATCGCTCCGTCACACGCAGTCTCAAATCGCCAGGGGACACACGCTTATCTACGAAGCTGCTTTCGTCAGCTTCTGCCGGAAACAATCACGATATGCTGTTCAGAGTCCATTTCGCGACTTCTGCGTCAGTTCACTGTGCTGTTTGCTGACAACGTACAACTCTGAATCGCAACTGTAGTGGCAGTTTGCGATTGGATTGAGAGTGCACTTTGACCGTGAGAACAGAAGACACAGATGTCGGCCAAAAACTAACCCACGACACTGTAACTCGGTTATAATCACAAATGTGGAAATAGAATTCAGTAGGTTCTTCAGAACTGCCACTCACTGTATGATTCATCTGATTCACTGTATTGAAGGTACTTTTGTTTACATGACATTCATAGGCGAACTTTCTGTTGGCCATAGCATGCTGACCGTGCACACAATGATTTTATTACAGCCAGGCAGACAAATTCATTACTTACTATTAGTTTGACCATGTCTGGATCAGGCTGATTCTGTAACTGTAGTTCAATTAATGAAAAGCCGCTCTAGCTGTTTTTTTAGACCTTCATTAAATCCACAAGTTCCATTTAGGCCTTCGTATTAGGCCATCGTCAAGTGTATCTGAAACTGCCAAATGTTCATACACAATGCGATGAGTATACTTATTGTGATGTCACTGCGAGACACCACACTTGCTAGGTGGTAGCCTTTAAATCGGCCCCGGTCCTTTAGTATTCGTCGGACCAGCGTGTCGCCACTATCAGTGATTGCAGACCTAGAGCCGCCATACGGCAGGTCTAATCTAGACAGATTCCCTAGCACTCGCCCCAGTTGTAAAGCCGACTTTGCTAGCGATGTTTCACTGAGTACTTACGCTCTCATTTCCAGAGACGACAGTTTAGCATATCCTTCAGCTACGTCATTTGCTACGACCTAGCAAGGCGCCATTTTGTTTACTGCAACTAATTACTTCAAGACTGTATTCTGAACAAATAATATTGTGAATCATGTACCGTCAAGAGCGGCGTTCATCATTAATGGATTAAAGTTAAGTATCAAACTGATTCCATCCGCTTTCTGAATGCTAATTCCTTGTCATGTTCCAGACCTCACGTCAGTATAGTCCTTCCCTCCTCACGCCAGCCTGCGTGAGCTGAAGCGTGTGCATTTCGGCCTCGTCTAGTAACACGGTGTTGGCTCTTCTGCCAACACGACACTTATACTCATTTTTGTAATAGGAGATGTGAACAATGCTCACATATGTACAGTACAAGTGCATAAATAATATACAACTTACTTTACGTTGTAGAGATACAACATCAAATGATAAAAACAATATAAGTGGATTAAAGAAAAAAATTGTGCCTAATGACGTCGTGAGAAAAATGGGCGTGTGGTAATTATATAAACTGTACAGTCTGATACATAAAACTGTTCGCATGGTTCACATTAAAAAGAGTTATCTGACGTGCTTCAGAATGGCACTGGATGTTTTTCAGATAAAATGCTAATAGTAAAGGATAAAACAGCAAGTGTCAACTAGATTTAAGGAAGTTTTGCCCTCTATGTCTTCATGAGGAAACATGCATAAAAACGTAAAATCCGCTCATTTTTCTCATGACGTCATTGGGCGTGAAATTTTTTAAAATCCACATGACTTCTACTGCTTCTATCGTTTCATGTTGTATCGCTACAACATAAGTTGTTTATTATTTATGTACTTGTACTGTACCCATAAATCATTGTCTTTCATCTCCTACAACAACAACAAATTATTTATACTCCGATATACACTCCTGGAAATTGAAATAAGAACACCGTGAATTCATTGTCCCAGGAAGGGGAAACTTTATTGACACATTCATGGGGTCAGATACATCACATGATCACACTGACAGAACCACAGGCACATAGACACAGGCAACAGAGCATGCACAATGTCGGCACTAGTACAGTGTATATCCACCTTTCGCAGCAATGCAGGCTGCTATTCTCCCATGGGGACGATCGTAGAGATGCTGGATGTAGTCCTGTGGAACGGCTTGCCATGCCATTTCCATCTGGCGCCTCAGTTGGACCAGCGTTCGTCCTGGACGTGCAGACCGCGTGAGACGACGCTTCATCCAGTCCCAAACATGCTCAATAGGGGACAGATCCGGAGATCTTGCTGGCCAGGGTAGTTGACTTACACCTTCTAGAGCACGTTCGGTGGCACGGGATACATGCGGACGTGCATTGTCCTGTTGGAACAGCAAGTTCCCTTGCCGGTCTAGGAATGGTAGAACGATGGGTTCAATGACGATTTGGATGTACCGTGCACTATTCAGTGTCCCCTCGATGATCACCAGAGGTGTAAGGCCAGTGTAGGAGATCGCTCCCCACACCATGATGCCGGGTGTTGGCCCTGTGTGCCTCGGTCGTATGCAGTCCTGATTGTGGCGCTCACCTGCACGGCGCCAAACACGCATCCGACCATCATTGGCACCAAGGCAGAAGCGACTCTCATGGCTGAAGGCGACACGTCTCCATTTGTCCCACCATTCACGCCTGCCGCGACACCACTGGAGCCGGGTTGCACGATGTTGGGGCGTGAGCGGAAGACGGCCTAACGGTGTGCGGGACCGTAGCCCAGCTTCATGGAGACGGTTGCGAATGGTCCTCGCCGATACCCCAGGAGCAACAGTGTCCCTAATTTGCTGGGAAGTGGCGGTGCGGTCCCGTACGGCACTGCGTAGGATCCTACGGTCTTGGCGTGCATCCGTGCGTCGCTGCGGTCCGGTCCCAGGCCGACGGGCACGTGCACCTTCCGCCGATCACTGGCGACAACATCGATGTACTGTGGAGACCTCACGCCCCACGTGTTGAGCAATTCGGCGGTACGTCCACCCGGCCTCCCACATGCCCACTATACGCCCTCGCTCAAAGTCCGTCAACTGCACATACGGTTCACGTCCACGCTGTCGCGGCATGCTACCAGTGTTAAAGACTGCGATGGAGCTCCGTATGCCACGGCAAACTGGCTGACACTGACGGCGGCGGTGCACAAATGCTGCGCAGCTAGCGCCAGTCGACGGCCAACACCGCGGTTCCTGGTGTGTCCGCTGTGCCGTGTGTGTGATCATTGCTTGTACAGCCCTCTCGCAGTGTCCGGAGCAAGTATGGTGGGTCTGACACACCGGCGTCAATGTGTTCTTTTTTCCATTTCCAGGAGTGTATAATGGGGATATTCTCTCGAGGGGACTAATGACCTCAGGTGTTAAGTCCAATAATGTTCAGAGCCATTTCTGATGTTCTTTCTAAGGTGCCCTCTTCCCGATTCATTGCAGTGGACACATTATGAAGCATTGGCACTGCTGTGTTACCGGTATTCAACAGTGAAGGAGATGTGACAGATCGGCTGTCTTCCCGAGGTCTCTTTGTGGAGTGGGTGGGTAAACCTTCGAGTAGCCCACACCCGCCACAGGGAGATTGAAGTTTATTGTTATTGTGAACTATGTTGGTCTCACGTGTCGCTAGGGAATAATTCGTCCGACCAGAGTTCCGCTGTCCTAGGTAAGCCTTTTACAACTCAAGTGCTCCGGGTTATCCACAGGTCACCCGCCAAGCACTGTTCTGACTCAGTAGCTTTGTATGTTACCTGAGTGCAGCGGACCTTCACTGAGGGGTTGTTAATAAAGGTCTGTACCA
Source organism: Schistocerca gregaria (assembly GCF_023897955.1). Taxonomy (NCBI): domain Eukaryota; kingdom Metazoa; phylum Arthropoda; class Insecta; order Orthoptera; family Acrididae; genus Schistocerca; species Schistocerca gregaria. Next base: position 543,726,417 of record NC_064925.1, read on the forward strand.
TACTTTGAGAGAAATTAAAAAAAACAGGTGGTGAAGCCATGATCTCCGTTCCCAGTGGTACATAAGTCTCTGAAAAGTTGTAATTTCGCAAATCCTGCGCACGCTGGGTTCCCAGGCTGTTACTTGAAAGACACAAAATGGAAAGAACGGCCTGAGCTGTAGATTTTTTGGACTCGTATCGTAAGGAAGATGTTAAATTTGTAGAGAACATTGTCACATAAACTCAGAGCCCGAACGTCAGTCAATGGAGTGGCGTCACTCGACATCAACAGTGAAAATCAAGACCAATAAGACAATCTCAACACGCAAGGTTATGGCAACTGTGTTTTGGGATTGACATGGAGGCCGGTTAATCGAGTTTATGCAGAAAGGGACAACAATAAACGCAGTGTCTTACTGTGCTATTTTGACTAAACTTCGAGGTGCAATACAGAATAAGCGACGTGGCCTTCTGACATCTGGAGTTTGGTTGCTGCATGACAGCTCCCATTCACACCCAAAATCTGATCAGTTCTGTCGTAAGGCAACAGATTGTCCAGCCACCGTAAAGTCCATACTTGGCGCCGAGCACTTTTCACTTGTTCAGCTACCTAAAGGCGTTTCTCGGCGCAAGTGCTTCGCAACAGATGATCAGGTGAAAGAAACAGTTACATACTGGTTATCAACAGGCGACAGGCGCCTTTGACAGAGATACAGAAGTTTGTAGAACGTTATGACAAACATTTAAATAAATATACAGACTACGTAGAAAAAGAGACAAACGTGTAAAATTTACAGAAAAATAGTTTTAAATCGGAGATACTTTCTGTTTTATATGGAATCGGTCCTTTTCTTCCGAGGAACCCTCGTATCAATGAGTTATAATGGAATCATTCAACATATACTATAATGTAAGTGTCATTATCTATAGGAATATTAAATGGAACGATTGTATATGTAAAGCAGGTGGCCAGCTTCTATTGAATGATAGAATATAGAGAAATATACAAAGTAGAATGCTTAAATATCATTAGTAGGTCCCATCATAGAATGTTACTCAATTTCGTGTGGCCCACACCAAATAGGTTTAGACAGGGAATGTTTAACCCTTTGTTTCCTGACATAAGAAAAAAATTACTTTTTAACATTTTCTTTGCAGAATGTATGCTACTGTAGCCTTAAATGACGGTAGGATTTTTTGTAAAATTTTATTTTATTTTTCACAACTTTTTTTCTCTTCTGGTAGTCAGAAGTACCGTCAGACGTCATGGACCGAATCACAACATGCGCAGAAAATTGCTCCAATTTTTATAACTTGTACTTTATTCTACATAAATATTAAATACTTTTACATTAGAAAATTAATTAACAGAAATATATTTCTGAATTTTTTTTTAATTTCGCATAAATTTATTCTAGAGCAACTTCACAATACATAGTAACTTAGCTATACATTTTTGACAGTATATACATATCACATATTTAGTGATACCTCATAAAATTGTAGGAAACAGTTCTTTTTCTAATTGCAGCACAAATACACTTTACATGTACTACATTGTAAATGTGGTCTCGACTGAATTTTATTTTTCTTTTACAACTGAACACTAAAAAATGGTTTCCTCGGTTGCCAAGACGCACATCCTTCGATTTGGCACTTACTGTTCATTCATTAGCCCTAGTGCCACAGCATGCCTGAATTGCAACAGTGGCAGTGTCCCATGTAGATCACTGAAAATGACGTAAGCATTGACAAAAGCAATTTCTATTGCTCCCCAGAAGAGACGCTGCCACCATTTCTTTGATCGCTTGTAAAGACCATAAGTTGAAAGTAATCTGCCTGCATGATCCACACCACCCATGTTTTTATTGTAATCACATACAATAACTGGACATGGTACGGTCATACTAGTTCCATCTTTCTGTTTTGTTGTCACTGCGCTCTGTTCAGTGCCAGGGAAGTATGACGCAAAATACACTACTTTATTTCCCTTCCATTTAAATACTGTTAGGTCTAAAGATGACTCTCTGTGATTTGATTTAGACCTTTTTCTTTAGGTAAATTTCCTGGAAAACCTTTCCTGTTTCTTCTAATTGTTCCACAGGCAAATGTATTTACCGATTTCTGTGTGAGAAAAAGTGGACAGAACAACTGGTGAGAGGTAACGCGTTGTTGCTACAATAAAGTGTTCGCACAACCTGTCGGTACTAATAGGTCCGCCTTATATTTTCCGCTTCATCTCATTCACTTGTAACGTAATGCTTCAAACTATTATAAAAAGAAAGAAGGTAAGTACATACAATGGAAAACTCAACGGAAGTTTCAATATATTGCGCAGAAATTCAGGCAACACCATGGAAACAAGCACATACAATCTTCTGTTTTCACAGGAGCGCGAAAAACAATTTCAAGCTCTGACCGCCAGAGAGGTCTATGTATTGCACAATAACATCTATGAAACAGTAGAGCAGAGTTACTGTTACGAACCGACAGGCTCTCAGACAACGAAACTACATCACGAGAAAATAATGAGTGTCAAAACTTACTGGTACTTTTGAGTATCGTCAGGCAACAAAGGGTTAACGTATACGGAGAAGGGCAGGACAAATGGGTACAGTCTACTTTGACCTGTGCGAGAGCGTCTCGGAGGCCCTGAAGCACCTGAACTGCCAGACTGCTCGACGAAAGGCGTCAATGTCCGGCGGCAGCCAACTTACAATTTCAAGGATGAATGCCAAGTCAGTTGTCCAGGAATTTACCACAGCACGCACAATCCCCCCCGTAGTGTCCACAAAGACGACACCAAATACATGGTGCACTGAGGCATTGCATTATATTAATACTTGTTCAGTAGATTATGAATACGACATTTCGTAATAATGTGGAACTCAAAATCATCCTTCCTTAGTGTTGTAGCTATGCACTTTGCTATTATTTTTGAATTGGGATAGTTTATTTATAACAAATTGCATAAGTGAATATATGTATTGCGAAGGTACTGTGAATATCTCGAATTCCTTAAGTAAAAGATCTTGGGTGGGCTCCAGGTGTTATTCTGATTACACGCTTTTGTCCAATGAGTACTTTTTCTCTTAAAGATTAATTACCCCAAAATACGTCGCCATATGAAATCAGTGAATGAAAATAGGCATAGTAGGCTAATTTACTGATATGCTTATACCAAAATTTCCACTAACCCTAATGACATAAATAGCTGAACCCAGACATTTCAGGAGATCATCAGAGCGTTTCTTCCACTTATTTCTCATCGATGACCTCACCCAGAAATTTTGACTATTCCGCCTTAGCATCAGACTTCTTTTCGAAGCATATATCTAAAATGGTGCTATACCATATACTGTACAGAACTGTATATACTGTGTTTTCTCAAAATTTAATGGGAGCCCATTTGCATAGAACCACTTCATAATTTTCTGAAAGACATTATTTACAATTTCCTCTGCTAATTCTTGTTTGTTGGGAGTGATTACTATAACTGTATCATCAGCAAAAAGAACTAGCTTTGCACTTTAATGAAATAAAGTGATAAATCATTTATATAGATTAAGAAAAATAAGGGACCCAAAATTGAAACCTGTGGGACACCGTTCTTGATACCTCTCCACTTAGAGGATTGTTGATCTTTGAGACCTGTCTGTACTGTTAATTTCAACGTTTTGGATTTTTCCAGTTCAATATGAATTAAATCATTTGTCATTGTCACACTCATACCACAATACTTAAGCTCTTCTAAAAGAATTTCATGATTCACACAGTCAAAAGCCTTTCAGAGATCACAAAAAATCCCAATGGGTTATGCTCGGTTATACAGAGCATTTAGTATTTCATCAGTGAATGTATATATCACATATTCTGTTAAAGAAGCGTTTTGAAAACGAAATTGACATTTTGTTAGTACTATATTTTCAAATTTGTGAGGTTGGTCTTGAATACATTAGTTTTTCAAGCTGTCAGTAGTGAGATTGGGTAGTAGTTGTTAGCACCAGACCTATTCCATTTTTTATGCAATGGTTTAACAATGACATATTTCAGGCAATCCAGAAAAAATGCCTGGTGTCAGTGAGCTACTGTGTGTCTGAGAATCCATGTATCTGATTGGATCAAGCTTTTAGTACTCTGTTGGGACTTCCATCAATTCTGTGCAAGCTTTTATTTTCAGTGAATTTAATTACTTTTCTAATTTCAGGAGGAGAGGGGGAGTCAATTTCAGTTTCATCAAATTGTAGAGGTATTGCCTCCTCCATAAAGAGCCTTGCATTTTCTAATCAATAGATGGATCATGATTGTTAAGAACATTTTCAGCTTCTTAATTGTTGTTAACAAACTATTCACGGGGGGTCGTAGGGCAACTTACAACCACAGTACTTTTGTACAAAGAAATGACGCGTGTATAAACAAAATTTGGTTTAACTTTCTCCAGGCGTCCCGGAGTTTGCTCTTATGTCATTATTTGTCATCCTCTTCATCTGCCGTGGGGGTCAATGGAAGTCTCGGTGTCACAGTAATTTCTTTCGATGTGGCAAGTGTGGGTAGGTTGGTAAATATTATTTTTGGTGTGTCAGAGATATGCTGATGTGTCACTGTCTTTGCACCTCACATCCCTACATACATACACACACACATACACACACACACACATCTGTGGTGGAACATCATCACGTCTACAATCAATAGCGCCACCGACCCGATAAGCAACGAATTCGATACTAATATGGGTTCTTATCGAATATTTTTGATCATATCACGGCTTCCCATCCCAACCCCTGTAGATGGAGATGTTTTACCCTCACAGTATTTTTATACAGGTAATTACACAATAATACAAAATAATGGGTTAGATATATACAAAAATTGTTTGAAATAGTAACGCTTCTGCGGCACCCCTTTTTCACGCCCACCCGGAGTCCTAAGGGAGGCAGATGATTCTTATCCCTAGAATATAGCTATCCAGATGGTAAATAATACATGTATGTGTACCACATTTAGTTGAAATCATCCTGTGGTTAGGAGGAGATACGGAACTTATGTACATAAATAATATGATTTATATGTGCCAGCTGCCTCTACCGTTTGCACATATCCACACTGACAGTAAATCCGTGAAGCAGCCATCTCTGTCTTTGAACACCCAAATCTACAAACCAACCAGACGAATTTTCGTGAAGTTTCCGCTGGTAACTTGAGGTTTGTTCGCAGCACCGTGCAGGATTTGGTTCATCAAATTCGGATCACCGAAAATGAAAGTGTCGTGGTTTAAAGCTTTACTAAAAGATTTTCCTTTTTCTGTCTGTCTGAATATGCTTATCTCCAAAACTATTTGACGGATTTTTATGGGATTTTCATTACTAACTTCGTCCTAGCTAGAGCCACCTTACAGGCTACATTTAATCAAAATCGGATCATGGAAGAATATAAATTGATTTTCGTATTAGGAAAACGTTTTACGTCTGTACGCATGTATGTATCTGTATATGTATGTTTCAGATCTCCGAAACCACTGACCAATATCAACCACAGTTGGTTCACATACCACTTACTGTCTGAAAAGAATCGCTGTGGAGGTAAGAACCACCTATATATCAAAGAGGTAAAGGTGGGGTAAAGAAGAAGTGTAGGCCAAGATACATGAATACCCAGACTTTATTCACCAAGTATTTGAGAGAGAGAGCACTTAATGACTTGCAAGGAACTTTATACATTAAAACATTCACGAAAATTTTTATCGCCAAAAAACGATAAAGGGGAAAAAGTTAATCGCTTACTATTTTTTCACTGTACATGCAGTAAAACTATCACATTAGGCTTGGCGTTTTCAACTTATTACTTCTTTAGAACTAATTGTATTCACGACACGTTTTGCAAATATTGTTCACATATAGCACTGAATATACAGGAAAATTCAAATCATTGAACTGCACAAGTTTAGGAGACTTAACGTCACATACATTGAGATGCATGAAAAACTTCCGGATCGGACATGTCATTTGAATTTATTATTTCTATAAATGGTTCAAATGGCTCTAAGCACTATGAGACTTAACATCTGAGGTCATCAGTCCCTTACATTTAGAACTACTTAAACCTAACTAACCTAAGGACATCAAACACATCCATGCCCGAGCCGACGAATACATCCATGCATCAATGCAAGAGGACGTGCTACTGGGTATTAGAGGTACGGGTGTGTGCAGCAATCTGAACCACCGCCTCTGAAGGTCTCGCTGTATCGTGGTACAAAATGCAATGTGTGGTTTTCATGAACAATAAAAAAGGAAGAAATGTTGTTTATGTTGATCTCTATCCCCCTTTAAGTTCCGGAACTCTCGGAACCGAGGTGATGCAAAACTTATTTTATGTGCGTAGATTTTTTGTAAGGTACTAGCGTGAGTAGCCAGCGTTGCCTGGGTACGAATTTTTTCCAGTCTTCTATTAATCCATCTCCTGTCTCTGTCTCTTTCTCTCTATCTCTGTTCACATCCACGACCCGTCCCTCTGCTAACACCGTCCACCCCTACTGTCTGTCCAGCTCCTCTCCCCTCTCTGCCCATCTCCGACTCTTCCCTTTCTCAGTTCATTTCCTCCTCCTCCTCTGTCCATCTTATCCTTACCCATCTCCCTGTCTATTTCCTCCTCCAACTGTCTCTGTCTCCCAACCCTTCGTTTCTCTGTCCGTTTGCTTCTCTCCCCTCCCTCTGTTCATTTCCTCCACTCCTATTCTACCCATCTTCTTCTTCTCCTCCTACTCCTACCTGTGCCTATCTCGTCCTTCTCCCTCGTGGTCCGTCCATCTCCTCGTCCGCCTTTCTTTCCCCCCATTATCACTCACACTCCAATTGGAGGCTGTTGGTTCTTACAGCTACAGTATTGTTTTTCTGACTGTAACTAACACGTGTTTTGATCGAAATCGAAATCGTTGCACAGCTTTCGAAAGATCTTTCAATCCGTGGGTTTTCTCACATACGAACAAGTCAAATATATTTCATACATATTTAATATATTGCACGCGTATCTGTAAACATATTTTACCTACATGTCTAGTGAATTTTGTCCTGTAGTTTCATTTTCACGCAGCTCAACGTTTAGGACCTCGAATCTCCTGAACTATGTGCTGTATAATGATACAAGTTTTGCAAGTACATTCAGTTTTCTATGGGGCTACTGTCCGCGAAATATGTTGTGAAGTAATAAATTAAAACTCCATGTGGGATACGTCAATTTCTCATGAATCTCAGTGTTTAAGACGTCATATCTCCTGAATAATGTGTCATACAATGATATATAATTCTGGTTACATTCAGCAGCATATGTTGTTACTATCTGAGAAATGAGTGGCAAATACAGTTAATAGCAATGAAATAATAAATTAAAATGTCGTGCTTCATGTGACAGTTTTACTAGACGAACAGCCAAAAAGTAGTAGGTGATAAACGTTTTTCCTTTCGTCTATTTGCGGAAGTCGTCAGCGAGAAAAAAATTTGTAATGGCATGGCATTGTTTGTAAAGTTTGTGTCAAGTCTCTAAGTACGCGAACACTCGATGACTGAAGTATCGGTATTCTAGTGAGCTGCACTGCTTCTCACCTCCACCCCTTGGATGGGTGGGAGGTCTTACCCGAGATTAATTCTTTCCAGATAGTAAATGATATGTGAACCAAGCTTGGTTGAAATCGGTACAGTGGTTTAGAAGTAGATTTGATACATACATAGGCCCTAAGTACATCCATTTTTATAATTTGTATGGATAGAGATAAGAAAGAGATATGCAGGGTGGTCAGAAACATTGTGAAAAGATTGTGAAGGTACTGAAGGGGAGTTTTCGCTGAGAAATAATTGTTAAGATAAAAATTCCGTATGTTGCGCCGTTTCCCAATCATTTAGCGTTGAAGTTAGCCAATCAGGTCGAAGCGCAAGCACATTCAGGCACCTGCACGCGCTAAAAGACCGTAATACACAGACATCTGTGGGACTACGAGTTACCACATCCTGAACTGCTCATTACCAGTTAAAATGTGCCTTTCCCGGAAATGATAAATTTAAGTGACGTGACCAAAGCCACATTTTTCGGTTTGAGGAAACCAAACGAAAAACACCTTTGACGACAATGTCTCTGGCAGACTGCCTATATTTGAGCGCACGACGTTCTGATTTGTTAACTTCAGCGCTAAATAATTCTGAAACGGTAGAAAGTATTAGAATTTTCTCCTAAACAGCTGTTCCTGAGCACAATCTCCCCTACAACATACTTGCAGGCTTTCCAGACTGTTTATGACCACGCTGTAAATACAGATTTTATGTAATTGACATGTTCCAGACTTGACGATGGCTTCCCAGACTGTTTATGACCACGCTGTAAATACAGATTTTATGTAATTGACATGTTCCAGACTTGACGTTCGTTTTTAACTGTCACTTGTATAAAAATGAAAGAGGAAATTATATTAGAACGTAATTTCATACGGCAGAAACCTTAAAAGCGAGAAGGTAGGGTCATGTAGACTCCTGCGGCGGTAGAATTAAAATAGTAGATCATAATATACTCATTAGATCGGTCTGCAAAAATTTCTGGGTGCATATCTTGTTCTGGAGTGCGAGGATAACAACTACATACAAAACTGTCGAGGCGTCAGACACTGTTAACTCCAAGGCAACATGCAGATACACAGAATGCTCGACCCCTACTTACGTTATTACTGGAGTTGTACACGTCCATGCATACATACAGAAACCAATAAAAGTATAATCGAAACATCACATTACACAGTCACTAATTACTCTGTAGTGTAAACTTTGGTAATGAAACATGTTCTATAAATGAAATTAAGTGTGAAATAGTGATGTAAAGATATTGCTGTTTAGTAAGTGCGGTCATCATAAATAATTCTGTATCAGTATTGCTGGGAAATATTCAGACCCGATTCTTTTGTTTAGTATGTGATTCTAAAATCAATCTTCTGTAATATGTCATTCTGATCGAGTTCGTCAGTTAGTGATGGCTTTTCATCTTTGTGACTGTTAACTTGTCTGATCCTAGATACTTTAGTCACTAAGTCGAAACCTTTGAGGCCATCAAAATCCATCACGCCCGTTTACTATGTTGTTCGCGAAGATTGTAAGTAGCTTACTGTGAGTCTATGCCGTTAGCGACCTCTGGGTTTGTAGAGGAATGCAGCTATGCTGATTGTCCACGGTGGCTTACCTGAAAAGAGAGGAAACAAAAATTAGATATTGATTAACACAATTCAAATACACAAATAAATTAAATAGTCACATTAATAGACATTTACATTGCGCGTTTCGAACTATTATATCTCCACCATCGGGTGGATTTATTTAAATTATAACAACACTGTTTATGCAGAAGATATTTCACGAAAACTGTGGGACTTTTTTTGAATGATCACAAGCTATTTTTCATACAAGTTTTTCATTACGTACACTTCCTATATATTGAATCGAGCAAACGTTGATAAACCGCATTAGCACACCGTTTCCTGGATTCGAGAAGGCGCCGGTCCCGGATCGAATACTCCCGGCGGACAAATGACGAGGGTCGGTGTACCGGTCAGCCAGGATGTGGTTTTTAGGTGGTTTCCCACATCTGGATAGGTGAATGCAATGCTGATACCCATATCCTGCCTCAGTTTCACGATTCATATGCATTAAGAAAACGTCCTCACACTTTCACGTGGTATAACACAAGACACAGACAGATGGCGTATAGAAATTGCATGTAGTGGAGGGGAAGAGGGGGCCACAGGATGGGTGTGTGGCCAGCGCTACACTAACACTGCCAAATGTAGTAACTGATAGGCTGTCCCCCCTCCCCTTGACGATAAAGGATGAAGGGCAACCAAAGGAAGAAGAAGAACCAAGCTATCATTAACAATTTCAGATCTGATCTTAAAACTAGCCTTAGTCTGAGGAGATAGTTACTTGAAGCCACTTATTAGCGGGGTAAATGGGCGGGAAGTTACTAACTGAAAACGTAACGCAGAATGGGACTCACAGGCACCTTGCGTCTGATGATAGTTCTTACACCCAGGAGCGACTCACTTCTGCCGGTATTTCTCCACTGCTTTCCAAACTTCAACAATGCCCTCCTGTGAACCACTATAGATGAGAGCTCGTCGAAGAGGAGATGTCGCAGAGAAAGGGCTGTGCGGCAGTTTAGGACGTGTTTCCCGGCCATGTGGGCCGGAGTGTCCGAGCGGTTCTAGGCGCTTGTCTGGAACCGCGCCACCGCTATGGTCGCAGGTTCGAATCCTGCCTCGGGCATGGATGTATGTGATGTCCTTAGGTTATGTAGGTTTAAGTAGTTCTAAGTTCCAGGGGACTGATGACGTCAGATATTAAGTCCAATAGTTCTCAGAGCCATTTGAACCATTTTCTCGGCCTTGTTGTTAACCTGTCAATAAGTTTCAGCCCCATCTCACTCTCCGTTGCAGACGGAAATTTTTATTTATTTACGTGGCCTTCCTAGTAGCAACTCTGTTTATCCAGCAATAATACACAGTTACAATGTACATTAAATTGAATAAAAGGGTAGAGAAATGCATATTTACATGTAGAGAAAGCTCAAACTGTCACAGTTGCGTCCACTATATCTTTGCAACAATTAACTTAAAAGGTAGTTAAAATTGTGTTGACTCAAAGTTCTCACCATTCCTGAGATATCTTCAAAAGCAAGAAGAAAAACAGAATATGTACACCATCAAAACCTATAGATTTTTCCCAGTGTTCTTAAGGAACTTAAAATCACTTTATAAAGACGAATGTCTTTGGTGAATAAAAGAGAAAAGTAGACGGAAACTGTCATTATGGAATACAACTGTGGTGTTCCCGAAAAGTGTTGTATGTTAACAAAAGCAACCTTATCATAAATAAGGAGGTTCGAATTCTTTTTAATAGCTCACTAGTATTTGATAAATTGTTCTGAATCTTCATTATTCCCACGTCCTGGAATGCTCGCAAAATCTTCAGTTGCAGATTTATATTTATACAGAGAATTCTGTGCCTGTGAACACGAAAATAATTAATTCACTAATATCGGAAAGATAGTGGAATCATACTACAGTTTAGCATCACAAAAAACGTAACAAAGAATTTAGAGTATTGGGCCTCATTCATACAAAAGAAGTTTAGCCTGAATCTATAACATGCTGTCAGTACATGCATGACTTTCTCACGGAAAAGTAATTCATGTTTGATAGATTCAAACTGCACAAACCCCTGTATCGAGACGACTACATGAAAGCTTAATGGATTCGCAATTAATCTGTTCACTGTTACTATCCTAGAGAGCTAATACTGAAGATTACTATTCCTAAAATATTACGCTTTAAATGTAACATGACGTCTGCATGCACGACACAATAACTGCACACGAAAAATTCTACAGAGTTTCTGAATGTATGTAATTTTATTTCCTTATGACTACTTGTATGTACCATGCTTTAGATAGGCCTACCTTGAAAAAAAAAACCAACTTTATAACATTTGTTAATCATTAAACTGGAAATTAGTGACAAACAGATTTCTTAGGTGCGCTATTCGTAGGACTGAAAATTGAGTGCATTGCAAAGGTCTCGCTGTCACAACGTATGTTTTCGCCACAGATACAGCGATTGCAGTTGTTGTGGTCCTTAGTTCGAAGACTGGTTTGATGCAGCTTTCCAAGCTAGTCTGCGCTATGCAAGCTTCTTCATCTCTGTCTGAGTGATGCAACACATTCATATCCGTATGGACCTGCTTACTGAATTCATGTCCAGTTATTACATTCTAGAACTTCCTCTCTCAGCCCACATTCCTCCATTACCAAACTGACTATTCTTTGTTGCCCTGGGATATGTCCCGTCTATCAATCTCTTCTTTTAGTCACGTTGTGCCATACATTTATTTTTCCCCCTACATCGATTCAGTACCTCATCAGCTACTCGAACTACCTATCTGAGCTTAAGAACTCTTCTCTAGCACCACATTTGAAGAGCTAATCCCTTCTTCTCTGAACGGTTTACTGTTTTCGTTTCGCTTCTCTTCAGGACACACTCCAAATACCTCCACAATAGACTTTCAGGCAGTTAAACTTTATCAGATGAAAAAAGAAAAACCTTATCGTCTTCAGGTCTGCTTCTGATAATTTTCCCATTATTCTGTAAGCAATCCACGTCAGTATTTTCCACCAATGTCTTATTAAACTGTTGATTCGATAATATTTATATATGTCACATCAACCGTCGTTTTTCGAATAGAAATTATTACATTGTTCTTTAGTATGAGGATATTTTCCCTTTCTGTCAGATAATTTATGTACCATTTGTGTTATGCAAGGATTTCTAGTTGCCTCTTTGCCTAGTTGTTCCTCCGATGTCTTCGCAATACTTCGTTTGCTATTGTATATAATTTCTCTAATTCAATCAGAAATCGCCCAGCGCTGCCTTTGTAACTGTAACAATCTTCTGGTCTTTCAATTTATCAATTTAAAGCTACTTAATTTCCTTCATTCCTGCTGTTTCTTCAGTTTTAATCGACAATTCATAATCAATAAAATGAGTTGACAACCCACGTCGAACACTGGAAGTGGTTTTGCAGTTTAATATCTGGTTTCGAAATCCGTCTTAGCATTATATGAGCTATCGGAGTACCTGTGACTGTCCGGTGTCTGCAGGTCTCTTCAATTCATACAGCAGCTGTTCAAGTTCCTTAAACGCAGTATTGGCGGTGATTAAGTATTGCAGAATTCTTCCAGGCAGTTCCACTTTCATTCACTTCCCCCAGTACATATTGACTTACCACTTTTGTCTCTTCCTTTCCTTACTATGAAAATCCAGTACCCTATCCCCCCATTGGAATTAAATTTTCGTCTCCCTTAACGATCTGCATAATTGGTTTTATATCATCAGACATTATTCCAATATTTTCATCATCTGTGGAGCTAGTAGGCATATCAGCTTGTATTACTGCGACTGTTGTTGGCTTTGGATTTTTCTTAGCTATGATGAGTTCACTAAGCTGTTCATAGTAGATCACCCACATCCCTATTTTCTTACACATTATTAAATCCATTCTTTCATTACTGCTATTTGATTTTGTGTCGATGACCCTGTACTTACTTGACTTAAACTGCTGTTCTTCACCATATTTACCAATTCTGCATTCCACGTATCCACTCCTATTTTTAAATTCTCCAAGCCACCTACGTAACTAAGAGATCTAGTATTTCACCCTCACGCCTGTCAAATAGCAGATTTGTTTTTCCCAGTGACAGCGTTCACCCCTGTAGCCTCCGCTTGGGGAGTCGAATGGGAGGACTATTTTCCAACGCATTGTTTAATGAAGAGCCATCATAATTCAGTCATACAGTAACGCCACACACCCAATGAAAAGATAAAGGCTGTAATTTCACTTCGCTCTCGGTTATTCGTGCAGCAGTGTCATGATGTCTAACGATACAAGGCCAGAGCAGTGACTTATCCATATGGTTGCTTCAGCAATTATCGAGAAGGCTGCTGTCGTCTTGAGGAACAATATTATGGTTTTTCCTTTCTACATGCAGCCCTCCTGTGTGGGTGCAAGTATTTGTATTGTGGAGGCGTGCACGCCAACTTACTGAGGCAGGGTTCACGTTTGGTAGGGGCCTCACTGACACAACATTTTTCCCTCAGACATTACAACTGATAAAACGAAACCAATAATATGATCATTGTGTTGATAATTATATCAGGGTCGCTTTCCCTTGTCATTAGTTATTACAGAATATTCGTAGGTGTTATGTTACCCGGATGTTTTCTCTGCATGTCGTTAGCAGCTAGTTATCAATCCGCTGACGTGGTATTTGTGGGACGCCGACAAGTTAACCCTACACAGTCAACAGCGGCATCTGCTGTGTGCGGTGCAGCGCCTGGGTCTGACTTGGCAGCCATCTGAATGGCTTGCATCTCGTCTTGCAGAACCGTGTTTCTCACTAGTAGTCTGATACAGGTAGCTCCACACATTTGATGACCTTCATTTCGTCAGTCAAATTACTTTTTAGCAAGTTACGTTGCTGTTGTATAGCCCTACATTTTTCCACCCCCTACATAAATTCTTGTGTAATTGTAAGTAACGTTCAGTGTGCCGATATTCGTCATCAGTTTTGCAGGAAAAAAAGAAAAGAAACACGCGCTGGACCGCATCAGATGGGTTCAGTCACATAATAGCGTTTTAGGCGTTCGTGGGATGGAAACTAACAGGTGAAATAGTACTTTCTTTATTTCATTTCCCGGCCAACCACCTTCCCCCTGTCGCACAGTCATTACACGACACTTCGTTTGTATTTTATAAGTCCACGAACTGTTTCGCAATATATAATTTTACTGTCATTCTTGTACAACGGTATTTGAAAACAAAACTATATCTTTTGAGAGGGATTATGCTCTAAGGAAAGCCTTCAGAGTAGATATTGTAAAGAAAGCAATTTCTGCATATTCTAGATTCTTCAGCCATTAACTAATAACCCCGTCTTATCGGGGTGGAGGACATGGATGAATCTAGAGAAGCGTAAATCCAGCTGAAGCAAATACACACAGTTTTCATTCTGTCTCATTATTCATTATGAAACCAACGTTTCACAGTGCAGTGTGTGTGTGTGTGTGTGTGTGTGTGTGTGTGTGTGTGTGTGTGTGTGTGTGCGTGCGTGTGTGAGGTATGTAACATCGCTGTCTGGCTTGTATAAAGGTATTACGGGAGAGACTGTTGTACCTTGGGACACTTCTTAGACTTCTGGCTGTACTAGGAATCAAATATATTACTTTATTCCAATTTTAAATGATGCCGTTAACTTTTTATGTGTTGTCGTCTTTTTCCGAAACTATAAAAATTATTCCACATTATTAAAGATTTTCAAAATGTGAAAATATTGTTCCATGGAACAACATGGCCGTGTATCTAGGAACTCAACTGACATTTAAAACAGTTCGAAAAAAACATCTTGTCAGTACTATATCTCATAGTATATGTGTAAGTCGCCTGTTTAGGTTTTTATATTGGTCTGTATAAAAATCACTGGCTGTGCTATGTGCAGTCTGTGACTGATTAGCATTGTTGTCTGCCATTGTAGTGTTGGGCAGCTGGATGTGAACAGCGCATAGCGTTGCGCAATTGGAGGTGAGCCGCCAGCAGTGGTGGATGTGGGGAAGTGAGATGGCGGATTTTTGAGAGCGGATGATCTGGACGTGTGTCCATCAGAAACAGTACATTTGTAAGAATGGATGTCATGAACTGCTATATATATTATGACTTTTGAACACTATTAAGGTAAATACATTGTTTGTTCTCAATCGAAATCTTTTATTTGCTAACTATGCCTCTCAGTAGTTAGTGCCTTCAGTAGTTTGAATCTTTGAATCTTTTATTTAGCTGGCAGTAGTGGCGCTCGCTGTATTGCAGTAGTTCGAGTAACGAAGATTTTTGTGAGGTAAGTGATTTGTGAAACGTATAGGTTAATGTTAGTAAGGGCCATTCTCTTGTAGGTGTGTGTTTGAGGTTTACGGGCGCTAAACAGCGTGGTCATCAGCGCCCACATTCTCTTGTAGGGATTATTGATAGTCAGATTGCGTTGCGCTAAAAATGTTGTGTATCAGTTTAGTGTTGATCAGAATAGGTAAAGAGCGAAATGTCTGAGTACGTTCAGTTTTGCTCAGCTGTTTGAAAATCAAATAATGCAAGAGATTTGTCACCACAGTAATTAAACATTATTTCTAAGGGGACATTTCATATATATTACATTTTTACTCTACTGAACACCAATAATCAGTAAACAAAATCAAATTAAGATGAAGTATTATCAAAAACCAGTCACAATTACATTTTGAAACAGAAGCTATTGGAAACCTACAGAAATTTCCATTTTCGAGACAGGCGAAATTGTTAAGACGTTTAAGTTACTCTGTTCACATGTTCCACGATAAAAGACCATCTGTTTCTAGAAAAGAGATGGCGCACGACCGCCGAAGCATGACTTAATTGTCGACATGTTATACAAAGTGTGGTACCACGCTTGTTGGGGGTTGCAGTTATCGATCGCGGTCTGTATCAGTATCGATGGACCCGTTAGTCGCGACCAGCGCAGCTCCGCGGTTTGTATCAAGTTTCTAGCGAGCTCTCGTCCACCCTGGCTCGGGACGTCCAGTAGTAAAGTAGCACAGCATTCAGATGATAGGAAGCAACCCCTAACAAGGCGATTAGTAACGTATGGCCCAAGTGAGGCCTCAGTACCTATCTGTTTATAATTATATGTATGCATCCAAGAAGAATCCTATACAACCAGGTAAGTACAATATGTAGTATTTTTTACCAACGACTTCCAATTATTTTAGTCGTTGCAGATCCAGACCGTGCAGTCAGCACCTTACCGACGTTACTGACAATCCTGATGTGATTTATATGTTTCTATTTAGCACTGGCCACCAGTTCGTCGTCGTCATGGCAGAAACTGTTCTAAAAACACACAGCATGTTACGGACCATACAATTTTGTATCTCAAGAATTAATAACTGCCTTAATACACTCCACAGCATTTAACTTTTTAAAACATGAAATATTTACAAATGCTACACAAAACTCAAAGTCGTGTCTAACAACAATAAAAACTGTAGAAAATGTATTTTAAAATCAGTCAGTACACTATCTACAGAAAAACATTGCGAGATCCTAGGTACACTACCCTCTACGCATAACACTGCCCCTATATATTATTGCGCCACGGTAAGGATCTACAAACTGCCGAACAATTTTCCGCTCTGGAGCTTCCGGTAAAACACGGAATACACATTTAGATGTCTGGTTACCCAATTAGAACCACACAGTTTCTGTAATTTACGCAAGTTCGTTAATTATACGATTATAATTACCCTGTATATAGTCTGTAGCTAAATTACGCTCGCAACTGCCGCCTCGCAGACGCCGCCGTAATTGGCGGAGACAGCCCAACACTACGCCAGACTGGGTGATAGCAGCCGCTCGGGACGGCTTCTCGAAAAGCGAGATTGGGGGGGGGGGGGGGGGCTTTGCCGCCAGAGACGAGTCCCGCCAGGGTCCTGGGCCAGCGACCCCTCCGCTGTGCGCGTTCACGGAACATCGCACTTACTTGGAATGGCATTAGTCATATTTCATGAATACCACTCAGTAGGGTTCTGGGATGAGGAAAGGAGTCAAATCAATATGGTTTATCCAAGCGGAGTACAATGATATGATTTAACGCTACGAAATATTATTAAATTACTCTGAAATAGCCGCCAAGCACAAATTTCTTTACTCAGCTTGAAACTTTAAGCGCATCTGCATTTTGAAAATAATATCCTGAAAAGTTATCTTCCCCAAAAAAAAAAATTTGAAAAATTTTGAAATGTGTGTGAAATCTTATGGAACTTAACTGCTAAGGTCATCAGTCCCTAAGCTTACACACTATTTAACCTAAATTATCCTAAGGATAAACACACACACCCATGCCCGAGGGAGGACTCGAACCTCCGCCGGGACCAGCCGCACAGTCCAACCTGACTGCAGCGCCTGAGACCACTCGGCTAACCATCACTTCCCCTTTCCTTTGAATGTCCATCTGTTCCTCCCCCCCCCTTTCTTTGTCAATTTTCTCCTTCCCTTCCCCCTGTACATATCTTCCCTCTCGCTGTCTATCCTTTTCCTCCTCCCCCTTCTCTCTCCACGTCGTCACGCTCACTACAATGGGCAGCTGGTGGTTCTTAACCCTACAGTATTTCATTCCACACTGTAGCTAATATGTGGATCAAATTTGGGTGAATAGTCGCACGGGTATAGGATCAGATCTTTACTTGTCGCTTTGTCCGCGTACGCATATATGGAATATATTTCACATACATTTAACATATTTCCCTCCGATCTGTACACAGATTTCACCTGCGTCTCTAGCGAATTTCTCTCTGCAGTTTCCTTTTTCACACAGCTTAAATGTTTCTGCTGTCATGTCCTGACCAGTGTGCCGGCCGGTGTGGCCGAGCGGTTCTAGGGGCTACAGTCTGGAACCGCACGACCGCTACGGTCGCAGGTTCTAATCCTGCCTCGGGCATGGAATTGTGTGATGTCCTTAGGTTAGTTAGGTTTAAGTACTTCTAAGTTCCAGGGGACTGATGACCTCAGAAGATAAGTCCCATAGTGCTCAGAGCCATTTTTGAACCTGACCAGTGTCCTGCACAATGATCCAATTATGCAGCCAATTCCAGTAAAATTCACACATCAGAAAAAGTTTTGCATCACCTCGGTTCCGCGCGGCTATCTTCCCCAAATTATGATTGTGATAGCTCTTGATGGTTCAAATGGTCAAATGGCTCTGAGCACTATCTGACTTAACTGCTGAGGTCATCAGTCCCCTAGAACTTAGAAGTACTTAAACCTAAATAACCTAAGAACATCAGACACATCCATGCCCCAGGCAGGATTCGAACCTGCGACCGTAGCGGTCTCGCGGTTCCAGACTGTAGCGCCTATAACCGCTCGGCTACCCCCGCCGGCGATAGCTCTTGAGCGTATGTACATTTGCAGCATTAACTAGTTTCTTCATTTTAAATCTTATAGTAGTAATGAAGTGTACTAAAAACTTAGCTAAAATAAAGTGCTTCATTAATGCTACGGTGTGGGTTTCCCAGTTAATGATGTGATCGATGTGTATACCTGAAAACGTTATCGTTTCTACTTTTGGAATTTCATTGTTTGAGAAAACTTTTGTTGTATCCCGAGCAGTTCGATGGCAAGCAGTTAACTGCATGTTCTGTGTCTTGTCAAAATTTAATGATAATCCATTTATAGAAATTGTTCGTGGACGGAACGTCGGACATCACTGTGAAATCCCCACAATATTTCACGGGCGCAAGTGACATGCATTTTCAGGTGTGACGAACGCACTGCTGATGAGGAGAACACAGCATGTGCTGTCACCTCATTTCCCAGAATCTTAGCTTAGTGGAAGAGGAGTCAAAATGAACGAACACGTTGCCCGGCTTATCCGTAGATACTCAAACGTTTCTGAAAAGAACGACGGTCAAAGGTTTTGAGGTATTTTCGAGGTACTTTATGTACGTGCAACATCTTCCTACGAAATGGTGACAGTCGTTAGGGGCGCGTCTTACAAATTTTGCGCCCCGTGTTCGAAACCCAACTACTGTTTTATTTTATTATTATTGTTTTCATTTACCTACCCATGTCCCGGTAGAAGGGTGTTCAGCCACACACCGTCAGATGGCTTGCGGAGTATGGATGTAGATGTAGCTGTTATAAAACTAGTAGTCAGAAGAGAGTTATATTAATTCTAAAATCACAAATGGATTTCGCAATACGTGTCAAATACATATTGTATATTATACACTGTGTTCGGAAATTCCCGCTGCAAACTTTCAGGACTTTTAGAACCGAGGACTTGTATTTTTAACAGAAACACATGTCCTAAAACGTATCGTTCAATGCGCCCACTTCTTTTCAGGGGAAGAGAAAAATCCGTAGTTGCTTGTCCCGGAACCCAATAGAGTAAGACAACGTATACTGCGTCAGATTTGACCTTCTGTTTCTCATAAACGGTCGAGTATCTACGCACAAGCCGAGACAAAAGTTCGCTTATTTTGACCGCTCCACCACTGAGCGAAGATTATGGGAAATTGGGCTGTGGTAGTTGCCGTGTTCTCCTCGTGTGTTGTGACTGAAGTCGCACATGCCTGCGTCCGGCATCTTTACACATTGTTGCCAACCTGCATTTGATCTGACTGCACAAAAATAGAAGCTTTGTGGGCATATGTGATCCACCTCAACATCAACTCACTCTAAAGTGTCTTCTGGTGTCTAAAGACATGACGGTCCCCACCAGTTTAAGGTATGCGATATCACAAAACGTAGTATAGAACCCGGCAGGTGTGGCCGAACGGTTCTAGGCGCTTCAGTCTGGAACCGTGCGACGTATACGGTCGCAGGTTCGTATCCTGCCTCGAACATGGATGTGTGTGATGTCCTTACGTTAGTTAGGTTTAAGTAGTTCTAAGTTCTGGGGGACTGATGACCTCAGATGTTAAGTCCTATAGTTCAAAAATGTTCAAATGTGTGTGAAATCTTATAGGACTTAACCGCTAAGGTTATCAGTCCGTAAGCTTACACACTACTTAACCTCAACTATCGTAAGGAGCAACACACACACTCATGCCCGAGGGAGGACTCGAACCTCCGCCGGGACCGCACAGACCATGACTGCAACCCCTCAGACCACTCAGTTAATCCCGCGTGGCTAAGTCCCATAGTGCTCAGACCCATTTTGAAGTGTAGAAACATATACAGTAACAGAATTACTAGTCTAGTCAACGAAGTAACATACTTACGAAGAAGATAAAATATGTAAATTGTGTTATTGCCTTCCACAGCTTCACGTGTTTAATTTATTTCCTTTCGTGTCTTTATGCGACGCGTCGTTCGCTATCTTGTCGGACCTATGAAAAGTATTTCCGTTTTGTTATTCCTTGTTGTAGTTTTTACATCAAGGCCTCCTGTCAAATAGGGAACAATCGTGTGTACTTCTGTGGGAGCGTCCTCGTAAAATAATTAGTCGCCTTGTACTTGTGTGAGTGAAGCCATGCATCATTTACGGAGTTGTTAAAAGTCCAGAGTGAACGGTGCGTGTGCTTACTTAGACATCCAAACAGAACACGGCACAAGCAGTTCCGTAGTAAAACCAGCATAGGTAACATCAGAATGTCTCGGTATTAAGAAAGTACAGTAAGGCGAATTTGGAGAGAATACAGAGAAGCTTCCTGTCTTATACTACCAAAAAAAAAAAAGATTTGTCGAAGGCAATAGAAGGTCGCATTACACGAGTTTACACACGGAATCAAAAGATTGAAATGGAACAGTTTCCTTACATAGTGAAACAACTATCTGGTGTGTTATTCAGAAATTGGAAATTCGAAAGTTGGGCTCCAGAAGAAAAAAGTTCAATAAAAAAATTTACTGATAAAAAAATAGCAGATTAGCAGGAGAAGGAGACCAGTACTTGAGGGAAATAAAAGTGACTTGCATAGCTTTGGCTGGACTAATTGTTACAATGAGACTGGCGTGTCTGGAACTCCGACACCGGCCGGTTTTGGAAAAATGATTATAAATGGGAACGAAGATTGCTTAGTGCAAAATGCTAGTTTATATTTTGTTGGGTAAAAAGGAAGTCCAGATTGTCATTCTGAGAAGAATGCTACATAACACGAAGAGCGATTTAAAAGCGTTCTGGCCGGCCGCGGTGGCCGAGCGGCTCTCAGCTCTTCAGTCCGGAACCGCGTGACTGCTACGGTCGCAGGTTCGAATCCTGCCTCGGGCACAGATGTGTGTGATGTCCTTAGGTTAGTTAGGTTTAAGTAGTTCTAAGTTCTAGGGGACTGATGACCTCAGATATTAAGTCTCATAGTGCTCAGAGCCATTTGAACCATAAAAGCGTTCTCGAAGAATTAACAAACACATCTGCGGTCAGACTCCAAACCACACGACGATAAATACAATACCACGCAATCCAACAATGAATTGGAGGAAGAATTCCATTACTGAATAGATGGAAAGCAATATCGTAGATCTTCCATTAACGCCACGTCATGCGACAAATATTGTGAAGCAGACGACTGCACTTAAAGTTATAAGAATACCTATTGTGAAGCGTACCGCACTCATTGAACAAGGAAATTGGGCCTTATCAAGAAGAAGAGCACGAATGTTCCCAAAAGTGCTGTGAGTACACAAACTTGGAAACAGGTATGCACAAAGAGCTCACGGTCTTAACATGACAGTTAGAATCGCTGCTGATCCAAGCAGACTGCAATAGAATCGACACTTCATCCAGCAACGAAAGCTATTAAGGAATAAGTACTTCATTCATCATTTATTCGAGATAATCGATTTTTCTTTTACTGTTAAAATGTACAATGCATTTCACTGTCTATTTATTGAGAGCTGCTCGTATATCGAGTATTCACTTGGAATTTCCCATTCTATTCGCAACACCAACCGAAAGAGCCAATACTGTACTGACACTATTGGAATTCGAGTATGAAGTTTCCATTCTTTGCTCGTGAATAGGCGCTGTCAGACACTACATCACTGGCAGCGCGCTGTTTATGACAGGTGCGCTCCACCACAGCCAGGCGAAAATTGCTGCCACTAACGCCTTGCAAAATCTTAACTGTCAAACACCCTGAGTATTAATCAAAATATCCACAGGTGTACTGCCGGTCTATAGTGTCCAACGGGCACAGTATTTCAGCGATCAAACATGTCGCCATCATCAGGTGAACTGACGGACTGAGCTCCTATGAACGTGCCGGCACGGAGATCCGTACGCTATGGCTGCTCAGGGGGAACTGGGTTCGGTCGCGGCGGCGGCCGATTTAAATACCCTCCGCCCGCGGCGGGCTTCCTCCGCCGTCCGCGCCCCGCGCCACGGTAGCGCGGTGGAACAGATTGCGACGGCGTCTGAGATGACGTCGGTGTGATGGCTCTGTCCGCCGTGGTCGTCACAACTATGCGTTTGCTCGATTTACTCTTGATTAACCCAATCGCTGGTTCCCAAGCCTTGCTAAGATTATAGCCACAGTCACGGTTTATGAGGTCGTCATTGGTGCGAATTTCGATGGCCTCTCTAACAACGCTGTCCCAGTATCTCGACGTCTATACCAGAATCCTCGTGCGGTCATACTCCATACTCCATACTCCACCTGATGATGGCGACATGTTTGATCGCCGAAATATTGTGCCCATTGGACACTATAGACCGGCAGTACACCCGTGGATATTTTGTTTATCAAATACGCCGGGAGAAACTCAAGAATCACCCTGAGTATTCATTAATAATGGTATACAATATAGCCAATGAAAGTTCAAGCTTTACACTCGTGCTTTCTCTGCCGCAATGACCTCAACGGTACGCTCAGTTGCAGTGTCTTTAACGACTAATCAGAAAATAACAAAACCCTTAATACAAATAGAAAGGAGGGCCGGGGTGGCCGAGCGGTTCTACGCGCTACAGTCTGGAATCGCGCGACCGCTACGGTCGCAGGTTCGAATCCTGCCTCGGGCATGGATGTGTGTGATGTCCTTACGTTAATTAGGTTCAAGTAGTTCTAAGTTCTAGGGGACTGATGACTTTAGAATTTAAGTCCCATAGTGCTCAGAGCCATTTAAACAAATAGAAAAAGGTTGTATCTTTAACCCATGCAAAGGACATTTTTGTCTTTCTTGCTTCTGAAAGTCCTCAGTCTTAACACTGGCCAAAAAATGCTCTTAAACATTGCGTATGTGGCCTTCTTTTTGCAAACAAAATAAAGTACGATTACACCAAATAGACGAAGACATTTCCATGATTCTGGAAAGGTACAACACATCAAATGTAACCAGGATATGAACTGAAAGTCAGGGGTCAAGAATTACGAAACAGATAATAGAAGAAGGCACAAGATGACAGGACATGCGTTAACATGTCGAGAAATCACTATGGAAAGCCGTAAGGAACAGAAGCCGTAGGCCGCGAACAGAGATTTTCGAATATACCCATCAAATAATCGAACACGGTCGGTGCCAGTGTCATTCTGGTGTCTAGAGTTTGGCACAGAGGAGCAAGTCGTGGTGGCTGCTTCAAGCCAGCCAAATAACCGAGGAAAAAAGTCTATATTTAGGTCAGAAGGACAAACCACTCGGACGTGCCAACCAACCGAAAGTGCATCTACCGACTGTAAGTAAATCAGATACCAATGTATATATTTTAGGTGGACTTAAAAAGGTCTCGTCTTCCAGGGAAAACATAGCATTTGCCTTAAGCGATTAACATAAATAAATCAGGGAATATCTAAACCTGGATGTGGGAACGACGATTTGAACAGCTGCCGCCCGAATACGTGTCCAGTATGCTCAGCACTGCGTCATCTTACTCGGTCATCTCCAGACCAGATCCTGTCCCTCAAATGTGTTTCTGAAAGATCTAAAACTGGTTCATCTATGGTTGATGCAAACATTTTATTGACCTCTAAAAGTTTTCTAATAATTTCCTTTATTTTAATGAGGAGAAAGAAGGAAGTCAGTGATTGTAAACGCAGTCATTAAGGTAGTTAAAATCCAGAAGATTTACTAGTACATAAGCGCTCTTGTGAGGATTTCGAATTGTCAACATTTTCTCTATTTTCATTTACGTCTCTTCTCATGTGTCTTCCATCCACTTTATCCAAGTGATCTGGGTGGTACACCGTAGTCATTATTATCTTTTAATCCGTTGCAAGGTAATCAAAACGGAGGACACCTCTTGAACGTTATAACACACTAACTATAAAATTTCCAGTAAGTAAATTAAAAACTTCTTTTCTAGTTCGGTGTGGTACACGCAAAACTTAGCAGCACAAACAAATGGAATCTGAAATTCATTTGGAATGTTTTCATTATGACAGAAGCTACATCTTTCACGTTCAGGTTTAGTGAGGACCTAACAAATGTCATACATCTTGCACAAAGCTTACGCAAGGTTCATTTTTCACGTAAAGAGAACCTCACCTTACAGTTAGTATGCCTGTAACGTCGGCTGTCTCCTGTCATTCACATTCACTCTGTGCACTTCCTCGGCATTTCCATCCGGGGCTGCATGTCTGAAACGTCTTTCGCGCTGATTATCTTCAAACGAAGGACGACTACATTTATATTCTTCTACCATTTCGTAAGGAAATTACTCTTCATCAACTTCCATCAAGTTTGAACAAATTTTGGTTGTGCACCATGCATATATATATAAAGAGAAAAACAAAAAGATAGAGAGAGAGAGAGAGAGAGAGAGAGAGAGAGAGAGAGAGAGAGAGAGAGAGAGAGGGGGGGGGGGGGGGGGGGAGGGAGGGGGAGGGCAGCATCTAAGTTAGCGTCAGTTTGTGAGACGTTGAGTGCTGTAGCTCTTTGTTTCACCGTAATTTGTAGTCGTGTCCTTTAGATGTAACATAGTAAGTTCAAAGTAAAAACTAAAAACAAGGAGTGCCACTATCGATAAGTTATAAAAAGTAGACGATGTTTATGATTTGCCATCGGGGCACTACTGTCTATTTGATTTTCTAAAGCACGTAGCAATCCTACTAAGACCAAAGAATTTTCGTTAATCGAAACCCTGGTCACAACTAAAGATGAAATCATCTTAGGTGATTGTGTTTGTTATACGGTAACATATGCTGCTGACAGTCATTAACTTTATTTATTTCTGCACGGCGCTTCTGTGGGAATAATTCGTCATCAAGTGTGTTTTTCGTGGGGTAGGACATTTTTATGCTTGATGTGAAAAACAGAAACGTACACAAAAACACTCACAAATATGTGTTACATATTACCAAGAGAGATATTACGTAATATCATATATCACGTAAAAAATCAAAAAAATACTAAAACAAACAGCAACAAAAATGAAATAGGTTAAATATCGTCGACAGAGATGTAACACATCTCTTCAGCCGTTTCTTTATTTATAGTTCTTTATATAATGTGGACTGCCAATTGTCTAAGTAATGTGTTATATCACTTGATTTCGACATAACATCACGAAAAGAAATCCGTAAGTAAAAATTACGTTGCCAGTAACTTGCAGCAGCTCACATATCACAAACACCACGCCTACAAATATCATAGTACACTAAAAACGCTGTTCATAATGGTCAATTATCTACTGAAATTCCTTGAGTGGAATGTAAGTAAACAAAATACATGTTTGACAGCAACAAGTGTTATTGTACAACAAACAACGGCATTGTTTCCACAGTCGCAATCTTCGATCAACCATTTCGTAACGGATAAGACAAAGCCCCCCCAGAGTCGCTGTAGCTTGTGAATCCACCACATCTGTCCACGCCAGTCTATACAACTCGTCTGCACCTGACACGTAAGCCGGACCGCGCGTCAAGTTCTTTTACTCTTCGGTTTACCTTCCAAGTCTCTCTCGCTAACACCGTCGATGCTCTAAGCGCCGTGAGAACTTGCAAACTTCTCCGTCCACACGGATTCCTTTCCTGGAGATGATACAACCCTTCTAGTAGCAGATTATAATGGGTTGATAAAGTAACGAGGAGCTCCAAGCTACTCTGAAACGGACAGATCATTATCGTTCTCAAGACGCACTCATAAACTTATGTATTGTGCCGTACCAGCGTCAGTTCTGTCGTAAAGACATTCCCAACTAACAAAAAAATGGCTCTGAGCACTATGGGACTCAACTGCTGTGGTCATTAGTCCCCTAGAACTTAGAACTACTTAAACCTAACTAACCTAAGGACATCACACACATCCATGCCCGAGGCAGGATTCGAACCTGCGGCCGTAGCAGTCGCACGGTTCCGGACTGCGCGCCTAGAACCGCGAGACCACCGCGGCCGGCAACTAACAATGGGACTGACATTCACAAAAGAAAAGTATGTTTACTTTCATATACATAGTCATTATTATTATTATTATTGATTGTTATAATTATCACTGTACTACTGTTATAATATCTTTTTTTTTTCTTTAACATCAATACTGCATAATACGTTAGATGTCCTTACTGTTCTGTAGAAACTAACTCGTTCAATCTGAGTATGCCTAGTTAGGTGTAAGAGAGGGCCTGAAGGCCCTAATCTTGCCAGGTAAAATAAATGCATAAATAAATAAATAAATAAAACCAAAACATTGGAACGAGAAATGAATTTTGTGACAAAATAAATGTACGTGAACCGTATATGTTTCATCGACCGCATAGGCGACGAAAATATCCATGTTTTACAGTAAATATTAAAATGAATCGCAGTATCAAGGAGTAAACTATACTACTGGCCATTAAAATTGCTACACCAAGAAGAAATGCAGATGATAAACGGGTATACATTGGACAAATATATTATACTAGAACTAATATGTGACTACATTTTCACGCAATTTGGGTGCATAGATCCTGAAAAATCAGTACCCAGAACAACCACGTCTGGCCATAAAACGGCCCTGATACGCCTGGGCACTGAGTCAAACAGAGCTTGGATGGCGTGTACAGGTACAGCTGCCCATGCAGCTTCAACACTATACCACAGTTCATCAAGAGTAGAGCCTGGCGTATTGTGACGAGCCAGTTGCTCGGTCACCATTTACCAGACGTTTTCAATGGGTGAGAGATCAGGAGAAAGTGCTGGCCAGGACAGCAGTCGAACATTTTCTGTATCTAGAAAGGCCTGTACAGGACCTATAACATGCGCTCGTGCATTATCCTCCTGAAATTTAGGGTTTCACAGGGATCGAATGAAGGGTAGAGCCACGGGTTGTAACACATCTGAAATGTAACGTCCACTGTTCAAAGTGCCGTCAATGCGAACAACAGCAGACCGTGACGTGTAACCAATGGCACCTCATACCATCACGTCGGGTGATACGCCAGTATGGTGATGTTGAATACACGCTTCCAAAGTGCGTTCACCGCGATGTCTCCACACACGGCTGCGACCATCATGATGCTGTAAACAGAACCTGGATTCATCCAAAAAACTGACGTTTTCCCATTCGTGCACCCAGGTTCATCGTTGAGTACACCATCGCAGGCGCTCCTGTCTGTGATGCAGCGTCAAGGGTAACCGCAGCCATGGTCTCCGAGCTGATAGTCCATGCTGCTGCAAACGTCGTCGAACTGTTCGTGCAGAAGGTTGTTGTCTTGCAAACATCTCCATCTGTTGACTCAGGGATGGAGACGTGGCTGCACGATCCGTTACAACCATGCGGATAAGGTGCCTGTCATCTCGACTGCTAGTAATACGAGGTCGTTGGGGTCCAGCACAGCGTTCCGTATTACCCTCCTGAACCCACCGATTCCATATTCTACTAACAGTCATTGGATCTCGACCAACGCGAGCAGCAATGTCGCGATACGATAAACCTCAATCGCTATAGATTACAATCCGACCTTTATCAAAGTCGGAAACGTGATGGTACGCATTTCTCCCCCTTACACGAGGCATCACATCACCGTTTCACATCTACATCTACATGACTACTCTGCAATTCACATTTAAGTGCTTGGCAGAGGGTTCATCGAACCACAATCATACTATTTCTCTACTATTCCACTCCCGAACAGCGAGCGGGAAAAACGAACACCTAAACCTTTCTGTTCGAGCTCTGATTTCTCTTATTTTATTTTGATGATCATTCCTACCTATGTAGGTTGGGCTCAACAAAATATTTTCGCATTCGGAAGAGAAAGTTGGTGACTGAAATTTCGTAAAAAGGTCTCGCTGCGACGAAAAACGTCTATGCTGTAATGACTTCCATCCCAACTCGTGTATCATATCTGCCACACTCTCTCCCCTATAACGCGATAATACAAAACGAGCTGCCCTTTTTTGCACCCTTTCGATGTCCTCCGTCAATCCCACCTGGTAAGGATCCCACACCGCGCAGCAATATTCTAACAGAGGACGAACGAGTGTAGTGTAAGCTGTCTCTTTAGTGGACTTGTTGCATCTTCTAAGTGTCCTGCCAATGAAACGCAACCTTTGGCTCGCCTTCCCGACAATATTATCTATGTGGTCCTTCCAACTGAAGTTGTTCGTAATTTTAACACCCAAGTACCTAGTTGAATTGACAGCCTTGAGAATTGTACTATTTATCGAGTAATCGAATTCCAACGGATTTCTTTTGGAACTCATGTGGATCATCTCACACTTTTCGTTATTTAGCGTCAACTGCCACCTGACACACCATGCAGCAATCTTTTCTAAATCGCTTTGCAGCTGATACTGGTCTTCGGATGACCTTACTAGACGGTAAATTACAGCATCATCTGCGAACAGTCTAAGAGAACTGCTCAGATTGTCACCCAGGTCATTTATATAGATCAGGAACAGTAGAGGTCCCAGGACGCTTCCCTGGGGAACACCTGATATCACTTCAGTTTTACTCGATGATTTGCCGTCTATTACTACGAACTGCGACCTTCCTGACAGGAAATCACGAATCCAGTCGTACAACTGAGACGATACCCCATAGCTCCGCAGCTTGATTAGAAGTCGCTTGTGAGGAACGGTGTCAAAAGCTTTCCGGAAATCTAGAAATACGGAATCAACTTGAGATCCCCTGTCGATAGCGGCCATTACTTCGTGCGAATAAAGAGCTAGCTGCGTTGCACAAGAGCGATGTTTTCTGAAGCCATGCTGATTACGTGTCAATAGATCGTTCCCTTCGAGGTGATTCATAATGTTTGAATACAGTATATGCTCCAAAACCCTACTGCAAACCGACGTCAATGATATAGGTCTGTAGTTAAATGGATTACTCCTACTACCCTTCTTGAACACTGGTGCGACCTGCGCAATTTTCCAATCTGTAGGTACAGATCTATCGGTGAGCGAGCGGTTGTATATGAGTGCTAAGTAGGGAGCTATAGTATCAGCGTAATCTGTATACAATCTGGACCTGAAGACTTGCCCGTATCAAGCGATTTGAGTTGCTTCGCAATCCCTAAGGTATCTACTTCTAAGAAACTCATGGTGGCAGATGTTCGTGTTTCAAATTCTGGAATATTCCATTCGTCTTCCCTGGTGAAGGAATTTCGGAAAACTGCGTTCAATAACTCCGCTTTAGCGGCACAGTCGTCGATAACAGTACCATCGGCACTGCGCAGCGAAGGTATTGACTGCGTCTTGCCGCTTGTGTACTTTACATACGACCAGAATTTCTTCGGATTTTCTACCAAATTTCGAGACAATGTTTCGTTGTGGAACCTATTAAAGGCATCTCGCATCGAAGTACGTGCCAAATTTCGCGCGTCTGTAAATTTTAGCCCATCTTCGGGATTTCGCGTTCTTCTGAACTTCGCATGCTTTTTCCGTTGCCTCTGCAACAGCGTTCGGACCTTTTTTGTGTACCACGGGGGATCCGTTCCATCTCTTACCAATTTATGAGGTATGAATATCTCAATTGCTGTTGCTACTATATCTTTGAATTTGAGCCACATGTCGTCTACATTCGCATAGTCAGTTCGGAAGGAATGGAAATTGTCTTTTAGGAAGGCTTCTAGTGGCACTTTATCCGCTTTTTTAAATAAAATTATTTTGCGTTTGTTTCTGATGGATTTGGAAGAAATAGTATTGAGCCTAGCTACAATGACCTTGTGATCACTAATCCCTGTATCAGTCATGATGCTCTCTATCAGCTCTGGATTGTTTGTGGCCAAGAGGTCAAGTGTGTTTTCGCAACCATTTACAATTCGCGTGGGTTCGTGGACTAACTGCTCGAAATAATTTTCGGAGAATGCATTTAGGACAATCTCTGAAGACGTTTTCTGCCTACCACCGGTTTTGAACAAGTATTTTTGCCAACATACCGAGGGTAGGTTGAAGTCCCCACCAACTATAACCGTATGAGTGGGGTATTTATTTGTTACGAGACTCAAACTTTCTCTGAACTGTTCCGCAACTGTATCATCGGAGTCTGGGGGTCGGTAGAAGGAGCCAATTATTAACTTAATTCGGCTGTTAAGTATAACCTCCACTCACACCAATTCGCACGGAGTATCTACTTCGACTTCACTACAAGATAAACCACTACTGACAGACACAAACACTCCACCACCAATTCTGCCTAATCTGTCTTTCCTGAACACCGTCTGAGACTTCGTAAAAATTTCTGCAGAACTTATTTCAGGCTTTAGCCAGCTTTCTGTACCTATAACGATATCAGCTTCTGTGCTTTCTATTAGCGCTTGAAGCTCAGGGACTTTTCCAGCGCAACTACAAAAATTTACAACTATAATTCCGACTGTTCCTTGATCCAAGCACGTCCTGTAATTGCCAAGCACCCTTTGACATTGCAGCCCATCCCGCACTTTCCCGAGGCCTTCTAACCTAAAAAACCGCCCAGTCCACCCCACACAGCCTCCGCTACCCGTGTAGCCGCCAGCTGAGTGTAGTGAACTCCTGACCTATTCAGCGGAACCCGAAACCCCACCACCCTATGGCGCAAGTCAAGGAATCTGCAGTCAATACGGTCGCAAAACCGTCTGAGCCTCTGATTCAGACCCTCCACCCGGCTCTGCACCAAAGGTCCGCAGTCGGTTCTGTCAACGATGCTGCAGATGGTGAGCTCTGCCTTCATCTCGTAAGCAAGACCGGCAGCCTTCACCAAATCAGATAGCCGCTGGAATCCAGAGAGAATTTCCTCAGATCCAAAGCGACACACGTCATTAGTGCCGACATGTGCCACCACCTGCAGCTGGCTGCACCCTGTGCTCTTCATGGCATCCGGAAGGACCCTTTCCACATCAGGAATGACTCCTCCCGGAATGCACACGGAGTGCACACTGGATTTCTTCCCCTCCTTAGCCGCCGTATCCCTAAGGGGCCCCATAACGCGCCTAACATTGGAGCTCCCAACTACCAGTAAGCCCACCCTCTGCGATTGCCCGGACCTTGAAGGCTGAGAATGATCCTCTGAAACAGGGCAGGCAGCTGCATCTGGCTCAGCCAGAGACAGTGCCTGAAACCGGTTTGTCAGACGCACCGGGGAGGCTTTCTGATCAGCCTCCGGGGACGCCTTTCGCTGCCTGCCACGCCTTGGAACGACCTCCCAATCAACCACAGGCCAGGGCTCAGCCCCACTGCGGGCAGCAACCGGGGCAACCACAGCAGCAGACCGATCTGGGGACAGATGGGACGAGGTTGACATCCCCGTGATACCCAAGTCCGGCTCCCCACAGTGGTGCCCATTGGCAACAGCCTCAAGCTGCGCGACCGAAATCAGCGCCGATTGCAGCTGTGAGCGAAGGGATGCCAAGTCAGCCCTCATCCGAACACAGCAATCGCAGTCCCTGTCCATTCTAATCGATGTTCAACAACAGTTACCGAAACACGAGTCCGTGCCTAGATAACGCAAGCGGAACACGCAAAGAATGTATCAACTAACCTGTACAAATGCCTAACGACTGCGCTACAATCTGCTGAATTTACGATTACAGTAACTAAAACTCGAAATTGCACCTCCTATACGAAACTCACACGCAATTTAAGTAAGAATCTACGAAGTAAACACTAAAGCGCGATGCTACAACTGTCAAATACTATAATACGCCCTAAATATATGAATTAAACAATGCAAGTACCCAAAAACTCGCAAAGAAATTAATTAAACTATCTAACAAATAGGTAAGCTAGGGTTATACGACTTGCTGCTGCAGCTGCTTACCCAACGGCGGCAGGGAGCACAATGACTGTGACCAACCGACACTGGCTGTTCAAAACCCGGTCAACTGCTTTTTGTGCTTGAGAAATCAGTTGGAAAATTTCCTGATGTCGGCACGTTGTAGGTGTCGCCACCGGCGCCAACCTTGTGTGAATGCTCTGAAAAGCTCATCATTGGCATATCACAGCATCTTCTCCCTGTCGCGTCTGTAGCACGTCATCTTCGTGGTGTAGCAATTGTAAGGGCCAGTAGTATATTTTACGCCTTAGGAATGATCTTATCAACGCAATCATTATAGACACAGGTATTAGTGTCTACAATGTCATCACAGCGACTATGGTTACTAAAGTTAATAAATCAATCACGAAAGCTGTGAGAATGTTTCTGCTAAAAGAACATACAAGCGGCTTTAGCATCTCACTTACACGATGAAGTGACATCATTTAGTTCCAGTATGATAGACGTAGAGGAATTGTGTTTAAACGGAATTTAAATCATGACCTGGAGAAATTTGTGTGTAGTAAGTGGGTTAAGGACGGAAACGACCCACCGAGGTTTAACAACAACATTCAGAAGATGCTTAGGCTGCAAAGTCTGTTGCACTCCCGGTCCAACGGAGAACGTGAAATCGACGACAGGCAAAGATTACTAGAGATTCGTGCGTCTGTAAAAAGATCTATGCCGAAACACACAACTACCAACATCGTAAATTAGCAAAAGGTTCGTCCTAAAACCCGAGGAAATTCTGTTCCTACGCAAAATCGCTTATTACGTCAGAGACTTCTATCCAGTAGCTTTTTCAGCTGTCTGGTGTGGCAGTAGAAGACAGAAAAAGGAAAGCCAAAGTTTAGAATTTCGCGTTTAAGACGTTTTCACGTAGGAGAGTCGTAGAAACATGCCGTCGTTTGGCCATCGCAAAGACTGCCGTATGGATGACATGGTGACAAGCAACCCTGATGCAGAGGAACAACTGAAAGAGTTGAAAATAAATAAATCACCAAGTCCATTTCTATTCCCAAACCGGTATTACAAAGAATACTCTACGGGTCTGGCCCCATACTTTGCTGGCATTTATTTCGAATTTCTCACCCTCCGCAGAAACACTTACCTCACAAAAATCTTCGTTACTCGAACTACTGCAATACCGCGAGCGCCAATCCTGCCAGCTAAATAAAAGATTCAAACTACTGAAGGCACCAACTACTGATACGCATAGTTAGCAAATGAAAGATTTTGATAGAGAACAAACAATGTATTCACCTTAATATTGTTCAAAGGTCATAATATATATATATATATATATATATATATATATATATCAGTTCATGACAGCCAGTACTCATGACAGTATTAAGGTAAGTCACCACCCCTATGACAACCGTTGGCAGAGTAGTAATAATTACAGGGAAAGATCACCCCTCCTCGGTAATGACTATCACAGAGACCATCAGAGAAACAGACAATATGGGAACCAAAATAAATATTATCAGGGAGACAGAATAGCATCAGACGCAACGATCCACCGCGCAGTTAGATTCCGGGAGAAATTCTCCACCATGTGACCGACAAAAAAGAAACTATGTAAACTACCGACATGACGACAGACAATATTATTATAACGACAGACCTGAATTTCATCAGAACTGGCGGGCTTCAAACAGGGCAGGGCCTTCTCGTCAAGGTGAATTTGTAGAAGTTAGGTCTCCTAATCCCAATAACGGCACGCGCCAACAAAGAGAAATGACTCGCGCCGCAGGCAGCCGCGTGTGCCGGCTGGCTCACAGAAAAATAACTTAGAAGCTAACCTTGAGAAAAATTCCAGTATTCTTTACCGACGTATACCACATGATAATTGCGTTGAAACTGAAACTCTGCTAACTAGAAAGAGTAGAAGGTTACACCATATTTAACATGTAAAACCATTTATTGAGAGATAATCGGATTTTTAACTTAGTCTTTGCTATAAAAATTTTCACTTCACGCTACTAGTACAATTTGTTACACTGAGAAACTGTTAACATGCAACAATGGCTCTGAGCACTATGGGACTCAACTGCTGTGGTCATCAGTCCGCTAGAACTTAGAGCTACTTAAACCTAAGGACATCACACACATCCATGCCCGAGGCAGGATTCGAACCTGCGACCGTAGCAGTCACACGGTTCCGGACTGCGAGCCTAGAACCGCGAGACCACCGCGGCCGGCCATGCAACAATGTTTTGAAGTTAGCTATCCAGTCTAGAACCTAGGGAACATACTTAGATAGTATTTACCAGTGCATTGTTATAGTGAACAGACGACACAGTGTCATTGTGTGTGTACATTCTTGCTTGTTAGTTGCACGATTACGTAACGAATATGAGGCTTACATATTTAGAACATATACTGTTAATGAGATTTTAATGCAACATTTTGGTTTACTTGAAAAGACGCTCTTTATTGGAAGTACATTATGTGAGGTAAAGATGACTTAACATTTGGTTTCTTTGACAGCTACAAGATTATTTCACGACGCTACTAATGTGTGACACAATATACATTGTTGCTTTTGCGGTGTATCTGTTTTATATCTGCACAGTTTTCCTGAATTCTTCTGGAAAGGAATACATGTTTTAGTAGTAACGTTTGAGGTATAGCTACAATGCGACAGCCTTTTCTGTAGCCCAACAATACGTTACAGTGCAGTACTTACTTCCTCGCGGCTATAACCGTAACAACTACGATATCTATACGCATAGCAATTCACTTCGTTTATTACGAGGTAAGTACATTGACTTCTACAGAACTTTGCTTACAGCCGACGATAATTACGACACTTGGCACATTTTTTACCCTCAAGTAATGACAGAGGTTGTCCTACAACAAGACGCACAGTTTAGCGCTACAGTACACGTATTTGAGTGACTGATTTTGTACTTAAAACATTTATGTTTACAGATTTTTGAATTACAAAGATACAAAGGTTTTCCGTGATACATTTCATTCCATTGCTGTAATCTCTAACACCTGTGGGTATAATTACTTTAATCCTCAGGGGGTACACGTCTACTTTGTGTACCATGTATTTGGCAAGCACAAGGATCCCTAGCTAATATGGTATTTGCTTATACAACTTTACACATCGATACCATATTTCTCTAACACATAATTACACAGCTATCTGATCATTTAACTGAGAGAGACAAACATTTTTTTACTACTTCAGTGACAGATGTTTGCGTAATTACACAGTTGGATAACTTCACACTTACTAAATTGTGTTTTGTCTGCGCTGTGTGAACTGTTCATATTTTTTCGGAACCATTGTGATATTATGAGTGCTTTGAATGTCGTATTTGGTATGGGATCATGATTTTTAAAGTACGTTTGAGGTAGATGACACTACTGAAATGAGCAGAGAATTTTCTTAAGGTTTTGAAATTATTAGAGGAAGCTACGACGATTTTCAGATTTGACTGAGGTGTTATGATGTTATTATTAAGACGACGATGTGTATTATGCTGTTGAGGTATGTTTATGATCAATAAGCTGATGCTATATGAGGAATTTGATTATGCTACATATTTTTTATGATGAAATATTGAAGAAGTGTCGACGAATATGTATGTGTGTAATAAGGTAAGGAGTAACGAATAGTGGTTAGGGACTCTGATTTGTGGAAAAGGATGTTGGAAACCAAGAATCGTACTTTAAGAGTTATGAAATGTGTGTATATGCGTGAATGTATCACAATGCCGGTAAAATTTTTTTGGACACTGTTATATTTATAGCATTTTGTTTCTACAGATTTGTAATGCAAATATTTCAACCTGTGAAATTTTATTTGTATCAAACTGTCACTGTATCGGAAACTGATGTTAATATTTCCGTGAGGAAGGTAGGACACCTTGACGTAATGCACTGTAAGCACCCAGCGGCGCAGCAGTCACCTGGAAAAAAGCCATTAGTGTGTGCCTTTCAGAGGCACAGGTGGAGAAAAAAGGAGGCCATTATCCTCGCTATTGACATTTCTTTGTAGAAAGCATTGCAAATACAACACGCCCAAACTTGAAAACATATGATTACACTGTGGAGCTCTTAATTTGTGATATTTACTAAATTGCCTAATGAAATAATGAGAAACATTTTTACATCTATTGTCTTCCTAGTTGAGAGATTTTTTACTGCCTTTGGAAACGCCATTTGCATAGTGAATGACGTTTCATACATTGCTTTGTATATATTTGCTCACTTCGTTTAATATCTAGTTTCTAGCTGCACTGCAGCATTGGTTAAAATAAAATTTTATAGATGTACTAATATAGATATTTTATGCCTACAGATCCAGTAAATAATAATTTAATGATCTACTTCCAAAAACCGAGTACAAAAAAAAAAAAACATTTCCCTTCACAGGTATAGCATACATAATTTTTGTCAATGACTGGGTAACATGTTTCGTAGATAAATCAAGGTGATGCATCACTCTAGTGTTAAGATGTGACATAGGTATTAGACATGGCCATCTTTAGTGTAATATTTTTTGTGCTTGAGCTTTGTCATGTTTAGGTATAAGTTATAGCATTTGCTGCTGCTGTTTGCCAGGCATAGTGCTACCTACTAAATTTCACTTTGTATTACTCTGTTAAGCCAGTTTTACTACTGCTTTATTTTTCTTGTTGCTGCACATTGGCTCATATTAGTTTTAATGTTGCATTTGCTCTGCTAATTTAGATTTACTGCTGCTTGCTTTGCCAATTTGCATTTTTTTATCATTGCTGTTTGCGTTAATTGTTTTGTATTGCTGCATTGCCTCGTTCCTTAGTATATATATATATCTGAACTCAGTAGATTTAAGTTAGCTTCAGATGTGGTAGGCTATATGAGAGAACAAGTTGTGATGAATTGGAAGAAATGCATTGAGAAGGTATAAGAAAATGGTTTGGCCAAAAACGTAATTTGAAAGAGGATATGAACAAAAAAGTAGGGTTTAGGGACAAAAGGTTTAGGGAGGATTTTCTTGGAAATTAATGATGAGGTAAGATAATGGAAAATAAATAATGAGGTAAGAAATATGTGAACATATAAATACCGAAAGCATGCTAGGATTGGATTTTTTTGGTGGAAACAAATGTTGAAATAAGGCGAAAGCTCTATGGAATGAAGTTTTGGGTTGGACTCCAGTACCAAATGTTACACTGAAAACAAACCCTGCCCTTTCCTCCTGTGTTATTCTGCTATGTGTTTGTGTACCCTTGTGTATTTGTGTTTTACCTGTCTTTATGTGTTTAGCTGATGAGAGTTATTTTGTAGAATTTTTCTAATACTATGGTATTTACTTTGTAAAGATGTATGGACATTATTTATCTGTTCTGTTTTGTTGCTCTTGTGTGAAGTTGATGTTTCAAAAGTTATTCTGATCTTTTATGTATGTACTTAAGTCATAATTCCTGTAACACTGATGTATATATTATTTCTTATTTTGTAAAGCCTGTATTACTACAAATGTTATCTGTATTGTTATGTTCTTTAACGATGTATTTTGTATCTTTGTGATTGTATTCTTATGTCGTGAATTTATAATTGTATAGACACCAGTTCATCGAATTAAGTTACATTTAACTGCACACTGTTTCTATTGGTCATAATATATGCACAATAGATGAGAAGTTGGGACTGTTAGTGTTTGCACATGTGTTAATAATTCAGCAAGGGACTGATTAACAGCATTGCTGGTTCTAAGGACAATTCCAAAAACTTCGTGAGTGCACAAGTGGTGGTTTATGGACTTGCTATATTGTCCGCAGGACTCTTCGATGGTGATTGTGCTAACTGAACTCAGAGCTAATGTTCTCAATAATGTTGGGAACCACCGCAATAGATGGTTACAACAGTAGCGCACAAGCAAACAGCCTACCACTTTCACCGTTTCCGTCACAAAATTCTACTCTTTCTGAACATTGCTTTTGTCAGTGGAATTCTCCATTTGTGCCCAGTGTCACCGCTACAATGATTCCTCATACATACATCCATTTCTGTGTCACCTACCAGCAGGTGACAGTCAATCTTGTTCTGGGCCTAGTCATAACATTTCAGTTCATCATTGTATGTATCCACAAGCCGCTGTATCCTGAATAGCACAGGGTAATTTGTGCCAATATTATCAGCAGATGTAAAAGTAACTTCAAGTGGAGAATTGTAGTAGGACTATTACCGTACATACAGGGTGTAACGGGTGTAAGTGCACATACTTTTATACGTGGCACCTTAATATGTACACCCATCAGTGTGTTGAGTGTTTTTTCTTTGCCTTGAATAGTCTTCTGACAAAGACGTCACATAATTTACTACCTGATGTTTTCTGCACGGTCATATCTGCACTAATAAGGGGACTACGCCTTTCAGTATAGACTAACCATTTTGCGTCCATGTGTCCACACTTCAATACTTGACCTGCTGCCCAGGAGAAAGTAAGCGTTAATGGTTTACCCTTGGCACATGCACTTTGAGGTACTAATAAAACTAAAAACATAGTACTCCTAATAGCCATAATTAATAATCTGCAAATAAAGTAAATATTGAAGCAATGTTGAACAGTACACTGTCCTTAGTCACCAATAAAAATATCTGCAGTTATACCCGTTACACCGTTCATGTTTCTGGACATAAACGGGAGTTCTGTGACGCTGCTGTATACATGAAAATTACAACGCCAGAATTCTGTGAAGAAACGTCTGCTGAGAATCGACACATGCATTGACTGCCAGCTGACCAGCAATGGAAATAAATGTAATGTACGTGCACGTATAAATATACTGAAGTGAAATGCAAGAACACCTGGAGATAATGAAAACTTTCAGGAATGATGGGCAGTTGTACTCAATTTAAATAAATACAGTGTACAGTGAATAAATGCGCAGAGAGACCGAATGTTATTAAATTACTCAACTCGAGTAAAAGTGGAAACAATGGATACCATGAAATACGAGAAAGTAATTACACGTCCAAGGCGACCTAAAGAGCAACGACCCCATAAAAAAACCTTACAAGCGAAGCAGGGGACAGGGCGAAGAATCCTAAGGAAACACAGCTCCTCGAGGAAAGTAATGAGTTGTGAAACACTCATTCCGCCGATTTGTGCACACTGATCGTCAGTGTTGCTACCCTCCCAAGTAGCCTCCTGTACCCTCACACTTCATGTTCATTTTCTTGTCCTTTTTTATTTTCTGTAGGTGTCTTTTGACGTGTGATGCTTCCATCGTTATATAGCAACTGCTGTTTCAGCTATCCCTAGCGGTGAAACGTAAATCTCCTCCTATCGGCATTATATCATGGTACAGTATATCGTTGTTATCCGTGCCGTGCACGTACTGGACATAAATCCTCAGTAGAGTTCTGGTTGGTACTCACAGATATCTGAGAAACATTTTTGAGTTATGGGCGAGTCGATATTTGAATCTTTCCACGTTGTCACATTATTCTTTCACACAGGATGTTCGTATTTGATTAATCATTGCTGTCAGAATGTTTGGCTGGATATGAGTTTGAATGTAAAAGAACTTCTCAAAGTCGTGGCAAGAAACTATTTTTAAGATGTTACATATCTTCGATTATTGGTGTTTGTATGGCAGACGAGTAAGCCTGTGGCCCGTAACTGACTAACTTTTGTTGTTGTTCTGGCCTCCAATTCGAAGACTGGTTTGACGCAGTTATCGTCGATGAATTTATGCAAGCACCTTCATATCTGAATAACTAGTGCAACCTATAGCCCGATTAACCTGCTTGTTATATTCAATCCTAAACCTCGTGGTGCCGGCCGAGGTGGCCGAATGGTTCTAGGCGCTACGATCTGGAACAGCGCGACCGCTACGGTCGCGGGTTCGAATCCTGCCTCGGGCATGCATGTGTGTGATATCCTTAGGTTAGTTAAGTTTAAGTAGTTCTAAGTTCTACGGGACTCATGATCTCAGAAGTTAAGTCCCATAGTGCTCACAGCCATTTGAACCATTTGAATCAAACCTCCTACTACAGTTTTTCCCCTCACAAATGCATCCGTTGCCAAACTGACTATGATGTCGAAGGACGTGTCCTAGCAATGTATCTCTTCTTTTAGTCAAGATGTGCGATAATTTTTTTTTTCCAATTCGACGCAGTATCGCCTAACGAGCTATTCAACCTAATGACGTAACCTGTAATCTTTAGCATTCTTCTGCAGCACCACATTCCGAAATCTTCTATTCTCTTCTTGTTCCAGGTTTCAGTTCCTTACACGACTACGCCCAGACAATTGCTATCCTGCATTTCATATCGTCTCTGCAGTGAGGTGACAAAAGACAGTGGAGCAGCGGCATGCACATACACAGATAGCGGCAGTGTTGCGTACGCAAGATATGAGAGGGCAATGCTAGGCGGAGATGTCATTTGTACTCAAGCGATTCATGCGAAAAGGTTCCCGACGTGATTATTGCCGCACGACGGAAACTAACAGACTTTAAACGCGGAGTACTAGTTGCAGCTAGACGCATGGGACATTACATTGCTGATGTCATTGGGGAATCCAATATTACGAGATCCACAACGTCAAGAGTGTGTCAAGACTGCCAGATTTCAGACATTACCTCTCACCATGGACAACGCAGTGGCTAACAGCGTTCACTTAACGGCCGAGAGCAGCGGCGTCGGCACAGATTCGTCTGTGCTAAAAGACAAGCAACACTCCGTGAAATTATGGCAGTAGACAATGTTGGATGTATGAAGAACGTATCCACTAGGACAACTTGGCGTAATTTGGCGATAATGGGCTATGGCAGTACAACATCGCCTGCAGCGCCTCACCTGAGTGCCTATTCCGTATCTTTCCGCCATCGTGCCGATCGTTTCAGCACTCAAGAGCACCGAACGGTCTAGTACTCGAGTTGGAGTCCCAGAACTATTCAGTATGCATTTCGGAAGCGATACTGACCTTACGACTTATCTTAGAGGAAAGATTAAGGAAAGGCAAACCTTCGTTCCTAGCATTTGTAGACTTAGATAAAGCTTTTGACAATGTTGACTGTATAACATTTCAGCTCCTCAACACCAAATTAAAACGTTCCACTTCAATTTGTTTGCACTTATAGCGATCCCAGCTTCCTCAACCAAATTAAAACGTTGCATTAGGAGATGTCTGCTTCGTGCAAAAGGTCTTGAGTTCATATTGACGACAACAAGTAATTCTTC
Organism: Schistocerca gregaria; assembly: GCF_023897955.1. NCBI lineage: Eukaryota > Metazoa > Arthropoda > Insecta > Orthoptera > Acrididae > Schistocerca > Schistocerca gregaria. The sequence goes on from NC_064925.1 coordinate 543,767,841, forward strand.
ATTACAGACGTTTATTTACAAACAGATCTGACAGACTTCACAGACTCAACAACTGACTCTCCGAGCTAACCGCACTGCATATCCGAACTGAACTGGCAACTGACAACTCCTAGGTGTATTAATATCTTTCCAAACAATGAGAGTCTTTGACAATGTTTTGTTTACAATACGATAGCAATTCACGACTTAAAACTAAATTAGACATTACAGAATTTTAGTACAGATTAAAGTAAGTAAAAGGATCAGTACATATAAATCCTTACAAGCATAATTTCCAAATACATTTTATAACATTTTTCTACCAGCTTCTGGATAACCTTCACCAGATTTGTACCGATGTTTCCAGAAATATCTTGACATTTGATTCTGGATATTTCTTGAGTGATTTAGAACAACTATTTATATGTAAAATGATTTAAATCGTGTTTCAAAACGTAAATAAATCTTTTTAGCAATATTTCTTGATACAAATCGTCTTTCGAAATTAGGTCATGAAACAGTTTTCACAAGTTTTCGTATTTTTGCGATCATAATATAGAATTTTTCCGTAGAAAGTTCCAGAAGTGTGCATTAAACGTTCATTTACAGACTTTCTCTTTAGCTGGTGAGTTTTTAAAAGTATCTTGTCCATATTATACGAAATAATTTAGCTCAAAGCTGATAATTTATACAATTAATCAGAGCTACAGCAAACGGTGCGTCTTTCTTTTACAAAATGAAATATAACTACAAAATTGAATGAAAATAGGTTACTAACACTAATATATATTTACATTAATTCTATTTTTGTTCTTTCTGTGCAAAATGTCCTAATATTGACACAGTACAATATTTAAACATCACCAAAGTTTCCCTTTACATTTTGCATATCTGTATCGACATCCCCTAAAAGTCTACAGTATCGAATACTTCAATATGTCCCAATATGTCCTGTAATGTTACAACTGGAATAATCTCTTTCAAATTCTGAAGGTGGCAGGGAGCGAAAAGCTATTTACAATTTGTACAGAAACCAGATGGCAGTTATAAGAGTCGAGGGACATGAAAGGGAAGCAGTGGTTGGAAAGGGAGTGAGACAGGGTTGAAGCCTCTCACCGATGTTATTCAATCTGTATATTGAGCAAGCGGTAAAGGAAACAAAAGAAAAATTCGGAGTAGGTATTAAAATCCGTGGAGAAGAAAAAAAAACTTTGAGGTTCGCCGATGACATTGTAATTCTGTCAGAGACAGCAAAGGACTTCGAAGAGCAGTTGAATGGAATGGACAGTGTCTTGAAAGGAGGATATAAGATGAACATCAACAAAAGCAAAACGAGGATAATGGAATGTAGTCGAATTAAGTCGGGTGATGCTGAGGGAATTACATTAGGAAATGAGACACTTAAAGTAGTAAAGGAGTTTTTCTATTTGGGGAGCAGAATAACTGACGATGGTCGAAGTAGAGAGGATATAAAATATAGACTGGCAATGGCAAAGAAAGCGTTTCTGAAGAAGAGAAATTTGTTAACATCGAGTATAGATTTACGTGTCTGGAAGTCATTTCTGAAAGTATTTGTATGTAGTGCAGTCATGTATGGAAGTGAAACGTGGACGATAAATAGTTCGGACAAGAAGAGAATAGAAGCTTTCAAAATGTGGTGCTACAGAAGAATGCTGAAGATTAGATGGGTAGATCACATAACTAACGAGGAAATATTGAATAGGATTGGGGAGCAGAGAAGTTTGTGGCACAACTTGACCAGAAGAAGGGATGGGTTGGTAGGACATGTTCTGAGGCATCAAGGGATCACCAATTTAGTATTGGAGGGCAGCGTGGAGGGTAAAAATCGTAGAGGGAGACCAAGAGATGAATACACTAAGCAGATTCAGAAGGATGTAGGTTGCAGTAGGTACTGGTAGATGAAGCGTGCACAGGATAGAGTAGCATGGAGAGCTGCATCAAACCAGTCTCTGGACTGAAGACCACAACAACAACAACAACAACAACCGTTCGGGTCTAGAGAACCGAAGCGCTGTTGTCGGTTCGCGTCGTGCAAGCCAATCAAAAGCAAGCGGCCGCAGATCCGCGCATGCGCACTGCAGCGCGCACAGCGTCACGAACACAAAGCGGCTAGCAGACCACACAGGCGTGCTATTCTTCCAAGTACCGAAAAGTGCGTTTACGTTGCCGAAACGCATGACGCCGCATTCCATGGAGCTGACGTGCCAGCCTTCATCGCTCTTGCCTCCTTAATAGTATCAGGCGCAGTATATCCATTTCCATGATTCTCAGCTGAAATGTATAGAAATTTTTATAGCCTCCCTGACCGCATGTTCCCATGCATGCACAATAACGATAGCGTATTTGACTGTATTCTGCAGATTGTCGTAAATGCCGCATTACGTCGTCTTGTTCTCATTCACACCTACATCGTGTTTTGGATTTTACGTTTCGGAAAATGAGTTAGGAATAGTGTGTAGTACCACACTGTACTAATATCTCTATAAAAACACCCGAAAAATTGATTCTGAGAGTTTGAAAGAATAAGAAGATAAACAGAATGTGCATATAACTCTCTCCTATGGATCCAAATGTTTATGTAGCCCACTTCCCTATATGAGACGCCAAGGGTTTGGCTCTTAAAAACGAAACTGAAGGAATGCATTTTCGAGAGCTCCTGCAGTTCGTCGAAGTTTATACCACGTATCTCATCAATGAAAATGTTTCGTATATGGTGCTACAGTCTAAAAATATTACGGCGGAGGTCTTTCATCTCTGTCTACTGTTGTTGAGGATTTGATCGCAGATAAATACTTCTGACAAGCAAGATTATGAAGATGACTGCTGCCCAGTAATTTAAGTTGTGCTCTTAGATTCCTATCTAACCGCATACTCGGAAATCACTACATATTCGTAAAAAATGGTGAATTATTTCTGACAAGAAAAAATATAAAGGTCACTGTCTGTTGTTTCACTCACAGCAATTTCATCTCCAGCAATTTCATGTTTCGTTTTTTAAACACACAGAAATCACGAAATCATTACTGAGGAAGTGCGCTCTTACATGTAATTAATAACAAATATTGCAGAAAAATCCTAACTTACACGAATAATAATGTCTCAGAACGTGTTGCACATATGCGCGAACACGTATTCTTACGTACAGCGTTCCCGCGCGCTAACCACTTGTCCACGCCAAACAAGATGAATGTTACACTCAGTTCTTTTACTACTGGGTAGAGAAACGTAGCCTGAATCGTTATCAAACGGTGTTGTGTAACTCATAAAGGGGTGATAGTTTGGAAGGTCTCCAGTATCACGCTTCACACAATTGCTTTCCATTGTCACTTGAAAGTTGTAAACACGTTTTGATAATTTCTAACTAACCGATTTGTGGGAAAAAGTACACAAAGTCACTAGTAACGTCAGTTCACACTCATGTAATGTACGTAACCAGAGCCGATGTCTTGATATTTAATGATCTTTAAACTCTTATTTGCCTAAAAATAACAAGTACTTTGACAGAATATTGACCGAAAACGCTATTATGAACTCACTTGCCAACCGGATGCGTCCTCTGGTGATTCTTTAGTAACACAATCACTAAATCCAAAGTTAAAACCGCTAAATATGTTTAAAATAACAAATTACAAGTGTACATAAACCACAGCTCACCGATCGACAGGGCCACACCGAAATCCAAAACCTCTCGCTACAATTGTCGGAGAATCGGTGGGAGGAGCGTTCGGTAACAAGTCTCAGAAGCTTACTGAATAGGATATTTCGATAAAAAACCGAAAATGACGTCACAACCGAGACTAACCTGCTACACCCATCGGTATGAACGATACAGAATAGGGCACCTGGGCTCGTGACCGTATCGGCTGGACCCTAGAAAACCGTGGCGTGATCACATGAGTCCCAATTTAAGTTGGCAGTAGTTAATGGCAGTGTTCGAGTGTGACACAGATGTCGCGAAGCCATGGATCCAAGTTGTCAACAAGATACTGTGCAAGACGGTGATGGCTCCATAAAGGTGTGGGCTGTGATTACATGGAATAAACCGTGTCCTCCGGCCCTGCTTAATCTATCTATGGCTGTTCATGGTTATTCATAGACTTCATGTTTCCAAAAAACGATGGAATTTGTATGGACGACAATGTGCCATGTGACTGGGCAATTGTTCACGATTGGTTTGAAAAACTTCTAGACACCAAGGTCACCCGACATCACTCCCATCTATCATTTATGGGACTTAATCGAGAGGTCACTTCGTGCAAAAAATCCTGCATCGGCGATACTTTTCGCAATTATGGACGGCTATAGAGGAAGACCTCCCACCATGAACCATGGACCTTGCCGTTGGTGGGGAGGCTTGTGTGCCTCAGCGATACAGATGGCCGTACCGTAGGTGCAACCACAACGGAGGGGTATCTGTTGAGAGGCCAGACAAACATGTGGTTTCTGAAGAGGGGCAGCAGCCTTTTCGGTAGTTGCAGGGGCAACAGTCTGGATGGTTGACTGATCTGGCCTTGCAAACATTAACCAAAACGGCCTTGCTGTGCTGGTACTGCGAACGGCTGAAAGCAAGGGGAAACTACAGCCGTAATTTTTCCCGAGGACATGCAGCTTTAGTGTATAGTAACATGGAGAGCTGCATCAAACCAGTCTCAGGACTGAAGACCACAACAACAACAACAACAAGAACAATAGAGGAAGCAAGGCTTAATACTTCTGCGGTTTGTTGAGTCCATCACCGTGTCGAGTTGTTGCATTACGCCGGGTAGGACGAGTTCCGACACGATATTAGGAGGTATCATGTGACTTTTGTCACCTCAGTGTAAATCCGCGACAATCCAAATACCAAAAGTCAACTGTTACATTAATTCATTTCCTAATCTATTTTACTCACTTCGCCTGATTTAATTCTACTACATTCGATTACTAATGTCTTAATTTTGGTGGTGTTCGTGTCATGATTTTCTTCGAGACACTATCCATACCGTCCAATTGGTCGTTCTTTCTTTTTTTTTGCCATCGCTGACAGAATTACAACGTTATCGGAAAATCGCAATGTTTCTGTTACTTGTTCCTGAGGTTTTATTTCGATTAAACCTAATGCGAAGGGCGTTCAGTGAATAACACAACATACGTTACTAGCCATTAAAATTGTTGCACCAAGAAGACATGCAGATGATAAACGGGTATTCATTGGATGAATATATTATACTACAACTGACATGTCCTTACATTTTCACGCAATTTGGGTGCATAGATCCTTGGAAATCAGTACCCAGAACAACCATCTGTGGCTGTAATAACGGCCTTGATACACCTGGGCATTGAGTCGAACAGTACTTGGATGGCGTCTACGGGTACAGCAGCCCATGCAGCTTCAACACGATACCACAGTTCATCAAGTGTAGTGACTGCAGTATTGTGACGAGCCAGTTGCTCGGCCACCATTGACCACACGTTTTCAATTGGTGAGAGATCTGGAGAATGTGCTGGCCAGGGGAGCAGTCGAACATTTTCTGTAGCCAGAAAGGGATGTACAGGAGCTGCAACATGCGGTCGTGCATTATCCTGCTGAAATGTAGGGTTTCGCAGGGATCGAATAAAGGGTAGAGGCACGGGTCGTAACATATCTGAAATGTAACGTCGACTGTTCAGAGTGCCGTCAATGCGAACAAGAGGTCACCGGGGCGTGTAAACAAATGGCACCCCATATCGTCACGCCGGGTGGTACGCCAGTATGTTGATTGCGAATACACGCTTCCAACGTGCGTTCACCGCGATGTCGCCAAGCACTGATGCGACCATCATGATGCTGCACACAGAACCTGGATTCATCGGAAAAATGTGACGTTTTGCCATTCGTGCATCCACGTTCGTCATTGAGTACTCCATCGCAGGCGCTCCTGTCTGTGATGCAGTGTCAAGGGTAACCGCGGCCATGGTCTTGGAGCTGATAGTGCATGCTGCTGCAAACGTTTTACAACTGTTCGTGCAGATGGTTGTTGTCTTACAAACGTCCCCATCTGTGGACTCACGGATCGAGACGTGGCTGCACGATCCGTTAGTCATGCGGATAAGATGCCTGTCATCTTGACAGTGATACGAGGCCGTTGGGATCCAGCACGGCGTTCCGTATTACCCACCTGAACCCACCAACTCCATATTCTGCTAACAGTCATTGGATCTCGACCAAAGCGAGCAGCAATGTCGCGATACGATAAACCGCAATCGCGATAGGCTACAATCCGAGCTCTATCAGAGTCGGAAACGTGATGGTACGCATTTCTCCTCCTTACACGAGGCATCATAACAACGTTTCACCAGGCAACGCCGGTCAACTGCTGTTTGTGTCTGAGAAATCTGTTGGAAAGTTTCCTCATGTCAGCACGTTGTAGGCGTCGCCGCCGACGCCAACCTTGTGTGAATACTCTGAAAAGGTAATCATTTGCATATCACCGCATCTTCTTCCTGTCGGTTCAATTTCGTGTCTGAAGCATCTTCGACGTGTAGCAATTTTAATGGCCTGTAGTGTATTTTCCTCTGACAATTTCGGCTGAAAATCTGTCAAATTTATTGTAATGGTCGTGGAATGTCACCCCCCCCTCCCTTTGGCCGCTGTAGTTTCATGAAGTTCCGATACGTGGTGGCGCCATACGCAGCCTTCAAATGGCCCCTGTAACGGAGAAGCTATCCGAGCGGAGAGGTGTCATTAAGTTTCTTTTGGTCGAAAACCAGGGCATCACAGATACTCACAGCCACTTGCAGAACCTCTACAGAGATGTGGCACTGAACAAAACGACGATGAGTCGTTGGCAGAGGCGTCTGTCATCACTGCAGCGAGGTCGTGAAATTCTGTTCGATCTCCCGCGCGCTTTCCAGCTGCACACGGCTGTGACCCCGGCGACGCTGGAACGTGCCGACACTCTCATTCGAGGTGATTTACGGGTCACAATCAGACATCTCGCTGCTCAACTGGACATCTCTGTTTGCATTGGTTACTACAGTCGTTCGGCAGTTGGGGAACTCTAAAGTGTATGGTCGCTGGGTCCCTCTCCGCCCAATGGAAGACTATAAAGAGCAGTGACGGATGATCTGTGCGGTATTTCTTGCTTGTTGAGACGCACTCTGTGATGTAACAAAATAAAAGTTATGTTGTTATTCAATGGAAAAGTTGGAATTTGAGATTTCGCTTACTATTGTATCTATCACAATTGGCGTAAGAATCATGGATTGAGCATTGTCTTAAAATATTGCGTTATGAAATGTGAATAGCTTTTACTTGCAGTTTCGCGTGGCTTAAAGCACTCACAGCGAGCGTGCTATTGATTAAGAAATTCCATTATCGTCTTTCTAATTACTCCATGATCGTAGATACGACCATACCCGGTCGTGAAGTTATTCTTATGACAAAACAATTTCCTAAGGGACCAAGAAGGGCGCAAAAACAACGGTAACATCACAGAAAAGGGAAATTCAATATTAAAGCTGATGCAAGAACACGATAAAACAGTTTTCTTTTTGTCAATGTAACACGCACATTGGACTGCTTATTTTGGTGCTTGTAATCTTAGCAAAACGCATAATTAAAATGAAAATAATACTGAGGAGATGATAGGAATGATCACTGCTAAATGAGTCAATATTCCCGGAACAAATATTTATTATAACTAAAACATATGTCGTACCTTAAGCTTAGTACTACAATGACGGTAGATTTTTATGTCCGTTTCATAACCATTGAGCGCTCTTTTATATAGCCGTTGTCCTCTTTGAGTCGCTCGTGCGTCGTCACGGTAAGTTATAAGAGTTCTTCTTTTCACACATCAGTCAAACTTAGACGGAACACGTTTTTATTTATTTAGTAAAAAATTAGATCAGACCGCAACAAATCTGCGTCCGTCTCACTCAAGAAAAAACAGTACAAGTGAGTAGCGCCCAAGGCTTCATATGTTCTCCAGCGAACAAACATAGTGAAGGAGCGCATATCTATCCGTATTCTTCTGTTTATGTTGCCGCCCAAAGACGACGAATTACATTATTTAAGAAACTCCACCGTCGCTATGCGACGCTTTATAATACATTAATCATTCTTTATAAACAAGTATTTGCCTTCTGGCTGAAAGTATTAACTATTTGCTGTTTTAATGAAGACAAAAATAGCGAATATCACAACGCCACGGAATCAGTACGTGGATGATGGGGAAGCTGTTCACGCAGCAAGAACTTGGCCTCGACATCGACCAGTCCAACAAGGTGTCATACGGTGTTCGCTTGAAAAGAGATTATATTGAAAAACAGTATTTTGTAGCCAAAAGAGTGGGGAAATAAAATGGTGTATCGGAATCCTGAACAAAATCAACCTGTTATAAGAAATAAAGTTGTTGCATTACTAGCCGGCCGATGTGGCCGAGCGGTTCTAAGCGCTTCAGTTTGGAACCGCGTGACCGCTACGGTCGCAGGTTCGAATCCTGCCTCGGACATGGATGTGTGTGATGTCCTTAGGTTAGTTAGGTTTAAGTAGTTCTAAGTTCTAGGGGACTGATGACCTCAGATGTTATGTCCCATAGTGCTCAGAGCCATTTGAACCATTGTTTTGTTGCATTACTTACTCAAAGCCCCTCATACAGTGAAATACAGGAAAACAGAGACTTACGACCCACAGTCTGGGAAAGGATTACATAGGTTCTGGTCAGAAGAGTAGCGTGTCACGTAGGTTAATGCAGAGGTGGGGGAGTTCCAAGGAGAGTGGCACGAGATGGCGACGGAGACGCTTATCAAACTCTAGGGCTAGGTGCTACTGGATATGCGCTGCGAATTACGGAGAAGTTTACTGTTGAGAATCGGAGACCCTACGCTATAGCAACATATTACCTTCGGCCACATAGGTTTTGCGAATTGTACACGGCCGGAACATACGAAAAACTGGAAGTCATAAGAATAGTTATCGACTGTCGCCCTTACACGCGGTATTTGTGACAGGAACAGCAAAGGATTGAAAGTATAATCTACATTTACATCTACATCTACATGGATACTCTGCAAATCACATTTAAGCGCCTGGAAGAGGATTCATCGAACCAGATTCACAATTCTCTATTATTCCAATCTCGTATAGCGCGCGGAAAGAATGAACACCTATATCTTTCCGTACGAGCTCTGATTTCTCTTATTTTATCGTGGTGATCGTTCCTTCCTATGTAGGTCGGTGTGACCAAAATATTTTCGCATTCGGAGGAGAAAGTTGTGATTAGAATTTCGTGAGAAGATAACTTCGCAACGAAATACGCCTTTCTTTTAACGATTTCCAGCCCACATCCTGTATCATTTCTGTGACACTCTCTCCCATATTTCGTGATAATACAAAACCTGCTGCCTTTCTTTGAACTTTTTAGATGTAATCCGTCAGTCCTATCTGGCAAGGAACCCACACCGCGCAGCAAAATTCTAAAAGAGGACGGACAAGCGTATTGTAGGCAGTCTCCTTAGTAGGCCTGTTAAATTTTCTAAGTGTCCTGCCAATAACACGCAGTCTTTGGTTAGCCTTCCCCACAACATTTTCCATGTGTTCCTTCCAATTTATGTTGTTCGTAATTGTAATACCTAGGTATTAGGTATGATAGCAGAAGAACGCCCCACTGGACACAGCAAGGAGGCTTATGGAGTGAAAATGAAGAAGCAGATGCACGAGTCTCTCCTAACTAAGAAAAATTTGTGGAGATGAGAATACTCGGAACAAGTGATAATTTTGGTAGTTTACGAACAGCGTTATAAACTTCAAAGGAGATGAATTCCTAAGTCTCCAATCACATCGCAGGACACCGGATGGCTCACAAGAAGAGAACATATTTCAGTTGTTTATTACAGAAATACTGTAAAAGATAGGAACATACAGGAAGGTTCAAAGTTTATACGCAGTTACGTTGTCTGTTTGCAGCAATATGGCGACTACATCACAAAAGAAATCTTTGTGTGTTGAAATTTGTGCGAAGTGAATCCATTGTTCAAGTGCATTCAGCCGTCGATTCTGTAAGAGTCCGCCTCTGCACAAGCAGATTTATTACTCTGGCACACAAATTTCTTCGAAGTTGGTTGCACGTGCAAAGGGAAGGACAGTGGTCAGAGATGCACTTCTGATGGATATGTAGAGCGTATCCGAAATGCGTTCGCTCGGAGCCTTCTGGGGTTCACAAGACAGGCTGGCCCGGAACTGCAACTACCTCAAACAACGATGTGGGGTGTTCTGAAACTATGCCTGCATATCAAGCCTCACAAGTTGATGTTACTGCATGAACTGCGTCCCAGAGACCACAACAGAAGGTACGAATTTTGAGTTTCAGTTCTCCAGGATATGGAAGAGGGCACTTTTTCCGAATGACTCATCTTTCCGACAGAATCGATGTTTCATCTCTCGGGTGAAGTAAACCGCCATAATGTAAGAATTTTGGGGAAACAAAATCTTGGCGCTGTCGTCGAAAATGAAAGAGACTCAACGAAACTGAAAGTGTTTTGTGCAGATTCTGTTCACACAGCTTATGGACCTTTTTTTTCGGAGGACAGGAATGTCACACATGGATATACTGCAAATTTGGTTGTTGCCTCAACTTCACATAGAATCCAAAGATTTCATTTTTATGCAAGACGACACTTCGCCTTACTTTCACCTTGCGGTGGGCGTTATCTTAACTATACCATCTCACAACGTTCGATTGGAAATGCTGCACAACAACTTCTAGTTGATTCTTCTTGGCCTCTCAGGTCACAAGGCCTCACACCTTGTGATTTCTTTTGGCGGGGTACACACACTACTTGTAATTAAAATTGCTACACCACGAAGATGACATGCTACAGACGCGAAATTTAACCGACAGGAAGAACATGCTGTGATATGCAAATGATTAGCTTTTCAGAGCATTCACACAAGATTGACGCCGGTGGCGACACCTACAACGTGCTGACATGAGCAAAGTTTCCAACAGATTTCTCAGACACAAACAGCAGTTAACCGGTGTTGCCTGGTGAAACGTTCTTGTGATGCCTCGTGTAAGGAGGAGAAATGTGTACTATCACGTTTCCGACTTTGATAAAGGTCGGATTGTAGCCTATCGCGATTGCGGTTTATCGTATCGCGACATTGCTGCTCGAGTTGGTGTAGATGCAATGAGTGTTAGCAGAATAAGGAATCAGTGGTTTCAGGATGGTAATATGGAACGCCGTGTTGGATCCCAATGGCCTCGCATAACTAGAAACAGAGATGACAGCCATCTTATCCGCATGGCTGTAACGGATCGTGCAGCCACGTCTCGATCCCTGAGACAACAGATAGGGACGTTTGCAAGACAACAACCATCTGCACGAACAGTTCGACGACGTTTGCAGCAGCATGGACTATCAGCTCGGAGACCATGGCTGCGGTAACACTTGACGCTGCATCACAGACAGGAGCGCGTGCGATGGTGTACTCAACGACGAACCTGGGTGCACGAATGGCAATACGTCATTTTCTCGGATGCATCCAGGTTCTGTTTACAGCATCATGATGGTCGCATCCGTGTTTGGCGACATCTCGGTGAACGTACATTGGAAGCGTGTATTCGTCATCGCCATACTGGCGTATCACCCGACGTGATGGTATGGGTTGCCATTGGTTACACGTCTCGGTCACCTCTTGTTCGCATTGACGGTACTTTGAACAGTGGACGTTACATTTCAAATGTGTTACGATCCGTGTCTCTACCCTTCATTCGATCCCTGCAAAACCCTACTCATTTCAACAGGATAATGCACGACCGCATGTTGCAGGTCCTGTACGGGCCTTTCTGGATACAGAAAATGTTCGACTGCTGCCCTGGCGAGCATATTCTCCAGATGTCTCACCCATTGAAAACGTCTGGTAAATGGTGGTCGAGCAACTGGCTCGTCACAATACGCCAATCACTACTCTTGATGAACTGTGGTATCGTGTTGAAGCTGCATGGGCAGCTGGACCTGTCCACTCCATCCAAGCACTGTTTGACTCAATGTCCAGGCGTATGAAGGCCGTTATTACGGCCAGATGTGGTTGTCCTGGGTACTGATTTCTCAGGATCTATGCACCCAAATTGCGTGAAAATGTAATGACATATCAGTTCTAGTATAATATATTTGTCGAATGAATACCCAATTGTCATCTGTATTTCTTCTTGGTGTAGCAATTTTAATGGCCAGTAGTGTAAAAGAGACAGTCTTTGTGTCGTCAATGCAGGTACTATTCAAGAGCTTAGAGAACTACACTCCTGGAAATGGAAAAAAGAACACATTGACACCGGTGTGTCAGACCCACCATACTTGCTCCGGACACTGCGAGAGGGCTGTACAAGCAATGATCACACGCACGGCACAGCGGACACACCAGGAACCGCGGTGTTGGCCGTCGAATGGCGTTAGCTGCGCAGCATTTGTGCACCGCCGCCCTCAGTGTCAGCCAGTTTGCCGTGGCATACGGAGCTCCATCGCAGTCTTTAACACTGGTAGCATGCCGCGACAGCGTGGACGTGAACCGTATGTGCAGTTGACGGACTTTGAGCGAGGGCGTATAGTGGGCATGCGGGAGGCCGGGTGGACGTACCGCCGAATTGCGTGGGCGTGAGGTCTCCACAGTACATCGATGTTGTCGCCAGTGGTCGGCGGAAGGTGCACGTGCCCGTCGGCCTGGGACCGGACCGCAGCGACGCACGGATGCACGCCAAGACCGTAGGATCCTACGCAGTGCCGTAGGGGACCGCACCGCCACTCCCAGCAAATTAGGGACACTGTTGCTCCTGGGGTAACGGCGAGGATCATTCGCAACCGTCTCCATGAAGCTGGGCTACGGTCCCGCACACCGTTAGGCCGTCTTCCGCTCACGCCCCAACATCGTGCAGCCCGCCTCCAGTGGTGTTGCGACAGGCGTGAATGGAGGGACGAATGGAGACGTGTCGTCTTCAGCCTTGAGAGTCGCTTCTGCCTTGGTGCCAATGATGGTCGTATGTGTGTTTGGCGCCGTGCAGGTGAGCGCCGCAGTCAGGACTGCATACGACCGAGGCACACAGGGCCAACACCCGGCATCATGGTGTGGGGAGCGATCTCCTACACTGGCCGTACACTTCTGGTGATCGTCGAGGGGACACTGAAAAGTGCACGGTACATCCAAACCGTCATCGAACCCATCGTTCTACCATTCCTAGACCGGCAAGAGAACTTGCTGTTCCAACAGGACAATGCACGTCCGCATGTATCCCGTGCCACCCAACGTGCTCTAGAAGGTGTAAGTCAACTACTCTGGCCAGCAAGATCTCCGGATCCGTCCCCCATTGAGCATGTTTGGGACTGGATGAAGCGTCGTCTCACGCGGTCTGCACGTCCAGCACGAACGCGGGTCCAACTGAAGCACCAGGTGGAAATGGCATGGCAAGCCGTTCCACAGGACTACATCCAGCATCTCCACGATCGTCTCCATGGGAGAAGAGCAGCCTGCATTGCTGCGAAAGGTGGATATACACTGTACTAGTGCCGACATTGTGCATGCTCTGTTGCCTGTGTCTATGTGCCTGTGGTTCTGTCAGTGTGATCATGTGATGTGTCTGACCCCAGGAATGTGTCAATAAAGTTTCCCCTTCCTGGGACAATGAATTCACGGTGTTCTTATTTCAATTTCCAGGAGTGTAATTATTGAAGCTGTCGAGTCGATAAACAAGAACACGTTGATTCGTTTGTCAAATGAAATGGATTACAGTTCCGATGTTTCTCAAGAAACGCGTTATACTCTTGATGAATATGTGGCACAGTGTGTGTGCAAATATAGAAGTCTGATTCTTTCTCTTTCTAGTGACATGTACAACGTGTTTCTGTCTTCCATAGTATACGTGTAATAAACCATTAAACCCTATTCTTTCATTTTGAATCACCGTGTAGTGTGTCAGCGAGAAAAATACTAGGTGTGTTAGCGTTCGCTACTGGTGATACTTAGCAGTCGGTTCGCACGGAGGAAAAATGGCCTCAATAAGACGGTGAATGGATTCTACTCGTTCCATTATAGGGTCACTTATGAGCCCCGGCCGTAATAAGAGAGATTAACGATGGAGCAGGCGAGTCAGTCCTCTCATTAATATTCTGGAGGAATTCGAGGAGGTCTTATAAGAGACGTACAGAGCTCTTCAATTAACACTCCACAGCTACTCTCCTTAATTGTGAGTTGCATACTCGTACAACGCAAAACAGAGAACCACGTGATAGTTAGGACGGTTACTGTCCGCATGCTGTAAATATGGCAGCTGTTTTTTGTGACGTGTACTCTACTTGCTGAAGTGATTACTTTCAGGTTGTAACGAGGGCCATAGGTGACATTTCTCCGTGCAAACGTGTTACTGAGAACCCCGCGGCAATCCACTTTCACCGAGTCTAAAGTTTATGACAACGAGTTCGCTTATTTGTCTCATTTCCCTGTCACAAAAAAAACTAATTTATAATGGAATTTTTGAAGGACTACGGAACAATACACACAAATTAAAACCTAATCTCACTGAGAGATTTTTGCGTTAATACAATTATTTCATATAAGTTAGTAAAATTTATATCTATGTCTTCACTGCAGCTATCACGGAAGCCACATTGCTTGCAATAAATTTTACAAAATTTTTTGGTAGTGATGTCTTGATTTGCATACTTACTGAATAAATAAGAAAACCCTAAAGGAGAGGGTACTTGTTTTGTCCCATCATATTCACTCCTCAAATATCTATAGAGAATATCTATAACAAGAGTTATTTTTCTTCTCCAGAACACTATGGTACCAGATGACTGGCAACAGTGACTTAAGGAAATTTTATATATCGTACATATCTTGTGTTTTACACTTCTAAATTTGGAAAAAGTTTATTTGTACATACGCTGACAGAGCGTCATCAGATAGGTCAGACAACAGGTGCAGAGGAAATAAATATGAATCAGCTGAAAAGTGTCATTCCCTGAGACAGTCCACAGAATTTTCAGCAACTACTGATTCAATTTTTGATAATATGTGTGAAAGTGAGAAACACGCTACAATGGAAAAAACAAAGCAGCTGACATACTGACACGCAGAGTCCAGAACCAAATACAGGTGACGAGAACAGGATCGTCGAAACAGCTAACACTTCAAAACGAAATCACTTTTACTGGACACACACGAGAGATGCATGGAGCTGGTCTCCTCGCCCCAACAAAGAATTCTCCTATTTGTACAAATGTAGAATGTTCAAGCAAATAACAATATATCACAGATAAGCGACTCCCAGAACCTTACAGAGACCAGAAACGTCTAAAACATAAATAACTGTAGTATGAAGCAATCGAACCGATGATCTTCACTTTGCAGCAGCGACTATACACGTTACACAACGGCGGACGATCGACAGAAAGCGACCTCATTAATTTCATCGAGTATGTCGTTGTCCACAATATTATTTAGATCATTACTATATTTCAATGATTATATTATTACTTAATTCTTGAAATATTTTTTTCATGTTTTCGCTACTTCTTAAACGTACTTAGAAAACAGACTAGACCTGGATAAGGAAACCTCCGTAAATGAGAGAAGCCTTTTCTGAACGTCTCTACGTGAGGAAACGCAATAAGCGAAAAGTAATTCCTGGTCGCTTTATCTCTCGCTTATCCAGATTTGGCTGTACTGCGTACTTAGTATGTTCTACATCTCTATCTACAACTGTACTCTGCAAACCACCCAGACATGCGCGGTAGAGGGCATGCACAACTGTATCAGTTATTACGGTTTCTTCCCGTTCCATTCACGTGTGGAGAGCGTAGAGAATGAGTGCATGAATGTCTCTGTGAGTGCGGTAATTATTCTAATGTTACCCTCATGATCTCTGTGTGGGCAATACGTAGGGGATTGTAGTATATTCCTAGAGTCATCTTTTAAAGCAAGTTCTTGAAACTTTGCTACAGAGTATCTCGGAATAGTTTACGTCGATCTTAAAGAGTCTTACATTCAGTACCTCTGTGACGTTCCCCAGCGGATAAAAGAAACCTGTGGCCATTTGTGCTGCCCTTCTCCGTACACTTTCAATATGCCCTGTGAGTTTGGTACGGGTCCAACACACATGAGCAGTATTCTAAAACCGGCTGCACGAGTATTTTGTAAGAAATCTCCTTTGTAGACTGAATGCACTTCCCCAGTACTTAACCAACAAACCGGAGTCTGCTACTTGCTTTACTCAAGACTGAGCCTATCATTCTATTTCATATCCCTACAAAGTGTTACACCCTGGTATTTGTTTGAGCTGGCCGATTTCAACAGTGAGTCACTGATATTATGGTCGTAGGATATTATGTTTTTTCGTTTTTTCAAGTGTACAGTTTTACATTTCTGCACATTCAAAGCAAGTAGTCAGTCTTTGCACCGCTTCAAAATCTTATCAAGGTCTGAAAAAATATTTATGCAGCTGCTTTCAGGCACTATTTCGTTGCAGATAACTGCAGCATCTGCAAGAACTCTGAAGTTACTATTAATATTGTCTATAAGGTCATTAATATATATAACATGAACAGCAATGGTACCAACAAGCTTACCTGGAGCACATCTGAAGTTACTTCTACATCTGACGATGATTCTACATCCAAGATAAGATACGTCTTTCTTGCCAAAAAGTTCTCAACCCAGTCACAAATTCCACTTGATACCACACAGAATTGTATATTTTACAATAAGTGTAGGTATGGTATTCAGTGAAATGCTTTTCGGAAATCAAGAAATACCGCCTTGATCCAAAGTTTTCAGTATGTCATGCGAGAAATGTCTAAATATTACGCTTTCGTCATTTGATTATCAAAAATGGTTCAAATGGCTCTGACCACTATGGGACTTAACATCTGGGGTCATCAGTCCCATAGAACTTAGAGCTACTTAAACCTAACTAACATAAGGACATCACACACATCCACGCCCGAGGCAGGATTCGAACCTGCGACCGTAGCGGTCGCGCGGTTCCAGACTGAAACGCCTAGAACTTTTCGGCCACCCCGGCCGGCACTTGATTATCAGTTTACTTCTTTCTGTATACTGAAGTGCCTCCTTTCGTATTATTTGACTAAGTTTCTTGTTCGTCTGTATCATGAAATCCTCAACAAAAGGATCCACTTCAGAGGCGCTAGAAAAGAGGGGAGAGCAATTTTCGTCATTTGAAGCGGAGTTTATTGTAAATATTGATTACTGATTTGCTTAAAATCATATCAAGTTTATATGTATGTAAATAAATTATACAGTACTGCAACCAGTAACATTTTTTGAATAGTAATGCTTTATTCCATGAACCGGTTTTCGAACCTTTTCAGGTTCATCTTCAGATGGTTTCGGGAGGATCCGGGAAGTTACATTATTAATGGGAGTAGCATAATGCAGGGTGCTGGTTCTATTGCAGAAAGATAGGTCACACTTTAATGTATCGCCATGACTATAGCTTATCTGTCGATATGGATGTAGGCAGACAGATGGACACTAACCGAAAAAAGCCGCCTGTACTGTGGCAGCAAGTAAAAACTAAATTTACATCCATATCGACAGATAAGCTATAGTCATGGCGAAACACTAAAGTCTGACCCATCTTTCTGCAATACAACCATCATGCTACTACCAGTAATAATGTAACTTCCCGGATCCTCCCGAAACCATCTGAAGATGAACCTGAAAAGGTTCGAAAACCGGTTCGTGGAATAAAGCATTAGTATTCGAAAAAAGTGTCTGGATGCAGTTCTGTATAACTTATCTACATTCAATATACAGTCACGGTTTTAAAATATCCGTAATGGATCAGCATATTCTGATATCAAGTTTATTGAATGAAAATCAAATTCAGCCAAAAATGGACATTGTTGGTTAACGGCTTGCTTGGTGAGGAATGTTCATACAGAGAGATCGTAAAAAGTTAATCGGACTTTGAATTAAGATGTGGGCTAGACTTTCTATTAACAAAACAACTAACGACAGACCACGTAAGACGCTCTATTTTACAAAATAAACCCAAGTTTGAAACGTAATGGACCAATTGTTATTGGCAAAACGTGACAATGAACACACTTACATCAGTGTCATGTCGCTGTAATAAAAGAAAGACAGAAACAATAAAATGATGCCGCTCTTTTCACAGTTAAAATAATGTCAACTTTGTCATAAAGGGTTTGCGGGTGTTAAGTTTACGAAGGCTCTGCTTCTTCGTAAGTGCAATAAAAAGAAATAGTTCCTGCTGTTCATTCAACTATTTACATAATTCTGCAAATATTTTA
Organism: Schistocerca gregaria; assembly: GCF_023897955.1. Taxonomy (NCBI): domain Eukaryota; kingdom Metazoa; phylum Arthropoda; class Insecta; order Orthoptera; family Acrididae; genus Schistocerca; species Schistocerca gregaria. Next base: position 543,786,135 of record NC_064925.1, read on the forward strand.
ACGGAGACAACACTAGTAATGTAGTGAAATAATCGTATGGCATTTATTTGCCGGGATATACCCTTCTAGATTCGGCCACCGTATTGCGAGTCTTTTTAATTGACGCCATTTTGGCGACTTGCCTGTCAATGGTGATGATGGACAGACAACACCCAGTCCCCTGCGGGGAATCGAACCCGGGCTAGCGCTGAGCTACGGAGGCGGACAACACTTATGATTACTACATACGAGTCCATTGTCATGAAAATCACATTATTGCTATCATGTCCATTAATAAGCATTCAGTTGGGAACAAGAGTTAACGTTCGTTGTTTTATCGCACGGTACGTCATAATATACTACCGTTATTTCAGCTTTATAGCCATTTTCAAGAGGTATCGCAATTAACATACCCATTTCAGCATTACTAAATTATTACATTGTTATGGATTACGTCTGAAAAGACTACCGAGTGTACTGTTAATAATAAACGTTCCGTTATTGTCGTTTCCAAATTAGTTACGTTACATGTCGTAGTACATCTTAAGAACATTTAAGTTGATTTTTACTGTATTGGATTAGCCTGCGGTTGAAGGTATGTTTCTGCGACAAACGTTTCTTCCCAGTGATGAAGACATAAGCAGAGGCTATAAAGATTCAGATAGCTACAGAAGCAAACAGCGTCAGCAAGTCACTGTGTTTATACGCAACGGTCGAAATGTGTGAAGAAGTCACCAGACCGCTCTCTAAGATCGTCGATTTACAGGAAATGTATTTGTAATATCGTTACGAGCCTCCATCGGCTATAAATCGGTATGACAACAGCGAAAATTTGTGCCGGAACGGGACTGGAACCCGGATTTCCCGATTTACGCAAACGGTTGCCTTAACTGCTTCGGCTATCCGTGCACGAATCACGGCCAGACCCAAACTTCCACACGTAGTCCTCCACGCACTCGTACGTTACATATATTCCCGTCCACGAAGTACATATTTATTTATAGTCGAGGTCCTAGTATTGCCGAATAAATACGAAATATCATAGTCTGTATTATTAATAGATACGATGGAATGTTGCATTGGAGATGCAAGCATCATACTTCTTAATAACACAGGCACTGCTATTTTGTAAGATCACGGAGTTGCGTCGACGTATATTACGGAGTTTACTGTGGGAAACAGTTTAGCTCTAAGGCCCTCGGCTTGTGTAATGTTTTTCATTTCTGTTAAATTTCTGTTCGTCTTTTGAATTTCCATGGCTCCTTTTTACAGCCTAGCATAGCAATGTTGAATCTTGATACAACCGTTTCAAACAAACGAATTTGGTACTTTCTTCGTCCTAGTGCATGATCTGCTAGCATAGATTTAACCACTTTAGGCAGACGGCACTAGCTCCTAAGTTCTATAAGGTAGGAGTCAAAGCTTCTATTTATATTTCCTATCCGCGCTTGAGTGCATGAGTGCGACATTTTGTGTACTCCATCATTACATGGCGAAATGTTAGGCGCAGAAACTTGTCTTGGACTGTGGCCTAAAGCTCGTGTAACAAGCATCAACAAGGATCCACATACCGGTCATAAGAGCCTACATTGTGTGACCTTCCAATAATATTTTGAATAACGTCAGATATGACAACTACTCAAAAAGCTGTTTTCAGATTGGTAGCCGGCCGCAGTGACCGAGCGGTTCTAGGCGCTTCAGTCCGGAACCACGCGACTGCTACGGTCGCAGGTTTGAATCCTGCCTCGGGCATGGATGTGTGTGATGTCCTTAGGTTAGTTAGGTTTCAGTAGTTCTAAGTTCTAGGGGACTGATGCCCTCATAAGTTGAGTCCCATAGTGCTCAGAGCCATTTGAACCATCAGACTTGTATACGTGAAATGCATACAAAGCTTCTTCGTAACAGGTGTGTCAAAAAAAAAACTGATCCTTTTGGTAAAGCTGTGGTACAGACACAGCGGGACGAGACACACTGCGAAACCAAGGATACGATGACCCTATTCCTTGGACGGCGATGATGTTGCTGACGTAAGTGATGATGGTATAAAATAAATAAATAAGTAATTACTGTGTTCATCCTTCATCATGTCGCCCATGTAGTCAAGCACGTTTGATTTCAGGAACGGCCTCATGTCTGTTCATCTCGTCAGGTGTGTGTGTTAGAGAGAGAGAGAGAGAGAGAGAGAGAGAGAGAGAGAGAGAGACTGTTCATCTGCTTAGGTGTGTGTGTGTGTGTGTGTGTGTGTGTGTGTGTGTGTGTGCGCGCGCGCGCTTTCCTTTGCGTGAGCGGTTGGCGAGAAAGGCGGGCGCGGCCTTGCCGGGTAACCCGATGAGCCGTGTTCGGTAAGGACCGCTATCGACTCCCGCTGCTGAAGTTGTCGGCGCACCAAACAGGTTCTGGAGGCGACGTCACGGGGACAGTGGAGCCAAGCCAGCGGCTACTCCACTTCGCGCCGTGCTAAGGAGTTTGTCAGAAAGTATGAACAGCTGCGTTTCCAGGCAGACAGCCAGGTAAAGTGTTTCACTGCCCTACACTGCAAGGGCTGTATCGAATAGATTAAGCGTGTAGAATCAGCACTGCAATTGAATACTGTTTGATCCTGCTAGGCACCGATGAATCAAAATTCCGATCGATACACACGAGATATTTCTCACAGAAATTCCATGAAGGAAAATACCAGGTGTACCGGTATGAAACGAGCGTTTCTTCTGTGAAAATGAAACACTAATTTGGAATTAAAAGTAAACACATTTTATTCCAAGTACTGACCATTGATTTCTATACATTTTGTCCACCTTTCTGGCAATTTGTTGACACCACGCCAATAGAAATGTTCGTCTTTTGAAGCAAACCAATCAGACACCCAATTTTCGGCTTCATCGTAGGAATCGAAGTGTTCCTTAGTCAATGCGTGTCCCATTGATGAAAACAAATGGTAGTCGGAAGGGGCCAAGTCTGGTGAATAAGGCGGGTGGGGTAGCAGCTCCAAGCCAAGTGTTTTGATTGTACCCTGAACCAGTTTTGCTTTGTGTGCAGGTGCATTGTCGTGTAAAAAAATTTACTTTCCCATGTCTTCTGGCCCATTCTGGTCTTTTTTCGATCAATGCATAGTTCAAATTGATCATTTGTTGTCTGTAGCGATTAGCATTCACAGTTTCATCGGGTTTTAGAAGCTCTTGATTCACCACACCTTTCCGATCCCACCTAACACAGAGCATTGTCTTCTTGCCGAATCGATCTGGTTTTGCAGTCGATGTTGATGGTTGTCCCGAATTAACCCTTGAATTTCCCGTTTAGGATTCTTAAAATAAATTCATTTTTCATCGCTAGTAACAATCCGACGCAAAATTGATTTTCTTTCATGCCTTTGAAGCAAAATTTGACAAATGGTTTTTCGGTTTTCCATCTGTCTTTCATTCAATTCATGTGGCACCCATTTTACACACTTTTGGATCTTTCCCATAGCTTTCAAACGGTCAGAAATTGGATTGTTGTGGAATATTTAGCATTGCCGCCATTCGCTTCTGACTCAAAGTATCATCTTCATCCAATATTGCTTGCAATTTGGGGTCTTCGAACTTTTTTGGTGGTCTTCCACGTTCTTCATTTCTTACATCAAAGTCATTATTTCTGAACTGTTGAAACCATCTTTCGCATGTTGCTTCGATACAGCATGATCACCATATGCCTCGACAAGCATTCGATGCGACTCTGCAGTACTTTTTCCTCAAATTAAAACAAAAAATTAATGCTTTCCGCAAATCATCACTGCCTGGTACAAAATTCGACATTGTTAACACGATGAAAACATATGATATTGTTTGTTCCATGACTTGATGTATACTAAATATCTTTGACAGATGTCATACCAACGAAACAAAAAAAAATTAAGGCCCGTTCACAACAAATGTTCCCTATCGACACATTTGTATCTTAACGCTCATTTCATACCGGTACACCTGGTAAAGAAAATTTAGGATTTAACATCCCTCGACATCGGGGTGATTAGGGACGCAGCACCAGGTCGGATTATTTCAAAGATGGGGAAGGAAATCAGCCATGTCCTTTCAAAGGACCATTGCAGAATTTTCCTGGAGCGATTACGTAAATCACTGGAGACCTGAAACTGGAACAACGGACGCTGATTTGAAGCGTAGTCCTCCCTGATGATCCATTGAGTGAATCCATTGTGCTAACCACTGCGCCACCTTGCTCGGCGAAATTCCATGACACCTGCAACCGTGATTCGAACACGGTGTCTTGCCGTCTGCGGACAATGTTCAGCGCAATGTCTTTCCTTCCAGAACTACTAGTTCCGCAAGGGACACACGAGAACTTGTCTGAAGTTTCGAAAGTAGGAGAGAGGGTCTGGCGAAAGTAAATCTGTGAGCGCAGGTCGAGTGTCGTGCGTGGGTAGCTCAGTCGGTAAGAGCATTACCCACTACAGGAGTGACTCAAGTCCCATTCGCTGTACAGCTTCAACTGCCAGAAAGTTTCAAAAGATCGCACACTACGTTGGAGAGTGAAAACTCTTTCTGTCCATTATACTTATTGCAAGACAGTAAAGGGCCGTTACTTGTTTTTCACAATGGAGTCCTCCATAACTTGGTAATAAATAAATTCAGTGGTTGTCAAGGCTATGAAGGAAATGTTAATTCAACCTTGCGCTCATGAAATAAATATTAGATATTTCCAGTCGTTTGAGCGGGGAAGTAATCACATTGGCAGAAACGGTCCTGTGCGGAAGACTGGAGGGGCTCTTATTTTTCAAGTTCCTTTTTTCTTTGTGCTACCTCTAGTTTGGGTCCACTGCACGAAACAATGGGTTGTGTGACACTGGTCTCCGCAGGAAAAGTGAAGTTGCGTCTCTGCGCGCCTAAATTTGAGGAAGAGTGAAACAGCATAAAAATCTCAAAAGTATTACACTGAAATGCATAATTAATTAGTACCTTTCAATTTAATTGTGAAATTTGTAGTATTAGATTTAATTATTCAATCTATATCATTACTACCTACATTCCTGTGAGGCAAATGTAATGAGTAAAACAAATTTTCTCTTACAAATTGTTATTCGTTGACAAAGTATCTCTTTTATATCCTACGAACTTTATAGCCACATTCTGAAGAATGTCCTGCTTCTCGTTCCATATTTTAGAAAGTAATTCATTGTCGTCCTTCATGAGCTTGACGCCTCTTTCTGCCAGATCATTTACAACTTTCAGTTTACTGACTAAGTGTAGAACGTTGATTAAATTTTCATTTTCGCTCAACCACGAAGGATCTGTCTCATGGGACTCGTCTCTCCAATCAACTATGGCAAAAAAAAAGTTTTATTTTGTTAGAAGCAAACTGTTCGGTCTCATTATTGCTGATTTCTGTCATTTGATCGATTCGTACTTGAACCCTTTTAATATTCTGATCTGATTGTTCAGCCTCATGGTCCAGTTGATTGGTCATGTTCAATTTTGAGTCTGAAGACAAATTACGGTAAAAGGATGGAAAGGCGACTGATTCAGAAGACAGGTAGTATACATGATATTTCATTTTTTGTAAAGCCACACGAGAGATATCACAGCAACAACAAGATACTTATAAAGCTTACAAAGAATGGTTAAATCCCTTTGGGTGCAGTTTGGGCAGAGAAGTGTCCTTCGACATGCACAATGACAAGGAAACCACGAATGTCACAAACTGTATTTTTTTTTAATGTGTGTGAAATCTTATGGGACTTAACTGCTAAGGTCATCAATCCCTAAGCTTACACACTACTTAACCTAAATTATCGTAAGGACAAACACACACACCCATGCCCGAGGGAGGATTCGAGCCTCTGCCGGGACCAGCGCACAGTCCATGACTGCAGCTCCCCTGACCGCTCGGCTAATCCCGCGAGGCAACTGTATTCTACTGTTGTGGTGATAAACCAAATTCGTCAAGGAACAAAAATATATTCAGGTAATGAATGACTTTGGCCAGCCCGTTGGCATGATGGCTAGTCTGTGGAACACGGAAAGATATTTCACGAGATGGTGTTTCACGGGAAAGAGCGGAGCTAACTCTAAAAATTCCCTATGATCCCCTCCATATTTCTGTTCACACAAAGTACTACGAATAAAGTCGGGTATAGAGGGCCCTCAACGTTATCCGAATAATTAATATTTTAGCGAGGTGACTTTCTATAGCCAATATATACTAAAAGAACTGCATTTTTAACTATCAGCTGCTCAATTAAGCCTTTATTCCCCGTCTCTCAGATCATTGCCATAAGTAAAATATCAGATGGAAAATGAGTTCATCTTTCGCTTAGATGGTTCAAAAGTCCACAAAGATACAATAAGTGTACAAGTTCATTTAACATGTACCACGATCTTAAACGGCACCAAATTGGTCTTACAATAACTCACGACCGAATGCTAAGGAAGTACCATGAAGAATGATCCCAGTTACAAATAAAATTTTTCGTGCCCGTTCAATTGAGCGGCGCCAAAACAGTGTAGCTCAATATTCGGAGCGACGTGTATTAACAGGGAAGGCGAAACTCGAAGCCGCAGCCATTACCTCCAACAGTGAAAGCATGCCTCCCTGCCACGTGTTGTCTGCTACCGACATGCAGCAGCACTAATCAGTCGCTGCTGGTGGAGCTGACCACTACTCGTGTTTCACCGTCACTATTTATACGAATCGGTAAACTGAATATCGAGCCATACTCAGGCGGGACCGCTCTACTGAACGGGCGCGCAAAATTCCGTTTTAAAACAAATTTTCTTTGTAACAGAAAACAAACTAACGCCTTCTGTTGTCACTGGCCGTCACACGAAACATGTGAGTTAGTTAGTTACGTGATCCATTGATCAATAGCGACGGGAAACCGTTATGATGTCGGACGTGTCAAATGCACAAGAAATGCGCACAGGGAAGAAGTTTTTATTTTTTACATTATAATGTTATACCTGAGTATTTGTATTATCTATCCCATTCCCTTAAATGGCACAAATGCATATATTATATCTCTAGATTTATTTACTCATGCTCAAGAATCCATCTATGGTATAGAAGGAGTTTTCAAGGAGGTATGATTTCAATTTGTTTTTGAAACTATTACTGCTGTCTGTCAGACATTTTATTTCATGTGGTAATTTATCGAAAAAGTTTTATAGCAGCATATTTTACCCCTTTCTGTGCCAAAGGTAGGTATAAGTAAAGGATAGTGTAGGTTTTTCTTTTTTGTGGTATTGTAATCATGAATGTAGCTGTTGATTTTAAACTGGTCCATCCTGTTCAGAAAAAAATTTCATTACTGAGTAAATGTACTGTGAAGCTGTTGTAAGAATCCGCAACCTTTAAAGCATATGCCTACAAGATGTGCGACTACGAACCCCACACATTATCCTTACTACTTTCTTTTGAGCACTGAATACCTTTAGCCTAAGTGTTGAGTTGTCCCAGAATATTATTCGGTATAACATCAGAGACTGGAAGTATGCAAAGCATGTTACCTTACTAATTTCTACATCGTCAAAATTGGGAATTATTCTGATTGCAAAAGTTGCTGAACTTAGTCGCTTTAGGAGATCCAAGATATGAATTTTCCAATTAAGAGTCTCATTTAGATGTAAACCCAAAAACTTAATATGCTGTACCTTCGCTACTGACTTCTTTTGATATGTTATGTTTATTGAAGGAATTATACTGTAAGTAGGCTGTTTAGATTTTTATATTGGTAACGTCACGTAGCGCTCTGTATGAAATCACTGGCTGTGCTGTGAGCAGTCTGTTGCTGGTTTGCATTGTTGTTGGCTATTGTAGTGTTGGGCTGTTGGCTGTTAACAGCGCGTAGCGTAGGGCAGTTGTAGGTGGGCCTCCAGCAGTGGTGGATGTGGGGAACAGACAAATGGCTGAATTTTGAGAGCGGATGATCTAGACGTGTGTCTATCAGAAACAGTACATTTGTAAGAATGGATATCAGGAACTGATATATATATATATATATATATATATATATATATATATATATATATATATATATATATATATATTATGACTTTTGAAGACCATTAAGGTAAATACATTGTTTGTTCTCTATCAAAATCTTCCATTTGATAACTATGCCTATCAGTAAGTTAGTGCCTTCAGTAGTTTGAATCTTTTATTTAGCTGACAGTAGTGGCGCTCGCTGTATTGCAGTAGTTCGAGTAACGGAGATTTTTGTAAGGTAAGTGATATGTGAAACGTATAGATTAATGTTAGTCAGGGCCATTCTTTTGTAGGGAGTTTCGAAAGTCAGATCGTGTTGCGCTAAAAATATTGTGTGTCCGTTTAAGCACAGGCTTGTATAATTTTTCTAAGGGGACGTTTCAGTACTTTTTGCAGCAGAAAATTGGATGTACACTGTTTTTTCAAAGTTCAGAGCAAGCCCATTCGCAGAAAACCAATTAATAACTTTTCCAAATACCTTATTTGTATCGTTTTCTATCGGACTTTCCTTTACTGGATTAATAATTATGCTTGTATCATCAGCAAACAGTGTCAGTCAAGCATCTTGTTTCACATAAGAATGGAGGTCATTCACATATATCAAGAACAGGAGGAGACCCACGATCGAACCTTGTGGACACCTAATGTAATTTCACCCCAGTTAGATGAAGTGGCAAATTCCTCTGAATCACTTGAAGCATATACAGAGACTTTTTGTTTCCTGTTCTGTAGATATGACTTAAACCACTCATATGCTGTTCCATTTATACCATAGAATTGCAATTTTTCTGACAAAATGCTATTGTTCACACAATCAAATGCTTTGTATAAGTCACAGAATATTCCTACTGGTGACATTTTACTATTTAAAGACTCTATTATGTGATGAGCGTTATTTGTTTGGGCAGATTCCATCTTCACATTGCAAAAACTAAATTGCAAATATCTGGCGGAACACCCAAGAAAATGCATCTGACGACCCTTAAGAGAGGTACCATATACACAGTGTCCCAGAAGGATATGATGTGAACGATTATACCTTAAGAGCTATGAGCAGTTGTTCAACTTCGCTACTGCGAAACGCATCTCTTATGCTAATCAAATGCTTATACCTCTTCGAGCCCATTTTAACTGGACATTTTTTTCTTGATTTGATCCATACTACTACCAAACCATAAGGATCTACTTCTTTTCCTTCCACAAATTTCTCTTTGGTGTGCCTTACTGATTAATCTTTGTACAGAATGAGTAGCTAAAGCATTAGGTTTGACGGTAATATGTACAATACCTATATTTTCACATTTGTTCTAACTACTTTCGTCAGTGCAAGTGATGGAACTGGGAGAAGAGATGTAATGAAAGTAAAAGGCAAGGAATTGTAATTTAACTCTTATCTCAATCATTTTCTTCTCGTGTTGTTCGTTCCACATTTACATCTACATCTACACTCTGCAAACCACTGTGAAGTGCATGGCAGGTGGTACCGGCTATTGGGGTATCTCCCATGCCATTCACGTTTTATGCGCTGGTAGAATGAACGAAATATTGTTTAAATGTATCTAAGTACTGTAATTAATATAATCTCATGCCCACAATCCCTATGTGAGCGATAAGTAGGTGATTGTAGCATGTTTGTAGAATCACCATTTAATGCCGGTTCTTGAAACTTTGCAAGCAGGCTTTCTCAGAATAGCTTATACCTATTTCCAAGAGTCTGCCAATTCAGTTTCTTCAGTATCTCTGTCACACTTACCCACGGGTTAAACGAACGTGTGGTCATTCGTTCTGCCATCCTCTGTATACAGTCAATATCCTCTATTAAAACTATTTGGTACAGGTCCCACACACAAGAACAATATCCCAGATTGGTTTCGGACGAATGATTTGTAAGCAATCTCCTTTGTAGGCTGACGAAATCTACCACATGCTCTTCCCACTACTGAGCCTATGTTGTTGTTCCATTTCATACTCTTCAAAGCATTACACCCAGATATTTCTAGGAGTTGGTCGAGTCAAACAGAGCCTCATTGAAGTTATAGTTGTGGGATATTACGTTTTTTAGTTTTGTGAAGTGCACAATTTTACACTTCTGTACACTTAAAGGAGGTTGCCACTCACGGTACCATATTGAAATTTTATCAAAATCTAACTGAATATCTATGCAGCTTCTTCAGACAGTAATTCAATATAGGTAACTGGGTCACTTGAAAAAGTCTGAGCTTCGTATTATAATTGCGCAAGGCCAGTAATTTACAACATTAACAGCAAGGGTCTCAACATACTTCCCTGGGGACACATCCCAAGTCACCTCTACATCTGACAACGACTTTCCTTCCCCGATAACACACTGCGTATTCCCTACCAAAAGGCCCTCAATCATGTCACATATTTCGTTTGATAACCCATATGAACGTACTTTTAACAATAAGTGTAGATGTGCCACTAAGTCAAACGCTTTTCGGAAATCAAGAAATACTGCGACTAACTGACTACCTTCTACATCTACATCTACATCCATACTCCGCAAGCCACCTGACGGTGTGTGGCGGAGGGTACCCTGAGTACCTCTATCGGTTCTCCCTTCTATTCCAGTCTCGTATTGTACGTGGAAAGAAGGATTGTCGGTATGCTTCTGTGTGGGCTCTAATCTCTCTGATTTTATCCTCATGGTCTCTTCGCGAGATATACGTAGGAGGGAGCAATATACTGCTTGACTCTTCGGTGAAGGTGTGTTCTCGAAACTTTAACAAAAGCCCGTACCGAGCTACTGAGCGTCTCTCCTGCAGAGTCTTCCACTGGAGTTTATCTATCATCTCCGTAACGCTTTCGCAATTACTAAATGATCCTGTAACGAAGCGCGCTGCTCTCCGTTGGATCTTCTCTATCTCTTCTATCAACCCTACCTGGTGCGGATCCCACACTGCTGAGCAGTATTCAAGCATTGGGCGAACAAGCGTACTGTAACCTACTTCCTTTGTTGTCGGATTGCATTTCCTTAAGATTCTTCCAATGAATCTCAGTCTGGCATCTGCTTTACCGACGATCAACTTTATATGATCATTCCATTTTAAATCACTCCTAATGAGTACTCCCAGATAATTTATGGAATTAACTACTTCCAGTTGCTGACCTGCTATTTTGTAGCTAAATGATAAGGGACCTATCTTTCTATGTATTCGCATCACATTACACTTGTCTACATTGAGATTCAATTGCCATTCCCTGCACCATGCGTCAATTCGCTGCAGATCCTCCTGCATTTCAGTACAATTTTCCATTGTTGCAACCTCTCGATACACCACAGCATCATCTGCAAAAAGCCTCAGTGAACTTCCGATGTCATCCAACAGGTCATTTATGTATATTGTGAATAGCAACGGTCCTATGACACTCCCCTGTGGCACACCTGAAATCACTCTTACTTCGGAAGACTTCTCTCCATTGAGAATGACATGCTGAGTTCTGTTATCTAGGAACTCCTCAATCCAATCACACAATTGATCTGATAGTCCGTATGCTCTTACTTTGTTCATTAAACGACCTTCTTCCAATGTTTACGATATATCATGTGAAGAAGATGCGAGTTGGGTTTTGCATGATCGATGTTTCCGGAATTCGTGCCGGTTGCCATGGATGTAGTCATCCTGCTTTTTTTTTCTCAAAAACAGCATCAGATGCAAGCTTAGTAGATGGACTAAGGCTCTGTGTTATGCTTTAGATCTATGTTTATGAGAGCGAGGTCATTGTAAAATTGATGTTGGTTGAGTTAATAATTCTTCCATGAAACTGATGTTGGCTGTCATGTGAGTTGGGGGGGGGGGGGGGGGGAGGTTACCTTTTCTCATTTTCAAAGTATCAAGTTTTTCCTTATGCTTACACAGTATTTTCTGCTTTTATTTGTCAGTGATGTCCTCAACGCATTGTAAGACGTAGGAGAACTGAGAGGCAAATTCCAAGATGCAAATTTAGACTGTACAGCTGCTTGTTGAGAAGTTCTTTCTTTATATAATGCATTTTGATCTCTATTTTGAGCCACATCATTTCACACTTTGCTTTAACTATTTTGGCGGTACTGGTTTCAGAATTAATCTTCACTTTTATGTAGTTTGGTGTTATCTGTGCTGACAGGCATTTATTGTTATATTTGATGTTGAGGTTAGTCTTCTTTAGTTTTCTCTTGCATCTTTTAAAAGCGTGAACTTTTCTCAGTATCTGACGAGGTAAGCGTAATGCTATTTTGTCAAAACTGACTTTGTGGGCCCGTGGCTGTGTACAACATATAGGCTCACTCTTACATAGAAGATTACAGCAACCAGCGAATTTTTACAATGGTATTTACTTATTTAAACAGTGCCGTTAGCGGTTTCTTACCAACAGGTTCATCTTCAGACGGCTAGGTCACGTTTTACATTAGGTTTCGCCTTTCCTTTCCCTAGCTGACGAAGTTTCCTTTGGGGTAGTGGTGCCCTAGAACCAAACCAAGATGAGAGATAATGTCTTTTTAACTATAATTGTGGCTCAACGGTTTTAAGGGACGTCGAGAAATTTAATAGCCAAGATATTCTGATGGAGGTATCTCATTATGTTTGATCTTGGAGTATGTTCGGAGATGCTGCAATAAATCGGTATCGGGAATATTGGATGGTGGTTTTGTGGATCGCTTCTATTGCCCTTCTTGTAAACGGGTGTGACCCAGGCTTGTTTCCAACTACTGGACACGGAGAGATCTGCATTTAGAGGAGAGTCTAACTCAGACGCAAATTCAGTATAGAATTCCGTCGGGCCCTGAAGCTTTGTTCAGTTTTAACGATTTCCGCTTTCTCAACGCCACTGACTCTTACATTTATTTCACTTATTTCACTTATCTTTTCAGTAGTGAGAGGATTAAGTTAGGTTTTATGTTGGTGTTCCGAAGTATTAATATTTTTCAACGCTGGTAAAATTTGATTCAGTTTTTGTTGGTGCAAATCACTTGGAGTTTCGCATAAGACGACGTTTGAACGGGGTAAGTCTCTGGTAAGAAAGGCACAATGTTAATAATGACGTACCGCTATCGAACGTCGCTGTGGTGGCGGTCGTAAGTTGCGGCAGAGGGGGGGGGGGGGGGGGGGAGAGGGAGAGAGAGAGAGATAGAGAGAGAGAGAGAGAGAGAGAGAGAGAGAGAGAGAGAGATTGGCGGGGGGGGGGGGATGAAGAGTGGCTGGTGGAGGGTGACGGGGAGAGGGGGAGGCAGGGGAGAGTCTGCAGCGAAGCGGTCGGAAGACTGTCGGAGCCGTGCGTGGGAGGCGAGCTGTGGGTAGCAGTGGCTCCTTCATCTCATCTCGTCTCGTCCTGTCTGCGCCGGTGCCGACGACGTCAGCTGCCAGGGCTGGAAACACCACGGGGCGCACCGGAGATTCCGAAACCTTTTAGGGTTCAAATTACACAGGCGGCAGAAGGCTCTGTACTGAGTATTTTGGGGTAGAGACTACGTGACACGAAATGAATACTGCAGCCGGTACGACGTCTTGAGTGTGCAATGAATGTGATGCACTTGTCTCTCAGCTACTTATGTTTCATAAAATAATAACTGGTCGTTACGTCCATGTTAGTGATCATGCTCTGAAAACAATACGTCGTGTTTTGTGAGGCCTAGTGCATGATGATTTATCCCTCTTGCAGTTTCAAAAAATGGTTCAAATGGCCCCGAGCACTATGGGACTTAACTTCTAAGGTCATCAGTTCCCTAGAACTTAGAACTACTTAAACCTTACTAACCTAAGGACATCACACACATCCATGCCCGAGGCAGGATTCGAACCTGTGACCGGAGCGGTCACGCATTTCCAGACTGTAGTGCCTAGAACCGCTCGGCCACTCCAGCTGGCCAAAATCTGACTATCCTCGGGCTATCTATACCAAAGGAGAGTAACTATTCATGAGTTCTTAATTTTAAATTTTGGCGCTTTATAATGTAACGAGAACGCCAGCTCAGAAACGGACCGAGTAGTGTGTTTACTGCAGTAGTATAAAACTCTGCAACAGTCCTGAGCCATAACCAGGCCGTTATCACCGCCGGCAGCTGCGGTCAGAAACGTGCCTACACTTCAGTTCTTCACCATGAGCCTGCTTCAGCACACGTTTCCTGCTGTGTGACTACATCCGAACCTGTAACGCTGGCCCCATTCTAGACGATTCGACGTGACCCGGAAACACGGTTCCTATCGCAACGGTCAGCACCGTACAGGCTGCATTTAAACCCCGGCCCTTGTAATGCCACTTCTTCGGAAGAGAAATAAAAAACAAAGATTAACTCCCAATACCCCAAAGATTTCCCCCCAAGTCCCAAATTCCCAGAAAAGTAAATAATCGAACGAAGTTCCATTTATTACTGTTATTAGGACAATAATAAGTAATTAAATCAGGAATCTTAGACTTGACAATTTAGCAATCTACGAAAGAAAGGTTAAATTTCAGTAAAATTAAAATCAAAATCATAATAAATCGCAAAATTAGCATAAATTAACATTCGCAAAGTAGAACCAACGATGTCAATGAATACTCCGTGTAAATACTCTCTGGGAACGGTGAGTAATGACTAAGTATAATTCAATGCATTGTCACTACGTTACGAGAGTTAGCCGAAGCAGGTCGTATATTTTAATGATCGTGCATGTAGGCGCGCTTAGATTGTTTTTGACGTTGAGTAATTGCAGTCTATTTTGATGTAGTAATACGATCTTCTGACTTCAATTATCACGGCATTAGAATTCGAACGGAGGACTTTTACCTACTGGAATGAAGTGAACTTTTAACTAGGTAATTGAACTGAGCATTACTTAGACAGTAATTTAGGCAACGAACACTGACAGAAAATTTTCATTCATAATAGGCAGTGATTTATGGAACTTCAGCGATAGGTCCGAAGCATATAATTTAAATCCCCCCAACATCTGGGAAAGTTTTCTTCTCAAGGATCGGTTAGGAAGTGACTGATATTGTGCAATAAAACACCCTCTCGTGCCAAGTCGCGCATTTGTGATTTAAAATTCTATCAAATTATTGACAAGAAACTCCCGAGTAATAATTACGCGCAGCGATAATATTTGACTGTAGCGCCCAGCGCTTGTGTAGAATCTTTGACTCAAATAACAAGCCCACTGTTACGATTTCTCAGATACTTGAAATTACGACCAGCTTGTAGAGAATTTGTTGTGGATGTGACTATTGGTTTCATCATTAATATTTCATCATTAATCAGTTAAAGATCGACAACGAACGACTAATTAAGATTCTTGGTGAAGTAGATATCTCACGCACGTCGATATTTCGGTTGAGCACTGTTATTTTGTGTAACGTCGTCTTCGTAACTTGATAACGATCTCAACACACTACCGACTGTCGCCGAGTTTTATCCGAGGTCAAGAACAAATCAAACCAAATCATCAAGAAGGCGAGCCGTTATACCCTGCCGAGTAGTTCATGTTCGGTACAGCAGGGCTGTGGCAAATGTCGCCACGAGTCCTACCGGCCTTGGAGCCACGTCGTTATTATGACAAAGGCCGCGAACACCTCTACCGGGCTACGAGTCAATGGTCACTACCTGGCTACATGTGTCCTGGAAGCCAACACTTCAGTACCATCCCTACGACACCACCCGCCGATGTGCCTGCCGCTGTCTCATGGTCGGGGTAAAAATGGATGACCCACCAGCCAACAGTCCGGGGTTCATCTCTGAGCAGGGCTGTGACCACCATGGCGACTCAGCGCTCGGCGCGAAAGCTACGCCAAGTAAATTTTTCTCGAATTTTTAAAAAATGGTTTTGAATACCACTAAGAAACCCTACAGATCAAATTTACTATACTTGCATTATATCATAACAAAACAGCAAATATCTTCTTTGATAGTATCGCTAAGTAAGTGACAAACATAGTTACAAAACAAAAATAAAAAGTTTATAAAACATATTATAAGAAACAGAAGCTAGACTGTATGCTAAAAAAATTTCAGTAATTTATTAAAATAAAAATACGGCGGTGCTCAAACTAATGTCTAAAGCTCTCGCACCCAATCTGACAATTATACCATTATAGTGCAACGCATCATATTTAGAGCGCCAAAAAATTAGGCAATGAGATAGACTCTACCAGAGCCATGAATACCGCGTCGGGCACCAACGGAAACCGTTCAAAAACAATTATAGTCCGCACCACAGACTGAGCGCTGGCTACACCCGGACGTCTGCAACCAAAGGATGCTGAACACCAGAACCAAAACGCGGCCCCGGTTCGCAAACCTACGAGAGCTCGTGCACTGCATTATACTGATATAAGTTAGAACTATTGTGTATCTTAACGACTACAAATATAGTAATGTAGCCAACCACCAGTCTTGACGCATCAAACTACAAAAAGGCTGTCCAATATGGATGGAAACTTGAGTAACACGTAGGATACGGCACAGACCCGGCAAAAGCAAAAATAATGAATAAAAAAATACTTAGATGTTTCCCTTAATAATTTCCGATCAGAAATATTACAAGATGACGCAAACTGCACCAGAGACGAGGGCATAACCGAGTATAAAAAATGGTTGAAATGCCTCTGAGCACTATGGGACTTAATTTCTGAGGTCATCAGTCCCCTAGAACTTAGAACTACTTAAACCTTACTAACCTAAGGACATCACACACATCCATGCCCGAGGTAGGATTCGAGCCAGCGACCGTAGCAGGTGCGCGGTTCTCGACAGAAGCGCCTAGAACCGCTCGTCCACAGCGGCCGGGTGTACAGTAATCTTTCAATTTATTGTCGAATAATGGTTCTACACCAGTATTTGTTTTGTTCCAAATACTGGCGAATAATTGGCAATTTGAGGCGAGTCCATCCTTATGATGTGTACGTGTTATTCGCTTAGCCCTCTGGCGTTGCATACTGATTATGTCCACTCATCTGTCAAAAGCGCAATAAACAGTTTCCAACATGTGACACGTGTGTACGTGCTACAAATAGCAATACGAAGTTAAACGGTTAATTTATCTTCTCTAGAGAGTCACACACTGTGAAATTATCATTAAACCATTTCGCTTACACCAGTGACCAGCCCACTGCATTTCAAGAATAAAGTTTTGAAAAAATTAAATGGCGGCAAGTCTCATTGCCTGCTGTGGCGAAGTGAATCGGTCGTTCCTTTCTCGCAAAAATTATTAAAGCATTCGCAATCAGCCAGTTAGTGAAATGGAGCAAAATCTAAGTCTGGATGACGTGACGGTGATTTTATATCTGCCCCTTTCGAGAGGAAATCCACTTCAACTGATACAACCTGTTCAGATAGAGAAAACTCACTACATTCGATAGGGACCTCCACGTACTACATAAATATTACCTTAAATGGCAGTTGCATGTTAATTCAAATGTGGCTGTATGTTTCTGGAAATCATAATATCTTGGCAAGTAAGTGGAAAACTACTAATTTTTACGAAGGAATAACCAATAAGACACGACTCCAGACCGAAATATCTGGAATGATGGCACTAGACTCGATGAAACGGCCTGTCATTTACGCTTTCAAGAAGGATCGTAGGTGGATGAACATAACTTGACGTCAGTCTGTTGTAGAAGTATGGTTCAATGATGTTTTTGCAGAGCGAAAATTTCCTCTATAAAAATCAACACAGATTTCGCAAAACTCAGCTCGCTCTTTCCATTCATGATATCCATAGCACTGCAGACAACGGCAATCTGATTCATACCGTGTTCGTTGACTTGAGGAAGGCATTTGACACCTTCCCGCACTGCCGTTCAGTGTACACAATACGTGCTTACCGAGTTCAAAATGGTTCAAATGGCTCTGAGCACTATGGAATTTATGAGGTCCCGTAGAACTTAGAACTACTTAAACCTAACTAACCTAAGGATATCACACACATCCATGCCCGAGGCAGGATTCGAATCGCCGACCGTAGCAGTCTCGCAGTTCCAGACTGTAGCGCCTAAAAAGCTCGGCCACTGCGGCCGGCATTGTATACAACGTGGGAGTATGTAAATGATCTAGTGAAACGTCCCCTTAGAAAAATTATACACGACTGTGCTTAAACTGACACACAATATTTTTAGCGCAACGCAATCTGACTTTCAATAATCCCTACAAAAGAATGGCCCTGACTAACATTAACCTATACCTTTCACAAATCACTTACCTCACAAAAAATCTTCGTTACTCGAACTACTGCAATACAGCGAGCACCACTACTGCCAGCTAAATAAAAGATTCAAACTACTGAAGGCACTAGCTACTGATAGGCATAGTTAGCAAATGAAAGATTTTAATAGAGAACAAACAATGTATTTACCTCACTAGTCATAATATATATAGCAGTTCATGACACCAATTCTTACAAATTTCAAAACTCCGCCATCTCTCTCCCCACGTCCACCACTGCTGGCGGCTCACCTCCAACTACGCAACGCTACGCGCTGTTAACATCCAGCTGCCGCTGCCCAACGCTACAATGGCGAGTATTACAACAATGCCAACCAGCCACAGACTGCACACGGCACAGCCAGTGATTTTCATACAGAGCGCTACGTGGCGGCGGCGTTACCAATAAAAAAACCTAAACAGCCTACTTACACTAGTAAAAATGGAAGGAATCTCTTTCAGACTGGCGCAGGTGATGAGTAGCTGATGAGAGAGCTGCAACGGCAAACGGCAGTATCGACGTACAAAATGCTCAATGTGTGAAATACCTATAGAGGGTTGATGAATGATGCAGGCCCAGGAAGTTGACCCCGAACGTAAATAAAAGTAGCCTACTGCGCAGACATAGGACAAGAAATCCACTGATGTACAACACCACCATAGATAAAAAAATTGCTGGAAACACGGTCTGCAGTAAAATATCTACGAGTAACCATGGAGAGCGGTCTTACGCGGAATGACAATGTAAAGCGAACAGTAGGAAAAGCAAATGCCAGACCACGATTGGTAGAAAGAATCTTAAGGAAATGTAAATCATCCACTAGAGAAATGGCTTACAATGAGCTTGTTCGGACAATTCTTGATTGTAGTTCATCAATATGGGACCCTTACCAGGGGGGGGGGGGGGGGGGCTGATAGAAGAGATAAAGAAGATCTAAGTAAGAGAGGCAAGTTTCGGTCACGGAATCGTTAACTCGGCACAAGAGCATTACAAAGATACTTAACAAACTCCAGTAGCATACTCTACAAGAGAAACGTTGCACATCACATAGAGGTTTTCTATTGAAATTTCGAGAGAACATTTTCCGGGAGGTGTATGACGATATATTACTTCCTCCCACATCCATCTCGTGAAACGACCACAAGGAGACAGTTCGAAAAATTAGAGCTAACAAAGGGGCTTACCGACAACATTTTCCCCACGCGTCATTCGTGAGTGGAAGGAGGACGGGGGTACCAGTTTGTGGTGCCAGAAGTATCCTCTGCCACACACCGTCATTTGGAGTGTTAATGTAGCAGTAGAGCTGAATTCTATAGCATACATAAATTGAAAACGTAATAGCAACTAAGCCACACTGATCAGTCGAAACATTATGACCACCGACCTACTATCGCCACCTGCCGAGGAATGACTGCTAGCCAGACACACGCACGGTGCACGTAGTATCACTGAGCGTGCTGCCCGCGTGTAGAATAGGGGTGGCGCAGTCTATGTGAGTTTGACCGAGGGCAAACTGTGATGGCCCGGAGGCTCAGCACTAGAATTTCGGACACTGCATGACTCACCGGGCTTTCGAGGATTGCTGTGGTGAGTGTCTTCAATACGTCGTGAAATCAAGATGAAACCGCCTCCAGAAGTCGTGGGGGTTGGGCGGTCACCCCTCATAACAGACGTCGGACGTCGGAGGCAGGGTGGGCTGGTAAAAAGAGGACTGGCGGTGAACTGTGGTGGAACTAACACCAGATTTTAATGCTGGGCAGAGTACAAGCTTGTCTCAACGCAGAACACCAAACACTCCCAACGGTGGGTCTCCGGAGCCAACGACCCATGCTTGTACCAATGTTAACAGCCCGAAATCGGCAGCTACGAATGAAACAGACACGTGATCACTGGCACTGTGTGTTAGCGCAGTGGCAGGGCGTTGCAAGGTCTGATGAATCCCAATACTTTCTTCATCATGACGATGGCAGGGCGCGAATCCTTCGTCTTCCAGGGGAACAGCTCCTTGACACCTATACTGCGGAACAGAGACAAGCCAGCGGCGGTTCCGTTATACTCTATGGAACATTTAGATTAGATTAGATTAGTACTTATTCCATAGATCATGAATAAGACACTTCGTAATGATGTCGAACATGTCAGGTTAATAAAAGGTGTCTATACAAGATATTACATTATACAAATAATTACATGATGCTTTATATACAGGGTGAGTCACCTAACGTTACATCTCGATATATTTCGTAAACCACATCAAATACTGACGAACCGATTCCACGGACCGAACGTGAGGAGAGGGGCTAGTGTAATTGTTTAATACAAACCATACAAAAATGCACGGAAGTATGTTTTTAACACAAATCTACGTTTTTTTTAAAAAATGGAACCGCGTTAGTTTTGTTAGCACATCTGAATATATAAACAAATACGTAATCAGTGCCGTTTGTTGCATTGTAAAATGTTAATTACATCGGGAGATATTGTAACCTAAAGTTGACGCTTGAAACCTCCGACGTTCAGTTGCGTGTTGTAACTAACACAGGCCACGGTCGACGAGCAGCATCTGCAGGGACATGTTTACGATGACGACATTGTTTAGGAGTGTGGCTGTAGTGGACTGTTGTGGTTTGGTCTAGCTGTCGCAGTGTCCGCATGTAGCGCTTGCTGCAATTGTTATTCTGCATTCGGCTCCGCACGCAGACCAACTGTAGTACACCGTGTTACCAGACGTCTGTCATAGTGTAGTGTTGTAGGAACTGTGACCGTGGTGTATTCGAACTCTGAAAAGACGGAGATGATGCTCATCTATGGCGAGTGTCGACGAAATGCAGATGAAACCTGCAGGGTGTATGCAGAACGGTACCCAGACAGAGAGCATTCAATGTGCCGCACATTGCAAAACATCTACCGCCAACTGTATGCAACAGGTATGGTCGTAGCACGCAAACGGATCCGTACAGGCCCGTCACAGGAGAAGCGGGTGCAGTTGGTGTGTTAGCTGCTGTTTCCATGAACCCACACATGACTACACGGGACATTGCGAGACCCGGTGGACTGAGTCAAAGTAGTGTCATGCGCATACTGCATCGTCACCGCTTTCAACCGTTTCATGTGTCGCTACATCAGCAATTACACGGTGATGACTTTAATCATCGAGTGCAATTCTGCCAATGGGCATTAACAGAGAATGCGTTGCAGTTCTACCTGTTTACCGATGAAGCGTGTTTCACAAACCACGGGGCAGTGAATCTACGGAACATGCATTGCTGGTCCGTGGACAATGCTCGATGGCTCAGACAGGTAGTGCGACAGCGACCGTGGACTGCAAATGTATGGTGCGGAATCATTAGCGACCACCTCATTGGTCCTCACTTCATTGCAAGGGCTCAAACAGCTGCAACATACATCGCGTTTCTACAGAATGATCTGCCAACGTTGCTCGAAATGTCCCACTGGAAACGCGTCGACGTATGTGGTATCAGCATGATGGCGCACCTGCACATTCCGCAATTAACACTAGGCTGACCCCTTACAGGATGTTCGACGGGCGTTTCATAGGACGTGGAGGACGCATAAATTGGCCAGCCCGTTCTCTTGATCTTACACCTCTGGACTTCTTTCTGTGGGGTACGTTAAAGGAGAATGTGTACCGTGATGTGCCTACAACCCCAGAGGATAGGAAACAACGTATTGTGGCAGCCTGCGGCGACATTACACCAGATGTACTGCAGCGTGTACGACATTCATTACGCCAGAGATTGCAGTTGTGTGCAGCAACTGATGGCCACCACATTGAACATCTATTGGCCTGTCATGTCGGGACACACTCTATTCCACTCCGTAATTGAAAACGGAAACCACGTGTGTACGTGTACCTCACCCCTCGTGGTTGTACATATGCCTCAGTGAAAAAGACGAATAAAAAGGTGTTAGCATGTGGACGAAATGTGTTGTTCCAGTCTCTTCTGTACCTAAGGTCCATCACCGTTCCCTTTGGATCCCTTCGTAATTCGGTGCTCTCCGATACACACGATCGAACAGCGGAGGAGTGGTACTCAAGCGTCAACTTTAGGTTACAATATCTCCGGATGTAATTAACAGTTTATAATGCAACAAACGGCACTGATTACGTATTTGTTTATATGTTCAGATGTGCTAAGAAAACTAACGGGGTCCCTTTTAAAAAAACGTAGGTTTCTGTTAAAAAACATACTTCCGTGCATTTTTTTATGGTTTGTATTAACCAATTACACTAGTCCCTCTCCTCACGTTCGGTCTATGGAAACGATTCGTCAGTTTTGATGTGGTTTACGAAATATATCCAGCGGTAATGTTAAGTGACTCACCCTGTATATATAATGTTGGGGTTGCGGAAATTACCCACTTACTATATCCAAAAATTCATCTAATGAGTAGGAGGAGTTGCCATTAAGAAATTCTCTTAATTTCATTTTTAATGCTATATGGCTATCTGTCAGACTTTTGATGATATTAGGCAAGTGACCAAAGACTCTTGTGGCAGCATAATTTACCGCCTTCTGAGCCAAAGTTAGATTTATCGTTGAGTAGTGAAGATCATCCTTTCTCCTAGTGTTGTAGCCATGTACACTGCTATTACTTTTGAATTCGTTCGGTTTGTTAACAACAAATTCCATAAGTGAATATATATATTGTGAGGCTAGTGAAGATCTCTAGCTCTTTAAATAAGTCTCTGCAGGATGATCTTGGATGAGCTCCAGTAATTATTCTGATTACACGCTTTTGTGCAATGAGCACTCTTTTACTCAATGATGAGTTACCCCGGAAAATGATGCCATACGAAAGCAGAGAATGAAAACAGGCGTGGTAAGCTAATGTACTGAGATGTATATCGCCAAAATTTGCAATGACCCTAATAGAATAAGTAGAATAAGTAGCTGAACTCAAACGTTTCAGAAGATCCTTAGTGAGTTTCTTCCAATTCAATCCCTCATCAATGCATACACCTAGAAATTTTGAATATTCTGCCTTAGCTACCGATTTCTGATCGCATTCTATATTTATTAATGGTGTCATTCCATTTACTGTGTGGAACTGTATGTTTTGTCAAAGTTGAATGAGAGCCCATTTGCAGAGAACTACTTAATGATTTTCTGAAAAACATAGTTTACAATTTCACCAGTTAATTCTTGTCTGTTGGGTGTGATAGCTATAGTTGTATCATCGGCAAAAGGTACCAGCTTTGCATCTTCGTGAATATATGTAGAAGGGCAAGTCACTAATATATATTAAGAGCAGCAGAGGACCCAAGATCGAACCTTGCGGCACCCCACTCTTGATTGTTCCCCAGTTTGAGAGATCACCAGTTTTTTTGCATATTATGTGAACTGCTTATTTCAACTTTCTGCACACTTCCAGTTAGTTATGATTTAAACCATTTGAGCTCTGTCCCATTCATACCACAGAACCTGAGCTTATCTAGCATGATTTACACAATCAAAAGCCTTTGAGAGATCTCAAAAAATCCCTACGGGTGACTTCCGGTTACTCAGAGCATTTAATATTTCATTAGTGAAAGTATATACAGCATTTTCCGTTGAAATACCTTTCTGGAAACCAAACTGACATTTTGTTAAAACTTTATTCTTACAAAGGTGTGAAGCTACTCTACAACACATTACTTTTTCAAGAATTTTGGTTAAGGCAGTCAGGAGAGAGATTGGGCGGTAGTTAGTGACATCAGACGTATCCCCTTTTTTATGCAGTGGTTTAACAATGGCATACTTCAGTCTATCTGGGAAAATACCCTGCTTCAGAGAGCTCTTACATATGTGGGTATCCATGGGTCCAGTGGAGCAACTCCAAGGCACCGTGATGCCAAGGTAGCGCGCCACGTCACATGGCTAGGAGTGTGATGGAGCAGTTCGAGAAACACAGTGGCGAGTTCCAACTGATGTGCTGGCCCCCCAACTCGCAAGATCTGAATGCGATCGAACACAAATGGTATGTGATAGAACGTGGCGTCAGACCTCATCACTTCCCTCCCCGGAATTTACGGGAACTGGGTGTGCAGATGTGATGCCAACTACCCGAGCAACCTGCCAAGGCCTCACTGCTGCCATGCCACGGCGCGTCGCGGCTGTTATCCTTGCCAGAGGTGGACAAACCGGTTATTAGGTAGGTGGCCACAATGTTCTGGCTGATAAGCGTATACTGTCACGGGGCAGTGGTGCCGATGCCTTTAGGATGCCTGCTCTAGGCCCGGCCTGAAGTTTGGCGGAATACTGAGCGGTCTCATTGCTGCGTTAACGGTCACTTGTCTGCACGTAACATAGAACTACGGACGGAAACTCTAAAGACGCATTCAGTTAAGCAGCCCCAGTGTTGCAAAACAACTAAGATTTCACTCTGAAGCAATTACTGTTATGTTTTGTATAGAATATGTTGTGGAATTGCCTATTTCCTGGCTCGAGATTGTGTAGGAAATCTCACCAGCAATTGCCTAGCTCAAGATTTTCTAGGCAATCTTGAAAGCAAATAGTCCCACGTGGCTGGAAAAAATGGGTTTGTCATGTTTGCGGGCGGAGTAAACGGGACGGAGGCATAACACAATAGTTCCATAACACCGACGTCGTTCTCGTGAAGGATCCTAAACCATATTTTATTCATCACGGGTTTAGGAAAAATTGTTACAGCATTGAACACAGCTTCATCTGTTAACGCAAAACATCTTGTTAACAGTAGACGCTTGCGAACCGAAGGATTCCGTATTTCTAGATTTTCTTGAGATATTCGACACTGTGCTATATAATATACCCGTGACCAAGATACTCTGAAAGGGAGCATCTTGGTAGACTTTCGGCTGGCTCCATAACTGGTTGCGTAACAGAACCCAGTACGTTGTACTAGGTGGCGAACGTTCAGCGGAAAGAACAGAAAGAACGTTAACATCAGATATACTGCAAGGAAACTTAACAGGACGTCCAATTCTCAACATATATACATGACTAAACATATCGAGTCAAACGCTTTATACGATTTGTCACTAACAACCATGTTGTCTGCGTTGTATACAAGAAAGTATTGTCGTTGGGCGATAGAAAGTACATGCAGAAAGGTTTTCACAAAACTTTAACTTACGATAGTTACTCATGGCAGCTCTCGCAAAGAAGGGATGGATGCAAGGTAATGACTGTAACGTGCTACGTTGAACTTGAGCCACTATACACCCCCAACTACAGTACATGTTAATGATGATGGCAGGATCATGATGAATGATATCCGCCGGAGTTAAGAAAAGTCCAACATTCACATATCCCGGCAGGAGAGAACTACACAGGAAACTATTCTCATGGAGAAGGAAAAAAAAGAAAAAAAAGACCTCGACGTCCGAAGTGTAACAGAAGGAGCAGACTTTGTAGCCAGGCGCGAATTGGGTTATCAAAATGATAGTGATGATGTAAACTATACTGAAAGCGTAGTGCAAGGATTATAGTAGCCAAGATAGACACATGCCAAGATCCGCCACAGTATTTCATGTGTATATACGTAACAGCTGTGCAGATGATGAAGAGACTGAAAGAATGAACGAGACTAAATAAATTATTCAGATAGTTAAATCTGTCACACAAATCTGAGGGCTGTAAATTCAGCTAAATACTTAGGGATTACAACTACAAATAACCTAAATTGGAACGATCACATAGAAAATATTGTGGGTAGGGCAAATCAAAGACTGCGATTCATTGGCAGAACACTTAGAAGTTGCAACAGGTATACCAAAGAGACTGCTTACAGTACGCTTGTCCGCCCTATTCTGGAGTACTGCTGTGCGCTGTGGGATCCGCATCAGGTGGGACTGACGGATGACATCGAAAAAGTACAAAGAAGGGCAGCTCGTTTTGTATTATCGCCAAATAGGGGAGACAGTGTCACAGACATGATACGTGTATTGGAGTGGCAATGACTAAAACAATGCCGTTTTTCGTTGCGACGGGATCTCCTCATGAAATTTCAATCACTAGTTTTCTCTTCCGATTGCGAAAACATTCTGTTGGCACCCATGTACCTAGGGAGAAATGATCACCATGATAACATAAGAGAAATCAGGGCTCGCACAAAAAAATTTAAGTGCTCGTTTTTCCCGCGTGCCGTGGGAGTGGAACGGTAGAGAGACAGCATGAAGGTGGTTCATTGAACCCTCTGCCAGGCGCTTTATTTTGAGTAGCAGAGTAATCACGTAGATTTAGATGTAAAAGAGAGGCAGATGCCAATGTGATGAGCGGCGTGTTTTTGATAGTATGAAAAGGAAGACATGAAATAAAAGAAGGAAAACATGGACAGAGACAAAGGAGTGAAATGGAAAGCCATCTGGAAGAATTCTCTTTTGTGAGAAAATTTAAGAATTGAAAGCACTTGGTTTAACAATGATAATAACAGATCGTATGCGTGGAAAACACCTGTCGACACTGGAAGGTTTCAGATAGATTACACAACGGTAAGACAGAGATTTTATAGGTAAAATATTTCCAGGAGAATAAGGTTATTTGACCACAATTTACTGGTTATGAATTGCAAGCAAACACTAAAGAAATTATAAAAAGATAGGAAGTAAGGAGGTGGTAAGTAAGGGGACAGGGTCTGGATATGTTGAAAGAAGCAAATGTCTTTGAGAATTTCATGCGAACACTAAGCAGTTATTCACGAAACAGAGAGAAGAATGCAGCAGAAGATGAAAGTGAAGACAGCAGAGAATCTAATGGGCAAAGAGACATCACTAGAAATCTTTGGATAAAACAGAAGATAAGAAATTTAACTGACGAAAAATTTATAAGAATACAAAGGGAATAAAAATGTGTAAAATGATATTCACAGATAGTGTAAAATTGCAAAATTGCTAGAGCAGAAATACAAAGTTGTAGAAGCGAATTCGACTGTGAGTAGGACAGCAAAATTAAAGAGATTCTTCGAGAAAAAAGAAGTAGCTGTATCAATAATAAGAGGTCAGATGTGAAGCCACTTCCACACAATGAACGGAAGGTTGAAAAGTGGAAAAACTATGTAGTTGGGCTACATAAAAGGAACAAACTTTAAGCCAAAAATGTAGAGAGGAAAGAGGAAGTAGATGAAGATGGGATGAGAAATTTGATACTGTGTGAAGAATTTGAAAGGCCTATAAGCAGTCGAAACGAAACACCTGAAGGTTAAGGAATTCGTGATGGTCCCCATGGACATTACAAAAGGCGGGACCTGGGTGTCAGTAGGTTGCGCGATCACAAAGGTCTGCTACGCCTGCTCTGCAGTGTGCTCTGGCGCTGCTCACAAGGCTGGCGAGGAGACTCGTGGTAGGGCCTCCATTCCTCCACCACCGCAGCTGACAGCTGCTGGACGGCCGTCGGTGCTGCATGTTTGCACAACGCAGCCCACACGCGATCGGTGGGATTTAAGATGGGCGAACGGACAGACCAGTCCATTCACCGATTATCCTCTTGTTCCAAGAGCTCGTCCATCTGCGCCGTTCGATGCGCTCGCACAATTTCATGAATACAAGTGAAGTCAGGGCCGAATGTACCCATGAAAAGACTCACTTGGGGGAGTAGTACCGTGCCACAACAACAATGAAAGGTGAGTGTACCGTGTTCAAAACTCTGGAGGTCCGTTCACACATACAACATATTGCCTCACCACATAGTAACACCAAAGCGATCGCCGGCCGCAGTGGCCGAGCGGTTCTAGGCACTTCAGTCTGGAACTGTGAGACAGCTACGGTCGCAGGTTCGAATCCTGCCTCGGGCATGAATGTGTTGATATCCTTAGGTTAGTTAGGTTTAAGTAGTTCTAAGTTCTAGGGGACTGATCGCCTCAGAAGTTAAGTCCCATAGTGCTCAGAGCCATTTGAGCCACCAAAGCGATCATGGTCGACAATGTTCCTGGTTGGATTACCTGTTCCCAACTCTTTCGACATGAGGGTTTGCCCAGAATCACTACTCAGCCTGAATCTGGTCCCATCCGAGCATCCAAACCCGCTTCTCGTTGGTCCAGTTCCCTATGCTCCTGCTCTTTGTGCAACGACCAGTACGTTGTCTTCCATAGCGTCCTCTGTGCATGAATGGGAGACCTCTGGCATCATCCTCCCGCATAATCTACGTCTACATCTACATCCATATTCCGCAAGCCACCTGACGGTGTGTGGCGGTGGGTGCCTTGAGTACCTCTATCGGTTCACCCTTCTATTCCAGTCTCGTATTGCTCATGGAAAGAAGGATTGTCGGTATGCGTCTGTGTGGGATCTAACCTCTGATTTCATCCTCATGGTCTCTTCCCGAAATATACGTAGGAGCGAGCAACATACTGCTTGACTCCTCGGTGAAGGTATATTCTCGAAACTTCAACAAAAGCCGGTACCGAGCTACTGAGCGTCTCTCCGTCAATCTTCCACTGGAGTTTACCCATCACCTCGGTAACGCTTTCGCTATTACTAAATGATCCTGTAACGAAGCTCGCTGCTCTCCGTTGGATCTTCTCTATCTCTTCTATCAACCCCATGTGATACGGATCCCACATTGGTGAGTAGTATTCAAGCAGTGGGCGAACAAGCGTACTGTAACTTACTTCCTTTGTTTTCGGATTGTATTTCCTTAGGATGCTTCCAAAGAATCTCAGTCTGGCGTCTGCTTTACCGACGATCAACTTTATATGATCATTCCATTTTAGATCACTCCCAATGCGTACTCCCAGATAATTTATGGAATTAACTGCGTCCAGTTGCTGACCTGCTATATTGTAGCTAAATGATAAGGGATCTTTCTTTCTATGTATTCGCAGCACATTACACTTGTCTACACTGAGATTCAATTGCCATTCCCTGCACCATGCGTCAATTCGCTGCAGATCCTCCTGCATTTCAGTACAATTTTCCATTGTTACAACCTCTCGATATACCACAGCATCATCCGCAAAAATTCTCAGTGAACTTCCGATGTCATACACAAGGTCATTTATGTATATTGTGAATAGCAACGGCCCTGCGACACTCCCCTGCGGCACACCTGAAATTAGTCTTACTTCGGAAGACTTCTCTCCATTGAGAATGACATGCTGCGTTCTGTTATCTAGGAACTCTTCAAACCAATCAAACAATTGGTCTGATAGTCGATATGCTCTTACTTTGTTCATTAGACGACTGTGGGGAACTGTATCGAACGCCTTGTGAATAAAGGTCTGTCTCGTCTTTAAGTTTCAGAGAGCAGTGTATAATGCTGATAATCTCACGAATATACGGTCAAGAAGAACGAGCTTAACGTTTAATCCTGGAGCATATTCGTATTTGAAGATGAAGTGCCGCAGAGACAGCCAAACAGCACACGTAAATCAAATTGCATACATTAAGATCTTAGAGGCACCTATAGTTTGAAACATATCTCCAACACGGGGTTAGCGGACAAGTCGAACTTTACCCCGAAAGAGAAAGAAGAATGTCTACAGAATAGCAGTCCTACTAAACGAAATCTTTTGAGCGTCCAGAAGACTGTGGCTGTATGCCTCACCAGTCTAGGAATCGATGGTGTGGGTTGAGTCGAAGACGCTGATTGTCGTGAGATGCTGGGAGGCGAAGTCTGTGTAACAGGGGATACAGGACAAGTGTTCGCGTGCCGAGTATTTGTGTCGCACAGGTACGTATCTGCTTGGAGAAAGTCAGTGAAATAGTGTAGAGCCAGTGAATTTTATTGTTTGACTGTGTACCCGTTCGGAATATGCGAGGCCAAAAGAGGAAATAAACGAATAGTAACTACGTTTAATTCCTAGGAAGTAGAGGAGCGCATGAATGTATGTAAGTTGAAAGCATTATTCTATCTTTCGCCTAACAGTTTGAAAACTCAGCGAAGGCTGTCCCTAGTACCCTAGACGCAGATCATGTTACAGGCAATCTCTATGATCGCAGACTTTCAACAGCTCACCCTTAGTCAACCTTCTCGCTGTCTCAACTGTGTGAATGTAATTGTCAGGTAATCCAGGAACCACAAGCCGAACGGCAGAGGAGCTAACTGCTAATTAGCAGCGGCGCACTGTCTACCTTCGGTGCCGCGTGTATGCTTTCATATAATTGCTGCTTGCTGCATTTGTCTTTCACGTAGCAATTTCTATCGTCAAGCGGGCTCAAAGCACGAAATGCACACTAATTTAATTAAACCCTGATATCCCGGGGTTAGCGAGAGGCTGTAATGCCTCTAAGCCGTACCGCTGCACTCAGTGAGGAAACATTATTTCCTTCAGAAAGGTATGTTGCTGTAGACTTCCTTTTGAACTAGTATAGCTACAAGTTACCAACTACGAGAAAGCCAACGAGAAGGAACACGGCTGCCCTTGTTCCTAGCAACTGCCATCTCGCAATAGGTTCTGCACTGAAAATAGCTCTTGGGGAAGACCCTTCTCAGCTTTGTCACCGAAGGTTATCTACATCTATATCTACATCTCCATCCATACTCCGCAAGCCACCTGACGGTGTGTGGCGCAGGGTACCTTGAGTACGTCTATCAGTTCTCCCTTCTATTCCAGTCTCGTATTGTTCGTGGAAAGAAGGATTGTCGGTATGCCTCTGTGTGGGGTCTAATCTCTCTGATTTTATCCTCATGGTCTCTTCGCGAGACATACGTAGGAGGGAGCAATATAAAGCTTAACTCTTCGGTGAAAGTATGTTCTCGAGTCTTCAATAAAAGCCCGTACCGAGCTACTGAACGTCTCTCCTTCAGAGTCTTCCACTGGAGTTTATCTATCATCTCCTTAACGCTTTCGCGATTACTAAATGATCCTGTAACGAAGCGCGCTGTTCTCCGTTGGATCTTCTGCATCTCTTCTATCAGCCGTATCTGGTACGGATCCCACACTGCTGAGCAGTATTCAAGGAGTGGGCGAACAAGCGTACTCTAACCTACTTCCTTTGTTTTCGGATTGCATTTCCTTAGGATTCTTCCAATGAATCTCAGTCTGGCATCTGCTTTACCGACGATCAACTTTATATGATCATTCCATTTTAGATCACACCTAATGCGTACTCCCACACAGTATATGACATTAACTCCTTCCAGTTGCTGACCTGCTATATTGTAGCTAAATGATCAGGGATCTATCTTTCTATGTATTCGCAGCACATTACACTTGTCTACATTGATACTCAATTGCCATTCCCTGCACCATACTTCAATTCTCTGCAGATCCTCCTGCATTTCAGTACAATTTTCCATTGTTACAACCTCTCGATATATCACAGCATCATCCGCAAAAAGCCTCAGTGAACTTCCGATGTCATCCACAAGTTCATTTATGTATATTATGAATAGCAACGGTCCTACGACACTGCCCTCCGGCACACCTGAAGTTATATTTGCGACATCAGAAATACGCACAAAGATAAGTAATAATAATAACAAAAACGTAGCACGAAGGAATTATTCAAATGGGACGGAAAATGGTATATGTGACGTACATGTACAGACATTGAAATACACTCCTGGAAATGGAAAAAGAACACATTGACACCGGTGTGTCAGACCCACCATACTTGCTCCGGACACTGTGAGAGGGCTGTACAAGCAATGATCACACGCACAGCACAACGGACACACCAGGAACCGCGGTGTTGGCCGTCGAATGGCGCTAGCTGCGCAGCATTTGTGCACCGCCGCCGTCATTGTCAGCCAGTTTGCCGTGGCATACGGAGCTCCATCGCAGTCTTTAACACTGGTAGCATGCCGCGACAGCGTGGACGTGAACCGTATGTGCAGTTGACGGACTTTGAGCGAGGGCGTATAGTGGGCATGCGGGAGGCCGGGTTTACGTACCGCCGAATTGCTCAACACGTGGGGCGTGAGGTCTCCACAGTACATCGATGTTGTCGCCAGTGGTCGGCGGAAGGTGCACGTGCCCGTCGACCTGGGACCGGACTGCAGCGACGCACGGATGCACGCCAAGACCGTAGGATCCTACGCAGTCCCGTAGGGGACCGCACCGCCACTTCCCAGCAAATTGGGGACACTGTTGCTCCTGGGGTATCGGCGAGGACCATTCGCAACCGTCTCCATGAAGCTGGGCTACAGTCCCGCACACCGTTAGTCCGTGTTCCGCTCACGCCCCAACATCGTGCAGCCCCCTCCAGTGGTGTCGCGACAGGCGTGAATGGAGGGACGAATGGAGACGTGTCGTCTTCAGCGATGAGAGTCGCTTCTGCCTTGGTGCCAATGATGGTCGTATGCGTGTTTGGCGCCGTGCAGGTGAGCGCCACAATCAGGACTGCATACGACCGAGGCACACAGGGCCAACACCCGGCATCATGGTGTGGGGAGCGATCTCCTACACTGGCCGTACACCTCTGGTGATCGTCGAGGGGACACTGAATAGTGCACGGTACATCCAAACCGTCATCGAACCCATCGTTCTACCATTCATAGACCGGCAAGGGAACTTGCTGTTCCAACAGGACAATGCACGTCCGCATGTATCCCGTGACACCCAACGTGCTCTACAAGGTGTAAGTCAACTACCCTGGCCAGCAAGATCTCCGGATCTGTTCCCCATTGAGCATGTTTGGGACTGGATGAAGCGTCGTCTCACGCGGTCTGCACGTCCAGCACGAACGCTGGTCCAACTGAGGCGCCAGGTGGAAATGGCATGGCAAGCCGTTCCACAGGACTACATCCAGCATCTGTACGATCGTCTCCATGGGAGAATAGCAGCCTGCATTGCTGCGAAAGGTGGATATACACTGTACTAGTGCCGACATTGTGCATGCTCTGTTGCCTGTGTCTATGTGCCTGTGTCAGTGTGATCATGTGATGTAACTGACCCCAGGAATGTGTCAATAAAGTTTCCCCTTCCTGGGACAATGAATTCACGGTGTTCTTATTTCAATTTCCAGGAGTGTATATATGAAATGATTACAGTTCCAGAAAAAAAATGTATCATTTATTCAACAGAAAAGGTTTCACAAACTGAGCAAGTCAATAGCGCGTTGGTCCACCTCTGACCGTTGTGAAAGCAGTTGTTCGCTTGTTGTATAACCTGTTGTATAACCTCCTGAAGGGTAT
Organism: Schistocerca gregaria; assembly: GCF_023897955.1. NCBI lineage: Eukaryota > Metazoa > Arthropoda > Insecta > Orthoptera > Acrididae > Schistocerca > Schistocerca gregaria. The sequence continues at coordinate 543,819,328 of NC_064925.1, forward strand.
TGTGCCAAATTCTGTTCAATTGGCTCGTTATATTGCCAGAATTCTGAAGTGGTTGGAGAGCCCTCCCCATAATGCTCCAGAGGTTCTCAGTTGGGGAGAGATCCGGAGACGTTCCTGGCCAACGTAGGGTTTGCCAAGCTTTAAGACAAACAATAGAAACTCTCGAACTGTGCAGTTGGGTATTATGTTGTTGAAATATAAGCTCTGGATGGCTTGCTATGAAGGGCAACAAAACGGGGCGTAGGATATCGTTAAATGACCTCTGCGCTGTAAGGGTGCTGCGAATTACAGCCAAAGGAGTCAACTGGTATCCCAGTGCTGTACGGGAAGGTTCCAGACACGTCGTCGCTGATCATCAATGTCATTTCGCAGCGGGGCTCATCACTGAAGACAATTCTACTCCAGTTAATGACATTCCAGGTCTAATGCGCCCCATACGACTGAAACCCGGGTGGTTGCTCTACAGAGAACATGGTAGTCGGCGCAAGAGGCGCCACGAAATCTGTGAGCCGCATATCTATAGTCCTTACTGTCGTAGTAGGCATAAAAAATGGTTCAAATGGCTCTGAACACTATGGGGCTTAACGTCTGAGGTCATCATTCCCCTAGAACTTAGAGCTACTTAAACCTAACTAACCTAAGGACATCACACACATCCATGCCATATATATCTGACGACTCTTTGGCGGAGGCGGATCATTTGCCCGAATTCTGGCGAGGTCAGAAAACGTACCGGAAAATCCCCTTTCCTTCTCTTTCAATGTACGTAATCTACTACTGCTGCTGTTACAACTACTAAGACGATGACAACGACTACTGATACTACTGGTGGTAATGATAATAATAATAATAATAATAATAATAATAATAATAAACACCGCGAGGGCCGGGAAAAGAATAGGCGTCCGATATGTTCATCCAGTCGTAAAATACGATGAAAAGAACAAGCTACTAAAAGGGCTAACCCCCCTTTTAGTGTGATTAGTTGGTTCAGGGCAGTACGAATGAAGCCTCTGACAAGTGCTGTCATGGTCGGGGACGACGCTTGAACCCTATGCCAATCCACAATGGTAACGACACTGCTAGCCACACGAAAAATGATTTAAATCCAAATAGAGGTGTTTTGCAGGATATGCTTCCTGCAACCACCCTACAAGGAAAACAAAGACAGAGGATGAGATGGTCAGATGAAGTTAATCGACACCTCATGTTCTGTTATTACCAAGCAACAGACTTAGGAACAAACACAACTGGATACAGATCGCAAGTATACACAACATTTATTACCAGATACCCAGAATTTAAATTTTTAACAGAACAACGACTAGCCGATCAGATCCGTGTAATAATAAGAAAATAACAGGACACCCCAGTCAGAATTCGAAAACAACAAACAACAAGTACAACAAATACTGGAACAAAATACACTCCTGGAAATGGAAAAAAGAACACATTGACACCGGTGTGTCAGACCCACCATACTTGCTCCGGACACTGCGAGAGGGCTGTACAAGCAATGATCACACGCACGGCACAGCGGGCACACCAGGAACCGCGGTGTTGGCCGTCGAATGGCGCTAGCTGCGCAGCATTTGTGCACTGCCGCCGTCAGTGTCAGCCAGTTTGCCGTGGCATACGGAGCTCCATCGCAGTCTTTAACACTGGTAGCATGCCGCGACAGCGTGGACGTGAACCGTATGTGCAGTTGACGGACTTTGAGCGAGGGCGTATAGTGGGCATGCGGGAGGCCGGGTGGTCGTACCGCCGAATTGCTCAACACGTGGGGCGTGAGGTCTCCACAGTACATCGATGTTGTCACCAGTGGTCGGCGGAAGGTGCACGTGACCGTCGACCTGGGACCGGACCGCAGCGACGCACGGATGCACGCCAAGACCGTAGGATCCTACGCAGTGCCGTAGGGGACCGCACCGCTACTTCCCAGCAAATTAGGGACACTGTTGCTCCATGGGGTATCGGCGAGGACCATTCGCAACCGTCTCCATGAAGCTGTGCTACGGTCCCGCACACCGTTTGGCCGACTTCCGCTCACGCCCCAACATCGTGCAGCCCGCCTCCAGTGGTGTCGCGACAGGCGTGAATGCAGGGACGAATGGAGACGTGTCGTCTTCAGCGATGAGAGTCGTTTCTGCCTTGGTGCCAATGATAGTCGTATGCGTGTTTGGCGCCGTGCAGGTGAGCGCCACAATCAGGACTGCATACGACCGAGGCACACAGGGCCAACACCCGGCATCATAGTGTGGGGAGCGATCTCCTACACTGGCCGTACACCTCTGTTGATCGTCGAGGGGACACTGAATAGTGCACGGTACATCCAAACCGTCATCGAACCCATCGTTCTACCATTCATAGACCGGCAAGGGAACTTACTGTTCCAACAGGACAATGCACGTCCGCATGTATCCCGATCCACCCAACGTACTCTAGAAGGTGTAAGTCAACTACCCTGGCCAGCAAGATCTCCGGATCTGTCCCCCATTGAGCATGTTTGGGACTGGATGAAGCGTCGTCTCACGCGGTCTGCACGTCCAGCACGAACGCTGGTCCAACTGAGGCGCCAGGTGGAAATGGCATGGCAAGCCGTTCCACAGGACTACATCCAGCATCTCTACGATCGTCTCCATGGGAGAACAGCAGCCTGCATTGCTGCGAAATGGGGATATACACTGTACTAGTGCCGACATTGTGCATGCTCTGTTGACTGTGTCTATGTGCCTGTGGTTCTGTCACTGTGATCATGTGATGTATCTGACCCCAGGAATGTGTCAATAAAGTTTCCCCTTCCTGGGACAATGAATTCACGGTGTTCTTATTTCAATTTCCAGGATTGTAATTTGCAATCAGAAGAAGAAGAAAATATAGAAATGGACCCAAACATCCCAGAGAAAACAAACAAACAACAACACGCATCAGTAAAACAATCAGAGGAAAACGAAATTTTAAGACAGCCACCAGAACAAGCACAAATAGAACATGAGCTGACACAAATGATAGATATAGAAGAAAAATTTCAGCTGACATATATAGAATACAAAGACACAAATACAGACATTAAACCATTCTTGCATAGACCCCCAAATAACCCACAAGTCGAAACAACAATAACAACGATCAACACAATCATACACAACAAAATAAATGAAAATACAACTATGGAAGAGTTACTACTACTGGTTTATATAGGAGCACTCACTACACTAAATATACACAGTAGGCAGCGATAAGAACCAACCAACACACAGAAGAAACCCACAAAACCAGCATGGCAACACAGGCTACAGATCAGAATAGATAAACTGAGAAAAGACATCGGACAGCTAACACAATCTATACGAAATGAAATATCAGACAAAAAACGAAAAAGGTTAGGTGAAATCTCACAACAAGAAGCGATAGAGCAATTAGATGAAAAGAAGCAGAAATTACAATCATTGGCCAAACAACTTAGAAGATACAAAAAAAGTGAAGATAGAAGGAAACAAAACCAACATTCAACACAAACCAAAAGAAATTTTACCAGTCAATAGATAACACACACATTAAAATAGACAATCCACCAAACATAACAGACATGGAACACTTCTGGAGCAACATATGGTCAAACATGGTACAACATAACAGGCATGTACGATGGATACAAGCGGGAACAGACGCATACAAGATGATACCACAAATGCCTGAAGTGATAATTTATGCAACATTAAGTCACCTGAGTGATTAATTCTACGTACAATTGGAAAGCCCCTGGAAAAGATAAAATAGTAAATTTCTGGCTCAAGAAGTTCACCTCAACACATCCACATCTAACTAAATTATTTAACAGTTGCATTGCAGACCCATACACATTATCTGATACACTTACACATGGAATAACTTATCTGAAACCTAAAGATCAAGCAGACATAGCAAACCCAGCTAAATATCGCCCCATAACATGCCTACCAACAATATACAAAATATTAACTTCAGTCATTACACAGAAATTAATGACATGTACAACACAGAACAAAATTATAAATGAAGAACAAAAAGGCTGCTGCAAAGGAGCACGAGGATGTAAAGAGCAACTGATAGTCGATGCAGAAGTGACATATCAAAATAAAACTACGCAAAGGTCACTACACTACGCATACATTGATTACCAAAAAGCTTTTGATAGTGTACCCCACTCATGGTTACTACAGATATTGGAAATATACCAAGTACATCCTAAATTGATACAGTTCCTAAACATAGTAATGAAAAATAGGAAAACCACACATAATATCCAAACAAATTCAAATAATATCATATCACAGCCAATACAGATTAGGCATGGAATATACCAAGGAGACTCATTAAATCGTTTCTGGTTCTGCCTTGCTCTGAACCCACTATCCAACATGCTAAATAATACAAATTATGGATACAATATTACTGGAACATACCCACACAAAATCACACATTTGCTATACATGGATGATCTAAAACTACTGGCAGCAACAAATCAACAACTCAACCAATTACTAACGATAACAGAAGTATTCAGCAATGATATAAATATGGCTTTTGGAACAGACAAATGTCAGAAAAATAGCATAATCAAGGGAAAACACACTAAAGAAGAAGATTGTTTATTGGATAACCACAGCGACTGCATAGAAGTGATAGAAAAAACAGATGCCTATAAATATCTAGGATACAGACAAAAAATAGGAATAGATAATACAAATATTAAAGAAGAACTAAAAGAAAAATATAGACAAAGACTAACAAAAATACTGAAAACAGAATTGACAGCAAGAAACGCGACAAAAGCTGTAAATACTTATGCTATACCAATACTGACCTATTCATTTGGAGTAGTGAAATGGAGTAATACAGAAGTAGAAGCACTCAATACACTTACACGATCACAATGCCACAAATATAGAACACATCACATACATTCAGCAACAGAAACATTCAGATTCAGTAGAAAGGAAGGAGGAAGGGGATTTATCGACATAAAAACCTACATTATGGACAGGTAAACAATTTAAGAAAATTATTTATTGAACGAGCAGAAACTAGCAAAATATACAACGCAACCACTCATATAAATACATCGGCTACACCACTGCAATTTCATAACCAGTTCTACAACCCTTTAGATCACATATCAACAGATACGAAGAAAGTAAACTGGAAAAAGAAAACACTACATGGCAAGCACCTGTATCATCTAACGCAGTCACACATCGATCAAGACGCATCCAAAACATGGCTAAGAAAAGGCAATATATACAGTGAGACGGAAGGATTCATTATTGCAATACAGGATCAAATAATAAACACCAGATATTACAGCAAGCATATTATTAAAGATCCCAATACCACAGCAGATAAATGCAGACTCTGCAAACAACAAATAGAATCAGTAGATCCCATCAGAAGCGGATGTACAATACTAGCAAATACAGAATACCCCAGAAGACATGACAATGTAGCAAAAGTAATACATCAAAAACTTGCCATACAACATAAACTAATAAAACAACACGTTCCCACATACAAGGATGCACCACAAAATGTACTGGAGAATGATGAATACAAATTATACTGGAACAGAACCATTATAACAGATAAAACAACACCACATAACAAACCTGACATCATACTCACCAATAAAAAGAAGAAATTAACACAACTAATCGAAATATCCATACCCATTACAACAAATACACAGAAGAAAACAGGAGAAAAAATTGAAAAATACACCCAACTGGCTGAGGAAGTCAAGGACATGTGGCATCAGGATAAAGTTGACATTATAACAGTTATAGTTTCAACTACACCCACACAATATCCACCAGTACATCAACGCAATACTGCTACATCCAAACGTATATATACAACTACAGAAATCTGTAATTATTGATACATGTTCAAGTACCCGAAAGTTCCTAAATGCAGTGTGACATATACCATACAGTTAAAAGAAAGTCACGCTTGATCAAGGTCCGCCAGCCGGAGTGGCCGTGCGTTTCTTGGCGCTACAGTCTGGAGCCGCGAGACCGCTACGGTCGCAAGGCCGAATCCTGCCTCGGGCATGGATGTGTGTGATGTCCTTAGGGTAGTTAGGTTTAATTAGTTCTAAGTTCTAGGCGACTGATGACTTCAGAAGTTGAGTCGCATAGTGCTCAGAGCCATCTTGATAAAGGTCCGCGTCAATTTCCATTTTTAACCAGACATAACGTCTGAGAAAGGAAAGAAATAATAATAATAATAATAATAATAATAATAATAATAATAATAATGACACTCACTTTTATTCACAAACGAATGTGTAGACTGGCATTTGGACGTTTTTATTTGTAAAACAAGTTAACTCGATGATCTTTCTTCTTGTGACTCTTCAAGCTTTCTTCTTCCCGATCTTTCGATGACGTTACCGTGCCACGTGTCTCGGCTTTCACAGTATTCGCAGTAACAGTTTTCCAGCTGAGGCACAGGCAAGAGCTGATAAGCGATCTTGGGTCATATTGTTTCTCAAATACGTTTTTATGCAGTTACGGCAAGAAAAACTCATTTTAACTGGAACACTTGTCGCAGTGATAGTGGAAACTAAACAAAATTGAAAGCTTCCGAAAGAATTTTGTTCGTTTCATTCTCTATCATTCTTTTGATATTGTCTTCCAAACTGACAGAGTGAAATGTTTCTTGATGCTGAGAAGAAATTACAGTCTCCAGTTCTACTTTTTACCGAAAGAGACTCAAGCGCACCATAATCAATACAAACCGTCTGCAGGGAAACGCTAGGCGAACTGAATAGCACCACCAAATTTAAGAAAGGGCAGTTTATCACAATGTAAAAACCTTTTTCCAGCTATGTTAAAACACGATCGAGTACCCTGAAGTACACATGTTTGTATTTGACATCTATGGATTGCCATTTCAGCTTTATTCATGGAAGCTTCAGATTACGAATTAATCGAGCGTTTCGTATAATTTAAAAAGTAGATCTATTTATCTTCATTTCTCAACTTATTTATGCAAGCTATGCATTCTGAGACAGCATATTTGCAAAACTATATGTCACTGTTTTTTCTGAGGATTGTTGGAAAGCAGTTCAGTTTAAAAATATTCTTTGAAAAACATAGAGAAGAAAAACGAAATCAATTTCCAAGGGGGCTATTTTTGAAACCACACACTTCTCATTACTCGTTGCACTTAGAGTTTGGCCTATAAATTACCGGTACTTCCTGTAAAATCTCATTTAGCCTCGGACGGTTTTCGTGAATGGCAGATATTATCCTGGCGTTACAGTTCCATCTCGTTTTAACGTTCGAAGGAAAAGCATTTACCAACAATACTGACGAGAATTGCTGTGCATTTGGAAGGTCGGTGGAAGAAAGCAAGAATACCCTGAAGCGTCGACGACAAAAATTCTTAGTGATAGTGTGCAAGAACAGCTCTGCTGCAAAATGAAATTCAAGCGATGTGGAAAACAGTGAGTAAAAAGCGTTTGAGGGGCAATATCACACACCATAGTTTGCAGGTTATTAAATTCTCCTACCAGAACGGAAGCGCGATCATACTTTTGGCCCGCCAGTTTGTTTTTCATATCGTCATTCCGAAACACTCCAGTTAGTACAATGAATAAGACAACAGCAGCAGTTCTAGCTTGGCTAGCATCTAGAGACGAAGAAAATGATCATGAACGTTGCCGTTTAAGTCCACTAAACGCCGGAAATGATATCCTCCTATTTCCATCTATTGTGCTATAAATTTTTTTCCTTATTTTGTTATCTGAAGATATGAATTTCTGAGTGTTTATATATTGTAATTGTTTTCCTATATATATATATACACTCCTGGAAATGGAAAAAAGAACACATTGACACCGGTATGTCAGACCCACCATACTTGCTCCGGACACTGCGAGAGGGCTGTACAAGCAATGATCACACGCACGGCACAGCGGACACACCAGGAACCGCGGTGTTGGACGTCGAATGGCGCTAGCTGCGCAGCATTTGTGCACCGCCGCCGTCAGTGTCAACCAGTTTGCTGTGGCATACGGAGCTCCATCGCAGTCTTTAACACTGGTAGCATGCCGCGACAGCGTGGACGTGAACCGTATGTGCAGTTGACGGACTTTGAGCGAGGGCGTATAGTGGGCATGCGGGAGGCCAGGTGGACGTACCGCCGAATTGCTCAACACGTGGGGCGTGAGGTCTCCACAGTACATCGATGTTGTCGCCAGTGGTCGGCGGAAGGTGCACGTGCCCGTCGACCTGGAACCGGACTGCAGCGACGCACGGATGCACGCCAAGACCGTAGGATCCTACGCAGTGCCGTAGGGGACCGCACCGCCACTTCCCAGCAAATTAGGGACACTGTTGCTCCTGGGGTATCGGCGAGGACCATTCGCAACCGTCTCCATGAAGCTGGGCTACGGACCCGCACACCGTTAGGCCGTCTTCCGCTCACGCTCCAACATCGTGCAGCCCGCCTCCAGTGGTGTCGCGACAGGCGTGAATGGAGGGACGAATGGAGACGAGTCGTCTTCAGCGATGAGAGTCGCTTCTGCCTTGGTGCCAATGATGGTCGTATGCGTGTTTGGCGCCGTGCAGGTGAGCGCCACACTCAGGACTGCATACGACCGAGGCACACAGGTCCAACACCCGGCATCATGGTGTGGGGAGCGATCTCCTACACTGGCCGTACACCTCTGGTGATCATCGAGAGACACTGAATAGTGCACGGTACATCCAAACCGTCATCGAACCCATCGTTCTACCATTCCTAGACCGGGAAGGGAACTTGCTGTTCCAACAGGACACTGCACGTCCGCATGTATCCCGTGACACCCAACGTGCTCTAGAAGGTGTAAGTCGACTACCCTGGCCAGTAAGATCTCCGGATCTGTCCCCCATTGAGCATGTTTGGGACTGGATGAAGCGTCGTCTCACACGGTCTGCACGTCCAGCACGAACGCTGGTCCAACTGAGGCGTCAGGTGGAAATGGCATGGCAAGCCGTTCCACAGGACTACATCCAGCATCTCTACGATCGTCTCCATGAGAGAATAGCAGCCTGCATTGCTGCGGAAAGGTGGATATACACTGTACTAGTGGCGACATTGTGCATGCTCTGTTGCCTGTGTCTATGTGCCTGTGGTTCTGTCAGTGTGATCATGTGATGTATCTGACCCCAGGAATGTGTCAATAAAGTTTCCCCTTCCTGGGACAATGAATTCACGGTGTTCTTATTTCAATTTCCAGGAGTATATATATATATATATATATATATATATATATATATATATATATATATATACGTCGATGTATAATTGGTTTGTTTTGTAAATATTATTTTTATTTTTACGCTGGGTCTTGCCTAGGGAAACTATGCTATCGAACGAATACATCGATAGGTCGTGTGGAGAACCAAAGTGTTTAGGATCTTTGGTAATGTGAACTCTGCCGCATGGAGCGTGGGCACAGGGAGTCTGGCTGGAGTGGGGCGGTGGAGCAGGTGTGTTGTGTGACGCTCCCGCGAGTAGGCGCGCTTTCGGGGTTTGGCAGCATGTTATTGCGCTCGGCTTGCTATGATAGTTTCTGACATGGTGTCGCCGACGGGAGTGTTTGCTGGCACACATCAAGAGCCCGTTTCGAATGGAGACCGTGTCGAAAAGAAGGCGCGCCAACATCCAACTTCTGCAACAGATACGGCCGACAATGAGTGATTGTCGCCACCTCCTTGACCGACGACTTCAAACCTTCAATCACCAAACAAGGAAGACTGGTAGCACGTAAAGTTTTAGAACCGTATGGCAGACCTCAGCTTTTCAAAATGTTGCATCACAAAATTACAGCAACGTAGCATGTACGTTTGTTGCTCATTGTCCCAATTGCATTACCAAGCAGGGTCCCTTCCTTTTCCGGAATGAACCCGAGTGTCGTTGAAATTCAAACGCCAGAATTAAAGTAATATCATTCGATTTCACTGCTTTAATTTCAAAGTTCAGTTAAGGTATTCATAGCTGGCTACAATATTTTGATTACACAAGCACAGATTAAGAGTGCGAGTTTTGTCACAGTATTTTACCTTACCTGTGACTGCAGCTCAGCTTGGTACGTACTAAATTTTACTATTGTCAATTGTTAAGAATCATTTAATTCAAGTTCAAAGTTAAATCTCTTATTTCTAAATTGCGTAGATTCAAGTAGCTTTTGAAATGATTGTTGAGGTAGCCCACGACTAACCGAATTTTACTGAATTTCGATGTGCTTCAGAAAGAAAGCTCACTATTAATTTCAGTCACTAAATTAACTTTCAATTTTCCGGTTTTATTTATTCTTTTGCTAAATTATGTCAGAGTGTAGCGGAATTATTAGTTCTGACAAACATTCAGTTTAAATACAACACGTGTCAATCTTCAGTTGCCACGCTTTTAGTGCTAATTTCATGTGCAATAACCTTTCTTTTTCAGTTATTAAAGTAGTTGTCCATAGGACTGGCTACCGTAATTTTCCCCAAATCTCAAATATCTAATTAACGCCAATTAATTGTTAATGTAACGACCGCACATTTACTTTCTTTATTAACTTTACCCCTTTCCTTTCATTTAGATGTAACCCTTTTCCTCCCTCTTTACCGACAGATTAACTTCGGTGACGATTGTTTTCCCAAGTTTCCATTAGGTACATGCGGTTTAATTTTTACTGTCATTAAGGTCGATAAGTGAGGGGGAGGTTATAAGTCTCACAGAAGTGGAGCATTGCGACTTGGCTGAAACGCTTGTTCCTTCATCGACAAAGCAGGCATAAAGTGAGGTTCTATCTGAAATTTGATGTATATATTCCACAAATCTCCTTATGTATACATTCAATTAGTTCATCTGTACAGTTTTTGAAAATCCATGGACATAAATGTGCGTCCCTGTTTAGCACAAGTTTAGAAGTGGCTCTGAAATTTCCGGGATTCGGGGAATTTTCTGTCTCAACATGACTTCTGAAAGGTAGCTCCTGCCTATATAGAAAAACTGTGACGTCTGCTAGAGTTTTCACGATGTGTGTGTTAGCTTTGACTTCACTGTTATGCAGGATTTTCATAAGTTTGTGATATGTCTAAAATATATGTGATATGTCTAAAACAGTTCTTTATATGATATAAAACTACTGAGATGGTGTTTAGAAGAGCGTGCCATGCTAAAAGTCTAGGCAGATTTAACACACCGTTGAAACCCTGAGCAGAACATACAGTTTTTCTTGTGTTTAGGAGCAAACATGACCAGCATAATAATTTTCCATTTGCACAGTTAGCAATAACGACTTTGGTTGTTTACGCCATGAAATTTGAAATGCACGTCTTTAGAACTTATCTTTCTGAAAAGAAAAGAAGATGGAGTCCCTGTGTTAGACGACCTATCTTCAAAATTTCATATCGTTCAGTTTGTAAGTAGGCTGATTATATGTTGGTAACGTCACCTGGCGCTCTGTATGAAAATCACTGGCTGTGCTGTGACTGTTTTTAATTTTGTTCCATTGCGTCTAACTTTTGAAGATTTTGTCCCATTTGTTTCTGATTTTGTTTAAGTGTTGTGCCTAACTATTGTAGCCTTTGTTCCATTTGTTTCATTGACTGTTATAACAATGCCCCGGTATCCGAAACATGTTCACAGTGTTATTCGGCAGTGCATTTGAACCGGCAATATTCGCATTTTGAAAAGCAAAAAATGTGTCTTATTTGAGAAAACGGTGAGGATGCAAAACCTGAATCTACAGTATTTGCAAGATTGTGTCCTGTCATTTCGGATTCCTGAGGCGAGCTGTTGCCGACCGATCGATCTATAATGCTTCCCTGTTCACTAATTGTTTCACTTTCTACACCATTATTTGTAGCCCGTTCCATTTCCTTATGCACAATTACCAAATTACTACTTTGAACATTAGTTAATTCATTACTCGGTGGCGCTAACACACTGCTTTCGTCTTCACTGTCATTTCTCAGTTTACTTTGGTGCCTAGTATTACGTTTTTTACACGCCATTATTGTCGCAATATTTCACACGATAACACATAAAAGCACAATTTGAAGAGCAAAATAAAAAAAAAAACACATTAACACAGCACTGAAAATTGCTAGTGCAGCTGCGAAATACTTGGTGCAAATTTACATGCATGCCACAACCTTTTTACTGTACAACAATGAAAAACTCCAACTACAAAGGAAATTCTCTGTACAATTACGCGCTAGCAATGAACAATAGCTACACTAATTACACAAACTACAAGAAAAATCTGCCACGCGGCCACGGCAGCCCGGACCTACGCGGCCACGGCAGCCCGGACCGACGCGGCCACGGCAGCCCGGACCGACGCGGCCACGGCAGGCCGGACCGACGCGGCCACGGCAGCCCGGACCGACGCGGCCACGACAGCACGGACCGACGCGGCCACGACAGCCCGGACCGACGCGGCCACGACAGCCCGGACCGACGCGGCCACGGCAGCCCGGACCTACGCGGCCGACGCGGCCACGGCAGCCCGGACCTACGCGGCCACGGCAGCCCGGACCGACGCGGCCACGGCAGCCCGGACCGACGCGGCCACGACAGCACGGACCGACGCGGCCACGGCAGCCCGGACCGACGCGGCCACGGCAGCCCGGACCGACGCGGCCACGGCAGCCCGGACCTACGCGGCCACGGCAGCCCGGACCGACGCGGCCACGGCAGCCCGGACCGACGCGGCCACGACAGCACGGACCGACGCGGCCACGGCAGCCCGGACCGACGCGGCCACGGCAGCCCGGACCGACGCGGCCACGACAGCCCGGACCGACGCGGCCACGGCAGCCCGGACCGACGCGGCCACGGCAGCCCGGACCGACGCGGCCACGGCAGCCCGGACCTACGCGGCCACGGCAGCCCGGACCGACGCGCCCACGGCAGCCCGGACCGACGCGGCCACGGCAGCCCGGACCGACGCGGCCACGGCAGCCCGGACCGACGCGGCCACGGCAGCCCGGACCGACGCGGCCACGGCAGCCCGGACCGACGCGGCCACGGCAGCCCGGACCGACGCGGCCACGGCAGCCCGGACCGACGCGGCCACGGCAGCCCGGACCGACGCGGCCACGGCAGCCCGGACCGACGCGGCCACGGCAGCCCGGACCGACGCGGCCACGGCAGCCCGGACCGACGCGGCCACGGCAGCCCGGACCGACGCGGCCACGGCAGCCCGGACCGACGCGGCCACGGCAGCCCGGACCGACGCGGCCACGGCAGCCCGGACCGACGCGGCCACGGCAGCCCGGACCGACGCGGCCACGGCAGCCCGGACCGACGCGGCCACGGCAGCCCGGACCGACGCGGCCACGGCAGCCCGGACCGACGCGGCCACGGCAGCCCGGACCGACGCGGCCACGGCAGCCCGGACCGACGCGGCCACGGCAGCCCGGACCGACGCGGCCACGGCAGCCCGGACCGACGCGGCCACGGCAGCCCGGACCGACGCGGCCACGGCAGCCCGGACCGACGCGGCCACGGCAGCCCGGACCGACGCGTCCACGGCAGCCCGGACCGACGCGGCCACGGCAGCCCGGACCGACGCGGCCACGGCAGCCCGGACCGACGCGGCCACGGCAGCCCGGACCGACGCGGCCACGGCAGCCCGGACCGACGCGCCCACGGCAGCCCGGACCGACGCGGCCACGGCAGCCCGGACCGACGCTGCCACGACAGCCCGGACCGACGCTGCCACGGCAGCCCGGACCGACGCGGCCACGGCAGCCCGGACCGACGCAGCCACGGCAGCCCGGACCGACGCTGCCACGACAGCCCGGTCCGACGCTGCCACGGCAGCCCGGACCGACGCGGCCACGGCAGCCCGGACCGACGCTGCCACGACAGCCCGGACCGACGCTGCCACGGCAGCCCGGACCGACGCGGCCACGGCAGCCCGGACCGACGCGGCCACGACAGCCCGGACCGACGCGGCCACGACAGCACGGACCGACGCGGCTACGACAGCACGGACCGACGCGGCCACGACAGCCCGGACCGACGCGGCCACGGCAGCCCGGACCGACGCGGCCACGACAGCCCGGACCGACGCGGCCACGACAGCACGGACCGACGCGGCCACGACAGCACGGACCGACGCGGCCACGACAGCCCGGACCGGCGCGGCCACGACAGCCCGGACCGACGCAGCCACGACAGCCCGGGCCGACGCGGCCACGGCAGCCTGGACCGACGCGGCCACGGCAGCCCGGACCGACGCGGCGACGGCAGCCCGGACCGACGCGGCCACGAGAGCCCGGACCGACGCGGCCACGACAGCCCGGACCGACGCGGCCACGGCAGCCCGGACCGACGCGGCCACGGCATGCACTTGCATGAATGATGTTAGTTATAACGAGCAACCAAGCTTGCAGACAACCAGCTGTAGTAACAATGAGAATGTATGTCGCATAGAATCAGCAGCGATCGGGTCGAACGACGCAAAAGATGCCGTGTGTAGGAATAATTCTGTTGATGTTGCTCAGCAACGTGGTTCAACTACGCAGATGTTAAGATATAATGACGGAGTCGATATACGAGAGGAATTATGTCAAGATTTTCGGAAGAAGTGTAATTTGATTGAACGGGAAGTTGTACAAGCAGCTATAGTTTGTGATATTTATGGTATTCAAACTACGGTGATTTTAGATACTGGAGCATCTGTTTCTGTGCTGAATGAATCGTTCTTTCTTCACTTAAAGAAGATTAGAAAGATTCCGGTTTCTCCAGTCACTAATTGTCGAGTTACAGGAGCCATTAGTCAGAGAGCCCACCTAATTCGGGAACAGACACGGATTTGTATTGATTTTGGAATGGGAGCCAAAGAGTGCACCTTCCTTATTGTAAAGAATTTAGCCGTGAACTGTCTCCTCGGATTAGATATTTTGCGAGAGACGGAAACTATAATAGATATCGCAAAGGGTGAATGCAACATGTGTTTCGGCGACACGAGAGTCAGGTTAGACTTGGTAAAGTCCAAAGAATTGCATGGCAAATATTGTCAAATTTTAAAGATAGAAGCGGTTCGGGCACATTTATGGCGGCTTCAAGATAGTTTCCATTGCAGTACATTCCCGGTAATGGAAGATGTGAAGGACGAGGAGAATATCCACCACTCTGAAATAGTAGAAAAAGTTCAACAATCCTCTGGTCTTCACAGTCTGCAACAAAAGTAATTATTAGACAAAATGGCTCTGAGCACTATGGGACTTAACTAACATCTGTGATCATCAGTCCCCTAGAACCTACAACTAATTAAACCTAACTAACCTAAGGACTTCACACACATCCATGCCCGAGGCAGGATTCGAACCTGCGACCGTAGCAGTCGCGCGGTTCCGGACTGAGCGCCTAGAACCGCTAGACCACCGCGGCCGATATTATTAGACACACTTACTAATTTTCGTAAAGTATTTTTGAAAAAACCTGGACTAATTAAAGGTTAAGCGTACGACATGAAAGTGTTTCCCCATGAAATTCACTGTCATCAAATGTACTCAATACCCAGAGCGAAAAGGGAAGCAGTAACAAGACTCTCAGAATACCAATTAGTTGTAAGAAAATTTCAGCTCCAGTCCGACGGAGAAGAAGACGCCGAGCTGCAGCAAGGAGAAGAAGAATTGCGTCAAGATGATTCCACCCTAAGACACTTAATACAAATTTGTTGAGATTTAGTAAACTTTCAGGAACTTCTGCGTGTGAAACTAAGAACAGTGAACAGAACTGCATATTTCACACAACAGTAGGATATAGTGACTTTAGAAAATAAACGTTTTATTTTGTTGATTATCAACTATTTTGAACTCACTAGGGTGAGCAGGTTATGTTTTTTTTTCTTTCAGACTGTGTACAGCATACACTTACAACATGTAAATTTTACGGAGCTACGTATAGGTTTAACAAATTTTCCCCCGTAAGTTAGTGCTCGGACTTGCATGAGCTATAAACCAGGTGGAACAATATGTTGCCCATGACTGAACAGATCATTACACAGAGAAACATATACAGACTTGTTTTTATCACTGCACAATTCTTTGTAAGTCCAGGAGCACCTCTTCGCGAAAATATATGACTTAGGATTTGCTTTTATGTTGTAAAAAAAAATGGCTCTGAGCACTATGGAACTCAACTTCTGTGGTCATCAGTCCCCTAGAACTTAGAACTACTTAAACCTAACTAACCTAAGGACATCACACACACCCATGCCCGAGACAGGATTCGAACCTGCGACCGTAGCAGCAGCGCGGCTCCGGACTGGAGCGCCTATAACCGCACCGCCACCGCAGCTGGCTTTTATATTGTAAATGACTACAATTATGTACTACAATTATGTACTTCATTTGATATGTACAATCATTCAGTTATTCATCATTATATAAGTAGACTGTGTAAAGACATTCTTATGGGTAGCACAAGGACTTTACCTTGTCAGACTTGATAACTGTGATCAAGTGACTACGTGGTGGAGTGAACATGTCACAGACGACCTATGAACAAAG
Source organism: Schistocerca gregaria (assembly GCF_023897955.1). Classification (NCBI taxonomy): domain Eukaryota; kingdom Metazoa; phylum Arthropoda; class Insecta; order Orthoptera; family Acrididae; genus Schistocerca; species Schistocerca gregaria. Next base: position 543,835,878 of record NC_064925.1, read on the forward strand.
ACTTCCTGTGAACATCATCCTCCTACGCGTACGAACTTTACTTCACTGGAGAAAAAGTGGAATTTAACACAAAAGTGGACGCTCAATCAGTGCGTTGTGTTACCATGATTTCGTTTTCAAATGTTGTGCTACGAATGTTTAGTAATGCCAAGTATTCAGAGTGCTATTGGGACCACATGCGTGGACGTAACATTCCAGGCAAACTAAAACTCAAGAGCAAATGGTTTTTATCGATCAGTCAGCAACAGTGGTGAGTCGTAACAGTGTTGGGAACTGCTACTATCATTAAACCCGTTGCAGAACTGTATCAATGTTGGAACGTAATTACATGAACCTTTAATTGCAGATAGTCAATTACGTCGGACGGACGAATGGACTTGCATCATGATAAAGAAACTTACAAACAGTCGAATACCTCACAAAAATAAAACACATTCTTCTTGTTGAGTGAAAGAGTGCGTGAAATAATATGTAATTTAGATGTTAATTTAAGGAACTGATACTGCTGTTTGAATTTCATGTGACTGTATGCTGGGATGCTGAGCATACGTGTCGGTGAGGGCAGCATACTGCAGCGACATCATCCGTCATCCCTTGCCGCATCCTGCCACGTCATCGCAGTCCATCGCAGACTTACCTGATGGGGCGAGACATCGGTTTTTGCAGTACACCATGTCGCCAGCCGTCGTCACCAGCAGTAAATAAAATTGCCACCGTGTAATAATAGTTATTATCCCATTAAATAAATAAATAGCAATTCAGTGGCTATACAATCAATAAACAGAGGGGGCAATTCAAACAACAACCGTGAATATCAGGAATCCGGTACAGTATCAAATCTCCGACATCGCTGCAGTTGGAGAAAGATCTTGCTAGAACGAGACCACCGCAACTGAAGAGAATCTTTCAGTGTGACAGAAGGCAACCCTTCCGCAAATTGCTGCAGATTTCAATGCCAGGCCAGTAACAACTGTCTGCGTGCAAACCGTTCCACGAAACGTATGAGCTTTCGGAGCCGAACGCCCACTGTTGTACCCTTGGTGACTGCACGACAAAAAATGTAACGCCCTCCTAGGCCCCTAAACACCGACCTTGGACTGTTGATGACTGGACACATGTTTCCTGGTCGGACGAGTCTCGTTTCAAAGTATATCGAGCAGATGGACGTGTACGCGTGTGGAGACAATGTCATGAATCCATGGACCCTGCATTTCAGCAGGTGACTATTCAAGCTTTTGGAGCCTCTGTAATGGTGTGGCTGTGTGCATTTCGAGTGATAAGAGACCCTGTAATTTTTCCTCCTATCTATGTAGTTCTCAATTCGTTCGAGCAATCAATCATTAATGATAGGAAACACAGTCATAGCTCAGTCATTCAAAATGATTCAGAAATTTCACTTGTTAGAATGAAATAAGGCGATGATTCTTCTTCTCTGCAGGCTCGTGCTTTGCTGCAGTCTGCTAATCTGTACAAATAAAATGCCTCGTAATTTTGGGAGCGTTGTATAATCAGTCAGGAAACCTCAGATCAAGCGGATATTTGGCTATGATGAAGTTTAACCTTCCGAAGAAGTAATGGAGCTCTTGGATTATTAAATACAGGTTCGTATCCAGTCTTTGGGAAGTTCCCTTCTGATTAACAACTACGCAATATATCGATGAATATCATTAATACTCAAATATTAAATGCACACTTTTTGTGTGAAGGAGCAATATATATCCCTTTTAATCGTACAATTTCGTATCTCAATAATCAGATTACAGTTCTTCAAACAAAGCTGAGGCTTCTAACCACCACCAGAGACAGTACTACAAAGAATAATTATGCGCTCATGGCATAGCTATTGTGTGAAACTATTTTGCGCATGGATTCTGCGAGTATGGAGACAGAAATTTTGTAAATGTCATTCAAGGGTAGAATTGTATCAGAATAATTCATCGAAAATAAAGAGATATTACAATTGCCCCTCGCAGCGAGCAAAGTTAATGATAATACAGTTTGCGAGCTAACAGGAAAAATTTGTTAGGTTGTTTATTCAAAAGCGGAACATTTTGAATTAATAGAATTTTACTATAGAGAGTATGGGTATCATGTTAAGACAGTAAGTTACGAGAATACCTAAGCTGTAGCTTTTACAAGTACCGGGGTATACCCGCATCCCGAGTACATAACCAAGGAAGATGTAGATTGCTGTAATTACGAGAAAGGTCTATCCATTTGGGAACTGGCCTTCAAAGGGAAACCCTGGGGAACCCGGAAGAATAGACCCCAGCTCACGTATTAAAGAAGAGAGGACAGCCTAAATCCAGTAATTTTGAAGTATATAGAAGCTCGATAGATTAGATCAAAGGAAAAGTGCCTCATAGCCAAAAAATTTTACAATAGTGCTCCAAAAACAATTTTCAAAATTCTTCTATCGACGATGTAGCCTGCGATCTCGTTGTGAAGTCGATGGAACAGGAACACTGGGTACAAAGAGCGGGTAGGCGACGCACAGCGTTTGGTGGAGGCGGTACGGAGGACAGGCGATGGCTTATGGTACAGGACAGAAGCTGGTAACGTGCCGTAGAAACAGCAAGATGATCTCAGTAACGTATGGTCAGGGACGTGAACATGGAACAGGTTTAAGGTGGAATAAGAAAAGGTTCTGACTGAATAAATCCCTGGAAGAAAGTAGATTAAGGCAACGAAGTCCATATTTCATCGTTGAACTCAAAATCGGAGGGGATTCTTATATTCTTCCTTCTGCACTAGACTGGAACATCCATCAGTCCTGACAATCGCGATTTTTTTTTTTTTTAGTTCTCAATACCAAAGTTGTTTTGCATTACAACTGCTGATTGTCCACAACATGTCCAAATAGATTGTGGGCATTTAAATTTTGTTGTAGCTCATATCGATTGTATTCCTCTCAATTTTTTTCTAATCTTCGTTTTGTTATAGTGCAGGTGGAAGTAGAGCATTGAATCTGTCCGAAGTTTGCTTTCAATTACGAAATTATGGATAAAATTTAAATGAAAAATTTTGAACATAGGTATATGACACTGACTCCACAAAGGGAATAATTTCTAGAAAACAATTCTCTGAAAAATTTTCATTATTGTTATACTTAATTGATTTATAGATCCACCTGCAAATAAATACCATTAATGATGACATATGTTCATTTAACAAATCAGCCACTCGCAGAATCTTCTTCATTCTCTCATGAGCATTTATGGAAATATATTTCAACAACTAGGCCCATAATATGAAACACACAAACTGCTATTCTTAAAATGTTAATTAAAATTCTTAAATTAATTCTCCTGGTAGAGAAGGCATAATGAAAAATCTAAAAATTATAATAATTTTCTCTCGCGCAACCAGAGAGTTTCTTCAATTGTTTGCTGCAGTGATATTATCGACTGTTGCTTCATTTCACAGTTCATTTGTTTTCTCGCGCGAACAGCGCACATCATACACACAGCGTATTTACCTACATATCCCGCACTGTTCAAGTTTCACACGCAATTCTCACATACGTTCCGTGTCTTGGGGAAATGTAGATGCACTTTCATTGTATATCACTATGGCTTCTGCTCATAGTCCACACTTAAAAACACTAGTATTTAACAATTTCTTCTATCTATCTTAAAATTTTGTGCTAAACTATCACAGGAGTAATCTCACTGTCTCTTAACCTATCAGAGGAGCAATCTCACTGTCTCTTAACCTATCATAGAAGCAATCTCACTCTCTTACCCTCTAGACAACATAAACGTCTTGATATTTATATACACATTCAACTCATAGTCAAATTCCACTCTAAATTCTTCTCCATATTTGGTATCACAGATCTACGATCCTTCAAAAAATTTCTTAATGTCATTATGCGGCAATAATTCCTTTATTCTTCTCGATTCGGTATATGCCAACACGTATGATCCAGGATTTGGTATATTTACAATGACATATGGTCCGGTATAAATAAGATTCCATTTCTTTATGTTTTTCATTAGTGTCGAGGAATGGATGTGTCGCCTCAATAAAACCTTTTCTCCAAGATGAGACGTCTGAATCCGGTGAATCCGTTTATCATATGTCAATATCCGTTGTATTGCCTTTTTAGTTAAATTGCCAAGTGCGAGTCGAATCTTTTCCTCCCATTTTAAATTCTGGTCTTCATACTTTAGCAGATGGTTTATCCAGAAATTCTTTTCAATCTGACTAAACATAAGCTCTGTTGGAATAAAGTGAGTTGAGGTATGTGTCAGATTATTAAATATTTGTTCAAATTCTGACAAATAATCAGCCGATCATGTTTGCTTACTGTGACAGTATGTACGCATAAATCGGTTTAATTCTCGGAAAACTAGTTCTATTGGACTACCTTGTGGATGGTAACATGATGTCAAAATTTGTCGAATACTAAGCTGTGTTAATGTTTGCTTCCATTTAAATCCGGTAACAATTCTGACATTATCTGTAATTATGGATTTCGGTAAACCTACCTGCGGAAGATAGTCACGCACCATTCTCACTACAATAGCTCTGACAGTAGCACACTTTAGTGGATATAGTTTTACGTATTTTGTAAACACGTCAAAGAATCCAACAATGAATTTGACTCCTCCTCTTGATCGTGGGAGAGGGCCGCAGATATCACGCAAAATTAACTCCCTTGGCTCTCGTGGAATAACTGAATGCAGAACATGCTTACTACCTTTATTATCCGGTTTTGCCTTTTGACAGAGTAAACAGTTTTGTATTGTTTGGTTCACTTTTCTCCGAATATTCGGAAAATAACAGTATGCTCCTATTTTATTGGCACATTTAATTACACCAAAATGTTCCCATTATAAGTGGGTAAACCAAATCAATTTTTCCTCATATTGCCTCGGGATACATACACACCACCGTGGATTGTTGTCCTTCCCACATCTGAAGAGTAATACTCCATTTACTAATTTATAATGATCTAAACTAGCCTTTTAATTTTGTTGTTCCTTTAGCTGAAGTATCTTCTTCCATCGTGGGTCTTTTCGATGTAAATTTCCCATATATCTACAAAGATGTACATAATAAGTCTTGCAGATATTGTCCTGCAACAGTAATACTGGAAAATCCGAAGTATTTACTGATTCTATTTCCGGCGTTATACCTTCTGGGGATCTTGACAGTGCATCCGCAATAATATTTTCTTTGCCAGACACATGAATAATTTGAAATTGGTACTGTGGTAGTGTCATTGTCCAACGTGACTGTCTGGGATGTAATAATTTACATGTTTGCAAAAAGGTTAGTGACTGATGGTCACAATACACAATCGTTTTTTGAAATTTGAAAATTTCATTTTTGGTGTTATGCCGGACGCGTGTACTAGCCGTACTAGGTACACGCGTCCAGTGGCTAGATAATAGTTAAACCTCTTGAAAGCCCAGATAACCGCAAGTGCTTCAAGTTCTGTGGTCGTATAGGCTCTTTCACAGGGCGATAACACTCGACTAGCAAATGCTATCGGGCAGAATATTGGTACCCCTTTTATTTTCCTTATTTGGAAGAGACAAGCGTCTAATCCAACATCCGGTGAATCTGTGGACAGACAGAACTCACAATTCATATCAGGGTGGTATAATAAGGATGCGTTAACGAGTTGGCCTTTAATGTCACTAAAAGCTAGTTCACGTTCTTCAGTCCATTGCCATGGCACATCTTTCCATAGAAGCCGGTTTAATGCCTCATAATTCATGGCTTGAGTCTTTATGAAACGACGGAAGAACGATGCCATACCTATAAATCCTTTCAGCTCTCTTTTATTCCGTGGTGATGGAATATTTCGAATTGCACTTATCTTCTTCTCGGTAGGCAGGATACCTTTCGCATCTATCATATGTCCTAAGAACTTAATTTGTGTTAAAGCAAAATGAGAGTTTTGTAAGCTTACTGTAATTCCGGTTTTCTTGAGAACAGCAAAAATCCTTTCCAAAATATGCAAATGCTCTTCCCATGTTTTCGTGGCTATTAATAAGTCGTCAACAAACACAGTTATACGACTACGCATTTCTGGTCCAAGAACATAATCCAACGCTGAAATAAATATTCCGGCACTAATATTAAGTCCGAACGGGACAACTCTAAATTGTTAACTTCTCCCAGCATAGATAAATTCGGTATATTTCCTAGATTCTTCATCCATTTGGACCTGCCAGTACGAACTTTTCAAATCAACACTAGTTAAGTACGAAACATCCTGGAAATTCTGAATTAATTCATCTATATTTTCCGGGTATCAGAATAATTCATCGAAAATAAAGAGATATTACAACCCCTGAAACGTCTAGATACGGCTCTGACAGGTGCCACGGACGTAAGCATCCTGTCTGACCACCTGCATCTATCCATGTCCATTGTGCATTCCGACGGAGCTGGGCAATTCCTGGAGGACAATGGGACACCCCACACCTCCAGCATTACACAGAGTGGCTCTTCTGAGTTTGAAGACTTCCGCTGGCCACCAGACTCCCCAGACATGAACATTCTTGAGCCTATACGGGATGCCTTGCAACGTTCTGTTCAAATGAAATCTCTACCCCCTCGATACTCTTACGGAGTTATGAGAGCCCTACAGGATTCATGGTTTGAATTCTCTCCAGGACTACTTACGTCATTTGTCGTGTCCGTGCCACGTCGCGTTGCGGCACTTCTGCATGCTCGCAGGGCCCTACACGATATCGTGCCAGTTTCTTTGGTTCTTCAGTGCATGTGCTTTGTGATACGAATCAAAGTTATGAATACAGAGCTTATACAATGTTCAGTGTGCTTAATCCATACTCCACGCTAGGTGTTGCATAATGTACAAGTGGTATAATGTATAGCTACGTCAATAGTACGATGCGTACGTGTGCACTGGTGGCCATGCTCCTGTGTACGCACTGCTCAGCAGCGACACTGCACAAGCTGAAACATCGTGCGGTATAACAAATTTGTAGGACGGAAAGTGACGCGCAAATCACGAGTTATGCTTGCAGGCGTACATGTGAGGGCAACTGATGTTATTGCACGTACAGTAGATGACTTACTAGGGCTGTTGATAAAATATTGATAAATCGATACCTTTGTGCAAACGAAATCGATACAAGATGATGTCATTTCATCGATGTATCGACATCGACGTGGCAGTATCCGGTGGCTAAATTTTTATTTTATATTATATTTGTTTCGTAATTTTCGGTAAATATTTGAAATTGTTCTTTTCCTTCAGCCAACGAAGCTGCATAACTATAAAATTTTGCGAATTATTTTGTTGTACTCTTTATGCAATTCCGACGAGATAAGTCTCACATCGTTGCAATATTTGTAGTTCGTGTCCAGAACTAAGGTAAAAGGGCAACTCGCAATCTTTATCGTTATGTCGTTCGCCAAATTCACCGCTGCCAGTACGAAGGTTATAAGGTCGCCCATAAATTCCTTAATCTCTCTTCTTACACACGAAATATAGCACTGCCAGCAGGGTTTTTCTACCGCTACAGGCAAAGAGCTCTAAGCACAGTTTGAAATGAGACACTTCTCGAAATGGACGGCGTTCCGTTTATTTACTAAGAGAAATGTCTGTGTCTTTCTTGTTCTACTCTTTCCTGTTAGGTACAACTGCGTAAATGTGATAATAAAGCGCAGTGAAGTAACTAAAAAGTTTTAATTTAGTTACTCGTCTATAAAAGAAATACGCAATTTCTCTGCGACAACATTTGTGTTTAATTTCGCAGACGCGTTACGTCCTTTATATGAAATGTTTCATCAGTAGAGTTCTGTAATAATTTACAATTTTGTGGTTAAATATACTAGTCATACATTAAAAACATATCAGATCCTGATATTAATATGTCAATGACAAAAGCTGCGTAATCAGTTATATTCGTTTCTCTTTCTTAAGTTTGTTGCTATTAATTAAACTGAATTTTACACCAGATGCGTATCGGCCCTATTTAGAAAGCATGTTGTGTGGACCTATGGATACGTATGTCTGTAAAATTTGGTTGTTATAGACAGCAGTATTTACTTGTAAAGTAGGTGTGCAATCTACTTACGCTGTTTCCGCCTCTTATTCAAGCGTATTACAGAAATCTGCTGAAAATACATTTCACATAAAAGACTGAACACAGCTAGATAATTAAATGCGAATACTGTAGCACAAAGATACGGTGTGTTTACAAACCAATATTTATACAGCTGCTGCCACTGTTACAGACTTCTTGTGATTTTGCAAATTAGCTGTGGGGCATCAAAGGAAAATGGAAAACAGTGTTGCTATGAAGGAACTGAACAATAGAACATTCCTGGAACACTACTACAGATTCTAACCGTAAGTATAATAGTTAATCGTTTTTAATATTTGATAGTAGTAAGGGTCTACGTAAAAGCCTTAACAACAGAAAGTGATGATTTTTCCTTTAGAATCATTGTATAGGAGTAACTGTGCGTCTTTGTTGCAGTCATTTATCTCACCCGACCTTTTTCTGACAAACGATCTGCAGGTTAGTAGTGTTTGCTCGTATGGTACCATAGGTTTTGTGGTGTGACCGCCAGACATCACACTTGCTAGGTGGTAGCCTTTAAATCGACCGCGGTCCGGTAGTATACGTCGGACCCACGTGTCGCCACTGTCAGTGATTGCAGACCGAGCGCCGCCACACGGCACGTCTAGAGAGACTTTCTAGCACTCGCCCCAGTTGTACAGCCGACTTTGCTAGCTGTGGTTCACTGACAAATTACGCTCTCATTTGCCGAGACGATAGTTAGCATAGCCTTCAGCTACGTTATTTGCTACGACCTAGCAAGGCGTCATTATCAGTACTAGTGATATTGTAAAATATGTAACGTCAAGAGCGACGTTAATCATTCATGGATTAAAGTTAAGTATTCCACCAGCTACGTCCGTTTTTCTGAAGTCTCATTTCCTTGTCCTGTTTCAGACCTCACGCCAGCCTGCGTGAGCTAAAACGCGTGCATTTCAGCCTCCTTTAGTGGCACGGTGTTGGCTCTCCTGCCAACCACAACAGGTTTAGTACTATTAAGGGTGTTCCATGTAAATATAGTTTCAGGAGTACGTTCCAGAGCAGCTACTTAGCTCATTAAACTCCTGCTCAAAGTACACACCTGCACATGGCCCACGACCTGTAATGTTTAGGGTCCTGTACCCTGTGAGAGAAAATTACTTAATATGTTTGGAAAGTGTGATCCCTGATCGCTCGTTCTGGAGTTTAATCATTAAAATTCCATTGCGTTGTTTTCTCTTTAGGATAGAGAGCAGGGCTACTAATCAATTAAAACTTCATGGAACTTAAGGTGGCTTGGCACCCAGAGCCGATTAAATAATATTAATTACAGTGTTCGCGCTGACACCCAAACCCCCAGTGCCATACAATCAGGTCGGTACCAAACGTTGTAACCGTGTAATAATAATAAAAAAAACTGAGTAAAGGAGTGAACGAAAAACTTGAACCGATGTCATATGACGTCCGATCAGACCAAAGGAAACGAACAATACCAAACAAAATAAAAAAAAAAAAGTTCGTAGAGCGTCGACTTGTCATGCTACGTTCGATACTCTCTCATGGTAAATATTTTTTTAACAGATTACGCGTGAAATTGTTACATTGGTGAATATTTTTCTTCCATATAAAAGGACGTTTCGGAGTTTGTAGCAACGTTCTTTTGGCAGTCTGCTTTCGCTTCGTTAGCCGAAAGTAGCAAACCTAAAGCGTATATTTCTATAGATAGCACCACAAAAAATGGGTCTGAACACTATGGGACTTAACTTCTGAGGTCATCAGTCCCCTAGAACTTAGAACTGCTTAAACCTAACTAACCTAAGGCCATCATACACACCCATGCCCGAGGCAGTTTCGAACCTGCGACGGCAGCGGTTGCGCGGTTCCAGACTAGAGCTCCTAGAACCGCACGTCCGGCTGATAACACCACATTTATCTATACAAATGTACTCTATAGGTTTGCTACTTTCAACTAACGAAGCGAAAGCAGACTGCCAAAAGAACATTGCTACAAATTCTGAAACGTCCTTTTATATGGCAGAAAAATTTTCTTTCATGTAACAATTTCACGCGTAAGCTGTTAAAAAAGAAATTCACCCTCAGTGCGCTTCGAACTCGTGACTTTCGTGTCACTATCTGACGCTCTATCAACTCACCTAGCAGAGATCTTCACATTATTAGCTTACAGATACACTATACCCCATGCTGCTGGTGTTACTTTTATTACCGTCCACGTATCTTCTACTGGACGACAGCACACAGCTAAATCTGTGTTTCGGTTGACTCTCGATCGACACACAATGCATGGTACCGGTCTGAGTGTCTGACATCAGGAGGTTTGGGTGTGAGATGTCCGACCAGATTGATACAAGACGAAGTGTTACAAGAAATGCGAACCAGTTTCGCACTGCCAGTACAACATCTACACATGATCACGGAGCGTATCGCAGTGTATACATTCACTGAATGTTGACAATGTTAACAAAAATCAAAATACAGAAACAAGATGATGCTGAAAGTATGTGTGTAGATATGTTTGTTTACTGAGCTGATTCCTTACTTCCCTTGTCAATATACCGAAAACGTACCATACAGAAAGAAAAGTGCACCACCATGCACCTTTGTCAAATACAGTCTGGTTTTTATTTCCCAGGATAATGCTTTATGAAGCAACTTAAGAGACCTGAAACACACTAAAGCTCCAAATTTCTAAGCCTTCAAAACAGCGTGCCCGAGTAGAATGTACAGAAATTGCGGTTCCCATCTATTTCGGCAGCACGAGACAAACGGCAAATATCTCGCACGATGGAAAATATCTTTCCTCGCTTTTGTTACAAACTAACGAAGCGGAAATGTCGGAAATGGAGGGACATCCCCACGGCTCACACGTGGAGACAACGATCATCTCCCCTTCGCTTCTAAGATTGCCTGCGTTCGCAATTTCTGTAACTGCTGCTGCAGAATTCCAATGGCTGGTAACCAGCTCCCCTTGCTACCACTATTACGTTGCAGTTACACTAGCGAAATCCCTTAAGTAAAGCTCGATTAAACCCGGAATGACCAGCGATTACAACAAAGGTTGAATGAACAGAGATTATCAGAACGAATATAGCGTGAAAAATTCTCCATTTAACGTTTAGCCTGTTAATACCTTGCTTTGCACTGCTTCCAGTATTTCGATTGCGCACTGTACAATCTTACTGCCTATACAGAACGAGTCGCCTAAAACGTAACACCCTGTGAACATGTTTGTACAAGACTGATTAGGCTGCTCAATGCAAAATGCAAAATTAAAAACGCCTTCACGGGTCTAGATTTTGAATATAATTTATTTATGCGACCACTTTCGTCGTTTCACTACGCCATCTCTAGATCCTTGTGTAAAGACAACAACAATAATGATGATAGCGTGAACGACATAATAAGGATCGGTGTAAAATATAAAAGATCAATTACATACAGTGGTAATATTACATTTAACAAAAGGCAAGCAGTGCAAGTTGTGGCACCAAAGTCAATGATGAACTAAGAAATCAAGCGAGACAACAGTTGCACACTCTATGAACAAAAACTGGGGAACAAATTATACATGTGCCATATAACAGTTAAGTGAACCACCAATGGAGATCAAAATTACATCTCATTCTTAGACGACTACTTTGCACATATTGATTAACAACTAGACTGTGATGATGATGATGTCGGTGCACGTTAAACAACGGAAGCAAACAATCACTGTTGTGCAGGGTGTTCAGGAATTCGCGTCACAAACTTCTAGTGCTTGTAGAGAGTAGTGAGTACATAACATTTTGAATAGGAGAACTTGAATTTATGGGCGCCGTGGCTTCCCACGCCCGGGTTCCCGGGTTCGATTCCCGGCGGGGTTAGGGATTTTCTCTGCCTGGTGATAGCTGGGTGTTGTGTGATGTCCTTAGGTTAGTTAGGTTTAAGTAGTTCTAAGTTCTAGGGGACTTAGGTTTAAGTAGTTCTAAGTTCTAGGGGACTTATGACCTAAAATGTTAAGTCCCATAGTGCTCAGAGCAATTTGAACCATTTGAACATACCCACACCCTTCCATCGGATCGCCACATTGTGTACCGTGATTCGTCACTCCACACAACGTTTTTCCACTGTTCAAACCTCCAATGTTTATGCTCCTCACGCCAAGCCAGGCGTCGTTTCACATTTACCGTGTGATGTGTGGCTTATGAGCAGCCGCTCGAATTTGAAATCCTCCCGGCTAACTGTCATAGTGCTTGCAGTGGATCCTGATGCAGTTTGGAATTCCTGTGTGATGGTCGGGATAGATGTCTGCCTATTACAAATTACAAGCCTCTTCAACTGTTGGCGATCTCTGTCAATCAACAGACGAGGTCGGCCTGTACGCTTTTGTGCTGTACGCGCCCCTTCACGCTCCCATTTCACTATCACATCGGAATGAGCGGACCTAGGGGTGTTTAGGAGTGTGGAATTCTCGCACACAGACGTGTGACACAAGTCACATCCAAACACGTGACCACTCTCTAAGTCCGTGAGTACCGCGCAGCGCCCCGTTCTGCTCTCTGACGATGTTTAATGACTACTGAGGTCGCTGATGCAGAGTACCTGGCAGTAGGTGGCAGTACAATGCACCTAATATAAAAAAGTATGTTTCTGGGGTGTGCGGATACTTTTGATCACATAGTGTACATTACGTATGGTTTCCTCCTAGAGTGTGGTACTGTTCGTCTTAAGTCATGCACTAGCGCCTGCTTCTCCAATAGTAATCGGTAATGTTGCATCCAATTCACTTCTCTTGCTGACTCACCTCGTAATGGATATGATACAGCGTGTACACAATGGTTCCATATTCGAATGGAGAGCTTGTCGACATGGTGTTTACTTGCGGTGAGGCAAATGGCAACAGGAGGCGGGCAGTGAGGTTGTATCAGGAGACCTATCCCCGCCGATGACAACCACAGTTTTCAATGTTTGCAAGAATGTGTCGCATCTCAGTTGTGTCTTCTGTGGTCGATGGATCTGATGAGGGGGTTCAGAGACGCCAATAGTTTCGGCCTGTTAGGTGGTCCCTAAATATGGTCGTTTCAGGAAGCAGAAATCATGAAGGACGTACCCAAAATGTTCAGATACGGTACCAGACTTGGAGGAAAACGTAATTAGCACTGCGCAAGGCGACCGCCGTGTCGGTACTAGGTATTTGGTCCGCCAGTACTGGGTAAGCCAGACAACTGTGAGGAACATTCTCCGTGATAATTGTTACTACCCTTGTCACTTACAGCTTGTGCAGGACTTACTAGCGACAGACTTTCCACATTGGAAGCAGTTTTGCCACTCGTTTCTTCACCAGGTGACCACAATTCAGGGATTTGTGCCATCCATGCTATTCACAGATGAGGCCACCTTTATGCAGAGTGGTGTCTTCAACTTTCATAACAGTCATCTGTGGGGTAGTATGCAGGACCCCTATGGTACGCTGACAACGAATCATCACCAACGGTTTAGCCGGAATTTGTGGACCGGGGTAATTGGCGACCATATTTAGCGACCTCCTAACACGCCGGAACTATTGGCGTTTCTTGAGGGTGACTTCGCCACCCTGCTGGAAGAAGTGCCATCGCTGATTCAAAGGGTTGTGCGGCTGCTACATTATGGTTATCCAGTGTCCACTTCGCCGTTAACGTCCGATCGCATCTCACTTGTGTCTTCTGTGGTCGATGGATCTGATGAGGTGGTTCAGAGATGCCAATAGTTTCGGCCTGTTAGGTGGTCCCTAAATATGGTCGCCAATTACCTCGGTCCACACATTCCGGCTAAACCGTTGGTGATGATTCGTTGACAGAGTACCATAGATATAGCGTCTGCCATGTAAGCAGGAGATCCCGAGTTCGAGTCCCGGTCGGGCCACACATTTTCATCTGGCCCCGTTGACGTATGTCAACGCCTGTAAGCAGCTAAGGGTGTTCATTTCAATGAAATTTCATTCTAACGAGTTGCATGGTCACCGATGGTATCTGTTCTTTCGGGCATGTCCGAAAGGACAGATACCATCTTAGTATTGTATGTTTTGGTTTTTGTTTAGTGTTTACTACGTATTACCACGACTTTAATGTGTAGTTCACACTGTCTTTCCTATTGTCTTTACTCAGAGCCTGAAGCTGGCGTAGTTGAACGCCGAAATTAATCGCATAGACAAACCGCATTCAAAATATAGACGGCATAAGGTGTTTTCAATTTTACACTTTGAGACGTAACACTTCTTGTATTTCCTGACAGGCTCAATGTCTCTACAAGAGGCTATCGGCAAATGAAAATTCTATTCTACTTACCGTGATATTTCTGTGCTGGTGAGGCCGAAGGCTGTGTCCGAACTCTGAGGTTTCTGTGACATCTCTGACAAACCGAAACCGCAAGTTATCCGTGCTGTCTCGATACAGAGCGTTTTCCAGTTCTGCTCTGGACTTTGTGTTCTCCTCAGTTCTCACGCAGTAAAAACATCCGCTCGTAGTCTGCCGATGGACTAGCACGCTACCACTCGCCGGACACCGTGACAGGTGAAGACCGGCACAGAGTGTAGGCAGAACGGAACGGTTTATACGTGTACGTGACCCGTGTCAGATTGGAGCCATTCTTGCTGCCACGGGTGGTAACTCTATGCACTACCCTGTATACTCCCGAATCATCACATACACAATCGTCCACCGATAATGTGTACAGGGTGGTCCATTGATAGTGACCGGGCCAAATAACTCAAGAAATAAGCATCAAACGATAAAACTACAAAGAACGAAACTTGTCTAGCTTGAAGGGGGAAACCAGATGGCGCTTTGGTTAGCCCGCTTGATGGCGCTGCCATAGGTCAAACGGATGTCATCTGCGATTTTTTATTACATATTCGTGTAGTACATAAAGAAATTGGAATGTTTTAGCTCGACCACTTTTTTCGCTTTGTGATAGATGGCTCTGTAATAGCCACAAACGTATAAGTACGTGGTATCACGTAACATTCCGCCAGTGCGAACGGTATTTGCTTCGTGATACATTACCCGTGTTAAAATGGACCGTTTACCAATTGCGGAAAAGGTCGATATCGTGTGGATGTATGGCTATTGTGATCAAAATGCCCAACGGGCGTGTGCTATGTATGCTGCTCGGTATCCTGGACGACATCATCCAAGTGTCCGGACCGTTCGTCGGGTAGTTACGTTATTTAAGGAAACAGGAAGTGTTCAGCCACAGGTGAAACGTCAAACACGACCAGCAACAAATGAGGATTCCCAAGTAGGTATTTCAGCTGCTGTCGCGGCTAATCCGCACATCAGTAGCAGGCAAACTGCGCGAGAATCGGGAATCTCAAAAACGTCGGTTTTGAGAATGCTACATCAACATCCATTGCACCCGTGCCATATTTATATGCACCAGGAATTGCATGGCGACGACTTTGAACGTCGTGTACAGTTCTGCCACTGGCCCCAAGAGAAATTACGGGACGATGATAGATTTTTTGCACACGTTCTATTTAGCGACGAACCATCATACACCAACAGCGGTAACGTAAACCGGCATAATATGCACTGTTGGTCAACGGAAAATATACGATGGCTGCGACAAGTGGAACATCAGCGACCTTTGCAGGTTAATGAATGGTACGGCATTATGGGAGGAACGATAATTGGACCCCATTTTATCGATGGCAATATAAATGGAACAATGTATGCTAATTCCCTACGTAATTTTCTACCGACGCTACTACGAGACGTTTCACTGCATGACAAAATGACGATGTACTTCCAACATTATGTATGTCCTGCACAAAGCGAAAAAAGTGGCCCAACTAAAATATTCATGTTTCTTTACGTACTACACGAATATGTAATTAAAAAAGGGTGTTCCTATTTTAAAAAACTCCTTTGATATCCGACTTGGCAGCGCCATCTAGAGGGCCAACCATAGCGCCATCTGGTTTCCCCCTTCAAGCTAGACAAGTTTTGTTCTTTGTATTTTTTCAGTTTGATGCTTATTTAGTGAGATATTTGGCCCGGTCACGATCAATGGACCACCCTGTATACACAAGAAGTAAAATTATGTTATATTGTTTTCTTCCGTCTGTTGCTATTGTAATAGTCAGCCGAGTATGTAAAGTGTGAAAACATTTCTAGAGTTTGACTATGTTTGAAATATAAAAAAAATTAATCAAATAGGCATAAACTAAGTTTCGGGTCTGACTCCATGCAGCAACACTTTGGCAAGGGTAGCGATGCTTGGCGATACTGATGTTGGTGTCTCTTCGTTGCACAGTAGCTCGTAGTAATTCCCAACACGCCTCTTTCCACCGCTTACTGAGCAAGTCTCACTCAGAATTTTAATCGGAAAACCGCTTAAATACTATGAACCCGCGAGAATCGTCTGTCGGATGAGAAAACGGCTCAAAGATGTACGTTTTATGTAAGTGCAATACCTTAAAATGGTTTACAGTATAAAATATTATTCCGTTACGGTCCAAACATTAATTATAAAACAACATAAAACAACAATTTGAAGAGTTTGTACGAAGCTGCAGTTCTGTGAACTAGGAGTTTCACAAAGGAAACTTCGTCTTAAATATCCCTAAATTGCCTTCAAGTACTTGTAGGTTGCTGAAAATACGTGTACCCTATTATTTGTTTCCTTTCTGTGTTAATATTAGTCACTGAGAAGCCTCTTTAGAAATTGTTTCTGGATCTAGTGTTGTATTCGTTTATCTTCTGAAAAAAGGAAAATATGGCTAACAATAAATACCTTAAGAAATTTATTTCTCGCAAACAATTATACTCTATCTTGCTAGTGTATGTCTTTATGTAGACGACCCAGTTTCCTCATTCCTAATAATCTAGTAACAGTAATCATAGCCTCTCATTTCTAAGGTTTCGGTTGTATAATTATGGTTTCGATCTATTTATAGTTCAAAATCAAAGCATTCCACACTTTTCGTATTTTGTTGTATTGATAGACGGTATGCATAGCTCGTGGAGTTCTATGAGAAGTACTGAATTTTATGTAATGATACTTGTCAAAATTTAATAATAAATAACGTGCCTTCAACAATCTGTTGATGGTTTGAAGTATGCCATTAACTGACTTTTCAGTAAGAAGACCGCTACCACTTTTTGTTCCTACAGTGGAAGTTAATTTGTGTACACCAGAAACCCTGTGGTAGATATGTCTTTATTTCCGTCTGTTAGTGCTTACTGCTGTATCTCTGACACGAAAGTGACGCATGGAAATTAGAGAAGTATCATGAACTTCCTGTGTCCACTATACTATAATATTTCAAGGTTTGTGTTAGTATATCATGATTCAGACGATCGAAAGCCTTCGCTAAGTCATAAATTTTCACAGTGATAATAATTTCTGTAATCTCACCATCATAAATTAAAATTATGATACACATTTACTGTAACCTTTACTTTTAAGACTTGTGGAAGCTTATTTTTGAAAGCTATACTTACTGAAAGCATTGCAGTTGCAAGAATTGTTATTACTGTATTGATGTCGTAGTTATACCTTTAAAGGAGAGGAAAGGTAGCAGGACCAGCACTCATTTATACACAGTAAACATCCTGAAGTAGTAAAATACCAAGTGAAGCGGAAATTCTTCTAAAGGTGCGAAGACAGCCGAATATTTGGTGACACATACATACCATGAACAGATGCGTCAAATTAGTTTCTCAGTGCGTGAGTCCACACGCTCGACGTTACATCTAAATGATAAAACCATTTTAAACATCCATCATAAGCTGTCAAATTGTCTTCGTTGCGTCGTGTATTACATTACATTAATGGTCAGTTTCGGCGTGTAGCAATTTTCGAATGCTCGTAATAACAGATGCATGAAACTTGAGTATGAATCACTAGGATAACTGTCAGAATTTAATGTAATAATACGTTTTTCGACATTATATTTCACTATGCATTATTTTTCCCACTGTTCATTTGAGAGAAGAACCTGCCGTTTCTACTGTATATCTTTAGACATGAAAAAGTTTCCAGTATAAAACAGCACAAAAATAGTCACTCCTATGCATGGTACCGTTTTCTAGTAAATTTGTTCTGGTATCTCAAACTGATGGAAGAAGATAAGAAAGGTATATAAACACATCTGCAAATGCCGGGATGGCCGAGCGGTTCTAGGCGCTACAGTCTGGAACCGCGCTACCGCTATGGTCCCATGTTCGAATTCTGCCTCGGGCATGGATTTGTGTGATGTCCTTAGGTTAGTTAGGTTTAAGTAGTCCTAACTTCTAGGGGACTGATGACCTTAAAAATTTAAGTCCCTTAGTGCTCAGAGCCATTTTGGAATGAGTAAGAAATTTTGAAATTTGTGGTAAGAACAATGAGACCAAACTGCTGAGGTCATCGGTCCCCAGGCTTATGCACTACTTAATCTAACGTAAACTACCTTACATTAAAGACAACACACACACCTATGCCCGAGGGTGGACTCGAATCTCCAACGCGGGGAGCCGTGGAACCGTAACAAGACGCGTTGGACCACGCGGCTTGAAATAAGTGATTACGCATATGTAGTAATGTACTTACAGATAAACATGTGGTTCAGGAAACGTAAATCTGAAAGCACTGTGGAGATGTAAACTCCTTTCATGCCGTTACTGGAAGACTTACGTTTAGCTCCATGTTTCTTCACTTTTAGAACTGTAGAAGTTACGAGTATGTTTAACCTAGACATGTTGGTTAATCTCACATGCGAGTAAGAAGTTATGGCTTTCCAGCTTCATCCAGTTAGTATGTGAAACCGGCGAATTAGTTTGCGTTACTGTAGCAACGTATTTAATTGTTTAATGAGATTAAACGAGCAGTTTGATACTTGCCTCGTTTAATATCTATAAAATTAAACTAAACTCCAGCACTTTCTAAATAATGTGTTCATGAATAGAGTATGTAGTTTCAGTTGAAAATTTGAGCTAAACAGAAAATCTAACCGGGATTTTCTGCTTATCGTGATCACCAAGTTAAGCGTTAATTAGGCAATCAGAACATGAGATCAGCAATCGTGTCCGTCTCCACCTGTCTGATTTGACCAGTGACGTCATATTTTTTAGAATAAACAGTCTAGTTTACCCCAGTTACTAAAACACCACAGATAATATTTAATAACAGGCCGGTTACGTCCTGCAAGATGGCGACCACATGATAGATCATTACAGCAACAAACAAACATAAAAACGCACGAAATACACTCCTGGAAATGGAAAAAAGAACACATTGACACCGGTGTGTCAGACCCACCATACTTGCTCCGGACACTGCGAGAGGGCTGTACAAGCAATGATCACACGCACGGCACAGCGGACACACCAGGAACCGCGGTGTTGGCCGTCGAATGGCGCTAGCTGCGCAGCATTTGTGCACCGCCGCCGTCAGTGTCAGCCAGTTTGCCGTGGCATACGGAGCTCCATCGCAGTCTTTAACACTGGTAGCATGCCGCGACAGCGTGGTCGTGAACCGTATGTGCAGTTGACGGACTTTGAGCGAGGGCGTATAGTGGGCATGCGGGAGGCCGGGTGGACGTACCGCCGAATTGCTCAACGTGTGGGGCGTGAGGTCTCCACAGTACATCGATGTTGTCGCCAGTGGTCGGCGGAAGGTGCACGTGCCCGTCGACCTAGGACCGGACCGCAGCGACGCACGGATGCACGCCAAGACCGTAGGATCCTACGCAGTGCCGTAGGGGACCGCACCGCCACTTCCCAGCAAATTAGGGACACTGTTGCTCCTGGGGTATCGGCGAGGACCATTCGCAACCGTCTCCATGAAGCTGGGCTACGGTCCCGCACACCGTTAGGCCGTCTTCCGCTCACGCCCCAACATCTTGCAGCCCGCCTCCAGTGGTGTCGCGACAGGCGTGAATGGAGGGACGAATGGAGACGTGTCGTCTTCAGCGATGAGAGTCGCTTCTGCCTTGGTGCCAATGATGGTCGTATGCGTGTTTGGCGCCGTGCAGGTGAGCGCCACAATCAGGACTGCATACGACCGAGGCACACAGGGCCAACACCCGGCATCATGGTGTGGGGAGCGATCTCCTACACTGGCCGTACACCTCTGTTGATCGTCGAGGGGACACTGAATAGTGCACGGTACATCCAAACCGTCATCGAACCCATCGTTCTACCATTCCTAGACCGGCAAGGGAACTTGCTGTTCCAACAGGACAATGCACGTCCGCATGTATCCTGTGCCACCCAACGTGCTCTAGAAGGTGTAAGTCAACTACCCTGGCCAGCAAGATCTCCGGATCTGTCCCCCATTGAGCATGTTTGGGACTGGATGAAGCGTCGTCTCACGCGGTCTGCACGTCCAGCACGAACGCTGGTCCAGCTGAGGCGCCAGCTGGAAATGGCATGGCAAGCCGTTCGACAGGACTACATCCAGCATCTCTACGATGGTCTCCATGGGAGAATAGCAGCCTGCATTGCTGCGAAAGGTGGATATACACTGTACTAGTGCCGACATTGTGCATGCTCTGTTGCCTGTGTCTATGTGCCTGTGGTTCTGTCAGTGTGATCATGTGATGTATCTGACCCCAGGAATGTGTCAATAAAGTTTCCCCTTCCTGGGACAATGAATTCACGGTGTTCTTATTTCAATTTCCAGGAGTGTATTTCAATCACCTAATGAAATGAAACTAACGGGACTACAGCAGGAACTTTGGCTGCGGAAAAACTAAAACTGCCACGGTAGGACTGACGTCATTCAAAGATAATAACATAATCGAAACAAAGCACACACGAATTCCCCCATAATAAACCAAAGAAAAATATTTAAAAAAACACACAAATGGAATTACAGTGTACGCTGGACCTATCTAACTCAGATGAAGATAGTGGCAGACCCCCCCCCCCCCCGCACCAAATTGTCACATTATCGAAAAATAACACACAAAAATTCGTCCAGAATACACCGAAAGTAAATATAAAAACAGCAGACTAGTGGAATCGCAGCATACACGACGCACATTTGGAATAAACGGCAAAATTTACAAACATCATAGATTGTACTAGTAACCAAAACAACCACAGATAACATTTAATAACAGCCCGCCTACATCCTTCAAAAAATAAAACTAATAGCGTCACACAGTACGCCATGAGTCAAAGCACACGGATAGAATCGGAGCATGCGCTTGACCCCAAACACTCATTCAGGACTGACCAAAGACTTTATGGTCGTAGAAAGTGGCACATGAAATATGTCATCATTTCTTTCGTACATAATTTATGAGTCGCGCTAGATATCATGTTGAGTGTCTCAACAGCAGTAGCAGCAGAGCTAGGAGAAACAAATGAGTTTGATATGTGCCGTAGGGTCATCGCTAACGTCTGAGTACGTGTAAAGGAAGTTAGGAGTCAAAATGATGGACATACTCCTGTTGAGCAGGCGTCGAGTTAGAACAATTCCCCCCAGGGTGTTTTCCGTGGTAGTACCTGATTCTTGGGCCTGCCCGGTTGGCCGTGAGGTCTATGCAGGCTTTCCGGACGCGAAGGAGCGCCGGTCCCCGGCACGAATCCGCTCGGCGGATTTGTGTCGAGGTCCGGTGAGCCGTCCAGTCTGTGGATAGTTTTTAGGCGGTTTTCCATCTGCCTTGGCGAATGCGGGCTGGTTCCCCTTATTCCGCCTCAGCTACACTATGTCGGCGTTCTCCAAGTACGCGTACACCACCATTACTGTACCATGCAAACATAGGGATTACACTCGTCTGGTGTGAGACGACCCCTGGGGGGTCCACCGGGGCCCGAACCGCACAATAACCCTGGGTTCGGTGTGGGGCGGTGGAGGGGTTAAGTGGACTGAGGTAGTCGTCGTGGGGTTGTGGACCATTGCGGCTGCGGAGTGGTCGCAACCTCTCCATCGTTTCTAGGTCCCCGGTTAACATAAGAATACATAACATAAACTTATTCTTAGAGCCTGTCTGGGCGGGGTAGCCGCGCGGTCTAGGGCGCCTTGTCCGACCTGTGCGGCTTCCGCCGCCGGAGGTTCGATTCCTCCCTCGGGCATGGGTGTGTGTGTGTCGTCCTAAGCGTAAGTTTGTTTAAGTAAGATTAAGTAGTGTGTAAGCATAGGGACCGATGACCTAAGCAGTTTGGTCCCATAAGACCTTAACACAAATTTCCAATTGTCCAGCTTGTCTTGACAGTAAAGTTTTTATTCAAACACAAAATTGTGACACATTTCGTGGGCAACCATGAACTTTCTTCAATAACGATAAACATTTCAGTGCATTTGTTTCGTTTCAAATTTGTTCCCTTCAACAATAACTACAAATGGAATTAAATTTTCCTTGAGCAAGTCTCAACTTCATCTTCGATAATGATACACGCTGAAGAACTGAACTATTACACCACTGCAGCATTATAGCTAACAAAAGTAGTCCAATGCCCTCCCTGACACAAAAAAAAGGTTCAAATGGCTCTGAGCACTATGGGACTTAACTTCTGAGGTCATCAGTCCCCTAGAACTTAGAACTACTTAAACCTAATTAACCTAAGGACATCACACACATCCCTGCCCGAGGCACGGTTCAAACCTGCGACCGTAGAGGTCGAGCGGTTCCAGACTGTAGCGCCTAGAACCACTCGGCCACCCCGGCCAGGGAATAGCATTCCAGCTTTGTATGCAGTGGGCATGTCCTGCCTATACCTGACGCGTAGGCGTAACTACAGAGTCTCTTCTACATGTTTCGTCTTTGCCTATACATAGGTTTGCTATAGTATGTCACATTTGCACAATAGCCCAGAACAAGCAGCTCCCAGGAATAGACTACAGGCCACACCAACAGCTATAAACACGTCACAGCTCGAGCGCCGGGACAACAGAGCTCCGTTGTTTACGGCTTCCAAATGAGCTGAATTCACTCCAGCGAAGAAGTTTACCTACCCCTGCACAGCTGTGTTTCATAGGTTGCGAGGAGAAAGCATTTGGCTACACACTGCAGTGGTAATTACACGAACGGTATTTATCTAGTTAAAATTTAGTGGCAGCAATAAGACAGGAAAAGAGACGTTGTTATAGGAATTGATGAGTATATGTTTAACCTTTTGGCGGATTCCATCCTTTAAAAACTTTCTTTTATTTATTTACACGTCTAGTTCCGTAGGACCAAATTGAGGAGCAAAACTCCAAGGTCATGGAACGTGCCAATACATGAAATTACAACATAAATGTAATAACAGATAAAAATAAATGTTCATGAACCTGAAAAAAGTCAGTCGATAAATTTAAGTAAACGCTATCAGCAGTACAATAATAATCAGCTTAATTTTTTAAGAAGGAGTGACCCATGAGGAAACTCTTCAGTTTCGATTTGAAAGCGCGTGGATGACTGCTAAGATTTTTTAATTCGAGTGGCAGCTTATTGAAAAGGGATGCAGCAGTATACTGCACACCTCTTTTGCACAAGAATTAAGCAAGTCTGATCCAAATGCAGCTTTCATTTCTGCCGAGTATTAACCGAGTGAAAGCTGCTTATTCTTGGGAATAAACTAATATTAGTAACAAGAAACGAAAATAAGGAATATACATAGATTGAGAGTCCAATGTCAAAATACCCAGACTCGTGAACAGAGGTCGACAAGAGGTTCATGAATTTACACCACTTATTGCCCAAACCGCCTGTTTCTGAACCAAAAATATCCTTCTAGAATGGGAAGAGATACCCCAAAATACACTCCTGGAAATGGAAAAAGAACACATTGACACCGGTGTGTCAGACCCACCATACTTGCTCCGGACACTGCGAGAGGGCTGTACAAGCAATGATCACACGCACGGCACAGCGGACACACCAGGAACCGCGGTGTTGGCCGTCGAATGGCGCTAGCTGCGCAGCATTTGTGCACCGCCGCCGTCATTGTCAGCCAGTTTGCCGTGGCATACGGAGCTCCATCGCAGTCTTTAACGCTGGTAGCATGCCGCGACAGCGTGGACGTGAACCGTATGTGCAGTTGACGGACTTTGAGCGAGGGCGTATAGTGGGCATGCGGGAGGCCGGGTGGACGTACCGCCGAATTGCTCAACACGTGGGGCGTGAGGTCTCCACAGTACATAGATGTTGTCGCCAGTGGTCGGCGGAAGGTGCACGTGCCCGTCGACCTGGGACCGGACCGCAGCGACGCACAGATGCACGCCAAGACCGTAGGATCCTACGCAGTGCCGTAGGGGACCGCACCGCCACTTCCCAACAAGTCAGAGACACTGTTGCTCCTGGGGTATCGGCGAGGACCATTCGCAACCGTCTCCATGAAGCTGGCTTACGGTCCCGCGCACCGTTAGGCCGTCTTGCGCTCACGCCCCAACATCGTGCAGCCCGCATCCAGTGGGTTCGCGACAGGCGTGAATGGAGGGACGAATGGAGACGTGTCGTCTTCAGCGATGAGAGTCGCTTCTGCCTTGGTGCCAATGATGGTCGTATGCGTGTTTGGCGCCGTGCAGATGAGCGCCACAATCAGGACTGCATGCGACCGAGGCACACAGGGCCAACACCCGGCATCATAGTGTGGGAAGCGATCTCCTACACTGGCCGTACACCTCTGGTGATCTTTGAGGGGACACTGAATGAGCACGGTACATCCAAACCGTCATCGAACCCATCGTTCTACCATTCCTAGACCGGCAAGGGAACTTGCTGTTCCAACAGGACAATGCACGTCCGCATGTATCCCGTGCCACCCAACGTGCTCTAGAAGGTGTAAGTCAACTACCCTGGCCAGCAAGATCTCCGGATCTGTCCCCCATTGAGCATGTTTGGGACTGGATGAAGCGTCGTCTCACGCGGTCTGCACGTCCAGCACGAACGCTGGTCCAACTGAGGCGCCAGGTGGAAATGGCATGGCAAGCCGTTCCACAGGACTACATCCAGCATCTCTACGATATACACTGTACTAGTGCCGACATTGTGCATGCTCTTTTGCCTGTGCCTATGTGCCTGTGGTTCTGTCAGTGTGATCATGTGATGTATCTGACCCCAGGAATGTGTCAATAAAGTTTCCACTTCCTGGGACAATGAATTCACGGTGTTCTTATTTCAATTTCCAGGAGTGTATAATAGCATACGACATAAGCGAATGAAAATAAGCAAAGTAGACTAATTTTCGTGTCGAAGTATCACTCACTTTTGATACCGTTCGAATAGTAAAAATGGCAGTATTAAGTCTTTGAACAAGATCCTGAACGTGGGCTTTCCACGACAGCTTACTATCTATCTGAACACCTAGAAATTTGAAATGTTCAGTTTCACTTATCATATGCACATTCTGTGAAATTAAAACGTCCGGTTTTGTTGAATTGTGTGCTATAAACCGTAAAAACTGAGTTTTACTGTCTTTTAACGTTAGTTTATTTTCTACAAGCCATGAACTGAGGTCATGTACTGCACTATTTGAAACTGAGCCAATGTTGCACACTGCATCCTTTACTACCAAGCTAGTCCCATGTGGAACGTATTATTTGCTTCATATGTATGTTTTGGTAAGAGTATTATTTTGGTAGGTACGTTCTCTCATCTTTAGTTAGTGATGCAAATTTCTTAGAAAAACGCAGTGAATCAGCGGATGGTCACTACAACTGCCGAATTCCTCAGACTGTGATTTCGGTGCGGCTTGTCGCCAAAAGAGAAGCATCTCATCATGATAAATGTATGTCCATTTACGGTGTTGTCGGCTTTTGCGTTAGAGGAAGATGTTGGTAACTGTATGAAGAATTACGGGAAGTAAAGACAGTCAATCAGGAGTGAGATGCTGATAGCCAATGAAACTGGGCACCTGTTCCGTAAATAAATGTGTATTCTAGCCGTTCTTTCCGCGATACAGCAATTTGACATTATAAGTGCAATTTGACGTAAATGTGAATTCTGCTCGTTTCACTCTGAGAAATTTAAGCTGTTCCATTAGTTTAGTGCCTAATCACGTAGTCTAAAGTCGTGGCATGTAGAAAACAGGAAAGTAGTTTTGACAAACAGTACCGTTTCGCTCGCAGTAACTTAGGCTCTGTTACTAGTTTACCGCATATAAGAAATCAATGTATCTCAGGTAGCGACATTGTCGAAATACACGTAATTCTTGCTATTAAGAAATGGGAATAACATAACATCACTTTACCTGAACTAATAAATAAGAAAAAGGGAAATGAAATAAATGACACAAATATATTAAACACTGTAAATTTTCTGTCACTCCTTCAGTGGAAATGAAAAACCTATGTGTCACAACTGAAATAACAATAACGTGAGCGGAAATTGAAAAAATAACCATCTTCATTCTAGCCTCTAAACCCTTTTTAAAGCTTCAGGAACACTCAGAAACATGTCTTTTCTGTGTCTTCGCCGGCTTCTCCACGTGTTTATGTATGTTAAAGTAAGTAGAAATTAAAATTGTCCTCGCATTTACAGGGAATGTGAAACGAACGTTTTGTCGCAGACCAGGTGCACTCAGTGCTATTGGAATGAACACCTATGTCTGGCTCTTTGAAATGTAAACTATACTTCACCGGGAAATGAACAAAACCATCATCCCCAAGGCAGCTGTAGGAACTGAAACAATCTGATATCACAGAACCTCCAGGGAGGATGTACTTTTTCAGGGCGCTATGAAGTATCCGCTTTTTTCTTCTGCGAACTACTTCAAACAAAACACTTATTACTCACTCGCAACTCCTCCATATGAACCCATATCTCAACAACACTCTTCTAGAGTATGGAACTTGTGACGGCACAAACCCACGTTGCTAGATGAATATTTTTAGTATGCAAGGATTGCTTTGTGGAGAGCGAGCGCCGGTGAACGATTCGGGGAAGCGCGTGGCGCGCCCGCACAAGATTTGCAACGGTCAGTGGGATTCCTACACCGCCGGGCGACCACGTGGCCCGCAGCTTGGGGCATTGTTTGGTTTTTCGCGCATTGCGCGAAAACTGTGTAACTAACGGTGAAGAGCGACGCGGCAGTGGATTGTGGTCAGCAATATGCACCTTCTCAAAGATCGATCTTTATTTCAGGCCACGAGTCGCAAAAGTTATAGTAACCTCAAAATCGGTTAATATCACGAATACTGAAACATTAATAAAAACAGTAAATAACAACTTACAGGGATGAGCGAGCACTCATTAAAAACCTTTCGTCATAGCGGATCTAGTGCCGTAGTCATATGTTAAGATTCATAAATAATTAAGCCTGTAAAGAGCAATAAAGAAAGTTTGAGGGAAAATTGTTTATAAAATTAAATAGAAAATTCATGACGTAAAGAAAGGCACTATATAATATTTTGGTGGCATCACACGTATTTTAAACTAGTTAAGTTTTACTATACACTTAACTTGCAATAGTTTTCATTGTTTGCAAATTATTAACATTTATCGCCCATAATTCATTAATTATTAAAGATATGAAGAGTTTGAGCAGCGCAGTGTGTAGATCGCTATAGATTACGTCTAAAAACGGTGCTATATGCAGTTCTGTGTTAAAACTTTGCAGCATAGATGTCAACAAACACATTTGCACTAAGTGCCGGAATTTTGCAAAAATTAAAACTTGATTTACGGGCGATAGAATAATCCTAGAAATTAATGTAACATCGTAAATAAGATGTACTTTATGGCGCGGTTCCGATGGTGTACTTATTTCATTCGAGGGATGTATGTATCAAAATTTGTAACCATAAATGGTGAGATTGGTACTTAAATAATCAGGGGGTGGGACATCCGAGCCAATACAAGCGAGCGGCCATTTTGGGCAGCGCTCAGTCATCGGTCAGTCGTTTTGGAGGGTGGGTGGCGAGCGAGCCCCACTTGAGTGTGGCCCATGTGGTCGTTTGAGAATTCTTTTTCGCGCCGATTTATTGCGACAAAGAGAATTATTTAATAGTGTAAGTGTGCAAGCTTATATTTGGTGAACTGGAAGTGCTACGATTATTTGTGTGAGTACGATTTACGAGGTATACATCGTCATAAGTGAACATGTGGCGTACTGTGATTTCGCGCCGTAACTGTTAGAACAAAGAGGACAGTGGGGCTTGTGGTTCTGTTCGAATTGATTGAGTAATTTTCGTTTATAGCAGCCTGCATCACTGCTATTGGGGGCTCGGAATTAAATTATTATTGAAGTAAAGCTGTAAACCGTCTCACCAGAGCTAATTTCATTGTGTGAAAGTAAAGAACAACGCCAATAAATAGTGATTGAACTGTGTCATGAAAAACTGATTTTGCTATAATAATCGCTTATTTTTGTTCCCTAGCATTAACTGTCCTCATGTCTGAGTGAATAATTAATTAAAAAATTGTAACTAATGCGCGGGTGAGGAACAGTGTACTAATGGACCAAGTGTGGAAATCATCCCCTGAGACTTACGTGAGAGCCAAAATTAGCAATAACATTGTTAACCAACATTTGTATATGCTCATTCGTGTCAACTCTGCAAGCGCTCTTTATTTTACCGCCCCGTCGCAAACTTCCGCTTCCCAAATCTAGATTCATCGATCTCCAACACTTCTCCTACGCTCCAGAGAAGCTCACTACTTCGAACATTACCCATCACGCAAACTTCACGGCTAAAGTGCATGCAGCCGACGACAACATGCCTCGACAAATGCAATTCAGAAGAGATGAAATTATTGGAACACTTGTTGACTTTCAGACATGTCATCTTGAAAATGCCTCCAACAAATAATCTGCTTGCAGCAAACCAACTACGAGGGCGAGCTGGAAAATAATCTCTCCGATTTTTTTAAAATGTAAAATCTCTTAAAGCTTTTTTCAATGAAACAAACGTTGTTACCATTCTACACCTTCATTCTTCAGGTGTCCTAGTATTTGGTTCCCCTCCGCCTCCAAGTGATTCCCAATCATAGCGCGTAACATACCGGCGTGAAACGTAACTTTGTCGGTGGTTGAGAAACAGCGTGCTGTAATCGAATATCGAATTCGAAGAGATCGTTGACACAGTGTGCGCCCTGTCCTTCAGCTTGAGAATGTCAGACCACACACCATTGTGCGATATTTGCAACAATCCGACATGTTGGGTTCACTCTCATCGATCATCTTCCATAATCCGGACATGGCCCCCATTAGATTTTCATCTGCTACCCAAATTTAAAAGAATACCTTCGAGGACTTCACTCTGATGGTGATGAAGCGGTTCACGTAGAGTTGAGGCTGTGCCTCCGTCAATGAAGCGAAACTTTCTAGAGTGGGTATCAACAAACTGGTCTCTCGTTGAGAGAAATTTGCACATAAGCAGGATGACTACCGTGAGAAATAAATATGTAGACATGAAGAATAAAGATGTAGAATGTTAGCTATGTTTGTTTTATTTAAAGAGCTTTAAGGGTCCTCATTAAAAAAAATCGATGACATTGCTTTTCTGCACGTTCTCGTACTATGCCCTTTGCTCAAACGTCATATGTGTGACACCTCCTTCCTTCAGCACCAGTGTGGTCTATCGCTCCTATCCTTTCTCTGGACAAGTACCGTCTACGAAGAACATTTCTTACAACATCTTTTTAAACCATTTAGTCCCATTTTTAAACACCACTCCACTATTTCACCCTGAAAATTCAATCAACTCCATATGTGTTACGAACAATATGACGAGAACTTGTAAAATATCCCGATAAATAAAGAATACAAAGACGAATACGTACATGAGTAACCAGCCTTGTTGTTGTTGTTGTTGTTGTTGTTGTCTTCAGTCCTGAGACTGGTTTGATGCAGCTGTCCATGCTACTCTATCCTGTGCAAGCCTCTTCATCCCCCAGTACCTACTGCAACCTACATCCTTCTGAATCTGCTTAGTGAAGTCATCTTTTGGTCTCCCTCTACGATTTTTACCCTCCATGCTGCCCTCCAATACTAAATTGGTGATCCCTTGATGCCTCAGAACATGTCCTACCAACCAATCCCTTCTTCTGGTCAAGTTGTGCCACAAACTTCTCTTCTCCCCAATCCTATTCAATATTTCCTCATTAGTTATGTGATATACTCATCTAATCATCACCATTCTTCGGTAGCACCACATTTTGAAAGCTTCTATTCTCTTCTTGTCCAAACTATTTATCGTCCATGTTTCACTTCCATACATGGCTACGCTCCATACGAATACTTTAAGAAACGACTTCCTGACGCTTAAATCTATACTCGATGCTAACAAATTTCTCTTCTTCAGAAACGCTTTCCTTGCCATTGCCAGTCTACATTTTATATCCTCTCTACTTCGACCATCATCAGTTATTTTGCTCCCCAAATAGCAAAACTTCTTTACTAATTTAAGTGTCTCATTTCCAAATCTAATACCCTCAGCATCACCCGATTTAATTTGACTACATTCCATTATCCTCGTTTTGCTTTTGTTGATGTTCATCTTATATCCTCCTTTCAATACACTGTCCATTCCGTTCAACTGCTCTTCCAAGTCCTTTGCTGTCTCTGACAGAATTACAATGTCATCGGCGAACCTCAAAGTTTTTTTTTCTTCTCCATGGATTTTAATACCTACTCCGAATTTTTCTTTTGTTTCCTTCACTGTTTGCTCAATATACAGATTGAATAACATCGGGGAGAGACTGCAACCCTGTCTCACTCCCTTCCCAACCACTGCTTCCCTTTCATGCCCCTCAACTGTTATAACTGCCATCTGTTTTCTGTACAAATTGTAAATAGCCTTTCGCCCCCTGTATTTTACCCTTGCCACCTTCAGAATTTGAAAGAGAGTATCAAAGTCAACATTTTCAAAAGCTTTCTCTAAGTCTACAAATGCTAGAAACGTAGGTTTGCCCTTCCTTAATCTAGCTTCTAAGATAAGTCATAGGGTCAGTATTGCCTGAAGTGTTCCAACATTTCTACAGAATCCAAACTGATCTTCCCCGAGGTCGGCTTCTACTAGTCTTTCCATTCGTCTGTAAAGAATTAACGTCAGTATTTTGCAGCTGTGACTTATTAAACTGTTAGTTCCGTAATTTTCACATCTGTCAACACCTGCTTTCTTTGGGATTGGAATTATTATATTCTTCTTGATGTCTGAGGGTATTTCGCCTGTCTCATACATCTTACTCACCAGATGGTAGAGTTTTGTCAGGACTGGTTCTCCCAAGGCCGTCAGTAGTTGTAATGGAATGTTGTCTACTCCTGGGGCCTTATTTCGACTCAGGTCTTTCAGTGCTCTGTCAGACTCTTTACGCAGTATCGTATCTCCCATTTCATCTTCATCTACATCCTCTTCCATTTCCATAATATTTTTCTCAAGTACATCGCCCTTGTATAGACCCTCTATATACTCCTTCCACCTTTCTGCTTTCCCTTCTTTGCTTAGAACTGGGTTTCCATCTGAGCTTTTGATGTTCATACAAGTGGTTCTCTTATCTCCAAAGGTCTCTTTAATTTTCCTGTAGGCAGTACCTATCTTACCCCTAGTGAGATAAGCCTCTACATTCTTACATTTGTCCTCTAGCCATTCCTGCTTAGCCATTTTGCACTTCCTGTCGATTTCATTTTTAGACGTCTGTATCCTTTTTGCCTGCTTCATTTACTTCATTTTTATATTTTCTCCTTTCATCAATTATATTCAATATTTCTTCTGTTACCCAAGGATTTCTACTAGCCCTCGTCTTTTTACCTACTTGATCCTCTGCTGCCTTCACTACTTCATCCCTCAAAGATACCCATTCTTCTTCTACTGTATTTCTTTCCCCAATTCCTGTCAATTGCTGCCTTCTGCTCTCCCTGAAACTCTGTACAACCTCTGGTTCTTTTAGTTTATCCATGTCCCATCTCCTTAAATTCCCACCTTTTTGCAGTTTATTCAGTTTTTAATCTACAGGTCATAAGCAACAGATTGTGGTCAGGGTCCACATCTGCCCCTGTAAATGTCTTAAAATTTAATACCTGGTTCCTAAATCTCTGTCTTACCATTATATAATCTATCTGAAACCTGTCAGTATCTCCAGTGTTCTTCCATGTATACAGCCTTCTTTCATGATTCTGAAACCAAGTGTTAGCCATGATCAAGTTGTGCTCTGTGCAAAATTCTACCAGGCGGCTTCCTCTTCCATTTCTTTGCCCCAGTCCATATTCACCTACTACGTTTCTTTCTCTCCCTTTTCCTACTACCGATTTCCATCACCCATGACTATTAAATTTTCGTCTCCCTTCACTATCTGAATAATTTCTTTTATTTGATCATACATTTCATTAATTTCTTCGTATCTGCAGAGCTAGTTGGCCTATACTTGTACTACTGTAGTAGGTGTGGGTTTCGTATCTATCTTGGCCAAATAATGCGTTCACTATGCTGTTTGTAGTAGCTTACCAGCATTCCTATTTTCCTATTCATTATTATACCTACTCCTGCATTACCCCTATTTCATTTTGTGTTTATAACCCTATAGTCACCTGACCAGAAGTCTTGTTCCTCCTGCCACCGAACTTCACTAATTCCCACTATATCTAACTTTAATCTATCCATTTCCCTTCTTAAATTTTCTAACCTACCTGCCCGATTAAGGGATCTGACATTCCACGCTCCGATCCGTAGAACGCCAGTTTTGTTTCTCCTGATAACGACATCCTCTTGAGTAGTCCCCGCCCGGAGATCCGAATGGCGGACTATTTTACCTCCGGAATATTTTACCCAAGAGGACGTCATCATCATTTAATCATACAGTAAAGCTGCATGCCCTCGGGAAAAATTACGGCCGTAGTTTCCCCTTGCTTTCAGCCGTTCGCAGTACCAGCACAGCAAGGCCGTTTTGGTTATTGTTATAAGGCCAGATCAGTCAATCATCCAGACTGTTGCCCCTGCAACTACTGAAAAGGCTGCTGCCCCTCTTCAGGAACCACACGTTTGTCTGGCCTCTCAACAGATACCCCTCGTTTTGGTTGAACCTACGGTACGACTATCTGTATCGCTGAGGCACGCATGCCTCACCACCAACGGCAAGGTCCATGGTTCATGGGGGGACTTATATTTTATAATAATCAAAGCTTTCTGTACTAAATATATCAACCCTTACACCTCGCAACATGCGAAACGAAACGCTAATAAAGTAACACCTCCCAGTAAAGAAAAAAATTAAATTCAATGACTGTCGTTAGCTACTGTATACTATCACGACATCCAAATAAATCACAGAATATGAGAGGTGCAACCCGCAACATTCAACATGGCATTCAGAGACCACGCGCGAGGTTTTCATATTCTGTCGCTTGCTACGCACGAACTGCTAGCCCTACAGAGAAATTTAACAGGACCTTTTTTCAAGAAATCTAATATAGTTAAATTCCGTGCTGGGATTCATTTTTTCTGGGCCACGGTTTTCGAGAAGTTCAAGAGAAACGTAAAAAAGTGACCTCCTAACGCACCTTCACCCACACACACATTCCTCACTAGCCAGAATTTCTTGTATGTTGTTTATGACACTCCTTCCCACCACTGAAGAAAAATTTCTGACTACACGAACTATTCCCGATACTCTATTGGTTGGGTAGTACGTCACCATCATAGTCAGACGTTTCGTCAACGTTATTGATTTAAACGTGCCCGTGAGGCTAATGAAATGAAAGCAACTTCTGTAAACATTACGTAAAAACTAATTACACTGATAGTTCAGTACAAACTTAGCCCCTACAGAAGCAGTAGCTTCATAGACAGAAGGTCTGACGAAAACAACGACGTAATTGTTTATTCAAAAAATCGTTACGTAGATTTTACACAGACGTCAATTTTGCAATTTGGAAGCGCTCAACTGAGCCAGTGACGCAATAAATGCAGTCAATGAAGCCCAAAAAGGTCTGTTGTGGGAAATAATTACTGTGGAACGCCCGCTAAACCCGCAGGGCAGAACAGGTGATTAGGATTGTGGAAAGGGTCAAATAAAGTGGCGGTCAGTTTCACTTCAAAATTGTAATTTGCTGTGATTTAATAACACATTTAAACCAAAACGGCACAAAGACGAACCTTTACAACTACGAGTTTCAAAACCCAGTTCTTTCACGGCTGAAGGCCGCCAAACAAGAAATCTTATAAATCAACAAGATAAATTTCAAGTCACTGAAGACATGCAGTTAAAATTGCAAATAAAATAATTAAAATATATGTGTATGTATCACAGCTAGGTTGAAAGCCTCAAGGCAAAAGTCGATAGAACAAACATAAACAAGTTGCAATACCAACGGCTGAAGGCCACAATTAAATTTCAAAATTTTAAAACATATTACCATAATCTTTTAAGGCAGATGGCTCACTGTTTTCGCTTAAGAGGAAATTTTAAGAAAGGCCTTAAGCGGCTGAAGACCCACAGTTGATTTTCCAAAAATTCAAAAAATAGCTTAAACTTTAAAGTTTTAAGTGGCCGAAAGCACACTAAATGAAAAGGCAACGGAACGACAGTAAGTAAATTTAAGAATAAGGTTTTAGCCGGCTGAAGGCCCACAATTGATCTTCCAAAAATTCAAAATACCTTAAAGCTTTAAGTTTTAAGTGGCTGACAGAGCACTAAATGAAAAGATAGCACAACAACAATAACTTTCAGCAAAATATCCACTTGCCAGAATTGAAACTTACTTATACGGGCTAAGGCCCTTAATTTACATAAAACACAATAGAATTTTTTCTTTTAGCATTGGCTGTAATAGATTACCAACAGACCATTAAACACCCATGAAAAGGACAGTATAGACAACGGCACTCAGACGCCTGCACTCAAAACATTAACGATCACTTAGGTGAGACAGCTGGTGGGCCCCAACTACACTTTATCCGTCGGTAACCCAACCACGAGACAGTCACGGACCGACCCACCAAACGACTTGCTAGTCACCAATCGGTACATGAACTGAAGGACCAGACTGTTAAGGACTTTATTATCCACAATGAAATATGTATTAAGCTGTCAAAACTACACACCGTGTTGGACAGCGACAACAGGTGATGAAAGGACACTGCCTGAAATTACGTCAGTGGGCAGGACAGGTAACCGCAACACTAACGGCCAAAAGGCAGAAAATTCCGCTGCTACACTTGAATTGTAGTGAACCAATATAATTAATTCCACCGCACGGTGGCTCGATTTCATCACTACAAACACTCGGTGTCGCTCACAGTAAAAGCTCTCCAACAGCGAACCACCGAAACGAACGAGACAACATGAACGGACGTGGCTTGGGTACTTAAGACACCACTCAAGTTTTAAGTCCTGGGTCGGTAAGCCACGACGCTCGTTGCGATCGGACAGCTCCACACACGACCCGACATTGCGCAGGGGCCGACAGCGGACCCAGCCCACCGACTACCCTCAGAATGCCGACATCATCTGAAATAGTCGTCATATCTTTAAATTTGTTTTTAAAGATGTTCCCGACGTCCGAATCGATTCATTTAACTACGAGTTCGTTCACAAAAGTCTAAATATTTATTTAAGACGGAAAAAAATTCGAATTTTGAAACAGATTCACTAGCAAGTGACCTTAAAGAAGAATGTGACTACCTATCTGTATTTGGTAAAATACATAAGGAACACAGCGCTGTCTTGTAAATTGAAAATTACAACAGGTTTCGGTCATACACCCTATTTACAGTGCTGTACACATAAATGAAACAAGACGAAAACAGTGAATCTTGGAAACGAAATACAATTTACACAGGAAATCGTAATTCGAGATTCCAAATAATTCAAAAATTCACAGAGCTGGGCTAAAGATCATATGGCCAAAGGTGACCTAAGTATAAAATGAAGTACAACATAATATCATTACAGAGAGGTATGCGATCATTGGAAAAGTTCGTTAGTAATCAAACAAGAATTGTAATAATATACAGCTTTTTATATATTTTTTTGTAAATACAAGTCCAAATATGTATCATAAAAACAGTGCCGTAAAAATAAAAATGAAACTTTTCTCTTACTGACGATATGTATTAATCAAGTAAAACATCTAGAAAAGACTTAGTAGCAGCCATAATCTCAAGTTTCTTTCTGATTCCATACCTGTGTAAAGGACTATTAAAAAGAAAATACCTGAGGAAATAAGCCCTCATCATATCACATCGTATTAAAATCTTATCAAATACTGAAAGCAGTCAGTAATGTTGAGTTAACATATTAATGATGTCGTAGATATATAGTAATGTAGTACTATATCCCAGCATAAAACAGACTATATGAAAAAGATTGTGTAGACCATACAGCAAAAACGGCTCAGTTGTCAAGTCTAAGCACAAAACTAGAACACAAATGTGATTTGCGAAGACAAAGAACATTTAAGTAACATATGAAGGTGTTATGCAAAACTTTTTCCACATTTGCACAATGCAAACAAAAGTATGATGGGAAGGCTATGAGAAGAGACAAGATCATTAGGATATAAATAGTAATAACCTTATTCATTTCATTAGAAAATATGTGAACAAAATATCCAGTGGTATTAGTATATAAGAATAGAACCACAGTATGTATGTGTTGGGGAGGTACCACTAATTAACTTCATTCTCCTGAACTATTAGGGTTCCATATTTATCAGTCAGAACAACAAAGTTCAAAACATCGCGTATGTACACATAAAATGACAATAAATCTGATTTGCCAAAACAAAAAATGGATTTTATATAACCTATGAAAATATCATACAAAAAGCTTTTTAATAGCTATATTGTAATCCTTGGTGTAAAGAGAAGAATAAGAAAAGAGAATAAGGGCGTCTGCACATAAATAGTTAAATTATACAATTATGTACCTCGAACAGAAGATACTGACTACAAAACACTATGGTGTACAGCTTACATTATGGCAAGGTGAGAAAAATGTCCATTGGGTGTCAGTACAAGGGATTTTTATCAGCAGTTTGTATCTTTCAGGGTTTTGGCATCCACAAACATTATTCACTTACAATACAAAGGGATCCAGCGTTAACTTATTCATATAAACTATAAAAAATCTTTCGACATTAAATGATATTTTAGTGTAAGGTTTTGAAAAAAAGAAGGTCTGGGGAGAAGAAGCGAGGTGAGAGGATTGCTATAAATAACAAATACCCTATATTGTAGCAAGTATCTCACAAATCACTTAGAGTGTGTAAATGATTACAGTATTAGATATATTTTAAGATTAGAACTAAAATATGTCAACTTCTGGTCATATAAGAGCATTATTATGAATTACTGAATACAGGATCGATTATGACATCTTATGTTGATATATGTAAGGACAAATTCCAAGGAGAAGTAGCCGAAAGGAGAGGGGTGGGAGAGCAAAGGTAAGTGGGAACCAAAAAACTTTTACTTTATATCATAGTCACACTTTTGCAGGTCATTAATACATCCAGTGTCGAAAGCCGAGTCGTCCATTCACGGACTTGAGGCGTTTGGCCCGTCCTGCCCTCTTGGGAACTATTCACCTTGGCAAAAACCTCTGTAAAACAGAGGGATGGACGGAGGGAGGGAGGGATGGAGGGAGGGAGGAGGGAGGAGGGAGAGAGAGATGGACGATGGACTATCAGTAGGAACACCTACATCCGCTCTTCGTCCAGAAATGATTTGGAGTATACGAGAGAGATTTTAAAATATTACTAATGTTTTAAAATTTCTCGTGGCTGAGAATAAAAAAACGGAGATGACTTAATTTGTATTTGTTTCAAGATGAAAGCCGACTTTTTTCGATTATGTAGCTAAAAACTGTGTGTTACACTGATGCTTTGGCACGGTTGGTAATCGCTGTATTGGACGTGACATCATGGAATGGGGATGGATGATAACTGGGATTGTGATCTGAAAATAAAGTGTAGGTAAAGTGAGCAGTACGGTGATGTGGTGCTTTCGTGGGACAGTGATCTATAACTTAATGCCTCAAGACATGTAGAGGTTGGGCAAAAGCATCAAGAAACCCGAGCAGTGCATGCATGAACATAAACGCAGATTACAGCAAACTTGTCGGTTTCGCTGGAGTATTTAACCACGAACGGCACCAGTGAAGTGTCCTCAATACTTATGCAATTATCATTCGTGGTCAGAAAAGTGTTTTGCGTGGTGTTGAGTGCATTACATAAGAGCTAAGTGACTTCGTACGTGGGGAAATTGCAGGTACAGATTGCAAGCTTGTATGACCGTAACTGCTGAAGTGTCTGGTCTTTCAAGAGTATCGTATCGAAGTTTAATACTGCATTCAAGTAAAGCGTGAAAACATCTCTTGTTGTCGTAACGTGGACCACAGGATGTGTTGAGTTATCGAGACTGGCGTTCATTGAAGAGAACTGTGACTAAAAATGACACGACTGGAAAAGTCGCTACAGAACTGAAGGTGGCACTCGCAAACCTTGTTAGCTCCAACACAAGACGAAGGGAGCTCCATAAGTAGGTAACTGTATGTGAGCTGGAGTTCCAGAACTACTCGTCAGCGATGCAGATGCCCATAACAAGGACACGTGATGCCGAAACCCTAAAATTTAAACTATGTATCGATGGAAAAATTTTATTTGGTCGGATGACTGTTGCTGTATCCAACTCCTGAACGAGTTTATATCCCAAGATCAAACCATGGCGGGAGTTAGGTGATGAACTGAGAAGCCATATCATGGTATCCCATGGGTCCCTTGGTTACTCTGAAAGGTCGCATCATGATGATGTGACCGTTTTGGCTCATCAGATCCATCCCACGTTACAATGTTTGTTCCAGATCGGTGATGCCGTGTTCCAAGCCGACAGGGCACCTGTTCGTGCAACTCGCATAGTCGAGCACTTTCTTTTGTTAGCACGAGGATGAATTGTCTCATCTCCGCCACAGTCACCAGATGTCATATTTGTGAGCCTTTGTGGTCTGCTTTGGAGAGAAGGGTGCGTCATGCCTATACACACCCATCATCGTTACTTGCCACTGTGTTGCAGGAAGAGTAGTGTAGGGTTCCCTTGAGAACCATACAGGAGCTGTGTTTATCCATTCCATACTACGGGAAGCTGTTTTTAATGCCAACGGCATTACTGGGCATTTTAATGTGTTGTGTTTTCGGTGTCCCCATGTTTTTGTATACCTCTGTACATACTGTGTCCGATTGTATACGGGATAAGGCACTGAGATAATATTTGAATGAAATGGAAATATCAAAAATGGAGTCTATGCTACCGAACTACGGGATGGTTCCTTTGAAAACGCTACTGTAGGTTCTCTCTCGTCTCTGTGTCCATTCCAAGCTTACACTCTATGTCTCGAGCCCCATATTTAAAGTTTCCCATCAGGCTCAGAAGTGGCGATATTATTAAATATTTGTTTATGTCAGCACGTGGAATGCAGTGATATAAGTCAATTCTATCTGAGGAATAAACTGCCCAAAATTGATGTGGTTCTTGAGTTTCTCCCGGCGTATTTGATAATCAAAATATCCACCAGTGTACTGCCGGTCTATAGTGTCCAACGGGCACAATATTTCGCCGATCAAACATGTCGCACATCATGAGGTGAACTGACGGACTGAGCTCCTGTGAACGTGCCGGCACGGAGATCCGTACGCTATGGCTGCTCAGGGGGAACTGGGTTCGGTCGCGGCGGCGGACGATTTAAATACCCTATGCGATACATCTCCTCCCCGTAAAGGTGTATGATGTGATTCTTGA
Organism: Schistocerca gregaria; assembly: GCF_023897955.1. Taxonomy (NCBI): domain Eukaryota; kingdom Metazoa; phylum Arthropoda; class Insecta; order Orthoptera; family Acrididae; genus Schistocerca; species Schistocerca gregaria. The sequence goes on from NC_064925.1 coordinate 543,875,534, forward strand.
GTTTCTCCCGGCGATGAAGTCACGAGGGAGGAGGTAGACACTGCATTTATTCCATACACACGCGCACTCTCAGGGAAAATCGCCCGCATTCTGAAGAAACACCGGGTCGGAACTGTGTTTTGTCCTCCGAATAAAACTCGTGCACTGGTAGGGAGCCCCAAAGATAACCTTGGTTTGAGGAAGGCCGGTGTCTACCAGATTCCGTGTCAATGTGGCAAGTCGTATATTGGTCAGACGATGCGTACCGTCGAGGATCGATGCCGTGAACACCAGAGGCACACTCGACTGATGTATCCGAGCAAGTCGGCGGTCGCTGAACATTGTTTGTCGGAAAATCACGCTATGGAGTATGACCGCACGAGGATTCTGGTACAGACGTCGAGATACCGGGACAGCGTTGTTAGAGAGGCCATCGAAATTCGCACCAATGACGACCTCATAAACCGTGACTGTGGCTATAATCTTAGCAAGGCTTGGGAACCAGCGATTGGGTTAATCAAGAGTAAATCGAGCAAACGCATAGTTGTGAAGAGCACGGCGGACAGAGCCATCACACCGACGTCATCTCAGACGCCGTCGCAATCTGTTCCACCGCGCTACCGTGGCGCGGGGCGCGGACGGCGGAGGGAACGCGCCGCGGGCGGAGGGTATTTAAATCGTCCGCCGCCGCGACCGAACCCAATTCTCCCTGAGCAGCCATAGCGTACGGATCTCCGTGCCGGCACGTTCACAGGAGCTCAGTCCGTCAGTTCACCTCATGATGGCGACATGTTTGATCGCCGAAATATTGTGCCCGTTGGACACTATAGACCGGCAGTACACCCGTGGATATTTTGATGCCCAAAATTGTTTTGTACAATTTGCACAACTCGGAACGTGTCGGGGTTGAATGAAACGATGAGCTTTATGAAACTAAAACACTACGTTTTCTATGAAATAAACTGAATATAGTAAACAAAGCAAAGGCAGTCTGTCCGGTAGTACACACCTTCAAGCACCTGACAAGTCAAAATTTCGTACTGTTTAGCATTCAGTACTTTCCAGGACAGAAAAGGTCAGCATTGGTCGTAATTCCATTTAAACTATGCGCTGTTTCTGTGTCTGCTTCCTGCACTATGTATTTTTGTAGCACTGATCATAGCTGCACCGACATTACGACCAATGTTGACCAGCGTTCTGTCCTGGATTACATCACGGTCGTGAGGCACAATCACTCCCATTGAATCAGATTAATCGAACATGATTCATTACCTTGTCACCCCACCTATCTGGGTGCTGTCCTCAAAGTGATGGATACCTTGCTGCTGTCCTACTCTACGGTCGCGGGCCTCCTGAGGCCAACCTGTGCGCGCAATTCCTGCAATGAAGCGCTGTAAGTTGCAACTGGTCCAAAGCATGCTCAATCGGTTTCATGTCAGAATACCACAGAAAGTTTCATTCCCTTGATATCTACCTCCTAGAGCAATGTATTCCCCATATGGGTGTCGGTGGTTCGTGCATTAAGGCCTCGAGAAACGAACCCATCGCGCTAGACAATGGGGTGAAAGATGTTGTCCCTGAACTACAAGGTTCTCAAATTACCGTAGACAGCGATGAGAGGTGTCCGATATTCTAGCATGATACCGACCCGAAATACGTCCTTCCTAAAGCCAATGATCTTCATGCCAGAGACGTGGTTTGGTACCTGAGTCCCTCCACACACTTGCAGGCCGATCATCGGGCGTCAAACCAAGACAGCGTTCCTCCATAAAGAGAATCATACGCCACTGACCGAAGTTCCATTGCAGGCGCCTCGTTGCGCATTTCCACCATATATCTTTGTGATGGACAACTGTAGACTAAATTTATTGCGTAGCGTCGACACAACTTCGCCGGTCGCGGTGGTCTTGCGGTTCTAGGCGTGCAGTCCGGAACCGTGCGACCGTTATGGTCGTAGGTTCGAATCCTGCCTCGGGCTTGGATGTGCGTGATGTCCTTAGGTTAGTTAGGTTTAAGTAGTTCTAAGTTCTAGGGAACTGATGACCACAGCAGTTGAGTCCCATAGTGGTCAGAGCCATTTGAACCATTTGAACACAACTTCCTGGTTACATTCAGAAAGGGACCGTAGATTTTCGTCGTATTCTCCTGGGGGTACGTACGAGCCATAATTATTCGTACTTTGTTGATAAAGGTCACCTGTTGGTGTTGTAGAGAGCGGGAGACAACCACGAGGCAGTTATTCAAAGCTTTGAGTCTTACAGTAGCAGCTGAACATTCGGAAACACGAGCAGCAGGGAAAAAGGTTACCACTTAATATTTACAAGAACGTTCACTGATGACACAAAGAAAACACTGATTAGCTAAAAAGAAAGGGTAATTAAACGGTCGCCAGCCCGCTAAGGCAATGAATCTATTGACTCTTGAGAAAGGTAATAGCAAAGAAGTTTGAGCAAATGATTAATGGCTTGGCAACAGAAGGTTGTCACGCTTTTCCACAGCTCAAAAGCACACGAGAACATAAATGAATCAGAAAGCATTGAGTTTCTAGTTACTTATTCTGAAATACTAAATTTTGAAAGTAACGTTGAATGAAATTACTGGTTAAATAAATGAATAGCTTAACTTACACGCTGTTATGAAAAAAAACTTTCAGTAACCTCAGTGTAACGTAAAGCAAAATTTAGGAAAAAGCAACCAATTTACTTTTGATTTTTGAAAGACTGAACTAAATTTCCTTTAAGCAAATGAGCAATTGATTTTCCTTTTAAAATAAAAACGATAAGATTTATACCAAAGCCAGCAGAGGCCACAGTCTAAAGTAAATACAAAATAAATGAAATTGCGCACTCTTAAATTGCGCTGTATCTTTAATAATTAATACTACTTTAAGTAGAGTCTGTCATGCAATAGAAGAATGAACAGTTACCGAGGCAGAAAATTTAGATAAACTGGTCATTATCAAACACACAACACTGGCAGTAAATAGGTAATCAGTTTTCATATTCTTACGACACTGGGTGATTGGATGAAAAGGAAAAGGGACCCTGCTAGGTAATAACGTCTGAGGATAATGACAACACAGGTGCCCTACAAGTTTTAACTATCGCAGGTTACTATTCAGGGTAGCCATACCTCGTGAAAGAAATATTGCTGGGTAATGCCTATATAAGTTGTAATGTTTCACTTAACGCTCTTACGATGTTGTAGCTGCGCGGACGACGAAGAATCTAGCCGACGACAACGCTGAGCTTCCCTCGTTGCTGCTGCTGTTCGGGAAGAACCCTAGCTTCCTCTGCCTGTTCACTCCTACCGTGCGCTCCAAACTCGCGGGTTGACTCAGGCACGCCTACACCGGCGCGAGCACAGCTGCACACAGCGTCTGCGGGAGCTCCCAACAAACACTTCCGCGCTCTCTCATGACTCAAGCTGCAACGCGACAGAGACTCTCCATACACAAAGATAAACAACGGCACAGCTACTACCATTTCGTCATTGCTACCGATACATTAAATAAAGTTTCCTTCACTATTACTCAAAAAATTTGCAGTATTTTCATTACAATCACAATCAATTACATACAGTCACAATAAATACACTACTGGCCATGAAAATTGCTACACCAAGAAGAAATGCAGATGATAAATGGGTATTCATTGGACAAATATATTATACTAGAGCTGACATGTGATTACATTTTCACGGAATTTGGGTGCATAGATCCTGAGAAATCAGTATCCAGAACAACCACATCTCGCCGTAATAACGGCCTTAGTACCCCTGGGCATTGAGTCAAACAGAGCTTGGATAGCTTGTACAGGTACAGCCCATGCAGGTTCAACACGATCCCACAGTTCATCAAGAGTAGTGACTGACGTATTGTGACGAGCCAGTTGCTCGACCACCATTGACAAGACGTTTTCAATTCGTGAGAGATCTGGAGAATGTGCTGGCCAGGGCAGCAGTAGAACATTTTATGTATCCAGAAAGGTCCGTACAGGACCTGCAACATGCGGTCGTGCATTATCCTGCTGAAATGTAGAGTTTCGCAGGGATCGAATGAAGGGTAGAGCCACGGGTCGTAACACATCTTAAATGTAACATCCACTGTTCAAAGTGCCGTCAATGCGAACAAGAGGTGACCGAGACGAGTAACCAATGGCACCCCATACCATCACGCCGGGTGATACGTCAGTATCGCGATGACGAATACACGCTTCCAATGATGCTGTAAACAGAACCTGGATTCATCCGAAAAAATGATGTTTTACCATTCGTGCAACCAGGTTCGTCGTTGAGTACACCATCGCAGGCGCTCCTGTCTGTGATGCAGCGTCAAGGGTAACTGCAGCCATGGTATCCGAGCTGATAGTCCATGCTGCTGCAAACGTCGTCGAACTGTTCGTGCAGATGGTTGTTGTCTTACAAACGTTCCCATCTGCCGACTCAAGGATCGAGACGTGGATGCAAGGTCCGTTACAGCCAAGCGGATATGATGCCTGTCATCTCGACTGTTTGTGATACGAGGCCGTTGGGGTCCAGCACGGCGTTCCGTATTACCCTCCTGAACCAACCGATTCCATATTCTGCTAACAGTCATTGGATCTCGACCAACTCGAGCAGCAATGTCGCGATGCGATAAACCGCAATTGTGCTAGGCTACACTCCGACCTTTATCAAAGTCGGAAACGTGATGGTACGCATTTCTCCTCCTTACACGAGGCATCACAACAACGTTTCACCAGGCAACGCCGGTCAACTGCTTTTTGTGTATGAGATATCGGTTGGAAACTTGCCTCGTGTCAGCAAGTTGTAGGTGTCCCCACCGGCCTTGTGTGAATGCTCTGAAAAGCTAATGATTTGCATATCACAGTACCTTCTTCCTGTTGGTTAAATTTCACGTCTGTAGCACGTCATCTTCGTGGTGTAGCAATTTTAATGGCCGGTAGTGTACACTATTAACTCGATTACATGTTAAGCATAATTTATGTAATGAAGCTTATATATTCATAATCAGAAATACAATACACGTTATCAAAGGATATTAAACGGAGCAAATTTTTGAATGATGCAGCAGGTATTTTATCTGCGTTTTCGGTGTTACAAGGTGACTTTCCAGACCTGGAAAGGGTTGTGGAGAGACAGTAGCCTTTTGTAAAAGGCGGAAGGTATGCACCACCGCGAAATAACACACGGAGGGATGGCACTGGGGCAACTGTGTTGCTGCAGGCAGTGGTCCTACGTGTCCTGCGTGCACAGAACGGTGCAGTCCGCCCAAAATGGGACGCAACGAATCAAAGTCCTGCCTTCTAACTGTGTGTGTCCTGTTTACAATAAAGAGTAATTAAAATATTAAAGACAAATAGGCAAAGACTGGCAAAAACACTCGTTGTACGAGCTAGTTTGGAGGCAGTACCGCTAATAATCTGCACCTCTTCCTTGCCCCTCTCCGACAGAGGTGACGCAGAGTTTAGCGCACTGTGCTCGCGTTCGGGCGGACGACGGCCAAAACATGCGTCCAGCCATCCGGATTTTGATTTTCTGCGTTTTCCATAAATCGCACTAGGAAACTTCCTTTGAAAGGACTTGGCCGATTTCCTTCCCCATCCTTGACACATTCCGAACTTGTGCTCCATCTCTAATGACCTCGAGTCGACGAGACGTTAAACCCAGTCTTCCTTCCTTCCTGACCCCCATGAATGGTGGATGGGTAAGACTTCTAGTGAACACTCCTGAGCTGGGTACATGTTTCGCTATAGTGATAAACAGCATAAATAAGATGTTGTATATCAATTATCTTGCATGCGTGATTTACAACACCACTGACGCTATTTCCGTCTTTGAAACAGCAAAGTGTGTGGATTTGTTTGTTTGATCTGTTGGACCATCTTCGTTTCCAAAAATAACGAGGAAACATTTTCGGAACGTCCATAGCAATCAGCATATGCTTTAAATTGTGTCTCGTAATGTGTCCGTTGTCTGACAGGGCACACAGGTATAACTATAGGTTGGAAACATTTGTGCTGGAGCCGCACAAAGCAGACCTCGGTCCGCTGCATTCCGCAGGTTACGGTGTCTGCACGCACTACCTCACTGTAGATACAGCATTTCGAAATCCTTAAAGCCACAAACAACTTAAGGTGCAAAATAGTTTTTGATCAGTTCAGTTTTGTTTACAACGATTTTAGGCTACTGCAGCAACCCGCACACTCTGATATTATAATTTATTGTTTTTGTTTTGTATAGCTTATCGCCAATGGACATTCACTAGTGAAACGTATAATGAGGCTTCTCAGTCGTTTCCAACATCTATGAGCTGGGCAGTTCAATTTAAACTTTGTCGTACTCTCTCGTGTGGGTTGTCCACCTGCGGCACGTACCGAAATTAAAACAACATAGCAACAAGAAGTCACTGTGCTGCTTGGCACCGTATGATTGGAAATTGAACATTTATGGGATACCTGACACATTAAGTGTATCAGAAGGAACTGTACGCTACCTTTAACATGAAGAAGTGACGACGAGGCAGTTCTCTTCGTGGTAAGTTGAATGCTGCGCAAAAACAATTGCGCAAAACGAACGTATATCACAATACAACTGTCAACAAAGGTGTTTTACCAATAGGGAAACCTGAGGTGTGTGGTCAACGAATGATTGGAATATACGCCATATTCTCCACATTAGGAACCTTCTGGCTTTTACTTCTTTCCATACCGAAAGATATGGCTGGTATACTTTTGTTTCGGATGAAGGAGGTTTGTCACCTGCTGATGCGTGTTTGCAGACTTTCCAGAATTTCACTTCAACGAAAAACAAACGTCGACAAAATTTACCGAACTACGCTGAAAAATAAATGCGTCCTTGATCAAAGCTAACACTGCCAGCCAGCGAACAATTCAACTTTTACGCTGTAGTCACCTCGTTGTCGCGAATCGCTAACTTTCCTTTCTTGATGAAAGTATGCCTTATGAAGCCTTTCGTCGTTATCTTCAGCCACTGGATAAAGCCCCCACTCTGGAGCTTTCCGTGCATTGCGGTCTCCACCAATAGCTCGTCGTCATGTCGCTCTTTTCTCGAAATAAGTCATTTCGCTATTTGTTTTGTTTTCATTTGAGTGACAGGACTTACTGCAAATACACTTCTCGAGTTTGCCGCCGGGTCGTATTGGGTAAAGCACACAATATTTCATCGATGCAACTGCTCGACATCTTCAGGTGGTGGTATTACTGCTGTCACAACTGCAAGACTCGACTGAGGATGATCGCGCGGCGGCGTCGAAATTTATCGGGCAATACGCGTGCGCGGGAAGACGCTTGCACTTGGAGGAAAGTGGTGCTGCTAATGTCCCCTGTCGGGGGCCGTAGGAAGGCCTTCCGCACTTGCGCTGTGGGCAATGACTGTGCTGTCGGGCGCTTCTGTGGTTAAAGGCTCAATTTAGTCTCTCACACAGCAGTGCGTTGGGGTCGAGTCATGAATCGAGGGTTCTTGTTTCACCTGTTGCCATTTAACGGCAGCCAGTGATGTATTGTAGGCGGCGCTTACTAGCAAAACTGTATCTCTGCTGGTACGACTGTCCGCCGAACGGTTATGTACGGCCTCGTCAACAATAAAGTCCCAGAATGATGACGCTACGGATAAAATTTCAGTCTTTTCGTAAGGCATGCGCTGCCCCGTGTCGAAGCAATGCTCCACCCCCGCTGATTTATCAGATTGCCCCAGGCGTGTATGACGATGGTATTCGACGCAACGTTCTTGCGCCGTTCGGCATGTCTGTCCTATATAAGGTGGCTTGGGATTTTATAAACGCCACGTATCCTAAGGCCATGGTCACCTTTCATTCAGCACAATAAATTTCTCAATTTTGCTAGTTGCCGGAAAAAAAACACTTGATATCGTGCCTTTTAAGGATTCTTTCTATTCTTGAAGACATGGCGCCAAAATAGGACAAAAACGCCATTGCAATGGGTGCCTCCATATCATCATTTACATCGCTACTCTGAATACGCTGGAACCGAATACATGGCGTATCTGTCTATCGGAATAGCCATTCTGTTGGCATACCGTTCTTAGCTGTTGTAGCTCACCGGGTAGACTGTGGGAAGCTGATACAGCATGTATTATATGCTCCAAAGAGCGTAATACATTACCGCTTTTTTCTAACCATGTCATCTAGCAATGGTAAAATGCCATCTTTTTTTCACTTCCGTTGTGAACTGCATATTCGGATGGAGCGAGTTCAGAAACAGAGCTAACGTTTCTATTCCGTGTGGCCGCACCACAAATGTATCGTCTACATAGCGCTAGAAGCAGGAATGTTTAAAACTTTTCGATTGCAGTGCTTTTCCGTCAGTCATTCATAAAATAGTTGATCACCGTGGAAGACAGAGGACTTTTCATGGCGACACCGTCCACTTGTTCACAATTCTGGACATTGAATAAGAAATGAGTTGAGGTATGCACATGTTTAAACAACGCCAAAATGTCTGTCTCCAACTGACTGCTGATAAACTCTAACGAGTCCTGGAGAGATATTTTCGTAAATAAAGAAACAACGTCAAAGTTAATCGAAAGATCCGACGATTGTCGCTTAAATGTTTTCTATGAAATCTTTTGCGATTTACATAACATGATCAGGCGGCAAACCCGAGAAGTGTATTTGCAACAGATCCGTTGGGAGAGCCTGAAAAGTCACATAACACTTATTGCTTGGCAGTAGCTAGCTTAGCCTGTTGGACATAATAGAGCAAAGTCAACAATTACACTATCTGATCGGAAGTATCTCGGCACACCATTGTAATGCTGAACTGACCACTAGAGCTCGCAAGGCCGATCCGCCTTAATAAAGGAGGCGGGGAGAGCTGTGTTCTCAGCAGAGGAGCAAAAACAGCAGACTCGGTCTGTCAGGGGAACGCAGTAACTTCGAACGTGGACTAGGCAGTCGCTGTCACTTGGGTAACAGATTCATCAGGGAAATGTCAACCCTTCTAAAGCTACCCAAGTCGGTTGTTGGTTGATGATGATATGAAGTGGAAACGCGAAGGATGAATCACAGCTAAGTCAATAACAGGCACACAAAAAAGGACAGTCGAGGGGGTTGTAAAAAATCGCGTGTAAGTAGAGGAAGAAATCACTTCTGAGTTACAATGTGCTACTAGCGGTCCAGGTAGCAGCCTGGCTGTGCGGAAAAAAAAAAAGCGTGTGTGATGATGATGATGCTCAAACGGCTCCTCATAACCACGCCGGTCGCGGTGGTTTCGCGGTTCTAGGAGCGCAGTCCGGAACCGCGCGACTGCTACGGTCGCAGGTTCGAATCCTGCCTCGGGCATGGATGTGTGTGATGTCCTTAGGTTAGGTGGGTTTAATTAGTTCTAAGTTCTAGGGGACTGATGTCCACAGCTGTTAAGTCCCATAGTGCTCAGAGCCATTTGAACCATTTTGAACTCATAACCACACGTGTGGTCAGTTGTCAGCGACGCTTGAGGTGGGGTAAAGGGAGACGCCACTGGACAGTAGATGACTGGAAACGAGTGACCTGGAATCATGAATCACGCTCACGCTGTACCCTTTAGCAATTTTATAGAAGGGTTCGGCAAGTGCCTTGAGAGCGTTACCTGCCATCATCATGTGTAGTGCCAACACGGAAGTACGGAGGAGGTGGTTTCCATGATTACGGTGTTGCCGCCTTGTTACTCTTAAAAAAAGAAAAAAAAAGGCTCGGTACGCAAGGATATGGACACTGTGCATTGCATACATTGAAGGAACAGTTCGGAGACGGTGACTGAATATGTCAGCGTCCCAAGACATCTTACGATAAAGCATCATTTGTGAGGCAATGGTTTATGGACAGTAACATTCCTGAAATGGACTGCACTGTCCAGAGACAGACTTGAACCCAATGGAACGCCTTTAGAATGAGTTGGAACGTCGACGTCGCTCCAGACCCCAGCATCAGCGTCCACCAACACCTCTACCTGAGTTTCCAGCTCTTGGGGAAGAATGAGCTGCCATTCCTCCAGAGTCATTCAGATTAAAACTGCGAGCCGGAACGGGACTGGGACCTTAGCCTCTTGCGCGCGGAGGGGGGCGGGGGGGGGGGGGGGAGGTAGGAGGGGTGCTCTGGACACTAAGCTATCCGAACACGACACTGTCAAGAAGTTACAAATGAGCGCACATCCGCTGCAGAGTGGTAACTTACTCAGGATTGAAAGCGTCCCCAGCACAGCTCAAACCATCGTAGAGGGGAAGGGTGGGCTCTCCACGTGTTAATGTCAGCTAATAGGTGTCTGGATATTTTCGATCAGATTTTGCGTGTTATGTGCTTCCATTAATCAATACCTTATAATGCGTGAAATATTTCGATGTGTTAGGGTCCGACATTCCCATGGAATAGCGTAGTCCCGTTCGTACTCACAGGTATCAGGTTTCATATGAGAATGAAAAGGAACACACTGTAGTAGGGTCTAGTCACCGTAGGAACCCACAATATATGCTGTGTAATATTTCGCAACTGGATGGGGATATGGGACGCTGTTACACGTTGATGTATTCCACATTACTTTGGGGACCATAACACGCTGAGTAAATAGGCTTGAAACATTTTTTTCTCATTTCCTTTGCAAATTTGCTTTATGACACACAAGATGGCATGGTTACTTTACTGCCAGTGAAATAAAACTTTTTTCAGCAAATAAAAATTTGATACAACCATATGACTTCCTTAAAAAGTGTAATGCAATTGTTGGCTCGATCGTAACAAAAACTCTTTTTATCTCTCAAATTTCAGCAAAAGCATTTCCTTTCTCCATCTACTATTAATTCGTTGTAAGGAGCTTATGGTGGCTCAACGTCGAAGTTACTAGCGCACTAATTCGTCTGGGTACCTAATCCATCCAACTCATTTTCATCGGGATTATAATTAAGCCTTCGACTGTGCTATGACGCCTGATCCGTTTGTCTGTCTTCGTGCCTCTCCAGGTGATTGCCAACATACATCTCTCCACAGCTTGCTAACTGACCTCTTACTTTTTTAATGCATTGCACATTGGAAATCCATGCCAGACAGCCACAAGACAGAACCGGTAGTATACACTGATTCTAAACTTTGTTTCAGATAGTTTTTTTTTTTAACTAGATGTATTTGTATTCTTCTGTTTATTTTCGTGTCCATGTTATCACTGTATCCACAAACTTACTGACTGGACCTAGGATTTCACTGTAAATTTGGTTTGAATTATTAACGATATATAGATTATCAGAACGGAACTCTGCGATCAGTTCTTGACAAAAACGTGATGCTGCTCGGCCGCCATGTCCTCCTCACCCAACCTCGTCATTGGTTGCTGTATCGAGGCGCGTGATATGAATCACCCCCCTAAGTTATCAGTTTTTCGAACCTGGGGTGCTGCTGCCTACAATATAAGTGGCTTCATAAAGCTGAATACATCCCGTTCCACTCTTCCCACTTAGGAGTAAGATCTGGCAGCACCGGGAATTGAACCTGAATCCTCCAAATTACAGTCAGACACATTGATTGCTTAATTACGCAGGAGACCGATTTGTTTGAGGTTCACCATTTTATTACTACATCTTTAGTAACATCTAATCACTGTGTCATATTATGACTCGTGCTAACACTCTGAAAACAGCTGTGCAGTGGTGATGGCTACGAGTTTGTGTGTACTCTTTTCTGCGTGGGGACACGGCCGTTCTTTATCTTAACACCTCTCCCCCTACCACTGTTCCACGCAGAGCTCTGTGGAATCTACAGCGAAATGAGGAAAGTTGGCCGTGTCATTTGCTCCGCACTAATTAAAGTGTCGAGTTCTGCCCCTTCCGCCCTCGGTGCTCCCGGATATTGCACTCGCGGGATTTGGCGTCCGTGGCTGTCTCGTCGTCACCAATGGATGGCAGCGCTTGCAAGGACTGTGTCCTCACATCCTATTACAACTGAGGTATTTGCACAAGTGAAACTGCAAAAAACGGACCGAGCAGTGGTAAGATGAAAAGTATGAAACGGATCCGATGGTTTTATTTTGAATGGTGATATGGATTTAGCTGTCAAGAGTCCTGTGGATAGGAGCTTACAGTAGTTGCTGGAACTGATAATGTGAAACAAGTACCCAGCGTCGTTAAGAAATGGTTCAAATTGTTCTGAGCACTATGCGATTTAACTTCTGAGGTAATCAGTGGCCTAAGAACTAATTAAACCTAAGTAACCTAAGGACATCACACACATCCATGCCCGAGGCAGGATTCGAACCTGCGACCGTAGCGGTCACACGGTTCCAGACTGAAGCGCCTAGAACAGCACGGCCACACCGGCCAGCCGTCGTTAAGAATCCTACGTTTGATACATAAATTAAAAAGAAGAGGACTCTGCTGCTAGGTAATAGTTAAAGTTGCGCAGTAGAGAGATAAGGAGAACCAAATCACGAGCATTTTTAAAACAAACGTTGAGCCCAATAAGACGACAGAAGATTTAGGAGCTCTATGTTGGACTTCACTAAAGACGGCCATATAGTGATAAAAGGAGGGACTGGGATTAGTCTTGGTAGGGACTGAGTTTATAATACAGGTAGTGACTTGGACGGAATTGTCATCCAAATTCGGACCACTAATGTTCTCTTCCATAATGGCTCTGAGCACTATGGGAATTAACATCTGAGATCATCAGTCCCCTAGAACGTAGAACTACTCAAACCTAACTAACCTTAGGACATCACACACATTCATGCCCGAGGCAGGATTCGAACCTGGGACCGTAGCAGTCCCGCGGTTCCAGACTGAAGCACCTAGAGCCGCTCGGGAACACCGGCCGGCAATGTTCTCTTCGCATAGTTGTTTCGGCGTCACATTAACGGCATATTAACAGTGCTGAGAGGCATGTTAAAACAGGTTTTGAGATGTCACTAATGACTGCGGACAAGAAACATTTCAGCACTGCCAAGTGAGAGTACCCTAAGGTCGGGTTATATCAGACACCGTCTACAACTGAATAGGACTGAGAAGGGATGGTTGGTTAATCTTATGTCTGTATCGTAGTTCGAAATGAGCGCACTGGAGGCCTAAGTCCGGTAATAACACGTAGGAGTTCTGGTCCTTTGTTAAGGATGAAGACAGGCGGGACGTATTCCTGCTTATGAAATATTTCTTTAGTGCTGGAAGCCACTTCAATAAATGAGGGATGCAGAGCAGAAGGCGTAGTAAGCTTATTTCATCGCAGTATAATGGGAATTGGAGGTAAAGTTGGAATTAAGCTTGACACTGACCATATTTGTATCTGAGAGCCTACTAATTGAGGTAGCGAAGTAATACTAAGGATTCCTTCGAAGGACTACAGTTTACTTCATTTTTGTGCGAAGTGTTCGTTGCAGGAGAGGGTCACCATTTATGCAAAAGTAAAGTTCCATGTTATCTTCCACGTTTTTCGGCCTGGTTCAAATGGCTCTGAGCACTATGGGACTTAACATCTGTGGCCATCAATCCCCTAGAACTTAGAACTACTTCAACCTAACATAAGGACATCACACACATCCATGCCCGAGGCAGGATTCGAACCTGCGACCGTAACAGTCGCGCGGTTACCGACTGAGCGCCTAGAACCGTGAGACCACCGTGGCCGGCTTTTCGGCCTCTCTTTTCCACAGTTACACAAATATAAGTTGAAAAATACGGCACTTAACGTATTCAACTTGTAAAGTTCCATTTTCAGAGTATCAGTAAGTATTTTTCATGTTCACTATGCGCCAGAGACGATGATATATTGTTTGCAAAGTATATTTAAGAGCGTATTGTGCTCAGAGTTGTCTGCGATGTACATCTGTCTGTTTGAAAAATGAATAAAAAGTTATACCTCTGCCTAGATTCGATGGAAATTAATTGTACATGATCTAATTATCAACATTATTGTGAAATGCTCTTGGCTTAAATTTGCATTGAGACATTAAGAGCAAGGGAACTCATTGTTGTATTCCTTCGAAAACTAAAGCGCAGGTGAGAGATTACATGAAAACGAACTTTCTCAGATTATTTAATTTTCTATGAAATTATACTTAACTCACGGTTCGGGAGATTTGTTGGTTCATGTTGACAGAGTGTAGAGCGTGCACTTGGAAGTCCTGTTTGGGGTGGATTTCATTACATTAATAATACATTACCACCGTTGCTAACTACTATCCATCAAATTTATCGTGAACTGCACCGTGTGCTTTATCTTCCCACCTATATGGACGTAAACCCCTTGCATTCAGTTTTAAGATCTGTTTGTATGCCTATAAGGATTTGAGCTTGAACATTTTCAGGAGACTATGAAAATGATTCGAGAACTTAAGAAAAGAAAAATAAACAGAATTTTATTCTTGAGCATAATCAGGTTACCACGATTAATTGAAAGTTTTCCAACCGAGAGAATAATATTTTTAGTTCCAAGGAAATAATAACATGTTTCATTTCTTTAAAGGAATAATACGACAAGCACCAATAGCCTCCAAACCAAAAACTCAAGTACGAAGAGTATTTGAATGATCTTCCCTTTACTCTCAATCCAGAAGAATTATCATTCTGCACAAATTTTATACTTTTGTTATATTACATAGTAATATTTCACATTCAACAGAGTTGAAATAGCAACATACTGTAAACACTTTGTGCAGAGGGAGAAAAGAATTGAATCTCAGGGTCCTACAGATCTCATCGCTCAGACCATAGGGTTTTCTTCTCTAGACGTGGAGCTGTGTGCCAGGCTCAGTTCTGAAGAAAGACATAAAGGTAACTTTTGTGGAGATATCAGACCAAGCTTTCTGACTGATCCTCCAGAGAAAATAGCGTTAAGGTATACTTAATCTTACAACCAGGCACAGACAGTGTACAGCACTTTCTAACCTCAGTATGTATTTTAATTATTATGCCTTACGTTTTTACTTTTAACTACCACTTTTATTCTTAGTGAGATAATAACTTTTGTGGTGGACGCTTCCCATGAGCTAATTCCAAAAACCGCATATGAAAGTACCATTCAGCATTATCTTAAACACTTTTTTAGAAAAAGATTACGGAAGTAATCAAACCATTACATTCGATGCAAAAGCCAAAATACTTCTATTGTGACACTTAGTGTGCGAGACAAGACCACTTCTTAATAAATACAAATAAATAATAATGTCTACAAGAAAACTTCATCTAGACCAAATCCAGTGTCAGCCTCATGTTTCCTATATTATATGCTCTTTCTGTGTGTAGGACTTACACATTCTTTAAATTTTTATTTTCGTAATGTTGTAGTAAACTGTTTTTTGTGTGTTTTGGATTTCTACCTTGGACCTCTCATTTTTATCACCACGCACTGAACTGCGTTAACACACTTTCTTCAGTCGTCACTAACGTTGTATTAACTAATGAGTAATGTTGACATGGAGTCATTAAATAAAATTATTTTAATTCACCGATGTCTCATGGGATATTTTTATGCCTAACAATTCACTTAGGCAAAAAGTATTAATTGGATTAAAAAGTAATTGGAATTATGCCTGTGTTCACACACGTACCCTTTCAGATAGCTCTTTAAGCAGCTGGAAATATTAGCCACAGTCTCACAGCACACTTTTTCAATTATGAAGTTTGTTCTCAACAGTTCATCTGAGTATGAGAGTAACAGAGATATTCACAAGTACAACACTAGAAACAAGAATTATCTGCGTTATCCTTCAGTGAATCTACGTTTGGCACAGAAAGGGGTGAAATAAGCAGTTGTGCAAATGTTTGACAATCTACGAATGGAAATAAAATATCTGGAAGATAGGTGAAGTCTTTTCAGATTTAAAGAGTTGTCATAGAAGTGCTGTTTACTCACAGCTGCTGCTATGTTCTTGTGATATAACGTTTATGTTGACAACAATGATGTCTGGCGTATTACGTTTTCAGCCAATGTCAACATCAGCAGTTTTTAAGTTCTAAAGGAAGAAATAAACAAACTTGTTAATGATTTTATGTGAAGTGGGCGACGTGGAAAGGAAATGACTCAATATGTGTAGATAAGCTTTGGACCTACGTCTCTAGAAGAGACAGTGAGCTGAAAGATTAAGAGATAAAGCTAGACACGAAAAATGTCGATTGACAGACATCATTATTTACATCAATGACGACTATAAATATTTCCAAAATGTGTTTTATGTATAGTACTCTTTAGAACATGTAAAATACATTTAGTTATATGTGTTAGACCAACACCATTTCAAAGTGCTGAATATTCTACGAAATATTGTGATTCAAGTTTCACCTTTAGAGTTTATTCAGATATGGTTTAGCCTGTAAAAACGCATCCTACTAATAACGTGATTGAAAAACAACTCGCAAGGAACGAAGGTTTAGGACTGACGTCCTGTGTATGATGTGGTCATTAGAGATGAAGCACAAGATCGGGCTGGGGAAGAAAATCGACTATGTAATTGACAAAGGCACCATTACATCATTCGCTGTAAGCGATTTGTATGTTAGGTCGCAATCCATTTTTACCACCTTCCATGGGCATCTCTTGGACGAGATTATTCGAATGATGTCACATGCGATACTTTGGGCGTAATAGACTTAATCTGCATATCAAATGAATATGAAAGTGTAATTGGCTTATAAGAATATGATACTAAATAATGAATGTTCCCCATTTGCATGCACATACACTTCCGTAGCAGTGCAGACCTGGAATGGAGAGATGGTGACGAGCCAGGACACAACATTTTTCGTTAAAAGCTACTTTGTACATCCCTGCCAAAGGTTAGGGATGGGTCATAAATATTACACCGTGGGTTCCACAGATTGGTGTAGTTTGTTTCGTCGCAGGGAGGCAACGGTGCGTTTATTGTCTCAGGTGTCCCAAGGAGAGGCGATTTTGGACTTCACAATTGATGAGCCGCAGTTTCAGAGGTGGAGAAGGAAATACGCAGTTAACCCTTGTGTCCACATTGGGTTACCCAGATAACCTTTGTGACTGTAACAGACAGTTTTTCAGGTGCACTGAAACAAGTGTGCACAAGCCTCAGATTATTCCTCGTTTGCATCGTTATAAGTGTCAGAACAAAAGCAAAATTTAAATTCTTTAAAAAAAAACACTGAAATGGGATGGAGCATAATACACTATCTAATGTATATTAAGATTACCCAGGCAATCACATATCTCTAGTGGAACAGGTGTAAACCTCACAAATGAAATATTTTATATAATATAGTAACAGTTTTATTATTTATTAGACAACCGAGTAATAACACAAGAGATATCGTCATAAATATGTGCAAAATATATCAATGTTTACAATATGCGACAGAGTAAATTACATAATATTATGTAGCTACTAAATGTTGCTGATTGTTCCGATGGGAAGATAAACTTGGAATTATTATTTATTCACGAAGTTCACACACTGTTGTTGTAATAAAATGCTCAAGACATTCATTTTTTGCCTTTCCTGGACCTTTTTTTCGTCCTCTTTTTGTTTGATTAAGACTTGCAAACAGAACACTCAGGATCGATTTTCAGCTGTTCAGATGCACCTCGTTTTCTCTGAGCCTCTACTTGTTCACGATCTAGAATTACAGGCCCTCCTGTCATGCACTCTTTACCCGATTTCACGGAACATTTTCTCAAGGAATTAGGATGTGATGATCCAGAAATAACGGAAGGCATTGCCAAATGTTTTCCCAGATCTAATAGAAACAGTCTGTATCTATGAGTCACATTTTTTGCTTGAGGGTTGTTTTCTGTATAAATAATGCATGCCGCTAAGCAAAAAATATCCAGTATGTTTAAAAAAAATACTAGCTGCTCTTTTTTACACTGTAATGAGAACACATTTTGTCCATATTATCAATGCCCTTTTTGTGGTGTTATAACAATATGTAACATGTTGCTTTGAAAGAGAGCCAGAAGTGGATGCCTCGTAATGCATTGTGTACAACATTAGAATTGATTTCTTCTTCTTTGGAATATATGAACACAGAGAAACGCTATCTTCACTCAAACCAAATATAGAATACAGTTCTTGGCGTGAAGAGAGAGGTTGCTTTTCTGACGGTACATAGGGCTTGTTTCATTTCACAGTACCAACTATGGATAAATCCCAAGTCAGTAACAGCCTTGCTAATGGTGGAGTTGTGAAAAAATTGTCAGTGACTATATTTCTGACATAACATAAATATTTTACTACTATCTCCCCATGATTAGTTTCTCGTCTGGAGGTAGATTGACCTGTATACATTTGTCCTGTTATTCACAAGAATTTCGCGAATTACAAGCCCACCAAACCTTCAAGCCGTATTTGGCTAGCTTTCAGGCATGTACTGAGTAAATCTTGTCTTCCGTTTGTAAGGGAAAACCTGCTCATTACCAATGAGGTAATCAGAAGGCACAGAGTTTTTACGAAGTTTAGAATTTAGCTTTTCAAATGTGTCAGATACTGCAGCAGTTTTGTCACTTTTCAAACGCTCAGCCTACTGTTGATATTATCAATCTTATAAACCTCCTTATCTGCCAAAGCCTGTTGAGAGATGATCTTGCACGATACCATGGGAATTGATTTATTTTTCACATATCCATTTTGTATTCAGTGTTAGAGAATCTTATTCCAACTGTAATCAGAATACCAACATACGCACCAAATTCTTCAGCGGTCAATGGCTTCCACAATTTCGCTGTTCCATTTGGATTGATGTTATCATATATGAGTTCCTGATTTGCCTTCCTATTTATTTGGAGAACTATTATATCACACACTTCTGTAAGTATGCTCTTGAAGGTGTCTTTTATAGCAAATAGTTTTGTTGTACGTATTAGATCAGCTCTTTCCTTCATAATAGTATGCTTCTGCAACTTTCTTGTTTAAAAAAGTTCCTTATGCCATTTAGTTCCATTTTACCACGTAGAATGCCTGCAAAAAAATTTGGATTAGTCAGAAGTTTTTGCCTAGCCCACGGACAAAATGTTACCCTATTGCGGGAGTCATTTCCCATGAAGATGCTGGTGTAAATGAACATGGTAAGGATGAAATTTATGAAGTTTAAGAACACGCTGTGCACTTGATTTCGACACACCAACTTCACGTTCAGTTTGACGTGTGCTGATTTGGGGATTGACAGCTATGGAAGCGAGCACAGCAACTTCAGCACGTTCATCTATGCGTGTTCTAGGACGATGTCGAGGTCTTGGATTTAAGCTTCCCGTTTCACGTAGACAAGATGTGAGACGTCCAAACATCCGGCGCGAAGGCGATGGATTGTCAGGGAATCGTCTCCTGTACAGTCGTTCTGCCTGAACAGCATTTCGTCAACCTACAACAGGGTACAGTACAGGTATGTAGAGTAGGGTAGAAAACAGACATATTAAGTTAATAATCATAATGTTCGCTAACAGTACTATCAACAAACAAGCAATATCATAACGTATTTCCCGTCAACGAACGTTCTCCATAGATCAGCAGCAGTTCTACCATATCTTCATGTGTGTACATTATACTGTACAGTATAAGTTCCACAACACAACGTTTATTCACAATGTGTACTACCTCCGTGCCGTCACTAGAGTACTCTGATACACGACTACACTGGCAAGCGGTGTACTGCACGCCAAAGCAACAACAAATGGGATGCTAGGAGGGTGGTGGAGTACAGGAGTTTGCAAGGGTCGCAAATCATAAAGAAGGAGAAGTGGTAACTGTGTCAGTAGTGGGAACTACGTTGGACACTTGACTAGGTAGCGCCAGGCCCTGCGCGACAGGCACAATGGGTCATATAACGCATTAGATAAACCTTATTTTTGGTGTGCAGGATACATAAGACAACCTGACGGGTGTATACCGATCGGTACTGGTTCTTATTGTGAACGTAGATACGTAAAACGTGCAAACCATTATGTGTTTATGGTTCAAATGGCTCTGAGCACTACGGGACTTAACACCTATGGTCATCGGTCCCCTAGAACTTAAAACTACTTAAATCTAACTAACCTTAGGACAACACAAAACACCCAGCCATCACGAGGCAGAGAAAATCCCTGACGCCGCCGGGAATCGAACCCGGGAACCCGGGCGCGGGAAGCGATAACGCTACCGCACGACCACGAGATGCGGGCTATGTGCTTATGAGAGTTGATGGCAGCAGACCGTATTATTCGTTTCGAACCTCTTGATACGCATGGAGGTGTGATTACACATGTCTATCACATCGCGATTACGGGCAGCATGGGGTTCACGCCTGAGCCTCGGGACGTGCGCTAGCAGCGCATGTCGGGTGTTTCAAGCGTCAAATTCGCGTCTTAATATCTGTGGATGTAATGGGAATATTGCGATGCAATCAACGCCATTGTGTATGTGCTTTGTCATGCTGTGGATTGCTGTAGAAAAAAATATAGGAGGTCCATTAAAAAAAAAACATAAGTTTGTGTTAAAAAACACATATGCTTTCGTTTTAGAATGTTTCCAAATATGTACATTCATGGGCCCCAGTCCTACACTGATACCGGCGAAAGTCGTTTTCCAAAAGCTGTTATTATTCCAGAGATATTTTGGGTGGACAAGATAGCTGGGACACCCTATATAGGAACGCTAGTAAAAGCGTGGGCCTCTCTTCGAACGCTCCCTCATTAGCAGAACAGTTCAGACTGAAATTTCGTTGGAAGGAAGATTCCTACCTTTGCGTCATTTCTTTATGAAGATGGAGTTAGTGGGTAGGAAGACTGAAAACTATGTTTTGAAGGTGGAAGACATATTTCTCTCTCTCTCTCTCTCTCTCTCTCTCTCTCTCTCTCTCTCTCTCTCTCTCTCTCTCTCTCTCTCTCCGAAATGTTGTGTTGATACACGGAGTGCTTAACCGTTGGAGCGTGGAGAAAGAGATATATTCTGTGGCCACGTTGATCACAAAGGACTCTATATAGATTACCGTTAAATAAGCTGAGAGTCTCGTGTACTCTCCAAGTGGAGAGATAGAGAAGAGCCGTGTCAGTTAATACGTTCTTGCAAGAACTGTGAGGGCGCCACTGTGCATAACGCCACACGAACCAGATGAGTGTACACATCTGTTGTAGACAAACGAGGAACTAACAGTCTTCTGCTTCACGAAACAACTCGGACTGACACTACAGTCAAGAATAATCAGTTATATAGGTTGAGAGGCAGCACAGAGCAGATGCAGTCGTCTGGCAGCCCACATGTCCAGTGACATACAGTGCAGCAAAGGTAAATAACGAACTGCACTCACGCAGGGAGCGTATTACATATGATGTTGACACAAGCGTGCCTCTTCGTCCAGTTCAGTGGTCAATTTGGAGTATTATACTAAACCTGCCTCCATGCTGTGTTCAGCCAAGCCAGATCGTAATGTCGAATGTCAGTTAGGAACGTTTGTCCAACTACATTAATTATCGTTGATGAAATATAGTATAACGCTGAATCCATTTCTGCAGTATTTACTTCTGTTATTATTGTTTGGTTTAATGTATCATGTAGCATCTCTAACTATGTTATACTTGTATCAAGATTCAGATGCCCTTTGTTAAATTTATTTATCAGTAAATCATTTCTATCCTGAATCATATTGTAAACAACATGATAATAAAAAAATAATAGTACACAGCACAGGTTGTTTGTCCTAAAAGTAGGCTACCTAACACTTATTAAATTCAGTTACTTGGTAGAGCAACTCTTTGAGGAATCCACAATTAACTGTTCTTGTGACCTCTAAACAATTCCATGATTCATGCTGCCTACCCAGCAGGTGCAGAACATACACCCTTCTACACACACTCAGTTCGAACCTGGCATGCAGCCTTTAAGAACCACTTGTATGTTAGATACTGGCGACCCTGTCAGGATAGTGAAAATTGTAGTGATTCTGGTTAGCCAGTAGTTGTTCTCATAAGCAGTCATAAATATGTAAATGTGCCAGGATATTAGAAGAATGTAGTTATTCTGATAAACAATTATAATTAGATGAGGGTGCCAGGATTGGCGAAAATTATTGTAACTCTGATAAGCAATCATAATTAGATGAATCTACCAGGATGCAGAAAATGGCACTGATTCTGATTAGCAGACGACTACAGCAATTATTTTGACGATGTTGTAGAGTTAATTTTTTTTGCTCGAAACCATTCAAAGGATTGAAATCACTTTCAACATAAGAAAAACAATCAAGCTGATGCAGGAGAATAAAGTAAATGTGTGACACATTTAGGTCTGACAGAAACATTAAGTTTATGCTGTTGTAGTATACTTGCTGCTTGCACATATCAGGGTTTCTTTTCTTTCTTTTTTTTTAAAATTCTGTTCCACCATGAGAGCCGGCCTGTGTGCCTGAGCAGTTCTAGGCGCTACAGTCTGGAACCGCTGTTTGGAATACTGCCTCGGGCATGGATGTGTGTGATGTCCTTACGTCAGTTAGGTTTAAGTAGTTCTAAGTTCTAGGGGACTGATGACCTCAGATGTTAAGTCCCATAGTGCTCAGAGACATTTGAACCATTTGAACAACCATGAGAACAATGTGGCATTGTCATGGAAAGTAAGAGTAGAGCATTTTTTTTGCAAACTTGATTTCCTTCAAAAACTTTCATAAATCAATGATGTCAGATAGGAATATGAATGATTTTTCTGAAAAGAGGGAAATTTCGTAGTTTCATGTTGACTAGGAGCCAAGCGCGACAATATTTAAGGAGACAAAAACGTCAGCCCAGATCGAAATGGCAGACAATGGGAGGGCGTAACAGAGTAACGAGGCAGGGGGTTGGACCAGAACGAGCTGGGTGAGCAGCCTGGAACTGATCGTATCCAGTACGGTATGGAACAGGAGACGAGAATGAAGCGGAGATACTAAGTAAACAAGTGTCATATCCTGAAAATGACAGCAGCACGAATGAATGACGAGTCAAGCGAGGAAGTAGAGGAAATCATGAGTGATGATGAACAAGACGAATACTATTATAGAGTATCGAAGATCACATGATCGTAAGCAACGTAAAACCGAAAGGCTGCATGTTAATGTACCGGTATCATCTACAGGAGAGAAAGAATAGGCAGTTGACAAAGGAAACAGGGAAATTTTGTATACAATGATAACAGAAAAGAAGAACGGTAAACACGGAGACTAAATCGATATGTTTGAATTTTCGCAGTAACTAAGTCAGAAAATTGCCGGAAGTCGAAAACAAATCTGTCAAGAAATATCAAGAAACTGTCATGAAACATCAATAAAAAACAAACAACACTAGAGTTTCGAGAAAATCGAAAAGAGATTCGAGATACAAAAGAGGCCCTAAATGAAGTTAGATCGTGTAAGAGATGACGCGAGGACAACCAGCGACGCTGTTTGAAAAACTGACATCACAATAAAAGCACATGGCGAAAAATACCCGTGACATACAGAAAGAAACTCAGATGAGTGTTGAGAGCGCGAACAAAGATATAGGTAAGTCAAAACAATCGTGACTAGTGGTTCGCGTAGGGCGAGACAAGAATAAAGCTATTTCATGATCGAAATTAACATGCACCACGTTACGCAAATTCAACAATAAAATTTTCACAACTCAATCCAAAAACGAAGAAGAATCAGAACAGTTGAAATCTGAAATACTGTAATAGCTGCAGCGTGAGTTCAGTGTTCATAAACCACTCTGCAACCTCACAAGAATTGACTAAAGCCCTTTTTGAAGTAATTATGTGTAAGGCACGGAATGTCCTAACTGTGGAAAGTGACCAAATAACACCGCACACCACTGCTGAAAAACGGGGTAAACGAAGAGAGATAGAACTCGAAAAGACATGTATAGCCGAAATGGAGTGTAATTTCAGGCGCAAAATATAACCAGAACCAATGATGAAACGTACATAAGAAAAACAGGCAATCTGCAGTCAAAATTACGCAAATAACGATACGTAAAGTCAGGTTCAAAAAACACAGAAAGAATGATGCTGCAACAGAATCCGACGGGAAATGTGCACACGGTAACGCATGCAGGCTAGTGTCAATCCAGACAAGTCACAGGTATGCAAGTGTATCAAGACACAGTGCAGAACAGTCTATGACGTATAGAAATCAGTTGGCGACGGCAAGGCAAGACACAGAACCGGTAACATGCCTGGAGCAAACAAAGTGTTAACTGCATGGCAAGTAAACACAGGTACTTGCATACCGTTAAGACGATGCAGTACACACCTAGAAAGTCTGCAATACCCCAAAAAGGGTTTAATATGCATGAAATAACAATATGGACACAACAGGTGGAAGATGGGGTACGAAGGTCGAGCCAGCGTCACATGGCGGAACAAAAAGTTTTGGTAACGACTACTTTTTAACAGTCAGAAAGTTTGAGCATTATAAAGAAGATCCAGACGCATTTCATCCACGGACCTTTATATATCCGCTACAAGTAGGTTTACTGAAACATTCGCCGCTAGCGCATAAATTGGACTTATACGCTCACAGGGAATATGTTGTAACATAAATCACGCAGAGAGTGGCGAGGAAATTTAAAACGTCGTTTCTTAGAAGGTACTGGTCAACTGAACCACAAAGTCGTATAAATTAAGAGTTTCTCCAACAGACGGTTTTCGAAAATTCTGGAGAGGAGAGTCCAGTGAAATATTTTGAGAACATCACGAAAAGGAATCAATGTCTGACACATTGCACAGAGATGGGGAGCTGATACGTCTCTGAACATTGAAAAACGGAATTCAGTTATTAGTAGGAAGAACAAGAGATAATATGCAAGCGTTTAAAGAGATTCGGTGAGAGCTCGAATAAATTTTTAGTGACTATGAAGCACGTAAACGAAGGGTCCAGGGAGAAGGTGACAGTGACAAACAGAGGAGCGGCAGTACCGATGTGTATGGAAGAGCAAACACACGGCAAAACTCAGGCCGGAGTAGACCGAATTATAATCCAGCCAGGACTGGTAACGGGCTCAATTACAACAGAGGCAACGACGGAATGGCGACTGAATCGCGTATGGATGCCACTGGAATGGGCAAGGCGGACAAAATACTTTCCAACTACACAGCCAAAACTTTGCAAGAACAACAAAATCAGTGAATCAACTGAATGATGTCGCTAACAGGGAACAAAAGGAGGCGGAGATAAGACCACCAAGTCGTGAACGTCGTCATAATAGGCTAGACGTGGAAGTGAAAAACCAGGATGACCATGGTTTGCTCTCACCCAAATTCAGAACCGAAAGTAGGAGAATCCTTACAATCATTTATGCTACACATAGTGAACAATAAGATACACATGGAACACCTGGAGCACGAAGTTAAAATCTCATACTGGGACACAATAGAATGGGCTTCTAATGATGAGGAGCATGATCTCCCTCCTACAATAATAGAATCATTAGAGGATGATTCTGGCTTAGGTTGAATAACACAAATGTTTGAACTGGATCGGGAAGGTAGAGAAATCCATCAGGAGAGTCCAGGACCTGTAAGTACACATGTGGGAGCACAAGAGAAAATAGAAGCCACAATCTGCACTTCAGTGGAAGCGAACAATCTGACAGTAGATAGCACACATGATTTTATATAAGACAGGAAAGAGAAAAATGCAGATGCACCCAACAATGAACAATAGATACAAATTCTCGAATCGGAAACAAGGCAAATATATCGACTCAAGCATGAATCACTGGAAAAAGCATTACTGAAAGAGGAGAAGATCTCAGTATATGTACATTCGATCATTAAAGTATCCATGGGTAATAGGGAGGTAAAACTGATTCTCAACAGTGGGAGTGAGCTAACAGTAATTTCGGAATATTCATTTAATCGTTGTAATGCTGAGCAAAAACTGCCAGCTTGGAAAATCAAGAAAATGAAAGTCAAAGGACCCACAACTGGGCACTCAACTGAGATAACAACTCGAACTAGAATTAAAATGTTTTGTCATGGACACAATTCAGAAAGCAATTTCGTGATCATTCCAAAAACCATCGAGATGATTACAGAAAAAGATTGTCTTAATGAGCAGATGACAATATTACACACTGGAAATGGATGTGTGGTCTTTGGGGACATTACGATTCACTTTGAAGACAAAGTTTCCATCAAATTCACTTCAGGGGAGTAATTGCAATTGAAAATGATGATATATGATGGGAAAACGGAGGAGTGACATCCACGCTATGTATGGACTGAGGAACCCGTCTCAACAGATCATGAACTTATTGAGCAATTATATTGACAGTAAATTAAATATCCTAGATGATAACTCGAATCAAGAAAGAGGAGCGTTACAAGACACATTGCATACCAATGCAGAGGTATTCCTACCTAAGACGAGTGCAATTAACAACAACCATTACAAGTTCAGTGTCGAAGATCATAAACGCTTCATGGTACCACCCTATATGTTTATGTTACAGAAAACAAGTATTTCTCGAGTTACACAAAGTGATGAATAGAGGGGGGTGATAGAATTAGCAGAGTACATGTACAATGGTCTGCTACAAATTATTGACAAAAAGGTGGAATCATCCGCCTTGTGCTTGCCTGTAGGCAGATAAATACAATAATTAAGAGTGAAACAGACAGACCAGAAAAGTTACATGAGTTAACACAAAAATTTTATGGGGGCAAGGTGTTTACGTGATTAGGTCTGAGGTCTCGTTCTTGGAAAATTGAGTTGGCAACATGTTGTACCCAGTACTTAGCCTTCATCGCATTTGGTAGATGCTACCAATTTAAAAGACGTCCGTTTGGACTCAATATCTCATCAGTGGAGTTTATAAGGGGCTTGGGAACGATTACAGACATGGAATTACAACACATATTAACATCCTATGACTACGATATTTCGATAGTGGGTGGAATATGGGTTGAGCACCACGAAACATTACGTAAACCCCTTCAAAAGGTAAAACTTAATGGTGTAATGGTAAATATAAAGAAGGTCAACTCTGGAAGGAAATACGTTTACTTTCTGGGACATATGATTTCAGCAAAGGGATCTGCCCCAGGCCCAGACAAAATACAAGCAGTTAGACACCCTACAATAGAAGAACACTGCTAGAACTTTTAGGCATCGTAATTTTTTACAAAAAAATTATGACTTTTGACACCCTGGCCACTGGTACTGACAGGGAAAAATACGCCTTGGCGGTGGGACAGACAAGCCGATGAAGAATTGAAGAAGTTAAAGGCAGCATTATCAGTAGTGCCGATTTTACCATATCCAGACCTAAAGCAGGCTTTCTGCATGGCAACAGACAGTACTGGGAGTGGTCATACAACAGTTTCAACAAGAAGGGCGAATATTTCACGAAACCATTGCATTTCCAAGCAGAGCTTCATCCAGACGCGAAAGAAACTACTCCATTACAGAGTTACAAGCTCTGGAGATTTCGAAAATTTAGATTTTTTTCTTTTTGGCAGAGACTCCAGAGTTTACTGACAGCGAAACTAATGTGTGTCAGACTTATCTGGTGGGTGCCAACCCTGCAAGAATACAGTTTCACAGTGATTTAAGTACCTGGGGCAATAAATGTGATAGCAGATGCCTTATCACGTTCGTTACGGTATAGCAAAGACGACACAAGGCAAAATCCACAGGAGGAACATTTATCAATCTACTACATGAGAAATATTCCATTTGAAAAATTTTTCATTAACGTTTTTAACAGTACCAGAGTAGAACAACACAAGGACTCAGGAAGCTTAAAGATCTTACTCAAATCGAAGGATAAGAATGAAGTACAGATCAGACAACATTATTTGTTGCGTAATGTCATCTTATTTTATCGACAAAATATAAGTAATACCTTATAGACCATTTGTGTACCAAATGAATTAATTAACAAATACAATCGGTACATCTGTCTAAGCTATGGTCTTTTCGGACCAAAGAAATTCTTTCTCAAAATCAAATAGTGATGTTGTTGTTGTTGTTGTTGTTGTCTTCAGTCCTGAGACTGGTTTGATGCAGCTCTCCATTCTACTCTATCCTGCGCAAGCTGCTTCATCTCCCAGTACCTACTGCAACCTACATCCTTCTGAATCTGCTTAGTGTACTCATCTCTCGGTCTCCCTCTACGATTTTTACCCTCCACGCTGCCCTCCAATGCTAAATTTGTGATCCCTTGATGCCTCAAAACATGTCCTACCAACCGATCCCTTCTTCTAGTCAAGTTGTGCCACAAACTTCTCTTCTCCCCAATCCTATTCAATACCTCCTCATTAGATACGTGATCTATCCACCTTATCTTCAGTATTCTTCTGTAGCACCACATTTCGAAAGCTTCTATTCTCTTCTTGTCCAAACTAGTTATCGTCCATGTTTCACTTCCATACATGGCTACACTCCAAACAAATACTTTCAGAAACGACTTCCTGATACATAAATCTATATTCGATGTTAAATTTCTCTTCTTCAGAAACGCTTTCCTTGCCATTGCCAGTCTACATTTTATATCCTCTCTACTTCGACCATCATCAGTTATTTTACTTCCTAAATAGCAAAACTCTTTTACTACTTTAAGTGTCTCATTTCCTAATCTAATTTCCTCAGCATCACCCGATTTAATTTGACTACATTCCATTATCCTCGTTTTGCTTTTGTTAATGTTCATCTTATATCCTCCTTTCAAGACACTGTCCATTCCGTTCAACTGCTCTTCCAAGTCCTTTGCCGTCTCTGACAGAATTACAATGTCATCGGCGAACCTCAAAGTTTTTACTTCGTCTCCGTGAATTTTAATACCTACTCCAAATTTTTCTTTCGTTTCCTTTACTGCTTGCTCAATATACAGATTGAATAACATCGGGGAGAGGCTACAACCCTGTCTCACTCCTTTCCCAACCACTGCTTCCCTTTCATGCCCCTCGACTCTTATTACTGCCATCTGGTTTCTGTACAAATTATAAATAGCCTTTCGCTCCCTGTATTTTACCCCTGCCACCTTTAGAATTTGAAAAAGAGTATTCCAGTCAACATTGTCAAAAGCTTTCTCTAAGTCTACAAATGCTAGAAACGTAGGTTTGCCTTTTCTTAATCTTTCTTCTAAGATAAGTCGTAAGGTCAGTATTGCCTCACGTGTTCCAACATTTCGACGGAATCCAAACTGATCCTCCCCGAGGTCTGCATCTACCAGTTTTTCCATTCGTCTGTAAAGAATTCGCGTTAGTATTTTGCAGCCGTGGCTTATTAAACTGATAGTTCGGTAATTTTCACATCTGTCAGCACCTGCTTTCTTTGGGATTGGAATTATTATATTCTTCTTGAAGTCTGAGGGTATTTCGCCTGTCTGATACATCTTGCTCACCAGCTGGTAGAGTTTTGTCATGACTGGCTCTCCCAAGGCCGTCAGTAGTTCTAATGGAATGTTGTCTACTCCGGGGGCCTTGTTTCGACTCAGGTCTTTCAGTGCTCTGTCAAACTCTTCACGCAGTATCGTATCTCCCATTTCGTCTTCATCTACATCCTCTTCTATTTCCATAATATTGTCCTCAAGTACATCGCCCTTGTATAAACCTTCTATATACTCCTTCCACCTTTCTGCCTTCCCTTCTTTGCTTAGAACTGGGCTGCCATCTGAGCTCTTGATATTCATACACGTGGTTCTCTTCTCTCCAAAGGTCTCTTTAATTTTCCTGTAGGCAGTATCTATCTTACCCCTAGTGAGATAAGCTTCTACATCCTTACATTTGTCCTCTAGCCATCCCTGTTTAGCCATTTTGCACTTCCTGTCGATCTCATTTTTCAGACGTTTGTTTTCCTTTTTGCCTGCTTCATTTACTGCATTTTTATATTTTCTCCTTTCATCAATTAAATTCAATATTTCTTCTGTTACCCAAGGATTTTTAGCAGCCCTCGTCTTTGTACCTACTTTATCCTCTGCTGCCTTCACTACTACATCCCTCAGAGCTACCCATTCTTCTTCTACTGTACTTCTTTCCCCTATTCCTGTCAATTGTTCCCTTATGCTCTCTCTGAAACTCTGTACAACCTCTTGTTCTTTCAGTTTATCCAGGTCCCATCTCCTTAATTTCCCACATTTTTGCAGTTTCTTCAGTTTTAATCTACAGGTCATAACCAATAGATTGTGGTCAGAGTCCACATCTGCCCCTGGAAATGTCTTACAACTTAAAACCTGGTTCCTAAATCTCTGTCTTACCATTATATAATCTATCTGATACCTTTTAGTATCTCCAGGGTTCTTCCACGTATACAACCTTCTTTCATGATTCTTAAACCAAGTGTTAGCTATGATTAAGTTGTGCTCCGTGCAAAATTCTACTAGGCGGCTTCCTCTTTCATTTCTTAGCCCCAATCCATATTCACCTACTATGTTTCCTTCTCTCCGTTTTCCTACACTCGAATTCCAGTCACCCATTACTATTAAATTTTCGTCTCCCTTCACTATCTGAATAATTTCTTTTATTTCATCGTACATTTCTTCAATTTCTTCATCATCTGCAGAGCTAGTTGGCATATAAACTTGTACTACTGTAGTAGGTGTGGGCTTCGTATCTATCTTGGCCACAATAATGCGTTCACTATGCTGTTTGTAGTAGCTTACCCGCATTCCTATTTTCCTATTCATTATTAAACCTACTCCTGCATTACCCCTATTTGATTTTGTGTTTATAACCCTGTAGTCACCTGACCAGAAGTCTTGTTCCTCCTGCCACCGAACTTCACTAATTCCCACTATATCTAACTTTAACCTATCCATTTCCCTTTTTAAATTTTCTAACCTACCTGCCCGATTAAGGGATCTGACATTCCACGCTCCGATCCGTAGAACGCCAGTTTTCTTTCTCCTGATAACGACATCCTCGTGAGTAGTCCCCGCCCGGAGATCCGAATGGGGGACTATTTTACCTCCGGAATATTTTACCCAAGAGGATGCCATCATCATTTAATCATACAGTAAAGCTGCATGTCCTCGGGAAAAATTACGGCTGTAGTTTCCCCTTGCTTTCAGCCGTTCGCAGTACCATTACAGCAAGGCCGTTTTGGTTAATATTGCAAGGCCAGATCAGTCAATCATCCAGACTGTTGCCCCTGCAACTACTGAAAAGGCTGCTGCCCCTCTTCAGGAACCACACGTTTGTCTGGCCTCTCAACAGATACCCCTCCGTTGTGGTTGCACCTACGGTACGGCCATCTGTATCGCTGAGGCACGCAAGCCTCCCCACCAACGGCAAGGTCCATGGTTCATGGGGGGAAGCAAATAGTGATGCCACTTCAATAACATGGAAAGTTGAATTATAGTAGTGTTATCAAATTGTAAGAACTGTCAATGGGCTAAATATGTAACATTCCAAACAAGGGCACCCATGTATCATATAATACCTAATAAAGTGAAACAGTTAGCTGCAGCAAACCTGATGGGGGGTCTGCCTGTACATCAAAGGGATACACGTACATTTTTTGGCAATTGAACTAACTTTAAAATTTATAACTCTCACACGTTTGAAAAAAGCAACAGAAAGGAACACCTGTAGAGCCCTGAACAGAATTTTCTGAAGCATGTAGGACAGGTTGACAAATTGTTGTCAGACAATGGGCTACAATACAGGTCTATTCAATGGCAAACCACACTAATAATGCAAAGAATCAAACCTGTATATATTTCGTAGTATCACCCTATATCTAATTCATCCACATACAAAATGAAAGATTTAGGTGCCTTGTGCCATCTATATTCCAACAAAAGGTCCAACACTTGGGATATACATTTAAGAGACATCCAAGTCACAATAAATGAATTGTCTGATACCACAACTGAACTGCCACCCATAACTGTTCTAAAAAACCAACAGCCATCAGAGTGAATACGAAAAGTAATTAAATTCCCACCAATCCCGAGACAGCAACACAGTCAAGTCATAGTACAAGCAATACATAACATTCACATTGCAGGCATGATCCAAAAAAATAGAGCAGACAGAAATGCAAGTAGATGAGAAGTTAAAATAGGCCAGAAGATACTCATGAAAACACATTGCCTGTCAAAAAGCAGAAAACAAGACTTTCACAAATTCATTGCATCATACTAGTATAGGGTGCCACTCGAAGTATGTTGTATTGCCCATCCATCTGCAATAGAACTGGTCGACTTCGAAACGTAAAAGTCATTGGGAGTGCATCATACAAGCCACCTCAAGGCATAACAAGAAACGTTATGTCAGCTGTGATTAACAAAGTTGATGGAGAATAAATTCCGGTAAAAGAGAAAATTACTGCCATAGGATTAATGTAAAACATTCCATAATATACTGTGTATAGGAGACAACAATGCGGTCGTCGATCATTGCAAAAACAGGCCAAACATAGTATTTTGAAACGGTAGTGAAAAGATAAGCTGAAAAGAGGGAAGCAGGCAACCTAACAGAATACTGGGATAAAGTAACTTGGAGGATGCATGGAGAATTGATGTCAATGAGAACAACCTATCGCATGTTAAGAGTATTGTCAGCGGTTTAATGCACATGTCGAAGGTTAATAGATCAAAGTCAAGAACTCTCTAAATGTAAAAGTAGTAAGAGTTGTCGTAATAATGTAAAGGAAGTATATTTTGTACCCAGATAGCGATGGAAGGTGTAAAAGAATTGTGGGCTCATAGCAAAGGATATGAGATCCCTGTACTTAATAGGACTCTTCAGAGTGTGAGGACCTTAATAACAGGACCTTATTAATATACTGAATGGGATGGTTGCAACTGAAATGTTGCGCTGAGGGGAAAATAAAGTAGGATCAATAAGGCGGTAAAACTAACTTACATGATGGGAAAGGAGACTAGGGACGTTTGTGTCAGGAACGGCAGTTGAAAAAGGAAACCTGAGACAATACAGGACGCCACAAGTGCATCTGTAAATGAATACACATAATGTATGCAAACCTAATCGATGTCTGCTTTGTAGGTGGAAATGAGTCAAACAGAGAATGGAAAAAAGGGGTTGGTCTATAAATGTGAGAAGAAGGTGACTAAATAACAGATAAAGTCAACACATTAAGTAGACATACAGGTACATGAGTCAACTGGATGATTAGACCTTCTTGCAGCGGTGCGGTAGGTCTCTAGAAGAGCGAAGCGTTCCAAAGGATTGGAAAAGGGCACAGGTCATCCCCGTTCTCAAGAAGGGACGTCGAACAGATGTGCAGAACTATAGACCTATATCTCTAACGTCGATCAGTTGTAGAATTTTGGAACACGTATTATGTTCGAGTATGTCTTTTCTGGAGACTAGAAATCTACTCTGTAGGAATCAGCATGGGTTTCGAAAAAGACGATCGTGTGAAACCCAGCTCGCGCTATTCGTCCACGAGACTCAGAGGGCCTTAGACACGGGTTCACAGGTAGATGCTGTGTTTCTTGACTTCCGCAAGGCGTTTGACACAGTTCCCCATAGTCGTTTAATGAACAAAGTAAGAGCATACGGACTATCAGATCAATTGTGTGATTGGATTGAGGAGTTCCTAGATAACAGAACGCAGCACGTCATTCTCAATGGAGAGAAGTCTTCCGAAGTAAGAGTGATTTCAGGTGTGCCGCAGGGGAGTGTCATAGGACCGTTGCTATTCACAATATACATAAATGACCTGGTGGATGACATCGGAAGTTCACTGAGGCTTTTTGCAGATGATGCTGTGGTGTATCGAAAGGTTGCAACAATGGAAAATTGTACTGAAATGCAGGAGGATCTGCAGCGAATTGACGCATGGTGCACGGAATGGCAATTGAATCTCAATGTAGCGAAGTGTAATGTGATGCGAATACATAGAAAGATAGGTCCCTTATCATTTAGCTACAAAATAGCAGGTCAGCAACTGGAAGCAGTTAATTCCATAAATTATCTGGGAGTACGCATTAGGAGTGATTTAAAATGGAATGATCATATGAAGTTGATCGTCGGTAAAGCAGATGCCAGACTGAGATTCATTGGAAGAATCCTAAGGAAATGCAATCCGACAACAAAGGAAGTAGGTTACAGTACGCTTGTTCGCCCAATGCTTGAATACTGCTCAGCAGTGTGGGATCCGCACCAGGTAGGGTTGATAGAGGAGATAGAGAAGATCCAACGGAGAGCAGCGCGCTTCGTTACAGGATCATTTAGTAATTGCGAAAGCGTTACGGAGATGATAGATAAACTCCAGTGGAAGACTCTGCAGGAGAGACGCTCAGTAGCTCGGTACGGGCTTTTGTTAAAGTTTCGAGAACATACCTTCACCGAAGAGTCAAGCAGTATATTGCTCCCTCCTACGTATATCTCGCGAAGAGACCATGAGGATAAAATCAGAGAGATTAGAGCCCACACAGAAGCATACCGACAATCCTTCTTTCCACGTACAATACGAGACTGGAATAGAAGGGAGAACCGATAGAGGTACTCAGGGTACCCTCCGCCACACACCGTCAGGTGGCTTGCGGAGTACGGATGTAGATGTAGATGTAGATGAAGAGAAAAACAACAAAACTGAGGTACCAGGAAGACCGACAGCAAACACTCTGTATCAGATAAGAAAACCTACAGGTGGAGGTGGACGATCATCAACATGGATACAGAGAAGACGCCAACAAAGAGTAACTAAGAACTTATATAGTATGCACAGCTAATAATTAAGTACAAGAAGGAAACGAATACTCACAGAGTGCATATTATAACCCTAAACCCATACATCATGAACACTTCTCAGTCATAAACTGTGAACTAGGAAGATGAGGAAACCTGATAGCATTAAATGACATGGTAAACTTGAAGAACAAACAGCCCAATGTGTTAAGTCTAAAATGAAAGGCAAAAGGTGTAATAGAGTAAGTTCTTTTAAGAATTTTACATATAATCTGTTATGAAAGCATTTGTTCTTCAGAGCATGTAACTTAAAATCAGATAATAGCATATATTAAGTATAAACTTTGTATACAATATTGTAAACACCAGATGTGGACACGGGCAAGAGGACAACGCTGTTGGAACGTCGTGTCTGGGGCGCAATGGTAACAGAACAACAGAACGGAACAGCGAGGAGACAGGCGAGGTGAAAGGTGAAGGCATCGATGACTCAGTGGGGCCGAGCGGTTCTAGGCGCTACAGTCGGGAACCTTGCGACAGCTACGGTCGCAGGTTCGAATCCTGCCTCGGGCATGGATGTGTGTGATGTCCTTAGGTTAGTTAGGTTTAAGTAGTTCTAAGTTCTAGGGGACTGATGACCTCAGAAGTTAAGTCCCATAATGCTCAGAGCCATTTGAACCATTTGACTCATATGGGTAGCAAATGAGATGATAGTTTACGAGCAATAAAATACAAGCAATGGATCAAAAAGAGGACAGTATGAGAGTCAATGAAGTCAAGCAGAAGAGGCGTGAAACCTTACTTCAAAGATGTACCACGCTGGTGGACAACAATCGATGAAAAACGATACGTCCATGTGACAGGAAATACAGGAACAGCAGTACTTAACAGTGGCACAATGAGCAAAGGTTTAATGAGCTCACCATGATCATCTGTTCAGTCCTATCAAAATCTCATATAAATCATAACAAAGTTATCTAACATTGTCAACTCACATTTTACGAGATCACACCCTACCTCAGCCCAAGAAGGATTAAAATAAAAAAAGAAGAGCAGAAATTTCTGCAAGAAAAGAAGACTATGAGAGTGAAGAAAGAAGACCAGGGCTATAAGAAAGAACATTCATCCCTCAAAATCTTCTCCTGAGACCTCAAGAGTCAAATATGTCTAAATACTACGCAAAAACTCCAAAACCAGTTTAATGCTCAGCCAATAGTGTGAACACGTAGCATTCTGTCCATCAAATAGTAAACGTCAGCATAGAACTGCTACTGATCTTCATAGAATGGAAACGTGTGCAAATCATACAGAAAGAGAGCCCACCATCTCTACCAAACCATGAGTAGTTACATCACCAAAGTTGTGATCCCGGTAGTACAATACTACTATATAAACCATGCTGATGTCTGTACAAACAGACGTCATTTCTTTACAGAGGTAGTGTTAGTGGACAGGACGAGTGAAAGATATGTTTTAAGAGTGAGAGACATAATTTATATACATAGCAGTTCGGTTGGCAGACTAATTTTGGAGGTAGAATAGAGGGGAGAAGTAACTCGATACATGCCGTTTGCACACAAAGAGCAACTCTCTCTCTCTCTCCTGAAAACGTTGTGCTGATACACCGAATGCGTAACGCTCTGTGAAACATGGAGGGAGATTTATTCCGATGTCACTTTGATCACAATGGACTCTAAATAGATCAGCGTTAAATAAGCTGAGTGCCTCGTATATTCTCCAAGTGGAGAGAGCGAGAAGAGTCGTGTTAGTAAATATGTTCTTGAGAGAACTACGAGGACATCACTGTGCACGTCGGCCCACAAACCAGGCAAATATACACAGACATTATAGACAGACTAGGAAGAAACAGCATTCTGTTTCACAGAAGAACTTGTAAGAGAAAATGACTGACACTTTAGGCAGCAGGGAACAGATGAAGTAGTCTTGCGTCCCACACATCCAACGACACACCATGCAGCAAAGGTAAAAGACACATTGCAATCGCGTAGGGAGTACATTGCATATGATGTTGACACAAGCGTGCCTCTTCGTCCGATTCAGTGGTCAGTTTGGAGCAGTATACTAAACCATACTTCGTGTTTTGTTCAACCAAGCAAGATCGTGATGCCGAATGTCAGTTAGGAATGCTTGTCCAACTACGTTAATTAACGTTATTTAAGTCCAGTACACTGCTGAATTCATGTCTGCAGAGTTCTCTTCTGTTCTTACTTATTTTCTTCTATAGCAAAGCATTGTCATCTAAATCTGTCAAGATTCGTGTGTTTGTTTTAAAACTGAATTATCAGTAAACTGTTTCTATCCTCAATCGTATTGTAAGCAACATGACAATAAAAAATTGTAACAATATAGGGTACGGTTTGTTTGTCCTAAAAATAGGATATCTTCTCTCATTAAATTCGATTACTCTGTAGGGAAACTCTTTCGGGAATCCATAAGTAACAGTTCTTCTGATGTCTACCCAATTCCACGACTCATGGTCCCTATCTAGCAGGGCCAGAACATAAACACATCTACACACACTCGATCCTTGTGTGCCAAGTGATGGACACCAGACTGCAAGGACCGCCGATACGTTAGATGAGGAAACAAGAAGAAACCCAGAAGCTGTGGTGGCAAGTGAAGCATTGCATCCTCAACCCCCTCTCCCCTTATAAACACATCTAGACAAAGAAAAGTGAAGCACCTATAATGGGAACTGTACGGGTTGAGTGATTATGTAAAGTTATTTCAATAATTGCAAAGTCTGGTCACAATTAATAAGTACTTGGCAATATGGTGCCACTTATCAGTATAACTTTGCACCACACCTAGTCTAGACGTGTGTACTTGTAACCTCCCCCTCACTTATCGACCTTAATGACAGTGAAAAATTAAACCGTGTGTACCTAATGGAAATTTGGGAAAAGCAATCGTCACTGAAGTTAATCACTCGGTAAAGAGGGAGGGAAGGGATACATCTACATGAAAGGAAAAATGCAAATGGAGCTGGTGGAAATTAATTTTGAAAGTAAATGTGTGGCCGTTACGTTAACAATTAACTAGCGGTAATTAGATATTTGAGATTTTGGGGGAAATTACGGTCGCCAGTCCTATGGACAATTACTATAGTAACTGAAAAAGAAAGGTTATTGCACATATAATTAGAACTAGAAGTGTAGCAACTGAAGGTTGACACGTGTAGTGCGAAAACTGAAAGTTTGTCAGAAGTAATAAATTTCGCTATACTCTGACTTAATTTAGCAAAAGAATGAATAAAACCGGAAAATTGGAAGTTAATTTAGTGACTGAAATTAATAGTGAGCTTTGTTTTTGAAGCACATCGAAATTCAGTAAAATAAGGTTAGTCTTGGGCTACCTCAACAATCATTACAAAAGCTGCTTCAATCTACGCAATTTAGAGTAAGAGATTTAACTTTGAACTTGAATGAAATGATTCTGAACCATTAACAATAGTAACATTTAGTACGTACCAAGCCGAGCTGCAGTCAGAGGTAAGCTAAAATATGGTAACAAACTCGCACTCTTAATTTGTGCTTGCGTAATCTAAATACTGTAGCCAGCTATGAATGCATTAACTAAACTTTGAAATTAAAGCAGTGAAATGGAGTGATATTACTTTAATGCTGGCGTCTGAATTTCAACGACACTCGGGTTCATTTCGGAAAAGGAAGGGACCCTGCTTGGTAATGCAATTGGGACAATGAGCAACAAAGGTTCATGCAAAGTTGCTGTAATTTTGTGATGCAACAATTTTAAAAGCTGAGGTCTGCCATACAGTTCTAAAACTTTACGTGCTTCCAGTCTTCGTTGTTGGTTGATTGAAGGTTTGAAATCGTCGGCCGTCGCTGTTGCAGAAGATGGATGTTGGCGCGCTTTCTTCTATACACGGTCACCAGGCGAAACGGGCTCTTGATGTGCGCCAGCTAATGCTTCCCGTCCGCGACACCGTGTCAGGAACTATCATAGCGAGTCGAGCGCAATTAAATACTGCCAAACCCCGAAAGCGCGGCAACTCGCGGGAGCGTCACACAACACACCTGCTCCACCGCCCCACTCCAGCCAGACTCCCTCTGCCCACTCTCCATGCGGCAGAGGTAACACTACCAAAGATCGTAAACACTTTGGTTCTCCACACGACCTATCGATGTATTCGTTCGATAGCATAGTTTTCCCTAGGCCAGAACCAGCGTAAAAATACAAATAATATTCACGAAACAAACCAATTATACATAGACATAAATGCATATATATATATATATATATATATATATATATACAAAAATAGTAAAACAATTACAATATATAAAGACACAGAAATGTCATATCTTCAGGTAACAAAATAAAGAAAAAAAAATATAGTACTTTAGATTTAATAGGAGGATATGCATTTCCGGCGTTACATACTGATTCAATTGGGATGGGTGTCTCAGAGCTCTTGTATCTCCCTCCTGTGTCAAGATGGCTCATATATGTTGCAACCAGTTCTTGATATGCTTTATTCTGGCACTGGCATGAAGCTGAGGTTAGAGCTCGTCCAAGCATGTTATAACATGCATCATGTGTGGACGAGGATTGGCCTGTTGAGAAATGGCACCACAGTACTGTCGTATGAGAGGTAACAGTTGAGGGCGCAGGATGTCTACGACATACCGTTGTGCAGTCACCCCTTCAGTCACTATCAGCCGTGAGCATAAATCATACCTGATGGCTTTCCACACCGTGATTCCAGGAGTAACACCCGTATGTCTCTGCAAAACTCTGAAGAATGGGATGTCAGCCCAGGTCGCCACCATAGTCACCGGCGATAGTCATCAGAGGCAGCACACTCCTGTGACCCATTGGTGACCATAGTGTGACGCCATTCATCAGCAGTCTATGTTTCTGGGCCACAGTACCATTCCAAATGCAGCCGACTGAATTGTTGTGTTAGCAACAGCCTGCACATGCGACAGTAATTCCCTGGTAAGCTTCTGCTAGTTTGTGACCAATCGTGCAGGATGACAAGAATGTTTCAGGGAGTCCATTACCTGTTCTTTGGTTTCAGCAGCAGATATGAAGGGCTCACGATGTGTTTTGTGAACAATACGACGATCTCTGTTGTGGTGGTCCGACGTGGCCGACAGGAACATTCACGATGAAATGTCTGCCCTCATTTAGTCGAACATCAGGCGAGTGGCACATCTGAAATCCCCACACATCACCAGGATATTCCACAATTCTGCCAACCAATTAGATGAAGACCCAAAATAAAGCCACTTTCAAGAACCATTTCAGGTGTTGGTAAAGCTGTCTCACGTGAATCACTTAATCTCATTGTTATTGACAGTGATAACATCTGGTACTGTTCACGTCCCTTATCCTACCACACCTGCTACCAACACTAAACATAAACAACACTAATGTACTGTGCTGACCATTCTGTGTGTCACAGAGAACTGCTAGTGTTAATTATTTGCGTCCCTGCCGATGCGTGTGATGTTACACTGAAATCCAACCACGTCCTCTGGTTGCTTAACTTAGGTATTTTGCTCATGCCTCATGGGAACAGTTTAGTTCGCAGCCACAGGACATAGATAAGTGATGGTTAACAGAGAATAAGTTTTGTTACGTAATCTGACCATACTGACTAACAGGAAAACATCTCTCTTTATGTACGTTGCTCCAATTTAGGTGGAAAAATATTGTTTACGTACAAGAGCACGTACTGTTTTATTGCACTTATTGATTTCGTAAGTGACACACATTATAAGAAAGCTTAGACCCAACCATGCTCGTACATAACTATTCAAGTAATAATATGTCCTGCAAACAGATGCTGCTTCTAACAATAACGCTACTGTTTTGACCTCTGATATGGTGTGTAATTATGCTCACCCTCTGAGAACAAACCGAATAAGTACTCACTGTTGCCCTGTCAATCGACATAAAACTCACAAATTGGTATTTCATCACATCAGCAAATTGTCCACAAAATTTTAGTGCAACGAGCGTCTAGAGCGAAAGCCCGACAAAAGGACTCGTTCTTGCTTTGCGGTAAATGACCAATAGTGACTGGGCATTGCTGAACGTGGCAGCGAGACCATGACTCTGCTGGGAAAAAAACGGCGTGCTCAGCTCGCAAAGTTGCATAGAAGCAGGGATTTACTGCGTCATACCAATATCGATAACAGTACCCTATACAACCCATATACGAATGCAGTGCTTTACGTAGCAACACCTCTCTCGGTCAGAGTGCACTCTTAGGAATCACTATCAAGGGATATCGTGCAGTGGACAGTCTGAACACAGCTACTATAGACTTGGGTACCCATATGGTAAATAGTTTCCCGTCTAAAATGGCTCAAGAGGCGGAAGTTTAGTTATAACCATCCTGTTTCTAGTTTGATTCGTCCCACTTTGCTGAGGGCACTCCATTATGGTATTTCGTAACACGATGTGAGAATGAAGCAATGATCGGTAGAGCTTGTATACTGTGAGTTCATTGCTATAAAATGGTTTTTATACCTTCTAGATGTCTTTACGGTGATATCCCAGCAGCGACTCTCCATGTTCCCTAATTCTTAGTACCACAGGAAAAAGTCAGTTCTGTCTTCCAGGGTCGCTATATTTTAGTTGTAAATCTGAAGTGATTCTCCAGTAAGTCGTTTCAATGGTCGCATCATGTCAAACACTTTGCTTCACTCACTGTAACGAAAAATTATGTTTCAGTTTAGTAAGACACAAAAAGGAACAAAACAAGTAACTTTTTAAAACTTTCTATAGCCTATTATCGTAGCGGCCATCGCGGATTATAATTCAAACGGTAGCCTCGTGTCTCTTGATTAGTAAGGAGCGTTGTAATTGAGTTGCCTGTCGGAAACAGTGGAATAGGCGCCTGTGAACACAGTAAGTAACCGCAAAAGTCTACGAGGTTGTAAGAGGTTGACTTGAAGGGACCTCAAACGAAGGATTGTCGAGACAACAATCTAGTCCTGGAGACCAACGAATAGTGTACACTTCGTTTGATGAATTGCATAGTTTGGCTTTCTCTACATGTTTCAGAAATAACCGCCCAGGTATTGCCGAAGGACAACAGCAGGTGGAGACAACCAGACACAATTGCAAAACACGCATCTCTAAGTCAAACGCTGATCACGGGGCTAAGGACAAGGAATTGGGAAGATTAAAGTCTTTCTTCTTTTTTCTTCCACTGGTGCCTTATTGCGCAGTTTCGCATGGTTGGTATGGTTCGGAACGGATTTGGCTAGTTTAGTTTAACCGGTGGCCGGATGCACTTCATGCCGCCACCCCCTACCCCCCGGGACGTAAGTAGTGTACCCCACCTGTCTGCGTCCAGTGTAATCCATGGTATAGTGCGAACGTGTTCAGACGTCTGCGAGGCGCGTAACTGAGGCGAAACGTGGGGACCAGCCCGGTATTTACCGATTGGGATGTGGAAAACCGCCTAAAAACCGTATCCAGGCTGGCCGGTACAACGACCGACGTCGGTAATCCGCCGGGCGGATTCGATCTGGGACCGGCGCGCCTACTCAGGTCCGGGAAGCGGCGCATTAGTGCTCTCGGCTAACCCGGCGGGTATTGGGAAGATTAAACATCCGACCATTATTCATAAATTGAAGAAGAACAGTTTTCCGTCTACCCTTGCTCATGTAGCGAAAATTAATTTATAATTACCCGTACTTCCACATGAGTCCTGACAGCAAAATTATCAAGATTTCAACCACTGATAGTGTTTCAACAAGATAGTTACTTGCTCCCCGGATCATAGACGAACGTTTCGAGGCCGATAATTCGAGAGAGGTGGTCCAAAATTACGGCCAGCACTTTCCGCAAATAACCACACTTGTTTGTTGGATTAGGTTAAGGATAAAGTGTTCAGTTTACCAGCTCCTGATGTGCAAACGCTTCGGGCACAAATACGAAATGCTTTAGAGGCGGTGACGGAAGAGATGTTGGTGAAGACAGGAAGAGAAATTGAGTATCCTCTAGACGTTCTACGGTTATCAAACAGAAGAAATGAGGAACTGTAAATAAGAAGAAACTTTTTAAGTTAAGCTCCCATTTGCAACAAACAACATAGCTGTATCTAGCATAGTTCTCTAAATATAAAAAAATAAAAAATTGTAATCAATAATATAATAATTCCAATCCCAAAGAAAGCAGGTGTTGACAGATATGAAAATTACCGAACTATCAGTTTAATAAGTCACAGCTGCAAAATACTGACACAAATTCTTTACAGACGAATGGAAAAACTGGTAGAAGCCGACCCCGGGGAAGCTCAGTTTGGATTCCGAAGAAATATTGGAACACTGACCTTACGACTTTTCATTGAAGAAATATTAAGGAAAGGCAAACCTACGTTTCTAGCATTTATAGACGCAGAGAAAGCTTTTGACAACGTTAACTAGAATACTGTCTTTCAAATTCTAAAGGTGGCAGTGGTAAAATACAGGGAGCGAAAGGCTATTTACAATTTGTACAGAAACCAGATGGCAGTTATAAGAGTCGAGGGACATGAAAGGGAAGCAGTGGTTGGGAAGGGAGTGAGACAGGGTTGTAGGCTCTCCCAGATGTTATTCAATCTGTATATTGAGCAATAAGTGAAGGAAACAAAAGAAAAATTCGGAGTAGGTATTAAAATCCACGGAGAAGAAATAAAAACTTTGAGGTACGCCGATGACATTGTAATTCTGTCAGAGACAGCA
Organism: Schistocerca gregaria; assembly: GCF_023897955.1. Classification (NCBI taxonomy): domain Eukaryota; kingdom Metazoa; phylum Arthropoda; class Insecta; order Orthoptera; family Acrididae; genus Schistocerca; species Schistocerca gregaria. Next base: position 543,918,780 of record NC_064925.1, read on the forward strand.
AAGGACTTGGAAGAGCAGTTGAACGGAATGGACAGTGCCTTGAAGGGAGGATATAAGATGAACATCAACAAAAGCAAAGTGAGGATAACGGAATTTTCTCGAATGAAGTCAGGTGATGCTGAGGAAGTTAGATTAGGAAATGAGACACTTAAAGTACTAGGTGTGTTTTGCTATTTGGGGAGCCAAATTAATTGATGATGGTCGAAGTAGAGAAGATATAAAATGTAGACTGTGCAATGGCTAGGAAAGCGTTTCTGAAGAAGAGGAATTTGTTAACATCGAGTATAGATTTAAGTGTCAGGAGGTCGTTTCTGAAAGTATTTGTATGGAGTGTAGCCATGTATGGAAGTGAAACATGGACAATAAATAGTTTGGACAAGAAGAGAATAGAAGGTTTCGAAATGTGGTGCTACCGAAGAATGCTGAAGATTAGATGGGTAGATTTCATAACTAATGAGGAGGTATTGAATAGGAATGGGGGGAAGAGGAGTTTGTGGCACAACTTGACTAGAAGAAGGGATGGGTTGGTAGGACATGTTCTGAGGCGTCAAGGGATCACCAATTTAGTATTGGAGGGTAGAGTGGAGGGTAAAAATCGTAGAGGGAGACCAAGAGATGAATACACTAAGCAGATTCAGAAGGATGTAGGTTGCAGTAAGTACTGAGAGATGAAGAAGCTTGCACAGGATAGGGTAGCATGGAGAGCTGCATCAAACCAGTCTCAGGACTGAAGACCACAACAACGACGACAACAATCAAGAAAGACTTTATGCCCACCCTGTATAGTAGCTCAGCAGATGAATGTTAACTCCGATGTGGCTGCTGAGGAAAGCGAGTTCTCTACGAGCTTGGAAGAAGCATAAACAGCGATGGAGAATTTTTAAGAAAAAAGGAGGATCACTTGAAATGAGTTGGCGGGGCTGCATACGTTTCGTCGCAGGATCCGCTGGCAGCGAGGAAAGGAAGTTGTACGAGTGCTCCGCCCTGGGGAGATCCCGCGCAGATTCCGCGGACAGGACTGAGAAGAGCCGGGAAGACAATTGAGACGACGGCGCCTTCTCCGGAGACGCGCGCAGCAGTGCGTCGGACAAAAGCCCTCCCTCCCTCCCGCCCCGTCACGCTGACAGCAGCCACAGCGCCGCAGGCGGAAGCGCCGCGGGCAAATCTCCCGCTAGTTTCTGTCGCTCCGCCTGCTGTTACGTATACTGGCCGGTCCACGGTGGGACCGCGAGCCGGAGATATACAGGGTGTTACAAAAGACTTTCAGGAGACATTCCTCACACACAAATAAAGAAAAGATGTCATGTGGACATGTGCCCGGAAACGCTTACTTTCCATGTTAGAGCTCATTTTAGTTTTGTCAGTATGTAGTATACTTCCTCGATCCACCGCCAGTTGGCCAAATTGAAGGAAGGTAATGCTGACTTAAGTGCTTGTGTTGACATGCGACTCATTGCTCTACAGTACTAGCATCAAGCACATCAGTACGTAGCATCAACAGGTTAGTGTTCATCACGAACGTGGATTTGCAGTCAGTGCAATGTTTACAAATGCGGAGTTGGCAGATGCCCATTTGATGTAATGATTAGCACGGGACAATAGCCGTGACGCGGTACGTTTGTATCGAGACAGATTTCCAGAACGAAGGTGTCCCGACAGGAAGACGTTCGAAGCAATTGATCGGCGTCTTAGGGAGCACGGAACATTCCAGTCTATGACTCGCGACTGGGGAAGACGTATAACGACGAGGATACATGCAATGGACGAGGCAATTCTTCGTGCATTTGACGATAACCCTAATGTCAGGGTCAGAGAAGTTGCTGCTGTACAAGGTAACGTTGACCACGTCACTGTACGGAGAGTGCTGCGGGAGAACCAGTTGTTTCCGTACCATGTACAGCGTGTGCAGGCACTATCAGCAGCTGATTGGCCTCCACGGGTACACTTGTGCGAATGGTCCATCCAACGATGTGTCAATCCTCATTTTAGTGCAAATGTTCTCTTTACGGATGAGGCATCTTTCCAACGTGATCAAATTGTAAATTTTCACAAGCAACATGTGTGGGCTGACGAGAATCCGCACGCAGTTGTGCAATCACGTCGTCAACACAGATTTTATGTGAACGTTTGGGCAGGCATTGTTGGTGATGTCTTGATTGGGCCCCCAGTTCTTCCACCTACGTTCAATGGAGCACGTTATCACGATTTCATACGCGATACTCTACCTGTGCTGCTAGAACATGTGCCTTTACAAGTACGACACAACATGTGGCTCATGCACGATGGAGCTCCTGCACATTTCAGTCGAAGTGTCCGTACGCTTCTCAACAACAGATTCGGTGACCGATGGATTGGTAGAGGCGGACCAATTCCATGGCCTCCACGCTTTCCTGACCTCAACCCTCTTGACTTTCATTTATGGGGGCATTTGAAAGCACTTGTCTACCCAACCCCGGTACCAAATGTAGAGACTCTTCGTGCTCGTATTGTGGACGGCTGTGATACAAAACGCCATTCTCCAGGGCTGCATCAGCGCATCAGGGATTCCATGCGACGGAGGGTGGATGCATTTATCCTCGCTAACGGAGGACATTTTGAACATTTCCTGTAACAAAGTGTTTGAATCCCGCCGGTACGTTCTGTTGCTGTGTTTCCATTCCATGATTAATGTGATTTGAAGAGAAGTAATAAAATGAACTCTAACATGGAACGTAAGCGGTTCCGGACACATGTCCACATAACATATTTTCTTTCTTTGTGTGTGAGGAATTTTTCCTGAAAGTTTGGCCGTATCTTTTTGTAACACACTGTATACGTGATAGTATTCACGGGGGATGCTTTTCAACTAATTACTTAGCTATAAAGGAAGTGTAACAACATTTCGGAGCAGGAAGAAAAGTTCACCGAGAATAGATGGCAATACTAAGGTCTGCAGACGACATAGTGCTGACCATGTGTAAGAAAGATTCAGAAGACATTTTAAAACGAATGAACAACATACTTACCAGTAATATGGCTAAAGATGCAAAGACGAAGGTGATGAAGACTAGTAGAAATGAACAACGACGCAGCATTGGAAGAAGTGAAAAATTATCATTTGTAGGAAGCAAGGTTACCAAGGATGGACGAAATAAGGACTATATCAGAAGTAGACTGGCTCAGGCAAAAGATGCGTTATTCAATAAAGCAGGTATACTGGTTTTTTATATTGATGAGGAAGTGGAAAGAAGTTTCTGGAAGTGTTACCCGAAGCTCAAATGGTTCAAATTCCTCTAAGCACTATGGGACTCAACATCTGAGGTCATCAACCCCTTAACTTAGAACTACTCAAAACTAACTAACCTAAGGGCATCACACACATCCATGCCCGAGGCGGGATTCGAACATGAGACCGTAGCAGCAGCGTGTCTCCGGACTGAAGCGCCTAGAACCGCTCGGCCACAGCGGCCGGCTTACACGAAGCATGCGAAATATGGAGCAGAAGAAACGGGAAGCGTTTGAAATGCTGTGCTATGGAAGGAAGTAAACATTACGAGACAAATAAAGCACAAATTGAAGAAGCGTTACAAAAAATGGTGAAGGCAGAATTCTGTGTAATACGCTTGCCAGAGTAAGGGGTATCTGCTACGGTATCCGTAAATAGTTAAAATTGGCTGTAGAATGAGCAGCAACAGAGAGAAATAGTAGAAGTAGACCGAGACTGGAACAATTTGAACTGATTATAAATGATGTTGGATGTAGTAGTTACGAAGAGATGACAAGATTTGCACGAGATTGCAAACCACAGAGAATAGCTTCAAACCAGTCGAAGACCCTATGTGTAAAAAATCTGCTCTTGCTCTAGAGACACTTGAAAAATTACGAAACGTGATCTAAAAACACTAAAGGATTCTATATTAAGTAATGTTTATAATATCTAATTCCTATGGCTTTCTTGATCAACTTTCCGATATTTTTTATGATTACATAAGTAAAACGGATGTTTTCGGTGATGTTTGGCAATACCCGTGATGATGCTGGCGCACGAGTTTGGGAATATCAACAAGCAGGGATTTCGAGAAAGAAGTGGCCAGTAGGTGACCAGTGGCGAGAGGTGGGAGAATGTTTTTGAAATGATCAGAAATTATTTCACTGCAAAAGTTCCACTATTTTTGCTCCTCTTAATGATCTCACGAACACTCAAATGGCATATATTGAGATAAATCATCGCAAAATAGAAAATCAACTACAATCATTCAACATTGTAAATGGATGTGCATCTCATAAGATAGCACTAAGATACTACATTTTCTCCCCTTGTAGCAATTAGAGCAAAGAAGTATACCAAGGAATTGGACAGAAAAGTGTTTATTACCATCTTTTTAGTTGGATCATTGGGCAGGTGAATAAAAAGATAAGTTCGACCACTGTTGAAAAATTACGGAACTTGTTTTTCTGCACAGGTATTCTATCTAGAGAGCGACAATCTCGACTATAAAAAACAACATAGCTTTCATAAACAGAGATTATGTGAAACTCAACTTGGTCTGTTCGTCGTTGAGACCCGGAGCATCTTAAACAGCGGCATCCGGGGTGATGCCATGATTCTTGAATTCAGAGTGCCTTTCGATCCAGTTCCATACTCTAATTCAGTGCACAAAATACAGTTTACCAAGTATCGGATTCAGGACTTCCTTGCGGATAGAACCCAAGATGTCTTTCTTGATGGAATGGAACTGACGAACGAAATATTTGGTAGTGTTACTATTTACAATATACATAAATGATCTAGTGAGGTGGTTATCAAACTTCCTCCTTCAACAGTCGATACTGATATTATGGGATGGCACCTTGGACAGCATATTTACCAATTTTATTATTAATTATTAACCTACTTAAAATAGTGTGTTATGAGCTCCCAATAGACTATCTTTAGTAAGGGCACGATAAGTTGACAAGCGCCCCCCCCCCCCCCCCCCAGTACCGATAGTTGGCCTGCATTAGCAACATTTCGTGTAGTCTGTTCTCTGTTTCGGATCACTGCAGTTGTGGCTGCCAATCTCGTTGGCCCCAGACGTGTGACACTGTAACTGCCTGACGATGTGTTGCTGTGTCGGCTGTGTGAACGGCGATGAATTGACTAATAAAAATAACATATTTGAAGCGTAGGTTCTATGTGTCACGATCACAAACACTGTACCTACAGATTGGAAAATTGCGCAGGTCGCACCAGTGTTCAAGAAGGGTAGTAGGAGTAATCCATTTAACTACAGACCTATATCATTGACGTCGGTTTGCAGTAGGGTTTTAGAGCATATACTGTATTCAAACATTATGAATCACCTCGAAGGGAACGATCTATTGACACGTAATCAGCATGGTTTCAGGAAACATCGCTCTTGTGCAACGCAGCTAGCTCTTTATTCTCACGAAGTAATGGCCGCTATCGACAGGGGATCTCAGGTTGATTCCGTATTTCTGGATTTCCGGAAAGCTTTTGACACCGTTCCTCAGAAGCAACTTCTAATCAAGCTGCGGAGCAATGGGGTATCGTCTCAGTTGTGCGACTGGATTCGTGATTTCCTGTCAGGAAGGTCACAGTTCGTAGTAATAGACGGCAAATCATCGAGTAAAACTGAAGTGATATCAGGTGTTCCCCAGGGAAGCGTCCTGGGACCTCTGCTGTTCCTGATCTATATAAATGACCTGGGTGACAATCTGAGCAGTTCTCTTAGATTGTTCGCAGATGATGCTGTAATTTACCGTGTAGTAAGGTCATCCGAAGACCAGTATCAGTTGCAAAGCGGTTTAGAAAAGATTGCTGTATGGTGTGTCAGGTGGCAGTTGACGCTAAATAACGAAAAGTGTGAGATGATCCAATGAGTTCCAAAAGAAATCCGTTGGAATTCGATTACTCGATAAATATTACAATTCTCAAGGCTATCAATTCAACTAAGTACCTGGGTGTTAAAATTACGAACAACTTCAGTTGGAAGGACCACATAGATAATATTGTCGGGAAGGCGAGCCAAAGGTTGCGTTTCATTGGCAAGACACTTAGAAGATGCAACAAGTCCACTAAAGAGACAGCTTACAATACACTCGTTCGTCCTCTGTTAGAATATTGCTGCGCGGTGTGGGATCCTTACCAGGTGGGATTGACGGAGGACATCGAAAGGGTGCAAAAAAGAGCAGCTCGTTTCGTATTATCACGTTATAGGGGAGAGAGTGTGGCAGATATGATACACGAGTTGGGATGGAAGTCATTACAGCATAGACGTTTTTCGTCGCGGCGAGACCTTTTTACGAAATTTCAGTCACCAACTTTCTCTTCCGAATGCGAAAATATTTTGTTGAGCCCAACCTACATAGGTAGGAATGATCATCAAAATAAAATAAGAGAAATCAGAGCTCGAACAGAAAGGTTTAGGTGTTCGTTTTTCCCGCTCGCTGTTCGGGAGTGGAATAGTAGAGAGATAGTATGATTGTGGTTCGATGAACCCTCTGCCAAGCACTTAAATGTGAATTGCAGAGTAGTCATGTAGATGTCGATGTAGATGTACCAAATATTTTAGTGTCATTTTTCTTCTACTCGTTGCACTGTATTACAACCACCTTGATTTAATTGCATATTCCTCATACAAAATATTACCAGATTTGGAGATGACAGTCTCTGTAGTGCACATTCACGAAACCACGTTACTTCCGGTTCAAAATTTATACCGCAGCATGTCGTTTAAATTCATTATTTCTTTGCCACTAACTCTACTCGCAACACATTCTGCAGACAATGTTGTATCGTAACAGCTAGGACCTCTCCACTTCTTTAAAGTTCGTTGCCACCAGATTCTCACTCACATTGATTAACTGAAAAGCTAACAATATACCAAAAGCAATTCTGGTCATAGCCGAGAATGGGCAATATAAGTAATACCTTACTTTAGGAACTGTTATGATGAAATAAACTTATGCAATGTATTCCCTATGCCTCAAGCAGACACTGTGACTGGAAGGATTTACCAAGTGCGGAGCGAGCTCTCAGTGTGTTGGAGTTCGAGAAAAACAATTGTGCTACAGCTGTTCAGCAGATGTTCAGAACCAACTACGGTATGAAGCCATCAACAAGGAAGGCCATTTACTACTGGCACGACAAATTAGTTACGACAGGTTGATGGTGCCCGGCAAAGAGAAGCGGACGTTCCAGTGTGAGTGAAATGAGTGAGGGGCATGTACGAGAGACATTCATAAGGAGTCGAAAGAAATCGATGCGTCGTGCTTCCCGTGAACTCGAAATGGCTGCAATGACAGTGTGGAAAGTCCTGCGAAAGAAGCTGTCTACGAAACTATTCAAATTGGAGCTAGTGCAGGAGCTCAATGACGACGGCAAAGGCTAGCGCTTTGAGTTTTGTTCGCAGTTTCAACAATTGGATGAGGATGGGGATGGCATTGTTGATCGCTTAATTTTTAGCAATGAAGCCGCTTTTAGCACTAATGGGAAAGTAAACAGGCATAATTGTTGAATGTAGGGTACAAAGCATCCACACAAATGCACTGCATTTGAGCTTGATTCCCCAAAGGTAAATGTTTTTTGTGCCTTGTCACGTCGACAACTGTGCGGGCCAATCTTCTACGCGGGGAGCACTGTCACTGGATATTCCCACTTGGACATCCACCTCACCACACTACACTTCTCCCTTTCCCATCTGTAGCCCTCTCCTTGCCCCTTACTTTCCACTTCGCCTTCTCTACCACCCCCTCTCCAGCCAACCACTGAGTAGTATTAAAGTGAGGCAGCATCGGAATGTAGCATCAATGAGAAAAATAACAAATAAATCAATGAATGTGAAATTAAAACAATTCAAGATCACAGAAATGGTCCAGTTGTGGGTTGTAACTCCCTTCCTCCCTGCTCTCTCCCTCCCTCCCTTCTCCAGCCAGTCACAGCGTAGTATTTCAGGGGTCATTAAAATGAAAGAGCCAGTTAAAATCCAAGATCGTGGACCTAGATTAGCTGACAGCCTAATATTTTAGCTGAAATTAAAATTAAAGAGAAATTTACAGTGGTTTATTTTAGCAACCATTAAAATGAAATAAAAATGTAGTGCCAGAGTACCATTCTTGGCCATATCAAAAATATCTGAATGAATTGAATTAATTATTAAAAAGCTATGTAATATTTCCACATCTAAAATACATAATCAAAAATATGTCTCCCTCACCTGAATGGATAAAATGACAACATTCACTACAGAAGATAAGAATGTGTATAAAATATACTCTCCATAAACATTAAAAAACCAGTAGTTTACTTAATCAATGTAATTAATACATTCGTAATATGTAGTTGCTGAATGTGAGTTTCATTTCACATACTATTTCACAAAATATCAAAATATGAATTGAAGTCCACTACTGATTTATGCTGCTACTGCTTGTCCCCACCAACTTGCACTTGTATACATCAGCAGTTAGATTACTGTACTTCTGGAGGGCATGTTTTGTACTCATTCTCATATTGCAGTGGCTGGTGTATATGTTTTGTGCTGGCATAAGCTGTCGCCAGCACACCGGTCGGCAAAGGTGAAGCACGAAGGACGGTAAGTAGGTGCAGGATCGAGCGTGCCTATCACGAGAGAGGCCAGAGACACACCCACAAGCAACACTCCGCCAACGCCCTCTAGACAGCATGTATGTAGGCCCCCACCTCCGACTGACTAAACTCGCTACTCCAAATTGGTGTCTGTCATCCATTTGTAAAGTGGCATAGTCGAGCACAGGCTGCATCATTACATAGTGACCAGATTAGTGACTAAATTTTGTAATAGCAGGGTTACCGATATTGTCTGCAAGAGGGCTGTTACTGATGAGCTCCTACCACGGATATGGACTATATTCAAGTAGAAGACTCCTGTAAATGAAGAACTGTATTAATCCACATGTGCATTTGAGTTGTAGAAAGAGGATATCAGCCACCCATAACAGTTTCCTCTCCCTTGCTTCCTTACAGTACAACACTGAACAGTTTCTAATGAAATTTACAAATGCAAATGGCGGTACAGTTCATATACAATTATTTTAGTCTGGAATGAAAACATAGTTGGTAATATTTTTTGGCGCCATTTTACACAATGCAGATGGAAGCTACGAATTTTTTAAAAAAGTGTATATGTTTTGATGACGTATGTTAGATGCACAAATACTGCAAACGTAATTTTTTGATAAATAATTCATGTAGTTCGGATATTTTTAAGCACAGTCAAGATGAGTGCCGTGGGGCTGCCTTGCAATTTCAGTTTAATGGCCGCTAAAATACTACAAAGTAATGGGCTCTTTAACTTTAATAGCAGCTAAAATAGTAGACTCTAATTGGTGGACAGGGGAGGGTTTGCAAATCCACATGTGGACTAGTTCCATCATCTTAGAACTTTTTATTTGGCCATAAGTACAACTGAACTGTTTCCACCATGTTCGATTGCGATTGGCTGTTTAGTTTTAATGACCCTTGAAATACTGTGCTGTCGTTGGCTGGAAAGGAAAGGGGAGCGGAGGGGGAGGGAGAATAGGGGTTACAACCCCAAATAGGCTAGTTCCACCACATAGAATTCTTTAAATTATCCTCTTTATTTATTTATTGAAACGACATTCCGATTAGCTGCCTTATTATAATACTGCGCTGTGATTGGCTGGAGAGGTGGAGGAGCAAGAGGAGGGCAGGTGCACGGGAGGGGTGAGGGGATGGGCCTTGTTACAGAATGAGGTTTTCATAGATAAGTGAGTAGGGCTTTTCAGAAATGTAAACAAACTAGATCAGAATATCCAATGAAAACAAAGTCCGTTGGATAGTAGTTACGTTATACTAGTGACACATATCTATAAAATTTACAGATTTACCTTCATTACTTTGTAGCTTTTCAAGTTTGTCGCTTCGATTAAAGAACAGAAATAGGGAGGAAGGGGTTGTGTAGTAGGATGGGATAGGCACATAACGATACCACACATCACTGTGTTTTACGAGTGATAATAATATTATGTAAAAATGACTTTTTCCATAATAAAAATATATATGCAGAAGAAAAAATTGAATGAAAATGTTAACATATTTTCTTAGAAATTAATTTTTTAAACTTCATAAATTAAAAAACATGACATTAAAAATGAAATTACATGCTAAATACGAGTAGTAAGAAAGAAGTTCAGAAACAGTTAAATCTAAAAACATTAAATTGCTCTAGTGGATTTGATAAACTTAATTCCATATTTAGATTGTCTTGCATTAAATACCTTGTTCAAATTAAAAAGAGCTCCGAGAAATACAAAATATAAAAATATGAAAAGTTAAAAAGAATTACTCATAAAATTTGTCGTTCGTAAAAGCGTTTTTGGCTCTGGCCTAAAGGCGTCACATCATCGTTTGAGTATATCAGCTTGGTCTTCAATTACCAAGCGAAGCGGCGTAGAGGCAAAACGCTAGACTCGCATGCAGGAGGGTGGTGGTTCGAATCCAGATTTTGGATTCTCGTGCTCCATGCCGATCACTAAAGGCAAATGCCGGGACGCTTGCTTTGAAAATGACTCTGCCTATTTTCTTCATTATCCTTCTTTGATCCCACACTGTGCTCCATCTTTAACGACTCTATCGTCAACTGGACGTTAAGCCCAAAGTTCCTCCTTCCTTTTGGTCTTCGATAGCCGTGGAGTCGCTGGGGAAGAGAGACATTCGTTACTCGGGTGCCATTTCCGCCGAGAGCTGCAGTTGTCCAGGGCAGAGAGGAACTTCGCTAGGCAGTCATGTCACATAACAGCCACAACTCTCCAGTCCGTCGAGCGTGTTCTACAGGTGGCCTGCACGTGCCCTCCGTGAAGCTAGAACGAAGCAAGGAAGGCAAAGCTGAAAGCAGGAAGGAACATACAGGCTGGCTGCGCAAATGAAGTAAACCCAATTTCGTAGAAAGGAAAGAGGAAGTGAATGACGATGACATGAATACCGCGAGAGGATTTTCACAGATCACTGAAAGGACTAAGGTCCGTAAAGTAGAAGATATTCTCTGAGATTTACTGAGATTCTTGGGAGAACCAGGCACGACGGAACTATTCCATGGAATGTATTCGCAGTTGCGAATACGAAAAACCAGCATCTCTGTGAGAGAATGTCGACAAAGGTAATTTATGGCAGTCCTGTACTCGTACCCGTATTTTCCGCTTTACCTGGGCGGTCGCCTTAACCCTTAACCGCTTTGGCAATCCGTGCAAGACTCACAGCCAGGCCCAAACCTCTACATGTCGCAGCTCCTGTCCTCGGACACACTTTATGCAATTTCCGGACAGAGGAGGCCTTTCTATTGAAAGTCGCTGCCTGGCATCGGCGGTTAATACGATACTGCAGCACCTGTGTTGTTAAGAAGAACGATGCAGTGTTCATTCGGACATTCATACAAGTACACTACTGGCCATTAAAATTGCTTCACCACGAAGATGACGTGCTACAGACGCGAAATTTAACCGACAGGAAGAAGATGCAGTGATATGCAAATTATTACCTTTTCAGAGCATTCACACAAGGTTTGCGCAGGTGGCAACACCAACAACGGGCTGACATGACGAATGTTTCCAACCGATTTCTCATTCACAAACAGCAGTTGACCGGCGTTGCCTGGTGAAACGTTGTTGTGATGCCTCGTGTAAGGAGGAGAAATGCGTACCATTACGTTACCGACATTGATAAAGGTCGGATTATAGCCTATCGCGATTGCGCTTTATCGTATCGCGACATTGCTGCTCGCGTTGGTTGAGGTCCAATGACCGTTAGCAGAATATGGAATCGGTGGGTTCAGGAGGGTAATACGGAACGCCGTGCTGGATCCCAACCGCCTCGTATCACTAGCAGTCTAGATTACATGCATCTAATCCGCATGGCTGTAACGGATCGTGCAGCCACGTCTCGATCCCTGAGTCAGCAGATGGGGTCGTTTCCAAGACGACAACCATCAACAGTTCGACGACGTTTGCAGCAGCATGGATTATCAGCTCGGAGACCATGGCTGCGGTTACCCTTGTCGCTGAAAATGTAACCACATGTCAGTTCTAGTATAATACACTCCTGGGAATGGAAAAAAGAACACATTGACACCGGTGTGTCAGACCCACCATACTTGCTCCGGACACTGCGAGAGGGCTGTACAAGCAATCATCACACGCACGGCACAGCGGACACACCAGGAACCGCGGTGTTGGCCGTCGAATGGCGCTAGCTGCGCAGCATTTGTGCACCGCCGCCGTCAGTGTCAGCCAGTTTGCCGTGGCATACGGAGCTCCATCGCAGTCTTTAACACTGGTAGCATGCCGCGACAGCGTGGACGTGAACCGTATGTGCAGTTGACAGGCTTTGGGCGAGGGCGTATAGTGGGCATGCGGGAGGCCGGGTGGACGTACCGCCGAATAGCTCAACACGTGGGGCGTGAGGTCTCCACAGTACATCGATGTTGTCGCCAGTGGTCGGCGGAAGGTGCACGTGCCCGTCGACCTGGGACCGGACCGCATCGACGCACGGATGCACGCTTTCACCGTAGGATCCTACGCAGTGCCGTAGGGGACCGCACCGCCACTTCCCAGCAATTAGGGACACTGTTGCTCCTGGGGTATCGGCGAGGACCATTCGCAACCGTCTCCATAAAGCTGGGCTACGGTCCCGCACACCGTTAGGCCGTCTTCCGCTCACGCCCCAACATCGTGCAGCCCGCCTCCAGTGGTGTCGCGACAGGCGAGAATGGAAGGACGAATGGAGACGTGTCGTCTTCAGCGATGAGAGTCGCTTCTGCCTTGGTGCCAATGATGGTCGTATGCATGTTTGGCGCCGTGCAGGTGAGCGCTACAATCAGGACTGCATACGACCGAGGGACACAGGGCCAACACCCGGCATCATGGTGTGGGGAGCGATCACCTACACTGGCTGTACACCTCTGGTGATCGTCGAAGGTACACTGAATAGTGCGCGGTACATCCAAACCGTCATCGAACCCATCGTTCTACCATTCGTAGACCGGCAAGGGAACTTGCTGTTCCAACAGGACAATGCACGTCCGCATGTATCCCGTGCCACCCAACGTGCTCTAGAAGGTGTAAGTCAACTACCCTGGCCAGTAAAATCTCCGGATCTGTCCCCCATTGAGCATGTTTGGGACTGGATGAAGCGTCGTCTCACGCGGTCTGCACGTCCAGCACGAACGCTGGTCCAACTGAGGCGGAAGGTGGAAATGGCATGGCAAGCCGTTCCACAGGACTACATCCAGCATGTCTACGATCGTCTCCATGGGAGAATAGCAGCCTGCATTGCTGCGAAAGGTGGATATACACGGTACTAGTGCCGACATTGTGCATGCTCTGTTGGCTGTGTCTATGTGCCTGTGGTTCTGTCAGTGTGATCATGTGATGTATCTGACCCCAGGAATGTGTCAATAAAGTTTCCCCTTCCTGGGACAATGAATTCACGGTGTTCTTATTTCAATTTCCAGGAGTGTATATTTGTCCAATGAATACCCGTTTATCATCTGCATTTCTTCTTGGTGTAGCAATTTTAATGGCCAGTACCGTATGTATGTATACAGTATATGACGAATGCATCTATATCGTGTTCATCCGCAGATACCAAGCAGCGACTTTCAATTAAAACGTCCTCTCCTGTAGGGGAATAACGTAATGTGTGTCCGAGTACAGGCTGTGACGCAGAAACGACGACATATGGGAGTGTGGTTCGGCCATGAGTAGCGTCCAGAGAGCCAAAGCGATTATTGCGACGGCTCGTGTAAAGTGGGAGATCCGGATTCGAGTCCCGGGCCGGCACAAATTTCCCTTGTCGTCATTCCTTTATGCGGCTGATGGTTGTTCGTATTTGCATCTGTGAATGTATTTCACAACGGCGAAGTCTCCGCACAGCCTGTTTCTTCGGACACGCTTGCATGTCCGATGGAACATAGCATCGTTTGCCTTAACAGTTCAAGCCTATTCCACTTGATATGCAAGATAAATGAGACTGAAGAAATACCCTCAGACATCAAAAAGAATGTAATAATTTCAATTCCAAAGAAGACAGGTGTTGACAGGTGTTAATATTGCCGAACCATCAGTCTGATAACTCATGTTTTCAAACTACTGACACGAATTATTTAAGGAGGCATGGAAGAACTGGTATAGGTCGACTTCGGGGAGTATCAGTTTTCGTCCGGTGACATACAGGAAGGCTCCAGGCAACACTAACTCCGGAGTTATCTTTGAGGAACGGTTAAAGAAAGGTAAGCTTACGCTTATGACATTTATTAATTTAGAGAAAGCTTTTGACAGTCGTGAGTGGAGTACAAACAATGAAATTCTGAACGTTGCAGTGAGAAAATACGGGAAGTGAAGGGTTATCTGCAACAGTATTTGGTCTGTACCCTGAAGAAGCTCAGAAAGAAACCAAACCGAATTTTGGAAAGACATTTAATCCAGGTGTACTGCCTGTGGTCTGCGTTTTCTAACACAATAATTCGCCGTGCGGCGGTTCCCGGCGGAGGTTCGACTCCTCCGTCGGTCATGGGTGTGTTTGTTTGTCCTTAGGATAATTTACGTTACGTAATGTGTAAGCTTAGGGACTGATGACCTTAGCAGTTAAGTCCCATAAGATTTCACACACATTTGAACATTTTGAACACTATTTCGACGTCGTCCCTCGGCGTTTTCATCAGGTGCTCCCTGTCACTGAACGGTCGGCTGACCGTGTCCAGACACGTTGAAATACTGTGTTAGCAAAACGCAGACCACCGGCAGTACACTCGATTCAATGAGACGTCACAAAATCAGCGGGAATGTCTAAGATATTACGAGGCATTTAAAGTTCACAGAGAAGAAATGAAAACTGAAGTTATCTGATGTTACCTGCAGAAAAGGCAAATGACTTGGAAGAGCCGTTGAACGGAATGGATAGTGTCTTGGAAAAAGACTACAAGATGAAAATTTACAAAGTAAAATAAAGGTGGTGGAATGCAGTAGAAATGACTCAGAAAAGGAGACAGGATATAATATGCAGTCTGGCAATAGCGAGAAAAGAGTCTCTCAAAAAGAGGACTTTCATTCATCGAATATGAATCTGTTAGGTAGTCTTTTCTAAAGGTATTTGTCTGCAGGGCAGCCGTGTTCGGAAGCGAAGCGTGGGCGACAAGCAGTTCAGAGAAAAACAGAACAGAAGCTTTGAAAATGTGGCGCTACAGAAGAATGCTCAGCATTAGACGGACAGATACGTAGCTAACGAGGTACTGATTAGAACTGGGGAAAAAGATGTTTACGACACAACCTGACTAAAAGAAGGATCAGTTGAGAGAACGCGTCCTGATGCATAAGGGAATGTTCAATTTGATCATATATGGAATCGTGGACATTTGGACGGGGAGGGGAGGGGGGTGAGGGAGGAAAAAACTGTAGAGAGAGACTAAAATTCGAATACAGCAGGCTGAAATGATGAAAGACTCACGGCAAACCAGCCTTCGGACTGGAGCACAACAACAATATGTAATAGTTCCAAAGCAGTGGTTAACGCTACCACATGAATAAATGTATTCCGCAGGTATACGCCGCATAGGATTTGGTTGCTTCTTATTTTAGTCTAATCCTTAAATTATTCTCAAAGATTCTGCCTAGTTGCTCTCCCTTAACTTGACACATTCTTTCCATGCAATTTTGTGGATTTTGATTTAATCTACTGCGCCTGTGATTTAAGTTGTCATTTAAGTCGCCAATTCATCGAAAATTGTTGTTTACACTCATATTATGGAAACATGAAGGTGTTTCGACGGAAACATTTCAGTTTATGTATAAGTATGTATTTTTATCCTAATTTTTGATACTAATATTCTGAGTTATTCATATTGTCCTTCGCTCCCTGTTCCACCTTGAGCATTAAATACAACTTCTTTACAAGTGCCGCTTCATTTCCGTTGGTTGATGCCACTTGTTCTAAAATATATACCTCTTTTTTCACTTCAGTCTCATCCAACAAAATATCCCAACTTTCGTCACTAATTAAACGAATGGGAACTGCGCTGCTGTGGATGGCGTGATTTCTCACTGATGATATCATCTGAACATTTAGGATTCCCAAAGATATTGAGGATGTATTTTCCGTTACATTTTGTTATGGTTAAATCCAGAAAATTTATTGAGATATACCCTTGTTTAGCAGTAAGTCTTATCACAGGCTGGGCTGCGATCATCTCGTCTAAAATATCATTGATTTCATTCCTGTCCCATTTTAAGAGCACGATAGCATTTTCAGCATTTGTTAATTCGTAAATAACGTTATTGTTGTTCAAAGGATTCGTTTTGAACAAAAGTGTTTCTTATGAATAGTTATTAACTAACTGTGTCTGACAGTATCTGGGCTACTCAGCTATTGCTTACTGATGTATCTTTTCATCCAAGGTGAGTTCGAGTAGCTGTATAAGTTCAACAACACTCACCTTTTAAATTGGCATATGCGGACACTAGCATAACCCATTGTTGATCGCAACTATTTACTCGCGTGTGCACACTCCCGGATAAGCACTGGATAAAGATGTAATTTAGTACCACGGTCACTGCCACTGAGTAAGTGACGATCAGCAACAAACACGGCACAAAGACTGAATATGTTATCAAGCTTATTTTTTTGTTGCACAAAAAGTTGTTGATTAGTATGATGTTAGCTGTGAATGCCAAACTATTCAAGAATACCACTGTGCCATACAGCCAAGTGCGCAGGCTTTGAAGTAAGAGTTTGCGAGTATTTAGTGCAAGAACTATGGGGTCTATAGTAAAGCTGCACACCCTTGTGTCAGTAATTCGAACGTAAGTAATGAAACCCGATTATTATGACACAACACAACAGAAACACGTAATCGGGAAAAAGCAAGAAGCGCCTGTTTTTTCAACAAGGTTGTGGCCTGAAAATGTTTTACATGTAGTTTAATACAGCGCTCACTTAACGCTGTATTTGGATTTATGTCGCGTGAGCAAATTTTTCGGGAAGGTGAGAGATCTGGTAGGAGGAGTATTTGTGGTATGAAAGGTGGGGGAGGGGGGAAGGGATTGGGCGGTTGATATCCGAGAACCCGGGCTTCACGCAGCTCTATTCCGTCGCTTTAAAGAAGGGGATCCTAGTGGCATATCAAACGTTTTAGCCACGATTTGTCCCTTAGGGTAACTCTTTCAAAGGGGTTCACCCCTTTCAGTGCTTGTTTCAGAGCTCTGCTTCACATAAAAAGTTTTCAGATCTTTAAACTGGTAGAATGAACAAGGATCGTGTATTAGTGGGACGTATCCAAAACACTTTCGTAATGATTATGTGGGTTTACTGTTTCTTTACAGCGCAGATAAACTTCGACAACAAATGGTGGGACTTGATAAACAGGATTTGTAAGGATTCTGATATTAAAATAATGTACAACAAGCACACCGAAATGAAAATAATGTGAATCGACAAGTTGAAGAATACAGCACTTACAGTAGTTCAGGTAAGGAACTGAAAATTAACAATTGTAAAATTTGTCTGTAGTGGTTTTCGTAAAGTGAATACGTGTTTTTCTTTTTCTTTTAACTGATTTTTCCAACGTGTCTGCATCGCAAAGTTTACAAACAGCATGTTACCAGAACTCGCTTGCACTATACAAAAACCGCGAGTTTCTTGCTGACGGTTGAGATATGCATGGTGGCAATTCTTGGAGATAAAAGAACACTGAGAAATGGGTTAAGAAGAAAACTGGATTTCTGAAGATAATTATTACAATAGACAGCAGATACAATAGCATAAAAATGCGTTTACTTCCAACGCCACTTCAGCTCCTAGACTATTATCCAGTGGTCAATTACTAATCACAACATGATTCTTATTCTGATCAGTTACCGCCACTTGATAATGACCCAAGGGCGGAAAACAGTTTTTGAAATACCACAGTTTTGTAAAGCAGGATCTACTACATACCGTACATCAAAAAAACTTTTGCATCACCTCGGTTCCGAGAGTTCCGGAACCTGTACAGAAAATTGGAATAGAGATCAACATAAACATCATTTCCGCCGTTTTTATTGCTCATGAAAACCACACATTGCTTGTTGTACCACCTTCAGAGGTGGAGGTCCTGATTCCTGTACACACTGGTACTTCTAATAACCAGCAGCACATATAACACTCCTATCTGCTATACCATAACCTTGAAGTTGGAGACAGGTGGTGAAATAAAACTATTTTGTTAAAGCAATTATGGTATAGAGCAACAGAGCAGTGTTACCCTCTGAGAGGAATTTTGTTATGTTGTTCGTGTTGTACCTAACGGATGTGGCTTATTGGAAACGAAAGTCAAAACTACGTAAATATTTGAACAGTAACAAACAATATTTTTGCCTAGCTATACTGTTTAAAGAATACGGAAAACGGTCGCCAGCCTAATTAGGCAAGAGAAAATTAACGTTCTCGTTTAAGAAAGTAGGTATGCGTAACTTTAACGGACAAACACAACCTAGACTTGGCCACACGCGAGTGCAATGAACTCTGACACCTGCATATGTTAACGTTAAGGTGGGAACAAACAGCTAGAGCAGCACAAACTATTTGCGTAAATATAAGAAATAACGAAACACACTATTACTTTCAGTCCTTATTGATACTGAATGGTCTTTATAACGTTATTATTACTATTCACTGCAGGATCATTAATTAGACATTGGTTAAGTCTCTCTCAGTTAAATACTCTACTATTTAAAATGAAAGTTAATTGGAATCCACTAACAGGTTGTTTCTCAATATCTTTTAATAAAGAAATTATGGTTTTCATAAATAGTGGTCTTCTCGTACTTGTTACCTAGCAGTAGCACAATAGACAAACTGTGTATCCTGTTATACTCTTAATATCTACTTCCAATACACAAGAGAGACAAACACTTAGCAGTCGTGAACATATAATTTTCTACTACCGCAGTTTTCCTCTTTTACTAAAGTGAAACACATTGTTGACAAATTTGCAAGAAACTGACTCACCTTTCAAAATTTACTACAAGTAGCACTACGATCATTAACGAAACAAAACTTTATAAGCCTCAATTATAAGAACTTTAATTTATAAAAGAAACAGCAAATTGTCTCTATTACCACAGTCTTCTACTTCCAAGTAAATGATTAAATGGGTGATTCTGAAACTCCACTAAACTTTAAATTAGATTGTTTCCATCTCTGGGAGGCTTTCACAAGACTACATTTACTACCTCCCACAATTGCATTAAATCCACAGAAAGTCTAGACACTCCCTTCTTACCAAAGATCAAACAACATTATTTAATGTTCTGAGGCTTTCATTTTATTCCACAAACTAGGATACTCGGTAGTCAAAAATTTAAATGGAGAGGAACCTGAAAGGTATTGTGATAGGGAAAATCAAGGTAGGTACATAAATTCAATTATAAGTTACCTTATATTTGTGCACACTAAATCACCAAATAAGCTGATCCTTCACTGTGCATTATTATAGCACTCCCTTACAGTGATTGCGCAATGTGATGGCTACTGCATGTTAGTAGGTGGATTTCCACACAGAATTGCTGGACTCTGGCCCTTCTTGGTGGCGATGATGAATACCAATTCCAGAACCGTTCCAGCTATTTATCCATCCACCCGAGCCTTTGGGAAGCGGCAGAAAAATCCTCTCTCTGAACCAGCACAATATACAACTTTAACATGGCAGTGCACAGTTTGGTAGCTCGTCCCCGACTGACTCTCAATTCCACCTTTTCTACCTAGCCAACCACAATTTGCGCGAGCTACACGGTTCCGTTCCCGAGGGGAACCACAACACATCTTATACATAGAATAACTAAAAACCCTATGCGAGGATCAGCAGTTTACACAACAGTAAGTCAAATACATTTAAAAAAAAACAGAACATTTGCACATATTGACATTTCTACCAAAAATTATTCACACAAAATTACAATTATATACAATAAGTTTTGATCCCTCCAATTGAGACAAAGAATTTAAAATGACAGATATACAACATTGCATAGAATCCACCACCACATCAAAGTTTTAACAAAGAAAGGAGTAAACAATTTTATGGTATCTATTCAATCAAACACATTTACAGAAGCTCAACGATGTAACATTAAATAAAACAAAATGGAAAATAAATCAGTACAGTATTAGAGTCATGGTGTTACACACATACTCTTGCATTGATGGATACCTGTATCTACAAGTTCATCAAGGCACTGTTGATCGAGATTCTCCCACCCCTCAACGGCGATTCGGCACATATCCCTCAGAGTGGTTGGTGGGTCACGTCGTCTGTAAACAGCCCTTTTCGATCCATCCCAGGCCTGTTCTATAGGGTTCATGTTTGGCGAACATGCTGGCCACTCTAATCGAGCGATCTCGTTATCCTGAAGGAAGTCATTCGCAAGATGTGCACGATGGGGCTGCGAATCGTCGTCCATGAAAACGAATACCTCGCCAATATGCTGCAGATATGGTTGCACTATCGGCTGGAGGATGGCCTTCACATATCGTACAGCCGTTAAGGCGCCTTCCATGACCATCAGTGGCGTAGGTCGGCCCCACATAATGCCACCCCAAAATAGCGGTAACCTCCACCTTGCTGCACTTCCTGGACAGTGTGTCTAAGGTTTCAGCCAGACCGGGTTGCCTCCAAACACGAATCCGACGATTGTCTGGTTGAAGGCATATGCGACACTCATCGGTGAAGGAAACGTGATGCCAATCCTGAGCGGTCCATTCTGCACGTTGTTGAGCCCATCTGTATCTCGCTGGATTGTCTGGACCTCGCCATGGACGTCGGGAGTGAATTTGCGCATCATGCAGACTGTTGCGCACAGTTTGAGTAGTAACAGGACGTCCTGTGGCTGCACGAAAAGAATTATTCAACATGGTGGCCTGAGCGAGGCATGTCATAGACAGTTCCTGTCTCTCTGAATCTCCTCCATGTCCGAACAACATCGCTTTGCTTCACTCCGAGGCTCCTGGGTACTTCCATTGTTGAGAGCCCTTCCTGGCACAAAGTAACAATGCGGACGCGATCGAACCACATTATTGACCGTCTACTCATGGTTGAACTACCGACAACATTGGCTGTCGGACCCCATCCGTCTAATAGGCGCTGCTCATGCATGGTTGTTTACATCTCTGGACGTGATTACTGACATCTCTTGAAGGGTCAAGGGATTGTGTCTGTGATACAATGCCCACAGTCAACGTCTATCTTCAGGAGTTGTGGGAACTGGGGAGATGTAAAACTTTTTTGATGTGTATTTAATCAAATTGATGACAGCAGTTATGCACGTGGTGTGCCATAGACGAGGAACATGTATGCTGCTGAACGGCTAACCCGGTTGTAGTTGCAGGTTGCTTTTCTAACCGTTTCCTGACGCAACAAAATCGTGATTTTCAGCATTTCGAATAATTATTGACCGAATTTAAAAACTTAAAATGCTGTCGTAACTTCCTCGTAAAGAGGTATATTATGACTTTAAAGTTTTAAGACAATGAGCCAGTTATAAAAGTTAGAAACTGCGTGCATATCTTTTATGCAGCTTAACTCACCGTCGGAAATACACTGACTATAGTCATTTAGTATTCAAGAATAAGAGCATTTAGCGACTTCGAACAAACTTTTCACATAATGTCCAACGTTTACAAACCTTTTACTCGCTGACACCCCTACCAAAATTATGAAAGGAGAAATGTTTATCGTTTATTACATGTGCGCTGTTCATGCAGTAATACTCCAGCATCAGGCATGACGTTTCGATTTATTGCTTCTTTGTTACTGTCTCTATTCGCTACACATGATACAGACGGTATCCTGAGACTACCACTGAATGTAACTGCAAAATTATATCATTGTACAACGAATAATTTAGGATGTATGACGTCATATACATTGAAATGCGTGGAGAGCTAACTTTTGTTTAGAACTGAACGGAAATTACCCGCACAACATGCGTCCAGTGTTTCATAATAAGACCACTTAACAACTTCAGTTATAGATTAAAACCTCTTCTATACTTATTCTCGCTTTCAAGCATCAAATATTTAACACATTAACCCAATTACAAAGTAATCAGAAGTCTGAGTCTATTTTATACATGTGAGTTCGATTCTGTAAATTATCAGGGCTTTGCTGGCGTACTAAATAACAGACGTAATGTTGACTGTATTGAAAATGAGACAGGAGTGAGTGGAACATGTAGCAAGGTAAATGAATGTGTAAGCATACTGTAGTCTCGCTGGCTGTCCCGCAGGCAAATATCGATAGTCGCCTGTGTGGCGAGCGCAGAGAGGAGTTGTATAGCGTCGACGGCTTAGCTTCAGTGGCGTGTTTATCATGAAGGGTCGGTGTCGCGGCTGCGAAATAGCAAACGTGTCGAAGTAATTAAAATTCTTGCCACAGAAACTGTGTACCTCATATGACTGTTGGCGGTTTCATATTGGTGATTTATATCAGAACGACCGAGTGAGGTGGCGCAGTGGTTAGCACACTGGACTCCCATTCGGGAGGACGACGGTTCAAACTCGCGTCCGACCATCCTGATTTAGGTTTCCTGCGATATCCGTAAGTCGCTTCAGGCAAATTTCGGGATGGTTCCTTTGAAAGGGCACGGCAGACTTTCTTCCCCATCCTCTCCTAATCGTATGGGATCGATGACCTCGCTGTTTAGTTCCCTCTCGCGAATCAACCAACCACCCTGTATCAGAAAGAGCAATCAGAGGTCGCATATCGTGTCGGGATAAGAAGAATCCAGCCGCCTCGGGGCGGTTACTGAACACTACCAGTGTGAACATTTTTAAGTGAGTTACAGGCATACAAAGAGTTGACCACGTATCACGAGCGTAGATACTTTTCTTTGCGATACCAAATACCGCTAATCACCAAACAGCGATAGCTCTAGCGTATGCTCGTGAAAATAATAGTAACGGCTCTAGAATTGATTAATGCTAGTTGCAAAAACTGTGAAACTCGTCTAATTTTATAACAACTTATTTGAACAGCGGATTATGTGTGTTTGTGCCTCAAACATTTGAACTGAGCGATTAATATTTCGACAATACATTCCAGTGGACTATGCGGCTGAAGTGATAATGAAAGAGTACATCAGTTATTAGTTATTTGGTACGTTAGTTGTGAACAGTGGATCCCAAAATCTGAGGTGTATCATTACACTAGCCAACAGTGAAAACGTAACTGGGATGACGTAAATGTTTGTTATTTTTACAGACCATGCTGATAACGGAAAATAAGATTAAAAAGTATAATTTACTCTCTTTCAAAGGTAAAGGGGTTGTAATTAAATGTAATTATATTTTATTAGCATTAATTGTCAGATCCTTGCCACATAGGCTTTGAAATTCCGCTGATGGCAGACGCAGTAATGAAGTTTAAGGCAACGATAGCTGGTAGTATTCTGCTGCTATTTTTAGGCAAGGCTCATGGCAACAAGGGAACGGGAAAGAGGAAGAGAGAAGCGGAACATGTTTCATTTTAACATAGTTTCTGTCTGCCGCAAGCTGCGTTTTATTCATGTGTGAGCGTGTAGTCATTGTAATTCCTGTGATTCAATCTGCCTCACAAAAGCGCAAACAATACTGACAATTTTTGGTACATTTGCGGACAGACTACACTGAAATTGCAGAAGAGGAAAATAAAGCCACATACACTACCGGCCATTAAAATTGCTGCACCACGTAGATGACATGCTACAGACGCGAAATTTAACTGACAGCAAGATGATGCTGTGATATGCAAATCATTAGCTTTTCAGAGCATTCACACAAAGTTGGCGCCGGTGGCGACACCTACAACGTGCTGACATTAGGAAAGTTTCCAACCGATTTCTCGTACACAAACAGCAGATGACCGGTGTTGCCTGGTGAAACTTTGTTGTGATGCCTCGTGTAAGGAGGAGAAATGCGTACCATCACGTTTCCGACTTCGATAAAGGTCGGATTGTAGACTACCGCGATTTCGGTTTATCGTATCGCGGCATTGCTGCTCACGTTGGTCGAGATCCAGTGACTGTTAGCAGAATATGGAATCGGTGGGTTCAGGAGGGTAATACGGAACGCCTTGCTGGATCCCAACGGCCTCGTATCACTAGCAGTCGAGATGACAGTCATCTTACCCGCATGGCTGTAACGGATAGTGCAGCCACGTTTCGATCCCTGAGTCAACAGATGGGGACGTCTGCAAGACAACAGCCATCTGCACGAACAGTTCGAAGACGTTTGCAGCAGCATGGATTATCAGCTCGGAGACCATGGCTGCGGTTACCCTTGTCGCTGAAAATGTAACCACATGTCAGTTCTAGTATAATATAACCCTTGACGCTGCATCACAGACAGGAACGAATGCGATGGTGTAGTCAACGACGAACATGGGTGCACGAATGGCAAAACGTCATTTTTCGGATGAATCCAGGTTCTGTTTACAGCATTCATGATGGTAGCATCCGTGATTGGTGACATCGCGGTGACTGCACATTGCAAGCGTGTATTCGTCATCCCCATATTGGCGTATCACCCGGCGTGATGGTATGGGGTGCCACTGGTTACACGTCTCGGTCACCTCTTGTTCGCGTTGACGGCACTTTGAACAGTGGACGTTGCATTTCAGATGTGTTACGACCCGTGGCTCTACCCTTCATTCGATCCCTGCGAAACCCACGTTTCAACAGGATAATGGACGACCGCATATTTCAGGTCCTGTACGGGCCTTTCTGGATACAAAAGAATGTTCGACTGCTGCCCTGGCCAGCACATTCTCCAGATCTCTCACCAATTGAAAACGTCTGGTCAATGGTGGCCGAGCAACTGGTTCGTCACAATACGCCAATCACTACTCTTGATGAATTGTGGTATCGTGTTGAAGCTGCATGGGCAGTTGTACCTATACACACCATTCAAGCTCTGTTTGACTCAATGCTCAGTCGTATCAAGGCCGTTATTACGGTCAGAGGTGGTTGTTCTGGGTACTGATTTCTCAGGATCTATGCACCCAAATTGCATGAAAATGTAATCACATGTCAGTTCTAGTATAATACATTTGACCAATGAATACCCGTTTGTCATCTGCATTTCTTCTTGATGTAGCAATTTTAATGGCAAGTAGTGTATTATGCAGGCGTGCAGACTGTACTTTGGCTGTGAGAAACGCAGACCAGAGAAGCTCTGGGCTTCTCATGTCTGTTGCATATCTTGTGTGTCGAGTCTTCATTCGCGGTTGAGTCGTAAAAGATCCTCTATGAGCGTTGCTATATCCATGATCTGACGAGAACTATCAAACCATGTGAATTAGTTTTAGCTTTGTATGACAACTCCATTAACACACAATAATTCCAAGTAGCACCTGTGACGTTTGATTAATACTTGTTCCTGTCTCACCGGATTGTCACAGCGACGAGGGCGGTATTGGACCTATACTGCACAGTTGACTTCAAACCGCGGTTCGCCAGAAGATCCTGATTTTCTGCGTAACAATGAGAATAGAGAGGTTCACAAGATAACATAGTGTGAACTTAACGTCCTAGTGAGACATATGGAACTGCTGAAAGGTAAAGCTTAACTGTTGGCGTCAAGACAATGGTGGAATTGTCTTGATAAGATGGTAAATAGTGTAAAGAACTTCGTATTTCGTAGTGACGTACAGGGACTAATGGCATCTATGGGCACTGACTACAAAACTGATCTGCGGAGGTTGTTCATTGACTCCACCAAAGTAAGTGTCAAGCGCATGCTACTGCACAACGGCGACGTGTTACCATCGATTCCAACGGTATATACTCCTCACATGAAACAGTTATTATTGCAATTAACTATGACAAGTTTAAATTGCAGATTTCAGCGGATCTGAAAGTTTTAGGCATATTACTTGGGCTACAACACGACCACACCAAATTTTGTTACTTCTTGTGCCTCTGAGATAGCCGCACCAAAGCACTTCAATATAAAAAGAAAGACTGACCCCACCGTCAATCAATCGAACCAGGATCTCACAATGCACAATGCACTAAGCACATTTCTAATCCAAGAACGCAATTCTCCCTGCTATTCATATAAAACTGGGCCTAATGAAAAGCTTCGTTAATGCCATGAACAAAACTGGGCAATCATTTCTGTATTTACTAGAGAAATTTCCGCGTCGTAGTGAGTCGAAAATAAAAGAGAGGATTTTCGTGGGTCACCAGATACGCAAAATGTACAATGATGAGCATTTACAAGTTAGGTTGGGATGCCTTTGTTCAAGCGCCAATAAACGTTCTACGAAATAAGAGAGCAGAAAACTATAAGGATCTTGAGTTCAGTCTTCTGGAGTGCTACAATAGACAGGGATGCAAGACAGCCTTAAACTTACATTTCCTCTATTCCCACTAGGACTTTTTTCCTGACAACTGAGTTGCTGTAACCGAGGACTAGGGAAAATGCTTCCATCAGAAAATTTCTAACATGGAAATGAAATACCAGAGAAAGTGGAGTGCATCAATGCTAGTTACTGCTTGTCACTAATCAGGGAATCAGTGGTATGAAGCTACATATGCTAGGAAAAGTGCTTACGTTTTTAATGACGTTCCTCCGAGGGAGAACAAGTGGTTCAAATGGCTCTGAGCATTATCTGACTTAACATCTGAGGCCATCAGTCCCCTAGAACTTTGAACTACTTAAACCAAACTAATCTAAGGACATCACATACATCCATGCCCGAGGCAGGATTCGAACCTGCGACCGTAGCAGTCGCGCGGCTCCGGACTGAAGCGCCTAGAACCGCTCGGCTACCACGGCCGGCGCGGGATAACACCCAAGGTTAAATACATGTATACGCTTGTGCAGGCAATAACACGAAGTTAACATAACTTCAAAACGAGAGCTAATTTTGCATTTTCATTAAGATTTTATTTATCAGAACACTCAAAAACGTAAATATTAGCTGTTTTCATGCCAGTTACAAGGAAATTAAAATTTTGTTGGCTAGCGTTAACAGAATATACAGGGTGATCCATTGATCGAGACCGGGCCAAATATCTCACGAAATAAGCGTCAAACGAAAAAACTACAAAGATTCAAATTTGTCTACCTTGAAGGCTGAAACCAGATGGCGGTATGGTTGGCCCGCGAGATGGCGCTGCCATAGGTCAAACGGATATCTACTGCGTTTTTTTAAAATAGGAACCCCAATCTTTATTATATATTCGTGTAGTACGTAAAGAAATATGAATGTTATTGTTGGACCACTGTTTTCGCTTTGTAATAGATGGCGCTGTAATAGTCACAAACACATGGCTCACAATTTTAGATGAACAGTTGGCAACAGGTAGGTTTTTTAAATTAAAATACAGAACGTAGGAACATTTGAACATTTTATTACGGTTGTTCCAATGTTATACATGTACCTTTGTGAACTTATCATTTCTGAGAACGCATGCTGTTACAGCGTGATTACGCGTAAATTCCACATTAATGCAATAAATGCTCAAAATGATGTCCGTCAACCTCAGTGCATTTGGCAATACGTGTAACGACATTCCTCTCAACAGCGAATAGTTCGCATTCCGTAATGTTAGCACATGGATTGACAATGGGCTGCCGCATCTTGTCAGGCGTTGTCGGTGGATCACGATAGCAAATATCCCTCAACTTTCCCCACAGGAAGAAATTCGAGGACGTCACACCCGGTGAACGTGCGGGCCGTGGTATAATGTTTCGACGAGCAATCCACCTGTCATGAAGTATGCTATTCAATACCGTTTCACCCGCACGCGAGCTATGTGCCGGACATCCATCATGTTTGAAGTACATCGCCATTCTGTCATACAGTGAAACATCTTGTAGTAACATCGGTAGAACATTACGAAGGAAATCAGCATACACCGCACCATTTAGGTTGACATCGATAAAATGGGGGGCAATTATCCTTCCTCCCATTATGCCGCACCATACATTAACCCGCCGAGGTCGCTGACGTTCCACTTGTGGCAGCCATCGTGGATTTTCCGTTGCCCAATAGTGCATATTATGCCGATTTACGTTACCGCTGTTGGTGAATGACGCTTCATCGCTAAATAGAACGCGTGCAAAAAATCTGTCATCGTGCCGTAATTTCTCTTACGCCCAGTGGCAGAACTGTACACGACGTTTAAAGTCGTCGCCATGCAATTCCTGGTGCATAGAAATATGGCACGGGTGCAATCATTGTTGATGTAGCATTCTCAACACCGACGTTTTTGAGATTCCCGATTCTCGCGCAATTTGTCTGCTACTGATGTGCGGATTAGCCGCGACAGCAGCTAAAACATCTGCTTAGGCATCCTCATTTGTTGCAGGTCGTGGTTGACGTTTCACCTGTGGCTGAACACTTCCTGTTTCCTTAAATAACGTAACTATCCGGCGAACGGTCCGGACACTTGGATGATGTCGTCCAGGATACCAAGCAGCATACATAGCACACGCCCGTTGGGCATTTTGATCACAATAGCCATACATCCACACGATATCGACCTTTTCCGCAATTGGTAAACGGTCCATTTTAACACGAGTAATGTATCACGAAGCAAATACCGTCAGCACTGGCGGAATGTTACGTGATACCACGTACTTATACGTTCTGTGTCTATTACAGCTCCATCTATCACAAAGCGAAAAAAGTGGTCCAACTAAAACATTCGTATTTCTTTACGTAGTACACGAATATGTAATAAAATGAGGGTTCCTATTTTTAAAAACGCAGTTGATATCCGTTTGACCTATGGCAGCGCCATCTAGCGGACCAACCATAGCGCCATCTGGTTTCCCCCTTCAAGCTAGACGAGTTTCGTTCTTTGTAGTTTTATCGTTTGATGCTTATTTCGTGAGATATTTGGCCCGGTCACTATCAATGGACCACCCTGTATTTAGATTTTGTCAGACAAACTTGGATCTCGTTGTGTCTCCTCAACTCGTTAAGTGACGAGCATTACAGGAATCCTCTGTTACCTGTTAGTGGGGGAAGCAAGAAGACAGCCACGTGCAAACCAGGTATGTAGGGCTTAGGCGAGCGGTAGTTAAATATCTAGCCCTCGTCCCTGTGTTTAACTAACGCTCTACAGTATACAAAGTGAGAAGTATCAGTAAACACTGCCGGTAAAAAGCAGTACACCCGGAAAGAGAACGCTGATTTTGACCTGATGAAGTGATATGCCCCCCTGGAGAAAATTATAGGTATGATAATGGTTGCAAGGTCGTCCGCCAACAGATACCATAGTGGTGTAAGTGCCAAAGTGCCATCTGTGTCCACCCTTTAACTGGGAATTCTTACCGCTAGAAGGCTCAATGTGATTCGAATGTATGAAGGAAGCAGGCAAACATGCCATGGAGACGCACTCGTGCTTACTACAGCCAACTGAGCGAGTTTGAAAGGGATCACACTGTGGACTTCCGAATGGCGGGATGGTCGTTTCAGGCAACTGCCACACACGTTGGACGTGCTAGTCAGCCGTGCAACGGCCCTGGTGTCAGTAGTCACATGGCGATATTCACACCCGTAGACGAGGTTGTGGACGTCCACACAGCACAAACGCCCACCAGGATCGTCGTATTGCAAGGGCGGAAGTGGGAGATCGTACAGCTACCACCTCACAGACAAAAGGTCGTGTGAGCCCAGTTGTGTCAACAAGAACTGTTGGGAAACTGTTATGAGCAATGGGAGTTCGGACATGCACACTTCTAGGCCATCATCCAGTCATGCGACAGCGTCAATGGTCGATGTGCACGGTTCAGCCTGTGGTGTGAGAGCATTATTTGGAAGTTAGAATGGCTTTCTCTGGTCTTCAGCGATGAAATCAGAATCTGCCTGCACGCAAATGTTTATCGTTCGCTCATATGATGTACACCTGGTGAGCCCTGTCTCCTAGAGTGCTTTCGTCAAAGACACACTAGCTCCACCCAAGGATTAAGGTCTGGGGTGTGTGCTCTACCCTTCTCGTTCACCTTTGGTATTTCTGGAGAGAATGTCCACCAGCTTTTGGTACGTGCAGAATGTTGTTAGACATGTTATTTTGCTCTTCTTACAATAGGAAGTTGACTTGTTGTTCCAGCAGGGTAATGCTCGCCCAAACACTGCCATGAAACTCAGTGTGCTCCGCAAGCTGCGCAGAAACTTCCCTGGCCAGCATGATCGCCGGACTTGTCTCCACCGAGCACGGGTTGGATATGGTGGGACGAGAAGTGACTCGTGCAACTCGCGAATCAACAACTCTTACACAGCTACGTGAACAGTTCGAGCAGACGTGTCGTAACGTGTCCCAAGTCAGTGTTCTCCATCTGCACAATAGACTGGATGCCAGAGTCAGCACGTGCACTGCCGCCCTTGGAAACTACACCGCATACTAATATACGTTTTTCAGCATGGGTCGATACCTGGTACCTCACACCTGCGTGTGCTGTTGATCTGTAAATTTAATAACTTCAGGTACCCCATATGTACTGTTGCCACAAGAAATCTTGAGTGAATTAGAAACCTCTAAAAGCACTCCGTCTTCAGGCCACGAGTGGCCTACCGGGACCACCCGACCGCCGTGTCATCCTCAGTGGAGGATGCAGATAGGTGGGCTGTGGGGACAGCACACCGCTCTCCCTGTCGCTATGGTGGTATTCTTGACCGAAGCCGCTACTATTCGGTCGAGTAGCCCCTCAATTGGCATCACGAGGCTGAGTGGACCCCGAAAAATGGCAACAGCGCATGGCGGCCTGGATGGTCACCCATCCAAGTAGCGACCACGCCCGACAGCGGTTAACTTCATTGATCTCACGGGGACTGGTGTAGCCACTGCGGCAAGGCCGTTGCCAGAAACCTCTAAAAGGGTGTATAAAATTTTTTCTGGCGCTGTATTTAGATTTTTGACCCCCAACCGTCTTACAGATGTTACATTGCCTAAGGAAGATCTTTTCTGGATTCCAACAGTCAAGACTGAGACGACGCTCTAGTGGGAGGTGAATAAATTGCATCATAAAGCTATCGTGAGCTATCGTGGATGCATAAAGCTTGTAATGAATGAGACAAACGAGACGGCCAGTACATCCTGGACACAGGGGGAGAGCGCTTTCTCTTGCGTCAATTCCACCCCAAATAGAGGCAATCCAGCCGCTTGGAGCCATCTGAAACTGGACCATCAAAGCTGCCATATGTTGGCCTCGAAGCTCAATTTCTGACGAGAAGGTGTCAAACTACATATCGATGATTCGCTCTCAGCATCAGGTTTGTTTCTTTGACGCACGATAGCTAGTGGTTGCTGCCCAAATCCAGCAAGTGTTGGCATCCGCAGACGGAGACTGAGAACCTTCACTCAATCACCGGAGCACAGGGCTGCATGTGATGATAAAGGGTTCATTTAAGCAGTAAAACGGTAACTGTTTGATGATGGGTGTATAATAATATATGACAGGTAATAGTGCAAACGATACATTTCAGTACAGAATTTAAGACAGTTACCATGTGTTCTAACTTGCATTCGTACACATCTGATGATCCACGCTCTGAGGTAACAGGCGAGCTGTGGCGCCCTGACAATATTCTAAGTTCGGAGTTGGCGTGGTCGCATGCGCCGCTCGGCAAGCCGGGTCTCGTCAACAACCACCTGGTGGCGAACGTTAGCTCAGCATGAGGGGTAGCCCCAGCGCGTGATCCAGGCCGATCCCGTGGCTGGGAATTCAATGTTGACGCTGTGTCGAGGAATGGGCTTTGACTCGATTAAGGAGATTTGTCTGCCAGGAGTGTCAAAGATGGCGGACTTTGTGAAAGTATAATGCCAGACATTTCACAGTTCATGCAGAAATTAATAATAGCCAGAGGAATCATGATACCTTAAAAAAAAATAAAAAAAAATAAAAACACGTACAGTACCATTATTTGTTCGACGATTCTCACGGTGTGATAAGATTTTCAGTTTCTTTATTAGTTTAAAGTTTAGTATGTGATTGTAAATTGTACAAGTAATACCCGGCAACGAATTTCCAAAATCTAAACGGTTTATCTGACTTTGTCGATCGATGTGTTTTACAAAGCTATTAGTGGAAATCTAAATTGCTATGAATTACTGGCACTTAACTTGAGTAATACATGCGTTATTGGAAGTCAAAGTGACCGATTACTATTTATTGCGTCAGGCCATAAGTACCGGGTGATCAAAAAGTCAGAATAAATTTCAAAACTGAATAAATCACGGAATACTGTAGATACAGAGGTAAAAATTGACACACATGCTTGGAATGACATGGGGTTTTATCAGAACCAAAAAAAGAAAGTTCACAAAATGTCCGACAGATGGCGCTGGACAACAAAACGTCAGTGACTGCGCATGACAATCCTCATGCTTGGCCTCCCAGGTCTCCAGACCTCAGTCCGTGCCATTATTGGCTTTGGTGTGTATCGTGATCGACCGACATCTCTAGGGATGCTGAAAGACAACATCCGACGCCAATGCCTCGCCATAACTCCGGACATGCTTTACAGTGCGTTGTTGAGGAATGATGGTGGTCATACTGAGTATTTCCTGGAAAGAACATCATCTTTGCTTTGTCTTGATTTGTTATGCTAATTATTGCTATTCTGATCAGACGAAGCGCCATCTGTCGGAAATTTATTAAAATTTTGTCTTTGTTTTGGTTCTAATACAACCCCATGTCATTCCAAGCATTTGTGTCAATTTGTACCTCTCTATCTACATTATTCGGTGATTTATTCAGTTTTTAAATTTATACTGACTTTTTGATCACCCGGTACTTCACAGTTATACGAAAAAACGGTAGCAGCATGCTTATAAAATATTTGTTCGTCTATGTTTTTGTATATGTCCGATATATACTATTGATGAAGACACTGGTCAAATATTTACTGTGTTTTAGAAAGCAAAGAGACATTAGACTACTGTCCTACTTTTTTTTTCAAAAATGTTCAAATGTGTGTGAAATCTTATGGGACTCAATGCTAAGGTCATCAGTCCCTAAGCTTACACACTACTTAACCTAAATTATCCCAAGGACACACACACACACACACACACACACACACACACACACACACACACACACACACACACACCATATGCCCGTTGGAGGACTCGAACCTCCGCCCGCACCAGCCGCACAGTCCCAGACTGCAGCGCCTAGACCGCGCGGCTCCTAGTTTTGTTTCCATTCCTTTGGTATATGTTTACTTAATCTGTTTATGTATTTAATAATATGTGTTAGATCGCGTTTGTGGTCCAGCCATATGAACATTTATTTAATTTCAAGATATTTAAATATAAAGCCAGTATTTTGTATGTGTTTCAATATGTTTGCGAGTGTGCATTGGCTTCGAGACATGGCGGGAGCGCTTTAGC
Organism: Schistocerca gregaria; assembly: GCF_023897955.1. NCBI lineage: Eukaryota > Metazoa > Arthropoda > Insecta > Orthoptera > Acrididae > Schistocerca > Schistocerca gregaria. The sequence goes on from NC_064925.1 coordinate 543,952,173, forward strand.
CAATCACACCTCTCGTTTCTACGGCAGGCGACTACTGAAGTCAATGGAGAGATTGTGTGGAAGTGGGGCAGGAGCATCAGGTCGCACAGGACAAAGGAGTGCTGTACGCGAAGGCACGACAGACGGTTGCAGGAAATACTTGGAAAGTGTTGAGCAGTTTGCGCGTCGTAGCAGGAGATAGAAATAGTTCGTTGTGCCGGCTGGTGCACTTATGAGATTTCTGTGACTTCTGCAGGGAAGACATAGTATGCGTTTAGAAGTGAATATCTCGCGAGCTATGTTGCTGTTCATAACTAATTACGTGAAGTAGGAATCTATTGTTTCCCTGTTATTCAACTTACATTTTATTTAATACCTGTACCATCGACTCAAACAAGTGTTTTACACTAATGAACGGCATTCTTAAAGGTATTTCAGCTATCGTATTCATCATTTAAAGCCGTCAAAAATAGTACCTGCAGATTTTATTTAATTGCAATCTTTCATTTATAAATTTCTATGTCGCATTCAAGATTCGCAATGGCCAAGTGATAAGAACCGTTGACCATTCGATTCATGTGTATATGCATATTGTATACTGTAGACTCAGCAGTATTTGCTTGTAATGCGGCAACTACGTATCTCAGCCCTTAGACAACGAAACCAGCCAAAACTTTTGATTTTTCAACTGTGAGTCTGAGGGTACGTGTTTGAGGGCCACCATTAGTTTTTTAGAAAGCCCGCAATGCTAATTGAGTCGCGTTTTGAACAGTGGACTGTATCATACGAATCAACCTTAAAAATGATGTGCTGTATATTATACAGTGACTGCGAAAGTACAAGGCGTGTCCGGAAAGTACGTACCGATTCGTTCTATCCCCACCACAGCACTAGCGTTGCAGTTCCTCACATTCGCACTCGTGTCTCTGGTTCATTGAGTCTCCACTGGAACTAATACGGCCGGATTTCAAAATTTTTAAGACGGGCTCTGGGCCCACTGGTTGCGAAGTGCATTCGATAACATGGTTTTTGAACTCAGAGAATCTTAAGCCAGCTAATTTCTTCATAAACTCTACAGATTTTTGGTAAAAATGTTATGACAAATGGACTGGTGAGGAAGTGGGTGAGACAGTTCAATGACATACGATCCACTATGCATGAAGAAGGGCGGAGCGGACGGCCTTCTGCTGTTTGTGAAGGTATGGTTGAGAAAGTGAGTGAGAATAATCGTGAAATCAGACGGGGAGCTTCATGATCAGTTCCCACACATTTCAAAACTGTTTCACAGGACACGTCACAAATCGCTTAAATTTTCGCGAATTATGTTGGTTTCTGAAAATGCTTACGGATGTGCACAAAACGAAGCGACTTGGCACTACTTTGATTTTCTTATCTTATAAAGCAATGAGGGCGACGAATTCTTAAACAGAACTGTGACCAGTGATGAAACTAGGTCTGTCACGTCATTCCAGAATCAAAACAACACTCAGAGTGGAAACACAGACGAAACTTCCCTCCCCCCCCCCCCCCCCCCCCGAAAAAAAATCAATACAATGTTATCAGCGTAAAAAATCATGTTCACTGTATTCTAGACAGACAGGATATTCTGCTTGTTGAGTTCATTACCAGGGTGAAACCCTCAATACGTACTGTGGAACACTGAGAGAACCTAGACGCGCAGTTCGAAACAAAAGGCGTGGTATTGTCAGTCAAGGTTTTATAACAAAGCACGTCCCCATTCTGCTGGTGTCACTCAAAACCTTATTCAACAATTCAGTTGGGAGGGGATCCATCAGGTGATCACCCGCCGTAAGGCCTCAAACTCGCACCTTCTCATTACTACTTTTTCGTGAACTTGAAGCGAGACTTTGGAGGAAGGGGCTTTGACAGCGATAACGACGCAAAAAACGACATTCAGCAGTGGCTTCTTTACTGGTGTGGAGAACTTTATAATGCTCGCGAAAAAGCGCTCGATAGAATTATGTGGTTTCGCCGCAAAAGTGATTCCAATATATGTATGAGAATAACGTGAGAACAGCGAACAAAAACAAGTTTCAGAATAGAGCTGCTGTTACCAGAATTGTTTTACTTTAATTAGTGTAGTAATGCCCAGTTCCTTGGTGTCGACGTTTTGAACTGCCTCAGAGCATTTCAGCGTTTCCACCAGCGACAGTACCACGGATTAAGTTGCAGCCTATGCTAAAGCTTCAGGTAGGTGTTTCAGGTCACGGTCGTTAAGCAATAAAGCAGGAAGAGACCATAAAACAATAACTTCAGCAGAGACCTTACCTTTTATTCTCCCAGTACGGTAATTCACAGAGGAGCGATTGTACATGCAGCTCGTGATTGTACCTACTATAGAGATTACACTGAATAAATGTGCTTTTGAAGGAATGAGTTGACAAATCAACACTTGCACCGGTTATGAGACTTGCAGCTACTGGAGGAACAAGGAAACGCTTTCAGAGAAAATTTTGGTCGAGAGATGTATGTGATTTTTTAGTGTTAAGAAGAGAACCTTAGAGAACCTCTACGAACGTCGTTTTTAACCGTGCAAGTGATAAGCTGTTATTTTCAAAAGAGCAATGGAATATAAGATGCAAATGAAAATTTCGATAAATGGTCTCAGAGTGTAAATCCAACAAGAGTTACAAACAAAACACGTTTCATTCCTACAGAGTAATCACAATTAGCTACTACACACTTCTGACGTCGGTTGTAAAGCTGTTGGAAACTGTTAGGAAACTCTTCTTGTAGGATCGATAGAAACACTGTGATCTCACGCTGCTGGATATCCACATCATTATGGGAGTTGGGAGACGAGAGCTGGTGCTACTAATGAGATCCAGAGACCAAGCGACTGTCAAATGCATAGTGCTCATTGTCTTTCCCACTTAAAAAAACAGTCGGCTGACAAAAAACCACATGAAGACGATGCTGATCGCATTCTTCGGCAGAAAGGGCTTGTTTCATCCTGATTTTCTACCCGGGGGAGGTGGGGACGGCGTTGGACACCATGCCATTGACCGCCGCCTGGTCTCCATACCAGGTCTCATCTCTTACAATGATGCAGATATACAACAACGCCAACGCGTGACCACATTCGTCCAGAGATTAAACAAAAAGCATTTGCTAACAATTTCCAACAGTTTTACAACCGGTGTCAGTAGTGTGCAATAGATAATGATGATTTTTTGGAGGCCACGAAAGATTTTTTTTTTTTACCTTTTGATCCCTTTATTTTCTGAGACCACACACAGATCTTGTCAGACGCACTTTGCACTTGTGAGTATATGATCTCTGGGAACAGAAGTGAATACACCTCCTCAAGTTACTTAGTATTTTCGAGTGTTCTGTGAGGAATGAGGAGATAAGTATTCACACCAATGTATCTGGAGAAAAAAAAATTATACATGGCAATTCCGTCTACATCTACATGACTACTCTGCAGTTCACATTTAAGTGCTTGGCAGATGGTTCATCGAACCACAATCATACTATCTCTCTACCATTCCACTCCCTAAACCTTTCTGTTCGAGCTCTGATTTCTCTTATTTTATTTTGATGGTCATTCCTACCTATGTAAGTTGAGCTCAACAAAATATTTTCGCATTCGGAAGAGAAAGTTGGTGACTGAAATTTCGTAAAAAGTTCTCGCCGCGACGAAAAACGTCTTTGCTGTAATGACTTCCATCCCAATTCGCGTATCATATCTGCCACACTCTCTTCCCTATTACGTCATAATACAAAACGAGCTGCCCTTTTTTGCACCCTTTCGATGTCCTCCGTCAATCCCACCTGGTAAGGATCCCACACAGCGCAGCAATATTCTAACAGAGGACGAACGAGTGTAGTGTAAGCTGTCTCTTTAGTTGATTTGTTGCATCCTCTTAGTGTCCTGCCAATGAAACGCAACCTTTGGCTCGCCTTCCCCACAATATTATCTATGTGGTCTTTCCAACTGAAGTTGTTCGTAATTTTAACACCCACGTACTTAGTTGAATTGACAGCCTCGAGAATTGTACTATTTATCGAGTAATAGAATTCCAACGGATTTCTTTTGGAACTGATGTGGATCACCTCACACTTTTCGTTATTTAGCGTCAACTGCCACCTGACACACCATACAGCAATCTTTTCTAAATCGCTTTGCAACTGACACTGGACTTCGGATGACCTTACTAGACGGTACATTACAGCATCATCTGCGAACAACCTAAGAGAACTGCTCAGATTGTCACCCAGATCATTTATATAGATCAGGAACAGCAGAGGTCCCAGGACGCTTCCCTGGGGAACACCTGATATCACTTCAGTTTTACTTGACGATTTGCCGTCTATTACTACGAACTGCGACCTTCCTGACAGGAAATCACGAATCCAGTCGCACAACTGAGACGATACCCCATAGGCCCGCAGCTTGATTAGAAGTCGCTTGTGAGTAACGGTGTCAAAAGATTTCCGGAAATCTAGAAATACGGAATCAACTTGAGATCCCCTGTCGATAGCGGCCATTACTTCGTGCGAATAAAGAGCTAGCTGCGTTGCACAAGAACGATGTTTTCTGAAACCATGCTGATTGCGTATCAATAGATCGTTCCCTTCGAGGTGATTCATAATGTTTGAATGCAGTATATGCTCCAAAACCCTACTGCAAACCGACGTCAATGATATAGGTCTGTAGTTCGATGGTTTACTCCTACTACCCTTCTTAATCACTGGTGGGACCTGCGCAATTTTCCAATCTGCAGGTGAGCGAGCGGTTGTATATCTGTGCTAAGTAGGCAGCTATTGTATCAGCGCAATCTGAAAGGAACCTAATCGGTATACAATCTGGACCTGAAGACTTGCCCATATCAAGCGATTTGAGTTGCTTCAAACCCCTAAGGTATCTACTTCTAAGAAACTCATGCTAGCAGTTGTTTAGCAATGGTATATTATTTACCAATGTGATTGAAGATAGAAACAATTCCTCTGGTGAAAAGATGAACATTGGCTGGCCAATCAGATGCATGGACCAGTCTACAGCTACCGATTCAGAACACTAGAGGAAACATCATTCGAGAATGTTTGTTCTGGTGTGGGACTTTATTTGGGAGAATTCGATGCTATCCCTCTCTGTGAAAGATCACGCAGGACACTTTACGTTTGACCGCCAACGAGAGTAGTTGCTGGTAGCCACAAGGGCGCGCCCAGCTCTAGATGTAGTCGAGAGATAGACAATTTAAAGGGAAACATATTAATTTGAAGTGACGGTAACCAGAACATTTTGTGGAAAAAGGGCATTATAATGTACATTACTTACGTTACATTAAACTGAATCAAATCATCATAACTAAAACATTAAACACTTGGCCTAACAGCCATATCCCGATTTTTGGGGCGCAGTAAGCAAGAAGGTCGGACGCACGTCAAGCCATTGAGCTGTTCGAAATCGAGCAAAATAGAGGGTGTTACAAAAAGGTCCGGCCAAACTTTCAGGAAACATCCCTCACACACAAAGAAAGAAAATATGTTACGTGGACATGTGTCCGGAAACGCTTACTTTCCATGTTAGAGCTCATTTTATTACTTCTCTTCAAATCGCATTAATCATGGAATGGAAACACACAGCAACAGAACGTACCAACGAGATTTCAAACATTTTGTTCCAAGGAATGTTCAAAATGTCCTCCGTTAGCAAGGATACATGCATCCACCCTCCGTCGCATGGAATCCCTGATGCAGCCCTGGACAATGGCGTATTGTATCACAGCCGTCCACAATACGAGCACGAAGAGTACCGGGGTTGCGTAGACAAGAGCTTTCAAATGCTCCCATAAATGAAAGTCAAGAGGATTGAGGTCAGGAGAACGTGCAGGCCATGGAATTGGTCCGCCTCTACCAATCTATCGGTCATCGAATCTGTTGTTGAGAAGCGCACGAAACTTCGATTGAAATGTGCAGGAGCTCCATCGTGCATGAACCACATGATGTGTCGTACTTGTAAAGGTACATGTTCTAGCAGCACAGGTAGAGTATCCCGTATGAAATCATGATAACGTGCTCCATTGATGGTAGGTGGAAAAATATGGGGCCCAATCAAGACATCACCAACAATACCTGCCCAAACGTTCACAGAAAATCTGAGTTGATGACGTGATTGCACAAATGCGTGCGGATTCTCGTCAGGCCACACATGTTGATTGTGAAAATTTACAATTTGATCACGTTGGAATGAATAAACTAAAATGAGCTCTAACATGGAAATTAAGCGTTTCCGGACACATGTCCACATAATGTCTTTTCTTTATTTGTGTGTGAGAAATGTTTCCTGAAAGTTTGGCCGTACATTTTTGTAACACCCTGTATATGCGTCGGATGACAAGTATATTTCGGCGCAACGTAAGGGATTGTGAAATAATAAACAACATGTGGCCACAATCAATAAAATGATTTGCCGCTCGGAGTGGCGCCGCGGTTTGAGGCGCCATGTCACGGATTGGGCAGCCCCTCCCACCGAAGGTTCGAGTCCTCCCTCGTGTGTGTGTGTGTGTGTGTGTGTGTGTGTGTGTGTGTGTGTGTGTGTGTGTGTGTATGTGTGTGTGTGTGTGTGTGTGTGTGTGTGTGTTATACTTAGCATAAGTTAGTTTAAGTAGTGTGTAAGTCTAGAGACCGACGACCTCAGCAATTTAGTCCCTTAGGAAGTCACACAAATTTGAACAATTTTTTTGAAAATGATTTATTATTTGCAGGTCAATAATGTATCAGTAACAATTTGTAAATTAATACTTAGTTTAAATTATGCTGTGAGAACATTCATAGAGAATTAGTAATCTTAAACTGTGCGATATTTTTCGAAACGATGAGCTACATAAACGCAGTTCATAGTTTTTAAGTTCCAAGGCTGTTTCACTCCCTTTCTTATTTTTTCTACATACTTTGCAAGCTCTTGTTCGATAACTTTCATTTTGTGGAATCTTTATGTTTTGGAAAAGGCTCTCAATGTTGCGTATGTAGTCTCATTGGTAAATCTCCGGTCGATAATGACTTTTATAAACTTATGACGGCACATTTTGTAATAATGCTTGTGCTCGTTGAAATCTTTACTCGGTGTAAGTTTTTTCTTTTCCATGTTTCTTTTGTTGAACAGAATGTATGACTCCTCAAGTACTATAACAAGTATGTAATATATATATTTCAGTACCTTTTCAAATATTTCCTTACAACAAGGAATCCCGCTAATATCTGATCTCGGTGTCAGTACCAAGAATTGCCCTGTTGTAATCAACAACACATTTTGGTTTGAAAGAACGGTTTCATTCATTTCCGTTGTGTTATGTAATTTTTATACTTTGGTGCTTTGTGGAAGTAACATCGACATCCCGTTTATCCACTCACTTTAACGTTAATATGTCACTGCAGCTTCACGTTATGCACTCCCATTTTTAAATTTCGCTGTAACAAAATCTCCCGGCATATTTTTTCTATGAAAGCGAACTAACCCAACAATATGTGCTCCATTTTCAGCAGCAGTTACAAACAGTTTGGACAAAGACTGCCATTTATTCATATACAAGTCTGTCCTTTATTTATTATAGTCAACTATCGTCAGTATTAAATGTTCTATTTACTGATGTGATAGGCATATGAGTTGTTTAATTATTTTGGGTAATTATAACCGACACATGTGAACGCAACGAATGAGCATATGCAATTGAAGTAAGAGACTTTCGAGAACGGTAGACCAAAGAGTTCGACTCTTGTTGTCGTTTGTCCCGAATGAGGTACCACAAGCCATGCTAGTCTTGTTTTTTGTTTATGGCCCAACTTCCTTACCAAGAGTCTCAGTCGTACTTGCAGGCCAAGAGGTTCAATTGGTTGACCATATGAGGCGTAATAAAACCATCACTACAAGCTCTGGACTGTAACGCATGCAACATTTTTGAACAGGTATTTGTCATTTGTTGGATGTCAAATGGTTCGGGAAGCAGAGTATATACTGTGCGCACATGGTTTTATTTTAGGTTATACGACAGTTTGAAGTTCTTTAATGAATGATCACAAGTGGAGAAACGCAAAAACCGAAATCAGATAGCGTACAAAGTAAAGAAATTTCGAATGATAAAGTTTTAAATTGCTTAAGTATACATAACAAAAACTCTGAATTTATCGCCGTCCAGGAAAGCTGTGGGGTTCAAACTACACTCGGAACCGAGAGATGAATAAAGCCCCAAGTAGATAGATACCAAATGCTGAATGAGGCATTAAACGTAAATATGACAGACAGGATGGACACCGTAAAAGGGGAAGTGTTCAACAGAAATATGTCTGTCGAGGTCAAAATTGAGTCTGACTGAAAAGTTACCTGCACGCGATCTAGATGAACTCTAGTTAGTTCTAGGATCTTCTTACAGGGCGGCCACCAAATTCCGACGTAAGAGTCGCAGAATTATTCGAAGAGAGCCTAGTCTCAGCAGCGCGAAAATATTCCGAACACGCAATGTTAGGTGGTGGCTACCTTGATCTGTCGAGCATAGACTGGGACGTCTATGGATACTTTGCAGATGGTAAGGGCAGACAGTTTTCTATTTCGACAACCCACACGTAACGGAGATACTTCAGACACTGTAGCTACAAACAGCCTGGCCTTATTGATAGCGTCAGTACAGAGACACGGGTTTGTGATCATGGTATCATCATAGCGACGATGGTTACTAAAGTTTATGAATCCATCAAGCAGCTAGGAGAGTTTTTTCACTGGAAAGCGCAGATAATGCGAGTAATGTTCATTCATTGTCTCAGTAGGACGCTAACAGCTGCTTTTGTTCCAACATGACGGATATAGAGGAATTACGGGCAAAGTTTAAGCTGACTGTAAATCGATCATTGGAGAAATTATGCCAGGGTAATTGTATTATGGACGTAAAAGTTCTGAAAATACCTAGGAACGGAAACAGTTGCACTCTCGGTTCCAGAGAGAACGCAGAAATGTCGACAGCCAAATGTTAGTAGATCTGCCGAGATTCCGAGAAAATTCTAGTCCTACGTAAAATCACCCAGTCACTCATCCATCAGTCTGGTGTGGCAATAGAAGGTAGCAAAAATATAGCTGGAGTTTCTAATTCCGCGATTAAGAAATCAGACGCGCAAGTGGTTCGTGTATTTATACCATCTTTTGACCGTCGCACAGACTTTCGAACTGAGGACACAGAAGTAGGCATCACTGATGTTGAGAAGCAAATGAAAGGTCCTCACGTACAGACAGAAGCTGTTTTACAGAGAGTACTCTTCGGCCTTGTGCCCTCACTTAGCTCTGTTTTATTGCGAATCTCTTGCTCAGCGCGAAGTCCCGAGCGACTAGAGCAAAGCGCAGGTGACGTCTATACATAAGTAGGATAAAATACCGGATCAAAAGAATTACAGACCAATGTACTCAACGTCGCTTTGTTGCAGAATTCTTGAGTATATTCTAAGTTGTAATTTAATAGGTTACTTCGACACACAAAACATTTAGTGCACAAATTAGCACCGACTTATGAAACTTCACTCTTGCGAAATTCAGCTTGCCCTTTTGTTGCACTCAGCTGCGGTGGTGGACTAATAGATTAGTAAGTAGGCTGTTAAGGTTTTTATGTTGGTAACGCCACGTAGCGCCCTGTATGAAAATCTCTGACTGTGCTGTGTGCAATTTGTGGCTGGTTTGCATTGTTGGAATATTTGCTATTGTAGTGTCGGGCAGTTGGATGTGTACAAAGCGTTGCGATGCGCAGTGGTGGATGTGGGAAGAGAGATGGCAGAGTTTTGAGAGCGGACGATCTGGACGTGTGTCCGTCAGAAAGAGTAAATTTGTAATACTGGATATCATGAACTGATATATCAATGATGAATTTTGAACATTATTTGTTCTCTATCTAAATCTTTCATTTGCTAACTATTCCTATCAGTAGTTAGTGCCTTTAGTAGTTAGAATCTTTTATTGGCGCTCGCTGTATTGCAATAGTTCGAGTAACGAAGATTTTTGTCAGGTAAGTGATTCATGAAAGATATAGGTTATTGTTAGTCAGGGCCATTCTTTTGTAGGGATTATTGAAAGTCAGATTGCGTTGCGCTAAAAAAATATTGTGTGTCAGTTTAATGTTAATCAGAATATGTAAAGAGAGAAATGTCTGAGAATTTCACTTTGGCACAGCTGTTTGAAAATCAAATAACGTAGAGGTTTTCCAGCACTGTCATTCTTAATTTTTCTAAGGGGATGTTTCAGTTTCTATGACATTCAGGAATACTGCTGTTGTTCACATTCGTCGCTTTGTTAAAGAATGGGTGAAAAGTGTTCTCTACGTCATTTATGCAAAGAATATTTCTGTAGTTGCTTTTCTGTACTGATTATTTGAGTACTGTCGGCTGCCCATCAATTAGTATAAGTGAGACATGACATGAAGTATAACGATGTTGTGAGTGAAGTAGTGGGTGTGAAGTAGTGGGTGTGAAGTGGTGTGGAAAGAGTGGTTGGTTGGTTAGTTTGGAGTGAAAGGGATTAAACTGCAAGGTCACCAGTGCCTCCATCCGTTATGTGGCAAACCAGGAGTAGTCGTCAGAGGAAGGAATCCATGGTATCTTCAGGTAATGTGTTTGGCATTGCGCCTTGATTAATACCATTGGTTACCTTAGCTCTCTGGCAGATGTCACAAGACCTAATACGTTCAGTTGCCTTTCTACTCGCATCCCTGGCAATCAGTATAACACTAGCCAGTTTATCTAGACACTTCTTAGGCTCACTATGGCCCAACGCTAGGTGAAAATAATCTATGACATCTATATCAAATTGTGTAGGCCAACATACCCTCCATTCTTCAGTAACTAAGTCTTTCCTCCCATACAAGATACCTTTAAAAACTTAATATTTCTTAATCTGGAAGTACTGCGTACTTTCAAAATTTACTTTCACAGGTTTCCAAGTCGGATCTTCATTTTCGTGATATCTCATGTTTTTGCAAATCTGTTCAATTTTCCTTTTGCCTGAAAGTTTCTACATGTATTTAATTTCGAAAATTCCATCTTCATTGTATTCCTTGAGTACCTCATCAATTCCCTTTTGGTAATCTGGACAATATATCCGCCACATAATTTTCTGTTCCCTTTACATAGCAGATTTCATAATTCAATAGTTGCAGGTATGAAGCCCATCGTAACGCCTGCCATTTAGAAGGCGACAATCTTTAAGGAATGCTAAAGCTTTGTGGGCAGTGTGTATGATGATCTTATGACCCCAGAAATAGTTTCTAAATTTCCTTAGGCCGCATATTATGGTCAAGGTCTCGTCTTAAATGGTATAGTTCCTTTTGCATTTCGTCAACGTCCTGCTAGCAAAAACTATAGTTCTATATTCTAAATCACCAGTACTATTTACCTCTTGGAAAAGTTCAACAACTTCCCTGTCGGGGAATGAAGACTCCTACACCATCTGTTGCTGTTCTGTTAAGTCTGTACATTGTGATGCCCTCTGCAGCGGATATATTTCAACTGTAACTGTAAAATGGACGAGCGAAAATAACGGTGTGTGTGAGCGGAAGTTTTACTGTGTCCTTGGTTTCACTAGTGTGTAGCAATATTTTGATGCCGAACATATGCGCTACTGCCAGTATTATCTGGAAAGGCTCTGGCAGTACTGGGTGACGTAAAACATTATAATGTAAAAGTACATTTTTTATAGATTCGAAATCCTGTTGACGCTCAGCTGTCCAAACAAAAGCATCAGTCTTTTCAAGGAAGTTGTTAACGTGTGGACTATTGAAGGCTTGCCCCATGAGAAATTTACTGTAAAATCCCCACAAACCTGAAAAGGCTTTCAACTGCTTCCTATTTTTTGGTGGGAGACATTTTTCTATTCACTTAACTTTTTCGGGTCCTTATTAATCCAGCTAGTAGTAATTATATGGCCCAAGAATTTAATTTCTGATTTTACAAATTTACACTTCTTTATTTTTAAGGTCATGCGTCCTGCATCAAGAGCAACGAAAATTTTCTGCAACAGTTTGCAGTGTTCTTACCAGTTTCCCGTGGAGGTTAATAAATCATGTAAGTAAACAGTTAACGTGAAACTCAACTCCCCACATAAAAAACGTCCAGGGCTCTAATAACACTATCACTGAGGTATTCAATCCAAATGCAATACTTTGTATTGGTAACATTTCCCGGCAAACAGAAATGCTGTATATATATATATGGGATTATGGACTTAAGGGAGTAACTGCCAATAGCCAGGAGGCATGTAAGGGCTGTTTAAATACTTCACTTTATGAAACTTTTGCAACATTTTTTCCAGATTTTCAGGCCTGTCTACCTCTCTTTTTACAATTTTGTTTAGAGTTCGTGCATTAATGACCACACGTACTTCCCTGTCCTTCTTGTTTACAATGATAGGTTGACTATTTTATTCGCTGAGACTGCGTTCTATCGTTCCTCAATCTAACATCTTATCTATTTAATTGTGTATGGCTTGTTTCTTAGATGTAGGTACCGAATACAATCTCACAAAGATTGGATCATGATCCAGATTTTCAATATAGTATTCAATATTTGGAACCAAACCGGGTTTATCCCAAAATGCTCTACTTTTGCTTTCTAAGATATAAATCAATTCCGATTTCTGGTCTGAGGTTATGACTAGTAAGTTCTTCACTCCTTGAAATCATGCTGATATCATTGTCATTTGTCACCTCTTAACATGGTACATTTCGTAAAATTTGTCAAGCCATCGTTTCCTTGATCAACTTCTGTTGTCAAAGATTCAGTCCCCTTGTCTGACACGCTCTCATTCTCTTCAAATTTTACTTCCAAAATTTGGGATTCATGGTTAATCTTAACCATTTCCTGACTGAAATCGTTATTGCTTTTTCTTTTCCAACCAATATACGCCAAGGGTAATTTCAGTATTTAAGTTTGATTCAGGAGCCACTGGTTCAAACTCCTGACCCTTTGATACTGAACTCAGACAATACTTGGTTCTTTATTGGCTTACTAGATTTACCCATGGTGCCTAGGATCTTTACGCCACTAACCGACTTCACGACCAATCCACGTTTATCACAGATGTATTCGAAAGATGACGACGCTTACCTGAGAGGCAGTATCCAGAAGTACTTGTATTCTGACATTATGCATGTCAGCCGGTATTATGGTCTGTTTGATGGTTAAATTATTGTCATTGCTTTGTTTCTCCCACAATAGATCTTGGTCGACGATAATGTCGCCCCGAGATATGTCCTCCTCCTGCCAATTACCTATATCAGCTGGCTTCTTTGGTTTTTGGAGCTCAAAGTTTCTAATTACTTGAACTCTTCGTTGAAATGGTACCGTATCGTAAGGCACTTCTTTCCTTCTTTCTTCAGTAACGACGTCAGGATTTCGTTTGGAAATATCGTCATTGGTTGGTACCAACATTGCACTTATTTGCACCTTCATTGGCTTCAGGTATACCGAAAATTTCTTCATCCGGACAGTCATCCGAATCCGACCATTCTATTTCGCTTTCTACATGAAAGCTTTTCTGAGACAGGAGCTAAGTTCATTTTCTGATTTCTCGTCAGACCTTAATTCAGGCTGCAGTTTTCTTCTGATGAGATATCATGCTCATCAACTCTAGTAACGTCCACAGTTACTTCATACTTCGTATAATCTTCATGGTTTCAAGTCTTCAAGAACACCTAGACGATTATCTATATTTTCATTGTCTTCAGATTCCTGCCTTTCGGCAGCAGTTTGTGCTATTTGCGAATCGTTAACACAGGTTATTTCATCATTAATGCTGAGGATTTTGTCCTGCAACATCCTTCAATCCATAACGACCTTTTTATTGGCTGCACGCGAACGTTGCGCGGCGCTTTTTATTTCCTCCTCCTTGTTTGCGGGCCACGTCTCCTTATCGACGTCCCTGTCATCTCTCCTACCTTTGCTGTGCGTGGTAGCCGCGTGGTCTGAGGCGCCTTGTCACGGTCCGTTGCGGCTCCCCCCCCCCTACTCCCCTACCCCCCCCCCCCCCCCCCCCCGTCAGAGTTTCGTGTCCTCTCTCGGGCATGGGTGTGTTTGCTGTCCCCTCCCACAGCAAGGCAAGGGAAAGGAAAACGCTGGGATCATACTTTGTGTAAGCTTAGCGACCGAAGACTTAAACAATTTGATCCCACAAGATCTTACCACAAATTTACAGCTTTTTCTCCTACATTCAGTTAACCTTTAGGTAGCATATGCTTTCTCAAAATCCTCCCATTCGCATTGTGTGAGGCACCTTGTACAGATCGTACATCTGTACACACCATTCTGTCACTTCTGAAAACTCATTTTCGTCAGTTACACTACTATTTTTGCTGCTACTCGCGCCTTCTCTTACAACTACGAATCCGTCCACTCTTTCCTCGACTACGGAACTATTATTTGCAGTAGCGGTTTCGCTTCTATCTGCTGTGTTTACATTCTGTTCTAATGCCTCCCACACAATTTCTCTTGGTACAGCTGGAACATTCGCACTGTAAATTGCTCCCTGATAGCTCACAAGTCAGGGGATCCGTTGACATGCGTTCTGTGGCATTTTGCCTGAGGAGATCTGGTGCTTCAGGAGCCACTGGTTCAAATGGCTTTGAGCACTATGGGACTTAACATCTGAGGTCATCAGTCCCCTAGAACTTAGAACTACTTAAACCTAACTAACCTAAGGACGCCACACACATCCATGCCTGAGGCAGGATTCGAACCTGCGACCGTAGCGGTCGCGCAGTTCCAGACTGTAGCGGCTAGAACTGCTCGGCCACAGAGTCCGGCGGAGCCACTGGGATCGCCACCTTGGGCACAGAAGGAGTACATGGGAAGCCTGATGGCATGAGGGCCAACCGAGTTTCCTTCGTCATAGAGGACTTCTTTGTTCTTCTTGTCCTTCTTCCTTCGACTCGCAATCGGGAGGACGACGGTTCAATCCCGCGTCCGGCCATCCTGATTTAGGTTTTCCGTGATTTCTCTAAATCACTCCAACCAAATTCTGGGATGGTTCCTTTGAAAAGGCACGGCCGACTTCCTTCCCTGTACTTGCCTAATCTGATGTAAGCGATGACATCGCTGTTTTGTCACTTCCCCCAAACAATCCAATCCAATCTCCCTTCGTCTTAGAGGACTTCTTTGTTCTTCTTGTCCTTCTTCCCCTTAGAAGACCAGGACTGAGAGAGTTTCCCTGAATTGGTTTCAGGAAAGGAGGAAGAATAAGAAGTACAGTGGCCAGCAGCTTGTGGTTCCTTCTGCCACCACCTGGCATCTGGCTGTGGACCAGCAGGAACTGTGGGAGGAAGAAACCTCCTCCTAGCTACAGAAGCCGGGGAGGACGAGGTGCCTCTGCATGGCGGATGGGGCTGGTATCCCCAGTTGGTGGGAAAGCCCCAGAAGGAACTCTGCTTTCCCTTGGTACCCTATGGACGTGAAGGATGAAGTGCATACCTCGTCGCTCTAAGGTGGCCCACAGGTCATTGTCAGATTTCAGAAGCAGACCACAGTGAATGATTACGCACTGGTCCATATTGAAACTCTTGTGGGAATGTTACCCAATTTTTCACAAGAGAGCAGTGCCTGTGAGTGACCATGTATTTGGAGCAGGGTCTCGCTCCTTTTCGTCTGGTCCTGTGTTCCTCCGACAGCATGGCAGGGAAAGGAAAACGTTGGGATCATACTTTGTTGCATCATACTAGGCCTTTCCATTTGAGAAGACTGCTGGAGCCATGTGCCCACCAGTGGGAGTCGCTTCATGTGTGAAGTGTCAGCCATGGGGCCACTCACTCTGAACAGGGGCTCTTCCCATGGGCGCCACCCAGCCACAGCAACAGCTACCTGGCCAGTAACCTGTCACAGATAGTCCTCGTGTGCCAGACATTAGAGGCACATACTTCCATGGCACACATGGGTAGTGTGCAGTGCACGCACCAACAAAGCGATGCCTGCACGATCAGGGGGCTACTATTGTGTAGGGTTTTGGAAGAACTGCAACAACAGGAAGGAAGGGTGCCGGAGAGGAAGCGCACAGAGGCAGAGAATACACCACAGTGTGTAACCTCCCCTTCACTTATCGACCTTAATGACAGTGAAACATTAAACCGCGTGTACCTAATGGAAATTTGGGAAAAAGCAATCGTTACCAAAGTTAACCTGTCGGTAAAGAGAGAGGAAAGGGTTACATCTAAATGAAAGGAAAGTTGCAAATGAAACTGGTGGAAATTAATTTTGATAAGGGGTAAAGTTAATAAAGAAAGTAAATGTGCGGCCGTTACGTTAACAATTAACTAGCGGTAATTAGTAATTTGAGATTTGGGAGACATTACGGTCGCCAGTCCTATGGAGAAATACTATAATAACTGAAAAAGAAAGGTTATTACACATATAATTAGCACTAAAAGCGTGGCAACTGAAAGTTGACACGTGTTGTGTGAAAGCTGAATGTTTGTCAGAAGTAATAAATTTCGCTACACTCTGACTTAATTTAGCAAAAGAATTAATAAAACCGGAAAATTGAAAGTTAATTTAATGACCGAAATTAATAGTGAGATTTGTTTCTGAAGCACTAAGAAATTTAGTAAAATAGGGTTAGTCTTGGACTACCTCAACAATCATTTCAAAAGCTACTTGAATCTACGCAATTTAGAAATAAGAGATTTAACTTTGAACTTGAATTAAGTGATTCTGAACAATTAACAGCAGTAAAATTTAGTACGTACCAAGCTGAGCTGCAGTCATAGGTAAGCTGAAATACGCTAACCAAACTCGCACTCATAATTTGAATTTCAACGACACTCGGGTTCATTCCGGAAAAGGAAGGGACCTTGCTTGGTAATGCAATTGGGACAATGAGCAACAAATGTTCACGCTAAGTTGCTGTAATTATAGTTACGAAAATGGAACAGTTTGAACAGCTGAGGTCTGCCATAGAGTTCTAAAAGTTTACGTGCTTCCAGTCTTCCTTGTTGGTTGATTGAAGGTTTGAAGACGTCGATCGAGGAGGTGGCGACAGTCATTGTCGGGCGTCGCTGTTGCAGAAGCTGGACGTTGGCGCATTTTCTTCTCGAAAGGGTCAACAGGCGAAACGTGCTCTTGATGTGCGCCAGCTAATGCTTCCCGTCCGCGACACCGTGTCAGAAACTATCATAGCAAGTCGAGCGCAATTACATGCTGCCCAACCCGAACGCGCTGCAACTCGCGGGAACGTCACACAACACACCTGCTCCACCGCCCCACTCCAGCCAGACTCCCTCTGCCCACTCTCCATGCGGCAGAGTTAACACTACCAAAGATCCTAAACACTTTGGTTCTCCACACGACCTATCGATGTATTCCTTCGGTATTATATTGGCGGGGAGGCTTGCGTGTCTCAGCGATACAGATAGCCGTATCACAACGGAGGGGTATCTGTTGAGAGGCCAGACAAACGTGTGGTTCCTGAAGAGGGGCAGCAGCCTTTGCAGTAGTTGCAGGGGCAACAGTCTGGATGATTGACTGATCTAGCCTTGTAACAATAACCAAAAAGGCCTTGCTGTGCTGGTAGTGCGAACGGCTGAAAGCAAGGGGAATCTACGGCCGTAATTTTTCCCGAGGGCATGCAGCTTTACTGTATGATTAAATGATGATGGCGTCCTCTTGGGTAAAATATTCCGGAGGTTAAATAGTCCCCCATTCGGATCTCCGGGCGGGGACTACTGAAGAGGATGTCTTTATCAGGAGAAAGAAAACTGGCATTCTACGGATAGGAGCGTGGAATGTCAGATCCCTTAACCGGGCAGGTGGGTTAGAAGATTTAAAAAGGGAAATGGACAGGTTAAAGTTAGATATAGTGGGAATTAGTGAAGTCTGGTGGCAGGAGGAAAAAGACCTCTGGTCAGGTGACTACAGGGTTATAAACACAAAATCAAATAGCGGTAATGGAAAATAGAAACGCGGGTAAGCTACTACAAACAGCATAGTGAACGCATTATTGTAGCCAAGATAGATACGAAGCCAACACCTGGTACAGTAGTACTAGTTTATATGCCAACTAGCTCTGCAGATGACGAAGAAATTGAAGAAATGTATGATGAATTAAAAGAAATTATTCAGATGGTGAAGGGAGATGAAAATTTAATAGTCATGGGTGAGTGGAATTCAAGTGTAGGAAAAGGGAGAGAAGGAAACGTAGTAGGTGGATATGGATTGGGGCTAAGAAATGAAAGAGGAAGTCGCCTGGTAGAATTTTGCACAGAACACAACTTAATCATAGCTAACACTTGGTTTAAGAATCATGAAAGAAGGTTATATACATGGAAGAACCCTGGAGATACTAAAAGGTATCAGATAGATTATATAATGGTAAGACAGAGATTTAGGAACCAGGTATTAAATTGTAAGACATTTCCAGGGGCAGATGTGGACTCTGACCACAATCTATTGGTTATGACCTGTAGACTAAAACTGAGAAACTGCAAAAAGATGGGAATTTAAGGAGATGGGACCTGGATAAACTGAAAGAACCAGAGGTTGTACAGAGTTTCAGGGAGAGCATAAGGGAACAATTGTTAGGAATGGGGGAAATAAATATAGTAGAAGAAGAATGGGTAGCTTTGAGGGATGAAGTAGTGAAGGCAGCAGAGGGTCAAGTAGGTAAAAAGACGAGGGCTGCTAGAAATCCTTGGGTAACAGAAGAAATACTGAATTTAATTGATGAAAGGAGAAAATATAAAAATGCAATAAATGAAGCAGGCAAAAAGGAATAGAAACGTCTCAAAAATGAGATCGACAGGAAGTGCAAAATGGCTAAGCAGGACAAATGTAAGGATGTAGAGGCTTATCTCACTAGGGGTAAGATAGATATTGCCTACAGGAAAATTAAAGAGACCTTTGGAGATAAGAGAACCACTTGTATGAACATCAAGAGCTCAGATGGAAACCCAGTTCTAAGCAAAGAAGGGAAAGCAGAAAGGCGGAAGAAGTATATAGACGGTCTATACAAGGGCGATGTACTTGAGGACAATATTATGGAAATGGAAGAGGATGTAGATGAAGATAAAATGGGAGATACGATATTGCGTGAAGACTTTGACAGAGCACTGAAAGACCTGAGTCGAAACAAGGCCCCCGGAGTAGACAACATTCCATTGGAACTACTGACGGCCTTGGGAGAGCCAGTCCTGACAAAACTCTACCATCTGGTGAGCAAGATGTATGAGACAGGCGAAATACCCTCAGACTTCAAGATGAATATAATAATTCCAATCCCAAAGAAACCAGGTATTGACAGATGTGGAAATTACCGAACTATCAGTTTAATAAGTCACAGCTGCAAAATACTAACACGAATTCTTTACAGACGAATGGAAAAACTGGTAGAAGCCGACCTCGGGGAAGATTAGTTAGGATTCCGTAGAAATGTTGGAACACGTGAGGCAGTACTGAACTTACGACTTATCTTAGAAGAAAGATTAAGGAAAGGCAAACTTACGTTTCTAGCATTTGTAGACTTAGAGAAAGCATTTGACAATGTTGACTGGAATACTCTCTTTCAAATTCTAAAGGTGGCAGGGGTAAAATACAGGGAGCGAAAGGCTATTTACAATTTGCACAGAAACCAGATGGCAGTTATAAGAGTCGAGGGACATGAGAGGGAAGCAGTGGTTGGGAAGGGAGTAAGACAAGGTTGTAGCCTCTCCCCGATGTTATTCAATCTGTATACTGAGCAATCAATAAAGGAAACAAAAGAAAATTTCGGAATAGGTATTAAAATCCCTGAAGAAGAAATAAAAACTTTGAGTTTCGCCGGTGGCATTGTAATTCTGTCAGAGACAGCAAAGGACTTGGAAGAGCAGTTAAATGGAATGGACAGTGTCTTGACAGGGGTATATAAGATGAACATCAACAAAAGCAAAACGAGGATAATGGAATGTAGTCGAATTAAGTCCGGTAATGCTGAGGGTATTAGATTAGGAAATGAGACACTTAAAGTAGTAAAGGAGTTTTGTTATTTGGGGAGCAAAATAACTGATGATGGTCGAAGTAGAGAGGATATGAAATGTAGACCGGCAATGGCAAGGAAAGGGTTTCTGGAGAAGAGAAATTTGTGAAGATCGAGTATTGATTTATGTGTCAGGAAGTCGTTTCTGAAAGTATTCATATGGAGTGTAGCCATGTATGGAAGTGAAACATGGACGATAAATAGTTTGGACAAGAAGAGAATAGAAGGTTTCGAAATGTGGTGCTACAGAAGAATGCTGAAGATTAGATGGGTAGATCGCATAACTAATGAGGAAGTATTGAATAGGATTGGGGAGAAGAGAAGTTTGTGGCACAACTTGACAAGAAGAAGGGGTCGGTTGGTAGGAAATGTTCTGAGGCATCAAGGGAGCACCAATTTAAATTGGAGGGCAGCGTGGAGGGTAAAAATCGAAGAGGGAGACCAAGAGATGAATACACTAAGCAGATTCCGAAGGATGTAGGTTGCAGTAGGTACTGGGAGATGAAGCAACTTACAAAGGATAGAGAAGCATGGAGAGCTGCATCAAACCAGTCTCAGGACTGAAGACCAGAACAACAACTATATATAGTAAAACAATTACAATATATAAAAACACACAAATGTCATATCTTCAGGTAACAAAATAAGGAAAAAAATGTATAGTACAATAGATGGAAATAGGAGGATATGCATTTCCGGCGTTACAAGTGAGTGACCTTCCCTGAACAACACACACTTCTGAAAAATTTGGAAAAGATGGAAGGTAAAATCCTATAATGGGGAACATACGATCGTTAATGGAAGGTGAAGATAGCGCCCCAGGGTAGTCAAGCATGTACTCAGCAAAGAATGGTGAGCCTCCTGACTCTCCTGGGGGCGGAGGGAGGGGGCGGGGGGGGTGGGAGTAAGAGTGATGTGTTTCTAAACACGTGTATGTTTACGATTTTCATTTTTTCATGAGAAATATGATAGGGAAGATGAGGAGAGACAGAGTGAAGAATGAAGATGCTAGGAAGGCAATTGGAGTGGCGAAGTTGACGGAAAAAATTGGAAAGAATAGTGTTAAAATAGTTTTGGCATGTGAAGAGGATGGGAGAGAGAAGAATAACAAGAAAAATGATGGAGTTCAAGACTGAGGGCAAGAGGCCAAGAGGAAGACCGAGAACAAGATGGATTGATACAACAAAGTGGAGTTTAAGGAGGATAAACCTGCTATGGAACCAAACTGTGGAAGAAGAATGGTGGAAAGACCGAGTAAAGTGGCGAAGTAACATTGATACCCCAACCTGACCAGATGTTGGATAGAGGGGAAACGTAGATGATGATGATTAGTGTATATGCACTAGCTTCCAACTATAGGTCTCAGTTCATTGTTTAGATTGTGTAACCCTTTAGAAAGGGACTTTTCTATACCACTGTCCAAATTTATTAAAGGACAATTTATTATTACTATTATTATTATTATGATTATTATAACAGTAGACTGATTAGCTACTTTTGTACACACAATGATGGATTTTTCAAGAGTCACCACTTAAATAGAGACCAAACGTGTTATGCTATATGAGGTTACACAGTGGAACAATGTTGTGATGGAAGACAAGGAAAAAGAAAAGTACGTAAGTCGTTGACATCTGTCAATGAAACGCAGAACCTGCTGAAGTTCTGACTAGGGTAAGTGCTTACAAGCAATTGTACCTTAAGCAACAGTTTTCCAGTGGGGAAAAAAAATTATTAGGCATCAGATTATGAAAGAAACGATACAATTTTTTATCGGCTCAGATGGATCCAATAACCGTTTCCCAATGTAAAATGCGGTTTTTCTTTCCTGCTGAAGTAAAGTAATAAACACACAACGATTTCTGCTGCACAGCGGGCCGCGGTGGTCTCGCGGTTCTAGGCGCGCAGTCCGGAACCGTGGGACTGCTACGGTCGCAGGTTCGAATCCTGCCTTGGGCATGGATGTGTGTGATGTCCTTAGGTTAGTTAGGTTTAAGTAGTTCTGAGTTCTAGGGACTGATGACCACAGCAGTTGAGTCCGAGAGTGCTCAGAGCCATTTGAACCATTTTCTGCTGCACACCAGAGATCCGATTGAAGAGCTCCATATCTACAGGCCACAAATCAGCATGGGTCTGAGACTGGAAGACAGAGATCAACATTCTAAAAGAGAAGAGAGACAGAAAATGTTCCTAACAATCGTCAGTCACATTTTCTTTGATATTTCATCAGATATCTGCAAACTCAAATATCTGATTTTCCGTATATGTCGGCAAGTCACCCTGCACACTTACTGGGCATCAAGACAATTTTCTCTGCAGAAAGAAGAACCTAAAAACTCTTTGTATCGACACCTGATCACAGAGCAACATTTTTATGTGTACAGAATATCAAACAACAAACAGATAATAATGGCAAGACTCAAAAGTTTGTAAGGTGGCAGGACAAATGGTCTGATTCACACCTTACGTGAGACCTTTATACATGACAACGAGAAGGTGAAGATACCTAACGTCATTCGTCGGTTATGAGGACATTTGCCTACCAGTATGCAATCCAAAAAGGGATGACAGACAAACGATGGTAATTAATACGCCGCTCCTATATAATGCATGTCTTTGAGCAGAAGGTGGAACAGGCAACGTGAGTCGCTTTCAGTTTTGAAAAGTCAGCCGTACAATGGCGTAGCGAAGGTGCGCTGGGTGCGCTGTGGGGGTAACGACGCAAACCAATTAAAGGGGTTTCAGGAGGAAGGTCAGTGACCCCGGGCCAGATGATTCGGGCTGGAGGACTGCGTGCAGCAGCACATCTGCACAACGGGCAGAGAAAAAGCTGTGTTTCAGAATTCCAACGGGACACAAGCAAGAGCCAGTGACGCATTTCGTCCAGCGAGGGCGACACACATAGAGGTCAATGTAATTTAGGCGTATGGAATGGGCACAAAACGTACGATTGGCGAAAACGCCCTAGGAAGGAGAAAAATACTGAACTTTCGACGCAGTTTGGTAGAAGGGACATTGCGATTTGTGGAGTTTCTACAAGATAAGAGGAACGCTCCTATTGTTGGAAACGGGCCATGATGTGAAAAACAAATGAATCCAAGTGGGGAAAGGCAGTTCCCCCATGAGTAGGACCAGAGAGAAATTTTGTGAGGAGACTCTTCTCTAAACTGGCATCAAGTGCAGAACGGAGCACTTAATGCTCTGTACGATGCAGAGAAGAAATTTGTGTGGACACTGCGTTCACAGTGGGTGCACTCTAGCTAGAAATTAGATGTAGCAACGTTTAGCTCCAACTGTGGGGAAACGAACCAGCCAAATTAGTTGTTCTTGTGAGAACTTGTAACGCCGGAAATGCATATCCTCCTATTTCCAACTATTGCACTGCAAATTTTTTTCTTTATTTTGTTACCTCAAGATATAAGATTTCTGTGTATTTGTATATTGTAATTGTTTTATTATTTGTATACATATGCATTTATGTCGATGTATAATTGGTTTGTTTTGTGAATATTATTTGTATTTTTACGCTGGGTCTGGCCTAGGGAAAACTATGCTATCGAACGAATACATCTATAGGTCGTGTGGAGAACCAAAGTGTTTAGGATTTTTGGTAGTGTTAACTCTGTAGCGTGGAGTGCGGGCAGAGCGGAGTCAGTCTGGAGTAGTGCGGTTGAGCAGGTGTGTTGTGTGACGCACCCGCGAGCTGCCGCACTTTCGGGGTTTGGCAGCATTTAATTGCGCTCGACTTGCTATGATAGTTTCTGACACGGTGTCGCGGACGGGAAGCATTAGCTGGCGCACATCAAGAGCCCGTTTCGCCTTGTGACCGTGTCGAGAAGAAAGGGCGCCAACATCCAGCTTCTGCAACAGCGACGGCCGACAATGAGTGACTGTCGCCACCTCCTCGACCGACGATTTCAAACCTTCAATCAACCAACAAGGGAGATTGGAAGCACGTAAAGTGTTAGAACTGTATGGCAGACCTCAGCTTTTAAAATTATTGCATCACAAAATTACAGCAACTTAGCATGAACCTTTATTGCTCATTGCCCAATTGCATTACCAAGCTGGGTCCCTTCCTTTTCGGAAATGAACCCGAGTGTCGTTGAAATTCAGACGCCAGCATTAATGTAATATCATTCCATTTCACTGCTTTAATTTCAAATTTCAGTTAAGGTATTCATAAATAGCTACAATATTCAGATTATACAAGCACAAATTAAGAGTGCGAGTTTTGTTACCATATTTTAGCTTACCTGTGACTGCAGCTCAGCTTGGTACGTACTAAATTTTACTACTGTCAATTGCTCAGAATCACTTAATTCAAGTTCAAAGTTAGATCTCTTATTTCTAAATTGCGTAGATTCAAGTAGCTTTTGAAATGATTGTTGAGGTAGCCCAAGACTAACCTTATTTTACTGAATTTCGTAGTGCTTCAGAAACAAAGCTCACTATTAATTTCGGTCACTAAATTAACTTTCAATTTTCCGGTTTTATTAATTCTTTTGCTAAATTAAGTCAGAGTGTAGTGAAATTTATTACTTCTGACAAACATTCAGTTTTCACACAACACGTGTCAACCTTCAGTTGCCACGGTTTTGGTGCTAATTATATATGCAATAACCTTTCTTTTTCAGTTACTATAGTATTTGTCCATAGGACTGGCGACCGTAATTTTCCCGAAATCTCAAATATCTAATTACCGCTAGTTAATTGTTAACATAACAACCGCACATTTACTTTCTTTATTAACTTTACCCTTTTTCAAAATTAATTTCCACCAGTTTCATTTGCATTTTTCCTTTCATTTACACGTAACCCTTTCCTCCCTCTTTACCGACAGATTAACTTCGGTGACGATTGCTTTTTCCCAAATTTCCATTAGGTACACGCGGTTTAATGTTTCACTGTCATTAAGGTCGATAAGTGAGGGGGAGGTTACAAACTGACAGGGCACCATAATATCCACGCTGCTCCAACCATGGGCTTGTATATCGCCACCTACAGAGACTACGGTTCATTATGTGTTTTCTCGCATAACACGAAAGATAGGAAAAGTTTCCGTTGGAAAGTTCAGCAAAGGGCAGATTAATTTTATAGGAATTTCAGCGGGAGAGAGCGGCCTTGCAAACAGCAGCACGTTGCAGCTTAAGGTAAATGCCGCGTGCAGAGGTGTAAACTTTGTTGGTTCACCAGCTTGCGTCCACTGTAAATTCGAGCGGCCTTGTGTAATCTTGCGCTCAAGTATGTCACATAACTAACCATCCACTGTAGACTTGATTGTCATTGTAAATAGTACCGAACTTCGAACCACAATCGGACGATTTTCGTAGTACTGACCAACATCATAAAATATGTGTGGAAGCAATTTTGTAAAGAAACTTCCAATTAAACTTTCATAATATTGTGTTTAGTATTAATGTTCTTTCACAGAGTTAATATTTAACACTGTTGCGGATAAAATTATTTCACTTAATTATGTTGGCAAGATGCGTTATCCAATGCACTGTTTTTATGTGGTCGAGTTGAAAACTGTGTAAAATCGTGTAATTTTGTGAGAAAAATTGCGACATTAAACTTGTCCTTTCACCTTACACAGTTGTTCTCAATTCCAGGATAAGCAAAACCACAGCTTACAAGTTATGTGCAGTTTTTCACGCAAATATAAGTGAAATGCCTGATAAAAAACTGAAGGAACCAGTATTTGAGGAGGTAACGAAATGAGCCTTCACAAGCCGAGAGGTGTATTGTGTTTCTTAGTGATTAAAATATCGAGTCAAATTTACAAATAATTTGGTAGTATGAGCACATTCATCAGTATCAGAGAGAGGCCAGGCGGATGACGCCCCTCCATGACGTCAGGAATCGTCTGGAAGCGCTCATGGCGCTACGAAAACGTGATTATTTAGTGAATCGTTCATCGTGACAACTTTACAAGTGGTGGTGCACTGTTTGCTGATGCTGCCTCCTTCCCCAGCCTCGGACACACTCTCGGTGTCGGACGCTCCGCTAGTCCTTGCACCTGCGACCTAGCGAGACGTCGTTCCCCTTGCGTGGATATGGATGTTTATTTCAACCTGGTAGAGCATGGACGGCTGCTATCGGCTGAGGGAGTGTACTCGACTCCACTCCGAGCCTCTTCTTCCCTGGACCACCCCATTCGCGGTGTGGTGTAGGCGGCGGGCGTTGAACCAGAACTGCCGGCCTGGTAGGCTCCGCACCGGAAGGCACTGAGGCGGACCTGACGTTGGTCCACCAAGAACCCTGGTCGTCGCCCACCATCCCACACTCAGAGAGTACAGCACCTGGTGCTGCACCGCTGCTGGCAGTTCATCAGCTCTCCCATGAGTAGCGGTTGGAGTGACAGCATGAAGTTCGTCAGTGGAGATCAGCCCTGCGGCACTCCACGGCAGGCTGGAACTGCGCTGGTTGGTCTGAGACGAGTCTTACTAAAATAACAGCGGCATGGAACGGAATGTCGCCGACACGGGCTCCATCGCTCCCATTGATCTGAATCGTTCTCCCCTACTTAGAGCTGGATGTCCGGTATTTAAAGAGCTCTCCGTAGTGCGGTTTATTAGCGATGACTGCATGTGGCCTCGTGTTCTGCTACCTTTGCTTTAATTCTCTCTTAGCAGCTAGTGAAATTGGTCTATGAGTGTTTCCCCTAGGCGTGACTATTGCTTCTTGTGGCATCCCGCCGCGCCATCGAGCGTGCGTGTTATTTTGCTTCGCCGCTATCCTTTCTTGTTTTCCCGCTGCGTGTGCTCTCTCTCATTCAGGTACTGCAGAGCTGCAGACTGCCCTGCCCGTCTATCTTGAATTACCTTGCTGCCTGGTCCGCCGCTAATCATGGCGTAACCAGCCTATGTTACGTCAAGGCTCTTGAACTCTGTTAAAACATTTATAACTTGGAACGCCTATTACTCTGCTGCAACAGTGTGACACTGCACCCCTCCCCCCTGAACTGGGTGCATGTAAGGGCGTCCTACAACTGTTGTCTCCTCCCCTGAGGCAAGCTGGCCCACAGCTGTTATGACTGGTTCAAAATGGATCAAATGGCTCTCAGCACTATGGGACTTAACTTCTGAGGTCATCAGTCGCCTAGAGCTTTGAACTAATTAAACCTAACTAACCTAAGGACATCACACACATCCATGCCCCAGGCAGCATTCGAACCTGCGACCGTAGCGATCGCTCGTCTCTAGACTGTAGCGCCTAGAACCGCACGGGCAATCCGGCCGGCTGTTGTGACTGGTCTTTGATACACTGGATACTGGCGCCAGAACGGAGATGTCTCCAGAGCTGGTCCCACACGAGCTGTATGGCTCCCCGCACCACGCCGTCAGGATTAACACTGCTGTGCCTTTCCCCAACATTGGAAGGATCGGCCCTCTTCCCTGGCCGCCACCATGTGCGCCGATGACCGTCATTAGGGGTAGTGGAGAGTCGAAGTTCACCTTAGAATACAGTGCGATGCTATTCATCAGCAGTCCACAGTTCCTGGTCAAGACACCATTCCAAAAACAGACATTTCAGTAGTGTTGTTAACGGCAGCCTAATCATTGGAAGGTATTTCCGTACTCCTTCCGTTCCAAGTGCCCGACCCGTATTACGGAATGACACAGAATGTTGCTTTGAGAGCATCTCTTGATGTCGGATGGCAGGCGTACATTTGATGTGCTCTATTCACATTACGACCATTCTTCCTTGTGGAGATCAGACATACACTACTGGGCATTAAAATTGCTACACCACGAAGATGACGTGCTACAGACGCGAAATTTAACCGACAAGAAGAAGATGCTGTAATATGCAAATGACTAGCTTTTCAGAGCATTCACACAATGTTGGCACCGGTGGCGACACCTACAGCGTGTTGACATGAGGAAAGTTTCCAACCGATTTCTCATGCAAAAACGGCAGTTGACCGGCGATACCTGGAAAAACGTTGTTGTCATGTCTCGTGTAAGGAGGAGAAATGCGTACCATCATGTTTCCGACTTTGATGAAGGTCGGATTGTATCCTATCATGATTGCGGTTTATCGTATCGCGACAGTGCTGCTCGCGTTGGTCGAGATCCAATGACTGTTAGCAGAATATGGAATCGGTGTGTTCAGGAGGGCAACACGGAACGCGGTGCTGGATCCCAACGGCTTCGTATCACTAGCAGTCGAGATGACAGGCATCTTATCCGCATGGCTGTAACGGATCGTGCATCTACGTCTCGATCCCTGAGTCAACTGGTGGGGACGTTTGCAAGATAACAACCTTCTGCACGAACAGTTCGACGAGGTTTGCAGTAGCATGGACTATCAGCTTGGAGACCACGGCTGCGGTTACCCTTGACGCTGCATCACAGACAGGAGCGCCTGCGACTCAACGACGAATCCGGGTGCACGAATGGCAATACGTCATTTTTTCGGATGAATCAACATTCTGGTTACAGCATTATGATGGTCGCATACGTGTTCGGCGACATAGCGGTGAACGCACCTTTGAAGCGTGTATTCGTCATTGCCATGCTGGCGTATCACCTGGCGTGGTGCTATGGTGTGCCATTTTTTACACGTCTCGGTCACCTCTTCTTCTCATTGATGACACTTTCAACAGTGGACGTTACATTTCAGATGTGTTACGACCCTTGGCTCTAGC
This sequence comes from Schistocerca gregaria, assembly GCF_023897955.1. Classification (NCBI taxonomy): domain Eukaryota; kingdom Metazoa; phylum Arthropoda; class Insecta; order Orthoptera; family Acrididae; genus Schistocerca; species Schistocerca gregaria. The sequence goes on from NC_064925.1 coordinate 543,980,792, forward strand.
CTTCATTCGATCCCTGCGAAACCCTACATTTCAGCAGGATAAAGCACGACCGCATGTTGCACGTCCTGTACGGGCCTTTCTGGATACAGAAAATGTTCGACTGCTGCCCTGGCCAGCACATTCTCCAGATCTGTCACCAATTGAAAACGACTGATCAATGGTGGCCGATAGACTGGCTCGTCACAATACGCCAGTCACTACTCTTGATGTACTGTGGTATCGTGTTGAAGCTGCATGAGCAGCTGTACCTGTACACGCCATCCAAGCTGTACTTGACTCAATGCTCAGGCGTATCAAGGCCGTTATTACGGCCAGAGGTAGTTGTCCTGGGTACTGATTTCTGAGGATCTATGCAGCCAAACTGCGTGAAAATGTAATCACATGTCAGTTCTAGTATAATATATTTGTCCAATGAATAGCCGTTTATCATCTGCATTTCTTCATGGTGTAGCAATTTTAATGGCCAGTAGTGTAGTTGACCGGAACCTTGACGACAAGTATGGCTTCCCTCAGGTTCCCAGACATTCCAACAGCGGGCTGCTGTAATACTCGAATGCTTCACAACTCCAGGTATTACAAAATTCGACCTGCAGGCCAAATGGAAACGGACAATGAGGTCCGTTTCAAACTCTGTCGCGTGTTGATAACGCTGTCTCACATACGTATGCGGCATCTCCGTATCCTTCTGAGTAATCCCTCAACATCCGTCCGCAGCTCGTGGTCGTGCTGTAGCGTTCTCGCTTCCCGCGCCCGGGTTCGATTCCCGGCGGGGTCAGGGATTTTCTCTGCCTCGTGATGACTGGATGTTGTGTGATGTCCTTAGGTTAATTAGGTTTAAGTAGTTCTAAGCTCTAGGGGACTGATGACCACAGATGTTAAGTCCCATAGCGCTCAGAGCCATTTGAACCTCAACATCCGACGCAGTTCACACCCTTTACGTAAGGTAACGGACCTGGTAACAACTCTGGTAACCGTTCTACTTATCCGAGAGAATTGCAACTCTCGTCTTTAGCATATTCACGGACGGCGTGCAAATGTATGAGGTTACATTGACACCAACTGTATTGTCTGACTGCTTCATTCTTTTTTGTGTGTCAGTGTATTTACAGACTTATCACAACTTTCTATAGATCGCATGTAGGACGTTGGAAGAAGATTAAACTAACTAATTCATAAGTAACATGAACACGCAAAAAAGATTTTGTCTGAAAGAAGCATGTCGGTCACGAAGTGCACGAAGAATTTCAGTTGCCAAGGAGACGAAAGAATTAACGGGCCTCCGCCGGCACTGGCCAACTTATGTACTTGACGATTGTGACCGAAAAAAGGTTGGAACACTTTTACATAAACAAATACGCCATTTATTTTGAATATCAACTGGGAAGAATGTTTCCCGTGCATTGGAGTATTCTGAAACCTACACACGGCTGCTTGTTCCAGCCACAGTCAAAACACTAGTATGTAAATTACTGGCTAAAGCATTGGCGAAACGAAAGAATGGAAGAAGAAATTTCGTCAGTAAATTATCTTCTACAGGCGGCCTTTCCCTAAGCAGCATCCTCCACGTCCACAGGGTTGTAACAGAGTATGGTAACCGGCAGGGCTCGCATACGTCAGCCTCATACGAATGCCCGATCCCTCCTGCGCCTTGCATGCCACCCCGTGTCTCGGAAATTAAATGCGTAACTCACTCCACACTCGTAGCTACTAACGTGAGCCCATAACTTTCGAGATAAGAAACAACGCGACACGAGCGTTCTGGCTCCAGTAATTCTTAATTAGGGCAAATTTACAACTCCAGAATACCATATTTTCAGAAAGACGTCACGTAACGCAATGAATAGGAGTCAATCTGGAAGACGTACCATGTGCGGAAATTAATAGTGTGTAACACGCGCAACATCATAGTGGTGATGAAAACGTAACTTGTGTCAGGGAGCCCCTGTGCTCTTGGGTCCCAGAAAATCGGGCAGCTCACGGTCGGACGTTTCATAATCACATAGCAGCCGTAGAGAAATGCGGCGCTAACGGCAATTTCTGACGTCGTCTCATTTAGCGAGGCATAGCATCTCTCAAGCTAAGCAACGGATTCTGGCTTAAACGCAGAACTTGGAAATTTGTCAGTTTGGTAATGAAAGGCTTAGCGCTTCTTTTTGATAAAAGACACCTCACAATATTTCTGACGAAGTGTCCGTAATTCGTGGATTTCAATGGAGTGCGAAGTGAACTGTTCCTCCAATTCAAATTAAGTGGTCGATTTTGGTGAAATTTATCACTGCGTAAGAATTAAGCAAAAGAAGGGACCAATAAGAACGAAAGAGGGACAAGTATTTGGATTAAGGCAAGATTTGTACATCACAGAATCAGTGGCAGAAATTAAACCTAGTTTCAAGAGCTGGAATAAAATTCAGAGAAAAAGGATATAAATTACAGGAGTCAGTACATCGCTGTACTTAGTGAAACTGACGAAAAGTTGCGCTTGTGTGAAATAAACTATCTAAAGAGCGCTGACAATACGTCAAATAAAGGTAAAAGTACTGAGCAGCAACAGAAGGGCTTCGGTATTTTTGCAGTGTTTGTGACAGCTGGTAGTTGTATGCCCTACCTGACACCCCCTTCCCCCCCCCCCCCCCCCCCTCCAGCCACCCGGCTGACGGAATTTGTGTACCCCATCTGTCTGCGACTAGAATAAATCTCATTTTCTATAGTGGGAAGGAACGCTTTTCCAAGTGTTTGTGTGGAGTGTATCTCAGACTGGACGCGTGTAGTACCTCGGTGTTCACCCAGTTTGATTTGGGAAACTACCTGAAAATTATGTCTGGACTAGCCTGCACACCAGCCCTTGTCTTTAAACCTGCGAGACTGGTTAGATACGGTGTTGAGTCGCCTTTCTGAATCCCGGAAGCGGCGCGTTAACGTGCTCCGTTGTTCGGACGGGTTTAGGAATACTGTAATCCCAGAATCAAAAATTACTCATGACGGATAAGCAAGAAAGGTATAAAAAGCAGATCAACTAAGGCAAAGAGAGCATTTGTCTACTAGTATCAAACACAGGCCTTAATTTGAAGAAGAGATTTTTGAGAATGTGCTTTGGGGGGAACAAAATGGTGACGAAGTGAATCATAGACAATTTGAAAACCCAAAAGAAAAGAATAGAAGAGTTTGAGATGTGTGTTACAGGAAGCGAAAACTTAAATTGACCGATGCGGAAATAAAAGTAACAAGAGGAAAACAAGTAGTAGATAATGAGACAAGATGGTGGGGCACGTCTTAAGACGTCAGTGTAAAGTTTCCAAGGTACTAGATGACACAGTAGAAGACAAAAATTGTAAGGCAAGAAAGATATTGGAACATAGTCACAAATAATTGAAGACTTTGGCTTCAGTACAAATAAATACTAGAGTAATGTCGAAATACTGTCATGCAGTTAAAAAGCACGCCTAGCAGATCCGTATCAACGCGAGTAGGCGTTTGCGTCGTGTCTTTGTAGGACACACAGTTGTCTCTATAGCTCCTACATCACATTAAAATCATTTGAACAAACATACTTCCTGAGATGTGTGAGTAGGAGGCAGTCAGCTACGTTTAGGTAATAGGAAGTGTGTTAAGTGTCACTGCAAATGCATGATTTATTCCGTTTTCGTATCACCTGGCAGGCGGGACTTTAGTGATACTCGTAAATTATTGTTTTACCCCTTACGTTGTAAGGAAAGAAAACGCTGCTCCTAATCTCTCCAGAAAATGAAATTGCCTTGATTATACTTTCGGTGCAGCTTCAATGGATTTTAGAAATTGTATTATAGTTATTCATGTATATATGTACTTTGGTGTAAACACTGTCGAAAATCAGAACTTTCATGCAGTCATATAAAATGTATGCCAGAAAGGCAGTAAATTCCGGAACTTAATAGCAACAAATGGCCAAAGAAGCATGCAGCTGCCTCCAATTGCAACGTGAACGTACGACAACTCAGTCTTAATCGCTACTGTGGACTACGGGTCGAGGTTGTAGGGTCATAGGGCCAGGAACATAAAGACTACAGAGACTCGCGGGCGAGCACAGAGAAGTACACTCCTGCACCTGACAGGGGAGTGTGTATACTACGATTACTGCTGCACAACCTAGCAGTAAGGAGGAGAGGTGCGCAATACTGGAAACGAGACACAAGGGACAAGAGCCACTTTGCAAAGGTGAAAAGGAGACATGCGTTGACAGAGAGGTACAGACAGGGCAGAAACGGGGAGAAGAACTTAACAGTCCTAACATAAAAGAAAAATAAAAAAATGTCATATTTCTTTCCGAGAAAGGGAGCTATCCACTGTCTGTCGGGACACCGTCCATATTCCAGCTGCATACTAAAAGTACATCAGTGCGCCACAAGCACTTACGAATGTGGAGCAATCAGCAACCCGGGCCTCGCAGTCTGAGAGTGTGCCATTATACGAAGTGTTACGGACCAGGATACATGCGATGGCACAAGCCGAACTTGCTGATAGCCGAAATATCTGGGCATACGTCATAACTACGAGACGCACTTCGGCACAACATCCACTTACAACCTTCCGGAAGCAAGGAGGAGATGAACCTCGGGGATGATCAGAAAGGATTCCTCGAAACCGTGATAGACATCTTCCAATCTCTACATCTTAGGTGGTACAGTAGCGTAGCGCCTCTGAATCCTGCGCTGTGCCTCAGCGTGCCAAGGGCCAGCTATCCAGACACAGAAGGGAAATATAGTTTGATTGCGATACCAAGTACAGTAGTGTACTGTAATATAGTGGTTTGCAGTGTAGTGCAGTGTAGTGTTATAAGGACAATACAGTTTAGAATTACAAATTACAAAATTTGTGCTGTACCAATGTACACAGTATGAAACAACCCTATTACCCTCTTTCCTACTCGTAAAATGTAGAGTTCTACAATGGTCTTCTGTCACGAGGATGTGGTTACACCTGCAAAGTAGTGTGATCTGCAACTATCCTAGCTGTCTTTCGAAACTTATAACTTAAGACTCCAAAAAACTTGTAGAAGTGGGCCTCGGGGAAAATAGTTTGGATTCCGTAAAAATGTTGGAACACGTGAGGCAATACTGACACTACGACTTATCTTAGCAGATAGGTTAAGGAAAGGCAAACCTAAGTTTCTAGCATTGGTAAACTTAGAGAAAGCTTTTGACAATGTTAACTGGATTACTCTCTTTCTATTTCTGAAGGTGGCAGGTGTCAAATACAGGGAGCGAAAGGCTATTCACAATTCTTACAGAAACCAGATAGCAGTTACAACAGTCGAGGGGCACGAATGGGAAGCAGTGGTTGGGAAGGGAATGAGACAAGGTTGTAGCCTATCTCAGATGTTACTCAATCTGTATATTGAGCAAGCAGTAAAGGTACCAAAAGAAAAATCTGGAGTAGGAATTAAAATCCACGGAGAAGAAACAAAAATTTTAAGGTATGCTGACGACATCGTAATTCTGTCAGGGACAACAAAGGACCTGGAAGAGCAGTTGAACGGAATGGACAGTGTCTTGAAAGGAGGATATAAGATGAACACAAACAAAAGGGAAACGAGTATAATGGAATCTAGCCGAATTAAATCAGGTCGAGGGAATTACATTAGGAAATGAGACACCTAAAGTAGCAGATGAGTTTTGCTTTTTGGGGAGCAAAATAACTGATGATGGTCGAAGTAGAGAGGATATAAAATGTAGATTAGCAATGTTAAGGACAGCGTTTCTGAAGAAGAGAAATTTGTTAACATCGAGTATAGATCTGTCAGGAAGTATTTTGTGAAAGAATTTGTATGGAGTGTAGCCATGTATGGAAGTGAAACGTGGACGATAAATTGTTTAGACAAGAAGAGAATTGAAGCTTTCGAAATGTGGTGCTGCAGAACAATGCTGAGGATTAGATGGGTAGATCATGTAACTAATGAAGAGGTACTGAACAGAACTGGAAAGAAGAGGAATTTGTGGCACAACTTGACTAGAAGAAGGGATCGGTTGGTAGGACATATTCTGAAGCATCAAGGGATCATCAATTTAGTATTGGAGGGAAGCGCCAATGGTAAGAATCGTAGAGAGAGACCAAGGCATGAATACACTTAACAGATTCAGAGGGATGTAGGTTGCAGTAGGTACTCGGAGATGAAGAAGCTTGCACAGGGTAGAATAGCACGGAGAGCTGCATCAAACCAGTCTCTCGACTGAAGACCACAACTACTTTAGGCTCGTAACTAAACCAACAATATAACCACTCTGAACACTATTTTTAGTACTCTAGAGGCATTTACTATAGTTAACCGCGTTTGTATCCTTTTTTAAAATTAACTTGGCAATCTTACTTTGTCTGAAGTGTTTAGTGGACAAGCTAGGGGGTAACTGTAAAACCAAGTTATTCACTTCACTTCTTACCTTCAGCTGCCGTTCTGATAGATGATGTTTTCCACTAAAGTGCAATGGCAGCATACTATTCGAGACCAGGACGAATACTGACTCACCTCGTGGACAATCTTCAAAGAAACAATTTACTGTTTGCTACAAGTGGTAGCCACTTTCTGAAGGGACGATTTTAGCTTGTTCGTTCAACGTAGAACAGTTACTGAACTTATTATTTCATGAGTGTGATTAATGTTTCTGGCACCAGGATGAAACTGGAAGGCTTTAAATTACTTTTTACTCAGGCATTAGCCTGGACGACTTGTAAACAAAACTACAGTTGGCAATGTTTTCAGGAGTGCTAGGTATTACTTGTCTCAATCATTTGTAAGGGAGTTAGCACAGTTACACAGTGTCTTTTAGAGCGCACCATAACATGACTTGCCACTACCACTGCCAGCAGACCACTCTCCACAATCCAGTCCGTCTGCGGTATACTAGATAAAAGGCGTCTCCGAAACGGAAAACGACAAGGCACCCCTGCGAACCACGTTTACGCTGTCTGCCCGGTCAGTCTACTGCACATTTCTCCATTTACTCTTGTGTAATGTGTACACGGAACGGAACGACAAGGGCTTTTCTCAGTGCTGAAGGCTGCCACATTCTTTAGCAGAGTTCTACGCATTCCGCAATAACAATTTACAGTACCCTTCGGGTGAGCTCTGGCCGTTTACATTTCGTTTTCGATTAAACAGGATGGTCTAAAACTCCGCTTACAACCATGGTGATCACCAGGGATGTGTGACCACCAGGGAAGGCGACGCATGCTTTGTAACTTGCTCCCATGCTAGCCGCAGGAATTGCAAGGTGTTCTCGTGGTAGGGCGTCCCTTTCCTCTGGTGGTTCGACTGACACCTGTTGGATGGTCGTCGGTTCATGTGGACATGCTGCAGTGTAAGGCTCTAGCGCACCTAACAAGTGCTCTACGGGGTTTATGTTGAGGGAACCGGCAGGTCATCCATTGGCCGAATATCCTCTCGTTGCAAGAGCTCTCCCACCTGAGCAGTATGACGTGATCGCGCATTGTCATCCACAGATATGATCTCTGTGTCGAATGCACTCCTGAAGAGGTGCACATGGAGAGGAAGTACAGTGTCGCAGTAACACAGTGAGCGTACCGCATTCAACGACTTCGGTGCGCACATGCAACATTATGCCTCCCTGCACAATAACAGCTGGACCACCAAAAGGATCATGTTCATCAACGCTGGACAAGGTCTCATGTGGGGAGAGGTGGGAACACGTAATGCACCTAGGAATTTATTTCACTTACTTCTGTAAAATACTGTAGCAATTCTCTGTATGGTCAAAGCTTCATCGAGATATGTTACCTGGCAGTAAAAGACCACATGAAAGTATAATCTCCTAGTCATAGTGTCAATACACAAGTTAAATTGAAATCGATTTTAGCTAACTTTGATTATCTCAGTGGGTAAACCAGCACGTTTACCAATTTTTGCATTGCCTGCTCCTCCCTCGCAACGGCATTGCCTCAGTGGATACACCGGATCCCGTCAGATCACCGAAGTTAAGCGCTGTCGGGTGTGTCCGCCACTTGGATGGGTGACCATCCGGGCTGCCATGCGCTGTTGCCATTTCTCGGGGTGCACTCAGCTCTTGGTGCCAATTGAGGAGCTACTCGACCGAAGAGTAGCTGCTCCAGTCAAAGAAAACCATCATAGCGACCAGGAGAGCGGTGTGCTAACCACACGCCCCTCCTATCTGCATCCTCAGTAGGGATGACACGGCGGTCGGATGGTACCGACGGGCCACTTGTGGCCTGATGACGGAGTGCTCCTTCTCCGTTTCTCCATGTTTGGGTGTTTTTAAGGTTTGACTTTTTTATGGATCAATCTCAATTTAGTTTCCAAAGAGTTTTAACACATTAATGGTCTCCCACATTACACAATTTAGGCCCTCCAGTAGTATCATGGTTATATTTTATATTGAAGTACGTAACATAATAATCTAGTTAGCATCCTGTGGTATCGCGTATCGATACCACCCTACCAGCATTACGGGCATCTCAATGCTGGCAAAGGAACGGTAAGTTTGTGTCAATTACCGGTAGTAGTCCAGCGGTATGTGGGGACCCAGTGGAGCATGGCCGGTGAGCCATACCTCCAGTGGGTGCCCAGCGCGAGCGCCCTCTGACGTCACGATACAGGACGGCCGGCGGGAGCCACGTGATTCAGTCACACTTCGAGCTTCTTCCCTACGTGACGCTACACTCTAGTTCAGAGGGCCTCATGCTTGTTGCTGTTGTATTAACTGGACTCTGTCTATTGCTGCAATGAGTCCTTGTATGCTTGAAGAAATACAAGTAAATCTTCTGTTTCCTGTGTTAACTTGTTCGCTAATCACTCCTGATCTTGTCCAGATTTCCTACAACTGCAGCTTCTGCACCACTTGTAACCCACCTCTCTTTACCATTGTTTATTAAGCGGTACATAACAAACCTGGCTACGAGGATGGTTTTCCTGAAGTGACTGTGACTGACAACAGACCTGTGTTTCCACTTAGCTCTAACAGTTTAATACCACCTCTGGCATCACCCATATTATAAGTGCACCATCCGATCTGCACTTAATGGGGAAGCTGAAGGCTTTGTACAAAGATTTAAGCAACAAATGGACCAACTTCATGCACCCACTCGGGGGGTCAAGCTCTATTTCTTTTCTTGTCTTCCTAGTGCTCCCAGCCACATGACAGACCATCGCTGGTGGAGTTGTTATATGGACAGTGCCACCACAAATTGCTTCAGTTGCTGCACCCGCCACAGCAGGTGCCCAATCTGCCCAGACAGGCAAAGTATCACATTTATGGTTCAGTCTTTTACAGGTTGTATGGCGGATGGAGGCGCTGGGAGTGAGGTTCCATAGTACAACATCTTGGACGTTCTACGTCTTTACTGCAGGGATCTATAGGATTGCTGAGACGCCACCAGAATCAAAGTCGTCTATGTGAATTGCGTGATCCAACCACAGGCTTTGTGCTTTCAGATTCCATGCCTGCCTGGGCACAGCAGCCCTTGCTTTGTCCAGCAACCAGAGGCCCTGGTCCATCAACGCCGGCCCCAGAGCCGACGCAAGCCTATGCCTTCTCATGGTCGTTGCCATCATGGGGACGGCCCAATCTTTCGAGCAAGTGTCCAATGTGTTGCTTGGTTCTCTCTGTAGTCATCAAGATGCCTTCGCCTACATTGCTGCTCTGCCTCTGGATATGGGTACGCGCGCTCTGCCCAGTTTTTCGGCTGGTATTCAAGGGTGGGCTCAGGGAACATACCAGAATGCAGGTGGGAGCTTGGCACTGGCCTTGGTTTCGGCTCCCATCTGAATTCAGCCCTCTCACCCTTCATCGATCGCTCATCTATGCTACATAATGATGGTGAGGGGGCCTGAGGGAATGTTGTTGAGGGATGCGGTATCAAGTATCGATACTATCTTACTGGTCGGCCTCTCAGAGGTGGCAATGGAATTGGAAGTTTCCATCATAGGCTGATAGCGGTCATGTGGGATCCGGCGGACTGAATGGTGCACACCTACTGAGCCATGCCTCCAACGGCTCTGTAGTACGAGCACCCTCTCCCGCCATGATAGAGGATGGCTGTCACCAGCCACACAGTCCATCCACGCTTTGAGCCTCTCCGCTGTGTGTCACTATGCACACGCCGCCTAGTCACGGCTCTGAGACCATCGTCCATGCTTTAGTTCAGAGATCCTCATTCTTGTTGCTACTGAATTAGCTGGACTCTATTTCTTGCTGGGTTATTTGCAATAAGCCTCTGTATGCTTGGAGAAATACAAGTAAATCTTCTATTTACTGTGTTCACTTATTCGTTAATCATGTCTGCTCCTATCCAGCTTTTCTACAACGACAGTTGCTGTACCATTCTGTATCCCAACTCTCCTTACCGCTGTGTACAATGTAGTACATAGTATATGCGATTCCTAGTAATGTTCTCACTCAGTCCATCCTGTGTTCCTGCACATGTGTCATCTGCTTTGTGACCCATCATAATTATGTTTCAGCATGCTACCATGTACTCAGCACCTCGTATCTGCTATAATGTGATCTGGTGCTCTCCATTTTGTTCTTTTATCCGTGTTCTTCCTCTTTCCCATTGCACCAAATTTTAACAGTTTATTTATATTCCCCTTTTTCGTTCCAGCTGTTGGGCCCCCTTCTACATTAGGTTATTGTGGGGTGCGACATGACTTACAGAATGAGTAAAATTATAAGCATAAAGGGAAAAGTTTAAAATCAAATCTGACGTTCTTATTATCCAAAGTTGTCACTTCCTGGTTATTATTTCATGGTTTCCTTCTATTCAGGACTTAATCTGATGATGTAACTAACGTTATGAAACCGCTTGTGCTTTTTAAGTAAATATACAGCTGAATTGAGTATTTTACTCAACATGAAGTTTATAGCTGTGGATGTCAATTAAAAAACTTTTGTATTCACAGGAAATAGCTTTCGAGATGTGTAGCTATCACAGATTCCTCATGTATTCCTTCGTAGACAAGATATCAAACGGAGAAGTGCTCCACAGAGTGGAGGAAGAGAGGTTCTATGTCTTCAAGTCTATCGAACAATGAAAGTACATATAGGTCGCACATCAGAAGTATGTGGAAGAGACAATAAGGGGAAGAACTGAAGAGCTACACCGAGACCAGAATACATAAACTGCATCGAGAGACCAGAATATATCAACTAGATCGTGGAGGGTACCAGCTGTACCATCTATACTGCTCTCCTTGTGAAGGCCAAAGACACAAATGTACGGCGCGCCACTGCTAACCAATTTGTTGGCTGGAGACCTAAGAAGACAAGATACTTCCGTGCCACACACTGTAAGGTGGCTTGCGAGGTATTGTAGATGTAAATGTAGCTGTAGATATAGAAACTTCAGTTTTTTTGGTTCTTGGTCATGTAATACATTCAGGAACCACACATACAAATGCAGACATAAAAAACAAATGGTTGTATAGTCTGCTAAATGTGTTGAATATCACAATAGCATAACGTGAAATTGCCTTCTTAAGACGTAAAAGACCACTTCATATATACAGTATACGACTTTCTATTAAAAATCATATAAAAACTCTGTACATAACTATATGACAGGTAGCAGACAAGGTCTCCACACTTTTGGGTGAAGAGTAAGACAATCTGATAACTTCCAGCAAGGGTCTGCAGAACGCTTGTGGCGTTGTGAGGAAGCAAGGATAAGGTGATTAACGTCTCCGATCATGCTGGAATCAGAAGTTGCAGTTAGGGCTCCAACGAGCGCAGCAAACGTGAGGGTGCAAGACTGAATGGGCTTTTTTCCATCTTTTTTTCGAAAATCAATTATTAATAGTAACTATATGATTCATCGACATACTACAGATATTGATATCAAGTAGCTCACAGAAAATGTGTTTCTTATTCAGCACTTTAAAAAGTTACAGGTATTTCGTGGTAATCAGTATGCCTTTCTTTTATAGACTAGAGCTACAGCATCACCACTACCAGCAGTTGTAGTCAGCTTCTTCTCCGCTTCTTCGTCTTCTTTTGTTTCTGCGTCTCCACTATCTACAGCATGTCGTCAAAGTTCTCCTTATATTTAACATATGCTGAGATTTCCAGTATGCGTTTCCAAAATTTGGTAACTAGGCACAGTACATTGCAGCTCGGTAATGTGTTATGTACGTTCACTATACGGAAGCATCCAAATTGCTCCATTGTACCTAGCTCTAGGGTATCTCAGTCTTTCCGGTGGTATCAGTTCAGTTATATCTATGTATGAAGGGATTGTATTATTGATCACTTTCAGTTAGGGACACAGCAAATTCCACACATCACCTGCATGTTCACAAGTAAATATTTGGATTAATGTATCAATATTTCCACATACAATTGCACTCATCAGTGTGATTAAGGTTTTTTTAGTGGAGCTTTTCATTCTCTGGTAATTTGCCCTTGACGATGGTGCTCCATTACGGCCAACGTGAGGTGAAAGTCGTGTACATTTCTTTAGATGATGGCCTATTTCAAACGAAAATTTTTTCTTCGGTTCCTTTACTGTGGTCTATTGACGTCAGGATATTGTAAAGGTCTCTTGTTGGTATGTACACAGATCAATCAGAACATAATGACCACACGTGTAATAGCCGGTATGTGCACCTTTGGCACGGATAACAGCAGCGACGCATCGTGGCATGGAAGCAATGTGGCCTTGATAGGTGACTGGAAGGAGATGGCACCATATATGCACGAAACTCCCATAAATATCAGGGCGTGGGTCATGAGATTTGACGCCATGTTCAATCTTATACCAGAAGTGTTCGATCAGGTTGAGATATGGCGAGTTGGGGGGACAGTACATTAACTGAAATCCTCACAGTGTTCCTCAAACCGCTCCACCATCCTCTGGACTTGTAACATGGGGCATTATGTTGTTGAAAAATGCCACTGTCGTCAGAAAACATGGTCGTCTTGAAGGGCTGTACATGGTTTGCAACCAGTGTGCGATACTCCTTGCTCATCATGGTGCCTTACATGAGCTCCAGTGGGCCCACGGATGCCCACGTGAATGTTCTCCAGAGCATAATGAAGCCGCCACCAGCTTGTCTCCATCCAGCAGTACACGTGTCAAGGAGCTGTTCCCCTGGAAGACGACGGATTCCCGCCCTTCCTTCGGCATGGTGAAGGAGGTATTGGGATTTGTCAGACCATGCAACGCTCTGCCAGTGCGTCAACATCCGTGCTTATTTCGGTCGTCGCTGTCGATGTCGTGGTTTTAACATTGGCAAATGCATAGGACGTCGGCTGTGGAGGCCCATCGTTACGAGTGTTCGGTGCACTGTGTGTTCAAACACACTTATGCTACACTTAGCATCAGAATCTGGTGTTATTTTCGCCACAGTTCACCTCCCATTCTGTTTCACCAGTCTGCCCAACCTATGATGTCCAACATTTGTAATGAGGGGTGGCGAGCGAACCCTACGACGTCTGGACGTGGTTTCGCCTGGGTTTCGGCACATGTTGAAGACACTCACCACAGCATTCATCGAACACTCGACGAGTCGTACAGTTTCCAAAATGCTACTGCCAGGCCTGCAGGCCATCACCATCTTCCCTTGTTCAAACTCAGGTAGATCACACGCCTTCCCCATTCTACTCACAGACAGTATGCTTAATGATACTACATGTTCTGTGCATCTGGTTAGCAGTCATTCCTCGCCAGGTAATGCTGCTATCACCTGGGCTAGTTTATATCGATAGTACGTCAGTGGTCATAATGTTCTGGCTGGTCAGTGTAATTTTGGTTTATCCGATTTGTGTTTATATACATAAACTCATGGTAATATAGCTTGAAGTACTTATATAAAACATAAATTTCAGCTAAATTTACCTCTGGCATGTTACTTTTCAGCTTATCTTCGAGTGTTAGGTTTTTGATTAGCCTTGCAATTTTTTTTCTTACTTCTTTCTTTGTGCGATTAATTAACCTAATTAAACCATAACCAGACAGTTGGCGCTATAGAACTTCACACACATTTTTTCCCAAATGGAGTAGTTAACTAGAAAGGGTAGTGGATAGATTGTCAGAGCAGTGTCACAGTTTCAGCAGGGGGTACCATTTTGTCCTGGAATGCCTTTAAATAGTGCAAAGGAAGCCAGTTGTTAGAATTTTCTCATATTTATACCCTTCTGCTCCTCATGGCGTCCTTATCTAGGACATCCATACTTTCGTTTTCAGTGATTAATACCTGTGATGAGAATCTTCCTGTTGTGATATTCAACCTAATGTATCATTTCTAATGTCTTATACACCAAATGATTGTTAGTACCATTATCGAAAAATATTTATAACGGTGCAAAATACCAATCTATAGAGGATCTATACTGTTTCTTCGAACACACTGAGAGACAATGGGTCATTCTCTCACTATTCTGCATGTTCAAAGGTATTATTTGATGTCGATTTTACACCCAAGACTTATTTTGGTGAGACGACAGGAAGTTATGCATTCCCCCGAAGAGGTCAAAAAAACCTACCTACTTGGACATACCGGTAAGGTGCCTCTAGCCATAGAAGGGGCAGGGATGCGAGAGAAATCTAGGTCGCCTGGCCAACGTGTTTGGATAGTGTCGTAAACGCCCTTTGTGAACAGGGACGGCGGCCATACAAAATTCGCGAGTTTCCATGTTCGTAGTGGACTGGAAGCTATCGAGGGAGCCATCATATGGTGTAAACCCTCGCACTGCAGAGGTTTTTTGGAAAGCCACAGGGCTTCAAAACAATTCTGAACGAATGCAGCATTTATGGCACCTCTCAGATGATCTATGTTGGGACAAAAAAGCACTTCTTTTAATTTACCCGAGGCCCCTGGTCTGACACGCTGTAACTTTCGGGCCGTCGAGATAATGATCTCTGTGATAAATGTGTTGTTCACTTTAGAGCTATTATAAAACTCTAAATACCCTGCCTAATGTGGCTGTGGGAAAAAAGAAGTCATGAGCGTAACGTCTTCTCCCCTCTGCACGGAAGTTTGCGACTCAAATATTGGCTGCTGCTCCTGAAAAAAATAAGAAGATTGTTAACTTTGATCAGGATTGGCAAAACAGTAGAGCAGACGAGTTAGAGGGAAGATATGGAGCCCGTGTAATCTTGTGACTCGGATGAAACCCTTGTGAGGACGGTTGTTTGACTGCTCTTGAGGAGGTTACAGGCGTTTGGTGGAATGTGAGGAGAGGAGAGGACAAACTTGGCCCTCCACTTCAGTCTGTGTTTTGCAGTGAGTCTTCTGATTCAGGCGAAGGTCATGAGAGGATTCTCTTCTTGACTTTTATTGTGAGTGAATTGCTCGTGGGGCACTTGACCTGAGTGTGACTTTGCAGTAGGACTGGTCTAGACTAGGGTGCCTGTGGCGAAGACTTAGGTGTACCAACAGTTTAGACCTCCGTCATAGCTGACAACTTGGTGTGCTGTGGACAATCTTAATCGAGACAGGTCTGCCAACTTGACGTCTGATCTTCTTGTACGCACTGCCGAATAAGTGAGTCATATTACTCCATGGTATGACTGGCGAACGGTAGTGTCACACGCTGGAATCTGCCGAGATTTCAGAGCACAATTAGACTGAAACTTTCTGGCTAATTAAAACTGTGAGCCGTGCCGAGAACGAAATCGGGACATTTGCCTTTCAAGGGCAAGTGCTCGACCATCTGAGCTATCCACGTACTACTCACGATCCGTCCCCACAGCTTCGATTCCGCCAGTACCTCGTCTCCTACCTTCCAATCTTGGTAGGGCACTTGCCCGCCAAAGGCAAAGGTCCCCAGTTCGAGTCTCGGTCCGGCAACACAGTTTTAATCCGCCAGGAAGTTTCGTGTCAGCATACACTCTGCTGCAGAGTGAAAATCTCTTTCTGGCACCGTTAGGGTGATTGCGATCCGTCTAACAGATCGCCAACCAAGACTTTGTCTATTTCATGTCCGCGATAGCGAATTACAGGTGCCGGACATTGCTGCTCTCCAAACAAGTAATTCACGACCGTCGCCTGTGACAGTACAACACATCGAGAAGGGGTATTGTATTGCTGCTCCGGCTTGTTATGGTAAACAGAATCACAGTCTCGGCACTTGTTCTCAGCTGCACTAACGTGGTATAACTTCTGTGTAGAATAAATTTATATTCAACAAAGTCTATTCAGTGTCAGATAATTGCACATTCTGTTATCCATATTTTGATCTACACTCCTGGACATTGAAATAAGAACACCGTGAATTCATTGTCCCAGGAAGGGGAAACTTTATTGACACATTCCTGGGGTCAGATACATCACATGATCACACTGACAGAACCACAGGCACATAGACACAGGCAACAGAGCATGCACAATGTCGGCACTAGTACAGTGTATATCCACCTTTCGCAGCAATGCAGGCTGCTATTCTCCCATGGAGACGATCGTAGAGATGCTGGATGTAGTCCCATGGAACCGCTTGCCATGCCATTTCCACCTGGCGCCTCAGTTGGACCAGCGTTCGTGCTGGACGTGCAGACCGCGTGAGACGACGCTTCATCCAGTCCCAAACATGCTCAATGGAGGACAGATCCGGAGATCTTGCTGGCCAGGGTAGTCGACTTACACCTTCTACAGCACGTTGGGTGGCACGGGATACATGCGGACGTGCATTGTCCTGTTGGAACAGCAAGTTCCCTTGCCGGTCTAGGAATGGTAGAACGATGGGTTCGATGACGGTTTGGATGTACCGTGCACTATTCAGTGTCCCCTCGACGATCACCAGAGGTGTACGGCCAGTGTAGGAGATCGCTCCCCACACCATGATGCCGGGTGTTGGCCCTGTGTGCCTTGGTCGTATGCAGTCCTGATTGTGGCGCTCACCTGCACGGCGCCAAACACGCATACGACCATCATTGGCACCAAGGCAGAAGCGACTCTCATCGCTGAAGACGACACGTCTCCATTCGTCCCTCCATTCACGCCTGTCGCGACACCACTGGAGGCGGGCTGCACGATGTTGGGGCGTGAGCGGAAGACGGCCTAACGGTGTGCGAGACCGTAGCCCAGCTTCATGGAGACGGTTGCGAGTGGTCCTCGCCGATACCCCGGGAGCAACAGTGTCCCTAATTTGCTGGGAAGTGGCGGTGCGGTCCCCTACGGCACTGCGTAGGATCCTACGGTCTTGGCGTGCATCTGTGCGTCGCTGCGGTCCGGTCCCAGGTCGACGGGCACGTGCACCTTCCGCCGACCACTGGCGACAACATCGATGTACTGTGGAGACCTCACGCCCCACGTGTTGAGCAATTCGGCAGTACGTCCACCCGGCCTCCCGCATGCCCACTATATGCCCTCGCTCTAAGTCCGTCAACTGCACATACGGTTCACGTCCACGCTGTCGCGGCATGCTACCAGTGTTAAAGACTGCGATGGAGCTCCGTATGCCACGGCAAACTGGCTGACACTGACGGCGGCGGTGCACAAATGCTGCGCAGCTAGCGCCATTCGACGGCCAACACCGCGATTCCTGGTGTGTCCGCTGTGCCGTGCGTGTGATCATTGCTTGTACAGCCCTCTCGCAGTGTCCGGAGCAAGTATGGTGGTTCTGACACACCGGTGTCAATGTGGTCTTTTTTCCATTTCCAGGAGTGTAGAAAGAATGGTTCAGTCAGACAAACCTTAGTCTCTGCCAACAAGCCGCGACTCAGGGGAGAGTCAATAGTTTTCTACATGTCTGTGCTGCCATCAGTTCATGTTTTGTTTTGTCATCATACTTAACATACACGCACGTCAAAAAAAGTTTTGTATCACCTCGGTTCCAAGAGTTCCGGAACCTGAGTCGAACGTTGGAATAGAGATCAACATAAACGTCATTTCCGCCCTTTTTATTGCTCATGAGAACCACACATTGCATGTTGTACCACCACACAGCGAGACCTTCAGAGGTGGTGGTCCAGATTGCTGTACACACCAGTACTTCTAATACCCAGTAGCACGTCCTCTTCCATTGATTCATGCCTGTATTCGTCGTGGCATACTGTCCACTGTTGGCCCAGATTGTCCGCCTCCTCAACGGCGATTCGGCATAGATCCCTCAGAGTGGTTAGTGGGTCACGCCGTCCATAAACAGCCCTTTCCAATCTATCCCAGGGATGATCGATAGGGTTCATGTCTGGAGAACATGCTGGCCACTTTCAAAAATGGCTCTGAGCACTATGGGACTTAACTTCTGAGCTCATCAGTACCCTAGAACTTAGAACTAGTTAAACCTAACTAATCTAAGGATGTCACACACATCCATGCCTGAGGCAGGATTCTAACCTGCGACCGTAACGGCAGCGCGGTTCCAGACTGTAGCGAATAGAGCCGCTTGGCCACTCCGGCCGGCGCTGGCCACTTCAGTCGAGTGATGTGGTTACCCTGAAGGAAGTCGTTCACAAGATGTGCACGATAGAAGCGCGAATTGTCGTCCATGAAGGCGAATATCTCGCCAATATGCTGCCGACATGGTTGCACTACCTGTCGGAGGATGGCATTCACGTATCGTAAAGCCGTTACCAAGCCTTCCACGACTACTAATGGCGTAGGTCGGCCCCACATAATGCCACCTTAAAACAGCAGAGAACCTCCACCTTGCTGCGCTAGCTGGATAGTGTGTGTAAAGCGTTCAGGCTGACCGAGTTGCCGCCAAACACGTCTTCGACGATTGTCTGGTTGAAGGCATATGCTACACTCATCGGTGAAGTGAGCGTGATACCAATCCTGAGCCGTCCATTCAGCGTGTTGTTGGGCCCATCTGTATCGTGCTGCATGGTGTCGTGGGTGCAAAGATGGACCTCGCCATGAACGTTGGGAGTGAAGTTGGACATCATGCAGCCTATAGCGCACAGATTGAGTTGTAATACGACGTGCTGTGCCTGCACGAAAAACATTATTCAACAAGGTGGCGTTGCTGTCAGGGTTCATAGGTAGCGGTCATCCACTGCAGTAGTAGCCCTTGGGCAGCCTGAGTGAGACATGTCATCGACAGTTCCTGTCTCTCTCCACGACCGAACAACATAGCTTTGGTTCACTCCGAGACGCCTGAAAACCTTTGGTTCACTCTGAGACTCCTGGACACTTCCCTTGTTGAGAGCCCTTCCTGGTACAAAGTAACAATGCGGACGCTATTGACCCACGGTATTGACCGTCTAGGCATGGTTGAACTACAGACAACACGAGCCGTGTACCTCCTTCCTGGTGGTATGACTGGAACCGAATGAATGTGGACCCCTTCCGTCTAATAGGCGCTGCTCATGCATGGTTGTTTACATCTTTAGGAGGGTTTAGTGACGTGTTTGAACAGTCAAAGGGACTGTATCTGTGATACAATATCCACAGTCAAGGTCTATCTTCAGGAACTCTGGGAACTGGGATGATGCAAAACTTTTTGTGTGTGTGTATTTTTTCGTCCTATTTTTTAATCAAAAATCTTGTGCCATAACTTTTATAAAAAATCAATAATATTAATCCCCCAGCAACAATTGAGTAATATAATGGCAGGGCCACCATTTCATTAATATTACTAAAGTTCATTAAGATTACAGAGCTATCGACAACAAACACAGTCAAAGGGCAAAATCAATTTAGCAGACGCACGGATCTTGTAGTCAAGTGGAAGTTGTACCGGCTGAAGTGATTGCTGTCATTCCGGAAACTTATAGTCCACTGTCGCCTTTCAAACATACCGCTAGACCAGTGTAGTCTTGCAACATTTTTCACCTAAATCATCGACGTTTGATAGTAGTGAGCTCAGTTCTCACTATCGATGCCTCAACAGGGAGTTTATACTGTTCACAGTACTGAGTTCTCTCACGAGACAAAGCATATCCACTGTCTTCGATCACGTTCCAGCGTTCCTTTAACAGGTCTAGCACTGAAACACACAGGTACGGTGTGAGCCAACTGTTTTCCTTTACCACCATTCGTAATTATATAGAATGTGCACTGATGTACGGAGCAGAGATGGTACAAGAAAGCATTATTTGAAAGTACTTTATAGTTTTTTTAATAAAAATTTGTCTGTAAGAAAGTACACCGCCCCTAACGACAGAGATTTGTAAAGGAACCAGTGACGTTTGATAAAACATCTCGTTCTACGATTAAGAATCGTTTATAGAGTTGCATAATTCGGAAACAGGGAACTTTTTGTTCACAAGTTTTGTGGCCACACATTAACCCAGCAGATGAAGTGGAATCTCTGCATTTGTCTGCGGGTGCAGCACGTGACACCAGAGCTCCGCTGGCACACTGCTGCAGGTTTATTGACCGACAAAAATGTTATCTCTGATTGATCTACACGTGCTTCCTATTTCGGTTTATCAACGCCAGCGCAGTTATCGTAACAGTTTGGGCACAATCTGCGCGTTGGGTACTCAAATTACCGCATTTCTGTCA
Source organism: Schistocerca gregaria (assembly GCF_023897955.1). Lineage (NCBI taxonomy): Eukaryota > Metazoa > Arthropoda > Insecta > Orthoptera > Acrididae > Schistocerca > Schistocerca gregaria. Next base: position 544,001,181 of record NC_064925.1, read on the forward strand.
ATACTGGCTTGTGTAGAATATACACTGAAGCGCCAGAGAAACTGGTATAGGTATGTGTATTTAAATACACGGATACGTAAACAGGCAGAATACGACGCTGCGGTCGGCAACGCCTATAAAAGACAACAATTGTCTGGCGAAGTTGTTATATCGGTTACTGCTGCTACAATCGCAGGTTATCAAGATTTAAGGGAGTTTTGAACGTGATGTTATAGTCGGCGCTCGAACGATGGGACACACCATCTCCGAGATAGCGATTAAGTAGGGATTTTCCCATACGACCATTTCACGAGTGTACCCTGAATGTCGGGAATCCGGTAAAACATCAAATCTCCGACACCGGAGTGACCGCAAGAAGATCCAGCAAGAACGACGACTGCAGATTTCAAAGCTGGGCCATCAAGAAGTGACAGTGTGAGAACCGTTCAACGAAGTATCATCGATATGTGCTTTCGTATCCGAAGACCAATTCGTGTGCCCTTTTTTAGTGTACGACATAAAGCTTTACACCTAGGCTGGGCCAGTCAGCATCGACTTTGGACCGTTGATGACCGGGAACATGTTTCCTGGTAGGACGAGTCTCGTTTCAAATTGTATCGAGCTGATGGACGTGTACAGGTAGGCAGAGAATCTCACGAATACATGGACCCTGCTTGTCAACATGGGACTATTCAGGCTGGTGGAGGCTTTGCAATGGTGTGGGTCGTGTGCAGTTGTAGTTATGTGGACCCCTGGTACGTCTAGACACGACTCTGACAGGTGACACGTACGTAAGCATCCTGTCTGATCACCTGCATCCATTCATGTCCATTGTGCATTCCGACAGACTTGGGCAATTCCACCACGACAATGCGACACCTCACACATCCAGAATTGCTCCAGAGTGGCTCCAGAAACATTCTTCTGAGTTTAAATACTTACAGTAGCCACCAAACTCCTCGGACATAAACATTATTGGGCATATCTGCGATGCCTTTCAACGTGTTGTTCAGAAGAGATTCGTATTCTAACGGATTTATGGACATCCCTGTAGGATTCATGATGTCACTTCCCTCCAGCACTACGTCAGACATTAGTTGAGCCCGTGTCACGTCGTGCTTCGGCACTTCTGAGATTTCGCTGGGGCCCTATACGATATTAGGCAGGTTTACGAGTTTCTTTGGCTCTTCAGTGTAATTAAAATGTGTAGTGACCGATGTTTAAAAGTGGGGAGCATTTTGGAGGAGTATTCAATCATTATTGGCAACTGCCGAATTCCATATTTACTCCCACTGCAACTGGTCCGGTTTCCTCTTTTTTATTTTGCTGCAAATTGTATGTAAAATGAGTTTGTCCATTTTTACATTAATTACGAATCATCTCAGCGTATTATTAGGGGCCAATCGTTAATGTACTCAGACCTTACATCGCCATCAAATTCCTTAGCCTAAACATACAGAACAAAAATATTATTTCTAACATCACTTGTGTATTCATAATTTATTTATTTATTTGACATGTGAAATTTTTCTAGTCAAAACTGATCCCAGTTCACAGCTAAATATCTGTGATTAGCGTTTACACGTCGAATCCATTACTTTGTTTTCAGCTAAGACTGATTTACACGATTGGGCCTTAGTTTTTTCCGTTAATGAACGAACTCTCAACAGTCGACATGGCTCATCTGTTTCTTGCCTTTGTTATCTCTTAGTTGTCTTTCTGCTCTACTACCTGCATTTTCTTTTCACTGATAATTTTTCCACAGTTTCAGCGTAGCTCACAGGTATCTAATAGATTAGTAACTTCTTACATTTCAAATATTTTTACGATAAAAACTTTTTGTGCGAACTTGTAGAGGTAACAGGCGATCACTGAATCGCTTTGTATAAAAATCTAAAGTCTTTGGTGAGGTACAGATTTACTGCGCCCCATCTACTGGGGACCCCGGGAGATGAAAACAGCTCTCCTGGGAGTATCCATTTTCTGGATGTTTATCCAGAGCCCAAGGTCTTCTGACGAGAGTACTGCATTCAATTTGCATCGTATGTGAGACAAGTGCACCATCTTTCCAAGTACACCCACTAATCCTAAAAATTTCTGGAGAACAGTATTTGTAACAAACGCTTTGCTGCAGTCTGATATTCTAAAACCTCGAGATGAGACTACCCACACTTCACCCACTCACACACATTGGTGTGTAGGAAGAACAGCTCACCGCTTCCTCGCTTCCGGGTAACAGTTTTCTCGAGATGAAACTCGCAAGAGATCGGGAACGGTTGGCAGCGGGCGAGCTGCCAACATTGCAAATCGCACTGGGACCGCCCTCTAAAAACACAGCGCTGCTAAGCGCGACCCACTTTCCGTAATGGCTAACTGAACCGAACAACACGCGTACTGTCTCAGTGTTATTCCTAAACGGAGCATATTCAGTTGAATTGCCTCAATTTCTAGAACAATAGTGGATCATTTCGTGGTAGATTGGACACGACCTACATATGCTGAAGTTCAACAATACTCTTTTTGTATCTCCTGTCTCATTCACCGATTCACTCAAATGCTTGTAATTATATTCATTTTAACATTTTTTATTAGGTAGCATTTTTATTTGTTTGTCTCTTCAGTACAAATTTTCCAATACATTTTAAACTTGATTCTCAATGAGCTAGGAACTTGGAATTTTAAACATGGCATGGCAACTGAATAATTGTTGTTGGTCTGTTTGGTAAGTGTGGCGGTGGGACTCAAAAATTTTGGTAACGCCTGCTCTCGGCTGCCTTGAAGGACCGGTGTGTCGTACAGGTAACATCTACATCTACATCTACATCTATAATCCACGAGCCATCTTGTGGGGTGTGATGGAGGGTGCTTTATGTTCCAGTGTCACTTCCCCTTTTTACTGTTCCAGTTGCAAATGCTGCAGGGAAGAACAATTGCTGGTAAGTCTCCGTGTGTGTGTTCGAATCTCTCTCCCTTAATCTTCGCGGTTGTTTTGCGATTAATACGTAGGAGGAAGCAATATACTGGTTCACTCTTCTAACAACGTAAGCTGTCGGAACTTCACAGTACACCACACCGTGATGCCAAACGACTCTCTTGCAGCGTCTGCCACAGTAAGTATGGCTGGACATTTCTGTGACACCTTCGAACTTAATGAATAAGCCTGTGACGAAACAACTTGGTCTTCTTTGGATCTTCTCTATTTCCTCTACCATCCTGTATGGTACCGATTGTAAATTACCTCCTTTGCTCCTTGACTACATTTGTTGAGGACTCTTCCACTCAATGTCAGCCTGGGAACTGTATTACCGGCGATTTATTCAATGTGGCCATTCCACTTCAAATCACTCTGTATGAATTCTCGTAGATAATTTGTGGAGATAACCGCTTCCAACGATTGTTCTGCCGTCGTGTAATCGTGCAATAGCTGGGGACTTCCTGTCTATGTAACATAATGCGTATACAGTTGTTCGATTGCCACTCCCTGCACCAGGCTTCGATGCTCTGCAGATTTTTCTCCATTTCCCTACAATTTTCTAGCACTGTGACTTCTCTGAACACAACAACATCATTCGCGAGAAGCCTTCTGGAACTTCCGACATTATCTGCTAGGTCACACTCGAGATACCAAACCACGTTCCAGGCGGCATGCAAGCAGATGGGCATGGCTGAGCATAGAGAGGGGGAAAGAGGAGATGGACAGAATGAGTGGAAGAGTAGACGTGTGCAACACAGGGCGGGGGAAATAAAAGTTGCCAAGGGATCAGAGATCCAGGGCACAAAGAAACGTAGCAGAGGAAAGGAAATACAGTACTAACGTGACTACAGCAGATGTTGGAAGTGACCACCCGTCATCTTTAGTCTCTTTTGGGTCCTGGTCAGCAAGTTGCCGAAGGCACATCGAAGCTGAACAGCTGCAACTGCTGCAGTTTTATCTCAAATGTGCTGCAGCTCTTTAAGACTTTCGGGTTTGTTGCGGTACACCTATATATATGCCTGCGAGTGGCACACACTCCGTGGTACAGACACATTTGGCAGTCGGCGCTGATACACGTACAAGTCACGTAACTTCATTGACTGTTATTCTGTTCATGGTAGAACTTGTTGAACTCTGTCTTTGTTATTCAGTTAATGATTTTTTGTGAAAAATGTTCAAATGTGTGTGAAACCTTATGGGACTTAACTGCTAAGGTCATCGGTCCCTAAGCGTACATACTACTTAACCTAAATTATCCTAAGGAGAAACACACACTCCCAAGCCCGAGGGAGGACTCGAACCTCTGCCGGGACCAGCCGCACAGTCCATGACTGCAGCGCCTCAGACCGTTTGGCTAATCCCGGGCTTTTGTGAAGAATGCAACCACCCGCAAGTACATCATTTTTTTAAAAAATTTTCTTCCATAAGTGCTTCGCCTTCCTGCTTATCTTCAGATGACTATACTTGTTTTATCTTAGTATTATACAAAGAATCATCATGTCAACTGCTGCAGCAAATTTTTCCTAGTGAATAGTTTTACGTCTCATTTTGGTCCTTATGAATTTTGTGGACTACCTCAGACCCGACCTAAACGACTTTCATTAGAAGAAAAAGTAAAGTGAGAGATAAGATGCTGATGACAAATATCTATACTACTAAACAGCTAAAACGGTGCTGAGCCTCAGTTAAAGGTCGCCTATCTAATGGCTTCCAGGAACAACAAAAATTTGATTTTCAATATTTCATATAATTACTGACCTACTTTAAAAATTTAAAATTCTGACTCAATCCAATCATGGGGTATAACCTGACGTTAGATGTTCAACGCGATAAGTCAGGTATTAAAGTTAGAAACTGTGTACTTATCTTAAGGTAGCGTTAATTCACGGTGGTTATATTATAACGACTACACTCTCCCAGTACATAAGAACAAGAGCTCTTAAAGACTTCATAAATATTGAGCGGCGTGAAAATGAATCTGCAGCGCGAAATTCGCTAGAGGTACAGATGAAATATGTGTACATAAACGAGTGAAATATATTTGACATGTACATATGTGTACAAAGGCACAGGTAAAAAGCTCATAGTGCACTATTGGAACGATTTGCATCCACTTTGTGAAATATATTTGACATGTACATATGTGTACAAAGGCACAGGTAAAAAGCTCATAGTGCACTATTGGAACGATTTGCATCCACTTTGATACACATATTAGTTACGATCTGGAAAGAAATACTATGGGTGTGAGAATCACCGGCATCCTGTTAGGGTGGAGATGATAATCTAGAAGGGGAGAAGATGCACAGACAGAGAGGGGGAAGCAGGAGTTGAACACAGATAGGGGAGGAGGAAATGAGCAGAGTGAGAGAGAGGGGGAAATGGACAGAGAAATGGAAGACGTGGACACAGACAGAGAAAGGAAATAGGGGGATATGGATAGATATAGAAGGGAGGGGGGATGAACAGACAGAGAGGGGGAAGAATGAGATGGACGAAGAGAGGGAAGAGGAATAGATGGAATTAGAAGGAAGAGGAGAAGATGGACAAAGAGAGTGGAGAGGAGATGATCACTTATAGGACACTCGAATAAATACATACCTGGATAACTCTGTTGACTCAGCTAGTTGTATAATACAACAAAAGTAGGCATATGAAGATTGTCATGTTATCCCGAAACCGTCATGGCAGTGAGATACAGCTTCTTAAATGTATTTGTGTTGGTTGCTCTCTCCACCAATAACCCTTAACTTCTCTCACGGTGTGATCATGGACACATCCAAACACGATAGCTTCTTTCTGCCACACTGTCACGTCTCCATCTTAATACATCTTATTGCGTTGATTCCATGCAATCCACTGGTTCATATTCAAAAGATCACTGCCATCACTTACGTCATCAATGGGGAATGATATGTCTTGCACCATTTGTAACGTTCCAAAGGGAGTGAATAATATTTTGTCCGGAGAGGTTATTAGTGTTAAAAATTGTTTGCGTACGTCATAAAATTAGCTACATTACCCGGAGATGATCTGTCGTAGCCGCCTCGCTCTATATACAGACAGCAGACGTCACTTGGAAGAGAGAGAGTAGTCATTAAAGTGGTGAACTGATTTCTTTCCTTAACGCTGGCCGTAGGTCAATGACGCGACAAAAAGTTTCCACTCTTTTACTGTTTCGGAAAAACTGACATCTTAGTTCAATGTTAGACTGTTTAGTGATGCGCAGTGAAATGACATCTGCATCAAAGGCGCTTCCTAGTTGTATTAGATGTACTGGTCATTGCTGAATAAAATGTTTCTAAACCGCAGACACTAATGGAAAAATAGTCTATTGTACCATAACACTAGACGGTGACAGTCCTGGGCTCTTCTGCCTTTACAATTTCTACTATTTTTCAGAATAAAATATACGGGAACGGCATTATTTTTGGTGATCATCCAACTAACTTATACAGGAACACACAGTGCGATGTCTTCCTTTGCAATAAAGTGTTCGAAGCGGTTTCGTTGCGCTGTGCAGGTTGCACTGTTACTAGGAACGAATGTTTCTTTGTTGTTAGTACTTCTGAACCAAATCGCAAATTAATTACCATGTATCTGACAACGACGATCCACCTCGCACAGCGGGAAAATTGCAGGATGTCAAGAAGAAATGTCAACACTCTACTTCACAAAAAAAAAACACCTACCCATCCAACACACACACACACACACACACACACACACACACACACACACACACACACACATTCATTCATTCATCTTATTGAGCAACAAGATGAGTCCCCCACGTTGTGAGCAGGTTTCCCTTGGTAGAGGAGAATACCCGAACAGGATACTCCCTCCCAAATATCGTTCCTGGAAGGCCCTCTACTTAGCTCCCAGCCAACTGAGGTGTTTACCTCCGAAGAATGAAGTTCTGTGACAGCTCACCCAACCCTCACGAGTAGGGAATGAAAAATGATAAGAAAATACACTAGTTTACTGCATTACACGCATTGTAACTCGTCTAATTTACTCTTTTATACATGCCAGGCACAATTACACCACTACACGATCATATTTTCGTATGGAATAATTCTCCTAGAAGCAAAGAAAACTATTCTAATCACCCTTAATTTCCATCCAAAGTATTCAGGACATCTTTCTTGGTCGAAAGCAACTAGTAATCCCTCCCAAAATATTGCCAGTGGGGAAACTTTCTCTCCCAGTCCAGCTCACTGGCATATGGCTCGATGGAACTGGGATGTACAGCAGATCAGACCAGTCTCAAAAAGCAGGCTTGACCCATCGGGGTAAGGAATGACCCATTAACATACTCTTCGTAGAACAGTGCTGAATCACGTGATAGACTGTATCATCAGTTAATCACTGAAAATAACAGGAGGAAGAATGAGCGCCTCAAGACGCCCGGGAAAAAAATATTAAATGTACCACACGCTATAATCTCATTTTTCCACAGCGGAATTACAGACAGTAAGTCAGAGGCTGTCTCTTTCTATAGCTCTTACGCTCCTTAGTTGAGTTTTGCTTGTTTCCATGAGTGACGATTTAAATGAGAGGATGGTCACCACCTATATCTATATCAACTGCTATAATCTCGAACCACTGTGAAATGTGTGGCAGAGGGTACGTCTGACTGTACCAATCATTAGTGCTTTTTCTCATTCCATTCACGTATAGAGCGCGGGAAAAATGATTGTGTAAATGCCTCCGTGCACACTGTGATTAATATAATCTTATCCTCACGCTCTTTCTAGGAGATATATATCTTCTTCTTCTTTCGCTCACGCAGCGATCGCAGGGTCGGCGTGGTTACAACGGATTTAGCAAGGTTAGTTTTAGGGGTGGCCGCATGCACTTCCTGCCGCCACCCCGTACCCCCAGGGATGGAATCAGTGTAACCCAGCTGTCTGCATCTAGTATAAATCGTGAAATATTGCGGACATGTTTCAAACGCCTTCGACCCATGTAACTGTGGCGGAACGTGGGTACCAGCACGGTATTCACCTAGCGGGATGTGGAAAACCGGCTAAAAACCACATCCAGGTAGGCCGGCACACCGGCCCTCGTCGTTAAACCGCCGGGCGGATTCGATCCGGTACCGGCGCGCCTACCCGAGTCCAGGAAGCAGCTCGTTAGCGCGCTCGGCTATCCTGCTGAGTTTCTAGGAGAGATATGTAGGGTGTATAATATATTCCTTGAGCCATCATTTAAAGTCGGTTATTGAAACCTTGTCTGTAGAATATGTCGGAGTATTTTATGTCTATCTTCAAGAGTCTGCCAGTTTGGTTCTTCAACATCTCAGTGACATTCTCCGGTGGGTGAAAGAAACCTGTGAACATTCATGCAACCCTTCTCTGTACACGTTCAATACTCCTGGTGGTCCTCTTTGTTACAGTGTAATTATGTAATAGGTGTATTTAAACTGTTTTAGCATGTAATTATCTGAACTGTTTCTTATTTAAATTGTTTTGTTAATTAAATTGCATTGTGTATTATTGAGAAAGAGCGGGAAACCGCGCATAGATACATTTTGAGAAAGAGCGGGAAACAGCGCGCAGTAATACATCTGTAATGGTAGCAGGGATTGTCTGCACCAAAAACCATTGTTGGCGGCGAGACCGCACTTTTGTAGCATTGAGCGTTGGAAGCGAGCAGTTGCGAGTAAGATGTGAGACGAGGCAGTCGTAGCTAGCGAGACATGAGAGGAGGTCGCTGTAAGCGAGGTATGAATTAACACTTTGAAAGAAGCGGTGTGCTCGCCAGCCACTCGCTATATGTAGCGCAATGCTAGTTTTTAAGAATTTTTGTAAAGAACTATGCCCCTTGTAATTGTTTGTCAAGATCGTTCTCAGAATATAGTTACGTAATTTTGATGGAAAATTAGGTATGTAGCGCAACGCTACTTTTTAAGAATTTTTGTAAAGAACTATACCCCTTGTAATTGTTTGTCAAGATCGTTCTCAGAATATAGTTAACTTCTACCAGATTAAATGCATTAAGAATTTTCTATCCCAAAATCATTCACGTAAATGCTTTACGGAATTTATTGTTATCTTAAAAGAAAAGTCTAAACTGAGCTTCAGCTTTTATCAAATCTAAATTAACTTCAACTTAAAGAATTCCAGTCACAAAGTATTATGAAACTCCACCAGCAGCTTATAATTATGTTAAAGAGAAGGAAGTATATTCATTCCACAGTTTGCTGTAGCAGTCAGATGGCGATCCAGTATAAATAATGAAAGGTAAGAATCAGTCTTAATAATTTCAGGTAACGACTGAGGGCCACGGCGACAACACATTTTATGTTTCGTCGTAATAATCAGCAGGTAGTCTTGACAGAGCAGCAGTTAAAAGATTTTAAGAGACGCAGCGTTCAGTCAGCAAGCAAACGTTCATCCAATATTAGACGGGAAGGTTTCACTTGGCGATATCCATTCAGTACGAAATTTTAGTGAATCTACTGTGGATATGTATATACTGACTTTGATAATAGTGTGAATAAGTTACTGTTAAGTGGCACAACGCATATACTAAAGTGTATAACTTTTATTCACAGGTCATCGGCAATTCTGTTTGCTTTATTGATTCGGCGTTGAAAAGTGTTTGTTCAGTGTTGAATCCGCTTTGAACAGTGATATATTTTGTTGCGTGTGATGATTATAGACAATGTCCCGCAGAATAATTACTCGTTCTCAAACTGATAAAACTTTTTGTTGCGTGTGATGATTATAGACAATGTACCGCAGAATAATTACTCGTTCTCAAACTGATAAAACTGTACAAAATACTGACGAGAGATTCTTTTCTGGAATAGGCAGTAATAATACGTGTGAAAACCCTGATTCTGAAACGTTAGGTGAACAGACATTTAATAACTATAACAATATGGAAGCGTTTAACGAACAAGTAACTTCAGAAATGCCCACAGACAATGAAACGGTAGTGCAAAATAATTTGGCATTAAATGCAACAGACGGTACACAGTCACAAATTCCGCATAGTAGACATAACAGTTTCAGTAACGAAACCACTACAATGCAGTCAGACAGAGAGACTCCATTAAGCACTGATTTAGATTCAAACGGTACACAGCTACACAACCTGCGTAGCAGATCCAACAGTTCTCATGACCAAAATTCCGAAATTACGGAAAACGTGACGCAGTCACAATCATCTGAGGATGTTCAAATGAACACAGATCTACAGCCTTTAACAACGAATACAAATACACACAGAAGTCAATCCGAAACGGATCCAATAATGGCATTTTTGCTACAAATGAGACAAGACATGAATCAAAACTTTAACAGAGGGTCACAAGAATTAGAAAAAAGGTCACAAGATCTAAAAAACGAAATTAAGGCAGAACACGCACACACAGATCAGAAATTAGACAACATGTACCAAAATCTAAAACACGAAATCAAAGTAGAAATTCAAACAGTCGCTGAAAAATGTTCACAATCAACACAAGAATTACGCGACAAAATTCAAGAAATATCCGATAACCAAGCAACATTTGCAGTTAGTATACGGGAAACAATGACAGAAAACTTTGCTAAACAAAACGCTCAGATTGATGAACGTTTTAACAATCACACAGAAAACTGTTTGATACGTCACCGTAAACTGGTGCGATCGCAGGATAAAGAACGAAAAGAATTACTACAAACAATCACTAAACAGCGTCAGGACGACAAAAAGAAAGTGTTTGCCCAGGGCAAAACATATGTAGACAATCACATACAGTCGATCTCGGAAGAAATCGAAACGGTCAAAGAAACAAATAATCAAATACAAGACAGGCTTACAGAAATCCAAACACAGACAATCGATGTGAAAACTTCTACAGACACTGAAATCCAGAATGTTAAAGATAAATTAACAGAGGTCGTTCAGACACTAACTGACAAAATAGAACACATAGAAATTAACCATGACACAGAAAATTTAAAGGCAGATTTTAAGAAAGTCACCAAAAGCAACCGTAAATTACGAAACGAACTGACAGAAAAGATCAATGAACTCACTACAAGAATAGATCTTTTAGATACTAACAATGACGAGAGATCAGACGACACTGCACCAGTCCCAGTGCAACAGAACTCTAATAGTAATAACACGCCATTGACAAATATACAACAAACTATCACAGATCTAAAATCGCGTAATGATTCATTGCATCAGCAAATAAATTCTCTACAGCAAGAGATAGCGGACGCACAAGAAACCGCCGCACATAATCATTTTCAACAGAACACACACCGTTACGAAATGCCTCAGATCCATAATACATATAATGTTGGTAGACTTCAGAGAGTAAGAGATTTTACCCAGGAAGAAAGACACCCGAATCCATATTCAAGACAATACGACAACACTTACACACACAGATATGACAGTTTTGATCACAAACATTTTCTTTCAGTTAGAAAGTTTAAAACATTTAAAAACGACAGGGCGCAAATACATCCGTTGGATTTTATCCAACAGTTCAGGGGAGCACTTCCACCATCATGGCCAGTACAACATAAGTTAGAATTTATTGTCAGTTTTCTTGAAGGAGAACCAGCACGACGAATGCGACCAATTGCCATACAATGTTTTTCCGTAGAAGCATTTGAGGAAGCATTTTTATCAGCATATTGGTCTGACACTACACAAAACAGCATCAAAGATCGGCTACTTAGTTTGCCAAACTTTGAAAATTCTACCTTTCCAACAATCACACAATTTTTCGAGTACATGGTGGAACAGAACCAGTACCTCAACGAGCCATACAGTCAATCGGCATTAATACAGCTTTGCATTTCAAAACTGCCCAGAGCTTTGAAAGTGTCATTACTGACAGGGCAACAAAAGGACAATGTATCCGCTTTTAGAGGCATCTTACAACTATTAGAAGCACACCAGGCAGACTACGCATTTGTTAACAAAAATTTTTCACGACAGAACGGAAAACAAACAAACTCAGCTACTTTTGAACAAACACGATTTGGTAATAACAATCCGAGTAAACGCTTTCGCAGCGAAAATGACAACGAAAACAGGAGTAATGAAAAACATTATATTGACACGGTAAATTTATATTCAGGACAGCAACAGAATCCGAGACTTAACACGCAACCGAATAGGTCAAATTTCCATATGAATCATCGCTCAGATAATGCGACCGGGGAAGGCCATTACGCGGGTCGACCGCAAAATGAACAAAAACAAACGTTTCTACGGGGTGCAGGTGGGCTGCCGTACAGTCACAGTTATAACGACAGGAGAAAAGAAAACGAACACAGACCGCCGAGGACGTTCCACAATGACAATTTTAACGGAAACTACAACAGGGCCCAACAGCTGCGTTACCGTATGAATGTACCAGACACCAGATTTCATCCACCAGACACTGCTAATAATCAAAACGGCAGAACTGTACAGTTGATAGAACACATACCAAACTCCCAAGCTGAAAATCACATATCGGAAGAATTATGACTAGAGAAAACCTGCAATGAATCTCTTAATGTCGATACTATGAAATCACACAGAGAAAACATAACGACCGAAAATGCCATTACATTTGACGACGTGAGAGACACATTGTTACAGGAAAAACCAATCCTACAGAAAACAATATATCACCCAATAATAGAGATAAATTTACAGTCGCACAATATTTTAGCGATAATTGATTCAGGTTCACCTATGTGCGTAATTAACGAAGACACATTTAACAGATGCAATAGCAATAATGATTACCCAGTATTTCCTTTAAACAGAACGAAGGTCAAGGGAGCTTTTGCAGGAAAAGGCATTGAAGTTAAAAGACAGACACAATTAACATTAGTTTTTGCAGGGGAAACGTTCCACAGTGATTGTTGGATAGTTCCGAATTTAACAACAGACATGATATTAGGAATAAATTTTCTTGTTCAGTACGATGCGAAGATTGACTTCAAATCGTCATACCTCACACTACAAAAGGAAAACAGGGAAGTGATCGTAAGATTTCAAAACACAGTATCCTCCGAAGAACAAAATATGCACAGGATCGAGATTATTACTGATTCTCAAGATAACGATTGTTATATCGCACTATACACGAACAAACTTAATAATGACTTGGTAGAGGAACAGGAGTACAATATGTTCGAGACAATTACACGCAAGGTAGACAATAGTGTACCAAAATGCGACGCAGAACGCACAGAACTTGAAAATATTCTGGTACAACACAAAGCAGTTTTTGCCAATGTTCCAGGAACAATGACAGGATTTATGTACGAATTTCAGGTGAAACCACACGAGACTTTCAAAGCAAAGCATTATCCAATCCCACACATACACACAGAAGCAGTTAAGAAAGAATTACGAGCAATGATCGATCAAGGAATAATAGAACCAGCAGCCAGCCAATATATAAATCCACTACACATTGTTGAAAAGAAGGATGGATCACTACGTTTAGTTTTGGATTCACGTCAAGTTAATAAAATAATCATTACAGAAACCGACCGACCACAGACGTTAAAAGAGTTACTGCAAAAATTTCATGGCACCTCCATTTATACTACACTCGACCTCAAATCAGGGTTTTGGCAAATCCAACTACACCCAAATTGCCGAAAATATACGGCATTCCTTTGCTTTGGGGAATGCTATCAATTTTGTAAACTTCCGTTTGGACTAACGATTTCGTCTGCCGCCTTTATACGAGGCATGAATACTATTCTACCACAAGATCTGAAAAACAAAATTACTACATATGTCGATGACATTTTAATTGCAGCAGAAAACTGGGAACAACACAATCATACTCTTCAACAATTACTGAATACATTCGAGCAGAATGGTATAACTATAAACTTGCGTAAATCTGAATTTGGTAAAGCGTCAATAAAATTTCTAGGGCACATTATCTCACAAACAGGTATCGCACCAGACCCTGACAAATTGCAAGCACTGAAAGACATCGACGTGCCAACAAACAAAAAGGAACTTCGGAGCTTTTTAGGTCTTATCAATTATTTTAGAAAATTTATCCACTACAAAGCATTAGACACGCCCTTGCTATACCAGCTTACAAGTAAAAACACACTTTGGTCATGGAATGAAGACGTTGAAGCTGAATTCGAGAACTTGAAAGAAGCATTATTAAAAGCACCTTTGTTATCACACCCTGACCCAACACAAAACTTTTCCGTTGCAACAGATAGTTCAACCACAGCACTAGGAGTACATATTTTCCAAGAAATAAAGAAGAAGATAAGACAGTCGTGAAACACATTGCTTTTGCAAGCAGGATACTTTCTCCAGCAGAGCGCAATTATTCTGTAACAGAATTAGAGACACTATGTGTAATTTACGCTTTTAAGCGATTCCGTCATTTTCTATATGGCCGACATACAACAATATATACCGATCACCGAGCAATCCAGTTTTTATTGTCAGCAAAACTTACGCACGATAGATTAAGCCGCTGGAAATTATACTTACAAGAGTTTGATTTTACCATTATACACATTCCAGGCACGCAGAATACTGTTGCCGACGCATTGTCGAGGTCCATTCACAATAAACGCATGGAGAAAGAAAATACCTTTTGCTACAACAACCATAGTATTATGTATATTAAACAAGTAGCTTTCGAAAACTTTATATCAGCAGCATTACAGGATATAGAGAGAGAACAGCAGAAAGATGAAACACTGAAAGAGATTGTAACGCTTTGGAAAGACAGAAGTAACGCTAAAGTCAGACTTCATTACACTGTACATCAAAATATACTCTTTATTCGATCATACCGAGACGGTAATAATTGGCTTTTATGCATTCCGGAAGGGATCGTAAATAAACTGATATGGTATACACATCTAAGTTATGGACACTACGGAGCGAGGAAATGCTTTCTGATTCTGCGACAAAATTGCCACTTTAATAACATGGAAAAACACATAAGAAAAGTAATAGCATCATGCAAGATATGTCAAAAAGCTAAATCATCAACAGTGTCACACATTCCACCATTGTATCCCATCATACCGGTTAAGTTAAGACACATGGCAGCAGTGGATCTTTTCGGTCCAATCCCCAGAACAAATAATGGTTATAGTTATATTTTTGTAGCTGTAGAACTAACATCCAAATTTCTAACATTTTCTCCACTAAGGAAAGCAACAGCAAGAACAGTATCAAGAGCGTTTGTAAGAGATTTTCTATCAGTAGTAGGACGTGTACAGAAGGTTATTTCGGATAACGGTCCGCAGTTTAGGTCAGACGTATGGAAGAAAATGTTAGAAAGTAAGAACATAACACCTATTTACATATCAAGATATCACAGTTCTTCCAACCCATCAGAAAGAATAATGAAAGAGATCGGGAAGTTATGCAGAATTTATTGTCATAAAAGACATACAACATGGGATAAATATATTTTACAGTTTCAAGAAGTGATAAATGCAATACCCAATGAATCTACGATGTTATCACCAACCGTAATACTGACAAATAAAGACCCACCGAACAAAATTACCGAACTAATTACTTTTCCTAAGACGCGTAGGCTTCGACATTGTGAAATAATAGATACAGCATTAGCAAACACTAAAAGAGCTGCAGATCGGCGGAAGAAACAACAGAAGCAGGTAAGTCGACTACAGAAGTACGAGATTGGCGACAAAGTACTGATTCGCACTCATTTTCTTTCCAACAAAGGTAAGCACAGATGCCGTAAATTCGAACTTCTGTATGCAGGCCCTTACAGAGTTCGTAATATTCCACACGCTAATGTAGTGCATGTGGAAACGCTACGTAAGAAGAAATCATTAGGGAATCATCATGTATCCAACGTGAAACATTTCTTGACTTAAATTTTTGCATTTCAGCTGACGAAAGGACGGCGTGACATGTAAGTATGCAACAATGGTAGTTTCAGCGCGCTTCAGTAACAAACAAAGCCGCGACACGCAGCGGGCCGCTAATATTTCACCGTACCTTAAAGAACACAGCAGTACTTAATGATGCTACGCCAGCCAAGACAAATAAAAACACGAGAAACATTTCCTAACTTAAAGAGAACATGCAGACAACGACACGACGTATGAATTTGTGCACTGAGAGCTCATAAATGAAAGAAATTTTTTTTATAACGTGACATAATTACTTAAGAAAATGTCGATTTTTGCAATAGCTAAACTGATAATATAGATCGTTCATTAATCAATTATTTTAGTGGTAACATTAACATGTACTCTTTATTCCAGAATGCAGCATTGTTGTCACACGTCATCAAAATGAAACGTAGTTTTAGTTAGAATAAGGATGTGAATCTTTAGGTCACGCAGATAGCTGACGCTAATTGTCATTACAGAAATTTTATAGGTCATGCCGGGAGCTGACGTGATTTTGCAGCAGTTAATATTATGATAAAGTGTTTTATAGGTCATGCCAGGAGCGGACGAGAAGTACCAGAAGATGTTTATTGAAGTCATGCCGTGCGCTGACGTTAATTAATGCTGAATGTTTATAACAGGTTATGCAGAGAGTTGACACAGATGCAGAAGAAGAATGTGTATGTTATGTTAGTATATAAGAAATGTATAATGTTAAGAAATAATTTTGCTAGCATGTGACACATTGCAACACTATGGATGGGGACCACACATTACAATGTCTAACCAGAATAATGTTTACCTTAATTTTCAGCTCCAAAAGAATACTTTAAATAATTTTATGACAGTAATTTTATTGTATATTATGACCTGACATTTGACGACTCATAACTGACGACTACACCCCTGAATGGAAGATAAAATTTTAGGACAGTAAGTCAAGAAATGCATTGTCAACAAAATTTATAATTAATGATGTAAGAATCTAAGATATGTAAATACAGAATAAGTAATAATGTACTTGTCTATAACAAATCTGTATACTATCAAATACTGAATAAGTAGGAACTTTTATGTCTTTTATATATGGGAATAATTTTCTGGAAGAATTCTTAAATTAAAACTACATATTGTTACAAATTACGACACAACATATTTTGTCATAGGGAAAATTATTTGGTAGTCAAATTATGGTACCAACAATGTCCGTGAACCCATTGCCAAAACAATTTTACCCGTACCTTAATTCCTGTGCATCCCCATGGTTATTGAGCACAGAATCAGTGAATTGTGAAACACGTGACTTCAACCAATGATGTTCTCGACGAGGTGTTTGCATACCTAGATGCACACCACAGCCCGATGTATGTCAATTGGTGCCTGCATACCTAGATACACACCACAGTATGATGTACGACAATAGGTGTTTGCATACCAAGATGCACACCACCAACCTTAATGGACCATTGGAGATGGAACTTAATCCTGATGTGGCTGCGGCAACTCAGGCTATTCGACGACGTACTTAGTGTTTGGGTACACTAAAACTATGGAGCAAGGCGATGATGGAACCACATGGCGAAACCTGGTGTTGTGCTATGTGAGGGAAAGGAACAGACTTTTGAGTGCATTCACAGACAGTTGCCAGTGCTTTGACCATGCTATCCAATTCCTTTTGTACCTTCCTTAATTGTGGTACTAAGAGATGCCAATTTGAATTAAATGTTTCATAATGTAAACTTTCAATTGCTTCATATGATCTGTATATTGATTTTCACATTTACTCTTATTCTTGTTGTTAAATTTAAGGGAACCAAATTTTTACTTGATGTACAATTCCTACTAAAACCCTTTCTATTTACATATTCTCTTTATTAGAGATAGACAAATCATTTCGTATGACAGCATTTGTGTATACACTTTGTTCAAACTATTTTCTATAATCAAATTTTATACTTATGTTGAGTCCGTATGACTCAACAACGTAGTAAAATTTTAAGAAAGCCGAGTAGCGGCATATGTAATTATGTAATAGGCGTATTTAAACTGTTTTAGCATGTAATTATCTGAACTGTTTCTTATTTAAATTGTTTTGTTAATTAAATTGCATTGTGTATTATTGAGAAAGAGCGGGAAACCGCGCATAGATACATTTTGAGAAAGAGCGGGAAACAGCGCGCAGTAATACATCTGTAATGGTAGCAGGGATTGTCTGCACCAAAAACCATTGTTGGCGGCGATACCGCACTTTTGTAGCATTGAGCGTTGGAAGCGAGCAGTTGCGAGTAAGATGTGAGACGAGGCAGTCGTAGCTAGCGAGACATGAGAGGAGGTCGCTGTAAGCGAGGTATGAATTAACACTTTGAAAGAAGCGGTGTGCTCGCCAGCCACTCGCTATATGTAGCGCAATGCTAGTTTTTAAGAATTTTTGTAAAGAACTATGCCCTTTGTAATTGTTTGTCAAGATCGTTCTCAGAATATAGTTATGTAATTTTGATGGAAAATTAGGTATGTAGCGCAACGCTACTTTTTAAGAATTTTTGTAAAGAACTATACCCCTTGTAATTGTTTGTCAAGATCGTTCTCAGAATATAGTTAACTTCTACCAGATTAAATGCATTAAGAATTTTCTATCCCAAAATCATTCACGTAAATGCTTTACGGAATTTATTGTTATCTTAAAAGAAAAGTCTAAACTGAGCTTCAGCTTTTATCAAATCTAAATTAACTTCAACTTAAAGAATTCCAGTCACAAAGTATTATGAAACTCCACCAGCAGCTTATAATTATGTTAAAGAGAAGTAAGTATATTCATTCCACAGTTTGCTGTAGCAGTCAGATAGCGATCCAGTATAAATAATTAAAGGTAAGAATCAGTCTTAATAATTTCAGGTAACGACTGAGGGCCACGGCGACAACACATTTTATGTTTCGTCGTAATAATCAGCAGGTAGTCTTGACAGAGCAGCAGTTAAAAGATTTTAAGAGACGCAGCGTTCAGTCAGCAAGCAAACGTTCATCCAATATTAGACGGGAAGGTTTCAACAGGTCCCACACATATGAACCCTACAGTGGGGTGGCTTGCGAGAGTGATTTGAAAGCAGTCTCTCTTGTAGACTGACTGCACTTCCTCAGTGTTCTACCAGTAAACTGAGTCTCCACCTGCTTTACCCAAGACTGAGCCTATACGATCGTTCGAATTCGTGTCCATACTAAGTGCTACACGCAAGTATTTGTATGAGTTTACAGATACCAACTCTCACTCACTAGTATTATATTCATAGGACTCGAAGTTTTTTCGTTTAGTGAAGTACAGATTTTTACATCTGTAAACATTTAAAACAAGCCCAGTCGTTCAACCATTTGGAAATCTTATAAAGGTTTGACTGGATACTTGCACAAATTCGTTATCACTGTACTTCGCTCTAGATGATTCCATCATCTGGGAAAAGCTTGCCTGCAAGATCATAAATATATATCATGAACAGCAAGGAACCCAACACACTTCCCCGGGGTATATCTGACTTTATTTCTAAGCGTGTAGATGCTCTCCACTCAAGAAAACATGCTGCAAACTCCGTACCAATACATTCTCAATCCAGACACAAATTTCTTGTGATACCCCATATGATTGTACTTTTGATACTAACCGTAAGTGTGGTACTGAGAAATACTGTATCTGCCTGACTGCCTTGATGCATGGCTTAGAGAGTATCTTGTGAGAAAAATGCGACTTGGGTTTCACATGATCTAAGTTTTCGAAATCCATGCTGATTGTCATGGAGAAGTCTTTCTATTCGAAATACTTCATTATATTTGAGCTCAGAATATGTTCTAAGATTCCACAACAAATGGATATCGAGGATATTGGACGATAGTTTTGTGGCACTTCTCGTATCCTTCTTGTAGAAAGGTGTGACCTATGCTTTCTTCCATCTACTGGACACAGTTTTTTGTTCAACGGATGTGCGGGAGATTACAGTGAACCGAGGAGCTAACTCAGACGTGAATTGGGAGTGAAATCTGACGGGGATTCCATCGAGCACTGAGGCTTTGTACAGCTTTGACATTTAAACTGTTTCTCAACACCATTGACAGTTATATCTACTTCACTCGTCTTTTAAGTGGCACCGTAATATATTGGGGCAATACCTCTGGATTTTCCTTTGTTAAGGAACATTTGAAGACAGAGTTAAACATTTCTGCTTTGTCTTTGCTGCTTTCAGTTTCATTTTCTCTCTCGTCCGTGAGTGACTCCACACTGACTTTGTTACCGCTGACAGCCTTTACATACTACCAGAAGTTCTTTAGGTTTTGTGAAATATCATTTGACAATATCATGCTGCAGTAGTCAATGATGGCCACACGCATTGATCTCTTGATTGCCAAACCCGTTTTATTCAGAATCCCTGTATCTATAGCCCTATGCTTTGTTTTATGTCTATTATATAGTAGACTCTCTTTCTTTATACGTATCTTTGGTGACTATATACTATGGAGGATCTCTCCCGTTATGCAATATCTAGTGGGTATGTTTATAGCCAGTGCATAGTCAACTAATCAAAAACTTGAGGCAAAATCCTTGTAAACGCTCTCGTCCTCAACTAAAAGTGTCAGGTTCCTCATTCAGATATGACACCACTTTTTCTCTGTCTACTTTGCTGAAAACATAAATCTTTCGGCTTGTTTTAGATGCCCTTTCTGTTTTGGTATTCACTGTTGCTGTAACTACCTCACTGTCACTGGTACGTTTCAATGTGGACTTCCTCAAAGAGCTCAGGTCGGTTTGTTGCCATTCCCAAATTGCCAGAGAGCGTTCGAAAGAAAATGAACGTTCGAGTTATTTCAAAAGATGAACAAAACTAGAGTGCAGTGTTAATTAATTTGTAAAAATAAAAAAAATGCAACACGTTCTTGAAACTCTTTGTAGAAGGTCTAGACGGTATTTTAAAAACATGTCACAAGTAACCGAAGACGACGTTGTGCCGGTAAAGGAGATCGTAGCGAATTTCTCCACGGAGCTGGCATCGACAAAGGACTCGGTACAGGTGGTAAATCAGCAGCGCTGTGAAAGAGAGGTTGTTGCCCCCCCCCCCCACCCCCGCCTAGGACTGTCGCGGGGTCGCCGGCGTTATTACATCTCTTTGCACTTGGCGTTCTTTGACCCCTCCTCTCTCACAGCATTTCCTCGCAGCAGCAAATGGTGACTGCCAGGTGTTGTCACCGCACCACGGTGTTTTCACGGACTTCCGCTGCTGGCTTTGGGCCCTGTGTCAGCTGGTAACGAGCAGGTTGTGATTTTGTTTGGCTTTTGTAGCAGCCGTACTCCCTAATTAACGTCCGGGAATCGCTACCTGTGAAGTTCCACGGCTATTACGGACAGTACATTTGCGATCCTATTTTGTTGAAAGCAGTAGCTGAAACAGAGTTCGTAGGAGGACGCTGTTAACTACGGTTTGTGAAGTGACTCGTCATACTGTATATGGTAGCGTGGATGTAACCAGCTGCATGCAGACCATCAAATTTTGCATCACATTTGGTGTACTAAATGATAAGTGGTCTCTGGGATGTGGAAAGAAGTCACAAACGTGTTTTATTTATGTGCAACACAATTAATGGTCTTAAAATTCTATAACACTATTGTATTGCTGTGCTATCGTTATTTACATAGTAGCCTAAAACGATAATTTTAAGGTTATTTATGGAGGTACTCTTCAGCTGAAGGAAGGAAGGGCGAATAGGGTTTATGACACATCCACAAGATATGAATGAGTAGTGTCTGATCTTCCACATATGCCCGAAAGAACAGACACCACACATGCTCACAATTCATAGCCTCCGAGGGCTATGAACCCACAGCCGTCAGTGCAGATGCACAGCTATGTTCGACCTCCAGCAGAAATCTAAAATTAGCGAGCACAGAGCCATGGATTGGAAGTGCAGGTAAGTGATGGTGCTAGGTGGGAATGTGGATCGGTCGAGAAGTGTGCAGAGATTGTCTGCACATTTGCAAGTAACATTGTGTCTGGGTGGCACAGTAGTTGATACAACTGCCTAATAAGCGGGAGATCGTGGGTTCGAGTCATGGTCGAGCACACATTTTCACTCGTCGCCGCTCGTGCTGCATAAAGTCCCGATGTAGCTGATGTGAGCAGTTCTTTCCCTTTCCTTTCCTTTCTCCCCGCTCCACCTTCAATTTACACAACATTCATTAGAGGTCTTCTTCAGTAGAGCAGCAGTTTCTTAATTAACTATTTCGCTCAGCAAAGATAAAATTTCATAATATCACCAACAAATTTCTGTAGTCACCATTCAATGTTAATTAAGCTGTAAGGAGATCAGTTTGTCGACGTGTAGATTTGCGTGCCATTGTGTGCATGTGCACATTTGAACAATATAGAAAACGTCGATCCTTGTAGTCTTAAAATTTTTAACGACATTCAATTTATAGTTTCTAGTGTGATGCAAATTATTTTGTTGCATCATATTTCACAAAAACGCGATGCTTTGCCACCAAACTTATACGCTTGCCAAAAAAGATTCAGAGCCTAACGACTGTTAACGCAGGTGACCACATTAACTTAAACTGACGATCCGCAACAGAGGTAACTGAACATTATGCTTTCCATATTCTCTTCATGCGGTTGTCATTTTGATGTGTTCCCACTTCCGAACTATTACACTTCAAAAGAATACATCAGCATTTCAATTTAAATTCCAACATCTTTCCTTTCTGATAGCGACACATTACATTGGCCATAAAAAGGAGTCTATATTAAATTAAGAGGCGTAACTAGGATGGGGTACTGTCCCGGATCTCCCAAGTTTGAGGGGTTTCTGGTGCCAGAAAGAAAGAAACTACAGAAAGAAAAATTAAAATGGAATAATTAGTGAACTAGATTAGTCAGGTGAAGTCCTTTCCCAAATTAAAATAATCATATTTGGTTTTGGAAGTCATTCTGGCAATGGCTGGGTTCAGTGGGTCTATGTATTGGTAAATTAAAGCGAGGGTAAGACGTGGAGTTAAGAAATGTTACATGTAACTGAATTTGAAATGACCTGCATTATCGACAGGTTTCAAGAATATACTCCTTACACAAAGTATTGAAAGCTAAGATTAGTAGCAACTGGAGATAAATCTCTATCAGTCAGTACTCATACACAATCTATTGACTCTTGTCGAAGCAGCTACTGCCATGAGCCACTGTCTGAGTGCCTACTCAGAATGAACGAGTGGCTCAATTCTGCGATCCCACACGTCGACTTTGAGCAATACCTAAGGCAAAGATGGAAGTTAGAAACAGAAGGAATTTGCCATTACGCCACAAACTTGAAGCCGACGTCCACTATCTTACATAGCACAAAACATTAGGTTCACACCATATATACTTCTATGGTTCATGGCAGTGATACTTTCCCGTGACCTCACTCTGACATGCCCGTACCCAGTTCAGAATGTGTGGGATGCTTTGATTGTGTATAGATGTAGTTGTGCTGCACGGAATGCCGTTTTTTTCTTCTGGTATTATAATTAAATACGTCATTGTTCCTGTCGAAGTGCGGTGGATTACTTACAATAAACTTCACGAGGGAGTAACTGTACTGTGAGTTTGATAGACTGACATCCAGGCACTACGAAAACAGTGTTCACGTTAGTTTTCGGTCAAAGCTTTCTTTTTTTAATATGAACAGTTAATAATTATCGGCTGGAGGAATTCAGGGCATGAGCTGTTGCGCACCAACAATCATGGCCTTCACGTAGCCGTATGTTGTGCGTGGACAAGACCGTTCATACAGTTGGCTCGGATATCTGAGCTTTGGTGGTTTGGAGAGTTGCAAGTAAGCAGCGGAATCATAATTCATGAATACAAAAGAAAATATTGCCTGAACGACTCCACTAATGTGATTAAACTTTAGACTACAGTCGGATCGATTAGTACACCTGTAAACAACACAAATAGGCGTTTTTTATGAAACAACTACGTCTTCATACAATCAAAGCACAAGATGCTATTTTGGATATGACAAGAAAAGTCGATAGATAGCCCCCATCGCTCGAAACTGGGCACGGGCAAGTCAGAGTGACATCACGGGGAAGTATCACCGCCGGCCGCGGTGGCCGTGCTATTCTAGGTGCTGCAGTCCGGAACCGTGGGACTGCTACGGTCGCAGGTTCGAATCCTACCTCCGGCATGGATATGTGTGATGTCCTTAGGTTAGTTAGGTTTAAGTAGTTCTAAGTTCTAGGGGACTGATGACCTAAGATGTTAAGTCCGATAGTGCTCAGAGCCATTTGAACCATTTGAAGTATCACCGCGGTGAACCATAGGGGTTAAAATGCTATGAATCTGATGTTTCGGGCTGTGTAAGATATGGACGTCGGTTTCAAGTCTGTGACTTTATGACACCTGCCTTCTTTTCTTACCTCTATAATCCGCAGTTATAAATGACTCTCTACGTGACGTCCTTGTCTCTCGTATGACCTCGTCGCTCAAACTCGGAGAGTGGAATCGGACACTGAATTTATCCGAACGATTATTACTTCTTGTGTCAGATAAGTGGATACACAATGGAGTAAGAGGTCATTTACCAAATGATACTGCCAGAAACTACTTATCACAGAAATGAAACACAGCACTAAATAACAAGAGCTATAGTGTCAGAGCTCTTGCCTGCAGTATTACTCATCGCCAGAGTTGGCAGCGAGAAGAATCAACATATCAGCAGCGCAAATTCCAACGACCTCTGCCGATAGAATACTAAGGCGACGGTAAGCCAAGAAAATTTGGGCTCACTGCCCTGGTGTTGATGACGCGAACTGCATTGGCTCAAATACGAAAACTTGTGCACCTTATTTACTTAACAATGCCGTTCCATTTATAGGAAACCGTTGGTTTAAAGGGTAAATTATTTTTCCGACAGAGATACAATTTGTTTAAAATTCGTCTATAATCACTACAAATTTAGATAAAAATATATTACTTCCTGTGATGTGTGCATGGAAAACGTGGGTATCAAGAAACTATGGTGACACACTCAACTCTTGGAATAATGTCTATACGAATGAATGCAGAAATCAATTGGCACTGAAACTTCGTAACAGAATGCGTTATTTGTAGGATTACAATTGTCCTATAGTTACAATATTCATAAACTTTGTGTGTCATATAACACAAACTAGCTCAGACTGTGTCACTGATTTTCAAACTCAGATTACTCTAAATGTAACAAAAGAATCGAAAATCTCCATGTTGATGAAGTATATATGTCTACGAGAATGTATGTTATGCATCTACAGAAAGATGTATTCAGTTTGATGCCTGTGTTTTGGGTGTCACCGATTAGTGGAACTCATATGTTTGTTGTGTCTTACCTTCTGACAGCTGTCATCGCTCCCTGCTCTTACCAAATTTCAGGGTTTTCTTGAGATTTTGCCAACTAGACACGACCACATTGATGTTTCTTGCCACTCGCCTCGTCCGAAAATGATGCTAAGCAACGGCGTGGACCGCTGCAGACACCCTATATTATTGAGAACTACGTTGCATCTATATATGTTACTTAAGAGGATATACGAGAGATAGTAACTGCAGAGTTAAGGAAACAATCTAGCGAGCAATACAGTGCCCCCCAAGGTTTCTGTTTTGTCTTTCTCTTTTTTCTTTTTTAAAGAATGGAGCAACAAGGAAAAATTAAAAACGTAAGAAAGTGCGGCAAGTTAAGTGAAATCGATCAATTAAGCGAAGTCTTTTACTATGCTAGGACGGTAGATGGTTTTGCAAATGATACTTGATGTTAAGGTATAGAAGTCATTAACCTCCTTTACCCAGGTCAAAAACGCGTCTTCATTACTGAGCCAGATCGCTGGTCGATCACAGCGATCGGCTTGTTATCTTTGGCGCGAACCCGGGCATGAGCATCTTTGGGTTTTCGGCTGAGGTGCGCGGGACGGCGAGAGGCAGTCGGTTTGGGGTGGCCGGTGAGACTAGCGGAGTGGTGGCTCGGGCGTAAGCACATGTGTGATGTCTGTTACGCTGGGGCTCTTTGCTAACCGTGAAACTCCTGCGGCGGTTACTGGCTGCCTGGAAGGCATTTCATATAAACTGTGCCAAGCCTCGCAGTGACAGGGGAGTCCGGAGTTGTTGTTGGCCTAAATGTTTGTACAGACTGAGGTGCGTGTGTGAGAAGCACGGCATGGGCCTGTTGGTTGCTTCGTCCTTCTGGCAGCCACCGCAAGCGGATGTTCGGCTGGAATGTCTACAGTTTGTGGTGAGCATAGTGTGAACATGTTCTCTGAGGATGTGCTCCCAGCCTGACCTTAGCCGGTGTTATTTGTGGGTGCCGACCCCTTTGTCTGTTACTGCTTCCGGGTGTCCTGTAAGATTTCACAGCAAAACTGTGTTTTTGTTGCATTCTGTGTTTCTGGCTCAGCCTCCACCTGGAAAGGGAAAGATTTGGCAGTCCTTAATGTAATGTAATGAGTTAGTGAGTATTTGTTATTCGTTAAATGAAGTGCATTAAATGTCTTGCCGTTTTCTGGGGCACACATTGCGTTACTGAACTCATTTTGAAGTGTTCTCTCGGGTGGATGACTGCTCCCCACTTCAGTGTACTCTTTTGAGTAGTATTGTAAGCTTTCTTGGATATTTGTCAATATTGATTCAATTTTTTCTATTTCTTTCGAATTACGGTGAATTGTTTGGTCCGCCTGGTTATTGGCTTAACTCGCGCTTCACGCACTAAATCAGCTGATATTGAAATTGTTTTTTTTTATTCCTGTTTAATGTCAGACAGATTCAAATGTAACTTCATTTATGTTGTTTGAAATAAATGTGTTGGATTGACCTTAATGAATTACGTGCAATCGAAGTAAGGGACCCAATGCACCATTAGTGCTATACAGTGGCGTGTGGTTCGGGTTGTGAGCCCCGTGCTCGGGCGAATTAAGACACTGTAGCGTTATGGGGTTCTCTACTTGGTAGTAAAGACACGCTCAGCTTGATAGCAGTTTATTAGGTTCAGTCTACAATGGAGAGCCTGTGTCCACGTTCAGCAGCGGTGTGTGGAAGTCGAACCCACTTCCTCGATGGCGATACTATGCCATATTGTCGCTTACGGCCACCACAGCTCAGAGCGACCTGGGAGCAGATCAACGTCGCATGGCAGACATTGCCGGCCGGTAGTAAAACTGTGTGAGGTGGTGGCACCGCAAAGAGGGCCTGATGATGGTGGCCTGTGCGACCACCAGTGGGTGACAGAGGCAGCGGCATCCAGGGAGGCCTCCACGTTTGGCAACAGTAGATACGAAGTGGGTTTGTGGCTAGCAGAGTCTTAGTTCCACCATCAGCTCATGGGAGATGAGGCTGGTCTTCATGGCTGACGGTCCTCTAGGCTGACAGATGCTATCGTCTGTTCAAGCAGACAGGAGTAGAGCGATCGAAGCATCTCCAGGCCAGACAATGGTAGTTCGCTCCAGAACGGTCGCCAGTTCAATTAATCTTGCCAGTTGGGTGGCCAGTACTGTATTTATATGTACCAGTGTACTGCGTGTTGATATGGAGATAACCCAGCTATCACGTAGTCCCCCAATACAAAGCTGCAGGGGCTTCCTCAATTTCGCCAACAGAGCTTGTTGTCTACTGAGTGGTTTTACCGAGGGTAACAAGGGCGGCCGTGATAGTGAAATGCTGCGGCAGCTGGTTACTTGTAGCACCAATCAGTGTTGCCCCAAAATGTATATCAGTTGACTGAGTATACAAATTGTTTTACAATTCCAATTACAGCCTTCTAGGGATTGTAGAGGGGCCTAATAGATAAACGGCTGATTAAGAAAACATATCGGGAAATGAAACACTTGGATATAAAATCAGTTTGAAGACTGAATGGTTTTCAGATATTCCATTTCACGGTATACTCAAAACCCGAGAAGAGAGTACAGCCATCAGAACCGGTTGTACCATTTTCGCCCAGCTAAACAATGGCAGTGTGAAACTGGTTCATTCATACCTAGGAAAGTTGACTTTGTCGCTCCATGGACTTTGAAGAGGAAGTCTTTCGTCATGTGGAAGAGAACCGGACGAAGAGTACTCGAAAAGCAGCCCATGCCATGTCCTCCTGTACACCACACGGCTAGGTACTCATTACTGCTACTGTGTGCATACCGCGACGCTCGAAAATCGAGTCTTCAGAGCTTCAGACCTAAATGTAAGTCTCTGAGACTTACTTTACAGCATACAGATCGTGCAGACTAAATTATAAGAATAACATCTCGCACAGAGGCATAGAATGATTCGTTCTTCACACGCTCGATCTGCGAACGGAACATTAACAGATTTCGGTGCATACTCGTATGTTCAGAACTAAGTCTCCTTTGGCACCCTCACTACAATGATTTGCAGAGTGCAGATGAAAATCTGTACTTATATGTTGAAACTGAAAGAAAGCGAAAAATTGATTAATCTAAAGTAATAGACATTTCTGCTCCTGCAAGAACGAGTAACAACTCATTTAAATTAGACAAGACTAAGCCACTAAGCACATACCTGTCACTAGCAGTGTACATTTTTACACTGATATTGAAACTTGTCTGCTTCTTTCAAATTATCTATTCGCTCTTGTTTTCTCTTGCATTACCGTCGTTTAACTATTTTGAAGGTTTTTGATTGACAAACTTCGTATACAGGGTGTAACGGATACAAGTGCTGGTATTTTTATGTGTAGCACCTCAATACTTGCACACACCAGTGTGTTGGTTGTTTTCTCTCTGCGTCGAAGAGTTATAAATTGTGTGTCCCTTTAGAAGTCAGATCTCGAAGCTGGAGCGATTTGGAGGGATTGAATGAGAGTCTCTGGCCGTTCTTTCAAGCAACCTGTCGTCTTCTACAGTTGTGTCCCCAGCGCAGAAGACAGTTCGTCACTCGTCGGGTATTCTTCGGCGGAGGCTGCTACGCTGTCAATTCGAACCTGTGATTGTGGTTTTTACCGGATGCCACTTGCCCAGGTTAGTCTCTGTGTCTACAGAGGCCAAGATCTATAGTAATGACAATGATGGCAGGCGACACTTCTCATTACTGTATCATATTGGTTATTATTCAAATATTCACGAATTTACACTGTCTTTTACAACACTCGACGTAGCTTTCTTAATTGTCTAGTAACTTTTTCATCCTACTTCTGAAATATGATACACATGTCCGGCTCTCCAGGAGGCACTAGAGAGAGTAACTATTACATATTCGCAACTAAGTTACACCCGATATAGCGTACATGTCCGACTCTGAAGAACACCCGAGAGTCACCATTAAGTATTCACATATATGTAACGCACGATACTGAGATACGTGTCCAACCGTCCAGAAGGCCCGAAACAGAGTGACTAGCGCAGTCGAAGTACTTCGTCTTCCAGGCTTGCCAAAGCGACCCGAGGGTGTCCGAAGCACTTCGGCTGCAATACCACAAATTAAACAAAAACGATAGACTCGTAGGGCAGTCATGAGAGATTGTCATACTAAAAACTGAGTTAAATACAATGAAAAGTATATAAGTAATTAATAAGCGAAGTTAGGCGTTTTGGCGCCTAGCACCCGTACGTGCCGACCAATCAGAAGCAAGTTCAGTACAACTGGCGGACTCTCCCACGGGACAGTCGCTTGTACCTCACTCCACTTTTGTACCACGTGCTACTTCACGTGTATCGAGCTGCATGAAGGCGAGCGTCTATCAAAATAAAATACTGACGACCACAGGCAGGAATACCACACAGTCTTCCCGCAGACACATAATTAAATACCTGATGTTTTCTGCACGGTCACAACTGCATCACTAAGTGGACTACGATGTCAGTATAGGGTGGCTGTTTTGATTTGACGTATACACACTTCAATACCTGATCTACTGCCCACAGGAAGAAAAGCGTTAATGGCATGCCTTTGGCTAGTGTTAAGTTCTACCAAAACTACGGTTCATCAGTTTTGGTACAGTGTGTAAATGACGTAGTAAATGGTACGATCATCGGCAGGGAGAGAAACATAAATGAATGTGTGAGGGAAGGACTGTTTTTTGTTTGTTTGTTTTGCACATTATTAGAACCACATATATTTCAGTATTAGTCCGTTGTGTATATTATATGCTAACAAACTATAAATTGTATTTTATAAATGAAAACATTTAGCACCTCGATTTACCTTTAATGTAAGTACAGTTCATATACACAAAAACAAGAAATATATGTAATTATTGTTATGTTGTACTGAATAGAACGTTTTTCATCGAGATCAAAGGCAAGATGTTCTTGTTATCAGCGGTGAGTTTTTATAAATAACAGAAACACGTTCTACATAAGGTCGATGAAGTACTAAAGCGATGTTTGATATGTTTTATTATGTTTTTTTTTCAATTTTACCTTTTTTGGGGAAATTCTCTTTTTTAGCGCTGTATGGTAAATCTGTACTTTTTATTGTTACTACAGTAACACACTGTTTCACGCTCAAAATCAACAGTTTCGATTTAAAATTCGAATTAAACAACGAAAGTTTCAATTTTGCTATAAATAGTCTTTACTTTTATGTAACAAAGAGGAGGATAGGTATGTAGAGCAATAATGTTCCGTATGTTACGTGATCTTTCATATATCCGGTTTTTAGGGGAATCTAGTAAGACATTTATCACATATACAAACAAAGTGATAAAAATGAGGTAGCGCCACATAGGTGAGTAACAAATGTAACATACATGTAATGCCACTGTGATCTTAGCCGACCAAAGCTTCTCGGAAGACTACCATAGTCTATTGCTTACGATAGCCTACAGGAGTTAACAGTAATTTTACAACTCTGTTCTTCACAAATGTACTTGTAGGTACCACCCAACCTAAAAGCATACTCCTCATAATAGATATAACTATTAGATCGAAAATGACGTAAATACTGATGTAATGTTGTTCAGCAACAAAATTATCTACACCTATACCCATTAGCTCCTGTATTTTCTTTAGGTTGACTTTTTTCAGGGAAGAAGAGAATAACCAGAGACTATCTATTCTTGAAAGCAAGAAGATTGTCTTACTAGTTAAACAAAGATTGTCATAAGAAACAGATTTGCCTTGTATTTAATTAAAATGTACCTTGCAGTATTTGTTATGTGCAGTGATACACGGGTGACCAGATGTTATGTATTGATGAATCGGGGAAAATTGTTAACATTTTATTTAGCTTCACCAAAGTTCTTAGAAGTACTTAAAGAAGTCAGCTTTATTTTATCTTATTTTACTTCTTGAATCAAGTGGGAGTAGTGCAGCAACGGTAACAGTGTTGTGTGAAGTGAAATGGACAGGAATGGTTGTGAAAGACGATTATAAGCGACGTTTTCTGGCGTTGGGACTGGGGTGGAGTAGGGTAGGCGTAAAGGAAGTGCACAGAGTCAGTTTTATGTACCATGCTTGCCTGAGGACTCCCATACCTGTACTTATACCCCTGATTTAATTTCACAATGCCTATGCCACATTTTATATGCCACTAAGATCAAAAACAGCCTCTGACATGTTTTCGATGGGTTGACATTAAAACAGAAGAGACATCGATGCATAGGTGTAGATGTCTTGAACAACATGTCCAACACATGCATGATTGATTGGTACGTTGGTTTAAAGGAGGGAGATGTGACCAGATTACGAAGTCATCGGTTCCTTGTTCCTAATAAAACAATGCCAGAAGAGTGAGAATAAAACGGACGAAACATATAACACAAAACGGAAAGAAAGGAAAAGCCACAAGAACGACGGGAAGGCAACTAACACTAAAAGGAACAAAAGAGGACAAGAAAACAACAGAGAGACGAAGAGAAGACAGTAAAACATGAAAGCAGATTACAGTGGCTGGCCAACAACGAGGATAAAAAGGGAAAGCCAGCCACTCTGCAACACATTAAAACCTCCACCCTAAAAGCACTAGGGTGGAGGACACAGAGGGACAAAGGACATGCGCTAAGACCTACATGGAAGTATAAAACCCACTCTCACGGATAAAACTAAAGCTGCTGTGGAGGCATTGTCGCCCAACACCGAAGGCAGGGTGCTGGGAAAGCTAAAAGTCTGACGCAGAACGGCTAAAAGTTGGCAGTCCAGCAAGAGGTGGACGACTGTCATTTGGGAGCTACAGTGACTCTGAGGTGGGTCCTCGCGACGGAGGAGGTAACCATGCGTAGCCACGTATGGCCAATGCGGAGCCGGCAGAGGACAACTGATTCCCTGCGAGAGGCCTGCATGGAAGACTTCCACAAATTCATAGTCTCCTTAATGACACGCAGTTTGTTGTGCGTGCGGTTATGCCATTCCGCTTCCCAAAGGCGGAAAATCCTGCGGTGTGAGAAAGAACGCAGGTCAGCTTCGGAGATGCTCATCTCCAGAAGCGGTTTCCGCGTCGCCTGCTTGGCCAGCCTGTCGGCAGGTTCCTTGCCGAGGGTTCCGACGTGTCCTGGGGTCCAGACAAACACCACGGAACGGCGGGACAGTTCCAGGGCATAGATGGACTCCTGATGGACGCTACCAGAGGGTGGCGAGGGTAGCAATGGTCGATAGCTTGTAGGTTGCCCAGAGAGTCAGTACACAGGAGAAATGACCCGCCAGGGCATGAGCGGATGTACTCAAGAGCAGTTATTCAGTGAAAACACTGCAGCCAACTGACAAGCAGTGCTACTCAGTATGTCCTCCATGAACATATGCTAAGCCTACGTGACCACCAGCCATTGAGCCGTCGGTGTAAACCGCTTCAGAGCCCCAGAACACGTTAAGAATCTAGAGGATGTGAGAAGTGGAGAGCGGCGGCTTGTTAGCCCCATGCATCCATTTCCTACATGTTTTAATGTTAACCCATCGAAGACTTGTCAGAGGCTGTTTTTGATCTTACTGCTATACTGGTACTTGTCGTTAGCAATATTTATCTTCTCTCGAGAAGCAGTGACAAGAATATTAATGAGTAAATTTACTATGAGAGCGGCGGCTTGTTAGCCCCATGCATCCATTTCCTACCTGTTTTAATGTTAACCCATCGAAGACTTGTCAGAGGCTGTTTTTGATCTTACTGCTATACTGGTACTTGTCGTTAGCAATATTTATCTTCTCTCGAGAAGCAGTGACAAGAATATTAATGAGTAAATTTACTATGAAGCAATTACTACAATGCCATTTTTTTATTTGACTCTACATGATGTTCTTGAAGTAACACTAGACACACGATTTCATTAGAAATACCTGGACACCGTTTAGTGGACAAACTGTTCAAATGGCTCTGAGCACTATGCGACTTAACCTCTAAGGTCATCAGCCGCCTAGAACTTAGAGCAGGGCTTAACAGCTGGCCGGTTTTGAGCGCGAGTACTTGCGTCTGCTCAGCCACGTGCTGGCGAGCAGGTCCAAGGTCGCGGGTTAGGGTGGCAGGGGAGGGGAGGGAGGGGAAATGCGCGCGTACGTTTGAATAGGGCCGCAGCGTGCCTGTTGAATTCGCGCCGACTGTGTAACGTTTAAAGTACTACGATCAGCTCTAACAGTCACTTCACTGGTTAAGAATCATGTCACGTCGCCGATGTGTAACCCCAACCTTGATGTCGCAGTTCAACCCCCACTGCGAGGAATTGTATCTGTTTACAGAAAAAGATGGTGTTGCAAAATGTTTAGTATGCCACAAAACGCTGAATTCTTTCAGATAATTTAATTTGCAGCGACATTATATGTCGTACCACGCGAAAGACTACGGAAGTGGAACATGTGATGGACCAGATCGTGCACAGGAAGTTATTAAACTTAAAAGGAAGCTATCCGAAGAAGATCTGGACGACGAAGAGAAATCAACTGAGGGAGCTCTCAGAAAGAGTTACAAAATTTCTTTGCTTTTAGGAAAATCCCTGCGCCCCTTCACTGATGGCGATTTAATAAAAAGAATGTTTGGTATTTGCAGCGGAGCATTTGTGTCCATCTCAAGTTGAACAGTTTCGGATTGTGCCATTATGTAACATGATCATTAGGCGTCGCATACAGGACATGGCAGACGATGTCCAGAGCCAGCTTGCAAATATCTGTAAAGATTTTATGGCGTATTCTCTAGCTATGGACGAAAGTGTTGATATCACTGGAACAGCGCAGCTTGCCATATTTATTAGAGGTGTTAATAGCGATCTTCAGGTGAGGGAGGAGCTCCTCGATGTAGTAGCCATGAAAAACACTACAACCGGAGGTGATTTTTAAGTAGTGTTGAAGAATGTGTTGAAAATATAGGACTGTCGTGGGATTCTTTAGTTTCAGTGTGTGGGGCGGCGAAGAAGTTGTCGAATGAGTTGTTTGCAACATATGTGGGACGGCGAAGAAGTCGTTGTTTAATGTTGAATGAAAGTTGAACATTGCCACCTTAAATCACGCGAGCCTGGCAACTAATTTGGTGGCCAGTCAGAAAGCGAAGGGAAACTTACTGACCTTAGTTCCCAGTCTGCACGGCCACATTCCTGTACAGCCCAGCTAAACGAAAAATATCCATAGTTCTTCACGGGATTAGGGCTGCTTCAATAAAATTTAAAGTTCCAAACAAGATTTTATTATCTTAAAGGCTCACACAAATTACTCGAAACTTCTGAAAATGCTAAAGACATTAAATATTGTTAATTCAGCCAATCGTTTAATAGTTCAGAGGCGACTTCTACAGCAAGTTCCTCCCGAATAGTTCATTACTCTAACTAACGGTGCTCTATTAATAGTTCGCAATAATGTTAAAAAAAAAATTAATGCTCGCCTTAAAAGTGGAGTTAGTCACCACTTGCCACGCGGAATTATACTTCACACGGACGGCACAATAACAGTTTGTTACCGAAGTCTAAACGATCCAGGACGGTGTACAGTCCTCGCGATTTTCAATGTCCGTTTACATTGCTAAGTACGCGCATGTCACAGCCCGCTATGACGTCACCCGAGGCGAGGCGCGATCGGACGTTAAGCTCGCGTGGACTAGGCGTTGGTCTAATGCGGAGTGAGCTTACTACTGCCTCTGCCGCTCTTTTTATATAGCTCCGGCGCGTACCGCCAAGAGAGCATCTGTTCTTTCCGTTCATATGCAGATGCCTGCGGCCTCCAAATGACCGCTATCTCAGGCACATAATCTTAAATATCACATTTAATAATAGCTTTACAAACTTCTCAATTTTTGTATGCATACATCTGAGCAGTACAGAAGCACGTAGAAAATCTCAGCCCGCTAAAATTAAAACTTTACTCTCTAGAATTTTTACAATGGAACTAACGGTAGATTGTTACCTCTGAACCATAGCTTTATCAAGACTTGTATCAGCTGTTAATTATGCTACAAGACTAAAACTTGGTGTAGCTTTGTTAATTGTCCTATCTGATCATTGGTTTTAAAGAATTTGTTTTATCATTAAAATTTAAAGTACTTAATCTATAATGCTTATGTACATTTTACTCACAAAAGTAGTTTTTACTAAATTACTAAAAAACTAGAAGAGGTAACTGATTGTGGTATTTCCATTATTATTATTAGGGTGAACTGAAGCATCCTACCAATTTTCAATATTGTAGCTCTATTATTTCGCGCCTCTGATTTTTCCGAAAAACGCGGATTCTGGAGTCAATTTTAGTTTTATGGTTTTGGAAACCAGCACCACTCATTAATGACTTCTTACTGCACCTTCTCACCAAATTTTGGCTTCCTAGCGTCATTATTTAGCGCCTCCTATTTTTCTTTCAAAACGTGAATTTTACGTAAACTACTAATTTTATAACATTAAGATTTGTTACCTGAAACATTATTACATAGAACTATACTTTAACAAAGTTTTACACACAAATCTTAATTTTTACTTTTATGTTAAATGTGGTGCAATACTATATGCAGGCGCGTTACGATGACGTGACGCTACTAGCAGTGAGCTAGGGTAAGTCCCGTGCACTCGCTCGCCTCTGTATCTTATACATGATACAGCGCTTGCTTTGCTTCATCACCCCCTTTTTAATTTTCGTGAAAATCTATTTTTGAACAAAATTAAATTTCTAAAAGAACAAACAAGCGATGGATTACTTTAGTATACCTCTTTCAACTTAAGTTGCTTCTTCTTAGGAAATTCCTTATTACTACATTCACAAAATAACCATACTCATATACACATAGAAAACCTAGTACAGAAGACATTCACAAATTATTTACATACATTTACATGGAAATATAAATTTTTCAATGGTTACAAAATAGTTATTTTTTTTTCTTTAAAATCAGTCTCTTCCTGAAAAAGAAAATACACACGACTTTTATCACTGCAACGCACTCACATTTTTCTTTTACTATAATACTCGGCACTGTGGTGGGTGTCCTATTGTAACACTCATTTAATTTCACTGATTGACAAAATTGTGGGAGGAAATTGTATTCACTGTGGTTTGCGTCTCTACTTCCAATCTCCCTACCGCTTGTTGTCAGTCATTCATGCAGCCTGCATGTCCCTGAGAACCAGACAATACAGTCTAAGTTTCTGTTTTCAACTTATATCTAAGGTAGGACAAAGTACATTTTATAGTTTATATTCTGGCACTATTTTACTAATTGTGAAGTTGTCAGAAAGACATTTAGCACTAAGTCGTATCTGATACAATAGCTCCTACTTTCTTCTTTCATAAATAATCTTTTAGGTTCCTAAATAGTGAAAATTCTTTTAGCAAATTAATATATTAAGATCTTGCTTCAACTTAGAAAATTGAGTAACCTTTTAGTTTTAATGTACTCTGGCTTAATTATCGTATGGATTAGTTCATCAAAGAAGTCATTTGCTGACCAGCACTTCGCTTTATTGTATGAATTACTAAAGAAATTAGTTATTTTCAGTATACCGATTCCAAATTTCTGCATTTTCCAATATTTGTGTGTTTCTGTTGTCTGATTAACTATTTATTTGCCTCAAGCAAGATTTAGCGTTTTTCACCATTTCACGAGACGTGAGGGAATTATTCTTTAATCCTACATCATTTACTTCAATTTACTTACTTCACTTCTTAACCTATTCATTTTCTCCCTTTTCTTCCAGATTCAAAATACTTCATTTCTCCCTTTTCCTTTTGTCAGCCTATTGACGTCCTGTTTCTATATATTTGGTGCGATCCTCACACCACTTCCACACATCTCCATTTATTTAATTCTAAAACGCCATTGTTTGCCTCTATGAGCATTACCTTCTTACGCTGTTTTCCTTCAGACAACCTTATTTCTAGCAACATACTACCTTCTGCATAATCTCATGGATTATTCATATTCATACCGTACTTCGTATACTGCAAAGTGTCTCTCTTAGTTGTAGTTTCTAACCCTTTACAATTACATGAAATATTTTAATTTATTTATTTTAGCCATGTTTGCCTCTTATTGGTACTCAGACTTTTGTTTTGCCATTCACTAGGTAGATCCTTACTAAGAATACTTAAAACCTAATAGCATATATACAACATGAAGACATATGTGATTCTTACCTGTTATGATAGACCAGAAGAAGGGAATGAAACTTGAAAAGGAAATAAAGTTTCACCCAGCTGGGACTGCACGGTACGCCAAACCGTGTATCCGCCAAAGAGTGGCAGACTCCCTACAGTAATTAATTACTGTTAATTTTAAATTCCTTTAGGATGTGTCTCTCTTCAACCTTAGCACTTTCCTCATTCTCACTGAAAACCAAATTTTCCTGCAAGTATCCTTTATTCTTTATTACTCTAATAGGCAGTTCCCAAGTTTCATTACTACCGCCTATATGACTTCCTATAAAAGACTCTCTTATCACTTTAGAGTCAGGTAAAGTTAAAATTAAGTTGTTCTGATCAAAATTGATCTTTCCCTGGTACTTTGATAAGAAATCAGTACCAATCAACATATCAACACTTAAGCCTAGCACAATCAAACAAGGATGATCTATTACTACGTCATTTATACCAATGGGTATCAAAGCTTCGTGTTGAACTGGTCTAGAGACTTTTCCAGTAGCACCTATAATCTTTAAGCCACTTACTTTCATAACTGTTAACTTCTCTTTATTGGGTATAGTGTCAAAAAATGTTTGTGATAAAGCACTTGCTTCACTGCCACTGTCAAGCAGACAACGCACAGTGACTCCTGATATGTTTACTTTGATAACAGGGTGAGTTATTTTACATTGAACAGGTTGCTCACACACCTCGTCTAATAAATCTCGTTCTATGTTCTTCCAGCTAAAGTAATTCTGATCAGTTGCAATTACATTTACATTTACATCCTGGGGCTCATCATGCTCTATAATCTTAGCTGCTTTCTCTAATCTGTCCACTAACTTTAAATCGAAGCATCTGACGACTTTTTCTACTTTTGTTTGCTGCACATCAGCCAAACTATCCTCTACCTCTGAGCAACTGCGTCCCTGCGCAATATTGCTGTTCATAAGAATGTCGTCACCTTCAACCATTTGTGGCACGTTTACACAGCTACTAGATTCTTTCACCTCGTTACTATTTCTACCCCCTTCATTCATCATTTCCTCCTCTCTAAAGTTTTGCAGTACTGATTCTACTTCTGCTACTTCTACTTCAGCTTTTAGATTGCCATTTTCATCGAAGATGTAAGCTTTTACTTCATCATTATTCCCATCAGACTCAAACCCATTATCTATTTCTTCCCCATTATCTACCTTGAGTTCCTGTTCTTCCTTGACCCATTTTTCTAGTGTATCCAAAATACTATCCACTATTTTGTGAGAGTGGCTTAACACATCACTGGTATTATCTGTATTTATTTCGGCATCCATGTTGTCTGTCTGTGTATGTTGGCTGATTGTCTGTGTTTCCGTTACTGGCTGTGTTACTGTTACCGCCTGTTGAGCGCCAGTTTTCTCATAGACGGGATTTAGTTTCCCACACGCGGCCTGTTGTGTTCATCTGTGACACCACTAGATATAGTAGCATCATGACTCCCTTCTTGTCTTAATGGCATAGTATTTACTTCTCCACTTTCGTCATAGTAGTTGTTACGAAAGCGTGGTGAGTATCTACCCCCTCTTCCTCTGCCACGGCTTTGGTTTCGATAGTTTGTTTTGGTGTGCCTAACTTCCATATTTCTAACGTTCACGTTTCCATTATTTTGTACGTGATTGTTAGAAGATTTGTTATTCTGCTGCACCTGCTCCTCAGCAGCAGCTACTCTTTCTACTCTTTCCAGATATTCAATAAATTTGTCTATATTACCTCTAGGGGCGGAAATGATCCTCTTCTGCCAGTACCACGGCAGCTTACCTTCTAAACCCATAATGATCATATCTGGCTTCATCTTTTCTGTCAAATGTGACAGTCTTGAAACCCACTTCCTAGCGAAATCCTTTACTGATTCACGCCCTGGGAAAAACTTCTTACCGCTCCAGAATTCCCTTAACACATCATTTTGTTTGTTATGTGACCAGTATTCGTTGAGAAATGCAGACTTAAATTCAGATAAAGTTTTACATTTGATCATTACATCCGCTGACCATCGCAAAGCATCACCTGACAAATGACTTCTTATAAATGAAATTTTTTCTCTTTCTGACCAAGTGTTGGGGAGAACATCCTCAAAGTCATTCCAAAATTCAAGAGGGTGAATGTACTTATCAGGATCAAAGCGCAAAAACTGTCGACACCCTATAAAAGCGGCGTCAACTGAAGTCACATGCTGTACAGTAGAATGACTAGAATTAACAGAGGTTACTCTATTTTCTAGGTTAGCAATGTTAGTATTTAATTCCTCTACTTGTGACTCTACTGCTTCTATCCTGGCAGAACATCTTTGTTCCACTGCACCACGAATTTCGGTACAGGTTTCTTTTACTTTCTCAATGTTTTTCTGACAAGTATCTACTTTAATTTGTACCTCTTTAACTTTGTCAGAGCAAAGTTTGGACTCGTTGCTCAATCTTTCGGACAACCTCACTTCCAAAAGTTCATCTGCCTCTTGATAATTTTTTTGAATTTGATCTATTTCACATTTGAAAGTACTATGTATTTTAGTTAACTGTTGCCCTACTTTTACTTGAATGTCATGATGAATAGCATCTATCTTATAATTCAAACTATTCCATTTTGATTGCAGTTCTTCTTTTAGTTCTTTATTACTAACCTCAATTTTATTCTCCAACTTTTTATTACTATTTTCAATTTTAGCCTCAATTTTATTTTGGTTTGATTCGAGTTTGGCAAACAGTATTTGCATCCAATCCGGAGCTTCTACCTTGATACTTTGTATCTCTTGACTTGACTGAGCTGGAGATATATTGAGCTCAGTTTCACTACCTGACAAAGTTAGCAACTCTACTGGCTCCCTTTTGACTTCTATTTCACTTATTGATTGCATCCCTGCACTCTCATTTAAATTAAAGTCATAATTTACTGGTGACAAATTACGTTCTAGTTCAATATTTGAGGGATTAATGGAACCATCCTCATTAAACTCAATTCCTGATCCTGAGGATTCTTGGTCAGAAACCGGTTCCCTTCTGAAATGTACACTACTTTCCATATCTTTTAGTTTGTTAGCAGCAGTTAATAAATATTTTAAAAGTCTTTGACTTAACTTAAATGCTTGATTTCGACGAATGATGTCGTCGTGGTGTACCAGCAATCGTGATGCGACGCGTCGCGACGTATTGAAGGCAGCAGCAGCAGCTGTAGCGTCGAGTACCGCCACAGGAATCGCCTACTGCAATAGCTCCAGGGGGGAGGGGGGGGGGGGGGGGCAGCAAGGCACCGTTGACCGCTCGGCGCAGCCGGCAGCTGTCTCGCAGATCAGCGCAGCTCCGCGATGACGCACCGTCTTCCTTTAGTCTCAGCGCCGTCGGCAGCCGCGATCCAGCATCGTCGCCTTCCTCACCATCGTCACTAACCAACGTACAGCGGTAGACACTTATTGTTTATACACTACACCCGCCTTTACTGGTAACACTGTTCCCACACTAGTTCAATTCAGTGTCCTGTTATTGCCTACCGAGTTCGTTAATTTATACCAATCGCTTTCACACATCGAGCACTTTTATTTGCTTTTAATTCAGTTTTCCCGGGCGATAAGCACCATATGTGGGGCGGCGAAGAAGTTTTCCCGGCCGATAAGCACCATATGTGGGGCGGCGAAGAAGTTTTCCCGGCCGATAAGCACCATATGTGGGGCGGCGAAGAAGTTGTCGAATGAGTTGTTTGCAACATATGTGGGACGGCGAAGAAGTCGTTGTTTAATGTTGAATGAAAGTTGAACATTGCCACCTTAAATCACGCGAGCCTGGCAACTAATTTGGTGGCCAGTCAGAAAGCGAAGGGAAACTTACTGACCTTAGTTCCCAGTCTGCACGGCCACATTCCTGTACAGCCCAGCTAAACGAAAAATATCCATAGTTCTTCACGGGATTAGGGCTGCTTCAATAAAATTTAAAGTTCCAAACAAGATTTTATTATCTTAAAGGCTCACACAAATTACTCGAAACTTCTGAAAATGCTAAAGACATTAAATATTGTTAATTCAGCCAATCGTTTAATAGTTCAGAGGCGACTTCTACAGCAAGTTCCTCCCGAATAGTTCATTACTCTAACTAACGGTGCTCTATTAATAGTTCGCAATAATGTTAAAAAAAAAAATTAATGCTCGCCTTAAAAGTGGAGTTAGTCACCACTTGCCACGCGGAATTATACTTCACACGGACGGCACAATAACAGTTTGTTACCGAAGTCTAAACGATCCAGGACGGTGTACAGTCCTCGCGATTTTCAATGTCCGTTTACATTGCTAAGTACGCGCATGTCACAGCCCGCTATGACGTCACCCGAGGCGAGGCGCGATCGGACGTTAAGCTCGCGTGGACTAGGCGTTGGTCTAATGCGGAGTGAGCTTACTACTGCCTCTGCCGCTCTTTTTATATAGCTCCGGCGCGTACCGCCAAGAGAGCATCTGTTCTTTCCGTTCATATGCAGATGCCTGCGGCCTCCAAATGACCGCTATCTCAGGCACATAATCTTAAATATCACATTTAATAATAGCTTTACAAACTTCTCAATTTTTGTATGCATACATCTGAGCAGTACAGAAGCACGTAGAAAATCTCAGCCCGCTAAAATTAAAACTTTACTCTCTAGAATTTTTACAATGGAACTAACGGTAGATTGTTACCTCTGAACCATAGCTTTATCAAGACTTGTATCAGCTGTTAATTATGCTACAAGACTAAAACTTGGTGTAGCTTTGTTAATTGTCCTATCTGATCATTGGTTTTAAAGAATTTGTTTTATCATTAAAATTTAAAGTACTTAATCTATAATGCTTATGTACATTTTACTCACAAAAGTAGTTTTTACTAAATTACTAAAAAACTAGAAGAGGTAACTGATTGTGGTATTTCCATTATTATTATTAGGGTGAACTGAAGCATCCTACCAATTTTCAATATTGTAGCTCTATTATTTCGCGCCTCTGATTTTTCCGAAAAACGCGGATTCTGGAGTCAATTTTAGTTTTATGGTTTTGGAAACCAGCACCACTCATTAATGACTTCTTACTGCACCTTCTCACCAAATTTTGGCTTCCTAGCGTCATTATTTAGCGCCTCCTATTTTTCTTTCAAAACGTGAATTTTACGTAAACTACTAATTTTATAACATTAAGATTTGTTACCTGAAACATTATTACATAGAACTATACTTTAACAAAGTTTTACACACAAATCTTAATTTTTACTTTTATGTTAAATGTGGTGCAATACTATATGCAGGCGCGTTACGATGACGTGACGCTACTAGCAGTGAACTAGGGTAAGTCCCGTGCACTCGCTCGCCTCTGTATCTTATACATGATACAGCGCTTGCTTTGCTTCAAGTGTCTACAGATGTTGCAGCAGCGACGACAGGGAAAAAATCAGGTTTCGTTGCACTGTTGAAGGAGAAAATGCAAAAACTGACCGTGCCGAACGAAATAAGGGGCGTTCACTGTGTGATCCACTAGGAAAACTTACGTGCAAAGAGTGTCACTCTAAAAAATGTGATGAGTGTTGTTGTTCGTACAACCAATTATATAAGGAAGCAACACAGGCAATTTAAGACCTTTCTTGAGGATGTAGAAAGCCAGTATGGTAGCCGGCGCTGGCTTAGTCGTGGCGAATTATTAAATCGATTTTTTTGCTTATTAGATGAGACAAATATGTTCATGAAAATAAATAACATGTGTGCTCCTGAATTGAAAGAGCCTTCATAGAAATGTGATCTCGCGTTCTTAGCAGATGTAACTAGCCATCTGAATGCTTTGAACATTGCAATACAAGGTAAAGATCTGCTAATTACTCATTTCATAGATCGAATACGAGCTTTTAAA
Source organism: Schistocerca gregaria (assembly GCF_023897955.1). Taxonomy (NCBI): domain Eukaryota; kingdom Metazoa; phylum Arthropoda; class Insecta; order Orthoptera; family Acrididae; genus Schistocerca; species Schistocerca gregaria. Next base: position 544,044,401 of record NC_064925.1, read on the forward strand.
ATGAAATTGACGCTTTGGGTGAGTGAGCTGGAAACAGGAAATCTAGCTCATTTTCCTAAATTATCATCCATGCAAGATGTTCACAAAGACTGTAAACGTTATTCACATAGTTTAGTTGCCCTTAAGGAAGAATTTGATCAACGCTTTCAAGATCTGACAGCACTAGACAGTGATTTTGATATGTTCTCTCCATATTCACCGAATATTGAAGAGATTCGTCCTGAGCTGCAACTAGAAATTATTGACCTGCAGTGTGACAGAGAATACAGAGACAAATTTCAGAACAAGAAAAACATTTTGGAATTCTACAGACACTTCCCTCAGGATAGATTTCCTCCTTTGCACAAACTGGCGGCTGCAATAATATCAATGTTCGGTTCCACGCATGTTTGTGAACAACTGTTCTCTGCAATGAAATGTAACGCATTGTCTGATCGAAATTTAAACTGCACGCTGCGCCTACAGTGCACAAGAACAATTACTCCGAACATAGGCGCAATTGTAAAGGGCAAAAAGTACAAGATAACCGAGAATCCCACACTTCAGTGACACCTTTTATTGTGTAAGAGTTCACAAATTAATACGAATGTAGAGGCATACACTAAGCTAATAAAATTATGTGGCAAGTGTATATTCTCCTTCATTTGTTTCATTTGTCGCAGTAATAATTCGTGAGTGATATCCCTGCAGGTGGCCGCGGATTCACATTGACTGGCGGCAGCTGTTGTGTGCCCCACGTGAGTCTCCCCACACTCCGCTCTGGTCCAGTAGTGGGGGTAGAGTGCTCGCGCCTTGCTGCTCACAACTTGCTCCGCGAGCACGTATGTTGTGAAGCCCTGACTTAGAGCTAATTAAACCTAGTTAACCTGAGGACATCACACACATCCATGCCCGAGGCAGGATTCGAACCTGCGACCGTGGCGGGCGCTCGGTTCCAGACTGGAGCGCCTAGAGCCGCACGGCCACTCCGGCCGGCCTTTAGTGGATATTAACATGGGGTGAGTCCACCCTTCGTCTTTATGACGGCTTGAATTGAGCCGTGGACACCTTTAATGAGGTGTCTGATTATCTCTGGAAGAAGGGCAGTCAATTCTTCCTCGAGAGTCGAAACCTGAGACAGCTGGGGTCTGGAGCGAAGCATACACTCTATCGCATCCCAAAAGTGTTCCATTGTGTTAAGGTTGGAGCTCCTTCTGGACTGTCACTGTCCACAAAACGACCCAGAGACGCTGGTTTATCACAGGGTGCGCTGTCGTACAGGAGTACCCCACAGACGGTGCTGTGTGACAAGGTGCACTGTCGTGCTGCCACAGTGATCGTCCCCAGACTCTTCCTCTCTTGCAGGCAGTACACAACGCTGTAACATGTGTTCGTACGCTTCCTCAGTTAGAGCTTTCTTAACTGCAATAAGGGGATCACACCCTGACAATGGAAAGAACCCCGATATTGTAACACGACCTGCTCTGTACTTTACGGTTGGCACTACACATGATGGCAGGTAACGTCCTCATGGCATTCACCAATCCCAGACACTTCAGCAGAATTGCCGCATGGTATAGCATGATTCATCATTCCAAATCCCTCGTTTGCATTCATCCACCGTCCTGTGGCGTTGCTCTTTATACCATCTCAAGTGTCACTTAGCACTACTGCAGAAATTCCCAGCTTGTGAGGTGCAGTTCGACCACTGTAACCCATTCTTTTAAAGTCCACACCCACAATCATTGTGCTAGTTGCACTGCTAGTAGCACTTTGAAAATCACCAGTATTTCCTTCTCTTGATTTTTTACAACCACCCTCTGCAATGCGGGATGGGCACTATCCGTCTGTCCATGAGGTGTAGCCAGTCTTGGCTCAGCTGTGGTTGTTCCATTCATGTTGCCACTTCACAATCACATCACAAGAGGTCTACTTGGGCAGCCTTCGAAAGGCTAAAATGTCCCTGGTGGCCTTGTTACTTGGTGACTTCCAATGACTATTCCACGTTCGAAGTCTCGTTATCGACCCATTCTGCTGTGGCACCTTCTCTGGTGACAATACAACACTCTCTGCCTCCTTTAATACTGATGGGTCCGCCTGTCCACACATCCAGTGATCAGTTCAGCACCATGTAGGGCTTCTGGATACTTTTCGTCAGTTAATGTGTATTCTTATAACACACATCTGATGATGATGACTGGTTTGAGCGCTGCTGAACTGTGCATTCATCAGCACACGTGCAAAATCCCACTATTCACACAGTCCAATATAGCCACTGTCATGCGTGATGATGGTGGTGATAAAATGATAACACAAATACCCAGGCCTTGGGTAGAGAAAATCCCCAACACAGCTGGCAATCGAACCCAGGACCCTGTGATCCAGAGGCAGCAACACTAGCTACTACAGCACGAGCTTTGAACTAACACACATCCCTAGTGTGTACTGTTCGTCCCTGGAAGTAGAGTCCTCTCCCAAAAAAAAAAAAAATGATTCTTTGACACATAAGGCAATGAAAATACGCAGAATACATTGGTCTCAATATTTTTATTTCAGCTGTAGCAGTCATCATATGTACTACAAATGTAGGCAAATTAAGGTGATTCACTAATTACATACAGTTGGCTCCACAGTCAAGGCTGTGATCTATCTGCAATCTCAAAACATAACTTTTAAATATTATATTTCATCCAGAATGAGATTTTCACTCTGCAGCGGAGTGTGCGCTGATATGAAACTTCGTGGCAGATTAAAACTGTGTGCCCGACCGAGACTCGAACTCGGGACCTTTGCCTTTCGCGGGCAAGTGCTCTACCATCTGAGCTACCGAAGCACGACTCACGCCCGGTACTCACAGCTTCACTTCTGCCAGTATCTACCGGGCGTGAGTCGTGCTTCGGTGGCTCAGATGGTAGAGCACTTGCCCGCGAAAGGCAAAGGTCCCGAGTTCGAGTCTCGGTCGAGCACACAGTTTTAATCTGCCAGGAAGTTTCATATCAGCGCACACTCCGCTGCAGAGTGAAAATCTCATTCTGGAAACATCCCCCAGGCTGTGGCTAAGCCACGTCACCGCAATATCCTTTCTTTCGGGAGTGCTAGTTCTGCAAGGTTCGCAGAAGAGCTTCTGTAAAGTTTGGAAGGTAGGAGACGGATACTGGCAGAAGTGAAGCTGTGAGTACCGCGCGTGAGTCGTGCTTCGATAGCTCAGATGGTAGAGCACTTGCCCGCGAAAGGCAAAGGTCCCGAGTTCGAGTCTCGGTCGGGCACACAGTTTTAATCTGCCACGAAGTTTCATATCAGCGCACACTCCGCTGCAGAGTGAAAATCTCATTCTGGAAACATCCCCCAGGCTGTGGCTAAGCCATGTCTCCGCAATATCCTTTCTTTCAGGAGTGCTAGTTCTGCAAGGTTCGCAGAAGAGCTTCTGTAAAGTTTGGAAGGTAGGAGGCGGATACTGACAGAAGTGAAACTGTGAGTACCGGGCGTGAGTCGCGCTTCGGTAGCTCAGATGGTAGAGCACTTGCCTGCGAAAGGCAAAGGTCCCGAGTTCGAGTCTCGGTCGGGCACACAGTTTTAATCGGCCAGGAAGTTTCATTATATTTCAGTTTTATAGCTTATTGAGTTCCATGAGTAATATATTGTGAAATCTGATGATGATGCGTTTACCTTGTTCTGTCTGTCGATGTTTTCAAATGTTTCTTTAGCTTCCTTTTCAATATGTTTTCTGCTACTGCATTTTATTCCTTAGCTTGTATCACCTTCCGACAATGCAAGCGGGAAGTAATTTGTATATACCAGAAACTACAGATGATGCACAACAGATGCTTGCCTACACCCTGTTTGTTCATACCTGAATGCGTATTGCTATGTGATCACGATGGAACTATCCTCTGACTTCCGTACTTCACACTACAAATTACCCACCAACCTGCACTGTCTACAACTACATTATACTTTAAATTTTTGCATGCCGATATCATGATTCACACAGACGGAAGCCTTAGCCGAGTAAAAAAATATTCCCATTGGTTATAATTTCTGATTTATTGACTCTAGTATCTGACCCATCAAGTTAAATGTAGTCCATTTCGAAATCCAAACAGTTCGCTATTGAGTATGTTTTTCTGCAGAATGAGATTTTCACTCTGCAGCGGAGTGTGCGCTGATATGAAACGTCCTGGCAGATTAAAACTGTTTTTATGTTTTTCTGCATTGTTTATAAAATCTATTGCGCATGATATTTTCCAAATATTTTGTAAATATTGTATATAATGATTCCGTGCGTTAATATCTGATGTAGTGCCTTGACAACAGCATGTCTACGTCCCCTTTCCGACCGCGGTGGCCGAGCGGTTCTAGGCACTTCAGTCCGGAACCACGTGACTGCTACGGTCGCAGGTTCGAATCCTGCCTCGGGCATGGACGTGTGTGATGTCCTTAGGTTAGTTAGGTCTAAGTAGTTCTAAGTTCTAGGGTACTGATGACCTCAGATGTCAAGTCCCATAGTGCTCAGAGCCATTTGAATCATTTTTTGCGTCCCATGTAACTGCGACAGGGATCACGGAATTCTCTAGGTTCATTGGCATAATGCCGCCCCATAATGAACACAGAGAAACTCAGCTCATAAATTCGCAGAATTTGTGCAAACAGTCACCACCAACTGTTCCATAGCCGTGGCTGTTAATACAGACTTCTCTAGTATAACCACCTCGGCCTTAGAAGGCTTAAATCCTTATGGTAGAAGACATTTTATTCGCTGCTGTTCGGCCAGAAAACGGACGAGAGCTGATGGTATTTTCTGATCAACAAACTTCGCTCCAGTCCGCTGCTAGCCCAGTCAACTAAGACCAGAAAACTTCGTATAGGGAAAAAAATTCGTATGAAGGCAAATTTTTGTACAGCACTAGGAGGGAATGCCAAACTATACCATACTATGTGCCAGACTACAGCTCCTCAGAAATTCCTGTACCGATCTCTTACGTGAGTAGACAAAATAACCTGACTGAGCTCGTGTACATTTAGTGCAGTTATTTTCAGTTTATTGAGTACCAATTGGCAGCTTTTAAGTGACCTATTACGTAAAAAAGCTCAACAGCTGGAGCTGTCAGCTGTCTGTCACACGGAAGAGGCCGAGCCAATCGTAACATGCTGTCAATATGTGTCCAACAATGTTGATTTTATTTTCTCCACCATCAATGGCTGGAGTACTTTTCACAGCACGAAGGGTGTCGAACGCATCAGCCCAGCCTCGTCTCTCTACACATTGCAAGAGGCCCAAGGGCTTCAATTACTTCATTTGTGACTCACGTATCTCGGCTAGGTGTTATGGAACTTGAGATATTTCAACATAAGTCAAGCAATCCCTTACAGCAGATTGCTCTTCCGGACCTGAACATTATCAGTCCCAATCCATTAGACGAATTCACACCCATCTTGCAAGACATAACTTGGATGTATGGTAACTGAATCCACTCACTGTAGACTGTTCTACAAGTGACACCAATTCATGAATGGAGGAGATTTATGCAGTCTGCCAGTAACAGTTAATAGCGAGAGGAGTGCAGTAACTTTCTGGTCATTCATTAACTCACAACAGAGTGACCACAACATTGTTTTACGTCCGTAAAATACATTTTCAACGACAGAAAGCAACAAGGTTCCACACTTACCAATCCAATCTCTTCTCACCAACACGATATACGTCGCTGACAACATCACACTTACAAATTAAACACGTCTCTGTAGTGGTTCATATTAACTTATTCTAGTCAGAAGCTGACTTAACAACCGTAAATACACTGATCAGACAGAGCATTATGACCACCTACCTAATTACCGGTATGTCCACCTTTCGCGAGGATAATAGTACGACGCGTCGTATCCTGAATGCAATGAGGCACTGGTAGGTAGCTGGAGGGTGCTGGCATCACATCTGCACACACAGGTCACCTGATTCCCGTAAACTGCGCGGAGGGTGCGATGAGCTCTGACGCCACGTCCAATAGCATCCAATATGTGTTAGATCGGGTTGACTCTGGTGAGTTGGGGGTCCAGAACATCAACTGGAACTTCCCACTGTGCTTCTGGAACCACTCCATGACACTCCTGTCCTTATGACACGGCACATTATCTTGCTGAAGAATGGCAATGCCCTCGGGAAACATGATGGTCATGAAGGAGTGTACGTAGTCTGCAACCAGTGTACGATATTCGTTGGCTGTGATGGTGCCTTCCATGAGCTCCACTGGACCAGTGGATGCCCACGTGAATGTTCCCCAGAGCATAATGGACCATCACCAGCTTGTCTCTACCCCGCAGTACAGGTGTCAAGGATCGGTTGCCCTGGAAGGAGTAGGATTGGCGCCCCCCTCCCCCCCTCCACCCATCAGCTTTATGAATCAGGTATCGGGATTCATCAGGCTATGCAACGCTCTGACAATGCATCAGCGTCCAGTGCCGACGGTCATATCGACATTTAGTCGTAGTTGCCGATATCGTGGTGGTAACTTTGGCACTTGCATGAGTCGTCGGCTGCGGAAGACCATCGTTAGGAGTGTTCGATGCACTGTATGTTCAGGTGCAGTTGTACTCTGCCCAGCATTATAACCTCATGTTAGTTCCGCCACAGTTCGCCGCCTGTCCTGTTTCTCCAGTCTGCCCAGCCTACGACGTCCGACATGACCGCCCTGCCCCATGATGTCTGGACTTAGTTTTACTATGGTTTCGCCACGTGTTGAAGGCATCCATCACAGCTCTCTTGGAACGCCCAATAAAGCGTGGAGTTGGGGCCATCAGAATCTGCCCTCGGTCGATCGCGCGCCTTCCCCACTCTACACACCGACAGCACGTTCATTGGTACTACATGCCCGGTACGTGTGTCTGGCCAGAAGTCATTCCTCGCCAGGTGCCGCTGCTATCGACTGGACGGGTTTATATCGATAGTACGTCAGTGTTCATAATGTTCTGGCTGGTCAGTGTAAATGCTCAAATATATAAACAAGAGTTGAGTGAACTCATTTTGTCTACTGATATAAGAAAACTGGGCAGGAAATATTGGGGAAGTGTTGTCTGTTCATAAACTGAAAAGCGACCAGCGGTCAACGTAGTGCGAGACACCTTTCTTGGAAGAAAGCTACAACTGTCGTACAGGATAACCTACAATCAGTTTCGGTTCTAGTGGTGTACACAGAACAGTTTATGGGGAATTACACGTGTCTATATGCGTACTTACGTTAGGTTCAAAAAATGGTTCAAATGGCTCTGAGCACTATGGGACTTAACAGCTGTGGTCATCAGTCCCCTAGAACTTAGAACTACTGAAACCTAAGTAACCTAAGGACATCACACACATCCATGACACAGGCAGGATTGGGACCTGCGACCATAGCGGCCGCGCCGCTCCAGACTGTAGCGCCTAGAACCGCTCGGCCACTCCGGCTGGCACTTACGTTAGGCTTTTCAGTAACTCTTTTCTGTATTCCATGTATAGTTAATACACGTGGTAGACAATAAATATCTCCCTCCCGCAACTACAGCGCGTTTGCGCTCTGTGTCGCCAGGAATTCACAGAGCGAGCTGTGGAAGCGTCGTTATTTTTGTGTCCGACTTCTTGGACACGGAGGTGGTGGTAACAATACTGTTAGAACACTCGGAATAAGTAATTCTTCATTAATTAGAACAAAACTTGTCGTAGATCACCAGGCACGGCTGTAGCTGTGAAACCGCTAACGTGAATTTGCGGTTCAGAGCACACTAAATGAGGAGCAATTACTGTGTGGCGAATCGATACAGTTCAAATTGGCCGTATTGTGGCTTCATTGCAATCAGTAGAAAACATAATTTCGCAGACACTTGTTGAAAGAGTTCTGATAGAGTTGGCGCTTAGGCACAGTTCACAGGAGACGGAAGTCTCTTCATTGCCCAACGGTTGACACAGGCTGTGTCACGGCGAGCAGACAGAAAAACGACGTCACTCACAAGGGAAAGGCCTCGGACACGGCCAACCGATTCGGCTCAAATTTGGCAGATCGCTTGTGTACAACCTAGAAAGAAGGAATCTAAGATAGTTTGGGTCAACACCCCCGAGATTTTGAGAAAATCACCCCTGAAGGTTATGACGAGCAATCGACTCAAAATTGGAGGGATCGACAGGTAATTGTAAATAGAGCATTTTTCATCACCAGGTATGGGGTCCGCTATCGCAAACTTTTCCAGAAATCGAGGAAACAAACTTTTACAACTGCCGCTTCTGTACCCACGTGGTAAACGCTTTTCGCCGACAGCGCAGATAGCGCAACGGCTAAGGTAAAGCCGGCACTGCAGCTCAGTGTCTTCGGTCAGGGAGCTGGTTGGCCTGTGTAATAAAAAACGAACTTGGACGGATGTCATGTAACTTTTGCAGGGACCAAACCTAACGATCAACAACAAACAAAATGAAAAAAAAAGAAAGAGAAAAAAACGTGACTGGGACTCGGAAAACCTGGGTTCGAATCTCGAAGAAACCTAGCGGATGTTATTCTTTTCGTTTGTATTTTTTCCATATCTCAACTGATAGGGATAGGAGGGTTATTTTCCCACCTTATTATTGTCATCCATTATTGATTTACTTACCTTATTTACCCTCCTATCCCTATCAATTGAGATAAAGAAAAATGCAAGCGAAAAGAAGAACATCCGCTAGGGTTCTCCGATTCCAAGCCTGTTACCTTGGCCATTGCGCTATCGGTGCTGTCGGCGATGAGCGTTTACCGTGTGGATATAGAAGCGCAGGCTGCAAAAGTTCCTGGAAAAGTATACGTTTTCGGACCCCATACCTGACGATGTGCAATGCTTTATTTACAATTACCTATCGATCCCATCAATTTTGAGTCGATTGCTTGTCATAATATTTAAAGGTGATTTTCTAAAAAAAGCGGGGTGTTGACCCAAACTACACTCCTGGCAATGGAAAAAAGAACACATTGATACCGGTGTGTCAGACACACCATACTTGCTCCGGACACTGCGAGAGGGCTGTACAAGCAATGATCACACGCACGGCACAGCGGACACACCAGGAACCGCGCTGTTGGCCGTCGAATGGCGCTAGCTGCGCAGCATTTGTGCACCGCCGCCGTCAGTGTCAGCCAGTTTGCCGTGGCATACGGAGCTCCATCGCAGTCTTTAACACTGGTAGCATGCCGCGACAGCGTGGACGTGAACCGTATGTGCAGTTGACGGACTTTGAGCGAGGGCGTATAGTGGGCATGCGGGAGGCCGGGTGGACGTACCGCCGAATTGCTCAACACGTGGGGCGTGAGGTCTCCACAGTACATCGATGTTGTCGCCAGTGGTCGGCGGAAGCTGCACGTGCCCGTCGACCTGGGACGGGACCGCAGCGACGCACGGATGCACGCCAAGACCGTAGGATCCTACGCAGTGCCGTAGGGGACCGCACCGCCACTTCCCAGCAAATTAGGGACACTGTTGCTCCTGGGGTATCGGCGAGGACCATTCGCAACCGTCTCCATGAAGCTGGTCTACGGTCCCGCACCCCGTTAGGCCGTCTTCCGCTCACGCCCCAACATCGTGCAGCCCGCCTCCAGTGGTGTCGCGACAGGCGTGAATGGAGGGACGAATGGAGACGTGTCGTCTTCAGCGATGAGAGTCGCTTCTGCATTGGTGCCAATGATGGTCGAATGCGTGTTTGGTGCCGTGCAGGTGAGCGCCACAATCAGGACTGCATACGACCGAGGCACACAGGGCCAACACCCGGCATCATGGTGTGGGGAGCGATCTCCTACACTGGCCGTACACCTCTGCTGATCGTCGAGGGGAGACTGAATAGTGCACGGTACAACCAAACCGTCATCGAACCCATCGTTCTACCATTCCTAGACCGGCAAGGGAACTTGCTGTTCCAACAGGACAATGCACGTCCGCATGTATCCCGTGCCACCCAACGTGCTCTAGAAGGTGTAAGTCAACTACCCTGGCCAGCAAGATCTCCGGATCTGTCCCCCATTGAGCATGTTTGGGACTGGATGAAGCGTCGTCTCACGCGGTCTGCACGTGCAGCACGAACGCTGGTCCAACTGAGGCGCCAGGTGGAAATGGCATGGCAAGCCGTTCCACAGGACTACATCCAGCATCTCTACGATCGTCTCCATGGGAGAATAGCAGCCTGCATTGCTGCGAAAGGTGGATATACACTGTACTAGTGCCGACATTGTGCATGCTCTGTTGCCTGTGTGTATGTGCCTGTGGTTCTGTCAGTGTGATCATGTGATGTATCTGACCCCAGGAATGTGTCAATAAAGTTTCCCCTTCCTGGGACAATGAATTCACGGTGTTCTTATTTCAATTTCCAGGAGTGTATCTTAGATTCCTTCGTTTTAGGTTGTACACAAGCGACCTACCAAATTTGTGCCGAGTCGGTTGGCCGTGTCTGAGGCCTTCCCCTTGTCAGACAGGAACTTCCCTCAAGTGGGCAGGACACGACCCTAGCAGAAGTGCCTGTATCGGCGCCTGTATCAGCGCCATTTTAGGGCAGAGGCACGGCGGTGCTGCCTCGGATATACGAGTGAAACGGCTTCCTCCTTGCATTTCATTCGTGCCTCGCGATACTGCTTTTCTGTGCTGATATCTCTGCTGTGGCCGATACTTTTTGCGCCGCTCTCGATAATAGACAAGGTCACAGTAATAACAATGTGAAATACCCTGCAGTTGTTTCTTGTGATGTAGGGGGTTAGAGAGAGTAGGGATCCGCCTCCTCGCTCTCCAGTTTGCAGACCCTCCTTCCCTCACACACACACGTACGTCACACTTTCCACACAAAAATCCCAGCTCGAGCTTGCAGCTCGTCATACCCCCAAAAAACAAATTATCCATTTCTGTGGCTCTACTGCACTTTTACGTGCTATACACATTTAATATTTGTTCATTTAACAATAAAAATTAATTTTACACCAGTAAAACATTATTTTTAATAACATGCGATTTTCCCGTCCCGCGCAATGTGAAAACTATTAATCCTACAGAAAATATAAGACTTTTTTGTAGGAAAAATGAAGTCGTTTAATTTTGTATCAGGAAACAATTTGACCAGAAGCTCCGGTCTCCGGATTCTCAAGAAGATAAAAAAAAGTGATTTTTAAGCAGGCCTTCAATCGCACACTCACACCTCACCTGTCAAGATTTTCAGTATGTTATCCGTCGCACCCGCTCCTACCACTCTTCAAAAATTTTCGGCTACATAATTTTTTTTTCCTTCTAATCTTCCTTCATTGACTGGACTATGGGTAAGTTCCAAGCCTTCTTGTAGTGACTCGTGGATGAATATATGGGACGCTGTTGATGGCAGATACTAACCTCTGCGGCCCACTTGCTGCTATTCGGAAAGAGCAGCCTATGCGCCGGCTACAGTTTGTCCCTCTGCCTTCTATCATTATCATACAAACAAGTCAAGACATTGGACTATAAACACATCCATTAGAGGCACGTACAGTCAACAGACGCACTCAGGACAGAACTTAACACTTTGGAACTGGAAAGTACTACTGTGTGTGAAGGTAGCAAACTCTTTCAAATTAGGCATCTGAATCTACCCGTTGCACTATAACGGCCAACTGCACCATCTTTTACTTACTACTGCCAGTACCAATTGAGCTAGAATAAAACCAAGTGGACGATTGGGAAAGACATTTAAAACACTAATTTGCAGTGTCAAATGGTAAATTATCTGAATCAAAGCTAAGGAGCAATTTTTGTTTTGTGAAGTAAGGCAGCCAAGTTACGTACTTAGGTTTTATACTACAAAACTGATCTGTCGAAAGAGAACTGATGCAACGAACAATGTGGTATCAATTAACTGTCTGCATCCGGAAGTTCAACTGAGCTGTGGCTGTAGTATCGTTTCATTGCTCTTGCTATTAACAATCGGATGGCTTGGAGATATCTGCAGTCGAATTACTTAATTAGCAGTCAGTTTCTGTATACCGCTCATAAACTTTGCTCATTAATTCACAAGTAATCAAGAATACAGGAACCAACTCCCACAAAACAATATGTGCTAGAAATAGTAAACAGTAGTGATAATAAACATGACCAATATAATTACTGAATCTGGAAACTTATTGATGCTAATTATTATAACTACTTACTTTGATAACATTATTATGCCAATTATCTTAGTTATGGACAAACCGCCAAATATACACAAATTTAAAGAGCAGCACCAACAGTATGTTGAAGATATTATATTGTAAGCCTGTCTACTGTTATTATAAATAAGTTTCCTTTTTACGGTACGAAAACGTGGTAAGTGATAACCCATAACTAAGCATCCGCTAGTAGTTCTTGGCACTGTTTTGATGAGTGTTTAAGTGCGATTTAAAGGCGAACATTTTAGTTCAGGATTGGTCGTGACCTTTTTGAATATCAATTGAAAAATAATTACAAACGGGTTCAACCGGTCACAGTCATTATATTCGTATTATAGGTTTTACTACACTTTTCGCAGCATTGTTCTCCATCATAAATACACCTGATAATAGATGTATATTCCCCCGGAACGTGTAGTGGAAGCTGTAACATAATTGATGCGAATCGTTACAGGTATTTGTATTTTTCAACTGATATCAGCTTCCTCATTTTGATTTGTTTTAGAATTAATGTAAATTGCATAGTTTAAATGTCGTTAAGAGAATTGTTTAGTGGTGCAGTGAGAGTATAGAGGATCCAGGTGGCGGTAGCGTCTATATAAGGACTGCGTGAAGACACAAACTTCAGAAAACTATAAAGAGTGTTGATAGATGAGGAATGTATGTCAGTTTGGAGATCGGTAAACTGGAATTAATGTAAATCAGTTTCTCTTATACATCGAATCGGTAGTTCTGTAGGTTTAGTTAGTTGAATTGTGTTCAGGCTTTTCGACACTTGGGCGGACGAGTTGTAAAAGACAGACTTCTTTCACATTACTGAAACAGATTAATATCTTGATCAGCTCCCTCTTTCTGCACATTTTTATTTTACATCAGTTTTCTCCTCACGCTCTCCATCTGATAACAAATGTTGCTGCGTACATCGATTCCTTGTGCCTGAAGAAGTAATCTTTTGGCTTTGAAATACATGTCATGTAAACTGAAAAGGAACGCATTCCGTTGAGGAAACAAAGAAAAATAAATGAAGTAAGAAAATAAAAAGTATTTACTTTCCTCTCTGAAGTTCTGGCGTCTCCCCCATCTTCCACCACCACAGAAACTACAATTAAAGATTTATAGAATTTGTTGCGAGCTACATTTTATGAAATTGAAGTTTGCAGCAATGTGGGCAGTCGTATATTGATTTCAAATTATTTTTCGGTGCTCACTGTGAGACATTTACAGTTTCTTGTGGTGTTCTGCACTTTGAATTTGGATCGTGAGAAGTTACTTCGGACAGAAATGTTTCAACGATTTAATTGTAGATGCACGGGAATCGAGCTTTATTCAGTATTTCACTGATTGGAACTGTAACTCGCAGTTTGTGAATATTTCTACCAACATCATGGTAAGTAAACAGAAAGTTCTCTCATTTTCTCTCGGCGCAAACTGATTGATATGGAGCTTCCGGTGTTCTACCGTGTTGTTTACATTTTATGCGCGACATATTAACTGTCCACATAGCCGTTTTCTTCAGATGGTGCGAATTTTGCTGTTACAAGGAGAAGACGGCTGGGTCATTAATCGAAATCCATGCGTATCATAAAAATGTGTGTGTGTGTGTTTTACTGTCATGCAGTAATCTCTCTGGAGGTAAGAAGCATCTAGCTAGCGTATTTCACGAGATACGAAGTCAGGAACAATGAGTTACGTGAGAAAGCGGCGCATCAGGCGTGACGTTTAAATTTATTGCTTCTTTGCTACTAACTTTGTCCGCAACATATTTCGCAGACAGTATCCACATATACCTCTGAATGTGCTTACACAAATACATCAATATACGAAAAATATGTCAAGAGGTAAAACGTTATAAACACTGAGATGCGTGAAAAATTTCTGCAATATGCATAACGTTTTAATGAACTTATTCTTTGCCACTAAGACGTTCTTACATTCGAGACAAATTACGCAAATCCCTAACACCTGGCAGTGCTTTGGACAGCATTAAATTGCGAAGCGCAAGCGGCTGTAGGCGGAAACGGTAACTGTCTGTAGAGGTGTGAAAAGACGTTGCCGTAGAGAAGTTTATAAAATCCCGTTGTAGACACGAGAAGCAGCTGCCTGCATAACACGGAAACTCTGGAATCACATTTTCCAATTGGATGCTTACTCACACATTTAAACATTACGCGTATTTCTTTTTACGACTGTTTAATGATTTTTTCGATCACTACAAACACAGGTCATTTTTTGTTTTCATTCCTAATAGAAAATTGACAAAAATGATACATGCCAATGCCTGATTTGTCTGCTGGTATTGTGCATGAAATAGAAACACCAATTCGGCGGTACACACGGTAGCATAGTGTTAATTACCAGACAGTTAATTTTATCACCGAGTATAATTTATACCCCACGTCAGAGTGCCGTTTGTTTTAGTTAGCAGCAGTGGTGGAGGCACATTTCGTGCATAATGTTGATTAGACTGTGTACACGCCGATGGGGAGCGAGATCTATTCCATTTTAGTAAAATATTCTAGTCTTTCCAACAATATTTAGCGGTTGATATTCCGTGAATCTTCGTCTCAGTACTTGTTTCTAGCATTAAGTGGAAACTACAGTCAGTTCGCTTTTTTTACGTCTACGCTCCGTACATTACATTCAGCGGAAGTAGGAACTCTTCTGGTAAAGAGGGTCAGTGCTGTGCCACTCACCAGTCGTTAAGAACAAACAATGAAGTGGCACAGTACTACTGTGTTAGTGTGTATTTTACGTCATTAGCATGTTCCCGTGTTCGATGGGGTGTTGACCAGCAGTGCCCTACAGCCCCTTGTGGCATCCGGTCTTAACCAGCCACCCTACCCCCCCCCCCCCCTCCCTATGTGGGATGACTTCACTCGGCGTAAGAGAATTTTATTCGCTATGTTGTGTTTAATCACTCTAAATGGGAACATAGAAGAATAAATTAGGGAAACAGTAGAGGCGATGATAACTTTGAAATATTGCCGCCCGTCTTACCTGCTGAAACCCACTGCGTCGATTTAGAGGAGACTTTTACTGCTCGGCAATCTGAAACAGCAGGAAGTATACATATTAGAAACCTTTCTTCTGTGTTACTGGATAACAAAATATTTAAAAAAGTAGAAAGCAAAAAGAAGTGAACATCCGCAGCAACGTTTTAAGCATCTTCTTGGCTTTGAGATTTCTTATCGCGGACAATGGAATAACCGCCTCTTGAGAGGAAATAAAGTGTTTTCCTCTTAACTCGTCACTCGCTCGTGATGCATTTAGAGAGGGTGAGATTTCTGGCTTCTGTTTACTTGCGTAAGAAATGTATTAAAATGTAGGACGTTGTAGTGTTGGTTAGTAGGCAGGGCCGAACCAGAACAGCCCAAGGGACACTCCCACGCATGCACACCACACACTGGGGCAGGCAACCAGTCTCTCAAGACGGGGTGGACGACTCTCATGCATAAGAAAGGAACTTCAGCGTGCAGGGTCACAGCTCGCAGACGGCCCAGCAGTCTACAGAAAAATAATTGAGATACTTGTGATACACTGAAGAGCCAAAGAAACTGGTACACCTGCCTAAAATCGTGTAGGCCCCACCAGGGCACGCAGAAATGCCGCAAAACGACGTGGCATGGACTCGACTAATGTCTAAAGTAGTGCTGGAGGGAACTGACACCACGAACCCTGCAAGTCTGTTCATAAATCTGTAAGACTACGAGGGGGTGGAGATCTCTTCTAAACAGCACGTTGCAAAGCGTCCCAGATATGCTCAATGATGTTCATGTCTGGGGAGTTTAGTCGCCAGCGGAAGTGTTTAAACTCAGAAGAGTGTTTCTGCAGCCACTGTGTAGCAATTCTGAACATATGCGGTTCGCATTGTCCTGTGTGGCGGAACCGGTTTATAGTATTCCGTGACTTTACTTATAAATGATATTTCAGGTAGATCAAAAACATATAAAACCAGTTACCTATTGTCAGCGTAACAATTTGTCTGATCTCAAAAATGATTATCCCGGTCAATATTTGTCACTCTGCTAAAGACTTCTCCACTTGACGTTGTGTAGAAATGTCCGTAAAATCATGTGAGTGACACTAAATTCCATATCATTTATCACATTTTACACAACTGTTACTTAACATGGAAGCACTTTGCTCTAGCAAAAGGAACATTTAGTCATAAAATACTACCCGCGCACAACACTGACGTATGTCTCCTATTAAAATATTTCATGTAAATCGTCAGAAATAAGTAGGCTTCATAGATCAGCAAGTAAGAAATTGATACTACGTAACATGCTATGAACATTGTTTTTAAAGATTCAATCTAAGTTGAATTCTGTCTTTTAAAGTAGATTCGGGACCACCTGTGCACATTTACGTCCATTCATTTACTTCTAACAACATTTTTGTTTGTTAAAATTCTCGATCCATAACTGCCGCGGAGATAGTTTTGCT
Organism: Schistocerca gregaria; assembly: GCF_023897955.1. Lineage (NCBI taxonomy): Eukaryota > Metazoa > Arthropoda > Insecta > Orthoptera > Acrididae > Schistocerca > Schistocerca gregaria. The sequence continues at coordinate 544,060,966 of NC_064925.1, forward strand.
AAGATGGCGGCAGACAGACGATAGTCAATTTGTCTATTGTTATTCTCTATTTATATTATCAAGGCAATATATTTATATAAAACTCTTTAAGCCTTTTATTCTATTCTTTAGCATTTAAAATCATTTTCAATGATAAATACCAACATATTTTTTATACCAGCTACTAGTAAACTCCGCTGTAAGTTACTAGCGCTAATGGCTGCGCTCCTAATTGCGGAGCGGAAAATTAACACTTAAAACCATCAATTATATTAGATTACAATTGAAATAAATACAGATCCACGTCTAAACAATATGCACTCTGTTTTTCAAATAATAGTTAACAATGCATAGTTACAGGTTTTCTATTTACAGATCTCACACGTCTCACGTCTGAACAGCTCATCCCTTAGCACGGAAAGAACAACTGAACCACAATTATCACAGATAACATAAAACGATTATAAGTGTCCTTGTTCATGAATGTATTTCTCTGATAATAGTTTTAATTCACATAGAAATTAAATTGTTACAGAAATAATAAAATAATTACCGTCATTTTTACACGATACAGTCCTTTTATACATAGTATCGATAATATTTATTGAAGTTTGTTCACTTAGTTCATTTTAACATCTTGTGTCTAGAACATAGTATCGTGGATATTACATTGTCCCATGGGGTGATTAAAAAAATAGTTTGTGTATTGTATTTCTTTTTTTATCAGACCACCAATTCAATGTAGGTTTATTGTTCTCATGATGCAAATATTCAGATACAATATTGTTTAATACATGACACAAATAGTGTTGAGTGTTTAAATGGCTTCAGTAACTGTATAATCTCGGATAAAGCGGCGGATACTTCCCGGATTAACTTATACCCCCTCCCCCTCCATCTGGGCTCACTGGACTCGGAAAACCGGGAATAAAACCGTCCCAGGGGCTTCAAGAAAATACAGTTACCTGCTCTTAATTATCAGGCTTGACATGAAGATAACATGTAATATGTTGAAAATGCAAATTTTATGGTGGTGTTTCATCAAGTGTGAAAGTTCAAATCACGTCCGTCTAGTGGGACGAAGAATATCGACGTATGGAGATGACCGACATCTGTCCAGCGCCAACTAGCGTATAGAATACATAGACGTGGGTTATCGACGTGCAACAGTCCGTGAGGAAAGCTCTACGACGCAATTGCCAGCCAATATTAGTAACCAGAGACAACAGTTAAACACCTCAGGTTTTGGATACGGAGTGATTTTACGTTTAACTGCTCCTTCCTCAGAGATATTCTCTAGTCCTTCCAATCTGAATATGTAAACATAGACCGGATGTGCTTTAAATTCAAGTACATTAGTATCTACGGCAATTGAAGGACAGATGTAGGAAAAAAAAAATGAAATTCTTTTTTATTGCGTAATTTATTAACCTGATTCCTTAAGAATAACAACCTCAAAGATTCATAATCGAATTCTGGCTAAGAATTTCTTCTGAAAAAGTTTGTTTGGGCGTGTTCGCCTGGCACGCCCCCTCTTTCTATGCTGTGATCCACGCCTTCTCTACGCTAGAAACTTTTTGTGCGTTAATTTTTCGTTCACAGAATCGAATCAAAGTGCAGATGAGTCTAGTAGGCTGTGAGGTCGACTTCTCAGATTGAACAAAGAAGTGAAATGCAAGAAATTAGAAAACCACTGGGAGATGTTAACAGACTGACAAACAAGTAAATTCACACTTTACAAATATATTATCGAAAAGTTATCAGGGATAACTTACGTAGCGGGAAAACAGTGCAGTAAACCGTGTGGGCAATATTCTTTTATAACCTTTCCACAAATGATAATCCTCAACATTCCTTTTGTGAGATATGGCGGTGCCAATATCTTCAAGCAGAAGCCAGTGGAAAGCTATACACCCACTAAGATGGTTTGCCACTTGCTTTTTTAGATGTTATTAAACCAACTTTTAGGTACCTGTCCAACCCTGAACTGTTGAAAAAATGTGTACCTGGGAAAACATACAATACAAATGAGAGCTACGGTCATCTTATATGGATATGTTGTCCAAAACAGTATATATGTCCACAGTAGTTGTAAGATAGCTACATATGACGCCCATCTACTGTTCAGTAGTGGAAGTATAGGTAGGGAATATGACGCCCATCTACTGTTCAGTAGTGGAAGTATAGGTAGGGTTAAATGCCTACAGAGACTAGGCTTCTATTCAGGTGTATTCACATTGAACATACTCAGAAGCATCGATGAAGCGCGACTGGACAAAGTTCAGCCAGCAGAAGTAAAAATCCAAAAATTGGCTAGACAAAGGAGGCAGGGGAAGAGATTACTCCAAGGAAACGAGGAATAGAATGAAGATTATGGATATGAACAGCAGTTGTCACTAGAGGTATAGCAATATTGTCAAACATTGAAATACGAGCTTTAAATGCGAATCACCGTAAACTAAGTTTTTTGAGCAATGTACCTTTTCTCAGGAGCTATAAGAGCTGACATCCTAAAATGTGCCATAGTTAGGAAGAATGACTTACTAAATAATCCTGTACAGCACTTTTCCATCATCTTTTCTCTGAGAAGATTTCTCCTTTAAAAAATAGAGCAGTCCTGGGTAACACAAAACTGAAAAATTGATTTCAAAGCAACTATAACGTTAAGCAAAAATATGTTCCACAAGTTTTATTAGTATCTTACGCAGATGTAAACCGTTAAATTCCAGATCTATTGCTTGATTAGTTTACGAGAAATGGTACATATAGAAACAACGGTAATTAAAAATTCAACACCTTATAAAACGTAAATCCATGCTCATTTTCAAACAAAATTTGCAAACAATATCAAGAATTATGTTGTACATGATAGTCTCAAGTTTCACTATTTTAGCTGTAATATTTTTGGATGTATATATGCTTAAGTGCAAGAATGCATTTTGGCCTATATCTGTCTTTAAAAGTATATTAATTAAAAGAAGTCCCATGCTTTTCGACAGAGCGTAGGGGAACGAAGCGGGAAATGCGCACCGCTGCACTAGGTAAGGTCCTAATGGAGGTGGTTTGCCGTTGCCTTCCTCCGACCGCAATGGGGATTAATGATGATGATTTAGTCGACACAACACCCAGTCATTCCTCACCGGGAATCGAGCCCGGGAGCCCGTTCTCGGTAAGCGAGAAAGCTACCACGGGGTCACGAGCTGCGAACTGAAGATATATACAAAATAAATTAAGAACATGTTATAGTCATCCCCCATGATACACAAAACAGGTCAGAACATCGTTGCGGAACCTACGAAAAATATGCCAATTTTAAAACAACGCAAAATCCACAAGATTGGTGACGTTCTACTGAAAGTCGAAACTTAGCGCAAACTTAAGCGCAAGATGCCTCAATATTTTCCACAACGAAATTCCGTCTCTTATGGATCACAATTACAAATAACTTAAATTGGAACGATCACGTGGATAATCTTGTGGGGAAAGCAAACCAAAGGCTGTTGTTTATTGGAGGAACACTGGGAGAATGGAACAGGTTTACTAGAAAGACCCTACCTACATTACACATTTCTAGAGTATTGGTGCACGGTCTGGGATAGGTAACAGAAAGGGTTGACGGAGAACATCGAAAAAGTTCAAAAAGGGCAGCTTATTTCGTACTGTCTCGAAACAGAAGAAAGGATGACACGTATCTGATATGAGAATTCGCGTGGCAGTCTTTAAAACAAGAGCGATTTTCGTTGCGGCAGGATCACCAAATTTCTCTTCCGAATGCGAAAATATTTTCTTGGTGCCGAGCTACATAGGGAGAAATGCCAATTTTAATAAAATAATAGAAATCAAAGCCCGTACGGGAGGCTTTAGGTGCTTGTTTTTCCGGGCGTTGTTCCAGAGTGGAGTGATAGAGAAACAGCTTGAACCTGGTTCGTTGAACCCTCTGCCAAGTGCTTAATTGTGAACTGCATAGCAGTCGTGTAGATGCAAGTGAAGATGTAGAGCTACCTCATAACACTAATTATAGGAAATGCAGTGGACAGACTCAAACTGATTAGGGGAACTGGCATGAAGTAAATTTCACCCCGAAGGAGCTAGCTTATGAAACACTATTTGGATCCAGTTTTACTCACCATTCTGGTACCCTTACCAGACAGAACTGACTTAGAAAATAGGAAGATCAAAAGAAGTGTAGTACGTTTCGTCACATGAACGTATAATAAACGCGAAAGCATCACGGAGATGCCGACCTAAATGCAGCGGCAAACGTTGCGAGAGAGGAATGTGTGGAACACAGTGAGGTATAATCCTAAAATCCCGAGAGCGTACTTTTTCACAACAGTCAAACAACATATTGTTTCCTCGTACGTTGTTGTTGTTGTTGTGGTTTGATGAAGCTCTCAATGCTACTCTATCCTGTGTAAGCTTCTTCATTTCTGAGTAACTACTGGAACCTACATCCTTCTCAATCTGCTTAGCGCATTCTTCCCTTGGTCTCCCTCTATGATTTTTAACCTCCACGCGCCCCTCCAGTACTGAACTGGTGAACCCTTGATGCCTCAGAATGTATCCTATCAACCGAACCTTTCTTCTAGTCAAGTTGTGCCACAAATTCCTCTTCTGCCCAATTCTATTCAGTACCTCCTCATTAGTTATGTGATCTATCCATCTAATCTTCCGCATTCTTCTGTAGCACCACATTTCGAAAGCTTCTATTCTCTTCTTGTCCAAACTATTTATCGTCCATGTTTCACTTCCATACATGGCTACACTCCATACAAATACTTTCAGAAAAGACTTCCTGACACTTAATCTTATACTCGGTGTTAACAAATTTCTCTTCTTCAGAAACACTTTCCTTGCCATAGCCAGTCTACATTTTATATTCTCTCTGCTTCGATCATCATGAGTTATTTTGCTTCCCAAATAGCAAAACTCATCTACTATGTTAAGTGTTTCATTTCCTAATCTAATTCCCTCATCACCACCTCATTTAATTCGACTACATTGCATTATCCTCGTTTTACTTTAGTTGTTGCTCATCTTATATCCTCCTTTCAAGGTGTTGTCCATTCCGTTCCATTGCTCATCCCAGTCCTTTGTTGTGTTTGACATAATTACAATGTCATCGCAAACCTCCAAAATTTTATTTCTTCTCCATGGATTTTGAATCCTACTCCAAATGTTTCTTTTGTTTCCTTTACTGCTTGCTCAATATACAGATTAAATAACATCGGGGACAGGCTACAGCCCTGTCTCACTCCCATCTCAGTCACTGCTTCCCTTTCTTCCCTCTCAATTCATATAACTGTACAAGTTGTAAATAGCCTTTCGCTCCCTGTATTTTACGCATGCCACCTTCAGAATTTAAAGGAGATTATTCCAGTCAACATTTGTCAAAAGCTTTCTCTGTCTACAAATGATAGAAACTTAGGTTTGCCTTTCCTCAATCTATCTTCTAAGATAACTCCTAGGGTCAGTACTCCCTCGTGTATTCCATTTCCAAACTGATCTTCCCCGAGGTCGGCTTCTACCAGTTTTTCCATTCGTCTGTAAAGAATTCATGTTTGCATTTTGCAGCCGTGACTTATTAAACTGATACTCAGTACCTCATTTCTTTGGGATTGGAATTATTACATTCTTTTTGATGTCTGAGGGTATTTCACCTGTCTCATACATCTTACTCAAGAAATGGCAGTGTTTTGTCAGGGCTGGCTCTCCCAAGGCTATCGGCAGTTGTAATGAAATATTGTCTACTCCCGGAGTCTTGCTTCGACTTAGGTCTTTCAATGCTCTGTCAAATTCTTCGTGCAGTATCATATCTCCCATTTCATCTTCATCTATGCCCTCTTCAATTTTCATAATATTGCCCTAAATACAGCGCCGTTGTATACACCTTCTGGACTCCTTCCACATTTCTGCTTTACCTTCTTTGCTCAGGGCTGGTTTCCCATCTGAGCTCTTGATATTCATGCAGGTGGTTCTCTTTTCTCCAAAGGTCTCTTTAATTTTCCTGAAGGCGATATCTGTCTTAACCCTAGTGACATATGCCTCTACATTCTTGCGTTTGTCCTCTAGCCATCCCTGCTTAGCCATTTTACACTTCATGTTGATCTCATTTTTGAGACATTTGTATTGATCTCTGCATGTAAATCTACACATATACTCCGCTAGCCACCATGCGATGTGTGGCGGAGGGCACAATTCGCGCCGAAGTCATATTTCCCCCCTCTGTTCCACCAACGGATCGTGCAAGGGAAAAACGACTGTCTGAACGCCTCAGTACGAGCTCTAATTTGCCTTGATCCTTGCACGATTTGAAAGTTGGTGGTAATAATATATGCTCTACATCCTCGGTGAAGATCGGATTTCGGAATTTAGTGAGCAGCCCCTTCCGTTTAGCACGCCGTCTATCTGCAAATGTGTCTCACTTCAAACTTTCTATGAGATTTGTAACGCTCTCGAGATGGCTAAATGTACCAGTTACGAATCTTGCCACTCTTCTTTGGACCTTCTCAATCTCTTGTATCAGACCCAACTGGTAAGGGTCCCATACAGACGAACAATACTGTAAGACTGGATGAACTAACGTATTGTAGGCTATTTCCTTTGTTGAAGGATTGCATCGCTTCAGGATTCTACCAATAAACCGCAATCTAGAGTTCGCCTTACCCCTTACTTGTGTAATCTGATCATTCCATTGCAGATCATTTTGAATAGTCACACCCAGCTACTTTACGGATGATACCGCTTCCAAAGACTGGGCATTTATTTCGTATTCATACATTAATGGGGATTTTTGCCATTTATACGCAGTACGTTACGCTTACTATTATTCAGAGATAGCTGCCAGTAATTACACCACGCATTTATTTTCTGCAAATCCTCATTGACTTGTTCACAACTTTCGTGTGATACTACTTTCCTGCTGCTTTTCGCCTGCTTCCTGTACTGCATATTTATATTTTCTCCTTTCATCAATTAAATTCAATATCCCTTCTGTTACCCAAAGATTTCTACTAGCCCTCGTCTTTTTGCCTACTTGATCCTCTGCTGCCTTCACTATTTCATCTATCGAAGCTACCCATTCTTCTTCTAATGTATTTCTTTCCTCTGTTCTTGTGACTCGTTCCCTAATGCTCTCTCTGAAACTCTCTACAACCTCTGATTTTTTTATCCAGATCCCATCTCCCTAAAATACTTTTTGCAGTTTCTTCAGTTTTAATGTACACTTCATAACTTATAAATTATGGTCAGAGTCCACATCTGCTCCTGGAATTAAAATCTGGTTCGTAAATCTCAGTCTTATCATTATATGATCTATCTGAAATCTTCAAGTGTCTCCACTCCTCTTCCACCTAAACCATTTTCTTTCATGATTTCCTCGTACGTATGCCTCGCGAAAAGGTTTGAACTCATGCGGAGACCTGCCAACAATAGCTCTCCCCGCTGGCTCTTAGCAACTGGAACTCGAAAAGGAGATTTATGAATTGTACACAAAGTACCCTTCACTACGCGCTTTCGGAGTATGTATATTTCCCGAGGACGACAACTTCTTGGACCTTCTGAGACTCAGGATATTAATCAGTAAACAGGCTGTTGGCGTACACTTTTATCAGGGTTTTCAGGAACAAAAATGGATATTCTTTGAGGTGGTAAATGTGATGGAGCCATGACTTGGAGTTCTATTGTGTTTTCTTCCAATAGTGAATTTAATAACGTGTGCTAGCACTGACACGTGCAGAATATGTTTTCACAGAGCAAGGTTGGAAATGGGGTATAAGAGGAACAATAGAGGTGTCTGTGGCCTTGCGAACAATTTGATGTTGTCACATTTGGGACTTTAAAACATGACGAGCGTAATGCATACCCGGGAGCAGATACAGACTCAGATCTCAATTTAGTAGTGATGAATAGTAGGCTCAGGTTTAAGACAGAGCCAGGAAGAATCAGTACGCAAAGTAGTGGGACACGAAGGGCTAAGAAATGAAGAGATACGCTTGAAGTTCTCTGAGGCTCTAGGTAATGCGATAAGGAATAGCTCAGCAGGCAGTTCAGTTGAAGAGGAATGGACGTCTCTAAAATGGACAGTTACAGAAGTTGGAAAGAAAAACGTAAGTACATAGAGGGTAACTGAGAAGAAAGAAATACCTCAGTTGATCATTGAAAGAAGAAAGTATAAAATGTAATGATTATGAAGAATTCGCCTAGATTGCGATTCGGTTTCTTTTTGAAATCGAGGTGGATTCTTTATAATCATTAAGTATTAACATGCTCCGGGGACTTCAGAAATGCAGAAACACAAGTCGCCGAGGAATGAAATGAAGGGCTTATTTCAATAGTGGAACAACTCCATTACCCTCACTTCACTGCCTATAATGCTTCTGCAGTTAATGATCCAAACAAACAGAAAGAATGGTTCATCTCTAGCAAGAAGCCATGTGCTTGGATATTTCTGGTATCTCAACTGCAGATTTTTCAGCGCTCATTTAACTTTAGGACTCCATATCTCACAATAAACAAAAATGGACTTATACCACTGTTGAAATAAGCCTTCCAAGTAAATAGGAAGCACAGGGGAAGCTAAAGCGAAATGACTGCATGAAAAATGTGAAGAAATCGAAAAACAAAATTACTGTCGGAAGGACAGACTCAGCATATTGAAAAGGAAAAACAACATTCGGTGAAATTAAAAACAAGGGTGGTGACATTAAGAGTACAATGGGAATTCCACTGTTAAATGCAGAGGAGAGAGCAGAGAGATGGGGAGAGTACAGTGAAGGCCTCTATGGGAGTGAAGATTTGTCTGATATGATGAAGAGGAGTCGAAATAGAAGAGAAAGGAGATCCAGTAAACAATCAGAATTTAAAAGAGCTTTGGAAGACCTGAAATCAAAAAAGGCAATAGGAGTAGATAATGTTCCATCACAGTTTCTAAAATCATTGCGAGAAATGGCAAAAAGACGACAAATCACGTTGGTGTACAGAATGTCAGAGACTAGTGATATACCGCCTGACTTTTGGAACATCATCCACAAAACTAAGAAGACTGCAAAAGCTGGCAAGTGCTAGAATAATCCCACAATCAGTTTCACAGCTCATGCGTCGAAGTTGCCGTCAAGAATAATGTAGAGATAAATGGAAAAGAAAATTGACAATATGTTAGATGACGACTAGTTTCGCTTTAGCAAAAGGTAAAAGCACCAGAGATGTACTTTTGACGGTGCAGCTAATGATGGAAGCAAGTCTGAAGAAAAATCAAGACACACTCATAGGAGTTTTCGACCTGGAGAAAGCGTTCTACAATGTCGAATGGTGCAAATGTTTCGAAATTCTGAGGAAAATAGGTGTAAGCTATAGGGAGAGACGGACACTATGCAACATGTACAAGAGCCAAGAGGGAATGATAAGAGTGGATGACCAAGAACGAAGTGCTCCGGTTAAAAAGGGTGTAAGACAGGGATGTAATCTTTCGCCCCTACTGTTCAATCTGTACATCGAAGAAGCAATGATGGAAATAAAAGAAAGGTTTAAGAATGGAATTAAAATTCAAGGTGAAAAAATACCAGTGATCAGATTAATTGATGACATTGCTATACTGAGTGAAAGTGAAGATGAATTACAGGATGTGCTGAAAGGAATGAACAGTCTAAAGAGTACAGAATATGGATTGAGGGTAAACCGAAGAAAGACGAAAGTAATGAGAAGTAACCAGAAGTGAGAACAGTGAGAAACTTAACATGAGTGGTTCGCTTCCATGTTTGACCATCCACATTTTGGTTTTCCTAAATCTCTTAAGACAAATACCATGACGGTTCCTTCGAAAGTAAAAGACAGATTTTTTTTCCCTATCTTATCCTTACCCAAACCGACCTGTCAAGGAGTCGAGTTGTTGACATAGAGTAGAGATAAAGATTGAAAGTTCTACTGTGTCATAATTGTTTCAGTCAGAGAGAAGACCTCTACATTTGAGGATACAAGGATATTGGCAGGTGCTATTACTACATCAAGCGGGGATTTATATTGTAAACAAGTATTACATATATTTTAAATTCCGATTTATACATTATTTATTTTTCCCCAATATACGTGCAGATTGGTTACAGCCATGTTGCCACTGGTGATGTTCCTGTTAACATAAACAGAATAAATGAAGAACATTAGTAGGTATAAGAAAAATGAGCTTAACCTTGTTGAAGTGATGTGAGGAAGGATGTAATATGAATGCTGGGAGGGGGCCGGAGAAGAGATGTATAGGTGGTACGAGGCAGGTAGTATTGAAGTAATTGATGGAAAGGATGGGTTGTAAACTTCATTTGGAACTGTAGAGGTGTAGTAGCTTATACTTGAAAGGATAAGTGGGTCCGAGGGATGAGCGGATCCGAGACACGAGTGCATCTGGGGCATGACGCTCAGTAGCTCGGTACGGGCTTTTGTTGAAGTTTCGAGAACATACCTTCACCGAAGAGTCAAGCAGTATATTGCTCCCTCCTACGTATATCTCGCGAAGAGACCATGAGGATAAAATCAGAGAGATTAGAGCCCACACAGAAGCATACCGACAATCCTTCTTTCCACGTACAATACGAGACTGGAATAGAAGGGAGAACCGATAGAGGTACTCAGGGTACCCTCCGCCACACACCGTCAGGTGGCTTGCGGAGTACGGATGTAGATGTAGATGTAGATGAGTTCGTCTGAGGCATGAGTGTTTCTGAGGTATGAGTAGACCTGAGGTATGAGTAGACCTGAGGCATGAATTTATGGTCTGAGAGGGAAAACAGATCAAAATTACGCCTGTAAAGGACATAAAGTGTGCAGAGATGTGAATAATATGGGTTATAGTCATAATTGTATGTATCATGACACCACAATTCTCAATGAGGGGGTGTACAGTTGGGTATTGGGATTCTACTTTGCATGACGTGTTCGAAATGATGTGTGTGTTTTACATCTGGTTAGGGATATGAGTAAGGGAGAATAAAGTGATAGAAATTATCATGTGAAGTGCATTGCCTTCAAGGTGGACTGTGTTACATCCGTATAGCTTTTACTTTATATTAAGTTAAGTTTATCCATTATGGATACTGTAGGAATCCTACGAATGTACATAAAACAAAATTTAAGTACAGTTAGCTTGAACTTGGCTCTCATAAAATGTCTTTATTTTTATGGGCTGATTTTCGGTGCTTTGCGGTCTCATCTTCAGATGTTACTAGATACTAAAGATTGCTACATGCGCCCAGATGTTAAAATCTTATTGGCACCTTCAGTTATCATCGCCTATCAGCCATAGAATTAAGCACTAGTCAGTTAATTAGGTAAATTTCTGAATGCCTGATTGGAAGAAGAGCTAGGAAAGAAAAGGCTCGAGAAGTAGTTCACGAAATTAGAGATTTATTTTTAAGTGGATATCTCTCCTGAGTCGTCAGGTGCAGAGGTTCATTCCCTCTGTTGTTCTGGTAGATACGCGCAATTTCGTTTTACCAGTGTGCTTATGAAGTCTCCGCAAACGAATACCGCTTGTTAGGCAATTCATGCGCGCCCAGGATCTACATCTACATCTACATGGATACTCTGCAAATCACATGTAAGTGCCTGGCAGAGGGTACATAGAACCACCTTCACAATCTTCTATTATTCCAATCTCGTATAGCGCACCGAAAGAACGAACACCTATATCTTTCCGCACGAGCTCTAGTTTCCCTTATTTTACCGTAGTGATCGTTTCTCCCTATGTAGGTCAGTGTCAACAAAATATTTCCGCATTCGGAGGAGAAAGTTGGTGTTTGGAATTTCGTGAGGAGATTCCGTCGCAACGAAACCCGCTTTTCTTTTAATGACGTCCAGCCCAAACCCTGTATCATTTCTGTGACACACTCTCTCCTATATTTCGCGATAATACAAAACGTGATGCCCTTATATGAACTTTTTCGATGTAAGGATCGCATACAACGCAGATCTAGTTCTCGACACTGGGCAATAGTGTTTTAAAGCGGAATTGTACGTGCGCTTTGGATAGAGTGGTCGGAAATTATGGTAATGCGATATTCTGTTACAGACCTGTCTTTGCAGAGACAGCATAGCACGGAGGATAACCAGTTCTCTGGCAGCTACTGAGTTGTGAAACTCTACAGCGGTAGCAGACACACAGAGCGGCGAGCTACCGGCCGCAAACTAAGCAGGGCAAAATGTGGAAAGGGAGAAGCGGCGGAAAATAATTTTGCCGTTCTTTTGGTATTTGTCGTCGTTGTCGAATGACTGAGAAGAAGCTATTTAGCCACAGGAACAGTACAACCCAGTATAGGTATCACTTCGCAGTCTGTCGGCATAAAAGCCCTTTCAACATCCACCATCCCGGAGACGAGTGAAGTCAGTCTCATAACATTGCACCACGTGAAGTTGTCCTGGTAAAATTTCTAACGGTATCCAAGTCCCTCCTATTGCTGCCTGTAAGCCGGCCGGTGTGGCCATGCGGTTCTAGGCGCTATAGTCTGGAACCGGGCGACCGCTACGGTCGCAGGTTCGAATCCTGCCTCGGGCTTGGATGTGTGTGCTGTCCTTAGGTTAGTTACGTTTAAGTAGTTTTAAGTTCTATGGGACTGATGACCTCAGATGTTAAGTCCCATAGTGCTCAGAGCCATTTGAACCACTGCTACCTGTAAACTGCTTTCCTTTGCATAACAATTTGTTGAGGGTACTAGCGAACTCGACCTGTTTGCTTTGCTTTCACAAAGTTTCGCCTAGATGCAGGTGCCTGTCGTCTTAGGGCATACTTCCTTGGGGAGTGATGTTGAGGCTTAATCTTTTACATAGTAAATGTGTGAAGTACATGCTTATAAGACTGACTGAACTTTTAGTAAACTATTATTCATTGCCCCAAATCATTTCTGGCATCCTAGACACAGTTATAATTAAACTCCAGAATTTCCTTTCTTGGATCTCTCTGCAATCACTTTGTTCCCATATCTTTTTTTAACACTAACTAAGCAGGTGCTCGTTTGTTTTAATTTTCGCTGTTGAATGATTGAAAGTGACCTAATATTCTTAATATTTCCTGTTGAATTTAACTTTTAAAATATTTGTTTTTCATTTTTCTTCACCTTAAAAATAATCAACTTTTGCTTACGCTGAACTGGCACGAATTTAATAACGGGGTAAATAAATTCCTGATGTAACTGATCAGCAACACGCGTTGGGATCAGGATTAGGCAAAAAAAATATAGCAGAGACTTCAAGGCTATGAACAACTCAGAAGCGCAACTAAACTCGCATAGCTGAAAAAATCAGTGCCAACTGACGCTGCAGCTCACAGCACAAGCTCAGAAGCTGATTGTAATAAATGCAACGTAAAATGATTTGCGTAAGAAATATTTTGAATATTTTCAAATGGGTCAAATGGCTCTGAGCACTATGGGACTTAACATCTGTGGTCATCAGTCCCCTAGAACTTAGAACTACTTAAACCTAACTAACCTAAGGACATCACACACACCCATGCCCGAGGCAGGATTCGAACCTGCGACCGTAGTAGTCACGCGGTTACGGACTGAGCGCCTTAACCGCGAGACCACCGCGGCCGGCTTGAATATTTTAAGATGAGAAACAAACACCAGCTACTAGCTTTCTTTGTTTTAACAAAACAGATGGATAGTAACCGAAATAAAACACTATCAGGAGACAGTGGCCGACTGACCGAGGGCGTCGACATTGATCCGCCAAAAACCACACAACAACAACAGCGGTGACGGACAAACAACAAATACAACACAACAGAATGGCCAGTCCCGAAAGCGGACCAAATCGAGAGCCTAGACGTAGTAATACCAGGAAACAAGATACGCTGAGTACAATGCAGAATACGAAAGTGCAGTTGGAATGTGACTGAGGTCTGGGCTTGGGCTTTTGTGTGTGTGTGTGTGTGTGTGTGTGTGTGAGAGAGAGAGAGAGAGAGAGAGAGAGAGAGAGAGAGAGAGCGAGAGTGTGTGTGTGTGTGTGTGTGTGTGTGTGTGTGTGCCGGCCTAAGTACACTACTGGCCATTCAAATTGCTACGCCACGAAGATGACGTGCTACAAATTTAACCAACAGGAAGAAGATGCTGTGATATGCAAATGATTAGCTTCTCAGAGCATCCACACAAGGATGGCGCCGGTGGGGCTCCTACAACGTGCTGACATGGGGAAAGTTTTCAAGCGATTTCGCATACACAAACAGCAGTTGACCGGCGTTGCCTGGTGAAACGTTGTTGTGATGCCTCGTGTAAGGAGGAGAAATGCGTACCATCACGTTTCCGATTTTGATAAAGGTCGGATTATAGCCTATCGCGGGTGCGGTTTATCGTATCGCGACATTGCTGCTCACGTTGGTCGATATCCAATGACTGTAAGCAGAACATGGAATCGGGGGTTTCAGGAGGGTAATACAGAACGCCGTGCTGCATCCCAACGGCCTCGTATCAGTAGCAGTCGAAATGACAGGCATCTTATCCGCATGGCTGTAACGGATCGTGCAGCCACGATCCCTGAGTCAACAGATGGGGACGTTTGCAAGACAACGACCATCTGCACGAACAGTTCGACGACGTTTGTAGCAGCATGGACTATCAGCTCGGAGACCATGGCTGCGGTTACCCTTGACGCTGCATCACACACAGGCAAAACTTCATTTTTTCGGTTGAATCCAGGTTCTGTTTACAGCATCATGATGGTCGCAGCCGTGTTTGGCAACATCGCGCTGAACGCACAGTGGAAGCGTGTATTCGTCTTCGCCATACTGGCGTATCACCCGGCGTGATGGTATGGGGTGCCATTGGTTACACGTCTCGGTCATCTCTTCTTCGTACTGACGGCGCTTTGAACAGTGGACGTTATGTTTTAGATGTGTTACGACCCGTGGCTCTACCGTTCATTCGATCCCTGCGAAACCCTACATTCCAGCAGGATAATGCACGACCGCATGTTGCAGGTCCTGTACGGGCCTTTCTGGATACAGAAAATGTTCGACTACTGCCCTGGCCAGCACATTCTCCAGATCTCTCACCAAGTGAAAACGTCTGGTCAATGGTGGCCGAGCAACTGGCTCGTCACAATACGCCAGTCACTACTCTTGATGACCTGTGGTATCGTGTTGAAGTCGCGTGGGCAGCTGTACCTGTACGCGCCATCCAAGCTCTGTTTGACACAATGCCCAGGCGTATCAAGGCCGTTAATAAGGCCAGAGGTGGTTGTTCTGGGTAGTGATTTCTCAGGATCTATGCACCCAAATTGCGTGAAAATGTAATCACATGTCAGTTCTAGTATAATATATTTGTCCAATGAGTACCCGTTTATCATCTTCATTTCTTTTTGGTGTAGCAGTTTTAATGGCCAGTAGTGTGTCTTGGTATAGGAGTGAATTTTTCCTAATATCTCACGGTGACATCACTGTGAAGGTGTGGCGGTGGGACTTAAAGTATCACCCTCCGACGGTCGGAGTTCAAAGTTGCCAATAAGAAGTGACACGTTTTCGTTAGGTAGTTAGGGTGGTGATCGTCCCAAGGAGTTCACATAGTATGAGGTCCGAGCCCCGCGCTGCTGAGCTTACAGTGCGGCCGGGGTCACCGATATTCTGACGCGTAGGGCGTGGCCGGCACCTGGCGCTGTGGCGGGGCCAGCAGCGCTCGCAAGTATCGGGAGCTCCGCCGAGAGGCTGTCGTGTACGTCCACGTCTTCTGCCGGGCTTTCGAACTCGACGGGTCGGCATACTACAAGGTTCGTTGTTACTTTTAACCCTTAAAGCTTCTCCTCCAAAGGCAACACATCTTTAATAGGTCGCCTTCGGTATCAAGTTGCTGACAAAGCAACAGATTCGCTCATATGTGGTAAAACGTTAGCTATATGGCGAGACTATATAACTACGAAAGGTGTTAAGGAATTTTTACTACCATACCTACTTTCGAGTAGGAGTAGGTTTACTAATGAATAGGAAAATAGGAATGCGGGTGAGCTACTACAAAGAGCACAGTGAACGCATTATTCTGGCCAAGACAGATACGAAGCCCACACTTACCACAGTGCTACAAGTTTATATGCCAACTACCTCCGCAGATGACGAAGAGATTGATGAAATGTATGATGAGATAGAAGAATTTATTCAAATAGTGAAGGGAGACAAAAATTTAATAGTCATGGGTGACTGGAACACAACAGTAGGGAAAGATAAACAAGGAAACATAGTGGGTGAATATGGATTGGAGGGAAGAAATGAAAGAGGAAGCCGCCTGGTAGAATTTTGCACGGCGCATAACTTAATCATAGCAAACACTTGGTTCAAGAATCATAAAAGAAGGTTGTATACATGGAAGAAACCCGGAGATACTGAACGGTATTAGATATACAGAGTTTCAGGAACCAGGTTTTAAATCGTAAGACATTTCCAGGGGCAGATGTGGAGGTTGACCACAATCTATTGGTTATGAACTGTAGACTAAAACTGAAGAAATTGCAAAAAGGTGGGAAATTGAGGAGATGGGACCTGGATAAACTGAAAAAACCAGAGGTTGTAGAGAGCTTCAGGGAGAGCATTAGGGAACGATTGACAAGAATGGAGAAAAAATACAGTAGAATAAGAATGGGTAGTTTTGAGAGATCAAATAGTGAAGCTAGCAGAGGATCAAGTAGGTAAAAATACGAGGGCTAATAGAAATAATTGGGTAACAGAAGAGAAACTGAATTTAATTGATGAAAGGAGGAAGTACAAAAATGCATTAAGTGAAGCAGGCAAAAAAGGATATAAGATGAACATCAACAAAAGCAAAACGAGGAGAATGGAATGCAGTCGAATTAAATCGGGTGATGCTGCGGGAATTAGACTAGGAAACGAGACACTTGAAGTAGTAAAGGAGTTTTGCTATTTAGGGATCAAAATAACTGATGATGATCGAAGTAGAGAGGATATAAAATGTAGATTGGCAATTGCAAGTAAAGCGTTTCTGAAGAAGAGAAATTTGTTAACATCGAGTATAGATTTAAGTGTCATGAAGTCGTTTCTGAAAGTATTTGTATGGAGTGTAGCCATCCATGTATCGAAGTGAAACATGGACGATCAATAGTTTAGGCAAGAAGAGAATAGAAGCTTTCGAAATATGGTGCTACAGAAGAATGCTGAAGATTAGATGGGTAGATCACATAACTAATGAGGAGGTATTGAATAGAATTGGAGAGAAGAGAAATTTGTGGCACAACTTGACCAGAAGAAGGTATCGGTTGGTAGGGCATATTCTGAGGCATCATAGGATCACCAATTTAGTATTGGAGGGCAGCGTGGAGGGTAAAAATAGTAGAGGGAGGTCAAGGGATGAGTACACTAAACAGATTCAGAAGGATGTAGGTTGCAGTATGTACTGGGAGAGGAAGAAGCTTGCACAGGATAGAGTAGCATGGAGAGCTTCATCAAATCAGTCTCTGGACTGAAGACCAC
Organism: Schistocerca gregaria; assembly: GCF_023897955.1. NCBI lineage: Eukaryota > Metazoa > Arthropoda > Insecta > Orthoptera > Acrididae > Schistocerca > Schistocerca gregaria. The sequence continues at coordinate 544,078,397 of NC_064925.1, forward strand.
AACAATACAACCTACTTTCGAAAATTAGTGATTAGCCACATCAGTAAGATTACTGCCGTTTCCTGATTTACGAGCATAAAGCTGTAGTCCAAGACATAATTCTCGGCCTACAGCTTCGTCTTCCACTGCTAGGGACTTCTTTACAGAATTTAAGGAATCTGTTATAGTTCCAAAACACGCTCAGCAGGTCGAACTGTTTACATGTATACAGGCAACTGTCAGATCGTAAGGTCATCAGACTGCTACCTAAGATCGCGGGGTTGCTCCGGCGCATGCTATGGAGCTATTAGTAGGGAAGGGTTGGCTCCAATTGTTTATTTAGCACTGGGGCCCACAACTTCCCTAATTTCAATCCTCCTCCATTTTTGTTAAAAAAATTGTGGTTTTGAATGTCTGTGGCCTCTTAGTACGTGTCGTACTGTACGGCCTAGCAATTATTAGATCTTGCTAGAACCTCAATATCAACGGAAGGCGAAAGGCTAGGCAGAAATTTATGCGTTGGACCATTGCCTTATGCCCATAAATAATATATCAGCAATATCGCAAATAGTCATCGTGAACGCTTACATTTTATCAGTATGACTACGGGCGACAACTTGTACAAAAACTAACACTTCCAGTTATTGATTACAGCGGTGTTATCCTGCAACGCGTTTATCAAGAAAGCTCACAAGGCATGAAATTGGTTATGAATGCCTGTTTGAATCTTTGATCATATTTCACCGTCAGCTGTACAGCTATGCTGGCTGTATGCGGACGAGTGCAAAGATTTCCATACACTCTGCCTTCTCTACTGTCTTATCAACGTTTACTGTCCCTCGTCTCTCTCTTTGATCTTAAGGCTCTTGTCTGAGCAACAAAGCAGAAACGCCCGTTCCCATAAGAGCTAAATCCTTTCTGTCCCACTCCATTATATTAGAGAACCAAAGAACATCTCCACATTCAGAAGCAATAGTAATGATTACTGTTGTCCCTGTATGCACTCCTTACCCACATACATCTTTCCTTCCAACCACGTCTTTCTCATTTCCCTGTATTAGTAGGTGGTGCAGTCTTCTTAAATTTCCTTTTCACAATACTCGCTTTATCTATTTTGTACCCCTACAGCTTCTTTGTATACCTGTACATATCATTATATTACTGATCTGCTGGAATTACATTTTCATGGAGACAAATTGAGTCTCAACTTTATCTTCGATGAGGTAGACGCTAAAGTAATAAACCAATATTTGTGCAAAGGCCAGGACTTGTACATAGGTAATCTGCTTACGGGTCAGATGTGTTATACACCACACCACCCTAGCACTGCTGCTAATATTATTGAGGTGTGAACTGAAGTTTGTGTTAGGTAGGGGACTGGACTAGGATAGCCCATGCAGTTGTGTCACGAAGATGTATTGGATAACACATCACCTTAATAAGCGGGAGACACTGGTGTAAGTCCCGGCCTTGGTACACGTTTTAATTCACTACTTCAACTTCATTCCTTATCGAAAATATCATCATCATCATCATCATCATCTCTATTAGGAGCAGCGTTTGTACATGTACTAACGGTATTAACTTCATTAGTTCACACTCAGAATTATTTACTCACACTGTCACTACAGACAATGAGACCAATTTAATACTATTTGTTACTTTAAAATTCTTATTTCTTAGACACTGTAAGTGCGAAAAAATGGGTCCGATGTAAGAGAGGGCCTGATGGTATTAATCGGATCAGGTTCGGGGCGCCTGACACAGCACAGAATGTACAAACATAAAAATAAGTTTTTCGCTACGTGGGTTCCTAGATTATCTGTAACCTGTACAGAAAATTGGAAGAGAGATGAACATAAACATCATTTCCGCCCTTTTTATTGCTAATGAAAACCACACATTGTTTGTTGTAGCAGCATACAGCGAGACCTTCAGAAGTGGTGGTCCAGATTGGTGTAAACACCGGTACCTCTAATACCCAGAAGCACGTCCTCTTGCATTGATGCATGCCTGTATTCGTCGTGGCATACTATCCAAAAGTTATCTAGGCATTTTTGGTCCAGATTGTCCCACTCCTCAACGGCGATTCGCCGTTGATCCCTCAGAGTGGTTATTGGGTCACGTCATCCGTAAATTGCCCTCTTCAATCTATCCCAGATTCCGATAGGTTTCACACCTGGAGACCACGCGGTGTAGTTATCCTGAAGGAAGTCATGAGGGCGCGAATTGTGAACCATGACGACGAAATCCTCACCAATATGGTGCCGATATGGTTGCGCTGTCGGTCGGAGGATGGCATTCACGTATCGTACAGCCGTTACGGCGCCTTCCATGACCACCAGCGGCGTACGTCGGACCCACATAACGCCACTCCAAAACAGTAGGAAACCACCTTGCTGCAATCGCTGGACAGTGTGTCTAAGGCTTTCAGCCAGATAGGGTTGGCTGCAAACAGGTCTCCGACGATTGCATCAAATGGTTCTGAGCACTATGGTACTTAACATCTGAGGTCATCAGTCCCCTGGAACTTAGAACTACTTAAACCTAACTAACCTAAGGACATCACACACATCCATGTTCGAGGATCAGGATTAGAACCTGCGACCGTAGCAGGTACTCAGTTCCAGACGGAAGCGCCCAGAACCGCTCGGCCACACCGGCCAGCTGAGGATTGCCTGGTTGAAGGCATGTGCGACACTCTTCGGTGAAGAGAACGTGATGCCAATCCTGAGCGGTCCATTCGGCATGTTGTTGGGCCCACCTGTACCGTGCTGGATGGTGTCGTGGTTGTAAATGGACCTCCCCATGGGCGTCGGGAGTGAAGTCGCGCAGTATGGAGCCTGTTGCACACTGTTTGAGTCGTAACACGACGTCCTGTGGCTGCACGAAAAGTATTATTCAACATGGTGGCATTGCGGTCAGGGTTGCTCAGACCCATAATCCGTAGGTAGCGGTCATCCACTGCAGTAGTAGGCCTTGGGTGGCCTGAGCGAGGCATGTCATCGACAGTTCCTGACTCTCTGTATCTCCTCCATGTCCGAGCAACATCTCTTTCGTTCACTCCGAGACGCCTGGACACTTCCCTTTTTGAGAGCCCTTCTGATATAAAGTAACAATGCGGACGCGATCGCACCGCGGTATTGACCGTATAGGCATGGTTGAGCTACAGACAACACGAGCCGTGTACCTCCTTCCTAGTGGAGTGACTGGAACTGATCGCCTGTCGGACCCCCTCCGTCTAATAGACATCTTTGGGCGGGTTTAGTGACATCTCTGAACAAAGGGTTTCCACCTCCCTGCCTGCACTTAGGTGCGGGTAATCCAATTTAACCCTTGCTCCTTCCCCCTCCGTATTCCACCCCAAACTATAATCAACTAAAGCGGAGTAACTAAGTAACTACAAGGGCCACAGAGTGGTCTTTAATCTTCATGATATGGATGCTGTGATGTTAATGTTTTTCCTGGGGCACTGATTGTTCCATAAATATACGGGGGAACTGCTGGATATCAGTAACGTCCTGTCACGATATTTCGGTGCATTCTGTGTCTGTGATACAATATCCACAGTCAACGTCTATCTTCAGTAGTTCTGGGAACCGGGGTGATGCAAACCTTTTCTTGATATGTGTATATAAGCGGAGGAAAGACGAATGGAAAATCATTATAGCGACAATAAGGACGGAAAACAGGGAGATCCACACACATTGACAAAGGACAGATTATTACGACAAGCCTTGTGGGTACAAGCAGCTGTGAAACGGCGAAACTGGTTGGCTGTTCACGCATCCATGGAAAGTGGTTGGAGGACGCTAAAAACGCTAGCAGGAAAGAGGATGCTGGGTGTCCACGGTCCCCCACAGAAGGGTCTGTAAACCTGGTGCGGCAGATCTAGTGACAGAACCCAGTGCTGCTGAAGGGGTAAGTTGAACGACAGGCGACCTCTACGAGGTTCCCACGTTGATCCATAGACGACGACAGTTATAATCCCACTAGGTACGGTATCTTCGAAATTGGAAACATGGCGCCTTCTCGCGTGAATCACGTTTCTGGTTTCACCAGGTCACTGGTCACGTCTGGTTACGCTGTCACCCAGGCGAACGGTCGCTCGAAACATGCACTGCGGCACGCAGGCTGCATTCGTCTGGGCTTCCATGGGATCCGTGATAGGTATTTGACGCGCAGTGACAGCTGTGGGCTACCTGAACATTATCGTCGACTACCCACATTTCTTCATACTCGATGCCTCCCCCGACGGCGATGGCATCTTCCAGCAGGAAAAAAATGTCCCTGTTGTAGTAGCTACAATCGTACAAAAGCGGCTTCAAGTGTATGACAGCGAAATCACGTTAATGCCTTGGTCACGAAATTTGTCCGATCTGAAGCCCAGCGGAACAGTTCTGGGTGGATACCGAGGATGAGCACAACGCCCACAAACTTCCGAATCGTAATTTACGGTAATTTCGTGACCTGTGAGCAGACGTGTGGTTCAAATGTTTCAAATGGCCCTGAACACTATGGGACTTAACGTCTGTGGTCATCAGTCCCCTAGAACCTACAACTACTTAAACCTAACTAACCTAAGGACAGCACGCACATCCATGCCCGAGGCAGTATTCGAACCCGCGACCGTAGCAGTCGCGCGGTTCCGGACTGAAGCGCCTAGAACCGCTCGGCCGGTAGTAGACGTGTGGTGCAGCGTAATTTCAGATACGTACTATAGACGTACACTGTGTGATCAAACGTATCCGGACACCCCCAAACACATACGTTTTTCATATCAGGTGCATTATGCTGCCACTTACCGACAGATACTCCATATCGACGAGCTCAGTAGTCATTAGACATCGTGAGAGAGCGGGAATGGCCCTTCGCGGAACTCATGGACTTCGAACGTGGTCACATGATTGGGTGTCACGTTTGTCATACGTCTCTAAGCGAGATTTCCACACTCTTCAACATCTCTAGGTCCACTGTTTCCCATGTGATAGTGAAGTGGAGATGTGAAGGGACACAAAAGCGTACAGCTCGACCATGTCGGTTGACTGACAGAGACTGCTGACGTCTGGAGAGTGTCGTAATGTGTAATAGGCAGACATATCTATCCAGACCATCACACAGTAATTCCAAAATGCATTAGGGTCCACTGCAACTACTGTGACAGTTGGGCTGGAAGGCAGAAACCTTGGATGTCATGGTCGAGTGGCAACTCATAAGCCACACATCAGGCCGGTAAATGCCAAACGACGCCTCGCGTGGTGTAAGGAGCGTAAACATTAGACGCTTGAACAGTGGAAAAACGTTGTGTGGAGTGACGAACCACGGTACACAATGTGGGATCCGATGGGAGGGTGTGGGTATGGCGAATGCCCGGGGAACGTCATCTGCCAGCGTATGTAGTGCCAACAGTAAAATTCGGAGGCGGTGGTATTATGGTGTACTCGTGTTTTTCATGGAGGGGGCTTGCACCCCTTGTTGTTTTGCGTAGCACTATCACAGCACAGAACTGCATTGAAGTTTTAAGCAGCTTCTTCCTTCTCACTGTTGAAGAGCCATTGGGAGATGAAGACTGTATCTTTCAACACGATCGAGCACCTGTTCACAATGCACGACCGGTGGTGCGGTGGTTACACGACAATAACACCCCTGTAATCGACAGGCCTGCTCAGAGTTCTGAACTGAATCCTACAAAACACCTTTGGGATGTTTTGAACGCCGACTTCGTGCCAGGCCTCACCGATTGACATCGATACCTCTCCTCAGTGCAGCACTCCGTGAAGAATGGGCTGCCATTCCCCGAGAAAGATTCCAGCAACTGATTGAATGTATGCCAGCGAGAGTGGCAGCTGTCATCAAGGCTAAGGGTGGGCCAACACCACATTTAATTCCAGTATTACTGATGGAGGGCGCCACGCACATTTAAGTCATTTTCAGCCAGGTGTCCGGATACTTTTGTTCACGTAGTGTATCTAATTCGTGACATGCAGAGTCGGTGCTTTTCTACGTTCCAGTGGTGGACCAACGAACTAACAAATGGGTGGTCGAAATGTTCTGGTTTATCTTTGTACAGAACCCATTGATGCATCGAAAGAACAAATGAACTCAACTCTGTGGTCACTCACTTGGAAAGCCCTATATAGAGGTAAACAGTGTTCTTTCCTCTGAGGGAATCATACGATTTGTATGCGAAAACTATGGGACATAGACAGTAGGACATATGGAAGTTTGGGTCGCACCTGCAAGGGTGCTCCGGTGGTCTAGGCAGTTAAAGCGACCTCTTGCGTAAAGTGGGAAACCTGGGTTCGAGTCCCGGTCCGCCACAGATTCTGATATATTACTAGTAATTCGTACAGCCGTTGCACAATCATTTGCGCAATTTGCAGATTGCGTTTCGGACAAGCATGCGTATCCAAGAGACATTGCATCGCATTAAGCAGACGCTCCCCTACGCAAGTTAATACCTTTATGGGATAAATTAAAGTTCACGAGAACATATTCGCCACAGTAACAGAAATACGAGTGTAACAATGGATACTAAATTCATCGTCCAGCATAGCTCCAGTTGTAGGAAGATTGCTTAAAAGTAAGTGTACAAAAAACTCATTGACAACAATCCAGAATTTATCTGAAAGTGTATAGAAAGATCGAAAGTGATGTGGATCGTAATGATGGCCTTACTTGTATTTAAGAATGTTCATATTTTTTTGTCACCGTACTGTACATGCAGTTAAATTTTATGCGGCACAGCTTGCCGCAATGAAATCATGGCGCTACTATTCTTTTGCCAAAAGCGAGAACTTAATGAGGGCAAGCAGGGTACAAACAAGAATCAACATGCCTCATACACAATGACGCAAGACACGATTTTCTATCAACAGAATTTAGAAGATCATGTTGCCAACAGTGAATTTCCCCTGAGGGTTATTCATCAGTGGCGTCCTCCTATAATTAGAATTTAACAAAAATTAATACTTTCAGGGAGATTCTGGTTGAATGTTTCCGACCGGGCGCCAAAAAGCGATTAAAACGAGATCCGGTCCCGGGCGGAGCTGCTTAATGGCTTTTGTTCGTTCCGAAAAGGGTATCAGGAGAGCACTAATCTGCCTGGATATTCGAGTTCCGTTAATTCCGCGCTTTTAGTCTGTGACCGGCCGACCAGCGTTAGTTTGTATGCACGCTTAGGTGCATACGTGTCACCGTGGTTAGGGATTTTGTCAGTTTCGCCTCTCACTGATAACGTTTGCGCACCTTTTTATTGCTATTCAGTGCCTATGTGATTACGTAGTGATCACTTAGCGATTCGTAAAACGGTGTAGAACAACTAATCTGTTTAGTCTCTCTCCTCACAATTTCTGTCGTTGCTATTTACCTCGTACCTAAGTAATTACTCACCCTTTGTAACAAAAATTTACTTTGCTTCTTAACCAACGACGTTACAGGGATCTTCAGCGGTCAATAAAAGAAAGTAAACTGAGTGATTACAAGTTATGAGATGGGTTGTCTTAGTTAAATGTGTGCTCCGTATGAAGCCCAAAAGTAGCGGCTGGCTGTTGCGTATGGCGCAATTGAAAACGAGGAGTAAAAGGCGGTGATCAGTGGTCTGTTGTTAGGCACATCGTTACCGATTTGATTGTGGAGCGTTAGAAAGCCACATATGCTTCAGCAGTGGAAGATCGACTCACTATTGACGTCGCACCTATTACGTTTCCATGACATTTGGCCACTCAGTTTTTACAGTATTATTTGCTTAGTTGTATTTTTCCCCTTTTCAATAGTTTCTCTTAAATACGTAGTGTTTCATCACACAGTTTTTAGGTTAACTCATTTTTATTAGTTGTACGCAGATCGAGAATTTTTATCTCTGATACCTTCTGTGTGTATCCACTGGCTCTTCTTTTGCACTTCCGGACTTAAATACTTAAATTTGTTTGCAGATAAGTTATCATTGAACTTCTTTCCATTGCAGTGCTCTTACTACGTTTGACTCTGCTGCCAGATTAACTTAAGAATAATGGGAAGCTGTGATGCATAGAAGATATTGTAAAAACCATTTCTATCAGATACTTGACCTTATCAGTAAACGGAATGTTTACAGTTCTGCAGAAGGACTGATAAAAAGGAGGCTTAGAGCAGACAACGGAACCTCTACTCAAAAATCAGTTGACTGAAACGTTTACAATAAAGTGAGTGACATTTGCCTGAGTGCCTTAAAATGCGATTCTACACAACAACACAGGATACTGAGCATAACAAATGTAAGTTCCGTGTTAATCACCACAGGTCAGAGGAATATTCGGTGCACAACAGTGATCAGAGGAGGCCACGCGCTTGCCAGTTTGTCAAAGGGCTGGGTACGCAGCACGTTGTGTCGTTATCGACTACACTGGGGCATTCCCTTCTCCCTGCCTTTGGCGGCAATCAACATTTACGCAGTCAGCAGCTTTTCTGCTCGATCAACTTGGCGTGAACGTTTCCAGACGGCGTGTCTCGTTTGAGTAATTCTTATGGATGTGCAACGTACACTCAGGGCCCAAGTAAGGACTGCTGTCTCTGACTCTCCCAGCGAACTTCCCGTGCCGCGCGGAGTGGCCTCGCAGTTTGAGGCGCCATGTTACGGAGTGCGCGGCTCCTCCGGCCGGAGGTTCGAGTCCTCAAAAAAAAAAAAAAAAAAAAAAAAAAAAAAATATTCAAATGGCTCTGAGCACTATGGGACTCAACTTCTGAGGTCATTAGTCGCCTAGAACTTAGAACTAGTTAAACCTAACTAACCTAAGGACATCACACGCATCCATGCCCGAGGCAGGATTCGGACCTGCGACCGTAGCGGTCTCGCAGTTCCAGACTGCAGCGCCTAGAACCGCACGACCACTTCGGCTAGCGTTCGAGTCCTCCCTCGGGTATAGGCGTTCGTTGTTCTTGGCATAAGTTAGTTCAAGCAGTGTGTAAATCTAGGGACGGATGACCACAGTAGTCTGGTTCCTTAGGAATTCATAAACATTTGAACATTTTTTTAACTTCCCGGAATTTTCACCCTTTTGTTTCACAATGCAAACTAGCAGCTATAAGATTCAGACCCATCGTGGTACAAGGTTTCTCTACATGATTACGAACAGTAATACAGGCAATGGGTGCTAAGACAGTGCACCACAAATATACAGAGAACGCGTCAATACCGGATGTTTCAAATAAGAACGGCATGCTTTCAAATTCCATATTTATTAATAAAAACATACTGCAAACGTGGGATACATAGCAGAATATTCACAAAATCTTAAAGTTTTGGCTATGCTATGACAAGAACCTTATGTGTCCACGAGTATCAACGGATATTCTTTTACAGACGTTATGGCCACTGTTATTACATTCTTCTTTTCTTCTGTGTCAGGAGTTAAAGGGGAGATGAACACGCTTTTCTGCACATACTCCACGGGAAAAAATCAAATAGGGTCACATCTGGCGATCTTGGAAGCGAAGACTGATGAGCAGTGTCTCGCGGTCCCATGCACCCTATTCAACGTCAAAGCGTTACAGAGCAGCTAATATACGAGTATGTTTTATAGACAAAATGCCTCAACACTCGCCGACGGTCGTATGAGGCACTGCCAGACCTCTGCTCGCCCGGCGAATAAACTTTAGAGGACTCTGCTCAAACGTTTGCTGAATTTGTTCCATCGTGTCATGAGAAGTGCAAGGTCCACCTGGACTCTTACCTCTGCACTAGCATCCCGGCTCTTCAAATTGGAGATATTAATGACGACTCTTTCATGGTGCAGGCTGATGAATGTCAGAGCGCAGACGAAAAGCACTGACTCGCTCTATGCAAACTGAAGTATACAAAACGCCTTCTCTTGAGCGAACACCTTTTTACTTTTGACTGATTGCAAAGTGAGAAAAGGAGTTGACTGACATCTAAAGGTGATTTTCTGAAACTCTAGGCCACGCTCATTCAGATAATAAACATTTCTTTATCGGCACGTCCCATGTTTCGTAATTATTACCGTCCAAAATCAGGCCATCCTGCTTTAAACACCCTAAATATCGAGGTGTGATTTCCGACGCGCTGTAGCAAACAATGTTCAGAATAATCTGTCGCACGCATGTAATTATTAACGTTTCTTACTGCCGAATCATGACATCTACTTCTTTAATGGAACTGTTTACTTTTTACTTGTTATTGGAGATGGCCCTTGAGGAATTCAACGACATAACATGAGTGAAATTTAATAAAACAATAACAACGTAACAGTGGCGCAAAACACAGCCCGACCGTCACAAGAAGATATTCCAAAAATGCTTGTCCTTCCATGCCATGTGTAAGCAAACATATACCCCAGGTACTGTTTGTGTGTTTACTGTTACACTGTCACATCTGTTAATCATAATGTTGAACAGTGAACAACTACGTACAGGGAGTTTCACTAAATGTGCCTCTGTAAATTACGAAGTAATAGGCGGCGGAAATATTTATTGCGGTAGGTCACCATAAGTAACGTTACACTTTCTGTGGAGCTATGAACATAGTTTATTGCGTTATTATCCTAAGAGTAACAGCAAAAAGATACAATTTTTTAAATGGAACAATAGTTGTTTCTATCGTGTACTGGAATCAATAACACCAGCTGTATACACATCAATTTAAATTACATTCCTATCACTTTTAGTTTGGGAGTTACAACCCTTCAAAGTTTCAGGGGCAGATACCACACATGCTGCGCATAACGCAATGCGCCTTCTACATGTTGTGCGGCCGAGTTGTAACGTCGCCTGTGTCACGGAGCGAGAAGCTTCCTCGATGCGCTGTTAGACTGCCGACTGTCGCCGAACACGGCCATATACCCGACAGTTCGAGTCACACAAACAAACGGAGCTGTATATACCACAGTTACTGACATCGGATGAAGACGGCATACACGAACAACGAGTACGTTGACATGTTGCTGATGGTCGGTGAGTGCTGACACGATGCCACTGAAGCGGCCATGGCATACGCTGTGAGATATCCTAGGCGAAGAGCTCCTGCAGCCATTACGTTCTTACGTGCCGAACAAAGACTTCGGGAAACAGGCAGAGGAAGAACTGCAAGAAGTGAGGAGACGGAGGTGTTTGTTTTAGCTGCAGTACACCACGATCCTCATGTCAGCTTACGAGCCGTTGCTGCAGTCGCTGGTGTCAGCCTCAGATCTGCCACAGGTTTCACTCGTACCGCCTATCACTGACCCAGGAGCTGCATGGGAACTACTTCCGTGCGAGAGTCACATTCTGTGAATGGGCCATGCGTAATTTCACGCTGGAGTCTTTACAAGGTGTTTTGTTCTCTGATGAGTCCACGTTCACAAATTATGTTGCAGCGAATCGCCATGACGTGCACTGCTGGGCCGCAGTCAATCCTCGGTGGCTATGGTGTGGAATCCATGGGGATGAAATTATCGGTCCACACTACTTCCCAGGTACACTGACAGGTGAGTTATATCGCGCGTTCATAGTCGACAGTTTGGGTGGTCTCCTTGAACGTGTGTGTCTACACACGAGAGTCCATATGTGGGTGCAGCACGTTGGTCACCCAGCCCATTCTGGGAGTGCTGTCGTAGAAGAACCAAACAACAGGTTTGCAGGAAGGTGTTTGGGGCGCCATGGTCCTCATTCATGGTCCGCAAGGTCGCCTGATTTAACACCATTAGATTTCTTCTAGTGGGGATATCTAAGGGATCGTGTATATGTCACTGAGCCCACATCTCCAGATCTAAAACGTCGCATCGAGGACCCATGTTGCTCTGTGACACCGGCGATGTTACATCTCGTCCGCAGATCCTTTAGAAGGCGCATTGCATTGTGCATTCAGGAACATGGTCACACATTTGAACATCTCATTCAAATGAACTTCCTACCGCCAGAACATCCATCACCCACCACACAGCCAAGTATTATGTACAGCGTGTGGTATCTGCCCCTGAAACTTTGAAGGCTTGTATCTTCCAAACTAAAAGTGACATGAATGTAATTTAAACTGATGTATACACAACTGGTGTTACTGATTCCAGTGCATGACAGAAACAACTATTGTTCCATTTAAAAAATTGTATCTTTTTGCAGTAACACTTTGGATAATAACACAATACACTATGTCCATAGCTCCACAGACAGTGTAACGTTTCTTATGGTGACCTACCACAATAAGTATTTCCGTCGCCTGTTACTCGGTAACTTACAGAGGCAAACACATTTAGTTAAACATTCTGTATATGATATCAAGAGTTTCTGGGTTTTCACAATATGTACGACAACAGAAAAAGTGGGAATGGTTTTCGTTTATTCAAATTTTACCTAACAATACAACGGCGCGGTTGTATGCCGAACGGTATTCTGATCTTACCAAACTTTCCGACCAGTCTTTGCAAATATTGGTATGAAAAAATAATCAAGAAAATGGAAGTTTTACGTGAAATACACTAATAAGCTAACAAATTATGGACACTGACCACCGCGATGGCGCTTCGAGCATGTGACGCTATAACAAAAGTATGTGAGCGCAGCAGGCACGAACGGGGGATCACCCTAGCGAAGATATGGTGCTGCAAATGGGGAAATCCATCTAGATTAGCGACTTTGAGGAAGGGCAGATTATTATTACGCAAAGCTTGTGAACGAATATCTCGAAAACGGCGAAGCTGGTGGAATGTCACATGCTACTGTCGTGAGCATCTACGGAAAGAGGTAGGACAGTGGAACTAACAGTAGACGCTAAATGGGGTTCGGAGGCTTGACTGCTCTGTAAAGTAGGATACATGGTGATCTGTGGCATCTCTGCCGAAAGAGCTCAATGTTACTGCAGGCACAAATGTTTCGGAGCACACGGTCCATCGTACGTTGTTGGAACGGAGCTCCCTAGCAGACCATGCCTACGTGTTCACACGCTGACTCAACGACACCGTCAATTAAGATTGCAGTGGACGGTCAATAAATGGAAACGTGTCAGCTCTTCAGGTGAATCACATAGGTCGATGGTCGTCTCCACAAACGCCTTCATCGAGGTGAACGGGGCTCGAAACGTGTGCCGCACCTTGCACGTAGGCTAGTGCTAGCAGTAGTATGTTATGGGAGACATTCTCCTTCTTTTGCATGGGACTTGTGGCAGTAATCGGAGACACGCTGACAGCTGCGAGCCACTGCCAACCCTTCATGCTTGGTGTCTTCCCCGACGGCAATGTCATCTTTCAGTAGTATAATTATCTATGTCTTGGAGCCAGAATCATGCTATAGTGATTTGAGAAGCGTTATAGTGAACTCACGTTGACGTCTCGGCGACAAAATTTGCCTGATGTAAATCCTACGGAACCATCTGGGTCGCTATCGGCCGCCATCAATGAGTACACAGATCAGCTGGCCGTTACTTACACGAAGTACATGACCTGTGGGTAGACATATAATATCGTATACCTCCACAAATCTACCAACAAATTGTCGGATCCCTGCTCCGCAGAATCAGTGATGCATTACGTTCCACAAACGAACAAACAAGCTATTAAGCAGGTGGTCATAGTGTTTTTGGCTCATCGGTGTAAGCAAACGAAAAAGAACAGCAATTGGTAAGAGAAATGCAAATAACAGTTTACCGGCGTTAACAAACGGTGAACACAGCATTACGTGCTGCTTGACTGTGCGAATAGGATCAGACAAAAAGATTATTCTGCGAATATTACATTGCAACGCATTTCATCCATTCAATATTTCGCTCCCTCAGCACCTTCATATCACTGATCATCAAATCGGTTATAGTTCTCCGAATGATTTCTATCATCATCATCACCACCTCCACCACCACCATCACCACCACCACCACCACCATTTAAGACTGATTATGCCTTTCAGCGTTCAGTCTGGAGCAAAGTCCCTCTTATAAAATTCCTCCACTATCTCTATTCAGCGCTAACATTGGTGCCTCTTCTGATATTAAGCCTATTACTTCAAAATCATTCTTAACCGAATCCAGGTACCTTCTCCTTGGTGTACCCAGACTCTTCGTACCCTCTACTGCTGAACCCCAGAGGCTCTTGGGTAACCTTGCTTCTCCCATGCGTGTCACATGACCCCACCACCTAAGCCTGTTCGCCCTGACTGCTACATCTGTAGAGTTCATTCCCGGTTTTTCTTTGATTTCCTCATTGTGGACATCCTCCTGCCATAGTTTCCATCTACTAGTACCTGCAATCATCCTAACTACTTTAATATCCGTAACATCAACCTTGTTGATAAGTTAACCTGAAACCACCCAGCTTTCGCTCCCATACAACAAAGTTGGTCGAAAGATTGAACGGTGCACAGAGAACTTAGTCTTGGTACTGACTTCCTTCTTTCAGAAGAGAGTAGATCGTAGCTGGGCGCTCACTGTATTACCTTTGCTACACCTCGCTTCCAGTTCTTTCACTATGTTGCCATCCTGTGAGAATATGCATCCTAAGTACTTGAAACATTCCACCTGTTCTAACTTTGTTCCTCCTATTTGGCACTCAATCAGTCAATATCTCTTTCCCACTGACATTACTTTCATTTTGGAGATGCTAATCTTCATACCATAGTCCTTACATTTCTGATCTAGATCTGAAATATTACGTTGCAAACTTTCAATCGAATCTGCCATCACAACTAAGTCATCCGCATTTGCGAGATTGCTTATTTTGTGTTCACATATCTTGATCTCACCCAGCCAGTCTATTGTTTTCAACATATGATCCATAAATAATATGAACAACAGTGGAGACAGGTTGCAGCCTTATCTTACCCCTGAAACTACTCTGAACCATGAACTCAATTTACCGTCAACTCTAACTGCTGCCTGACTATCCATGTAAAGACCTATAATTGATTGCAGAAGTTTGCCTCCTATTCCATAATCTCGTAGAACAGTCAATGACTTCCTCCTAGGAAACCAGCCATATGCCTTTTCTAGATCTATAATGCATAGATACAATGTCCTGTTCCACTCGTAACACTTCTTCATTATTCGCCGTAAGCTAAAGATCTGGTCCTGACAATCTCTAAGAGGCCTAAACCCATACTGATTTTCATCCAATTTGTCCTCAACTAATATACACACTTTTCTTTCAGCATACGTGAGTAGATTTTACCCACAACGCTGATTAAAGAGATACCTCTGTAGTTGTTACAATCTTTTCTGTTTCCATGTTTAAAGATTGGTGTGATTACTGCTTTCGTCTAGTCTGATGGAACCTTTCGCGACTCCCGCGCCATTTCAATTATCCTGTGTAGCCATTTAAGACCTGACATTCCACTGTATTTGATGCGTTCCGACTCAATTTCATCCACCCCAGGCGCTTTATTGCCCAGCACTCAATTGACCATTTTCTCCACTGCCTCAAATATGATCCTATTTCCATCATCAATCCTATCCCATTGTACAAAGAAATCTGAAACCTTACTGATCGTATTTTCACCTACATTGAGCTACTCTTCAAAATATTCCCTCCATCAGCCCAAGGCATCAACAGGATTCACCAGCAGTTTTCCTGACCTGTCCAAAATACTTGTTATTTCCTTCTTACCGCCCTTTCGAAGACTGCTAATTACACTCCAGAATGGTTTTCCAGCAGCTTGACCCAAAGTCTCCAACCTATTCCAAAGCCATCCCAAGATTTCTTCTTGGGTGGTGCAATTATCTGTTTGGCTTTGTTTCTTTCTTCAACATAACTTTCTCTGTCTACCTGAGTTCTAGTATGTAGCCATTTTTGATAAGCCTTCTTTTTCCTTTTACAAGCTGCCTTGACTGTGCCATTTCACCAAGCTGTTTGCTTCCTCCTACCTTTACACACTACTGTTCGAAGACATTCTTTAGCCACTTCTAGTACTATGTCTCTGTACCTTGTCCATTCCTTTTCAGTGACTGTAATTGACTACAGTTAACTAATTGGTACCTTTCTGAGATCGTTGTTATGTACTTGTGCCCGATTTCCTTATCCTGAAGTTTCTCCACTCTTATCCTCCTACATATGGACCTGACCTCCTGCACTTTCGGCCTCACAATACCAATTTCACTGCACATTAAATAGTGATCAGTGTCGTCAAAGAATACCCTGAATACACGTTTGTCCCTCACAGCCTTCCTGAAGTCCTTATCTGTTATTACACAGTCAATGACAGATCTGGTTCCCCTGCCTTCCCAAGTATACTGGTGAATATTCTTATGTTTAAAAAAGGAGTTTGTGATTACTAAGCAGATACTGGCACAGAAATCCAAGAGTCTTTTCCCGTTACTGTTGGCCTCCATATCCTCTCCAAATTTCCCCAAAACCTTTTCATACCCTTCTGTTCGATTTCCAACCTCGGCGTTAAAATCACCCATTAGCAGAACACTGTCCTTGTCCTTTACTCTAACAACTACATCACTGAGTGCATCATAAAAACAATCCATCTTATCTTGATCTGTCCCTTCACAATGTGAATATACTGACACAATCCTAATATTGCAACTACGCTGGGTTCCATTTCTTTCCTGATGTAAAGCCCTACACCCCATTGTGCTATTCCTGCTTTGAATCCTGACAGGTAGACCTCGTATTCTCCCACTTCCTCTTCTTTCTCACCCCTTACCCGAATGTCACTAACAGCTAAAACGTCCAACCCCATCTTACCTGCAGCCTCTGCCAGCTCTACCTTCTTCCCAGCGTAGCCCCCATTGATATTAATAGCTCCCCATCTTGTTACCATTCGTTTGAGGACTCGTATCTTAGGAGTCCCTGGTTTGTCAATTAGAGGTGGGACTCCGTCGCCTCCAAAGGTCCGAGGCATTTTGCTCTGATAGTTGCCAGCATCATATTTAAAGTACCAGGAAAGCAGGTTGCTAGCCTTACTTGCCCCGGGTCCCACTGGGTTTTACCCCTAACGGTTGAGGGACTAACCGGTGGATTTGGTAGTCTTTGCCGTCTGAGCACAAAGGTGAACACGACTCCGTATATGTGCGAGATGCCCAGCCTTATTCCAAAGTAACTGGTATCCCGACTGTCAGGACCACTTACTTGGCCACTTATACGTTGCCCGTGGTTCAAACTACGGCATGACAACAGGAACTCACACCATGAACCCAATATTTCTATGCAAACTGCAAAGTGATGTGGTGTTTCTAAGCAAGATTATGTTTACGGATGATGCATCATTTACAAAGAATAGTAAAATCAGTCTTCACAATGTACACCGTTGGTCAGTTCACAATCCACACTGTCCAGGAGATATGGATTGATCATGACTTTGGTCGGTCAACGCGTGTTGCAATATTTTTAAGAATCACGTCATTGGTCACTGTTTCATTGATGAGATTATAAGTAGCCTCAGTTCCTAATACATGTACCGGAGCAGTACTTGAAAGACATCCTACAAGACATAAGGTGATCCACTTGGTATCAACGTGACGGATGTTGCGGATATTCCGCACAGACAATTAGATATCCTTGGATATTTTAGACAGAACATTTGAACACCGTTGACTGGGACGTTTGGGGAACACGAAACTGCCTGAAATCTCGCCAGACTTAACAGCTCCGGACCAGTGTCTCTGGGAAAAATGGAAACAATAGTGCTAAAAACAAACACCAATTGCTGCCGAAGACATGAAATACCGTGTAACATGATCCTGTGCTGCAGTTAGTCTAGATGAAATTCAACGAGCTGTGCTGTATGTCCTGAATCGCTTTGTAGCATATGTCATCGTTTATGGTCAACGTGATGACTACTTGAGGTCATATTAATAAACACTCAAAATGTAAATGAGTTATCTATTTTTATGTGAGGGTAACTTTGGTGTGAGTCTTCCCCTGGGGCGTTGAGGGATAAGGGTTGACAGTCGTCATGTTGTCATTATCTGATCAAGTTCACTCATGTTATGTCATTTACGTCTTTGTCAAAAGTTCTCTCCAGTTCCACAGGAAAATTCGCCAAATTATCCAACTTTACGAAAACGGCATAATTATAACATCGGTTTGCTGCTGAATTCTTCCACACCTTCTGGGTTCGAATGTAATATCTTTCCTCGCGATACAAGAGCATCTGTCCACAAACCAGCACTGATTTAGAAAGCATCGCCTGAATTAAACTGAACTTGCTCATTTCTCACGTGATATCCTGCCAAACCATAGATGGAGGGCAAAAGCCAGATTCCATATTTCTAGATATCCGAAAACCGTTTGACACGGTGCTCCACTGCATACTGCTGACGAAGGTCGGGGCACACACATTAGGTTCCCGTACATGTGAGTGATCGAAGACTTTTTAAGTAGTAGAACCCAGTACGCTGCCCTCGTCAGCGAGTTTTCCTCAGGGACAAGGGTATCGTCAGGAGAGCTCCAGGGACACTTGGTAGGACCGCTCTTACACTACTGTATACACAAATGATCTCACGAACAAGGTGAGCAGCAGTTTACGGTTGTTTGCTCGTGACTCTGTGGTGTACTGGAAGCTGTCGTTTTCGAGTGACGGTAGGGGTATACAAGACGACTTAGACAAAGTTTCTAGATGGTGTGATGAGTAGCATCTTGCTATCATGCAGGAAAGTATAACTTAACGCGGATGAGTGGGAAAAACTATCTTGTAGCGTTTGAACACAGCACTAGTAATATGTTGCTTAACCCATTCGCACTGATTAAGTGTCCAAGCGCAGTGTTGCTAAGCGATATGAAATGGAACGAACACGTCAGTTTGGTACTATGGAATGGTTTTTGAGAGAATTTTGGGAAAATGTAACTCATTAATTCAGGAGACGGCGTACAGAAAGCGCATTAGCGTTCCGTTCTTGAGCATTGCTCGAGTGTTTTCGACCCTCGTCAATTCAAATTAAAGGAAGATATCGAAACAATTCAGAGGCGTGCGTCTAGGTTTGTTACCGGTAGGTTCGATCAGCACACAGTTACTGTAGAGGTGCTCCGTGAACTCAAATGGGAATCCCTGGAGGGAAGACGATGTTATTTTAGCGAGGCACTACTGCGGAAATTGAGAGCACCGACAACAAACCGATTCTAATGCAGCCAGTGTGCATTTCACGTATGGACCACGTAGATAAAACGAGATAAACTAGGACTCGTAGGATGGCTAATACAGTAGACTGTAGTTTTCCCCTCGCTCTGTTTTGCTCGTGGAACAGGAAAGGGAATGACAAGCAGTGGTACAGGGCACCCTCCGCCATGCACCGTCTGGTGGCTTTCGGAGTATGTATGTATGTATGTATGTATGTATGTATGTATATGTAAGTTAGATATTTACTAGTTTTGGATACGTCACGTAGCCTCACTCAACATCTTCATCTACTCGACTACTCTACAAGGTACACTTAAGCGCCTGGTAGAAGGTTCTTCGAACAGCTTGTAGACTGTTTCTCTTCCGTTCCAATTTCTAATATGATGTTGGAAAAATTAGCGCTTAAATCTTTCCGTACGAGCTCCGATTTCTCGTATTTTATAACGATAATCACTTTTGCGTACGTGGTGCGTCCAGACGAGAAATTTGGTGATTGAAACTTCTTGAAGAAATGCGCCACAACGAAAAATGACTTTTTTTTAATGACTGTCAATATACTCGCTTATTACATCCGTGACACACTCTACCCTCTTTCGCGATAATACAATACAAGCTACCCTTCTTTGGACTTATTTGATGTCCTCCGTGAACCATATCCGGTAACAATCCCAGACCGCACAGCAATACACTCGCAGAGGGCGCACAATCTTAGTGTACGCAGTCTTTTTAGTGGAGACGTTGCATCTCTTAAGCTTTCTGTCAGTAGAATGCAGTCTTCGTTTCGTCTTCCCCACAACGTTGCCTTCTCATTCTTGTTACTCGTAATTGTAATTTATAGGTATCAGTTGAAATGACAGCTTTTAAATTAGTGTGATTTGTCGTGTGACCGAAATTTAAAGCATTTCTTTTATTACTCATCTGGATGGCCTCACATTTTTCATTGTTCAGAGTAAGTTGCCACTTTTTTTATTAATTCAGTCCCGAAACTTTTAGGGCTGCTGGGTAAATTCAACATGTGCTAAAGCTCTTCAGATCCATCTGACGATGTCATTTACCCTGAAATCTACTGTGGAATAAACTGGACACCGTATCACTTTCACTTAACGGTGTCTGGCGAAAAAGTTATCATCTCAAACGTAAAATACCACCTTATGTCAACCAGACTGTAAACACTGCAAAAATATTTTGCTTCACTGAGATGAATAGTCACAATCAGGGCCGACTGAAATTTAAATCTCAAAGCCCAGTTTAAGGAGGGATTGGCTGAAAGTTGCTGTTAAGTTAATATTACAACCCCTGAAACACCCCTGTGCCGTCCGTCTCTACAAGCTCGGGTGATTGGCTAATAATAGGCCTAGTAGAGCAATTATTTCCACTCGAAGACAGTATCGATAAGACAGTTATTAAACACTTGTTCTGAAACAACGTATATTGGTTCACCAGACACCATTCACGAGCCATTCGAGGAGTCGCTGTAAGTCATGAGCTTCACCATTATCTTGCAATGAATTTTTTTGCGGGTCCGTAGCTGATAAAGTTTTTGTCTTGTAAATCGAAACTCCACAGCAACAATTCATTGTTTTTGTCTTATTTGTATTTCATTTCTGTGCAATTAGACTCGGGATAGGAGCCTCGTGTTTATTGTGTGACTGTAAGAATAAGCGCTTGAAAGTGTTGATACGGAACTTCTATTTCCTAAACAAAGTCGTTTTAAATCTGTGTTATGCAGACGAGGACACTGGAACAAGCGTTAGAAAAAGATGTGTACCTGTAACGAATTGTACGTCAACCAAGATGAGTAATGAGGATTATTGTTGCCGTAACGACTACCCTGACTATGAACCTGAAATGGCCTCAAGGCTTTGAGTCATGTATGAAAAGAGAAATGGACATTAAAGAGAATAGATGGCTCTGGGCACTATGGGACTTAACATCTATGGTCATCAGTCCCCTAGAACTTAGAACTACTTAAACCTAACTAACCTTAGTACATCACACAATACTCAGTCATCACGAGGCAGAGAAAATCCCTGACCCGGCCGGGAATCGAACCCGGGAACCCGGGCGTGGGAAGCGAGAACGCTACCGCACGACCACGAGATGCGGACTAAGAGAATAGACAAATCCAGGAAAAGACAAATTATAGCTGCCAACATGTTTCACTGACTCTGACACGAAATGTTTCCTTTTAACTTAACCCAAACTGTTCCAGGATGTGGAGAACAGTGTGCTGTTTCAACAGCTTTTTTTCTGGATCCTCATTCGCATTGATTTCTTTGGAAGAAGCTATTTTTCTGCAACGTGCTGTTTCTTTGTTTGAAAGAGTCACAGCATTTTATTGGCGCTTAGGTGATCTGATGGAATATTATGCTATTGGACAGGAACGTGATATGTTGTTTGTTGTACGTCGTTACATATTTCTATATCCATTCTATGTAACTATTAATAGCACTACCACAACTACCACCAACATTTTTTTATAATTTACGTCAAATTGCAGGTGTTTTCCAAAGATCCGTCTGTAGGGAAGCAGCCTACTCGCGCCGTATACAATACATATCAGTCTTTCCATTGTGTGCCAGCAGTCCGCTGTAACTAGCTCTGACGTCATAAATGTTGCGCAATACTTTAAAAATCAAGTACATAACCTGAAACGTTGCTAGCATGTCAGGAGTAATACTAAACCAGTATGTATTAAATATCCGTTGAATAACTTTAACCATTTTCGAAATTTGGACGTTTTTCTGTAAAAATCATTGGCGCAACAGAAAAGAGCCAAAAACTTAAAAATGTATATTTAGATTCCTTTTGCACAATAATTTTGTAGAAACAGTATTTTGGATCTCACAAATTAAAATTTTAGTTGAAATTCATGATTTTCTGGTTTTTGTCCTAAAACTTAAGGAAGCAAGATAGATTAAGTAGGTGAATAAATAAATCTAGGATGTGTAAATTTAAGTAGGAGGGAGATCCGCTATAATCATAAGGATGTGAGGAGGTTCAACGGAACAACTATAAAACTATAGCGATAGCGTATCTCCAAAGGGCAAGTTCAGAGCTCGTCTACTGCGTATAGTGTAATTAAATTAATTCTCTCGACCAAAATATTTGACTGAGCCACGTCAGACTTTTATTATGGTTACTTACCTGTGTGCTGATGGCACATTTAAATTGAGAGCTTCATCGGCCATAATCAAAGGAAGCAATGATTTATTTGAAAACTTAAAGTGGTGCATTACTAGCCCAGCGGCTAGTCGGGAGAGCCGATTTAATCAGGCGTTCACTTAGCCGTCCGCACCGCGGCTTTATATATAAGAACGCTGCGCGAGAAAGTAAGGCCCACGTCTATCGAGAAACTGATCAGCGCGCCATCTGTGCCGGGAGTCGCGTCGCGTCGCGTCGGTATCATTGCTATAAACAGCCTCGGATGCCGTAATAAGTTACTCGGGATACGTGTAACCATGAAATCATTTTCGAGTGAAGTGTTAATTCTGGGATGACTTTAATTATCTGTATTCAATTTGCGTATTTTCACGTGTTGCCGCGGAACAGACATTCTACCATTATTTAGCGTGGCGTTTGATGAACATTATCATCAAATTATGGCGAGCATTCACTTAAACATTTAATTTGAACAGTTATAGTTGCATCAGCGCATTAGACTCTGAACTGCTATGGTAGTTGGGTTGTTTGGATTCTTTTTGGTCTATGACTTTCAGAATGTAGTGAACATTTTAGAGAGAATCGGTTTTGATTATGAAGCCCAGACATTCTCCTAATTCCTCAGAGCTGTAATCTGTAGCTATAAATGTATTTCTCAGATGAAGTTGGTACTAGAAATTCTAATTACAGGCTTCAAGTTTTGTTAATCACTTTCTGGTTGCCAATATTGTAGTTAGAGAGCCAGTGTTGAGAACGGCAAACAACAGCATTAAATAAATCATAGGAACATTTAATAACAACAAAATTCCACCCACCGCTCCACATATGGTGCATCGTTGGGAAAGACATTTCCACATTACATTTCACTCAACAATCCGCCCGCCACCACACACGTCCTGTCGCCGATCTTTTATCTCGTACACACAGCTTATCTTCCTAATCCATACCTTCCTGTGTACAACCTTTAATACGTTGACCCAACCGCTATCTTTTTTGTCCATCCCAGCATCATCTTGTCCAACGACCCACGCACCCGCGCCGGGTAGCCGCGTGGTTTTAGGCGCCTCGTCACGGTTCTCGCCGCTTCGCTCATCGAAGGTTCGAGTCCTCCCTCTGGCTTGTGTGTGTGTGTGTGTGTGTTGTCCTTACCGTAAGTTAGTTTAAGAGAGATTAAGTAGCCTGTAAGCCTATGGACCGATGACCACAGCAGTTTGGTCCCATAGGAACTTACCACAAATTTCCAAATTTCCGATCCATGCAACTCTACCTCAGTTATTTTATTTTCTGATGAAACCAACTCTATTTTCCATGTGCTCTCGGAACGCAGGAAGGCAGTAATTTCGGGAAAGGCCATTCGAGCTTTCAGTACTCGAGATCACTGCTTCACATTTCACAAACGCCCAGTTAAGAGAACTACAACTATAAAATACCGCTGATTAGCATATGATCAAAAGATAAACTGGAACAGCCACTTACTAACCATTCAAGGAATTCCGTCAACAGATTAAAATTACTAACTGGCCAAACATGGAGACTATATCCTTCGATTAGCAGACGTTATTACAAGGCCCTCACCTGTACCATCCTCACCAACGCAAATGCTATAAGGCTACATGCCCTTCCCAAGTTTTGCACTCCACCTATTTTTCTGTATCCGTCCCCCACCTATACCCTGTGCCTGCTCATCTTCGTTAGCTCTATATCGTCTACAAAACTGAATCCAACACCGTCCTCCCCCTTTTTGAGAACTGTGTTGTTTTGCCACATTTCTATCGCTACGTCTCATCTTCCTAACATCTCGACACACCCCCACTTCCTTCGCAAAAGTAATTTCAACCTCTTCCCTTTTCTAAAATATGAAATTATTCATGAGATCCACTCAACTTCTTCCTTTTCCAAATGAAGGTTCCACCCCATCCTTAGCTTAAATACTCGTAACAGCAATCCTGCCTCCTTCTACAACCTACTTCGGATCTCTTGTCTGTTTGAGTACACAATCTGCTTTCAACTTTCACTTCCTCGCTAATTTCGTTTGCATCCAAGTCCTTCGCCTGTCACTAAAAGCTGTTATGGTCATCACAGCACTATACGGCTCTTAATTTAAAGTCCACATGCGTCATCATCTCATGATCCTTACGACATTTCCATCAAAGGCTGAAGAGCAGTAATATGATAGCTCCCAGAATGAGATTTTTCACTCTGCAGCGGAGTGTGCGCTAATATGAAACTTCCTGGCAGATTAAAACTGTGTGCCCGACCGAGACTCGGGACCTTTGCCTTTCGCGGGCAAGTGCTCTACCAACTGAGCTACCGAAGCACGACTCACGCCCGGTACTCACAGCTTTACTTCTGCCAGTATCTCGTCTCCTACCTCCCAAACTTTACAGAAGCTCTCCTGCAAACCTTGCGGAACTAGCACTCCCGAAAGAAAGGATACTGCGGAGACATGGCTTAGCCACAGCCTAGTGGATGTTTCCAGAATGAGATAGCTACCAGCCAATTTAATCCTCCCCTCTCACCCACCCCTGTTGAGTAGATGGATGGAGCATAAAAGGATAAAGAGCAGATAAATAACGAAATATTCATCTACACGAATCGAGAGCAAACTGTCTAGCTTTCTCCTGAAATGAAGTATGCGTTTCAAATAAGGAATATCCCCACACAGGAAGAGGACCCCTTTAATGAAATATGCTACCAGTAGCTCTGAGCTCCTTGGATTTAAGATGGCAAACGTTTTCTTCTATGGGTGTGATCCATCGCAGATGTGCGGTAGCCTCAATGCCAGTATTACGACAGTTTTCTGTAGAGTTGTAGTGTTGTTATTCAGTATTCTTAAGTTTCGATTTCAATGACGAATTTAAATATCCATTCCCTCTTTAAGCTGGATTTACACTGATATTCACTAAGAATGATTAACTTACGTGTTCCATATCTCGAACAGCCTTCGACACTCACGAATCCGCCGTACGACAGTTTGTTACCCGATGAAGACATATTCTGACACGCCACACCTCTTTAACAGAACTGAACAAATCGTGGTCAAATAATTGGCATCCGCGATGTATCACTGTACGGGATTTCGTGGTTATGGTCGCAAACATCTGTGAGCCACTTTATGGACACAGTTCTGAATCAATACAGAACAGATACTCTACTAAGTGTGCACGTACAATGCCTGATCGTTGCTGAATTACTGATGTAAGTAATGCGTAATTTTCGCTTATAGATTCCTGTACGTATGCACAGTCTTACGACTACTACAGAACGCAATGAGAAGGTAATTAACCCGCTTGTAATGCAGACATTCATATATCATTCTCACAGGTGCATTATGGGTATAAAAGATAATGAGAAGCCAGTCAGCAAATCACAACCCAAGCTGAAAATTATTTTCGGGAGAGTATAAATATATACTGACAGCCAAAACACCAGGATGTCAGCAACATACGGCCGATATTTTCCAGCGATGTAAAAGCTAAGCACATTCAAATAGGATTCAGCACATTAGTCTGCAATTTTATTTCTTCAATGGGGTGAACACTGAATATTAAAGGTAACGGCTGTGATGGTGCAGGTATGACTCGTGGGAATGACGGCTATTGGAAAGCTCGCCACTACCAAACGCCAACGAATAGCGTACGAACGCAAAATGCGAGCCTCAGCCTCTGGTGTGCGCTGCCAGTGGATTCCATTTACATTTTGGCACTGTGCTGTTGCACTGCGGATAGTACGTGTAACAAACTGGCGATAGGGTAAACCACACAAAAACGTACGAAGGGCGTGCAGTAAAACATACAAGAATTTTGTTCTGAAAGGAGGTTAGTTTTATTCAGGATTTCAATACACCATATTATTCCCCACTCTTTTGGCTACAAAATCTTATATTTCAATGTTGTTATTGTTGTTGTTGTGGTTGTGGTCTGCAGTCCAGAGACTGGTTTGATGCAGCTCTCCATGCTACTCTACCCTGTGCAAGCTCCTTCATCTCCCAGTACTTACTGCAACCTACATCCTTCTGAATGTGCTTAGTGTATTCATCTCTTGGTCTCCCTCTGCGATTTTTACCCTCAACGCTGCCCTCCAATATTAAACTGGTGATCCCTTTATGACTCAGAATCCGTCCTACCAACTGATCCCTTCTCCTAGTCAAGTTGTGCCACAAACTCCTCTTCTCGCCAATTCTACTCAGTACCTCTTCATTAGTTATGTGGCCTCGCGGTTCTAGGCGCTCAGTCCGGAACCGCGCGACCGCTACGGTCGCAGGTTCGAATCGTGCCTCGCGCATTGATGTGTGTGATGTCCTTAGGTTAGTTAGGTTTAAGTAGTTCTAAGTTCTAGGGGACTGACGACCACAGATGTTAAGTCCCATAGTGCTCAGAGCCATTTGAACCATTTGAACCATTAGTTATGTGATCTGCGCATCTAATCTTCAGCATTCTTCTGTAGCACCACAATTCGAAAGTTTCTATTCTCTTCTTGTCTAAACCATTTATCGTCCATGTTTCACTTCCATACATGTCTCCACTCCATACAAATACTTTCAGAAACGACTTCCTCACAAATCTATACTCGATGTTAACAAATTTTTCTTCTTCAGAAACGCTTTCCCTGCCATTGCCAGTCTACATTTTATATCCTCTCTACTTCCACCATCATCAGTTATTTTGCTCACGAAATAGCAAAACTCATTTACTACTTTAGCCCCCTCATTTCGTAACCTAATTCCCGCAGCATGACCCGACTTAATTCGACTACATTCCATAGTTCTCGTTGTGCTTTTGTTGATGTTCATCTTATATCCTCCTTTCAAGACACTGTCCATTCCGTTCAACTCCTCTTCGAATTCCTTTGCTGTCACTGACAGAATTACAATGTCATCGGCGAACCTCAAAGTTTTTATTTCTTCTCCATGGATTATGTTATCTACTCCGAATTTTTCTTTTGTTTCCTTTATTGCTTGCTCAATATACAGATTGAACAACACTGGGGAGAGGCTACAACCCTTTCATGCCCCTCGACTCTTATAACTGCCATCTGCTTTCTGTACAAATTGTAAATAGCCTTTCGCTTCCTGTATTTTACCCCCGCCACCGTCAGAATTTGAAAGAGAGTATTCCAATCAACACTGTCAAAAGCTTTGTCTAAGTCTACAAATGCTAGAAACGTAGGTTTGCCTTTACTTAGTCTATTTTCTAAGATAAGTCGTATGGTCAGTATTGCCTCACGTGTACCAACATTTCTACGGAATCCCAACTGATCTTCCCCGAGGACGGCTTCTACCAGTTTTTCCATTCGTCTGTAAGGAATTAGCGTTAGTAATTTGCAGCTGTGACTTATTAAACTGATGGTTCGGTAATTTTCACATCTGTCAATACCTGCTTTCTTTGGGATTGGAATTATTATTTTCTTCTTGAAGTCTGAGCGTATTTCGCCTGTCTCATACATCTTGCTCACCAGATGGTAGAGTTTTGTTAGGCCTGGCTCTCCCAAGATTGTCAGTAATTCTAATAGAATGTTGTCTACTCCCGGGGCCTTGTTTCGACTTTCAGTGCTCTGTCAAACTCTTCACGCGGTATCATATTTCCTATTTCATCTTCATCTACATTCTCTTCCATTTCTATAATATTGTCCTCAAGAACATCGCCCCTGTGTAGACCCTTTATATACTCCTTCCACCTCTCTGCTTTCCCTTCTTTTCTTAGAACTAGGTTTCCATGTGTTTCAATGTAACCTCCGTTAAATGCGACGAACTTACAGCACGTTACTGTGAGGACCTGTATGCCTGGTCGGTACCAATCTACTAGCCGACGTCAGAGGTAAAGTTCTACTGCATCAATAACGTGCCCATCATCCGCAGAGTGCTTCCCGCAGAGTGCTCCCTTCACTGGCCAAACAGATGTACGTCGGAAGGCGCGAGATTCGGGTTGTAGGATGGATGAGAAACCCAGTGGGCACAGATATTTGGGCACCCCAACTGATGGATGAGTGTGTCAGGACTAACGACAGAGACATCCAGTTGAGCAGCGAGGTGTCTGACTGCGATCCATCGATCATCTCGAATGAGAGTGTCCGCACGTTCCAACCCTGCAAGAGTCACAGCTGTGTGCGGCCGTCTGGGACGCTGGAAATCATACAGATTTGTGTGACCTTTTCAGGACGGAAACATACACCTCGCACAAGACAGAGTGCCTTTTTTCACTGCCAGGTCCCCGTAGACAGTCTGAAATCGCCAATGAATATCGGTGATGCTCTGGTTTACCGCCAAAAGGAACTCAATCAGCGCTCTCTGTTTGGAATCGTCCTCCGTTACAGAAGCAGTTTACACGGGTACGCATAGCCCTGCCATCTATCGGATCCACATGAAACTCAAGCGGAAATATACTACTGACCATTAAAACTGCTACAAAAACAAGAAATACAGGTGATAAACGGGTATTCATTGGACAAATATATTAAACTAGAACTGACATGTGATTACATTTTCACGCAGTTTGGGTGCTTAGATCCTGAGAAATCAGTACCCAGAACGACCACCTCTGGCCGTATTAACTGCCTTGATACGCCTGGGCATTAAGTCAGACAGAGGGTGGATGGTGTGTACAGCTACAGCTGGCCATGCACCTTCAACATGATACCACAGTTCATCAGGAGTAGTGACTGACGTATTGTGACGAGCCAATTGCTCGGCCACCATTGACCAGACGTTTTCAATTGGTGAGAGATCAGCAGAATGTGCTGGCCAGGGCAGCAGTCGAACATTTTGTGTATACAGAAAGGTCCGTAAAGGACCTGCAACATGCGATCGTGCATTATCCTGCTAAAATGTAGCGTTTCGCAGGTATCGAATGAATGGGAAGAGCCAAGGGTCGTAACACATCTGAAATGTAACGTCCACTGTTCAAAGTACCGTCAATGCGAACAAGAGGTGACCGAGACGTGTAACCAAGGGCACCCCATACCATCATGCCGGCTCATACGGCAGTCTGGCGGTGGCGATTACAATCTTCCAATGTGCATTCACCGCGATGTCCAAACACGGATGCGACAATCATGATGCTCTAAACAGAACCTCGATCCATCCGAAATAATGACGTTTTGCCATTCGTGCACCCAGGTACGTCGTTAAGTACACCATTGCAGGCGCTCTTGTCTGTGATGCAGCGTAAAGGGTAACCTCAGCCATGGTCTCCGAGCTGATAGTCCATGCTGCTGCAAACGTCGTCGAACTGTTCGTGCAGATGGTTGTCTTGCAAACGTCCCCATCTGCTGACTCAGGGATCGAGACGTGGCTCCACGATCCTTTACAGCCGGCCGGGATGGCCGAGCGGTTCTAGGCGCGACAGTCTGGAATTGCGAGACCGCTACCGTCGCAGGTTCGAATCCTGCCTCGGGCATGGGTATGTGTGATGTCCTTACGTTAGTTAGGTTTAAGTAGTTCTAAGATTTAGGGGACTGATGACCTCAGATGTTAAGTCACATAGTGCTCAGAACCATTTGATCCGTTACAGCCATGCGGTTAAGATGCCTGTCATCTCGACTGTTAGGGATACGAGGCCATTGGGATCCAACACGGCGTTCCGTATTACCCCCCTGAACCCACCGATCCCGTATTCTGCGAATAGTCATTGGATCCCGACCAACGCGAGCAGCAATGTCGCGATACGATAAACCGCAATCGCGATAGGCTACAATCCGATCTTTATCAAAGTCGGAAACGTGATAATGCGCATTTTTCCTCCTTACACGTGGGATCAAAACAACTTTTCACCAGGCAACGCCGGTCAACTGCTGTTTGTGTATGAGAAATAGGTTGGGAAGTTTCCTCGTGTCAGCACGTTGTAGGTGTCGCCACCGGCGCCAACCTCGTGTGAATGCCCTGAAAAGCTAATCATTTGCATATCACAGCATCTTCTTCCTGTCGGTTAAATTTCGCGTCTGTAGCACGTCATCTTCGTGGTGTAGCAATTTTAATGGCCAGTAGTGTAATTCACAATCACCAACAACAAGTTACGCATTTTTGCAACTGAAACTGACCGAGAAGAAATGTGTTGGATTACGTATTGAGCGCCCCTAGAAAAAACTAAAATACGTTGGTATTTCTATGTTACATGATCCTCCCCCCCGCTCCCCCCCCCCCCCTGCCGCCCTCTACCGCCGGTTTTGAGAACCCGTGTTACAGTTAAAAGAGTTAGCTGCCCGGATGACACTTTACTTCAGTCTACGGCTGTATTGAGTGCTGGCGCGTTCGGGAGGCTCTAAATTGACGAGGGACCTGGAGACCGAGACGAGCGCTTTGAAGGCGATCCATCGCAGCTGCAGAGCAGAGCAGAGAGGAGCAGGGGAGGTGGCGCGCTGGGCCACGAGCCATTACGCCGCGCGTCCGGCCCTGTTAGAGATCCCGTCACCGCAGGCCGTCTGCGGCGGTCACAAAGCGCCGGCACATTACGAGCGGCATATTATGCCCGCTTAAAACACCGAGCTGCTAACGACGAGGCGCTAGTTCGCTTTTAGCGTGGAAATTACCGTTTTCTGCAATATTCACAACTTGTCTGGCCGTGGCACTGAATCTTTCATGAACGTGAGGTTTTGCTAAAAAGCCAGACCACTTTCATCGAGAGGGAGTGAAATGTGGGCTTTGTCCACTGCTAGACTGGCGCTTCAAAATCGTTCTAAAGCTGCTGTCAAAACTCACTCTACCTTTCTTTGAAGTCGCCTATTACACTGAAGGAAAAAAATCGCAACGTCAAAAAATAATGTACAGCAAGTAATGAAATTTCGAGCGTACATTTGTCTATCCACAATACTTAAGTGATTAACACTGAAAGATCACACGTTAATGCAAGCACAATGTAACTCGTTGAAAATGTACACTTATGGTACATTAACCCTCCGTTACTCGCACGAAAATTCGTGAGCCACGAGCAGCCGCTGGTGAAGTATCAGTGCAGTAGCGAGTCACATATTTAGCTTTCATATTTGTGTTGCGAGAGCCAGTCCTGACAAAACTCTATCATCTGGTGAGCAAGATGTATGAGACAGGCGAAATACCCTCAGACTTCAAGAAGAAAATAATAATTCCAATCCCCAAGAAAGCAGGTGTTGACAGATGTAAAAATTATCGAACTATCAGTTTAATAATTCACAGCTGCAAAATACCAACGCGAATTCTTTACAAACGAATGGAAAAACTGGTAGAAGCCGACCTCGGGGAAGATCAGTTTGGATTCCGCAGAAATGTTGGAACACGTGAGGAAATACTGACCTACGACTTATCTTAGAACAAAGATTAAGGAAAGGTTCAAAAATGGTTCAAATGGCTGTGAGCACTATGGGACTTAACATCTATGGTCATCAGTCCCCTAGAACTTAAAACTACTTAAACCTAACTAACCTAAGGACGTCACACTACACCCAGTCATCACGAGGCAGAGAAAATCCCTGACCCCGCCGGGAATCGAAACCGGGCGTGGGAAGCGAGAACGCTACCGCACGACCATTAAGGAAAGGCAAACCTACATTTCACGCAATTGTAGACTTAGATAAAGCTTTTGACAATGTTGACTGAAATACTCTCTTTCAAATTCTGAAGGCGGCAGGGGTAAAATACAGGGAGCGAAAGGCTATTTGCAATTTGTACAGAAACCAGTTGGCAGTTATAAGAGTCGAGGGATATGAAAGGGAAGTAGTGGTTGGGAAGGGAGTGAGACAGGGTCGTAGCCTCTCCCCGATGTTATTCAATCTGTATCTTGAGCAAGCAGTGAAGGAAACAAAAGAAAAATTCGGAGTAGATAATAAAACCCATGGAGAAGAAATAAAACCTTTGAGGTTCGCCGCTGACATTGTAATTCTGTCAGAGACAGCAAAGGTCTTCGGAGAGCAGTTGAACGGAATGGACAGTGTCTTGAAAGGAGGATATAAGATGAACATCAACAAAAGCAAAACGAGGATAATGGAATGTAGTCGAATTAAGTCAGGTGCTGCTGAGAGAATTATAGGGTAATGAGACACTTAAAGTAGTAAAGGAGTTTTGCTATTTAGGGAGCAAAAAACTGATGATGGCCGAAGTAGAGAGGATATAAAATGTAGACTGTCAATGGCAAGGAAAGCGTTTCGGAAGCAGAAAAATTTGTAAACATCGACTATAGATTTAAATGTCAGGAAGTCGTTTCTGAAAGTATTTCTATGGAGGGTAGCCATGTATGGAAGTGAAATGTGGACGATAAATAGCTTAGATAAGAAGAGAACAGAAGCTTTCGAAATGTGGTGCTACAGAAGGATGCTGAAGATCAGATGGATAGATCATATAACTAATGAGGAGGTACTGAACAGAATTGGGGAGAAGAGGAGCTTATGGCACAACTTGACTAGAAGAAGGTAGGACATGTTCTGAGACATCGAGGGATCACCAATGTAGTATTGGAGGGCAGCGTGGAGGGTTTAAATCGTAGAGGGGGACCAAGAGATGAATACACTAAGCTGATTCAGAAGGATGTAGTTTGCAGTAGGTACTGAGAGGTGAAGAAGAAAGCACAGGATAGAGTAGCATGGAGAGCTGCATCAAACCAGTCTCAGGACTGAAGACCACAAACACAACATTTGTGTTGCAGTTTGATACTTAATTTCTTTCCGAGTGTTTGTGTGCTTGCATATTTTATTACATAAAATCCTTGCGTATTCTCGTATTTGAGAGGAGTATAAATTCGCGGAGTCGTTACTCAGTTGTTTGTTTGGACAGCCAGGGCTTTCTGTTTATTTCGTAGAGTCAGCAGCAGACAGAGGCCAATGCAGTTTCATCTGTGCTTGCAGAGTGACGTGTGCGAGGGGCAGTAGCAGAAACTAGTCGTATATTCAGTTTTTCGTATTAGTTCCGCAGGTTTAATTCAAATTACTTTGTTTGTTATTCTGCTTGCGTGGTGAAATTTTTCGGGTATTTGCGTATTTTCGAATTAGAAAGGGGTAGTATCAAATTTCTATTTTTTGGATTGGGTGGATAACAATGTGCGCCTGTTTGCTGATGATGCTGTGGTGTACGGGAAGGTGTCGTCGTTGAGCGACTGTAGGGGAATACGACTTGGACAGGATTTGTGATTGGTGTAATGAATGTCAGATAACTCTAAATATAGGTAAATGTAAATTAATGCAGATGAATAGGAAAAAGAATCCTGTAATGTTTGAATACTCCATTAGTAGTGTAGCGCTTGACACAGTCACGTCGATTAAATATTTGGGCGTAACATTGCAGAGCGATATGAAGTGAGAGGAGAGGAGACCGCTTATAAAACACTAATACGACCTATTCTTGAGTACTGCTCGAGCGTTTTCGATCCATATCAGGTCGGATTGAGGGAGGACATGGAAGCAATTCAGAGGCGGTCTACTAGATTTGTTACTTGTACGTTTGAGCATAACACGAGTGTTACGGAAATGCTTCAGGGACTCGGTAGGGAGTCTGTAGAGGAAAGGAGGCGTTCTTTTCGTGAATCGCTACTGAGGAAATTTAGAGAACAGCATTTGAGGCTGACTGCAGTGCAATTTTACTTCCGCCAACTTATATTTCGCGGAAAGACCACAAAGATAAGATAAGAGAGATTAGAGGTCGTACACAGGCATATAGGTGGTCATTTTTCCCTCGTTCTGTTTGGGAGTGGAACAGGGAGAGAAGATGCTAGTCGTGGTAGGAGGTACCCTCCGCCACGCCCCGTATGGTGGATTGCGGAGTATGTATGTAGATGTAGATGTAGATGTAGCTGTAGACATTCTCACTCGCGAGGATGGGATGACAGGTGTCATCCACAAAGCAAGCGGTCTATTTGTACACTTTGAACGGTCTTTATGACTGATTTTATGATTTTTTTATTAAATCTAAATATAATACATTTAATATTTGTACACAGTATAATATATTCTAACGTTTGAAACAGTTCGACCATTCGAAGAACAATATCTTCAGCTGACTTACTGGCATTACATGGTCCCTCTGGTTGCGTACCGACGTACGGTTCTAAATTAAAAGTGTAAGGTGTTTTTACATCAACCAAAGCAATCATTTTTAACCCATACTTTTCTGGTTTGCTAGGAATATATTGCGTGAATGGTATGGGCAGTTTTCTCTAAATGCCAAAAGCTATTCGTCAACAGTAAGATATTCACTAGGTGAATAGTATTTTTGGGAATTGTTTGTGAATAGTTCAAGTACCTCTCGGATAGGAGCCAACTCGTCAGTCTCTCTGCGAACACCTCTATCACGGATATTATCAAACCTAAGACATCTCAACAGAATCGTGTATCGGTTTTCGCTTACGCATAAATAACATGATTCAAGTCTGTTTCCCCTTGCGTTATTCCAAAATTTCGATATACTCTTCCTAGAACATTCAAAGATCCACACAGATATAACAAACCAATGAAAGCACAGATATCTATCGCATCTGTTTCTTTAGCATCCCTTTCCCTAGAGAAGTTACCACGAACTTCACTGATGGATATATTAGTGCATCCTTATTATGTTTTCATCCAAATTCAGAATTTCTTTTTTCTAGCTTTTTTATACGAGCTTGATTTTTTGGTCCAGGCAAATGCGTAATAATATTACAAGATCTGCTTCTAACAATGGTAGGATATTTATTTTTCCTCCGTTTAGTTATTCTATCTTTTCCTAAAAGAAATGCATCCTCTTGAGTTACTTCTTCCTGTGTTTCATATTCATCATTCTCTGGCACTTCTTGTTCTTTTCCTGAATAATGACCGCTTTCATGAACACAGTGTTCAGTGTCTGAGTCAACGCTATCACTGTGAGCATCTTCATCATTCAAACTCATTGAACCATTAAAGCCATACATTAGGATCTCTACTAAACTCTGTCCGAGGTTTTTTGCTTTTGACATTTCTTCCACAATCTAAAAACAAGGAGAATATTAGGTAACAGGGAAGGTAACCGAAGTCAGTTTCGGTAAGTCCAAATTTACGCACATGAAAGATCGATTGAATCTAGGAAAGCAGTAAAGTAGTACAGACTTACTTTGTTTCAGATTGTGGCAGCAGATCTCGCGCGGATGACTGGTGTCCTCCAGATTATAATAATGTTTCATAAACAATGTATCTCTCTTAACTGAAAGCCAACAATGATTGGAGCTAACTGCCGGAGAGTTAACAGTAAGGTACTGAAAATGGCGCGATCTCAACCCTGCCCTGTCAGACAAAATTGAGTGGGAAAGTCATGTGGATATGTGGATGGCGAGTGTCATCCGCGCGAGCGATGGAGGGCTAATAACTGATGTAGCCGCCAGAATGTCCACTACAAGCATGTATTGTCATGTACAAGTGTCGGATGTCTGGTTGTGGGATGGAGTTCCCTGCCTCTTGCTCTTGGTATCTCAATATAGGGACGGTTAATGCTGGCTGCGGATGAAGCTGAAATTGTGAATTGCCGTCCGATGATGTCCCGTATGTGCTCGATTGGACACAGATCTGGTGATCGAGTAGGCCAAGGAAACATGTTGACTATCTGGAGAGCATTTTGGGTTACAACAGCGATATGTGGGTAGGCGTTATCCCGTAGAAAAACACCTCCTGGAATGCCGTTCATCAGTGTAAGCACAACAGATCCTATCACCAGATTGGTGTACAAATTAGCAGTCAGGGTGCGTGGGATAACTACGATAGTGCTCGAGACCATAACTCTAGGTGTATGTCCAGTCTCTCCAGCACGTAGACTGCTTGGTTGCAAGCAATCAATTGGTATCCTTCTAACCTACAAACGTGCATCACTGGCACCGCAGCAGAACCAGCTTTCATCAGAAAACACAACACACCTTCACCCTGACTTCCAATGAGCTCTCGCCTGACACCACTGGAGTCGCAAATGGCGGTGGTTTCGGGTTAGTGGGATGCCCGATACAGGGCGTTCGGCTCAAAGGTGTCCTTGAAGTAACCAACTCGTAACAGTTCATTGTGCCGCTGTGGTGCCAACTAGTGCTCAGACTGCAGTTCCAGATGTAGAACAATGCGTCCGAGTTATGCGCCGAACACTGAGCTCCTCCCTCTCGGCAGTGCCACGTGGCCGTCCGGAGCCCGGACTTCTTGCGAAAGACTAGATTAGTTTTTCGTTCCATAGATCCGTGCTCAGGAGATCCTCGTGGATGTGGAACATATCAATTTTTTTAAGCTGAAATAACAATACTAATAGTATCAGTATGTACAATACATCATTTTTAAGCTGAAATATCAATACTAATGGTATGAGTATATACACAATTCTTTCTATTAAAAAATTCGTCAATGGAGTAGAAGGAGTCGGCCACTAGTAAGTCTTTCAGACTTCTTTTAAACTGATCTTTATTTGTAACTAAATTTTTTGTGTGTGCTGGCAAATTATTGAAGATTAGTGTTCCTGAGTAGTGGACCCCTTTTTGAACTAAAGTAAGTGCTTTTAAGTCCTTGTGCAGATCATTTTTGTTCCTGGTATCGAGTGTATGAACTGAGCTGTTTGTTGGAAAAAGAGATATATTATTTAAGACAAATTTTTATAAAGGAGTAAATATACTGATAGGCAGTAGTTAGTATACCCAGTTTTTTGAAGAGGTTTCTACAGGGCGTCCTTGAATTTACTCCACAAATAATACGTATTACACGCTTTTGGACTCTGAAAACTTATGTTTGAATTGAAGTGTTACCCCAAAATATTATACCATATGACATTATGGAATAAAAGTACGCAAAGTATGCAAGCTTTTTCATTTTTATGTCGCCTATGTCTGCTAACACTTTAATTGCAAATACAGATTTGTTAAGGCGTTTCTGCAGTTCTGTGGTGTTCTCCTCCCAACTGAATTTATTGTCAAGTTGTAATCCCAGGAATTTAAGACTGTCAGCCTCTTCTATCTGCTCTTCTTCATACTTTATGCATATGCTGGATGGAAATCTCTTACAGATTCTGAATTGCATATAGTGAGTCTTTTCGAAGTTAAATGTCAGTGAGTTGGCTTTAAACCATTTATTAATATTCATGAAAATATCATTAGCATATCTTTCTAGAACTCCACTCAACATCCTGTTTATTGTAGTACTTGTGTCATCTGCAAACAAAACGAACTCTGCTTCTGGCAGTGTAACTGATGAGAGATCATTAATGTGCACAAGAAAAAGTAATGGCCCTAAGATGGATCCTTGTGGGACACCACAAGTAATTTCTTCCCATTCTGATGATGACTGATGACTTAATTCACTAGTCCCTTGCACTGACACCCTTTGTTTCCTGCGACAGTCCGTTCTCGTGATTACCGCTCCCAGCAGTTATGTACAGTGGCTACATTCCTGCCAAGTATTTCTGCAGTATAGCAGAAGGAACATCCAGCTTCTCGTAACCCATTACACAGCCTCGTTCATAATCATGATGTGTTGATAATGAAATTTTTATTGCCTGAAATGCATTCTTGACTACCATCAGCTCATCATGTCCAGTCCTAAAGGTGAGTAACGTTCATGATGTTACAGTGTGTATTTAAGCAAACCTCATTTCCATTCTCATTGGTGCGCTGCAGGCGCCATTCTTATGCCAATGGCGAGAAATCTGAACGTACATCATCTTTCCGATGTAGAAACACGCCTACCAACTTTCGTTTATACCGCGCGACATCTCATTGGTGGTGCTATTTCATTTTATCTTCCATCAGTGTATTTCCACAGCAACACATTTAATGTAGTCTATCATTGCTTCTCGCCTTCGTCGAGATCCAATGACTGTTAGCAGAATATCGAATCGGTGGGTTCAGGAGGGTAACACGGAGCGCCGTGCTGGATCCCAACGGCCTCATATCACTAGCAGTCGAGATGACAGGCATCTTATCCGCATGGCTGTAACGGATCGTGCAACCACTTCTCGATCCCTGAGTCAACAGATGGGGACGTTTGCAAGACAACAACCATCTGCACGAACAGTTCGACGATGTTTGCAGCAGCATGGACCATTGCTGCGGTTGCCCTTGACACTGCATCTCAGACAGGAGCGCCTGCGATGGTGTACTCAACGACGAACCTGGGTGCACGAATGGCAAAACGTCATTTTTCCGGATGAATCCAGGTTCCGTTTACAGGATCATGATGGTCGCATCCGTGTTTAGCGACATCGCGGTGAACGCACATTGGAAGCGTGTATTCGTCATCGCCATACTGGCGTATCACCCGGTGTGATGGTATGGGGTGCCATTGGTTACACATCTCGGTCACCTCTTGTTTGCACTGACGGTACTTTGAGCAGTGGACATTACATTTCAGATGTGTTACGACCCGTGGCTCTACCCTTCATTCGATCCCGCGAAACCCTAGATTTCATCAGGATAATGCACGATAGCTTGTTGCAGGTCTTGTACGGGCCTTTCTGGATACAGAAAATGTTCGACTGCTGCCCTGGCCAGCACATTCTCCAGATCTCTCACCAAGTGAAAACGTCTGGTCAAGGGTGGGCGAGCAACTGGCTCGTCACAATACGCGTCACTACTCTTGATGAACTGTAGTATCGTGTTGAAGTCGCGTGGGCAGCTGTACCTGTACACGCCATCCAAGCTCTGTTTGACTCAATGCCCAGGCGTATCAAGGCAGTTATTACGGCCAGAGGTGGTTGTTCTGGCTACGGATTTCTCAGGATCTATGCACCCAAACTGCGTGAAAATTTAATCACATGTCAGTTCTAGTGTAATATATTTGTCCAATGAATACCCGTTTATCACCTGCATTTCTTCTTGATGTATCAGTCTTAATGGCCAGTAGTGTAGTAAAAGTTAATTACAATTTTTTCTTCATTAAATTCTTTCATTTAATAATTTTTGGAGAAGCGCTGTTGAAAGTAAATTTGTTTGTATACAGATGTGAGTGTGAACAGTTTCGTAAATAGGTAGTATACCATTCCAACTTAACAGCTTTCAATTTTAACTTAGGAAGAGACAGGTTTGTAGACAGTGGATGTATTACTAATTTTTGTGCCGGCCGGCCGTGGTGGCCGAGCGATTCTAGGCGCTACAGTCTGGAACCGCGGGACCACTATGGTCACAGGGTCGAATCCTGCCTAGGGGCATGGATGTTTGGGATGTCCTTAGGTTAGTTAGGTTTAAGTAGTTCTAAGTTCTAGGGGACTGATGACCGTAGATGTTAAGTCCCATAGAGCCATTTGAACCAACCTGCAAGGAAACAGGGAGCACGAGCCATACCTTCTACATGGCCGTCTAAATGGCCAACTGTAGTTGAGGTTCGTGCAAAGAGTTGTTGGAGAACGTACTCCTGGCTGCTCGTGAGAGAATGCCATACAACATGGCAGTGCACCGCCTCCCTTCAGTGTGTTTATTCGCTACCATCATCAGTGCTGTATTTCCTGGTCGCTGGATTGGAAGTTGAGGTCATATTCGATGGCCTGCGAGGTCACCTGATCAGAATCCCCTTGATTATTTTCTAAGGGGATATCTGAAGTCACTTGTGTGTGAGAGCCCTATGGATACAGAGATGGAATTAGTTGCCAGAATTGTACTTGCCTGTGATGTGATTCGAAGTACGCCACGGATATTTGTCAGGGTGAGTCAGCATCTTGTTCGCCGATGTCATGCTTGTATTGAGGTTTACGGCTGTCTGTTTAAGCAAATTTTGTAAGATGCAGCTCAAATGGTAGTTTCATTGTATCAACGATGCTTTTTGCAGTTAACTGTAACTAATTTAAATAAAAAGTACACAGTAATGTGATTTTATTCCTATTATCTCCTTAACCCAGAGTCTTCGAGCAGAGGTTCCCTACCCTAAATTGTTCAGTGGAGCATCCTCTATGTCCCGTTAAATTTTTGCACCCTCTTACGGAAACACACTATAGCTTGCAATAACAGCTTTTGGGACTCCAATGACATGTCTACATCTACATCTACATGACTACTCTGCAATTCACATTTAAGTGCTTCGCAGAGGGTTCATCGAACCACAATCATACTATCTCTCTACTATTCCACTCCCAAACAGCGAGCGGGAAAAACGAACACCTAAACCTTTCTGTTCGAGCTCTGATTTCTCTTATTTTATTTTGATGATCATTCCTACCTATGTAGGTTGGGCTCAACAAAATACTTTCGCATTCGGAAGAGAAAGTTGGTGACTGAAATTTCGTAAGAAGGTCTCGCCGCGACGAAAAACGTCTATGCTGTAATGACTTCCATCCCAACTCGTGTATCATATCTGCCACACTCTCTCCCATATAACGGGATAATACAAAACGAGCTGCCCTTTTTTGCACCCTTTAGATGTCCTCCGTCAATCCCACCTGGAAAGGATCCCACACCGCGCAGCAATATTCTAACAGAGGACGAACGAGTGTAGTGTAAGCTGTCTCTTTAGTGGACTTGTTGCATCTTCTAAGTGTCCTGCCAATGAAACGCAACCTTTGGCTCGCCTTCCCGACAATATTATCTATGTGGTCCTTCCAACTGAAGTTGTTAGTAATTTTAACACCCAGGTACTTAGTTGAATTGACAGCCTTGAGAATTGTACTATTTATCGAGTAATCGAATTCTAACGGATTTCTTTTGGAACTCATGTGGATCATCTCACACTTTTCGTTATTTAGCGTCAACTGCCACCTGACACACCATACAGCAATCTTTTCTAAATCGCTTTGCAACTGATACTGGTATGTCATTACGTGCTTTTATTTATTAGTCATACGTTTATCACTGGGAATAAGTTGTTTCTATCTAGTACAAATACGTAAAGTAGCTATGTGTTTAAAAGGGCACTACGTCAGACACGAAGTCATAATATGCTACTATATTTCTTGTCTATTAGCAATCTCAGTTTGTAAAAGATCACACTGACTGTGTAACTTACTAGATAGTAAACGTTTTTGTGACACAGACAGAGTGCTATTAGTAATTCATGATTAACGTGTTTCATGTAGGCAGTATTTCTTCAACTGTTCCTTTTCGCGTTACGCTCACCAAACTGGAAGAGAGTACATCGTTTGAATATCTTTCATTAATGTTAAAGTCTTTCCGATTGGTACTGCAATTAAATGCTCGATTTTAGCTGGCGACCGTGTTGATTAATATTATTGCCAAATTACTATTTTCTCTGTTCAGAGAACCTCGTTCCGAACGCCGTTATTGGCTAGTATATTTAAGATATATTGATATGCTTCGGACTAAATATTACTCATTGTTTTTATTCCATTAGACGCGCTTTTACTGTCAAGCCAAAAGTCTCGTGAAAGGGGTAACATAAGCCGAAGATACGGAAACTTTACTGCTACGATAACTACCGGGTTGTTGTTATATGTCGTTGCTTTTTACAATAATTGGGTTGATTCTCCTGAACCGTGCACCCCCCCCCCCCCTTTCAATTTGCAAATGGTTTGAAATGATGAATAGAATTTTCCGGCAAATTCCAACACGCAGCGGGCACTTAATCAAATTTTTGTGGCTATTATTCGGCCGAGGTATTAAAACAGGCATGGCTTTTTTAACGGAACAATGTACTTTATTTAGACGAAGTCGAATGCTCTTGAAAACACAAGTAAATTGATATAACGTTTCTTAATGTTGACACTGAAATCTTCCGCAAAAATATGTGAGAAAGACATTAAAATGGAAAGGCAAGGTGACCGGAATCCTTGTGTAAACACCACCTTGTGAGACTCTCGTGTCAGATTCCGCCTTCATATCAAACGTTTCGTCTGTTTAGCTGTCTCCACAAAAGATTTGTAATGGATGTTCCTGAGCGTCTTCTAATACGCTAAGAAATCGTATATACACGTAGTCCTTTTTCAATTGTCTTAGCTGCTCCTGATCTATGTAATATAAAGAAGCGCCAATAAGAAATAAACCGTCAGTCCAAAAAGATTCGAAATTTTATTAATAATAGAACTGTAGCGGCCGCGCTCTGAGGGTTCTGCACAGACTATTATGTACACAGCTCGTTTTCCCACTCTGGGAGCCGAGAAACTCGACGATTTTTGCCTGTTATCGATATCGATACTAGCGAAATATCGCTCCCGAGATTTCCAAGACCGTATGAAAATCTCTGTAATAGTTCCTGAGATCTGACAGTACACACAAAAAGAAGCGAGGAAAGGACTTCAGATTATTCATGTAGAGAGAGAATATTTAATAAAATATTTTTATTTGTTTATCAAAACGTGACTACAGCTTACGTTTTATATCTCCATGCCGTAATATTTTTCTTTTATGCTACTGGCGGAAGATGATTACAAGGTAAGTTCTAATGGGAAAACAAAAAAAAAAAGACGTATAATTGCAGTTTAACTATTTTCGGAATTTTTTCCCGTTACTTGTACTGTTAAACCATGCTTCTTGCAGAATTTAACGATTCTAGGCCAAAGGGAAGCACCCTACAGATTTTGTTGAGTGAGTTCGTGAGTATCAAAATATGTGACATAAATGGCCGCATCTTTTGATTGCGATTGCCTAGAAGCTTAAAGTTCTTACATCGTCGAGGAATCGTAGACCTTAGAATGTGATAAATATCGGCTTGATACGTCTACCCATTCCTCATAAAGTGGGTCTTAATACTCAGACAGACAGACACAGGCGGTTACTGAAGTGATCCTACAAGGGATCCCTTTTTACGGACTGAGGCACTGAACTCTAAAAATACAGGGAGGTGAAGGTGGTGGTTTTAATGTCTCAGGTGTTCTACATAGTCTCCCAACACTTGAGTAGAACCCACAGAAAGTTCATACTACCGTGTGAAACGGTCAGAAAACTCTTGCTTTAGTATTTCGTTCTCCCGCTCGTCCCATGGGTCTGAATGTCGGTTATGTTGCCAAAATGTTGACCAAGCGTGTGAATTTTTCCACTCTGTCGTTTTCTGGTAGGTTCGTCACCCGTGATGAAATTTTCCAGACAAGAATTATAGGCATTTTGTATTTTAATCACATCACGGCAGGCGTGCACGCAACTTTATTTTGTTCGGGGGTCAAGGAGTTCGCGAAAACTTTGCGCACAAGTTTCTCTTCTTCAAAAAATTGTGCAGCTAGTTTTGAACGCTATTTGTGATCCAAGGACACTGACACACTACGACCTCACATCTACTATTTAACACTGCATGTTGATAAGCGGGTGGTCCAATGTCTGTTGTTAGTTCAACGTGCCACCATAGTCACTGCGCTGACGTCGCAGGTAGAACACTAGTCTCTGAACATTTTGGACGGACGGTGGAGTTTTTATCTTAATAGCATAGGCATGTTGTTGGAGCTTGGCATGAGAGACGTTGGCCTAATTTACACCGCAATAACAGAATCCTGTTGCTATTCCTTCCATTTTGAGCCCATTGTGGCGGCGCGGTTCTTTCCGTCCCTTTACGACGGACCTGCACCTACCTGTGAACATTGTCTCAGCACATCATCAGTAGGAAAGCCGAGTGAAACCAACTCTGTTTCGACGTGAATCAGGCTGCAATTAAAGTCACTAATCTACGTTTCGGGACAAAGTTTTCATAGGAAATGAAAGATTGGAAATTTTGTCCTTAATTAATACAGTCTGAAACTTAGGTGAACAAGTATCACTGCCAAGCCCGTGCTAGTCTCAACACAGTCACTCACAGTCCCTTCCACTCACGTTAGTAAGTTTATGGTGTTGCATTTCCCGAAAACTTAATAGCTACAAAAAAATACTGATTGTTTTTGATTTATAATGCTCGCTAAATATTAAGTCTGTCGGTACCAAATGCAGTCACAGTTTTTAGCCACCGACCTGCTCAGTACGCCACGCGGAATATATATCTTTTCTCGTCACAAAATTCACTTAAAAATTCCGAAATTTCTACACATACATCGGAATAATTATGCCGTCACTTTCCAACACTTTCGATGTATGCAACACTGCTAGATCCGGCAACTTATCGTTTCCATCGGAACTACTACTACACAAGTCCGAACTGTTTCATGGCTAGGCTTCGACTCCTCCCTAGGGTACTCTAGGTCTTCTCTACTAGCAGAAAAAGGCCAGCGAAGATCATTGGTCAGTTTACTCAACAGCCAATAGCAATACAACATTCTCCTGCGTCATTCCGCGCTTTTCATCAATAACCAATAGCAAAATAGTAATACTAACGATTGCACTTTTTACCGACGTAATTATCTAACATGCTGAAGTTTTGTTTATGCATAAAGTTATTTACTATTGTTATTTATACCTGAATTAACATTCCCTTTACCATAAACTTACTTTACAAATCTATTCTACAAAAATCCCCTTAGTCCATATCCATACTTCTTCGAAATGTTCCCACACTAAATCCAACTACATAACTCGTTAAACAATTATCTTCATATTAACCTTAAACAACACTCAAGCATCATTCATACTGTTAAAACACATTTATAACATTTTACATACACAAAAAAGAAATAATAACACTTTATGAAAATACTAGAGCAGTTTATGAGAAACATTCTATTACTTTAGTGCACTCTAGTGGGCACAATCTAAACTAAAATCACAGTCCCCTATCCAATACTGTCCTCTATCGGCTGATGCATAAACTACGTGCGCGTCCAGTCTCGCGTCACCGTCTGTCACTATCCAGCTCTGAGACACATCTCCCACTTAACCGCCTCCAAGGCAGGATCGTTACA
This sequence comes from Schistocerca gregaria, assembly GCF_023897955.1. Classification (NCBI taxonomy): domain Eukaryota; kingdom Metazoa; phylum Arthropoda; class Insecta; order Orthoptera; family Acrididae; genus Schistocerca; species Schistocerca gregaria. Next base: position 544,123,170 of record NC_064925.1, read on the forward strand.
CGGCGCTACGCCTTAACATTTCTCGAATAGTTTTGCGGAAAGCTTCAACGCCAACATTAAAAGTGTTATACCACTGTATTCGTATTTCCAGAACTCTAGACTGCCGCTAAACAATACATCGTTCAATTAAAAAGTTGGTATCATTATGTCGGTTGAAATAACAAAATAACGTGCCCTCTAGCTGCCACCATTCGTCGAAAACCTCGTTTGGATACCTTCAATTGCTCAAGAGATAAAAGTCTTGCAAGTCTGACGTGATTCAACCTCTTTATTACTTATGTAGTAGACAATGTAGGAAGCTCGACAAAGCTGCACGAAGCTGTTGCCTACAGAAAGGGGGTAACACCAGAAGGCAGCAGCGAAATGCGAGAAGACCCGGGAGGGTCTGTGGTTGGTGCAGGGACTGGTATATGACGATGAAATTAAATAAAGGAGGATTTTGAGCATAAACTATCGAAGAGATCCATTATTTTCCGATTACGCTGCTGGCGCAAACCCACTGGAAATAGCGACGACCATACGGCACTCATGAGCAACTGTCCGGTGCGATCTAAAGTGGAACAACCACGCAAAACTAACTATTGTGAAAATACATGTCAAGCCGTAACTACTTCGAAGACTATTAATGAAATATAGTTCATTCACGAAATAAGTGGCTTACAAAATACTTGCAAGACCAATTCTCGTGGATTGGCTGACATGTCGGAATAACAGGAGAGACTGAGACGACTGAAAGAAGACTGAGACGACTGAAAGAAGACTGTCACGTTTCGTGACTCGACCGTTTAATAAGACCGACGGCGTTAAAACGGAGTTGCATAACGAATTCGAGTGGCAGGCACTACAAGAGGCGTTGTGTATCACGAGAGGTTCGCATTGAGAGACCGTGTGTTCCTGCAAGAACCTGGCATTTTTCCACTTCTGGCATATTTATTTTGTTGGCGCAAGACTAGTTTCTGCCTTTTAGAACATCTTCAAGCGTTTTTCTGCAGTATAGAAATGTGTGATATACATTAAAATGACATCGTGTCTAAACATTCATGGTGGTTCTATACTGTTCTTCTGGAGGGCTCTATCTTTTAACATGGGCTGGTGGGTGGTCCTAATGTAACATACTGTCTTTTCATCTGACCAATCAGGGTCTCAATGTTAACCTTAAGCTCTGCCTACAAAAATTCTGTCTATCCAATGGGAAACGTTATACTTTTCGTGGTGGGGCAATGTTTTTAAAGTTTTCAACGTAGCAGAGACGCGAAAAAGTCTCACGATAAAACCTGCAGCTGGTGTGGTCCTTTTAGCGTTATCGTGAGATCTATGCTGTTCATCTGGAGGGCTCTATCTTTTAACATGAGCTGGCATGTGGTCCTAATGTAACAGACACGCGAAAAAGTCTCACGCTAAAACTTGCGGGTGGTAGTGGCCCTTTTTGTGTTATCGTAAGATCTAAACTGTTTTTCTGGAGGGCTCTAGCTTTTAAAATGGGCTGGGGGGTGGCCCTTGACGTAACAGAGACGCGAAAAAGTCTCAAGCTAAAACGTGTGGGTGGTGAGCCCTAGTGGTTACCTAGCGACGTGGGTCTCCAGTCCGTCCCTTATCGTAGGGCCTTCTAGCTTAACACGGTTCTGCTCTCGGCTTCTGTTCTCGTTTCTCCCCTCGGAACTGCGTCAGTCTCACGGTGGGAAGATACGACATGCATTTAGGCATTCTTGTATTAGTCTGTGGTATTACTTTGGTTAATGTAATGTCACGATTTATTCGGAGCTATGTGACATACTACTGGATTTACTTATCATGTCAGGGTTTTCATGGAAGGTGTTGGATTTGCCTGACACATCTTCAAGCGTTTTTCTGCAGTAGAGAAATGTGTGATATACATTAAAATGACATCTTGTATACATTTAGGTCGAGCGGTCTAAGGCGCTGCAGTCATGCACTGTGCGGCTGGTCCCGGCGGAGGTTCGAGTCCCCCCTGGGGCAGGGGTGTGTGTGTCCTTAGGATAGTTTACGTTAAGTAGTGTGTAACCTTAGGGACTGATGACCTTAGCAGTTAGGTCCCGTAAGATTTCACACATTTTATACATTTAGGTGTTCTATTTTTTTTAGTTCACACATATGCTGTCTTGCGGCTTCGATATGTTCTGTTATCTGTGATTCATACATGCCTTGCGTTGTTGGTTTGACAGCTTGAGATTTTAGTAACGCACAACAACATATGTGGACCGAAACGAGCACAGCACGCAACATTAAAGGCGTTGCCATTTTAATGCATGTGTCACAGTTCTCTACTGTAGAAAATCTCTTGAAACGGCCTGCATTAGCAGTGGGGAAAATGCCACCTTATATAATAAATTTGTTGCTGTGGTACCCTCTACATAGGCTATTTTCCTACAGGAGTTGAGCAACATATTACTTCCTGTCATATATGTCTAACCAACTGATCACGATGTGAAAAAGGCATTCGAGCTCTTACGGAGGTTTCGCAGACGGTCGTCTTTCTGATGAACTCCCCTTAATGTGATGGGAAAGGTGGATAATTACAGTGGTACAAGAAGTACCCTGCGCCACAAACTGTAAGATGGCTTGCAGAAGACAGATGCGTATATAGTTAAACGGCAATCTGATACATTCACTTTTGTGCTCTAAAATAACGGCGAGGTTTAGAAACTGAACGCTTTTTTGAAAAGTTCAGACCCAGAGATGGGAACACGTGGGACTCACCATTGATGGTCTGGTACATGGGCCAGGATGCTGATGCTGTTATTACTCCTCTTCTTGGCGTCAGAAAGTGTTTCCGCTAACAGGAAGAAGGGGGGGGGGGGATCCAAGACGAGCTATGAGCATCAGGAGCAGATACTGAAAATGTGTAAAGCAAAGTGGGAAAACCTCCTACGTCACGATCTGCAACGTACTGGAAATTAGCTTGGAGATGTACCAGCTGAAGCAATGAAGTCAGTCAGGGAACTTCGAACACCTATATGATCTAAAGTGATGTGTATCTTCATCTCCCAGCTGCAGTTGTGTAGCAGGTTACAAGACTCTTAATAAAGAAGTAATTCATATAACTCTCGAATTCACAAGCGGAGCTTCAAAGTGATGGAATGGTGAGGTGTTGTGAGTGTACCTGTTACCCCACCTTATGCAATACCTGAACGTTAATGTTCCACGCTGGTGCTTGAGGCTTCGTTGCTGCAGCTGGTAACGATGGCCAGTGAGACACGGGACTGTGAGAGTCTGTCGGGAACCACGTGAGCAGCCCGACGCGGACCAGGAAGGCCGCGGCGTGCCAAACTGCACGCGAGCGTGACGTGCGGGTCACGTGTGGGGCCAGGCGGCTGTCTTGCCTTGGCTCGGTACTTTTCGGAAGTACTCGTGCAGCTCGACATGCAATTTAGTACTGGGGTGTGGCATTTTTCGGTCGGCACGACTTTCTTCAATTCGTCAGAATCATGGTGTCGGCGATGTCTCACTGTTTGTTCATGGTATAAAAGAAGTTCAGACGTCCAGCGGCTGTTTGCACTAAAAGAAGAGCCTAGCATTCTAAAGTCACAAGCCTCTAAAAATGAATGGGAATGACAGAAGAGGAGGGTGAGAATTCTCAATATCTGTTAACGACATACAGCCGCATAATCGACAGGTGGTCCGAATTTGCTATGGAATACCACTACAACATCATGTAAATACGTTTTTTAAAGGTTTAGTTAATAATGAAAGAGTAAAAGTTATGCCAATCTACGGGTGAGATTCATTGTTTGCACATGAAGGAGAACTTAGTGCTAAATGTGCAGCCATGGAGCACATGATCAAATTCGTGGCACGAGTAGTAAATTTTCTGAAGTCACACGCATCATTCCACTGTTCGTTGCAACAATTTACAATGAAATTCAGTGATTGGTATTAATACTATATATAATAGTGCATAGTACACTCGTTAACTCAGAGCTCAAGTGTGAAACAAGTTTTCGATTTAAAACTCGCTATTGTTGATTTTTTGAAGAAAAATGAAGAGCAAGAACGAAAATTAGAACATCTGGAATAGATTGCAGAACTCGATTTTTAAGTTCAAATGGTTCAAATGGCTCTGAGCACTATGGGACTTTTCTGGTCATCAGTCCCCTAGAACTAACCATCGTACAATATGCATTAGATGAGTATGTGCCAAGCAAGATCGTAAGAGATGATAGAGAGCCACGGTGGTACAACAACCGAGTTAGAAAACTGCTGCGGAAGCAAAGGGAACTTCACAGCAAACATAAACATAGCCAAAGCCTTGCAGACAAACAAAAATTACGCGAAGCGAAATGTAGTGTGAGGAGGGCTATGGGAGAGGCGTTCAGTGAATTCGAAAGTAAAGTTCTATGTACTGACTTGGCACAAAATCCTAAGAAATTTTGGTCCTATGTCAAAGCGGTAGGTGGATCAAAACAAAATGTCCAGACACTCTGTGACCAAAATGGTACTGAAACAGAGGATGACAGACGAAAGGCCGAAATACTAAATGTCTTCTTCCAAAGCTGTTTCACAGAGGAAGACTGCACTGCAGTTCCTTCTCTAGATTGTCGCACAGATGACAAAATGGTAGATATCGAAATAGACGACAGAGGGATAGAGAAACAATTAAAATCGCTCAAAAGAGGAAACGCCGCTGGACCTGATGGGATACCAGTTCGATTTTACACAGAGTACGCGAAGGAACTTGCCCCCCTTCTTGCAGCGGTGTACCGTAGGTCTCTAGAAGAGCGAAGCGTTCCAAAGGATTGGAAAATGGAACAAGTCATCCCCGTTTTCAAGAAGGGACGTCGAACAGATGTGCAGAACTATATACCTATATATCTAACGTCGATCAGTTGTAAAATTTTGGGACACGTATTATGTTCGAGTATAATGACTTTTCTGGAGACTAGAAATTTACTCTGTAGGAATCAGCATGGGTTTCGAAAAAGACGATCGTGTGAAACCCAGCTCGCGCTATTCGTCCACGAGACTCGGAGGGCCATAGACACGGGTTCACAGGTAGATGCCGTGTTTCTTGACTTCCGCATGGCGTTTGATACAGTTCCCCACAGTCGTTTAATGAACAAAGTATAAGCATATGGACTATCAGACCAATTGTGTGATTGGATTGAGGAGTTCCTAGATAACAGAACGCAGCATGTCATTCTCAATGGAGAGAAGTCTTCCGAAGTAAGAGTGATTTCAGGTGTGCCGCAGGGGAGTGTCATAGGACTGTTGCTATTCACAATATACATAAATGACCTGGTGGATGACATCGGAAGTTCACTGAGGCTTTTTTCAGATGATGCTGTGGTGTATCGAGAGGTTGCAACAATGAAAAATTGTACTGAAATGCAGGAGGATCTGCAGCGAATTGACGCATGATGCAGGGAATGGCAATTGAATCTCAATGTAGACAAGTGTAATGTGCTGCGAATACATAGAAAGATAGATCACTTATCATTTAGCTACAAAATAGCAGGTCAGCAACTGGAAGCAGTTAATTCCATAAATTATCTGGGAGTACGCATTAGGAGTGATTTAAAATAGAATGATCATATAAAGTTGATCGTCGGTAAAGCAGATGCCAGACTGAGAGTCATTGGAAGAATCCTAAGGAAATGCAATCCGAAAACAAAGGAAGTAGTTTACAGTACTCTTCTTCGCCCACTGCTTGAATACTGCTCAACAGTGTGGGATCCGTACCAGATAGGGTTCATAGAAGAGAGAGAGAAGATCCAACGGAGAGCAGCGCGCTTCGTTACAGGATCATTTAGTAATTGCGAAAGCGTTACGGAGATGACAGATAAACTCCAGTGGAAGACTCTGCAGGAGACACGCTCAGTAGCTCGGTACGGGCTTTTATTGAAGTTTCGAGAACATACTTTCACCGAGAGGTCAAGCAGTATATTGCTCCCTCCTACGTATATCTCGCGAATAGACCATGAGGATAAAATCAGAGAGATTAGAGCCCACACAGAAGCATACCGACAATCCTTCTTTCCACGAACAATACGAGACTGGAATAGAAGGGAGAACTGATAGAGGTACTCAGGGTACCCTCCGCCACACACCGTCAGGTGGCTTGCGGAGTATGGATGTAGATGTAGAACTTAGAACTACTTAAACCTAACTCACCTAAGGACATCACACACATCCATGCCCGAGGCAGGATTCGAACCTGGGACCGTAGCGGTCGCGCGGTTACAGACTGTAGCGCCTACAACCGCTCGGCCACCCCGGCCGGCGCTTTTTAACTGGAATTGAGTCCACACTACCCACAGTGACACACAGCAGAGTGAGAAACAACTTATTCCTGGTTTGACAAGCATCAAATTAAAAATAAAATCGCCTTTAGAACAATCAGATGCTTTAAAAAAAACGCCATCCATTTCCCTAAGCTCACTAGCGTTAAAGAAAACGCGAGGTCTGAAGAATTCATTGTAGATTTGAAAGAAATACGAAGCTAGTTTTCTATGAAAGCGCCTGTGTGCATGTGCAGATGAAACTGATAGATCTACACTGTTATTCCCGTTCGAGAGACCAAGTCTTTTGAACTGAAACTGTCCAAAAAGTGTACGTTGTTTTCCTCCAGAAGAGTTTCCATGTCACCATAATGAGGTTGCAAATGTGATACAATACTTCGATCAACATGTGTCTGTGGAAGGTTTAGTTTGATAACTCGCGATTATGTGGCAAACATCAGTGAAACTGTCCGTTTCTGTCCTTATGGCGAAAGTTGGTAGCAGACAAAAATTAGATTTTGTCTTCGTTGTGCCAGAAAAAATTGAATGATAATGAATATTTTTGCTTGCGATCTGCGTTGTTGACAAACATGAAATGTGAAACCAAGTCTTACGCAGTTCGGCTGCACTGCCACTCAAATGTGGTGCTATGGCAGTTCCCCCTCTCCCGCTCCTCACACTTGGACAGCGTGGCAAGGCGGTGGGGGAAGCGTGCCGCCAGGTGAGAGAGCTATGGCGTGCAAGCCAGGATACCTTTCACATGCCGAATTCTTGCCCGTGAGCTAGATAGTGCCGTATCGTAATGCAAGTCACATTATCCATAAAGTTGTGATGTTTTCACAAATGCCTTATTGCAATGCGGTTTGAATACTGCAAACAATTGAATAAAAATAAGCTTATAAAGACTACTGCATTCGCTAAAGAATTTAAAGTGTTGTTTGGTCATGATGTTTACCCACAGCTGAACCTGATTTATTATTACCAAGATACACTCCTGGAAATGGAAAAAAGAACACATTGACACCGGTGTGTCAGACCCACCATACTTGCTCCGGACACTGCAAGAGGGCTGTACAAGCAATGATCACACGCACGGCACAGCGGACACACCAGGAACCGCGGTGTTGGCCGTCGAATGGCGCTAGCTGCGCAGCATTTGTGCACCGCCGCCGTCAGTGTCAGCCAGTTTGCCGTGGCATACGGAGCTCCATCGCAGTCTTTAACACTGGTAGCATGCCGCGACAGCGTGGACGTGAACCGTATGTGCAGTTGACGGACTTTGAGCGAGGGCGTATAGTGGGCATGCGGGAGGCCGGGTGGGCGTACCGCCGAATTGCTCAACACGTGGGGCGTGAGGTCTCCACAGTACATCGATGTTGTCGCCGGTGGTCGGCGGAAGGTGCACGTGCGCGTCGACCTGGGACCGGACCGCAGCGACGCACGGATGCACGCCAAGACCGTAGGATCCTACGCAGTGCCGTAGGGGACCGCACCGCCACTTCCCAGCAAATTAGGTACACAGTTGCTCCTGGGGTACCGGCGAGGACCATTCGCAACCGTCTCCATGAAGCTGGGCTACGGTCCCGCACACCGTTAGGCCGTCTTCCGCTCACGCCCCAACATCGTGCAGCCCGCCTCCAGTGGTGTCGCGACAGGCGTGAATGGAGGGACGAATGGAGACGTGTCGTCTTCAGCGATGAGAGTCGCTTCTGCCTTGGTGCCAATGATGGTCGTATGCGTGTTTGGCGCCGTGCAGGTGAGCGCCACAATCAGGACTGCATACGACCGAGGCACACAGGGCCAACACCCGGCATCATGGTGTGGGGAGCTATCTCCTACACTGGCCGTACACTTCTGTTGATCGTCGAGGGGACGCTGAATAGTGCACGGTACATCCAAACCTTCATCGAACCCATCGTTCTACCATTCCTAGACCGGCAAAGGAACTTGCTGTTCCAACAGGACAATGCACGTCCGCATGTATCCCGTGCCACCCAACGTGCTCTAGAAGGTGTAAGTCAACTACCCTGGCCAGCAAGATCTCCGGATCTGTCCCCCATTGAGCATGTTTGGGACTGGATGAAGCGTCGTCTCACGCGGTCTGAACGTCCAGCACGAACGCTGGTCCAACTGAGGCGCCAGGTGGAAATGGCATGGCAAGCCGTTCCACAGGACTACATCCAGCATCTCTACGATCGTCTCCATGGAAGAATAGCATCCTGCATTGCTGCGAAAGGTGGATATACACTGTACTAGGGCCGACATTGTGCATGCTCTGTTGCCTGTGTCTATGTGCCTGTGGTTCTGTCAGTGTGATCATGTGATGTATCTGACCCCAGGAATGTGTCAATAAAGTTTCCCCTTCCTGGGACAATGAATTCACGGTGTTCTTATTTCAATTTCCAGGAGTGTATTTCTGACTGCAGCACTGCGAAATTACTAAACATAATTAAAGTGTGCTTCTTGCATGTGAACATGTTTGCCGACAATACGACGTCAGTACTTACAAACTTCCAAGTGTTACTAGGTAGCAAAAATATTCTGAACTTCCGTAATAATGAATAATCAAGGATTAGTTTTGGCCACTCATGTACCCATCTATCAAATGTGAAGAGCAACTGGTTAAAAAATGTTCAAATGTGTGTGAAGTCTTATTGGACTTAACTGCTAATGTCATCAGTCCCTTACGCACTTACTTTTACTTTACATGTGGCAAGGGCCTTACCTACCATACGCCTGCTCTATGAGCCTCTTCCACCTCTGCCTGTCCAAGGCGCTGTGCTAGTCCCACATCAGGCGCCTCCCCAGGTGGCGGATAAGGGGATGCTCTCTAGATATGGAGGGTACCGGGGAAATAAAATACCCAGGGTGGACCAAAACTAGCACGGGCAGGAGAGGCTCGCTCAACTGCGGTGAAGGCAACCCTCCTAGGGGTAGAGTACCGGAAAATCAACACTCCTGGTCTTCCAGCAGACGGGACAATAATGAACGGAGACTGCGGTCAGCGCCATGAATTTGGAACCGGTTTCTACATTAATAAATCAATAGATGACTCAGTAAGGGAGTGCTAACATGTTACTAACCGTATATCATACATCCCTATTCAGACACAGTGGTTAGACATTACATTTCTAAATACACACTGAACCACAGAAGATAAGGATGACAACACGAAAGAAGAATTCTACAGCCAACTGGAACAAACGTACAACTTATTAAGTAGACACAATGTGAAAAAAGTGTTAGGAGATTTTAACGCCAAAGTAGGCAAGGGGGAAATCTACAAGCCAACCATCGGAAATTTTAGCTTACACGAGGAAAGTTCAGAGAATGGGGCTCGACTTATAAACTTGGCAATGACAAATGGCTTCACGATAAGCAGCACAAAATTTCAACATAAACGCATTCATTTAGGAAGATGGATATCACCAGATGGAAAGGTTGTCAGTCAAACAGATCATGTAGCTATCAGATTCCAAAACAGCATTAAAGATGTCAGAACCTTTAGGGGAGCGGATTGTGACACAGACTTCATGTTAATAATATCAAAAGCTTACACACTACTCAACCTAAATTATCCTAAGGGCAAACACACGCACCCATGCCCGAGGAAGGACTCGAACCTCCGCCAGGACCAGCCGCACAGTTCATGGTTACAGTGCCTCAGACCGCTCGGCTAATGCCCCCCCCCCCCCCCCCCCCCGGGCAGCAACTAGTTATATACTGTGGAGGACTTTCGGAATATATATGAGAGTGTTTTCGAGTTTGTAGTACGTTATTCGAAACTGAAGTCACTACCTATGCAGTTAACACTTTCAGGTACAGTTTATTGCAATGTAAGCAATGTAGACAATGAACAGTTACAACAGATGTACCGTCGAAAGGTGAGTGACTGACAAAAACTGTGTTGAGCTCTAGTCAGACATTCATAAATATGCCAATGTAGCACCTCCATTGCATTTCAAAGTGCACCATGAACAGGTATAAGCAACACGGTCAACTATCATACAAAAAAACACGAATACATTATTAATTACGAGAGGAGTCTACCATGTTTTACAACTACGCCTAATTTTGAATTTATTGTACAATTTTTAAAACGCTTCCATCGTTTATGACGGCTGACTGACCTTCACACAGTGTTACAAATGAAGATTACGATTGATAACGAAAAAACTGTAGTGTATCACTTAGATTTTGGGACTAATATGTCCTGCTGATTTTGTCGTGGAGATCATTTGTCAGCACTCCTGGACGATTACGCTTTTCCATAACTGTCGCAGACGTGAACTCATCACTCGTATTCTGCTATTATCATCTGTCTAAGTATTCCGTTGCTTGAACTCAATCAAGCAGTTCCATAAAAAAAACTTACTTAATTTTCCTTCCGTTCTTCCATCAGCAAACAATAAACAGTTTTGCTGAAACTTCGTGGATATTCAGTGCTTCAGTTAAAATTTCATTACACGAAACGACTGAGAATCCCATTTCTTGTGCCTATTCTGAAATTTAAAAGACGATTTACATGCGAAATGCATCCGATTTACTGAATGTGTGCATCTCAAGTTACGGTCGAAAGCGTTCATGATTTAGGATCACTTTAACTGACTGAGTACTAATGTGGAAGTATGAGCAAATTTATGAGACTGCGTTCCACCTAGAGAAAGCTCTCTGTTTCAGTCAGGCAATTTAAAACATGTCTGAAAAAATGTTTTCCCTTTCGTGAGTACAGAAAAGACTATGCTAAAACTGTACCATCTCTCGTCCAAAGAAAAATTACTCGGAATCTGAATGAGAGACCGAAAACTTAACACTATGAGAACACTCGGTAAATTGTGAAGGATACAGCACTGCCAACGGTCCGCTGACAAAAGTCTTCGTTCCTCTACAAATAATATAGCGATTTTTAAACATATCACATAAACAAGTTTAAATTACTTAATGAGGTAAGCATTGAAGATTCTGGGATTTGACGACAAACAACACTTGGTACACATGATTCTCCTAAATATTTAATACACGTTGTGGCTCACGCTTCTTCTCAGTGTACATTAGTTTTTCTGCCTTACTTCTAACTGATACAGAACTACTTACTTGATTATCTGAGAGAACAGATCTCGTTTCACGGTTCATAGCTGGACGGAATAATTCGAAATTTATTCACTGACGTCGAATTCTTCTACATCAGCTGTATTAGATATCGGTTTACTACCTGTTTGTGACATATGAAAATTTGTGCCAGAACAGAAACCGAAACCGGATTTCTCGCCTTAACCACTTCGGCTATCCGTGCACGCTGCCTGGACCGACCCAAGCCTCCACACACCACATTGTCTACATCCTTACGACAAATTCCACTACATTCATCATCTTATTATCCTACAACCCTCCCCTCGACTGTTCCACTCGCGAATGGAGCGTAGGAAAAATGACTGTCAGCAAGCCTCCGCATTAACTCCAATTTCTCGAATTTTCTCATCGTAATCATTTTGCGAGATGTATGTGGGAGGAAGTGCGTTGTCTGACTATTCCCGGAAAGCTCTCTCTCGAAATTTCCGTAGTAGACCACGCCGTGATGCACAACGCCTCTCTTTGCAGCATCTGCCGCTGGAGTTCGTCGAGCATATCTGCAAAGCTCTCGCGCTGACCGAGCGATCCCGTGGTGAAACGCGCCGCTCTTCATTGGTTCTTCTATCAGTCCTACATGATAAGGTCCAATGTGGATGAACAGTACACAAGAATAGGTTGAACAAGCGCCTTATAAGCCACCTTCTTCGTGGATGAGGTACATTTCCTCAAGATTGCTCCTACGAATCTCTTGTCTGGCACCTTATTTTCCTACAATTTTTCTTATGTGGTCATTTCACTGAATGTCGCTCTGGATAATTATTCCTAGATATTTTATGGCAGTTACTGTTTAAAGCAATTTTCCATCAATAGTCTAACCGTACACTAGTTACATTCTTTTCCAATCTATGAGCAATATGTTACATTTGTTTACGTTCAGTATCAGCTACCAGATCTGGTACCATTCATCAATTATTTTTAGGTCATTCTGCAAATCGATTGTGTCTTCTGGCTATGCCACAACCGCATCATTGGCAAACAGTCTTAAAGAGCTTCCCATATTTTCTGTTAAATCATTTCCATACATTGTAGACAATAATGGTCCTTTCACAATTTCTTGCGGTAATCTGGAAAATTTCCTTTATATCTTCGATTTTGTTCAGTTGAGAATGACGAACTGAATTCTATTTACTATCAGAAACAGTCTTGATCACAATTTATTTAATCCTGTGACCGCTTTCGACCACTACTGTGGTCATCTTCAGACCTACAAGTCGTATACAAACCTTTAATCAGAGGGCTACATACATTAAAGAAAATACATAAAGTTACAAAGCTATAAAACGATGAATTACCAATGAGTAAGAACCGCCTTCTGGTGGTAAATCACTATTGGAGAAACCAGTGCACGTCGTACTATATATACTGCAGGCTCCGCCCACTTCTGACGGAATGCTGTCATTGCTAACCAGTGGGTTACAGGTCGAATAACAATGTAAAATTTCTTAGTTGAAAGAACATTGACAAGAAAGGAAAATAAACACACACAAAACTTAGCTTGTTCAACAGCTATTGTCAATTAAGAAACGTTAAAAATATTTAAACATGTAGGATAAATGAACTCCGTTCTGACAGTACATGGGTTGCCCTCTCAAGGGCTGTTAGTGAACCATTTGGAACCACTGGTTGCCACAGCCAAGTTGGACGCCATTCCAAAGATGTGGCAGCAGGCTTCTTTCCACTGAAGTTCGCACTTTTCTTAATTAACAATATCTGCTGAACAAGCTGAGTTTTGTGTGTGTTTATTTTCCATTCTTGTCAATGTCCCTGTAACATGTCAATGTTCTTTTTACTAACAAATTTTACATTGTTATTCGACCTGTAAGCCATTGGTTAGCAATGGCAGCATTCCGTCAGAATTCGGCGGAGCCTCCAGTATATATAGTAAGACGTGCACTGGTTTCCCCAGTAGTGATTTACCACTAGAAGGAGGTTCTTACTCATTGGTAATTCATCGTTTTATAGCTTTGTAACTTTATGTATTTTCTTTAATGCATGTAGCGCTCTAATTAAAACTTTGTAAACGACTTTTAGGTCTGAACATGACCACAGTAGTGGTCGAAAGCTGTCACCGGAATAAATAAATTGTGATTAATAATGTTTTTGATAGTAAATTTTTGTAACTATATTGATCACTGTTCACTCCTACAATGTATTCAAAAGTAATGAATTCTATTTGCAGCGATGTCCTGAATCCAGTCACAAATCTGGTCCGATACTCGGTAACCTCATATTTTTTTCCCCAAACGGCAGTGCAATTATTGACTGGATTCCGCTGACAGACAGAAGAGACTACGGGGACTCGAGACCAAGGTTGTTTTGGTCGTATGCCCTTTAGGCTAGCACTATTTAGCCAAACATACTAGCATTTCTGAAAGAACAAACCTTATCTGACGATACACTGCTGAACGGAATATTTCAAAATTTAAGCGCTGACATCGAATTCCTTGACATCACCTGTATTACGTATTACGTAGTACTTATTAGTAACATACATCTGTGTTGGAGTCCCGGCCCGGCACAAATTTTCACGTGTCACCAATAAGTAGTTCACATATACCTAATACAGCTGATGTCACAAAATTTTCAGTCAGCGAATAAATTTCGAATGATAATGAGTTGATATACACTCCTGGAAATTGAAATAAGAACACCGTGAATTCATTGTCCCAGGAAGGGGAAACTTTATTGACACATTCCTGGGGTCAGATACATCACGTGATCACACTGACAGAACCACAGGCACATAGACACAGGCAACAGAGCATGCACAATGTCGGCAATAGTACAGTGTATATCCACCTTTCGCAGCAATGCAGGCTGCTGTTCTCCCATGGAGACGATCGTAGAGATGCTGGATGTAGTCCTGTGGAACGGCTTGCCATGCCATTTCCACCTGGCGCCTCAGTTGGATCAGCGTTCGTGCTGGACGTACAGACCGCGTGAGACGACGCTTCATCCAGTCCCAAACATGCTCAATGGGGGACAGATCCGGAGATCTTGCTGGCCAGGGTAGTTGACTTACACCTTCTAGAGCACGTTGGGTAGCACGGGATACGTGCGGACGTGCATTGTCCTTTTGGAACAGCAAGTTCCCTTGCCGGTCTAGGAATAGTAGAACGATTGGTTCGATGACGGTTTGGATGTACCGTGCACTATTCAGTGTCCCCTCGACGATCACCAGAGGTGTACGGCCAGTGTAGGAGATCGCTCCCCACACCATGATGCCGGGTGTTGGCCCTGTGTGCCTCAGTCGTAAGCAGTCCTGATTGTGGCGCTCACCTGCACGGCGCCAAACACGCATAGGACCATCATTGGCACCAAGGCAGAAGCGACTCTCATCGCTGAAGACGACACGTCTCCATTCGTCCCTCCATTCACGCCTGTCGCGACACCACTGGAGGCGGGCTACACGATGTTGGGGCGTGAGCGGAAGACGGCCTAACGGTGTGCGGGACCGTAGCCCAGCTTCATGGAGACGGTTGCGAATGGTCCTCGCCGGTACCCCAGGAGCAACAGTGTCCCTAATTTGCTGGGAAGTGGCGGTGCGGTCCCCTACGGCACTGCGTAGGATCCTACGGTGTTGGCGTGCATCCGTGCGTCGCTGCGGTCCGGTCCCAGGTCGACGGGCACGTGCACCTTCCGCCGACCACTGGCGACAACATCGATGTACTGTGGAGACCTCACGCCCCACGTGTTGAGCAATTCGGCGGTACGTCCACCCGGCCTCCCGCATGCCCACTATACGCCCTCGCTCAAAGTCCGTCAACTGCACATACGGTTCACGTCCACGCTATCGCGGCATGCTACCAGTGTTAAAGACTGCGATGGAGCTCCGTATGCCACGGCAAACTGGCTGACACTGACGGCGGCGGTGCACAAATGCTGCGCAGCTAGCGCCATTCGACGGCCAACACCGCGGTTCCTGGTGTGTCCGCTGTGCCGTGCGTGTGATCATTGCTTGTACAGCCCTCTCGCAGTGTCAATGTGTTCTTTTTTCCATTTCCAGGAGTGTATCTGTCTGTTCGTCGGAGCTGTTTTCCAATAAGAATGTTTTCTACGAGGGTGTCGGTTGGGGGTGATGGGGGATGGGTGGTGCAGCTATCCTGTCCTGTACCTAGCAAGGCATTTCGGAACTGATAATATGTTATTATAAGAATAAATGAATGTATTATCAACACAGTGAAAAGACATTAGTACATTTTAACAGTGAAATTATAGAATTAATTGAATAAGTAAATGAATGAATAATGAACATATTGAAAGGAAAAAAGTAAAGATTAGCAGCGCTGTCATAGAATCAGTTGACTAACCCCCAATTTAGCGTTGCTGAAGAAGTACTGAATTCAGAAGATAAATGGTCCGGATTTCTTGTGGTAAACTAAACCAGAAATCTGGAAATGAGCCCCAAGTGTGTCTGGTAAGATAAATTTACTTCTAGTTCGGCTTACAGCAGTGATACCTGTAATTTAAATGTGAAAACCATTGACAAACTGGGGGGTATCTGTACAAGCAATACCCAGAAGAAATTTGTGATTTAGTAGAAGGAAGAATATGCACAAGGAAAAAGACTGGAATGGAAGACGTCATCACGACTGTAATGGAATTAAATGGATGTGGGTGGGTTATGTACACAGGCATGGATCAATGAAAATCTTTGCTAGTTTCCAAGAGATAAGAAGAAACCAGTATGAGGACGTAATCGATGGTAAGTAGATGATGTTGGAAAACACAGAGGAGCCTGTGATGTTAGTAATGTCTGGAGGAAGACATTATACACTGCCTGACAAAAAAAGTGAAGCATCCAGATGACCTGGTCGGATGTCATAGTAATTTTGTACCGACACACACACACACACACACACACACACACACACACACACACACACACACACACACACACACACACACACACACACACAGCTATTGGCAGGTATGTGCCGGCCGCGGTAGTCTCGCGGTTCTAGGCGCTAAGTCCGGAACCGCGCGACAGCTACGGTCGCAGGTTCGAATCCTGCCTCGGGCATGGATGTGTGTGATGTCCTTAGGTTAGTTACGTTTAAGTAGTTCTAAGTTCTAGGGGACTAATGACCACAGCAGTTGAGTCCCATAGTGCTCAGAGCCATTTGAACCATTTGGCAGGTATGTAAATGATTAGGATTCCAGGTACAACGGGTAGCAGAGAGCGTTTGTGTTGTTCATACTTAGCGTTGTTTCCAGTCTTGGTAAGGTACATAAGGAGGGTGACAGCGTCAGATTTCGAGTTGTCACTGTGAAGGACACAGAGGCTTCGTGTACCCGAGCGAGACAGAGTTCTCAACACCTGACAGAGTCTGAGAGGGTCCTCATTGTGGGTCTCCATTTGGCCGACTTTTCAGATCGTGCAATATCCAGACTGTTGCACACTGAGGTGTGCAATGTCCCGATGTCGGAGTGAATGGGAACGTGACGCCAGGTATATTAATCGACAAAGGACTGATCACAAGCCGGCCGGTGTGGCCGAGTGGTTCTAGGAGCTTCAGGCTGGAACCGCGCGACAGCTACTGTCGCAGGTTCGAATCCTGTCTCGGGCATGGAGGTGGGTGATGTCCTTAGGTTGGTTAGGTTTAAGTAGTTCTAAGTTCTAGGGGACTGATGACATCAGATATTAAGTCCCATAGTACTCAGAGCCATTTGAGCTGATCATAAGATCCGATTGTTTCAAGGATGGAAAAGAAAATCAGTCCTCTCCTTTCAAAGGAAACATCTCGGCATTTGCCTGGAACGATTTACGGAAAACATTTAAAACAAAATCTGGATGGCCAGACACGGCTTTCAACCATTGTCTTCCCAAATGCAAATCCAGTGTGCTAACCACACCACCACCTCACTCGGTGACCACCGCAAGGGAGGTATGTTGCAGGAAGCACATCGCGAACCCTACGTATCTGTGCCTGCCGTCCAAGGACATGTAGTGAGCTCCCTATAGTATTCTGTGTCATTCTGCGTCGTTAGTCGGATCCTACTACCAGCAGCCGCGCTATCGAATCAGAGTACCATTTGTAGGCTGCAGTTAGCACCACAGCACCAACGGCTGCGTTTGGAGTCGTGCTGTGATCGGCAAGCGTGGACTCCTGATGAATGGTGTCCCATCGTGTTCAGCGATGGAACACAGCTTTGTATTACCCTGTACGATGATCGTATGCTGAGATGACAAAAGTCTGGGATAGCGTTATGCACATATGCAGATGGTGTAGCATCACCTATAAAAAGTATCAAAGGGCAGTGCATTGGCGGAGACGTAGTTTGTACTCGGGTGATTCATGTGAAAAGTTGTCCGACGTGATTGTGGGGACACGATGGCAATTAAAAGACTTTTAAAGCGAAATGGTAGTTTGAGCTAGACGCATGGAATATTCTGTTTCGGAAATCGGTAGGGAATTAAGTATTCAGAGATCTACAGCGTCAAGACTGTGCCGAGAATACCAAATTTCAGGCATTATCTCTCACCACGAACAACGCACTGATCGACGACCTCCACTTACCGACTGAAAGCAGCGACGTTTGCTTAGAGACACGCAACACTGTCTGAAACAGTTGCTGAAATCAATATGGGACGTACGACGCTCGTATCCTTAAAAACAATGCTGCGTAATTTCTCGTTAATGGGCTATGGCAGCATGACATCGCTTTCAACGCCTCTCCTGGGCTCGTGACCGTATTGGTTGTACTCGTCTGGAAAATCATGGCCTGGTTAAATGAGTTCGGATTTCAGTTGGTAAGAGCTAAAAGTATGGTTCGAGTGTGGCGCAGACCCCACGAAGCCACGGACCCATGTTCTCGACAAGGCACTGTGCAAGCTGGTGGTGGTTCCATAATGATGTGGGTGTGATTACATGGAGTGGACTGGACCCTTTGGTCCAACTGAACCGATCATTGACTGGGAATGGTTACGTTCCGCTACTTGGAGACCATTTGCAGGCCGTCATGGACCCCAAACTCCCAAACAACGATGGAATTTTTCCGGATGACAATACACCATGGCCGGCCGCGGTGGTCTGGCGATTAAGGCCCTCAGTCCGTCACCGCGCGACTGCTGCGGTCGCAGGTTCGAATCCTGCCTCGGGCATGGGTCTGTGTGATGTCCTTAGGTTAGTTAGGTTTAAGTAGTTCTAAGTTCTAGGGGACTGATAACCACAGATGTTGAGTCCCATAGTGCTCAGAGCCATTTGAAACAATACACCATGTCATCGGGTGCTAGTTGTTCGTGACAGATTTGAAGAACATTTTGGACAGTTCGACCGAATGCTTTGGCCACACAGATGGCCCGACATGAATCTCATCGAACACTTACGGGTCAAAATCGATAGGTTAGTTCGTGCACAAAATCCTTTACCAACAGCACTTTCGCAATTATGGACGCCTACAGAGGCAGTATGGCTCAATATTTCTGCATCTGCCTTGCAACCACTTATGAGTCGCTGCAGTAAACAGAGCGAAAAGAGGTCCAACATGATATTAGGAGGTATCCAATGACTTTTGTCACCTTAGTGTGAGGGATTACGGCCGCGACTTGCAGAGAGGTTCCGTTCTACGAATCTCTTGGAGAGGCCGTCATGGCGTGGGAAGCCATCGGACATGACTTCTCTCACAGCATGTAGTGAGTGAAGGAACTCTAAAGGCACAACGCTAAGTCACGGACATCCATGCGTCCTCATGTATCACCTCTCATACGACAATATAGTGGTGCCATTATTCTACATGACAACGCTCGTCCACATAAGGCAAGTGTCTCAGTGAACTGTCTGCGTGAAACTGAGGTGTTCACGTGTCCAGCAAGCTCCCCAGATCTGCCCCCTCCCCCATAGAACACGCGTCGTACCATCTCAGAGGTCCACTTAGTGCCAGTGTCAAGAACAGCAACGATCAGTTGCTCTCAGGAGAGCATAGAACGGCCATATGACGCCCTTCCCAAACGAATCATAGCATGCATCCAGGCCAGAGGAGATGTAGCGTCATACTGATAAATGGGACCATGCTGCCAGGTTCTTCGTAAATTCGATCCGAGTTCGTAATCACTGAAACAATGTTACATATCCCCTCAACACTCTATGGTTCACTTCATTTGCTCCCCTCCCTCTAGGTGCTTTTTTTTCTTTCCTTTGAAGTGTACATCACTGAATGTCAAATAAGTTATGATCAGAAGGCAATTACCGCAGCGTAATGTAGCAGCAGAACTCAGACGCTTGCATTCCAATTGTGTGCTCTCTTTTGCTGCCTTTGTCGATAAATGGTCTGGGACTGAATATCGCACCACACTAAACTGTGGCTGTTCTGTCGATTTCGTGTCTCGAATTTTTCATTAACTGAGGACCAAAATTATGTTTTTCGTGGATAACTGCTAGCTGCACGACATACGCACGTTTCGTGTCTCGAATTTCTCATTAACCGAGGACCAAAATTATGAGTTTCGTTGATACTACTACCTGCACGACATTCGCTCTGTACAATGAGAATTTGGTCTAGATCTGTGTGTGTAAAAATAAACTGAAAATATCTTCCGAATTTGAGAGAAATGTCATCTGACGATATTATGGAGAAGCATCTGATGTAGTGAGACTTTTGAGGTATTCACTTACACCGTACAGCGATTACTGTGTCAAGGCCGGAGAGAGCTTCAATACGCGACAAAAGAAACAGGTCTGATTACATCTGGCAGCATTTTAAGTGAGGTCTGTTGGTTGGTTGGTTTTTTGGGGAAGGAGACCAGACAGCGAGGTCATAGGTCTCATCTGATTAGGGAAGGACGGGGAAGGAAGTCGGCCGTGCCCTTTGAAAGAAACCATCTCGGCATTTGCCTGGAGCCATTTAGGGAAATCACGGAAAACCTAAATCAGGATGGCCGGACGCGGGATTGAACCGTCGTCCTCCCGAATGAGTGGGATCTGCCTTAGCGTAAATTACCGTGGGCTTCAGAACCGGAAAGTAGATCCATTCATTTTGGGTGAAAACTGCGAAGTTCCCTATATGAGTATGTGGGGAGTACGGTAATTGCGAGGTGGGCAATAGTGCTCATTCAGTGCTTTAAGCTCGAAGTAAGTATGAAGACTTCCCGCTACTGTCGTCTTGTTATAATATCTGTAATGAACGGAAAATAAAAGACAGCCGCTGTTTCAGTTGTGTGCGTGAATGCAAGGCAAGTGAAACAGGCCAGGTTTTTGTTATCTTCAGCAGACATAAAGATTGTAAACGTCCTGACTTACTTTTCATATGAATATGTTACTTAACCTGTAATTCATAGTACCACTGCCTGTAGTTGCTTTCTAAATATAAGGGTTTAATATACAAAACCTTATCGCGTTAGTATGTAATGGTAGACAAGGGTTACGATGCGCTGAAAGAAGTCAGGTGGGCACCCCGTTGAAATATAAATTGGTGGAAGCTGAAATGAAGAAGAAAGTAAGGACTGCAAAGAAAAAACACATTGGTTTGGAGAATAAGAGTGGGAAAGCTGTACGTGAGTGTTTTACTGTACAGGCAGAAAGAAAAGAGAACCAGAATTTAAGAGGAAAAACTATGATCATCACAGTGTAGGATATTTCCAGCATTTGTGATGATAACATGTTTACTGGTGCGCTGAAGCCACTACCTACATGTAGTTAAGAAACTAATGAGTTACGGTGCATCAGTGGAAAAGCAGGTAAAGACAAGAAGCTGAGGTGCAGATATGTTGCTCTCCTTGGAATCGTCATGCATGCACTGGAGAGAATACCCTAAGACTATGTTGATTTTGACAGTTTATCCGGGAAATTAAACATTCTAATAATTCCTGAAATGTGAGAAGGGAAGTGATTACATATTCCTTGTTAATGTTTAAACAGATTCCAGTATTCTAGTTTCCTAATAGAAATTCACAGACAATTAAAGTGGCAATTAATTAAACACATGTTACTTATAAAGTAAGGTTCCCTTCTCAAGCGCACAATTTCCCAACCTTTGCGGGTAACTGCCACACTGGATGAAGAATCGTGTGCGATCATATCTTTGTGATATTTGCAGTTAAATATGCATTGTACTGAATTTTACATTTGATTTTATTTAGTGTAGTGCAGCTACAGTAACTATAGCAATCCTGCATGCAATTGGTTTTACGTTGTTGTTGTTGTCGTTGTTGTCTTCAGTCCTGAGACTGGTTTGATGCAGCTCTCAATGCTACTCTATCCTGTGCAAGCTTCTTAATCTCCCAGTACCTACTGCAGCCTACATCCTTCTGAATCTGCTTAGTGTATTCATCTCTTGCCCTCCCTCTACGATTTTTACCCTTCACGCTGCCCTCCATTACTAAATTGGTGATCCCTTTATGCCCCAGAACGTGTCCTACCAACCGATCCCTTCTTCTAGTCAAGTTGTGCCACAAGCTCCCCTTCTCCAATTCTATTCAGTACCTCCTCATTAGTTATGTGATCTACCCATCTAATCTTCAGCATTTTTCTGTAGCACCACATTTCGAAAGCTTCTATTCTCTTCCTGTCCAAATTATTTATCGTCCGTGTTTCACTTCCATACATTGCTACACTCCATACAAATACTTTCAGAAACGACTTCCTGACATTTAAATCTATACTCGATGTTAACAATTGTTTCTTCTTCAGAAACGCTTTCCTTGCCATTGCCAGTCTACATTTTATATCCTCTCTACTTCCACCATCATCAGTTATTTTTCTCCCGAAATAGCAAAACTCCTGTACTACTTTAAGTGTCTCATTTCCTAATCTAATTCCCTCACCATCACCGACGTCCGACTACATTCCATTATCCTCGTTTTGCATTTGTTGATGTTCATCTTATATCCTCCTTTCAAGACACTGTCCATTCCGTTCAACTGCCCTTCCAAGTCCTTTGCTGTCTCTGACAGAATTAAAATGTCATCGGTAAACCTCAAAGTTTTTGTTTCTTCTCCATGGATTTTAATACATACTCCAAACTTTTCTTTTGTTTCCTTTATTGCTTGCTGAATATACAGATTGAATACCATCGGGGATAGGGTACAACCCTGTCTCACTCCCTTCCCAACCACTGCTTCCCTGTCATGCCCCTCGACTCTTATAACTGCCATCTGCTATCTGTACAAATTCTAAATAGCTTTTCGCTCCCTGTATTTTACCCCTGCCACCTTCAGAATTTGAAACAGAGTATTCCAGTCAACATTGTCAAAAGCTTTCTCTAAGTCTACAAATGCTAGAAGCGTAGGTTTGCCTTTCCTTAATCTTTCTTCTAAGACAGGTCTTAGGGTCAGTATTGCCTCACGTGTTCCAACATTTCTACGGAATCCAAACTGATCTTCCCCGAGGTCGGCTTCTATCAGTCTCTCCATTCGTCTGTAAAGAATTCGCGTTAGTATTTTGCAGCTGTGACTTATTAAACTGATAGTTCGGTAATTTTCTGTCAACACCTGCTTTCTTTGGGATTGGAATTATTATATTCTTCTTGAAGTCTGAGGCTATTTCGCCTGTCTCATACGTCTTGCTCACCAGATGGTAGAGTTTTGTCAGGACTGGCTCTCCCAAGGCTGTCAGTAGTTGTAATGGAATGTTGTCTACTCCAGGGGCCTTGTTTCGACTCAGGTCTTTAAGTGCTCTGTAAAACTCTTCACACAGTATTGCATCTCCCACTTCATCTTCATCTACATCCTCTTCCATTTCCATAAAATTGTCCTCAAGTACATTGCCCTTGTATAGACCCTCTATATACTCCTTCCACCTTTCTGCTTTCCCTTCTTTGCTTAGAACTGGGTTTCCATCTGAGCTCTTGATATTCATGCATGTGGTTCTCCTTTCTCGAAAGGTCTCTCTAATTTTCCTGTAGGCCGTATCTATCTTACCCTTACGTTACTTACTACTAATGTGTCAAACTAACTAACATTTTTCTAACGCAGAATGGATAGCTAACTAGATAAGTTACTCATCCTCCCCTTGTTCGTAGTCTTTTCAGCTCGAGTCCTTAACCCGGGAAAGATCATTTTCAGAAGTTACTTGGGCTACTTCCATGCACTCGCGACATCAGTCACGAAAAGGGCCGAGAACTCATTAACGTCCGCCGCCCACGGCTTCGCAGCTGCTGGCACATATGAGTTCTGCTGCCGGCTCGCATACGGTACCCTCACAGAGGCCAGAGATTACCCACCCTCTCATACTCCCCGCCACGCACCTTTGCCACGCTCTTTCCCGCCCACACAAAGTCGCCTGCTCTACAGCGCTCTCCCCCCTCCTCCCGCAACCCCCCTTTTAACAGGTTCTTATTCAGTAAAATAGGTCAGACCACCAAATTACTATGCCCAACAGAGTAGTGACTTCATTACGTTGGTAAACATGGTTAGTCCGATAGTGCTCAGAGCCATTTTTTTAAAAAGCTTCCTCGTTTTTTGATGTAGCTTGCGGTACGTAGTTCCTTGTTTACGCAACACAAACTAAATGCTGTACAGGGTTGCCTATTGAGCTGGGAGCGGCAAACATCATGTATAGTAGCTACACACTCAGGCCGACAGGAAGCTTTTCGTGAGCATTGGACAGTAACCCCAAAATAAGATCGCAATGGAACAAGTGCAAAATACGTCGCAAGAACTGGAAAAGTTGACAGTAGTGGGGCAAAAAATTAACAGAAGTCCTTTCCCTGCTCGGAATGAAATTGTAGCACACATTCACACAAATAAACAATAACCAATTACGTCGACCACAAAAGCAACTGAAGCATCCCCAACTCTCTTGTGGTTCCCTTTTTAGGTACTCCACGTCGACGTCTGCTCGTAGATACGTATAGTCGGTAGGTTTTCCGGCTTTACTTCCCGACGTGACAGCGACGTCTCTTCGATGAGGTGCGGGGCTTGTGCTTCGCTATTACTGTGAGTCTTGTAAATATCGCTTTTATTTAGTAATTTGCCCGGCTCAAACTCTCCCCTTTTGTGATTAAAACAGCCTGCGCCACCTTTCGGAGGGAGTGGGGACGTCAAAGAGTCACAAAAGTTCATATTATGCAGTCCGTAAAACACGTAAACGTTCACTTCAGTTAGCGTGTTAGTTAATGCCTACGCTTTCCGCTAGATGGTGCTGACTTACTGCTGAATAGCTTTGGTTCCGTAAAACCGTCATTGATTAGTACTAGGTAAATGAAATAAGTACAACACTCTTGTATTTCACTTTCACTCTATATTCAAGGATTAAGATGGTGATGGATGATGGTCTATTTAAAAGGTTCCTAGCCTGGAGGAACCTAAATAGTCCGCAAATGCCGATATGCACGCGCTCTGCATCCAGATTCGCAACTAACGTCACACGACACTTTCAAAAGTCCACACGTTAATATCTGAATACCGGTACCTCTGAATTCACTCGTACCAGCAGATAATCTGAGTTTCTGTCGTCTATGTGTCCGTAAGTTCCAGTCTAGCACTAAAGTCCTAAAATCCCCTTAACACTCCGTTGCTACCAACAGTCAGAGATCGTACACTACATCACTTTTAATCTCCGTAATAGTCTAACAGTTTATCGTGGATCTTAACACGATTAAGTCCAATCTAAATATTGTCTGGCTGACTGACACGTGTTCCCCGTCCTTTAACGAAACAATCAAGGAAAAACGGCGGCAATAATGACGATCAGGCGTTTTTACAAGTTTTTCATCACAAGAGTTTAACGTCACTGCCTTCTCCATGACGGAGCTTCCGTGGCTTTGCTGTACTTATACGTTAAACTACTTGCTGATATACTATAATTTCGATCTGCAATTACCGAACTCTGAATCTACACTATTTTCCCCTCTAAAAATTCTATTCTTAATTTTAAATTATTCTTTCTATAGCTTTTATCACTGTAAACTGAACCGAGGTGTTGCAAAACCCTAAAGTTTTTTTAAATAAAACGAACATTATGATTCTACATCTTTATTCTCAGTGTTCACACATTTTTTTCTCAATATAGTCACACTGTTGACGAACACATTTCTCCCAACGAGAGACAAGTTTGTTGAAAACGTCACTGAGGAATGTTTGACTTTGCTGACAGAGCCACAAGTGCTCTTTCGCTCGTACCGCTCTCATCACTGACACAGCGAAGTCCTCAATGGTGCTCTTCAAGTTTTGGAAACATACAGAAATCGGGTGGGGCTAAGTTACGGAGGATCATCGATGATATTGAACCCAAGGCATGGGAAGGATGCACAGGTCACAGCGCTCGTGTGTGGTGTGACATTGTCCTGTTGAAACCAAATTACGTTACACACCGCTATGTGACTCGCTGTATCTTAGAGTCCTCTAGTAGCGGAGGACTGAAAATGTGTATACATGAAGAATAAAGTTGTAGAGCGTTAATAATGTTTGTTTTATTTAAATGTTTTGAAATTTTTCACACAAAAAATTCGGAGGCAATAGTTTTTAGCACGCCTTCGTAATACTAGGGGAGAACCACACAGTACTATCAGTACACAGCCAAACTTAATTGAAGCGTCCATTTTTGGAGAATATTTGAACGAGAGAGAGTCGAATAACTTGACTTGTTATCAGCTTTGTCCCGACCGACCACCCAGCGAAGCAGTTTCTGCTACTCAATTCAGTCTTAAGATACGCGCTGAATAGTTTCAAGTACCGGGTGACCAAAAAGTCAGTATAAATTTGAAAACCGAATAAATCACGGAATAATGTAGATAGAGAGGTACAAATTGACACACATGCTTGGAATGACATGTGGTTTTATTAGAACCAAAAAATATAAATGTTCAAAAATGTCCGACAGATGGCGCTTCATCTGATCAGAATAGCAATAATCAGCGTAAAAAAGTAAGGCAAAGCAAAGATGATGTTCATTACAGGAAATGCTCAATATGTCCACCATCATTCGTCAACAATAACTGTAGTCGAGGAATAATGTCGTGAACAGCACTGTAAAGCATGTCCGGAGTTATGGTGAGGAATTGGCGTCGGATGTTGTCTTTCAGCATCCCTTGAGATGTCGGTCGATCACGATACACTTTCAACTTCAGGTAACCCCAAAGCCAATAATCGCACGGACTAAGGTCTGGGAACCTGGGAGGCCAAGCATGACGAAAGTGGCGGCTGAGCACACGATCATCACCAAACGACGCGCGCAAGAGATCTTTCACGCGTCTAGCAATATGGGGTGTAGCGTCATCCTTCATAAACATCGTATGTTCCAGCAGGTGTTTATCAGCCAGGCTGGGAATGATGCGATTCTATAACATTTCGGCGTACCTCTCACCCGTCACGGTAGCAGTTACAAAACCAGAATCACGCATTTCCTCGAAGAAAAAAGGCCTGATAACTGTAGATGTGGTAAATCCAACCCATACCGTAACTTTCTCGTCGTGCAATGGAGTTTCCACGACAGTTCTAGAATTTTCGGTACCCCAAATTTTGCAGTTGTGTGCGTTGACAGACCCTCGAAGCGTGAAATGAGCTTCGTCGGTCCACAACACGTTACTCAATCAATCGTCATCTTCCGCCATCTTTTGACACGCCCACACCGAATCACCAGGTAACAGTGCATGATGCCGATGGATTTTGTACGGATAGCATCGGAGGGTACGCCTAAGTGCCAACCAAACAGTAGTGTATGGAATGCCGGTGCGACGTGCGACTGCACGAGCGCTGACTTCCCCGTGCATAGACGAACCCGCTACAGTCTCTATTTCTTCCTGAACTGTCTTCGCAGCATTATGCCTTGTGCTCGGTCGGCCACTAAGGGGTCTATCGTCTAAACAACCCGTGGGTTCGAACGTCGAAATCATTCGCGCCACAGCTGCATTTGTCAACGGAACTATACCCACCCGTTCGAATCCCCTTCCTATGGCGATAGGATCGTAACGCTGAACTTGCACATTCCCCATTCTGATAATACAGCTTCACTAAAAGCGCCTTTTCAGGTAACGTCAACATGCTGCGACTGCTGGTGCATCTGATTCTCCCTCCTTCTTTTTTCTTTATTGTTATTTTTATCACCTTATACAAAGGCGGGCTGTCAGCAGCAGAGTACGCCGCTCTTCAGCCTTGAGTTTGACAATAAGTATTATATAAAGGAGGCACAGAGACGACAATCATAACGGCGGGCAAAAAATGAAGACACTTATTCAGAGAAGTGAACTGCAAACGAATTCGCCGTGGTAACTGACGTACCGCATGTCATATTTAGTAGCGACGACACTGTATACAAATTACATACGCGTTTTTAGTGGAGGATCGCAATAATTGGCGCTGATAGACGGTAAGAGACTTTTCCTCAAAAGGCAAGCTTCTGGATCGTGGCCCTCAGATTACTATTTTATTTTAATCTTCCAACAAGTGTAAGAACCAGATCTCCGCTTCTCTCTGGCAGTGCACTGCCAAAATAGTAAACCGAAATTGCCCCATGGACCGACCCAGTCTCAACTTGTCACCGGCCCTGTAGTTGTATGTACTGGTGGCTATTTATAGTACCATCAATAGCACAATAGACACAGTTCAGAGAACTATAAACGACTCTGAAGTCTGACATGAAGCTGTTGATGCAATGAAATGAGCTAAAATGTGTTGGAACGTAGTGTTCGCTAAGAATTCCTGTACTGATAATCTCTTTATTTTACAGCAGCTAATGCAGAAATTTATAGCAGTAAGGAAGAAGCTACACATTGCCTTTGCAGATTTAGCAGAAGTGTAGGAGATGGTTCCCAGAGAAAAACCTGTGTGAAACTCTGAATAATTTCGATATGGATGGCCGTGTTTTACAGATTATTATTGGAATGCACAGAGAGAATTAGGTTAGATTAAAAGAGGGTCAAAATTATCACAACCTGTTAATGTCGCAAAAGGGCTTGGACAAGTTTAGAATATGTCAGCTGTCTTGTTCAATTTATACGTAGAAGAAGCTGTTCGAAGATGAAAGAGCAGGGCTGAAGGAATGGGAATCATTGGCAGTGATGTACAGGAGTTTTTGTTAGGTATATCACTAATATAACAAACAGCGACTATTGTGAGTCCAACAAGAACCAAATACCTGGTAGTGAATAGTGACATTTGATTTAAAGTTCACACCAATGACGAAGCACTTCTAAGATGGGTAGAGAAACTTAATGTGTACGGGCATATATTGACAAAAATATATTGGGTAATACGGAAGGGAAATACAGAATATAGCAAAGCAGAAAGTAATAAGCTTTATGAATTCTTTTTGGTCGAAAAACAACATTAGTACTCGTAACAATATGGAAAGAGTTAGTAGGCTCATGGTTTTATCT
The DNA here is from genome assembly GCF_023897955.1 of Schistocerca gregaria. Taxonomy (NCBI): domain Eukaryota; kingdom Metazoa; phylum Arthropoda; class Insecta; order Orthoptera; family Acrididae; genus Schistocerca; species Schistocerca gregaria. The sequence continues at coordinate 544,151,789 of NC_064925.1, forward strand.
GTAAAATGCCATAGGTGAGAACAATGTATTTTAAATGCTGACGTCAAAAGATGACAAACAGCTGTGGAAATTACGACGGGGTACCAGAACATCACGAATGGACAAAATATTAATGAAGTAAAAGCTAGAATGAGAGTAAATGAAACAGTAACCGAAAGAATTGAAAGAAAATCATTAAAGTGATATGATCATTTACTAACAATGCTAGATCATCGGTTTCCGAAAAATGTTTTTGGATGGAAACCACTTTGCAGAAGTAAACATGGCTGACCACTACGTTGACAGGATGACAACGTCAACGAAACAATGGGACATGTCGATGTATGCAAGGAGACTGACCTGAATAGAGAGGCTTTGCAGGAATACAGCAAAATGTTGTTATTAACTGGTCTTTGCACTCATAAACCTGTAATAGTAATAATAATAACAATAATAATAACAACAATAATAGTAATAATAACGAACTGATCGCAGAACATTGCTTTCCCTGATTACATTCCCACATACAAAAAGTATCGAAATGACACGAGACCAATGTGTGACTGCTGCTAAAATATTAGTTTCTTTCTCTCTCATCAGTTGCTGTTCTTTCACATTTTCCTGTCCGTATATATTAATTATATATGCACGTTGTTGTTTTTTTCATGCAAAGTAATTATTTGAGAGCGATGTTTTAAAGAAATTTGCTGAACAGTGGAATTAAAGCTTCTAGTGGGGGATAATACTTGCATTAATTTATTTGAGAAATCTGTCTAGTACAGCGGTTCCAAACCTGGGGTGATTACTTGCCCGAGGGGCAATGAAACTTTCAGAGGAGTAAGAACTAAAAGGCTTTGACTCACTGTCAGTCACGAATATATGAGGGATGGAAATTTAACAGTGGCAATTATTTATTTATAGCTCGTACAAAATAGATACGTCTTTCAAAGTTTTACTGACCTTCAAAGTAGTCACCAGAATTGTGTATAAGCCGTTGCCAGCGATGTGGAAGTCGTAGGATACTCTTATCAGTGTCAGTTGTGTTCACAGTTCAAGCGGTGCGGTCTATTGCCCGACGAATTTATAGTAGTTCTGAAGCTAAAGTCGTGAAGTGTTTGCTTCAGTTTAGACATCGAGTTGAACTCAGGAGGGCTTAAGTCAGGGGAATGCAGTAGGTGGTACAGCAGTTAGCGGCCGCATCAGTGAAACAAATCAGTATCAGCTTGCACTGTACGTGCTAGAGCATTGTCTTGTAAAATGTCAGGTCCAGCAGAACGTGTCATCACTTCTGTCTCTAAGCTGGTCGTAGGTTGTGTTTCAAAAATGAACAGCACACAGACAGAAGTGATGACACTTTCTGCAGGACCTGACCATCAATTTGCAGGACAATGCTCAAGCACGTACAGTGCAAGGTGCTACTGCTTTCTTTGACTGATGGGGTTGCTAAGTGCTATGCCACCTACTGCACTCCCCTGACTTAAGCCATCGTGACTTCAACTTGATTTCTAAACTGAAGGAAACACTTCACGGCATTCGCTTCAGAACTGCTGCAAATTCGTCGGTCAATAGATCGCGCCGTTCGAACTGCCAACACAACTGGCACTGCTAAGAGTATCCTACGACTTCCACATCGCTGGCAACGGGTTATATACACAATGCTGTGATTACTTTGAAGGTTAGTAAAACTTTGAAACACCAATCTGTTTTGTACGAACTGTAAATAAATAGTTGCCACTATTAAAGTTCCAGCCCTCACAGTTATTTTTAAACTATTATTATTATTATTAATTATCATTATTATTATTATTATCATAGTTTTGTTGGACTTCAATATAAATTACGTAGTTACCAATAATTACTTTTTCAAATACTACCATTAACATGTGACACAAAGTGATGAAAATTACAGCTATCGAAACGAATACATGAATATGATCTTGTTCACATTGTCCATCCACTACACACGTACGTAGTGCCTTTCACTGCCCATCTATGATAATAAAAGTGTTATACACATGCAGCAAATGCAAAATATCTCCTGAAAATTTCTTCCCCAAATCGTAAGTAGTACCTGCAGTTACTTACTCTGAAACCAATAAACGAACTAACTGACATCAAGTACTACTGTAGCTAAATAATGTTAACTAAGGTGCTGTTATTACTATTGTTATTATTAATAGTGGCAGTAGTCAGACGTAACATTATCTGCCTGAAGTCTCCTAATTCCTGCCATATCAGAAGGAAGAACTCTAGTAATCAAGCGATTTACAAACAGTAACCAGTGTCTGCATATGTTAGCTTCGTTGATTTTAAATAAAGGTGCAGGGTGCGGGAGAAGAAAGTCTCGCTGGGTAGGGGCCTGCTGCAGCTTCCTACTCGCAGGAGGACTTGTATGTAGCGCTCCCGGTGCACCAGGAATTGCTACGTCATCCATTCCGGCACACAAAGTACCCAGACAAAACACAAGGAAAATAAACGTTGCATTCATGATTTGAATACGCGAAAATTGATTTCTCACTGTGATAGCGTAGCGACGAAACATAGAAATGACCTGAATCGTCTTACACGGACATGACTAAAGCTATGGAATACCTACAAATATTGAGTCGGATCTTTTGCCCGGAATAGTGCAGCATCTCGGCGTAGATTGGCCCCAAAATTTCGATGGAATTTCTCAGCAGAACTACTGAGCCGTGCTACTTCTGTACCGTCAATAACTGCGAAAGTGTTGCCGGTGAAGGACGTTGTGCACGAACTGATCTGTCGATTATGTAACATAAATGTTCGATGAAATTCATGTCCAGCGATGTGGGTGGCCAAATAATACGCTCGGAATGTCCAGAATGTTCTTCAAACCAATCGCCAACAACTATGGCCCGGTGACACGATGCATTCTCATGCATAAATATTCCATCAACGATGGAATTTTTATGGACGATAATGCACCGTGTCATCTGGCCACAGTTTTTCGCGATTGGTTTCAAGAACATTCCATCTTTGGGAACATGGAGACCATTTGCAGCCATTCGTAGACTTCAAGTATCTGAACGTAACCATTTTCAGTGAATGATCGGTTCAGCTGGACCAGAGGACACAGTCGATTCTATGTGAAGACAGCCCACAGTATCACGGAGACACCACCAGCTAGTACAGTGTCTTGTTGTCAGCGTTGGACTATGACTTCGTGGGTCTGCGCTCTTACCAAGTGCTATCGACACTCATCTGACCAGACCACGGTTATCCAGCCGCCTAGTTTCCAAGCGATATGGTCACGATCCAGGAGAGACGCTGCAGGCGATGTCGTGCTGTTAATAAATCATTCGCTTCGGATCTGCTGCCACAGCACATTACAATTTCGCCGCACTATCCTAACGGATACGTTCGTCGTACGTCGCACATTAATTTCTGCAGTTATTTCATGCAATGTTACTTGTTTGCTAGCAATGATAACTCTACGCAAACGCCGCTGTTCTCGGTCGTTAAGGGGAAGTCGTCGGCCACTGTGTTGACCATGGTGAGGTAATGCCTGAAATGTGGGATTATCGGCACACTTTTGACTCTGTGGATCTCGGAATATTGAATTCCCTAACGATTTCCGAAATGGAATGTCCCACGTGTCTAGCTCCAAGTAGCATTCCGCGTTCAAGGTCTGTTATTACTGTCTTGCGGCCGTAATCACGTCGGAAATCTTTTCACCTGAATCATCTGAGTAAAAATGATAGCTGCGCCGACGTACTGCCTTTTTCTACCTTGTATACGTGACACTGCCACCATGATTTGTCACATCAGTGTATGATGTGCACAGATTGAGACAAACCAAACACAAAATAGTGTGTTAAAAATAAACAGTACTCATTAGCTTTTGGTTTAGTAAAATACGTACAAAATAAATATTATTTATTTTTCATGATTTTTAAAACAAAAATATCCAAATAAATTTCTTTTTATTCTACGATTTAGTCCAACACTAACGGTCTTGGTGGTGATGATGGTGGTGGTGGTGGTTGTTGTTGTTGCGGAGTGTTGGGGTGGGGTGGGGTGTGGTGTGGTATTAGCTAATATCCGACTGCACTCAGCGACAGAAAGCTTGGAAACCTCTGTTCCAGTAAGTTGAGGACAGCCACGCAGTAATACGACTTGCTAGGAACATAATAAGCCTGCACGGTCGTAGACAGCGGGAACGGTGACGGCAGCCTGACTATAGTCTGGCAGGCAAAGAACATGCGGAGGTCATTGCTGATAAATGAAGACTTAACAAATATTATACATATCTTCCCTGTATTCTTCCCGTATCTGACTAACGTAATGATATTATACGTAAGTAATCTGAGTTTAAAAAATAACTAGGGAATTACGAGACACATGAAGTGTAGGATGGTTTCGCTGAATATATTCTAGATTGTGTTCTGCAAGCTCACTGTTTCTGTTACGTGTAGAAGAATGTGTATGACTGTGACGCGGACTTAACTTGAATTTACTACAATTTATCTCTTCATTTGAAGAGTAATGTGTGTTCCAGGGAGTGTCAGATATTTTGTGATTGAGCTATTTACTCTTATGTGTTGTATGCAGTCAGATGAACATTTGGTCGCAAGAAGAATTTTTAACAATTATGTGTTCTTCTTTATAGGGGGTTAGCTGAGAAGCTCGATATTGCCTGGGTATTAATTTACTCAAATCTTCTATTTGTGCGTATCCTCCTTTATACTCCTCCTTGTCCCTTCTCTATGCACCTCCGCCCCCCCCCTCTCTAGCCATCCCTTCTCTCTTTATCCATTTCTCTTCCATCTTCTCGCTGTCCATCTCCCCTGTCCCTGTCTATCACCTCCACCCCTTCCTCTCTCTATCCAACTCCACCACCCTCTATCTCCTTTCATGTCTTCCATCCCCCCAACTCTCTGTCCAGCTATTTCTCCCCCCTTCTCCCAGTGAATCTTTTACTACTCCCTCTACCCATCTGCTCCTATGTCCATTTTCTCCTCCTCCCTCTAATTCTATTTTGTTCTTCCCGTATCTTTGTCAATTTCCTCCTCATCTTCCCTCTGTCCATCTCTTCGTCCCCCCTCTCTCTCTCTCCCCGTTTCCTTCTCCTCTTCTCCCTCCTCCTCTACCTGTTCATCTCCTACCCTTTCCTTTGTATACCTTTTCTCCTCTTCTCTCTCTCTGTCCACTTCCTCCTCTCCTTATTCCTGTCCACCTCTTCCTCCTTCTATTAGCGTATATATCCCCCTTCCTCCTCGCTCTCTGTCTGTCTCCTCGTCCTCGTCCTTCCCTCTCCGCATTTTCACACTTACCGTAATTGATGGTTCTTAACCCTACAATATTTTTTCCAGATTGAAACTAATATGTGTACCAAATGTGGTTAAAATCATTATGGAGGTTGAGGTTAAGCTTTTTGCTCGTTACTTTGTTCTCATATGCATATGTAAAACATATTCCACACATATTGAACAAATTTCACGAGTATTTGTACACAAATTTCACCTGTGTATCTAGCGAATTTCGCTCTGCGGTTTCATCTTCACGCAGCTTAATGTTTATGACAGCGTATTTCCTAAATTATGTACTGTGCAATGATATAATTTTGCACGTACATCCAGTGATATATGTCCCTATTGTCTGCGAAATTTATTGCTAATAGATTTTGTGGTAAAGAAGTAATAGATTAAAAGGTCATGTACGATGCGGCAATTTCTCACGCACCCCAGTGCTTATGACGTCATATCACCTGAACTACGAGTCGTACTATAATATATTTTTGTAGGTATATTCCGCGCAAATTGCGAATACAGTCTGCAAAGTATCTCAAGAATGCAGCCGTTAGTAAAGAAGCAACATCAAGTAATACGTCGTGGTTCATGTAGTAGTTTTACTGCACGAACAGCGAAAACGCAGTAAGAGATAAACTTTTTTTCCTTTCATCGCTTTGTGCGGGTCGTCAGCGAGAAAAAGTTTCTTAAAGATTTGTAATTATATGTAAAGTTTGTTGCAAGTGCTCTAATGCTCAATTACTGGTTAAGTAAAGTGAGGGTCTTCTCGTGTCGTCGGCTACACTGCTGTTTCACCCTCACTCCAACCTCTCTGATAGGTGGGTCGTTCATACCCTCACAATGATTCTTTCAAGACAGTAAATGATAAAGTCCCAAGTTTCATTAAAATTGGTCCAATGTTTACATACATACGTACATCCACTTATATAATATGTATGAATTTTGCGTGTTAGGCTCCTTTCAGATGTATGTTTCACGCAAGCTAGAACAATATTATCTGTGAAGCGAAGGGGAAACGGGAAATTGGAACTGTTGTTAATTGAACCCAATGCTTCCAGCCCCACTAAATACGAGAAACTCCAACCACGTTGGTGTATTTCATTCGTGACACATCGAATTTCTTCAAATTTCTTTGCTAGTGTTTGTAGAGCCAGATGGCGAGGGCTCTGCTTGGTCAGAATACCCGTCAGCGTACAACGGTACTGCTCCTCTAAACGTTTGCTGGAATTCACCATAAATGAAAACCAGGTCCAAGGGTGAATAGCTTAATGAGCTGTTTAATAGCTAGACCACCGTTTGATGAGCTTCAAGTAACAGTTAAACACACAGGCCGCACCTGAGTGTCGTGTTCGACTTTATTTTGTACAGTACCACAGGCATCAGCGGGACCTGTTTTCCCGACCACGGAAAAGTGGTTTGCGGCATCACTGTCGTGTTACCATTAAATCCAGTTCCACAGATATTATGTCACTGAAATCGTCTTGGGATGCTCTTTCAAATGCCACACAAAAAAATGTTTACCTATTTACAACATGAAGTCGGGACAGGACCAGCAAATTGGTAACATAAATTCTTTGTTGTAATTCCGTCACAGTTGCGTTTCACCGCTCGACCAATACGGTTGCAGGTTCGAATCCTGCCTCGGGCATGGATGTGTGTGATGTCCTTAGGTTAGTTAGGTTTAAGTAGTTCCAAGTTCTAGGGGACTCATGACCACAGCAGTTGAGTCCCATAGTGCTCAGAGCCATTTAACCATTTTTTTCACTTTCAAGCCAGACCTATAAAAGCTGCCCCAACAATTCTTGGTTAAGCAATAGTCAATCTGCACATGGGTCATATAGACTTAATACACACTTAAACACGTGGAATGTCAGATCTCTTTCACAATGTAGACGTGTTCAGGAAATACAGCATAACTAACAGCTGCGTTTATAAAACAAAACGCTTGTAGGAATTCTGCAGCTTCAATTCGTTCTTGATGCAATGTCGGTGCCCTGTCATAGCTGCCTCAGCTTTTTGTCTAAAGTGCCGGCCGCTGTGGCCGAGCGGTTCTAGGCGCTTCAGTCCGGAACCGCGCTGCTGCTACGGTCGCAGTTCGGGTCCTGCCTCGGGCATGCATGTGTGTGATGTCCTTAGGTTAGTTAGGTTTAATTAGTTCTTAGTCTCTGATGTTAAGTCCCATAATGCTTAGAGCCATTTGAAACTTTTTTCCCCCTAGCCTTTGAAATCAGTGCCGTACTTGTACATACGTATTCTTAGAGTCGTATTTGGTAAACGGAGGGTACAGATCCGTGTTCCAACCTTGTTGAGTTCCTACAGTTGCCCTATAGCATCGTTTCTTAATCTTTTCGATAAATGGAATCTTCTTTAAAAATGGTCCACATGGCTCTGAGCACTATGGGACTTAACATCTGTGGTCATCAGTTCCCTAGAACTTAGAACTACTTAAACCTAACCAACCTAAGGACATCACACACATCCATGCCCGTGGCAGGATTCGAACCTGCGACCGTAGCAGTCGCGCAGTTCCGGACTGAGCGCTTAGAACCGCTAGACCACCGCGGCCGGCGAATCTGCTTTAAAGTCCGTTTTTACTGTAGAACCCCTGTTAGTTCAGCAGCTTGTTTTTAATGTAATATTCAGTAAAAGGATTATCTGTAACAAAAATGATAGTCACTTCAAGTTATATTTGTTTGATTCAGAAAATAACTTCAGAATTAACCCAAACACTTAAAGCAACTTAAATATAAAATAACTAACAAACAGACAAGTGTTAGCAGTTCGTATCTTTTATGATGTGTATGTTACGAAGTGTATGTGACTATACCGGAATCCGAACCCAGTTGTCCCAATTACAGGTCCTATCTGACTGCTTCCAGGGGCAACAAAAATTTGATTTTCATTATTTCGTTTAACAATTATTGGCCGAATTTAAAATACTGTTCAAATGGGACTCAACATCTATGGTCATCAGTCCCCTAGAACTTAGAACTACTTAAACCTAACTAACCTAAGGACATCACACAACACCCAGCCACCACGAGGCAGAGAAAATCCCTGACCCCGCCGGGAATCGAACCCGGGAACCCGGGCGCGGGAAGCGAGAACGCTACCGCACGACCACGAGCTGCGGATTTAAAATACTGTCATGATCTATCCATTGAGAGATACAATTTTATGTTAACGGTGTAAGACAATAATATAATGGTTACGGTTAGCAATTGTGTATGTGTCTTGTGGCAGCGAAATTCACTGCGCACAACCACCCAGATTTTATTACTTCAGTTTTGAGAATGAGCGCACTTAGCGATTTCCAACAACCCTTACAAATTTTTTAGAGCCTATACCAAACATTTTTTTGCTGACACTCCCCGCAAAACGATGAAAGAAAGAATTTTTTCACTTGCTATATTTTCGTGGTTTGTGCGGTAAAATTGCCGCATCATCCATGGCGTCTTAATTTATTACTTCTTTACTACTGGCGCAATTCAGAACACATTTTTTTTCAGATGGTATCCACATATACTAATGAATTTAGCCGCAAAATTATTTAAGCGTAAGACAAATAGCTCAGGTTGTAGGACGTCATCAACTAGCTTTTACTTAAAACGGAAGGCAGATTTGAAATCAGTTATATGACAGTCTAGATCGAAAGACAAGTTTATTAAACGCTGAACGGTTTCGATCTTCACATGATCATCTTCAGACCTTCAACCGTACTGATGGACAGTGGCTGTGGATGGAGTAGGAACCACTGAGAAACGATAGACAACTGCTCCCTATGACTGTCTCCATTCAGTGCTCCCTGCACTGTCTACAGCTACTGTCCATCAGTATAGTTAAAGGTCTGACGATTATCATGTGAAGATCGAAAGTGGTCAGCTTTTAATAAACGTGCCTTTGCGATCAGCACTGTTTTATAATTAATTTAAAATATTACATAGTCATCGCTCTGACTTTATTCAGCAAAGTCTTTCTTCTTCTTTTCTTTTCTTTTAAAACAAAGAGAGACCGTTAACTGCTCAGACCATACTCATTCAGTGTTTGAAAATGAGAGCGCTTAGCGACTTTCAACAAACTTGAAAGATAATTTCAAACCTTTCCTAAACTATTTATCGTTTACATGCTTAACGTCAAATATAGAACACATTAACTGAGTTGTAAAGTAATCGGAAGTCTGAAGCTCTTTTATATATAGGAATTCGATTCTTTAAAGAATCCGGGCGTTTCTGGTACTTAAGATTAGGCTTCATGAATGAAGAATCCTCATGACAGTTTCGGCAGGCACGTTGCAGCCTTTATTTTTTGTCGACACAAAAGCCTAGAGCCGTCTTTGGCACAATAATTACGCAGTTGCAAATGGTAAGGGGCCAACACAGCCCTTTCTAACCAGACTTTAAATACAGCCCTATTCGCTACTGGTGTCGCATTCGTATCAACTAATGAAATTCCTGAGTGTAGCCTGGATTAGTTGTGATGCTGTTTTTCTTATTTCATAGAGAAAGTAATTTTTAGAAAAAGTTACTTTCTTCTGTGTAATGAAAAAATGTACGTAAGTTTCTCGGAACCTGAGAGCCCTGTGTTTCTCGGTACTCAGAGCAAGGAACGCTTGTGTTGGTCATTTGAAGCAAGTGCCGGAGGTTTTCCTTTCTGCAACGTGGTGGCTGCATTTCTCCGTATTCTTAAACGATTTGTGCCTTTCTGCGTATTCGGTATCATCGTCACCGAGTGACGTGAAACCTTAACTTACCTCCATTGGCAACTGACGGAGGGCTAAGGGTTACAGTGGTGTGATGTCTGGTGAACAAAGGCCACGGACAATACAATGTTTAAAGTTTCACGTATCGCCAAAGTATTCCCACCTTGGACAGTAAAAGGGTTGCTTTCCTCCCCTTTCTCTTTTATTGCAGCCAACTGTCGTGGAAATGAAGACGACGAATTTTCGTGGTCATCATGAAATCTGATAAAAATGATAAGTAAAGGTTGTTAGGTATACCGAGACATCATATCTATCTGAACAAGAACTCATCTTCCGTAGCAACAATTACGGATGCCGAAAACACATACTATGCAAAACAAGCTCTTGGTTGCGATATTTATTGAAAAATTTATTTATTTCTTACACAACGATATTAAAATTCATACAGAACCAGTTTCAGTTCTAAGAAATATTTATCTTCGCTTCATTGAATAGCCCTGAGGTATCTGTGCACAGCCCTGCACGAGACTAACAAGGAGACAGCGCCTGCCCGTCATCACCGATTTCGTCCAAATGAATGGTACATGCAGGACATAGACAGAGATGAAAGCGACGGAAGTGTGAATTCCAGACTGACAGTCGTTTGGGGAAATAATATCATTTATGTTGCGGGTAGGGAGACGCAAGAGACATTTACGTTAATGTAGTTCAGATGCCTGCGTTGGCACAGCGACCTGGGTAGAGGGTCACAATCCGAGGGTCATGGGATCGAATCCCTATGAGGATATTTTTCTATTTTTAATTTTTCAAAAAAAATGTTCAAATGTGTGTGAAATCTTATGCGACTTAAGTGCTAAGGTCATCAGTCCCTAAGCTTACACACTTCTTCAATTATTCTAAGGACACACACACACACACACACACACACACACACACACACACACACACACACACACATGCCCAAGGGAGGACTCGAACCTCCGCCGGGACCAGCCGCACAGTACATGACTGCAGCGCCTCAGACCGCTAGGCTAATCCCGCGCGCCTTTTAATTTTTACTTTACTTTAACTGTAAATAAACCGAAATGCTGAATATATTTTAGTTCTTAATATTTAGATGAAAGGCATGTAAAGGAAAGCCAACGGAAAATTTGGGTAGCAAAAAAACTTCCAAGAAGGGATTGTAGTTCCAGCGTCATACAAATAACTTCCAAGAAGTGAATGAAATTTAAGAGCGCAGGACTTCGTATTCCAGTAGTTTTATTCTGAGTAACGTTGCGTGTGGTTTTGCTGCGACCTATGCTGTGAGTGAGAACATTTGATCAATGTAAACTAAGTTTGTTTATCTACAGGAACTTTGAAAGGACTATGTTATTATTGAAATTTGGCGTTTATAGCGTGTGCAAGATACCGAGAAAATTGCTACATCCTCTGTTTATGCGATGAGTACGTGTAAATCACCAACTGTAACGTAATAAAAGAATCGAGTTATATATATGAACTTTTCATGTACGCCTTACAATCCTTTCGTCGAAATTTTTTTGCAGAGTTCCCTGAATAATGTTAACTACAATCCATTCTTCAAAATTTACTTGTTATCTCAAACTTTCCTTTGCTTTTCCTTTTCATGCCTTTTATGAAAATACTAGTAAATACAATATGAATTTTTTTCAGTGTAGGTAACCAAAAATTCAAAACAAAAAGGATGTTTTGTAGTAATAGACGGCAAATCATCGAGTAAAACTGAAGTGATATCAGGTGTTCACCAGGGAAGCGTCCTGGGACCTCTGCTGTTCCTGATCTATATGAATGACCTGGGTTACAATCTGAGCAGTTCTCTTAGGTTGTTCGCAGATTATGCTGTAACTTATCGTCTAGTTAGGTAATCCGAAGACCAGTATCAGTTGCAAAGCGATTTAGAAAAGATTGCTGTATGGTGTGGCAGGTGGCAGTTGACGTCAAATAACGAAAAGTGTGAGGTGACCCACATGAGTTCCAAAAGAAATCCGTTGGAATTCGATTAATCGATAAATAGTACAATTCTCAAGGCTGTCAATTCAACTAAGTACCTGGGCGTTAAAATTACGAACAACGTCAGTTGGAAAGACCACATAGATAACATTGTGAAAAAGGCGAGATAAAGGTTGTGTTTCATTGGCAGAACACTTAGAAGATGCAACAAGTCCACTAAAGAGACAGCTTACACTACACTCGTTCGTCCTCTGTTAGAATACTGCTGCGCGGTGTGAGATCCTTACCAGGTGGGATTGACGGAGGACATCGAAAGGGAGCAAAAAAGGGCAGCTCGTTTTGTATTATCACGTAATAGGGGAGAGAGTGTGGCAGATATGATACGCAAGTTGGGATGGAAGTCATTAAAGCAAAGACGTTTTTCGTCGCGGCGAGATCTATTTACGAAATTTCAGTCACCAACTTTCTCGTCCCAATGCGAAAATATTTTGTTGAGCCCAACCTACATAGGTAGGAATGATCATCAAAATAAAATAACAGAAATCAGAGCTAGAACAGAAAGGTTTAGGTTTTCGTTTTTCCCGTGCGCTGTTCGGGAATAGAATGGTAGAGAGATAGTATGCCGGCCGGAGTGGCCGAGCGGTTCTTGGCGCTACAGTCTGCGACCGCGTACGATCGCAGGTTCGAATCCTGCCTCGTGCATGGATGTGTGTCATGTACTTAGGTTAGTTAGGTTTAAGTAGTTCTAAGTTGTAGGGGTCTGATGACCTCAGGTGTTAAGTCCCATAGTGCTTAGAGTGGGTTTTTTTTTTTTTTTGCGTGGTTGGCTGGTGAATATAAGTAATGTAGAAGATTCGGTGCTCTCCCTAAAAGTTCGTATTGACCATTGCGGCTACGTTTCATGAATAAAAAACTTCCTTTGGAATATTAAGCCTAATATCACACTGGTAGGAAATCTTATTGACAAGTCATAGGCAGAAAGAAAACCGAATCGGTTATTTTTAATGTAAGAACATTCATGTAAGTGATTTCGCTTGACTCCTGGGTACTCATGGAACAATTTATCTTAAACGTTAGACTCTAAGCTGCTTACACACCGAAAGCCATATAAAGCCGTTAGTTGAAACAACATAAATATGTTTTGAGCTATGAAATACACTACAGTTCATTCCTTTTTCACAGATCAAGGCCCTTGTAGTCAGTACATCAATATTATCCTTCACCAGTCTGACTGAAATTTGAAACATTCATAAGCCAGAGAATGAAATTACTACACTCCTGGAAATTGAAATAAGAACACCGTGAATTCATTGTCCCAGGAAGGGGAAACTTTATTGACACATTCCTGGGGTCAGATACATCACATGATCACACTGACAGAACCACAGGCACATAGACACAGGCAACAGAGCATGCACAATGTCGGCACTAGTACAGTGTATATCCACCTTTCGCAGCAATGCAGGCTGCTATTCTCCCATGGAAACGATCGTAGAGGTGCTGGATGTAGTCCTGTGGAACGGCTTGCCATGCCATTTCCACCTGGCGCCTCAGCTGGACCAGCATTCGTGCTGGACGTGCAGACCGCGTGACACGACGCTTCATCCAGTCCCAAACATGCTCAATGGGGGACAGATCCGGAGATCTTGCTGGCCAGGGTAGTTGACTTACACCTTCTAGAGCACGTTGGGTGGCACGGGATACATGCGGACGTACATTGTTCTGTTGGAACAGCAAGTTCCCTTGCCGGTCTAGGAATGGTAGAACGATGGGTTCGATGACGGTTTGGATGTACCGTGCACTATTCAGTGTCCCCTCGATGATCACCAGAGGTGTACGGCAAATGTAGGAGATCGCTCCTCACACCATGATGCCGGGTGTTGGCCCTGTGTGCCTCGGTCGTATGCAGTCCTGATTGTGGCGTTCACCTGCACGGCGCCAAACACGCATACGACCATCATTGGCACCAAGGCAGAAGCGACTCTCATCGCTGAAGACGACACGTCTCCATTCGTCCCTCCATTCACGCCTGTCGCGACACCACTGGAGGCGGGCTGCACGATGTTGGGGCGTGAGCGGAAGACGGCCTAACGGTGTGCGGGACCGTAGCCCAGCTTCATGGAGACGGTTGCGAATGGTCCTCGCCGGTACCCCATGAGCAACAGTGTCCCTAATTTGCTGGGAAGTGGCGGTGCGGTCCCCTACGGCACTGAGTAGGATCCTACGGTCTTGGCGTGCATCCGTGCGTCGCTGCGGTCCGGTCCCAGGTCGACGGGCACGTGCACCTTCCACCGACCACTGGCGACAACATCGATGTACCGTGGAGACCTCACGCCCCACGTGTTGAGCAATTCGGCGGTACGTCCACCCGGCCTCCCGCATGCCCACTATACGCCCTCTCTCAAAGTCCGTCAACTGCACATACGGTTCACGTCCACGCTGTCGCGGCATGCTACCAGTGTTAAAGACTGCGATGGAGCTCCGTATGCCACGGCAAACTGGCTGACACTGACGGCGGCGGTGCACAAATGCTGCGCAGCTAGCGCCATTCGACGGCCAACACCGCGGTTCATGGTATGTACGCTGTGCCGTGCGTGTGATCATTGCTTGTACAGCCCTCTCGCAGTGTCCGGAGCAAGTATGGTGGGTCTGACACACCGGTGTCAATGTGTTCTTTTTTCCATTTCCAGGAGTGTATTATAATTTAAATAACAGGATTTAAGAAAAACAAAAAAATCTTCATTAGCCTTAAGCACAGTTTAATACTTGCACCCGTGGTAAAGAAGCAAATACATAGTAATCATTAACGGAAAGGTCGATGCAGACAGAATCGATAAAAGATATCATGACGCAATGCTACATATTCGCCATATAGGATAATATGATGAATGTGCTGTTACAGCGCTCTGGAGCAATATTTATCACACTGAGCACCACGATGCTTCGTATGCACAGCGTTTTGATTCAATTCTCCAGTATATTGTAGAGGATGCATTAGGAAATACATGAAAAATGATGTTTGGAATCCAGAAGTCGTTAAGTAAAACCACTGATACGCAGAAAGAGTGTTAAATAATTAATAAGAGCAACATATTAACTGATGCCGGAATATCTTCATGCATCTAACACAGACTGTATTGTGCAATCCCATAATAAATGAGAAGCAGTCCTACGTCATAAAAACGACACCAACAGCTAAGTGGACGTCACTTTCTGGTCCTCCCCTCCCACCCTCTCTTCTCTTCTCCTCGAACACTCTCATATATTTCTCAAGTTTCTCACAAGAACGGACTGTGTAAAAACTACATAAGATATAGTTAATAACATTCATTTATTTAGTTTTACACCATTAAGAAACTTTAGGTTTCATAAGCGTGTAAAGCTATGCCTAACGACTAGCAAAACGTGACTAAAACCAGAATCATTGTATTAAATTAAGATTAATCAAATAATGTGTCTGGTAGCAGTGAAAATGAAAGTATTTAAGTACAGCAGCGTCACTGAGTACTTGTTTATGTAACTGGAAATACAAAGAGCGTTTGCGGAAAAAATAAGAGGTGCAGAACAAATCCAGCCATCTTAAACTGGTACTTGAAATAAACTTATTTCACTGATTCTCTGAAAGTGGTGAAGACGAGTCGTAGTCTAAGATGTCTCCGCAATAACTTTTCGAACAGAAATAGCTGACACTTACCAACTGCCATATTAGGGATTGCAGGCTTGATAGGGAAAGGAGGTGCAGCGAGTCACGGTAGCAGCAACTTTTTGTCGGTCTGGGGGACTTTATATCCTTCCACAGCAGCGTCGTTGTCCACGCCGCCTCTGTTTTGCTAAGAGGATTGTCGACATTCTGCCAGTTCCTCTTATTCCTTTCCTTTGTGCTTATAAGAAGAGGATTTTCGGTTTATTTCCTTTTGTATAAGTTTTCTTCCGATTCGAGAGTTTAATCCCGGCAGTATTCCTCTATAGCCCAGTGAGGTTCTCCTTCTCTGGATCAGTTGCCTATAACGCTGTCTGCACCTGTTGCCAAGGAAGAGTAGGAAACAGTGGTGCAGTATTTGCCGCCTTAACTTTTTTGACTTCACTGTGTAATTGTCGTGGTTAATCGGAATCTTAATACACTGTTCTCTCACCTCAATACATTTTCAATAAATAGCACAGTGTAATGGTTCTTATTTTTCATTTATAGTACTTAATTACATCGAAAGTAAAATAGCTACAATTACAAGTGTCTTGCAGTATCGGCCACTGTTTTCCAGCGATAAAATCGGTTATTGATCATACATTGCATTGATAGTTACTGAATAATTTGAGAACATATAAGCGTGTGGGAAATTAGCTCGGTTTCACCAGTGTTTTGCTCATTGTTTTACAGAGACAGCAAATAAAGTACAAAATATTCTCCTGATACACACATTTAGTATGTGCCCAGCCTCTGGTCTGCAATTGGTACACTGCACCCAGTCTTTGTAAAATGACTCCAAACACATAGTGCATTATTCAGTCTCTTCTTTTAACGCATTATTTCCAATAAATTTGAGTTTTCTTCGCCGTTTTGTAATTGACATTCCACGCTCAACCGTGACATGTTTATTTTATTTGGAAACACTACACTTAAATTGAGCTTTATTCAACTCCTTTTCAGACTTAATTTTGTCTCCTTTTAATCTCTTCTCTTCGGTGGCGGACTACTACTTTTCTAACTGTTGAAAACACTTCAACTGCCTCCATGGCAGTTATTTTGTTAGGCATAATGACGCCCATAGCCATTTTTATGCACTCTTCATTTTTCTCTTAATTTTCTCTCATTTTCCGACATTTCGATCTAAAAAGAAGTAAGAAAAAGATAGTATAATTTCAAAATTGAAATTACATCTGGACGATGTGGCCGATACCGAAAGAGAATGGGATGGACGGTACTGCGAGACCAACACGCAGTAGGAGCTAGTTATATTGCACGCTCTTATACTGAAACTATCACGAGAATTTTGTCAGATGTCACTCCTTACATAACATAGATAAACGAAATATAGCAACGAAATTAATCACTCTCCGTAAAGAGGGGTACCACAGGTCTCAAAATGTCTTTCTACACTAAGAGCTACAGCACCTACCATCAAGCACTTAAAAGTAGAAAAAATCATTGAAGAGAGGAACAAGATATCCTACTCCACTGCACATAGATATCCAAGTTTGCTTCTCATTACAGTACACTTCTATTTGGTGAGAGAAAGGGAAATCACAGTGGTGGACGATGCTGTGAGATTGCTGATACTACACCACTGTCCCCTACACTGAGTGTCGTTATACACTCCTGGAAATGGAAAAAAGAACACATTGACACCGGTGTGTCAGACCCACCATACTTGCTCCGGACACTGCGAGAGGGCTGTACAAGCAATGATCACACGCACGGCACAGCGGACACACCAGGAACCGCGGTGTTGGCCGTCGAATGGCGCTAGCTGCGCAGCATTTGTGCACCGCCGCCGTCAGTGTCAGCCAGTTTGCCGTGGCATACGGAGCTCCATCGCAGTCTTTAACACTGGTAGCATGCCGCGACAGCGTGGACGTGAACCGTATGTGCAGTTGACGGACTTTGAGAGAGGGCGTATAGTGGGCATGCGGGAGGCCGGGTGGACGTACCGCCGAATTGCTCAACACGTGGGGCGTGAGGTCTCCACAGTACATTGATGTTGTCGCCAGTGGTCGGCGGAAGGTGCACGTGCCCGTCGACCTGGGACCGGACCGCAGCGACGCACGGATTCACGCCAAGACCGTAGGATTCTACGCAGTGACGTAGGGGACCGCACCGCCACTTTCCAGCAAATTAGGGACACTGTTGCTCATGGGGTATCGGCGAGGACCATTCGCAACCGTCTCCATGAAGCTGGGCTACGGTCCCGCACACCGTTAGGCCGTCTTCCGCTCACGCCCCAACATCGTGCAGCCCGCCTCCAGTGGTGTCGCGACAGGCGTGAATGGAGGGACGAATGGAGACGTGTCGTCTTCAGCGATGAGAGTCGCTTCTGCCTTGGTGCCAATGATGGTCGTATGCGTGTTTGGCGCCGTGCAGGTGAGCGCCACAATCAGGACTGCATACGACCGAGGCACACAGGGCCAACACCCGGCATCATAGTGTGGGGAGCGATCTCTTACACTGGCCGTACACCTCTGGTGATCGTCGAGGGGACACTGAATAGTGCACGGTACATCCAAACCGTCATCGAACCCATCGTTCTACCATTCCTAGACCGGCAAGGGAACTTGCTGTTCCAACAGGACAATGCACGTCCGCATGTATCCCGTGCCACCCAACGTGCTCTAGAAGGTGTAAGTCAACTACCCTGGCCAGCAAGATCTCCGGATCTGTCCCCCATTGAGCATGTTTGGGACTGGATGAATCGTTGTCTCACGCAGTTTGCACGTCCAGCACGAATGCTGGTCCAGCTGAGGCGCCAGGTGGAAATGGCATGGCAAGCCGTTCCACAGGACTACATCCAGCATCTCCACGATCGTCCCCATGGGAGAATAGCAGCCTGCATTGCTGCGAAAGGTGGATATACACTGTACTAGTGCCGAAATTGTGCATGCTCTGTTGCCTGTGTCTGTGTGCCTGTGGTTCTGTCAGTGTGATCATGTGATGTATCTGACCCCAGGAATGTGTCAATAAAGTTTCCCCTTCCTGGGACAATGAATTCACGGTGTTCTTATTTCAATTTCCAGGAGTGTATATACCAAAAAAATCAACACTGTTCCATTGAACTATATCTTCTGTGTAAATGGTGGAAACCCAAGGGAAATTTTATCTTACTACATGTCGTACCTATTTTTAAACGAACTATCCCACTTTACAGCTGTGGATCTTTCATATGTATGCACATAGAACCACAGCCGGCCTCCATAGGTCAGTGGACACCGGCATGGTAGCTCAGCGTGTTCGGTCAGAGGGCTGTCTGCCCTCTTTAATAAAAAATCTGACGGAAGGAATCAACGATCAACTTGAACGGATGTCCTGTGACGTCCGCCCAGACTAAACACAACGAACAATACCGAACAAAATGGAAAGAAAGAAAAAACTGCCAGCTGAGGAGCTACCTGAGTTACAATCAGCGCCTTCAAAAACAAGAAAGACAATAACGGCCGGGAGAGCAGTGTTCTGATCCCATACAACTCCATACCTCATCCAGATGACGTCCTTGGTCAGGATGACATGGCGATCGGTCGGTTCTGAGTAGCCCGGAAGGGCCAGAACGCAAGCTTTGCTTACATACTGCCGTAGGATAAGTTTTTACAATTACGATTAGAATAAAATTGTTCACTTGCCGTTCACAAATGTTGAATGTGGCCACTAACGGACGAATGATAAACATTCCGACGATTAGTCAAACTCGACGTTTACTTCTGAAAGCATGTCTGCAGTTAATGCAGTTTACTCAAAGTGTGCTAATGAGAAGGCGCATAGTCGGACTCTTCCACATATTCGCCCACTCCTAACACAAAAAGCAAAAAATGCACATGCCATGAGAGCAGAAGACTTCGGTGACGAATGGTGAAATGCGAATTTGTACTCCCCCTATGAATGTTTCGTCATTCAGACGGTGCATTGTTTAGAAATACTGACGTGTAGGTGACAGTGCGGTGGTCCTGCGTCCTCTTCAAAAATGTAATTTTCGGCATGTTCCCACAACTGTGGAAAAAGCAACATCTCTCACATATCAAAATACGTAATTCATGCAAACGCGTTTCCCTCAAAGGGAACGGGACCGTAAATGATTTTTCGGGAAACGGCACAAAACACAGGAAGCTTTGGAGGGTTCCTCTCTTATTCGATTTTGGTATGTCCCTGCCACATTCGCTATATTCTACAATCTGTTGTTTGAAACTACCAGGAAGGGCTTGTAGCAATTTAATACAGTGCGTTTTGAGACAAACGCCACCGCAAAACGTACCAGAAAGACATGTCATGAGCGGCTAACTCTGGGCTGACACGACTTACAGGCTCACGCGGACCCCGCACATCACTACACACACCAATAAAACTTTTGCACCACCCCGGTTCCCATAACTCCTGGAGACAGATGTTGACTGTGGATATTGTATCACAGATACAATCCGTTTGACTGTTCAGTGATGTCGCTAAACCCGCCCAACCACGTAGACAACCATGCATGAGCAGCTCCTATTAGACGGAGGGGTCCGACAGCCAATCACTTCTCGACATTCCACCAGGAAGCAGGTACACGGCTCGTGATGTCTGTAGTTCAACCACGTCTAGACGGTGAATACCGCGGTTCCAACGCGTCCGCATTGTTACTTTGTGCCAGGAAGGGCTCTCAACAAGGGAAGTGTTCAGGCGTCTCGGAGTGAACCACAGCGATGTTGTTCAGACATGGAGGAGAAACCGAGAGACAGGAACTGTCGATGACATGCCTCGCTGAGGCCGCCCAAAGGACATGGAAGGCGCCGTAACGGCTGTACGATACTTGAATGCCATCCTCCGATCGATAGTGCAACCATATCGACAGCATATAGGCGAGGCATTCGTCTTCATGGACGACAGTTCGCGCCCCCGTTGTGCACATCTTGTGAATCACTTCCTTCAGGATTACGACATCGCTCGACTAGAGCGGCCAGCATGTTCTCTAGACGTGAAGCCTATCGAACATCCTGGAATAGATCGAGAATGGCTGTTTATGGTCTACGTGACCCACTCTGAGGGATCTACACCCAATTTCCGTTGAGGAGTGGGTCAATCTGAACCAACAGTGCCTTGATGAACTTGTGGGTAGTATGCCACGACCAGTACATGTATGCATCAAGGCAAGAGGACGTGTTACTGGGTATCAGAGGTAACGGTGTGTACAGCAGTCTGGACCATCACCTATGAAGGTCTCGCTGTATGGTGGTACAACATGCAATGTGTAGTTTTCATGAGCAATATAAAGGGCGGAAATGATGTTTATGTTGATCTCTGTTCCAATTTTCTGTACAGGATCCGGAACTCTCGGAATCGAGATGATGCATAACTTTTTTTGATGTGTGTATATTGACTGCAATCAACGTCTTGAACAGGCACAAGGGTTGTACGTTTTCCTTACGTAAACAATATTTTAGAGATTATTATGCAAGGAATTGGGGCACTGAAGTACTGAGAAATGTTGAGGTGCGTTTGAAGTTCGTTAAGGATGTCGATACAATGGTAGCAAATACCAGACTAAACACTTCAGTTAAAGAGGAGTGGACGATTCTAAAAAGGGCAGTCACAGATGTTGGACAAACAAACATAGGTACACGAAAGGCAACTGCGAAAAAATCGTGTGTAACAGAAGAATAGCTTCGATTGATCAACGAAAAGTGCAATATCGTTCAGGGAAAAATGGGAATACAAAAATATGAATATCTTAGTAATGTCATAAATAGAAAGTGTGGGGCAGACAAGGCGAAATGGCTGCAGCAAAGGCGAGAAGAAATCGAAAAGAAATGACCGCCAGAAGGACTGACTCAGCATATAGAAAAATCAAATTAAACCTGGAGAAATTAAAAGCTAGGCGGCAACAGTAAGAGTGCACTGTTAAACGCAGAGAAGAGAGCGAACATATGGAAAGAGTAAAATGACGCCCCCTATGATGGGGAGGAATTGTCTGCTGACGTGATAGAAGAAGAAGCTGGAGTCGATATGGAATATAAAGGGAATCTAGTATTAGAATTTAAAAAGAGTTCTGAGAAACTTGTGAATAGTTCAGTCAGAAGAGATAAAAAACATGTCATCACAATTTCTAAAATAACTGGGGAAAGTGGCAACCAAACGACTGTTCGAGTAGGTGAGAGTGACAACATACCATTAAGCTTTCGGAAAAATGTCATCTCCACAATCCAGAAGAGAACAACAGCAGATAAATGCGAGAACTACCGCACAACCAGCTTAACTGCTCTTGCATGCGAGCTGCTGGAGGAGATCGGTCGGCGGGTTGCCAGTCTTACTTCAGGTGACGCCACACGGGGCGACTTGCGTGTCGGTGATGATGAGGACAGCACAACGCCCAGCCCACGAGTGGAGAAAATCTCCAACAGGGCCGGGAATCCAACCCGTCTACGCTGCGTGGAAGGCAAAAATATTACCACTTTTTTTATGAAAGAAAATACCTCTGTAAATGTAAATAAGTGGACTTTCACAACATCACTTTTTTTACGTAAATGGTGTAACACTAATAAACATAATGTGCTTCGTCCAGTACAAAACAATAACGGACCACTTCCCTCTTCGTGGGCGCGTTCCTTACCGATGCCGTTGTATCTCGTGTTGGTGCCGGGTACGTCTTCACGTATGATGGTGGATCCTTCTCACTGTCCTGGTCCTTTCTTGTTCAGAATAATTATATGCAATAATTATATTCTCCTACCCGGTGCACCCCAACTCAGTAGGGGGAATCAAGGAAGGTACTCCCTAAGAATTGGCATAATATGTTCGGTATCTCGGATTTTGCATAATCAGTGAGTGACGTTCTTGTAGTAAGGCGAAAAAGTCTACCACATTCTTACTGCCCTCTAGGAAAAGGTAAAGTGCAGTCAGACCCCGAATCCAAGATACTGCGTTGGTCTTCGTTCGGAAAAATATGTCATACCTGGGAGAAGTAGAATCCGTGCTTCTATTGCTTGAGGCACAACCCAAAGGAGGAGGGCAATAATTTTTTGGACCAAACACCACACTGTCACTGAAGGCCCGCATATCATGCGATGATCGTCTGTGTCTATAGCCTTGCACTGTGGACACAGTGAAGTATCCTCCTTGTGAATTGTGTGTAACCTGGAACGAGTCACATATTTTCGATTTACTACCAGGTCCACAGCGCGCGCGTTCCATTATCAAGCTGTACGTGCTGCACTTTACGCTATTCCCCAACCATGTCACTGTTGGTTTCCGCCTCTCTATGCCATTACTCGGCCGTCCTCAGAGTCAAGATGCGGTATATATCACGTACCGTTGCCGTCCTGGCAGTCGGTAGTTCCACATATATGTAACTGTGTTCCACAAACAAAGATCCGTGTGTGAGCACGCGATGGTGAGATGTGAGCCTCTGCTACAGGTGCCAGACGAGAAGATAGTGCCAGCTCGTCTATCAAGGTGCCCGGCAGACTTGTCTGATATAGTGTCCACAACCTGATCATTGAGCTTACGTAAATCGCCACTGTTCGGTCGCTGACGTGGACTAGCCCAAGGCTTCCACGACTACTAGGGAGGGTGTGGGTTTCATATCCGACTTTAAAAAGCACTCTGCGCTTACAAAATATCCAAATGCCGCGGGGATTCGGCGAGCCAAGAACACCGGCGTAGGAAGAATTTGGACCAGGTTGGGGATGCGAGAAACTCTGTAAGTGCTGTCAAAGGTGACTCGTTCTATCACGTCTAGAGCTCTTAACCTGCGACTTTGAACACACGCGCGAATTGTTTGCAGAAGATGTCTGGAGTTAAGTGCCGCCATGCGTCGAACGTCTGTAGTGAAGATAATTCCTGAGCATTTCAACCTGTCTACCGGCTGTACTGGTGCTACACTTCCCGTCGGGAGTCCTCTCCCGATGTTCATCACTCCCGACTTTGCCGTCGTCATACGAATTCCCGTATCCAAACTATACAACTTAATCCAATGTAAAGCCGACGGTGCTAAAACACCAGGTTATCCGCGCGTGTTCTGCATACCAACTTGTGGTGCCTTATCGCCAATCCTTGGGGTCGGTTACGAAACCCACAGAGCAGCGGCTCGACAGCGATGGCGTAAAGTACCGTCGACAGCGGGCACTCTTGTCTAAATGAACGTGAGATGGTGATGGGGGCCCACCAGGCGTCTATTGGTGAGCACCCTTGATGAGGCGCCGTGGAGAAGTCGCATCACGACAGTGACGAAACACCGTGCAAACTACATTTGCCTCATCACTTCCACAAGATAGGTGTAGCTCATCATGTCAAAGACGCGATCGAAATCTATCTATACCAGTGACCCCAGAGACGAGATTTTGTTGCCAGTGCGATCACATCGCTGTAGTCGCTGAGTGCCGCTTGTGTATTGCTATCCCCTCCTAGTTGGGTTTGATCAAGTGATATAAAAAAAATGGCTCTGAGCACTATGGGACTTAACCTCTGAGGTCATCAGTCCCCTAGATCTTAGAACTACTTAAACGTAACTAACCTAAGGACATCACATACATCCATACCCGAGGCAGGATTCGAACCTGCGACCGTAGCGGTCGCGCGGTTCCAGACTGTAGCGCCTAGAACCGCTCGGCCACTACGGCCGGCACAAGTGATATCACTTGGCGCTTTACGCGTTTGGAATGTGCTGCATGTACCATGGTGCAGGTCTTGAAGTCGCAATGAGGAAGGGTCAGTGGCCGGTGGGCCTGTATCCCCGTGCCGCCGGATGGTTTTTCTGTTTTTTTTTTTTTAATCTTTATACAAACCATAATAATTATACAATATTAACCCACTTCTTTATCTGACTAGTGGGTCATAATAATTATACAACTGATACTTATATTGCAGCTAGTTACAATTTTCAGGTGAGCTACAGTTAGTATCACATACAATGGGCATTTAATGTCTAGTACCTAGGACTTACATCTCTTACAACTAATTCCTATCGCCTGCAGCGTCACATGTGTGCCAGTGAGACATATAAACCTACTTTTGATAGCCTTGCTCATCGAGCTAAGCCCGATGAGCGTGCCCCTGGCACTGGGCAGGCCACGATGTTGATTCACTGCAGTTCCCTAGCATAACTTTCCTAAACTAAGTGCCGGCCGCGGTGGTCTCGCGGTTCTAGGCGCGCAGTCCGGAACCGCGCGACTGTTACGGTCGCAGGTTCGAATCCTGCCTCGGGCATGGATGTGTGTGATGTCCTTAGGTTAGTTAGGTTTAAGTAGTTCTACGTTCTAGGGGACTGATGACCACAGTAGTTAAGTCCCATAGTGCTCAGAGCCATTTGAACCATTTGAACCTAAACTAAGTCCTACAAACTAACTTATCCCACGTCATTTCCGGTGCGTGTCCTTATCGGTAGCATTTGACCCCCACTCCCCCTGATGCTGCACGTGGCGGATTCCAACTATGATGGAAAGTCGGCCGGTCCACGCACAGGCGGTATGAGAATAGGGCTCTGGACGCAATCAGTGTTGGTTGTCTCAGTTATTCAGTTCATGTCCGTCAAGTATTCTGTTAAAACGTTCCGTGATACCTCGTTGGCCAATGTATTTACCATTGGAAAGTGTCCTCACGTCTAAGCAGTTGATATGTGTCGTGGTTTGGAAGTCTGTCTCGACATGTAGTCGCAACATCATTGAAGAGGGGGCACTCGTGAACTACATGGTCGGGAGTACCCTCTGACACGCCACAGTCACACGCTTGTGTAGTCCTGTTCCCAAACCGACTTTAGTATGTCGGGTAGGGTCCATGGACAGTGAGAAAATGGATCAGTCTTCGTGTTGGCTCAAAATATTTCCTTGTCCAAGCGCTCCCTCACATCTGGTATGAACTGGTAAGTTCTACGTCCAGTTTCTTCTACCTCCCAAGACCCCTGCCAAAGTTCCTCTCCTCTTTTCCTTATTTCCCTTTTGTCCACCACCCTTACACCCATGATGTCTACAATTTTCTCATAATTCCCCTTTTTGCCCAGTACCAAGCGCTTGTTCCCTTATTTTGATGTCCAGAGGGATGAGTCCCATTATGACTAATAGGCCCCCCCTGGAGATGTTCTGTAGGCCCCCACAGGTCTCAATATCATACTTCTCTGGACTCTTCTCACTGCCAAATGGTTTGTGAAAAGGCATGATCATTCCTCCACAAAGGCGGGCAGAAGAGGCACACTGGGAGACATCAATCCACGGTACATGGAGATCCATCGCGGAGTCTTGAGATCTTTAAATGCCTGGTGACTCTAACGGAGACGCATCTGACCCCGGCGACTTGTTCGACGCTCCCTTATCGAGAGCTTCTATTACGTCGTCATCTGGGACTACCTACAGTAACTCTCGCTCGGACGTCGCGACGAGGCAAGCAGGTAGCGTTCGTGGGACATCACGGAAGGCTGCCTATTCGTCTTCTGCTTCTTCATACAGGTGACCATATTGTTCCACAATAGCACTCCATCTTCAGGCCACGAGTGGCCTGCCGGGACCATCCTTCCGCTGTGTCATCCTCAGTGGAGGATGCCGATTGGAGGAGCGTGGGGTCAACACACTACTCTCTTGGTCGTTATGATGGTATTCTTGACCGAAACCGCTAATATTCGGTTGAGTAGCTCCTCAATTGGCATCACGAGGCTGAGTGCACCCATCCAAGTGCCGGCCACGCCCAACAGCGCTTAACGTCGGTGTATCCACTGCGGCAAGGCCGTTGCCGATTGTTCCACAAAGGCGTTGATGATGTATTTTTGCGTTGTAATACGGCGACACTCCGGCAGTATGAAGGCTCTGCGGCTACGTTTATTTTTTTTATTTTTTATATATTTTTCTCTCACAACCTGATAACATCGACTGTGATTCTCATCAGACTCTTTCAAAGGCCCTTGCGCGAACTGTGACCTCCTTCAGACGGCCTCGCATTATGGAAATTATTTTGGCCTGCGCTCGTTTTATAGCAACAATCCGATCCTGTGGAGGCGCTTGCGCAGAAAGCTCGCGGAGCATTGTGAAATAAAATTCCATTGTGTGGCGCCTCCACATCATCAGCTTCATTTCATATGCAATCAACTCTCGGCGCAGTGCAGGCTTAACGCATTCCAGCCACCATTGCAACGTCGTCGGGTACGTCGGGAGGCGTCGTTCACATATGTGCCAAGTGTCTTCGATTAAGCATCTGCGATCAGATTCCCTGCACACCGTGCATATGTATACTGTGTGTTCTGAAAAGGCAACGGGCCGTAATTCTGCATCGAGGATCGCAGATTCGAGACAATGTGTTATGTAAATGCTATCGAGGCGACTTCCAGAGTGACTTGTGACGTATCTATGGCCGCGTCTGTCACCATGTACCGTCTCCCACGTATCGATTAGCTTCACGTCCTGTATGAGTTGTCGCAGCTCCTGGCATGAATTACAGCGTGCTTGCTGGTCCTTCAGTGCGAGCACTCAATTGAACTCTCCTCCAAATAAGACATGTTCATATTTGCCTAAGAATAGTGGCGCAATCTCCCGTGTGTAAAATCGGAATCGATCGTGACTTCCGTCGAATCCCGACGGTGCGTAGATGTTGGCGATCCGTGATCCTAGCACTGTGAGCGCCTGTCCTCGCGCTGACGGCAGGTACTCCACAACCTCGGCTACTGTGCCTTCACGTAGGAGTATCGCTGTTTCGCTGCCACCTTCTGTAGTGTGAGTATATATAATTGACCTAGTAGATAGTGTCGGAAGTTCCATGCGGCTTTTCGCGGATGATGCTGCAGTATACAGAGAAGATGCAGCATTAGAAAATTGTAGCGAAATGCAGGAAGATCTGCAGCGGCAGAGGATAGGCACTTGGTGCAGGGAGTGGCAACTGACCCTTAACATAGACAAATATAATGTACTGCGAATACATAGATAGAAGGATCCTTTACTGTGTGATTATATGATAGCGGAACAAACACTGGTAGCAGTTACTTCTGTGAAATGTCTGGGAGTGTGCGTGCGGAACGATTTGAAGTGGAATGATCATATAAAATTAATTGTTAGTAAGGCGGGTACCAGGTTGAGATTCATTGGGAGAATCCTTGGAAAATGCAGTCCATCAACAAAGGAGGTGGCTTACAAAACACTCGTTCGACCTATACTTGGGTGTTGCTCATCAGTATGGGATTCGTACCAGGTCGGTTTGGCAGAGGAGATAGAGAAGATCCAAAGAAGAGCGGCGCGTTTCGTCACAGGGTTATTTGGTAAGCGTGATAGCGTTACGGAGATGTTTAGCAAACTCAAGTGGCAGACTCTGCAAGAGAGACGCTCTGCATCGCGATGTAGCTTGCTGTCCAGGTTTCGAGGGGGTGCGTTTCTGGATGAGGTATTGAATATATTGCTTCCCCCTACTTATACCTCCAGAGGAGATCACGAATGTAAAATTAGAGAGATTCGAGCGCGCACGGAGGCTTTCAGACAGTCGTTTTCCCGCGAACCATACGCGACTGGAATAGGAAAGGGAGGTAATGACAGTGGCACGTTAAGTGCGATCCCCTACACACCGTTGGGTGGTTTGCGGAGTATAAATGTAGATGTAGATGTACTGTATGTATCGTATTCATAGAGATCGGGGAAGCCCTCGACACATACTTCCTGCGGAAGGACGATGTCGACGTCTGACGCACGCAGCATGTCTCGTAATAACTGCAGATTTTACCGGTGTTCTGAGTGTATTAATGTTAACAGAGGCTGATCGATACGCTGGCCACTGTTCCTCAGTGAGTAAAACGCCCATGGACGCTTATGTTGACTCGTGTGCTGTTGCCCGGTGACATGGTGTCTGTGCCTCAGTCTGCGTCTTCTGCGTGGTTAACATCCGGTGGACGCAGCACTCGCCACAGCCGCTGCATCGTCGATCCGTGGATCAGTACCGGATTCAGCAGCCCAGTTCTTGTGCTAAACGTCCATCTCTCGTCATGTTTCTGCCGCAGAGCTTAGTGCAGGCAAAGGTGTTGGTGCGGTGGGTCGCGGGACTCCTACCGGCGGATCTCCTCTGGTGAGTCTGTATTCAACACCTGTCCCTGTCTCGTGTGATTCGCGTCGCAGTGCTGTGAGGGAGGAACCACCGCCCGATCGTCATCCGGATTCACTGTGTTCTCGTTACACTGTACGCGATCTGCCTTGGATTGTATTAAGCAGGTGTCCGTTGTTTCTTCTGGCGTAGTCCGAGTGCGGAAGTGATTGTGATTCTCGGCGCTCAGGGACGAAAGCAGCTGTCGGCACAGCCGGAGGATCAATTTACATCCCTTCTACAGATGCTTCCCAGTCGTTTAACCGCGTCGCAGAAAAATGGTTCAAATTGCTCTGACCACTATGGCACTTCTGAGGTCATCGGTCCCCTAGAACGTAGAACTACTTAGACCTAACTAACCTAAGGACATCACACACATCCATGCCCGAGGCAAGAATCGAACCTGCGACAGTTGCAGGTGCGTGGTTCCGGACTGAAGTGCCGGCCTTCATCGTGATGTTTCGATAAAGCTGCGAGACCACTGGAACCCGACTATTTACCGATTCTGTGACTAATAGGATCGTTGAATTTTAGAATTTCTCCATATAGATGAAAGTTGCTGATCTACATGGACAGAGCTTCGTTAAGTAGTAAAGTTAATGTCAGTTAATTTTAACGACCAACCATGTTCATTTTTAATCCATTCTGTTATGTTCTGCCGTTGACTGCATTGGGGTTTAACGGCCGACGCGGAAGTCATCTAACATGGAGGCGCTGTGTTGTGTTTTCCTAAGTATGAAGTAATCTCTTGTTGGAAACTGAGGAACGTTGTGTCTCCCAGGCAACTACCGGAAGAACAATGTCAAGTTTCCGTTGCTGTTTCAGAAACAACAGCTCGTAATCGGCTTACGATTATTGAGCGTGTTGTGTTTAGTGAATATTTTATGATTTCGTATTCCATCGATACTTTATTCTGAAACGAGGAAAAATTACTCAAATGTCGTCTTTGTTTTAAAACTATCCATAGGAAAACTTCCTGAATGAAATAATAGCCCTCCAAGCGGTTGAGCCGTGGATATGGGGACCGTTTAGAAGAGAGGAATGTATTCTTACAGAAGATGGTATGAATCAAAACAATAAAATGTGTTTTAATTGTATGCGTTGGTGTTGACATTAACTGATAAAGGGGATTTCCTAACCCACCCCCTCCTCCCTCCACATCTAGCTTTTGTCCCACCGCTCAGCAGATATTTTCAATGCATCATTCTACTTGCATTTTTTAACTGATACCTTACGGGGAAATAAAAAGGTGAATTATCCGGATCAGTACAGGGCGTATTATCCGTGGCTTGTTGAGTATTTTACTGGTGAGGCCACGCCAAGTACTCCGTCGTTTAGATCCTCTTGTAGTTCCCTGCTTATTTCGTATTGGTTGTGTTTGTGCCTGTGCATTGTCCTCTGCATGTGACGCTCGTGGCAGACACAGACTTGAAACTGTCACCTACATCAAACATTTCGTTTTGAGGAAGTGCAGGTATCGGAATACTATTATTTATTCCATGGAATGTGAACAACGAAAACAATGAAATACGAAATTCGTGGGATATCAACATACACCTACACAGATGGTAGTTGTATCGCATACACAAGGTACAAAAGGGCTGTGCATTGGCGGAGCTGTAACTTTCGCTCCGGTGATTGATGCGAAAGGGTTTCCGACGTGAGTACGGCCGCACGACGGGAATAAAGACTGTGAACGAGCAGTGGTAGTTGGAGCTAGACGCAGGAGGCATTCCATTTCGGAAATCTTTAGTGTGTCCAATAGTCCAAGATGCACTGTGTCAAGACTGTGCCGAGAATACCACACTTCAGGCATTGCTTCAAGCCCTGGACAACGCAGTGGCCGACGGCCTTCACTTAACGACGGAGAGGAGCGGCGTTTGCGTAGAGTTGTCAGTGCTAACAGACAAGCAACACTGCCTGAAATAACCGCAGAAATCAATGTGAGACAGACAACGAAAGTATCCGTTAGGACAGTGAGGCAAAATTTGGCATTGATTGGCTATGGCAGCATACGACCGACGCGAGTGCTTCTGCTACCATCATGACTTTGCCTGTAGCGCCTTTCCTGCGTTCGTGACCATATCGATTGGATCCTAGAGAACTGAAAAACCGCAGCCTGGTTAGATGAGTCGCAATTTTTGTTGCGAAGATCGGATGGTAGGGTTCGAACGTGAAGCAGACCCCACGAAGTCGTGGGCCTCAGTGATGTCTCCATAATGGTGTGGTCTACGTTTACATGGAATTGGCTAGGTCCTCTTGTCCAACTGAATCGGTCATCAGCTGGAAACGGTTATGTTCGGTACTTGGAGAACATTTTCATCCTTTTGTGGACGTCATGTTCCCAAAAAACGACGGAACTTTTATGAGTGACAATCGGTCCACAGTTGCTCGCCATTCGTTTGAGAAACGTTAGGGACAATTCGAGCAAATGAATTGGCCACCGAGTTCGCCCGACGTGAATCACATCGAACATTTATGAGACATAATAAAGAGGTCTGTTCGTGTACAAAATCCTACACACGCAACACTTTCGCAGTTATGGACTGCTACGTGGCAGCATGGCTCAGTATTTCTACAGCGTACTTCCAAAGACCTGATCAGTCCATGCCATGTCGAGTTTCTGCACTGAACAGGGCAAAAGGAGGTCCAACTCGGTATTCGGAGGTATCGCAGGATTGTTTTCATCTTAGTATAGAGTCCTGTTATTCTATGGAGCGTACGGCAGACATGTTATTCTGCTATGGTTTAGAAAATGAGGTTAATAGACACGGATATGCCCTGTACTCCGAACAACATCCTCAAAGCCACAGTCTATCTGACTGAAGTTTTTAGCAGGTTGTTCCAGTGACTTCCAGAAATGGGACCTTTCCCAACAAGGACGGAGGGTCGTGGTAGACCTCACACCGCTCGCACGCCGGAAGTGGAGGAACAGTGTTGCAACGAATGCGTGGATATGCCGAAAAAAGTATGCGAGAAACTGGAGCTCTTGAAGGCATAAACAACGCTCTTGCATGGTGAATTTTACACGAACAGTTACTCAGTTGCTATATCAACGTCACTTACCGTCTGTACGAGCTCGAGGCAAGATCGCCGGCTTGCATTTTATTTACGGATATGGCGGCATGCACACAGAGTGGCATAAAACTACCACACCAACGAGATGGCAGACGTATAAGCGACGAGTACATTTTACTGTGAAACTGTGCAATAATCATGGGTGCATGATGGAATACCTACCTAGCTTCTACACCTAATACGACAGTACTTAACGCAAACGTTTAATTGGCGCTGAATCTGAAGAGGAGGTCCATTAGCGTTACAGAAGTGGTTACAGGAGGCAGTTTCCCATGTGTGAGATCAAATCCGGACTCCTTGAGAATGATGTTTGACGGGTGGGTAAGAATGGGTGGTAGCCACATGCGCGCCATCCACTGTATCAACAGACAGATTATCACTGGTCACAAGGGCCCACATGGCAACAACTATATTTTTTCGGCAACGTTTGTAAGACTTTTCTCTAATTTTGAGCAGACCTTCACTGGTTTCCATCCGGGTAGTAGTTGCGCATGGATCCGCTGGAGGCGCTATAATCCAAATAGCGTATGCTCTGCAAACAGCAAATATATTAGTTGCGTGCAAGACCTTCCTTTGCTGTAGTCGAGCGTAGAGTTAAAGTTCAGGGATGTTTAGTGTGAAAGGAAGGTTAAAATGGCTCTGAGCACTATGGGACTCTACTGCTGTGGTCTTCAGTCCCCTAGAACTTAGAACTACTTAAACCTAACTAACCTAAGGACATCACACACATCCATGCCCGAGGCAGAATTCGAACCTGCGACCGTAGCGTTCGTATGGTTCCGGACTTCGCGCCTAGAACCGCGAGACCACCGCGGCCGGCGTGTATTATATACTGTAGATACAAGTTACGTTTTCAGCTAACTGTAAGTGTTCATTATAACAACTTACGAGCTACTTCATATGAAAATTGATTATTTGCTAACGAGTCAAGAATAACATGCAGGGCTGGTAACTGCAAAAAATCTGTTGTTTTCAAAACAGCGTGATTCATTATTTCTGCTACGTGTGTGTACTGAGTATTGAACCGGGGACCAAGAAACGACGGAGAGGCTTCGTCCCGCCGTAACACTCAATATTTCACAACCTAACAGCCACAGCAGTCCACTCACCTCACCACCAGTGGCGTAGCGTGAGGAGAGAGTTTGAGACTTAGTCTCCCCTTATTCCTGCTTAAAAAAGATGCAATAGTAATTCGTAACAAAAATATAAATAACTTTCTACTAAGACCCTTAAATGTCCGAAGACATCAGTCTTGTAGCCCACGCCGCACCCTGAGTATTGGTGTATTTGCCTGCTTTAGACTCGACAGCTCCCGGTCTCTGCCTCCCTTCTCTTACCTGGCTGTGTGCGCCTGCGCGCTTTAGTGGCATTCTCGGCTCCCCACCACTTCCCCTCTTCAACGAAGGCCGGTGCGCTGCACTTGCTGGCAGGTATCGAGACTAGTCAGCCGCTTCTATGCTGGCTTTTAACACGGAAGTGAACAGTCCGCGCGACTGTGTTCATTGTCCTTCTTGTGTGGTTTTAGCGCATATTTTCGTTGTGTCACCAACATGAGTGAGCCAGCAACTGAACACCTTATAGAATTTGTATTAAAAACGCCTTTTTCTACATTGTCGAACAAAAAAAGTGCGAATTGAAGGACAAACGACCTATTCCTATACTCAGTGTAGTTTTAAGTGAAGCCAAACAAAAGCGCACTTTTCAGACAGCCTGGTACGAAAAGTATACTTGGCTGACTGCGAATGCAGCTAATAACAGATTTTATTGTCGCATATTTCTTCTGTTCGGTGGTGAAAAGGAATGGTGCAGTGAGGGCATTTATACAATAAAGAACTTTGACAGGAAAGCACAAAAGCATCAGATATCAAAACGTCACCTGCAGAACAAAGAATCATTTTAGTTATTGGGCAAAAGTAGAATTGAGCACGCCCTTTCTGAATACGCTCCTCTGACGGCAACGGAATAAAATGAACAAGTTGCATCCAACAGGAGAGTATCGGCTCGTCTTATTCAGGCAATTGTATTTATTTGTGAACAAGAACTAGCCTTTTGCGGCCATCGAGAAGACGAATCCTCTAGCAACTACGGTAACTATCCGGAATTGTTGGATTTACTAGCTCAAGGAGAGCAGTTAATCCGAGACCATCTGTCATCATCTTCAACCTTTAAAGGAACTTATCCAGATATACAAAATGATGTAATAGAAATGATAACATTGGCAGTTAATGAGAAAGTAAAATATGAAACTCAGAAGTGCAATTTCATTTCAATTCAGGCTGATGAAACACACACGTCATGCAAGAGTCAAATGATTATAATATTCAGGTACTGTACTGCAGACAAAATGAGGAAAGATTCGTTGTATTTTACGATGTTTCTGGAGACAAAACTGCTGAAGGTTTGTCAAACATTATTCATGCAGTATTGAAAGAATGGAATGTGGAACGGAAAGTGGTTAGTCAAACAGATGATGGCGCTTCAGTAATGGAGGGTAGAGAAAGAGGACTACAACAATTGGTGAAGCAGTTCTGTCTCCATGTGCTGTTTATTCATTGTTAGGCACACCACCTGAATTTGGTACTGTTACATGCCTCCAAAATCATATTACAAGTGCGCATGTTTGTAAGTGATAGTACTACATTCCATTCATTTTTCAGCAAATCATCAAAAGAAACTGTATTGCTAAATGAGGAAGCATTTAAACTGCCACACGCGAGCAATACTCGCTGAAACTTTCGTTCCAGGGCAGTTTCAACAATATCTAGTCATTTCTCAGATCTATATGGTGCTTTTAATTATATAATTTATGATACAGACTCTCAAAGGGACCCAGAATCTTTGAGCTGTGCTGTGAGAATGAAACGATGAATGGATGATCCTACGTTTGTCTACTTGCTTTGCTTCTACCGAGGGTGCTTTGTTTATGTCGATCATCTCTTTAATGTTCTTCAGTGAAAGTCTGTCAGTATAACTGCTTGCCACGACGAAACAAGATCTGTTTTGAGAAACGTACGACAATTAAGAACGGAAACATTCGTTGATGAATGCATTAAATGCAGCTTGTGTTTGAATGGCAACTTATCGTCCTGTGACAGTCAAAAGACACCTCTCAGGGCATTAACTTACGAGATAATGGATTTGCAAATTGTTCAGATGGAAAGAAGATTTAAAGACTTTATCCCAAATTCAGTTTGTTGAACTTCTGAACGAAAAGTGTTTCCCAAAGTATCAAAAAGAATTCCCAAAGTTGAAACTGCTCCAGTTATTAGAACAGTATCCTTTTTACGAACAAGAACAACTTGAGCATGAACTACGTAACATATACCCTGACGAGAAAAAACACTTATCTTCAAGAATCCTCTTAAAGTACATTGTCAACAATGATTTAAACTCTGTTTATGAAGAAACAACGAAGTTCCTGCTTTTGGTTTTGAGCCTACCCGCAATTATAGCAAGCATAGAACGAAGCATGAGTACTCTTAAAAGAGTGAAGAATTATTTAAGGAATTCAATGTAAAACATCCGGCTGTCATGTTTGAGGACGTTAGCAATAGAAAAGACACTACTTGGAGAGCTATCAAGTGATCAGATCTTTGTAGACCCAGTTATAGGCTTATTCGTGTAAAGAAAAGACAGACGCATTGTACTTGTGTACAAGAAAATATAAGTGCTGCTTCTCTTGCTGGTGCAGTTCTAAAAATTTGTCATTCTTTCTTGAACAAGTTAGTTATTATTATTATTATTATTAGTGACGGTGGTTCTGGTAGTGGTGGTGGTGGTAGTAGTAGTAGTAGTAGTAGTAGTAGTAGAAGTTGTTGTTGTTTTATTTTATGCATTTTGTTTCATTTGTTTAAATTATTGTTTATTGTACTATTTTGTCTCCCTATAATCACTGTAGAGTCTCCTCAACCTTTACAACCACGCTACGCCACTGCTCACGACCGCCCCACACCGAAACCAGGGTGGTTGTGCGGTTCGGTACCCGGTGGACACCCTCCGCCACCCTCAACCCCCACACCCCACCAAGCGAACGTCTCGTACCAGACGAGTGTAACCCCTATGTTTGCGAGGTAGAGTAATTATGGCGTACGCGTACGTGGAGACAGTGTTTGTCCAGCAATCGCCGACATAGTGTAACAGAAGCGGAATAAGGAGAACAATTCCGCATTCGCCGAGGCTTTAAAAACCATCCACAGGCTGGCCGGCACACCGGACCTCGCCACTAATCCGCCGGGTAGATTTGTGTCGGGGACCGGCACGCCTTCCCGCTCGGGAAGCAGCGTGTTAGACCGCGCGGCTAGCCGGGCGGGCCCTATCTGTTTGGTACTTTCACAAGACGCCCCTCGCCTTTTAAACAACTCGACGCGGTTCATGATTTCAGTTATACAAACATGGCGTGGTTTTTTACTTTACTAACAAGCAAGTCTCTTGACATGTACAAAACAGTCCTTCGAAATCTAAGTAATCATTAGACAATAAATTTTTCTCCGAGGGCTGTTCATGTCGACTTTCAAGAGGCTATTCATTCTTCTCTTCTCGCTATTCGGCCAAATACATTCTGAAAGAGTGTCGTTTTCATCTTGGCCGCTCTTGGTTTCGCAAAATACAACCTTTGGGTCATGTAAAGAAATTTACTATACAGATAATATTTGATAATTCCTAAAGACTGGTTTCGGTCATGTTTTTCTTTCACCCGCGAAGGTAGGCAATTGTTTCGGAAACAATATATTACGGCCATTCAACCAGACGACGAAGCTGCGCGTCAGTTTTCAGATCAAGTGTTAAAAACGTACAACCAGACCGAATGTAAATTTCCACCTTCACTATGACAAGAATTTCCTCTTGCATGACAAGAGCGTGCGAAACGTTTCATTGGGGGTTGAATGGTACGTTCATCATTCGCACCCCAGCATATTTCAGTTGTCGGAAGTCACCAGTGAAACAGAGGACCACTTACGTAAAAATTAATAGCTTGAACTTGGAAATAAAACCAGAACATTAGATGAAATATGGAAACAGTGGAGAAGGAGGAATTTCTACAACAGAATACGATCAAATTCAGAAACGGAGAGCCGACCGGTGTGGCCGTGCTGTTCTAGGCGCTACAGTCTGGAACCGCGTGACCGCTACGGTCACAGGTTCGAATCCTGCCTCGGGCATGGATGTGTGTGATGTCCATAGGTTAGTTAGGTTTAAGTAGTTCTAAGTTCTAGGGGACTGATGACCACAGATGTTAAGTCCCATAGTATTCAGAGCCATTTGAACCATCAGAAACGAATTAACAGGCAGATTACAGTTTATTAAGACCGTAGCATAATAATTTCTGCAGTAGAAGAAAACAGAAAATGATGCCGCACAGGAAGACGTAGCAACGAATTCTACATCTACATCTACATCCATACTCCGCAAGCCACCTGACGGTGTATTCGTAGTAAATTTTACAATATTCGAGTTGAAATGTGTGTGAAATCTTATCGGACTTAACTGCTAAGGTCATTAAGCTCACACACTACTTAACCTAAAGTATCCTTAGGACAATCACACACACCCATACCTGAGCGAGGAATCAAACCTCCACCGGGACCAGCCGCACAGTCCGTGACTCCAGTGCCTCAGACCGCTCGGCTAATCCCGCGCGCATTATATTCGGTATATACACTTTTAACCGTAACTACGAAGTCGTAATACATGTGGTGGTTAGTCCTGATACCGGTTAAGTGGGAAGGAAAATGTGGGATACGGAACTCTAATAACTCAGTATCGGATGTGGTACGCAACAGTGGTACCTGGCAAATGGCACGGGTACACAAGTAGGACGTACTTCTGTCTTTCTTCCGCAACTAGTCCGCACCAGTGATATCGCCAGTAAGAAAGGAGCACACGTAGTTTTCAACAGCGTCTATATTGGAAGCAAACGCGTGTCTTTCCTGCGGCTTCGTCAGGTGAAAAGTCTCGTTTTTCCTGTGTAATACAAATCGCCGAATTTACCTCTCCGATTTCGTATAGGCTCTTAACGTTTCCTATTTACCGGTGATACTAGGGTGTTTTGATCGGACACTTTCTAGCGTTTAGTCCGTAACCGAACCCTCTCATAGTAAGTATAGTTCAGAATACACCAACATCGTCCATTACGCTTCAAACAAATGAAAGTAAATCAAACCCACATGTCCTGATGTTACCGAAGCCGATGAAGCACATATGCAGCTTGTTACGTTATTCCAATCCTCCAGTCAATTAGCCGACGTAACAGTCGATGTCATCGATTATCTCGTGAAAAAACGTGAAGCGTGTGCGCGAAAGTGAATAGAAATTGGGAGGTACTGTTCCCTGCAACATCAGCCTTTCGCTGTACCGTCAGTAGAGTTCACTGCTCATACCTCTGTTCCATTTGCAAATAACACACGCACGACTCGTTTGGGTGCGTTACATCAGAGTCTGCTGCAGCAAATTATGTTTCTATCTTTTGTACTTCTTTATCAGACTTATCGTGGCCGAATTCTGGGAAAACAGGCATTTGTTCACAAAAATATGTGCTAAGCCAAGCATGTACTCAAATAACTATCAACAAACTCCATGGCACCCCAATCAGTGTTCCGAGTGATACATCTCCCCCTCCCTTCTTTTATCTCCTTTAATGCAATGATCTGTATAAATAATCATTCACTCTGATGTTAGTTTTCAATGTGTTAGAAGTAATTTTCAGGTTATAATAATACGTTTCACTTCAGGATAAAGTTTGGACACTCACTAGGGAGATCTTCAATAATCTTTGCTAAATTAATGAAAATTTTGTAACACTACTCTGTACTGAATAAAATTCACTTTCAGGCAACGGAGTAAATTTTGCAACCACTCTACTTACGGCTCTTAGACGGCGTCCATGATAGTACAAATACCGTATGCGTGTATTATCTGAAGCCATTAACACAGAGAAAAGCCTATCTACTTTCTTTTGTTTTATCAGTTACACGTACAATATCATCAAATGAACGCAGGTTCTACCGCGATAATATACCTTTAATTATAGAGCCGTATAACGTTCAATCGATCGGCCATCAGAAATATACGCTACAATTCTGAACTCCTTCATAGATCGCTATATAACAGGAAACATTTTCATCGTATGGTATAATTAATTATTTCTACACGTAATAACAATTACATAGTTAACTGAAAAGCTAACAGCGTAGTGCATTTATTTCGTAGGAGTTAGAAATGCCGTGGCTCCGTCCAGCAAACATTTACATTCATTTCAATCAGCAAAAAAATGGTTCAAATGGCTCTGAGTACTATGGAACTTAACATCTGTGGTCATCAGTCCCCTAGAACTTGGAACTACTTAAACCTAACTAACCTAAGGACATCACACACATCCATGCCCGAGGCAGGATTCGAACCTGCGACCGTAGCAGTAGAACGGTTCCGGACTGAGCGCCTAGAACCGCGAGACCACCGCGGCCGGCTTCAATCAGCAAAAGATGACAAAAGGAAGTGTGCAGAATGCCGCGCGCTTACATAATAAAACTATAAATACAAATGTTTCATACAGTATTGATATAGTTGTATATTGTTACCGATAAAAGTATAAGTTATATCAGTAAGACGATTATTTTTCATAGGGCCTATATATATATCTCACCTAGTCTGATAATTTCCGGAATCTATTACGCTAGGATGGGCACACTTAGGATACTCCAAGTCACGGAGGATGCGGCTTGCAACGGTCCCCTTGCATTCGCCTTTTTTATTCCTCTCTACGGTACTAATTCAAAATGTGAATCTAGAACGATGTACTGAATATACCTGCTGAGTGATGGGATAAGGGCTACATGTGGGGGGGAAATCCTTTTATGGATCATTTTGGAAAATCTGTTACGAGTGGAGTACGTCCGAGTCAGCACCAACATGCAGACCCCGGGAAAGGCAGCAACTGTATGGGGGATGCGGTAGCGGCGGCCATGAATAGCAAACAGCCACCACACAGCACGGAGACTGCCGAAAGAAGACTTGATTCAAATAACGTACCCACCAGCTTTTGTTCCGTATTCACATTTATGAATACCGCTCTGTTTTACTTGCGCAAGCCCAGAATTATTGCTATCAATATTGATCTAGTGGATTTTTGCAAAATATACGCAGAATATTTGTGTTCAGCAGTTCACTGTCCTCTCCATACGGAGAGAATATGCGTAACTACGTGATATTTATTTTGGAGTGGATGCAATGCAGTTTCCCCTTTTCTTATTTAGCAATTACTACACGTAGTGAAGAGAATTGTTTACCCTTGGAACTGACGTGAAGTACTCCTTTACAAAACCGGTGTGGCTAAACTTAACCGCCGCAGAAAGTTGTATCAGAGTTCAGGACAATTAGTTACAAAACTCTCACCGCATTTCTGCAACTTCGCTACCGCAGCACCACCAAGCGGCTGTCATGTATAAACACGCTGCGAAACAATTGTGTATTACATATGTGGAGTAGACAAGCATATTCAGAATGCATCTGAGGTCGTATTTCGGAGGTTTTGCAAAGGTGTTTTATAATGTCTTAGGCAGTTCCATGTCGATGACGGAGACGACAGACAGAAATGGATATCCAATACGTTTTTTCAAAGCGAAATAGAATAGTCTGTAATGACAAATTTGTGTAAGAAGTCAAAACCAGGAAAATTTGAGGGAAGTTCATGACCGCCAGTGGTATTTATTTGTACATTCAAAGGGGAATGGAGGGGTCAAAGGACTGTTGTTAGTACCCTGTTTTGAACGTTCTAATGCAAAGCAACTTTCAAAGAGCAATAGAAATGTCTTGAGAAAAGCATTATATTTATCGTCTACTGTATCAGCGCTATAAACATCTTGCCACTCTTGTTCCCTGACAAGGTTTACGAAGGTCTCTACAGCAACTGGATCAGCTTTCCAAAACAACTGATGTCTATAGTTAAGACGCGTTGCAGCACAAAAATCTTTTAGAGTTAAAATTTGTGCATCATGATCTGAAAGGCCATTCACCTTTTTGCTAACAGAGTGCCCTTCTAGTAATGAGGAATGAACAAATATGTTGTCTATGGTTGTTCTACTGTTCCCTTGCACTCTCGTTGGAAAGAATACGGTTTATATAAGATTATATGAATTAAGGAGGTCTACAAGCATCCTCTCCCTTGCACAATCACTTATACAATTAATATTGAAGTCACCACATATAACTAACTTTCTGTATTTCCTATAAAGTGAACCAAGAACCTCCTCTAGCATTAGAAAAAATGTTGTAAAATCAGAATCTGGGGATCTATAAATAACAACAGTTAGAAGTTTAGCTCCATTAAATTTAACCACACCTGCACAACGTTCAAACACCTTTTCAGTGCAGTACTTTAAAATCAATTGACTCAAATGGGATGCCGTTTTTCACATACACGGCTACTCCCCCACACCGCAAAGAGCTCCTCCAAAAGCTGCCAGCCAACCTGTATACTGGTAAACGAAGCCTCTGAATTATCTCCTTATTTAAGAAGTGTTCAGATATACCAATAATTTCAGAGTCAAAATCTATAAGCAGTTCACTAACTTTATCTCTAATACCTTGTATATTTTGATGAAATATACTAATTCCCTCATTACGCTGATACCTAAGCGTTGTCAAAAGTGGTTCCTTTGTTAGAGAGATTTCCCTAATACCTATCAGTTGACTTCAATTTAAAAAAGGTGCAGCTGTAACACCCACTACAGCAGGAATTTTCCCATGAGTGATCCCACCAACCCCATCTATGCTGTCACCTATAAGCTTTGCCAACCTCCCCTTCCCATACCTATTGAGGTGCAGGCCATGTCTAGTGAAACCCGTCCTGCTGATAGGCTCCACCGACACCACTGAAATGTGACCCATGCTTTTTGACATCAGCGCACCCCCAAGTCTCATGTTATTACGCCTGACAGCTGTAGTAAGATGAGGCCGATCGTGACGCTGAAACAGTTCCACGAAATGCACATTCGTGTTACCAGTCTGAGTGGCTACATTTTCCGGGTCACCATCTATGTCATACTCCCCATCCCTATCAATACTATTACCAGCCCCACCCACTATCACTACCTGATCCTCTTTAGTAAATATCCCTACATAACCCCCTTATGTTAGCA
The DNA here is from genome assembly GCF_023897955.1 of Schistocerca gregaria. Taxonomy (NCBI): domain Eukaryota; kingdom Metazoa; phylum Arthropoda; class Insecta; order Orthoptera; family Acrididae; genus Schistocerca; species Schistocerca gregaria. The sequence continues at coordinate 544,193,630 of NC_064925.1, forward strand.
GTCACCTGAGCCAATCCTGCATTAGGCTTCACAATGCTGGTGACCTCTCCAGCACTTCCTGCAACTGCTGGTCTACACCTCTGCCTTGAGAGCTACCTCACAGCAGAACCTCCTCCTTCCTCTTCGACTTTGCAACTGTTCTAGCCACCGTAACTACTGAGGTCTGCTGCATACTTCATACATCTACAGCTACTAGAGATTCCTCTCCACTAGACTCTTACAGTTAGGCATATCTATTGTAAACACCAATAGTAAAACTATCTGAAAATCTTCTTCTCCTAGAAGATCTCTTGCCAACAGCCAGCTCCCATACCCCAACTCCCTTCTCCCTCCTCATCCTATCTAGCTCCTCCTGTGCGTTTTTCAACTGCACCTGAAGGGCACAGATCTTACGCTCCTGCTCCTCTACAACTTACTCTTTCTACATAACCTACAGTTCCAGGAGAGGATCTCACCAGAATGCCCACTGGCTTCCCCACAGCATTCCCCCCAGTGAAAATACTTCGAACAAGTCTCACACCGCAATCCACTACTCACGAACCTACGGCAAAGCCCACACTTCCCACTCATGGTAGAATTTAACCTTTTCTAAGTTCCGCTACTACAATAAGAAGATGTTAAAAACCTGACTACAATAATTACAAACTGACTCTACAAGGGCAGTAACTACTATTATTAACAGTATTAATAAACAACAAATGTGAATTTAACAAAAGACAAATACGTGAATACTAACGCGAATTCTTTACAGACGAATGGAAAAACTAGTAGAAGCCGACCTCGGGGAAGATCAGTTTGGATTCCGTAGAAATATCGGAACACGTGAGGCAATACTGACCGTACGACTTACCTTAGAAGCTAGATTAAGGAAAGGCAAACCTACGTTTCTAGCATTTGTAGACTTAGAGAAAGCTTTTGACAATGTTGACTGAAGGTGGCAGGGGTAAAATACAGGGAGCGAAAAGCTATTTACAATTTGCACAGAAACCTAATGCCAGTTATAAGAGTCGGGGGACATGAAAGGGAAGCAGTGGTTGGGAAGGGAGTGAGACAGGGTTGTAGTCTCTCCCCGATGACATTCAATCTGCATATTGAGCAAGCATTAAAGGAAACGAAATAAAAGTTCGGAGTAGGTATCAAAATCCACGGAGAAGAAATAAAAACTTTGAGGATCGCCGATGACATTGTATTTCTGTCAGACACAGCAACGGACTTTAAAGAGCAGTTGAACGGAATGGATAGTGTCTTGAAAGGAGGATATAAGATGAACATCAACAAAAGCAAAACGAGGATAATGGAATGTAGTCGAATGAAGTCGGGTGATGCTGAAGGAATTAGATTAGAAAATGAGTCACTTAAAGTAGTAAAGGAGTTTTGCTATTTGGGGAGCAAATAACTGATGATGGTCGAAGTAGAGAGGACATAAAATGTAGACTGGCAATGGCAAGGAAAGCATTTATGAAGAAGAGAAATTTGTTAACATCGAGTATAGATTTAAATGTCAGGAAGTCGTTTCTGAAAGCATTTGTATGGAGTGTAGCCATGAATGGAAGTGAAACATGGGCGATGAATATTTTGGACAAGAAGAGAATAGAATCTTTCGAAATGTGGTGCTACAGAAGAATGCTGAAGATTAGATGGGTAGATCACATAACTAATGAGGAAGTGTTGAATAGGATTGGGGAGAAGAGAAGTTTGTGGCACAGCTTGACTAGAAGAAGGGATCGGTTGGTAGTACATGTTCTGAGGCATCAAGGGATCACCAGTTTAGTATTGGAGGGCAGTGTGGAGGGAAAACATCGTAGGGGGAGACCAAGAGACGAATACACGAAGCAGATTCAGAAGGATGTAGGTTGCAGTAGATACCTGCAGCTGGTGTGCTCCTTTTAGCGTTATCGTAAGATCTATACTGTTCTTTTGGAGGGCTCTATCTTTTAACATGGGCTGGGGGGTGGTCCTTGACGTACCTGAGACACGAAAAAGTCTCACGCTAAAACTTGCGGGTGGTAGTGGCCATTTTTGTGTTATCGTAAGATCTATACTGTTCTTTTGGAGGGCTCTAGCTTTTAACATGGGCTGGGAGTGGTCCTTGACGTACTTGAGACGCGAAAACGTGCGGGTTGTGTGGCCCTACTGTTAGCTGGCGCCGTAGGTGTCCAGACCTTCCCTTATCGTAGGACCTTCTAGCTTAACACGGTTCTGCTCTCGGCTTCTGTCCTCGTTTCTCCCCTCGGAACTGCGTCTGCCTCACGGTGGGAAGGTACGACAGGCATTTAGGCATTCTTGTGTTAGTCTGTGGTATTCCATTTGCTCACTCGTTACTCGTATTACTTTGGTTAATTTAATGTCACGATTTATTCGGAGCTATGTGACATACGAGTAGATTTGCTTATTATATCAGGGTTTTCATGTAAGGTGTTGGATTTGCCTGACACCTTACAGTACGACACATGAATCAGCAGTATTAGTGGAACGAATGCGTTCATTACAAACGAGCATGACGTCAGGACGTTGCTCGTGCTTCCTTTAAATACTCCAGCTTTGATAGCAACAAAGGACTAGCAATTAGACTTGCTGTTAGATGTGTACTGAGTCGCTGTGTAGCCATCAGCTCGGTGATCGACATCTTAACCTTTATTAAGGAGATGTTGCAGTAAGGGCGGCCCATCCAGCAGCAGATGTGGGGGTACAGTACCAGCTCTGGTCCTCTCTGCTGCCGCTGTCAATCATCAACCCAGGATTAGCAGACATCGCGGCAGACCCGCTCGCCGCCAATGCTGACGACATCAGTGAGCCGTCGTCGAGATCATGCTGGGCCTAGGCCCTGTGCATCCACTATCACAACCGGGTGAGCCGACGACGCTGGGGGACTGCAGCCCATCCAACCAACCAAGGCGGACGAGCCACCAGGAGGAGCAGGGAAGAATACGGGGGAATAGAGTACACTCCGCACTACGAGAACGCTTATCGTGCCGACAGCGCCGGGACTCCAACCCGGAACCTCTTGCTGTCCGCCGGTGAGCTGGACGCCGCCATCCACGCGCGGCCGAAGTAAGGACATTCTTCCACTACGTCACAGCACGTGGCGCTCCGCTAGGAAGACTGTGCGGCCCGGATCTGGTGTCATCGCTACGAGTCAGCGAGGACTCGGGGAAGGTCGTTGATATCACCAAGTCACATTGTACTCGGCAGGAATAAATTGTTATGAATTAATAATGTTTCTCTGGCGTTTCTGACGCTTCTACAGCCATTTCCTAGCATCCTGACAACTGGAGAGGTCACCGCTCGGCCATCCAGTAAACCGTAGGCGACCGGGAGTACCGGGGCGCCTACAGATTTGGTGTCTGAAGTCCTCGCGTCCACTGGCTACATAGCCACGGGCAGCAGCACGCCTTGCGGACTATTGCTTCCGTCTGACGTTACCTGTTCTCGCACTTCAGCCCACCTGCACGTGAAGGAGAGATGTTTGGCGGGGCGCCTCTAGCCGTCATAAAAGTAACTAGCTTTCGAATAAATGCCCGAGAAACATCGATCTCTTGTCAGGTTTACATGCGGTATTACTGTCAACATTACGCAGTCGGTAGGTGCTTCTATACAGAATCAACAAATCAGTGTTTGTAAGTGAATATTTGAGGGTGATACAAGGTGACTTCAAAAACTAAACTATTATGGCAAGGCAAATAACTTTTATTGAATGCCGCAGTATTCCTCAAAATGACACAAGTACATGACACTTTTTTCAGCAATTAGGTTCCTTTCAGAGTATGCTGATGCAATAGATCTATATTTAACAACCACATTCAACCGTTCGCTTGACGAAAGATCCGCACCCGAAGACTGGAAAGTTGCACAGGTCACACCAATATTCAGGAAACGTAGTAATAGTCATCCACGAAATTGTACGCGCATACCATTAACGTCGATATGCAGCAGCATTTTGGAACATATATTGTGTTTCAACATCATGAATTACCTCGAAGAAAACGATCTATTGACAGATAGTCAACACGGATTTAAAAGACATCGTTCCTGTGAAACGCAACTAGCTCTTTACTTGCAAGTAGTGTTGAGTGCTGTTCACACGGGATTTCAAACTGATTCCGTTTTTCTGGATTTCCGTAGGGCTTTTTACACTGTACTACACAAGCGGCTCGGAGTGTAATCAACTGCTTATGGAATATCGTCTCAGTTATGTGACTGGATTTTTAATTTCCTGTCAGACAGGTCAACTTTGTAGTAATTGACGGAAAGTCATCGAGTAAAACAGAAGTGATTTATGGCGTTCCCCAAGGTAGTGTTATAGCCCCTTTGCTGTTGCTTGTCTATATAAACGATATGGGAGACAATCAGAGCAGACGTCTTAGGTTGTTTGTAGATGACGCTGTCGTTTATGGACTAATAAAGTCATCAGAACATCAAAAACATGCAAAAAACTTAGAAAAGACACCTATGTAGTGCGAAAATTGGCAGTTGATCCTAAATAACGAAAAGTGTGAGGTCATCCACATGAGTGCTAAAAGAAATCCGTTAAACTTCGGCTACACGATAAATCATTCAAATCTAAAACCCGTAAATTCAACTAAATACATATGAATTACAGTTACGAACGTCTTAAATTGGAAGGAACACATAGAAAATGTTGTGGGGAAGGCTAACCAAAGATTGGCAAAACACGAAGAAGATGGGACAGGTCTAGTAAAGGGACTACCTACACTACAAAAAAGAGCAGTACGTATTGTATTATCGCGAAAAAGGGGAGACAGTGTGAGATGATACAGGATTTGAGATGGCCATAATTAAAACAAAGGCGTTTTTCATTGTGGCGGAATCTTGTCAAAAAATTCCAATCAAAGTATTTTGTTGCCGCAGACCTACATAGGGAGATGCGATCACCATGATAAAGTATGGGGAATCGGAGGTCGTAGGGAAAGATATAGGTGTTCGTTCCTTCCGCGCACTCTACGAGATTGGAATAGTAGAGAATTGTGAAGGAGGATCGACGAACCCTCTGCCAGGAACTTGAATGTATCCATGCAGATGTAGATAGTTACCATGCCTCTCTAAACAATGGTCTGAACTTTCAACCAACCGTTCGATCGCTGGAGACAGAAATTCGTTCCGTGGTTACGGAGTCATTCTAGTGTCGCTGCGTGAACGTCCCCACCATTGCAAAATCTCTTTCCCCGCAGAATTTTTTTTTCCTTGTACTCGAAAGATGGAAATCATAGGGTGCAAAATCTAAACTTCTCGATCAGCATTATGCTTGTCTGTGTGGTCTTCGTCAAATTGTTGGTACCATTTCACTACGGCCAGTACGTGACATTGCATTTGGTCCATATAACGCCAGCATTTGGCCGTTAATCTGTGTTGCTTGGACGTTTTTCCTACAATAATCGTACTTTCTCACATACTTCAACTACAGAGTACGTTTAGAGTTGCTGTGGCATTTCAGTCGAACATTGTGACGCACCTGTTATCCGTACCAAAGCGTATCTGTGCTTCCAAAAAACCCGAACGTGGAATCTGTTCCGACAATGCACCGTTCTTATAGCGCAGTGGTCTTAGCGTGGGACGACTATCTAAAGTCCCTACCTACTATGTTGGCAAAGACCAATGCGTGTCAAGAACGTACTTAGCCGGCCGTTGTGACCGAGCGGTTTTAGGCATTTTAGTCCGGAACCGCCCTGCTGCTACGGTCGTAGGTTGGAGTCATGCCTCGGGCATGAATGTGTGTGCTATCTCTAGGTTAGTTAGGTTTAAGTAGTTCTAAGTTGTAGGGTACTGATGACCTCAGAAGGTAAGTCCCATAGTGCTCTGAGCCATTTGTACCATTTTGAAGAACGTAAGATTTGTTCTTTTGGAGGGTGGACGTCTGCTTCGCAGCCTTCCATAAGCATAAAATGTGTGTGCGTTACCACGGCTTTGAAACTGTTAAAGGTCAGAGACATGATTCGATCTTAATAGTTTTGCAAGTATTTTTATTTACTTCATATTTCTGTCCTGTCTTTTTATTTCCTTCATTCTACTGTCCTTCCCAAGTTACATAGGTATCGAAACACAGACAAAATGCACGCCTATTCATATCGTTGTGTGAGATGGCTCCACATTACTTTGCGGCGCTTTCGTTCTATCAGTATTTGACCAAGTTCCCAGGTTTCATGACGCTGAAACTGTTTTTGAGGGCTCTTTCCACTGACACAGAGAAAGTGAACAGAGTCACTAAAATATGGTCGGCATCATAATTTGCCGCTACAAAAGTTGAAAGTCACCTGCGTATGTCAGAAAATTCGCCACATTTTCCGACTTACCTCAAACTACATATCGATGTATTTACTAGTTGAAGATGTATTTGAGTGGTGCGTCTTAGCTGTTTCGGTCCGTATAATTTTGAGCTTTATAAGTTTTGTGACAAGGGCAGTAGTGTGTTTACCAGGGGTCACACCCAAAACGTTCGAAATTGAGAAAGGGCTCAGACCAGGGATAGTCTCTCATGGGTTGTCATCTTACAGAAAGTAATATGGTAATTTAGCCAATGAGAGTGGACTGGAGTATGGAGGAATGGTCATTTCAATTGCTTCTCATATGCAGATGACACAGTACTGCTAAGTGAATCAAACCATGTGTTGAAAGAAATGTAACAGATAATGAACAACTACACACGGAAGGTTGGGATAACGTTGAATCAAGGCAAAACGGAGTTCATGCGATTGGGAAAAACTCAAGATCAGTAAGAATTTATTGAGATAGATGGAATGAGGTATAAGGGTGTTCACCACTTTACATACTCGGGATCTTAGTTTACCAGCAACAATAGCATAAAAATGGAAGTGAAGGGAAGACTAGCAGTGGGAATGAACTGCATGAATTCCTTCAGGAAGACGCTCAGCTCAAAATAAATTTCAGCGAATATTAAAATGACAATATATAACAGTCACGTGCGATTCAGACACCTGCAGCGTGACTGAACGAGAAAAGGGGAAGTTATTAATATTGGAAATAAGAGTAATAAGATGGATATGGGGACCAATCGTGGATAAAGAAAAATGGAGGAGGAAGAAGAACAAACAACGTACTATTCAGTGAAACGTCTCTGTCTAGTCTTTTCATACATGTTTGCCTCTTATGATTCAGTTACGTCCCATTTGATTCACTGCGTAATTGCGATTTTGCTTATTAACTCTCCCAGAAAGACTGAGCAGTGGTTTGAAAGTAATTCACTATATCTCCAACGTAAAATGTAAGCAAATGGTGCCACGCACTAGTATTTGAATGTATTGTATTATATCTTTATGTTCTACGTGAAATCATGAGCCATATTTATCATGCCCCTTCGTTATGTTACCTTATGTGTGGTTGAATGTTAGTGAATGGGTGTTCTGCGGAAGCTAGTTGGTTGTTGTCTGCTGGGAGCAGAAGATAGGCGCCTGTCGTTTGGCAGGGTTCACAGGCACACCAACTTAGATTTGCTTACCTGAGCAAAGAGGTTCATCCGAGGTTCATCCCTTTTATCCCGAGATTTGTGTGTTTGTCAGGTTGGTGGCGGAAACGATCCCTCTGGTCGCTTCCGTCTCAGCCAGGGGGTTGCTAGGAGCTTTGTGCAGAGCTGGCACTCTTCTCCAGGCTGTTGGTGAGTAAGGTTCGTAGCTCCTAAGTAAGGCTTCTAGTACTAATAACAAAGTAGAAGGTAGTGTTAATCGCGATTTTCCTATGGTAAATTCTTTGGAATATTTAAGTCGTTCAGCCTAACTGAAATCTTACGTATTTCTGCTCGGACTGTGGTACAATTGGTTAATAATAGGTCATGATCGTGTTTATAAATAGTCGTGGAGTAAATTGGATTTGTTCCTTTGGGACATCGTCCTGTGGAGCATCCACTATTGAACATGATTAGGAACAGCTATTGCACTTATATCCCGTGCCAATGTGAGACTAATTGTGTGTTTTGCGAGAGTGGTTTTATTTTTTTATTTTTTATGGTTTCTTGGTGATAGTATGTGCTTGTGTTCGTATTGATTTCGGGTTTGGTAAACCATGTACGTTTCCGCTTCCTACTGCATACCGATAGGTTTTTCCAGTGCTAATTTAATCTGTTTTGTGCGGGATGAATGCGTTGAAACATCAGATTTTCGTGAATTAAGGCGAACTTTTGTAATGGTTTAATTCTTAGTGGACCACGTGTACCTTGAATCACCGGAAGGTTTCTCCCAGGGTGATTTAGTTTTCTGTTGTAGTGACAAATTCATTTTATAGTCGTTCCCTAAGAAAAGAAACGCTTCTTGTGTTTGTGCTTTCCACTCAAATTCTGCTTTGAAACCATAAATGTGTAACCCAATTCACCTCGTGGTGAACTGCATTCTTCACCGGTGGGCGCACGGCTTCTCATCTCATGTACTTATGCTAACCAAATATTGTAACAGAAATAAACCTCTTTGCAAATCAATGCATGTTTGTAAAGGTGGTCGGTTGTTCTTGTGATATTTCTCTTGAAAGGGTACAGTACCGCCCGACATTGAAAATAGGTACAACATAATTCATTATCTTGTCAGAACAACATATTTTTCGTAAAAATAACTCAGTTTCAATCAATACAGCGAAGCCGGATACCAGTGTGGGAAAGAATGACAATTTATTTAGTTAACTGATCACATGTGCACTCCCACAAAATAAATCCCTACAACCAGTTTGGTGAGATATGCGAAATGAATGAATGTATGGTCGTCTGCTAGCCGCAGATAGTGAATGTGAATATATGATCATCTTTGAGACGATCCTTTGGTGGAACCAAAGAGATGAAATTTACCGGAGCCGTGAGCGCCTGAAATGTGGCTGGCCAATACGGTAGCAAGGTGCTCCCCCACTCCGGCAGAGGTGCGGGAGGACCTGAAGAACGGCCATGTTTCAGCACTCTGCCGCCGGATCTAGTGTTGGTAAGACCTGTCTTAGGTGTGCTCCGTAAAGACAAAAGAGTATGGTATGCATGTGAAATACTTAAGAGTAGTTTAGAATAATAATTTCTCTATTTCAGGAACTTTAGTGAGGAGAATTAAATGTCACGCAGGTGATATTAAGGGGATCGTAGTAATCTTCGGAAGTGACCAACGGTCACAATGAAACCACGTGTAGCAATAAGTTGAAATACTTCTGAGTGCTTAAGTTAGGCTGAATTACTAGCGTGTGTACTATAAGTTGGAAATATTTAAGAAATGGCGTGTGCAGGACTTGAAATTAGAGACGAGTATTTCCACGTGGTGAGTTCTGTGTGAGTCTCAATCTGTGTATGAGACAAAGGATAAAGAGAAGTACTCGTCCATGGTATCAGTTGAGGACTCGCATGTGTGATGAATGTGTTCTTAATATTACTTTGCGTGTTATGTTTCCGTGTGACGCTTGATTCAAACTATAATACTCTGAGAGAGAAGCAAGGTGAGTCAGCCGTCTATCCAGCAACGCCACTTGGCTTGCATTCCACAGGAAGACGTGCATATAACCTCCAGAGTTCGTAGTAGGAAAGAAAAGTTACGAAGTGGGGCAGTGTCGTGTGAAACTGGGATGAATACTATTTGAAGTGGGAAAGTTGAAAGTGAGGTGATTATAATGTTGTGACTATTCCTTGTGTTGTATTCCATGTTGCAGTGTGGTTTATGTCATGTAATTTAAGTATGTGTGGTTTGCATGGGAAAGTAGCAAGGTAGTTTCAGAGGTAGTGGGTTATGCATGTTCCTTTTGTACCGCTCGGTCTGGAGGAAAGTTTCGTGATGATGGTTGTGAGAGTCGAAGTGGGAGATATAGCAAAAGATCCACCATCCTATCTAGAAAGTGCAGTGTAGCGTTAAATAATTACGAGACCATGAGATAGAGAATCATCGATGTAAAGCCATGCCCATTGGGCGGAATTTCTCATGTGTTATTGTTGTAGGTTATAGAATTTGTGTGTTTAGGTTATAGAATTTATCGGAATAAATAAGATACTGAAAAGAAAAGATTGGTGGCATTTTCCTTCGAATTGTATGTTGTCATGATATCCAGAATTTATAATGTGTGCGCCATTCATATTCAGTGTGATGGCCACGTGTTGATCAAAGCCGTTAAATAAGAAAGAAAATGTGGTATTGCCAGTGCGTAGTGAACAGTCAGAGTTCTGCAAATTACTGATAGTCAGATGTGCGTTTCCGTTGCGTAATATTCATACAGGAGGATAACTTGTAGCTTAATTGTGAGTACCAGAGTTCATGTTACTCGATAAATAAGAATGAGTCCACTCGCTTGGTAGACCACTCATCTCAGGCCTGACTGCTTGATTCCACAGTACGAGCAAGGCATGTGGGTGCCTCTCAATCTGTCGTGTGAATCTAGATTAAATGATTGAGGGGATGTTTCCAGTTTCCCCTTCCTCACCTTTTCCATTAATCACAACAGTTAAATTGTACAATATAATTTCACTTATCGAAAATAGATTAATGTACACTCCTGGAAATGGAAAAAAGAACACATTGACACCGGTGTGTCAGACCCACCATACTTGCTCCGGATACTGCGAGAGGGCTGTACAAGCAATGATCACACGCACGGCACAGCGGACACACCAGGAACCGCGGTGTTGGCCGTCGAATGGCGCTAGCTGCGCAGCATTTGTGCACCGCCGCCGTCAGTGTCAGCCAGTTTGCCGTGGCATACGGAGCTCCATCGTAGTCTTTAACACTGGTAGCATGCCGCGACAGCGTGGACGTGAACCGTATGTGCAGTTGACGGACTTTGAGCGAGGGCGTATAGTGGGCATGCGGGAGGCCGGGTGGACGTACCGCCGAATTGCTCAACACGTGGGGCGTGAGGTCTCCACAGTACATCGATGTTGTCGCCAGTGGTCGGCGGAAGGTGACGTGCCCGTCGACCTGGGACCGGACCGCAGCGACGCACGGATGCACGCCAAGACCGTAGTATCCTACGCAGTGCCGTAGGGGACCGCACCGCCACTTCCCAGCAAATTAGGGGCACTGTTGCTCCTGGGGTATCGGCGAGGACCATTCGCAACCGTCTCCATGAAGCTGGGCTACGTTAGGCCGTCTTCCGCTCACGCCCCAACATCGTGCAGCCCGCTTCCAGTGGTGTCGCGACAGGCGTGAATGGAGGGACGAATGGAGACGTGTCGTCTTCAGCGATGAGAGTCGCTTCTGCCTTGGTGCCAATGATGGTCGTATGCGTGTTTGGCGCCGTGCAGGTGAGCGCCACAATCAGGACTGCATATGACCGAGGCACACAGGGCCAACACCCGGCATCATGGTGTGGGGAGCGATCTCCTACACTGGCCGTACACCTCTGGTGATCGTCGAGGGGACACTGAATAGTGCACGGTACATCCAAACCGTCATCGAACTCATCGTTCTACCATTCCTAGACCGGCAAGGGAACTTGCTGTTCCAACAGGACAATGCACGTCCGCATGTATCCCGTGCCACCCAACGTGCTCTAGAAGGTGTAAGTCAACTACCCTGGCCAGCCATTGAGCATGTTTGGGACTGGATGAAGCGTCGTCTCACGCGGTCTGCACGTCCAGCACGAACGCTGGTCCAACTGAGGCGCCAGGTGGAAATGGCATGGCAAGCCATTCCACAGGACTACATCCAGCATCTCTACGATCGTCTCCATGGGAGAATAGCAGCCTGCATTGCTGCGAAAGGTGGATATACACTGTACTAGTGCCGACATTGTGCATGCTCTGTTGCCTGTGTGTATGTGCCTGTGGTTCTGTCAGTGTGATCATGTGATCTATCTGACCCTAGGAATGTGTCAATAAAGTTTCCCCTTCCTGGGACAATGAATTCACGGTGTTATTATTTCAATTTCCAGGAGTGTAGTTAATGTTCAGGCACCAGCTATGTGTACCCAGAAGATGTGCACGCTATTTCAAAAATCTTTATTAACGAATAAATATGCCGTAAATGATAACACTGTGTGTCCTGCTACTTCATTTGTTTCCATTGAACTCCAAATTTGAATTAATTCCACTGCAGTCATTCTTGTATGTTAGAAAGGGCTTGGGCTGGTGGCGACCCTGTAAATTTTATTGTAAAAAAAATATCTTCTGATGGTAGCTTAACCGCAGATACTTGCCAAGTGTGGATGCAATTCCGTAGTTAATATGGTTCGATTCAGTCCATTATCATCGATAAGGTTACGACGTGTAGCTTACACCTACAAATAGAAATAGCTCCCACTGTAGACCAGTTAACTAGCGGTATACATAAGTAGCTTACAACAGTAGCTGAAGAGCAAAAGAATCCAGTGGGAGCGCCATTCAGCTCGCGTATCAGAAAAGACAGGTGAAGAAAGCACTTGAGCGGAAACCGAACAACAGACGCCCCATAGAACGGCTAGGTAGCGCTGGATGGACGACTTTGGGAAGAAGCTGCCACTCCTGGGTATTGATTACACCAGGAGGAACTGAGCGCAGAACAGAACCGAGTGGGAGCAGTTTCTGGAAGCGATACGTGGTCTGCAGCGCCTGTGATCGCTGGGTATGGTATGATACGAGACGGCAGGTTTTGGAAACCCTGTAAGTAGCGCTATCATCCAGGAACAGCCTCGCGAAGCGTCTGGAAAGGAACAGTCCAGTTCCACTTTCTTCCTCGTTTAGCACATCGAGGCCTTCAATTACTCTGACGTTACAGAAGCACTTTTCACCCCATTTCCCTTTCGGTGTTCTTTCTGGTCTCCTCCTCGTTATCAGCTCATTTCATAACGGAAAGCCGGGCGTTGTGGCCGAGTGGTTCTAGGCACTTCAGTCTGGAACTGCGCTGCTAATAAGGTCGCAGGTTCGAATGCTGCCTCAGGCATGGATGTGTGTGATGCCCTTAGGTTAGTTAGGTTTAAGTATTCTAAGTTCTAGGGGACTGATGACGTAAGATGTTAAGTTCCATAGTGCTCAGAGCCATTTGAACCATAATGGAAACGTAATGTGTCGCTTTCAACTGAAAAAGACATTCTTCACTACTGTTTTGTTATAGAACACCGCTAAATAAAACAAAGCGTAACTTTGAACTTGAGAATGGTCGTACTTTGCCATGCAGTCAAGCCACAGTTTCTCAAGCGACTAGGTCTGTTCCTGGATTCTCTGGAGAATATCGCATCATAGATGCATCTCCGTACTGTGGTGTTCTCACTTGCCCCACTTCTGGAATTTTGATCCACTTGCTCCTCTGCACTCAACTACTTCCTACTTAGAACATAGCAATAACACCCATGCCAAGAACGGTAGCGCTCCGAAGTAATTTCCCTACATGCAAGGGTGATCGTCACCTACTGTTAGTGACCTGAAATTCGCGCAGCCACAAACATCGTTAAAAGCTTCCTATCAAGGGACGTAAAAAGCAAGTGGATAAGTAGCTGGTGATATCACAGCGTGAAATTCCACGTTCCCCTACACTGCGTAGCGTGGAGTCGAGGATCTGTCAGGTCGTAGAGAGGGGTGTGGCCAGTGAGATGCGACGTTTTCACATCACAAAAAAAAAACCGTGCCGCCATACTGTATTCGGTTAAACTGCGTACCTGGTGCTTTTTCTTTATCCTAGAGTAAGTGGTAAAGTGGTATGAACACTGCTGGTCATTAAAATTGCTACACCACGAAGATGACGTGCTACAGACGCGAAATTTAACCGACAGAAAGAAGATGCTGTGAGATGCAAATGATTAGCTTTTCAGAGCATTCACAGAAGGTTCGCGCCGGTGGCGACACCTACAACGTGCTGACATGAGGAATGTTTCCAACCGATTTTTCATACACACACATCAGTTGACCGGCGTTGCCTGGTGAAACGTTGTTGTGATGCCTCGTGCAAGGAAGAGAAATGGGTACCATCACTTTTCCGACTTTCTATAAAGGTTGTATTGTAGCCTATCGCGAATGCGGTTTATCGTATCGCGACATTGCTGCTCGCGTTGGTCGAGATCCAGTGACTGTTAGCAGAATATGGAATCGGTGGGTTCAAGAGGGTAATACGGAACGCTGTGCTGGATCCGAATTGCCTCGTATCACTAGCAGTCCAGATGACAGACATCTGATCCACATGGCTGTAACGGATCGTGCGGCCACGTCTCGATCCACGAGTCAACAGATGGGGACTTTTTCAAGACAACAACCATGTGCACGAACAGTTCGACGATGTTTGCAGCAGCATGGACTGCGGATGCCCTTGAAGCTGCATCTCAGACAGGAGCGCGTGCGATGTTGTACCCAACGGCGAATCTGGGTACACGAATGGCAAAACGTAATTTTTTCGGATGGATCCAGGTTCTGTTTACAGCATCATGATGGTCGCATCCGTGTTTGGCGACATCGCTGTGAACGCACATTGGAAGCGTGTATTCGTCATTGCCAAACTGGCATATCATCCGGCGTAATTGTATGGGGTGCCATTGATTACACGTCTCCGTCACCTCTTGTTCGCAATGACGGCACTTTGAACAGCGGACGCTACATTTCAGATGTGTTACGACCCGTGGCCATACATTTCAGCAGGATAATGCACGACCGCATGTTGCAGGTCCTGTACGGGCTTTTCTGGATACAGAAAATGTTCGACTGCTGCCCTGGTCAGCACATTCTCCAGATCTCTCACCAACTGAAATGTCTGGTCAATGGTGGCCGAGCAATTGGCTCGTCACAATACGCCAGTCACTACTCTTGATGAACTGTGGTATTGTGTTGAAGCTGCATGGGCAGCTGTACCTGTACACCCCGTTCAAGCTCCGTTTGACTCAATGCCAAGGCGTATCAAGGCTGTTATTACGGCCAGAGGTGGTTGTTCTGGGTAGTGATTTCTCAGGATCTATGCACCCAAATTGCGCGAAAATGTAATCACATGTCAGTTCTAGTATAATATACTTGTGCAGTGAATACTCGTTTCTCATCTGCATTTCTGCTTGGTGTAGCAATTTTAATGGCCAGCAGTATATAAGCCGTTTGGCAGCATCAGAAATTTGAGGATATCTCGAAAACGCGTCGTACTAGCTACGATTTGTTATAATAAAATGATGGTAATCTACACATCAGTAGATAAGGGCTTCTAGTACTTCATGTTTTTATTGCTGTAACTTGTGTGCTATGAAAGTATACCAGTTTAGTGCTACGAAACAATGGTGTTGTCTCAAACGGGTACCGTTATAGTTTGCCATAGTTAACTATCATTTAACGCCATTTGCAGATACCTTCTTTAGAAAGTATACACTATGTACGAAAGCTAGGCTGCGAGTCAGCGAGCTGGCTGCGCTTTGTAACATCATAGAAAAAATATGTATTCAGCCATGAACTTAAAGGGCTGTTAAGTGACCTCTGCCCAGACCAAATGACGATAACAATGACGAACACGATGGAAAACAAAAGAAATGGAAAGAACTTGACAGTGTTGTCAGCTGGGAAGCACGGGGTAGCAGGTTCGCGTCTACCTCCTTCAAAAGCATTTTTTTTTGCACCTTTTTTCGTCTTTTCCAACAGACTGGGTCTTTCTTATTAATTTAATAAAGTATTGCCTGCACTAATCAATGTTATTTGTTACAGGCAATGTATTTGCTGCAATTCTTGTTGCAAAAGCCAACGACTGGAGTGTTTCCCCAGTGGCCAGTAATCTTAACGTAACTTCCAATGTATGTCAAGAAAGCAAACACTAGTTACACAGTGGAAGTTTTTGCTGTTATGAAACGTTGAGCAAAAGATGTATATATCTATCTCTTCGTGTTATGGAATGTCTGTTTTTTTGTATCTTGGATGAAAATATCTCTTCAGTGACGGTGAGCAGCTTCGATAAAGTCACCTCTTCCATTCAAATGAAACGAAACTCGATCTTGAAATCTATGTGATGAAGTGATGGTAGCCAATGCAACATAGAGAAAATGGATTTTTCACAGGTGCAAACTGACATTAGCCACTATAACTTTCTTTATATGGACAATAGGATGAAGATTCGTGTGATTTAACGAATAGCCTCTACTGGTACGTACAGATACGTCAGATCGTTGTACAGCACTATTCGCTGTTCAAGTTAGCGAGGAGTCCAGAATTTTCTTCCGATATCCACCACTTTTCTTCGACAATCGCCTGCAGAGTTAAAGCAGCTATTCCGCGCTCGTCCATTTTCGTAAAGGAAGTGTGAGATTTATACGGCAGACTGCCGCTGGAGAGCGCTGAGGTCGCAAATTACGATGAGGAGCACGTTCCGCGAGAAGTTACAGGTCTTTTCAGAGAGCTCAGCAGCCACGTCCGGCGTGTTTCTCGACGACTTTAAGCGACAGTGTGTGTAGCTGTCTGTCAGTGTACAGCCGGACACAGTGGACCCTATTTGGGTGAGTTCAATTATATTTGCTTTGTCGTGCCATTTAGGTTGGCCATTGAGCCTGCTGCAATTTTGCCGGAACCGTCTCGCTTTTGCGCGATATAATCAGAGCTACGTGCATTGTGTGTCCTCTCTGGGTGGGCGTAAAACGAATTTAATTAATATCAGGAGTTTTCGGAACAGGAATGGCCGCTAAACGTCGCAGTTATGAGCGCAGGTCGATGCTAACGCCATTTGACAGCATTCGCCGATACGCGACCCCGGGCTTTCCGACTGCCCACCAGTGCTGGTGACGAGTACATATAAATCCAAATATGTACTCCGCAAGCCAGTGTACAGTATATGGCGCAGAGTACATCGTGTTGTCGATTCTCTCTCCTGTCCTATTTGCATATCGGGAAAGGGAAAAAGATGTCTTTCTGTATGCCTCAGTGTGCTCCTCATCGTTTCTGTTTTGTTTTCGTGATGCTTTCCCTGAGCTACAGGACGGTGTCCGCATAATAGTGCCACAGTCTTCGTCGAATACAAGTTGTCTAAATTTACCAAACAGGGTTTCCTTTCGAAGTCCGTCGTTTTACTTACAAGGATTCCCCTATATTTATTTAATCTGATCTGATTAGGCCAGTCAGACACTCTCTTACATCGGTTACAAGGTTTCACACATACGGTACCTTTTTTTAACATCAATTTTTAACTAGGAAATAATTTTAATAAGACAAATAGCATTAAAATGATTTACCTGTCTGAAATGGCAGTTTGAGTAAATTATACTGACCATGAACTAAAAAAGTTAATACTTGGAGTACTTGCACTACAGCAGCTGCTGTCACTAATATTGACAACAGAAATAATGTTAATAATGATAATAATAGTAGCAGTAATGATAATGGCAGATATAATAAGAATTTACAAGTGTACAAAATACGAGGGTCACTCCAAAAGAAACGTACACTATTTTTGTAAAAATACAGTTTTAATTCTGCAAGCGTGAAAGTTTTACGATGTCTAGATACATCCTTCCAGCTTGTTTTCAAACTTAGTTCAACCTATTCCCGTGAGTGGGGCCCTCACAGCATGTCTTCAAGATGGCTGCTACACTTTACGTTCGTCAGAAGCAACGTGCTGGCATAGAATTCCTGTGCTGTGAAAACGAGACATTGTAACACATGTACAAGAGGTTGAAAAAGGTGTATGGAGATGCTGCTGTCGATAACAGTACAGGTTGTCGATGGGCAAGCAGGTTACGTGATGAAAGCAGGCACGGCAATATTGAGGATTGTCCGCGCAGCGGCAGGCCTCGTACTGCACACACTCCAGACAATGTGCCGAGAATTAACGAATTGATGACTGCTGACAGACGCATCACAGTGAACAAATTGTCACGCTACGTTGGGATAGGGAAAGCAAGTGTTTGCAGAATACTGAAAGTGTTGGCGATAAAAAAGGTTCCCAGGATGTTGACAGTAGCTCACAAATAAACAAGAAGAACGGTATGCAGCGGACTTTTGGAACAGTACGAGAATGGTGGAAATGAATTTCTTGGAAGAATTGTGACAGGTGATGAAACATGTCTCCATCATTTTTCAACAGAGGCGAAGAGCGAAGAGGCAATCAATTGAGTGGCATCATGCGAATTCATATAAGAAAAAAATAAAAAAAATAAAAAAATTCAAAACCACACCTTGTGCTGGAAAAGTTATGGTTACGGTGTTTTCTGATTCCGAAGGACTCTTGCTTGTGGACATCATGCCAACTGGAACCATCATAAATTCTGATGCATATCAGGATGTTTTGCTGTTGTACGACAACGCACGGCCGCATGTCAGTCAAAAAACTGTGGAAGCGATCACAAAACTCGGATGGACAACCGCCTTACAGTCCTGACCTTGTTCTATGTGACTATCATCTCTTTGGGAAACTGAAAGACACTCTTCGTGGAACAAGGTTTGAAGATGACTCCCTTGTGCACGTTGCCAAACAGTGGCTCCAACAGGTTGGTCCAGAATTCTACCGTGCGGGTATACAGGCGCTGGTTCCAAGATGGCGTAAGGCAGTTGAGAGAGATCGAAATTATGTGGATAAATGAAAATATTGTTCCTACAGGGTGTATTTACACATTGTAAAACTTTCAAACACGTAGAATAAAACATTTTTTTAAAAGTAGTGTGCATTTCTTTTGGAGTGACCCTCGTAGATGTTTTCTGATACAGGGAGTTCTGGGGAAAGGAAATTTAAAGACATTGCATTAGCTAAGAATACTAGAAAATGAGGAAGATCAGGTTGGAAAGAGGGATGTACGAGCGTAGCGAGAGGGTCCAGGGTTAATAGGAATCCTTGTTGTTGATTTAGTAGATATGTCATTAACTTTATTCTGAAGCTCTAAACGTTATTCATTTCTCTAACAGTAGGCGGGAGGTTATTCCAGAGTCGGATTCCCGCTACTGAGAAGGACTTCGAGAAAGGGGCTGAATGATGGAGTGGAACATAAAGGATTTTGCTCTGAAAGTAGCGGGTGTTTCTGTAGTGTTGTTCAGACAGGAGCGTTAAGGTCGAGGAAAGATGTGAGACACAGTGTTCACTTTTAAGACAGTAGAGAAGGCAGAGGGTATGGAAATCTCTGCGCTTTCCTGCACACAGCCACATAGCTGTGTATATGGTTGCGTAATGTGAAAAAGAGTCGAATATCACAGGCTAGCTGACCCGGCCAACTCTGTTCCCCCTTAAAGCCAATAAATAATCAGATTTTGGATGTTAAGTTCAATTTTTTATTAGGAAATACAAATGAAAAAATAAGTATTTTGATGAATCTTTATTCTTTACGTTTTTTGGTGCATAGCTTTCTCTCTTCAATTAAACACCTTGTGATACACGATTTTTTTGTTTTATCATCAGGCGCAAGAAGAAACAACGCAGATGTTCTTCCGACCCGTGAACTTGCCGCATATAATTGACCATGTGAAAAACTTGGATATTCCAGATTTAAACCACAAACTTTCAAGGATTGGCCTTGTGATTTGTTAATGGTTATGGCGAATGCAAGACGGATCGGAAATTGAAGTCATTTATACGCAAATGGCATATCGGTTGGGATCACCGGGATCCTCGGAATGAAAACTTCCTCACCTTGGAATTTTCCTTTGAGTATCGTCGAGTAAATAACATTGTTCAAATGGCTCTGAGGACTATGGGACTTAAAATCTGTGGTCATCAGTCCCCTAGAACTTAGAACTACTTAAACCTAACTAACCTAAGGACATCACACACATCCATGCCCGAGGCAGGATTCAAACCTGTGACCGTAGCAGTCGCGCAGTTCCGGACTGAGCGCCTAGAACCGCGAGACCAAATAACATTGTTAATCAATTTACTTACCACCAAACGCGCACCGTTGCACAGTTTTGGTTGGTTTAAGTTTCGAAGCACGATTAATACGGAGCCAATTATATTGTGTGTAAGTACAAAAATAAATAAATAAATACCTTGAATGTCGGATTAAATCCTCGTCTTCGCTACTGTCTGCCCCAAATGAGGTCATTTGGAAACAACTATTGTATTTTTGGGTGTTTGCAAGAAAATGACGTGATTCTGGTGTTTCGTCACAAAGAAATGAATGCAATGGCTCAGTAGGCGGAGTCAACAATGGCAATTTCACTTTCCCACTAAGGCAGCACAATACGTGCGTTTCTCCGGAAAACTCCAATGCGCCACAATACACGCAGACAACGTCCATCGCCCCAATGAAAACGCAAGGATGCCAGCAGTAATCAATGCTGCAATCGTACCTAAACGCTGCTCGATTCGAATCATCACGTCATGAATCTCTTCTTGTGCGTCGAAAATTATCTACATGTTGACCTCTGTTGTTCGCCCGACCTTTTCGCGTTGCCATCCGAGCCGCTTCACGGGCTGCCTCACTTTGCTGTTGTGACTGAAAGCACGAAGTCGAGCCATAATAACGCGGCGCTCTTCACGGGCAAATTTCTTGTTCTTCTTCGGTCCTTTCACTCGCAATGTTTTGTATCCTTCTTGCATTGCGGCCCTGTCGAGAAATATTCGATCGTCTTGGTCGCGCATTGTTAATAATGATTCAAAGAAAATACAAATTATTTCTCTAAATTTTTAATTAATGATATATATTGATACTTAACCATAGACGTTTAGCTGCCATTTGCGTTTTGTTATTCCATGCCAGATGCGTTTTTGTTATACCACGTTTTATAGTGACTTTTGGCTTCCATGCCAGATGCGCTTTTGTTATACCAAGTGTTATAGCGGTCGAACGGGATAAAAAGTATCCTATGTCCGTCTCTTGCTTCTAAGTTACCTCTCCACCAATTTTCAGACAAATCGGTCCAGCCGTTCTTGAGTTATAAATAGTGTAACTCACACTACTTTCTCTTATATGTGTAGATATAACGAACACAGGCAGCCGTAAACAGTTCCAGGCGCCGTGAGGTTTCATGTGAAAGGCCTTGAAGGATAACATTGCTGTAATCAATAATTGGAAGTACAGGTGTTCGTACAAGCTTTTTTCCAGTTCAAGAGGGAAGAAACTCATGTCACCTGTTTCCTTTATTAAGGCAGGTGTTGTGCTGCGATGTTCACAGGTGCCTGATTGGTATTCGCCTAGCGGATTGCTTGTAGTTAGGATTAAGTTCTGCGAACATTTTTGTAACACTATCGTCAGGGTTACATGTCTCTGAATTCGTTCAGTGTCTGCTGTTGCATTCACTTTGGAAGGATTCCAAATACTGACAACATTCTAGAATTGGCTGCACAAGGGTTTTGTAATTGTATACTATTGCCTTTACAGACAGCACGCATTTTCTTAGAACTCTTCCAACAAATTTAAGTACTTAAACGACATGGCACGCTCAAGATATTTGTGGTGTCACCGCCAGACACCACACTTGCTAGGTGGTAGCCTTTAAATCGGTCCGTTAGTATACGTCGGACCCGCGTGTCGCCACTATCAGTGATTGCAGACCGAGCGCCGCCACACGGCAGGTCTGTTCTAGAGAGACTCCGTAGCACTCGCCCCAGTTGTACAGCCGACTTTGCTAGCGATGGTTCACTGCCTACATACGCTCTCAGTTGCAGAGACGACAGTTAGCATACGCTTCAGCTACGCTATTTGCTACGACCTAGCAAGGCGCCATATTCAGTTACCATTGATACTGTGAATCATGTACTGTCACGAGCGACGTTCATCATTAATGGATAAAAGTTAAGTATTCCACCAGCTACGTCCGTTTTTCTAAATTCTAATTTCCTTGTTCTGTTTCAGACCTTACGCCAGCCTGCGTGAGTTAAAACGCGTGCCTTTCGGCTTCCCCTAGTAATACGGTGTTGGCTCTCCTGCCAACCACAACATTGGCGACGAGAGCAAAAGTGTTCTTATCTAAATTGCCCTGATTTACTTGTGTAATGGCTTCGCCACAATCTCCAGATGTACTGTCCGAATTTTATCGCTTACAGAATCAGCAGACGCAGGCCTTACTGGATGCCCTTGGACAGCTCGTCCAGGGTCAACGTGCGGTGCAAAACGATGCGGCAGCAGCCGCTTCACCGCTAACGCAGCCACAACACGCTGTTGCACCCACTTTTCGAGTTTTTGATGCTGCACTGGAAAGCTGGACGGAGTGGTCACGGCAATTTGGATTCCATCTCGCCGCCTACAGAATTCAAGGTAACGAGCAGCACCCATTTTTGTTGTCTTCTGTCGGCGTGAACACGTACCGTGTGATCGTAAAATTATTTCCCCGGCGCGGCGTCGCAATTCTGTCCTACGAAGAAATTTTGTCTGCATTAGATGCATATTTCAAAGAATCAGTCAATGTAGTTGCCAAACGCTATACCTTCTTTCGTACAAAACGTACGGCAGGTCAGACTAATCGGGTGTGGGTTGCAACCTTGCAAGGCCTTACTAGGGATTGTGCTTTTGAGTGTCAATGTGGACTCCCTTATTAAGATACTATGGTACGTGATGCAATTGAACAGAACGTTTCTAATGTTCGTATAAGGGAACAGATTTTGAAACTAGCAAATCCCTCCCTTCAACAAGTGATGGACTTATTGGATCGGCAGGACACACTTGACTTTGCTCAGGAATCATCTGAAACTTCGTCAGCAGTGTGTCAGGTTAACCGGCCCGCCGGGCGAGCTGCACGGAGCAGTAAACAGCCCTCGCGCCGCTGCCGCCAGGCTCTCAGCCACGTGTGCCGCGCCAGCACGCAGATGCAGTGATCAAATCATGCCCGTGATGTGCTACTAAACATTCGCGTGAGAATTGCCCGTCACGCCAAGCTATTTGCTTTTATTGTAATAAAAAAGGACATGTTCAGAGTGTTTGCCAGAAAAAGCTCAGATCGGAAGCTGAAAACCGTTCCAGGCCCTTTGCTTCGCGCCGGAATCGGAACCGAACCAAGGACACTCAGGCTCGCGAAACTTCGCCCATGGAAATTCATGTAGTTCATTCCACTCCGCGCAGTGCCACTCTCTCTAACAGTGACTGTGTTCGTCCCAAAAATAGTGTGCGTCGACATCGCCGGAACTCCTGTCAAGTCGCAAGTGATTATGTACCAGTGTCAGTTCACGTTGTACGAGACTGTCGCTCTTGTCGTCAGCAGGACAATAAACTTTTTGTAGACTTGGACATTAACGGCAACGTGGTACCATTCCAGCTCGATACAGGCGCTGCAGTTTCACTGAACAATCAAGAAACTTACAAACTGCTGGGCACACCTCCGCTGCGTGCCGCAAATGTTAAGTTAACTAGCTATTCAGGACAAAAGATCCCTGTGTCAGGACAGTGCAGCCTTCTTGCAACATACAAAGGACAAACAAAACTTGTGCCATTTTACGTCCTTCGTTCTTCTTCTGCAGTGAACTTGTTTGGTTTCGATTTATTTCAGTTGTTTAACTTGTTTATAGTAAATCAGGTCCTATCAGTGAACCAGACTGTGCCTTCAGACAGTGTTTCTTGTCTATGTGAAGAATTTGCAGACATTTTTGCTCCGGGCCTCGGTTGCGCTAAGAACGATAAAGCACATTTGGAACTGAAAGTAAACGCGCAATTTTTCAGAGCGCGCAATGTTCCCCAAGCATTGCGTGATGAGATCGCAAAAACATTACATGACTTGGAATCACAAGGTGTAATTGAACGTGTGCAGGCTTCTCTCTGGGCATCACCCTTAGTAATCTTGCCAAAACCTTCCGGAAAGTTGAGACTTTGTGTGGACTTCAAGGCAACAGTGAATCCACAACTAGTGATTGCAACTTTTCCTTTACCCCACCCGGAAGATCTTTTTGACAAACTGTGCCCGGGTAAATATTTTTCGAAGTTGGACCTAGCAGATGCGTACTTGCAAATACCGGTGGCCGAAGATCCCAGCGCGGTTTGGTGGTTAACACGCATCTTGGTTTGTATCGATTCAAACGACTGCCATTCGGGTGTGCATCGTTCCCTGCATTGTTTCAGCAATATCTACAAACTGTATGTGCGTCGGTCCCTACTGCAGCAAATTATCTGGACGATATTGTGATCTCTGGAAAGACGGAAGAAGAGCACTTGGCCAATCTCAGAACATTATTTCAGGTCTTGCGACAAAATGGTCTTCGCTTGCGAATGGACAAATGTGTGTTTTTTGCTCGGGACTTGCCATACTTGGGAAATGTACTCAATGCCCAAGGCATACATCCCAGTGCCACGCACCTCCATGCCATACAAGATTTGCCGTCGCCGCAGAATTTGAAGCAGCTACAGAGTGTGCTAGGAAAAATTACGTATTATAACCGTTATATACCACACGCCTCTTCAGTTTCAGCTCCGCTTCATCGCTTACGCCGTAAGGATGTTCCGTTCGTCTGGACGACGGAATGCGAATGCGCCTTTCGCCAGTTTAAAATTTGCATTGCTTTCCAATACTTGCCTTACGCCATTCGATCCCCAAAAGCCCCTTTTGTTGATGGTGGATGCATCGGATTTCGGGATCGGTGCGGTGCTTGCGCACAAAGATGGATCGCACGATCGCCCTATTGCCTTTGCGTCCAAATTGCTCTCGTCTGCGCAAAGAAATTATTCACAGATCGAGAAAGAAGCATTGGCTCTCGTATTTGGTGTTACAAGGTTTCAAGATTTCTTGTATGGTCGTCACTTTATCATAATCACAGACCAAAAACCTTTGACATCGCTTTTTCATCCGACCAAGCCTGTACCTCCACGTACAGCGCAGAAATTCATTCGCTGGTCTATTTTCCTCTCGCAGTACCACTACGATATCTTGTATCGGTCTACCGCTAACCACGGAAACGCCGATGCGTTGTCCCGCTTGCCTGTTGCTGCGGATAGGGCATTCGATTCCTCCGAACTTGCTTGCATGATCATTGATTCGGAAACCGATGACGTGGTCGAATGGCTTCCGATTGATTTTCGTCGTGTAGCTACAGCTACAGCTACAGCCACAGCTGCCGACCCTGTCCTTGCTCCCGTTCTGCGTTTTGTTGCTACGCAATGGCCCTTGTCAAAGTCACGGATCGGGGACCCGTTGGTTCGCCGATTTTTTGCTCACAAGGAGAGACTTTTTGTACGACGTGATGTTTTGCTGTTGCGTTCTGATAATGATCAGTCCAGGGTCGTGGTACCAC
The DNA here is from genome assembly GCF_023897955.1 of Schistocerca gregaria. Taxonomy (NCBI): domain Eukaryota; kingdom Metazoa; phylum Arthropoda; class Insecta; order Orthoptera; family Acrididae; genus Schistocerca; species Schistocerca gregaria. The sequence goes on from NC_064925.1 coordinate 544,218,598, forward strand.
GTTCGTTACAGTCCTCTGTCTTACAGCTTCTCCACCAAGGACATTGGGGTATAGTGAGAACGAAACAACTTGCTAGCACTGTACTTGGTTCGGAATCGATGCCGCGATTACGAATATGTGCTCTTCTGGCATGGTGTGTGCTGAACAACAATCAGTACCACCGCGGAAATTCCTTACGTGGTCAAAAGCCACTTCCCCTTGGCAAGGCTTACACATCGATTTTGCTGGTCCATTCTTGAATGCTCGATGGTTGGTTGTGGTAGATTCATTCAGTCATTTTCCTTTTGTTGTCCGGATGTCTTCCACGACGTCATCTGCCACCATCCAAGCGTTATCTGCTATCTTTTGCATTGAAGGTCTTCCACAGACAATTATTTGCGACAGTGGCCCACAATTCATGTCCGCAGAATTTCAGTCATTCTGCAGGGCCAATGGTATTCAACATCTGACGTCCGCGCCGTTTTCGCCACAGTCAAACGGTGCCGCTGAACGATTGGTCAGGACTTTCAAGCCACAGACGTTGAAGTTGAAAAAGTCGCATTCTCGGGAGGACGCGTTGTTGCTCTTTTTGTCCTCGTATCGCTCTCAGCCCCGAGATGGTCGCTCGCCGGCTGAGTTGCTCCACGGTCGTCATCATCGAACCTGATGTCTTTGCTACATCCACCGCATCAGGTTCCTGTGCAGCGGCAGACACCTGCTTTTGCTCCAGCCGACGTTGTCTATTATCGCCACTACCGAGGTTCACTGCGTTGGCTCGAAGGGCGCATTCTTCGCTGCCTCGGCAGCGCTATGTATCTTGTTTTGGGGGCCTCTGGTGTGTTGCATCGGCATCTCAATCAGCTGCTCCTCTGTCGTCGCACGGGATCTGCGCTCGCCGTCTGCTTTCAGCGACGGTGCCGTCCGGTCAGCGCCCCGGAGACCCATCTACTGGCTCGCCTCAGCCCCAGTGTTACCGACGCTGCCTTCCATTTTGCCCCATGGCGACGCGCCGCCGCCGCCACCACCGCCGCCGCCTGTTCTCCCGCCGGCGCCGCCCGCAGTGGACGCGTTGCTGCAACCGCCGGGCGCCTTCCTGGGTCACGCGCCGCCGATCGCTTCCCGTGACAAGTTGTCCTCCGACATAGAACTCTTACCCGCTCCGGACCATATGTCGTCTTCGCCCGTCGGCTGCCCCAGCCCAATGGAGGTCGACCCTTCGGCCCCTCCTGTCTCTCTACGGGCGCATACACCGCATGCTGGCGTGCACACTGGAGCAGGTTTTCAGGCGTTTACTAGCTCCCCGCGATCCGAATGGTAGGGTGAGGGTGGCACAGCCTCGCCTGTTGTTAGGCTCCCCACCTCGTCTCATACGTCAACATGCTCTCCTCCCCACGGCGGGCGGAAGCCTTATGCCACAACCGTACGCCGATTTTCGGGGGAGGAGTGTGGTGTCACCACCAGACACCACACTTGCTAGGTGGTAGCCTTTAAATCGGCCGCGGTCCGTTAGTATACTTCGGACCCGCGTGTCGCCACTATCAGTGATTGCAGACCGAGCGCCGCCACGCGGCAGGTCTAGAGACACTTCCTAGCACTCGCCCCAGTTGTACAGCCGACTTTGCTAGCGATGGTTCACTGACAAAATACGCTCTCATTTGCCTAGACAATAGTTAGCTTAGCCTTCAGCTACGTTATTTGCTACTACCTAGCAAGGCGCCATATTCAGTTACCACTGATATTGTGAATCATGTACTGTCACGAGCGACGTTCATCATTAATGGATTAAAGCTAAGTATTCCACCAGCTGCGTCCATTTTTCTAAATTCTAATTTCCTTGTCCTGTTCCAGACCTCACGCCAGCCTGTGTGAGCTAAAATGCGTGCCTTTCGGCCTCCCCTAGTAACACGGTGTTGGCTCTCCTGCCAATCACAACAATCTTCCCTGATTATCTTGTAATCAGATTGTAAGGGGTTCCTTCTGTTTGTCATAGGCTTTATTTTGCATTCATCGACATTTAAAGAGAGGTGCCATTCATACAGAAAACACCAATTTCTTCAAAGGCTTCTAAGGCTCCCCGTTCTGTTGTTAATTTATTTTCCTGTTTATTTTAGATACATTTTTTCGGCTATCGGACTAATGGACTCAAGTATGGGAAATTAACGTAGAGTGGACTTTTCGTTACGAAAACACCTGACCATGTGAATAATATGAATACGCTTTCTCATATTTTTAAAATATTACAGGTACACTGAGATGGCAAAAGTCGTGGGCTATCTCCTAATATCGAAAAAAATGGTTCAAATGGCTCTGAGCACTATGTGACTTAACATCTGAGGTCATCAGTCCCCTAGAACTTAGAACTACTTAAACATAACCAACCTAATGACATCACACACATCCATACCCAAGGCAGGATTCGAACCTGCGACCGTAGCGATCGCGCGGTTCCAGACTGAAGCGTCCACAACCGCACGGCCACATCAGCCGGCTCCTAATATCGTGTCGGACCTCAGTTTGCCCGGCGTAATGAAACACCTCGATACATCTTGGACTCAACAAGTCTTCGAAGTCCCGTGCAGAAATATTGAGCCATTCTGCCTCTATAGCCGTCCAAAGTTACGGAAGTGTTCGTGATTCAGGAATTTGTGCACGAACTGATCTCTTGATTATGTCCCATATATGTTCGATCGGATTCATGTCGTTCGATCTGGGTGATCTAAACATTCGCTCGAACTATCTAGAATGTTCCTCAAATCAATTGCGAACAACTGCGGCCAGGTGACATAACGCATTGTCATCCATAACAATTCCATCGTTGTTTGCGAATATGAAGCTCGCGAATGGATGAAAGTGGGCTCTAACTAACCGAACGTAGCCATTTCCAGTCAACGATCGGTTCAGTTGGACCAAAGTACCCAGCTCATTCCACGTGAACATGGGCTACACCATAATGGCCCCACCACCAGGTAGCACAGTGACAACGTGTGTGTATGGCTTTGCGGGGTCTGCACCATCCTCGAACCCTACCATTAGCTTTTACCAACTGAAACCCGAACCAATCTGACCAGACCACGGTTTCCCAGTCGTCTATGGTCCAGCTGACATGGTCATGAGCCGAGGGGAGACGTTGCAGGCAATGTCGTGCTGATATCAAAGGCCAAATTTCTCCTCGCTGTCCTAATGGATACGTTAGTCGCACGTCCCAACATTGATTTCTGCAGTTATTTCACGCAGTGTTGCTTGTGTGTCAGCACTGTAAAATCTACGCAAACGCCTTTGCCCTTGGTCGTTAAGTGAAGGCCACTGCGTTGTCCGTGGTAAGAGATAGTACGTGAAATGTTGTATTCTCGGCGCACTCTTTAACACTGTGTATCTTGGAGTATTGATTCCCGAACGATTTCCGAAATGCAATGGGTCTAGCTCCAACTACCATTCCGTGTTCACAGTCTGTTAATTACCGTCGAGCAGTCATTATCATGTCGAAAACCTGTTCACATGAATCACCTTAGTACAAATAACAGCTCCTCGCGTGGATCTGCACGGAGATAACTTGTCCTCCGAAGTGTGATGGAGTTCGCAGCAGTTATTGCTTTCCCTCCCATGCATACTGACTTAATGCGTCTTCACGTGTAGAATGTCTTCTTGGGTGTCTTCTCAGCACAGTTCCGCAGTACTAGCTAGGCAGCGAGAAGGTGTGGCCATCGGGTGGTGACGCTGCGCGGTTCGGCCCAGCGTCTGGATTTGGGCGTTGTGTGACCGGCCAGCACGTTCGCAAAAGGTGCGCGCGGTCTCCTGGAAGAGGTCGCGGAGCAGAGGTACTTCCGCGATGTCGTGAAGATGAGCGGTGGAGAAATCGTAAGGCAGGTGTAAGGCCAGCCGAAATATGCGATTCTGCAGTGTCTCCAGCTTATTCAGGTTGGTGTCGGCGGCGTTCCCCCAGACGACGGCGGCGTATTGGATTACAGGGCGGAGCAGCGCCTTGTACAGAGTGATGCCTATCCGTGGTGGTAGTTGGGAGCCGGGGTTCAGCACCGGGTAGAGTATGCGGAGCCTGTTCCGCACTTTGTTCTTCACTGCGCGGATATGCGGACCCCACTTGAGGCGGCGGTCGATGTTGACGCCGAGGTAATGCGCCGTTGGACGCCACGGGACAGGGCTGCCACCGACGGTGAGCGGTTGCAGACCTGCAGGAACGAGTCGCCTGGTGGCGATCAGGAACTGCGTCTCGGTCCCACTGAATTGTTGACGGCCCAGGCTGCCAGGGTGTCAACGGCGAGCTGCAGACGGTGGCGCATGACGGCGGCATTGAGGCTCCTCGTATATAGAGCCGTGTCATCCGCGTACAGGGCGAGCCGCACACGGTCGATCTTCTTCGCATCAGAAGTGTACAGCGAGTACAGGAGGGGTTCCAAGACCGAGCCCTGTGGCACACCGGCGTTGATGCGGCGGACGGAGGACAAGCCATGCGCGGCCTGCACATGGAAGGTCCGATCTTCAAGACAGGAACGGGTGAGACGGACGTGCGACGCCGGTACCCCAAGTTCAAAAGGTTTGAGTAAGAGGCCGCGCTGCCACACACTGTCGAAAGCACGTGACACGTCCAGGAACAGCGCGCCGAATAACTTGCGCTGCTCGAGGGCGACGAACGCATATTCCACTAGCCGAAGGAGTTGGTGAACTGCCGAGTGGCCTCTGCGAAAGCCGAACTGCTCTTCAGGCAGGAGGCCTTCCTCGTCAACGTGGCGCTGCAGTCGCCGGATGTACACCCTTTCAAAGACCTTGGAGACAGCCGGCAGTAAACCAATATACCGGTAGTTCGTGGGCTGGCGCAGATCCTTCCCCATCTTCGGGATCGCCACGATCTCTGCATGCATCCAGGACTGAGGAAAACTGCAGGACCGGAGGATTTCATTAAAGACGTTAGCGAGATGAGTAACAGCCACCGGCGGTAACTTCTGAAGAAGGGCGTTGGAAACTTCGTCTGGGCCCACAGCTTTCCTGGGGTTCAGGGCACGCAGGATGGACGACACCACCTCCGCCGTCGTCTCTTCGGTGACGTCATCGTCGTCGCGTGCCTCCAAGTAGCGCGGGAGACGGTCAGCAACCAGGTCGTCGTGGACAGCGTCGGTCGGGTTTTCGATCGGCGTAAACGCAGCCTCAAACACGTCAGCGAGGGCATCAGCCTTCGCAGCTGGTTCGCAGACAGCCTGACCATTGACCAGCAGTGGAGGGATAGGTTGCGTGCGGCGTAGGAAACGCTTCGTCGTCTGCCAGGCTGTGCCGTCGTCAAGGCGACCTTGTTATTGAAGTCGCGATTGCGATGGTTGTCAATGGCGACCCGGATGTCCCGCCGCATCCTGTTGAAGAGGCGCTTGGTGTCGGCATTTCTTGTCCTCTGCCACTCCCGGTAGAACCAGTTCTTCTCAGTGATGGCCGCAAGGATGTCCGGCGGCAGCCGTCGGGAGTAGTCTGGTGGAGTGTGCGGTTAGGGATGGTGTTGCTGTATTGGCTGCGTCGATCGTGGTTGCCGAGAAGTGCAGAAGTGCTCCGTCCGCTCCAGCTTCCGCAAGGGGCGGTGCGGCGGCGAGTGAGTCCGTCACGGCTGCTTGAAACCTGTCCCAGTCGATGCCAGCAAGCGAGATGCCTCTCCTGGGCTGTTGGAGGGCGTCCAGATCTGTATCGAAAACCACAGGGACATGATCAGAAGACAGTGCCGTCCTCGTCGTGGCACTTATGTAATGTGGGATGCCCTTGACGACCGCGATGTCGATAGTGTCCGGGAGGCCACGGGCAGGGAGGATTCGTACGGCCCCACCACAAGCGCGTGGTGACGTTCCGCTACCCGGAGCAGGCAGCGTCCACCGGCATTGGTGATCCTGGAGTTCCAGGTGACATGTTTGCTACTGAAGTTCCCGGCGACAAACACCTGCCCCCTCAAGGATAGTAGAGCATCGATGTCAGCAGGGTCCAGTGGAGGGGAGGGCGATCTATAGGCAGCGACGAACGTGATGGCACCCGCCGAGGTGTGAACGACGAAACCAGTGGCCTCCAGCGTTTCCAGTGGCGGAAGTTGTATCACGTGATGACGAATGCCATGGCGGATGTAAACGGCTGCTCCTCCGCCCGCCGTCAGTCGATTGGTGCGGTAGCTGGAGTAGTTTGCCGCCCTGAGGTCAACCCCAGGTCTACTCCAGACAGAAATGCCGTGTTCCCACTACGCACATAACAGTATACATAGTGTAAGCGATACAAGTGTAGATATTTCTATCTGTGACTGGGGCCGGTCTACTGAAAACATTACATCGGTATTCACGGGTACACACTAAAATTTACAACGATTACAAGTTGTATGTATTTAGATTCGTTAGTACCTCCAAACATGTGTGGGAAGAGCATGCCATTAATGCTCATTTTTCTCTGGGAAGCAGTTCAGATGTTGAGTCCGCAGCTCGTGGTCTTGCGGTCGCATTCTCGCTTCCAGAGAACGGGATCTCAGGTTCGATTCCCGGCGGGTCAGGGATTGTCACCTGCCTCGAGATGACTGGTTGTTTTTGTTGTCCTCATCATTTCATCATCATTCCTGAGAGTGGCGAGACTGGACTGAGGAAAGGTTGGGAATTTGCACGGGCGCTGGTAACCGCGCAGTTGAGAACCCCACACACCAAACACCATCGCCATCGCCATCAGGTGCTGATGTGTGCAAGCGTGGACGCAAATCTGTTAGTCTGTACCGCCAAGTGTAGTCCACTTGATGGATCAGTATGATCATGCAGAAAATATCACGTCGTCAAGTTTGTGATGGACACAGAGGGAAAAAACCAACGCATTGATGTGTGTACGTATTAATGTCCCACACGTAACCATATTTTCACTTATAACCGTCACACACTGTACCTAGCAGACAAAGACCTGGGCCCAGTGGGCCGCCGTGTTCGTCATCCACTGGAATCAGCCTACACGCCGTCATGTCAGTGACAGCCAGCGCATCCACTGCATGTACGTGAATTGTCCGGACAGCGATCATATTTAGCGCGGACTTCAATGCGAGATGCATATAACAATTTCCACAACTAAACTTTATCTCGAAACCTGGCAGAAAATCCAAAGAAATTCTGGTCGTATGTGAAGTATGTTAGCGGCAAGAAAACAATCAATGCCTTCTATGCACAACAGCAATGGAGATACTATCGAAGACAGTGCTTCCAAATCAGAGTTACTAAACACAGCCTTCCGAAATTCCTGCACAAAAGAAGACGGAATTAATATTCAAGAATTCGAATCGAGAAAAGCTGCCAACGTGGGTGACATACACTCCTGGAAATGGAAAAAAGAACACAGTGACACCGGTGTGTCAGACCCACCATACTTGCTCCGGACACTGCGAGAGGGCTGTACAAGCAATGATCACACGCACGGCACAGCGGACACACCAGGAACCGCGGTGTTGGCAGTCGAATGGCGCTAGCTGCGCAGCATTTGTGCACCGCCGCCGTCAGTGTCAGCCAGTTTGCCGTGGCATACAGAGCTCCATCGCAGTCTTTAGCACTGGTAGCATGCCGCGACAGCGTGGACGTGAACCGTATGTGCAGTTGACGGACATTGAGCGAGGGCGTATAGTGGGCATGCGGGAGGCCGGGTGGACGTACCGCCGAATTGCTCAACACGTGGGGCGTGAGGTCTCCACAGTACATCGATGTTGTCGCCAGTGGTCGGCGGAAGGTGCACGTGCCCGTCGACCTGGGACCGGACCGCAGCGACGCACGGATGCACGCCAAGACCGTAGGATCCTACGCAGTGCCGTAGGGGACCGCACCGCCACTTCCCAGCAAATTAGGGACACTGTTGGTCCTGGGGTATCGGCGAGGACCATTCGCAACCGTCTCCATGAAGCTGGGCTACGGTCCCGCACACCGTTAGGCCGTCTTCCGCTCACGCCCCAACATCGTGCAGCCAGCCTCCAGTGGTGTCGCGACAGGCGTGAATGGAGGGACGAATGATGACGTGTCGTTCTCAGCAATGAGAGTCGCTTCTGCCTTGGTGCCAATGATGGTCGTATGCGTGTTTGGCGCCGTGCAGGTGAGCGCCGCAATCAGGACTGCATACGACCGAGGCACACAGGGCCAACACCCGGCATCATGGTGTGGGGAGCGATCTCCTACACTGGCCGTACACCTCTGGTGATCGTGGAGGGGACACTGAATAGTGCACGGTACATCCAAACCGTCATCGAACCCATCGTTCCACCATTCCTAGACCGGCAAGGGAACTTGCTGTTCCAACAGGACGATGCACGTACGCATGTATCCCGTGCCACCCAACGTGCTCTAGAAGGTGTAAGTCAACTACCCTGGCCAGCAAGATCTCCGGATCTGTCCCCCATTGAGCATGTTTGGGACTGGATGAAGCGTCGTCTCACGCGGTCTGCACGTCCAGCACGAACGCTGGTCCAACTGAGGCGCCAGGTGGAAATGGCATGGCAAGCCGTTCCACAGGACTACATCCAGCATTTCTACGATCGTCTCCATGGGAGAATAGCAGCCTGCATTGCTGCGAAAGGTGGATTTACACTGTACTAGTGACGACATTGTGCATGCTCTGTTGCCTGTGTCTATGTGCATGTGGCTCTGTCAGTGTGATCAAGTGATGTATCTGACCCCAGGAATGTGTCAAAGTTTCCCCTTCCTGGGACAATGAATTCACGGTGTTCTTATTTCAATTTCCAGGAGTGTAGAAGCAAATATCCACGCAGTAGGGAAGCAACCCAAATCACATAATAAAAGCAAGTCTTCTGGTACAGGCTGTATACTTAACAATCATATAAAACTGTTCGCTTGACGAAAGATCCGTATCCAAAGACTGGAAAGTTGCACAGGTCACATCACTATTCAAGCAAGGTAGACTGAGTAATCCACTACGTTACAGGCCCATATCGCTAACGTCGATATGCAGCAGGATTTTGGAACATATATTGTGTTCAGACATTATGGATTACCTCTAAGAAAACTGTCTATTGACACACAGTCAACATGGGTCCAGAAAACATCGTTTCTGTGAAACACAAGTAGCTCCTTATTCACATGAACTGTTGAGTGCTACTCACAAGGGATTTCAGATCGATTCCGTACTTTTGGATTTCAGGAAGGCTTTTGACACTGTACGACACAAGCGGTTCCTAGTGAAATCGCCTGCTTATGGAATATTGTCTCAGTTATGTGACTGGAGTTGTGATCTCCTGTCAGAGACGTCACAGTTCGTAGTAAATGACGGAAAATCATTGAGTTAAAGAGAAGTGATTTCTGACGTCCTCCAAGGTAGTGTAATAGGCCCTGTGCTGTTCCTTATCGATTTAAACGATTTAGGAGACAATCTGAGCAGCCGCGATAGGTTGTTTGCACATGACGCTGTCGTTAATCGACTAGTAAAGTCATCAGAAGACCAAAACACACTGAAAAACGATTTTGAAAAGATGTGTGAATGGTGCGAAAAGTGGCCGTTGACCCAAAATAACGAAACGTGTGAGGTCATCCACATGAGTGCTAAAAGGAACTCGTTAAAATTCGGTTATACTATAAATCAGTCTAATCTAAAAGCCGCAAATTCAACTAAATGCCTAGGAAGGGCATGCAGCTTTACTGTATGATTAAATGATGATGGCGTCCTCTTGGGTAAAATATTCCGGAGGTAAAATAGTCCCCCATTCGGATCTCCGGGCGGGGACTACTCAAGAGGACGTCGTTATCAGGAGAAAGAAAACTGGCGTTCTACGGATCGGAACGTGGAATGTCAGATCCCTTAATCGGGCAGGTAGGTTAGTTTCCCCTTGTATTCAGCCGTTCGCAGTACCAGCACAGCAATGCCGTTTTGGTTAGGTTGCAAGGCCAGATCAGTCAATCATCCAGACTGTTGCCCCTGCAACTACTGAAAAGGCTGCTGCCCCTCTTCAGGAACCACACGTTTGTCTGGCCTCTCTACAGATACACATCCGTTGCGGTTGCACCTACGGTACGACCATCCGTATGGCTGAGGCATACAAACCTCCCCACCAACGGCAAGGTCCATGGTTCATGGGGGTTTAGTGTTGTAATGTTCCAAATACTAAGTCTTTATGTTCTAGTCTTAGTAGTTTACGTAATAATGCCGTTTTAAATGAAAAGTAAGTGGCGCTGGATAATAAAGCTAGAAAGCCAGAATTTGGTAAGAATGTGCAGTTAGAGCTCATAAAAAAGTGGTGCAGGTTTCCAAAAAGATATAACAAAAATTACCACCGGAATCCACGTTTTTAGGACAATTCAGAGGCGCTAAATAATAGACTTAAAAACATGAAAATTTGGGTTATGCTTCTGTTCACTCCAAAAATAATAACCGGAGGACCACGTTAAGCATCTTCTTATGGTTTTTGAGTAATTAAGTAAAAACCAATTTTGTAACTAAACTCTACCGAATTGTTATAGATTAAGTACCTGTGATTTTAATGATAGACAATTTTGATTAAATTGGATGATAAAACATACCAAGTGATAGAGCTATACCAAATTTGAGAGTTGTAGTATCAATAACTGCTGACATAATTTCTAGTAAAGATATGGTTCGGAGGTAACGATCTACCGTTACTTCCACTATAAAAATTCTAGCAGGCAAAGTTTTCATTCTAGCGAGCGGAAACGTTTTCGGTGATTTCAAACAACTTAACTGAATATAAATAAAAATTAAGAAGTTTCTAAATTAATTTCTAACCATGTTATTAAAGATTATGTGCCCGAGAAAGCAGTCGTTCGGAGGCTGCTGCAGTAGCAGAGAGCCGTCCGCTCCGGCACCTAGATAAATGCGGCCGGAGAGGCAGTAGGAAGTTCAGTTAGCGTTGAGATGTCGGAGCGAGAGGATATCCGTACAGCGAAGGGCGCGGCGGATCGCCGTCCGGCAAAGCCCTCTTTGCCGGCGGCCCCGCCCGGCCTCCCACCTAGGATGAACGAGGCGACGAATATGGATACGGCAATGGAATACGTTTCGGAAGCACTGCAATTTCCGCTGCCCGATTCGGACGACGAGTCGACGGCAAGAAATGACGCCTCCACCGCCGCCAGGACGACGAAAAGGAGAGCGACCACTGCCACAGGACCAAACCGCGCCCCTCCTAAGGGAAAAAAGCTGAAACATTCAGATGTCGTCGTCGATGAAGAAGGGTTTCAACTCGTCAAACGACCGGCCAGGAAGGCTCACCTCTCACCAGCGCCGCCGGTTCCGACGACAAACACGTGTGATGAGCTCGGTGAAAGTGTGCAGACGCCTGCTCACAAGAGAGAACCAAAACCGCCGCCCATTGGGGTCCAATGAACTACGACGGCCTCTACAGGATGCTCCTTCGTCTTGTCGGCCCAGACAACGTCGTTATCAAGCCAGCTGGCACCAACCTATATGAGGTCACTTTGAAAACAGCAGAAGATTACAGAAAGGTTACGGCTACGTTCAGAGAACAAGAGAAGCCGTTCTACACTTACCCATCTGCAATGGACAAGACACTGAAGATCGTCTTTCGAGGGCTCTCTCGAAACTGCAGCCTGGATCGCATCCGACAACAACTGGAGGATGTGGGCTATGGATTTGGCCTCAGGTCGATAACCCGACTACCCTCTCGCCGAACCAGAAAGGACACTCCGCTGGTCTTAGTGATCACCTGTGATATCCCACACGACCGCGGCCTATGGCAGGTCACGAAGATCCCGGCGACATCTGTCACTACAGAAAAACTGCGCTCGAAGAGTGGCGAACCACAATGCTACAACTGCCAAATGGTTGGGCATGTGGCGCGGTTCTGCACGCTACCCCACGCTGTGTTAAGTGTGCGGGGGAGCACGCCAGTAGAGACTGCACACGGCAGCGGACTGATGGCCCACCCAAATGCGCTGGATGTGGTGGGGAACATGTGGCCTCCTACCGTGGCTGTTCCAGCTTCGTACGGGCTGTGGCACGGAGCCATGGCCAACGACCTGGCTCAATAAATTGACCTGCACGAGTCAGACCTGGAGTCAGTTTTGATGCTGTTGCTACCTCTGACTCCTCAACGAAGGCCTCCATACCTGCAGCGACGCTGGTCACTGTTGCAACAGCTCAAACACCGAGAAGGACCCCCGTCCACGGGACACGGCGCGACTACCAGCACCGTGCTCTGAACAGCAGCTGGGTGAAGACCAGGGCCAACACTACCAGTCCCAACAGGGACGACAGGCTGACGTCGTGGCAAGCCCGGCTCAACACTCACGAGCTCCAACTGTACCATCCCAGGCGGCCGATTCTAGCATGGACGAAATGAAGCTCCTCCTGCAAGAAGTTTGGGAGCTTCTCAAGGATATCCCGCGGCAACTCGTTGCCGCTGTCAGTGCAGCCGTTCAGGCAATCTCCACTGGACCACTGGCTTCCCAGCGCCGCGGCCGCGACCTGGCCCACCTCACCGATCCCAGCAACTACCACCGCATCTCGTGGAGGCGATAAATGCTAAAAACCGCCTCTTTCGTGAATGGCAGCTGACGCGCAACGCAGAGACGTCACTGTCTGCGTGTGGAATGCCCAGGGCATCCGCACCCGAGATTACGAATTTCGACACCTGCTGCGGGATGAGGCCGTCGACATCTGCCTGGTTTCCAAGACTTTTCTCAAGCCTGGTGTCCATGTCCAGGCTGCCAACTACGTGTGTTACCAGACCAATAGGCCAACTCATGACGGTGGCACTGCAATCTATGTCCGGGCCTCCCTGGTGCACCAAGTTCCTCTACCGCACCTCCAAGCGATGGAGGTCACTGCTGTAGCTCTCGACACCTCGCATGGGCGCATCACGTTTATTGCTGTCTACCGTCCGCCTGGTCGACAGTTACTCCTCCAGGACGTTGAAGCTTTGCTAGCATTACCTGGAAAGGTCTTTGCTGGTGGTGACTTTAACGCTAAGCACACCGAATGACATTCCCGTGTCACCAACAACCACGGACGCAAACTTCTCTGAGCGGCCCAGTGGTGGAACGCCATCATCCTCGGCCCTCACGAACCCACCCACTTTCCCAACAACTGTAGGCCTCCGGACGTGCTTGACATTGCGGTGGCCAAGGGGGTGCCCTATGTTATATCCACCAGCACCCGCACTGCCTTGTCTTCGGACCACGTCCCAGTTATACTTGACATCGACGTCGATGCCCAGCCAGTGACGTGGAGAGGCATCCCAACCAGGAACACCAACTGGAACCGGTATCAAGCGCTGTTGGAAAAGGGTCTCCGTGACGCACCTGACGCGGACGATGTTGGGGTTGATGGCTGTGCCCGATTCCTCCGCGACTGTACTCTACAAGCGGTGCTCCGGGCCACGCCGCGGCCGCGACCTGGCCCACCTCACCGATCCCAGCAACTACCACCGCATCTCGTGGAGGCGATAAATGCTAAAAACCGCCTCTTTCGTGAATGGCAGCTGACGCGCAACGCAGCGACGAAGAGGGCCTGCAACAGGATGAGGAGGGACATAAAAGTTGCTGTTGCACACCACCGCCATTAGGAATGGCCCAACCGCCTGGCCACTCTTCGGGTTGACGATGGTACCGCCTGGAAAGCCACACAGCTCTTCCTCCACCGGTGTCAGAAGATTCCGCCGTTACAAGTTGGTCGAACCTTCGTCAGCAGCCCAGTGGACAAAGCCAACGCCATTACTGACGTCTCTGAACAAAATTTCCAGCCCGTCATGGACTCCATGGATCCGGATCACGCTCGCCCAGTGTTCCTCGCTGCCCCTATGGGTGACAAACGTATCGAAGAGGTGGATGCTGATGAAGTCTCTGATCAACTTCGACGGCTCAAAAAATGCAAGGCAGGAGGCCCTCACCAGCTTACTAATGAAATGCTGCGACGAATGCCGCCGACAGCCGCTGAACACCTGGCTCTCCTTTTCAACAGCATCTTCCGCACTTGCTGCTATCCTCAGGAGTAGAAACACGCCGAGGTCGTCCCCATCCGAAAGCCTGGGAAGGACCCTCGTCTCCCGAGCAACTACAGGCCCATCAGTTTGCTGCCAGTTGCCAGCAAAGTGTTTGAAAGGCTGTATCTCTGCCGCCTCCTGCGTCACATCAGGGAAGAACGTCTCCTGCCGGGCTAACAATGTGGTTTTCGCCCTGGACACGCAACAACGCACCAACTGCTTCGCCTCATTGAAGAGGCCCTCGATGCCACCGAACGGCGGGAATATTTCGGAGCCATCTTCATGGATGTCTCAAGGGCGTTCGATTCTGTATGGCATGAGGGGCTTCTCTTCGAGCCCCTGGACCTCGGTGTGCCGCTGCCGCATGTCTGTCTCTTAAAATCTTACCTCGCCGACAGAAGCTTTCATGTAGGCACGGAGGACCTGTCGACGCGCCGCTGGGTTAGGGCTGGAGTTCCCCAAGGCTCCGTCCTCGGCCCCATGCTGTACATCCTGTATACCGCAGACATGCCGCGATTGGACAGGGTCCACCTCGCCCTCTACGCGGATGATACGGCGATGTACACGCGCAGCATGAATGCAGCTCTGCTCCAACGACGCATTCAAGCAGCGGCTGACACACTTAGTCAGTGGGCCAGTAGGTGGCGTCTCAGCTTCAATGGGGCTAAGACGCAAGCCCTCCTATTCACCAAGAAGCATATCCCAGCCGACCTACCGCATTTCACCGTCAGGGGAACCGCAATACCTTGGGGCACTACCGCTAAGTACCTGGGAGTGACCCTGGATAGAGGGCTCAAATGGAGACACCATATCGACGACATCGTCAAAAAGGTCATGGGTAGAATGACTCAACTCTACTCCATTCTCAATCCGACACCTGCGCTTCCGCCAGAATTGGGTGTTGCGCTCTATCTTACGCTTATACGCCCGCTTACGACTACGCCGCTGTGGTTTGGGGTAATGCTGCAGCGACCCACATCGACCACCTGCAACGCCTTCAGAACCGGATTCTCCGTCTGGCATTGCACCTCCCTCGGGACTTCCCGTCGGGCGATCTTACCCGCATCTCCAACATCCCTCCTGTTCGAGACAGGTTTCATCAGGCTGCACGGCTCTTTTACGAGAAGACTAAGCAGTCCGCAAATCGGCTCCTTCGAGCCCTGGGCCACCGTGTGCAGCGTCTTAACGCAACCAGGTGGCCCCACCTGCTTCGCGACCACTGAGTTGCCAGCACGTCCAGAACACCGTCCCAGCAGACTGACAGGACATCAAACATGAAGTCAGGCCACATCGCACGCCCCGTCAGTTTGGAGGAGTAGCCTTCCGGCTCAGACTCCACCGACCCACAGGGGCTCATCTGTCTCTGTCAGGCAGCAGCAGCATCAGCGCAGTAGGAGGTTCACATCGCACTCAGCCACTGTAAGATCCGCGTCTGTTAAACGTCGGATCATGCTCTCCCTCGGATGACGTCAGAGCCGAACTGTGACAAAGCGCGTATTTTGTGGTACAAACGGATATTAAACTCGTGACGACTGTACACCGTCCTGGATCCCTTAGAAATCGCCATATTAACTGTCAGTGTGCCGTCCGTTTGAATTACAATCCCGCGTGGGAAATGGTGACTTGACTTCCACTTTTATGGAGAGCATTAATTTTGAACATTTACTGCAAACGTTAATTTGAGTAATTTTAGTCAAGGCAAAAGACAATCTGGTAGGAACGTACCGTAAAGGTCGCATCTGAACTGCTGCATGTGCTGTTAGAATAGAAAGACTTGGTTTCAATTGATAATAGTGAATTTCCAAGTGTTGTATGTGAAAAACTTTACGTAATATAATTTTGGATTCGAAATTCATACTATTATTTAGAATCATAGTCCTGATCCCGCAAAGAAATAGGAAAATATAAACATTTCTTTCAGTGAGCTGGATCAGAATGTGGCCGTGCAGACTGGAAACTAAGGTAAGTATATTTCCCTTCACTTTCTGGCTGACCACTAAATTAGTTGCCAGGCTCGCGTGAGAAGGGGGCATTTAAATAATTTTTACCCGTCGTCCCACAAACTACTTAGACACACCAGCAATCCTCTTCCCGGCTACTCTGAGACATGTTCCTCTGATGCTCGGCCATCCCGGAGCTTACGATATAAGCTTGATTCCGCGATTGTGATCGGATACTGCCGTCTCAACCTTGCATTATAAACCACACTGAAGGAAATAAAGTGTCACAGCACCAAGAGGGAGACGCACGACACAAATGAAAGCCGGTAGGCGCGTTCCTCTGTCATAAAGATGATGCCTGTTCCAATTTAGTACCATTCGCATAACAATGAGTCTGTAAATCAGGATTGCTTTAAATACACGCTGTAACGGTCGGGAGCGTTAGTTACCTTTGAGGTCCGCTGTGCTCAGTTGACATTAGTCAAGAATGCCTTTAAGGTGACAAAGACACGATTCTCAACACCCAATTGAGTTTGAACGAGGTCGTGTAATAGGGCTACAAGAAACTGGATGTTCCTTCTGCGATTTGCATGAAGACTTGAACTTGACAGAACGTAGCCGCTATATGTGATTGCTGGCAGCCGTGGTCACAAGAACGTACTGTCGAAAGACTGGGCTCTGGATGGCCATGTGGCCCCACCATCAGGGAAGACCATCATGTTTGGCGTATGGGTCTGGCACACTGTACTTCATCTCCAGCAGTACTTTTAGCGTAGTTTGCTCAACAGGGGATCTCAAGTTGATTCCGTATTTCTAGATTTCCGAAAAGCTTTTGACACCGTTCCACACAAGCGACTTCTAATCAAGCTGCGGAGCTATGGGGTATCGTCTCAGTTGTGCGACTGGATTCGTGAGTTCCTGTCAGGAAGGTCGCAGTTCGTAGTAATAGACGGCAAATCATCGAGTAAAATTGAAGTGATATCAGGTGTTCCCCAGGGAGGCGTCCTGGGACCTCTGCTGTTCCTGATCTATATAAATGACCTGGGTGACAATCTGAGCAGTTCTCTTAGGTTGTTCGCAGATGATGCTGTAATTTACCGTCTAGTAAGGTCATCCGAAGACCAGTGTCAGTTGCAAAGCGATTTAGAAAAGATTGCTGTATGGTGTGGCAGGTGGCAGTTGTCGCTAAATAACGAAAAGTGTGAGGTGATCCACATAAGTTCCAAAAGAAATCCGTTGGAATTCGATTACTCCATAAATAGTACAATTCTCAAGGCTGTCAATTCAACTAAGTACCTGGGTGTTAAAATTACGAACAACTTCAATTGGAAAGACCACATAGATAATTTTGTGGGGAAGGCGAGCCACAGGTTGCGTTTCATTGGCAGGACACTTAGAAGATGCAACAAGTCTACTAAAGAGACAGCTTACACTACACTCGTTCGTCCTCTGTTAGAATATTGCTGCGCGGTGTGGGATCCTTACCAGATGGGATTGACGGAGGACATCGAAAGGGTGCCAAAAAAGGGCAGCTCGTTTTGTATTATCACGTAACAGGGGGGAGAGTGTGGCAGATACGATACGCGAGTTGGGATGGAGGTCATTAAAGCAAAGACATTTTTCGTGGCGGTGAGGTCTATTTCCGAAATTTCGGTTACCAACTTTCTCTTCCGAATGCGAAAATATTTTGTTGAGCCCAACCTACATAGGTAGGAATTATCATCAAAATAAAATAAGAGAAATCAGAGCTCGAACAGAAAGGTTTAGGTGTTCGTTTTTCCCGCGCGCAGTTCGGGAGTCGAATGTTAGAGATATATTATGATTATGGTTCGATGAACCCTCTGCCAAGCACTTAAATGTGAATTGGAGAGTAATCATGTAGATGTAGATGTAGACAGTTACGCATTCCACTATTATACACTGAAGCGCCAAAGAAACTGGTTTAGACATGAGTTTTCTAATACAGAGATAAGTAAACAGGAAGACTACGCCGCTGCAGTCGGCAAGGCTTGTATAAGAAAATAAGTGTCTGGTTCAGTTTTTAGATCGGTTACTGCTGCTACAACGGCAGGTTATCAAGATTTAAGTGAATTTGACCGTCGTGTTATAGTCAGCGCACGAGCGATAGGAAACAGCATCTCCGAGGTAGCGATGAAGTGGGTTTTATCCCGTACGACCATTTCACGAGTGTACCGTGACTATCAGGAATCGGACAAAACATCAGATCTCCGACATCGCTACGGCCGGAAGAAGATCCTGCAAGAACGGGACCAACGACGACTGAAGAGAATCGTTCAACGTGACAGAAGTGCAACCCTTTCGCAAATTGCTGCAGATTTCAGTGTTGGGCCATCAACAAATGTCAGTATGCGAACCATTCAACGAAACGTCATGGATATGGGCTTTCGGAGGGTAAGGCCCACTCGTGTACCCTTGGTGATTACATGACACAAAGGTTTACGCTTCCCTTGGCCACTTCAATACCAAAAAAGGGCCATTGATGACTGGAACATGTTGCCTGGTTGGACGAGTCTCGTTTCAAATCGTATCGGGCGGACGGAGGGTACAATCTCACTAATCCACGTACCTTGCATGTCCGCAGTGGACATGGCTGACGGAAGCTCTGTAATGGTGTGGGGCGTGTGCAGTTGGAATGATATGGGATCCCTGATAAGTCTAGATACGATTCTGACAGGTGACACGTACGTAAGCATCCTGTCAGATGACCAGCATCCATTCATGCCTATTGTGCATTCTGACGGATTAGGGCAATCCCAGCAGGACATTGCGACACACTACTTGTCCATAATTGCTACGAGTGGGTGCAGGAACGCCCTCTTCAGTTTAAACACTTCCTCTGGCCACCAAATTCCCCAGACATGAACATTATTGAGCGTATCTGGGTTGCCTTGCAACTTGCTGTTCAGAAGAGATCTCCACCCCCTCGTACTCTTATGGATTTACGGACAGTCCTGCAGGATTCATGGTGGCTATTCCCCTGAGCACTACATCTTTAGGCATTAGTTGAGACCGTGCCGCCTCATATTGCCGCACTTCAGCATGCTCGCGGTGGCCCTACACGATATTTGGCCCTTCATTGTATGTGAAGTTCTCATGTATTCCATATAATCCCTTCCTGGCACTATATCTGCAATTCTAAATTTTACTTAGCCTTTACTTTTCATGCTTGAAAATAAAAAATTCAATATAATCAACATCATTTGGATTAATGGGCAACGTAAGTACGTAAAAACTGAAAGTAAAGAAAGACGACTCCTACAGACGGATTCGACAACACGACCGTTCCGTACTCCGTCCGTTGAGCAAACTGCTGCCTAGGAACTATGCAAACACAAATGACTCTTACCTCACCTGATCTGCACCTAAAATAGTGTTTCTTCTAAACACTCGGCCATCTACAGCTCCCACTTTGGACACTTTCATTGGTGGCTAAGCGCTGCATATATCATAAATTAGGGCGAAACTGATGTTGAGGAGTGGACGTGGTCTCCCTTCCAGTGTGCTACTCTGAAGACTACCTTCCGATTTACCATTCGCTATTTACAGACAACTTGAACCAATCCAGAGTGTCTACAATATTACAGTCAGTTATAATGACGAGGTCAAATACTGCCCAGACATCTATGCAACAACTGCAGAAAAGTAATGTGCTCGTAAAACACCTCTGATTTATTTTATGAGCATAACATGGAGTCATACGAGCAACAGCATACATGGCATAAAAATAATCCATAAAATACTTAAAAATGGCCTAAGGCCGAAATTGTACAATCGTACGTAAAATAAACAGAGCGCAGCTGAAGCCATCGTGAAATCTTTCAAGAAACCACTGCTTTATTGCATTTGAATGGTCGACCAACACATAAGCAGTTGATGCAGTGTTTTGGCTTGTAATGTAGGAGTATATAAATACGTGGTGGTACCGTCTGCAGCTCTGTGAACTGTTCTCGGACGAAAAGGAGGTGACATAGATGAATAATTATTACGAGATACACGGGAACTTTTTGATGATCTGCTCCTGGTGCAAAGATTCGTAGCTGACTTAACGTAAATAAGTGTAATTTTGTTAGCGTAAATGGGGGTACATTCATTTGAAGAATCCTAAAGAGGTGCATTTCAGGCATGAGGGTTGTTCCTTACAAAAGCCTGGTCAGATTAATTTTTGAGTATTGTTCGTAATCACAGATTCCTTTAATTAGAACGAGAATGTCACAGAAATGCATAACGAACAGCAGTGCGAGTTGTTGAAAACAAAAGCCTTAGCCCAAAAAGATTCAAGAAACAGAACAGGGGTTTGACAAAAACATCGAAATACCGCGAGAAATGAATACGGAAACGTAAGTGCAGGTTCTTGGGAAGTCTGCTGGTTGCGCTGTTGTGTTTGACGAAGAGCGGCACTTGTGCAGTGTCCTCAGCACGTTGTGAGCGTTAGCCGTGCTCAGAACTGTGTTCTTTTTGGTGAGAGAGTGCATTATGTCAGAGTCAAGTGGATTCAGACGTGGGCAAATTGCTGGTGCTCGTATGTTGGATGCTTCTGTAACCGAGGTAGCCGGTGTGTTTAGCGCTGCAAACGGCACCTTATTAGAGGTTTATACCGCATACAGGGAGAGCGAGTGAATGTTGTATCAACCGCCAGGTCACAGCTCGGACGAGCGCGTGCGTTGAGTGACTATGGCGGACGGTCATTCAAGAGGATTCCTAGGAAAAATAAGAGGACGACAGCTGCAAAAATCACTTCAAAACTGAATGTCAAATTCGCGAATCCTGTCAGTACGAAAACAACATGTAGGGAGTCCCATAAGCTACTGGTTTCGTGAGCGCGAGGATGAAATGTCAGACGACTGGAAGCTGTTTCGAGTGCCAACGGTTTTCCTACGGTGTATTAGCCATGGTAATGTGTAATGTGTAATGTTTGTGGTGTATTCATGTTTTGCCCACCCTCTGCACCCTCTCTTCATCTAACTTCACCTTAGTAATGGCCGTGTCGCTAAAATTAGAGATATTCCACTTCGTAAGGAAGGGTACCAACTGCGAATGAACTGGATTGGATTGATTTGGGGGAAGAGACCAAACAGCGAGGTCATCGGTCTCATTGGATTAGGGAAGGATGGGGGAAGGACGTCGGCCGTGCCCTGTCAAACGAACCATCCCGGCATTTGCCTGAAGCGATTTAGGGAAATCACAGAAAACCTAAATCAGGATGGCCGGACGCGGGAGTGAACCGTCGTCCTCCCAAATGCGAGTCCATAGTTCTAACCACTGTACCACCTCGCGCGGTGCGAATGGAATTGCAGTGCTTTAAGAGCTCCAACAACCAACCAGCGTCGTAATACATATTTAAATCTCCATTGGCACATCATTAACACGTCGACTGCATTTTGAATGTTGCAGTTGCACTAAGCGAAATAATTTTGTTCAACCACTCCACGTCGCGAGTTGTATATTTGCAATTTAGTACTCATTACTTGGACTTATTTGGATTCTACTCGTCACTCCTATTTTCAACATTTATAAGTGTGGCATAAACTTCTTTTCCGAAGCACAAAAGCAGTGCAATATTGTTCGTGCCGTCGACTGACATGATCGTTTACATCGTAAATTACACCTAAAGTCAAAGCTGCAATTTTTACAGGTTCAGAAATTACTGCTGAAGTCAGTCGGGTGTATAGATTAAATATTGATGCATTTGCAATTTAAGCTTCTATAGAAATAAAAAGCAAACACTGCTTAACAGGCAATATACTGTATCAGTCTGGGTTATTTTAAACATTTGTCAATGACTTTACCAATTAATATCCAAGATATTTGCTAAGTGGATTAAACACCTATATTATGACCTAAATTATGTTAAATATTACCGAAGTTCGAGGGCGTACTAAAAAGAATGCATCCTGATTTTTTATTCTGTTCTTAACATCTGTTGAGGCATTACATGTCAGGTGTATTACTTGATAGCCGCGCTTTGCTGGCCCAAGTTGCAAACCTATAACGCTAGAGGGTTCCAAGTTGCAGCATGTGACATAGTGCTGTAACCACGTCGGTGCGTGAAAAACAGCGTGCTGTGTGCGCGATGAGTGCCTCGAATGCTCCCTCTTGACGTGAAACAGAGGACTTTGGACATCTGCCAAAATTTCTTTTCCGTTTTGAGTGTGATGGTGATGGGTTCCTTAGTGACACTGGGACAGGTGATGAAACCCGGGTTCACCATTCTGTCCCTGCAAACAATAGAGCATCTGTGGAGTTCCGCCACAAAGGATCACCGACGCCAAAAAAGTTCAAGACTATCCATGAGCAGCCAGAGTTATGCTCACAGTGTTCTGGGATGTTCAAGGTTTGGTGCATTTGGAATTCGTGCCTAAAGGAACAACCACAAACTCTACAAGGTACTGTGAAAGCCTCAGACAGCCTAAAGTAAGAATTCCATGTGTTCGTCCACACATGGATCACCGTCTACTTCACCATGACAATGTCGGAGCACACAGGACCGCTGTGAAATCTTTTTCATCTCTTATCCTCCATATAGTCGTGACTTATTCCACCCGATTTCCATCTGTTTCCAAAAGTTAAAGAACGCCTTCGAGGACTCCACATTGACAGAGATGAAGCGGTGCAAGCAGGGGTCAGGTTGTGGCTCCGTCCACAAATTCAAACACTGTACACTGACAGTTTCAACAATCCGGACTGTCGATGGGAAAATGTGTTTGTCTCCAGAGCGACTTTTCTTAGAAACAAACATGTAGACATGAAGAATGAAGATGCAGTACGTTAATAACGTTTATTTTATTTAAGAAGTGTTATGAATTTTCAGATAAAAATTCGGAGCCTTTCCTTTTCAACATGCCCCTGTAATACAGTACACCTGTACAATAAAATTAAAATTACACATTTTGTTCACTGTTAATAAATTGACATATTGGACTAATATTTGGAATTAATAAATGCGGAACAAATAAGATATTATATAGAGTTACTACTTATATTGGATGGCCTCTCAACACATGGATGAAGAGAAACCTATAGTCTTTTATTTATTTCAAGTTCAGATACAAGGCTTCGCTCTGGGAGTTGATATGAGATTGCGTGGTTAGTTGGAATAAAACGATAAATGAGACACTATAAGACGTAAAAAAGATTCATTGAAAATAATTTTCCAACTATCTACATTATTTGTTAAAGCACATGAAGTAATTTTTTTTTATTGAAAACGTGTTCTCATTAATTACAGTATTTGTTAGTAAACATCATTCTTCATTTTGTTATCCGGTTTATAAATGTACAAATTTTTCGGGTTTCCTACTCGAGAGCAAAGCAGGAGTCTTTGAAGCTGACGCCGCATTATTCAGAAACTCGTTCTTTCGCATTGCTAATTGAAAAACTGTACGCTAATTAGACTAGAAATTGCATCTGGAATGGCATTTCAATGGAGATCAGTGGTATTCTGGGGATAAACAGTGGCTGTCCTTTGTATTTTCCAGTCATATGTTCTGCTTTGATGATGCTTTTCGATAGTTATTTGGCTGTCATCTTCGTTTCATTACATAGTTTTGGTGAGCTGAGATTTTTAATTAGTATAATCGATGATCGAATTTTAAGGCGAAGGAAATGTAATGGCATTCCTGGTACTTCAAAAGACTTTACAAATTCTGTAGGGAAGTTCACACCTTCTTCAACGTTCTCTCTTCGCTGGGAATTTTCTTTTGAATATTATAGTTGATATCATCGACAATATTATTTTTAGTTGCTAAAGCTGCCGTTTCAAATAGTCAGTCCGAACTGGTATAGTTGAGAACAATGTTTGGATAAATTTAGCCGATGAGTTCGTTTTCAGCTGAGGCTATGTATTAAGTCTTCACGGGTTGTCAGCCGAATAGCGTCGTCATCTCGTAGTAACGTTTCGATGGAATGCGTCTCCATCATCTTCAGGCGAAGACAATAGGATATGTGCCCCTGGCTATTTGTAAAAGTTCTTGAGCAAAATGTGCTGTTGTTTAGTCTCTCGAGAGTTCATTCCTCATATTTTTTAGTAATCGCAATTTTTGTATGTTTGGCGAGATGTTTGATTTCTTTAACCATGTATTGATCTCGTCTTCTCATGCTGAGTTGTGTATAAGAGGAAGTCCTTGTCGAAAGTCTGCTGAGAATATAAGCACACCTCCTCTCACCACTTCAGAATTTCCTCGCAAGTCTTGTAATATTCTGTCCATGACTTCGAGTGTTTACTTTTTTATGTGCCATTGTTCATTCGTCCCAGAAGATAATTTTATCTTGCTTTAGGAGTTCACCATATCCAGATCCTCTTGAGATTTTAGTTGCATGTTCCACTGATGAATCGCACGGTACGGTAGCCGTTATGATGCGGAGCGTGTCAAGTGCAAAAGCAATGCACATATGAAACAAGATTTTTTAATATATGTTACAATACAGTATTAAAGATTGATTTCTATGTTATTTACACCATTCCCTTAAATGGCACAATATGCATATACTATATTATAGATATATTCATTCCTATTCAAGAATTCATCTCTGATATAGAATGAGCTGTCAAAGAAATTGATTTCACTTTATTTTTGAATCTATTATTGCTGTCTGTCGGACGTTCTATTTCATCTGGTAAATTGTTGTGCCATAGATAGGTTGAGTAAGGGATAGTGTAAGTGTTTCTTTTTTCTGGTATCGTAATCATGAACGTCAATGTTGTTTTTAAACTAGTCCATGTTATCAAGCACGAAATTCATTAGTGAGTAAATGAACAGTGAGGCTGTTGTAATAATTCCCAATCTTTTAAAAAGATGCCTCAAGATGGACAACTATGAACCCCACACATTATTCTAACCACTTTCTTTTGAGCAGTGAATACTTTTTGTCTAGGTGTTGAGTTACCCCAAAATATTAATCCGTATGACATCAGAAAGTATGCAAAGTATGATAGCGATTTCTATATCCTCAAAATTATCAATTATTTTGATTGTAAAAGTTGCTGAACTAGTCGCTTTAGAAGGTCCAAAATATGCATTTCCCAATTAAGATTCTCATCTATATGTCCACCCAAAAACTTAGTGTGCTCTACCCTGTCTTCTGACTTCTGTTGATGTGTTATATTTATTGAAGGAACTGTCCTTTTTGCAGCAGAAAATTGGATTTACTGTGCTTTTTCAAAGTTTAAAGCAAGCCCATTTGCAGAAAACCAATTAATGACTTTTCCAAAGTCCTTATTTGTATCATTTTCCATTGGAGTTTCTTTTACTGGATTAATACTGATGCTTGTATCATCAGCAAGCACCATAAATTCAGTTTCTTGTTCCAGATAAGAAGAGAGGTCGATCACATATATTAAGAATAGAAGGGGACTCATGGTTGAAACCTATGGAACATCTAATCTAATTTCACCCCAGTTGCATGAAGTGGCAAACTTATTTAAATCACTTGACCTATATAAAAAAAGTTTTGTTTCATGTTCTGTAGGTATGACTTAAACCACTCATATACTATTCCATTTATACCATAGAATTGTAATTTTTGTAAATAATGTCATGGTTCACACAATCAAACGCTTTGGACAAGTCACAGAAAATTCCTATCGGTGACATTTTACTATTTAAAGACTCTATTACGTGGACAGTGAAACTGTATACTGCTGTCTCAGTGGAAGAGCAGTTTTGAAATCCAAACTCTGATTTACTAAATATCCCATTACTGCTGAGATGGCTAAACACTCTTGAGTACATTACTTTATCGAAGATTTTTGAAAATGCTGTAAGCAAGGTTACTGGGCGATAATTATTGACATCTCTGATGTCCTCCTTTTTGTAGAGAGGCCAGACAATAGAATATTTTAACCTGTCTGAGAAAGTACGTTGAGTTAGAGATGAATTACATATGTGACTCAGAAAATCAGCTATAATTGCTGCACATTGTTTCAATATCTTATTAGACTCCAACAGAATATTTATTTTTCAAAGATTTAAAAATTTTACTTGTTTTACAATAGGTTGTTAGGTGAAACTTAATCTAGCTAAAAATTTTCTATTTACTGCTTGACTGACTTTTTCTTATGATCTATTCTCACCAATTTTTCTCCTACACTTAAGAAATAGTTGTTGAATACATTAGATACTTCTGTACTGTTGGTTAGAATGGTCTCATTCCCTTTAATAATAATACTAACTACCCTAGTAGTTACTTTTCCTGTCTCCCTTCTAACAACATTTCACATTGATTTGATATTATTGCCAGTGTTGTTAATTTCTTCTCCAACATACATATTTATTGATGTCCTTACAACTTTTCTCAGTGTGTTACAATAATGTTTATAGTATAAAACTCCTTCTGGATCTTTACTAGTTCTTGCTGCCTCATACAGTTATCTTTTTCTTTCTGAAGACACTTTAATACCTGTAGTAATCCAAGGTTTCTTTGAAAAGTGTGAGGTGTTACATTTACACAACTGCCCATTAAATTTGCTACACCACGAAAATGACGTGCTGCAGACGCGAAATTTAACCGACGGGAAGAAGATGCTGTGATACGCAAATGATTACCTTTTCAGAACACTCACACAAAGTTGGCGCCGGTGGCGACACCAACAAAGTGCTGACATGAGGAAAGTTTCCAACCGATTTCTCATACACAAACAGCAGTCCACCGATGTTGCCTGATGAAACGTTGTTGTGATGCCTCGTGTAAGGAAGAGAAATGCGTACCATCACGCTTCCGACTTTGATAAAGGTCGGATTGTAGCCTATCATGATTGCGGTCTATCGTATCGTGACATTGCTGCTCGCGTTGGTCGAGATCCAATGACCAACGGCCTCGTGTCAGTAGGAGTCGAGATGAGAGGCATCTAATCCTCATGGCTGTAACGGATCGTGTAGCGGTGCAGCCCTGAGTCAACAGATGGGGACGTTTGCAAGACAACAACCATTAGCACGAACAATTCGACGACGTCTGCAGCAGCATGGACCATCAGCTCTGAGCCATGGCTGCGATTACACTTGACGCAGCATCACAGACAGGAGCGCCTGCGATGGTGTACTCAACGACGAACCTGGGTGCACGAATGGCAAAACGTTATTTCGTCGAATGAATCCAGGTTCTGTTTACAGCATCATGACGGTCACATCCGTGTTTGGCGACATCGCGGTGAACGCACATTCGAAGGGTATATTCGTCATCGTCATAATGGCGTATCACCCGGCGTGATGGTATGTGGTGCCACTGGTTACATTTCAGATGTGTTACGACCCGTGGCTTTACCCTTCATTCGATCCTTGTGAAACCCTACATTACAGCAGAATAATGCACGACCGCATGTTGCAGGTTCTGTACGGGCCTTTCTGGATGCTGCCCTGGCCAGCACATTCTCCAGATCTCTCACCAATTGAAAACGTCTGGTCAATGGTGGGAAAGCAACTGGCTCGTCACAATACGCCAGTCACTACTCTTGATGAACTGTGGTAACGTGGTGAGGCTGCATGGGCAGCTGTACCTGTACACGCCATCCAAGCTCTGTTTGACACAACGCCCAGGCGTATCAAGGCCGTTATTACGGCCAGAGGTGGTTGTTCTGGGTACTGATTTTTCAGGATCTATGCACGCAAATTGCGTGAAAATGTCATCACATGTCAGTTCTAGTATAATATATTTGTCCAATGAATGCTCGTTTATCATCTGCATTTCTTCTTGGTGTAGCATTTTAATTGCCAGTAGTGTAGTAATGTTCTTGGGGAACAATGTTCTAAAAGGGATATAAATTTATCAAGAAATACGTTGCATTTATCATTAGCATCTACTCGTTACATACATCTCCCCAATTACCATTTCTTAAACTTTTTCTGAAGTGTTCTATAGGTACCGGGTTGTGCAACGTCAAACATACCGGTAATTGTTCTTCGACTATATTCAACGCATTTGTAAAGCGGAAAAGGCAGTTTGTCGTCTTTCCACAAACGTAGATGCAATTCCGGGTGATGCCAGTGTTGTTCTTCACGTATTTCTGCCCGGAATAGATTTATTTGAAACGATTTCCCACTACCGCCTGGCGCGTCCAAGTAATTCCGCCAGTGTTGTCGACCCGGTCCATGATAACGTTTAAATCTCCTTTTGATTGACATTGACGAGTGGTCTGAGCAGTGTATTGAAGTGATTTGCGGATGACGTATCTTTTTTCCTTTGTAATTTTGAAGTTCAGCCAAATCCCAAGCAACAAGTTCTGTCACAGATAAACCTAAGGCTCGAAGACCAAAATCCGACACCCATGAAGCAACAACAATGAACGGGTTAGCATCATTTAGCAAGAGTCCTCAACAGAGTACTCGTTGCCTGTCACAAGAATGTGGCGTTAGTCGTACCTCTATACTGCGAATTTTACCGCAGCACAAATTGCACCCGTACAAAATTCAGCTGCTCCAACACCTGAACGAGCATGACCCAGACCATCGGGTACAGTTCGTAGAATGTGTGACACAGCAGCTGCAGATGAATCCAATTTTCCCCTATTAGGTGCTGTTCAGTGATGAAGCCAAGTTCTTTATCAATGGTGAAGTGAACATGCAGAATCACAGATACTAGCCCGACACAAATCCGCACTGGATTGATGCTTCCAAAACGGTCGACTCACAAAAAGTGATGGTTTGGTGTGGTGTGGGGTACAATTGTCTTGGATCTTTTTTTATTGATGGTACGTTAACCGCCAACGGTTATCTGAGGTTATTGGATGAAGTGTTTCCCTCGTTAACGGAGGAAGGGACATTTCCGGAATTCTTCCAGCATGATGGAGCCCCACCACGTTATGGGCACCATGTGGGAGCAGACCTGGATGTGCAGTTCCCTCAAAATTGGATTGGTCATGGGGTTGCTGCGGAGTGGCCACTGCGTTCACCAGATTTAACTGCTTCGGATTTTTATCTTTGGGGTCATGTCAAAGCACTGGTTTATTCTGTGAAAATACGGGATTTGCATCATCTAAAGCAGCACATGGTTGATAAGTGTGGTTAAATTCAGCCAGATGTGTTGGTCAAAGTTCATCAGGGCTGGGTTCAGAGGACAGCATTAACATTCCGACATGATGGACAGCGTATCGAGCCATCCCAATGACTGTTGATGGTCTCTCGGGACTGTGTAACATCGCCGTAACGTCTCTTCGGCAAATAACACACATGCTGCCGAGCGTCCCACCGCTGCCACATGTAACTGACTATAACCTGAGAATGAATAAAGCTATGTTTAGAATAACAACGGCATTGTTTTTCTATCTGTTTGATAAGTCGCATGACGACAGTCCCATTTGAAATTGTGGAGTTGAATCCAAGATGGCGGCTTTTCAGATGGCCGCCATATTGGTGATCTAGCCTATAAAGTTTCCCCCTTCCCGTTCCTCGTGTGTAGGGATTCTGTTTCCTTGTTTGCTACTCCATTTGAATTTTGTGAGGGTCTTTCAAGACTTTTGGACCACCCTGTATTATTGTTTTCGCTAATGGATACGTTTGGCGCAGTTGGTAAAAAGCTGTTAATGTTGTGTTCTGAGGGGGTTCGCTTGCAATTTTTCTGGCGATATCTCTCGTGAAATAAACTCTGTCCGTTCTCCAAATGTAATGCTAGATGCTGCACAGTTGGCTCGCATTCATGTACGAGGTGCATTCAAGTTCTAAGGCGACCGATTTTTTTTTCTAATTAACTACTCACCCGAAATCGATGAAACTGTCGTTACTCCTCGACGTTATCGCCCTGACGTACACATTTTTCACAACGCTGACGCTATGATTCCATGGCAGCGGCGAAGGCTTCTTTAGGAGTCTGTTTTGACCACTGGAAAATCGCTGAGGCAATAGCAGCACGGCTGGTGAATGTGCGACCACGGAGAGTGTCTTTCATTGTTGGAAAAAGCGAAAAGTCACTAGGAGCCAGGTCAGGTGAGTAGGGAGCATGAGGAATCACTTCAAAGTTGTTATCACGAAGAAACTGTTGCGTAACGTTAGCTCGATTTGTGGGTGCGTTGTCTTGGTGAAACAGCACACGCGCAGCCCTTTCCGGACGTTTTTGTTGCAGTGCAGGAAGGAATTTGTTCTTCAAAACATTTTCGTAGGATGCACCTGTTACCGTAGTGCCCTTTGGAACGCAATGGGTAAGGATTACGCCCTCGCTGTCCCAGAACATAGACACCATATTTTTTCAGCACTGGCGGTTACCCGAAATTTTTTTGGTGTCGGTGAATCTGTGTGCTTCCATTGAGCTGACTGGCGCTTTGTTTCTGGACTAAAAAATGGCGTCCACGTCTCATTCATTGTCACAACCGAAGAAAAGTAGTTCCCATTCATGCTGTCGTTGCGCATCAACATTGCTTGGCAACATGCCATACGGGAAGCCATGTGGTCGTCCGTCAGCATTCGTGGCACCGACTTGGATGACACTTTTCGCATTTTCAGGTCGTCATGCAGGATTGTGTGCACAGAACAAACAGAAATGCCAACTCTGGAGGCGGTCTGTTCAACAGTCATTCGGCGATCCCCCAAAGCAATTCTCTCCACTTTCTCGATCGTGTCGTCAGACTGGCTTGTGCGAGCCCGAGGTTGTTTCGGTTTGTTGTCACACGATGTTCTGCCTTCATTAAACTGTCGCACCCACGAACGCACTTTCGACACATCCATAACTCCATTACCACATCTCTCCTTCAACTGTCGATGAATTTCAATTGGTTTCACACCACGTAAATTCAGAAAACGAATGATAGCACGCTGTTCAAGTCAGGAAAACGTTGCCATTTTAAGCATTTAAAACAGTTCTCATTCTCGCCGCTGGCGGTAAAGTTCCATCTGCCGTACGGTGCTGCCATCTCTGGGACGTATTGACAATGAACGCGGCCTCATTTTAAAACAATGCGCTAGTCTCTATCTCTTTCCAGTCCGAAGAAAAAATAATCGGAGGCCTTAGAACTCGTATTCGTAATTTTGCTTTTGGGTGATCGTCTTCTGTATTTGGGATAGCCATCAACTCCACTTTGTGTGTCGTCCAAGTATGGTTTCGGGTTTTCATTTTGCACGTTTTCCATCACTTTTGCATGGCAACTTCGGGTTCAATGATCAGCATGGTCCGTGAATCGTGTTTTTCACTACTATGCCTACAGTTCCGGATCTTGTTGTGAACTGAGAAATACAGCTTGAATGATTTTATCGATATCTGTGGGATGAAGTCTGTCATGTGGGTGAGCCAGTCCTTATTTTCGCCATTCGATTGTGTTCCAGCATCTAACGGTTCCAAAGATGCGATATTTGGTGATGACTTCAATAAATTTCAGTTTTTTTCTCGGAAAACTCGGACTATTACGTCGTTCCGATGCGTGGGGTCTTGTCCGCATCTTAGTTGTTGCTTGATTTCTGGCTACGACGAGCTGCATGTGAATGTTATGAAGAGGTCGGGTCGTCCATCGTTTCTTTTGTAGGTCATGGCGTCCTTAGTGTATTCGTGCATGTGTCTCGGACTTCCCATGTATGATGGATGGAAGAGACATAATCGATTCATCTTCGTTAGTGTTGCGGTTCGTCAGTTTCTCCCGGCGTATTTGTTGCTCGAACAGTCCACAGGTATACTGCCTTTTCCTGGCTGAGACCTCTAAATATTGGGACAGAATTATAAGGCAGGCTATGGAAATTCGCACCAGGGAAGATCTTATCAGCCGAGATTGCGGTTGCAATCTCAACAAGGCTTCGGACCCGGTATTGAATGTAATTAAGAAGACTCTCAGCAAGAAGTGCTAACTGGTGCCTAGGGCGGACGTAGCAAGCACATCGACACTACGAAAGATTCCGACGCCCACGTTTTCGCGACCTCCGGAGCGCGGGCGATGACGGCGAAGAGAGCAGCCCGCGGGGGGAGGGGATTTAAATAGGCGCCCACCCTCAAGAGCTCAGTTCGTCAGCGCACCTGACGATGGCGACGGGTCTGATTGCCGAAATATTGTGCCCGTTGGACACTATGAACCGGCAGTATACCCGTGGACTGTTCGTTAGTGTTGATCGAAGTGACACCAAAAGACGTGATTTGGGAGCAGGCCCCGCACGCTTCTATGTTTTAAACAAAGTGTTTTAATTCCTGAGTTTCCCCGGCCATGTAACGTAAAAATTCCTGGGGACGTGCTTCCAGCGGCGGTAAACGATTTTTTTTCATCCATACAACAGGATCCTGGTGCTTCTCTACTAAAATTTGTCGCTTTACAACATTGGCAGATGTTAGCCATTTTTTCGATTACAAAGTGTTTGTGTTTGTTATATTCTTTCGTCGAGTCGCAGTGGAATGCTTCATTTCCTAGGTTGTGCTGTTTACTTGTGCTCGTCCGCGCCTCTCGTAGGGACATATTTTCATAACTGACTTGAGTTCGCGGTCTTTTATTACAAGACTGTGTCGCAATTCTAGATTCGTCAGGCCGTTCATTTCGTTGCTCTTTGGTTTCCTTGCTTCCCACAGTGCTTATTCTCGTTCGTTGGAAACTTAAACATGTTTCGCAGTCTTCGTCTGTTTCGTCATTTCGCTGTTCTTTTTGTTTTCGCCGTTTGGCTTCAGTACTCCTCTTTTACGTTTGAACATTGTCTAAATTATAAATCAATTTACCTTTTCACCAACAAACACACGAAGTTCACTTTACACACTTTTCACACTTTATTTTCCATTTTTATTCTACCACTGTATCACTTGGACAACTCACCCTTTACTGTTTGTTTTTACTCACTCACTGCACTACTTTTTCAGTTCCTCCCTTCGTCACTGATAAGAAACTGACGTTCGAACGGGATACCCATATTCCAGAATATATCAAAAAGACTTCGAATGGTCCACAATGTTTCAGAACATTCCACGTCATTCGAGAATGTTATGGAATGTCGCACAGTGATCTGGGATGTTCCGGATTACTGAAATCTTCCCGAATGTTCCAGACTATCCCGGAACATTCCAGGACATCCAGCGTCATTGTCGAACATTTCGAAACATTCTTGAATGTTGTGGAATGCTGTCGAATACTCTCAAATGTTCCGGAATGTTCCAGAAATACCTTTCTTCGCGGATAGGGGATAGAGGGCTACCACAACATATAACTCTCTCGATAGTACTGATATTTGTATCAGAATTTTAATGACACGCACATTGTGCGCTTACTTTTATAATACATAGTATGTCGTTTTTTTTTGTTTTCAGGAGTGTACTTGGTGTGTGGGTTGTATAAGCAAACTAAGGAAATTTTATAGAAACATTTTGTTGGCAACACTGAAGGCAGAGAGCATGCGTGTCTCCGCAGAATCGAACATTAACATCTGTATTTATTCCTGTTTGGCCAATTGTGTCTGACTGTAGAGATTGCTGTAATTTTTAATATTGTGGATGGCTTTGTCCTTCATTCTGATATTTGTTCCTCGAAAAATGTTTCCTGTTTTACATGATTGTTTTCCTAAAAATGTCATGCTCAAATATTTTGCTTTTGACTGTGATGTGTTGTTATTTAGTGTCGGTTTATAAAAGCGGTAAATAGGAGCGACAACAAGCATAATTGAAATTAAATACATCTAACGAGAAATAAAGTGTAAATACAAAATTTGTCAAGTAGATAAATAAACTGTTAGTTTGCACAGAGCCACTGCAGCATCCATAATGCTCTCGATGTGTCAGTGATGATATAACGAAGATTTAAATGTGTGTTACGCCAACTGGAGATGGTCAACGGACCACTATGCGTGTTGGGATATACAGAAAAGTATAAAAAGTGGCTGGTTGCTATATTGCTTAAAGTAATGTAATCTACATACCTCAACAAACAGTAAAATGGGTAATTAATAAACAAAAAGGGAGTGAAGTGAGAATAGAAACATACGTACTCTCTGTCACACATCGCACGGTGGCTTGCCAGGTACGTAAGTACAGACTTTGAGAAATAACATACAAACATCATCGGTATTCTAGTAACGCAGCGACAGTGTGATACGGAACTAAATAGTGTTGCATCTGCAGTGAAACTATTTATTCATACTCTCTCACCATACTTGTGTACAACCAAATTACGGTGTCGTTTCATTCTGTATCGGGCTATTCAGCTCACTCAGTTGTTCATTTCCTTTATCGAGCTGACTATAGAAAAATTACTTTCATGTAACAGCAAACCTTTGTGCTTTGTGTGTTCGAGCAGGGCGAGCACGAAACGAATTTATTTCATGCCCGGGCCAGTCAGAATATAAATGGTTGCTGATATTTGAGTTCCTGCCAAATAGGCAGATGTACCACGATAGCAATACTTTACTAGTCGCCTATTTCCTGCTTCAAAATTTGTTAACCTCTGAGAACGATTAAGCATCATTTTTCAGAGATTTACATCTCTTAGGCGTTAACAATAATTCTTAAGCCCACGGCCACAGGATACAGGGATTAGTGAACACAGGGTTGTCGTAGCTACATTGAATATTGTAGCTCCCAAGACCCCTAAAAATAAACAGAAAATATACCTATTCAAAAAAGCAAGTAAAAATTATCTTGACGCCTTCCTCAGAGACAACCTCCACTCTTTCCTAATTAACAAACTAAGTGCGTACTAGATGTAGCTTGAATTCAAAGAAATACTATCGGCAGCAACTGAGAGATGTACTCAAAAGTAATTAGCAAACGACGGACCTGACCCTTCGTCGTACACAAAAGGGGTCAGAACACTTGCAGAAACAACGAAAAAGACATGGAAAATTCAAATGGACGCAAAATCTCCAAGATTGGCGATCTTTTACAGAAGTTCGAAATTTTATGCCTACATCAATGCGAGATGCCCCTAATACTTTCCAAAACGAAGCTTTGACTGGAAACCTAGCAGAAAACCCAAAGAGATTCTGGTCGTATGTGAAGTATGCTAGCGGAAAGACACAGTCAATTCCTTCTCTGCGCGATAGCAATGGGAGCACTATCGACGACAGTGCTGCCAAAGCAGAGTTACTAAACACAGCCTTCCAAAATGCCATCACAAAAGAAGAGGAAGTACACATTCCATAACTAAAATCAAGAACGGCTGCCAACGTGAGTAACGTAGAAGTACATTCCTGGAAATGGAAAAAAGAACACATTGACACCGGTGTGTCAGACCCACCATACTTGCTCCGAACACTGCGAGAGGGCTGTACCAGCAATGAACACACGCACGGCACAGCGGACACACCAGGAACCGCGGTGTTGGCCGTCGAATGGCGCTAGCTGGGCAGCATTTGTGCACCGCCGCCGTCAGTGTCAGCCAGTTTGCCGTGGCATACAGAGCTCCATCGCAGTCTTTAACACTGGTAGCATGCCGCGACAGCGTGGACGTGAACCGTATGTGCAGTTGACGGACTTTGAGCGAGGGCGTATAGTGGGCATGCGGGAGGCCGGGTGGACGTACCGCCGAATTGCTCAACACGTGGGTCGTGAGGTCTCCACAGTACATCGATGTTGTCGCCAGTGGTCGGCGGAAGGTGCACGTGCCCGTCGACCTAGGACCGGACCGCAGCGACGCACGGATGCACGCCAAGATCGTAGGATCCTACGCAGTGCCGTAGGGGACCGCACCGCCACTTCCCAGCAAATTAGGGACACTGTTGGTCCTGGGGTATCGGCGAGGACCATTCGCAACCGTCTCCATGAAGCTGGGCTACGGTCCTGCACACCGTTAGGCCGTCTTCCGCTCACGCCCCAACATCGTGCAGCCCGCCTCCAGTGGTTTTGTTGAACGCAGTTGGTTTTTACCATCCTGTATTAAAATATCTCCTTTTATCAATAGTGCAATTTTTCGACGTTATTTTACCAGCTAACTAAAAATGGGAAAGCCTTGAACCCTTTCCACTAAATTTAGTTAGTATTAAGATTCTTTTACAGGGAGTGCAGTGGAGCTGACGCTGAGATCATTTAGTATTTGGTTATATCATCGCTAGTGCCACTGAACTCTTCTGAATTCTACATGTCATGTGTGGTCTGGCGTCTCCTTACCAGCAACAGGTCCCAGGTTCAAACTAGTTAATTCCCTAAAAAACACGCTCAGAGCGTCGTTGCGCGAAAGTGGTAGGGAGACACGATATAGAACAATCAGACACCACCATGAATGTTTAGACCGCGTCAATCATGCATTCCTCAAAGCAGTGATGAACCGAATGGCAATTCCCCCGACGTTCACGCAAGTGATTATGCGGCTCCTTCGTGGAGCAGCGACGTCCAGACTTCTCGTCAACGGCAGACTTACAGAACCTATACGGATTGAACGATCAGTACGGCAGGGTTGCCCCTTGTCGACGGTGCTTTATGCCATTGCGATGGAACCACTCATTTGCGGATTACGGCGACGTTTGACAGGTATTCCACTACGGGACCATATGTTCCGCTGCCGAGCTTACGCGGACGACTTGGCCCTCGTCGTACGTTCAGCGGCCGACGTACAAGCTGCGATGCAGTGGATTACCCGTTACAGTCCAGGGGCAGGGAGCGCTATGAACGTGGCAAAATCATGCGCCATGAAGATCGGCCGCGGCCCTCCTGCAGACAGCGTTGTCCCATTTCAACTTGTAGACACCCTTCGCTGTCTCGGGTTGATGTACACGCGAGACATTCGCCCCACCTCGGCGATCAATTTTCGGGCGCTGCTGCAACGCATCCGGGCCAACATACAAAATCACATACTGCGCCCGCTGAATATATGCCAGAGAGTCACCTTCGTCAATGCCCGTCTGGCAGCCCGGGTACCCCATATACCGCAGATTCTGCCCATCACTGCGACAATGGCGGCCAGATTACAGGCGGCTTTCGGCTGTTTCATTTGTTCTGGACACATCTTCAAAGTCAAGTATGAAGCTCTCACCTTACCGAAGCGGGATGGTGGCCTCGACCTGGTTAATGTGAGAGCCAGGACTACGGCACTTTACACCAATAGTGTGCTCGGGTTATGGAAAAGCCAAAATGCTAGTTTTACTGGAATGTTGACTACCGAGCTCGCACCTGTTTCGAGACGCCCACCGACGTCTTTGGCACACATCCCACCTCCGATGTCACATATCGGCCGTTTCTTTTTGGGGTACAGCTACATATGCACCGAGTTCCCCAGGACCAGGAAGACAATCACCCGCGGCATCTACCGCCTTCTCCGAAAGTCTCCACCCCACAACCCCGTCGAAACACGTCACCCCCGGGTTTCATGGCCTACAGTTTGGAAAACGATCCACCAACCATATCACACCACTGACACCACCTCTATGTAGTACCTTCTCGTCAACGGCAAGTATACTACAAAACAGAAACTGCATCGCATCGCACTGGTGGATTCACCCCTGTGTCTCAAATGCAATGTCGAAGATACAGATTTACATCGTTTTGAGTGTGCTCCAGCAGCAGCTGTCTGTATCCTCGTACAGAAGATTGTGGCTTTCTACCTCCGAGTACCACCACATCACGTTTTTCCTACCATGATGATATATCCCGACACGACCTACTTTCCACCGGCTGAGTGGCACGCCATCACATGGATCAGTGGCATGGCTGTCAACTACCCCTTCCGGGACGACATCGTCGATCCGGCGGACTTTTGGACACGCCTCCAAGTACATCACCACACCCTTCGCCGACATCGACCCTATCGGGCCACTTTCGCGAACTATTTACAGAATATTTTCACCAACCCGCCTCAAAGCTGGGATCTCAACGAACAGTGCCAGCCAAGACTGGACGATCCCACGTTCCCCTTCAATAGTCAATCATAGAATGCATTTTGTTCTGATGTTGTTGTTGTTGTGGTCTTCAGTCCTGACACTGGTTTGATGCAGCTCTCCATACTACTCTATCTTGTGAAAGCTTCTTCATCTCCCAGTATCTACTGCAACCTACATCCTTCTGAATCTGCTTAGTGTAGTCATCTCTTGGTCTCCCTCTACGATTTTTACCCTCCACGCTACCCTCCAATACTAAATTGGTGATCCCTTGATGCCTCAGAACATGTCCTACCAACCCATCCCTTCTTCTGAACAAGTTGTGCCACAAACATCTCTTCTCTCCAATCCTATTCAATACTTCCTCATTAGTTATGTGATCTACCCATCTAATCTTCAGCATTCTTCTGTAGCATCACATTTTGAAAGCTTCTATTCTCTTCTTGTCCAAACTAGGTATCGTCCATGTTTCACTTCCATACATGGCTACACTCCATACAAATACTTTCAGAAATGACTTCCTGACATTTAAATCTATACTCGATGTTAGCTAATTTCTCTTCTTCATAAACGCTTTCCTTGCCATTGCCAGTCTACATTTTATATCCTCTCTACTTCGACCATCATCAGTTATTTTTCTGCCCAAATAGCAAAACTCCTTTACTAGTTTAATTGTCTCATTTCCTAATCTAATTCCCTCACCATGACCCGACTTTATTCGACTACATTCCATTATCCTCGTTTTGCTTTTGTTGATGTTCATCTTCTATCCTCCATTCAAGACACTATCCATTCCGTTCAACTGCTCTTCCAAGTTCTTTGCTGTCTCTGACAGAATTACGATGTCACCGGCGAACCTCAAAGTTTTTATTTCTTCTCCATGGATTTTAACCCCTATTCAGAATTTTTCTTTTGTTTCCTTTACTGCTTGCTCAATATACAGATTGAACAACACTGGGGAGAGGCTGCAACCCTTTCATGCCCCTCGACTCTTATAACTGCCATCTGGTTTCTGTACAAATTGTAAATAGCCTTTCGCTCCCCGTATTTTACCCCTGCTACCTTCAGAATTCGAAAGAGAGTATTCCAATCAACATTGTCAAAAGCTTTCTCTAAGTCTACAAATGCTAGAAACGTAGGTTTGCCCTTCCTTAACCTATCTTCTAAGATAAGTCGTAGGGACAGTTTTGCCTCACGTGTTCCAACATTTCTACGGAATCCAAACTGATCTTCCCCGAAGTCAGCTTCTACTAGTTTTTCCATTCGTCTGTAAAGAATTCGCGTTAGTATTTTGCAGTTGTGAGTTATTAAACTGATAGTTCGGTAATTTTCTCATCTGTCAACACCTGCTTTCTTTGGTATTG
The DNA here is from genome assembly GCF_023897955.1 of Schistocerca gregaria. Taxonomy (NCBI): domain Eukaryota; kingdom Metazoa; phylum Arthropoda; class Insecta; order Orthoptera; family Acrididae; genus Schistocerca; species Schistocerca gregaria. The sequence continues at coordinate 544,257,527 of NC_064925.1, forward strand.
GAATTATTATATTCTTCTTGAAGTCTGAGGGTATTTCGCCTGTCTCATACATCTTGCTCACTAGATGGTAGAGTTTTGTCAGGACTGGCTCTCCCAAGGCCGTCATTAGTTCCAATGGAATGTTGTCTACTCTGGGGGCCTTGTTTCCACTCAGGTCTTTCAGTGACCTGTCAAAATCTTCACGCAGTACCGTATCTCCCATTTCATCTTCATCTACATCCTCTTCCATTTCCATAATATTGTCCTCAAGTACATAACTCTTGTATAGACCCTCTATATACTCATTCCACCTTTCTGCTTTCCCTTCTTTGCTTAGAACTGGGTTTCCATCTGAGCTCTTGATGTTCATACAAGTGTTCTCTGATCTCCAAAGGTCTCTTTTATTTTTCCTGTAGGCAGTATCTATCTTACCCATAGTGAGATAAGCCTATACACCCTTACATTTGTCCTCTAGCCATCCCTGCTTAGGCATTTTGCACTTCCTGTCGATCTCATTTTTGAGACGTCTGTATTCCTTTTTGCCTGCTTCATTTACTGCATTTTTATATTTTCTCCTTTCATCAATTAAATTCAATATTTCTTCTGTTACCCAAGGTTTTCTACTAGCCTTCATCTTTTTACCTACTTGATCCTCTGCTGCCTTCACTACTTCATCCCTCAAAGCTACCCATTCTTCTTATACCGTATTTCTTTCCCCATTCCTGTCAATTGCTCCCTTATGCTCTCCCTGAAACTCTGTACAACCTCTGGTTCTTTTAGTTTATCCAGGTCCCATCTCCTTAAATTCCCACCTTTTTGCTGTTTCTTTAGTTTTAATCTACAGGTCATAACCAATAGATTGTGGTCAGAGTCCTCATCTGCCCCTGGAAATGTCTTACAATTTAAAACCTGGTTCGTAAATCTCTGTCTTACCATTCTATAATCTATCTGAAACCTGTCAGTATCTCCAGGCTTCTTCCATGTATACAGCCTTCTTTTATGGTTCTTGGCCACAATAATGCGTTCACTATGCTGTTTGTAGTAGCTTACCCGCATTCCTATTTTCCTATTCGTTATTAAACCTACTCCTGCATTACCCCTATTTGATTTTGTATTTATAACCCTGTAGTCACCTAACCAAAAGTCTTGTTCCTCCTGCCACCGAACTTCACTACTTCCCAATATATCTAACTTTAGTAGCCTATCCATTTCCCTTTTTAAACTTTCTAACCTACCTGCCCGATTAAGGGATCTGACATTCCACGCTCCGATCCGTAGAACGCCAGTTTTCTTTCTCCTGATAACGACATCCTCTTGAGTAGTCCCCGCCCTTAGATCCGAATGGCGGACTATTTTACCTCCGGAATATTTTACCCAAGAGGACGCCATCATCATTTAATCATACAGTAAAGCTGCATGCCCTGGGGAAAAATTACGGCCGTAGTTTCGCCTTGCTTTCAACCGTTTTCAGTACCAGCACAGCAAGGCCGTTTTGGTTATTGTTACAAGGCTAGATCAGTCAATGATCCAGACTGTTGCCCCTGCAACTACTGAAAAGGCTGCTGCCCCTCTTCAGGAACCACACGTTTGTCTGGCCTCGCAACAGATACCCCTCCGTTGTGGTTGCACCTACGGTACGGCTATCTGTATCGCCGAGGCACGCAAGCCTCCCCACCAACGGCAAGGTACATGGTTCACGGGGGGAGGTATGTTCTGATGGCGCGCCAAAGTGGAGCATGGCGCGGAAAGTATTCCTATTTTATTTCACTTCTCTTTTCTCCTCCTCTTCTAAGTTTTTTTTCTTCTTATACATGTTTATCCTTTTCACACATAGCTCTCTATCTGCAGCCTATTTGTTTTCTTTCTCCTGTGCTCCCAAAAACAAAACAAAAAAACAAAAACAAAAAAGAGGTTGCTGCTGATGGTGAGACTGTATACTCATTTGTGTTAACAAAAAAAGTAAACATAAAAAAGATGGATAGAGCGTTTGCCATGTAAGCAGGAGATCCCAGGTTCGAGTCCCGGTCGGGGCACACATTTTCATCTGTCATGTGTTCATTTCATTGTGAAGACGTTTCTCGTTGAGGCGAAATGCGAAAATATTTTGTTGACGTCGACCTACACAGGTAGAAACGACCACCGTAATAAAATAAGGGAAAGCAGCTCACTCGGAGAGATATAGGTGTTCGTTTTTTCCGCGCGCTGTAGGATATTGAAATAATACAGAATTATTGTAAAAGCGTTCCTATGAACCCTCTTCCAAGCATTTAAATGTGATTTGCAGAGTATCGTTGTAGATGTAGATGAAAAGAAAACGACGCACCATGACAGCATTGTGCGAATGGGACGGAAATCGGTAGATGTGACGTACATATATGAACAAACAAATGATTATTATTTCAGAAAAACTTTAATGATTTATTCAAGGAGCTTCACAAATCCAGCAAGTCAGTAACCGGCTGGTCCACCATTGCTCCTTATGCAAGCAGTTGTCCGGTTTAGGATTGATTGACGGAATTTTTGGATCTTCTCCTGCGGAACATTGTGCCAAATTCTGTCCAAGCGACGCGTTAGATCGTCAAAATCCTGACGAAATCCTTAACTGTGTCACCTTTTTGGAGGGCCCTGCCTATAATGTTCCAAACGTTCCCCATTGGGCAGTTTGAGAGAGATGCGGCTGCCATTCCATTCGGATGATTCCCCTCCGTGGTGCGTCGTTACTTCCATTCATCCCCCCAACCACCCCTCCTCTCTCTCTCCCTCTCTCTCTCTCATACGTTTGTTTCATGCAGTAACTGACTGAGAACGGGCTTTAGAGTGTATATTGTGAGACATATTTTCGGCCTTTACCGTGTCGCTGCATTACAGCCACATGCAAGTAAATTTCTTCCATTTGTAATGAACCACCACCAGATACGTAATTTAAAAACTAAGATCCCTCCGCAGTAAGTCGCATGTTATGAAGGCAAAAGAACACGTGTACATGTTTATAAATGGCGTAAATAATCCCAGAACATTGGCACCTTTTTATCTGCACCTTTATATTTGTAAGTAACGTCATAATGTTTTTGATGTGTGTTAAGAGGTAGATGCTATCTCAGTCACTTATCAGACAGAGAGAGAGAGAGAGAGAGAGAGAGAGAGAGAGAGAGAGAGAGTGAAAGAGAGAGAGTATTTGGCACGCCCACATGCATAGTTAAAGATTTCGAAATCTGAATCTTTCTTGCTGTTCGTCGAGTTCGTCGTTCCAAAGTGACCCTAGTCTCAGTACACTGCCCCAGCACGAGCCTTTGAGCTTGTCCGCTACCGTCCACAATAGCTCCAGCCATATTATGCATCAGCCGGAAGTGTATTCTCTTCGACACTGACAGCAAGAAACGGAGAGCACTGTACATTAGGAATTTATTAGCCTTTGACACCACTGTTTAGGACTTGCATGGTATATTAAACTATAAGTTGGGTATTTACATTTCTTCAGTAAAATGTATAACTGGCAAGTGCACTGTTATCATTCTGTAGGTACAGTTCTAGAAAGCGTACGTGATATAACTGGGGAGTAGTGCCCCAGTAGCCTGACATGAGCGGAATCTTCGACGAAGCAGAGACGTCAGTCAGGTAGCAGCGTTATAAAACAACGCTGGATCTCCTACGTCTGTAACACGAAACTTACTCAGTTCTTAACTTACAGAGGGAAACAGCTAACACAGCATATAAACCATACGCTAATTGAACTTTTAAATGTGAATAGCTGTCTGGCGACCTGCCCGTTACAAATTCGTAACGACAATTTTTTTTGCAGTAAATGGCGTTATTAACTGAGTTTCGGTGCTTTTTACACTTTACGAAGTTAACCTGGTCCCTCGCACACCGACTAAATCATCTCTATTTGTCGCTGGAAATCGAGGCGCAAACTGAATTCGTTATGTGGCTAGGCACAACCGCGTTTCAGTCCGAAGCACTTTGTTAACTTCGCAGAGTAAGGGCATAAAGGTAGCAGGAATAATGCTCTCACACATAGTCGCGTCGGTTTTTTGTTCACATCAGTACAGTTACGACAATCTCAGACGTTTCGCATATGATGCTGAATGACGCACTGTCTGAAAAAAGATGCCCTAACATCCAACCAGATCTTGACAATATCAAAGTGGTGCAAAAAATTTCTGCTTGCTTTAAATGTTTAGAAATGCAAAATCGTGCACTTCACTAAACGAGAAAAAGCAGTAGTCAACGACTAGAATACCAATGATACGCAATGACAATTAATCAACTCGTACAAATATTTATATGCAACAATTTTTAGGAATATGGGAAGAAATGATCATATAGGCCCAACTGTAGAAAAGGCCGGTAGCATGTTTATGTTCATTGCTAGTATATTAGGAAAATGCAGTCAGTCTACAAAGAAGACTGCTTACGGGTAACATGAGCATCATATCTAGAAACAGAGCTGATTTGTGTGGAATCTCTACAACGCAAGCTAACATGGAATATTAAACGCAGACAAATAAGCAGACAATAAGGAGTTTTAAATGAAGAATCATGCTTCAGGCGCACAGTATATGAATGGAAAAAGAAGAAATCTGAAAATATGGTACCATGCTAGCTACTCATTCCCATGCACTCCACAGTGGTTTCCACACATGTGCGAAACTCGACTCCCCTTTTCTCAGATGATATTCTGAGAACTATGGGCGAAGAGCAATAGGCAGACTCCATATTTCCAGTTTTTTTGGGATGCGTTTTACACGGAACGCCATTGTAGACTGTCAAAGACGGTGCGAGCTGACAGAATAGGCTCCCAGGTATGCGAGTGGCTCGAAGACCTAATAAGTAACAGAACCACTAAGTTGTCCTCGATGGAGAGTATTCGGCAGAGACAAGGTTGTGTTCGGGAGTCCCCCGAGGAAGTGTGATAGTATCGTTATTTTTCTGCATATACATAAATGATTTGACGGACACGTTGAACATAAATCTGTAGCTGTTTGCTGGTGATGCTGTGGTGTACGGAAAGGTGGCGTCGTTGTGTGACTGTAGATGGATACAAGTTGGCTCAGGCAGAATTTCTAATTGGTGCGATGAACGACACGTTGCTCTAAAAGTCGAAAAATTAAAGTTAATGCAGATGACTAGGAAAATAAATCTCATAATGTTAGAATACGGCATTGGTAGCGTGCTGGTTGTAACAGTCACCAATTAAATATCTATTCGGAACAATGAACAGAGATTTGAAATGGAAGGACCACTTAAGAATGGTAGTAGGAAAGCTGAATAGTCGGTTTCAGTTTATAGGGAGAATTTTAGGAAAGTGTAGTTCATCTGTAAAGGAGGCTGCGTGTAGAATACTAGTTCGACCGATCCGCGAGTCCTGTCAAGTGTTCGGGAACCCCACAGGGTCGGAGTAAAGGAAGACATCGAAGTAATTCAGAGGCGGGCTGCTCAGTCTCTTACCAACAGGTTCGACCAGCATGTAAGTAATATGGAGATGCTTCGTGAACTCAAATGGAATTCTACAGAGGGAGGGCGACGTTGTTTTTGAGGAAAACTATGAAGAAAATTCAGAGAACTGGCGTTTTAAGCTGACTGGAGAACGACTCTACTGCCGCCAATGAACATTTCAAATGAGGGTTACGAAAATAAAGAAAAAATTAGGGCTCATACAGAGGCATTTAGACATTTGATGGCTTGCGGAGTATGTACCTGTATGTAGATGTAGATTATGTAGGTGCGAATATTACTGACGAAGAATAGGAGACAGGACTGATTTTAAAATTTTGCTACCATTTGCCTCTTCTCATTTGGCTGTCACGGTCAGGCTATGCCAGTTTTTGACGGAATCCATGTTACTAAGGCCATTACCCTGAAACCAGAAATATTAGTTACAGGTTGCCTATCTAACGCTTTCCAGGAGCAAAAAAAAAAAAAAAAAAAAAAGAAAAAAAAAGTATTTTCAACATATCGCGTAATTATTTATAACTCCCCCTGCTCTCCGGGATTTGCGAAATTACAAGTTAACAATGACCGTGAATTATGAATTTTGACCCGTCGGGATAAGGCATCAGAATCCGAAGTAAATAATGATTATTCTTCGGGAAACAGGAGACGTTAAAACTTGATCGTTACCGAATGAGTAATTTCATTCCATAACGATCGGTAATGAAATAATGGAAATAATTTGGAAATAAATTTTGCCAGTGGAAATTTTGCCGAAATAAATGATTAAGTTGTAAAAGCCATTAAAAAATCGGTCGCCAGCTCAACTGATGAGCGACAGTACTGTTAAGTAAGTGAATAATTGTGTCAAAAATATAGTTTACGTATTTGTAGCGCAGCAGGTGGAACGGGAACTTTTACACAAGTGCTGTGTCAGGCTCAGTAGTCATATAAGATGTCATAGCAATCTAACTACACTTAAACATTAATGGTTAACTTTCAACAAGTATTTTTATAATTACTTTGTTGATAATTTGTCAGCTAAGTGCGATGCTGACAACACAGATAATTATCTATCGAGATTTTGAATAATGGGCTGTCATTCTCTCTTTAAAATTACATACTTTGCACATTTTAATCTACTGATTATGAAATATATGGCCAATAATTGATTGACTATCTTTTGAATGATAATAATTCATTAATTGGGCGATTGTCAGGTGAAATAAGCTTTATAGGTTCATGAAATATCTTTGAACTAACCTCAGCGGAATATGCATTGAAATAAATCTTAATAATCAAATTTATTACTTCAGTCTATTATTTCCTACGGTTGGCGTAAGCTTATTAAGTGCAACAATTAACTACGATAACCAATCGTTCAAAACAGTCTGAAATTTACTCTTCACTGTCTATGCAAATAATTTGATAATTAACATATTCTCTCTTCATAATAGCGTGACACAATCGGAGGATCGGAAGGAACCTACTTGATGTTATTGTCGGGTGGAATGTAACGGCAACACTTCGATTATAAAATGCTTGTTATTAATTGTTCTACTTCAGAGAAAAGCACAGTCACTGGCAAGCCTTCTACAATTTTATCCTACGAAAATTACGTAGATCTTACTTCCCTCGTTGTCGGTGGATCGACGGAAGTCCACGGCGGCGACACAATGTGGCATCGGGCTTTTACTGTTGCGACTTGGGCCCACAGTGCGCTCCACATTTAAGCCCTCGTTTCTTCAGCACTGTGCTCATTAATCCATAATAACTTGCCCGGCCATGCTTCCAGATATGCCGACCATTACTTTCCCGTCGTACTTAGATCCACACACTAGCCGTCAGATGTAACACAGCTAGGACTAGCAGCACTCGACTGTACGTCTTACTCAGAGCTACTACTGCCCTTTGGCGCGCTCCCTGACTTCAACGTTAACTAAATATGCCCTGACTTGCCAGTGTTAAAAATTACTTAATTTAAACATAGTATTTACAATACATATTTACACTAGAAAATACATCGTATACAAACATTTTCATGTGTTAAGTAAGCGAAAACATTCATAGCAAGGACTGCGTTGTAGCGTCACATATTGACCGAATTGAAAAATGTGAAGCCGGCCGGTGTGGCCTTTGCGGTTCTAGGCGCTGCAGTCCAGAACCGCGGTACTGCTACGGTCGCAGGTTCGAATCCTGCCTCGGGCATGGATGTGGGTGATGTCCTTAGGTTAGTTAGGTTTAAGTAGTTCTAAGTTCTAGGGGACTGATGACCTAAGATGTTAAGTCCAATAGTGCTCAGAGCCATTTGAACCATTTGAAAAATGTGAAACGCTATTAACATTCACGAAGTAAGACGTGTAATCTTACGTTAAAAGTTTAACACAAGAAGGAAAGTATTACAATTGAAACAGTTGGACTTGTCTTCAGGCAGCGCAACTGGCGGTGTGCAAACACCCGAACTCTATTCATCCAGTATCTGAATGTGAGAGAGCTTAATTACTTCCAACAAAGTTTACACATAATTTCAAACCCTTACGAAACATTTCCTTGTTGAAACCCCGAACAAAATGATGAATCCAGTTTTTTGCTCACAACATTTTCGCTATTCATGCAGTAAGGTGTCAGCATCAGACATGACTTTAAATTTATCACTTCTCTACTACCGACTCTGTTCGGACACAATTTGCGAACAGTATCTACATACATCACTGAATGTGACTCCTCTTCTTTTTCTTTGCTTTTACACCTCATCGACGGATGGTCGGCGTGGCTATTAACGGATTATTTGGCATGCTTAATTTAAGGTGCGTCCAGGTGCCCTTCCACGCGCCACTCAATTAAACTAGGGGACGTATTATGTCTACGCCAACTGACTGTGTGTAGTGTTGCTCAGGTGAATGTGAAACAAAGTTGTTCTAAGTGTTTGCGAATCTTGAAACTGAGGTGGGACTTCGGTAGCAGCCCGGTATTCACCTCGTTGGATGTGGGAAACATCCTAGAAACCTGCCGGGTAACAGAGCGCCGTCGTTAATCCGATCCGCCGGCTGGAGTAGCGGTGCGGTTCTAGGCGCTACAGCCTGGAACCGAGCGACCGCTACGGTCGCAGGTTCGAATCATGCCTCGGGCATGGATGTGTGTAATGTCCTTAGGTTAGTTCGGTTTAATTAGTTCTAAGTCCTAGGCGACTGATGACCTCAGAAGTTAAGTCGCATAGTGCTCAGAGCCATAATCCGATCCGGGGCCGGTGCACCTCCCCAGAAACGTGGAAGTCCTCTGATAGAAGCGGTTCTGACAAAGGGCACAGTGTTGTGGCGTTGCCGCTGAAAACTAGAATCTCTGATACGGCTAAGCTGGTCGCCTGTTGGTGCACTACTTTCGTTAGCACCTATGAAAAATAGTTGAAGGCTGAGGAAATAACGAGAAGAACGTATGGTATTGGACAATCACGCCTCGTCACAAAACATAGAAGTCGGACGCTTCCCACTGTGTAATCCAGGATAGACAGCGATGATGATAATGATCATCATCATCATCATCATCATCATCATCATCATTATGATTTCGATTTGTGGGGCGCTCAGTGGCGTGGTTATCAGCGCCCGTACAAATGATGATGAAATTCTGTGGACAACACAAACACCCCGAGCGGAGGATATCACCGACCCGGCCGGGAATTTACCACGGGACCCTATGATCCACAGGCAGCATAGATAACTACTAGACCACTAGCTACGGACTTGAATATGGAGCTCCACATCGCACTACCCCTACGTGTTCGTGTTCTGCAGTGGGCACAGTATCGCTGAGTTTTCGCCGTTGGTCAATAGAAACGTAAAATTTTAGAAAGCTTTCTGGTGCACAGCGATCGGTACAAATGCTGTCTCGATCGGGTATACAGATTTTTTTAATATGTTAGCAACCTGTTTCGGCCGTTTCTTCCGACCATCTTCAGGTTTCTCACCACCATTATAACTGCTGGTGGCTGCTTCTAAGGATCTCGCCCCGTCTGTCGCCATCAGCAGCCATAATGGCGGTCAAAAACCTGAAGATGGTCTGAAGAAAGGGCGGAAACCGTTGGGTAACGAATAAAAAATCTGAAAACTCGATCGAGACAGTTTTTATCTGACTTTCAGAAGTGAAAACGTGTCTCCTGTAGGATGAATCGCATTTCTTGCTACACTACGTCGATGTTTGGGTCATTACAGGTCGTCATCGAGAAGAATGGCTGCACTGCGCCGTAAATGCAGGTCGGTGAGGGCAAAATTATGATATTGGGTATATTGAGCTATGCTTCCGTGAAATCTGTGGTGGTTATCGAAGGCATCATGATAGACCTGAAGTACGTGGACATTACTGCGGACCACCTGCATCGCATTATGCTTTAAGTCTCCCCCTACGGCGATGACATTTTCCAGCTGTATAACTGTCCGTCTTGCAAGGTCATAACTGTGCTACAGTGGTTTGAGGTGGTAGTATAGTGAACTCACATTGATGTCTTGGCCAGCAAATGTGCCTGACCTGTACGCACTCGAACACACGTCAGGCGCTAGCTGCGTGCCCGTAAACCTCCGTCCTGTAATTTACGTGAACTGTTTGACCTGTGCTTACATGTCTGGTGCCACACAGTTCTGGAATCCAGTGAAGGACTTGCAGAATTCATGACAAGCAGAATCTCTGATTTACTGTGTTTGAAAAGTGGAGCAACACGCTGTTAAACTGATGGTCATAATGTTTTGTCTCATTTCTATAAACGGTCAGCCAGCAGCAAATGAGTAGTCGGTATTTAGTTACAATATAGAGCGTGCAGAGGTCAGTGATACCTCACAGCAACACCTGGTGCAGTAATGGACACTTCATCTACGAAAAGACGGTGACAGAATCTGGTGGACACGCAGCAACTGCAAGCTAAGTAGCGTTTTACAAGATTCATTGGAATAGTGCTCAACAGAGACTGCCTTTCTCAGCAAAGGACTTAGAATAGAAGAATTTCAGTAAATAAAGGAGCAAGTCACTGCTTAGTCCTCGTCTCTTGCACGCTTTTCCACATGACACTTGATGCTAGTGAATTAGTTCAAAGCGCCGATGACTGATTAGTTCCCTAGGGGCCAGTAATTAGCAGACCGAGTGATTGTGGAAATATTCTTCTCTGACAGAGATCCTTTCTCGTAATTATTGGGAGCACCTGACATTCCGATATTTGCTCGTAAGTCCCACTAAACAAATGTGTTTGTTATAACAATAAACTGAAACTTCCTGGCAAATTGAAACTGTGTGCCGGACCCAGACTCGAACTCGGGAACTTTGCCTTTCGCGGGCAAGTGCTCAACCGACTGAGCTACCCAAGCGCGACTTACGCCCCGTCCTCACAGCTTTAATTCCGCCAGTACCTCGTCTCCGACCTTCCAAATTTCACACGTTCTAACAATAAACTGCTTAAAGAGAGAGTAATAACTTGCTGCTTCACGAAACCATTGTTGCTAACTCCACGAGAGCTACCCATCTTCTGTAACCTACTCCCCTCTAACAAAGATTTATTTCGCTAAAAAATTTGACAAAAGAAAAAGTCTAACTGCACTCACATTGTCGTTAACATCCTGATTACCCCACGCAGATCACACCGTGTCCAGTTTCGTGTAGTGAGCCCGTGCCGTGACGCGAAAACAGCACTTCGCGAGACAGTTGGAGCATAATTTCAAACCTGTCCTAAACTTTTGGTCGCTTACTTGCTTGACGTCAAATATTTAAAACGTTAATTGCTTTATAGAGTAATGGGACGCTTTAAGTGGTTTAATACACGGGTGTTAGATTCTTTAAAGGATCGGGGTTTTGCTGGTAGATGTAGAAACACCCTGTTCGCGAGGAGCACGTGTCTGACCTCTGGATAGTACTGGCCGCCACTTCAGAAGCCTGATGATATTTGATGGCTGCGGTAAGGGAGAAGGAGGTGCGAGTTTCGGGATCGCGGCTCTGACCCGGCCGTGTAGGCAACCAGGCAGCGGTTGGCCGGGCCGCGAGGCGAGCCTCCGCCCGCCGCCGAATCGATGCGACGCCCCCCGCCTCCGCCCCCGCGCCGCCGCCGCCTCCGCCGCCCCCGCCGCCTGGAGCGCCAGCGCCACCGCACAGCACCGTGCCCCACTGTGCCTTGCTGCTGGGCTGGGCCGACCGCCACAGCTGAGCCGCCTCCACCGCAGGGCACTCTCGCCTTCCAGGCGCTGTCGCCGGCAGTCACCGCCTCCGCTTCGTTCCCTTCCTTTCACTTCCCATGCACTGCTGTCGCAAATTCCTGCGTCGACGTCCATGTACTAGGTATAGTCAGACTTCCCTTTTTAATCTACTGGTCTGTCGCATTAACCATTTAGCCACAGAAATGAGTAACCACAGATTTAGTATGGAATATCACTTACGAGGGTCGCTCAATAAGTAACGCCCCACAGCCCCACATTTTCTTCTCAGAACATATTTACAGTTTTTCGTGACAATATACATCAGCAAGTCTTGTCCATGTCCCATTTTTCTACGTAGTCTCCATCGCGTTCTATGCCCGTAGGCCAAACGTTGCAGAAGAGTATCTACATCTACATTTACATCCATACTCCGCAAGCCACCTGACGGTGTGTGGCGGAGGGTATTTTGAGTACCTCTTTCGGTTCTCCCTTCTATTCCAGCCCTGTATTGTTCGTGGAAAGAAGGATTGTCGGTATGCTTCTGAGTGGGCTCTAATCTCTCTCATTTTATCCTCATGGTCTCTTCGCGAGATAACGTAGCAGGGAGCAATATACTGCTTGACTCCTCGGTGAAGATATATTCTCGAAACTTCAATAAAAGCCCGTACCGAGCTACTGAGCGTGTCTCCTGCAGAGTCTTCCACTGGAGTTTATCTGTCATCTCCGTAACGCTTTCGCGATTTCTCAATGATCCTTTAACGAAGCGCGATGCTCTCCGTTGCATCTTTTCTATTTCTTCTATCAACCCTATCTGGTACGGATCCCGCACTGCTGAGCAGTATTCAAGCAGTAGGTGAACAAGCGTACTGTAACCTACTTCCTTTGTTTTCGGATAGTATTTCCTTAGGATTCTTCCAATGAATCTCAGTCTGGCATCTGCTTTACCAACGATTAACTTTATATGATCATTCCATTTTAAGTAACTCCTAATCCGTACTCCTAGACAATTTATGGAATTAATTGCTTCCAATTGCTGACCTGCTACTTTGTAGCTAAATCATAAGGGATCTGTCTTTCTATGTATTCGCAGCACATTACACTTGTCTCCACTGAGATTCAATTGCCATTCCCTGCACCAAGCGTCAATTCGCTGCAGATCCTCCTGCATTTCAGTACAATTTCCCATTGTTACAACCTCTCGATATACGACAGCATCATCCGCAAAAAGCCTCAGTGAACTTCCGATGTCATCCACAAGGTCATTTATGTATATTGTGAATAGCAACGGTCCTATGACACTCCCCTGCGGCACACCTGAAATGACTCTTACTTCGGAAGACTTCTCTCCATTGAGAATGACATGCTGCGCTCTGTTATCTAGGAACTCCTCAATCCAATCACACAATTGGTCTGATAGTCCATATGCTCTTACTTTGTTCATTAAACGACTGTGGGGAACTGTATCGAACGCCTTGCGGAAGTCAAGAAACACGGCATCTACCTGTGAACGCGTGTCTATGGCCCTCTGAGTCTCGTGGACGAATAGCGAGAGCTGGGTTTCACACGACCGTCTTTTTCGAAACCCATGCTGATTCCTACAGAGTAGATTTCTAGTCTCCAGAAAAGTCATTATACTCGAACATAATACGTGTTCCAAAATTCTACAACTGATCGATGTTAGAGATATACGTCTATAGTTCTGCACATCTTCCTGTAAACGGGGACGACCTGTGCCCTGTTCCAATCCTTTGTAACGCTACACTCTTCTAGAGACTTACTGTAGTCCCTGATGGTAAAAGCTCTTGTCCTGTGGGCGTAGCCATGTTTTCACTGCATGACTGACACTCTGCCGGCTGCGGTGGTCTCGCGGTCCGAAACCGCGCGACTGCTGCGGTCGCAGGTTCGAATCCTGCCTCGGGCATGGATGTGTGTGATGTCCTTAGGTTAGTTAGGTTTAAGTAGTTCTAAGTTCTAGGGGACTGATGACCACAGCTGTTAAGTCCCAAAGTGCTCAGAGCCATTTGAACCTTTTTGACACTCTCATCTGCGAAGTGTGTTCCTCGTAGAGAATCTTCAAGTGGCCCGAATAGATGGAAGTCAGAGGGTGCCAGATCTCGACTGTAGGGTGGATTAGGCAGTGATGACCAACCCAATTTGGCGATGTGTTCTCAGACTTGTGTGTGGTCGTGCATTATCGTGTTGGAGCAAGATTTATGCTCGATACTTGAACGATCGTAAACGTCAGATACGGTTCTTGAGTTTGTTCACGGTCTTCACGTATGCCTCTACATCTACATCTACATCGATACTCTGCGAATCACATTTAAGTGCCTGGCAGAGGGTTCATCGAACCACCTTCACAATTCTGTATTTTTCCAATCTCGTATAGCTTGCGGAAAGAATGAACACGTATATCATTCCGTACGAGCTCTGATTTCCCTTATTTTATCGTAGTGATCGTTCCTCCCTATGTAAGTCAGTGTCAACAAAATATTTTCGCATTCGGAGAAGAAAGTTGATGACTGGCATTTCGTGAGAATATTCCGTCGCAACGAAAATCGCCTTTCTTTTAATGACTACCAGCCCTAATCCTGTATCATTTCAGTGACACTCTCTCCTATATTTCGCGATAATACGAAACGTGCTGCCATTCTTTGATCTTTTTCGTTGTACTCTGTCGGTCCTATCTGGTAAGGGTCCCACACTGAGCAGCAGTATTCTAAAACAGGACGGACAAGCGTAATGTACGCAGTCTCCTTAGTAGATCTGTTACATTTTCTAAGTGTCATGATAATAAAACGCAGTCTTCGGTTAGCCTTCCCCACAACGTTTTCTATGTGTTCCTTCCAATTCAAGTTGCTCATAATTGTAAAAACTAGGCATTTAGTTGAATTTGAGACTTTTAGATTAGACTGACTTATCGTGAAACCGAAGTTTAACCAATTTCTTTTAGCACACATTTGGATGACGTCACATTTTTCGTTATTTAGAGTCAACTGCCAATTTTCGCACCATTCAGATATCTTTTCTAAATCGTTTTTCAATCTGTTTTGATCTTCTGATGACTTTATTAGTCGATAAACGACATCGTCATCTGCTAACAACCTAAGACGGCTGCTCAGATTGTCTCCTAAATCGTTTAAATCGATAAGGAACAGCAAAGGGCCTATAACACTACCCCGAGGAAGGCCAGAAATCACTTTCTGTTTTACTCGATGACTTTCCGTCAGTTATTACGAACTGTGACCTCTCTGACAGGAAATCGCAAATCCAGCACATAACTGAGACGATAACCCATAAGGACACAATTTCACTACAAGCCGCTTGTGTCGTTCAGTGTCAAAACTTTCCGGAAATCCAGAAATACGGAGTCAATATGAAATACCTGAAATCTGAAATCTGATCTCATTAATAGCACTCAACACTTCATGTGAATAAAGAGTGTTTCACAGGAACGATGTTTTCTAAACCCATGTTGACTGTGTGTCAATAGACAATTTTATTCGAGGTAATTTATAATGTTTGACAACAATATATGTTCAAAAATCTTGCTGCATATCGACGTTAGCGATATGGGCCTGTAATTTAGTGGGTTACTTCTACTTCGTTTCTGGAATATTGGTGCGACCTGTGCAACTTTCCAGTCTTTGCGTACGGATCTTTCGTTGAGGAAACGGTTGTATATGATTGTTAAGTATGAAGGTAGTGCATCAGCGTACTCCGAAAATTTCCTAACTGGTATACAGTCTGGACCAGAAGATTTGCTTTTATTAAGTGATTTAAGTTGCTTCACTACTCTGAGGATATTTACTTCTACGTTACTCTTGTTGGCAGCTGTTCTCGGTTCGAATTCTGGAATATTTACTTCGTCTTCTTTTGTGATAGCATTTTGGAAGGCTGTGTTTAGTAACTCTGCTTTGGCAGTACTGTCTTCGATAGTATCTCCATTGCTATCGCGCAGAGAAGGCATTGATTGTTTCTTGCCGCTAACATACTTCACATACGACCAGAATCTCTTTCGGTTTTCTGCCAGATTTCAAGACAAAGTTTTCTTGTGGAAACTGTTATAAGCTTGTCGCATTGAAGTCCGGGCTAAATTTCGAGCTTCTGTAAAAGATCGCCAATCTTGGGGGTTTTGGGTCTGAGTAAATTTGGCATGTTTTTTTCGTTGTTTCTGCAACAGCGTTCAAACCAGTTTTGTGTACCAAGGAGGGTCAGTTCCGTAGTTTGTTAACTTATTTGGTATAACTCTTTTAATTGCTCCCGATACTATTTGTTTGAATTCAAACGACATCTGGTCTACACTTACACTATTAATTTGGAATGAGTGGAGCCTGTCTCTCAGGAAGGCGTCAAGTGAATTTTTATCTGCTTCTTTGAATAGGTATATTCTTCGCTAATTATTGGAGGATTTGTGGATTACAATATTCAATCTCGCTATGACAACACTGTGTTCACTATTCCTGTATCAGTTTTGATGCTCGTTATTAACTGAGGATTATTTATTGCTAAGAGGTCAAGTGTGTTTTCACAACCGTTTATTATTCGCGTAGGCTCATGAACTAACTGCCAGAAATAATTTTCAGAGAATGCGTTTAGCACAATTTCGGATGATATTTTATGCGTACCTCCGGAATTAAACATGTATTTTCGCCAACATATCGTGGGTAAATTAAAGTCACCACCAACTATTATCGTATGCGTCAGGTACGTGTTTGAGATCGAACTCAAGTTTTCTTTTAACCTTTCAGGAACTGTATCATATGAATTGGGAGGTCTATAAAAGGATCGTATTATTATTTTATTCCGGTTGCCAACAATGACCTCTTCCCATACTAACTCACAAGAAGTATCTACTTCAATTTCGCGCCAATCTAAACTATTTCTAACACAAAGAAACACGCCATCGCGAACCCTGTTTAGCCTATACTCTCGGAACACCGTTAGGTTCTTCGCAAAAATTTCGGCTGAGCTTATATCCAGCTTTAACCAACTTTCAGTGCCTATAACGATTTGAGTATCAGTGCTTTCTATTAGCGCTTGGAGCTCTGGCACTTTCCCAAACAGCTACGACAGTTTACAGCTGTTATACCAATGGTTCCTGTATCTACGTTCTTCCTGTGTTCGGTCTGTAACCTCTGTGACTGAAACCCTCCTTGTGTTTTCCCGAGACCCTCTGGCCTAAAAACCCGCCCAGTCCACGCTGCACAGCCCCTGTTATCCGTGTAGCCACCTCCTGAGAAAAGTGGACACCTGACCTATCCAGCGGAACCCGAAATCCAACCACCCTTTGGCGCAAGTCGAGGAATCTGCAGCCTACACGGTCGCAGAACCGTCTGACCCTCTGATTCAGACCCTCCACTCGTCTCTGTACCGGAGGTCTCCAATCGGCCCTGTCGACTATACTGTAAATGGTCAGCTCTGCTTTCATCTTGCAAGCAAGACTGGCAGCCTTAACCACTCCTGTCAGCCGCTAAAAACCAGAGAGAATCTTTTCTGATCAAAAGTGACACACATGATTGGTACCGACGTGAGCAATCACCTGCAGTTGGCTGCACCCTGTTGTCTTCATGGCATCCGGGAGGACCCTTTCCACATTTGGAATGACTCCACCCGGTATGCACACGGAGTGCACACTGCTTTTCTCTCCCTTCTTGTCAGCCAAGCCCCTAAGAGTCCCCATAATGCGCCTATCGTTGGAGCTCCCAACTGCCAATAATCCCTCCCTCTACGATTGCCCGGATCTTGCAAGCCGAGTGGTTTCCTCTGAAGCAGGACAGGAGACAGCATCCGGCTCAGCGACAGTGTCAGCCACAGACAGCACCTGGAACCTGTTTGTCAGACCTTACGTGCAGCCGCCTGGAAAGCCTTTCGCCGCCTGCTTTGCCCCGGGGCGACCTCCCACTCGACCACAGGTGAGGGTCAGCCTCAGTGCGAGGAGCAACTGGGTTGGCCACTGGTGAGGACCGATCGGAGGACTCTGACGTGCTGGACGTCCGTTGGATCCCCACGGCCTACCCACAACAGTGGTGGCCATCCACTGCAGCCTCTAATTGTGTAACCGAAGCCATCACAGCCTGGAGCTGAGAGCGAAGTATCAACAACTTGGCTCGAATCTGCACACAACAATCGCAGTCTCTGTCCATACTAAAGACCGTGCAAAACTAAACTATGGGCATCACGACCACGACAATGAGTCATTACAATCCCGGAAGACTATCACCATGACCTTTCCGGCTGGGGGTAATGTCTTCAATTTCTTCTTTTGTGGTGAATGAGGACGATGCCACTCCATAGATTCCCTTTTCGTTTTCGGCGCAAAGTGTTGCACCCAGCTTTCATCCCCGTAACGATCCGTGACAGAAAGGGCTCTCCGTTGGTCTGAAAACGCTCCAACAAAATGGCCTTGCTTTGAATCTTATGGTCCGCTGTGAGCATTCGTGGAACCCATCGTGAGCACCTCTTCGAATACCCGAGAGTGTCGATCATTGCAGCCGCACCTCCAATCTGACCGACAACTGTAGAGCCAAAAATACCGAGTTGTGATGCGCCGGTCGGCACGAATAATGGCACCTACATCTACGTGATTACTCTGCTATTCACTATTAAGTGTCTCGCAGAGCGTTTAATGAACCGCCTACAAACTGTCTCTACCGTTCCACTCTCGAACTGCGTGCGGGAAAATCGAGCACTTACATATTTCTGTGCCGCCCATGATTTCTCTTATTTTATCGTGATGATCATTTCTCCCTATGTAGGTAGGTGCTAACAGAATGTTTTAGCAGTCGAAGGAGATAAATGGTGATTGAAATTTCGTGAGAAGATCCCGTCGCAACGAAAAACACCTTTTTTTTAATGACTGCCACTCCAATTCACGTATCATGTCTGAGGCACTATCTCCCCTATTTCACAAATGAATCGCAGTCTTTGATTTGCTCTGCCCACAACATTAAGTACGTGATCGTTCCAGCTTAGGTTATTTCTAATTGTAATCCCTAAGTATTTAGTTAAACTTACAGCCTTCAGATTTGTGTGACTTATCGTGTAATCGAAATGTAGCGGATTTCTTTTAGTACTCATGTGAATAACTTCACACTTTTCTTTATTCAGGGTCAATTGCCATTTTTCGCACCATACAGAAACCTTATCTAAATCATTTTTCAATTCGTTTTACTTATCTCATGACTCTACCAGACGGTAAATGACATCATCATCTGCAAATAATCTAAGAGTGCTACTCAGATTGTCTCCTATGTCGTTAATATAATTCAGGAACAATATAGAACCTATAACACTTCATTCGGGAACGCCGGATGTTATTTCTGTTTTACTCGATGACGTTCTGTCTATTATTGCGAACTGTGACCTTTCTGGCAGGAAATCATGAATCCTGTCTCACAACTGAGGTGAAATTCCACAGGCACACAGTTTGCTTAG
Source organism: Schistocerca gregaria (assembly GCF_023897955.1). Taxonomy (NCBI): domain Eukaryota; kingdom Metazoa; phylum Arthropoda; class Insecta; order Orthoptera; family Acrididae; genus Schistocerca; species Schistocerca gregaria. The sequence continues at coordinate 544,276,540 of NC_064925.1, forward strand.
AAGACGCTTGCGAGCAACGGTGTCTTAAGCCTTCTGAAAATCTAAAAATATGGAATTATTTTTATATCCCCTGTCGATAGCACTTATTAGTTCATTAGTATAAAGAGCTAGCTGTGTTTTGGAAGAACGATATTTTCTGAATCTTTGCTGACTGTGTGTCAATAAATCGTTTTCTTCGAGGTACTTCATAATGTTCGAATACAGTATATGTTCCAAACCCTACTGCAAACCGACGTTAGTGACATAGGCCTGTAATTCAGGGGATTACTCATACTTCCCTTTTTGGGTATTGGTGTGACTTGAGCAATATTCCAGTCTTTAGGTACGTATCTTTCTGTGAGCGAGTGGTTCTACATAATTGCTAAATATGGAGCTATTTTATCAGCATACTCCGAGAGGAACCTGACTGGTATACAATCTGGACCGGAGGCCTTGCCTTTATTAAGTGATTTAAGCTGCTTTCCTACACCGAGGATAGCTGCTTCTATGTTTCTCATCTTGGCAGTTCTTCTTGATTGAAATTCAGGAATATTTACTTCGTCTTCTTTGGTGAAAGAGCTTCGGAAAACCGTGTTTAATAACTCTGCTTTAGTAGCCTTGTCATCAGTGACTTCACCGTTGTTGTCACGCAGTGGAGATAGTGCTTACGTCTCGCCACTGGCGTGCTTTATAAATGACCCGAATCTCTTTGCATTTTCTGCCAGATTCCGAGACAGGGTTCATTGTGGAAATTACTAAAAGCATCTCGCATTGAAGCACGCGGCATATTTCCAACTACTGCGGAGCTTTACCAATCTTGAGGATTTTGTGTTCTTTTAAATTTGGCATGCATTTTTCGTTGCTTCTGCAACAGCAGTCTGACTCGTTTTGTCTACCATGGGGGATCAGTACCATCACTTATTAATTTTTGTGATATATATATCTCTCAATTGCTGTCGGTACTATCGCCGGCCGGTGTGGCCAAGCGGTTCTGAGCGCTCCAGTCCGGAACCGCGCGACCGCTACGGACATGGATGTGTGATGGCCTCAAGTTTGTTAGGTTTAAGTAGTTCAAAGTTCTAGGGGACTGATGACCTCAGATGTTAAGTCTCATAGTGTTTTGTAAGCAGTCTCTTTAGTTGATCTGTTGCACCTTGTAAGTGCTCTGCCAATCAATCGCAGTCTTTGATTTGCTCTACCCACTACATTGTCTATGCGATCGTTCCAATTTAGGTTAGTTGTAATTACAGTCCCTAAGTATTTAGTTGAATTTACAGCCTTCAAATATGTGTGACTTGTCACGTAATCGAAATTTAGCGGATTTCCTTTATTACTCTTGTGAATAACTTCACACTTTACTTTATTCAGGGTCAACTGCCGTTTTTCGCACCTCACAGGTATCTTATCTATATCATTTTGCAATTCGTTTTTGTTATCTCATGACTACAAGACAGTAAATGACAGCATCATCTGCAAATAATCTACTACTCAGATTGTGCCTATGTCGTTAATATAGATCAGGAACAATAGAGGGACAATAACACTTCCTTGGGGAACGCCGGATATTACTTCTGTTTTATTCGATGGCTTTCCGTCCATTACTATCAACTGTGACCTTTCTGACAGAGAATCACGAATCCAGCCGCACAACTGAGGCGATATTCTATAGGCACGCAGTTTGATTAGAAGACGCTTGTGAGGAACGGTGTCTAAAGCCTTCTGGAAATCTAAAAATATGGAATCAATTTGACATCTCCTATCGATAGCACTCACTACTTCATGAGCATAAAGAGCTAGTTGTGTTTCAAAAGAATGATGTTCCTGAATCCGTGCTGACTATCTATCAATAAATGTTCGAATACAGTATACGCTCCAAAACCCTACTGCAAATCGACGTTAGTGATATAGGCCTGTAATTCAGCCGATTACTCCTCGTTCCCTTTTTGCGTTTTCGTGCGACCTGACAAATTTTCCAGCCTTTAGTTACGGAACTTCCTGTGAGCGAGCGGTTGTATGTAGTTGCTAAATATGGAGCTATCGCATCATCATACTCTGGAAGGAATCTGACTGGTAAACAATCTGGACTGGAGGCCTTACCTTGATTTAAGCTGCTTTGATACACCGAGGGTATCTACTTCAGTGTTCCTCATTTTCGCAGTTCTTCTTGATTGGAATTCAGGAATATTTACTTCGTCTTCTTTGGTGAAGGAGTTTCGGAAGACCGTGTTTAATAACTCTGCTTTAATGGCACTATCATCAGTGCATCCGTACGATTCAGCATGTCTAGAGCAGTGGCAGTGACAGGACGTCCCGAGCTTGGCTTGTCGTGGAGCTCTGCTTCTGCATTTCTTGAAGCTGTAACTGTCGTTATCTGGCTCTGAGCACTATGGGACTTAACATCTGTGGTCATCAGACCCCTAGAACTTAGAACTACTTAAACCTAGCTAACCTAAGGACATCACACACATCCATGCCCGAGGCAGGATTCGAACCTGCGACCGTAGCAGTCGCGCTGTTCCGGACTGAGCGCCTAAAACCGCGAGACCACCGCGGCCGGCCTTTCTTTATCCTTCGCACAACTATACTCTTATCAACTGCAGCATCGCCATGCACTACACACGAACGTTTATGATGGTGCAGAACGGTTTCTTTTTGCATACAATAACAGCACTGGTTGTAACGTGAGTCGTATGTAGACGCCATTTTGACGCTATACTACGGCTCTGCCATCTGCTAGAACGGTTCGAAACTTCGTCGACGCACGGAACAAACATCAAATGTGAAGCACCAACAAGGACGTTTGTCTATGTATAGTAATGGCTTTCTAAAAACAAAACAAAAAAAGAGGAGCATTACTTATTGAACGACAGAGGCACTAGAAACTACATTAACTCCAAGTAAATTTCATGATATATTTTGTACAATCACACACTCTATACAGCCCAAATGTAACTTCTTACAATGCAACCTTTGTGTCTGGCTGGTAACTGGATATGCGATTCGTGCAGCAACCGGGTAATACTGGCGTAATCCCTGGTGGTCAGCTGTCGAAACAGAACCAATGAGCACAGCCGACTGGGATAAACAAGACGCCTCGCCGAGAAAATTACAAGTTGCAGCAGCTGCGCAGACGACGAATCGAGGTGACAACCGCAGCAGTAGCAGGATGCGAGTGAATAAGAATAAGGTAATATCACAACAAAAGCCGTTTTATATTAAATGATAAATTATGAGTGGCCTTAATGAACAAGACAGGGTGATGGGAGACGGTGGGCAACAGGGGAGTGATGTGCTTGAAAACAAAGCTGTAGAGGTTAAGTTTTTAAATGAGCAGAAAGATTTAATGGGGACTGGTTCTGTAGACAATAGTGATTGTAAATCAAAAATGAATGTAACTTTGCATGATGGGGACGATAGTCCTATTGTGCACGAAATTATAAAAATGTCCTCTACATTGTGTGGTGATGTGAGCCAAATGGACGAAAACACTACTGAAGTGGATGAAATCATTAAGGTTAAGGGGGAGGAACCTAGCAGTGAAAGTCAGTGGAAGCGATGTTAACTTAAATTATGAGTGGTATGTGTACGAAAGAAGACATTAGTTGGGTGGAAAATAGTATGAAAGAAGACAGTAGTATGAAAGTAGACATTAGTAGTATGAAAGTAGACATTAGTAGTATTAAAACTGACATTACTAGCTTAAAAGATAAAGTGAAGAAAGCAATTAGAAAGGAAATTAAGGTAGTTAGCTCTATTCTTTCAGAATTAAATACGAAGGTCGAGGCAGCAGGGAAAGATTGTGGTGAAAAGATAAAAAAGTAGTAAACAATACTAATGAGAAATTAACTTTAATGAGTAGTAAATATGCAGAAGAGAGAAACAAACTTTGTGATGTCTGTAGTAGGAATGTGGAGGCTTCTGAAAAACAATGTAAAGATGAAGTCAAAGCTGCCAGGACATTTTGTGCTGAAAACGGTGTTAAACTTGAGAACCAAATCGATCAGATTAAAAATGATTTTGAAACAGATGTATAAACCAAGTGTGCAGTAGGGGAAGAGGAAAAACTGGTAAAAGTAAAGAAAATGTAGATTCAAAATTGGTTAAAACAGAGAAAAAGATGGAAGAGGTACAAAATCTAATGCATAGCGTATGTAGTCTCCCAAACAGTCCTTCATTTGCTAGTTGTAAGAAATTTAATAGTTTTGAACCATGTGGGGAGGTCCATCCACTGAATTTACTTATGGAATTTAGTGCTTTGCCTGAAACGTTGAATGGCAAAGAGAAACTGTCATCTGTGAGAGGTTTTTTGAAAGGGGATGCTTGTGGATCGGCATCTCGGGTAGCTGATAGCTGTACTTCGTGGCAGAGCTTTGAGGAAGCGTTTTTAGATGAATATTGGTCCAAGGAGAAGCAGCAGAGAATTTTGGGGAGGAGAGAGATTTGATTTTAGGAAGGGTATGGTGAAAGGTTTCTTCCAGCTTTGGATAAACAAACTGAAACTAGATCTGGGTAGTGAATCAATAATTATAGGTTTAGAAACTAAGTTGCCTCAGAAAGTTAGAGAAATGTGTGTGTATGACCCTAGGGTTAATATTACTGATTTCTCGAATTATACTGATGAACTGGAGAGAGTGAAGCCCTCAGTGAAAGACCGTAGGAGGAATTTTAATGACATTAATCAATTAGAGAGAGAATTTCTGGTAAATAGGATGAAAAGGACTAATTATAGTAGAAATTCAAAGAGTGGTTGGGTGGAGGATAGCCAGAATGGGTACGTAAATGCTAGGAGAAGTTCAAGTAAAAGAAATTGAGGAGGTGATTATAATTCAGGATCAAACCATTTAATCTAGGTAACGCTCCAGATCTGGCTCGCAGTAGAGAAGGTATTTATGATGAACCACGTGTATATAAATGTGCTGTAATCACAGGCAAGGGTAATGTAAATGATAGTAGTAAGACAAGCGTAATTTCTAATTCTAGTGAGATGTTGAATGATGGTGTGGGTAGCAATGTTTATCCCATAAAAGGAGAGGAGAGAAGGAACTTTCTATAATGTGCATTGAACCAGAAGTAAGACCTACAGACAAGTAGGGGGTTCAATATTGTGTGTTGGATTCATTATGTAGCCATAGTGCTTACCCCAGCTGTCTCATTTTTCATGTTTCCTGAGGCAGTCAAACTCTTCTCTTATCCTATCTGTAGTTTATAAGTGAATCAGAGACATTCTGTCTTTAACTTTCATGGGATTTTTAGTATAGAAATATTTTAGAGAAGGTTATAAATAGGGTGTCACAAAAAGGTGTGGCCAAACTTTCAGGAAACATTCCTCACACACAAATAAGGAAAAGATGTTATGTGGACATGTGTCCGGAAACGCTTAATTTCCATATTAGAGCTCATTTTAGTTTCGGCGTATGTACATTCCAGCCTATGAGTCGCGACTGGGGAAGACCTAGAACAACGAGGACACCTGCAATGGACGAGGCAATTCTTCGTGCAGTTGACGATAACCCTAAAGTCAGCGTCAGAGAAGTTGCTGCTGTACAAGGTAACGTTGACCACGTCACTGTACGGAGAGTGCTACGGGAGAACCAGTTGTTTCCGTACCATGTACAGCGTGTGCGGGCACTATCAGCAGCTGATTGGCCTCCACGGGTACACTTCTGCGAATGGTTCATCCAACAATTTGTCAATCCTCATTTCAGTGCAAATGTTCTCTTTACGGATGAGGCTTCATTCCAACGTGATCAAATTGTAAATTTTCACAATCAACATGTGTGGGCTGACGAGAATCCGCACACAATTGTGCAATCACGTCATCAACACAGATTTACTGTGAACGTTTGGGCAGGCATTGTTGGTGATGTCTTGATTGGGCCCCATGTTCTTCCACCTACGCTCAATGGAGCACGTTATCATGATTTCATACGGAATACTCTACCTGTGCTGCTAGAACATGTGCCTTTACAAGTACGACACAACATGTGGTTCATGCAAGATGGAGCTCCTGCACATTTCAGTCGAAGTGTTCGTACGCTTCTCAACAACAGATTCGGTGACCAATGGATTGGTAGAGGCGGAACAATTCCATGGCCTCCACGCTTTCCTGACCTCAACCCTCTTGACTTTCATTTATGGGGGAATTTGAAAGCTCTTGTCTACGCAACTCCGGTACCAAATGTAGAAACTCTTCGTGCTCGTATTGTGGACGGCTGTGATACAATACGCCATTCTCCAGGGCTGCATCAGCGCATCAGGGATTCCGTGCGACGGAGGGTGGTTGCATGCATCCTCGCTAACTGAGGACATTTTGAACATTTCCTGTAACAAAGTGTTTGAAATCAGACTGATACGTTCTGTTGCTGTGTGTTTCCATTCCATGATTAATGTGATTTGAAGAGAAGTAAAAAAATGGGCTCTAACATGGGAAGTAAGCGTTTCCGGACACATGTCCACATAACATATTTTCTTTCTTTGTGTGTGAGGAATGTTTAGTGAAAGTTTGGCCGTACGTTTTTGTAACACCTTGTATATATATATATGTGTTGTGTTAGTTATAAGTAATGGATTCATAAGAGGAGGGAAGAAAGTAAATTGCTACCAAGGCTAAAGAAATTTAAGTCAAACAAAGAAGTAAGGTAAACAGTACCTGAAAACTATAACTAACATCTAAAGTAATCAGCTCATGGTTGTAGCAGCAGAGGCAGTATGCAGTAGAAACCATCTTGAATGCTATGTCTTAACATTAATTGTGGTACAACAGATGTGTTTGTGTTTGGTGAAATCAGTATATGGAGATAACTATTTACCTTTAGAAGTGTGTAATGGTACAGCCATTTCTAACATTAAGGAATTACAACTTTGAACATAGTTGCCTAGAGTAATGTGTGTGGAAAGAGTAAGCAAGATTAGTATGTATATCGCTCTTCAGGTTAGAGTCTTCAGCAATTTGATGGAATACAGTGAAAGAATAGTATTTCTAAACGACAATTTTATCTGATCAGTAATAAGAGTTACGTTTGCCTGTTACTGGATCTGTTACTGTGGAGTGTTTTTGAGTAGAATCTATTATGCATTTAATAAGCAGAGCAGATGTTTATTTATCAGATAATGAAGCAATAATAAAATAATGAAAAATGTAAGGGTCTCTGCAGTAGGGATATTTTTTGAGAATGCACTCCACTAGCTAACGAGCTAAGAAAGGTAGGTAAAATAATAGCGGTGACAGACATGATTTACTAATGAAAAAGGATAACTGTATAAAAACAAATGTTGTGTAACTATATTGCCCATCTATTTCTGAACTAGGCAACATTGGGTACTGCGTATATTGTGCAATTCATGACATGGCAGCTGGTAATGAGGGCTTCACAGAGAGAGCAATATTTTAGTGAGGTAGAAGTCGTATAATGCTGCATCATTGGATCTATAGATAATCTGAAAATGTCTATTTGTGTTCTGGGGAATTATGAGCTTAAAATGGTAACACTGGGACAAAGAACAATAAGTTTGCTGATTAACTGATAACAGGGATGCTAGACTGATGTGAAAATTCTGACAAGTCAATAATTTGGTAACATTTTGTGTGGATTTAATTTTCTGGTCGAATAAAAGTGGTGCTCAGAGTTAAGTAGAGAAGTGGGGCTATGACTTGGTACAACTTCCATCCCCTTAATTTTGATTTGAGTAGTAATTAATTTATGTGATGATGACACTACTCTTTTTTCATAACATACTGATTAGTAAATCTATGTGACTGCACATGTTGAGAGTTTGCTAATTTGCAAATGGGAAAGAAACTAAAGCCTTTCAAGTTTAACCAGTCTTAGAGGTATGACTTAGAGTAATGTTTTGCAGTGTAATGTGTACTTTACTTTCAGAATTTACTAGTCCCCTTGTGATGTACATTTTGCATTTCTTGCTTTTATGTTTTCTTTTTCTTCAAAGGCAAATAGAAAAGGTGAAGTGGTTGCCCAGCGTAGAGTCTACACCTACTGTCACGTATTTTTATTTTCAAATGTTAACAAAATTACATGTCTTTCCCTTTCCTCGGTAAGAGGGAAGACTTGCTCTCTGCTAATGAACGGAGGTAGACGCACGTTATTTTATAGCGTAATCAGTGGTAGCCAGTTTGAGTTGAGAGAATAAGTAAAAAAATCTGCATTTTTGATGTGTGTAGAAGAAATAATACATTCTTATTTCGTTAGTGAAAAATTGAGTTAATATTCCAAGTAGTACTGTAATATAGAAGAAGTCAAGAAATCCCCCATGAACTTCAGAGCTAATATGACGATCTGATTATAAAAGGAATTATGGAGATGGTCCAGATTTTGTAGTAGGATATGGCAATGGGACGTGGTATTATTAAATAGTAAGCACAAATCTACATCAAGGGAAAGACTATTTAGTCAATGCAGAACTAATATGAACCCATTTACAGGCATAGCCAAGATTATTGTGCTTATCCAACAGCCGAAAAATTTCTCTCATTATTTACATATATCTAAATATTTATTATATATTTTTATTATATTATACCCCCTTTCATAATATGGTCAATTTTAGTGCTAATTACTGTGATGTCATGACTACTATGTAATGTATTTATTAATGGAGTAAAGACCATTAATTGCTATCAGTATTTTAAAAAAATTTCCTCATATTCAGAAGGAAAAGTGAGTGTACTAAAGTAGGGTATTTTATCCAATTTTTTCATGTACTGTGGAACAGGAGAGCCACCTCGAAGGAAATTTGATAGCAGTGCATTTCCAAAATAACTGCCACTTGGACCTGTTGAAGGCATGGACAGATTGGTGAGAAAATGTGTAAAAGCTCATTGAAAAAGCGAAAGTGCTTGTGAAAATTACTGAACATTGAGCAAGTGAAATTTTCTGTTTAAAAATGAACTGCAATGTGCAGTGTAATTTAACCTTTTGCAACCCACGAGGATTTTGTTTTAAGCAAGACAGGACATGTATGAAGTAATATAAATCGTAGAATGTAATTCTTGTTTACCCAAGAAGGACATCACTTTCGATGAAGATGTCTAAATTTTATTAAAAGTATAACTTGTAGATAGTTCGTGGCATTGTACAATACACTGTATGTAAACATTTTGTATGGGTATTTTGAATAGCCAGTTCATATAAGTGTATATCTGAAAAAAATATATGTACTTTAGTTTTGATATGATTTCGTATGTAATATTTTTTGGTGTGTGGAATTTTTAACCTACTGTCTGGGATCACTTGTGGTCATTGAACTGCCCAGTTAGCTATTTGCAATATCTGGTCAATCGAGTAAGGGGTAATGTGACAAAGCAAGTTACATATTTTGTCTTCCCCCTTGTTTTGCCATGTACTTCCTTAAGTTCGCTTTTTTCATTTTTAACTAATTACCATTTACATATGAGGGTGTAATCTGCATTTTCGTTAAAGAGAAAGCATGGCCCTCATTTTTAAAGGATATAACACCAGATCAAATTTTGTGCTTAGTTTTGTGTATGTAACTGATTTTCTAATTTATTCTGACTGTTCCTAGTTAATAATATTGTTATAGGGTGAAATCAATAATTGTTTTCTAAGTTAAATTTTATTGTTGGCTTATAAACAAATATAAATTCTCTACTAATCATAAACATTTCGAAGACAGCACACAGTCACTCTTTAGGTATTTATTTGGCTCTGTTCGGAAACATGTGAGCAAAGCCAACCCTTAATTCTAAAGTAATTACCAGTTTCGTCAAAAGTATTGTTTGTGTAACTATATCTGTTAATTTCACTTTTTAAACAAATAATTCGGCCTAAACTTTGTATTAGAAGAAACTGTTAAAAGGTACGAATTTTTCGATGTGTTTAGTTAATTTAATGAATTAAGTTTTGATTGTAATTTCAATAACGAACAATGTATTGTTTCAGTGCCTATTATTGTGATGACATATAAAGGCTCAGTTTTTGGTCATGAGACACTCAGTCCACGGCCGAGTTTTAGACGATTAAGCCGTATTCGCTAGACAAACAACAATGCATCAGCATAATTGTGAAGTAAGTGTAACACAAATAGACTGTGTCTTGAAATAACAACAGTGTCTGTTCAGTATGTAAAGTATTATTCTGCAAGATATGTGAACAGTGTGGTTAGGTTTTTACTGCTCGTAGATGTCCAACAGTAAACTATTGTAGCAATATGCTGAGGTTTGCCTGCATGATAGTAATGAGGCTTATCGAAAGTTGAACAATAGCGCACTGCCCAAATAACTGTGTGTTATTGAGTGGGGTTGTGAACAGTGAAACTAAAGAAATGTGAAATGCAAATGTGCACCTGTGGGCTGCACCATTTAAAGTAGTCAGTGTAGAACTTCCATCCCCCATTTTTGAGCAGTATAGCAACTCAGTACGTCCACATCAAGGACAATCAATGGAGAAATAAAGCAGGCGAACGTCGCACAATGTATGTAAGTATCACTGACGTCACAAAGAAGTGTTATCTGTTTATAAGAGGCAGTCAAAGGAGAACGAGGCAGATGGAAAGAAAATTAAAGTAAACGGTTTATTATTTCAAAAGTAACGGCTTTGGCTGTCAATACATTTATCCCGCACTCCGACAAGATAGTCAGCACATTCACAGAAACTTGCCTGCGGTTGCCTACGGAATCACGATTGTACCCAAAAGTGAATCTCTTGACGCGAAACAAATCGACGCCAACGAACGTCTCTCTCTTCGGGGCTCCAAAAATAAGGAAATCACATCTACCTCTACCTCTGCATCTGCATCTACATCTACATGGCTACTCTGCAAATCACACTTAAGTGCCTGGCAGTGGGTTCATAGCACCAACTGCACACTAATTCACCCTTATTCCAATGCAAACAGCGCGTGGATAAAACAAACGCATACTTCTTTCCATGCGAAGTCTGATTCCTCTTAATTAATTGTAATGACCTTTCTGTCTATGTGGGTCGGCGTCAACATGCAGCAGTGCTCCATAGAGGATGGACAAATGTAGTGTAGGCAGTCTCTTTTCTATATACTGTTGCGTCTTCCAAGTGCCCTGCCAATAAAACTTAGTCTTTGGTTCCCCTTCCCCACAACGTTTTCCACGTGTTCTTTTCAATTTAAGTTATTCGTAATTGTAATTCTTAGATATTTACTTGCATTTACGGCCTTTAGATTTGATTGATTTATCGTGTGACCGAATTTTTACGGATTCCCTGTAGCGCTCATGTGGATGACTTCTCACTTTTCACCATTTAGGGTCACTTGCCAATTCTCGCATCATAAAGGTATCTTCTCTAAATCGTTTTGCAATTTCTTTTGAACTTCTGATGACTTTACCAGACGATAAACGGCAGAATCATCTGTCAGCAACCTAAGACGTTGCCCCAGATTGTCTCCTAAGTCATTAAGTCGTTTATGTAGGTAATGAGCAGCAGAGGACATAACACTACCCTGGGGAATGCCAGAAATCACTTCTGTTTTACTCGATGAATTTCTGTCAGTTGCTAGGAACTGTGATCTCTCTGACAGGAAATCACGAAACCAGTCACATAAATGAGACGATATTATATAACCAAGCAATTTGATTACAAGTCGCTTGTGAACTACTGTATCAAAAGCTTTCTGGAAATCTATAAATACGGAATCCATTCCCTTATTGATAGCACTCAACACTTTGTGTCAGTAAAGAGCTAGTTGTGTTTCGCAAGAAGGATGTTTTCTGTGTCGTGTTGAGTATAATGTCAGTAGAACGTTCTCTTCACGGTAATCCATTATGTTCGAAGACAATGTGTGATCCAAACGCCTGCGGCATACCGACGTTAATGATATAGGCCCGTGATTTAGAGGATTACTCCTGCTGCCTTTCTTGGATATTGGTGTGACCTGTGCACCTTTCCGGTCTTTGGGTAACGATCTTTCGTCGAGCGAGGGGCTGTTTATGATTCTTAAGTAGGGAGTTATTGCAGCAGCACACTCTGAAAGTGCCTTAGGTGGTATACAGCCTGGACTGAAATACTTGTTTTTATTAAGTGATTTAAGTAGCTTCACTACTCCGAGGATACCTACTTCTGGCTCAAATGGCTCCAAGCTCTATGGGGCTTAACATCTAAGGTCATCATTCTCTGAGACGTAGAACTACTTAAACCTAACTAACCTAAGGACATTACACACATCCATGCCCGAGGCACGATTCGAACCTGCGACCGTAGCGGTCGCGCTGTTCCAGAATGAAGCGCCTAGAAACGCACGGCCACCAGCGGCCTGCTATCTTTAAAATTCAAAATCCTTACAATCACGGGCAACCGCCCTATTCAAACAACAACATTAACCTTTAACCAAGCATTAAGTGACTTGCAAGTTAATTAGATTCCATACACAGTAAAGCTCCCAAAAGGAGACTACAAAAATGAGATAAAGTTTAACCAATAATGTATTTCAAAAATTTTTTTTACACAAAATAGAATACAAACAGATACGCCCTTTCGTGACACATTTTCAAAACAGGTGACGTCACATAGGCAAGGGCAAATTCAAGTAGCAGAAGGGGGGCCCACTGGACCCAGACCAGAGGCGGCTAGACCCAGAACCCACAGCAAGCGGGCGAGCTGGGCAGGGTGCCGCACACAGTACACTATAGTACACTACACTACACTGGAGAAAAGGTCTTAGAGCCCGTACTACTATACAATGTCAGAGAAAGGGGTGTGGGGGGGGGGAGGGAGGAAACTGCAAACATGAATCCCCAAACGCAAAATAACTACGATATATATAAAATAACAGCCTATTTCACGAATATTGAAATAAAATAGTCAAGGGTGAATCAACACCTAATGCCCTTGACGTAACCTTAAAGGACGAGGGCGAAGAGCATAATACAAAGTCAGCTTAGAAATTCAAACTACACTAGTAGGTTGATATATGCTCAATGAAACTGGAGAGCTCGTTTAAATTACCCTTTAACGGGATACTGATAAATTTAAACAGTCAACTATAGCCACCATTTCACTGTTTTCGAGAGAACAAGTAATGCAATTTGATAACATAGACCGTACAGATTCAATGTTGAGCCTGTGCTTTGAACCAACTATAACAACTTCCACACAGCTCACTGTACCGGGAAAAATATTACAGTTTCACCATACTGGCTTATGGCGTCCGTCATTACGAACAGCAATAGTACCTATTAATACGCCTCGCTTGCTCGCACTGTATCACATCACAAAATCCAGATAGAGCTTTAACCAAACACAATAACACGTGTTTACTTAAATAGCACTAAGTAGAGGGGACATTTTGGTTGGCAAGACAACAGTTTCCGGTCATGCTGCCGATGCTTGGGAAGCAAGGATCAGTATAATACGCGCACCAAAAACATGACAAGCAATTCTCGCAAAATCTTTTATGAAATCCTTTACAGAACCAAAACAGGGCCGCGCGACTCGATTCGGATAATGTGGCCGAGTCCGGTTCCCACACTACAAGCCAGGTTCGACCTTGCAAACGTGTCAAACACCCCACAACCTCTGCGCCGTGCCCCGGCCTGCTCAACCACGCGCCCCCAGATTCTCCCGCACCGCGCGGCTCTCCAGCTGTCCCCTTTCTAGCTCCCACACCCGTCGCGGCCAAAAGCCATGTCAAACGGCCCAGCCCAAAGATCACACCATGCCGACCCAATCGATCAACCGATACGAGCCGGCACGGCTCAACTCCACACAACGTTTTTCCACTGTTCAATCGTTCAATGTTTACGCTCCTTACACCAATCGAGGCGTCGTTTGGCATTTTTCGACGTGATGTATGGCTTATGAGCAGCCGCTCGACCATGAAATCAACATTTTATCTCCTCCCGCCTAACTCTCACAGTAGTTGCAGTGGACACTAATACAGTATCGAATTCCTGTGTGATGGTCTGGATAGTTGTCTGTCTATTACACATTACGACCATCTTCAAGAGTCGGCCGTCGGTCAGTAAAAAGACGAGATTGCTTTTGTGCTGTATGTGTCCCGTCACGTTTCCACTTCACTATCATGTCGGATAGACTGATAGAATCCGACCTCGGGGAAGATCAGTTTGGATTCCGTAGAAATGTTGGAACTCGTGGGCAATACTGACTCTACGATATACCTTAGAGAATAGATTAAGTAAAGGCAAACCTACATTTCTAGCATTTGTAGACTCAGAGAAAGCTTTTGACAATGTTGATTGGAATACTGTCTTTCAAATTCTGAAGGAGGTAGGGGTAAAACACAGGGAGCGAAAGGCTATTTACAATTTGTACAGAAACCAGATGGCAGTTACAGGAGTCTAGGGGCATGAAAGAGAAGCAGTGGTTGGGAAGGGAGTGAGACAGATTTGTAGCCTATTCCCGACGTTATTCAATCTGTATATTGTGCAAGCAGTAAAGGAAACAAAAGAAAAGTTCGGAAGAAATAAAAACTTTGAGGTTCGCCGATGACATTGTAGTTCTGGCAGAGACAGCAAAGGACTTGGAAGAGCAGTTGAACGGAATGGACAGTGTCTTGAAACGAGGGTACATGATGAACATCAACAAAAGCAAAACGACGATAATGGAATGTAGTCGAATTAAGTCGGGTGATGCTGAGGGAATTAGATTAGGAAATGAGACACTTAAAGTAGTAAAGGACTTTTGCTATTTGGGGAGCAAAAGAACTGATGATGGTCGAAGTAGAGAGGACATAAAATGTAGACTGACAATGGCAAGGAAAGCGTTTCTGAAGAAGAAAAATTTGATAAGATCGAGTATAGATTTAAATGTCAGGAAGTCGTTTCTGAAAGTATTTGTATGGAGTGTATCCATGTATGGAAGTGAAACGTGCACGATAATTAGTTTAGACAAGAAGAGAATAGAAGCTTTCGAAATGTGGTGCTACAGAAGAATGCTGAAGATTAGATGGGTAGATCACATAACTAATGAGGAGGTATTGAATAGGATTGGGGAGAAGAGGAGCTTGTGGCCCAACTTGACTAGAAGAAGGGATCGGTTGGTAGGACATGTTCTGAGACATCGAGGGACTACCAATTTAGTATTGGAGGGCAGCGTGGAGGGTAAAAATCGTAGAGGGAGACCAAGAGATGAATAGACTAAGCAGATTCAGAAGAATGTAGGTTTCAGTAGGTACTGGGAGATGAAGAAGCTTGCACAGGATAGAGTAGCATGGAGAGCTGCATAAAAGCAGATTCAGGACTGAAGGCCACAACAACATCATGTCGGAAGCAGTGGACCTATGGAAATTTAGGAGCGGATTTAAATCTGGTAGTATACTGGGCATGGCATGAAGAATCTGCTTCTGCCCCCTCCCTCTACTCACCTCCACCCCCCGTCACACACTCATGCCACGAACTCCAGAAATTTTCACACTTTTCCCCTTTTCCTCCTCTTCCATGTGATTCATCACTATCATTTTTATCCTTTTATAGGTATTTTAAAAATATACCATGTAGGTGGAGCATTTTTTCCTGTTTCTGTTGCATTGTCAATTTCCACCGAGGAAAAGAAAAACGGGAATTCTATTCTTTATGAGAATAGCAAAACCTTTGTTAGGTTAACGCATGTATGACTTTTTAATGGGAAACTTAATGCACATGTTTTGTTGCATCGTGTTCAGATTTAAAAAAAAATGTTGTCCAACACGTTACTCGCTCGGTTGTCACGAAAGAAAATACGCGTCCACGGTGACTGGGGAGTGACGTTTTTGTACGGGCGGCGGTACCAGCGACACAGAACGAGGAAAGCTCGCATCGTGCACAGTAAGCCTAGCCTGAAAGCGCTTTTATCAGACGCGGATAAATGTTCCAGCTGTAGAAACATGCGTGTGGGCGGGACGCCACGTGCCTGAGAAAAGCTGCACTTTATTCCACTAAAGCGAGTACTTTGTTTCCAGATTTCCAGCTCACGAGCTTACGGGCACGTTAAGTTTAGCAATGTGCTCGATCCTCTTATACGGATTCTGAACAACCTGAGTAAACAGAGTTTGTTATATATCTCCATATCTATTAGCAGCCGCAAGCTACAATAACAGTTACAACCCTTATAACGCTGTTAGCCTGGCAGACGTTCGAAAGAGCCTGTGTGCTGTAATGAGAAATTTACGTTATTCACATTGGGAAAATGTTATCACACAACGACAGGTAGACACGAATGTTAGCTGAAGATGGAATACGACAGTTTTCGTTGTTCCAAATGAAAGGAAGCCATTTCTCTTACCAGCTGTAAGCAGTGCAGGTAAATCTTTGAGATGGTGTTCCTAAAGAAACCACATAACTCACCACTGTTTTAATCGACTGTCAAAATGAGTTTGGCAAGATAAACGGAAAATGCTATGGGAACCTCTAAAGGAAATGGAAGATCCAGTACATCTGATGACGACGATTCAATTCAGTCACTATACAAAAATAATAAAACAAGGACTGGTTCTGTGAGAGATGGGACAGAGTCGGTCGATATTAATCAAGGTATTACGCAAGACTGCCAACTGTCACTCCAGCGTTTTCAGTCTTTATGTTGACGATATCACTACACACATAGATGATGATATTAAACGACAATGTGTAATTTTAATTTCATGACGCTGTTATTTACTGATGATCAGCCCAAGTAGGGGAATGTGAATAAATGGTTCAAATTGCAGAACCTAAAATGATCAAAATTTCCAGATTTTAAACATGGCTGCAACAGCAACTGTCGAAATTCTTCACGATAAAGGATGACAGCCAAAACGTTTATAGGCGAAGTAATGGTGCTAAACTGTTAGCTTTGACCCTGTGCCCTTAGTCATGTTGTACAAATGGAGAAGATGTCTTAATTATTGACGACGCCTTTGGCACAATTGTTTTATTAATCTCCATTGCATGATGTAATTTCAGATTTTTTACTTCTGATGAAGGTGTATTTATATGTACCGAAACCTTGGTCAAGAATTTTAATAAATTTTTATCCTGCAACTGTTTTTGGCTGTCATTTTTTACCGTGAAGCAAAATTTCCGCTAAATGCGCAGTGAGAATATCGCAAGTAATACAGAGGAGATAGCAATTCAAGGAGTGGAATAATTAGAACTCTGTGCGCTTTGGAATGTCCAGCGGTACTGACAGACCGCCGTGTCGTTCTCAGCTGACAGGCGTCACTTGATACGGGTTTGGAGGGACATGTGGTGCGCACACAGTTCTCCCATAAATTGTCAGCTTTCGTGACCCTATCAGCTGCTTCTCACTCAAGTAGCTCCCCAATTGGTCTCGGTAGGGCTGAGCGCACACGGCTTGGCAACAGCGCTCGGCAGACTTCGACGCTGACCCATCCAGGCGCTAGCCAAGACCGACAGCACTTAACTTCGGTGATCTGACGGGAGCCGGTGTCACCTCTGCGAGAAACCGTTGGCTAAAACTGTTATTGATGGACAAATAATTGAACAACTAAGAGCGTTTATAAATGTAGGGTCCAATTATAAATTCTCTGAGTCAGATAATATAGAGCTGAAATTGCCCAAATTCAGAAATTTCTGTTGAATCGTAGAACGTTAATTAAAACGTAACTTAAAGAAAGAAAATCATTTAAACTTCATTAAATAATAGCCCTGCCTTTTCTGCTGTATAATTGTGAATGTGAGACCCTTACGCATCAGGAGCGATCAAGAAATTTCCGTTCGAAGACCGTACAGCCCAAAATCGATATGCCAATCAGAGAAAATCGCTGTGAGCATTGAGGCAACCGCCCCTCTGACGTATCAGATTCAAGATACCGGTTTGATAAAACACTGTGTCCAGCTGCGTATAGATGTCCGTAACAGCTTGCTGTACTATGGATCGTCGACGCTTCAAGTCCTTTGTTAAGGAACCGAAGGTGTGATAATCACGTGGGGGAGAGATCAGGATTATACGGTGGGTGCTCAAGCGTCTCGCACTTCAACTGATGTAGCTTCTGCGTTACAACACTTGCTGTATGGGGGACATGCGTCATCATGAAGCAGTAACCCCCCACCCCCGCTCCCCCCTCACCATGACGCACTATACGAGTACTATAACGGTCGTCTTCGACAGACATGCTACCCCATAGCCATTTTTCATTCTCCGATGGATGTCTACGGATGTCTGTCCTTCAGCATCCAAGAAAACAGTAACAGCACACTGGTCCTGTTTGGTCGTTTTTGGTAAAAACGGCGCCGTAGTTCACGTTTCCACATTTACCGCGCGCTCGCCGGAAAAACGCGAATGCCACCCTAATCCCCTGCCTACATGTTGGTACTTGTAACCCTCATCGCTACGCTGCATCTATGCTGCAGAGAGGCCCTCAAACGGAAACTTTTTTGATCCCGGCTTATAGATAAATTTTGCAAACCAAATCATCAGAAATGCAGTTCCTCCGCTTTTTAGCGGGATTTCATTGCTGGACGGCAAAAGGACCACCTATATTAGACAACAACTACATGTAGAACCCATTACAGCTATAAATGAAAAATACAGACTGAATTGGAAACGCCAAGTCTATCATACGTCTAAAGTTGCAATGCTGTATAAACTATTACGAAAGAAAAACGTTGGACCTCTCTTAAAGATACAACGTGAACAATTCTGAGGCAGAACAGGACGAAAGGCCTCATCCTTGAAAGCGATTATGGTGATGTGATGATGACCAGGAACGCATCCACACTACACATAACAATGACGACAGTTTTGTATTCATAAATTTTGTTCTGTCCAAAAAAAAAAAAAATAAATAAATAAAATCGCCAGTGCTGCATTATTAATAAAGATTCCGTCTTCTGAAAAAGAGGGATGTGGGGAAGGGCTAAAAGGATTTTCTGCCGGCACTCTTTCCGTATGAGGTATGCTTTTTTTTTTTTTTTTTTTTTTTTTTACCACGATGAACAGATCACCCTGTGTCGGTGAGTGTCAACAAAATACTTTCGCACTAGGAGAAGAACGTTGGAGACTGAAATTTCCTTTAATTATCTCGGCGCAATCAAAAACGGCTTTGAAACTTCGTGGCAGATTAAAACTGTGTGCCGGGCCGAGACTCGAACTCGGGACCTGTGCCTTTCGCGTGCAAGTGCTCTACCAACTGAGCTACCCAAGCACGACTCTCGCCCCGTCCTCACAGCTTTAATTCCGCCAGTACGTCGTCTCATACCTTGCAAACGAGGTCCGGCAGACAGTTTTAATCTGCCACGAAGTTTCATATCAGCACACACTCCGATGCAGAGTGAAAATTTCATTCTAAAAACTGCTTTGTTTCAATGACTGCCACCACAACTCGCGTATCATAACCGTGCCAGTATCTCCCCTATTTTTTGGCACTACAAAAGGAGCTGCCCTTTTTAGACGTTTTCGACGTCCTCGGTCAACCCTGTCTGGTAAGGATCCCACACCGTCCAGCAATACTCTAGCAGTGGACTGACACGTGTTGTTAGACCTGTTGCGTCTTCTAACTGTTCTGCCAATAAAATGCAGTCTTTGATTTGCCTTCTGCACAGCGTTATCTATGTCACTATTCCAGTTTAAGTGGTTTTTAATTCTGATTGCTAAGTACTTTGTACAATTGATAGCCTTTAGTGGCACTGTTATTGGTATCGGGCAGTGAAGGAATTTTTTTGTGTGCCCACTGTTGTAGTTCACATATGGCCAGAAGCTCTCTGGATTTTCTGTTAGAAAATGGTTCAAATGGCTCTGAGCACTATGGGACTTAACTTATCAGGTCAACAGTCCCCTAGAACTAAGAAATACTTACACCTAACTAACCTAAGGACATTACACACATCCATGCCCCAGGCAGGATTCGAACCTGCGACCGTAGCGGTCGCTCGGCTCCAGACTGTAGCGCCTAGAACCGCTCGGCCAACCCGTCCGGCATTTTCTGTTAGATTTAGAGACAGTGTCTCGTTGTGAAAACTGCTAAAAGAATATCGCATTGAAGCTCGCGCTAAATTTCGATATTTTGTGAAATATTGGCAATGTTCGGGATTTTACATTTTTTAAAAACTTGGTGTACTTTTTTCGTAGCTTCTGCTTCAGTGTTCTCACGTCTTAGTGTACCACAAGGGCGGGTGGAGGGGGGAGGGAGGGGATCAGTTCCATATTAATTTATTTGATAGAAATCTCTCCATTGCTGTCGATGCTATTTCTCTTAATTTAAGCTACATATTGTGTACATTTTCATTGTCAGTTCAAAAGAAGTGGAGGCTGTCTCTTAGAAAGACGTCTATAGAATTTTTGTTTGTGTTTTTTTAAGTGGATATAATTTGCTTTTAGTTGTGGTGAGTTGGATGTTACTGTATTGAGTCTCGCTACAATGACCTTGTGGTCACTAATCGCTGTATCTGTCATAATGCTCCCTATCTGCACAGCCTCATTTGTTGCTATGAGGACGAAAATGTTTTTGCAACCATTTGCCCTTTGAGTCAGTTCCTGAACTTATCGTTCAAAATAGTTTTCTAAGAAACATGAAACATGTCGTTTCGCCAACACGTGTGACGTCTTGAGGCTGTTAGCTGTGATCTGTTTTAAAGATCTCTGTGAAGTTATCTGTCAACAAGAATACGCAAGACCGCATGTTGACAATGCTGTCGTGACCTACTTCCACACACGGTGTTCGACTGGCCTGAACATTCTCCAGATCTATCACCGAAAATATCAGGTCATAAGCTGGTAAGAAACTGTCAAGCCTCCGCTCAGCAGTCACCACCATTGATAAACTCTGGTACAAAGTTGAAGCAGCGTCGACTGACGTACTCGTGCTCAGTTAACCCCTGTGTTCAACCTTGTTAGTATCGTATTTCTGCCAGAGGTCGCAACAATGTGTGTTACATTTCACACCCTGTGCAACCCAGATTACTTGCAAATATAATCATGTATAATTCCTGCTTTAATGTGTATGCCTATTACATAAAATTTCTTTATTTTCTATCATTCCAGGTGTTGAGTTTCAAATCCTCGATCCTATTCATTTTCACATGCTAAATGGCAGGTAATAAATACTTGTAAAATAGACTCCTGGAAATGGAAAAAAGAACACATTGACACCGGTGTGTCAGACCCACCATACTTGCTCCGGACACTGCGAGAGGGCTGTACAAGCAATGATCACACGCACGGCACAGCGGACACAACAGGAACCGCGGTGTTGGCCGTCGAATGGCGCTAGCTGCGCAGCATTTGTGCACCGCCACCGTCAGTGTCAGCCAGTTTGCCGTGGCATACGGAGCTCCATCGCAATCTTTAACACTAGTAGCATGCCGCGACAGCGTGGACGTGAACCGTATGTACAGTTGACGGACTTTGAGCGAGGGCGTATAGTGGGCATGCGGGAGGCCGGGTGGACGTACCGCCGAATTGCTCAACACGTGGGGCGTGAGGTCTCCACAGTACATCGATGTTGTCGCCAGTGGTCGGCGGAAGGTGCACGTGCCCGTCGACCTGGGACCGGACCGCAGCGACGCACGGATGCACGCCAAGACCGTAGGATCCCACGCAGTGCCGTAGGAGACCGCACCGCCACTTCCCAGCAAATTAGGGACACTGTTGCTCCTGGGGTATCGGCGAGGACCATTCGTAACCGTCTCCATGAAGCTGGCCTACGGTCCCGCACACCGTTAGGCCGTCTTCCGCTCACGCCCCAACATCGTGCAGCCCGGCTCCAGTGGTGTCGCGACAGGCGTGAATGGAGGGACGAATGTCGTCTTCAGCGATGAGAGTCGCTTCTGCCTTGGTGCCAATGATGGTCGTATGCGTGTTTGGCGCCGTGCAGGTGAGCGCCACAATCAGGACTGCATACGACCGAGGCACACAGGGCCAACACCCGGCATCATGGTGTGGGGAGCGATCTCCTACACTGGCCGTACACCTCTGGTGATCGTCGAGGGGACACTGAATAGTGCACGGTACATCCAAACCGTCATCGAACCCATCGTTCTACTATTCCTAGACCGGCAAGGGAACTTGCTGTTCCAACAGGACAATGCACGTCCGCATGTATCCCGTGCCACCCAACGTGCTCTAGAAGGCAGCCTGCATTGCTGCGAAAGGTGGATATACACTGTCAATAAAGTTTCCCCTTCCTCGGACAATGAATTCACGGTGTTCTTATTTCAATTTCCAGGAGTGTAGCTGTTACCTCTGACTGCAATCCCATTTTATCACTTTTGTTATGATTAGTATAACGTACAAGGTAACTGTTGTTTGTCCAATAGTGTCAGCTGTCCTCACGTGTTTACCTGTTCCGTTACGCCCAGCTAGTGATGTTATTCCCACCCCAGCCCCTACCAACCTCTCCCTGTCATTCAAATGTCCCAATTTCCGACTGCAGACACGCACAGTTTCGTTGCTGAGTAGTGTGTGCGGAAGGGTGTCGGCAGGAGCACACATCTACACACACACACAAAAAATTGCATCACCCCGATTCTCAGAACTCCTGAAGATAGACGTTAACTGTGGATATTTTATCACAGACACAGTCCCTTTGACTGTTCAGAGAAGTCACTAAACCCACCCAAAGCTGTAAACAACCATACATGAACAGCGCCTATTAGACGGAGGGGGTCCGACAGCAGATCAGTTCCAGTCATAGGAACTCGCTCAGGCCGACCAAGGGCTACTACTGCAGTGGATGACCGCTACCTACGGATTCCGGCTCGGAGGAACCCTGACAGCAACGCCACCATGTTGAATAACGCTTTTCGTGCAGCCACAGGACCTCGTGTCACGACTCAAACTGTCCGCAATAGGCTGCATGATGCCCAGCTTCACTCCCGACGACCATGGCGAGGTCAATTTGCAACCACGACACCATGCAGCGCGGTACAGATGGGCCCAACAACATGCCGAATGGACCGCTCAGGATTGGCATCATGTTCTCTTCACCGATGAGTATCGCATATGCCTTCAACCAGACAATTGTCGGAGAATTGTCTGGAGGCAACCTGGTCAGGCTGAACGCCTTAGACACTCTGTTCACCGAGTGCAGCGAGGTGGAGGTTCCCTGCTGTTTTGCGTTGGTATTATGTTGGGCCGACGTACTCCGCTGGTGGCCTAGGAAGGTGCCGTAACGGCTGTTACGATACGTGAATGCCATCCTCCGACAGATAGTGCAACCGTATCGGCAGCATATTGGTGAAGTATTCTTCTTCATGAACGACAATTCGTGCCCCCATCGTTCACATCTTGTGACTTCAGAATAACGACATCGCTCGACTAGAGTGGCTATCGTGTTCTTCTGACATGAACCCTATCGAACATGCCTGGGGTAAATTGAAAAGGGCTGTTTGTGGAGAACGTGACCCACCAACCACTCTGAGGGATCTACACCGAATCGCCTTTGAGGAATGGGACAATCTGGATCAACAGTGTCTTGATGAACTTGTGGATAGTATGACACGACGAATACAGGCATGCATCAGTGCAAGAGAACGTGCTACTGGGTATTAAAGGTACCGATGTGTACAGCAATCTGGACAACCACCTCTGAAGGTCTCGCTGTATGGTGGTACAACATGCTGTGTGTGGTTTTCATGATCAATAAAAAGGGCGGAAATGATGTTTATATTGATCTCTATTCTATTTTTCTGTACATGTTCCGGAACTCTCAGAACCGAGGTGATGCAAAACTTCTGATGTGTGTATGTATCGTCTTATTAAAGTAGCTACATATTACACAAAGTGTACATTACGCAACAAATATAGTAATTTTAACATGGATTCTGTTCACTGGTGTAAGGAAAGATGTCCCGTTTCCTATTCCACTAGTGTAGGGGGCGATATATTTTCTTCTTTCTGAGGTAAGCTATGTTCTTCTCCGTAATAAACTTCATCAAAACAGGTTCACATTGAATAATATTACTATGGAAGTATGGATTAAACACTTTGAGGATTGTATAATCATTATATTCATTGCGTTAAATTGCATAACATAAAACATATCAACCAATTAAAGCAATTTCACATATACAACACAGTTAAAACAGAAGGAGTAAATGTGTTACCCCATTCCCAGCTATATCACAATGTTCTTTGTTGTTCACAATCCTATTTTGATGAAATGAAACCTATATTTTGCCACAAGCTACGCTCATATTAATGTGAAAACCCCATGAATATTCATCTAATAGTTTTGGAGATTAGCGCCGGCCTGGGTGGCCGAGTGGTTCTAGGCGCTACAGTCTGGAACCGCGCGACCTCTACGGTCGCAGGTTCGAATCCTACCTAAGGCATGGATGTGTGTGATGTCCTTAGGTTAGTTAGGTTTAAGTAGTTCTAAGTTCTAGGGGACTGATGACGAACTCAGAACTTAAGTCCCATAGACATTTGAACAATTTGTGAACCATATCGGAGATTAACGTCTTCAAATAGATAAAGAGATACAGATGACAAGCTCACAGTTTTATTATTAGTATGGATATAATATATTTTTCGACACGATCACATTAATTTTAAACGAAATGCCACCCTCATATCACAAAATACTTGCTGTGGTCCAAGCCCACCACTGTGGAAACCACTTTGTTTGTCTGGGAGTTTCTGCAGTGGTAGTACTGAACTACAGCGTGAATTTTACTATCTAAGAGGGAACGATTCCATCTAAATCAGGTAATGGCGTTTGATATTAGTGTAAACGTATTCAGATAACTTACGGAATGCAACCGGGTGACGTCTTCGACAACAACCGATATTAAGCCTGGGGAGCATGGTGTCATTTTCCAGGCACAAATGCAACAAGGAAGCGTTGTGCAAGGGAATTTAAAACTTAGGTCTGCAGAACATATCCGGTAAGATGAACGCCCCCCTCTTCCCCCTCCCCCCCCCCCCCTTCCCAGCTCCACACGCACACTCAGTACATACTGGCACCACCACACCGCCAATGATGAACGACGTCAGAAATGAATATTAATAACCAAAGAGTGAGGTTAACATTAACTCTGTCTCTCTGTTTTGAAAAGCGAGAAAGCAAGATTCCAGGCAGAAATAAAGCTAAAAGCTCGATCTCTATTTATAATGTCACTTGCTAACTTATGATGTGCAGTCACAAAATTTCCAAGATTTCGATACAACTGTTTTGCTGCCTCTCGTATTATTTATTACTTTGCAATAGTTTGCATAATTTTTTGTTTATTTACGGTGAGAGTCCATGATGATCCGTTGGCGCGGGGTCGCCGTTCGAGCAAGGAGCGAAAAATCAAATACATGTGCAGATTTCAGAAATGGGCAAAGACTTAGCTAGCCGTACAGACAGTTTATGAGAACGCTGCCTTAAAGAAAACACCCGTTTACGTTTGGTTCTCAACTTTTCAGGATGAACAGGAATCGCTGTAAGATGATCACCGAAGTGGAGGACCATTAAACTCCAGACGCGAAGAAATGGTCGAGCAAGTAAAACAGTTAATGAGATCAGAGCGACGACTGACTGTATAGCATATTTTCTCGGCTGTTGTAAGCGAGTACAAGGTAAATCATCAGTACACGCTCCTTCACGGTCATGATCGTCACACCAGTATGACACGCCACAGCGGCAACGAATACGATGGGTACCCACCCTATACAAACCAAGTGCATCTTTTACGGATGATAAAAGGTCTCTAATCTTAGATAATGGTTCAGCAACACATTTCACATCATATTTCCGCAAAATATGACCAGTGCTGTTGGAAATGCTTCCTACATAAGCCAAAAAGGCCATCGACTACGATACCATCTCGGTATTATCATCAACCACTCGGTTCGCAGTAGGTTTGGTTGGGTTGGGTTGTTTGGGGGAAGAGACCAAACAGTGAGGTCACCGGTCTCATCGGATTAGGGAAGGACGGGGAAGGAAGTCGGCTGTGCCCTTTCAAAGGAACCATCCCTGCATTTGCCTGAAGCGATTTAGGGAAATCACGGAAAACCTAAATCAGGATGGCTGGACGCGGGATTGAACCGTCGTCCTCCCGAATACGATCGCGGTAGGTCAATAGCTCAAAGCACATCTGATCTGCCTATCACTGCAATCATTCTGACGAAAGGTGACTTCGAGATGGGCAGACTCAGCTGTGGTCGTGTCGGATAATAAATAATTTTGCAAAATAACCAATCAACATAGCCTCCAGGCCGACTAAAATGTCGTTTCTGTAATGTCTTCTTCTTCTTCTTCTTCTTGCGTTACGGCCTCTGTAGGACCACGGGTAGCCCCTTCGTGGACTGTATTTTCCTCTTCTTCTCCCAGAACCTCCTCATTCTCTCTCTTCTCCTCTCCCGCTCTTCTTCCGAGATCTTCAGTTTCCGTTTCTCCTGGCGGCTCCACTGGTGACATTCTAATCTTTTCCTGTATTCGTCTCTGTCATTGATCTCCGGCATATTTGTCGGTGTATATTTGTTCCTCCAATTTTCGTTTCCTTCGACCTTGATCCCCATTTCCAACCAGTCCTTCCGAAGTTTAACAATCTACTTGGTTCCTGTCTTTCCCCTTGTCCTCCCTGTTGTTTCCCACACTCTCTTCGTCATTCTGTCCGTACTCTCCTAACTACATGTCCAGCAAACCTTGCCCTTTTCAGTCTGATTTCCCCGGATATTGTTCTCATGTTCCGGCACAGTTCTTCCCTAGGTCTTCGCATCCAGCTCTCTCCACCTCTTTTGGTGGCCTAGAATTTTTGTCAATATTTTCCTCTCTTCTTTCTCTAGTTGCTCTGCCCCATTTCTTCCTAGTGTCATCATCTCAGCATCATATAATACTCCATTCCTCACTGTTGCCTTGTAGTGTCTTATCTTTGCCTCTGTGGATATATTCTTTTTATTGTATAACTCTCTCGTCATGCAGAACGCTGACCTCATCTTCTTCATCCTCTCTGTTATTCCCTCCTAGCTCCTGTTCCTTCCAGTTATAAATTCTCCCAGGGATTTAAATTTGTCCACCATTTGCACAGTGCCTTCCGGTGTTTTCCAGTCTGCAGTGGTGTTTAATGTCTTTGTCTTGTTATAGGCGATCCTCAGTCCGACCTTTCTGGCTACCTTAGTTAAGTTGTCGAGTTGTGTCTTTGCGTCTTCTTGCGTCTCACTTACTATTGCTGTGTCGTCTGCAAAGGCTAGGCAGTCCACTTGAGCCCTGTTGTCCTTTTTGTCCCCCACATGGGTCTTTGGTATTGCCATTTCCTCGTTTATTGCTCACCACTGCCTGATCACTTCGTCCAGTGCTATACTGAACAACAATGGTGACAACCCATCTCCCTGTTTAACACCAGTCTTGATCTCAAATTCTTCTGACAGTGCTCCTCTGAATCTCACCATTGCTTTTGTGTCTGTCATAATTTCTTTTATGAGTTCTTGTGTAGCTCCATCACGTCCTATGTTCTTCAGGATCCTAACAAGAGTCTGTCGATGGAGTCATATGCCTTTGTGAAGTCCACGAAGGTTATTGCTGTCTTTTTGGTTTTTAAGGCCGTATGTTGTATCAGTAGCTTTAGGATAAATATCTGTTTCTGTAATGGTAAATATTTGTCAGTGCTGGACATAAAGTTATCAGTGCGTCAAATTTAGATAAAGTATCAAGCGTTCGATGATGGATGCACTCGTCGAAAGCTTGGGATTTAAAGCGAATGAGACTTGGAAACTCAAACGAGAACGCTTCCTCCAAGACTTCGTCACAAAATATTTCGTATCCATTTGTCTCTGAAGAGAAAGTATCCTTCGTTGTGAAACACTACGGATTAGGAGCGCGTTAAAGCAAAGTTGTGTGCAGAATCTGCTCCCGTGTACAGAGCCCTGCGTCGTAAATTAAGAGCAGCGCGGGACAACAGCGGCTGCCGTCACAGTGCTACAGAACGAACAGCACGTAGGGTAAGAAATTCTAACGAGATTCTCGACGCAGCTGCGGTGGAATAACCGGGCACTACAGACTGTGAAGCTACTTCTGGGTGAACAACACAGCCTCGATAAATTCAAAGAGCGGCATCGTTTACACAGGGCTGTTACTTTAAATGAGAATATATTTTAACCACTGCTGCCCAATTTCTAGTGTGCGCAAATTTTAAGTGCACCTGGAGACATAATAACAGCTCGGAATTCTGGTGAGTCGTTATTTTTTGTGGGTGCACTTCAAAATTAAGGTAAACTAGATATTGCGGAAATTTCTATTTAAACTAACAGCCTTGTGGAAACGGTGTCGATAGTGGAGATTCTAAAGTGGTTTACGCAGATTAGCATTGTAAAATAATGTACAATAACAATACCTGGGGATAGTACGATTCGGACAGTGTTTGCCGGAACTTGCGAGATATACACTACTGGTCATTAAAATTGCTACTCCAAGAAGAAATGCAGATGATAAACGGGTATTCATTGGACAAATATATTATACTAGAACTGACAATCGATTACATTTTCACGCAATTTGGGTGCATAGATCCTGAGAAATCAGTTCCCAGAACAACCACGTCTGGCCATAATAACGGCCCTGATACGCCTGGGCACTGAGTCAAACAGAGCTTGGATGGCGTGTACAGGTACAGCAGCCCATGCAGCTTCAACACAATACCACAGTTCATCAAGAATAGTATACTGGCTACGTAGTTGCTCGGCCACCATTGACCAGATGTTGTCAATTAGTGAGAGATATAGAGAATTTGCTGGCTCAGGGCAGCAATCGAACATTTTCTGTATCCAGAAAGGCCCGTACAGGACCTGCAACATGCGCTCGTGCATTATCCTGCTGAAATGTAGGGTTTCGCAAGCATCTAATGAAGGGTAGAGCCCCGGGTCGTAACACATCTGAAATGTAAAGTCCATTGTTCAAAGTGCCGTCAGTACGAAGAAGAGGTGACCGAGACGTGTAACCAATAGCACCCCATACCATCACGCCGGGTGTCAGCCGGACGCACACAGCTGTAACTCCTGCAACATTGGAACGTGAGGACACTCTCATCCGAGGTGATCGCCGGACCACAACCAAACAGCCCGCTCAACAGCTGGACGTCTCTGTTGGTAGTGCTCACACTCTCGCCCACCAGTCTATGTACTCAGAGGTACGTGCCCGCCGGGTTCCTAGCCACCTATCAGAAGACCGTGAAGAGCAACCAAGCACAATCTGCGCGGAGATCACCATTACAGGAGATGAAAGATGGGTTCATCACTTCGAACATAAAACAAAACGGCAGTCCATATAGTAGCGTCACACCACCCCTCCTGCGAAAAAAGCGTTTAAAGATAATGAACAAAGTAAGAGCATATGGACTATCAGACCAATTGTGTGATTGGATTGAATTGTTCGTAGTTAACAGAGCGCAGCATGTCATTCTCAATCGAGAGAAGTCCTCCGAAATAAGAGTGATTTCAGGTGTGCCGCAGGGGAGTGTCGTAGGACCGTTGCTATTCACAACATATATAAATGACCTTATGGGTAACATCGGGAGTTCACTGAGGCTTTTCGCGGATGATTCTGTGGCGTATCGAGAGGTTGTAACTATGGAAAATTGTAATGAAATGCAGGAGGATCGGCAGCGAATTGACGCATGGTTCAGGGAATGGCAATTGAATCTCAATGTAGACAAGTGTAATGTGCTGCTAATACACAGAAAGAAAGATCCTTTACCATTTAGGTACAATACAACAGGTCAGCAACTGGACGCAGTCAATTTCATAAATTATCTGGGAGTAGGCATTAGGAATGACCATATAAAATTAATCGCTGGTAAAGGAGAAGCCCGACTGAGATTCATTGGAAGAATCCGAAGGAAATGCAGTCCCAGAAGAAATGAAGTAGGTTACAGTACACTTGTTCGCCCACTGCTTGAATACTGATCACTGGTGTGGGATGCGTACCAGATAGGGCTGATGGAAGGGATAGAGAAGATCCAACGGAAAGCAGCGCGCTTCGTTACAGGATCGTTTTAGTAATCGCGAAAGCGTTACGGAGACGATAGATAAACTCCAGTGGAAGACTGTGCAATAGGGACGCTCAATAGCTCGGTACGGGCTTTTGTTGAAGTTTCGAGAACATACATTGACCGAGGAGTCAAGCTGTATATTTCTCCATGGATGTAGATGTAGATCTTCAACGATACACTCATGGCTGCAGTGTTTTTGGACTCTGAAGAGGTTATTGTGTTTCATGTCCTCCCTCATTGTGCAGCCATCAGCTCTAAGGTGTATTATGACACCCTCAGGAAACTGAAGGAACGACTTCAGCACGTTCGTCACCACAAAAATGCAAAACCAACTTCTCCTTCTCCACACAGGCCTGTGCACCCGAGAGCTGCTCACAGGACTTCATTGGGCTGTTCTTTCTCATCCAATCCACCCTACAGACCGGATCTCGAAACCCCCCCTCCTGCCCCCCAACATGCATTATTTGATCCAGTGAAGAATGCTCCGCGGGAAGCAGTACGTGGATGGTGGAGAAGTTACTGACACAGCGAGATGTTGGCTCCGACATCGAACATTAGAGTGGTACTACGAGTCCATACAGAGCCTCCCAGTAAGATGGCAAAAGTTCATAGCACTGAACGGAGATTACGTTGAAAAATAGGTTTTTGTAGCCAAACGAGGGGGAATAATTTGGTGTATTGGAATCACGAATAAGACAACATGCTTTCAGGGGGAAAAAAATCTATTGTATTTCTTACTGCACGCTTCTCGTATATGCAGACATTCCCTTTCTGCCGAACATAAATCTTCTGACTTGATATCACACCGATAGACTCTTACAAAGTGGCTCAATAATCGCCTTTTCAATGGTTGCAGGTGGATGAAATCGAAATGTACATGCTTAAGGAACGTTCCCCTAATATCTACATCCATACTCTGCAAGCCACCTGACGGTATGTGGCGGAGGGTACCTTGAGTACCAATATCGGTTCTCCCTTCTATTCCAGTCTCGTACTGTTCGTGAAAAGAAGGATTGTCGGTATGCTTCTGTGTGGGGTCTAATCTCTCAGATTTTATCCCCATGGTCTCTTCACGAGATATACGTAGGATGAAGCAATATACTGCTCGACTCTTCGGTGAAGGTATGTTCTCGAAACTTCAACAAAAGCCCGTACCGAGCTACTGAGCGTCTCTCCTGCAGAGTCTTCCACTGGAGATTATCCATCATCACCGTAACGCTTTCGCAATTACTAAATGATCCTGTAACGAAGCGCGCTGCTCTCCGTTGGATCTTCTCTATCTCTTCTATCAACCCTATCTGGTACGGATCCCACACTGGTGAGCAACATTCAAGCAGTGGGTGAACAAGCGTATGTAACCTACTTCCTTTGTTTTCGGATTGCATTTCCTTACGATTCTTCCAACGAATCTCAGTCTGGCATCAGCTTTACCGACGATCAACTTTATATGATCATTCCATTTTAAATCACTCCTAATGCCTACTCCCAGATAATTTATGGAATTAACTGCTTCCAGTTGCTGACCTGCTATATTGTAGCTAACTGGTAAATGATCTTTCTTTCTGTGTATTCGCACCACATTACACTTGTCTACATTGAGATTCAATTGCCATTCCCTCAATTCGTTGCAGATCGTCCTGCATTTCAGTACAATTTTCCATTGTTGCAACCTCTCGATACACTACAGCATCATCTGCAAAATGCCTCAGTGAACTTCCGATGTCATCGACAAGGTCATTTATGTATATTTTGAATAGCAACGGTCCTACGTATTCTTACTTTATTTTCCCAGTTCTAAAATCTGAAAACTTTCTCTACAAGTACTGAGAACAAATTCGTAGTACGTAAACTCACTGTATGACTCGTCTTTGAATTCTAAATTTCTCACAACCCTGATGACGCTGCAACTGGTAAATGTACGACTCCGTTTTGGGGAAATTGACGAGTCTGTTTGCAATATTAGCTCGGTATCGTCGTAAGGTCGAGTTGTGCACTGGCTGTTTTCTTTCCCAGCACCTACATTCACTTAAGTACTGATTTAACTCGTGCTCCTTCAGTCTGAATTATCTATGTATCGGTAAGTTATTCGCATTTAAATAAAACACAAGATGAAATAAACAAAGCAATAAAAATGATACAAGGTAGTGTATTCTTTCGCATAACTGATGATAGTTAACACCAAAGAATTTAGATTTAACGGAATGATGATTTATTCAATCAATGAAATAAAACAAATAAATAATTAAGAAGTTGGCCCTACAACTATGCTTTTAAACATTAAATAATATAACAATAATAATCAATTGCAGTAAATAGTGCTTGCCTCCGTATTTAAGTGGCAGCAGATATCCTAAGATACTAATTACACATCACTGGGTCGCAGAAAACACAATCACATATCGTTAAATCATTCACAAACTAATCGTCCGCTCATAAATCCATAAACTTAAATTTAGCTATTACCGGATCAAACTTCACGTAAACAGGAATAAATTATAACAGGCTAACCAACAGTAATTCCGAAACGCGGCGGAAATAAGAGTTCAAAGCTGCCCATCGCCTAACGCTCGTGAAAAGTTCGAGTTCCAGCAGACTCACAGATTCTGTGCTGCATTCAGCCCGAGATTCTTGTAA
Source organism: Schistocerca gregaria (assembly GCF_023897955.1). NCBI lineage: Eukaryota > Metazoa > Arthropoda > Insecta > Orthoptera > Acrididae > Schistocerca > Schistocerca gregaria. Next base: position 544,309,001 of record NC_064925.1, read on the forward strand.
GTACGAACGCTTGTGGAAGTATTCGCACAGCCATTTGCGACCCAAAATCTACCACGCTAACACTTCAGCTAGACACACGTTACCTCAATGTCTGTACAGCGCAAAAAGAGCAGAAGCGACAGTTCGCACGCTCTTATAAGCCCTCAGTGAGCCTATCAAATCTTACAAAGAAAACAAAATGCATTGCATGGTCCAACACTTAAAATATAGATAATTCACAAATACAACATACATGTGAAAAGAAGCGTCACTCTCTCCTGGTCTCCCTTAGACCACAAAAAATGTCACTGTCTAATAATTTTATACAACTAAATTTGGACACAGGCACTGAGTATAAACTACAAGCAAGAGAGATGACCTGTTTAACAGAAATGTCTCTTTGGCTCCCTATTTAACGGTAGCCTAGATTTTATGTGCATATCACAACTTTCAAATGATGAATGTCATTATCATAGCTCATATTAACATGTAATTAATAACATACGAAGTCAGTTATAAACCATACGTACAACGTATGGTTACATAGCAAAAGGTGCAAGGGATATTATGCTGCATTCATTTCATACATAATTGTGGAGTATACGATATTCTGACGCATTTACATAATTAAAATGAAATAAAACATGGTATGAATAGGTGATAGAGTCATGGTAGCTAGTGCCTCCGCTATAATTTAACACCTTGTACGTAAAGATTGCATAACGTTTTCAGCGGCAGTTCATTTATAGTGATTTGTGCAATATTACTCATTTAAATTGTCATTGTAACTTCAGTAGTATTTAAATCATACATGGTGATTCCGTGCTGATGTCACAAACTATCAGGCAAACGACCGAGTCGCAAGCCATAAGCGAAAATCGTTCTGACAACTTCGACAGTGGAACGCACGTACCGATGCCGTTGTTGCGAAGATAGGACATGTAACTTTCAGAGGTGGTAGTATGGGCAAAAAAATAAATAAATAAAAAAAAATGACTAGTAAACATGGGCTGTGCCGGCCGGTGTGGTCGAGCGGCTCTAGGCCCTACAGTCTGGAACCACGCGACCGCTACGGTCGCTGGTTCGAATCCTGCCTCGGGCATGGATGTTTGTGGTGTCCTTAGGTTGGTTCGGTTTAAGTAGTTCTAGGTTCTAGGGGACTAATGACCTCAGATGTTAAGTCCCATAGTGCTCAGAGCCATTTGAACCATTTTTGAACATGGGCTCTAAAATTTATACATTAGGATCTATAAGTACTTGTTCACCTCCGATATCGTGAAAAACATTTCTTCTAAAGACCAAGGTGGCGCAGTGGTTAGCACACTGGGCTAGCATTCCGGAGGACGACGGTTCAAACCCGCGTCCGAACATCCTGTTCTGTTTTCCGTGACATCCCTGAATCATTTTAGGCAAATGCCGGGATGGTTCCCTCAAAAAGGCACGGCCGACTTCCTTCCCCAACCATCTCTAATCCGATGGGCCCGATGACCTCGCTGTTAGGCCCCCTTCTCCCCCGAATCACGCTCTCTGGCTCTGATTTCTTTTTTTTTTTTTTTTTTTTTTGTTGACGTGGTGTGGACCAAAATCAGAAAAATATGTCCCGTACATATGGGCTCTAAAATGCATACCTTAAGAGTGATGGATACTTGTTCATCAGAAGAGAAGTTTCACAGTAGCGAAGATGAATAAGTGTTCATGCCTCTTAAGATAGGCATTTGGAGTCCATGTTTACTGGACATAGTTTTATTTTTATTTTTGCTCATACTGCCTCTTCAAAAAACGTGGAAACCAAAGAGATTGCAGTATAAGAGATATGTTTCACAGTATCGAAGTTGAACAAGAACTCACAGTTTTTAATGTATTCATTTTAGAGCTATGTTTAGGAGTTTTTTCCTTTTTGTCCAGACTAGCATCTCCGAAAGTTTCCTTCCCTACAACACCACTGGTATGTGTACTCCACTACCAGAGGCGTCACAGTGATTTCCACTTACAGCTCTCTACTCAGTCGTAACCGGACCAGTGTCTCTTGCCTGAAATTGATATATTCACCCGTCTCCATCGTCACTGAAAGGTTGTAATATAATCACGGAATCACACTGTGTATGGCGTAAGGTTATCAGAGCACTGAGGTGTATAAAACACCTCAATGCTCTGATCACGCTGTCGTTATTGGTTTTGTAATACTATTAATATGTGAATTGCTACTTAATTCCATAGTGCAGGATCAATAAGATTAGAACGAGGCAGATGGAAAAAGTAAGTTAACTGTTCTAAATAATTAATGGAAAATCTCATATAAAGATGTGAAACAAATACTAACAAAGAGATTGAGCGGCTGGCCAGTACTCACCTCAGCTCAGTACAGCCGATAGATACACAAAAAACAACCGAAAATTTACGTTCCTAGCTTTCGGAATAAATGTTCCTTCATCAGGGAGGAGAGAGGGGAAAGAAAGGGAAGAAAGGAAAGTGGATTTAGTTACTCACAACCCAGGTTATGAAGCAACAGGGAAAGGAAAACAGGGAGGGTAGCAAGGATGGAGGCATGGTTGTCACAGGGAAGCAAAAGATATTCTACTGTAAGTACTGTGCCAGCTTAAAACAAAGAGGATGCATACAGGAGTAAAGAGGTATATAGTATAAAGATAAACACAACTATGTAGGATGAAAAGATGCGTGAATGGCTAAAGAGGAAAGGGAAAGTGGAGAAGACTGAAGAGTACATGGTAGTGAGGTTGTTTAACGTAGGTTCAGTCCAGGGGGATGGCGGGATGAAAGGATGTGTTGGGAGTGCAAGTTCCCATCTCCGCAGTTCGGAGGGACTGGTGTTGGGTGGGAGAAGCAAATGGCACATACGGTGTAGCAGGTTCCTAGGTCCCTGGAGGGCATGATCCGCTACTGGGTATTGGACATCTCCTAGGCGGACAGTTCGTCTATGTCCGTTCATGCGCTTAGCCAGTTTAGTTGTTGTCATACCAATGTAAAAGGCTGTGCAGTGCAGGCATGTCAACTGATAAATGACATGTGTAGTTTTACACGTGGCCCTGCCTTGAATTGTGTATGTTTTACCAGTAGTGGGCCTGGAGTAGGTGGTTGTGGGGGGATGCATGCGGCAGGTTTTGCAGCGGGGTCAGTTACACGGGTAGGAACCGCTGGGTAGAGAAGGTAGTCTGAGAATATTGTAGGGCTTAACAAGGATGTTACGGAGGTAAGGGGGACGACGAAAGGCAACTCTGGGTGGTGTGGGGAGAATTTTGTCAAGGGATGATCTCATTTCAGGGGTTGACTTGAGAAAGTCATATCCCTGGTGGAGTAATTTATTGATGTATTCGAGGCCAGGATAATATTGTGTGACAAGGGGGATGCTTCTGTGTGGTCTGAGGGTAGGAATATTGTTGTTGGATGGGGAGGAATGTATTGCTCGGGAGATCTGTTTGTGGACAAGGTCTGCAGGATAGTTGCGGGAGAGGAAAGCACTGGTCAGGTTATTGGTATAATTGTTGAGGGATTCGTCACTGGAGCAGATACGTTTGCCACGAATACCTAGGCTGTAGGGAAGGGAGCGTCTGATGTGGAATGGATGACAGCTATCAAAGTGAAGGTACTGTTGTTTGTTTGTTGGTTTGATATGGTCAGAGGTGTGGATGTGAGGTTCAACAAGATGAAGGTCAACATCCAGGAAGGTGGCTTGGGTTTTGGAGAAGGACCAGGTGAAATTCAGATTCGAAAAGGAATTGAGATTATGAAGGAAATTAAGGAGTGTTTCACCATGAGTCCAGACCACAAAGATGTCGTCTATAAACCTATAGCAGGCCAGGGGAAGCAGCTGTTGGGTCTTCAGGAAAGCCTCCTCCATGTGGCCCATGAAGAGGTTGCCATAGGACGGAGCCATCCTGGTTCCCATGGCCATTCCCCTGATTTGTTTGTAGGTCTGGCCTTCAAAAGTGAAGTAATTATGGATGAGAACGAAGTTGGTAACTGTGATAACGAACGAGGTGTTTGGAAGATCTTCAGGTGGGCGTTGGGAGAGGTAGTGCTCAAGGGCAGAGAGACCATGGGTGTGTGGGATGTTTGTGTAAAGGGATGTAGCATCTATGGTGACAAGAAAGGTTTCAGGTAGGAGAGGAGTGGGAATGGATTTGAGGCGTTCCAGGAAGTGGTTTGTGTCCTTGATGTAGGGTGGGAGTCTGCGGGTGATAGGTTGGAAGTGTTGGTCTACCAGAGCTGAGATACGTTCTGTTGGGGCTTTGAAGCCTGCTACAATGGGACGGCCAGGATGGTTCTCTTTGTGGATTTTGGATAATAGGTACAAGGTAGGGGTACGTGGCTCAGGTGGAGTGAGTAAGTCTATAGAAGCCGTTGTGAAGCCTTGTGAGAGACCTTGGATTTTTAGGATTTTCTGCAGCTCAGTCTGGATGGAGGAAATGGGATCCTGGGTAAAAACCTTGTAGATTGAGGTGTTGAAGAGTTGATGCAGTCCATCTGCCACATACTCCACACGGTCAAGCACCACAGTTGTGGAGCCTTTATCTACCAGGAGGATGACGATAGAGCGGTCTGTTTTCAGCTCCATAATGTCACGGGATTCAGCTGGGGTGATGTTGGGGGTTGTCGGGATGTTCTTCAAGAAGGACTGGGAGGCAACACTGGATGTGAGGAATTCCTGAAATGTCTGAAAGGGATGGTTTTGGAGAAGGGGAGGAGGATCCCTTTGAGAAGGCGGTCGGAACTGTTCTAGACAAGGTTCAACACTGGGTCTAGTATTTGGGGGCTGTGTTTGGGTAGTGAAGTGGTATTTCCAGTTGTGGTTCCAGGTGAATGAGAGGAGATCTTTAACCAGGGCAGTGTGGTTGAATTTAGGTGTGGGGCTAAAGGTTAAGCCTTTTGATAGAACAGATGCCTCTGGAGGAGAGAGGGATCTGGATGAGAGGTTTAGAACTGAATTGGGGCTGGTAATATGTGGCATTTGACTGTGGTTATAGTTGAGATTTTGTGTGTGGGGGGTGTGTGTGGGGTATGTGCGGGGATGGGGAGACTGAGTATGGTGACTAGGCTAGGTTTGTTGGCTATGAGAGGGGATTATTGACGGTTCTGTTGTGGCTGGTGTTTGTGAGGGATAGGGAGAGGGACTCCACTTCTTAGGTGTTGCACTAGCACTGTGGATAGTTTTTTCAGGTGGTGTGTGGCATGGGACTCAAGTTTGCAGCTGGCTTCTAGGATGATGTTCCTCAGTGTGTTCTCCAAGCAAGGGTTTGAGAGGTGGAGGACTTTGAAGAGAGATACACTCCTGGGAATTGAAATAAGAACACCGTGAATTCATTGTCCCAGGAAGGGGAGACTTTATTGACACATTCCTGGGGTCAGATACATCACATGATAACACTGACACAACCACAGGCACATAGACACAGGCAACAGAGCATACACAATGTCGGCACTAGTACAGTTTATATCCACCTTTCGCAGCAATGCAGGCTGCTATTCTCCCATGGAGACGATCGTACAGATGCTGGATGTAGTCCTGTGGAATGGCTTGCCATGCCATTTCCACCTGGCACCTCAGCTGGACCAGCGTTCGTGCTGGACGTGCAGACCGCGTGAGACGACGCTTCATCCAGTCCCAAACATGCTCAATGGGGGACAGATCCGGAGATCTTGCTGGCCAGGGTAGTTGACTTACACCTTCTAGAGCACGTTGGGTGGCACGGGATACACGCGGACGTGCATTGTCCTGTTGGAACAGCTACTTCCCTTGCCGGTCTAGGAATGGTAGAACGATGGGTTCGATGACGGTTTTGATGTACCGTGCACTATTCAGTGTCCCCTCGACGATCACCAGAGGTGTACGGCCAGTGTAGGAGATCGCTCCCCATACCATGATGCCGGGTGTTGGCCCTGTGTGCCTCGGTCGTATGCAGTCCTGATTGTGGCGTTCACCTGCACGGCGCCAAACACGCATACGACCATCATTGGCACCAAGGCAGAAGCGACTCTCATCGCTGAAGACCACACGTCTCCATTCGTCCCTCCATTCACGCCTGTCGCGACACCACTGGAGGCGGGCTGCACGATGTTGGGGCGTGAGCGGAAGACGGCCTAACGGTGTGCGGGACCGTAGCCCAGTTTCATGGAGACGGTTGCAGATGGTCCTCGCCGATACCCCAGGAGCAACAGTGTCCCTAATTTGCTGGGAAGTGGCGGTGCGGTCCCCTACGGCACTGCGTAGGATCCTACGGTCTTAGCGTGCATCCGTGCGTCGCTGCGGTCCGGTCCCAGGTCGACGGGCACGTGCACCTTCCGCCGACCACTGGCGACAACATCGATGTACTGTGGAGGCCTCACGCCCCACGTGTTGAGCAATTCGGCGGTACGTCCACCCGGCCTCCCGCATGCCCACTATACGCCCTCGCTCAAAGTCCGTCAACTGCACATACGGTTCACGTCCACGCTGTCGCGGCATGCTACCATTGTTAAAGACTGCGATGGAGCTCCGTATGCCACGGCAAACTGACTGACACTGACGGCGGCGGTTCACAAATGCTGCGCAGCTAGCGCCATTCGACGGCCAACACCGCGGTTCCTGGTGTGTCCGCTGTGCCGTGCGTGTGATCATTGCTTGTACAGCCCTCTCGCAGTGTCCGGAACAGGTATGGTGGGTCTGACACACCGGTGTCAATGTGTTCTTTTTTCCATTTCCAGGAGTGTAGAAGCTCTTGGGAGTGGTGGTTACATGAAGTAGTGTAGAGATTCAGGACAAGTTTGGTAAGGGCTAAGGATTGAAGGTTCCGTAAGTCCAGGAGAGATTGGTGGAAGGAGGAATTGCACCCAGAGATGGGAACTTTTAAGGTAAGTCTTTTAGGGGTAATTCCAAAGGTTAAGCAGGAACGGAGGAAAAGTATGTGTGATTGCAGTTTGGCTACAGTAAATGCATGTTTTCGGAATGAATGTAAATAATGTGGTATAGGATTAGGCTGCATAGGGGGTAACTGGTGGGTAGGGAAATTAAATAACTAAAGTTAAAATAGTAATCATAAGAAGGAATAAAACACAGAAGGAAGGACGAGAAAGAAACGGTATTAACATACTACGTCATTATTAATTTCTCCACGCCTGCAGCACTCTATCGATAGAGGGCTCTGAAATATAGCGTGTAAGATGACGGTGCGTAACGTAACTATTTCGGTGCGTGAGAAACAGTGCGCTGCAATCGAGTCTCGAACTGAAGAGTTCGCTCACAAATCTAGCGCCCCCTGCTTCAGGATAACAATGCCAAACCAGACACAGGCGCTGCGACATCTGCAAAAATCTGTTTGCCTTGGACTCACTCATAGATCATCACCGAGCGAGGTGGCGCAGTGGTTAGCACACTGGGGACTCGCATTCGGGAGGACGACGGTTCAATCCCGTCTCCAGCCATCCTGATTTAGGTTTTCCGTGATTTCCCTAAATCGTTTCAGGCAAATGCCGGGATGGTTCCTCTGAAAGGACACGGCCGATTTCCTTCCCAATCCTTCCCTAACCCGAGCTTGCGCTCCGTCTCTAATGACCTCGTTGTCGACGGGACGTTAAACACTAACCACCACCACCACCATAGATCATCCTCCATGTAGTCTCGAATTGGCCCCATTTTCTTCTGTCTCCAAAACTTGAAAAACGTCTTTAGAACTTCACTTTAACAGTGACGAAGTGATGGAAGCAGAGATGACGTTGTGGCTCTGACAATAAGGTCAAACATTCAATAGTGAAGGTGTCACCAAGCTCGTCTCTTGTTAGGATTAATATGTTCGTCATCAGGGTGGCTATGTTGAGAAATAAATGTGTAGACATGATGAATAAACACGCAGAATGTTAAAATGGTTAGTTTTATTTGAACAGCTTTCCGAGTTTTCACAAAAATCTCGGAGGCATTGCTTTTCTGCGCAGATTCGTATTTTCATCCCACAGTTATACAAGACATCAGTGCCTTCATGGAAAAATGTGATAAGAATCGCGATTGTACCCAGAGGTGCACCTCTTCGTCCGAAGGAAATTGACAGCCACGAATACCTTTATTGAGTCCTCGGAAAATACAAAAATATATGGTGTTGAGACCGGGATTGTATGGAGGATGTGTAGGAATTTCACAGCGAAACTTTCGCAACTTAATCGAAACTGCGTTGGTAACATGTGGACGGCCATTTCCTTTGGGCGAAGAGGTGTACGGCTGCATACACGCGTTTCTCCATGAAAGCCGCGATTGTCTTGTTTCACAGGAAGATAAATGTATTAACAAGTATCGCAATTTCTTTTGAACAAATAGACAGATTAATTACATTTTTTCCATCTACCTCGTTTTCAGTTGACTGATCCTTATAATGCTCACTGTCTGCCTTTTTGTTGAAGGCGCCGTGTTTGGTGCCACAGTCTCAGCATAGGTGGTCCAAAGGTTTAGCCCTTCTCTTCCTGCCCCCCTCCCTCCCTCCCCTCCCCCCCTCCCCAGTAACCCAGAACCTTGGGAAAACCCCTCGTCAAGCCGTAGTCAAAACTCCCACTCGGTCCCGAACACGGCCTCACAGCCAAGCGAATACTTACTAATTGAGGATATCAATAATTTTACTCAACTGATAGCTTATCAGCATTAGAGTTCTGTCATAACATCTTGCTGAGGCTGTAGATCTGGCGAATACAGGGTGACGACGCTGGGAGACACCATGCTAAATAAACTGTAAGACAAAAACAATGCGGCAAAAAATGGTTCAAAGGGCTTTGGGCACTATGGGACTTAACAAAAAGGGTTCAAATGGCTCTGAGCACTATGGGACTTAACTTCTCAGGTCATCAGTCCCCTAGAACTTAGAATTGCCGGCCATGTGGCCGCGCGGATCTAGGCGCTTCAGTCTGGAACCGCGTGACCGCTACGGTCACAGGTTCGAATCCTGCCTCGGGCATGGATGTGTGTGATGTCCTTAGGTTACTTAGGTTTAACTAGTTCCACGTTCTAGGGGATTGATGACCACAGATGTTAAATCCTGTAGTGCTCAGAGCCATTTGTACCATTTGAATGTAGAACTACTTTAAGCTAACCAACCTAAGGACATCATGCATATCCATGCCCGAGGCAGGATTCGAACCTGCGACCGTAGCTGTCGCGCGGTTCCGAACTGAAGCGACTAGAACCGCTCGGCCACTGCAGCCGGCTCAATGCGGCACCACAAAGAAATTATCCGAATGGGGCGGAAATGGGTAGATGTGATGTAGATGTGCAGACAAAGAAATGAGCACAATTTCAGAAAAACAGGATGATTTATGCTTAACGAATTGAGCAAGTAAATTACGCATTGGTCCACTTCTGGCTCTTATGCAAGCAGTTATTCGGCTTAGCACTGACTGACAGAGTCGTTGTATGTGCTCCTTAGGAATATAGTTTTAAATTCTGTCCATTTGTTGAGTTAGATCGTCAAAAATCCGCGATATTTAGAAGGATCTGCTCATAGTGCTCCAAACTTTCTCAAATCAAGAGAGATCCTGTGGCCTTCATGGCCAAGGTCGGGTTTGGCAATCACGAAGACAAGGAGCAAAAACTCTCACTATGTGTGGGAGGGTATTACCTTACTGTAAGGTAAGTAAGAATGGCTTGCCATGAAGGGCAACAAAATGTGCCGTAGAGTATCATCGATGTACAGATCTGCTGCAAGAGTGCCGCCGATGACGACCAAAGGGGTCATGCTATAAAAAGGAACGCCCAGGAATGCCACCCCACACCATCATTACCAGAAGCCGAGCTGCATGGCGGGTGACATTCAGGTTCGTATTCCACTGTTGTCTGGGGCTTGTCTAGACGCATCTTTGCTGGTTATCGGGGCTCAGTTCGAAGCGGGACTCATCAGTCAAGGCAGTTCTACTCCGGTCAATGAAATTTCAGTTGGGCAGATGCCCTAGACGGCGTGGGATACCAACCTGACACTCGCCTGCCATATCGCTCGACAACTTGGAGTGAAGTTCTGGGGTGCAGTTTCTTTTCAGAGGTGTCTCCTTTGGGTGGCATCGCTGCCACCCATACAGCAGAGCCGTAGGTGGACGATATTTTACTCTCGTTTTTGTTGCCCCTCGTGGCGTGCCAGTCTGGGCTTACGTTTCAGCAATATAATGCCCGCCTTCACACGACAACAGTTTTTACTGCCTGTCTTCGTGCTTGTCAAACCTTACCTTGGTCAGAAAGGTCATCGGATGTCTTCCCAGTTGAGAGCGTTTAGAGTACTGTGAGCAGGGTCCTCCAACCAACTCGGAATTTTGACGATCTAAAGCGCCAATTGGACAGAATTTGGCACGATCTTACTCAGGAGGACAACCATCAACTCCATCAATCAGCGCCAAACCGAATTGCTGCTTGCGTAAGGGGTGGAAACGGACCAAGGCGTTACTGACTAGCGAAATTAGTGAAGCCTTTCTCTTGAATAAATCATCCAAATTTTTTTCTGGAATGCTAATAGTTTGTTTGTCTGTATGTGTGCATCACATCTGCCGATTTCCGTTCCATTCGTATAATTCCTTCGTGGTAAGTCTTCTTTTGGTTTTAGTTTTTTGTCTTAGAGTATATCTTCAGATCGAGCAAATTATATTTCTCACACTTCCAGTTTCTTCACCTTTTTTAATTTCAGTTATATTAGCAAAGACCTTCCGTTCGGACCTGATATAATCAGAACATCTTTCTGAAAACAGCCGCACTGCCATAACTGAAGACGATGCCAAGATCTTTTTAGTGTCGTACACATTTTGCGAGTTTGCACGAGGAAACTGCCTGATCCGCACAACAGCACAACATGGGCTTCCAGAGGACTGACCGTCGTCGAGCACACAAGTAAACACATGGAATCTATCTAAGTTAAGTGTTCGTGTGGGACCTTTTCTCTTGACGATGGAAAAGTGGTTTGTGGCCATATTAATTTTTTCACTATTTGATCAACATTCGTAGATGTTATGTCGTAAAAGACCTGTACGAAGGTTGTTGCCAACGTGAGAGGAAAAAAGTAGAAGATTTAATTAATTACCGGACAAGTGCGAGTAGAACTCATCCTCTGAGGGTTCTGTACGAGTGTAATTATCCGTATAGACAGAGCTGTAGGTTTTGGTGAGTGAGTTTACGAGAATCAAAGTAAGTTACTTAAACACTCATTGACTTAGAAGCTTAAACATTTACACCGCCAAGGAACCGCAGACGTTAGTATTTTAGGATTTCAGCTTAATACCTCTGCTAGTTCCTGAGAAAAAGGGGCCTTAAAGGTCTCACCGATAGTCAAACAGACGATGCTTTAAGTGGCCGATTGAGGCATGAAACCCTAAAAAAGGTGGAATGTTAATTCTGCAGACACATCACTTATGAATGCTGGAAATGCATATTCTCCTATTTCCATCTATTGTAATATAAATTTTTTTCCTTATTTTGTTACCTGAATATATGACATTTCTGTGTGTTTATATACATGTCGATGTATGATTGGTTTGTTTTGTAAATATTATTTGTATTTTTACGCTGGGCCTGGCCTAGGGAAAACTATGCTATCGAACGATTACATCGATAGGTCGTGTGGAGAAACAAAGTGTTTAGATTCTTGGGTAGTGTAAACTCTGCCGCATGGAGCACGTGCAGAGGGAGTCTGGCTGGAGTAGGGCGGTGGAGCAGGTGTGTTGTGTGACGCTCCCGCGAGTTGCCGCGCTTTCGGGGTTTGGCAGCATGTAATTGCGCTCGACTTGCTATGATAGTTTCTGACACGGTGTCGCGGACGGGAAGCATTAGCTGGAGCACATCAAGAGCCCGTTTCGCCTGGTGACCGTGTCGAGAAGAAGGCGCGCCAACATCCAGCTCCTGCAACAGCGACGGCCGACAATGAGTGACTGTCGCCACCTCCTCGATCGACGACTTCAAACCTTCAATCAACCAACAAGGAAGACTGGAAGCACGTAAAGTTTTAGAACTGTATGGCAGACCTCAGCTTTTAAAACTATTTAATTAGCATCAGTAAAAATACAGCAACTTAGCATGAACCTTTGTTGCTCATTGTCCCAATTGCATTACCAAGCAGGGTCCCTTCCTTTTCCGAAATGAACCTGAGTGTCGTTGAAATTCAAACGCCAGCATTAAAGTAATAACATTCCATTTCACTGCTTTAATTTCAAAGTTCAGTTAATGTATTCATAGCTGGCTACAGTAGTTAGATTACGCAAGCATAAATTAAGAGTGAGAGTTTTGTTACCATATTTTAGCTTACCTGTGACTGCAGCTCACCTTGGTACGTACTAAGTTGTACTATTGTTAATTGTTCTGAATCATTTAATTCAAGCTCAAAGTTAAACCTCTTATTTCTAAATTTCGTAGAGCCAAGTAGCTTTTGAAATGGTTGTTGAGGTAGTCCAAGACTAACTTATTTTATTGAATTTCGTAGTGCTTCAGAAACAAAGTTCAGTATCAATTTCAGTCACTAAATTAAGTTTCAGTTTTCCGGTTTTATTAATTCGTTTGCTAAATTAAGTCAGAGTGTAGCGAAACTTATTACTTCTGACAAAGATTCGGTTTTCACACAACACGTGTCAACCTTCAGTTGCCACGCTTTTAGTGCTATTTATATGTGCAATAACCTTTCTTTTTCAGTTATTATAGTAGTTGTCCATAGGACTGGCGACCGTAATTTTCCCCAAATCTCAAATATCTAATTAACGCCAATTAATTGTTAACGTAACGACCGCACATTTACTTTCTTTATTAATTTTACCCTTTTCTCAAAATTAATTTCCACCAGTTTCATTTGCATTTTTCCTTTCATTTAGATGTAACCCTTTCCTGCCTCTTTATCGACAGATTAACTTCGGTGACGATTGCTTTTCCCACATCTCCATTAGGTACACGCGGTTTAATTTTTCACTGTCATTAATGTCGATAAGTGAGGGGGAGATTACAACAACATTCACCACGCTGCTCGCTGCAGTTTAGCAAGAACCGCTCCTCAATGCATTTACTCTTTCTCTATATATTTGATGTTCTCTTCCTTAGTGGCTGCAACCTGCATTTTTTTTAACTATGCTCACACAGATTTAACCAGCACCTAGAGCTGTTAGCAGACATTTCATGGAAACGTTATCACCAGATTTCTCAAAATTAATTAATCACAAATTAATAACTCACAGTCATTATTCACCACTGATGTTTCTTCGGCATAACTTTCGAACTTTCCAGCTCTGTAATCAGTTGTTCTCCTGCAGCTTATTGGGGAAACAGAACTATTTCTGGAGTGATACCACTCGGGGAGAGGGAATACTGTAACATTGGGGGCAACCGAGACTGCTGGAGGCAAATGGTACTGCCAGAAGTGAAAGGTGGAATGGTAGCACTAGGGATGAAGGATACCATGAGGGAATGGTGCCTGGGGTAACAGTACCACAGGGGCAAGCAGTACCTGGGGCAATTGTACCATGAAATGGAGAACATAGTCACAGGGGTAACAGCTGGTGGGGGTGAACAGTACCAAAGAGTGAATGGTACCACTGGTGGGAAGGGTATCACTGAGGGTAATGGAGCCATTGGGAGGAACAATATCACTGGAGAGATCTGTGTCACTGGGAGGAATCGTGTCACTGGTCACTGGGTGGGGAATGGTACCATTGGAGTGAAGGATATTACTGGGGGATGGCGGGAACAATAGTATTGGGGGGGGGGGGGGGGGGGGGGGAACAGCAGTACAATTCATGGGTGGGGGGAGGTAGCGCTGGGTATATGGTACTACCGGGTGGAATGGTACCATGGGGGGACTGGTACTGCTGGTGAACAACACCTCTGAGGGAATGGTGCAGGACAGTTAACAAAAAAGGCTCAGTGAGGACAAGAGGACACTCAGATATCCTAAATATGAAAAAAGGAATGTAATAATTCTTGTGTTTCAAGTCTTGGTCTGACGGAAATTACCTCTAATAACTACATATTCATTATAAAGAATGGTCAGCATATCTGAACAGTTTGAACTTTCGATTCATGTCACTGCATCTTCTTTGATTTCATTCGGCTTGACTCCATTCATTACATTTCAGATAATCTAAATCATGTTGCAATATTACTACGTTTTTGTGCTAAGGAGATTTAATGAAATCCGGAAGAGGACAGATGAAGTCACTCTTTTTTCCAGTTGTATACATGAAACTGTAAGAGCGATTGCCGAGTGTAATTATGACAGCTTAAAATTGCTTTGTTCACAATCACCACTACCTGGAATAAAGATCGAAAGTTTGACTTGCGTGGGTGTTGGTAGAACTGCGTCTGTACATTGCTCTATGGAACAATACGACGAACAGATTGCCAATGAAGATCGCTGCCCGTGGGCGTAGCTGGAATTACGGTCGCTCCTACCTCGGCTCAGCAACAAAGAGAGAAGAGGAACGGAAGGCCGAGCTGGCCTGTGCGTTTCCTGAAACTGCTAAGCTTGGCGTTCTGCGCCCACACACAGACAGCTGGTGGCGAGCACTTTTGCGCACCCAGTGCGGTTACTTACAGCACTAATACAGCTGCAGCGTTGCTGCGGCCATTGTGAGTCTTTGTTTTAAAGACTACGTATAGCCTGAGCCGTGTCGGCCCCAAATACTGGCCAACATTCCTAAATAATGTGTGGTACTACTGGCTGGGAGGCCCCCAGAGGTAGCGCCGCCATCTGATTAGAAAACTATGTTAATGTCTGCGCAGTGGCAACCATCCATTAGAAAATAAGGAAGTTGTGTATATTTCACTAATAAAGCAAATAAGCTCCGTAAATGAATAATCCATCATTACCAACTGTTGCGGATATGGCCGTCTAGATCGATCAATATTTTTCATTTTATTAACGTTTCAGATATTTGTTGGCCACCTTTTTGTATTATATTTACATTTTCCAGTAACACAAGATTATAAATAAAACTTAATATTCATTCTTAATTTGTGGCTACCAGTACATAAATTCCCCAAGAAACCTTCCAGCAGCTGATCGAACGTATGCCTGCGAGAGTGGAAGCTGTGATCAAGGCTAATGGTGGACCAGCACCATATCGAATTTCAGCATTCGTGATGGAGGGCTTCACGAACTTTTAAGTCATTTTCAGTCGTGTGTCCGGACACTTTTGATCACATAGTATATATTCAGCCGAAAGTCTTATAAAGCACTTAACATTGCTTAGAAAGGATAGATTAAATGTAGTTGGTGGGGGCGTTTTTGTAGCTTTTGGAGATAGTTTATCTTGTAGCGAAATTGAAGCATATAGTTCCTGTGAGTCAATATGGGTAGCTGTTACACTTTACAACCGGAATAAATTAATAATTCGTTCCCGTTACGAAGCCTCCCTCTGTCTGACTCAGATGATACAGTTGCTGAATAGTTTAAAGAAAATTTGAACCTCATGACAAACAGGTACCCCACTCATATAACTGTAGTTTGTAATGACTTCGCCTACTTTCTGTTTGAAACTTCCTGGCAGATTAAAAATCTGTGCTCACAGCTTGACCTTCGCCAGTATCTCGTCTCCTACCTTCCAGCCTTCACAGAAGCTCTCCTGCGAAGCTATCAGGACTAGCAATCATGAATGAATTTATAGGAAAGATTTTAAGAGGAAAATAATCTATCCGTCCTATTAACGGACACTAAAATTGGACAGGTAGCCTGATAAAAACAGCATTTATCAACTCTTTTCAATATAAATCATGTAACTGGAAACATTCTGTGTATCTGTAACTGACGTATCTGAAAAGTAAGTCTCTAGACACATTACCTTTTGACTCAAAAACTAAATACATTACACAGATATTAGCATTAAAGCCATATTTCCAGAAATGTTCTCTAAACACTAACCACTGCATTCCCAGACTACATATCCCGAGGTATTATTCACGTCTACCCTCGCATCAAGTTGTACGATGTGTCTGACAAGTAACAATGAACGGACCGTCAGGTTATGAGTACTGTTGGACACGTGAGCTAAGGAAACAGCAAACAGACGAAGCGCACAGTTCCCTCACTGTGCCTCCAGGTACGCATTCTGTCAGGCCAGCCGCCGGTGGTAATCACTAACATTGAGAGTTGGCAATACACTCTTAGGATTTAAAGGTTGGCTACAGCGCGTGCACACAAGCTCTGGAATTTAAGGTATTGTTGTCGCGCCTCGCAGCGCACGGATTAACTAGTGGCAGTTTGGAAGCCAGTGTAGGAGCCCGCCTGTTGTGTTGGGCGAGGGGTCGTCGCCGAGCTGCCGTACTGCCGTGTCCGCCAGCAGCGACACAGGATTTGGTATTGAGTTGATTTTTTTTTTTTGTAATTTGCAGCGGGCTAATTAATTTAAAGAAAAGGGTTTGTGTATGTGCGTAGCAGCACACGGCAATTCTGAAAATGATAGGAGTTGAATTCTTAAGGGAACCCATTGTCAGGCGAATAGATTAAGTATTGATTTTTGTCACTGATTTCTTTTGTAATTGTCAGGGAATTGTTTCACTTTGTATTTAATTGAGAAGTATGTCAGTCTGTCTCAAGAGTGTGATTAATTTGTAATATTGCTTTAATGCCACTGGAGGCAGATTTACATACGGAGCGATTATTCAAAGAGCTTCTAGCGTTTTGTTAATTGAATGAGAAAGAATCGCTTTCAGAATGCAGTTCTTTTAAAAAAAGGAATTACTTGTTTGGGTTATCATTTATCGAGTTTAGATTTGACCAAACCCTTTCTCTTGAATTATTTGTAGTAGTTGTAAGCAGCAGCAGCAGGAGCCGCCATACAGAACATGCATTGCACCCAGCATGAATAATAGGTTTTTAATGTTTTTGTTAAATGATGGAATGCAGCAGATCAAGCAGTGGCAGCAGAAAGACCAAGTAAGTTATTTGTTGCGCACAGGACCAATTAAAAAATAAAGTTTAGGCGATCTCTGTAATAGTAAAGTTAACAAGAGTACAAGCAATAGATTTTCAGTAGACAACACGAGATAAGAAGATCGAGCTCACGACTTCCAACATTTCCAAACACAGTGGCGATATATGTCGCACTTCAGAATGGCCGATTTTGGAAAGTAAAGGAAGAAAAAGCTAGATGTTGGTATTAACTGTCCAACGAGACTTTGGCGTAAATAATATGACACATCAATATAAAAAATTCAGTGAATCATCGTTATAGAACTAATCTGAAAGTGTGTGTTAGTACAAGCCTGTTCAGGAGGCAGTTTGTTGGGTACAAGCGCTCATGCTCGCTCACCGCCCGAGTACTAAGCTCTCGCTGTGAAGTGTGGCTGTCTGGCATCACTATATAGATGGGTGAAGTCCAAACTCTGCGCTGACTTCATAGGAATGACTGTGTGTTAAGTTCGCCGTAGTTTAAAACAAAAGCGTATATACCACGTGATCAAAAAGTCAGTATAAATTTGAAAACTGAATGAATCACGCAATAATGTAGATAGGGAGGTACAAATTGACACATATGCTTGGAATGACATGGGTTTTTATTAGAACAAAAAAAAAAAAAATACAAAAGTTCATAAAATGTCCCACAGATGGCGCTTCATCTGATCAGAATAGCAATAATTAGCATAACAAAGTAAGACAAAGCAAAGATGATGATCTTTACAGGAAATGCTCAATATGTCCATCATCATTCCTCAACAATAGCTGTAGTCGAGGAATAATGTTGTGAAAAGCACTGTACATCAAATCCGGAGTTATGGTGAGGCATTGGCGTCGGATGTTGTCTTTCAGCATCCCTAGAGATGTCGATCGATCACGATACACTTGCGACTTCAGGTAACCCCAAAGCCAATAATAGCACGAACTGAGGTTTGGGGACCCGGGAGGCCACGAAAGTGGTGGCTGAGCACACGATATCACCAAACGACGCGCGCAAGAGAACTTTCACGCGTCTAGCAATACCTTTTTGTTTGGTTCTAATAAAACCCCATGTCATTCCAAGCATGTGTGTCAATTTTTATCTCTCTATCTACATTATTCCGTGGTTTATTAAGTTTTCCAATGTATACGGACTTTTTGATCACCCGGTACTTAGTGGCACAGTACTTAAGTGGAGAGTGGTTGTTTTAAAGGCGATGAAAAGCAGAATTCCGGCGGGGTTAGGAACTGCAAAGCGAAGGTCAGACATAGCAGCATGCGTTTATAACACCTCAGTGTAGAATACCTGGCTACAGTTGGAACTTACAGACCTGCAGGGCGATAAAGTGGTGAGTGCTCAATTTCATAACAGAGTAAGTCCGGTATACTTGTATAAAATTTTCTTCAACATAAATTTTGCAGCTACGATTATTATGACGTTGAATAAAAATGATGATCAAAGTCATTTCGATAAAGACTTAAATACGATTGGGTGAAGGCAAGGCATCCCGGATATGCTCAATAATGTTCATGTCTGGGGAGTTTGGTGGCCACCAGAAGTATTGAAACTCAGAAGAGTGTTCCTGGAGCCACTCTGCAGTAATTCTGGACGTGTGGGGTGTCGCATTGTCCTGCTGAAATTGCCCAAATCCGTCGGAATACATAATGGACATGAATAAAATTTTAGTATACCAGACGAGGATTTTAAACAGCAACCTCCCGTATGAGAAGCTGTTGTGCTATCCATTATACAGGTACCACGCAACCAGATTGCTTAATACAACGTATTTAACGCTATTGAGTGCTAGACAAAATTCCGATTTTCTTTTCGGCAATTATTCGCGAGCGAGGGCCCACCAGGGTAAATTGCTGCAATGCGCGATATCTGGGATCTTACCTCCAATCACCTTATAGATAGTTTCAAAAAATCAATCGCACCGCTGGGGACCTGTGCTTGTGAGTCTATATCTGCTCCTCGGTGCGCCTTTCAATGTGATTTCTGATTTGGAATCTCTCTCACAGCAATGAAATCCAGCTGGAATCTTCGCGCTGTCCATGGCCTTTCCTGAGCTTATTTTGAAATAATGTATTTGCTTTCTCTTTTTGTTAGGACAAAGTAACGTTTGGTATTGGGGTGTATCACCGAGCCATTGCAAACTACTGAAACGACTAAATTACCGGCGTTTCGACCAACTTGCTGAGGTTCTCTGCAGGCCGGTTCACTTCTATACAGGGTGATTCACGAAGAAATGAAAATGTTTTAATATGTTATTCTACTAGTAAAACTAAAGAAAAAGTTCATATAAACTTAGGTCCGCAAATTTTACGAAATTACTTCTTTGCTTCTCTGGATGTTCTGGAAAACTACTGCAGATACACGTCTGGGACAAGATTTATTAGATTCACCAGACCGATAACAACAAAACAAATGTAAATCGTGCTTTACTTTAACCTCGTACAGCTTTGCAATGGCTTCATATTAGTGAACTTCCTAAACTGCAGGCAAAATATTTTACTAGCCGTAATCTCTTGCCCAAGATAAAGTCCCGAGAGACTGGAAAAAAGTGCAGGTGACGCCTGGATATAAGAAGGGTAGAAGGACGAATCCTCAAAATTACCGACGAATATCTGTAACATCGGTTTGTTGCAGGATTCTCTAACATATTCTCAGTTCGAATACAATAAATTTCCTTGAGACAGAGAAGTTGCTGTCCATGCATCAGCACGACTTTAGAAAGCATCGCTCCTGCGAAACGCAACTCGCCCTTTTTTCACATGATATCTTGCGAACTCTGGATGAAGAGTATCAGACGGATGCCATATTCCTTAACTTTCGGAATGCGTTTGACTCGGTGCCCCACTGCAGACTCCTAAGGTACGAGCATATGGGATTGGTTCCCAAGTATGTGAGTGGCTCGAAGACTTGTTAAGTAATAGAACCCAGTACGTTGTCCCCGATGGTGAGTGTTCATCGGAGGTGAGGGTATCATCTGGAGTGCCCCAGGGAAGTGTGGTAGGTCCGCTGTTGTTTTCTATGTACCTAAATGATCTTTTGGATAGGGTGGACAGGAATGTGCGGCTGTTTGCTGATGATGCTTTGATGTGCGGGAAGGTGTCGTCGTTGAGTGACTGTAGGTGGATATAAAATGACTTGGACAGGATTTGTGATTAGTGTAAAGAATGGCAGCTAACTGTAAATATAGATAAATGTAAATGCATGCAGATGAATAGGAAAAAGAATCCCGTAATGTTTAAATACTCCATTAGTAGTGTAGCGCTTGACACAGTCACGTCGATTAAATATTTGGGCGTAACATTGCAGAGCGATATGAAGTGGGACAAGCATGTAATGGCAGTTGTGGGGGAGGCGGATAGCCGTATTCGGTTCATTGGTAGAATTTTTGGAAGATGTGGTTCATCTGTAAAGGAAACCGCTTATAAAACACTTATACGAATTATTCTTGATTACTGCTCGAGCGTTTGGGATCCCTATCAGGTTGGATTGACGGAGGACATAGAAGCAATTCAGAGGCGGGCTGCTAGATTTGTTACTGTTAGATTTGATCATCACGCGAATGTTACGTAAATGCTTCAGGAATTCGGGCGGGAGTCTCTAGAGGAAAGGAGGCGTTCTTTTAGTGAATCACTACTGAGGAAATTTAGAGAACCAGCATTTGAGGCTGACTTCAGTACAATTTCACTGCCGCCAACTTATATTTCGCGGAAAGACCACAAAAATAAGCTAAGAGAGATTAGGGCTCGTACAGAGGCATATAGGCAGTCATTTTTCCCTCGTTCTGTTTGGGAGTGGAACAAGGAGAGATGATGCTAGTTGTGGTATGAGGTACCCTCCGCCACGCACCGTATGGTGGACTGCGGGGTTTGTATGTAGGTGTAGATGTAGATGTAGATGTACATGTAGATGAACTAAATATTTGCGGACCTATGTTTATATGAACTTTTTTCTTCAGTTTTACTTGTAGAATAGTATATTGAAATATTTTCATATCTTTGTGGCCCACCCTCCATAGGAGTGCACAGCGCTGAAAGACGCCAGCAAGTCGTTCGAGAAGTCCAACCAGCATTTGATGTCAGATGACAGACGGTGATGATAATGATGGTTGCTACTCTTTACGAACTACTGGATACTGCAGATACACGGTACCCTATGAGGAGAAACACCGCTGCTCTACTATCGTATAAATGAGAAGAAAGATTGTGTACCTTCCTCCTCCGGTATTTTTCAGTACGCACGAAACAACAGCGGGGTTCACACATACTTGACTCGGTTTGTTGTGCAGGCGACATCATTAGACGTGGCGCGAGAATAAAGGAAGCAGAGTGTTGAAAGGGGAGGACTAAAATAGACGCGGAAACAATCCCGTGGGTAACGAAGGCCGCCGGGAGGTCGGTGACGCACGGGCTGGAGAGAGAGGTGAATGTGTTATGGGGCGAGGTGCTGCCGGCGCAGAGCCGGGTCGATCCGCCCGGTGACGTCCCGCGAGCGGGCTGCTGCCGCCGCCGCCGCCGCCGCCGCCGAGGTCGGCTACCCAGCCGGCTCTGTGGTGGGCTGGACGCTTCTTCTGGCCGCCTCCCAGATCTGCGGCACCCACTGAGCCGCCGTCAGAAGAGCACCGGGGGGCGAACGTTGTCAGTGACAAGATAAACCGTTCCTCACAAGCGACTTCTAATCAAGCTGCGGGCCTATGGGGTCTCGTCTCAGTTGTGCGACTAGATTCGTGATTTCCCGTCAGGAAGGTCGCAGTTCGTAGTAATAGACGGCAAATCGTCGAGTAAAATTGAAGTGATATCAGGTGTTCCCCAGGGAAGCGTCCTGGGACCTCTGCTGTTCCTGGTCTATATAAATGACCTGGGTGACAATATGAGCAGTTATCTTAGGTTGTTCGCAGATGATGCTGTAATTTACCGTCTAGTACGGTCATCCGAAGACCAGTATCAGTTGCAAAGCGATTTAGAAAAGATTGCTGTATGGTGTGGCAGGTGGCAGTTGACGCTAAATAACGAAAAGTGTGAGGTGATCCACATGAGTTCCAAAAGAAATCCGTTGGAATTCGATTACTCGATAAATAGTACAATTCTCAAGGCTGTCAATTCAACTAAGTACCAGGATGTTAAAATTACGAACAACTTCAGTTGGAAATACGACATAGATAATATTGTCGGGAAGGCGAGCCAAAGGTTGCGTTTCATTGGCAGGACACTTAGAAGATGCAACAAGTCCACTAAAGAGACGGCTTACACTACATTCGTTCGTCCTCTGTTAGAATATTGCTGCGCGGTTTCCGATCCTTACCAGGTGAGACATCGAAAGGGTGCAAGAAAGGGCAGCTCGTTTTGTATTATCACGTAATAGGGAGGAGAGTGTGGCAGATGTGATACGCGAGTTGGGATGAAAGTCATTAAAGCAAAGACGTTTTTCGTCGCGGCAGGATCTATTTACGAAATTTCAGTCACCAACCTTCTCTTCCGAATGCGAAAATATTTTGTTGAGCCCAATCTGTATAGGTAGGAATGATCATCAAAATAAAATAAGAGAAATCAGAGCTCGAACAGAAAGGTTTAGGTGTTCGTTTACCCGCGCGCTTTTTGGGAGTGGAATGGTAGAGAGATAGTCTGATTGTGGTTTGATGAAGCCTCTGCAAAGTACTTAAATGTGAATTGCAGAGTAATGATGTAGATGTAGATAAAGGGCAGCGTTTTCGCCACACAAACACACGCACACACGGGCTTCTTCCTCTCCAAGAACACCATCTTCCAAAATTCACTACTGGCCATTAAAATTGCTGCGCCCTCGAGGATGACGTGCTACAGACGCGAAATTTAACAAACAGGAAGAAGATGCTGTGATTTGCAAATGATTAGCTTTTCAGAGCATTCATAAAAGGATGGCGCCGGTGGCGACACCTACAACGTGCTGACATGAGGAAGGTTTCCAACCGATTTCTCGTACACAAACAGCAGTTGACCGGCGTTGCTTGGTGAAATGTTGTTGTCATGCCTCGTGTAAGGAGAAGAAATGGGTACCATCACGTTTCGAACTCTGATAAAGGTCGGATTGTAAACTATCGCGATTGCGGTTTATCGTATCGCGACATTCCTGCTCGCGTTGGTCTACATGCAATGACTGTTAGCAGAATATGGAATCGTTGGGTTCAAGAGGGTAATACGGAACGCCTTGCTGGATCCCTACGGCCTCGTATCACTAGCAGTCGAGATGGCAGGCATCTTATCCGCATGGCTGTAACGGATCGTGCAGCCACGTCTCGATCCCTGAGTCAGTAGATGGGGACGTTTGCAAGACAACAGCCATCTGCACGAACAGTTCGAAAACCGCCAATTACATTATTTAGATGGGTGGCTCTGAGCACTATGGGACTTAACATCTATAATCATCAGTCCCCTAGACCTTAGAACTACTTAAACCTAACTAACCTAAGGACATCACACACATCCATGCCTGAGGCAGGATTCAAGCCTGCGACGGTAGCGGTCATGCGGTTGCAAACTGAAGGGCCTAGAACCGCACGGCCACACCGGCCGGCATTATTTAGACTTGACGCTTACAATAGAAGACAATAACATCACTTTCAATATTTTTCGAAAAGAAACGTATACTGACCAAATCGTGCCTGCTTCCTCTTTTCATCCACAGTCTCAAAAAATGGCCTTTCATCACTCTGCCGTCCACCGAGCCAGCTCTATACCACTTTCAACAGAAAAGTTTAATTAGGAGATCAATTTACTTAAAACCATAGTAGTCAATAATGAATATACGCCTAACATAGTGACGATATTCTAAAGAAGAAAAGTGCAAGAACTACCACTCTCGACACATCATGCACTGAAATTAACCAAAAAAAAAAACCTTTTTCTATTCCTTTCGTAGGACCCATTTCCTATCACATTCAGCGCATGCTTCGCAACAAATACAACTGCAGTGTTGCCTTCTCTACTAATAATAATATGAAGAGAAACTTCATTCATATTTTGAAATCCATTCGCTCCCTACAGAAAGTTCTGGCGTTTATAAGATCGTCTGTGATACATGCTCCTCCTATTATATAGAGCAAACTCGACGTGCTTTCACCTTCAGATATAAAGAACATCTTTTGAGAAAGAACGGCACCAGTCCCCTAAATTCATCCTTTGCCGATCATCTCTTAATTACGGGACACGTGCGTAAAGCCATAGGCGATAGCAGTATTCTGCATACCGAAAACAAGGGGCGTAGGTTCGATATTTTAGAGGAATTGTAGATTTTCAAACATCTCTCTCGTCATGATCGCCTCATTCTCAACGAACAGCTGTAGCTGCGAAATAAAAACTTTTTCGACTATATAAAGCCATTGCTTGATCTTTGATCCAGATTTCCTTATGCAGTTTGCCGAAATGTTGTTTTCCTGTTACATCTTTGCTGTTTTCTTGTATGTCATAACTGACGTTCTTTTACGTTAGAAAATGTATCTCTGTTTAAAGCAGATAAATATGTAATTCATCCTATTATTATTAGTGCTTACGTTATGCCTGAAACACCTTTATCACAATTTCATATGTCTAATTTTGAGTATACAAAACCCTAGTTGTTTCTGCGGCTACTAGATGGCGCTCGTAGCAACACCATGTTTGCTTGCCCACACTTTCTAACGTCGGCACCTCAGTCTTGTTGCAACCCTTGTTCACTCAAGTACGAGCAGCCCATAGCGGCCCGCCATCTTGTTTACAACTATTCACCTCGTTCCAGTAAGTACAAACTTTAATTTTATTAATCTGTTATATACGTAATATGTTTTAGAACACTTAGTTTAATTCTGAAGACAACGCTCATAGTAGCGTCGAAACCTGGTCAATTTTGACTTAATATTTGTGACTGAGGGCTTATTTGTTCTAATATAGTTCGACGATTGCAGCAGCATGGACTATCGGCTCTGAGTCCATGGCTGCGGTTATCCTTGACGCAGCATCACAGACTGGAGCGCGTGCGATGGTGCACTCAACGTGGAACCTGGGTGCACGAATGGCACCAGGTTATGTTTACAGCATCGTGATGGTCACATCCACGTTTGGCGACATCACGGTGAACGCACAGTGGAAGCGTGTATTCGTTGTCGCCATACTGGCGTATCACCCGGCGTGATGGTATGGGGTGCCATTGGTTACACGTCTCGGTCACCTCTTGTTCGCATTGACGGCACTTTGAACAGTGGATGTTACATTTCAGCTGTGTTACGACCCGTGGCTCTACCCTTCATTCGATCCCTGCGAAACCCTACAATTCAGTAGGATAATGCACACCGCATGTTGCAGGTCCTGTACGGGCCTTTCTGGATACAGAAAGCTGCTGCTCTGGCCAGCACATTCTCCAGATTTCTCACCAATTGAAAACGTCTGGTCAATGGTGGCCGAGCAATTAGCTCGTCACAATACGCCAATCACTACACTTCATGAACTGTAGTATCGTGTTTAAGCTGCATAGGCAGCTGTACCAGTACACGCCATCCAAGCTCTGTTTGACTCAATGCCCAGGCGTATCAAGGCCGTTATTATGGCCAGAGGTAGTTGTTCTGGGTACTGATTTCTCAGGATCTATGTGCCCAAATTCCGTGAAAATGTAATCACATGTCAGTTCTAGTATAATATATTTCTCCAATGAATACCCGTTTAGCATCTGCATTTCTTCTTGGTGTAGCATTTTTAATGGTCGGTAGTGTAGGAAACAAATCATTACTGACACTTCTAGAGGGTAACAAAGAACAGCTATTAGAGATCTCAGTTTATTTTACTGATAACACTCAATAGAACCCGTTCCAAAGCCAGTTCGGTGAGTCTGATGACCCATAACGTAACCTTCAAATTCAAATTAAGTCTTTCACTTGACAAAGCTGCGCGTGCAGGTTTTAAATATGCCGGCAGATTAAAACCTTGAACCGGACCGAGATAATAGAACGTTTCGTTACTTTTACCCTAATTTTTATTCTCATAATTGATAATGTAATGATATATTATAAGAAAAACTTTTTTTCATTTTTAAGGAAGCCTCGATTTTGATATATGTTCAAATATTGCATTTAGTATGCCAAACCTTTCAGAATTCCTACGACTGCTGACTGACAATAAATGAAAGAGCGCCGTTCTTTTATTTTTTCACACTTTTCGTTTGGAGCTCAACACATGTACGTATCGTAGCTGTAATTACATTTTTTCGGTGAAAGTTATTTAAATCTATCTTTTGTGTCTGTTGAGTTATTGATTGAAGCCATTACCTAGTCTCTTAATCATTTATGTTATGATTTCTGCACGTCACAGCAAAAAATATAGCCGAAGTTGGCTGTGGATTGTTCAGACATGAACGACCGGATATGATTAGTGTCATTTCGTTAGCTACTTTCCAATTAAATGCCTGAGCAGTCCTGATACGTTTATTCCGATCATTTCTCGTCGTTACGCAATGTTTTGCAATTAAAACTGTGCGGGTCTGATCGCTCTCTTTCGGAACACTAACGTCTGGAGTCTACTCACTCGCCTAATACAATGGAGATCTGCATTTGAATTGCAACAGTGCGGATTTTTACAAGATAAAAACTCAGGGGATTTTCCTTTGATGCATTACACTGCGCACGTCTTAATAAAATTACCCGTCCTTAACGAAGGGTTGCCTCCATGCCACGGCTGTTCTATTGTTCTAAATTGCCCCATTCGTAAACCATTAAATTCTTGCAGCATCTTTGAGAGACCATTAACTTTATTTAACTGCCATTACGAGACGAGGGTAGCGCTTCACCACGTACCTTTAAGCGGTCCTCTCTCCGGCGGTGCACGCTAAATGGCAGTGAATCCTGTGCGAGGCAAGTTTCCCAGTCGGACGCACAGTTCTAATCTTTCAGTCACTTTCACAACCTACTCTTTTACAATCAAGTAATGTATCAGCTTCAGCTAATATAGAGGATATTAACTTATAAAACAACGCATTTGCGACTTCAGTCTTGTTTTAATTCAAATGTTTATTGGCAAGTATTTTGCCATTGACTGGTGCCTAACTTACTTATACAGTAAGTATATATTAAATATTCCTGTGAAGTGTGACAGAGTTTTTTCTCGAGTTTGCCAGTGAGGCTTTATTCCGAAACATTATTTCCAAGTCTAAATTAATTTATGGTTGTGTGCGTAATTCTGTCTGCTGTATTGTTTAAATAATCTTACAGGTATCTCTACTCAGGCGTAACACGAAATCGCACCGTCACTTAATTTCTCATAATATATATTATAGTTCTCTAAAGTGGAATGGTTAGTCCGTACCAACGAGTCTTCAACTGCTCAGATAAAACAAACTATAGCCCAAGACTTTTGAACAAGCAGATTGATATCATGTCACATATTATATAGCATTATTTTCAGGATTTATTTAGTTCAGAATATTTTTTTTAATCGGTACATGTTTCCCCTCTGTATATTTACTGTTATTGGATAATGTTTTCCTAGTCTCTTTACACTCAGACATAAAAAGCGGACAGATAAACACAAATGATGATGCATATATAAAACTACTTGCAGCAGTTACAAAGACCTCAATGCAGACCAAACTGGGAGAGAATTTTTAAAAAATAATTTTAGTAAACAGACAGATGACTACCACACAAATAATAATTAAAAATCAACAACTGTTACCCACATTATATTGAATATAATGGACAAGTGACATCAAATAAATTTACATGAAGAACCTGAAACTGTCATCAAACGCACAATGCATGAAAAAAGTTGCTCAAAGGTAAGGCGAAAAATCAACGTAAATTTCTTTCAGAATTCCTTCAATGTCGAATTAATAATAACGCTCTAATAATAATGCTGTAACTACTTCACTGAAGGCAATAGTATATGAGAAAGTGTGAAGCGATGGTGTTGTGTCGGCTCTCGTGAACTGTGCGCCATATTATGATATGTTCACACTACAATTAATCAAAAATATCTTTGAAATGATTCAAATAATGGAATAGACATTGTGGTGCTCACCAAGACAAATTAATCGAGACAATGTCAAAAATATTATGGAACGTTACCTCACTGACACACCAAGCAAAAATTCTTTCGCCCTTTACAGGAATGTGTCATCTTGCAGCTGATGTAAGTACAATGCAACAGTTAGACAACCTTTAATGGCAAAATGATGTCGAAATATTTCGTGTCAATTAAAATTGGAATGGGTGATTAAAACTGATAAAGTGGTATTTAACACATTTCTCAGCGGTAACACAGTCTCAGACCATAATCAGTTCCAATTAACACAGACCAGTTTTTGAAATGCTTGGAAATTGTAGTTTTTCGTCGCTATGAAACAAGTTATGGCCAATGTCGACTAAGTGGTATTTTAACTGTAACTGCCGAATGTGTCTAGTTCCCCTACTCCCCTTTCTCCATCCTGTAGTATCGTTGACAGCTTGCCAAAGAGATGCATGTCCGTAACACTGCTCTTCTTACTGTAGTGTATTGTAGGAGATTGCTACAGGAGGAGGTCGAGCAGATACTATCACACACACACACACACACACACACACACACACACACACACACACACACTATTAGTAATTCATAAAAACTTGACAATGGTAGATACTTAATTTCATAAGCAATTATTGTCCACACAGTTGACATTTTTAGCACTTGTTGATCCCAGAACGACAGTTTCACATAGGAGTACAATTGTCTTTAATTGGTCATAACTTCAGAGTAGCTGCTCTGTTAGCACGCAGCCGGATCTGTGCTAACACGATACGGTCGTCAGCGATGATTACAAGTGGTCGCTGATTGCATAGAGACGAAGACGAGCTGCACTGCGCTCCAGCATAATCAACTTTTCGTCAGCGGCGGCGTAAGGAAACGCTTGGGGCTGTGTCTATGCCGACGTTTTCGTTTCGTTGCTGCTTCTGTCAGCGACTTTCTTTACTTGTGCTGCCGTCACGTGGTACCAAGTTTCGCATGGGACGTCATTTAGTGGACGACACCTTATCTACTACCACTGTACTAGCAGTAGTTCTCTTATTACATAATTTTTCATAGTTTTTATTGCCGAGTAACTTTGTATGTTGTCCTACGTAACTTTACATTCACCGAAAGAATTTATCTTCATTCCTGTACTATATATATCGTCTTCTGTAATCAGATGAATAATTTCGATATACCATGTACTGTTAACAGCAAACACGTGACTGTGAGGCAGTGGTCGTCAAACTGCGACCCATGGACAGTACGCAACGCTAGTCAACTATTCGTACGGCCGGATATTCTCACAAGGGGACCTCATGGCAGTAAGATTTTTGTAATTTTTTGATATTTGTGTTATGTGAAGATTAGAACTGAAATATGTATCTCTAAAAGCAGTTCGACGCAACTCTGAAATTTCGAAAAAACCGATGTCGAAAGTTCCCAGCCATATTTAATACCCTAAAATAAGGTACGTATTTTTCGACGAGCAGTGCGGCTCTGTAGAAGAGTGTTAGATCGCTGTGTCAGGGGTCTCCGTTCGACTCTAGGTGTAATCAAATTTTTAAACAAATGTGGATGTACGTCGACCATTTCCGTGAAGCGTAGAATACATAAGCGCCACGAGACTGCTAATCGCTAGATCGGGCCTCGTTCTGGTCATCAGTTTTTTCGTTTTCTCTGTTCAGTTCGAAAAGTTAAGGAATTTAAATATAAAATTCATCAAATACGTTAATTAATACACCTCACTGTCACATTTGATGAAAAATACCCACCTTCTTATTTTTAATTACACAGGAAGGTTGAAAAAGGCATGAGATGCCTCCCAATATCGTCCCGGACCTCCTATAGGCCAGCACACTGCAGCAAATCGACGCAGAATGGACTCAACAAGTCACTGGAAATCCCTTGCAGAAATATTGGGTCATGTTGCATCTGTAGCCGTCCATAACTATGAAAGTGTTGTCCTTGCATGATTTTGTGCACGAAGAAACCTGTCGAATATGTCCCATAAATACTTGATGGTATTCATGTTGGGCGTGGCTGGTCAAATCACTCACTCAAATTGTCCAGAACGTTCGTAAACCCAATCGCGAACAGTTGTGGCCCTGTGACATGGCACATTGTCATCCATGAAAGCGAAGTCCATGAATGGCTGTAAAATGGTCACCAAGCAGTTGAACATAGCCATTTCCTGTAATTCACCGGTACGGTCGGACCGGAGCACCCAGTTCATGCTGTGCACACACAAGCCATACCGGTGGCCGAGCTCTTCTAGGCGCTTCAGTCCGGAAAGTAGTGTGAGGAGGGCTATGCGAGAGGCGTTCAATGAATTAGAAAGTAAAGTTCTATGTACTGACTTGGCAGAAAATCCACTACTGGAAATGGAAAAAAGAACACATTGACACCGGTGTGTCATACCCACCATACTTGCTCCGGACACTGCGAGAGGGCTGTACAAGCAATGATCACACGCACGGCACAGCGGACACACCAGGAACCGCGGTGTTGGCCGTCGAATGGCGCTAGCTGCGCAGCATTTGTGCACCGCCGCCGTCAGTGTCAGCCAGTTTGCCGTGGCATACGGAGCTCCATCGCAGTCTTTAACACTGGTAGCATGCCGCGACAGCGTGGACGTGAACCGTATGTGCAGTTGACGGACTTTGAGCGAGGGCGTATAGTGGGAATGCGGGAGGCCGGGTGGACGTACCGCCGAATTGCTCAACACATGGGGAGTGAGGTCTACACAGTACATCGATGTTGTCGCCAGTGGTCGGCGGAAGGTGCACGTGCCCGTCGACCTGGGACCGGACCGCAGCGACTCACGGATGCACGCCAAGACCGTAGGATCCTACGCAGTGCCGTAGGGGACCGCACCGCCACTTCCCAGCAAATTAGGGACACTGTTGCTCCTGGGGTATCGGCGAGGACCATTCGCAACCGTCTCCATGAAGCTGGGCTACAGTCCCGCACACCGTTAGGCCGTCTTCCGCTCACGCCTCAACATCGTGCAGCCCGCCTCCAGTGGTGTCGCGACAGGCGTGAATGGAGGGACGAATGGAGACGTGTCATCTTCAGCGATGAGAGTCGCTTCTGCCTTGGTGCCAATGATGGTCGTATGCGTGTTTGGCGCCGTGCAGGTGAGCGCCACAATCAGGACTGTATACGACCGAGGCACACAGGGCCAACACCCGGCATCATGGTGTGGGGAGCGATCTCCTACACTGGCCGTACACCTCTGGTGATCGTTGCTGTTCCAACAGGACAATGCACGTCCGCATGTATCCCGTGCCACCCAACGTGCTCTGGAAGGTGTAAGTCAACTACCCTGGCCAGCAAGATCTCCGGATCTGTCCCCCATTGAGCATGTTTGGGACTGGATGAAGCTTCGTCTCACGCAGTCTGCACGTCCAGCACGAACGCTGGTCCAACTGAGGCGCCAGGTGGAAATGGCATGGCAAGCCGTTCCACAGGACTACATCCAGCATCTCTACGATCGTCTCCATGGGAGAATAGCAGCCTGCATTGCTGCGAAAGGTGGATATACACTGTACTAGTGCCGACATTGTGCATGCTCTGTTACCTGTGTCTATGTGCCTTTGGTTCTGTCAGTGTGATCATGTGATGTATATGACCCCAGGAATGTGTCAATAAAGTTTCCCCTTCCTGGGACAATGAATTCACGGTGTTTTTATTTCAATTTCCAGGAGTGTCGTAAGAAATTTTGGTCCTACGTCAAAGCGGTAGGTGAATCAAAACAAAATGTCCAGACACTGTGACGAAAATGGTACTGAAACAGAGGATGACAGACGAAAGTCCGAAATACTAAATGTCTTCTTCCAAAGCTATTTCAAAGAGGAAGACTGCATTGCAGTTCCTTCTCTAGATTGTCGCACAGATTACAAAATGGTAGATATCGAAATAGACGACACAGGGGGTAGAGAAACAATTAAAATCGATCAAAAGAGGAAAGGCCGCTGGACCTGATGGGATACCAGTTCGATTTTACACAGAGTACACGGAGGAACTTGCCCCTCTTCTTGCAGCGATGTACTGTAGGTCTCTATAAGAGCATAGCGTTCCAAAGGATTGGAAAAGGGCACTGGTCATCCCCGTTTTCAAGAAGGGACGTCGAACAGATGTGCAGAACTATAGACCTATATCTCTAACGTCGATCAGTTGTAGAATTTTGGAACACGTATTATGTTCGAGTGTAATGACTTTTCTGGAGACTATAAATCTACGTACTCTGAAGGAATCAGCATGGGTTTCGAAAAAGACGATCGTGTGAAATCCAGCTCGCGCTATTCGTCCACGACACTCAGAGGGCCATAGACACGGGTTCACAGGTAGATGGCGTGTTTCTTGACTTACGCAAGGGGTTCGATACAGTTCTCCACAGTCGTTTAATGAACGAAGTAAGTGCGTATGGAGTATCAGACCAATTGTGTGATTGGATGGAAGAGTTTCTAGATAACAGAACGCAGCATGTCATTCTCAATGGGGAGAAGTCTTCCGAAGTAAGAGTGATTTCAGGTGTGCCGCAGTGGAGAGTCGTACGACCGTTGGTATTCGCAATATACATAAATGAGCTTGTGGATAACATCGGAAGTTCACTGAGGCTTTTTGCAGATGATGCTGTGCTGTATCAAGAGGTTGTAACAATGGAAAATTGTACTGAAATGCAGGAGGATCTGCAACGAATTGACGCATGGTGCAGGGAATGGCAATTGAATCTCAATGTAGCCGGCCAGAGTGGCCGAGCGGTTCTAGGCGCTACAGTCCGGAACCGCGGGACTGCAACGGTCGCAGGTTCGAACCCTGCCTAGGGCATGGATGTGTGTGATGTCCTAAGGTCAGTTAGGTTTAAGTAGTTCTAAGTTCTAGGGGACTGATGACCACAGATGTTAAGTCCCATAGTGCTCAGAGCCATTTGAACCAACAAACCATACCATTACGTTCGCACCACCAGCTTGCAAAGTGCCTTGTCGACTACTAGGGTCCATGGCTTCTTGAGTTCTGCGCCACACTCTAACAGTACCACCAACTCTTACCAACTGAAATCGGGACTTGTCTGACCAGATCACGGCTTTCCAATCGTCTGGGGTCCAACCGATAAGGGCACGGGCCCAGGAGAGGCGGGGCGGCCGATGTCACGCGGTTACCAAAGGTACTCGTGTCTGTCGTTTATGGGCTACGAAAAGACGACTAAGTTCGCTGCACTGTTCTAATTGATAAGTTCGTCATACGCTCTGCCTTCATTTCTGCCATTATTTCTGCCATTATTTCACGCAGTGTTGCTTGTCTGTAAGCACTGATAACTTTACGCAAATGCCGCTGCTCTCTGTCGTTAATTCAAGGCCTTCGGCCGCTGTGTTTTTCGTGATAGAAGGAAATGCCTGGAATCTGGTACTCTCGGCACTCCCTTGACACTGAAGATATAGCAATACTGAATTACCAAACGATTTCAGAAATGGAATGTCCCATGCGTCTAGTTCCAACTACAACAAAATATATATTTTGTCGTCATTTTTCAAAAGTCATCACTGAGTCGCTGTTTGAAGGTTAAACTAGGGCTGTTATAATAACTAGCGTAGGTCAAATGTTGTACTGTTTTACACTTTATTTACAGCTTTTTGTTATAGCTGTGCACATGAAACTCAAGCAAAAAGGAAACTTGATTTTATTAATGAATTACAAATTAAATGTTACACTAAATTCTAAAGTACAAATGTGCCAAGGAAATTTGTTTCTGATGAAATTATGTGCCACTCCACAAGCCGTTTCAATTCATGACGAAGCAAAAGATTAGACTTGGAAATGTTTTTATGGATTAGATGTTAAAAACCGTCGAGATACATACGAGACATGTTCAGTAAGTAATCTAAGATTTTTTTCCTGATAGCAGGATGGTTTTCTTCAGGATTCCAGTAAGTCATATCATTCTCCCACGCTTTTGGGTATAAAACCCTATTCTTTAACACAGTCTCCGTTCGATGTGACAGCCTTACGTCACCTTACTGGGAGTGCATATATGACCGCATAATACCATTCTACTATTGGAAGTCGAAGTCAACATTGTGCTGCATCAGTAACCTCCCCAACACCGACGTACTGCTTCCCGCGAAGTGCACCCTTCATTGGGTCAAACAAATGGAAGTCGGAAGGTGCGAGATCCTTAGAGTAGGGTGAATGAGGAAGGACAGCCAACGGAAGTTTTGTCAGCTCCTCTCGGGTGGCAGACTTGTGCGGTGTCTCGTGCTGTCATGGTGTAGTGTACGTACTGTAAGACCTTCGGTACACACACCATCAGATTAATTGACTTGTCGCTCTAACGAAGTAGGCGAGTGTCAGCAATATGTCTCATGGTCTTATCGTGGCGTGTTTATCTTCTGCCGTTTGCTCAGACGATAGAAATGCCATTTGCTCGCTTAGGGTAGCAGATTGACGGTGACCAACTTTAAACAGAACTTGATTAATTTTCATACACATTTATTAAAGTCATAAAAAGCATAAACCTTACTTAACTTGATTCTGGATGCTATTTACAATTGACAATCTGAAGTTCCTTTGGTCTTGGTACGTTAATCTTATTCTCACATATATCTCTGATACTTGACAAAAGTTTCTATACATTTATCTCCATGGTTATGTACAGGAATATCGTAATCTTATTAGGCGCAGACTGAAACTTGACTATATATTGGTACAGACTAATGCAGACTGGTACAAACTGGTACAGACTAATGCAGACTGGTACAGACTAATGCAGACCGATCAGGACTAATGCAGACCGATCCAGACCGATCCAGACCGATCCAGACCGATCCAGACCGATCCAGACCGATCCAGACCGATCCAGACCGATCCAGACCGATCCAGACCGATCCAGACCGATCCAGACCGATCCAGACCGATCCAGACCGATCCAGACCGATCCAGACCAATGCAGACCAATGCAGACCAATGCAGACTGACTAATCGGGGGTCTGTACACTCGTTATAATACCTCGCACGTTCATGTATCACTGCGCGAGTGTGATCCACGAGGAGAAAAGGTTCTACGTTAGCAGCAATCTCATTGGCTGCGTTACATATTAATACCCAGATCGACAGAAGCAGAATTTGGTCCGTCTCTATGACACCGCCATCTCGTAGTGCGAGGCGCTCTAGTGGGAAAGTTGTTACACGCTGACTACGCGGAACTATGTACACAACACATGGAAAATGGGAAAATCGTTTCCATTTTTGTGGCGATGGGCATGCTGAAGAAGTTTCTTCAATTTTCTGAAGATAGCACAGTAGACTTCAAAGCTGATCGCCACATGATTAGGAAGGACATCAAGCACAATAGCCTCGTCAGAGTCTCAGAAGGCCGTCTCCATCACTTCAGCGGCTGAGGGCGCGCCTTCGAACTTTTTCTTCTGAGGAGAGGTTGCGTGACGATCCTCCACTGATTGCCGATTTCTTTCCGTTTCGAAATGAAGAAGCCATGTTTCATCGATGTTCGAAAAAGCTGTCACAATCAACTTCATAACGCGAAATCAATTCAGCACAAATGGTCCTTCGCTGCTCTTCATCGTCTTCTGTTAAGTGGCGAGGAACCCAGCTATCACACACCTCTGAGTACCCCAGCTGGAGGACCAGTGTATCAGTACTACCAACAGAGGCGTCCGGTTGTGCAGTGAGGTATTTAGTTGTGGTCCGTCGATAACCATTAATGATAGTGTCCGCACGTTCCAACATTGCAGAAATCACAGTTGTGTGCGGCAGGCCAGCACGCGAGAGATCAGATGGGTTTGTTCGTCCTTGTTGCGTTGATGACAGACCCTTCGCCCAACAATTCACCGTGCTTTTATTCACTGTCAACTCTTTCTGAGACATTCTGCAAGCGCCTGCGAATATCTGCGACGCTCTGGTTTTCCGCCAAAAGAGTCTCAATGACAACTCTCTGCTTGGAAGGCACCTCTGTTACAGACGCCATTTTGAAAACTACATATATCGTCGCCATCTATCGGAACTTCACGAAACTGTAGAGACTGAAGTGGGAGTATTCCACGGTATCTCTTACAAACTGAAGAAATTATACAGGGTGAACATTAATAAAACCTACAAAATGCAGGAACCTATTCTGGACTGGAAATGGAGGAAAAATAGTCCTATGAAAATGTGTCCAGAAGCGGGTGGTGTGAGTGAAATGATGACAGATCATACCGGCACACAGTGCAGAGCTGAATCGCATCCATTTTACAACACATGTTAAAAGTGACCTCCATGGGATGCAGGTGATATGGATGGCAGCGGTTATAATCGTACTTTGGCTTACACCATGTTGGCAGATTACTTGCATCGAGCTTGTGCTGTGGTTTGTCTCAACATCCTGTATAACCCAATCCTCTAAATCTGGTACACACACAATCCGCCGCCTCCCTGCACCTTCGTCTCTCTGAAAGGCCCCGTTATCACACGAACGCCCAAAAAGGGCTTGAAATGTTGTGTGATGTGATTGGTGTCTGTGAGGGTAATTGGTTTGGTACAGCTGTGCTGCCTCTCGACCGTTTCCGTCTGCTTGGCCACACACAGACACCAACTCGGCTTGTCCCCTACACGAGAACTGGACCATTCTGCTGTTTACAGTGCTCTGAGCCAATCACACAGCCTGCAACACACAAGGAACACACGGCACGTGGTCAGAGGAAGTGTCATTCATCAGCGACATCTAACGTCGCATGGATGCGTCTCCAAACACAGGCTCATTGGCCCTTTTATGCTCCATTTCAAGTCAGCAACCTGCAAAACGCCACTGTGTCCTCCGCATGTACCCTGATATCAGTATGGGGTATGATCACCATGAACATGTACACAGGCCGCACAATCGGTTGGAATACTCTGGATCAGGTGGTCGAGCAGCTGCTGGGGTATAGCCTCCATTCTTGCACCAGTCCCTGTCGGAGCTCAAGTGTTCTAGCGGTATATAGACGTGCAGCGATACCTCGACCGAGAACATCCCAGACGTGCTCGATGGGGTTTAGGTCTGTAGAACAGGCAGGCCACTCCATTCGCCTGATATCTTCTGTTTTCAAGGTACTCCTCCACGATGGCAGCTCGGTGGGGCCGTGTGTTATCACCCATCAGGAGGAAGGTGGGACCCACTGCAACTCTGATAAGGCGGACATACTGGTGCAAAATCACGTCCCGATACACCTGACCTGTTACAGTTCCTCTGTCAAAGACATGCAGGCTTGCACGTGCACCAATCATAATCCCACCCCACACCATCAAACCACGACCTCCATACAGGTCCCTTTCAAGGTAATTAAGGGGTTGGTATCTTGTTGCTGGTTCACGCCAGATGAAAACTCGGCGAGAATCGCTGTTCAGACTATACCTGGACTCGTCCGTGAACATAACCAGGGACCACTGTACCAATGACCATGTACTATGTTCTTGCCACCAGGCTTTACGGTGGCCAGAGGTCAGTGGAATGCACCTTGCAGGTCTCTGAGCAAATAAACAATGTCTGTTCAGTCGTCTGTAGGCTGTGTGTGTGGAGACAACTGTTCCAGTGGCTGCGGTAAGGTCCCGAGCAAGGCTAGCTGCAGTACTCCGTGGCAGTTTGCGGGCACTGACGGTGAGATATCGGTGTTCTTGTGGTGTTGCACACTGTGGACGTCCCGTACTGTTGCGCCTGGACACGTTTATGTCTGCTGGAATCGTTGCCATAATCTTGAGATCACACTTTGTGGCACACGGAGGGGCCGTGCTACAACCTACTGTGTTTGCCCAGCCTCGTCGCCCTATATTCTACCCTTCATAACGTCATCAATGTGTGTTCTTTGAGTCATTTTCAACATACAGTCACCATTAGTACGTCTGGAAACGTCTGAAAACTTACTCGCTGCAACGTACTCTGATATACACCAACACACCTCAGCGTATGTGGACTGCTACCAGCGCCATCGTGCGACGACCGCAGGTCAAATACACCGCACGGTCATACCCAGAGGTAATTTAAACCTGCCCATCAGAGCGTTGATTCACCATGTATCAGCAGTATCCTTAATTTATGAGCATGAGCGTATACATCGAAAGTGAGAAATAATTGTTATAAATTGGTTATAAGTAATATCTACTTCAAAAACAAATTAACTACTACAAATTCTTTGAGACGAAAGTGTGTTATCATCAACAGTATAATGTTTCTGTGGTGTCACCGCCAGACACCACACTTGCTAGGTGGTAGCCTTTAAATCGGCCGCGGTCCGTTAGTATACGTCGGACCCGCGTGTCGCCACTATCAGTGATTGCAGACCGAGCGCCGCCACAAAGGCAGGTCTAGGCTAGAGAAACTCCCTAGCACTCGCCCCAGTTGTACAACCGACTTCGCTAGCGATGGTTCACTGTCTACATACGCTCTGATTTGCAGAGACGACAGTTTAGCATAGCCTTCAGCTACGTCATTTGCTACGACCTAGCAAGACGCCATATTCAGTTACTATGAATGTATTCTGAACACATAATATTGTGAATCATGTACTGTCAAGAGCGACGTTGATCATTAATGGATTAAAGTTAAGTATCAAACTAATTCCGTCCGCTTTCTGGATTCTAATTCCTTGTCATGTTCCAGACCTCACGTCAGTATAATTCTTCCCTCCTCACGCCAGCCTGCGTGAGCTAAAACGCGTGCATTTCGGCCTCCACTAGTAAACCGTGTTGGCTCTTCTGCCAACACAACAGTTTCCTTTCGTTTCCTGGAAGTTTCACGAAGTGCACGTAGCGGTTTCTGAAATTAACGATTCGATTACAGCGTCACAACTTTTGGGTCACTGCAGTCTGAAACAGGGAGCAGTCAACACGAAGTGTTCCGAATGGTGTCGACTTTTAACGATCATTTCTTGCAGTCGGCGGTCAACTTATCAGACCCTTGATATCTCTGGTCTATTGGGGCTTATAACATTGTATTTTCTGTTGTACGATGCCAGTTGATAATAAGATCGCTAAATATGCGGCCCGGGGAGCATCCTCGCTATGTCAGTATTGGCTCTTGAGTAAAAAGCTTTGACAAAGACTGGCCTATATTATCTCCACCATTCCAGCAAAATTTTATGCTCAGGTTGTATGTAGGCTGTTTAAGTTTTTATGTTGGTAACGACACGTAGCGCTCTGTATGAAAATCACTGACTGTTCTGTGTGCAGTGTGTGGCTGGTTTGCATTGTTGGCATATTCGCTATTGTAGTGTTGGGCAGTTGGATGTGAACAGCGCGTAGCGTTGCGAAGTTGAAGGTGAGCCAACAGCAGTGGTGAATGTGGGGAGAGGGATGTTGGAATTTTGAGAGCGGATGATCTGGACGTGTGTCCATCAGAAAGAGTAAATTTCTAAGACTGAATGTCATGAACTGATATATATATTATGACTTCTGAGCATTATTTAGGTAAATAAATTGTTTGTTCTCGATCAACATCTTTCATTTGCTAACTATGCCTATTAGTTGTTAGAATCTTTCATTTAGCTGCCAGTCTTGGCGCTCGCTGTATTGCAGTAGTTCGAGTAACGAAGATTTTTGTAAGGTAAGTGACTCATGAAAGGTATAGGTAATTGTTAGTCAGGGCCACTCTTTTGTAGGGATTTTTGAAAGTCAGATTGCGTTGCGCTAAAAATATTGTGTGTCAGTTTAGTGTTGATCAGAATAGGTAAAGAGAGTAATGTGTGAGTAAGTTCAGTTTTGCTCAGCTGTTTGAAAATCAAATAACGTAAGGACTTTACAAGCACAGTAATTCATAAATTTTTTTAAGGGGATGTGTTAAGGTGCCTGCCAGTTTTGAACCAGTAATGACGTAGCTTCAGTTATACAGTGTTGCGATCACTCAGCTTGTATTTAATGGAATGTCTGCAGGTTTCACCTCCAGTTGAACGCAGACCGTCCATATTCATCACAAAGTGATGTCGCACACCGAATAAGAGCCGTCCTGGCCGTTTACAAAAGCCTTGAAAATAGCTGCACTTGACAAAATGGGTTCTCGGTAATTACCTCGCAGAATTCTTAAGGCGGCTGTGACGTCTGCAGCGGTGCGCTCAACAGGAGGGCGCGAGGGCGGCTGTGGGCGTAACCCGCGCTAATGAGCTCACCTGTCCGCGGTGTCTGGCTGCGCCGCCGCCACCAGCCGCCGTCCCATTCAAGAGGCAGCCGCCGTCACCTGCAACACCGCACAAGCGCCAATCAGACCCAGCACGGCGTCTCGCGTGCTACGAGTACTGGATGTTGCTCGGGGCAGAGTTAAGTGAGAGGTCGACGGACAAACGCGAGGTAAGGACGGGAGGGGCGAAGTATCGAACACATGAAAAACCTGATGCAACAAAGAAGTAATCAGTAGGGTCCGGTTTCTTACGGAAGCAAATATTTTTGTGCAAATATAGATTGTAAGCAACTCCGTACAGTTACTTTAACAACTATTTTTCAGTTATTAACACGTATTGTGATTTTCCCATTGTGTTAGATCGTTCAGTTAATTCATTTCTCTTTCGTCTTACTTGCACTGCTGGCCATTAAAATTGCTACACCACGAAGACGACATGCTACAGACGCGAAATGTAACCGACAGGAAGAAAACGCTGTGATATGCAAATGATTAGCTTTTTAGAGCATTGACACAAGGTTGGCGCCGATGGCGACACTTGCAACGTGCTGACATGAAGAAAGTTTCCAACCGATCTCTCATACACATACAGCAGTTGACCGGCGTTTCCTGTTGAAACGTTGTTGTCATGCCTCGTGTAAGGAACAGAAATGCGTACCATCTCGTTTCCGACTTTGATAAAGGTCGGATTGTAGCCTATCGCGATTGTGGTTTATCGTATCGTGACATCGCTGCTCGCGTTTGTAGAGATCCAATGACTGTTAGCAGAATATGGAATCGGTGGGTTCAGGAGGGTAATACGGAACGCCGTGCTGGATCCCTACGGCCTGGTATCACGAGCAGTCGAGATGAGAGGCATCTTATCCGCATGGCTGTAACGGATCGTGCAGCCACGTCTCGATTGCAGAGTCAGCAGATGGGGACGTTTGCAAGACAACAACCATCTGCACGAACAGTTCGACGACGTTTGCAGCAGCATGGACTGTCAGCTCGGACACCGTGGCTGCGGTTACTCTTGACACTGCATCACACACAGGAGCGCGTGCGATGGTGTACTCAACGACGAACCTGGGTGCACGAATGGCAAAACGTCATTTTTTCGGATGAATCCAGGTTGTGTTTACAGCATCATGATGGTCGCATCCGTGTTTGGCGACATCGCGGTCAACGCACATTGGAA
Organism: Schistocerca gregaria; assembly: GCF_023897955.1. NCBI lineage: Eukaryota > Metazoa > Arthropoda > Insecta > Orthoptera > Acrididae > Schistocerca > Schistocerca gregaria. The sequence continues at coordinate 544,350,147 of NC_064925.1, forward strand.
GCGTGTCTCGGTCACCTCTTGTTCGCATTGACGGCACTTTGAACAGTGGACGCTACATTTCAGATGTGTTACGACCTGTGGGTCTACCCTTCATTCTATCCCTGCGAAACCCTACATTTCAGCAGGATAATGCACGACCGCATGTTGCAGGTCCTGTACGGGCCTTTCTAGATACACAAAATGTTCGACTGCTGCCCTGGCTAGCACATTCTCCAGATCTCTCACCAATTGAAAACGTCTGGTCAATGGTGGCCGAGCAACTGGTTCGTCACAATACACCAGTCACTACTCCTGATGAACTGAGGTATCGTGTTGAAGCTGCATGGGCAGGTGTACCTGTACACGCCATCCAAGCTCTGTTTGACTCAATGCCCAGGCGTATCAAGGCTGTTATTACGGCCAGAGGTGGTTGTTCTAGGTAGTGATTTCTCAGGATCTATGCACCCAAATTGCGTGAAAATGTAATAACATGTCAGTTCTAGTATAATATATTTATCCAATGAATACCCGTTCATCATCTGTATTCCTTCTTGGTGTAGCAATTTTAATGCCCCCCCTCCCCCATGAACCTTGCCGTTCGTGTGGAGGCTTGCGTGCCTTAGCGATACAGACAGCCGTACCTTTGGTACAACTACAACGGAGGGGCATCTGTTGAGGGTCCAGACAAACGTGTGGTTCTTGAAGAGGAGCAGCAGCCTTTTCAGTAGTTGCAGGGGCAACAGTCTGGATGATTGACTGATCTGGCCTTGTAACAATAACCAAAATGGCCTTGCTGTGCTGGTACTGCAAACGGTTGAAAGCAAGGGGGAAACTACAACCGTAATTTTTCCCGAGGGCATACAGCTCTACTGTATGGTTAATGATGATGGTGTGCTCTTGGTAAAATATTCCGGAGATTAAATAGTCCCCCATTCGGATATCCGGGCGGGGATTACTCAAGAGGATGTCGTTTTCAGGAGAAAGAAAACTGGCGTTTTACGGATCGGAGCGTGGAATGTCAGATCCCTTAATCGGGCAGGTAGGTTAGAAAGTTTGAAAAGGGAAATGGATAGGCTACTAAAGTTAAATATAGTGGGAATTAGTGAAGTTCGGTGGAAGGAGGAACAAGACTTTTGGTCAGGCGAATACAGGGTTATAAATACAAAGTCAAATAGGGGTAATGCAGGAGTAGGTTTAATAATGAATAAAAAATAGGAATGCGGGTAAGCTACTACAAACAGCATAGTGAACGCATTATTGTGGCCAAAATAGACACGAAGCCCAAGTCTACTATAGTACTACAAGTTTATATGCCAACTAGCTCTGCAGATGACGAAGAAATGTATGATGAAATAAAAGAAATTATTCAGATAGTGACGCGAGACGAAAATTTAATAGTCATGGCTGACTGGAATTCGGTAGTAGGAAAAGGAAGAGAAAAAAAGGTAGTAGGTGAATATGTATTGGGGCTAAGAAATGAAAGAGGAAGCCGCCTGGTAGAATTTTGCACAGAGCATAACATCATAGCTAACACTTGGTTCAAGAATCATAAGGTTGTATACATGGAAGAAGCCGGGAGATACTGACAGCTTTCAGATAGATTGTATAATGGTAATACAGAGATTTAGGAATCAGGTTTTAAATTGTAAGACATTTCCAGGGGCAGATGTGGACTCTGACCACAATCTTTTGGTTATGAACTGTAGATTAAAACTGAAGAAACTGCAGAAAGATAGGAATGTAAGGAGACGGGACCTGGGTAAACTGAAAGAACCAGACGTTATACAGAGTTTCAGGGAGAGCATAAGGAAACAATTGTCACAAATGGGGAAAAGAAATAGAATAGAAGAAGAATGGGTAGCTCTGACGGATGAAGGAGTGAAGGCAGCAGAGGATCAAATAGGTAAAAAGACAAAGGCTAGTAGAAATCCTTGGGTAACAGAAGAAATATTGAATTTAATTGCTGAAAGGAGAAAATACAAAAATGAACAAGGCAAAAAGGAATATAAACATCTCAAAAATGAGATCGACAGGAAGTGCAAAATGGCTAAGCAGGGCTAGCTAGAGGACAAATGTAAGGATGTAGAGGGTTATCTCACTAGGGGTAAGATAGATACTGCGTGCAGGAAAATTAAAGAGACCTTTGGAGATGAGAGAACCACTTGTATGAACATCAAGATCTCAGTTGGAAACCCCGTTCTAAGCAAAGAACGGAAAGCAGAAAGGTGGAAGGAGTATATAGAGGGTCTATACAAGGGCGATGTATTTGAGGACAATTTTATGGAAATGGAAGAGGATGAAGATGAAGATCAAATAGGAGATATGATACTGCTTGGAGAGTGTGACAGAGCTCTGTTTACCTGAGTCGAAACAATTCCCTGGGAATAGACAACATCCCATTAGAACTACAGACGGCCTTGAGAGAGCCATTCCTGACAAAACTCTACCATCTGGTGAGCAAGATGTATGAGACTTCAGGAAGAAAATAATAATTCCAACCCTAAAGTAAGCAGGTGTTGACAGATGTGAAAATTACCGAACTATTAGTTTAATAATTCACGGCTGCAAAATACTAACGCGAATTCTTTACAGACGAATGGAAAAACTAGTAGAAGCCGACCTCGGGTAAGATCAGTTTGGATTCCGTAGAAATATTGGAACACGTGGGGCAATACTGACCCTACGACGTGTCTTAGAAGAAAGATTAAGGAAAGCCAAACCTACGTTTCTAGCATTTTGTAGACGTGGAGAAAAATTTCGACAGTTTTGACTGGAATACTCTCTTTCAGATTCTGAACGTGGCAGGGGTAAAATACAGGGAACGAAAGGCTATTTAGAATTTGTACAGAAACCAAATAGCAGTTATAAGAGTGGAGGGACATGAAAGGGAAGCAGTGGTTGGGAAGGGAGGGAGACAGGGTTGTAGCCTCTCCCCTGTGTTATTCAATCTGTATATTGAGCAAGCAGTGAAGGAAACAGAAGAAAATTTCGCAGTAGGTATTAAAATCCATGGAGAAGAAATAAAAACTTTGAGTTTCGCCGGTGGCATTGTAATTCTGTCAGAGACAGCAAAGGACTTGGAAGAGCAGTTGAACGAAATGGATAGCATCTTGAAAGGAGGGTATAAGATGAACATCAACAAAAGCAAAACGAGGATAATGGAATGTAGTCGAAATAAGTCGGGAGATGCTGAGGGTATTAGATTAGGAAATGAGACACTCGAAGTAGTATAGGAGTTTTGCTATTTGGGGAGCAAAATAACTGATGATGGTCGAAGTAGAGAGGATATAAAATGTATACTGGCAATGCAAAGAATGCGTTTCTGAGGAAGAGAAATTTGTTAACATCAAGTATAGATTTAAGTGTCAGGAAGTCGTTTCTGAAAGTATTTCTATGGAGTGTAACCATGTATGGAAGTGAAACATGCACGATAATTAGTTTGGACAGGAAGAGAATAGAACTTCTCGAGATGTGGAGCTACAGAGGAATGCTGAAGATTAGATGGGTAGATCACAACTAATGAGGAGGTATTGAATAGGATTGGGGAGGAGTTTGTGGCACAACTTGACCAGAAGAAGGAATCGATTGGTAGGACATGTTCTGAGGCATCAAGGAATCACCAGTTTAGCATTGGAGGGCAGCGTGGAGGGTAAAAATCGTAGAGGGAGACCAAGAGATGAATACACCAAGCAGATTCAGAAGGATGTAGGTTGCAGTAGGTAGTGGGAGATGAAGGAGCTTGCACAGGGTAGAGTAGCATGGAGAGCTGCATCAAACCAGTCTCTGGACTGAAGACAACAACAACAGTGTACGAGAGTAAGAACCTGTGAGCTATTGAGTATCAATATAAACGTCCTTAACCCTAAATGTGTAGTGTAGGTTCGTTACCTTATAGGTTATTCCGAACGCAAATATTTATTAAGCTCTAGAACATACAGCTGTGAAACTTGGGACATACATTAATAAATCTCCAAACTTATATTTGTGTCCTGTAAATAAGGGTTTAGGTTGGCACCAGCCGCGTAGGTTGGACATGCTTCCTCTCGGCGGTGAGGGGACCTCTCTTGGGGTCGCGGGACATAAGCGGGGGAGGGAGTGTTGTGGGTGCGAGGCGGAAGTGAGCGCTGAACGCAGCGGAGTGCTGGAGTTGTGTTGTGGACGAGCAAGTGGCGACGGGAACGTTAGACATGATTAAAAGCTCCCGGCTGAGCGCGAGTATGGCGTCTGGGTGACACAGTGTCGTGGTGTATTGTGTTCGGCCAACGTTCCCGCCTGGCTTGTTTTCTGTTCATTCGTCTGCAGCGCACCGCTTATGGATGACTGATTTGTTTCTTGTGGAATGTGTATTATGTACCTCATGGCAGACTCGTTCTGAGGGTGCTTATTAGCGGTCAAGGAGGAAGTTCGGTGTGCCTTGTTGTATGAGCAGGTCTCGTGTTAGTGTTGATACTAACTAGTTCAAAATGGTTCAAATGGCTCAGAGCACTATGGGACTTAACTTCTAAGGCCATCAGTCCCCTAGAACTTAGAACTACTTAAACCTAACTAACCTAAGGACATCACACACATCCATGCCCTAGGCAAGATTCGAACTTGCGACCGTAGTGGTCGCTTCCGGTCTGTAGCGCCTAGAACCCGTCAGCCTGCCCGGCCGGCTCTTATTATTATTGTTGTTGTTATTGAACGGGCTGAGACGATCCATATTCGACGATTAGATGAAAGGGGGGCGCCTCCAGGAATTCAAACCAACAAAAAGGAAAGGGAAGGAACCATTATATATGGATATTGAGGTATGGGTTGTTACCTCTCTGTGTAATCCTGTTCCTGATTGGATGGGACATGTTAATTTAATGTGCCTGGAAGGTATTTGTTCCCTGTGTGTTATGTTGGTTCAGTTTAAAGCCAAAATATGACGTTTATAGCTTCCAGATGTCATGCCTTTTTTGTAATGTAGATCCCTGTACTTGACAGGACGAAGCGTAGTGGTTAATAACTTTTGAAAAGAAATGTTGTATCTGTTCTAAGGCATGTGACCTGATATTCTTGGTTTGTATATTTTTTGGGGGTAATTACTGATAAAACGGTCGATGCAGCCCCAAGCAATATTTTTCGGAAACTGAAGCAAATGTTACTAAAGTTATTAAGGGAATTCCTCCTGATTTCATATATGAGAAGAGTCATATGTTGTCTTTGGTGGCTTGTGTACATGATAGCTTAATTGTCTTAACAAAAAAAAATAGTTTGATATATGTCAAAGTAATCGAATCCTCCATTCGCATTCCTGTCTGATGTTTCCATTAACGCGCTTCAGATTACAAATGTTCAGTAAGTCCTTATCCAGCAACACGAACAACATCACATCCATACTCTAATTTGTCTCGTAGCCAGTAAGCATGTCCATTGTCACCTATGTTTTGGCAGTACCGATCCGTTTCTTCAGCTCTTCTAGGTTCGGTGGTAGTGTTGGTGTATTAAAGTTGCTCTTAACTAAACCCGTCAGGAAGAAGTCACAGGACATCAAATCCGATGACCGTTGAGGTCAGCTGAGTAGTGCTGAAGTCGCCGGGTGTTTCGCAATCAATCCGACAGCTCGGCAAAGTTTCATTCAGATATTCACGCACTTGCCGAGTCCAGTGAGAGAGTGCCCTGTCTTGCCCGTCTTGATGGAAAACTCTACAGCAGATTTGTTCCGTATGTAAAAATGAGAAAATCTGGGTTACGATGGACGAAACTTAGCACTCTACCTGCAGGAATGTTAGAAACGTCATTATTGGGGTATTAAAAAATAACGAACTGATTTCGAAGAATTGTTTTCTGCTAACAAACCAAGAAATGACTACTGAGAGCCATGGGATGGCTGCAAGATTATTTAATGAAGCAATGCTGGTTTTGTGGCCTGGTGGTGTGAAGTCTGACAATGTTTTACTGTTAATAATACAAATGCAGCTTATATGAAAATGGCAGAGGCAGGTCCTGTTGTTATTTATGCTAAAATGATCGGTGTTACATCCATTGCGCTTGGTTTACACAGACTATGTACAGAAATTAAAGCAGTATATCCTTACTTGTGTAAATCGTTTTGTAATGGGGAACGTGTGTTCATTAAGTCACCGAGAAGAATTCAAGTGTTCAAGACTAAAAATCGCACCGCATTAACAACACAATGGGGAATTTGGCTCTCTGCAGTCCAGCATAAATGCAGAAAATTTTGATGGTTTTGCCTCAGTAACTAAGGTACTGAACGAAGATGCTGTAACTTCAACCGAAATCCTTTGGGAAACCGTAAGTGACCCTTTGTTAAAAAATAACTTGCCAAATATATCTGTTAATTTGTCTTTCCTTAGCAGCACACCTGAGAAACTTCATAAGGGAGTGATCCTACTGTCAGAAACAGTTCAGCATGTTCATGACGTCGAAAGGAATCTTAATACTTCTACCGGATTTACAGCAAAAATGTTACAAAATAAATTCAGACATTTGTTTGAAAACAATAGCGGCTTTCAAGCCATGTGGAAAATTTCAAATGTTTTAGATGGCTTTCAAGACGGAGATTTAAGTGTGAGTGTGGGTAGGATAGTGTGCCCTGCTATAAATTTGCCAGACTGGCATCTTGAGACATGTAGCGCTAATTACCCCATAAGACAGTGTTTAATGATATTCATCAGTCATTTGTGTTGGACAACTTGAGAATGAAACTCATTGTGTACTGTAAGTTTTCAGTAATCAGTCAGGCATAGGATAAATTGCATTCGTGAATACCGCACATCGTTCATTTTCACATAAAGAAACTGAGTTATAATTAACATTAGAACACTAAAGGGGGAAAATATTACATTGCCACTAAGCCAATGTGAAGTTTACTATGGCACATTTTATTGAAGGAAGTCATAATTTGTAGGTTATCCATTAATTAATTATAATTATTAGATCACTAACGGTACGTTAAACCCTAAATTAAGTATAAAAATTCCTGTTTTATACTCTAATGCAGTCGTAAATTTTACGAGGGATTAGAAATCACGCATTTGAAAGGAGGACGCTTCAAATCCGCGTCCGCCCATACTGATTTAGTAATTCCGTGATTTCCCTAAATGCCGAGATGGTTCCTTCGAAATGGCATGGCCGATTTCCTTCCCCATCCTTCCGAGGTCCGATCTCGTGCTTCGTCTTTAACGACCTCGTTGTCCACGGGACCTCCTGCTCCTCCTCCTCCGCCTCCTCTAGTAATCTAGGGTTGATTATTTTTATTTTTGCTACATATTTCACGTATTTTTTAAACATTTCCTGAAACTCCGAGCTCTAGTACCCAGACTGCTGCGAAAACGTCTCTCACCTAGCCGCCATCATTATATTCAATCTTTCTTTGAACCGTGTATTACTTTCGACCACTAACTACTCTTCTGCAGAGGTAATATATACCATGTGATCAAAAGTATCCGGAAACTTGGCTGAAAATGACTTACAAGTTCGTGGCACCCTCCATCAGTACTGCTGGAATTAACTATGATGCTGGCCCACCCTTAGCCTTGATGACAGCTTCCACTCTCGTAGGCGTACGTTCAATCAGGTGCTGGAAGGTTTCATGGGGAATGGTACCCCATTCTTCACGGAGTGCTGCACTGAGGGGAGGTACCGATGTCGGTCGGTGAGACTTGGCACGAAGTCGGCGTTCCAAAACATCCCTAAGGTGTTCTATAGGATTCAGGTCAGGATTCTGTGCAGGCCAGTCCATTACATGGATGTTATTGTCGTCCAACCCACAGGGCGTGCATTATGAACAGGTGCTCGATCATGTTGAAAGATGCAATCGCCATCCCCGAATTACTCTTCAACATTGGGAAGGAAGAATGTGGTTCAAACATCAATGTAGGCCTGTGCTGTGATAGGGCCACACAAAACAACAAAGGGTTCAAGCCCCCTCCATGAAAAACACCACCACACCATAACACCACGGCCTCCGAATTTTACTGTTGGCACTACATACGTTGTCAGATGACATTCACCGGGCATTCCCCATACCCACACCCTGCCATCTGATCGCCACATTATGTGCCGTGATTCGTCACTCCACACAACGTTTTTCCACTGTTCAGTCGCCCAATGTTTACGCTCCTTACAACCAGCGAGGCGTCCTTTGCGGATGTGTGGCTTATGAGAAGCCGCTCGACCATGAAATCCAAGTTCTCTCACGTCCTGCCTGTCATAGAATTTGCAGTGGATCCTCATGCAGTTAGGAATTCCTGTGTGATGGTCTGGCTATATGTCTGCCTATTATACATTACCTTCCTCTTCGACTGACGACGGTCTCTATCAGTCAACAGACGAGGTCAGCCTGTACGCTTTTGTGCTGTACTTGTCCCTTCACGCTTCTACTTCACTATAACATCGAAAACAGTAGACCTAGGGAGTTTAGGAGTTTGGAAATCTCGGGTACAGACGTGTGACACAAGTGACACCCAATCACCTGAGCACGTTCGAAGTCAGTGAGTTCCGCGGAGCTTCCAATTCTGCTCACTCACGATGTCTAATGACTACTAAGGTCGCTGACATGGAGTACCTGGCAGTAGGCGGCAGCAAAATGCACCGAATATCAAAAACGTATGTTTGTGGGGGTGTCCGGATATTTTTGATCACATAGTTTATATTACTGCAAGGTCGCTGCTATATTCGTATAATACATTTTGTTAAACCCTTTGTCCAAGTATAGTGACTACAATGCAGTCATATACTGATAACTTGCTTAGTCGTTAATGTTTCGGCATTACTTATAGACTGTACAGACTTTGGTGTCACCTTTATGACAGAATGTGTAAACAAGGTAACATACAGTTTTAAGTGATTTACAAGGAAGGTGCATTAGGTTATACTACAAGCTGATTTTTTTTATACCTTTCGGAAGTGTTTCGTGGTGCTCCGTTATATTACAAAATTATTAAACATTAAGTATGGCGTTCTGCGCTGTTCCTCTTTACCTTGTTTCAGCATCATTTGCCTCCCCTTTCATTATGGACCTTGGAAAGACAACAGTGTATGTGAGTGAATGTTCCACTCCCTACTTGTTGTCAGATTAAAACCGTGGGCCAGACCGGGACTCGAACACAGAACACTGCATATCGAGAGCAATGTTCTTACTGTCTGAGGTATCTAGGCACAACTCAAGACCTGAATTCACCTCTAATTCTCTCAGTATCCTTCTCTTACTCAAAGTCTCCACAGAATATTTGCTGCATCCATTGCTTCACTTCTCTGAAGAGTGGGAAGTAGGAGAGGGCTATTGGCAGATGGGTAGCAGTGAGCGTGGATGCTGAATCTTGTCTGAATAACTCAGTGCGTAGGCCAAGCCTGCCCAAGATTTACGCTCGTGGAGAGCCGTCGCGCTCCACCAATGCAGCCGAATCTGCTCAACACTCCGGCTTCACCCACTACTGAGATATTCCGAGCAAGTGGAGGAGTGAGACGGCTATATGCCGAATGGCGAATACGAGGGGAACTTAGTAAGACGTATTTGCAACACAAGGGACTACTTCTAAGAGGCGTCTATTGCAACATACAGGAGATTATGACTTCTTCATTTTCAAATTTTTAATTTTATGCCAATATTTTTTATCTCAATTTCATAAAATAAAAAAACCTTCGCACACATATATTGAACCAAGCACAGAAATAACTTTAGAGGCTTGTCTCTGGAGTCAAGGATACTGGTCTTGGGGTAATATTTCACCCAAGTTCTGTAAATTCCTGGAGTGGACAAACTGATCGCTAAGCTGGTGCTACACTGTACGTCTGTCACCTCAAGCCACCTAGTCCCAAAACCACATCCACTTCCTGTCCACTTCCACTTGCTTTGACACCAGAGTCCAATCTCCAGCTAATCCTTGCCCGCACACATCACTCTTATTCGTAATAATGGCGTGACAGCACTATAAAATCCTGTACCACAACATCCACTCCCTAGCCACTAGTAAGCATCTTTCAACGCATACCCTGCCCCAACACAGGTCCATATCTTTATCCTTAATGATACGTTCCTCCAACCTTATCGCATCATCTGAACCTATAACTATATTCTTCACCTCACAAATAACCTCCTTCCACTGGCCAAAGGTGAAGTTGCAGTTGACTACTGCAAGAATATCTCTGTTAGCTACAACCCTTACATAACCGTCTCAATGAACACCTCGTCCTTATCCTCTTATTCCAACCCTTAACCATTGCCTTTGCCACCATTTACATCCAACCTAATCATCGCATCCTCTATGACTTCCGCACCTGCACAGACTATACCTTTCCCACCTATATTACTGCTGTTGACGATAAGATCAATAGTAGATCCCCCACAAAACTCCAGCAGTGGCCTCACCTCAGTTTATTGACTCCCTGCAAGGTGATATTGATCCAACCACTTACTACACTTGCCCCAAAAGCATCACCACCCCATATGTCGTCCAAGTCTCAGGCCTCTCCCAACCTCCTTGGACGTCTCACTACAAATGTTTTCGATGCAATTGGAAGTGACCACATACCAGAATTCTTCCCAATCATCCACACACAACCTAATCCCTGTCCACCCTATCTCAATCTTTATCCAAGAGTTACCCAAGACTACCCCCATACCATTTACTGAGAATTCATGGAAATCCAGATTAGAATCCATCGTCTGACCTTCGAATAATCTGACGATATCCTTCATGCCACATCCTACCAGAAACAGACCTCGTCAAACGCTATATCCTCTCACATTCCTACCAAGACTATATATTCCACCATCCCAACCTTCCCACAAAAGCCCTACTACTCCTTTGAGAATCCCATTGCATGTCGCACTCTGAGTGAATTCATGACCAAGATACATACACAAACCACTGCCAAATACACACAAACATCAGGAATTCCTTTAAAAAAAAAAGTTGGTACTGGCGCCAGAAATGCATCAGATTCAACATTACACTCCCACCAACTCTTCCAAGTACTGGAAAGCGTTTCATCGCCTCTTTGAAAATAACCTCATACCTCACTACCTGATCCTCTCTAACAACCAACCCTTACCTGACAGCTAGAACAAAACTGACCACTTTGCATCCTATTTCTCTCACATTTTCTCTGTCCATGATGACCCTCATTTTGTTTACCCCTTGTCCCCTACCATCCACGAGTGTACTAATATTGCTGTCTACTCCTGGATCCCAGCTTCCAGTACTTGGAAAACAAAAAAACAGAATTAAATACATCGCTCACATGACATGACATAAACCTAGTATTTCACAAACCACGCAACATATTTCCTGGTTACGACTACATCACCTTCTGACAGCTTAAGTAGTGCCCCTCTCCTATCTAGTGACCCTTGCACCCTTCATTGCACTATCCTCTCAAAAGGTTACAAAACCTTCATGATCTTACTTTTCCTCAAACTGCACAAACCCCCTACTGATACATCGCCCTACTGCCCCATATGCTTCACCTGAATGTTCAACAAGATCTTCAAATCCATCAACACTTTAATTAATACCACCTTCCAGCGTGGCTTTTGTCCAATCTCTCCTCAGGTCACCAGCTCCTGCACCTCACCCAGCTCCTAAGCCACTCACTCAACTCCCCTAAATCCGATATTTTTGTCTCTCTCGATATAGAGAAAACACACTTCCAGTTAACTATGTTCACCTTATTGCACCCTTCTTATCTAATCGCCCATCCTTTGTCACTATCAACTATGTTATTTCATCTACCTTCAATCCCACTGCACGAGTCCGCCAAGCCTCTGCCCTTCTCCTCTCATTTGTAATTCTCTAAACTGCTAATACGCCCAAATCACACCCACCAGTCTACCTCTTTCAGTAAGCTGATGACACCACTTTCCTCACCCTCTGCGCTACACACCAGAAATCCAAATGATCCCTCCAAATCCACCACAGTCACTTTACCTCCAAATGAAACGAATGGCTCCTCACAATCAACCCATCCAAAAGCAAGGCAATACAGGAGGAACTACCCACACCTTCTGCCTCGGTGACTTCTACCTTACTATTTACAACAGTCTTAACCAGATAACACAATGAAATATCTTGGACTAACTCCCACATGGCAACAAACGTGTAAACCTCACCTGCTAATCAACAAAATGGCCACAATAGACTAAGTCTACTAAAACTACTAAGAATACAAACTTGGGGATTTCATACTTCTACTATTCTCCATACCTAGAAAATCTTGATGTGACCCATCCTCTGCTAAGCAAATGCTGCACAGAACCCCCCCCCCCCCCACACACACACACACACACATACACACACACACACACACACACCAAATTCTTATAAGTCCCTCCAAATCCTTTTATACCATACACTCTGTCTCATGTTCCACAACCGTTTACATTCCTCCACATGGATCCTCTTCCATCTCATAAAATTCCCAACGTTCCTCACCCACATGAAACACCTCCACAACTCCTGTACTATCTGTATACTATGTTCCAATAAGTCTATTGTCTCCCCTCTAATCACCAACCCTGGTATGCTGCTGTACCTTCTCAGATGCAACCCTCCATTCCTACACCTAAACAAAGACCTTATACTATTCCAACACAATTTCAACCAAATGCCTCTGCAAGACAATGAGATATGCCCCGATATTTAACCATTCTACGAACTTTAAGTCTTCTCCACCTATTCCACTCCAGATCCGGGTTCCACTCTATTTTCTCTCTCCAATAATCCTTATCCCATCCATCTTGTAACCACCACCTTATCCAAATACCACACTGCTCCCCACCCTGTCTTTCTCAGCGTGTATCCATGTCAGCTCCTACCTACTATCTCCATAGTTTTCCTTTCTAACACATCCTTGTCTTTTTACCACCACCCATCAACTGTATGGAACATATTCACTCCTCCCTCAATACTATTCACCCAGTGCAGGTCCTTCAGATTTTAAGTGGAAGTGCAGTGCTCCATGGTTTTTATCAGAAGAATACCACCATTCTGCGATGTGTTTTTAAAATATATCTATGTTTTCGTTTTTAAAATGTATATGTATTTTCGTTTGTCATCTGCCATGTTTGATTTTTAATTTAAAGTAGAAAAACTGCCCTAATGTTTGTTTCTTATTCCCATATTTTTTTAATTAGCTTGACCTAAGATCAGAATATTTTAGCACTGACAGCCCATCCCCCGCCCATTTGGGAGGAGGTCGATGACAAAACAATAAAGGAAAAACAAATATGCTCCATTGTCAGATAGTAATCCCTCGTAACATGTCACAGTATAATATATCCTTTAATTAATGTTCAAATTTATAATTGACTTTATTACTGCTTCGTCTCTGAAGCACAATTAATATAAAATAGTGATTATTTAGTGTTTTCATAATAGACTACGCCCATCTCATTGTACGCAACAGTCTACTTTGTTCCGTCATTATTGTTCGATCTTTCACACTGAAGCCACATATTTAAGCACGATAAACAAAGTTATTTCCTTCTAGTCTACCCCCGTCTATACACATACCTGTCTCCAACATGAGTTTCAGGAAACCGTTAATTAGCAATACTAGGCGCTACAGTCTGAAACCGCGCCACCGCTACGGTCGCAGGTTCGAATTCTGCCTCGGGCATGGATGTGTGTGATGTCCTTAGATTAGTTAGGTTTAAGTAGTTCTTAGTTCTAGGGGACTGATAACCACACACGTTAAGTCCCATAGAGCTCAGAGCCATTTGAACCATTTTTGAACTAGCAATACTGTGTTCTGCTGTTGCAGCAGCAACAGAAGCACGTCATATCTGAGGATATAGTATTACTCGGTGTTTTGTGTTGTGCTTTTTAATGACTGTATATTTCAGGCTGTTCCACCCGGTTTTGAAGGTATTTTTACAGAAATAAAAATATATGAAGAAAGAAAACGAATAAATCATAACAAAAATATTACTTCGTAACGCGCCACCGAAAACCACGGGCCCTCATAGCACAATACTCGGTAAATATTCCTGAACAATGTCCAAAAATTTTTCGGTTGATTTCTGGTACTGTGTGTGTATTATTCGTCCGCGCTCATGGAACACCGGCTACCGACAATCTTCGCACAAAGGAGAGAAACTACTTTCACTAGGAACTTACTAGGAAATGACGTCAAAAATGACGTTCTTATGCAACAAATTTGTCGAGTGTTCATGGAGTTTCGCGATCGCGTCGAGTTTACGAAAGAAGGTGTGTGGAGTGTGGAGTGTATGGTGGAAGTCAGTTTGGTTGAAGGTTCCGGTAGCCGTGGTGTGGGGCGGGGGGGGGGGGGGGGAGGGGGAGGCTTGGTTCACTTGAGTTTGACTTTGTAGTGACGATGCGCCCTCTGACGACAAGAGCGCTGTGGTCCCACTGCTATAACGCTGGCATTTGGGGATCGCTTCTGTAAGGGAAAAGTCACTGTCTTGTGAAGGTTACAGTTAAATGTGAGTAATATAATGGCAGTAAAATTCTTAAGGAAATCGCAAGATGAAAGACATACAACGAAGCTGTAAGAGTTCACAGGTTTCATTTTGACGTCACTTTAGAAAGAAAAACATTTTGTTAATGTAAGACGTGTATATTTCTATTGTCAAACGACAATTTATGAAAGATGTTTATATTTTATTAATAGGATTAAGTACGAATAATTAATATTTGTCATGTTGGAAATAATTGTTGTAGCAGGGAATGTCTGCACCAAAGAATTGTTGACAAGAGAGACCGCAAAGTGATATAATTTTAAAAAGGGCGGTAGAGACCGCGTATGGATACATTTTAAGAAAAGAGCAGGCAAGACCGCGCATTGATACATTTTGTAATGGTAGCAGCGACTGTCTGCACCAGAAAGCATAGTTGGCAGGAGAGACCGCATTTAGCGTTCGTAGGAAGTCAATAGTAAGCGAGAAGTGAAGCGAGCCGGTAGCAGGTCTGAAGCGAAAGATTGAGAGGAGTAGTGTGCCTGCCAGCCACCAGCTATGATTTACAAGAGATTATAAACACAGGTATAGAGACATCAACTAATATCATAAAAGGAACTAATATTATTGAATTATTTTCTTTGCGAAACTCTGCTGAAGGTAGGTTTGCGCAATGCTACTTGTAAGATTATTGTAAAAAGTGAGTCCCATTTGAACGTTTGTAAATTCATTTCATTACCTACAATAAATATTTGAAGCGTTTTCAGAATGTAATTCATTTTTACCAGTAATGTTGCATTACTGATTATAATCCACCCCAAAAACCATCAACATAAAAGTTTGCAAAAATTTTATTGTTGTCAAGAAAAAGTGTAACTATGACATACGTAACTCCAGTCAAATAAATTAAAGAATAACGCCAGCGTTGTTATTAAAGAATAACGTGAGCTTTGGTAATAAATACAGCCACTTATTATGATAGCTCACCAACAGCTAACAGAGTATAGTAAAACAGAGTAAGTACACTCCTGGAAATGGAAAAAAGAACACATTGACACCGGTGTGTCAGACCCACCATACTTGCTCCGGACACTGCGAGAGGGCTGTACAAGCAATGATCACACGCACGGCACAGCGGACACACCAGGAACCGCGGTGTTGGCCGTCGAATGGCGCTACCTGCGCAGCATTTGTGCACCGCCGCCGTCAGTGTCAGCCAGTTTGCCGTGGCATACGGAGCTCCATCGCAGTCTTTAACACTGGTAGCATGCCGCGACAGCATGGACGTGAACCGTATGTGCAGTTGACGGACTTTGAGCGAGGGCGTATAGTGGGCATGCGGGAGGCCGGGTAGACGTACCGCCGAATTGCTCAACACGTGGGGCGTGAGGTCTCCACAGTACATCGATGTTGTCGCCAGTGGTCGGCGGAAGGTGCACGTATCCGTCGACCTGGGACCGGACCGCAGCGATGGACGGATGCACGCCAAGACCGTAGGATTCTACGCAGTGCCGTAGGGGACCGCACCGCCACTTCCCAGCAAATTAGGGACACTGTTGCTCCTGGGGTATCGGCGAGGACCATTCGCAACCGTCTCCATGAAGCTGGGCTACGGTCCTGCACACCGTTAGGCCGTCTTCCGCTCACGCCCCAACATCGTGCAGCCCGCCTCCAGTGGTGTCGCGACAGGCGTGAATGGAGGGACGAATGGAGACGTGTCGTCTTCAGCGATGAGACTCACTTCTGCCATGGTGCCAATGATGGTCGTATGCGTGTTTGGCGCCGTGCAGGTGAGCGCCACAATCAGGACTGCATACGACCGAGGCACACAGGGCCAACACCCGGCATCATGGTGTGGGGAGTGATCTCCTACACTGGCCGTACACCTCTGGTGATAGTCGAGGGGACACTGAATAGTGCATGGTACATCCAAACCGTCATCTAACCCATCGTTCTATCATTCCTAGACCGGCAATGGAACTTGCTCTTCCAACAGGACAATGCACGTCCGCATGTATCCCGTGCCACCCAACGTGCTCTACAAGGTGTAAGTCAACTACCCTGGCCAGCAAGATCTCCGGATCTGTCCCCCATTGAGCATGTTTGGGACTGGATGAAGCGTCGTCTCACGCGGTCTGCACGTCCAGCACGAACGCTGGTCCAACTGAGGCGCCAGGTGGAAATGGCGTGGCAAGCCGTTCCACAGGACTACATCCAGCATCTCTACGATCGTCTCCATGGGAGAATAGCAGCCTGCATTGCTGCGAAAGGTGGATATACACTGTACTAGTGCCGACATTGTGCATGCTCTGTTACCTGTGTCTATGTGCCTTTGGTTCTGTCAGTGTGATCATGTGATGTATATGACCCCAGGAATGTGTCAATAAAGTTTCCCCTTCCTGGGACAATGAATTCACGGTGTTGTTATTTCAATTTCCAGGAGTGTATATTCATGTCACAGTTCGATGTAGTAGTCAGATGGCGATCCAGTAACAGTAAAGAAGGTAAGGAACAGTTTTGTGTTGTTGCAGGTAACGACTAAGGGCCACGACAACGACACATTCTATGTTTCGTCGAAATAATCAGAAAATCACTTTTAATAAATTTCAAAGGGAAGATTTCATGTATTATCAAGCAAGAGATAGAAATCCTAAGGAAAGGTTTCATAGGTTATTGTAGAAGGTAAAGTTGCGTAACAAAAAACAAAAGAAGAGAGATAGAGGAGACGGGAAGGTTTCATTAATACGTCCATAAATCATAACGTTTTCTCTTGGCGGATTCGAATTAATTACATTGCGTCTAGTGATTCATTTGTGGTACAAAATCCATACTATTATTGTCTTCCAAGTATTTTTGCAGGATATTATGTGCGCTCAATACCTGAATAATGAAATGTAGTATTAGTACACGTACTCCAGAAACAGTTGCGACGGGGCGGTAAATAAAGAAGTGCGGTTGAAGAGTTCACACGAATGTGCATATACAAATGTTGGTTAAAAAAATTTGAATCAAATTTTGGCTCTCACGTACGTCTCAGGGGACGATTTCCACACTTGGTGCAGTAGTACACTGTTCCACACCCGCGCATTAGTTACAAGTTTCGAATTAATATTCATGAGTCCAGTTTATGCTAGGGAAGAAAAATAAGGCGATTATTATAGCAAAATCAATTTTTCACGACACAGTTTAATCACCATTTATTGGCGCTGTCCTTTTCTTTCACACAATGAAATTAGCACTGGTGGGACGGTTTAAAGTTTTACTTTAGTAATAATTTGACTGAGTCCCCAATAGCAATAATGTAGGCTGCTATAAACGAAAATTACTCAAATGCGAACATTTTTAGGTTAGGCTTTACCGTGACTGTTACTGACATTAAATGAAACAACAAGTTCACTGTTACCAGTCACCGTATACATGTTATGTGTTACGACAGCAAAAGGAACCTGTGACCACTGAAGGTACTCTAGTTTACTTATTTAATGTTTACCATTAGATATCGGTTTAATTTTTTGTCAAAAGTAATTCTAAACCATATTCTGAAATTGTGTCTTGTTTCTCCACTGGGCAGTGCCACAAGTTCCTCCAAAAGTCGTAACACAACACACACACAAATGCAATACTTACTAATGTAAATCCATCCGATGATGGAGGTTTAAACCTTCTAAACGCGTCGTGGAAATAAATAAAACGGTGACTGGTAACAGTGAACTTCTTGTTTCGTTAAAATTACTCAATCAAGTCGAACATAACCACGAGTCCCACTGTGCACTTTGTTCTAGCAGTTTTGGCGCGAAATCACAGTTCGCCACACGTTCACTTACGCCGATGTATACGGCGTAGTTCGCAGTCTCACAAATAATCGTAGCATTTCCAGTTAACCAAAAATATGCTTGCACACTTTCACTATTAAACAATATTCTTTGTCAACAAAAAAAAAAATTGGCGTGAAAAAGGATTCTCAAATGACCACATGGGCCACCCTTGAGTGGAGCTCGCTCGCCACCCACCCTCCCAAACGACTGACCAACGACTGACCCCTGGCCAAGATGGCCGCTCGCTTAAATAGGCTTGGATGTCCGCCCTCTGATTATTTAAGTACCAATCTCAATATTTAAGGTTACAAATTTTGATACATACATCCCTCGACAGAAATAAGTACATCATCGAAACCGCGCTCAAAAGTAGATCTTATTTGCTATTTTACATTAATTACTAGGATTATTCTTTCGCCCGTAAATCAAGTTTTAGTTTTTGCAAAATTCTGCCACTTAGCGCAAATTTGTTTGTTGACATCTGTGCTGCAAAGTTATAACATAGAACTGCATATATCACCGTTTCTAGACGTAATCTATAGCGATCTACACAATGCGCTGCTCGAACTCTTTATATCTATAATAATTAATTAATTAATTATAGGCAATAAATGTGAATAATAATTTGCAAACGATGAAAACTATTGCAAGTTAAGTGTATAGTATAACGTAACTAGTTTAAAATTCGTGTGTTGCCACCAAAATATTATATACAGCCATTGTTTACGTCATGAATTTTCTATTGAATTTTATAAACAATTTTCGCTCAAATTTTGATTATTGCTCTTTATGGGCTTAATTATTTATGAGTCTTCACATATGACTACGGCACTAGATCCGCTATGACGAAACGTTTTTAATGAGTGCTCGCTCGTCCCTGTAAGTTGTTATTTACTATTTTTATTAGTCTTTCAGTATTCGTAATATTAACCGATTTGGAGGTTACTATAACTGTTGCGTCTCGTGAGTTAAATTAAGATCAATCTTTCAGAAGGTGCATATTGCTGACCACAATCCACTGCCTCATCGCTCTTCACCGTAAGTTACACAGTTTTCGCGTAATGCCCTAAGCTGCGGGCCACGTGGCCGCCCGGCGGCGGAGACCATCCCACCGACACATTGCAAACCTCGCGCTGGCGCGCCACGCGCTTCCGCGATTCGCGTACCGTGCAGCGCGTTCGCCCTCCACGAAGCAATCCTTGCATACTAGAAATATACATCTAGTAACGGGGGTTTGTACTGTCACACAGTGTATCCAAGAATCCAAAGACGCTTACAGTTGCTTTGACAGAAGACGAAACAGGACAATTTGTTGCAAAGTACACTTCCGCCGTTAAAAAAAATTCACACAACTCGTAATATACCGGGTCTCTCTCCTAAAAGTTATCAGGCGCATTTTCTCTGGTATTTCAGGAGATATTTGTGACTTCCTTTTTCGAAAGTGTAACTGGAGTCAGCAACAAATTAATAGTGCGGCACCAAGCGTGGATGGAGAGTGCCAGTTTGTTCCCGTCACAAACAAAATGGTTTCTACAGTAGAATTTTATGTGCTCATTCGATGGAGCGGTGCCTTACTAGTCTACAGCGATACTCGTTTTATCGGCGTGTATAAACAGGGACAGTGACACTAAGAATTACCAGTACTGCATCATCAGAGACAGCACCGCCCTGACCCAGGCAGGCTATTGCCGCCATGCAGAAGCGCTGCTCAGTCGTTGCTGGAGTATTGGTTATTCTTCGTGTTTTACTGTCCGTTTTAAGACATATCGATAGAACGAATAACACGCGACAATGGGCATGTAAAATTCCGATTTAAAAGTCTTCCTTTTGTAATGGGAAACAAACCGACACTTTCCGCCGACGCTGGGTGTCACATTAAAGAAGTGATGAAAACTATTTGCTTGGACAGACTTCAGATACACAGCTGAAAAACGAAATTGCAAATTTCTACAGAAATACCAGAGAAAATGCGCTTGACAACGCATAGGAGACATAGCCGGCTTATAAATTTGTTAATGTCTACATGAAAGTACCTACATCAGCACGTCATTTATAGTGTTCACTATCTACATCTACATTTATACTGTGCAAGCCACGCAACGGTGTGTGGCGGAGGGCACTTTACGTTTCACTGCCATTACCTACCTTTCCGGTTCCAGTCGCGTATGGTTCGCAGGAAGAACGACTGCCGGAAAGCCTCCGTGCGCGCTCTAATCTCTTTAATTTTACATTCGTGATCTCCTCGGGAGGTATAGGTAGCGGGAAGCAATATATTCGATACCTCATCCAGAAACGCACCCTCTCGAAACCTGAACAGCAAGCTACACCGCGATTCAGAGCGCCTCCCATGCAGAGTCTGCCACTTGAGTTTGCTGAACATCCCCGTAACGCTATCACGCTTACTAAATAACCCTGTGACGAAACGCGCCGCTCTTCTTTGGATCTTCTCTATATCCTCTGTCAACCCGACTTGGTACGGATCCCACACTGATGAGCAATACTCAAGTATAGGTCGAACGAGTGTTTTGTAAGCCACATCCTTTGTTGGTGGACTCCATTTTCTAAGGACTCTCTCAATGAATCTCTACCTGACACCCGCCTTACCAACAATTAATTTTATATGATCATTCCACTTCAAATCGTTCCGCACGCATACTCCCAGATATTTTACAGAAGTAACTGCTACCAGTGTTTGTTCCGCTATTATATAATCATACAATAAAGGATCCTTCTTTCTATGTATTCGCAATACGTTACATTTGTCTATGTTAAAGGTCAGTTGCCACTCCCTGCACCAAGTGCCTATCCGCTGCAGATCTACCTGCATTTCGCTACAATGTTCTAATGCTGCAACTTCTCTGTATACTACAGCATCATCCGCGAAAAGCCACATGGAACTTCCGACCCTATCTACTAGGTCATTTATATATATTGTGAAAAGCAGTGGTCCCATAACACTTCACTGTGGCACGCCAGAGGTTACTTTAACGTCTGTAGACGTCTCTCCATTGAGAACAACATGCTGTGTTCTGTTTGCGACAAACTCTTCAATTCAGCCACACAGCTGGTCTGATATTCCGTTGGCTCTTACTTTGTTTATAAGGCGACATTGCGGAACTGTATCGAACCCCTTCCGGAAGTCAAGGAAAATAGAATCTACCTGGGAGCCTGCATCTAATATTTTCTGGGTCTCATGAACAAATAAAGCGAGTTGGGTCGCACACGATCGCTGTTTCCGGAATCCATGTTGATTCCTACAGAGCAGATTCTGGTTTTCCAAAAACGACATGATACTCGAGCAAAAAACATGTTCTAAAATTATACAACAGATCGACGTCAGAGATATAGGTCTATAGTTTTGCGCATTTGCTCGACGACCCTTCTTTAAGACTGGGACTATCTGTACTCTTTTCCAATCATTTGGAACCTTCCGTTCCTCTAGAGACTTGCGGTACACGGTTGTTAGTTAGAAGGAGGAGGGGGGGGGGGGGGCGGCAAGTTCTTTCCCGTACTCTGTGTAGAATCGAATTGGTATCCCGTCAGGTGCAGTGGACTTTCTTCTGTGAAGTGATTCAAGTTGCTTATCATGTTGTCTCCCCTACTTTCGCAGTTAATGTAGATGTAATTTAGACTGCAATTCGTGCAATTTATTCTTCCATACACCCTGGCATGTTCAAAAACATAACTCGCGTCCCATGCGAGCATGTCGTCTCAAGATTTATCCACACAGCCCTTTCGTGTATAGGATGAACGCTGTACACTCAAGTCTCTTAAAAGAACTGGACAGTAACTTAAATAGTTAAGCTGCCATATTAACTTGTGATCCACACACTGCGAAAAGTATAAATGCTCGTACCACGCTGTGAGTCTGTCTAAAATTTTGCACACTGGTTTGAAATTCACAACCAAACAGTGGCGAAATGTTGTATGAATGAGAACTCTTGGTATTCAAGTGTGTGTTCCCTCCAAGGTAACGAATTATCTCCCTCATATGGATACACATCACCTGCCGCCCTACCAGATCACACTCATTTACCAGAGGTTGAACTTTATGTTAAAGAACAACGTAACAATAATTTTGCAATTTCAAGCAGTGGTAAAAAAGGATCATATCATTATGAACCTAGTTTCTTTTATTATCAGAACTTAAATTCGCAGTTTTTTGCGTTTTTACTTTCTTAAAAACAGTGTAAAAAGACGTACATTGTTAGAGAGTAATAAGAAATTTCAGTAATTCAGTTCTTAACAGTTTCTGCACTTGACACAGCCTCAAGAAAGGTTTGCAGACTTTTTGAGAACATTTAAGAATTAATACGTGTTTAATAATAATTTGAATTTATAAGCTACCTCTGGGATGTGGAAAAGGCCAGTTGGTATGTTTCATATAACCTCGCACTAGAGGAAACAAATTCTAGTGTGTAGTAATCCCTGCACTTTCTTGTGTTGCTGACGTAGTAGTAACAAACATATCAATGGCAATCACTCATAATCGAAGCAAAACTAGAAATATTACCACGAAAGGAGTCTATATATAGACGCAGAGCAAAAACTTACGTGATACTTGAAAAATCTTCAGGTTGCAAGTTAATCCTTAAAAGGCCTAGACGTCTTGAAATGTGAATGCCTCCATAGCTAAGATAATCGGAAAAATATACAAATCGACGCCCACGACGCATTCGCTAACAGGACTGTCTTAGACATTTCTTCCAAAATGTTTGAGAATGTTATCTCTTCAAATTTCAAACTGGTCTCTAACAAAGTTATAAGTGTGGCTATATTCACGAGAGACTCTGAACTCTACAACTAAATAGAGAAAGGAAAAGTGCAAATACGTAGCTAGGATGTAAGAAAATATGGTACACTCCACATCATTGTCCCTGAAGACCTAATCTCAATAGGATGGGGAAAAAGTCTCAGTATAAGACGGAAGTGTGACCCGTGCGAAGAGACGGCGAACCCGAGTGCGACTTTATTTTATACTCTTTGCAACAACAGTCGCGAAAGCATTTGTGATTTGTGTCGCAAGGAAAAAAAATAACATTATTGCTCAGTTATTTATTCTCCGTTGACAATATGTCACAGAAAGCGAGACAGCAACGGATGTGCGGCGAAGAGGTTAGATAGTACCCGATGGTAGAAGCTATTGAGTAACTGCATAATTAAATACACTCATAACACCACTAAAGTAAAACAAACCGAGGTACCAATTTACTGACGCTTTTACAAATAGCATGTGTGCTAGGTTTTCCCCGGAATGGATTCAATATTACGTAAATGTAACAGGGACCGATCTGCACACTGCAGAACAAATAACGAATGTCTGAGAAAGGGCAATGGAAAAACAGGTTCTCCTACGGTTTCGAAGTGCACTGCACTGCTTGTATCTGTGGAAAATAATACCGACGGGACGCTGTGCAAACATCGGGAGTCTCCAGTAGAAAGGTACATACAAACAGCGACACACGAACGATTCTGCAATGGCCGAACAAGCATCAAGCTGTGAAGTTCATGGCATCAATTTCCATTACACACAAGTTCTTGCTGTGTCAATAATTATCACATCTGTCTATTTAGAGAAGCTACTGATAGCTGTTAACATGCCAGGAAATAAATAAGCTTAAAAAAATGTGTTCCGATAATACGTCAGAGTCAAATATACGAAACGTGAACTCAAAAAAATGCTAACAGTAGCAATTCCACTCAACGCCCTCAGGTCTGACATCCACGCTCTGTCATTTCCCACAGGTACCACAGGTGAGAAGCATGTAAACCACAAACTGTGATTCACCGTACTCTCCCAGGGTGTTAGAAAAATACTGCACGAGCGCAAAATGACATGCAATGGTCAGTAAGTTGGCTGTTTAGGTTTTTATCGTGGTAACGCCACGTAGCGCTCTATATGAAAATCACTGACTGTGCTGTGTGAAGTCTGTGACTGGTCTGCATTGTTGCAATATTGCTATTGTAGTGTTGGGCAGTTGGATGTGAACAGCGCGTAGCGTTGCGCAGTTGGAGGTGAGCCGCCAGCAGTGGTGGATGTGGGGAGAGAAATGGCAGAGATTTGAGAGCGGATGATCTGGACATGTGTCCATCAGAAAGAGTAAATTTGTAAGACCGGATGTCATGAACTGATATATAATGACTTTTGAGCATTATGAAGGTAAATACATTGATTGTTCTCCATCAACATCTTTCATTTGCTAACTATGACTATCAGTAGTTAGTGCCTTCAGTAGTTTGAATTCTATATATAGCTAGCAGTATTGGCGCCCGCTGTATTGCAGTAGTTCGAGTAACGAAGATTTTTGTGAGGTAAGTGATTCAATAAAGTTATAGGTTATTGTTAGTCGGGGCCATTCTTTTGTAGGGATTTTTGAAAGGCAGATTGTGTTGCGCTAAAAATATTGTATGTCAGTTAAGTGTTGATCAGAATAAATAAAGAGAGTAATGTCTGTGTACGTTCAGTTTTGCTCAGCTGTTTGAAAAGCAGATAACGTAAGAGGTTTTCCAGCACAGTAATTCATTAATTTTTCTAAGAGGAGGTTTCATATGTTATACTAGAACTTACATTCGATTACATTTTCACACAATTTCGGTGCATAGATCCTGAAAAA
Source organism: Schistocerca gregaria (assembly GCF_023897955.1). Classification (NCBI taxonomy): domain Eukaryota; kingdom Metazoa; phylum Arthropoda; class Insecta; order Orthoptera; family Acrididae; genus Schistocerca; species Schistocerca gregaria. Next base: position 544,374,965 of record NC_064925.1, read on the forward strand.
TTAGTACCCGGAGCAACCAACTCTGGCCGTAATAACGGCCTTGATACGCCTGGGCATTCAGTCAGAACTAAGATGGCGTGTCCAGGTACAGCTGCCCATGCAGCTTCCACACAATATCACAGTTCATCAAGAATAGTGACTGGCGTATTGTGGCGACGTAGTTGCTGGGCCACAACTGACCAGACGTTGTGTATTAGTGAGAGATCTGGAGAATATGCTGGACAGGGCAGCAGTCCAACATTTTCTGTATCCAGAAAGGCCCGTACAGGACCTGCAACATGCGGTCGTGCATTAGCCTGCTGAAATGTAGGGTTTCTCAGGGATCGAATGAAGGGTAGAGCCACGGGTCGTAACACATCTCAAATGTTACGTCCACTGTTCAAAGTGCCGTCAATGGGAACAAGAAGCGACCGAGACGTCTAACCAAAGGCACCCCATACCATCACGTCGTGTGATACGCCAGTATGGCGATGACGAATACACGCTTCCAATGTGCGTTCACCGCGATGTGCCAAACACGGATGTGACCATCATGATGCTGTAAACAGAACTTGGATTCATCCGAAAAATATGACGTTTTGCCATTCGTGCACCCAGGTTCGTCGTTGAGTACACCATCGCACGCGCTCCTGTCTGTGATGCAGCGTCAAGGGTAACCGCAGCCATGGTCTCCCAGCTGATAGTCCATGCTGCTGCAAACGTCGTCGAACTGTTCGTGCAGATGGTTGTTGTCTTGCAAACGTCCCCATCTGTTGACTGAAGGATCTAGACGTGTCTGCACGATCCTTTACAGCCATGCGGATAAGATGCCTGTCATCTCGACTGCTAGTGATACGAGGCCGTTGGGATCCAGCACGGCGTTCCGTATTACCCTCCTGAACCCACCGATTCCATATTCTGCTTACAGTAATAGGACATCGATCAACGCGAGCAGCAATGTCGTGATACGATAAACCACAATCGCGATAGGCTACAATCCAACCTTCATCAAAGCCGGATACGTGATGCTACGCACTTCTCCTCCTTACACGAGGAATCCCAATAACGTTTTACCTGTCAAGCCGTTCAACTGCTGTTTGTGTATGAGAAATCGGTTGGAAACTTTTCTCATGTCAGGACGTTGTAGGTGTTGCCACCGGCGCCAACCTTGTGTGAATGCTCTGAAAAGCTAATCACAGCATCTTCTTCCTGTCGGTTAAATTTCGGGTCTGTAGCACGTCATCTTCGTGGTGTAGCAATTTTAATGGCCAGAAGTGTGTTTGGGTGGTATTTTGAGTGCCGTCGTGTTGACAGAATGTTCAGGAAGATCTCAAGTGTAACGAAAGGATAATTTGGACTCTAAAATTAATAGAACACTGTCAAGTATAAATTTCAGAAACAAACTTTTTTATTTTTTATTCTACTGAACAAATTCCTCAGCCTTTCATCAGTCATCATGAAAACAAGTAAGTAAAACAATATTATGTTTTTCTTTATAAAAAGGTTGAAACACAATCAAAACATTTGTTTATGTATTAATAGATTTTTTTTGCTGTTACCGATAAATTAAGTACCAAGTATATTTGAAAGATTCTAAAACACAGCAGGTGACTAAAAATGCTTTGCGTGTTTTCTTGTTTATTGTAATCGAAGAACTAAAACGTAGTAACAAAAATCTTTGGTCTATAATTATAAATATTTGGAAGTATATAGGAACACAGATTTCACAGAGCTGCGTACGGTGGGATGAGCCAACAGTTCAGACATTCAACAGGAGTTTCTGCTTGGCAGCTTTTACACACATAATTGTGCACATGAAGCATATGATGTTTTATTCCCCTTTGTTGTTTGCAGGAAACCTGAATTTGATAACACCTTCTGTTTCTGTATTAGCCAGCGCCAGTATCGAATAGCTGCAAGGGGAGATTGGCCCATCTCTGCAGTCTGTAGATGGCAGCGAGCTCATCTCCTGCTCTGAGGATAAAGTATCGGTGAGAAATCTTAGAGGTAAGTAATTTAAAAATTGTGTGAGTGTTGATCATGGTAAGGTAAAAAATACTGTAGAAGACATGCACAGGCCATCGGATACTGTAGCGTCTAGCCACTTTGGTCAACTATATCGACTCCACCCTTAGCTATTAGTAAAGCTTCACTGTTTCTGTAAGTTCCTTCTCAGTATTCTGAGTCATCTGACATCCAGCATGCATGTCACTGAGAATAAGGATATTTTTTTCTTTTTATCTTGGTATGCTGTGAGAAGATTGTCGAGTGACGTGCAAGTATGTTGCACAAAAAGCGTCATTTCCATTTCTCGTTGCAGAAGGGACCTCTTTGAGTGATCAGCGAAGAGTGCCAGCTAAACTTATTCCTTATTGTTTCAGCTCATCTGCCAGTGTCACAGAGATGAAGAAGTTGTCAGGACGTCACCCTTAAGGGACATTACAAGTGATATCTGCTGCCGTGTAACAGAACTATTCGCATTGCCCCCCAGACAGCAGTGAAGCAGAGGAGGAGGGATGCGCAGGGGGGGGGGGGGGGGGCAAGAAGGCCAGGCAGGTAAGGGAGGGTGTGAGGGGGGAGTGAGGGGGGGAGTGAGGTGAGTGTGAAGGGGGTTTGAGGGGGGTGTGAGGGGTGTGTGAAGGGGGTGTGAGGGGTGTGCGAGGGGTGTGCGAGGGGTGTGCGAGGGGTGTGCGAGGGGTGTGCGAGGGGTGTGCGAGGGGTGTGCGAGGGGTGTGCGAGGGGTGTGCGAGGGGTGTGCGAGGGGTGTGCGAGGGGTGTGCGAGGGGTGTGCGAGGGGTGTGCGAGGGGTGTGCGAGGGGTGTGCGAGGGGTGTGCGAGGGGTGTGCGAGGGGTGTGCGAGGGGTGTGCGAGGGGTGTGCGAGGGGTGTGCGAGGGGTGTGCGAGGGGTGTGCGAGGGGTGTGCGAGGGGTGTGCGAGGGGTGTGCGAGGGGTGTGCGAGGGGTGTGCGAGGGGTGTGCGAGGGGTGTGCGAGGGGTGTGCGAGGGGTGTGCGAGGGGTGTGCGAGGGGTGTGCGAGGGGTGTGCGAGGGGTGTGCGAGGGGTGTGCGAGGGGTGTGCGAGGGGTGTGCGAGGGGTGTGCGAGGGGTGTGCGAGGGGTGTGCGAGGGGTGTGCGAGGGGTGTGCGAGGGGTGTGCGAGGGGTGTGCGAGGGGTGTGCGAGGGGTGTGCGAGGGGTGCGCGAGGGGTGCGCGAGGGGTGCGCGAGGGGTGCGCGAGGGGTGCGCGAGGGGTGCGCGAGGGGTGCGCGAGGGGTGCGCGAGGGGTGCGCGAGGGGTGCGCGAGGGGTGCGCGAGGGGTGCGCGAGGGGTGCGCGAGGGGTGCGTGAGGGGGGTGTGAGGGGGGTGTGAGGGGGGTGTGAGGGGGATGTGAGGGGGGTGTGAGGGGGGTGTGAGGGGGTGAGGGGGGTGAGGGGGGTGAGGGGGGTGAGGGGCGTGAGGGGGGTGAGGGGGGTGAGGGGGGTGAGGGGGGTGAGGGGGGTGAGGGGGGTGAGGGGGGTGAGGGGGGGTGAGGGGGGGTGAGGGGTGTGTGAGGGGGCGCAGCTTTCCCACTACATAATGTGTTACTCTGTAGCTTCCGAGTGTCGTTCCATAGGTCTGCATGTAACCTGTCCATACAGAACGGAAAGCCACGCTTTTATAAAGTATCGTCTGACCTTCAAATTCTTCGTATTTTGCGTTCTTTTTGGCACAAGGTGATGTAACATACTCCATCATCTCGTGAATAACGTCAAGGCACGCTCAGAAATTATTTAGTGTCCAAAAACTGGAGTTACTGCTATCAAATTGCGTTAAAATGTCTATGGGTCTAAAATGATCTAAATGGTATTACTTGTATAACAGGTAAATGTTTCATACTTCTAGGTGGGATAGAGGGATGAAATTTTGGTGATGAAAAGGCATGGTCCTGCAATGATTATGGAGGTGGGTACGGCCCTCGAAAAAACCCTCATGGGTCGAAAATGATCCACGTGGTACTGCTAGTGTTAAAATAGTGTCTGATCATATCTAAATCTACGTGATTACTCTGCTATTCACAATAAAGTGCCTGGCAGAGGGTTCAATGAACCACCTTCATGCTGTCTCTCTACTGTTCAACTCTCTAACAGCACGTGGGAAAAACGAGCACTTAAATTATTCTGTGTGAGCCCTAATTTCCCTTATTTTATCGTGATGTTCATTTCTCCCTATGTAGGTGGGTACCAACAGAATGTTTTCGCAACCGGAGGAGAAAACTCGTGAGTGAAATTTCATGAGAAGATCCCGTCGCAACGAAAAATGCCTTTGTTTTAATGATGGCCAGTCCAATTCACGTATAATGCCTGTGACACTATCTTCCCTATTTCGAGATAATACAAAACGAGCTACCCTTCTTTTTACTTTTTCGATGTCATCCGTCAGTCCCACCTGAGGCGAAAGCCACACCGCACAGCAGTACTCCAGAATAGGGCGGACAAGCGTGGTGTAAGCATTCTCTTTGGTAGACCTGTTGCACCTGCTAAGTGTTCTGCCAATGAATCGCAGTCTTTGGTTTGCTCTACCCACAATATTATCTATGTGATATTTCCAATTTAGGTTATTTGTCATTGTTATCCCCAAGTACTTAATTGAATTTACAGCCCGTATATTTGTGTGGCTTATCGCGTAGTTTGCTCTACCCACAATATTATCTATGTGATATTTCCAATTTAGGTTATTTGTCATTGTTATCCCCAAGTACTTAATTGAATTTACAGCCCGTATATTTGTGTGGCTTATCGCGTAATCGAAATTTAGCTGATTTCTTTTAGTACTTGTGTGAATAACTTCACACTTTTCTTTATTCAGGGTCAATTACCACTTTCCGCACCATACAGATATCTTATCCAAATCATTTTTCAAGCCGTTCTGATCATCTGGTAACTTTACAGGACGGTAAATGACAGCATCATCCGCAAACAGTCCAAGACGCCTACTCAGATTGTATCCTATGTCGTTAATATAGATCAGGAACAACAGAGGACCTATAACACTTCCTTGGGGAACGCCGGGTATTACTTCTGTTTCTCTAGATGACTTTCCGTCTATTACTACGAACTGTGACCTTCCTGATAGGAAATAACAAATCCAGTCGCAAAAGTGAGGCGGTACTCCGAAGGCACGCAGTTTGGTTAGAAGACGCTTGTGAGGAACGGTGTCGAAAGCTTTCTGAAATCTAAAAATATGGGATCAATTTGACATCCTCTGTCGATAGCGCTCATTACTTCATGAGTATAAAGAGCTAGTCGTGTTTAACAAGAACGACGTTTCCTGAATCCGTGCTGACTATGTGTCAACAAACCGTTTTCTTTGAGGTACTTCATAATACAGTATATGTCCGGAAACCCTACTGCAAATCGACATCAGTGATATAGGCCTATAATTCAGGCCTGGTACATCTCAGTGTGTTTTACAACGTATTTGACGTCTTTTTTTTCATAAAATTCTTCTGAGTTATAGACCACGTCATAATGTAAAGTAATTGTTTTCTAGGTGTTATGCCACTTTAAGTACTTTCCACACATGCCCCGATCATTACTTAAACGTGGGGTAGTTAGATTCGTCGTCTGATTGGATGGAGCAAGTGGGGACAACGGGATTTTATCTACTAATATAATTTGTGGTGGACTTTCACTGGCTCATCTTGAACAAGCAGGAGGCAGCTGCCACAGCTGCCATCTGTGACGCCACGTTGCCTTCCGCGGAGTCCGGTGGTGGTTAAGACGGGCCAGAGTATTTCGTGCCCTCCTCCGAAATGTTTGTGGCCGACAGTGATGGGATAATATGGCGAGCCCTCTTTATTATCCGAGATCTGTTACAGAGAAGAAAATTGAGTGGAGTAGCACTCTGTGGTTGGTAAAGCCAACTACAACACCATGGAGCTCCTCCAATCGTTCACTTACGCATGAGTAGTTCGTCCTGATACCGTGCGAGGTGGCGCAGTAGTTAGCACACTGGACTCGCATTCGGGAGGACGACGGTTCAAGCCCGCGTACGGCCATCCTGATTCAGGTTTTCCGTAATTTCACTCAATTACTCCAGGCAAGTGGCGGGATGGTACCTTTGAAAGGGCGCGACCGACTTCCTTCCCCGTCCTTCCTTAATCCGAGGAGACCGGTGAACTCGGTGTTTGGTCTCCTCCCCCACACAACCCAACCCAACTCTTCCTGATACATCGTCCAATAATGCACAGGCCTGTGACGCACTCCTTTCTTCTCAGTTGACAGGATCTACGTGTCTGTGCTGCCTTTGGCGAACACATTCTAAATGCGTGTCATTTAGTTTCCGAAGAGGACAGTAGCCGGATTATTGAATGGTCTGTCTTCTACTATGGGAGAAGACAATACAAATGCGGTATCTGTTGAGGAGGCTTGCGTGCCTCAACGATACAGATAGCCGTACCGTAGGTGCAACCACAACGGAGGGGTATCTTTTGAGAGGCCAGACAAACGTGTGGTTCCTGAAGAGGGGCAGCAGCCTTTTCAGTAGTTGCAGGGGCAACAGTCTGGATGATTGACTGATCTGGCCTTGTAACAATAACCAAAACGGCCTTGCTGTTGTGGTACTGCGAACGGCTGGAAACTACAGCTTTAATTTTTCCCGAGGGCATGCAGCTTTACTGTATGGTTAAATGATGATGGCGTCCTCTTGGGTAAAATATTCCGAAGGTAAAATAGTCCCCCATTCGGATCTCCGGGCGGGGACTACTCAGGAGGACGTCGTTATCAGGAGAAAGAAAACTGGCGTTCTACGGACCGGAGCGTGGAATGTTGAAGATTAGGTGGGTAGATCACGTAACTAATGAGGAGGTATTGAATAGGATGTGGGAGAAGAGAAGTTTGTGGCATAACTTGACTAGACGAAGGGGTCGGTTGGTAGGACATGTGCTGAGGCATCAAGGGATCACCAATTTAGCATTGGAGGGCAGTGTGGAGGGTAAAAATCCTAGAGGGAGACCAAGAGATGTATAAACTAAGCAGGTTCAGAAGGATGTAGGTTGCAGTAGGTACTGGGAGATGAAGGAGCTTGCACAGGATAGAGTAGCACGGAGAGATGCATCAAACCAGTGTCAGGACTGAAGACCACCACCACCACCACAACAACAACAACAACAACAACAACAACAACTTAAGCTTCTGTAGTTCAACTGACTTTCTGCTTAAATTTTTAGTCTGTAGAGTTAACTACTTTCCTACAATTGCCGGCGCATTTATTCATTATGTTAATAACGAGCCAAGAGTTTTTTCTGATTTTAAAACTTTTAGTTTCCTGTTCTGTTCTGTAATGATTTTTCAGCAGTAGAGAAATAACAAGGGACCGTGTCAGCAATTTTAGGTTTCATGTACTCCATGATGTAAGACTGCGAGCGAGCTAATGTCGTTTTATGCAATATTTTTACGAGAATGTTTGAATTTTCAGTACAGTAACCACATTGGACAAATAGTATTTTTAAGGGGCTAACAAGTGCGCTATTGAGCGTCTTTTGCAGACGGAAAGTGGAATGTAGAATAGTGGTGAGAAGTAAGTAAATCGAGAGTGCGTTTTACGGACTTTTGGTTCTCTCATCTAAAACCACGAGTGATAAGAATTTTGTAAACTATCGTAACACAAGAGCTGAACTGCGGATAACAAGGCGGGCCTATCAACATGTCATTGCACTTACATCTCATACAAAACGAATAAAGTAATACGTTTCTTTATTAAACTGTAGCCATATTGCGTTGAGGAAGATTATTGTCCGCCAGACATCATGCCTGCACTGTAACAATTTCATGTAAATACGTTAACGGTATTCGCACGATGCGACAGGTATGTCGCTACCTTACACCGAGATGACAAACGTTATGGGATAGGGATACGCACGTATACAGACGGCGGTAGTACCGCATACACACGGCATTGAAGGGCAATCCGTCGGCGGGAGCTATCATTCACACTCAGGTGAGGCATGAGAAAAGGTTTCCGACGTGGTTACAGCCGCACGACAAGCGTTAACAGACTCTGATCGCAGAACAATAATTTGAGCTACACGAATGGGACATTTCACACCTGGGAAATCGTTAGAGAATTCAACATTCCGGGATCCACAGTGTTAAGAGTGTGCCGGGAATACCAAATTTTAGGGATAACGTCTCACCACGGACAACGCTGTGTCCGACTGCCTTTACTTAACGACCGAGAGCAGTAGCCGTTTGCGTTGAGTTGTTAGTGCCAAGAGAGAAGCTGCGCAACGTGAGTTAACCGTGGGAATCAATGTGCGACGTACGATAGGACCAAAGTATCCGTTCGGATAGTGTAGCGATATTTGGCGTTTATGGGTTACGCACCGGACGACCGAGGCAAGTGGCTTCGCTGTCAGCACGACGTCGCCTGCACCGCCTGCCCTTGGCTCGTGACCGTATTGTTGGACCCTAGATGACTGGAGAACCATGTTCTGGTCAGTTCAGTCCAGACTTCAATTGGTAAGACCGATGGTAGGGTTCGAGTGTGACGCAGGCCCCTAGAAGCCAGTGACCCAAGTTGTCAACAGGGTAGTGAAGCTTCTTAAATCACTTAATAAAAGCAAGTCTTCTGATCCAGACTCTGTACCAAATAGGTTCTTTTTGGAATGTGCTGATGCATTAGCTCCATACTTAACAATCACATACAACCATTAGCTAGACGAAAGATCCGTACCCAAAGACTGGAAAGTTCCGCAGGTCACACTTGTATTCTAGAAAGGTAGTAGGAGTAATCCACTAAATTGTACGCCCATATCATTAACGTCGATATACAGCAGGATTTTGGAACATACATTTTGGTCGAAAATTACGAATTACCTCGAAGAAAACGGTCTATTGACATGCAGTCAACACGGATTTAGAAAACATCGTTCTTGTGAAACTCAACTAGCTCTTTACTTGCACAAAATAATGAGTGCTATCGACAAGGGATTTCAAATTGATTCCGTATTTTTGGATTTCCAGAGGGCTTTTCACACTTTACTACGCAAGCGGCTTGCAGTGCAATGGTCTCACCTATGTGACTGGATTTGTGATTTCCTGTCAGAGAGGTCACAGTTCATAGCAACTGACGGAAAGTCATCAAGTAAAACAGAAGTGATTTCTGGCGTTCCCCAAGATAGGCCCTTTGCTGATCCTTATCCATACAAACGATTTTGGAGACAATCTGAGCAGCCGTCTTAGGTCGTTTTCAGATGACGCTGTCGTTTATCGACTAGTGAAGTCATCAGAAGATCAAAATAAATTGCCAAACGATTTAGGAAAGATACCTGAAAGGTGCGAAAATCGGCAGTTGACCCTAAATAACAAAAAGTGTGAGGTCACCCACGTGAGTGCTAAAAGGAATTCGTTGAACTTCGGTTTCACAATAAATCAGTCTAATCCGAAAAGCGTAAATTCAACTAAATACCTAGGTGTTACAATTACGAACAACTTAAATTGGAAGGAAGACATAGAAAAATGCTGTGTGAAAGGCTAACCAAAGGCTGCGTTTCATTGGCAGGACACTTGGAAAATGTAACAGATCTACTAAGGAGACTGCCTGCACTACGCTTGTCCATCCTCTTTTAGAATACTGTTGCGCGGTGTGGGACCCGTACCAGATACGACCGACGGAGTACATAGAAAAAGTTTAAAGAAAGATAGGACGTTTCATATTATCGCGAAATATAGGGGAGAGTGTCACAACAATGATGAAGGATTTGGGCTGGACATCATTAAAAGACTGGAATTTCGTGAGAAGATTCCGTCGCAACGAAAAAAGCCAATAACCAACTTTCTCCTCCGAATGCGAGAATATTTTGTTGACACCGACCTACATAGGGAGAAACGATCACCACGATAATTTAAGGTAAATCAGAGCTCGTACGAAAAGATATAGGTGTTCGTTCTTCCCGCGCGCTCTACGAGATTGGAATAATAGAGAATTGTGAAGGTGGCTCGATGAACCCACTGTCAGGCACTTAAAGATGATTTGCAGAGTATCCACGTACATGTAGATGTATATGTAGGTAGTATCCCATGACTTGCGTCACCTTAGTGTATAGACAAAACCGTACCAAACGAACTTCGAAGCTAGTCGTACTCTTTTATTTGGCCCTCGCACAGAACACATTATTACCTACGGTTTCAAGGGGGCGCAGAGTATCTTAGCTTGATGTGTTTGGCAGCTACCGAACACCTTAGGTAAGTAGAACGTCTTGGTGTGTAAAGAAGAGTAGTGGCTCGATGTCATTTTTGGACAATCGTTCAGAAATCAACAGAAACTATAAAAAGGCTCAAATAGCTAGGATTATAAATAAGCAGTGACTGAAATTGGAACGACGTCATACATGGTGTAACAGTAAGGTATGGCCAAACTTACGGGAAACATTCCTCACAAATAGAGGAATAAAATGTGTTCTATCCGTAAGCGGGCTGTTTAGGTTTTTATATTGGTAACGCCACGTAGCGCTCTGTACGAAAATCACTGGCTGTCCTGTGTGCAGTCTGTGGCTAGTTTGCATTGTTGTCTGCCATTGCAGTGTTGGGCAGCTGGATGTTAACAGCGCGTAGCGTTGCGCAGTTGGAGGTGAGCCGCCAGCAGTGGTGGATGTGGGGAGATGGCGGAGTTTTGAAATTTGTAAGAATTGATGTCATGAACTGATATATATATTATGACTTTTGAACACTATTAAGGTAAATACATTGTTTGTTCTCTATCAACATCTTTCATTGGCTAACTATGCCTATCAGTAGTTAGTGCCTTCAGTAGTTTGAATCTTTTATTTAGCTGGCAGTAGTGGCGCTCGCTGTATTGCAGTAGTTCGAGTAACGAAGATTTGGTGAGGTAAGTGATTTGTGAAAGGTATATGTTAATGTTAGACAGGGCCATTCTTTTGTAGGGAGTTTTGAAAGTCAGATTGCGTTGCGCTAAAAACATTGTGTTTCAGTTTAAGCACAGTCATGTATAATTGTTCTAAGGGGACGTTTCATATCGTCTTGCGTACGGATCGCTTCGTTTCCATGTAAGAGCTCATATTCTTCTTCGCTTCATAATCATATTAATTATGGGGAACAGAATAATACAGAACTTATCTTCATCACATGACATGTTTTCTTACATGAAATGTTCCGCAGTTAACTTTCGTAGTCCAGAGAAACGGAGGAACGATGGGGGAAAGACGGTGTAGAGTTTAGCGTCCCCGCGACGGCGGGGTCAGTAGACATGGAGCACAAGCTCATATTACGAAAGAATGTGGAATGAAATTGGCCATTTCGTTTTCAAAGGAACCATTGCACGTTATCCTGGGGAGATTTAGGGAAATCGTGAAAAACCTAAATTTGGATTGATGGACGGGGATCTGAACCGTCGTCCTCCAGATTCCTTGGCCGCCACACTCTCCGGACCTAAGCCCACTAGAAATTTATTTGTGGGTGCATTTAAGAAGCTCTCGTGTAAGAAACTCCGGTAGAATACGTACTTGGTTCTTGTGCCCAAATTGTGGAAGGCTCTGAAACAATATTCTATTCTCCCTGGATACATCAGCGCATCAGGGATTCAATGATAGAACGAGTTGATGTATGTATCCTCACGAACGAAGGGCATTTTGAGCATTTCATTTAGAGAAGTATTTCATACTGCGTTCATATGTTCTTTTCCTGTGTGTTTCCCACGATTAATGTGTTGAAGGGTTGTAGGAACCGAGCTCTAACATGGAAATATAGCCAAGTCAATGTAATATATTTTCTTCCTCTACGCGCCAGACAATGTTTCCTGAAAATTTGCCAATAACTTCTTGCTGCAATCTGTATGGGAGAGATCACACTCATATCCATCTGTGCTGTTCTGAGACAGCTTAATATTCATTTATAGAGGAGTTCACTTACAAAACAACAGTTTAATAACGCCGGGTTCTGACAACGATTACGTGTGTTCAAATATGGTATTTGTTGCCTTTTCGCATGTGGATTAAAATTTATCGTTGAACATCATACTTCCAGCAAGCACCTTTTGAGTTGCTCCTTTAAAAGCACTTTAACCCTTACTCAGCACCGGTTTCCTCGTTTACTTGTCGTAAGGTGAAATAATTCCTCGCTGACAGCTTGTAATGTTCATGCAGCGAATTTCAGCTCATACGCACGGCATGGCGACAGTAATTCTTTCCGCGTTTCGCCAGAAAACAGAATTCTAACTGAGGAAATGATTCTGGCCAACAATATTAATCGTAGGCTGATGGAATGGATGTATGCTTTACATCACTTCAGTGTGGGGGGGATCCACGCTGACATGAAATAAAGAAGTAAAAACGGGGGCAGCAAAAATCGCTAATTACGGTTTTATTTATGCTGCCCGGTTTCGGCAAGTCTAAGCTGCCGTCATCGAATCTTATGTAAGAACACCTCAGTACATAGCCGTCGAATGTACAACACGTCGTGCCATTTCCTAACACATCACTCCAGGAACGGGAAGAAAGTGGTGCAGCGACATCTCAATATTAATTCAAAATGTAAGTTACAACATATGTTCATCGTAAATAAAATTACAATTAGCGATCGTGGCTGTGCAAGTTTTTACTTCCGTATTCCCTAGTGGAGTTGTAGTATCATGCCACAAGCAGTTCTTGATAAGAACTTTGTTTTCGATACAATTTTCGAAGCGCAGTATTAAATTCAAGAATAATTGAACTCTGCACCAATGTTATGTAAGATAAGGTTTTCTCGGTAAGGTAAAGCTTTTCTATGTATGTATCACTTAATCAAACTAGAATCTCTATTCTATGGCAACAATTGAAAAAGAGATTACCAATATTAATGGACAAGACCTAGGTGGTTCTACCAATCTAGTAGAAGAATCCTTCCTCTATCCTAACCTGATATGAGACGCTACAGTCCACGCAAACACTATTATCCCTCCACGGATGTGACAGTGAGTTTGCTGCTGCTTTAAACACCATAGCCAGACATGACGTGATACACTTTAGTGAAGGTAACTCCACCTTGCGATTACAGACTTTAATATTAAAGTTGTTGCCAGACCTGCGCAGATGCTGGACACTTTGAGCTGCCGCTTTAGTTTTTAGCTATAAAGGAGATCCCCTCGATAAGCGGCAACCCGACTGCCGTCATCCGCCTTTATGAAACTATCCTCGCCGTCTAAGCAGTAGCGGAGTCCATCTTTATAGAGCGACCGTTACAACTCAAACAAGCTCTCCTTCCAAAATTCTTGCCGTGAAATATCAGACCTCTCCTTTGCCATGAACTCTCCAACTATTTCACGTGCTCGTAGCATTCCCATACGCTCTTAGCATCAGTGACTGCAACTGTGTTCGCATCCTCAAGAAAACCCATGCTACAAAATGTGAATATGGGAATAGGGAGAGTGCCCCCAAACGCATGGAGACTGGTGTAAGATCACTTTCCAACCAAATTGTCGCAAAGGAACGGCTGATGACTTTGCTGTACAATGTGTTGAGTGTAACGCAAATCCACAGCGGCGTATTGTTTGTGATTCACATCAGCGTCGACTATGAGGCATCTGCGGAGCTTTGACCAGTGAAATTGGTGAGAAAACTAGTAATTTGTGACTCTGAAAGACTATAGTTTCAGCAAAAACTAATTGAAATAGCTGAAATACGAAAGAACACTAGAATAGTTGTGACAGAAGATGTAAATACAAATAACGAAGTTAATGAAGAATCAAGTGATAATTCAGGCATACTGATGAACAAAGTAGTTACCTGAAACAAAAGAATTTAGTAACACGTGTTGATCTCAACAATTAAAGCTATCACTATAATAATTATATCGAGTTAGATCCAGAATAATAGAACTGAGTGTGTTTCAGATTGTCCAACAAATTACTTGCAGATTGAAAAATCTAATGAGATTCTGAAACAAGTAAACGGTAAATTGGATCCTACTGAAACGAGTGTCTAAGATTTTAAGCATAGTCGTTGGAAATTAAAATTGAGTTCGCTACGACGAGGAAAGAATTTAAAGATAAGCTGAACACAAGTCATAATGAGCTTAAATCGGAATTGGGATCTAGGTGTAGCTAAGTTAAAGCTATAAAACTCATGCTTAGAATATCTAGAAAGAACATGAACAAAAGAAAAAAAAAACAGGACGGCACTGAAATTACTGCACGAATGATGCGTCTAAGCAAAATAAACACATGCTTATTAAGCTCGTGAGCATAGTTCACCGGCATGCACAAGGTCCGTAAAGACTCTTACTGAATTATAAAAAATTACAGCTGAACGTGAAGTTTACACATCGTAGATCGCTAAAGGACGGTTACAGGACTGCAGAATGGAAGACACCTTCAAAAATCAAAACTAAGCGATGGATTTACATCCATCCTGCTTTGGAAGACAATTTAAGAACACATTTTCTAGATCGATATTTGTATTCTCTGCACATATAGAACACGTATGGCACAAGGTTAGTTCAATAAACACTGGTCACATCAACAGGACGATGTGGTACAGCTGAGTTTCACCTCTTTGTATAATAAATTATATAAGAAAATAAATTTCTTAGTAAGAAATAAATTTTTAGTAAGTCACTGCAATGCTTACTTGGATAAAAAAAACAACTTAAAGATGAAAAACCAGTGAATATGTAAGTCGCATGTTACCGCTGGCAGTACAGCAGAACTTACTTTTAATAAAAGCACAGGACATGTTTTGCTTTTAGTGGAACAGATCAAAGCTCTGCTAGAAGAGAGACGGCAAGGATCCGGAGGGGCGAAGTACAGGATAGGGAATGTCGAAATTACTGCGGTCCTAGAAAACAAAATCGATGAACGCAATAACGGAAGTTGAACTGCGTCAACTTAACCACAGATATCCTCCAGGTTATTACAATAATGGATAACGGAATCGGGAATAGTGCACTTGAGGAAGATCTCTGTATCACGCAAGAAATGAGTAATGTACGTCTCCTCGGTGTTTTTAATTTAAGTTATTTCAGTTTTCGACGTGACACATTCGAAAGTAGGACGACTGGAAATGAGAATATCGGTATGACTTTGGTCTAAAGTTGGTATTACTATGAGATGATTTTGGATGCCACTTACAGAAGATTCTATTCGTACCATACATGTTAAATGTCTGGTAGACCGAGACATTTAACCGATTGTGATTTTGTAAACACTGTTGTTACAGGTGGAATATTAAGTAAATTTTCTTTTCCTCTGTGAACAGCTTCAGAGTAATAACCATAGTCAGCACTAAAAGCAAGTAAATAAACGATCAAGTTTTGCTGAAAGATGTTATGAAAAAGGTTGTGGCTGTAGTGCGATGCTCATTGAGAAGAGTTACATTTTAGATGTCGGAGAAAGTGGTTTGCATCTGTGGGCATGGAACAAAGATGGCAACATTCGTTTCAAAGGCTATATTAAGATGTGCTGCGTGGGCGCTGAGGATCCAAATGGGAAAGGACGTTATAGAACGAAGAATGAAGGCTTTTTGCTTTAAAAAAAAGAAGGTGAGGTGACGATATTTATGTTGGAGGAAGTAATTTTGAAACGAATCCGAATGAATATTGAAAAATTTATTGAATTCCACGTTGCTGAAAATGATGACTACCGTGCAGGTTGCAATTATTATTTCGATGCGTTTTTGAAGTAAACAGATTCGATAAAGTGAAGGAATATGAAAATAACCTCATAAAGAACCATTTAAATTTGATTATCATCCATCAATTATTACAGTATAAACATTTAAACTAGTACAAACAATAAGGGAAATTTACCCAAAATCCTAACGAAATTATTCAAATAAAGCCTTACATTGTGCCTTTAAGCAAGAGATGACTTGTATATAAAATGATCCACCAAATATTAGCCAAATATGTGAGAGAGAACTCAAGTAGCTCGTCTTCAAAGCTGTTTCATCTTGCGGATAAGAAGAAGATATCAGTTTGCACAGTAATCGTTTCTTGGTTGTATACCGCATTATCCAGTCTCAGAGAGACCAGTCGGAAAATTTTCACAGTTTACTATAATTTTTTTAATGGGCAACATCGTTATCACGCCTTGACCTGACAAGCAGCTATCTACATATAAAACTTAAGGAAAATGGTAGGAAGTATTCTGCATCTTTGGACACGAGAAGGTGCTACCAGTTATAAAGAATGCGTTTTTGGTTAAAATTGTCATCAGCAGCATTTTATATGAGAGCTGGACAAAGTATTGCGAATGCACTACTGACTCTGTGGACATACAGTGACGTGGCAAAAATCATGGGATAGCGATATGCACATATACAGATGGCGGTAATATCACGTGCACAGGGTATAAAACGGAAGTGCATTGATGGAGCGGTTATTTGTACGCAGGTGATTCGTGTGAACCGGTTTCCTGTGTACTTATGGCGGCACGACGGGAATTAACAGAATTTTGTCGCGGAATGACAGTTGGAACTATACGCTTAGGACGCACCATTTCAGACATCGTTAGGGACTTCAATATTCCGAGATCCACAGTGCCAACAGCGTGCCGAGACTATCAGATTTCAGGCATTACCTCTCACCACGGACAACGCAGTGACCGACGGCCTGCAGTTTATGACGGAGATCAGCGGCGTATGCGTACAGTTGCCAGTGCTAAGAGACAAGCAACTCTGCGAGAAATAACGGCAAAATCGATATGAAACGTACGATAAACGTATCAGTTAAGAAAGTGCTGAGAAATTTGACGTTAATGGGCTATGGCAGTAGACAACCGACACGAGTGCCTTTACTAACAGCACGGCATCGCCTTTAGCGCCTCTTCTAGGCTCTTGACCAGGTCGGTTGGACTCTAGACGATTGGGTCAGATGAGTCCAGATTTTGATTGCGTAGGCTTTCCCGGCGTAGTAAGTCATAAAAGTCTCTTCGGGTTTGCTGCCGGATCCTAAAATCAACTTGACTCGATATTTCGGCTATTCAGCTGGTCGCCATCTTCAGCAAAATGCTGCTTCTGCTGATGAGTCCCGCTGAGAACTGATGCCAGGCTGCAAATCGACTTCCTATATAGGCTACCGTTGAGTACACGGCGCATGCGCCTCCCATCACGGTTTCTGCCTTCCGAAACAGGGAAGTGGCGCCGCCCTTAGTGAAACACTGCTGGCAAGGATATATCGCACTCAGGGCCGCACCGAAGAACCTTCAATTTTGATGAGAGATAATACAGCATTCCACGTTTTGCCAAGAGTAAACCCATTGTCTCTGTTGATTAAATTATCAGCCTACCTAATTTCAATCGCTTCTTCGTAGACACTGTTCCAAAAACGGGAAATGTTGGCAACCACAACAGTTTCCTCAAATTTCATTTTGTGTCCCTCATTTAGGCAGTGTTCGGCTACCGCCGATTTTTCCGGCTGTTGTAGCCTCGTATGACGGCGATGTTCCACACACCTGTCATGCACTGTGCGAAGAGAACTGCCAACGTAAGCTTTCTCACATTGAAACGGAATTTTGTACACCCCGGGTTTCTTAAGCCCCAAATCACCCTTCATAGGCCGAGCAGAGCCCTAATCTTAGGAGGACGGAACACACTCTTAATGTTAAAATCCAGGGTGTGTTCTGCTCGGCTCTGAAGACACTGAAGGCACACGCGCAAGTTAAAGGACAGCCACAGTATTAAAAACACTCATAAAACACACTTGGAGCACACATGGTGAAGTATAAAACTGCCAGGTGGGGCCTGCCAAAAGAGCAGGGTCGTCAGCGGGTACATCAAGAGGCAGGAGATAGGTGGGGCAGAAGAGGAAGAGGGAGGACAAGGCAGGAGGGAGTGCAGAGACACTGAAGGGGAGCACAAGAGAGAAAGGGGGAGTAGCAGGGGAAAGCTGCTCAGGAGAAGGAAGGGAAAAAGATCAGTATAACAATTAAAGACCGTAGCTTCATCTATCGGTTTTATCTCGTGAATTACACTACTGGCCATTAAAATTGCTACACCACGAAGATGACGTGCTACAGACCCGATATTTAACCGACAGGAAGAAGATGATGCTGTGATATGCAAATGATTAGCTTTTCAGAGCATTCACACAAGGTTGGCTCCGGTGACGACACCTACAAATTGCTGACATGAGGAAAGTATCCAACCGATTTCTCGTACACAAACAGCAGTTGACCGGTGTTGCCTGGTGAAACGTTGTTGTGATGCCTCGTGTAAGGAGGAGAAATGCGTACCATCACGTTTCCGACTTCGATAAAGGTCGGATTCTAGCCTATCGCGATTGCGGTTTATCGTATCGCTACATTGCTGCTCGCGTTGGTCGAGATCCAATGACTGTTAGCAGAATATGAAATCGGTGGGTTCAGGAGGGTAATAAGGAACGCAGTGCTGGATGCCAACGGCCTCGTATCACTAGCAGTCGAGATGACAGGCATCTTATCCACAGGTCTGTAACGGATCGTGCAGCCACGTCCCGATCCCCGAGTCAAGAGATGGGGACGTTTGCAAGACAACAACCATCTGCACGAACAGTTCGACGACGTTTGCAGCAGCATGGACTATCAGCTCGGAGATCGTGATGGCGGTTACCCTTGACAAAGCATCACAGACTGGAGCGCCTGCGATGGTGTATTCAACGACGAACCTAGGCGCACGAATGGCAAAACGTCATTTTTTCGGATGAGTCCAGGTTGTGTTTACAGCATCATAATGGTCGCATCCGTGTTTGGCGACATCGTGGTGAACGCACATTGGAAGCGTGTATTCGTCGTCAGCATACTGGAGTTGATCCGCCGTTATGGTATTGGGTGCCATTGGTTACACGTCTCGGTCACCTCTTATTCGCATTCACGGCACTTTGAACAGTCGACGTTACATTTCAGATGTGTTACTACCCGTAGCTCTACCCTTCATTCGATCCCTGCGAAATCCTACATTTCAGCAGGATAATGCACGACTGCATGTTGCAGGTCCTGTACGGACCTTTCTGGATACAGAAAGCTATTGCCCTGGCCAGCACATTGTCCAGGTCTCTCCCCAATTGAAAACGTCTGGTCAATGGTGGCCGAGCAACTGGCTCGTCACAATACACCAGTCACTACTCTTGATGAACTGTGGAATCGTGTTGAAGCTGAATGGGCAGCTGTACCTGTACACGCCATCCAAGCTCTGTTTGCCTCAATGACCAGGCGTATCAAGGTCGTTATTACGGCGAGAGGTGGTTGTTCTGGGTACTGATTTCTCAGGATCTATGTGCCCAAATTCCGTGAAAATGTAATCACAAGTCAGTTCTAGTACAACATGTTTGTCCCATGAATTTCCGTTTTATCATCTGCGTTTCTTCTTGGTGTAACAATTTTAATGGCCGGTAGTGTATTTCTGTTGGAGTGGCCAAGCTTCGTGCTCATTTGTAGGAATGGTAGTTGGTCTCAATATTCTGTCTGCTATTTGCGCTTGAGTTATTTTTATTGTTCAGGGTGACCCAAAAGTTGGTCAACATTTGGAAAATGCAGTAATTCACGGAATAATGTACATAGAGAGGCAAAAATTGGCACAAATGCCTGAAATGACAAGGGTTTTATTGAAACCAAACCAGAGTGCAAAAACTGCCCAACAGATGGCGCTGGACGGTAACATCTCAGTGACGCCGCATGAGAATCGTGTCTAAAATGAGCTGTAGTGACGGCGGGAATCTGATCATGGCTAGCCTGGCTGACAAACACCTGCTGCAAGGCGCTCCTCCTCATGTTGCTAGTCATGTGGAAGACCTGTTGGGCACATCGTCTGCAGGATTTCATGCTGAGGTGCCAGTTGCGTCATGCTTGGCCTCCCAGATCCGCAGACCTCAAGCGGTGTGAGTGTTGGCTGTGCGGTCACTAAGTGTTATGTCTACCGCGATCTTCCGTCTTCATTAGGGATGCTAAAAGACAACATCAGACGGCACTTTGTCACCATATCTACTGATACGCTGTGCAGTGCTGTTTACAACATTGTTCCTCGACTACAGGTATCGCTGATGAATGACGTTCGAAATGTTGAGCATTCGTTGTAAAGAACACCGTCTTCACGAAAAACCAACCGTTATGCTAATTATTGGTTTTCTATCGTATGAAGTGACATCTGTTCGTCATTTTGTGCATTTTTTTTATTTCAATGAAGTCTCATGTCTTTTCTTGCAAAGGCATCTCTGCCTACACTATTCCGTGAAGTAATGAGTTTTCAGATGTAAGCTTTGGGCCATCTGTCGGTAAAAGTCTGCAGATACATCTAAAGGTCGAGTCGACAGTGCTGCCAACAAAACTGTCGAGGTAAAAATATATACGACGTGCGTTGTGTAACCAGATATAATTATTGATGTTCATTCATCAAGTTACAGAACACAGAAAATAAAGTGACAACATTCAACGACAGCGTCACAGGATTATCGCTATTGGACTGTAGACTGCACCACCACTACCAAAGCTGGTGCTGACAAGCTGGCCACAGCACTAATCGCTTTCCGCCCGTAAAGAGCCTATATATCATAGTATGTGTAGTGAATAGCCAGCATTGATCGACGGTAAGTGATGCACAGATCCCGGCAGCCAGGTGTGTGCGCATGTAACAGAGAGAGAGAGAGAGAGAGAGAGAGAGAGAGAGAGAGAGAGAGAGATGGCGGTGGGTAGATTACGCTTCTCTCAGAACAACGCCCCACGTAATTCACTGCCATCGCTTTGATCTCTGGAACGTGAGTGCCGCTACCTACTCCACACGAGCCATTGGCGAGAGCAGCAACCGCGCGAGCATGGGCCTGTGTGTGTGTGTGTGTGTGTGTGTGTGTGTGTGTGTGAACAAAAGTTGCAGTTTCCTGCATAAACAGTATAGTGGAATTAAGACAGGCGTGCGAATCCTGGAAGAATTCAGGAGCAGGTGAACGTCGATAGACCAATGAATATTTCGTCTCAACAATAGTAAAAAATAAAAGTGCCCGAGTAGATTCCGCACTCTGACACTACCGCACGATCTTAATTGTTTGTATACACAGTTCATCCATCACCGCAATTGAGAATGTCGACGATTATCGCCTGTTATCGGCACTCATGCGGGCAAGATATTGGTCCGCGGAATTCCGAAACTTTCGAGAATGTTTTCATTTTAGTTCGAAGTCGGATAACGAAAGACGCAAGAAATGTTTTATTCGTGTGATACAATTACAGACTAATAACGTTCTGATATTGTCGTTTACTTGTACAGTAAAATATTGCTTCTCGCCAGATTTCACGCTTCTAGGTCAACTGGAAGTAGCCTACAAATTTTAATGAGTGAATTTGCGAGTACCAAAACGTGTGACAAGGGCCTCATCTTTTCATCACATTAACTAAGAAGGCTCAATTTCTTACACCGCCAAGGGGTTGTTGACCTTAAAACTTGATACGTCTTCCCATTCCTGGGGGAATGGATTTTCAGCAATCGGACAGACAGAAAGACCGACAATGAAGTGATCTCATAAAGGTTCTGTTTTTAGAGACTGAGTGTGGGGGAGAAGAATTGTTTTGTGAAATCTTGCTACTGTGTGTAAAAACGCTATTACTGAGCTCGCAACATAAATAGTGTTCGCTGAGTGTTCAAGTGCTCCGAGGTAAGCAGGCCTTCCATTCTATCCGTCTCTTGTTGTCGTGATGAAACAAATTATCAGTGCAGCTTGCAAATCAAGTAATATCGAAGCACAGGAAGTGTGAAAGCGAAGTCATGATGTTCAGACTGGTGACGAGATATTAAAGGCTTCACATAAACAGACGAACTGCCTGTCACTTGTGCTGACATCTTTATCCAATGTAGTGGATGGGAGATTACACGCACCAAAATCGGTTATTATGTAATACTAGACAAAGTAAATTCATGGTCTTCATCTGATCTGCATGGCAGAAAGCAGAGCGAAGTTGTTCCATATTGACCACACAGCAATAGGCACTCAGTATCTGAAGCAGTTAACCATGGAGTGTCTCAGGGTCGTCTGATAGTCCTGGTGTATCTAATTTACCTTCCATTTGCATTATCGAAAGATAAGAATTTTGCCCTTTTTCAGATACTGCAAGTTTCGGAATATAATGTATTACGAGTCAAGTCACTGAAAAGACACCTAAGGATATACTTTAAATGAACACATCATTCAAGGTAAATCAGTTATAATTAAATTTTAACAAGATGCAATACATATAATTCAATTCTTTTCATCAACTTCTCAAACTATAAAATACTTAGAGCAAACAGTGTAATAAAAAATTCGAAACATTAAGTGTTTTGGATTACACATACATCACAAACTCTAATAACTCTAAAAAGTTTTAACACATGATTGCTGGTAAGGTTAATTAAAAATTAGGAAACTAGTTTATTCTGCATATTTCCATTCAATGATGAGATAGTGCAAAATATATTAGGGAATCTGAATTTAGAGGGATATAATTTACACATTACAGAAGTGCTATATACTAAAACTGGATGAGGAATTCCGCCTTATTCAAGAAACCTTTGGACTTTTGTCGGTCGGCACGGTTATTAACGGATTTGGTATAGTTAGCTTTTAAGTGGGGGTCGGATGTCTTTCCTGTCGCCAACCGCCGGCCTCTGCGGCCGAGCGGTTCTAGGCGCTTCAGTCCGGAACCGCACATCTGCTACGGTCGCAGGTTCGAATTCTGCCTCGGGCATGGGTGTGTGTGATGTCCTTAGGTTAGTTAGGTTTAAGTAGTTCTAAGTTCTAGGGGACTGATGATCTCAGAAGTTAAGTCGCATAGTGCTCAGAGCCATTTGAACCATTTTCATGTCAGTACTGTAACGAGCCAGGTCCATGGATGTATATATATTCAACGACCTTATCAAATGGTTCAAATGGCTCAAATGGCTCCGAGGATCTGAGGTCGTCAGTCCCCTAAACTTAGAACTACTTAAACATAACTAACCTAAGGACAACACACACATCCCAGCCCGAAGCAGGATTCGAACCTGCGACCATAGCGGTCGCGTGGTTCTAGACTGAAGAGCGTAGAACCGCTCGGCCACACCGGCCGGGTCAACAAGACCTGTCAGAGCATACATAATGCTTTGTGGATAATACAAGGGTCAGTCACATTAATGCAACAACCGTCTATGTTCGACGTCAACGTGCAATAAACGCTGAGACAGCAAGTTGGGTTCGGTTGTTGAGGGGGAGGAGACCAGACAGCGAGGTCATCGGTCTCATCGGATTAGGGAAGGACGGGGAAGGAAGTCGGCCGTGCTCTTTTCAAAGGAACCTTCCCGCCATTTGCTTGGACCGATTTAGGGAAATTACGGAAAACCTAAATCAGGATGGCCGGACGCGGGATTGAACCGTCGTCCTCACGAATGCGAGGCCAGTGTGCTAACCACTGCGCCACCTCGCTCGGTCAGACATGAAGTGGCAGCACGGTCAGGGAAGGGGGGGGAGGGGGGGAAGGCGGACGTGGAAATCAGTGCAGTTTTGGTAATACGGAAACAGAGCGACTTATCTGAGTCCAAAAAGAGTGTGATCATTGGCCATCCGGCCAAATACGGAAGCATTTCCAAAACGACTAAGTTTGTAAATTGTTCGCGTGCAGCCGTCGTTATAGTATATCGTGTATGACAAAATGGCGCTACCCAGAACCGGCGCCGAGGCAACAAATTCAATTTTTTTTTTCAAATTTTGAAACCTACGTAACCCACTTTCTGACACTTTTGAGTGGGTGTTTTAAGACTATCTATCTCTGGTATTAGTGCTACAGAAGTGGTTTATAAATGCATGCAAACAATCTGTTTATTCTGCTACTTTGCAAACTATATATGAAAAGTCGGCCTCTTAGCCTCTCTGGTATTTTGCCAGAGAGTTGCCCATCCCTAGGCACGTGGAGGCGGGCCGCTACTACTAGAACACTCCAGAGTGGTACTCTTTTATTCCCCCCACCACCATACTGAATTGACTACAACTACTAGCTACTACAACTCATGACTTAAACAACGTAGTATTTACATATTTACAATTGCGCATTAGATCTGAAGCGCATTTACCCTCTCCCAAAGTAGGCTCGCTGGGCCTCCCTTGAGATTTTATTCACTAATTTGCGAAATTTCTAAATAATTCGCCATTCGTTAGTATAACATTTATGTCTCTTGTCTGGAGAAGCTGTCTCTCAACTGAGACACCCTGTTCATATATTGGACACTCAAACACTGTGTGTTCTGGCGATCCTATGTGGGCACCACAGTCACATTCTGGTGTTAAACTTTTACCTATTTTATGCAGGTACGTGGGGTAGGGGCCGTGGCCTGTGAGGAAGTGGACTAGGCCCTGTGAGGGCTTCATTATCTTGTTCCTTAGTCTTTCCCTTACTGTGGGCAGAAACTCATGGACTCTACGGCCTGTACTGGACCCATCCCATTCGTCCTGCCAAATGTCGAGCATTTTATCTCGGATGGATTTAACGCTAGCCAGAGGAGTGCCCATTATATTTTCCACCATGTCAATATTTTGTTTGCGCAGCCAGTAGGAGGCTGCGTGCTGTCTTATTAACAGGTGTAGTGGACATAGACCCATAATTACCAACAGTGCATCTGTTGGACTTGTGTTGAATGCACCAATGCATCTCAACAGAACATTCCTCTGTATTCGCCTGACAGCAGCCGCAGGCTTCACCAGAGCTAGCCTGTGGGCCCACACACTGGATGCGTGCCCTACTACAGGTGCCAATATACTGTTATGGTAAATGTTTATTGCCTTTGACGGCAGATGAAACCTTCTCCTATCGATATTATCTTGTTGAACAGGGCTAAGGACTTTGTCGCTATTTGTTCAATATGCGGAATGAAGCTCCCATTCTCATCTAGATATTCCCCTAGGTAACGGGCATATCTCTGTCGGGCCTGGCCATTAATTCTGACTGTTGGGTCCCTATTTAACTTGCCTTTTAAGAGCATATATAGCGATTTTTGTGGTGCAATAGACATTTTAGTCTTCTCACACCAATCAGCTAACAGTCTAACAGCCAGTCGTGATCTGTCTTCGATCACATTGCGAGTGTCACCTTCCACTAGAATTGCGAGATCGTCCGCATAAGCAACAACACCCAGAACTGCAGTCTCTCCCAGCAGAACGTTCAACAATGTTTCCATGGTGATATCCCAGAAAATGGGACCACACACCGATCCCTGGGGACAACCACGGGATACTCTTTTTGATACGACGGCTCCGGGAGCCGTTATTTTAGCAGTTCTTGCATCACAGTAGGCCACCAGACAACCATACAGCAGCTGCGGGCACCCAATCTCTCTTAGTCGAGAGAAGAGTGCCGGCCACCACAGGTTGTCGAAGGCCCCTGAGATGTCTATCATTATGCCAAGGACATACTTCGATGTCGCAGAGTGAACAATCCGTCGAACTTCATTGATCGCATCCTGAGTGGAGCGACCTTTTCGGAATCCGAACTGCCTATCACTCATACCATGCAGTGTTCTGTGCCTCAAAAGTCGGTCAGCCAGCAACTTCTCAAATGCTTTGCCCATTACATCTAGCAGACAGACAGGCCGATAGGATTTCGCGGCATCGTTGGATCCTTATCAGGGCCTTTCCTGATGATTACAACTTCTGCTGTTTTCCACCTCTGTGGATAATAGCCCGTCTGTAAACATACATTGTAAATACGACTTAGTGCTGGGGCGACCAAGTGCGCGAGTCCCTGTAATATCTCCACAGGGATCCGCCGAGGCAACAGCGGTGCACCACAGAACATAGATGACAGCGATGAACGATAGCTACGGAAATGTCTACAGGTGAATAGATGTGCATCTGTTGACGGCCGAGGTGAACCAAGGGGCTACCAACGGTGGATCTCCAAGACCGTTGCTGCATGCAGTCCTCCGCAGCAGGCGCCTGGAGCATACACCCGTACTGACTGCTGTTCATAGGGAACGATGGCTGGAATCAGCACGCCTGTACCGCAATTCGACGTCAAGTAGCCTTTTCTAATGAATCAAGTTTTATGCTCGAGAGGCATAATTTGCACATTACATAAATGTGATGCAAGAATTATTTCTGATTTTAGAAATATCAAAAAACTGTTTATCTGAGGCTTTTCTGGCGTACGTGCTGTCAGAAGCACCACCTGATGATGGTGGCGGAACAGATATCCGCCAAATATCGTGGACACTCGAGTATCGTAGCCGGTTGAACACGCGAGAGCTTAAAAAAACTGCATTAATGAACATCTGTAACAATAGCCGGAAGGTTTGACGCCGGAGGAAGGAGTGTTTTCATCACAGTCCCTGGGTGATCTCATCATTATAAAAGGCACAGTGCGCGGGATTAGCCGAGCGGTCTGCGGGGGTTCAGTCATGGACTGTGCGGCTGGTCCCGGCAGAGGTTCGAGTCCTCCCTCGGGCATGGGTGTGTGTGTTTGTCCTTAGGATAATTTAGGTTAAGTAGTGTGTAAGCTTAGGGACTGATGACCTTAGCAGTTAAGTCCCACAAGATTTCAAACACATTTAAACATTTCTCGAGGCACAGTGTGTAACCTCCCCTTAGAAAAATTAATGAATTACTGTGCTGATAAACCGCTACATTATTTAATTTTCAAACGGCTGAGCAAAACTGAACGTACTCAGACATTCACTAAAGTGTCACACAATATTTTTAGCGCAACACAATCTGACTTTCAGTAATCCCTACAAAAGAATGGCCCTGACTAACAATAACCTGTACCTTTCATGAATTCTTACCTCACAAAAATCTTCGTTACTCGAACTACTGCAATACAGCGAGCGCCAATACTGCCAGCTAAATAGAAACTACTGAAGGCACTAACAACTGATAGGCATAGTTAGCAAATGAAAGATTTTAGTAAAGGACAAACAATGTATTTACCTTAATAGTGTTCAAAAGCCATTATATATATATATATATATATATATATATATATATATATATATATATATATATATATACTCCTGGAAATGGAAAAAAGAACGCATTGACACCGGTGTGTCATACCCACCATACTTGCTCCGGACACTGCGAGAGGGCTGTACAAGCAATGATCAAACGCATGGCACAGCGGACACACCAGGAACCGCGGTGTTGGCCGTCGGATGGCGCTAGCTGCGCAGCATTTGTGCACCGCCGCCGTCAGTGTCAGCCAGTTTGCCGTGGCATACGGAGCTCCATCGCAGTCTTTAACACTGGTAGCATGCCGCGACAGCATGGACGTGAACCGTATGTGCAGTTGACGGACTTTGAGCGAGGGCGTATAGTGGGCATGCGGGAGGCCGGGTGGACGTACCGCCGAATTGCTCAACACGTGGGGGCGTGAGGTCTCCACAGTACATCGATGTTGTCGCCAATGGTCGGCGGAAGGTGCACGTGCCCGTCGACCTGGGACCGGACCTCAGCGACGCACGCATGCACGCCAAGACCGTAGGATCCTACGCAGTGCCCTAGGGGACCGCACCGCCACTTCCCAGCAAATTAGGGACACTGTTGCTCCTGGGGTATCGGCGAGGACCATTCGCAACCGTTAGGCCGTCTTCCGCTCACGCCCCAACATCGTGCAGCCCGCCTCCAGTGGTGTCGCGACAGGCGTGAATGGAGGGACGAATGGAGACGTGTCGTCTTCAGCGATGAGAGTCGCTTCTGCCTTGGTGCCAATGATGGTCGTATGCGTGTTTGGCGCCGTGCAGGTGAGCGCCACAATCAGGACTGCATACGACCGAGGCACACAGTGCCAACACCCGGCATCATGGTGTGGGGAGCGATCTCCTACACTGGCCGTACACCTCTGGTGATCGTCGAGGGGAGACGGAATAGTGCACGGTACATCCAAACCGTCATCGAACCCATCGTTCTACTATTCCTAGACCGGCAAGGGAACTTGCTGTTCCAACAGGACAATGCACGTCCACATGTATCCCATGCCACCCAACGTGCTCTAGAAGGTGTAAGTCAACTACCCTGGACAGCAAGATCTCCGGATCTGTCCCCCATTGAGCATGTTTGGGACTGGATGAAGCGTCGTCTCACGCGGTCTGCACGTCGAGCACGAACGCTGGTCCAACTGAGGCGCCAGGTGGAAATGGCATGGCAAGCCGTTCCACAGGACTACATCCAGCATCTCTACGATCGTCTCCATGGGAGGATAGCTGCGAAAGGTGGATATACACTGTACTAGTGCCGACATTGTGCATGCTCTGTTGCCTGTGTCTATGTGCCTGTGGTTCTGTCAGTGTGATCATGTGATGTATCTGACCCCAGGAATGAGTCAATAAAGTTTCCCCTTCCTGGGACAATGAATTCACGGTGTTCTTATTTCAGTTTCCAGGAGTGTATATATATATCTGCACAGCGCTACGCGCTGTTAACATCCAGCTGCCCAACACTACAATAGCAAACAACAACGCAAACCAGCCACAGACTGCACACAGCACAGCCAGTGATGTTCATACAGAGCGCTACGTGGCGTTACCAATAAAAAAACTAAACAGCCTACTTACAAGTGGAACAACACAAGCATTCATAAATCCTTAGCGACCATTTCGATGTCTACATGTTGATTGTTTTTCCTCCCCACGACGGCATCTATCGGAAGCACAGTGCAGAGTGTCTCACAGCTGGCTGTGTACGTGCGTGGTTCGAAAAGCACAATGCTGAGTCTACCGTTCGCCCCTGGCCACCGAACGCCCCAGATTCAGACCCAATCGAGAATCTGTTGGACCACATTCATCGGACTGCTTGCACCATCGATCTTCAGCCGATAAACCTACGCAGATGACCGAGGCATTTGAGCCAGCATAGATCCATATCCCTATGGGTAGCTTCCAGAACCTGACTCTTCCTGCACGTCTCGTGGTGGTCAGCGCTACAAAACGTGGTCATCAAGGCTTCTCAAAGTTGCTCACATTAATTTTACTGGACAATGTATGTCAGAGTTCGAGACTCGATTAAAGAGTTTACCCGGGTGGCCAAAAATGAGCAACGTAGTACGGGAAGCCTGTAAGGGATAAGTCCATGCGGTCGCGCTATCCTCTGTGCCCTCGGTGGCTCAGATGGACAGAGCGTCTGCCATGTAAGCAGGAGATCCCGGCTTCGAGTCCCGGTCGGGGCACATATTTTCAGCTGTCCCCATTGACGTATATTAACAACACCCGTTGGCAGCTGAGGGTTTCAATTAGTTATCATTTCTTTCTAGAGACGCCGCATGGTCATCATTGGTATCTATTCTTTCGGAACAGTTACTATCTTCATACAATAATATTCGTAACATCAAGTAATTTTATTTTACTGAACTTAAATAAAGTGTACATCTTTCATTTTTTATGCATCTCGGAATCCCTTTCTATGGAACCCAACTACATTAAAGCAAAGTAACGTAACGTAAAGGCGGCCTCTGCCTGTGACACACGTAACTGCGAAACGCCTCAAGCCTACGATATTTTCTATGGACTTCAAACGGCCGTCGCTCTCCTGTACTAATTCAATCGCCTGCATTTCTTAGTCGTTGCTTCGCGGGTATATACGCTATGTGATCAAAAGTGTCCGGATACCTATTAGGACACATTTATTTGGGGTGTCTTCATAGAAGGTCGTGATGTTGGGTATTGGAGTCTGGAGTGAAGGTGATGTTCTGTCTCGTCCTGCAGGTGTTCCATTGTGTTCAGGCCAGGCTAGTGAATTTCGGACAAGATATAATCTATAAACCATTGTCTTACAGACGCTGCTTTATGCCAGATTCCCCCGTCATCCTGATAAAAACATGACGTGTGCTCGCCCCGGCTTATGTCTTGGTTTAAACCTTGATTGTTACTCTGCGTTTGGTTTCCCACGGTTATTGCGGTTATGCCGTCGTTCTTCTTCTTTCTACGTGTGGCAGCAGCGATGTGTATCGATATTCGTATCTTGGTATGGTGCTTATAGTTTCCGGGTAGCCGGTGAGCGGCAGTCGGTCGGTTGGTGTGGATCAGACAGGAAATCTCCGCGCGGCGCAGTGCGCCGGGCCCGCTGGCGGTCGGAGTGTCGGAGTGTGTGGGAGCTGTTCCGATTGCTACAGTGTTCGTGGCTCACCGACCCAGGACATCAAATTTGAGTGGCGATTTAATTACTGAAGCCAGTCTGTTCACATTGTGCCGCTGGTTTTCATGGTTGGCTGTTGGGGGTATTCCAGTGGGCAACAGCGAGTGTTAGAGTTGGCGAAAGGTTGGCCACCATCCGGTGGAGTTTAACTGTATTCTGGTTATTTGAAGTCAAAGTGCACCAGCGGAATTTTCTGCCTTGTGGCCGTTAGCGTTCCGGTTACCTACCCTGGCCGGTGACATAAGATTCAGGTAGTGTCCTTTCCTCACAGTGTTGTCGCTGTCCAACATGTGTGTGTAGTTTTGACAGCTTATGCAATTTTTGGTCGTGGGCTGCTACGCCTTTCACGTTTTGGCTTTGGAGTTCCTTGTATACTGATTGGGTAGAAATCAAGTCGTGTTGTCGGTGGATCCGTTGACTGTCTCTTGGTTGGTTTGCCGACGGATCGGATATAATTGTGCCGACTACTTGTCTCCCCTAAGCGAGCGTTAATGTTTCAAGTGTAGACCGACCCCCGGAAAACTTCCGAGTGCCGCTAGCTGTACTGCCTTTTCTTATTGGTGTTTGATTGTGTATTTTAGTGGCTCATAGCCGATGGTTTGAATTTGTATCCTTTTTGTTGGGTTTTAAATCATGGGCCTTCAGCAGTTTTAAAATTAAAATTCCTTACTTGTGAAGTCTTAGATTGTTTCTGCCTTCAGCCTCATTTGAAATATTATTTAAGGATAAAACCTTATGCTTTCTGTCTTTGAAAATTTACTGTAGTTGTGTTTTAAATCATGGGTTTTCGGCCGTTTTAAAAATTAAAGAGGTTGTGCCCTTAACCCATAAGATTTTGTGACATATTCAGTGGATAGTTAAACTCGAAAATTTGCGCTTTAATGATTGGGCAACTAAATAAAGTTGTGTGTTCGAGTGTAACTTACAGCTGCTCATTTTTGGCTCCTTACCTTTTCTGTCCTGCGGATTTAACCAGGCATTTCAAAACAGTAATCATCTTTGCTACTGTACCCGTCTCTAACAACCTCGTAACCGACGGGACGTTCGCCACTAACCTTCTTTCTGCTTCTCTTCAGCTTAAAGCACAACCCTGTTAAATGAGTTCATTTATCGTTCCTTAATCACAATGAGGTGACTACGTCCTAACGACAATAAACACTCACATTTCGTTAACTCGCCTCCTTTGTACATTACTGTTGCTGCTACACATGATAGGTAGCGTTCTCCAGGCTTTCGCCAATCCAAAACCGGTGCATCGGATTGCCACAGGGTACAGATTGAGTCATCACTCCAAATCATCCGTGTCCAGTCACCCACTGTCCTGCGGCCACGCTCTTTACGCCTCCTCAACCGCCACTCAGCGCTGACTACGCCAATATATACAGCACTTTATGAGGAGCTGCGCGAACACTGTGCCCCAGTGTTTCCAACTCCCTGTGCACATTCATTACGCTGGCTTGACTACCGTTACCTCTATGGAACCCATGAGCTTCCTTCCACTAATTTCGTGCGAAGTTCCACAAACCCTCTCCACAATGTTCGGGGGGGTCCCTCTCCGTCAGTACACGACGGCAGCATGGTCTTGATTTAGCTGTGACTGATCCTCTTACAAATCACACCACCACCAGTCTACTTAGACATGTTTGAAAGTGCTGAAGTGTCCATGATGGGTCTGTTACTTTGACGACGTCCAATTATTAGTCCGCTTCCGAAGTCAGTGAGTTCTCCTAGCGCCTCACTCTACTGTTTTTGCCTTTCAGCTGGCAACGCGACACGTCCCGCCTCCATTTACAGTGGCGGGTCCGTCTCTCGTGACACCTGGTGGTCAGTTTCGCTTTACAGAGCGGTGTCAGGATACTTCCGAACAGTTACTGTACTAATAACACTAAAATTAGTTACAGACAGAGAAACTAAAGCAAATAATTGTTCCATAAAATTTCGGGCGAACTGCCGGATGTTTGCAACTTCGTGCCACAATATTTCGGCGCAGTCTTTTGGCCAACTTCAGGCGATACTGCCGAAAACTCCCTGAGCTCTAGTATTTAAGGCCCCTCCGGCAGATGCGTGGTGGGTTCACTTGGCGTTGCGCGTGCGCTACTTGAGCGTGTTCGTGGTGAAAACTCGCCGCATCGATATTTATTCGACTGTCTTCCTGCGGTTCCATCACAGACGTAAGCCGGCTACGCAGGACACGAAGTTTTTCGACAATTGGATTCCATGCCGAATTCAAGAGACTCATTGTCAGACAGCCGTATTTCCACGGATTCATTAATAATAGAACTCCAAGAGTTAGACGTATGGGCCTCAATTACTGTCTCATTGTAATTCATGACGGGACCAGTGGAAACAGTGTTCTGCGATGGCAGACTTACAAGGCTGAAGAAGGCGAGTATGCCGCTGATGTTCTACAACGCGATCCTGCACAGTACGCGTCATTTGCCTTGTACAATATTTGCCGCATTCACACGGAATCCTGTAAACACCTGCCTTGCGCAGCTCTAGGTCGTCTCTGACAGATCCCAACAGCGACGAAATTTTTGGTGCATGGCGGAAGATTGCTTCCACTTTATATTTTCTTAGTATTCCGCCTATTTGGGCTGAAATATTACCAATATATGGTAAATAGGCGGTCGTTTTAAAAGCCTCTTCCTAAATCAACATCAACATTTATACTCCGCAAGCCACCCAACGGTGTGTGGCGGAGGGCACTTTACGTGCCACTGGCACTACCTCCCTTTTCTGTTCCAGTCGCGTCTGGCTCGTGGGAAGAACGACTGCCGGAAAGCCTCCGTGCGCCCTCGAATCTCTCTAATTTTACATTCGTAATCTCCTCGGGATGTATAAGTAGGGGGAAGCAATATATTAGATACCTCATCCAGAAACGCACCCTCTCGAAACCTGGACAGCAAGCTACACTGCGATGCAGACCGCCTCTCTTGCAGAGTCTGCCACTTGAATTTGCTAAACATCTCCGTAACGCTATCACGCTTACCAAATAACCCTGTGACGAAACGCGCTGCTCTTCTTTGGATCTTCTCCATCTCTTCCGTCAACCCGATCTGGCACGGATCCCACACTTATGAGCAATACTCAAGTATAGGTCGAACGAGTGTTTTGTAAGCAACCTCCTTTGTTGATGGACTACTTTTTCTAAGGACTCTCCCAATTAATCTCAACCTGGCACCCGCCTTAACGACAATTAATTTTATATGATCATTCCACTTCAAAATCGTTCCCCGCGCATATTCCCAGATGTTTACAGAAGTAACTGCTACCAGTGTGTGTTCTGTTATCATATAATCATACAACCAAGGATCCATCTTTCTTTGTATTCGCAATACATTACATTTGTCTATGTTAAGGGTCAGTTGCCACTCCCTGTACGAAGTGCTTATGCGCTGCAGATCTTCCTACATTTCACTACAAATTTCTAATGCTGCAACTTCTCTGTATACTACAGCATCATCCGCGAAAGGCCGCATGGAACTTCCGACAGTATCTACTAGGTCTGCAGCGCTCTCTCCACTTCCTGGGACGAGTACCCATTCTTCAGAAATACAGTCTGCAGGTGCTCCAGTTCCGTTTGCAAACTATCGGTGTCAGAGATAACGTGGGCTCGGTGAATCAATATCATCAAAACACCCATCGTTTGTGCCGGATGTTGGCAACTAGCGGCTTGCAAGTAAAGGTTTGTGTGAGTGGGCTTTCTATACACCGAATGACGAAGTGTGCCATCGTTCTTAAGTCGCACCAATACGTCTAAAAACGGCAGGCAACGCTCCTTCTCTAACTCGATAGTAAATTTTATCTTTTCTTGTATGGAGTTCAGATGTTGTAGGAACTCTCGCAGACGATCCAAACCATGAGGCCAAACTATAAAAGTATCATCGACATATCGCCAAAATATTGTTGGTTTAAAAGTAGCTGAGGCGAGTGCTCGCTCCTCAAAATCTTTCACAAAAAGTTTGGCCACCAGGGGAGATAAGGAATTCCCCACCCGTAACTTATCGAACCTTCGAATACACTGCAACAGTTCCTAACCATAGAGATGCTTGATGTGAGATTTAAAACTTTCCCGGCGTACATATTGTTCCACAAAATTTCGGGGCCTTAAATCCCAGAGCTTAGGGAGTGTCCACCAGCATCACCTGAGGATGGCCAGAAGACTCTGCGCCGAAATATTGTGGCAGGAAGTTGCGAACATCCGGCAGTTTGCCCGAACTTTTGTGGAACAGTATGTACGCCGGGAAAGTTTTACATCTCGCATAAAGTAAATAACTTTTCAGAACGAAAATTTTCACTTTTCTGCAGAGAGTGCGCTGATATCAATCTTCCCGGCCGATTAAAACTGTATGCCGGACCGAGACCCATCCCTTTAAGGGGGCAAGTGGTCTACCGACTGTGAAGTTTGGAAGGCGGGCTGTGAAGAGTCGGTCCAACACCTGCCCGAGAAATGCAAAGGTGCAGATTTCGAGTCTCGGACTGACTCACAGTTTTAATCTGCCACGCAGTTTTAAAAAACTTATGTCTGGTTCTAATATTTCACTTCTTTTAGAAGACTTGAAAAGCGAGTTACAGCGTAACGGTGCACTTCGCTGTTTCCAGTTGAAACATCCCGCTGGAAAAATTAAGAATGACAGTGCTGGTAAATCTCTTACGTTATTTGAGTTTCAAACAGCTGAGCAAAACTGTACGTACTCAGACATTTCTCCCTTTACTTATTCAACACCAAACTGAAACACAATATTTTAGCGCAACGCACTCTGACTTTCAATAATCCCTACAAGAGAATGGCCCTGACTAACATTAACCTATACGTTTCACAAATCACTTACCTCTCAGAAATCTTCGTTACTCTGACTACTGCAATACAGTGAGCGCCAATACTGCCAGCTAAATAAAAGATTCTATGTACTGAAGGCACTAACTACTGATAGGGATAGTTAGCAAATAAAACATGTTGATGGATAACAAACAATATATCTACCTTAATAGTGTTCGAAAGTCGCAATCAGTTCATGGCATCCGGTCTTACAAATTTCGTTTTTCTGACGGACACACGTCCAGATCGTCCCCTGTCAAAACTCTGCCATCTCTCTTCCCACATACACCACTGCTGGCCGCACACCTCTAACTGCACAACGCTACGCGCCGTTCACATCCAACTGCCCAACACTACAATAGCAAATATTCCAACAATGCAAACCAGCCACAGACTGCACACAGCACGGTCAGTAATTTTCATACAGAGCGCTACGTGACGTTACCGACATAAATACCTCAACAGCCTACTAACAGAGTGTTATTTTCGCTCAAAAATTCCGTCGCTGAGTCTGAAGTCCATCCGCACAACAAATTTTCGATTCCGCTATACGATGCTTGCCTAGCTAGGAAGCTCAAAGTCCTTTCCTTCGCCATACGTACCGAATTTATTTTGACAGTAATTTCCTTTAGACGAAAACAACAATACTGACTCGGACAGTAGTAAACACGCCCCAAATTCGATTAGTGTTTGAAAGGACTCTTTGCGCATAGGGGAAATATGGGAACTCTGAGCACCTGCAGCCCCAGTGATAGCGACAGAGCGCCGGGCGGCCAGTGAAGTATGGGTGCGGTTATCTCGGGCTGTCATCCGGCCCGTGTTTCACGGAGCAGCGAGATTCCGACCGCGCAGCGAAAACCTGCGCCCCACACAGCCGCGCGGCTAGCCGGCCGTTCATTTTCTGCACACGTTTTCCTGATTATAATCGTCCGCTTTGTGAAGACCATCAACTTGATTTATTTGTTTGGTAGTTTCTAAGCACTGCGAACTGCACACTACGAGATGTGTTCTGAACGTTAGAGGTATGTAACAAAAAGAACAGCCACAACTGTACGACCGCTGATACACGGAAGGTATGTCTTTGGGGGGCCTGCCGGACGGTGACTTCATGTTAAATGCTGATCATCTAGCCTACGTACCTCATCGTTTTTTTCAAATACCGTGAGCGGTGAGGTTCCAGATCTACGTCTCTACTCCGTCGGCGGGTGTGGCGGAGAGTACTTTGATATGACTGCCACGTCCCGCTTTTTCTACTCCAGTCGCGAATAGTTCACGGGAGGAAAGACTGCTGCTGACCCTCCTAGTGGGCTCGAATCTCTGTAACTGTATCTACACGATCTCACAAACAGGGTGGTTCATTCATCGCGACCGGGTCAAATCTCTCACGAAATAAGCGTCAAACGAAAAAACTACAAAGAACGAAATTTGTCTAGCGTGAAGGGGGAAACCAGATGGCGCTATTGGTTGGGCCGCTAGATGGCGCTGTCATAGGTCAAACGGATATCAACTGAGTTTTTTAAAATGGGAACCCCCATTTTATTACATATTCGTGTAGTACGTAAGAAATATGAATGTTTTAGTTGGACCACTTTTTTCGCTTTCTGATACATGGCGCTGTAATAGTAACAAACATATGGCTCACTATTTTGGACGAACAGTTGGTAACAGGTACGTTTTTTTTAAATTAAAATACAGAACGTAGGTACATTGGACATTTTATTTCGGTTGTTCCAATGTGAACTTACCATTTCTGAGAACACATGCTGCTACAGCGTGATTACCTGCAAATACCACACTAATACAATTAATACTCAAAATGATGTCCATCAACCTCAATGCCTTTTGCAATACGTGCAACGACATTCCTTTCAACAGCGAGTAGTTCGCTTTCCGTAATGTTAGCATATGCATTGACAATGCGCCGACGCATGCTGTCAGGCGTTGTCGGTGGATCACGATAGCAAATATCCCCACAGAAAGAAATCCTTGGAAGTCACATCCGGTAAACGTGCGGGCCATGGTATGGTGCTTCGACGACCAATCCACCTGTCATGAAATATGCTATTGAATACCGCTTCAGCCGCACGCGAGCTATGTGCCAGACATCCATCATATTGGAAGTACATCGATATTCTGTCATGTAGTGAAACATCTTGTAGTAACGTCGGTAGAACATAACGCACGAAATCAGCATACATTGCACCATTTAGATTGCCATCGATAAAATGGGGTCCAATTATCCTTCCTCCCCTAATGCCGCACCATACATTAAGCCGCCAAGGTCGCTGACGTTCCACTTGTAGCAGCAATTGTGGATTTTCCGTTGTCCAATAGTGCGTATTATGCCGGTTTACGTTACTGCTGTTGGTGAACGACGCTTCGTCGCTAAATGGAACGCGTGCAAAAAATCTGTCATCGTCCCGTAATTTCTCCTGTGCCCAGTGCCAGAACTGCACACGACGTTCAAAGTCGTCGCCATGAAATTCCTGGTGCATAGAAATATGGTACGGGTGCAATCGACGTTGATGTAGCATCCTCAACACTGACGCTTTTGAGATTCCCTATTCTCGCGCAGTTTGTCTGCTACTGATGTGCGGATTAGCCGTGACAGCAGCTAAAACACCTACTTGGGCATCATTTTTTGCAGGTCGTCGTTGACGTTTCACATGTAGCTGAACACTTCCTGTTTCCTTAAATAACGTAACCATCCGGCGAACGTTCCGGACACTTGGATGTTGTCGTCCAGGATACCGAGCAGCATACATAGGACACGCCCGTTGGGCATTTTGATCACAATAGCCATACATCAACACGATATCGACCTTTTCCGCAGTTGCTAAACGGTCCGTTTTAACACGGGTAATGTATCACGAATCGAATACCGCCCGCACTGGCGGAATGTTGCGTGATACTACGTACTTACACGTTTGCAACTATTACAGCGCCATCTATCACAAAGCAAAATATGTGGTCCAACTAAAACATTCATATTTCTTTACGTACTCCACGAATATGTAATAAAAATTGGAGGTTCCTATTTGAAGGAAAAAAAACGCTATTGATATCCGTTTGATCCATGGCAGCGCCATCTAGCGGGCCAACCATAGCGCCAACTGGTTTCCCTCTTCAAGCTAGACGAGTTTCGTTCTTTGTAGTTTTTTTCGTTTGATGCTTATTTCATTATGTATTTGGCCAGGTCACTATCAATGGACCACACTGTATAACGACGAAACATGTTGTGAAATTATGAATAGGGCCCAAGGAGACGTACATTTCACGCAACATGGCTATCAGTTATGCAGGTCTGGAACTTAAAACAGTTGGGAAGTTCAGTGTTCCGTTGAAGAAACTCTTGATCAGTTTCGAAAGACGCTTCCTTTTTACGAAGTGGTTTTGCCATCATCTGACAAATTGGTCGTAAACAGAATTTTAATGTCGGTAACAGAGTAAAAAGTGACAGAATAAGAAACATACCCCGTCATACGTATTAATTCAGGGATTTAAAGCTTTAGCAATGTATGATGGACTGCTGAGGATTTGTGCCAGTTGTGGAGCGATCAAACACCTGAGGGCAGTATGTCCAAAACCAAATAAACAGTACAAAAACGCGCGCGTGGACCCATGTACGGTGTCAGGAATTTCAGGAAACTACTGAACATTACCAAGTGTGCAGAACGCCCCGCCATGGAAAACACTACATCAGGAACAACAGGTCTCACCGTTAAAGCAGACTAACACGAAATAAACAACCTTACAGCGAGAACTGAGATGCAACTAACTACCGCCTAACCCAATAACTAGCGCCACCGCACGAGTAATGGACAAACTAATTACTACGCCCGAGTCGAGACAAGATAAATTGCAAATTCCTCCGCCTGTAACTACCAATCAGATAAATGCGAAAGCCGGAAGGGAACAAAACAAGATGAGCGAGACGCTAAGCGATAACGTGCACGCGTCTCAATTACTAACAGAATCAATACCGACAACCAAGGCTACATCCAACGGCATCACAAACATACAAGACGCCACAAACATTACTGCTGAGGAAAAGGGCAGCTTTTGGGAGAGACTGGAAGATCAAAATGGACCACACGTAAACTCACGAAGAAATACGAGACATCTGAAAAAAATACACAGTAGGCGTAAAAGGTTGGAGGAAAGCGGATGACCCACAGACACAGGAACAAGAGCGAAGGACAAAATCCCACAGGGACTTGAGATCGACGACATGGACGGAGACGTGACCAAATCCGTGCAATGTGTTGAAAGCTGCTAAATGTAACGCATTACTTAAGAGGATACGGATTACTACACTCGGTGTTTGGCGTATGAGTGCAGTTATTTCTGTTGATAACTGAGCACAGTATACCGAACAACGTTAAATCAGGATTTACGTAATCTTCAGACTAATAATTATAACTATGACATGTAGTAGTTGCTACTACCATGTATCCGTGGAACAAGCAGGCTATGAGTGACTATTTTCCATATGTTTGCAAGTCAGGTATTGAAGTATGCAGAAATGGAACCTAAACCGGTAGTCTATATTGACTGGCATAGTCCACTTCATGGTGCAGTTACTACCATGCAGAAAATATAAGTTGGTAAATTATGTGAAGCGTTTGCTAGAAGACTGTTAGACGCAGAGAAAAAAAACCTAACACGATGGAGATGGTACATATTACGGTATCAGTAACAACCAAATCTCTACCTATAATCCTAACACCATGTATAGTAGCTCGCGTAGACATTGTGTGGGACGCGAACGGAAAATATAAACAGAATCGAGTCGGATGCCAAAAATGAAACTTCAAAAGATTACCTAAGCTCTGAAGATTTAGACATCATCTCTACGCAAGTAGAAATGTTGCATAAAATAGTTGATTACTATGCCGTTGATGACATAAACGAAATTATTCAGATAGTGATGGGAGACGAAAATTTAATATACATGTGTGACTGTAGTTCGACAGTAGGAAAAGGAAGAGAAGGAAACGTCTTAGTTGAATATGGATTGGGAGTAAGAAATGAAAGAGGAAGCCGCCTGGTAGAATTTTGCACAGAGCGTAACTTAATCATAGCTAACACTTGGTTCAAGAATCATGAAAGAAGGTTGTATACATGGAAGAAGCCCAGAGATACTGGAAGGTTTCAGACAGATTATATAATGGTCACACAGAGATTTGAAACCAGGTTTTAAATTGTAAGACATTTTCAGGGGCAGATGTGGACTCTGACCACAATCTATTGGTTATAACCTGTAGATTAAAACTAAAGAAACTGCAAAAAGGTGGGAATTTAAGGAGATGGGACATGGATAAACTGACTAAACCAGAGGTTGTACAGAGTTTCAGGGAGAGCATAAGGGAACAACTGACAGGAATGGAGGAAATAAATACTGTAGAAGGAGGATGGGTAGCTTTGAGAGATGAAGTAGTGAAGCTAGCAGAGGATCAAGTAGGTAAAAAGATGAGGGCTAGTAGAAATCCTTGGGTAACAGAAGAAATATTGAAAATAATTGATGAAAGGAGAAAATATAAAAATGCAGTAAATGAAACAGGCAAAAAGGAATACAAACGTCTCAAAAATTAGATAGACAGGAAGTCAAAATGGCTAAGCAGGCATGCCTAGAGGACAAATGTAAGGATGTAGAGGCTTATCTCACTAGGGGTAAGATAGATACTGCCAACAGGAAAATTAAAGAGACCTTTGGAGAAAAGAGGACCACTTGCATGAATAACAAGGGCTCAGATGGAAACCCAGTTCTAAGCAAAGAAGGGAAAGCAGAAAGGTGGAAGGAGTATATAGAGGGCCTATACAAGGGCGATGTACTTGTGGACAATATTATAGAAATGGAAGAGGATGTAGATGAAGATGAAATGGGAGATATGATACTGCGTGAAGAATTTGACAGAACACTAAAAGACCTAAGTCGAAACAAGGCTCTGGGAGTAGACTACATTCAATTATAGCTACTGACAGCCTTGTGAGAGCTAGTCCTGACAAAACTCTACCATCTGGTGAGCAAGATGTATGAGACAGGCGAAATACCCTCAGACTTCAAGAAGAATATAATAATTCCAATCCCAAAGCAATCAGGTGTTGACAGACGTGAAAATTATCGAACTATCAGTTTAATATGTCACAGCTGCAAAATACTAACGCGAATTCTTCACAGACGAATGGAAAAACTGGTAGAAGCCGACCTCGGGGAAGATCAGTTTGGATTCCGTAAAAATATTGGAACACATGAGGCAATACTGACCCTATCTTAGAAGATAGATTAAGGAAAGGCAAACCTACGTTTCTAACATTTGTAGACTTAGAGAAAGCTTTTGACAATGTTGACTGGAATACTCTCTTTCAAATTCTGAAGATGGCAGGGGTAAAAGACAGGGAGCGAAAGGCTATTTAAAATTTGTACAGAAATCAGATGGCATTTATAAAAGTGGAGGGACATGAAAGGGAAGCAGTGGTTGGCAAGGGAGTGAGACAAGATTGTAGCCTATCTCCGATGCTATTCAATCTGTATATTGAGCAAGCAGTAAATGAAACAAAAGAAAAATTTGGAGTAGGTATTAAAATCCATGGAGAAGAAATAAAAACTTTGAGGTTCGCCGATGACATTGTAATACTGTCAGAGACAGCAAAGGACTTGGAAGAACAGTTGAACGGAATGGACAGTGTCTTGAAAGGAGGATATAAGATGAACATCAACAAAAGCAAAACGAGGATAATGGAATGTAGTCGAATGAAGTCGGGTGGTGCTGAGGGAATTAGATTTGGAAACGAGAAACTTGAAGTAGTAAGAGTTTTGCTATTTGGGGAGCAAAATAACTGATGATGGTCGAAGTAGAGAGGATATAAAATGTAGACTGACCATGGCAAGGAAAGCGTTTCTGAAGAAGAGAAATTTGTTAACATCGACTATAAAATTAGGTGTCAGGAAGACTTTTCTGAAAGTACACTCCTGGAAATTGAAATAAGAACACCGTGAATTCATTGTCCCAGGAAGGGGAAACTTTATTGACACATTCCTGGGGTCAGATACATCACATGATCACACTGACAGAACCACAGGCACATAGACACAGGCAACAGAGCATGCACAATGTCGGCACTAGTACAGTGTATATCCACCTTTCGCAGCAATTCAGGCTGCTATTCTCTCATGGAGACAATCGTAGAGATGCTGGATGTAGTCCTGTGGAACAGCTTGCCATGCCATCTCCACCTGGTGGCTCCGTTGGACCAGCGTTCGTGCTGGACGTGCAGACCGCGTGAGACGACGCTTCATCCAGTCCCAAACATGCTCAATGGGGGACAGATCCGGAGATCTTGCTGGCCAGGGTAGTTGACTTACACCTTCTAGAGCACATTGGGTGCCACGGGATACATGCGGACGTGCAATGTCCTGTTGGAACAGCAAGTTCCCTTGCCGGTCTAGGAATGGTAGAACGATGGGTTCGATGATGGTTTGGAGGTACCGTGCACTATTCAGTGTCCCCTCGACGATCACCAGAGGTGTACGGCCAGTGCAGGAGATCGCTCCCCGCACCATGATGCCGGGTGTTGGCCCTGTGTGCCTCGGTGGTATGCAGTCCTGATTGTGGCGCTCACCTGCACGGCGCCAAATACGCATATGACCATCATTGGCACCAAGGCAGAAGCGACTCTCATCGCTGAAGACGACACTTCTCCATTCGTCCCTCCATTCACGCCTGTCGCGACACCACTGGAGGCGGGCTGCACGATGTTGGGGCGTGAGCGGAAGACGGCCTAACGGTGTGCTGGACCGTAGCCCAGCTTCATGGAGACGGTTGCGAATGGTCCTCGCCGATACCCCAGGAGCAATAGTGTACCTAATTTGCTGGGAAGTGGCGGTGCGGTCCCCTACGGCATTGCGTAGGATCCTACGGTCTTGGCGTGCATCCGTGCGTCGCTGCGGTCCGGTCCCAGGTCGACGGGCACGTGCACCTTCCGCCGACCACTGGCGACAACATCGATGTACTGTGGAGACCTCACGCCCCACGTGTTGAGCAATTCGGCGGTACGTCCACCCGGCCTCCCGCATGCCCACTATACGCCCTCGCTCAAAGTCCGTCAACTGCACATACGGTTCACGTCCACGCTGTCGCGGCATGCTACCAGTGTTAAAGACTGCGATGGAGCTCCGTATGCCACGGCAAACTGGCTGACACTGACGACGGCGGTGCACAAATGCTGCGCAGCTAGCGCCATTCGACGGCCAACACCGCAGTTCCTGGTGTGTCCGCTGTGCCGTGCGTTTGATCATTGCTTGTACAGCCCTCTCGCAGTGTCCGGAGCAAGTGTGGTGGGTCTGACACACCGGTGTCAATGTGTTCTTTTTTCCATTTCCAGGAGTGTATTTCTATGGAGTGTAACCATGTATGGAAGTGAAACATGGACGATAATTAGTTTGGACAGGAAGAGAATAGAACTTCTCGAGATGTGGTGCTACAGAAAAATGCAGAAGATTATATGGGTAGATCACATAACTAATGAGGAGGTATTACGTAGCATTGGGGAGAAGAGACATTTGTGGCACAACTTGACTAGAAGAAGGGATCGGTTGGTAGGACATGTTCTGAGCCATCAAGGGATCACCGATTTAGTACTGGAGGGCAGCGTGGAGGGTAAAAATCGTGGAGGGAGGCCAAGAGATGCATGTAATGCGCCAAAATTGAAAAATAGTGTGAGAGGTATACGTATGTGGCCTCAACTTTTATCAAAGTGTCAATTTCGATATAAAAAAAAGGGGGGCTGTTAATTTTATTTGTATTTGCTTTTGAAAATGTTTTCAAAATTATGCTGTAGAAAGAGCATAAGCAGCGGAGGCTATCGCGGTCAGAGGTGTCATACAACCGCGACGATAGCAGCAGCGTGGCGCGCGGCAAAGATATCGACTGATGCGCAGCTGGCCGCTATTGAAGAAGAACGAAAGCATCTAATAATGAAAGTTGTGAGAAAGAGACAATTAACATGACATGTTTGTTTGTTCAAACATTCTGGTTCTTGGTTTTTGTCCCTTGTTTCAAGAGGAGTTACCGTTGAGACCTCGTGTAGAGAGCTAAATTTGAGACATCGGAGAGTTAGTCACCATTGAGGTCACAGGGTAACTTCAGTCAGTTCGTGACACTCTGGAAGTGTAAGCCTATTTGGAGTTGGCGCTGGAATGATTTGATGTCGGATTTGGGCTCCTAAAGTTATTAGTTGAACCCGTGATGGGGTTATGGCCTATATGGGAAGTTATATGTAATTACTGTGCGAGGTGTATTGTTCGCAATCGATAGTGGGATGTGCGATGATATTTGGAGTTTCCTTTAATAGAGTAACTCGTTGTGAGACACGCTATGAGATTGCTTCTTTCTCGCGTTTTCATGTGATTGGTGATAGTGTAAAGTTTGGTCGAGCTAACCTTGGAGTAACTAGCAATTAGGCGTTCCGTATCTCATGCTAAGGGGAGGTTCTTTTCAGTCTGGATTGTTGTGTATTTTGTATCGCCTTTACGCGAACACTTTGTGAGTGAGTGGTTTAATACGGGTAAGCACAAAGGTACACTACTGTTCATTAAAATTGCTACACCAAGAAGATATGCAGATGATAAACGAGTATTGATTCGACAAATACATTATACTAGAACTAACATGTGATTATATTTTCACGCAATTTGCGTGCGTAGATCCTGAGAAATCAGTACCCAGAACAACCACCTCTGGCTGTAATAACGGCCTTGATACTTCTGGCCATTGAGTCAAACAGAGCTTGGATGGCGTGTACTTGTACAGCTGCCCATGCAGCATGAACACGATAGCACAGTTCATCAGGATTAGTGACTGGCGTATTGTGACGAGCCTCTTGCTCGGCCACCATTGACCAGACGTTTTCAATTGGTGAGAGATCTGGAGAATGTGCTGGCCAGGGCAGCAGTCGAACACTTTCTGTATCCAGAAAGGCCCGTACCGGACATGCAACATGCGGTCGTGCATTATCCTGCTGCAATGTAAGG
Source organism: Schistocerca gregaria (assembly GCF_023897955.1). NCBI lineage: Eukaryota > Metazoa > Arthropoda > Insecta > Orthoptera > Acrididae > Schistocerca > Schistocerca gregaria. The sequence goes on from NC_064925.1 coordinate 544,419,851, forward strand.
TTTCGCAGGGACCGAATGAAGGGTAGAGCCAAGGGTCGTAACACATCTGAAATGTAACGTCCACTGTTCAAAGTGCCGTCAATGCGAACAAGAGGTTACCGAGACGTGTAACCAATTTCACCCCATACCATCACGCCGGGTGATACGCCAGTATGGCGATGCCGAATACACGCTTCCAGTGTGCGTTCACCGCAATGTCGCTTAACACGAATGCGACCATCATGATGCTGTAAACACAACCTGGATTCATCCGAAAAAATGACGTTTTGCCATTCGTGCGCCTAGGTTCGTCGTTGAGTACACCATCGCAGGCGCTCCAGTCTGTGATGCTTTGTCAAGGGTAACCGCAGCCATGGTCTCCGAGCTGATAGTCCATGCTGCTGCAAACGTCGTCGAACTGTTCGTGCAGATGGTTGTTGTCTTGTAAACGTCCCCATGTGTTGACTCAGGGATCGAAACGTGGCTGCACGATCCGTTACAGCCGTGCGGATAACATGCCTGTCATCTCGACTGCTAGTGATACGAGGCCGTTGGGATCCATCACGGCGTTCCGTATTGCCCTGCTGAAGCCACCGATTCCATATGCTGCTAACAGTCATTGGATCTCGAACAACGCGAGCAGCAATGGAGCAATACGATATACCGCAGTCGCAATAGGCTACAATCCGATCTTTGTGAAAGTCGGAAACGTGATGGTATGCATTTCTCCTCCTTACACAAGGCATCACAACAACGTTTCACCAGGCAACGCCGGTCAACTGCCGTTTGTGTATGAGAAATCGGTTGGAAACGTTCCTCATGTCAGCACGTTGTAGGTGTCGCCACCGGCGCCAACCTTGTGTGAATGCTCTGAAAAGCTAATCATTTGCGTATCACAGCATCTTCTTCCTGTCGGTTAAATTTCGCGTCTGCAGCACGACATCCTCTTGGTGTAGCAATTTTAATGACCAGTAGTGTATATATGCCGTTGCCGCTTCTGTAATAGGGATTTGCTGGAGCTTTGGCGTGAGTGCGCGACTGTATTGGTTGTAACTGTGTGTAAGTCCTAAGGTAACAGAATCCCCGACTGAAAGAACTCTCAAATTGAAGTGCGGCCTGTGATTGTCATGCAATTATTGTGAGAACGGACGTCCCAGTTTGATTAATGTAAACGGGAGAACCAATCAGTGACAAGTACTTTGTGACACCCGCGAATTGGCGTAATAGTGATTTTGCATCTGACGAAATTGACAGAACCAAGACCTATTAACTGAGTAGAGCACGATAATTGTCTCTTTGAAATTGTGAGTGCTCAGTGTTTTCAATTTGGTATAGAGGGTCCGCGTATGTCAGCGCCTGAAGAGGAAGAGATTTGCTTTGATTTAAGTGAATATTCATGATACTTTAAAGTGGCGGTAACTCTTAGGTTTTTTGTTTCTCTTTTTTACTAGCTTCCGCTTAGTGGGAATGTAGTTTACCACCAGCACTCACGGCTGACGAAAGTCTGTGGTGACACTGAAAATTAAGAAAATGGTTAAATAAAATGATGCTCAGGCCCTGTGCATGATTAAAGAAAAATTGGTCTCTCGTATTATCATTTCTCCCTATATAACATAGCTTGAAAAAAACGATAACATAATCTTTGAATCTCAAGAAGTAAAAAGGTTAATGATTACACAGTGAATCAAAACGGTGAAGTACAAGCACGACAAAGAATATTAAAGTGAAAGATAATTCACATTGAGTGTTTGTTACGATAATTATGTAAATTTCGGCCTAAAGTATATGAAAGAGGTTTTTGTGTGACTGTTTAAGTGATAAAAAGTGGAAAAGTTAATTTATGGGGAATTAATAAACTATGAAGGTTTGTAGCATAAACCATTATCATTGATAGAGTGCAAAAAGCATTATCCATTGTGTGCGTTCGTAAAAAGAAATAAGGAAGGATAGAGATGCAGTGCAGTGCTTTGACTGTATAGGATTAATAATCTCTGACTAGCAACGCTCAATCAACACATAAAATTATATCACTGGCGTGCTCTTAAGAAATTTGAACTAAATGAAACTGGTATCTAAGAAAGTTCAGTCTAGATTGATTGCTTCAGTGGGGTTCTATTAAAAGGAACGCTTAAACTCCACGTTGGATAGTTTTTAAGCTGGGAAAAAGATAAGACAAATACAAGATATCAGCATTGGAGTGTTGGGTTAGGTAAGCGAGGTTTCCGATCACGTTGCTATGGAGTGTGGCACATCGCAGTGAGTTGGGTATAACTGACTAAAGTTGCGCATCCTAATCAGACTTTTACTTTCTGCTTGATTTCATTGACTAGTAGTTTACTTTTGGTGTTAGCTTGCTGGTCGAACCTGTAAAATCTTGTGATAGATGCATTAACTAAAATTTTCAATCGGGAGCTAACACTAACCGATAAAACCAGAACCCGTTTGTACGAGTGGTCCAGTTGCATCTTCGGCGGTAGCTATTGTGCGAGTGGTAAGCATTTGTTTAAATTTTCCATCCTCACAACTACTTGCTGATAACTGATACAGTACACGGCATTGCGGAACTCTATGGTGTCACTACGCCGTTTAATACACTTGTCATTTCTGTGTATCAATGTGTCAAACCTGGGTGGGATGGCACTGATAAATACTAGTCACTTTAGGAGGTGTTGTTGGCTAGCGCAGTACATGTAATTTTGCAGACATACCACCACCGAGCAGCAGCACATACCGTAAGCAGATTCATAAGGATGTAGGTTCCATTAGGTACTGGAAGCTGAAGCGTGCACAGGATAAAGTAGCATGGAGAGCTGCATCAAACGAGTGTCCGGACTGAAGACCACAACAACAACAACAACAACAACAACAACAACAACTACTACTACTACTACTACTACTACTACTACTATGCTGTTTGTAAATACAGGACCCGAAAGTGATGTAGCTATTTTATTCAAGCAAGACATTAATAAATCCAAAACGTAAGTAATCTGAACTTCAGATAAAGTAATGTTATCGGATATTTTGTTTCTGAATAGTATACGAAACTGTAAGAAGTAGTAGAAGAAGACAGAGAAGCACATTCTTCCGTGACGTAAAAGTCTTTTAGTATGTCAAACGTTACATTACCACAATAAATAAGGGATTGTTTTATAGCGTGTGAAATAAATGAAGTACAGCCACTTACTAAAAGTTATCAAGTTAGTTACACCTCTTTTCAGAACACTCAGATTAACAGAGGCGAATACGCAAGATGATTCGATATATCACATATGTTTGTGGACTCAGATCACAAAGCAAAGCCTCCGAAAAGAACTTGACAAACAGAAATCTTACTGGAGGTGACACACACAGCAGTATTTCTTATCAATGTTGGGGGAGCTGTTCATGGTCCAAATCAACATAATTACAAATAATGCATACAAAGCTTTAAGCACACGAAAAGCAAAATATTCGCACCAATGCTGCACTGCTGAGATGGCATCCGAGTTATGTTGAGTAATCCAAGCGGTGGGGAGAGTGGGAAGAAGAATTGCGCCTTATGCAGGACACCTTTTTTTCCATTTTGTTTCACCCAGACATCTTTCAGCACATTTTGTGCTATCTTCAGTGGGTTCTTCTTTTATTTTTTAACTGTAAAATTGTTGTTACAAATCAACATTTAGCGAAACATTTGGTACATAATATTTACAATTGTGAATTAATAATTGTTGTAAAATATTATACATCATTTGTTCATAGTCCACAGTCGAGATATTTATTAACGGCCTGATTCCCTTGTAAGCATATTGTCATATCCCTGGTTTACTTGCTGAGTATCTTTACGGCAGCGCAGTTTGCAGAGTCGAGTAGGGGACAAGGACTTGTTATGCCATGTTGCCGGTAGCTCTGCATGGGAGAGGCATTGTTATTACGGAAGTTCGAGTGTTGCTACAAGTGCTATTATAGTATAGAGATTAAATGTGGAAGTGATTCAGGGGAAAGTGCGTAATGATGTAATTAAATACGAGAAGTGCCACCGATAACGTATTTGTGTATCCTCTCGTTGCGTGTAGCACCGTAGATCAATCATCCGCGCCGTGTTCCGTCTCTCAGAATGAACCAATGTCGATCAGCAATGTAGTTTACCACGAAAGAGAACATTCAAGTGCCAGTGTCTTGTAGTGAGCGTGAGAACGTGGGTTGGGTCATCGCGTTTCCGCATCATCATCATCATCATCATCATCATCATCAATCAGCCGCGTCGTGACGGTTAAGCGCACGCCCGTACAAGTGAGAACTGAGAACTGAAAAATTTACTTTACGAAGTGTTATACCATTACTAGGGTCGAGGAGGACTGGAACTAAATATCTGTGTATGCGTGGCGAGCGTAAGAACTTTCGTTCTATTATTCGGCTTTCGCATCAACAACAATCATCCCCTCCGTGTTCGGTTACGCGTAAGCTCGTCCAAGTGATATTGTGGACCGAATCGTCTAGAAAAAATTTGGCATCGAAACTCATGACTTAGAATGCAAACAGTGCAACCTGTGATTTCTTATTGTCTCAGAATATAGATGTTCATACCTGACGTAGAGCAGTGTTGTGCTTGGCGCTGAGTGGCTCCCCTAAATCGGCTTGCATATTTAGATACATAATTTCAGGGAAGCCAGCAGCAGTGTGGACCAGAACAATACGACCGCCGCGGGATTATCAGGTACGTAGTGTGAACAGGGCGCATGGTCAAGAAGCGCGAAGCGAGAACTAGTTAGAGACCACCCCCCCCCCCCCCCCACCCACCCACACCGCCATATGTACCCCCAGGCGTGTTACACACTGTGTTGTTTATAACATTATGTCAAAGTTCTGTTTATAACTAATTGGCAAATTAGAGTGGATGCATGCATTAGTTTACGTACCTTACATGATACTATTGGGAGTCTATTTTGGTAGCTGTTCTGCTATACAACTTATTAGCTGCAAAACAGCAAAAAGTAATTTTATTTTTCTGTTTATTATGCATTTGAAATTGAAAGAAAGAGATTAAGATGGTATGGGCATGTTAAGAGGATACATGGGCAGAGACTCCCCAAAATTATGGAAGAACTAAAGATGGATGGGAAAAGACCTAGAGGGCGCCCAAGAACACGGTGGAAAATGGGAGTGAGAATATCTATAGAAAGGAGAGGTGTGACCTGGCAGCAAGTGGAGGAAGAAAAGTGGTGGGAGGACCGAGCCAAATGGAGAGGACTCATCTGCACCCAGACCCGGCAGTAATTGGAGCGGGGTTCGGATATAGATAAATATATTATGCACTTTCAACCGGAAGTGAATATATATCACGTTTGTTGCATGTAACTTACGGTTTTGATGTTATCGTGCTTTCTCATATGTGAATAGGAAGATTTTATGGCCTATGGTCCCTTGACAGTGCACTTTCACCAATTTTTTGGTTTAGTATTTTCAAAACATAGGCAGAGTTTTCGCCGCCATTACGTGTTATTGTGGCTCGTAGCGCGTTTGGCTGGGTGAGGCGCCCGAGTTTCTTCCTTAGAAGAAAACTATCACATCTACAAATCAATAGCCCAAGGAAAGAAAGTACTCAACGAATACACATCACTGTGCAATAAAATCCTCTTTTCCACAATAGAAGAACTATATAAACGACACCCACACCAAAACAGTTCATGAGAAAATAATTCTCTCTCCCTCCTCAGTCCCTTTGTTACAATCTCTCTCTCTCTCTCTCTCTCTCTCTCTCTCTCTCTCTCTCTCCCGCACTCCTGAACACACACACACACACACACACACACACACACACACACACACACAAACAAACAAACCAAATACCACAGATTCCAAAGACACTTCAAACCCGTCCGCCTCACCCTGCCAAACTCGCTACGAAACAACTTAACACCACACAGCCACAACAACTCGTTATGGCAGCGGAATCTCTGCCCATGTTTTGAAATAAAAGTCGGTGAAAGTGCAGTTTAAAGCTTTTTGTAGTCATATCGAGTGCTGAAAATGCTGACTTTCAGCACTGATTCGGGGTAGAGAATACTGCACGATCAGTATGATGTAGACTTACCGCAGCAGAGGTCTGTGTCATACAGCATTTCATGTCTTTGGTTGTCTGTCGTCAATGTAGATCTTTGCTTTAGTTTTCCCCACAGATGAAAGTCGACATGTGTTATGTCTGGCGAGTGGGCTGGCCATTTTGTGTTTCCTGAATGATCGAACCTGTTACCTTCAGTGGTTCTGTGGAGAAGGTCTGCAATTGTTGCGCCGAATGGGAGAGCCTTTCGTGATGATGGTACAACATGGATTGCCTTACGGCCTGTCAGATATCTTGCAAACATTTCCGCAGTAGCTGTAAGTACTTGTAGCTATTTAAGGTTCCGTTACTAAGACAGGGGACCAATGATGCTACTTTTGTCAATCCCGCACCACACGTCGATAACCCTAAGGACGTCATTTATGCACTTCTCTGAGCCCACATAGATCTGTTGGAAAGACAGATCATGACGGCACGATCAGAATATCCTTCAGGACACAGTCACACCGCTAATCTAACAGTCTGATGACATATCCCATAAAAGAAAGTAATATCCACTTTTCCGAATGTCGGATACATCATTAAAGTCTGATTAGCTACATCAGCCAAGCAGACGCTGGCTAAAATGGGGCAGTGATTTGTGGCGCTGTTACTACGAGGACGCGAGGAAAAGAAATGCCTCTCAATTTTTTGTTCCCTTCTCAATATCGGTTCAGGTACTGAATGTCAAGAATATAACTCGGTCGACTTTCCTTCCTCGCTGACGCAAGTTGCTACCCTCTACCACTAGAGGATACATCTTTGTAGCAGTGTATGAGAAACACCGGCCTGTGATGGCGTTTCTAGCTACAGTAAACATGCTCCCAACTGAAATCCATAGAACAACGAAAGCTGTGTACGATGTTATTGCATCGATATCAGTAATAGGCGATGTTACTTTGTCCGTACTCTTGATGATGAAAACGGAGGTGCTAGCATCAAAATTTGTGACAGAGCTCGTACTGGACGATCGCGTAAGGCAACCCTCGGAACTGATCGGAATCGGCATAATGAACCCTTCAAAGATAATCACTAGATAACACACACAGGTGTATAATAAGTGTGGCAAATCACGAGAGGGGAGTTACCTCGAATGCTCATTCCTGACGTGAGACAGAGGACACTGGACATTTCTTTTACTTTTTGAGCGTGAGAGTGATGGGTTTTCAACAACGTTCTGACATGAGATCAAAGCTGGGTTCACATTTACGCCTCGGAAACAAGAGGGCATCAGTGGAGTTCTGCCACAAAGGACTGCCAAAGCCAAAGAGTTCACGACCATGCCATCAGCAGGCAAAGTTATGCTCACAGCATTCTGAGATGTTCAAGGTTGGCTGCAATTGGAATTCGTGTCTCCAAACACCACCATACCACCATAAACTCTGCAAGCTACTGCGAGACTCTCAGATAACTGAAAACATGAATTCAAAAAGTTCGTCCACACGTGCAGAAATCTCACAATGAGCTTGACAATGCCAGACCACACACACAACCATTGCAACAACGGTAACAACCGTAACAATCCGTAACAATCCGAAGCCTCGGCTTCATTGTAAACGATCATCCTCCATAGAGTCCCTCTATAAGGTCACGACATGATTTTCATTTGCATCTAAAACTTGAACACCTTCTAGCACTTCCCTTTGGTAGTAACGAAATGGTGAAAGCAGAGGTGAGGTTGTGGCTCCATAAGCAAAGTCAAACATTCTACAGTGACGGAATCAATAAACTCGTCTCTCATTGTGAGAAATGTATTCGGTGCCTGTGTGAGTATGTTGAGAATGAGTATGTTGAGAAATAAATAAGGAGACACAAAAAATAAATATGTAGAATATTAATAAAGTTTGTTTTATTTAAAAAGCTTTAAGAGTCTTCACAGAAAAAGTTTCGGAGGCATTACTTCTCAGCATGCCTTCGGGTTTGAGTAAGTTACCTACATGTTACGTCGTTGACGTTCTCTTCGAAGTCTCTGTCTAGTGGCACAGAACCAAGTGTATACTTCCACTGTCTTTTTATTTATTCTTTTAATTCCGAGGCAATAAAAGGCTATGAATACCAAGTATTAACTGCGTGCATAAGAACACTCGTCACACAGTTCGCACCCTGACGTATATACTGGCTCTGGATATACCGGGTGATCAAAAGGTCAATATAAATTTGAAAACTGAATAAATCACGGAATAATGTAGATAGAGACACACATGCTTGGAATGACATAAGGTTTTATTATAACCAAAAAAATACAAAAGTTCAAAAAATGTCCGACAGATGGCGCTTCATCTGATGAGAATAGCAATAATTAGCATAACAAAGTAAGACAAAGCAAAGATGATGTTCTTTGCAGTAAATGCTCAATATGTCCACCATCATTCCTCAACAATAGCTACAGTCGAAGAATAATGTTGTGAACAGCACTGTAAAGCATGTCCGGAGTTATTGTGAGGCATTGGCGTAGGATGTTGTCTTTCAGCATCCCTAGAGATGTCGGTCGATCACGATACACTTGCTACTTCAGGTAACCCCAAAGCCAATAATCGCACGGACTGAAGTCGAGGAATCTGGGAGGCCAAGCATGACGAAAGTGGCGGCTGAGCACACTATCACCACCAAACGACGCACGCAAGAGATCTTCCACGCGTCTAGCAATATGGGGTGAAGCGCCATCCTGCATAAACATCGTACGTTCCAGCAGGTGTTAATCAGCCAGGCTGGGGATGATGCGATTCTGTAACATTACAGCTCCTTTTATTCAAGATTGTCATGCGCAGTCACTGACGTTTTGCTGTCCAGCGCCATCTGTTGGACATTTTGTGAACTTTGTTTTTCTTTTGTTCTAATAAAACCCCATGTGATTCCAAGCATGTGTGTCAATTTTTACCTCTCTTAGATTAGATTATATTAGATTTACTTTCATTCCAATTGATCCGTAGTGAGGGGTCCTCCAGGATGTGGAACATGTCAGAAAAACAACAATACATGACAAATATTTACAACTAAAATAAATAAGCTAATGTACCATTCCACAGGTCCCAAGTGGAATGATCGTCATTTTTTAATGAACACTATTTGAAAGAGTCATTTTACAAATACTAATGCACTGAGTTTAAAATATAAAAGTTTTTATTTATAAGGTAATAAACACACACACACATATATATATATATATATATATATATATATATATATATATATATATATATTGGTTTTACTGAGAAATTCATCAATGGAGGAGGAGGAGTTGGCCACCAATAAATCCTTTAGACTTCTCTTAAACGGAATTTCATTTGTTGTTAAGCTTTTTATGGCTGCTGGCAAGTTATTGAGAATGTGTGTTCCTGAATAAGGCACACCTTTTAGTGCAAGACTTAGTGACTTTAAATCCTTGTGAAGATTATTCTTATTTCTAGTATTGATTCCACGAATTGAGCTGTTGGTTTTGAAAAAGTGATATATTTTTAATGACAAATTTCAGTAAGGAATAAATATATTGGGAAGCAGTAGTTAGTATCCCTAGTTCCCTAAACAGGCTTCTGCAGGATGTTATTGAGTTCGCACCACATATAACTCTTACTGCACGTTTTTGTACCCGTAAAACTTTAGCTTGGCTTGATGAATTACCCCAAAAAATAATCTCATATGACATTATGGAATGAAAGTAAGCATAGTATGCCAGCTTTTTCATTTTTATATACCCTATGTCTGACAAAATTCGCATTGCAAACAGAGATTTGTTAAGACACTTCAGCAGTTCTGTGGTGTGCTCCTCCCAATAGAATTTATTATCGAGCTGTAATCCCAAGAATTTAACATTGTCCACTTCTTGTATCTTCTTGTCATCGTATGTCATCTACATTATTCCGTGGTTTATTAAGTTTTCAAACTTATGCTGACTTTTTGATCATCCGGTATTTGGGGAAACCCGTCGCAGATGCTTCGCCGTATATTTAGGAACGTTACACGTGTTCGCTCTCATCAACAACAGAACTGTGGTTTCCGCGCATAAGCGGCTGTTCCGCTTGGCGCGTGGCAACCACACACTCCCTTTCCAGCACACCGCTAATTACTGGCTCTGGAGGTACAATCGCGCAGCTATTGAACCGGCTGGCACGAAACGCGTACGATGCAGGTTTACAGCGCACAGCATTATTAATAACCAGCTGCTCTACAGAAACAATGAAACTTGCAAGACAATTGCTGCGCTACAAAAGCACTATAGTTAGCAATGTGTGACGGTGTGCTGAATATAAGCAGATACCGTACCAGTTATTCCCTGTTTGATAACGTTCATATTCGAGTGGAAAGTTGAACAGCTTTCCAGTTTTACTCTATATTGTACTAACTGTTGTGTAAACTTGACGGCCAGCCGCGGTGGTCTAGCGGTTCTAGGCGCTCAGTCCGGAACCGCGCGACTGCTACGGTCGCAGGTTCGAATCCTGCCTCGGGCATGTATGTGTGTGATGTCCTTAGGTTAGTTAGGTTTAAGTAGTTCTAAGTTCTAGGGGACTAATGACCTCAGCAGTTAAGTCCCATAGTGCTCAGAGCCTTTGAACCATTTTTTTTTGTAAACTTGACGAATTCGCGTTACCCATTTCGAAGAGAATTGCAGATAAGTTATTGAGCTGCAGCCGGTGTCGAAGTTTATAGTAAGACTGAAGTTCGGAATGGAGGGTACAATAAATTACACAGTCGGTTTTAGAAGCTACTAGCTGTACCTGGCCACGGGTTGCTGTGTCTCAGTCGGATTAAATGGAGAATTGCAAAATACATGTGGCAAGCGCAGTTACATCGTAATCTTTATCACACCCGTGTCTCTATCCAGCTCCTCCTCTCCCTCTGCTCGTCGAATAGAAAGAGCAAAATCAAGCTGTCAAACTCGAATTACACTTATCTCAGATTTTTTGGATGGCAGAACATCAATTATCTGGGATTCCTTACCTCGGAGATTGATTTAGGCGATTGGCCAGTGACTACTCCGAAAATAATGGTAGGACGTCGAGAACGGACACACCCGCAATGTAGGCACACTTGAGCAGAGTCAATCGCGGATTAAAGTGGAGGAGGGGGAGTCATGAACCCTCCCCCCTTCAAACAAAACATTTTTTACTAACTTCTTACATGCACTCTGCGATCAAAAGTGTCCGGACACCCCTAAAAACATACGTTTTTCATATTAGGTGAATTTTGCTGCCATCTAATATGACTGGTACTCCACATCGGCGACATCAGTAGTAATTGGACATCGCGAGAGAGCTGAATGGGGCGCTCAGCAAAACTCACGGACTTCGGACGTGGTCAGGTGATTGGAGGTCACTTGGGTCATATGTCTGTACACGAGATTTCCACACTCCTAAACATCCCTAGGTCCACTGTTTCCGATGTGATAATGAAGTGGAAACGTGAAGGGACACGTACAGCACAAAAGCCTACAGGCCGACCTCGTCTGTTGACTGACAGAGACCGCCGACAGTTGAAGAGGGTCGTAATGTGTAATAGGCAGACATCCATCCACTTCATCACACAGGAATTCCTAACTGCGCCTGGATCCACTGCAAGTACTATGACAGTTAGGAGGGAAGTGAGAAAACTTGGATTTCATGGTGTAGCGGCTGCTCATAAGCCACACATCACCCCGGCAAATGCCAGACGACGCCTCGCTTGGTGTATGGAGCGTGAACATTGAACGACTGAACAATGAAAAACGTTGTGTGGAGCGACGAATCACGGTACACAATGTGGCGATCCGATGGCAGGGTGTGGGTATGGCGAATGCCCGGTGAGCGTCATCTGCCAGTTTCTGTAGTGCCATCAGTAAAATTCGGAGGCAGTGGTGTCATGGTGTGGTCGTGTTTTTCACCGATGGAACTTGCACCCTTTGTTGTTTTGCGTTACAGTGTCACAGCACAGGCCTTCATTGATATATTAAGCACTTTCTTGCTTCTCACTTTTGAAGAGCGATTCGGGGATGGCGATAGCATCTTTCAGCACGATCGAGCACCTGTTCATAATGCACGGCCTGTGGTGGAGTGATTACACGACAATAAGATGCATGTAATTGAGTGGCTTGCACAGAATCCTGACCTAGATCCTACAGAACACCTGTGGGATGTTTTTCAACGCTGACGTCGCGCCAGGCCTGATCGGCCCACATCGATACCTCTCCTTGAAGCAGCACTCCGTGAAGAATGGGCTGCCATTCCCCAAGAAACCTTCCAGCACCTGACTGAACGTATGCCTGCGAGAGTGGAAGCTGTCATCAAGGCTAAAGGTAGGCCAACACCACATTGGGCTCCAGCATTACCGATGGAGGGCACCACGAACTTTTAAGCCATTTTCATCCAAGTGTCCGGATACGTTTGAAAACAGTGTATGTCACTTTCCAAATTTCTTAAGTTTCTCAGACTATCGGATACTTTTGAAAACATAGTGTATGTCACTTTCCAAATTTCTTAAGTTTCTCAGACTATACTAATGCGAAAATCATGTGTCTGGAAAATGGCTAGGACTTCTGTACATTAGAAGCCATGTTTAACATACGACAGTTTTCAGTTTCCTGTCAAAGAGGCTGGGCCTGCTAGCAACGCTGCAGTCGGGTTAAGGCGTCCACTCATTGCCTGACTGCACCTGCTGCCGGCAACACTTCCGACACTGCTCGAGAGTCCATCGATAGGACCCTCAAACCACAGTAGCTCCCTCCTTTCAAACATCGTACGAACGTTGAAGTGACAGATATGGAGATAAACAATCGTGGAACAGGGTAGCAACTACAACAGCTCTGCTGTGGTATCAATACCAGATGAGTTATCAATAAGATTCTACAAAGATTATGCGAAGTAACTTGCCTTCCTCCTGGCATCAGTTTATCGTAAATCGATGGAGTAACGAAGGATGCATAGGAAAAAAACACAGGTCGTTCCTGTTTTCAAGAACGGCTGCAGGACAGATACGCAAAATTAAAGATCTGTACCGTTGACGTGAGTATGTTGTACAATTATAGAAAATGTTTTATACTCAACAATTATAACGATGTTGGAGAATGAAAATCTCTATAAAAACCAACATGGATTCCGCAAAACAAAACAAAACAAACGTCACAACTCGCTATGTTCCTCCAGGAGGTCCACAGCTTTGTAGACAAAGGCGCTCCGGTTGATGCCCTGTTCCTTGACTTCAGGAAGGTATTTGACACCGACCCACACCGCAGTTTAGTTAAAAGAAAATAGAGCATATAGATTACCGGACCAGACTTGTGACTGGATTCAAGGCTTCCTCCAGACATAACCCAACACGTCGCTCTTAACGGAATAAAATCGACAGATGATAAGGTAATTTTTCGAGGCCCCCAGGGAAGAACGATAGGACCGTTACTGTTTCCAATGTATATAAATGATCTAGTAGAAAGCGTAGGATATCTTCAAGACTGTTTACAGAAGATGCGGTTCTCTATAAGAAATTACAAACACCTGAAGACATTATCCTTTTGCAGAATGACCTGCTCACTATAGATTGAATGATGTAGGCTCTGGCAGTTGACCCTGAACATTAACAAATGTAACATACTGCGCATAAACAGGAAAATAAAGCACGGCCAAACAACTATACTACTGATGACGAACTGCTGGAAACAGCATTCACGTAAAATACACTCCTGGAAATTGAAATAAGAACACCGTGAATTCATTGTCCCAGGAAGGGGAAACTTTATTGACACATTCCTGGGGTCAGATACATCACATGATCACACTGACAGAACCACAGGCACATAGACACAGGCAACAGAGCATGCACAATGACGGCACTAGTACAGTGTATATCCACCTTTCGCAGCAATGCAGGCTGCTATTCTCCCATGGAGACGATCGTAGAGATGCTGGATGTAGTCCTGTGGAACGGCTTGCCATGCCATTTCCACTTGGCGCCTCAGTGGGACCAGCGTTCGTGCTGGACGTGCAGACCGCGTGAGACGACGCTTCATCCAGTCCCAAACATGCTCAATGGGGGACAGATCCGGAGATCTTGCTGGCCAGGGTAGTTGACTTACACCTTCTAGAGCACGTTGGGTGGCACGGGATACATGCGGACGTGCATTGTCCTGTTGGAACAGCAAGTTCCCTTGCCGGTCTAGGAATGGTAGAACGATGCGTTCGATGACGGTTTGGATGTACCGTGCACTATTCAGTGTCCCCTCGACGATCACCAGAGGTGTACGGCCAGTGTAGGAGATCGCTTCCCACACCATGATGCCGGGTGTTGGCCCTGTGTGCCTCGGTCGTATGCAGTCCTGATTGTGGCGCTCACCGGCACGGCGCCAAACACGCATACGACCATCATTGGCACCAAGGCAGAAGCGACTCTCATCGCTGAAGACGACACGTCTCCATTCGTCCCTCCATTCACGCCTGTCGCGACACCACTGGAGGCGGGCTGCACGATGTTGGGGCGTGAGCGGAAGACGGCCTAACGGTGTGCGGGACCGTAGCCCAGCTTCATGGAGACGGTTGCGAATGGTCCTCGCCGATACCCCAGGAGCAACAGTGTCCCTAATTTGCTGGGAAATGGCGGTGCGGTCCCCTACGGCATTGCGTAGGATCCTACGGTCTTGGCGTGCATCCGTGCGTCGCTGCGGTCCGGTCCCAGGTCGACGGGCACGTGCACCTTCCGCCGACCACTGGCGACAACATCGATGTACTGTGGAGACCTCACGCCCCACGTGTTGAGCAATTCGGCGGTACGTCCACCCGGCCTCCCGCATGCCCACTATACGCCCTCGCTCAAAGTTCGTCAACTGCACATACGGTTCATGTCCACGCTGTCGCGGCATGCTACCAGTGTTAAAGACTGCGATGGAGCTCCGTATGCCACGGCAAACTGGCTGACACTGACGGCGGCGGTGCACAAATGCTGCGCAGCTAGCGCCATTCGATGGCCAACACCGCGGTTCCTGGTGTGTCCGCTGTGCCGTGCATGTGATCATTGCTTGTACAGCCCTCTCGCAATGTCCGGAGCAAGTATGGTGGGTCTGAAACACCGGTGACAATGTGTTCTTTTTTCCATTTCCAGGTGTGTATATAGGAGTAGCTATCAAGAGCGGCAGTAAGTGGAATGGCCACATAAGACAAATAGTAGGAAAAGCATGTACCAGACTGTGATTCACTGGAAGAATCTTGAGGAAATGTAAGTCACACATCGAGGAAGTGGTTTATGAGGTGCTTGTTCGACCGATTCTTGAGTATTATTCATCGGTATGGGACCCCTACCAGGTAGGGCTCATAGAAGAGAGAGAGAAGATCTAACTAAGATCGGCGCGTTTCGTCAAGGGATCGTTTACTCGCCTCTAGAGCGTTACGGAGAAATTCATTAGCAGACGTTGCAATAGAAGCGTTATGCATCACGGAGATATTAACTATTGAAATTTTGAGAGGTCACTTTCCGGGAAGAGTCAAACAACATATTAATTCCTCCACGTACGTATCACGTAATGAATACAGCGGAAAAATTCGAGAAATTAGAGCCTATACAGAGGCTTACCGACAATTATTCTTCCTATGTGCCATTCCCGAGTAGGATAGGGTACGAGGGATCGCACTTGAAATAACCTCCGCTACACACCATCAGGTGGCTTGCGAAGTATTATGTAAATGTAGACGCTAAGTAAGTGAAGACAGAAAGGAAAATACCTTCCACTGACTTCCTGAACATAGGCGAAAATGACTAACAGCACTGAGCTACGTGAAGTGCTGGGCAATGCACACATGGATTTTATATCGTGTAAATTTTGATGTCTAAGTTGTTAAAGTTCGATGCTGTTATGCTTCTTAAACCAAATGCATAAACACGTACTTCTTAAATTTTCGGACGAATGCTTTTCAAATTCTGCATTTCTCTGAACTGTTGTTTTTTGAAGTAATACACCACGTACTGATACAAACAATTTATCATTATAATGGTAGACGTATGTGAAACGCTACAAGTGAGGATGACGTCAACTTAAATGTGTGTTTGCGGTGAGGGGAAGGAGGAGAGACATGCAGACCAATAAACCACGACTCTCCCTTTCCCAGAAACGAACCCTGGATCCGCTCCTGGATGGCCACATCTTCTGGTGGAATAACGTGTATCATAGTAAAGAGTTACGTAACTTATTTCCTTTGTTTCAGGCTGACGCTAAAAAGGACAGCCGAGAGGAGAGTGTTCACGAACGTTTGAAGGAAAAGCGCTGAGTGCTAAGCCTTCACTGAGGAATGTGAGAAGGGGATTAACCGCTAAGGAGAACCTGCCATCCAGAGAGGGACTCTGTTGCGAGCAAACAACGAGATCTGTCTCGGTCCTGCGGCGCAAGAACATCGCAGGTTTTGTGCTCTTGGAGGAATTTTCATGTGAGCGGTTAGCAAGGACCTGTAGCCCCCACCCCTAATGCTTCAAAGAATCTGATTCCCGTGTATAGAACGTCTTATCTCCCGAACTATGGTATGTGTCGTACAGTGATATTATTTTACATCTACATTCAGTAGTGTGTGTGGATTGTGTCTACAAAAAGGGCAACGAAGACGTCACACCTGATGATCAAGTTTTACTGCATGAACAGTGAAATTGTTGGAAGCGATAGACTTGTTTCACTATTTTGTGGGGTATGTCAGCAAGAAAGCTTCAAAAAGGTTTTAAATTATGTATAAAGTTTGTTTTAAGCCACAAAGTACCTCCATTGTCAAATATTGAATGAATGTTACTTGGATAAACTCTTTCCTTGACTGCATTTGGTTTCTAGTATGCAGGCTAATAAGGAAAAGTGGTTTTGCATTGAGGAAACAATTTTTCTTGTTTTACTACCTACACATGTGTCGGAGAAGGTTCTCCATTTGCAGTAGGTTTTATTTTTTATCTTATTATTACATGCTGCTGTTCACAAGTCTCTTTAGTATTTGCAGCACGGCAACAACTATTGCCTTCCAGTGTATGTTAGAAAGTGCCATGAAAACACCTTGTAGAACTGCAAAAACCTGAGATCTACAGGAAATGACGTAATGGAGGGCAATAACGGTGACTATGCTGCAAATACCAAACAAACGTGTGAGCACAATATGTAATAATAAAATGATAAATAAAACTCACTGAAGATGGAGAAACCTATCCGAAACATATATGGGTAGTAAAACAAGAAAAATGTTGTTTTCTCATGGTAGAACCACTTTTCCTTATTACACATACTCTAGATGATTCTGGCGCCGTGAGTTACGCTACCACGAAACATGCACACGGTTTCTAGCTGTAATACTTCTCTTACAATGTTAAACCTTTGACGTAATATCATCTCTTAATGATTAGATCATAACAGAATTTTAAATCTTTAAATTTGATCAATAGCTGTACGAAATACCGAAAATCACATTTTTGTTGCCTCTGGAAACCGATAGGTAGGCAAACTGCGACTGGTTTCGGGACCTGGCTTAGCCATTTAGTAATACTGATTTCTGTTTGAGACTCGAGCTTCGCGACTCTCGCTTTGAACGCTACGTGCACGAACAGTGCCGAATTTTTATCGTGGGAATTTGTGGATCTTTAATCAACTAGAGAACATAGATGCAAGTTTATACCTCGCTTCCCAACGAGCATAATCAGGAATTCGCCAATCTTTTACTACCGAAAATTAGTAGATTTTCCGAGAGCCTGCTGCAGTGCATGGGCTTTGTTCCGCTTCTTGTGATATCCTCTCAGGCAGGTCTTGATTAGCGGTGACTAATTTGGACTTTATTTCCACTTGAGCATCAGCATACATTAGTTAGCAATTTTATATTCTTTTGTTATCATTTGCACCAAAATATTAATTTTTTTCGCAGATTCAGATCAACATTTGTAAAACTCTAATTCCCCTCCCTCAAACCCCACCCTACAGGGAGAGAGGGAGAGTTTTACTTTTAGCGAATCAAAATTTACGAAGTAAATAAGTATTTTTTATATATCCGTAACCATTTTCCACGCAAAAATGAGAACATGGATTTTCTTGAAGTACAGTGCCAACTACCAAGACTCAAAAAAAAAAAGAAATTTAAGACAAAATGTACGTAGTTTTCTTATGTAGAATCTGATTCCGCAATAAAAAATGGGGGTTCCTATTTGAAATTTGAAAGTTGTCTCACGCCCCATCTCCCGGAAGCTGGTGTGGTGGACTAATTTTAGCACCAGATGTTCCCCTTGAAAATAATCAACTTTGGATTCTATACATTTCGTGTGAAGCTTATTTTTCGAGTTATTCTGGTTTGTCAACTTAAAATTTACACCCTGCATAAAAATCTGAGTGTGTGTGTGTGTGTGTGTGTGTGTGTGTGTGTGAGAGAGAGAGAGAGAGAGAGAGAGAGAGAGAGAGAGCTAGCTTCAGATTTTCTCCTAAATCACTTATGGAAATTCAGCCAAATTTCTTACACATAGTACGCATTGTCCTGGAAGAAGTACTGTTGGGTAAGGACCACTTAGCTCCTATGAGAGGGGATGGACAGCGATTGACAGACAGAGAGTGGGGAGCTAGAGATGGACAGAGGCGGAGGGGGGGGGGGGGGGGGTGAGGAGGGTAGAACACTGACAAAGGGAAGGAGATGTGCGCATTATATGTGCCATGTGGGTACATGGAAGAAACAGCTTGTAGAAATAAAGAAAGAAATAAGCCACATGAACTATTAAAAAGTGCAAGAATGATGGTACACTACTGGCATTTAAAATTGCTACACCAAGAAGAATTGCAGCTGATAAACGGGTATTCATTGGACAAATATATTATACTAGAACTGACATGTGATTACATTTTCACGCAATTTGGGTACATAGATCCTGAGAAATCAGTACCCAGAACAACCACCTCTGGCCGTAATAACGGCCTTTATACGCATGGGCACTGAGTCAAACAGAGCTTGGATGGCTTGTGCAGGTACAGCTGGCCATGCAGCTTCAACACGATACAACAGTTCATCAAGAGTAGTGACTGGCGTCTTGTGACGAGCCAGTTGCTCGGCCACCATTGACCAGACGTTTTCAGTTGGTGAGAGATCTGGAGAATGTGCTGGTCAGGGCAGCAGTAGAACATTTGCTGTATCCAGAAAGGCCCGTACAGGACCTGCAACATGCGGTCGTGCATTATACTGCGGAAATGTAGGGTTTCGAAGGGATCGAATGAAGGGTAGAGTCACGGGTCGTAACACATCTTAAATGCAACGTCCACTGCTCAAAGTGCTGTCGATGCGAACTAAGAAGTGACAGAGACGTGTAACCAATGACATATCATACCATCATCATGCCGTGTGAAAAGCCAGTTTGGCGATGACGAATGCACGCCTCCAATGTGCGTTCACCGCGATGTCGCCAAACACGGATGCGACCATCATGATGATGTAAAAAGAACCTGGATTCAACCGGAAAAATGACGTTTTGCCATCCGTGCACCCAGGTTCGTCGTTGAGTACACCATCGCAGGCGCTCCTGTCTCTGATGCAGTGTCAAGAGTAACCGCAGCCATGGTCTCTGAGCTGATAGTCCATGGTGCTGCAAACGTCGTCGAACTGTCCGTGCAGATGGTTGTTGCCTTGTAAACATCCCTACGTGTTGACTCAGGGATCGAGACGTGGCTGCACGATCCGTTACAGCCATGCGGATAAGATGTCTCTCATCTCGACTGCTAGTGATACGAGGCCGTTGGGATCCTGCACGGCGTTCCGTATTACTCTCCTGAACCCACCGATTTCATATTCTGCTAGGAGTCATTGGATCTCGACCAACGCGAGCAGCAGTGTCGCGATACAATAAACCGCAATGGCGGTAGACTACAATCCGACCTTTATCAAAGTCGGAAACGAGATGGTACGCATTTCTCCTCCTTACACGAGGCATCGCAACAACGTTTCACCAGGCAACACCGGTCAACTGCTGTTCGTGTATGAGAAATCGCTTGGAAACTTTCCTCATGTCAGCACGTTGAGGGTGTCGCCACCGGCGCCAGCCTTTTGTGAATGCCCTGAAAGGCTAATCGTTTGCATACCACAGTATCTTCTTCCTGTCGGTTAAATTTCGCGTCTGTAGCACGTCATCTACGTGGTGTTGCAATTTTAATGGGCAGTAGCGTAATACTTCCGACTTTTGTAGTGCCTATACAAGGAATGCTAATTTGCGTCGGGTAATATCCTGAAAAATCACTGGAATGCGGCTAATTAGTTTGTCCGAATGAGCAGATAAGCTCTCAAACGGTCCACTGAATGGAGTTACTCGAGCGGCCATCAAAGCGAGCGCGACAATAGATTCGCAGCTCGCAGTGCTGCTTGTGCTGTTAGGGGACCGTGGCGCGGTTACAGAGGAGTGGAGAGTTTCGGCAGCGGGAGGCGGCGAGCGGGGACAGCCCGAGTTCACAGTCGGTTGCGCAGCCGGCGGAACGCGAGAGCAGCACAGCGCGCTGGAGCGGCGCGGCTGTGTCGTGATTGAGTCCGGAGGTCGGCGCGGCAGTTAATGGAGCGCGCAGCCCGGTCGTTACGGGGCTAAATCTGCCGCGAGCGCCGCCGGATCGAATGAAGTCGGCCGGGGGTGGGGGAGACGCTAATTAAAGGCGAGGCCCGTAGCCGTATTCATTCATATCGCGCTGTGCTGGGTGCGGTCTCCCCAGGCGCTAGGGTCGGCCGGGGAAGGCGCCGCGATGCTGCCCCGTGTCACACTGCAGCGATCGCTCAGAAAACCTAGCACAGCCTTCTTCTGGTCACCTGCCTCATTACTTAATGCGAAGGCTTCCCGAAATGATAACTATCGCCTCGTAAAAATAATGTTACGTAATATTTTGTTATGGGGCTACATTATGGTCAAACAGATTAGTAAGTAAGTTCGTAGCGTTTCCGCTTTTCATATCGGTATCCCTGTGGCTGTGTGTTTTTTGTCCATCGTTAATTTTTCTGTAGTTCACTGTTGATATTGTAGTTAGGTTTTGTTATGTTGTCTTTTGCACATAGTGAATGGAGCTGCGGACGCTAAAAGTTTGAATACCACGTGGGAAAACGGAACATTTCCGACATATTCTTCTGTCTCAGTTCAATAGAGGGGTGACAGCAGAACACTTCTGCCATGCATGCGGGTAATGCTTTAAGTAGGCTGTTTAGGTTTTTATGTTGGTAACGCCAGGTAGCGCTCTGTATGAAAATCACTGACTGTGCTGTGTGCAATCTGTGGTTGGTTGGCATTGTTGGAATATTATCTATTCTAGTGTTGGGCAGATGGATGTGAACAGCGCGTAGCGTTGCGGAGTTGGAGGTGAGCCGCCAGCAGTAGTGGACGTGGGGAGAAAGATGGCGGAATTTTGAGAGCGAGATAAGTGATTCATGAAAGTTATGGGTTATTGTTAGTCACGGCCTTTCTTTTGTAGGGATTATTGACATTCAGATTGCGTTGCGCTGAAAATATTGTGTGTCAGTTTAGTGATCATCAGAATAAGTAAAAACAGAAATGTCTGAGCGTTCAGTTTTGTTCAGCTGTTTGAAAATCAAATAACGTAAGAGGTTTATCAGCACAGTCACTTATAATTTTCAAAAGGGGGCGTTTCATAATGCCATTGGACAGAGAACAGCGAGAAAATGGTTTTCTTGTTTTAAGGGAGTATTTTGACATTACTCACTCTCCACGTACAGGAAGACCTTCGGGCTTTGACGAAGATCGTTTAAAAGCATTACTCCACATTTATCCATGTCAGTGTACTCGCCAACTGGCGAATGTAATGAACTGTGGTCATTCCACTGTCGTGCGACATTTGCAGGCGACGTGGAAGACTCAAAAATCGGGTGTATGACCACTGCGTGGCTTAAGCCAAAACACAAAAATCTGTGGGAGACCATATGTGAATCTCTGATTGCACAACAACCGACCCTTCCAATCATGTATTGTTACTCGAGAAGAGAGATGGTGTTCCTATGCTAACATGAAGAAAGGAACGATTGAGCCCTAACAAAGCAGCAACGCCCCGTAGAAATACCGCGAGATCAAAAAGTCAGTATAAATTTGAAAACTTAATAAACCACGGAATAATCTAGACAGAGAGGTAAAAATTGACACACATGCTTGGAATGACGTGGGGTTTTATTAGAACAAAAAAAAAACACCCCATATTGCTAGACGCGTGAAAGATCTCTTGCGCGCGTCGTTTGGTGATGATCGTGTGCTCAGCCGCCACTTTCGTCATGCTTCGCCTCCCATGTCCCCAGACCTCAGTCCGTGCGATTATTGACTTTGGGGTTACCTGAAGTCGCAAGTGTATCGTGACCGACCGGTATCTCTAGAGATGCTGAAAGACAATATCAGACGCCAATGCCTCACCATAGCTCCGGACATGGTTTACGGTGCTGTTCACAACATTATTCCTCGACTACAGCTATTGTTGAGGAATGATGGTGGACATATTGAGAATTTCCTGTAAAGAACATCATCTTTGCTTTCTCTTACTTTGTTATGCTAACTATTGCTATTCTGATCAGATGAAGCGCCACCTGTCGGACCTTTTTTAAACGTTTGTATTATTTTGCTTCTAATAAAACTCCATGTCATTCCAAGCATGTGTGTCAATTTTGACCTCTCTATCTCCATTATTCCGTAATTTATTCAGTTTTCAAATTTATACTGACTATTTGATCACCCGGTATCCGCGGGCATCCACAAAAAATATTTTTATGCATCTGATGGAACAATGGCGGTATGGTGTACTACGAATTGCTTTCGTGAGGTGTAGCCAACACTGCTGACGTTTAATGTCGACAATTGAGACGTCTTGCAGACGCATCCAAGAACAACGAGCAGGAAGAGTGTGTGAAGTGATGCCACTCCACCATAACGCACTCCCACATTCTGTTAGAGTGGCCAAAAACCACTGCACAGGAGTTGGGTTGCGAAGTCATTCGGCACCCACATTATTCATATGGTTTGCAACCTCACATTTTCCGCTCTCTGTCGAAAAACCGTCAAGGAATTCCCCTTCCCATTGAAAATGTACGCAAAACATGGTTCGACGAATTCTTCGCCTAAACCTCACGTGATTCCTACAGTCGTGGATTCGGAAGGTTACTCCAGCGTTGGCAACTTTGTAAATAGTGAAGAAGAATATATTTCTGAAGACTGAAGTCTCCGTTATGTGTATCTGTTGTGTTTAACTTTTGCACATACGAAATTGGGCACCAACCAATAGAATCGATGGTGGCTTCTAAGGAATTCGTGGTGGTTCAGAGATTGGTCTGCATACAGCAAATAAATTGTTGCGCTTGTGTTTGTTTATCCTGCCATGAGCATTCAGCAGCTGTCACAAAGTGACACTAACTATACGGGACTACGATCAATCAAATAATCAGAGAGAGTAGGTGTGTGTGTGTGTGTGTGTGTGTGTGTGTGTGTGTGTGTGTGTGTGTGTATGTATGTATGTGTGTGTGTGTGTATATGTATATGTATGTGTGTATGTATGTGTGTGTGTGTGTGTGTGTGTGTGTGTGTGTGTGTGCGTAAAAAACACGTAAAGTATTCAAACGGTGCTTAACAGATCGTATGACACAGTTGATAGGAATAATATCGTAACGATAACTTGTATGCGGCTTAAATTAGGCTCAGTAGCTCGTGCACGAATCTATCCTTCTATAAAACAAGTGAGTGTCAGGCACTCATTATCGTCTCTGTATTTAATTTGACTGGATCTCGTGCCTGGCCCCTGCGTTCAATGGAAACTCGTCGTGATGAAGCAACACTCTAGAAATGCACCCAGTTGCATTCTTTATTTAAGGCTCGCCTAGTCATGGATATATTGCAGCAATTCAGTGGTTTCAAACTGTAAGCCAACATTAGGATACAAAGTTCTAATTTTCTACTCAAGTCAATAATTGACGATATGAGTACAGAAGAATTTTCTTGCAAAAATGCAGTAAAATGAATAAAATGACAGTAACCACTATTGGACTTGCATGTATTTGGAAGACTACAGAAAGAAAACCAAATAAGATTTCCACATCCGGCAGCTCGCAATTTTAACTTAAACGATACATGTACTAAGTGCGACAAATTGGGCGTAAAGTATATATAACGGAGTTAGTTACAAATGAACGGCTAAGAACCTAGATTCGATTACCATCAGGGGGGAAACTTAGATCGCCAAAGTATAGCAAATTGGCCCCAGTCTGGATAAGACAAGAAATCGACGGCAATCGACCAAATTCCAAGTTATCACCAACCTACCAGCCTGATCCCCAAGCTCAACGTGAAGGAGAAAAATGACTCCTGTCGCCAACCTAACAGATGAAAATGTGTCCTCACCTACGTAAGAGCGGGTGAACGCAGTTAAAAACTCCTCCTGGGGCCATACAGAAATGTCTGTACAATTCATTAGGTTGGTACGGATTTCAAACCGTCTCTCCCCTTTTGTTAACTATACTTACACCAAGTAGAGTGGCAGGGATGATATTGGATTGGTCAATTCAATTTTACTTTTTTTTTTTTTTGAAAGCTAAGAACTCTCACGCCAGAACAGCGGCGGTACATGACACCTTTTGATGTCCAGACAGAAGGCAAATTTCACACCCAAGCACGGCAAGCACGGTGGGGGAATGCTGTTGCGTCCAGCACCGAAAAGCGCCAAGAAGTCACCACAGTGGTGGTTCATGAAACTTTTTCCACTAAAATAGTCGCCACCCAGACAACACTCATTACCCTTTCACGGTTAAAGCCTTTTGCAGACCGAGTGGCGAATTGCCGTGCACCCAATCTCACATTCTGCCTGAGAGGAATCGAACAACTTTCCCCTCCCACCGATAGTGCCAACCTCACACAGTAAAATACTGACTCTTCGTGACAGATGAAACCAGATGGTGAGGCAAAATGTTGCAGTCATATTACACTAGCTGTAAAAGGTGTAATTAGCAGCAAACCTGTTGCTGGGACGAAGACTATGTTGAAAATACCCTCATTACATCTTTCAGCTGCAATGGACAAATTGCGTATAGGTCAGAAACTGGCAATCCGTAGGATGCCCCAAGCACCACACTAATATAATGAACGTGCTAAATATAGGGACGCTCGGAAAAATACTGGCTGACTATACAATAGCATCCACAGCTGCTTAAACTAACCTTTCAGTGTTATAACTGGAAATAGTAATGGAAGAATGAAACATGATACCGTTCAAGTGAAATAGTCCAATATAGTGGCTGGTGTAAAACAGGCCAAGGTATCGGCACAGTGTAAACGGGGCACACACTGGATTAGAGAGTGCAGTCTCTCTCTAGACACGCTGAATATTGAATTTCAGGCGGAGATATCTGCTGCCAACGTGTGCGCAGGAGAAGAAACCACATAGGTTTTACAATGGTCGTAGCATCTACGTTCACTTAGAATGACAGACAGTTCTGGAATGTCTATCAGCTCGTGCAAGGAGATCGAAGATCGTCACAGAATGCCACATATTCCTAAAGAGGCAAGGGGAAAGGAAGTGAGTACACCTTCTGTGGGTCCCTGTACACTCAGTTATTACTAGTAAACAACGAGCAGACAGGTTAGCCATGACTACGGCAAAGACACAGTTTGTTGGACCATAAACTTGTCCTAATTATCACTAAGGTGACGGCATGATAAAATCTAAACCAAGCAGATACATCAGACCGCAGCACCTACAAGTTGGGACGAAGAAAAACATGGAAACTAATGATGCCAAAATCATGTTTAAGGAGGAGCTTTGCAATCGTAGCCTTAAACAAGAGCCGGTTTAAATTCTTGATAACTTTAAAAGAAACTGGATGTCAAGGCCTGTAGTTTTTACCATTATTTTGAAATTTAGTAACTCAAAAACTTTAATCAAGTAATTAGTTGTGACCTCTGTGCGAAAAAAAAATCAAAGTGTGGATGTTTATTTTTATCTTACGTACTGAATTACGTGTAGTTTTACTGTAGGTACAAGTACCTTCACACTATTCAAAATAAAAGGTCAAAACAGAGTTTATTCTTTTAATAATTAACTTACTGAAACAGTTAACTTGGAATATTTACCAATTTTTTGTTTTGTGATTTTGAAAAAAATGTTTTAAAAAGTTAATTTTTTCTTCTCGTAATTTAAGAATATATGACATGCTCCAGCGTAAAATGTTTAACACATTGGTTAATAATTTGGTTCACTGTGTAGGCGAGCACTATGTTATTATTCATGCAAAATTTTGTTCTTGCTGCTTGAATACTGGATGAGATATGGAACTAAAATTTTTCATGTCGATTTCTTCTCAATGATAACGTCTAAACAGCTTGTTGATTCTGAGTGTTCTTTTCATCTTCTTTAGTTTTCTCTCTTTTCTTTGTTATTCTGGCCTCCTTTTCCATGCTTTCAGCAACCTTTTCCATGCTTTCAGCAACCTTTTCCATGCTTTCAGCAACCTTTTCCATGCTTTCAGCAACCTTTTCCTTGCTTTCAGCAACCTTTTCCTTGCTTTCAGCAACCTTTTCCTTGATTTCAGCAACTTTTTCCAGCTCCAGCAACTTTTTCGAGCTTCAGCAACTTTTTCCAGCTTCAGCAACTGTATGCCTGTTTACTTGTAGCAGCCCACTTTTCACGGTGTCCACAGTTTTGATGCCTGTCTGTCCACCACAAAGTATTTCCTTTTGGGCAGATGCCATGTTGTGATGCTCATCTATGGATATTCTGTGAAACAGAGTTGCCTAAATTGGCTTTCTCATCTCACTGACAGTTTACTGTTTCTCCCGATTGCTAGACCATAATAATATGCGAGGTATTCTATTTCTGATTTGATGAGTCTGCCTTGTCTACCAATTTCTTTGCCATGAAAGAGGTTTTTTTTCCTGACATGTCTTTGCAGAGTTTGTTTCCTGGTCTCTTCTGTACATGTGCTAGATATTCCATTTTTAATGTCCTTTTTCACCATATGGTTTAGCAGCCACTATATTATTGAAGCATTTAGAGTCACCATCACCAAGGTAGTGAATGTATTGCACACCACATCTATCCACTGACATACCACCACTGAAACTGTCAGAGTTTTTGTCACATTTACGTTCATTTACGTTATTGGCACAAACTCGGCAGTGTTTTGTCGACAGTCACAGTCCATTACCTTGCCTGTATCTACAAAGATAACTGAGACAACTCAGTTCCGCTATGTGCGGTCACTCTTCTGCCAGGAGCCGTCCAATGCGGCAACAATGTCAGTAGACTGAGAAATATCTACAGTTACTTTCGCTGCCCTCTGCACAGATGCTTCACTGACTCCTGTTGGGGCATTACGCAAACGGATCTCTCACCTCTAGCTGCCACATTTCAGAGGTGTTATAAACATCATAGCACAGAATATCTGAGCTGCTTTCCTTCCGTTTCCAATACACATCGTGGCATAAGAAAGACGAATATTCACTTCACTCTATTTTGTGAATGTTACAGAAGATGTCAGGCTCCATTTAGTTATTTTACACACTTGACATATCTGTAAAATTTTGCTGGATAGGCCTCTTCTCTTAATTACGTCCTCACGAAACGTAATGGATTATTCACTATTACAGTATTTACATTTAGCAACAGACAAAATAAATTTTGAAATCTTACACTTACTAATTATTGTCACTATTTACAACGCCAACATCTTGTTCATTTTCCGTAAGGTATTCCAACTTGCATTTTGGAGAACTGCCAGGCGAACGTCCGGGCCTAACCTTACTTCGCTGCGACGTAACAATTTCTTGATTTCTACCATTTCCAACAAGAAGCTTGTGTTGATTACCATAACATTCACGACGGCAGTTAAATTTCTATGTCTTTTGAATTTTACATTGCAAAAAAGATGTTGAAATATACAGTCACAGCAACAAGTTTACAGCACGAATCCATGTAAGAACATAAGTAATCTCATTTAATGTAATTTTATCAACAGAAATATCTACCGCAACAAATCTCTGCTCATAGCGTAGTTGATATGTTCAAGGATGTGACAGAAACGAGTTGCTATGGGAATATCAGAGCGAAAATTAAATAACGTCACATCGTAGGCAAAGTTTTGTGTTTGAGAGTAGGGTGATAGGCGTTCACGCGACGCATCTGCTTTAGAAAGCAATTTCAACACGAAAATGACGAGGCAATATACATAAAGTATAAAGTTTCAGAATAAGAAAGAACCACAGGATTTTATTCAGTAAAAAAAAGTTTCCATTTTTCGGGCCCTCATGAGTTCCTGATTGCCTTAGTGACTGGTCCTGGGAACTTCAAGGAACATCTATACATGACTACGATAGAGATAGAAACCTGTATCAGTAGGCTATAGGAGATATCGCTGCACCAAATAACACAAAATATTTGGGTCAGTAATTTGTGCAGGAATTGTGCCTTACAAAGGCTTCCCCCGCCTCCCCCCTCCCCACGATCCACAGTACAATTTACTTCCTGCTATTATTTTCTACACATTTTTCCAAATTTTATAATTATGGAAGTAGTATTAATAAACATGAATTGTTATTGAAAAATCTTGCTTGTAGCAACTAGATCGATGAAAAATACTGCAACACAATAAATTGAAATGTATAATGGTAGTAAATAAGTTGCTAACTGTATAAAGTTTCTAGAAAGTAGAAAATACATTAAAATCCATAACTTATATTTTTTGGCAGCTACTATCCATCCGCTTTAGTAGAACGTACAATAGCAAACAAATTTTATTTGTTCCATGTGAGTTATCAATTGGAAGTAAAAGAAAAAGGACTGAAATTAAGAACCGAGAAAATATTCCTTTCCATGAAATGTGTTTTCATTACAATATTGCTTTCCATTTCCGTACTTTGTGTCACAAGCTCATTAATCATGTCACTTAAGTAATGTTTATCTACTGCGCCGTACTCTATCGACAACTGCTAAATTTGAGGTTCTCGTTTCAGCCGTGTTTGACGTCAAGTAGCGGTTGTGTCTGAAATAAGAAGATATGCATAGTATGTTAATCACCATTCTTCAAAGATAAAACTTTGTTTTCCCCAGGAACAGAAAAACTCACCCGAAAGGCATCGGCAACAAAACTTTCATTCGACCTTTTCCTGAGCGTTGATCTGTTGTTTTGGAACCTTAACGAATCGGGTTAACGTAGGGACGCAAAAGACCTGCACGATTTGTCATGTGTGTGTGTGTGTGTGTGTGTGTGTGTGTGTGTCGGCGTGAGTGTACCACAGAAATAGTCAGCATGGAAGATTTGACAAGACAGATGTCATAAGTCGCAGACAGCCTTACTAGATGAAAAACGAGTCGAGGAACTTTCTTCCTCCAACAAGCGTGTTGCGCGATGAGCACAATTTGAAAATTTTAAAAATTCTGGCCCGTACAGATCTGTACAGACATCGATCTTTCACGTGTATCATAGTCGAGTGGAAAGAGAAAGAAAGAAACGAATACGTGTGCGCTATGCACCCTCCGCCAAAGACCGTACTTCGAAACTAGTTGTGTATAGGTGTAAATTTAGGCAACAGCCTTGCCGCAGTGGATACACCGGTTCCCGTCAGATCACCGAAGCTAAGCGATGTCGGACATGGCCGGCATTTGGATGGGTGACGATCCGAGCCGCCATGCGCTGTTGCCATTTTTCGGGGTGCACTCTGCCTCGTGGTGCCAACTGATGAGCTATTCGACAGACCGAATAATAGCGGCTTCGGTAAAGAATACCATCTTACGACCAGGAGAGCGGTTTGCTGACCTCACGCCCCTCCTCTAGGTATCCTCAGCTGAGGATGACACGGCGGTCCCCATGGGCTACTTGTGGCCTGAAGTAAGAGTGCTAGCTATAGATGTAAATTTACACTATCTGACCAAAAGCATCTGTATACCCACATGTAATACGGATGGTACGAGAGGACCCCTCCCCTGTATAAAAGGATGGAGGGAGGGGAAATTGTGTGTTGTTCGCAGGGAAGAAACATCACAAAGGAAGGAGGAAGGGGGTATTGTGTTGTCAGCAGGGAAGCAACATTAGCACAAAGGAGGGAGGGAAGGGTATTCTGCTCCCTGCAGGGAAGCAACATCACCACAATGGCTTGGTCAGAACAGCTCAGCTCAGCGAGGTCGAATGTGGACTTGACACTGGGTGTCACCAGAGTGACAAATCCATCAGGGGCATCTCAACCCTTTTAAAGCTGCGCAAGGCAGCTGTTGGTGGTGTGGTTCTAGAGTGGGAGCCTGGATGAACAACCAGAGTTAAACCAAAACAGGTCAGACTTCGAGTACTGATGAACAAGGACCGTCGAACGTTGTGGAGGGTGGTTGTGAAATATCACATGAAATTAGTGGGAGGCATCACTTGTGAGTTTCAAAGTGATGCCAGAAATTCAGCTTGCTCAGTGACTATACGTAGGGAGCTTAAAAGATGGGGCGGCTTGGTCGATCAGGTCCTCATGAGTCACACATATCTGTATCAGTGCTGTACGACGATCGAGGTGGTGCAACGACTTGCGCAATTGGGCGGTGGATGACAAGAAGAGGGGGATTTGGAGTGGTGGATTACGCTTTACCCTGTGGTAATATGACAGAAGCGTTTGGGTTTGGTAAATACCTGAAGCGCGTTACTTGGCATCATCTGTAGCGCCAACATTGAAGAAGTGGGAGGTGGGGCTGACGGTATGGAGGTGTTTCTCGCGGTTAGATTGTTCCCCCTTTTTGCGCTTAATGAAAAGCATGGAAGGGCACGGATACCCCTTAACAGCATTGTGCACTGCTTACAGTAGAGGAACAGTTCGGAGGCGATAACTGAGTGTATATACATGACAATGCACCCTGTGATAAAGCAGCTCCTGTGAGGCAATGGTTTACAGACAATAGTGTTTCTGAAATGGGCTGGCCTACTCAGAGTCCCCACCTGAACCCAAAGTAACAACTTTGTAATGAGTAACAATGTCGACTTAGTTCCGGACCATAGCGTCTGTCACCATCATCCTCTCTTGTTCCGGTTCTTGAGGATAAATGGACTGCCATTCCTGCATAGACATTCAGACACCTTGTCTAAAGGGACGCCATCAGATTTCAAGCCGTCATAAAGCCAAAGGGTAGTCACACCCCAGACAAATGAATTCTGAAAGGTGTTCGGATGCAACGTAATTTCAAAATACCGTTAAATTTCGATCAATGTGTGAATTACTATGAACTAAAGTCCGCGTGCTTAGCTGGGTGGTAACTTGCTTACCTCCAAAGACCTCCAAAGACCTCCAAAGACCTCCAAAGACCTCCAAAGACCTCCAAAGACCTCCAAAGACCTCCAAAGACCTCCAAAGCAAGCGGGCCTGCGTTAGATTCCCGGCCGGGTCGGATATTTTCTCCGCTCGCGGACTGGGTGTTGTGTTGTCATCACCATTTCATCCTCATCACCGACGCGGAAGTCGCCGAATGTGGCGTCGAATAAAATAAAACTTGCACTTACTGACAAAACCTCCCGATTGGAGCCTCCCGGCCAACGATGCCATACGCTCATTTCATTTCAATATCAACTAAAACATATTTTAGATGATATACGTTATCTGAATCGATATATCTCAGTTATGGTAAGCCATTAATACACCTCGGTTATTCCAAATCGCTTCTTAAAGCAAGAGTCAAAAAATAAGTTAAGCAGTGCACTTACAGTTTTGGGTTTACTTCACTGAGGCTGCCTCCAAGAAACATACTATATCGTTGCATTTAGAACATAGTTTTAATTTCCATTAAATATAAATAAAATGAAGCAATTCTATGTTGTTGGCAAAACTGTCTTATGTTATATCAGTACCAATTTTTATTTTGTGAAAATTTATGTTATGAACATACGGAATAAGGCTGTATCGATATCTTAGAGGAGGAGTAGTAGTAGTAGTAGCTTTATTCATCCACAGATCTATTTTTAGAAGGATATAGGACATGTCGAAGTTTTTACAAACTTTGATCAATTTAAAATAAACTAATTCGTATACACATATATTTACAGACTCCTAGTTAGAGACAATAATTAGATTTACTTCTGGTATACAGTAGTTTTCTTACAAATAACTTATTAAATAATTTAACGCCACATTGTTCACTCATATCTCACTATCAGTCACTGCACACACTATACACACTTTGTTTCATAACACTTCACTCACTACACACACACACACACACACACACACACACACACACACACACACACACACACACACAGGTGATCTCTGGGCCATTTTATGTACCGCAACTTCCCATTTTCTATCCTGAAAAACTGAGTCAGCATCCCTTCATAATGAGTGAGATGTTGAGTTCAGAAAGAGGAAGAGGTATTGTGCCATGCTTAGCTTGGGGTAAGCATTTATAGAAAGGAAAAAATAGAAGGAAAAAATAGAAGGAAAAAAAAAACGAAGTGCAGGTGTTATGTGGAATGTTGGATATTTTATAATCATTACTAATAATATTATTTATTTGTATAACATTTTTTATCAAATCCCCAATATGTTTTAGCCAAGTAATCCTTCAATGCATAAAATGTATTGCGTAACAGGTACTTCTTAGTTGCCTTTATAACAGGCTACGATATCGATGTAAGCTGCAAGTACGAACGCTGTACATGAGATCTCAATACACGATCGCCAACGTCGGTTCAAGGCAGTCACATTGGCGACGCAGTACGAAAATCACGCCTTTGCGCTCGCAGAAGAGAGCCCGGAGGCGGATTCTCTGCGGGAATTGGCTCCCGCGAGTCGTCGGTACGAGCCGATAACTGCCGAGGAGATATGGGACGATAAATGTCGAGGCGATATGGGCGCGCATTTGCGCGGCGCCGGTAGCTGCCGCCCTCCATTACAGATACAGCTGTGTGTGTGTGTGTGTGTGTGTGTGTGTGTGTGTGTGTGTGTGTGCGTCGTTACGGTGGAGTACCAACACAGTCATGACGGAATATTACACGGCCTCGGCAGAGGTCATCCACGCTTCCGTTCCCGGAAGTACCCGCTAGGGGATGTGCCATTGTCCACTCTCCACATCACTGCTGGCGCTATGGACGTTACGACACACACACACACACACACACACACACACACACACACACACACACAAGCGAGCACGCGAACGAGCACGCACATAGTATAGATCAGATCAGAAATGGAGCGAGTATGAGCCTGATGTTGCAGGTTACATACTTCATAAATCAAGGCGTCCACGTCACACCCTGCTATATCGGCTTCCTTCGTTCTACATCTACATCCATACTCCGCAAGCCATCCGACGGTGTGTGGCGGAGGGTACCCTGAGTACCTCTATCGGTTCTCCCTTCTATTCCACTCTCTTATTGTTCGTGGAAAGAAGGATTGTAGCTACGCTTCTGTGTGGGCTCTAATCTCTCTGATTTTATCCTCATGGTCTCTTCGCGAGATATAAGTATGAGAGGAGCAATATACTGCTTGATTCCTCGGTGAAGGGATGTTCTCGAAACTTCAACAAAAGCCCGTACCGAGCTACTGAGCGTCTCTCCTGCAGAATCTTCTACTGGAGTTTATCTATCATATCCGTAACGCTTTCGCGATTACTAAATGATCCTGTAACGAAGCGCGCTGCTCTCCGTTGGATCTTCTCTATCTCTTCTATCAACCTCATCTGGTACGGATCCCACACTGCTGAGCAGTATTCAAGCAGTGGGCGAACAAGCGTACTGTAACCTACTTCATTTGTTGTCGGATTGCATTTCCTTAGCATTCTTCCAACGAATCTCAGTCTGGCATCTGCTTTACCGACGATCAACTTTATATGATCATTCCTTTTTAAATCACTCCTAATGCATACTCCCAGATCATTTATGGAATTAACTGCTTCCAGCTGCTGACCTGCTATTTTGTAGCTAAATGATAAGGGATCTTTCTTTCTATGTATTCGCAGCACATGACACTTGTCTACATTAAGATTTAATTGCCATTCCCTGCACTATGCGTCAATTCGCTGCCGATCCTCCTGCATTTCAGTTTTTCCATTGTTACAACCTCTCGATACATCACAGCATCATCTACAAAAAGCCTCAGTGAACTTCCGATGTCATCCACAAGGTCATTTATGTATATTGTGTATAACAACGGTTCTATGACACTCCCCTGCGGCACACCTGAAATCACTATTACTTCGGAAGACATCTCTTCATTGAGAATGACATGCTGCATTCTGTTATCTAGGAACTCCTCAATCCAATCACACAATTGGTTTGGCAGTCCATATGCTCTTACTTTGTTCATTAAACGACTGTGGGGAACTCTATCGAATGCCTTGCGGAAGACGAGAAACACGGCATCTACCTGTGAACCCGTGACTATGGCCTTCTGAGTCTCGTGGACGAATAGTGCGAGCTGGGTTTCACACGACCGTCTTTTTCGAAACCCATTTTGATTCCTACAGAGTAGATTTCCCGGTATAGTTCCACAATATGACGAGATTGAAGACCGTGGCGCTTTGGTCGTCGCATATTTGTCGACCCGTTGTCTCTTACTGAAGCATGCGTAAGTGTACTGCTAACAGCGGCTTACTGTTAGAACATCAGCACACGCTCTTGTTGCTGTAAAGCAGCACTGACAAGGCGAAGGGACCGACCATCGGGATCAGACCTCTTGTAACGAAGTTTTTTTGTTGTGGGATCATGCAGGGAGTAAGAAGAAAATTAATAGATGGAAAGTACAGAATTGCAGATGTGTTCCACTAAAGGATGACTGATATCTGGAATAAGTTTCACGCTATAGTCGACGCTTCAGACAAAAAACATACAAATTTCATCGATTGCAAACGAAATAGTTTTATTCCTGATTATTCCACCTCCACCATGAGAAAACATATGTGCTGCGTCAAACGAAAACTGGGCGCAGATCAGCGTCACTGTTATATCCCTGGAAACCAAAAGTGCACTAAATCTGTATTCTTCCATCATAGCACTTGCGTTTCTGAGGTAACAGAGTTATGTAGCTTATCATTCATCACTGTAACTTTTTTTAAACTGTTACAAATGTATTTCAATAATTACTCAATATTTAGAGTAATGCATCGTTAGACATTCTCTGTATAGATATTGAACATTAAAATAAATTAACGGCAGTCTTCGAAAAACTTTTGTATCTAGAAGATGATTCAGCTGCTCCACCGCTGCCGTTTTATGTAACCCGCAATAATATAGCTGGCCTTCATAAACCATGCATCAGATTTGGTATTTCCTTGACTGATGGCGCGAATTATTAGTCCTTCATAGAAAATTAACAGAACTTTCGCAGGAAATTTAATGTAAAAATTGGTTCACATGGCTCTGAGCACTATGGGACTTAACTTCTGAGGTTATCAGTCCCCTAGAACTTAGAGCTACTTAAACCTAACTTGTGTTGTCACCGCCAGACACCACACTTGCTAGGTGGTAGCCTCTAAATCGGACGCGGTGCGGTAGTATAGGTGGGACCCGTGTGTGGCCACTATCAGTGATTGCAGACCGAGCGCCGCCACACGGCAGGTCTAGAGAGTTTCTAGCACTCACCCCAGTTGTACAGATGACTTTGCTAGCGATGGTTCACTGACTAATTACGCTCTCATTTGCCGAGACGATAGTTGGAATAGCCTTCAGCTACTCTATTTGCTACGACCTAGCAAGGCGCCACGTTCAGTTGCTATTGATATTGTGAATCGTGTACCATCAAGAGCGACGTTCACCATTAATTGATTAAAGTATTACCACCTACGTCCGTTTCTCTAAATCCTAATTTCCTTGTCCTGTTCCAGACCTCACGCCAGCCTGCGTGAGCTAAAACGCGTGCATTTCGGCCTCCACTAGTAACACGGTGTTGGCTCTCCTGCCAACCGTAACATAACTAGCTTAAGGATATCACACACATCCATGCCCGAGGCAGGATTCGAACCTGCGACCGCAGCGGTAGCGCGGTTCCAGACTGAAGCGCCTAGAACCGCTCGGCCACTTTGGCCGGCAAATTTAATGTACAATTACATTTTTTACTACGATAGATTTTCACTGGAGGCCGTAGTTTTCGAGTTATTCAAACAAAACGTACGAAAGTGACCTTCAAACACACCCCACTCCCACGCTCTGCCCTCACCGATCAGGATTATTATTATGTTTTTCATGGCACTTCCTTCTACCACTGTACAAATATTTGCGACTACACACAAATTATTTCCAGCATTCGAACTGTTTTGGTCTTCACTGACTGGCGTTAATACGCAACCGGTTTCACCAAGCAATTACAAATTATAAAACTGACGTCTGTGTAAATTATATGTACATTTTTCTAAATTTTAATAGAATAAAATGAACAATTACATCGTTGTATTCGTCAGGGTTTCTGACTACGAAACTACCACACTTTTAAGGGTTAATTTTGGATCGAACTGTCAGCGTAATTAGTTTTAGCGGAGCTCTTCCAAAAGTCGTTTCTCGTTAGTTATTAATTTCAACGAAGTAGCCGACTAAACTGGTGGCATAATGTTGATGTTGTTGTGGTCTTCAGTCCTGAGACTGCTTTGATGCATCTCCACAAGCTACTCTATCCTGTGCCAGCTTCTTCATCTCCCAGTACCTACTGCAACCTACATCCTTATGAACCTGCTTAGTGTATTCATCTCTTGGTCTCCCTCTACGATTTTTACCCTCCACGCTGCCCTCCAATACTCAATTGGTGATCCCTTGATGCCTCAGAATATGCCCTACCAACCGATCCTTTCTTCTAGTCAAGTTGTGCCACAAACTTCTCTTCTCCCCAATCCTATTCAATACTTCCTCATTAGTTATGTGATCTACCCATCTTATCTTCAGCATTCTTCTGTAGCACCACATTTCGAAAGCTTCTATTCTCTTCTTGTCCAAACTAGTTATCGTCCATGTTTCACTTCCATACATGGCTACACTCCATACAAATACTTCCAGAAACGACTTCCCGACAATTAAATCTATACTCGACGTTAACATATTTCTCTTCTTCAGAAACGCTTTCCTTGCCACTGCCAGTCTACATTTTATATCCTCTCTACTTCGACCATCATCAGTTATTTTGCTCCCCAAATAACAAAACTCCTTTACTACTTTAAGTGTCTCATTTCCTAATCTAATTCCCTCAGCATCACCCGACTTCATTCGACTACATTCCATTATCCTCGTTTTGCTTTTGTTGATGTTCATCTTATACCCTCCTTTCATGACACTGTCCATTCCGTTCAACTGCTCTTCCTAGTCCTTCTGTCTCTGCAGAGTTACAATGTCATCGGCGAACCTCAAAGTTTTTATTTCTTCTCCGTGGATTTTAATACCTACTCCGAATTTTTCTTTTGTTTCCTTCACTGTTTGCTCAATATACAGATTGGACAACATCGGGGAGAGACTACAACCCTGTCTCACTCCCTTCCCAACCACTGTATCTCTTTCATGTCCTGCGACTCTTCTAACTGCCATCTGGTTGCTGTACAAATTGCAAATAGCCTTTAGCTCCCTGTATTTTACTCCTGCCACCTTCAGAAATTGAAAGAGTATTCCAGTCAACATTGTCAAAAGATTTCTCTAAGTCTAATAATGCTAAGAGACGTAGGTTTGCCTTTCCTTGATCTAGCTTCTAAGATTAGCCGTAGGGACAGTATTGCCTCATGTGTTACAACATTTCTACGCAATCCAAACTGATCTTCCCCCAGGTCGACTTGTACTAGCTTTTCCATTCGTCTGTAAGTAATTCGCGTTAGTATTTTGCAGCTGTGATTTTTAAACCGATAGATCGGTAATTTTCACATCCGTCAACTCCTGTTTTCTTTGGGATTGAAATAATTATATTCTTCTTGAAGTCTGAGGGTATTTCGCCTGTCTCATACATCTTGCTCACCAGTTGGTAGAGGTTTGTCAGGACTGGCTCTCCCTAGGACGTCAGTACTTCCAATGGAATGTTGTCTACTCCGGGGGCCTTGTTTCGACTCAGGTCTTTCAGTGCTCTGTCAAACTCTTCACGCAATATCGTATCTCCCATTTCATCTTCATCTACATCCCCTTCCATTTCCATAATATTGTCTTCCAGAACATCGCTCTTGTACAGAGCCTCTAGACACTCTTTCCACCTTTCTGCTTTCCCTTCTTACCTTAGAACTGGATTTCCATCTGAGCTGTTGATATTCATGCAAGTGGTTGTCTTATCTCCAAAGGTCTCTTTAATTTTCCTGTAGGCAGTATCTATCTTACCCCTAGTGAGATAAGCCTCTACATCCGTACATTTGTCCTCTAGCCATCCCTGCTTAGCCATTTTGCACTTCCTGTCGATTTCATTTTTGAGACGTCTGTATGTCTTTTTGTCTGCTTCATTTACTGCATTTTTATATTTTCTCCTTTCATCAGTTAAATTCAATATTTATTCTGTTACCCAAGAATTTCTACTAGCCCTCGTCTTTTTACCTACTTGATCCTCTGCTGCCTTCACTACTTCACCCCTCAAAGCTATCCATTCTTCTTCTACAGTATTTCTTTCCCCCATTCCTGTCAGTTATTCCCTTATGTTCTCCCTGAAACTACGTACAACCTCTGGTTCTTTTAGTTTATCCAGGTCTCATCTCCTTAAATTCCCCACCTTGTTGCAGTTTCTTCAGTTTTAATCTACAGGTCATAACCAAAATGGAAATGTATTACAATTTAAAACCTGGTTCCTAAATCTCTGTCTTACCATTATACAGTCTATCTGAAACCTGTCAGTATCTCCCGGCTTCTTCCATGTATACAACCTTCTTTTATGATTCTTGAACCAAGTGTTAGCTATGATTAAGTTGTGCTCTGTGAAAAATTCTACCAGGCGGCTTCCTCTTTCATTTCTTTGCCCCAGTCCATATTCACCTACTACGTTTCCTTCTCTCCCTTTTCCTACTACCGAATTCCAGTCACCCATGACTATTAAATTTTCGTCACCCTTCACTATCTGAATAATTTCTTTTATTTGTTCATACATTTCTTCAATTTCTTCGTCATCTGCAGAGCTAGTTGGCATATAAACGTGTACTACTGTAGTAGGTGTGGGCTTCGTATCTATCTTGGCCATAATAATGCGTTCACTATGCTGTTTGTAGTAGCTTACCCTCATTCCTATTTTCCTATTCATTATTAAACCTACTCCTGCATTACCCCCATTTGATTTTGTGTTTATAACCCAGTAGTCACCTGACCAGAAGTCTTGCTCCTCCTGCCACCGAACTTCACTAATCCCCACTATATCTAACTTTAACCTATCCATTTCCCTTTTTAAATTTTGTGACCTACCTGCCCGATTAAGGGATTTTTCATTCCACGCTCCGATCCGTAGAACGCCAGTTTTTCTTTCTCCTGATAACGGCATCCTCTTGAGTAGTCCCCGCCCGGAGATCCGAATGGGGGACTATTTTACCTCCAGAATATTTTACCCATGAGGACGTCGTCATGTAATCACACAGTAAAGCTGCATGCCCTTGGGAAAAATTACGGCCGTAGTTTCCCCTTGCTTTCAGCCGTTCGCTGTACCAGCACAGCAAGGCCGCTTGGTTATTGTTACAAGGCCAGATCAGTCAATAATCCAGACTGTTGCCCCTGCAGCTACTGAAAAGGCTGCTGCCCCTCTTCAGGAACCACACGTTTGTCTTGCCTCTCAACAGATACCCCTCCGTTGTGGTTGCACCTACGGTACGGCTATCTGTATCGCTGAGGCACGCAAGCCTCCCCACCAACGGCAAGGTCCATGGTTCATGGTTCATGGGGGGAGGGGGTGGCATAATAAACCAAGGAAAAGGTGCCGAAAAAGATCGAATATCGGAAATAGTTCGTGTAGTCGGAAATTTTTTTTACGTTGGTAGTAAGCAACGCCACGAACAACATCCTCGAAATCCTGACTGGTGTGGGATGTGTGCTTGAGGTGCGTTTGAAGGTCACTTTTGTCCGCTTTTTCTTCAATGACTCGAAAGCTACGGCCTCTAAAAAAAATGTATTCCAGAACAAAACGTAAATAAAATAAATTTTCTGCAAAAATGTCTTGCTCATTTTTGATCTAGGACTAATAGTTTGCGTGTATTGAGCAAGATACTATAAAATCTCGACCGCGGTGTATATAACACTGTGGGTTTCATAAAACAACAGCAGTAGGGGCAGCTGAATCGTCCTATATTATTGTCCTATATTATTATTATTATTATTATTATTATTATTACTATTATTATCGATCATTCCCGTTTGAGAGAGTGATTGAACTTGAGTAGTCATGATTTCTTCTTCTTTTTTCGTTCTTCCCAAATTATTTTCATACGTTCAATGTGTTCTCTCCTGCGTTCCTCCGACCATCTTTTCCCCGTTCTGTTCTGCGTATGTTCTTGTTTAGGTACGTGTTAATTTGTGACGTTTCTGAACTGTTCTCTATTGTTTATGTTGTCTTGTGTGATCCTCAGTTCTTTAATGTCTTCTTCTGCTTCAGTGACCCACTTTGTCTTGTTTTTGCTCTTGTTTACTGTCTCCAAGATTTGTCTTGTGAGACTGCTTTTATTCATCCTGCTGGTATGTCCATAAAATTTCATCCTTCTCTTTCCAATCGTGTCTGTTATTTTTTCTATGTCTTTATATTCTCTCTATTTGGCCTCTTCATCCAAATTCCTTCCCGAAACACTGGTCCATATGTTGACCTCAGAATTTTTCATTCCTGCTTTTCAATCTCTCTGATCTTCGTATGACCATGAATCACTGTAGTTTTTGCAGTATATATATATATATATATATATATATATATAAGCTGCTAACCGTTCAGTCATTATATTCTTATACAATAATCGTCATACCCAAAGGTCCTTTATGTCGTTTAGACCGGCCGGATATTTTTTTACAAATGGCTTCAAATGGCTCTGAGCGCTATGGGACTTAGCTGCTGTGGTCATCAGTCCCCTAGAACTTA
Source organism: Schistocerca gregaria (assembly GCF_023897955.1). Lineage (NCBI taxonomy): Eukaryota > Metazoa > Arthropoda > Insecta > Orthoptera > Acrididae > Schistocerca > Schistocerca gregaria. The sequence continues at coordinate 544,460,799 of NC_064925.1, forward strand.
GAACTACTTAAACCTAACTAACCTAAGGACATCACACACACCCATGTCCGAGGCGGGATTCGAACCTGCGACTGTTGCAGCAGCGCTACTTCGGACTGGAGCGCCTAGAACCGCACGGCCAATGCGGCCGGCTATTTTGTTACATTTCAACTTGCACTTGAGAATGGTTATACAGCCGAAATAATGACGGGTGGGTGGCGGAAGCGACCCACGAGTCTTGTGCACGAACACACGAGCACGGCGAGTTCGGATGTGGCGCCACAGGGTTCGCTGGCGAACTTAAAGCGAGCACACTCAGGTCATTTCTGATAAAAAATAAATAAAAACCTTCCTCACAATGTAAGTGACGTGCACTTAAGGGTGTTTATGAAATGAGTAGAGCCCAGTAGTATATCCTGTTGGCTACAAAAGCCACACGCAAATGGAAATGGTATCTGATATTAAAATCGAAGTAAAAGATTTCGTCGCCACCAACTCTAGCCACACGAGAAGCAAGAGGTACGACTGATTTGGAAAATTAGGAAAATTAATTAATTTAGGCATTAGAAAGAAACTCAAAGGATTATTGGTCGTAGTGTCACTCATAAAAAAATGGGATGCAATCATTAATGTGATCTAGGGATTGTTTACCTGAATCAAATATTAAAATAAAGTAAAAAGTGTGTGAACGCTGAATAAGGACAGCTTGTAGCAACATTCCTGAAAACAAGATCTATTCTAAAGAAATCGTTTTAAATAAAAAGGGAAGACTAATTACTGAACCTGTGCGCATGGAAAAGCTATGGGTGGGCTATGAAGGAAACTGCAAGGTGAACGGCATAGGTATCATCGATACACTGTATAAGACTTGAAAAGAAAATATTAATTTCTTAAGACATTGATGCAAGACATCTACATAACTGCTGTTGCCTGGTTACGTACCATTGCTTGCGAAACGCTAAACGATTCACAACAGAATCTCTCAATTTAGAATCGCAGGCCGGCCGGAGTGGGCGTGCGGTTATAGGCGCTACAGTTTGGAACCGAGCGACCGCTACGGTCGCAGGTTCGAATCCTGCCTCGGGCATGGATGTGTGTGATGTCCGTAAGTTAGTTAGGTTGGATTAGTTCTAAGTTTTAGGCGACTGATGACTTCAGAAGTTAAGTCGTATAGTGCTCAGAGCCATTTGAACCATTAAAATCGCGGTCGTAATTAGAGGGGACGGGAAAGGTTTAATATTCGCCTTCAGATCCATAGTCACTCAAAGAACTGATGAGAAATGATTAAATAAAAGGGTAAATCTGAATATCACGGTTGTATTTAAAGTTAAACCTCACTTTGGAGAAACCGCCGCAACGATGGCCTCGTATACGCGCTTCACATGAAATCACGAACCACAAATACAATTGAATAATCCGGACAGGATATATTTAATGTTCCAAAATCAGAGCAATAAGTAAACTCTAGGACAGAGGTAGGGGTCCGCAGGAATGTTAGAACCACAATTAACTCGTGTAGCCGCGTGGTTCGCAGAAACACGATTTCTATGTACCGTGGCCAAATTTTAGCAACATTAAACCACGCAGCCGCGAACAATTAACATTTTACGGAGAACATACTTGAATAGACAAAGGGTAATGGCAGAGGGCCAACAAACGCTAATACTAACCCACATGGATAGTTTCCAACGGACATATAGTAATGCAACAAAGAAAATTCACAAAGAGGCAAAATTATCAATATTCGGAAAAGAATAGAATGTATACACATGCAGTCGCAGGTACACAAACATTCACAATGAACCGAGTGAGATCGCTTCAACATATGCAACACCTTTGTACTACGTTCTTCTTGCGAACCAAAGTCTGCATTAGGAATCAAACAAAGTCTGCAAAAGCCTCACATTCCTTGCTGCGACCCAACAAAACAATCTTTAAGACAAAATGCGGGGCGAAAAACTAAAAGCCCCTATCTCGCTATGAGACAACGCGCCACGAGGTTAAAACAACTCACCCTTCTTTGAAATGGTTCAAATGGCTCTGAGCACTCTGAGACTTAACATCTGAGGTCATCAGTCCCGTAGAACTTAGAACTACTTAAACCTAACTAACATAAGGACATTACACGCATCCATGCCCGTGGCAGGATTCGAACCTGTGACCGCAGCGGCCGGCCCTTCTTGGTAGAGTCCCTATCTGCAAGCCCTCGGAGATCTGGGAGCAGCCTGCCCATCTCACAGTAAATCTTCTCCCATACAACACCGTGGCCAGGGAAGCCCATACATGAGGTTTCCGCCACCAACCTAACACCGGTAAGATTCACACAAGAGGAACAATCCTCTTTGCCTACCTAAAACTAGAAGGGTTGGCCATTCTGTAAGACTACCGCTTATTCTATGAAGCAAACTAAACCACCCTACAGCAAAATGAAACACACCCACATTCATTCACTAACGCGTGCCACGGTGTTTTGGAACAGGAGAAGAAGGGAGAAACATTTTATGGAATCAGAGTTGTGAGTTGGGTTACACATAAAAACATGGAAGACTTATAAAGGCATTATAGACGCATTTGCAAGTCTGAAAAGAACCAACAGAACAGCTATATGATGCTTGCAAATCTTAGAAAGGAATAGGCTACGGCTAGATTGAACCATAGCTCAGTCTTCTCTGGTACGAAATTTAGGAATTAAAACACCCGAATTGTTCTGTAGGATGCAAAGTGCACTGGAAAGCAAATAAAATGATAATTAAAGGGGACTATCCTTTCAACACACACACACACACACACACACACACACACACACACACACACACACACACACACAGAGAGAGAGAGAGAGAGAGAGAGAGAGAGAGAGAGAGAGAGAGAGAGAGGAAGGATTCGAGCTGTGGATATCTATTGGATACAACAGAATTGGTTTGCTATTTTTTGAAGGGAGGCTGAGTGCTCGCCACTATGTTACAATAATGGTAAATTCTATTGTCATACCCTTCATGACCAGGGTTACCGAATGGCGTATTCCAGCAGGATAATGCAAGACCACACACTGCAATTCATACTACAAACTGCTTTATCTATGAAAGGATCACTGGCTGACCTGAAAGGTCATTGGTGTAAATATAACTATTCAAAAATGACGTGCATCTACAATAACAGAACAAATATTTACAAGTTATTTCAAAGAAATTACATACAGTCATATTTACGCCAATGATTAACGATAATTAAATATAACTGAAAACAAACGCATATGTAGGTTAAGTAGCAAAATTCTGTAAAATAATTATAACCTTCCTAGTGTTAAGTATGATATATAAATAAGAGCTTTGCAGCAACTGCTGTAAAGTAACGTGCTCCTAAGATAGCGTGGACACCTCCAACTAAGTTTTGAGCATAACATGATGTCATAGGAGCAACGATGTATATGACATAATCTGTTACCAAAAACTCATCCATAATGTAAGTTATTATGTGCCTAGTACATCTACGCATATGACATGTTCCTACATCAAATTCAGAAGTGTCACCAATATATCCAATGTGTGAGACATCCAGTTTAGATACTTGAAAATGGCCTAAGGCCGAAATTGTACAATCGCACAGGAAATAAAGAAAATAGCAGCCGAAGGCTTCGAGAAATCATTCAAAAATTTCATAGTAGCGGCGGCCCCTATCGCACTGAAAATCACAGACACCTGAAATCTAGCCAGATGACGTTCGGAGGCTATTTGCTTCCATGCCACAACAAATGCGACGGTTAATATGCACACATGGGGGTCACTAGTCTTGTTTAATCAATTAGTACTCGTTACACGACGACAATCTTCGTAAATTTTGATATCGAACTGCTACTTCGAGGTGCAGCGCTTCGCCTTTCCGTCAGTGATTTGCGCTTGTATTTGAAACGCTGTTTCCATTCCCGATAAATGACATGGAAATACTGCGTGGGCGGTGTATCTTTCAGTACATTACGGCCTTTTTGAAAATTCACTCTCGATGAAATACAAAGTATGGAGGTGAACACTCTTTTCGTCGAACTGTCACGAATATTCAGAATGAGATTTGCATTCTGCAGCGGAGTGTGCGCTGATAGGAAACTTCCTGGCAGATTAAAACTGTGTGCCCGACCGAGACTCGAACTCGGGACCTTTGCCTTTCGCGGGCAAGTGCTCTACCAACTGAGCTACCGAAGCACGACTCACGTCCGGTACTCACAGCTTCACTTCTGCCAGTATCCGTCTCCTACCTTCCAAACTTTACAGAAGCTCTTCTGCGAAGGTAGAGCACTTGCCCGCGAAAGGCAAAGGTCCCGAGTTCGAGTCTCGGTCGGGCACACAGTTTTAATCTGCCAGGAAGTGTCACGAATATTGTTCGGACTTACTATTCAAATAAAACAAAGTGGTGGCCGTTGGGGACACCGAAGACGCTCTTCAGCTATACAACTTGGGCATTCACTAAGAACGAGCGCTTGTTGTAAGTCAGCCACTGTTAAAACGAGTATTCCAATACTGAATTACCAGAAGACTATCAAAAGAATGTGATGGCTTTACTTACAGTGAGCTGAAGGAAATCCTTTCTCTGGAGGGCCCCTTCACAATAAGAACCAGAACGGTACACCCGGGACAGCACCGTGTGTTTACGAGAAGTGTCAGTTTCCCACATACGTCGACAGACCAAGGACGAGAATGGCAACGACAGACAGCAGTGCACGATCTGCGCGCCTCTGCCTCACTGTCCACCAGACGTTCTGTAGTTTTCCATCTGCGTTGTTGCACTATTTACACATGATACTGGTTACACTACTCTTCATTTACAAAAATAGTCTTTCCTCTTGACTGCCGCTAACTAATTACATTCGACTTCGCCCGGCGCGTTTCGCTAATCCGACACAACCAACCACGAAACACGAGTTTGTTTTTACGTTTCTGTGGTAACGTCTCATTGTTGCCGCAGTTCTAGGCGACTATGGTTTTCAGTCAGCCTTGCTGTGTGGGTTTTTTCCCCGCTAAAGCTCTTTATTTTATGTTGCTCAGATTCTGTATGTGGCGTTATTCACATTAACGGCGAAAACTGCGTGAAACAGTGAATATTAGAACAGGAGCCACAGATAAAGGCCACGCATGCGAATTTACACGATCCAGTCACACTAATGTGACTCCTTGTCAAAAGCCTGAATAACCGTCTTTTGCAGTGTGGGCCGTTGCGAGACGTTCTGGAAGGGAGTCAGTGAAGTGCTGGAAGGTACCGGCAGGGATGTGGAGCCGCACCCTCTCCAACGACGCGGTCAGGCGCGCTGGGTTCCTCGGATAAGGAACCAAGACGGGAACTGTCGATCGAGTTGCTCGCACTGATTCTAGTTTGGGTGTAAATCCGAGGAGTTTGGTGGCCAGGAGAGAACGGTGGACTCATCCTGCGGCTCTTCGAACCACGCACCTACACTGCGAGCTGGATTGTCCTACTGGAAGATCATACCGAGGATTAAAAAAAACAACTGCACAACAGGGAATCAGTGATCATAAGGCCGTTGCAGCATCCCTGAATATGGAAGCAAATAGGAATATAAAAAAAGGGAGGAAGCAAGAGTAATAGAAGGCAGATTTCAGACTACCTAACAGATCAAAACGAAAATTTCTGTTCAGACACTGACAATGTTGAGTGTTTATGGACAAAGTTCAAGGCAATCGTAAAATGCGTTTTAGACAGATAAAAGTGCCGAATAAAACTGCGAGGGACGGGAAAACCCCCTCCGTGATTCAACAACAAAGTTAGGAAACTACTGCAAATTTAAACGCAGCCAAAACCTCTAAAAAAGAAGCTAAACGATACCAAAGTTAACGTAAGGAGAGCTAAGCGTGAAGCGTTCAGTGAACTCGAAAGTAAACTTCTACGTACCGACTTGACAGAAAATCCTAGGAAGTTCTCGTCTTACGTTAAATCAGTAAGTGGATCGAAACAGCATATCCAGACACTCCGCGGTGATGATGGCATTGAAACAGAGGATGACACGCGTAAAGCTGAAATACTAAACACCTTTTTCCAAAACTGTTTCACAAAGGAAGACCGCACTGCAGTTCCTTCTCTAAATCCTCGCACGAACGAAAAAATGGCTGACATCGAAATAAGTGTCCAAGGAATTGGAAAGCAAGTGAAATCACTCAACAGAGGAAAGTCCACTGGATCTGACTGGATACCAATTAGATTCCACACAGAGTACGCGTAAGAACTTGCCCCTCTCCCCCTCCCTTCTAACAGCCGTGTACCGCAAGCCTCTAGAGGAACGGAAGGTTCCAAATGACTGGAAAAGAGCACAGGTAGTCCCAGTCTTCAAGAACGGTCGTTGAGCAGATGCGCAAAACTATAGACCGTTATCTCTGACGTCGATCTGTTGTAGAATTTTAGAACATGTTTTTTGCTCGCGTATCATGTCATTTCTGGAAACCCAGAATCTACTCCGTAGGATTCCGGAAACCGCGATCGTGAGAGACCAAACTCACTTTACTTGTTCATGAGACCCAGAAAATATTAGGTACAGGCTCCCAGGTAGATGCCATTTTCCTTGACTTTCGGAAGGCGTTCGATACACCGGCACTGTCGCCCGATAAACAAAGTAAGAGCCTACGGAATGCCGGACCAGCTGCGTGACTGGATTGAAGAGATTTTAGCAAACAGAACACAGCAGCGGATAGCCACTTGGTACAGGTAGTGGCAACTGACCCTTAACATAGTCAAATGTAATGTATTGCGAATACATAGAAAGAAGGATCCTTTATTGTATGATTATATGATAGCGGAACAAACACTGGTAGCAGTTACTTCTGTAAAATATCTGGGAGTATGCGTGCGGAACGATTTGAAGTGGAATGATCATATAAAATTAATTGTTGGTAAGGCGGGTGTCAGGTAGAGATTCATTGGGAAAACCCTTAGAAAATGTAGTCCATCAACAAAGGAGGTTGCTTACAAAACACTCCTTCGACCTATACTTGAGTATTGCTCATCAGTGTGGGATCCGTACCAGGTCGGGTTGACAGAGGAGATAGAGAAGATCCAAAGAAGAGCGGCGCGTTTCGTCACAGGGTTATTTGGTGACCGTGATAGCGTTACGGAGATGTTTAGCAAACTCAAGTGGCAGACTCTGCAAGAGAGGCGCTCTGCATCGCGGTGTAGCTTGCTGTCCAGGTTTCGAGAGGGTGCGTTTCTGGATGAGTTATCGAATATATTGCTTCCCCCTACTTATACCTCCCGAAGAGATCACGAGTGCAGAATTAGAGAGATTCGAGCACGCGCGGAGGCTTTCTGGCAGTCTTTCTTCCCGCGAACCATACGGGACTGGAACAGGAAAGGAAGGTAATGACAGTGGCACGTAAAGTGCCCTCCCTCACACACCGTTGGGTGGCTTGCGGAATATAAATGTAGATGTGGACATGGCCCCATTGATAGATGCATACTTGTTTTAATCCATTGCGTCTTCCAGAATGACGAAAACACTCAAGAAATGCCACGGAAACGCACACCAGACCACAACCCTCCCTCCTCCGGCCTGGATCCTCCTGACGATTGTTGCACGGCCGAACACGTCAATGGCCATCAGGCCGATGGAAAATAAAACGTGATTCACTAGAAAAGACAGCCTGTCGCCCCTCTCTGCACTTACAGTATCGGCGTGCAAATTCCAGCCTTCGTCGGCGATGAACGGTAGTCAGTACAAATGCTTGAAACAGGCGACAGGTGCAAAGACCCTTGCACAGCAACGTTCGCTAAACGGTCGCTGAGGGGACATTGTTGATAGCCTCTCGGTTCACATGGGCGTTCATTTGCTCAACTGCTGCACATCTATTCGCTCGTAGATGTTGCAACGCTTATATCGATTAGAAGTAGATTCATATTACGTAATTTTGAATCTGTGATTATGAAGTGTTTATTCTTTGTTACTGAAGGTCGTTGATTTTTGACAGGAAATTTATAGTTTGTAACGTATATATGGAAAATATAAATGATCGTTTAAAATAATGAATTTGTATAATACGTGTATGCTTATAGGAAAAAGAATGAGTATTGGAAGCTGGTTCATGCTTAGGACACTTGTATTGTAAAATGTAAAAGATGCGGTGAAGACCCTTCGCAACGGAAGTGGTATGGCGCGATGTAAAAGGTAGTTTCGGCTGTCGAATTGGGCGGCTCCTTGGTGTGAACGAAGGCAGTCAGTGGCTAGCCGTTGCAGGGTGCACATCGACGATGCCGAGGGAGGCAATTCAAATCCGCTTTGCAAGGAATTTTGCCTCGTATGTGGATTTGGATGTTTCTTGGTATTCTCGGCAACAAGGAATGGCTCTAATAAATTAAAAATCCGTGGCCTAGAAGAAACTTTATGGAGCATTCAGACATCAAGAGCCGTGAGTACAATTGGCTGCCATGTCGCTTGCCACCACAACTTCGCCACTGGTCCACTAACTTCATGCGTACATATATATATATATATATATATATATATATATATATATATATATATATATATATATATATATATATATATATCAGAGCATGGGGCAGTTAATTTGTGTGAGTGATTTCAATAGTAATCCAAATGCTATACATCTGTGTTTGAAACCGTATCTTCTATCCTGATCGCGAACCTATGCAGGGTCCTCGCCTAAGTGTGTATTAAACCGAGTATCCTGTTTCAAATGAACTAGTGACTTATTAATGTTTGTCAAATGCGCAAGGATTAGCAAAAGTTGAAGTTAAAATCACAAAAGTGGAGTTAGTTAAAATTTTTCTAAAGTACTCTCAATTTACAGCAAAGTATCGTTTTGCAAAAATACAGTGGTAAATTGTGTAAATGTTACTCCATAAAATACCTCCTTCACAGGTGATGAAAAAGGCAAATAAGTTAAACTCATTTGAAATATAATTTAGCCTTAATTATTATCATGAATGGTTGTTTTTTAAGTTAATTGAGCTCAGTGTTGAATAATTGGCTTTGAAAAGTAAAATATAAACTATCCCAAATGAAGTTAAGAAGTAACTTTGTTTGAATTAATTTTTGCTACTGAAATAATCTTAGAACTTCAGTAGTGATATTACACCAGTTTATGGGTCCCCATCAAATTCTTCTCATATTGGAAAGATAATAGGATTATTATTGCTACTAAGAAAAACTGATATATTTCTTTGAATGGGTGTATAAAGAGTGTAATTGTGATATTTTTCTATTAGTGGTTGTTACATGTCAGTTAAGTCAGAAACCCTGTTGTCTAAATTTAGTCCTGAACTTCAATCAGTATTGAAATGGTACTTAAAGAAGCAGTGATCTTGAGTGTAGCTGTTATTGGTACGCCGGCCAGAGTGGCCGAGCGGTTCTCGGCGCTACAGTCTGGATCCGCGCGACCGCTGCAAGCGCAGGTTCGATCCTGCCTCGGGCATTAGTGTTAGTGATGTCCTTAGGTTAGTTAGGTTTAAGCAGTTCTAAGTTCTAGGGGACTGATGACCACAGCAGTTGAGTCCCAGAGCCATTTGTTATTGGTAGCAGTTTGGTGCATTTCTGGTTTCTATGATTACTGATTTGGTAACTACTGCTACCGACAGCTCAGAGTGCCCTTTGTCACTTTGTATACTGTGTGCTATTCAAAAGGTAAATATTAATGAAATTAATTTCAGCGACTAATATTCCATTTTCTTGAACATATATTTCCGAATTATTGTGCCTAATTGGGCTGGCGACCGTTCATTTTTTCATTCTTATATGAATTTTACTACTTTCATTAACCCCAAAGTTAAAATCTGTTTAGTCTTGTATCAATTGCAATATATTCAATATTACAGTCCGATACCTTCATCCATTAGACAAACACGCGGTCAACTTTCTAAATCCTGTCAGAGGGTGACTTTAGTTTGTGTCACGGCAAGCTAGTGTTACAACTTCTCCGCAGCCGTCGTTCACGCCGTCATGATAAGCGGGTTTTCATTGGACAAATATATTATGCTAGAACTGACATGTGACTATTTTCACGCAGTTTGGGTGAACAGAGTCTGAGAAATCAGTACCCACAACAACCACCTCTGGCCTTAATAACGCCCTTTGTACGCCTGGGCGTTGAATCAGACAGAGCTTGGATGGCGTGTACAGGTACAGCTGCCCATGCAATTTCAACATGATACCGCAGTTCATCAAGAGTAGTTACTGGCGTATTGTGACGAGCCAGTTGCTCGGCCACCATTGACCAGACGTTTTCAATCGGTGAGAGATCTGCAGAATGCGCTGGCCAGGGCAGCAGTCTAACATTTTCTGTATCCAGAAAGGCCTGTACAGGACCTGCAACATGCGGTCGTGCAATAACTTGCTAAAATGGAGGGTAAAGCCACGGGTCGTAATTCATCTGAAATGTAACTTCCACTGTTCAAAGTGCCGTCAACGCGAACAAGAGGCGACCGAGACGTGTAGCCAATTGCACCCCATACCATCACGCCGGGTGGTACGCCAGTATGGCGATGACGAATAGATGCTTCCAATGTGCGTTCGCCGCGATGTCGCCAAACACGGGTGCGACCATCATGATGCTGTAAACAGAACTTGGATCCATCCGAAAAAAATGACGTTTTGCCATTCGTGCACCCAGGTTCGTCGTTGAGTACACCATCGCAGGCGCTCCTGTCTGTGATGCAGCGTCAAGTGTAACCGCAGCTATGGTCTACAAGCTGATAGTCCATACTGCTGCAAACGTCGACGAACTGTTGCTGCAGATGGTTGTCGTCTTGCAAGCGTCCCCATGTGTTGATTCAGGGATCGAGACGTGGCTGCACGATCCGTTACAGCCATGCGGATAAGACGCCTGTCATCTCGACTGCTAGTAATACGAGGCCGTTGGGATCCTGCACGGCGTTCCGTATTACCCTCCTGAACCCATCGATTCCATATTCTGCTGAGAGTCATTGGATCTCGAACAACGCGAGCAGCAATGTAGCGATACGTTAAACCGCAATCGCGATAGGCTACAATCCGACCTTTATCAAAGTCGGAAACGTGATGGTACGCATTTGTCCTCCTTACACGAGGCATCACAACAACGTTTCACCAGGCAACGTCGGTCGACTGCTTTTTGTGTATGATAAATCGGTTGGAAACTTTCCTTATGTCAGCACGTTGAAGATACCGCCACCGGCGCCAACCTTCTATGAATGCTCTGAAAAGCTAATCATTTGCGTATCACAGCATCTTCTTCCTGTCGGTTAAATTTCGCGTCTGTAGCACGTCATCTTCATGGTGCAGCAATTTTAATGGCCAGTAGTGTATTTCGACGGAAAGGGAAGGAGCTTGCACTTTTGGACGTCAGATAAATAGCTCCGTTTCCGCTTTACGACAACGGCTGCACTGTTCTCCGCGTCCCCCAGCAGGCTTTACATCTCCCGCCATTGCTATTGCTGATACCTGCTGTCTGTGACTGGTTATTGCACCTTGATGTCGAACATACGTGATGGTCACTTTAATGTAACTGTACCGTGTGGGCCGGCCGCGGTGATCTCGCGGTTCTAGGCGCGCAGTCCGGAGCCGTGCGACTGCTACGGTCGCAGGTTCGAATACTGCCTCGGCATGGATGTGTGTGATGTCCTTAAGTTAGTTAGATTTAAGTAGTTCTAAGTTCTAGGGGACTAATGACCACAGCAGTTGAGTCCCATAGTGCTCAGAGCCATTTTTTTTGTACCGTGTGAATAGCGTTTACGTGACAACTTTGAAGGGGAAAAGGCCAATGCCGGTCCTTTTTTCCTACCAGTCACTGAAGAAGTCGACAAAGCGTTGGATATCTCTATGCGAGGAAGTGACATTTCTGGAAGATATTAGTAATTCAGCTGGAAGCTCTGTACCTGTGACGCTTTGTAAACAAATTATCACAGAAATTAATAGCTTTATGAGAATGCAATGATGCAATACACAAATCGAGTGGCCAAAAGATCCAGGAAGAGGCGTTCCGTTTGTAAATATGACCCTTATGACGGTCGAAAGTGGAAGCGACGTGCAGCGTATGGCGCGAGAGTAATCACTGACACTTGGACGTGTATCACTTTGTCTTTTCCGTCAGCATACTAAGCTTGGATTCTAGTACACTAATTGATGTTCTATAGATGGCTGCGTGATCATATAATACTGCATCGCCTTTTTGGAAATTCACTCTCGATAGACAACAACGTATCGAAGTGAATACTTTTTTGTCTATCACCCACGAACGCCAATCAGGCTGTGTCACTTACGACAATCTTAACACAGCGTGGCGGCCACTGAGACTCAAAGACTGATGTTTAATTATACAACTTGGCCTTTCGCTAATAACGAAAGTGTGTTGTCTCCTAGTTTCTATAAAAATGAGTACCGAGACGCAATTACCATATGAATACCAAAACACTGTGGTGAGAATATCTGCAGGAAATCCTAGCAGTTCCCTTTCTCTGGAGGGCTGCCTCAGCGATCAGAACGGTACACTTGTGGCAACCCTATGTGATTATCAGAAGTGTGAATTCCCCGTATGTGTCAACAGACCAGGGAAAAAACGGCAACCATGCACTGCATGATCAGCGCTCTTTTTCTTCACTCTACTCTGAGTTTTTCTGAGGTCCCGTAGTTTTTTATCTGCGTTGTTACACTATTTAAATTTGATAATTGTCTTAACCATAGTTCATTTCCAAGGATAATCCTTCCTTTTGTATCGGGATCAACAGATCGACTAGTTAGAGTCCGTCCGACTGATTTAGCTCGTCTGCCACAACCAATAACGAAACACGATTTCATTTATGTTTCTGTGGTAACGCCCCAGTGTTCCCGCACTTCTCGGCGACTACTGTTTTCAGTGAGGGCTGCAATGTTGAAACATCCCCTTAGAAAAATTTATACAAGACTGTGCTTAAACTGACTCACAATTATGAAAAAAATTTTCAAATCTGTATTGGTCACTGCCCAAAACAATTTGTAAATTTTTTGTGGGGAGCATGGGGGCTATGTAAGTATGCTGTTTAGGTTTTGTTATTGGTAACGCCGCCGCCACGTAGCGCTCTGTATAAAAATCACTGGCTGTGCCGTGTGCAGTCTGTGGCTGGTTTGCATTGTTGTAATACTCGCCATTGTAGTGTTGGGCAGCGGCAGCTGGATGCCAACAGCGCGTAGCGTTGCGCAGTTGTAGGTGAGCCGCCAGCAGTGGTGGACGTGGGGAGAGAGATGGCGGAGTTTTGAAATTTGTAAGAATTGGTGTCATGAAATGATATATATTATGGCTATTAAGGTAAATACATTGTCTGTTCTGTATTAAAATCTTTCATTTGCTAACCATACCTAGCAGCAGTTAGTGCCTTCAGTAGTTAGAATCTTTTATTTAGGTGGCAGTAGTGGGGCTCGCTGTATTGCAGTAGCTTGAGTAACGAAGATTTTTGTGAGGTAAGTGATTTGTAAAACGTATAGGTTAATGTTAGTCAGGGCCATTCTTTCGTAGGGATTTTTGGAAGTCAGATTGCGTTGCGCTAAAAATATTGTGTGTCAGTTTAAGCACAGTCTTGTATAAATTTTTCTAAGGGGATGTTTCAATGTGTGTTACTTCTCCTAAATGTATTCGTGTATGTGCATATTCCACATTCAATCTGGGTGGCGCACTTCTCGTTCATCGTGAAAATGACAGAGAAAGGCCAGGCACAAGGAATTAAACACAGCATACATATTACTTTCATTGTTTCGTGAACACAGGCAGTTAAAAGTGAATATAATGACGAGTAATTTTCGATAGCAGCCCAAGGAACTTTCATCACAAAAGGAAATAAAGAGCCGTAAACAAAAGTAAACATCAATAAATGTACGTGCAAACGTGAACAGCCGTCTGAATGTGATAACGTCGCTATTTGCCTAAATAAATACCACTATTAACAGCGGTTCGTGGCTGTTTACTACTTTGTAAGACTCAACCTGTATTTCATGCACAGTCACGGTTTCAGTAATTCAGTTTTCGACAAAATAACATTCTTTTACTTTTATTTTAGTAGAGTGGGTGCTTAGCTATGAACCACTCTGTGTAATGATCCGATTTTTATGCCGTCGCGGTTCACGGCAGCCCGATTCCTACCTCAGACTCTTACGATAGTCCTTTATTTCCGGAGGGGGTTCCGTTAATCGGATTATTATTCATTTGTTTACGTTCTTTGATGCATTTTCTAGGCTAAAGAGCTTCGAACAAAGCCGATAAGCGGAGAACCCTCTTTGTACCAGCGTTTTGTCACGACATGCTCGCGAGGTCCAGTCTTACTGTTAATCTACGAAAAAATATTCTGCTTCGCTTCCAATGGAGGTAAGCCGATTATTGGCATCATTTACTGAAGTCAGTGGCTTATATTCACAATTCACATTTATTGGGAAACAGGATTTCGTTTACACAGTGGTACGGCTGCCGAAAAGTCGCTGATCATGAGCGAGGGACAGGAAGATTGTAGTTCAACGCCCCGTCGACGGCGGGGTCGTTGTTGACTCGCTCGGATTCGGAGAGGAATGAGGCAGGTAATGGACTGCATCATTTACGAAGGACAACCTGGACACTGACCATGAACGATTTAGGGAAACCACACGGTCCTAAACCTGGATGGCCGGACACGAACTAATCCACCGTAGTCTCGGCTGCGAGTCCAGTGCGCTGGCCAAAGCGTCACTTCGCCCGGTCTGAGCCTGGGGAACAGTGTGTGCGGTGTAAACAATCCAGACATCACGTTATGATACAAAGGCAAGAAATACAACTGAAGAGGAACAAGGAAACTCCCTCCATAGAAAAATATTGAAACAAGGCCGCAGAATATGTTTCTTAAAGTACATTATGTGGAAATGCAGTATAGACGATGGAACGGGGGAAGATTGTTGATCTGAAAACAATTGAAGCGTAGTGGTACAGCAGACAGTAAAAAAAGATTTAGTGGGCAGGTAAGTGAAAAGGGAGGCACTAGAAAAAGAATAAAACAAAGCATAGAGAATATGTGCTATGACATTCATCCTTAATAACTTGACATTGGAAAACACAACTGGGGTGACAACTTTAAGTGAAGACAAGTTACCTGTAACTTAATGTAGGCCGCCAGGTGTGTGAGGATCAAAAGTACCAGGTGTCGGTAAAGTGCTGCTGTCATATGATATTACACTACTGCAAATGGAAAAAAGAACACATTGACACCGATGTGTCAGACCCATCACACTTGCTCCGGACACTGCGAGAGGGCTCTACAAGCAATGATCACACGCGCGGCACAGCGGACACACCAGGAACCGTGGTGTTGGCCGTCGAATGGCGCTAGCTGCGCAGCACTTGTGCACCGCCGCCGTCAGTGTCAGCCAGTTTGCCGTGGCATACGGAGCTCCATCGCAGTCTTTAACACTGGTAGCATGCCGCGACAGCGTGGACGTGAACCGTATGTGCAGTTGACGGACTTTGAGCGAGGGCGTATAGTGGGCATGCGGGAGGCCGGGTGGACGTACCGCCGAATTGCTCAACACGTGGGCCTGAGGTCTCAACAGTACATCGATGTTGTCGCCAGTGGTCGGCGGAAGGTACACGTGCCCGTCGACCTGGGACCGGACCGCAGCGACGCACGGATGCACGCCAAGACCGTAGGATCCTACACAGTGCCGTAGGGGACCGCACCGCCACTTCCCAGAAAATTAGGGCCACTGTTGCTCCTGGGGTATCGGCGAGGACCATTCGCAACCGTCTCCATGAAGCTGGGCTACGGTCCCGCACACCGTTAGGCCGTCTTCCGCTCACGCCCCAACATCGTGCAGCCCGCCTCCAGTGGTGTCGCGACAGGCGTGAATGGAGGGACGAATGGAGACGTGTCGTCTTCAGCAATGAGAGTCGCTTCTGCCTTGGTGCCAATGATGGTCATATGCGTATTTGGCGCCGTGCAGGTGAGCGCCACAATCAGGACTGCATACGACCGAGGCACACTGGGCCAACACCCGGTATCATGGTGTGGGGAGCGATCTCCTACACTGGCCTTACACCTCTGGTGATCGTCGAGGGGACACTGAATAGTGCACGGTACATCCAAACCGTCATCGAACCCATCGTTCTACCATTCCTAGACCGGCAAGGGAACTTGCTGTTCCAACAGGACAATGCACGTCCGCATGTATCCCGTGCCACCCAACGTGCTCTAGAAGGTGTAAGTCAACTACCCTGGCCAGCAAGATCTCCGGATCTGTCCCCCATTGAGCATGTTTGGGACTGGATGAAGCGTCGTCTCACGCGGTCTGCACGTCCAGCACGAACGCTGGTTCAACTAAGGCGCCAGGTGGAAATGGCATGGCAAGCCGTTCCACAGGACTACATCCAGCATCTCTACGATCGTCTCCATGGGAGAATAGCAGCCTGCATTGCTGCGAAAGGTGGATATACACTGTACTAGTGCCGACATTGTGCATGCTCTGTTGCCTGTGTCTATGTGCCTGTGGTTCTGTCAGTGAGATCATGTGATGTATCTGACCCCAGGAATGTGTCAATAAAGTTTCCCCTTCCTGGGACAATGAATTCACGGTGTTCTTATTTCAATTTCCAGGAGTGTAGTTACATCATGCGCTTGACATTTCTAGCAGAAAATTATGCTAGAATAATTCAATAGTTAACACTTTACTTCTGTAAATCGTACATACATACAAATATACACGCATGTGCGCCCCTCATTCCTACACTTTCTCCCCCACTCTCACCCCCTCTGTCCGCACCCTCAATGCGTGCCCTTCTGTCGAAGCTACGGCCACAGGGGAAATTGAAGACCTCTCAGATTTCCCATATCATGCGTCTGCGTGTGTGCGCCACGCGCCCACAGGTAATCCTGCAACCCAAACCGAATTTCTGTGAGGCCCTTAACAGTGTCGGACTGAGGCCATGAATACTGGACGGACACGAGACTTCTTGTCTGTTCCCTTCCCCCGGCGCTGTTGTGTGTTTAACCGATGCTGTCGAGTAGGCCGTATGCACCAGCTCACGATATTGCTACCGCTGACAGGGAGAGAATAGAGGCATCACGACGTTTCCTTTCAGTCGCTCTTCTCGTAATTGGATCCACTGTAGAGTGCTCCAACCATACAATCCCTAAATAATTCCACCTCGCATGTGTTATTTAGGCAACATTCGTAGCGCATTGTACATTGCGTATTTCAAACTGGAAACCGTTTGAACCATTTCGTTATATGTATTTAACAGCTGAAATAAGGTTTTGCACAATGTTCTTCGTGTGTTTTCTTTTTCTTTGCATTGGTAACATGTTTCTAAATACTCTTGACAACACATCAACGCTTGCACCATTTGCTCAAAAGAATCCGGAGACCCATATCTAAAGCGGAAATGGTCACTAGATGTCATTATAGACGGACCCTCCAGTATAAAAGGAGGCGTGAAGAACATTGCTGCAGTAGAAAAGCTGTGAGGCGGGAGCTTGCTTCAGGCCTCTCGCGTCAGATTTTATTGTATTTGCATACTAAATTTACATGCAAGAATCCCTTGTTCCATTTACTTTCAGATTATTTGTCATCTTTTCACCCGTACTGTCTGTTCATTACATGAATGGCCGGGGTGTATTTTGTAGCAACGTAAATAACTCATGTCTCTGTACCAAATATAGCATTTCATTCTTGCAATAGCTTTTCCCTCTAATTTTTGCGGTCTGGATCATGGGGACTCCTCTTCGCTGGGAATGGACAAAGGTGGAACGTTTCTTTCGCTCTTGAGGAGACCCCTTGTCGCTGAAAGAGCGGTTTTCATGTTGGAAGACCACACGAGCAGCTTAGCAAGCCTTCCAGGGAGTATCCTGCAAGTACCTCTAACAGCGGGCGCTGGAACGGTCGCCTCGTATCCTCTGTAGCAGAACGAGAAGCCAGTGGCGGAAAACGAATGAAGTCCGCTCACTAGTAAACTTTTTGTGTGTCCCTCAGCTGTCCAGGTGACATTATGCAGCTGTGTGTTGGTCCCCTGACACAGTTTCCACAAGCTCAATTCCGGGTGATCAAAAAGTCAGTATAAATTTGAAAACTTAATAAAGCACGAAATAATATAGATAGAGTGGTTAAAATTGACACACATGCTTGGACTAACATGGGGTTTTATTAGAACCAAAAAAAAAGTTCACAAAATGTCCGACATATGGCACTGGACAGCAAAACGTCAGTGACTGCGCACAACAATCGTGTATAAAAGGAGCTGTAATGAGAGAGAGAATCAGATGCGCCAGCAGTCGTAGCATGTTGACGTTACCTGAAAGGGCGATTTTAGTGAAGCTGTATTATCAGAATGGCGAATGTGCTAGTTCAGCGTTACGATCCTATCGCCATAGGAAGGGGATACAACTGGGTAAAGGTACGTTGACAAATGCAGCTGTGGCGAGAATGATTTCGAAGTTCGAAGCCGCGGGTTGTTTAGACGATAGACCCCGTAGAGGCCGACCGAGCACAAGGCGTAATGCTGGTGAGACTGTAGCGGGTTCATCTATCCACGGGGAAGTCAGCACTCGTGCAGTCGCACGTCGCACCGGCATTCCATACACTACTGTTCGGTTGCCACTTACGCGTACCCTCCTATGCTATCCGTACAAAATCCATCGGCATCAGGAAGGGTTACCTGGCGATTTAGTGAAGTGGAGGGCATTTTCGGTATGGGCGTTTCAACAGATGGCGGAAGATGACGATTGGTTGAGTAACGTGTTGTGGACCGACGAAGATCATTTCACGCTGCGAGGGTCTGTCAACGCCCACAACTGCAGAATTTGGGCTACCGAAAATCCTAGAACTGTCGTGGAAACTCGATTTCACGACGAGAAAGTCTCGGTATGGGTTGGATTTACCACATCTACCGTTATCGGACCTTTTTTCTTCGAGGAAATGCGTGATTCTGTTTTTTTAACTGCTACCGTGACGGGTGAGAGGTACGCCGAAATGTTATAGAATCGCATCGTCCCCAGCCTGTCTGATAAACACCTGCTGGAACGTACCATGTTTATGCAGGATGGCGCTCCACCCTATATTGCTAGACGCGTGAAAGATCTATTGCGCGCGTCGTTTGGTGGTGATCGTGTGCTCAGCCGCAACTTTCGTCATGCTTGGCTTCCCAGGTCCCCAGACCTCAGTCCATGCGATCATTGGCTTTGGGGTTACCTGAAGTCGCAAGTGTATCGTGATGGACCGACATCTCAGGGGATGCTGAAAGACAACATCCAACGCCGATGCCTCATCATAACTCCGGACATGCTTTACAGTGCTGTTCACAACATTATTCTTCGACTGTAGCTATTGTTGAGGAATGATGGTGGTCATATTGAGAGTTTCCTGTAAAGAACATTGTCTTTGTTTTAAAATTACTTTGTTATGCTAATTATTGCTATTCTGATCAGATGAAGCGCCATCTGTCGGACATTTTTTGAACTTTTGTATTTTTTTGTTTATAATAAAACCTTATGTCATTCCAAGCATGTGTGTGTCTATCTACATTATTCCGTGATTTATTCAGTTTTCAAATTTATACTGACTTTTTGATCACCCGGGATATGATCGCATGTGGATCTGCGAAATTTTCAAACTCTGCCCTTTCCATGTGAACACACTGCGTAGCTTTCCAAAATCACCAGAATTTCCGACAGAGAAGTCTGGCTGTTGGGAAGGGGCGACCCTCGGTTCTAGTTCCCATCAACAGAAAGCTCGTTGGTGGATACATATTCTGTATGATGGGTAGGAGCGAGTAAATGGACTTCCAAGTGGCTCACTGGAAGAGCACTTAGGCCCTTTATGTAATTGGCTAGAAAGATTGTGCCGGATTCCTTTGTGAGGTCCGAAGAAAAAGAGTCTCAATCTGATTATGTTTTCGGACTGTCATTATCAATCTCATGAGAATTCTAAACTTTAATTCGACCGTGGAATCCAACGTTCGTACGCGTTTACCTTGACTTTTTGCCTTCGGATAAGTTTCCGAAGTTCTACCCTGAACTTACTGACATCCGCGATCGGCAATGAAGAAGATGATGAGATCCACCACATCGGACCTGGCCAGTAACAGTTAGCAGTCACTGCAGCACGGCGCACGGTGACTCATCTGGAGCCGTCTAAACCGCAGTCACAGCAAGGTTGCACCTGCAGTACACACTCCCGATTTCTGTGGTCGCGATCTTATGAAGAGGTTGTCGCTTTCCACGTTCAGTTGCCGTAATTTGACCATCGAGCTTCGTACACTAGTATGCATGTTCTCTGAAATCTAAGTCTTGTTTCAAAGGGGATCTTTCTCTGTAACCACGCACTTTTTCTTTGGCATTGAGTTAATTCAATGGATTACACCCATCTGGTGCTGATTCTTTCTGCTCATCCTTTTTTATTTATTGGTCTGTTGTGTTCTCTGTTCGATTCGTACTGTTCTTTTTTATATAATCATAAAACTTTACAGTCATAGTTGGAAAGGTATTTTATGTGTCTGGGCACCTTCTCAACCGTAATCATCCAGCATCATGCTGTTGGCGACCCTAACAACCGTTCACTTTTCTGATCATCGATTCACTTCATTTATGTAAAATTTATTCTCGAGTTATTTGTAATATGGACGTTTATGTGCTCTGAGGAAGTTGCCTATTGTTTTCACTAAATCTTACGTGTACCAGATCAAATTCTCCATCCATAAGCAACACGATGCCCCTGACGACTTCAGGAAGTTATCGAATAAGGTTTACAATGTCTGCAGCAGATAGTTTTTCAACTAGCCTATTAACTTTAGAAGATGTCCATGACTAAGGAATTTATTGCTAGCGCACTCGAGCAGATGTAATTTCGATGGACTGCTCATGCGCTGCCTGCGATATGTAAGCTAGAAGAGAATCTCAGACCACACAGCAGTGTTGGCTGCAGTTGGAACTGTGTGGGAGTAGGAGAAAATAGTAGCTAGCAGTCTGATGTATGGAGTTCGCGAGACCGGTCGTGGGGAGCGATGGCGGAGCCTGGGCAATGTAGTATAAGGTGGAAATAGCCGCGCGCATATATAGTTTATTAGAACAAAATTTATACTATTATTGTATCAAATCCAATGTAAATGTTTTAAAATCTTTTAATAATAATATTTTCTAAAAAATTAACTTTTTTGACAATCATTCATTTGAATTTAAAGAGTTTACTAATTTCTGCGATCCATGGTCATCCAGATTATCGTAAAGAAAAATCAGTTGTTTCTTTTTATACATGACAAATCTAGCGGCCAGCATTGCACTGGGCTGTGCCAGAAAAATTTCTGATAGGAGCAGATATATACGCGTTATACGGCGACTTCATTGAGGTAAGATTTTTCAATTTATTCAGAGTGAATTTTCAGGGCCATGACGCAGCACTGCCGACGTCCAAAATTTACCAATTTAAATTCACAGTGAATTATTGAAAGGTTGTAAGTGAGCCACAATTTTATTGAGAGATTAGTCTCATTTTATTATTGATAGGTTACGGAATTTATCTGTTGGTAGGTTATACTAAATGTGAATGCAAATATACATATTTTATCTGTGGGGAGGTTACATCTTCACAATGATAATCTATCATTACTTGCTTTGGGGTGATAGAATTAGCATCAGTTTAATCTGCATACCCACAGAGCACCTCATGATCGAGTGGTTGTGTTCACAGCACACCCATCTTCAGGCAAAGCAGTAACTGCAGGGCGGGTTGGTCAGTCACTTTGATCGTGGGCTATTCACTGGCTGTCATCAGAGTAATAAATCCACCTGAAACACTGCAACCCTTCTAATGCTGCCGAAGTCCACTGCCAGTGATGAACGTGTAGTGTAAACGTGAAGGAAGAGCCACGGCTGAAACAACGCCTGGCAGTCCTCGCGAACTGACGTAGAGGGACCTCTGAGCACTGTGGAGGGTCGTTGTAAAAAGTCGCGCGAAATCAGTGGAAGGAATCACTCGTGAGTTTTAAAGTGCTAGAAGCAGCCCTGCTAAAACAATGACTTGTGAGTAAGTAATTTAAAAGAATGGGGTGTAGTCGATCAGCTCCTCATAAGCCACACATGTTTCTAGTGAGTGATGACTGAAAGCCACTGGAGGGTGGATGACTGGAAACGATTGATTTGGAGAGAAAAATCACACTATAATTTGTGGCAATCCGATGGAAGAGTTTGCGTTCAAGTGTAGTGCCCATATTGACTACAAAGAGATGGTGTTGCGGTATGCAGGCGTTTCTCGTGGTTACGGTGTGCTCCCTTATTGCGCTTAAGAAAATGCTAAATGTGGAACGGTATGGACCCATTTTACAGCAGCGTGTTTTGCCCGCAGTAGAGGTACAGTTCGGAGAGGATGATTGTTTCAGCGTGACATTGCACCCTCTCATAGGGCAGCGTCTGTAAGGTAGTAACATTCCGGATAAGTAGACAGGCCTTCCCAGAGTCCCAAACTGGACCTTGTAGAACAGCTCTCGGACGATTCTGAACGCTGACTTCGTTACAGACCCCAGTGTCTAACATCTTTATTTCCACGGTTTTCAGCTCTCCAGGAAGAGAAATCTCATACAAAATGTCTGGGACTAAGATGAGGTGATTTTTCGATCTTCCTACCAGGGAAGTGTGCTTGGAGCCCTTCAGATACAGCTGTTGTGATCTTTGATTCCCATCATAAAGATGTAGGACGAACGACAGTGTTTGGTCGTCGAGAATGTTAAAGATACTCGTTCAATTTAAACAAAATCGTTTTGGGTGTTAGACTGCGCCAATGTAAAACACTAAAGCAACTAAACTGTCTGTTTCTCGACCGACCTGCTGCGGTCCTCTGCAGGGTGGTTAATTTCCGGATACTGGTGGACGACTTCCCCTGCATACTGATTGTCTGGTGCCTACCGACCTTCCATATCTGTGATGTCACTGGACTGTTTCAAGAGAGGTTGTTAGGAAGAGGACGGCTGTACATTGGGCTAATGCCTGTGCTAAACTGGTGGCTGATTGGGAGGCAAGTCTTGTGACTTACTGGTAGGAAATAACGTATCAGCACGTTATTGCCTTTGCCACTCTGAGGTAGCCAACTCTCGAAGAGACTGAAAGGCAGTAGCAAATCGGCAGGCAGTACCCACAGAACAGTATTTTCCTCCAGCGAAATGGCATTTCTCTCGTGGCTGCTGTTTACGCTGCTAAAACCGGGTCAAGAGGCGCTGCTGGCTAGCGAACACACGCGGTCCGCCAGGCTGGAATCGCAGTCATCCAGTCCTCAGGTAACTTAACAACCATCCTCCCTGTTCATGTTGCTAGGGCGTCCATTATTTCAACAGTCTCTTATTTTCCTCTGGTGCATCCACGGCTGACGAGCAAGCACTCGATGTTTTACATCTGGTGGTGATCGCCTATAGTTAACTTTTTCCGCCCCAAACATACGTTATGTTCATGCTCCAACATTTGAATGTTAATAGGTCGCTCGGTTTCACCATACAGACTGCGCCGCATCCACACCGAAGTTCGTAGACGCCTGCAGTCCGGAGAGCATCACTAGAATTCTTAGTGGGCTTCAACAGATCTCGGATCTTCGGCCACTCTGAAATATGGTTTAATTCCTCTGTGAAGGGGAACCTTGCCTACAGCGCCGCTGACGCCTCTCACTTAAGGTAGGCGGGCTACAGGGAAAGATTTTCTTGTGTACTTTTGTCTCGTCTGTTGCTCATAGTCCGTTGGATGTGTGTGTTGTATCCATTCGCACGGATTCTCAGCGATTCCAGCCTGGTGGACCCCGTGTGTTCGCCAGCCAGCAGCCGAGTTCAGCAGCATAAACGGCGAATACGAGAGAACTTCCGTGTGGCCTGAACACTTCGCTGCAGAATTACACTACCTCATCGATACCAGCTGCCGAATTGTCACCATCGAGAGCTGTCTACCAATCACTTACAGCAGTGCAGCCACTAGCCTGCCGATATGCTGTTTCGTACCATTCTCCAGCCAACCACCAGAGCAACTCAGGCGACCCACCGTATAGCCATCTCCCTCCGTAGCAAACTTCCTTCAAATCGTCCAGTGACATCACAAAAATACGCCGGCCGTAGCCACTAGATGACCGAAGTAGTGTGTAGAGGAAGATATTCACCAGTATCGAGCAGTTAACAGCCCTCAACAGAACCGCAGTGAGTCTGTCGAAACGTCGTCAGTTTAGTTGCTTTGGTGTTTTACAATGGCATGGCGCAATACCCAAAATTATTAAATTCAAAATGACATTGGCCATGGAAGCCTGCGAGCTTATATCCTCAGTCACGTTCTCGGTGACTTGAATTCCTGGGAAAAAGTCTTGATACAAAAAAAAACCTCCAGACAATGAAGGTGACAGTCGTCATTGGACTATAGGTACACACGACCCCTTGCATGGTCTGAAAAGAGGCAAAGTAACTACTCGTCGGACCACACTCACAGCTTTTGGCGTTTATTATGTTGTGTGCTCCGCTGAAGACTTAGTTTCCTTTCTGCAATTGCAACGGCCATTTGTGAGATGCCCGACTCCAAATATCCATTGCATGCTGTTCCACCCGCAGTGTAAGCTCAGAAACTGGTTGAGATTGATCTGCATTCACGGATATCAGGCAATTACTGTTGGGATTTGAAAGTAATTCTTGTCTATAAGGAGAAACATTTGTGCCGGCCGCTGTGGCCGAGCGGTTGTAGGCGCTGTATTCTGGAACCGCACGACCGTTACGGTCTTAGGTTCGAATCCTGCCTCGGGGATGGCTGTGTGTGTGATGTCCTTAGCTTAGTTAGGTTTAAGTAGTTCCAAGTTCTAGGGGACTGATGACCTCTGATGTTAAGTTCCATAATGCTCCGAGCCATTTGAACCATTTTTGAGAAACATTTGTGTCCATCCCCTGTCTGTTAGGATCTTTTGCGACTACTGCTGTTACGCCATATTATACGACTGTGAATCGTACATCATTCCTTGAAGACAAGTTACTAAGTGGCTGTTCATACACTAGCCAGTCGGACAACTGCATTCACGGTGTCGTCATGGGTACGACCGAACACGACAGGTTCTTTCTGCCATTCTGTCACCTCTTCACGTCGACCCATTTAGCTCATTTCATATGATCGATTGACACACACACACACACACACACACACACACACACACACACACACACCTCTTCACTCCCACGACTTTCATCATCGGCGAAGGGTCATATGAACGCCAGGCACCAAAGCTGTGTGCTCTTTTAAGAGTGCGGCGTAAAACACTTCCGGAAAAAAATTATTGCAGAATTTTACAGATTTCAAATTGACTCAATATTTATTGTTGCAACAGTGCAAAAAATGGTTCAAATGGCTCTGAGCACTATGCGACTTAACGTCTGAGGTCTTAGAGCTACTTGAACCTAACTAACCTAAGGGCATCACACACATCCATGCCAGAGGCAGGATTCGAACCTGCGACCATAGCGGTCGCGCGGTTCCAGACTGAAGCGCCTAGAACCGCTCGGTCACACAGGCCGGCTGCAACAGTGCATATGGAGTACATGAAATGATTATAATTACTGATCAGTAGCACCAGCGGTTCCGACGTATCAAAGAATCGACCGAGGGGTGTAGCCTCCATGAGCGACAATGCAGACACTGACAATGGCATCCAGTCGATGGCATAGATAGCGAACACTGTCCTGGGGTATGTTACACCAAGCCTGCACGACCTGTTCACGTAGTTCACAGTGGTTCGTTGACAAGTCGCACGAGTCACTCCTCGTCCAATCACATCCCACACGTGCTGTATTGCAGACAAGTACGCAAATTGTGCTGGCCAGGCAAGTTGCTGCGAGTCTTCCAGAGCACGTTGGGTTCCACGGGTACTGTGTGGGCGGGCATTGTCCTGTCGGAACAACAAAACACTCTGCTGTTGCAAGAACGGCAAAAGAATGTATATAACAACATTATGCACGTACCGAGCACTTGTTAGCCTGGCTTCCAAAAATACCAAAGGTGAACGAGAGTCGTAGCTTAGTGCCCTCCATACCGTAGGGTTTGGGGTGGGGTCAGTGTTTTGCATGCAGAATCGGCTTTCGTCGCTGAAAACCACGGCTCGTCATTCCATCTTCCTATTGATTCTCTGATGGCCCTAGTCGAGCAGTGCACGTTTGTTCTGTGGCGTGAGTGCAAGTCGAGCTGGATGTGTCCCTAGTCCCACAGCTAACAACAGTTCGTGTTGACTCGCCTGGGCTGAGAAGCGCTCTTATGTGTTGTAACTGTACGACCTGCCGCTGCCCCTCTTACAACCCTGGCGGGCGTTTGCCCTGCGTGGACCTCAGAACCTCGTCTATGGCTGTGAAGACGCTCACGTGTCCACTGATACCAGCTTAGTTATACAACTAACGCAGGTCGTCCAACTTGGATGGCAACTCTCCGAAAGAACTATTCTGCCATTCAGAAGGAAACAATTTCCCTTTCAAACTTGCTCAGTTGACTGTAGTAAGGACGAGTGCGTCTCCGTTACATGGTTGCCTACTTGCTTCACACCCTTGCTGTGAGCGTTATCTATTAAAGAGTAGACACAGATGGTGCTCTGGAAGCTATGCCACTACTCTGTCTGTTGGCGGACGACGTTGAAACTATTGTCAGAACATCTACTATCCACACAGGTGGCATATGCCGTCATTGGATCGAATTCTATGCCGTCTTTCTAGGTGCACTAATTTCTTTTTCAGGTATTGTATTTTGTCAAGTAACCTTAGATCCACTTCGCATTTTCATTTTACGGAAAGAAGTGTGGGACAGTGGGTGGAAAATAATTATGTTATTTCTTTTGTATTGCCGTTCTCAACACAGGCTCTCTAACTACAATGTTGGCAAGCAGATAGTAAATAGCAAAAACGTGGTGCCTGTAGTTAGAGCTCAGTGTGCCCACTCTGATGGAGAATAAAAGTTGTGGATTAATGAAGTTCATTACTCTGAGGATTTAGGATGATGTCTGGGATTCTAGAAAATGCAATTTACTATAACAATTTTAACTATTTCTGAAAACAATGAAGTGTAAAATTCCAGGCAAATGATTACCCCTATCAGCTATTGTACGATCAGAGCTGTTCAGAATCTATTGCAGTGATCCTGTTATCCCTACATAATGAAACTGTTCAATAATCGTTATCGATGTAAATGTTCAAAGTGAATGCTCGCCAAAATTTGATGTTAATACTCATCAAACGCCACGCTAGTAATGGTAGAAAGTCTGTCCTGTGGCGACACGTGAAAATACGACATATGCAAACTGAGAATAAATCAATGGAGTCGTTCCATAATTAACACTTTACCCCAATGCGAACTCATTGTTAAGTGAATATCGAGTTACGTAATACGATATCCAAGGCTGTCCCTGGCAACTGCAAAAAATGCGACGCGGCTTCCGACACAGTGTGCGCGCTAATACGAATCTAGAAGAGAACTGGGGCCTTTCTCTAGGACACACGCTCTTATTTATATAGCGGCGTGCTGACCGCCGAAGGCGCAGCCTAAATTTTCCTTACTGACTAGCTGCTGGGCTAGCAGAACACCACTTCAAGCTACTAAATAATTAAGTGCTTCATTCGCCAAAGGCCAATGAAGCTCTCGATTTAATTGTGCAATCAGTACACAGGTAAGTATCTATAATAAAATTCTAATGTGGCTAGGTTAAATACTTTTGGCGAGAGAATTATTTTAGTTGTACTGCACGCAATAGATGAGTTCTGAACTTGCCCTTTGGACAGACGCTACAGCTATAGTTTTATAGCTATCTCTTTGAAACTTCACACATCTTTGTTATTATAAAGTATCTGCATTCTACCTAAATCTGAACATCCTAGGTTTATCTAATCACTTACTTAATCTACCTTGCTTCAGGACTTTTAGGTCACAAAAACAGAAAAAATCATGAATTTCAAGCAAAATATTACTTTGTGAGATCCAGCATGCTGATTCCATTAAATTACAATGGAAAAGTAATCTGGATATAAATTTTGAAGACTATTTAAGTTACCAAACTGAAACTTAACACAGTATTATTTTAGCATCACTCCTGACGTGCTATTAACTTTCCTGATCATTTATTTTACTTTTAAGGTATTGCGCAACATTCGTGACGTCATACCTAGTTACAGCGGACTGGGCTAGTACACAATGGAAAGCATATGAATTTCATATAGCGTAAGTAGGCTGCCTCCCTACAGAAGGATGGTCAGTAGGGACAGCCACTTCATTCGAGCATCCAGCCGCACCAGTGGGACACAAGGCAGTGGCGATCAGCAGCGTTGTGGTCACCGTCTGACGACCGCTAACTGAAAATCAGGTTCTCTTCGGAGAAGGCGACAGAACCTTGCGCTGCCTTCTGTGAGACCAGTCTCTAAGGAACTCACTGTCAACGGATCGTTAAACCCTAATCTTCCTTTCTTCCTTTTGGCAGGCTTTTGGGATGTCGGTATCAATACTGACTGTATGCAACTGCCACCACACGATAGAGTGCGTTCTTTGTGGTCAACACAAATAATTTCCCAGCAGTGTGGTGCGTGGAGGATCAGCAGGTGACCACCTGCTAGGAAACTTCCGCCCAGTTGGACGTCCTACACACCAAATGTCAACAACATCGCCATCACATCAAAATCGTCATCAACATCATGATCATCGTCATCTAACTATCAGTGGCGTCGGGCTCTCTTCACCAACCTATGGAAGATTTGTCTAAGGTCTGACGATCGTTGCAGAAGAAAATGGAGACAGCCTGGTGACAGCGCACGTTTCAGGCATGCAGGGTGTAATGGAACAGAGCGCATAAGAAGGGGAGCCAGTTTAGCGTCATTTGCTTTACTTACGCTGAAAAATTACGCGAGGGCGGATGGTGCAATGCAATGCGGCCATGCAGGCTTGCCAGGGATTTGGGGAGACACAACAGCCCTTTGTGAAAGGTCAGGTGGTTTGCAACATGGCGGATTTCGCACATGGGACAGCGTCAGGGGTGATCGTTGGCTGTCTTCGGGGATAGGATTATACAGTCTAGTCTGCCGCTCGCTCTTAAAAAACTCACAAAAAAGTGTCAACAAACCATAGCCATGCATTTAACTTGTGTGTGTTCTGTTTGCTATCTGTATTACTAAACCGCTATAGTGCACGTAGTTGCTGTTCCAGGTTGCCTATCTGACGGCTTCAAGGAGCTGTTAAAATTCTGCTTTCGATATTATTAAGGAAATTTAAGAATTTAAAACGCTCTCATAACCTACTGGTTAACACGTACGACCTTATATTTTAAGTTTAACACTCTAAAACAGATAATGCAGTTAACAGCTGTGTGTGTGTTTTTAGGCAGCATAACTGACAGCACAGGGCGCAATTCCCTGGACTTAATTCGTCCAGTATTTGTGAATGAGAGCACTTAGCGACCTGTGACAAACTTTACACATAATACCAAACGTTTTCCCACTGACGCTCGCTCACAAAGTGCTTACTGTATCTACACTACCGATGCAATCAAACTTTAGCATCACATGTGACTATTAATTTATCATTTCTTTACCGCTAATTCTACTCGCAGTATATTTTGCATACAACATCCACACACAACCACTGAATGTACTTGCAAAATTATATCATTGTAAAGCACATAGTTCTGAAGATACGACGTCATAAACACTGGGCGCCAATACCAGGTCTGTATTCATCCTGTGTTTCATTATGAGATCACTTAGCTACTTCCGACAAACTTGAAGCATGTAAGCGAAAGTTTAGAATAGGTTTGAAATTATGCTTAAAGGTAAATATTTAACCAAAAAAATGGTTCAAATGGCTCTGAGCACTATGGGACTTAACAGCTATGGTCATCAGTCCCCTAGAATTTAGAACTACTTAAACCCAACTAACCTAAGGACATGACGCAACACCCAGTCATCACGAGGCAGAGACAATCCCTGACCCCGCCGGGAATCGAACCCGGGAACCCGGGCGTGGGAAGCGACAATGCTACCGCACGACCACGAGCTGCGGACTAAATATTTAACACATTAACTCATTTGCAGTGTAATTAGACGTCCGAAGCTGTTTTACTGATTGCTATACCAATACCATTATGAACTGGAAAACGTTTTACAGTAGTTTGAGGGCTGCTCACTGCCAGGGTAGCACCCTCCAACCCACAGCCCAGCACTGTACTCAACATTTCGGCGATGTGCGCGTCTTTCAAGAGGATAACGCACGAGCACAGCGCGCCTATATCGTGAACCCCTTCCTCCAGGAGAAGGGAGTCAACCAATCGCTTTGCCCTGTGATACACATTAAGGTGAACCTAACTGAAATGAAATTTACATTAGCGCTGACTCAAGAACCCTCATCGCGCATTGAATGAATTCAGGAGTAACACCGTCCAATAGTGGAACATAATTCTGCAGCAACGACGCTACCAAATGCGGAACCGCACGCCGAGGTGGATTCAGGCATAATACGACGCATGGGAAGAACAAGCACAGTACTAATTTTCAAAAAAATGGTTCAAATGGCTCTGAGCACTATGGGACTCAACTTCTGGGGTCATTAGTGCCCTAGAACTTAGAACTACTTAAACCTAACTAACCTAAGGACATCACACACGTTCATGCCCGAGGCAGGATTCGAACCTGCGACCGTAGCTGTCGCACGGTTCCGGACTGCGCGCCTAGAACCGCGAGACCACCGCGGCCGGCACTAATTTTCACCCGGCAGCGGATTTTGATGTCACATTAGCACACTTGCAACAACGGTGCCTTTATTTTGGCTGTTGTTTTATTTTCATTCCAGAGTAAAGCCATCATCCTTTTAGTTTAAGAGTTTATTCACTGCCTACTCCCGTAGAATCTAAGCCCACACAAGCACGCAGAAATTTAGGCGGTGCTATAGGTTTTAAGCATACAGGCGTATAGTCACAGATTTAGTGATAACTGATACCTTAGTATGTACCCCTTCAGTGTGTTAGCTGTTTCTTCTCTTCCCACAAACAAATCACATAATGTACTGCCTGATGTTATCTGCACGGTGGTAACTGATCTGTGAAGTGGACTATGCCTGTCATTATAGACTCTCCATTTTGTGTCCAGTACCTGACCTGATGCCCCAGGGAAAATAAACATAATGGTTTGCTTGCGCCACGCGAACTTCGAGTTACTAATTAACCAAAAAACGTGCTACTCGTAAGAGTTGTAATTATTAGTTGCAAATGAAGTAAATACTAATATAATTTTGTTCTATACACTCTCCTCAGTTATTATTAGGAATATCTGCACTTATACCCCTAACATCCGGCATACGAGGGCGAATCAGAAAAGTCTTTGCCCCTATTTTTTTATTTCTTCAAAAAGGTATAGAAAGGTAATTACAAATATATGTACTATTCTACATGCAGTAATCTATTTTTCCACTGTCCCCCACACCGGTTCAGACATTAGTCCTATCGCGGCACTAAATTTGAGATTCCCCTGTGGCCGAATTCGTGTCAGCCTTTGTGGCTGAGCGGTTCTACGCGCTTCAGTCTGGAACCGCGCGAACGCTACGGTCGCAGCTTCGAATCCTGCCTCGCGCATGGATGTGAGTGATTTCCTTAGGTTAGTTAGGTTTAAGTAGTTCTATGTTCTAGGGGACTGATGACCTCAAGTTAAGTCCCATGGAGCTCAGAGCCATTTCAACCATCTAATGGCATCAAACTCAGCGGTAGCTGTTCAGTGATCCTTCAAGACTGTTAAAATCACTTTCTCAAAAGAAGGTACTGTACGGAATTTTTGTCATAGGCGAACCCAGATGTTTCCACACTTCGCTCAGCATATAGATCGCGGCGTGAAACGCAGTTTCCACGTTTCATCGGCGAGCGAGGTTCCGCAGTGGTTAACGCAATGGACTCGCATTCGGGAGGACGACGGTTCAATCCCGCTTCCGGCCATTCGGATTTAGGTTTTCCTTGATGTCCCTAAAATGCCGGGATGGTTCCTTTGAAAGGCAGGGCCGACTTCCTTCCCCATCCTTCGCTAATCTGATGAGGCAGATGACCTTGCAGTTTGGTCTCCTCCCCAAATCACCCCCCCCCCCCCAACCCACGTTTCATCGTAAGTAACAATGCGATCCAGGAAACTGTCATCCTCTTCGTCGTACTGTTGCAGGTAATTCAGCATTTGCTTGCCTCTCATCGTGTCCTCTAACTGCATAGGCGCCCACCGACGTGGAACTTTCCTGTACCACAACGACCCGAGAGTGCCGTCGCAAACACTATCATAGGCAATGTCAAGCTCCCGAGAAACGTCCTAGAGACGAACACGCCAATCCGTTTTTATCATTCCATCTTCGCAGGAAACGCTGTCAGTGAGCGATGAATCCGACCTCCCCAAATGCTTTTTGTCATGTTAGTCGTGGCGGCCTTTAGCGAACTCACAGCACCATATCATCCGCCTCTTCCTCCTCCTCCTCCTCCTCCTCCCCCCCCCCCCTTCCACTCCACAAAACGAGACACTTTTCCCCATACGTGGTCTGGATTTCGATGGGCGTTCGCCCGTTGCTCCATAGAAAACGAATCATATTTCGCAGCACGTGCGCCGTGGACGTGTGAATCACAACTGCCATCTTCAGCAGCGCCTTGCTGCGGAGCTGCCTGCAGATAAGCCGGGTCGGTCGAAGAAAGGTCAAATACGGCGTGGTAGTTTATTTTCTCTCTGTGCTGCTGCTGATCTCGGCCTTCAGAGGACTAAACATTTAAGGTCATCAGTGTCCTAGTCACCCTCCAGGACGGAATCAGTGTATCGCATCTGTCTCCGTGTGCTGTAAATTCTCTGTGTAAGTGTGAGGAAGTTTTTTAAATGTTTGCGTAGTGGATATCTGAGGCTAGGCCTGGGTAGCAGCCCGGTACTCACTTGGCGGAATGTGGGAAGCCGCCTAAAAACCACACGCAGGCTGGCCAACTCACCGGTTATCGTCGCTAATCCGCCGGCCTGATGCGAACAGGGGCTGGCGCTCCTCCCTGTCCCGGAAGAGAGCGTTTTAGCGCGCGTGGCAATCGGGGCGAGTTTTCTGCATGTGGCGTACTGTGTTTAGTGCACCGTACATCAATCCTGGCTGGACAACACATTTATCGAAATCGATACTTTATTACGAAAGAAGACGGTATGCAAATTGTAATCTTTGGTGGCCGAGGGGTGAATGTGTCACTCTGCAGTGTACAGTCATCGCACAGCTCGCAAGCACAGTTAACAGTGGACACGTTGATGTCACGGCATTGAATTCCATTCCGTGTACTTAGTGCGACAATAACTATGCCTCGCAGACAGATGCATGAACAATATACGCATATACGCAGATTTCAGCATTTCAGAGGGGCCGTGTAGCTGGGCCCAAAGAAGCCGTTTAAAGCAATCGGAGAACCGCTCAACATTTGAATAGGAGTGATACCACTATTGGACTATGTTGGCAGGAATGGATGAATCAGTGCCGAACACGTCCTCGGGAATAAACTGGTCGATCTAGATAGACGACAGAAATAGAGGACCAAACAGTCGTCAGACACTCAGAGCCTCGGGTTCATCATTTATCATAGATCCCACGCGCAACTGCTGCTTCAGTGACCACGAAAGGTCTCTGTTGGATTCCTTTCATGTTAATTTCTTAAATCTGTTGTGATTTACGGCATAAATTCCTCTTCTAAATTTACTGTGGTGTTTCTGATTATCTGGGAGGAGACTGAGCAGTGAAACGTGTTACTTTTACACATAAAGAAGAACGATCTGTCACACCGCTACACTTTAAAACACAGTTTATATGTAATTAACGTCACACAGTCTCATACGGAACCTACATCCGCTTTCTTTTATATACTGTATATGATAAGATACTGTCATCACCCTTCCCTTCTGTGTGAGGATGAATGACCAAATTTATTTATAGTTTCATGCTTGATGGTAGCAGACAAGCCCGTCTGCTAGAGAACAGTAGGACCAACGTCGGAACAAGTAACTACGCTTTCTAAAGGCAGAGAGGTTTCTATTCTTAGTATGGTCCTGTTCGTCTCTTGTCATGCTCTTATAGGAAGCTGCCTCTCTGCTCACTTCTGTTTGTATCTGTTATGCACGCTCGGTAGGGGCCCAGGTCAGTCTGTCCGCTGCGAGCGTCTGAAGTGGTAAGATCTGCGACTAAGGGCGTGTCTGCTAAGTCCGCAGGACAATGGATTTCTTAAGTTCAGCCTAACTGAAAATTTAACCACCTTTATTTCAGGTTTAGCTCTAAAATATCTAATGTTATCTTAAATTGCAACGCAGTGTAATTCGAGTGTGAAGTTCAGAATATTTTCCGGTAGTTGCTTTGTCACTACTTTGTGAGTAAAGTGGAACCACGTGTTAATCAGTAACTCTAACTAAGATCATCAATCTTAAATGCGAATGTGTGTGAGTTTATAACGTCTCGTCTTGACAATATTTTTCAATATAGCAACTTTTCTTTATGTTCAACCCACATGGGGTGTACATTGTGAGACCAGTACCACGTGCTTATACAATTGTTTGACCCATCAGTTTAATAGTAAGACGATAGTAACCAGTTCGAGGTTTTTCTTTCGTAAATTGCGTTTAATTATCAAAATTATTGTGGAGTTACACTCTTTGCGTAAACCAAGTTGACCACGTGAAGCATGTGGTGTAAGCATCAAAGTAGCCCTCAGCTATTCTTTTCGGGAACATTTCACAGAGAGTTAGTATGAATTTAGTATACCAGTGCGTGGTAATTTCATGACGGACAGGATTGCGCTACGGACGTAACTTCTGTGGGCGAAAATTGAATCGGTTGGTTGTGTTTAATTTCCTCCTGGATATGTTTCAACGTTCTTCGTGTGTTATTTTATGAATGCAGTGTTGTATGTAGCCTCTCTATCTGGTGTGGTTGGTAAGATCACAAACTCACATTTTCACAATCCTAAATAAGGCACCAGTTTAGTTATGAATCAAGTTTGATATGCTGAAATTTTAATGGAACAATGATTAATGTTAAAATAAATGTCCAAATCAAATATAAACTGATTTATTTCTTTTTATTTAAATTGTCTTTATATATATAATCACCGGTTATCGTAAGGGGAGTACTAAAAGATTATAATTAATGTTAGTCTGGTTGGGAATTTGGTAAGCTAGACTGGATACCTGGTGAAACAGTTGCGCAGTAATGCAAGGTTAATTTCCTCAGATAGCTCACAGCTTTTAACCCACTTTTATGGTCTTGAATATCAACACCGCTTTCAGAACAAATTAATGCAACAACATTACAACCACAAGGACCTTAATAGGCGGCTCACAGCTGAACTGAGGTGGTCAGCGCGACATAATGTCAATCCTAAGGGACCGGGTTCAGAGATTTTCTGCACTCAGAGACTAGGTATTGTGTTGTCCTAACCATCAACAGTTCATCCCCATCGCCGCGCAAGCCGCCGAAGTGGTGTCAAATAGAAAGACTTGCACCTGGTGAACGGTCTACCCGATGGGAGGCCCTCGTCACACGACATTTATATATTACATAACTGAGGTTGACCTCACAGTGCCCACTGCGACGACCACCATTAACCTCTGCACACCAACGAACCAGGTTGCAGCAGTGTCGAGCTCATTCGGCCTAGAATATCATTAACTGGAATAGGATTGTTCTCAGTAATGAGTCCCGCTACGAACGGAGCCCCGATGACCAGTGAAGAGGTATCTGGAGAATCCCCAGAGACCGGTGGGGTACCAACAAGACTGTCGCCCGCCATACGGTTCGACAGCCACGAGTGATGGTCTGGAGTGCCAATTCATTTCATAGCAGGACGCCTTTGGTTTTCATCCACGGCACCCTTCAGCACAGCGGTTCGTTGACGATATTCTAGGCTCTGTTTTGTTGCCCTCGTAGTAAGCCATCCTGGGCTTACATTTCTACTAGATAATTCCAGCATCCACACGGAGAAAATTTCTAATGCTTGTATTCGTCCTTGCCAAACCCTACCTTGGTCAGCAAGTTCTCCGGATCTCTCCCCAACTGCGAACCTCTGGAGGGCAGGTCCTCCAACTAACTCGGGATTTTGGCGATGTAACACACAATATGGACAGAATTTGGCACGATATCCGTTGGCAGGACATCCAAGAATTCTGTCAATCAATGCCACCAAGCCCAATAACTGCTTTCATAAGGGCGAGAGGTGGACTAGTGCTGCACTGACTTGCTCAATTTGTGAGGCTGTTTCTCTGGAATAAATCGCCCTTTTTTTCTAAAACTGTATTCATTTGTTTGTTTGTAGGTGTACATCGTATCTACCAATTTCCGACCTATTCAGCCGCGAGGGTTGGCCGTGCGGCCTGAGACGTCTTGTCACGGTTCACACGGCTGCCCCTTCGGGGGTTGGAGTCCTCCCTCTGGCATGGATGTGTGTATGTTGTCCTTATTGTAAGTTAGTTTAAGTTAGATGAAGTTAGATGAACTTAGATGAAGTAGTTCGTAGGCGTAGGGACGGATGACCTCAGCAGTTTGGTCCCATAGTCCTTACGACAGTTTCAGTTCGTCCTATTCGCATAATTCTTTAGTTGTGTGTCTTTTTTCTTAAAGGGTATTTTATTATTATGTTTATGCTAACCTGAGTATTATATTTAGCGCCTAAAAGATCTTGAAGCTAAGCTGACGGCCTGTGATAAATCTGTGTAATGTGTTTTAGATATCACCTCCTCGTACTCGTCCTATTCAGAACCAGCCGGCACGTGTGAAGGCGTCTATCAATGACGTCATTCGGTTGCAGTATGGCGGCGCATGGAGTGCGCACTCCGCTATCCCGGCTCTATTAGCTGCCCAGGCTTTGGAGCCGCTAATTCTCACCCAGCTACAGCAGCTTCTAAGGTGCCATCACGAGGTTGCTGTACCCCTTTCCTCCTATCAGTTAAAACTTCCTATCGATACCAGGAAATGAAGACAGGTTCTCAAAATTACAACCAAATTATCTACAGAGGGGGATTGTCTACTTAATATTTGTGTGAGCATACAACAAGGAATTCCAGTCCTGGTTCAAGGATTAATACTTTCCTGTGATCATGCTTAGAATAGACGAATTATGTATCGAGAATTCGCCATCACTGTTGCATTTGGGATGGCTGAGAACACCAAATCTACGTTTAGTATGCTCCCTTGTTCTGGAAGTTGGCTTGCAGATGGGCATTATGATCGAAACTTGCTGAGCTCAGTATAAAAATACAGCAGGAGAATACGAGTAAAGTGGGAAGTTATTTACTGGCGTCATACATTTAGTTAGAAATACGAAAGTAGGAGCAGAGTGCTATAAACGTTGATCAACAGCGAACGGATTCCCGTTGTCGACAGGCCGTTCAATTAAACTCTTTTAAGTGTGGAACAGTATTGCATTTCTTTTAACCAGAACACGCAGAAACTACTTAAAAAGAAAACAGTATAAAGGAAACTATTCCGAAAATTAAACTGAGACTTCAAAAATAATCTGCTTGAACTTAATAAATGAAAACTGTCTGTGTCAAAAACACCTCGCTAGGAATATGAAAGCAAGTACGTTTTATGATTCCGATTATAGTTTCTGATCTAGAACAGCCTTAA
Source organism: Schistocerca gregaria (assembly GCF_023897955.1). NCBI lineage: Eukaryota > Metazoa > Arthropoda > Insecta > Orthoptera > Acrididae > Schistocerca > Schistocerca gregaria. Next base: position 544,498,344 of record NC_064925.1, read on the forward strand.
CCTATTTTTGAACACGAACGTTAACTATGTAAACTACTGTGAATGTATTTGATACAAATTAACCTAAACTGCATCTGTCTTTTTGTAAATGTAACTGAATATCAAGAATGGTTCCCAATAATACTTAGACTGGCTTTGTCATGAAACAATCACACACAGTGCCTAACTATTGCATACTGAAAATAGAAAATGCATCTACTGAATTTATATGAAAATTTTCCCAGTGAATACTGTTAATAATGTCTTCAAAGAACTTCATCTAGTCCCTATAACATATACTTGACTTTGCAACGGGTAACTTGGCTCTACGATGTCTGCGCCCCGCAAGAACGTGAAGTCACGATTTGTCATAAACCACTGCGCGGCAAACTGCCTTATTTTATTTTACTTTCGTAAGTTCAAGTTTCGTTCTCTTCCCCAAAACGTCATTCTCTACCCACGCAAAAGTGCAAGGCGTCACTGTTCAGGTTTTACCAGATCTATCTTTCACTAAACGTGTGAGAATAACCTCCACGAAACATTTATAAATAACAAAAGGAAATTATTCTGCAGTTGCGGTGATCACCCGGAACACTGTGACCACCGAGCTACTATCGATATAAACCCGTCCAGACGATCGCAGACTCACCTGGCGAGGAATGTCTGCTGGTGAGACACACTCCCGGTGAGCAAGCTGACCGTGTGTAGAATGGGGAAGGTGTGCGATCTGAGTCTGACAGAGGGCAGATTGTGATAACCCAGAGGCTCGAAACGAACATTTCTGAAACTTCACGACCTGTAGAGTGTTCGAGGAGAAATGCTGTGGTGCCTTCAAGACGTGACGAAAGCAAGGTAAAACCACGTCCAGACGTCGTAAGGCTGGGTAGCCATACCAGACGTCATGGGCTGGGCAAACTGGTAAAACAGGACAGGCGGCGAACTGTGGCGGACCTAACATTGGACTTTAATGCTAGGCTGAGCACAAGTTTGTCTGAACACACAGTGCACCGAACACTCCTAACGATGGGCCTCCGCTGCCGACGACCCACGCATGTGCCCATGTTACCATCACGATATCGGCAAGTAGCCATTTCAATGGGTACATGTGCATCGGCACTGGACATTGATACAGTGGCAAAGGGTTGTATGGTCTGATGAATCTCAACACCTTCGGTCGATGGGAGGACGCAAATCCGTCAGCTTCGAAGGGAACAGCTCCTTGACATCTGTACTGCGCGACGGAGACTAGCTAGCGGCGGTTCCATTGTGCTCTGTGGAACATTCACGTCGGCATCCACAGGTCCAGTGGAGCTCGCGCCAAGGCACCATGACGGCCAAGGAGTATCGGACATTGATTGTAGACCACGTACAGCCCTTCATTACGACCATATCTCCCGACGGCAGTGGCATTTTTCGAAAACATAATGGGCCATGTCAGAAGGCCAGGCACGTGATGGAATCGTTCAAGGAACATAGTGGCGAGTTACAATTGACGTCCCAGCCCCCAGCTTGCCAGATCTGAACACGAACACATATGATAGCTCATCGCCGCCCTCTCAGGAATTTACGGGAATTAGGTGACACGTGTGTGTGTGCGTGTGTGTGTGTGTGTGTGTGTGTGTGTGTGTGTGTGTGTGTGTGTGTGTGTGCGCGCGCGCAGATGTGGTGCCAACTACCTCCAGCAACCTACCAAGAACTCATGGATTTCATGCAACGGCGCGTCGCCGCTGTTATCCGTGCCAAGGTTTGACAAACTGGCTATTAGGTAGGAGGCCACAATGTTCTAGCTGATCAGGGTATACTGAATCCTATTGTTGTGGTCTTCAGTCCTGAGACTGGTTTGATGCAGCTCTCCATGCTACTCTATCTAATACAAGCTTCTTCATCTCCCAGTACCTACTGCAACCTACATCCTTCTGAATCTGCTTAGTGTAGTCATCTCTTGGTCTCCCTCTACGATTTTTACCCTCCACGCTGTCCTCCAATGCTAAACTGGTGATCCCTTGATGAATCACAACATGTCCTACCAATCGATCCCTTCTTCTAGTCAAGTTGTGCCACAAATTTCTCTTCTCCCAAATTCTATTCAATACTTCCTCATTAGTTAAGTGATCTACCCATCAAATCTTCAGCATTCTTCTGTAGAACCTCATTTCGAAAGCTTCTATTCTCTACTTGTCCAAACTATTAATTGTCCACATTTCACTTCTATACAAAGCTACACTCCATACAAATACTTTCAGAAACGACTTCCTGACACTTAAATCTATACTCGATGTTAACAAATTTCTCTTCTTCAGAAACGCTTTCCATGCCGTTGTCAGTCTACACTTTATATCCTCTCTACTTCGACCATTTGCTCCCCAAATAGCAAAACTCCTTTACTACTTTAAGCGTCTCATTTCCTAATCTAATTACCGCAGTATCACCCGAGTTAACTCGACCACATTCCATTTTCCTCGTTTTGCTTTGTTGATTTTCATCTTACATCCTCCTTACAAGACACTGTCCATTCCGTTCAGCTGCTCTTCCAGGTCCTTTGCTGTCTCTGACAGAATTACAATGTCTTCGGGGAACCTCAAAGTTTTTATTTCTTCTCCATGGATTTTAATTCTTACTCCGAATTTTTCTTTTGTTTCCTTTACTGCTTGCTCAATAACATCGGGAAGCGGCTTCATCCCTCTCTCACTCCCTTCTCAACCACTGCTTCCCTTTCATGCCCCTCGACTCTTATAATTAAACCCTTTTAATGAGCAGAAAAGAAACTCTAACTAGCATAAACAAGAACTATTTTTTAGCAATGCCGTATACCATAAAAATTACTATTACATATAATAATTCTTAATTTATTAAAAGTAACTGTTTGCGCTTTCCATTTACATTCTTTTAACTAAAAATAGCGGTAGAAAACCAATTAGAATAATAATTGGTATTTCACCCTGGATGCCAACACGTATGTTTTGTTGAATACAACTTTAGGCTACAGCACCTTGCTATTAGCGTTTACAGCAAAATAAATTCAGAGCAAATTACCTTTATCCAAATGAGTCTCCTCTCTGTAGAATCCTCTTAAAAGTCGTCGTTTATCCCCCATTATACATCTGGGAGCTTCTCAAATAAAATTCCATTCTCTGTGAGGTACGGCCGCCATCCAATCTGCTCACTCTGCCATTACACAACGTTCTCTCTCTCTCTCTGTGTCTCTCTCTCTCTCTCTCTCTCTCTCTCTCTCTGGTCGACAACTGCTACCGACTGACGCACGCGCCAGAGCTCAACTCATGAAGGTAAAAATAACGGGAGACGGCGCTACAGATTTGCTCTGTACGTCGTTTTAAATCAAGTCGCGCCATTTTAGATGCGCCAGAACATCAGCACACTCCTTTTTTATACGTAGATTGCCTGCGGTTGCTTTTTGTAATTAATTTATGTAGTGAATGTTACAGAACGCACGCCAATAATATTTTGTCACGGAGGTATTACCGAACGTTTCTCGGGTTTTAAACGCATATTTGTTCCAATAAAATGACGCATTTTCCCCTGGCAAATCTGACTTTCCTTTTTTTTTTTGTACGTTAGAAATAACGAAGGACAGAAGTATGTTGTTTGAGAAGAATGCTTTTATAATCCATTTAAGTCCTCTTTTACTGTATTTGAGGGGGATAGCTGACGAAGCTAGAATTCCGAAAACAATGCTTGTTAGCCTACTGTTACTGATTCAACATTTAAATCATAAGCGCAACGTTTACGTTTGCAAAAAACTTACCTACGTAGTCATTGTTAACCCATAAACGTGTCCAGTGATAAAAGAAGTAAACAAGGCATGCTGTCATGACTTGTGGATGTCAACAAAGTGAAATATTCTTGAATATCAAAGGAACAGAACTACATGGAGGTATGTGCTGCTTCTGTGCAGCATTGAGTTCTAGTTTTATTAGACTGTCAATGCGCCGTTGACACTGCAGTGCAGACAACATCTCACTCTGAAATCTTTACTATGAAATGTCATTCAGTGTATGGCCACTATAAATTTATTTTTGAAGGCATGGTCAAGCAATCTGCAATTCAAGAACTATCATCAGTAGACGGATCTAATGGTGTTAATGCACAGCCGTCCGCGGTGGTCTCGCGGTTCTAGGCGCGCAGTCCGGAACCGCGCGACTGCTACGGTCGCAGGTTCGAATCCTGCCTCGGGCATGGATGTGTGTGATGTCCTTAGGTTAGTTAGGTTTAAGTAGTTCTAAGTTCTAGGGGACTGATGACCACAGCTGTTGAGTCCCATAGTGCTCAGAGCCATTTGAACCATTTTGTTAATGCGCATTTAAGCTGACACCTCGTACATTAGTTAGCGCAAAAGTTTGCATTGTGAATAAAGTAATGGTCTGAATAGTCTAGACCCTGTAAAATGGATATTTTGCTTCAACAAGAACGAGTATGTAACTCTTTTTCATAATAATGATAGCCTAACCTCTGTAACATTTACATGCTTCTTAAACAAATGTCCCACATATACTTTAATGAAGACTGAATTAAATGCATGTAGTTTCAAAGTTGGTTTTCAAACTAAATAACTAAATCTTTTGAACAATAGCATATTTACTTCATTTCCCAGAATATTTCTTGCTACGACATCTCTTTTGTCAGTTTTTCAGTAATAACCTGCTTTACTTTTGAATTTCACTTTGAGGTTTTCGAAGAACATAATCCAACATTGAGCTCCGTGATACAGTAATGATAATACTAGAACGCAAGCAACGACTGGTTTTATTTATTCACTAATCCTTCACACAGGAGATCAAATTTGGCACGACCTACTTGTCAGATACAGTCTTGAAGGGACGTGTGCATAGTAAGGGTACACTGGAATAACGATCAAGCTCCATCAAAATTTAACATTTAGTTTATAATGCCATTTTACAGAGAAATGGAATACGGTAATGTGGCAAGGTTTTTTCTTTTCCTTTTTTGTAAAAATGAACAAGGTGCTCGAAAAGCTGTACTTGAGACCAACGATCAGGGTGCACATGGTGCGGAGGAAGAACGTCAAAGATCCCCTTTCCACCTACAGCTTTCTTCTTCTCAATTTATATTTCCATTTATAGTGCTGCAGCTCGTGTTAATGGCTTTCCAATAATACTTGCCAGTTGACCACACAGTGTAAACGAAGTTCGAACTGTTACATTGTTTAGTAATAAAGCAAAGACCAATACAAAATTGCCCTCATCGTGCATCCAAAGTAGGCTGGGAACGGAGTTTTTCTCGGACGGTTGAGCAGGAACATTTGTGTTTTACTGTTACCAAAATTACTCATGAAGTTATTAAATGAAGATGAATATTGCAGTCCTATGAGAAATACGAGAAAAAGTGTTGGGGCATATTTCTGATTCTTCACAAATACGGGCCACGATTCATGTTACAGGTGAAGGATGTTGGTGCGTACGATTGAGATGTTTGTAAATGTTATATCAATGAAGAAATTCAATAAAATGGCTTCCAATGCTACACAAAACTCACCTGACTGGACTTCCGTATAAATCCTGCTATGCATAAAAGACCAAAGGAAAGACCAGATGAAGCTGCGTGTCATGATATTTCCTATGTGTGGAAGCTGCATATTAATAGAGAAGAACAAATACTAAGCACTGGCTACTACAGGGAAAACGCATGTGAAGACCAGAGGGTAACATAACACAAGACCAAATAAAATTTAAAGGAGAAACCGCATCTAAAGTCAATCAACATAATACAGTGACTGGGGTGGGGGGCGGGCGGCAAATCAAAATTCGTGATAGCAAACTGTTATATTTACCAGAAGACTTAATATTACCGAGTTTCAGTTGCTGTATTCAGAGAAAACGTTTCCAACACCCGTGACATACAAACAATATCGATTGATTTTTGTAACTAACTAGGACATAAGTTTTTAGTACCCTGGAACTGACATCTAACGAATTAAAATGAGCTATATAAAGCAAAGCAGACAAGATGTACTACATTAAAATCATTTACAGCCGACAAAATATGTAATTAAGAAATCCGTCTCTGTGGATACCAGAAGCAGTCTCCGCTTCCTAATATTTCACCCAATGAAGCTTGTTACCGCCTGCAGCTACCGTCCTATTCATTCAATACTCAATTGCTTTCTTGTGGTAAATCCGTATCTTTATTCCAACAAAGGACCTGATGAAGTCGTGTCGTGGCATTTCGTTTCCGAAATTTTGCCTGACTATGTGCGTGAACTTTGAGTATTCAGTGGTTCCTGTTGTGGACAGGATGGAATACCTGAAGGTTAAGTTTTGGGGCAACTTAGATGGCGGACGTCGGCTTCAGTTCTTTGACGTAATTGCAACTCCCTTATTTTTACCTCCGTGGCTCAATTCATTACACTTCAACCTCTGGTAGTCGAAGAATACGTATCATTCGTGTGTTCAGGCATGCAAAGATGCTTGTTGTGGTGAAAATTCCAAATAAACTGTCAAATGCACCAAAAAAACTGCCATTCCACATGTTATGTACACCTTTTATAATCATTCCTCTTAATATGTACACCTTTCAACTTGACTAACGTTATTGTGTTACATGTACTAATATGACACAAACAAAATTTCATCTCTGTCTCAGGCTCATCTAGCCTTCGTATAGTTTCAAAATAATTTAATTTTTGACGCAATTCTCACACTCCTAATTTAGACTCTCATGAACTGCAGTGGAGTAACCAATCATTGTCATCAGTGTCAATTATTTTTTGTATTGGAGAGTAAATGAGGTTAGTAAAGGTCTATCAGGGTTGTTTGAAGGGAGCAGAAAATCTAAATCATACGGTTCATCAATGACACAGCAGCAATCACCAAGTATGAACACCAGTTGTGTCGGGTGCTTAATGAAATGGAACTGTTTAATGGAAGTAACATTCACATAAAGAAAAATAAAATTGAGGTAATGGTACGCTCGGCGATTGGACGAAATAAATGGCGAATGTAAAAAGTGGAGAGCCCTAAGAAATGCTCGCATATTCCTATCTCGCAAGTAGGATAGATAATGAAGGAAGAGGTATGGAAGACAGAATAACAAGGGTTGCAAGAGGGGAAAGGACTTTGTAAGGTAACGAGGTCGGGAAACTTGCATGGGGCATGCGTAACGAGCTATGCCTCAAGTCTGGCTGAAGTAATTCCTGGCCGACCCCACGCAGCGCATCCGATGGGTGTTGTTCTCGAGAAAGCCGTTGTTGAACAGTCAACCACTTTCCCCTCGTTGCTGCCGTCGAAAAGAGGGAGATTTTCAAACGGCCGGCATTAACAGAGGGAACAGAGAATGGCACAAAATCGGGAGTTTTAAAATTACCAGTAACTAACGCAGTGAATTTGGTTTAGTAATAAAATGCAATAAAAAAGAGAAAAATAAGGAGCTTCGTTACGGGAGGCTTATGTCTCGGAGTAAAACTAATAATACACTCGTGTTATTGTTTTGCAACAGGAGGAGGAGATGTAGCTTGTGGTGGCGATGGCCAATCGCCTGAGTTGAAATCGGGCGGTTGATAGACTACGATGATTTCCAGCCTGCTAAAAACCGTGGGACAGGACTTCATTGTTTTCAGAAAAGAATGAAATCCTGTCCCAGTGTTTTTAGCATGCTTGATAGACGACGGGCGTTCCCCAGTAGCTGCACAACATTGCGATAGTACTGTAATGTCAAGAAGTACGTGCTTCTCAGCAAACAGGCACTGCAATGTCATATCTATCGCCGATACCAGACAGTGACAATCAATTACAATATCCGCCCACCCCTCTGCACTGAAATTACATAATTTGTACGAGTGCTGGTTGCAACACATGAACGACGACATATTAAAGTTTGCGTCCGGTCGCGACTCGTGCACGTAAAGCCATAGCACTTGATGTGACCAGCCGCAGTCGCATGAAGTGGGAAATCCTGGTTCGAGTGTCGGCCCGGCACAAATTTTCATTGTCGTCATTCCATGACAGAACTTGAGGTCATTTTGCGCAGAACATTGGCTCAGTGCGATGAAGCATAGACGTATGGTAGCACACATGAATAAGTAATAGGCTTAGGTGGTGTTCATTAGCATGTGAATTATGTATATTACTTCTTCCAGTACAGATATTTAACTATAGGAGTAAGACGTGCGTAGTGTGAGTATATTACGATAACCGAAGCAAAAAAATTTCGTTGTTCACTGGTATCAAATGCTTTACTGTGTCGCGACACGACCACCATCATAGCAAGTTAGTAAACGTGCAGTCTCACTGTTCAGAACATGATGATCAACATAACTTCTTTACATTCTTTTCTAGCCAATAAAGCCTAATGGCGACCCCTCTACGCGGCAGTTAATTTTTTGTTATTGTATTTCAGAATTAGTAGTTGAGTTGTTACAGGGTCATAATTCACGCACTCACAGGCTACGGGGCAGTGTGCGAGGTAGATGTAGGTGCTCAGCAAAACAGGAGCTGTTGCTGACAAGAAGAGCTTATTCCTCCCAGACTCGACAGTGAGTAGCCCGGCGCGTATCTGTAAAAAGAAACTGTAGCACCCTCGACACCAGAAGACGTTTCGTGAAAATGCCCTTAAACTAAAACGTGACCAATGAAGAAGACAAAAGTGTGTAAGTTTTCTGTTAAATATTGTCTGTATAAGAGAAAACTGAATACTGTAATTTCGAAAACTTTCTCCTCGTGTAACACGCACATTGTAACAATTGTTGTACTATATGAAATAAAATAGTTCTAACTTCTGAGCGATTTGCATTACGATGTTCAAACTGCACAACTGGCCGTTAGGCATGATGGGAATTAGTAAGCGTGTGCATGATTTGGTTTAGCGGCGAAGCCTGCTGGGTTCGACAATAAGCAAAATTGGAGCATTTGGGGGACTGAGAATCAGCATTGCGCTATCGAGATGTCTCTGGACGGGTGACTGTGTGGTGTGCAGTGTCCAGTTAGCGAAAAATCGGCGCGATTCTCATTGATGGAACGGCGACTCCCGAACAGTACTTGAAGTTTTTGGAATATGGTTCCATCCGCCATTGTCCAAGATGACCCCCCATTTCGACAATATGTGGTTCGTGGAAGACGGAGCTCTACCCCATCGAAACATGGAGCGTTTGATGTTCTGGAAGAGCACCTTGGGGACCGCATTCTGGCTCTGGGGTACCCAGAGGCCACTAGCATAGGCCTCGATTGGTTGCCATATTCACCGGATATGAATACATGCGACTTCTTTTTTTTTTTTTTTGGAGCTATATTAAAGCCAAGATGTACAGCAATAACCCAAAACCATTGCTTGGCTGAAAATAGCCAGTCAGTAGGTAATCGACAAAAAATGGTTCAAATGGCTGAGCACTACGGGACTCAACTGCTGTGGTCATCAGTCCCCTAGAACTTAGAACTACTTAAACCTATCTAACCTAAGGACGTCACACACATTCATGCCCGAGGCAGGATTCGAACCTGCGACTGTAGCAGTCGCGCGGTTCAAGACTGTAGCGCCTGGAGCTGCTCGGCCACTCCTTCCGGATGGTAACTGACAGCATCGATGTTCCGACACATCAGCGCGTCATGCAGAATTTCGTTATTCGTCTACCCCACATCAACGCCAATGATGGAAGGCATATCGAACATGTCATAATCTAAACCCGAATGTCTGTAGTGACGTGAATAAATTATGTGCACGCCGTAGTTTGTGTCCATTTTACGTTTTTTTTTTTTTTTTTTTTCATATAGATCACTAATTGTCGCCCTCTGCTTTAGATACCGTGTTCCGTTGGTGAGCAAAACAGACTGTTGGTTGGCCGTGTGTTGGAAATGTGAACAGTGGCGAGAAATAAAACTTTAAACTTTATGAAATGCGAAATTCGAAAGAAAAGATCCAATTAAATGCCAAAGGTAACTAATTTTGTGCTCAGTGAAAACTATGTAACTAAAACTCAGTACAGAAGCGCATTTTGAACGATGCGTAATATGAAGTGCAGTGTTAGACTAGAAATATCCACAAAAACAAATTACTGCTCTACTCGGAAGGAAGTAACTCTCTGAAATTATCAACACTGTTCATTAAAAATAAATATACAAGATAGCATAACACCTGGCAATCCTAACTACACACTGTTTGCGCAAGAATCCAAAGTGCGATCTGCCTTAAAGTAAAAGTGATTTCTCTCTTGTATTGCATGCTGTTTCAGTGTCTGGAGTGCTGATGTTCTCAAAAGCAAAGGCAAATCAGCAGAAGCAGCAGCTAAAGACAAACGATGTACTCTCAGTTCTTTTTGTCAGGAACAGAGTGTTGCTTCATGTGGCATAAGGTGCAGTCGAATACACAATAAAAATTCAGAACTTTGCTATAAATCATGAAGCTGCGTTTTACTTTACAGAAAATCGTTTTGAGAAATCAGACACTGATTGTTGACAAAAAGACAGCATGACAAAAAGACAGCATAACACAAGACAACGTTAACAATTACAAAACACTCATTATAAAAATTTGCAAACATATCTTTACAGTTCCTCCAAAATCTTCACCAATACAAAGAACAAAAAAATATTAAGTCTTTTTTCCTCTCCTTAATAAAATATACCATATAGCTTCTCCCGGATTCTCAAATACAGATCTATTTCTCGAAACAACTCAACTGTTCGCTACTATGCTGCAGCTAAGAATGTCCAGCGCTGCACAACAGACTGACCAGCAAGTCAACAACAGAATCGAAGATATTATTCACTATACACGCAGTGCGCCCATTCATCTTTGCGCCAATACAGTAAAGATGAATTATTTACAATAGTAGAACACATATGAGAACCTTACAATTGTAATGATGAGAAGCCCCTGAAGTGTGGTGTTAGAGGAGACTGTTTAAGATCGGATGGATTGATAGAGTAAAGAGTGAGGACAACCCGTAACAGACAAAGGGAAGAAAAGCCTACTAAAGAACTAGTGAAAGGTAGACACAAAATTGTTGGGTACCTATGACGACATGAGTTACTGCTGAAAACTATAATCGAAAGTAATTTTTGAGAACATTTCTCGTGCAGAAACAACGAATTTGAAAAGGGATTACAGTCTCAACCGCAATAAAAATATTGGTTTCAATGGTTACAGTTATGGATCAGAATGTGACCTTCCCCACTCCCTTTGTACCACGGCGGTGAACGTAGTAGGTGTTATGATGAACGCAGCTGATTTCTACGAGTCACGGCAACTGCTCTGCTCATCGTCCCCACCTACCATAATGGTATAAAGGGCCTGGAAAAGGTCACGTTCTGATTGAAACCTGTGACTATGAAATAAATGTTTTATTATGGTCGAAACTGTCTGAAATCAATTTTTAATTTAGTTGGAAGACTCGTGGAATCTCAGGTGCAGTAGTGGATGTTAGTACGTAAGTCAGGTCGTCGGTGATGTACGAAGCTGAAGTGAATACGACAGCTGACGAGTGACACGAATAGAGAGCCGCAGCATACCAGCTATAGGGTTTGTGGTAGAAACCGTCTGTAGGTCTCCGCCTGAATATATTTACCTGTCCACAGCTCAATGACTACTTACACCGACTGTGCCTACATGCTCATCTTATGTTACTGAGTAAAGTGCGGTTGCCAGATTAATGTTACTCGGCCATCACTTTCACTACAACAGTAACAGTTTACACCGAGCGAAATAGGAATGCTCTGGATCAAAGGGCATCAGTTCGATCCTACTCGCACTGTTTATCAGCAATACTATGACCGTGGATTCATTCCAGAGCTGCGAGATGTGCTGGTCATTCGAAGAGCAATGGACACACAAATTCTGGTTAGAACTGTATATATTCTTTATGCGTTTCAGTGCACATGCAATAACGATGATAACGCACTGAAGTCCGAGGGTAGAGGGAGAATTCGGAAGAGAAAATGCTCCAACGCTTTGCCAAGCGTGGAGAGTTTGCCTGCATACTGCTAGGTGGGCTGTGGTGGCGTCAGTGGCGCAGAGACGCATCCTTCACAAAGACGGGTCCTCTTTGTCGTTTGGTTTCACCCAAGATACTGGACCGTCTGCCTCCACGTTTTCAACCCAAGCTTTCTGGGGCCTTTATCCCTGAACGAGATCCAATATCCATTACCCTCAATAACGTTTAGGGCCTACTGAAACATTATATCTTAAATAAATTAACAATCTTCTTCGTAAAGTGAGAAATGACACCACGTTGTTCCAGTCTTCTTCTTTGGTTTCTCCTCTTTGTCAACTTGCTACTCGTGAATTTTGGATCTGAAGATTTCACTATTTTGCATATCCTCAGGTGTAATTCCTGATAGTTTCACATATGTTTTGATTTCGCCAATCGATTTCATTGGGTCTGTTTTAGATTTACTCCTGTTTCCATAGAATTCAACTATTTGTTTTGTAAGTCTGTCCGGATTCATTCTTTTGATCTGTCCATAGAATCTTAATCTGCGTGTCGCTATGAATATTAGAGTACTGTTTGACTTCCTGTTTGCCTCTGAGCCGATACTGTTCATTGACAGGTTTTGGGCCTAAAATTTTTCTTATGATCTTCCGTTCCTTTTTCTGAATGATTTCTATCTCTGTTTTCCAGTTTAAAATTAGTGTCTCTGATCCATATAGGCATTCTGGTTTTGTGATGGTACTGTAATGTAGTTTTGTGCGCTTGGAGACACTTTTTTACTGTGGGTATTTTAAGTAAGTCTATAAGCAGTTTCCATCTTTTGGCACCTGACTGCCTTGACTTTCGTTTCTATTCCATTTTCCTGAATCGTTTCACCGAGATGTTTACATTGAGGGACTCGTTTAATTTTTCCATATTTGGATCCATTGATTTTGGTGCTTTTGCGTTGCAAGTCATATATTCTGTCTTTTCAAAAGTTACTTGCAGGTCGACTTTTTCCTCAGTTTCTTTCAGGAGTTCTGTTTTTTGGCTGTTGAAACATCGCTAGTTAAGATAGCTAGATCGTCTGCAAATCCTATGCAATCTATTGTCAATTTTACTCTTCCGACAGTAATTGGTTGGTCAATCTTTAGGACTGATTTCATTTTGCGCCAATCTTTTATCACCTTTTGAAGGATGCAGTAGAACAGTAGTGGAGAGAGTCCATCTCCTTGTCTTACTCCTGTTTTGATCAGAAAAGGTTCAGAGATTTCCCCCATATATATGACTTTAGATTTTGTGTCTATTAATGTCTGTTGTATGACTTCAAGTGTTTTCAGATCTAAACCCTGTTCTTTCAAAGTTTGGAATAATTATTGACGAGAAACTGAATCCTAGGCTTTTTCGAAGTCAACAAATGTTCAAACTACATCTTTGCCACTTATTCTCTGTTGTTTTAAGATTAGTTTTAAGTTCTAAATTAGCTCTGGACATGAAAGGCCTGGTCTGAATCCTGCCTGATATTCTCCAATTTTTGGTTCTAGCTGTTGTGCTCTATCGAGAAGGCACTGGGATATAATTTTGTAAGCTACTGATAACAATCAGATTCCCTTATAGTTGTTTACATCCGATCTATCTCCTTTCTTGTGTAGAGGATTTATAATACTTTGTTAAAGTTCAGATAACTGAAACTCGCGCATTTTCTGCATTTTTCGCTAAACCAATAAATAATGAGTCAATGGGGTGTTAAATTCTGCTTATTTTTAACAATCCTCATTTTTATTTGGTCTGGGGTTCGACTTGGTACATCTGAAGTCCTGTACAAAGTCCGTTCAGTTCTTTACTACTGTTCTCTTTATTACCATAGTTGAAAGTACACTTTCACACCTGTAGGGCGCGAAGAATGGCATTGGTATTCTTAAGGTTTCTTTCAATAACAACAATAGCTACTAACGATAGACGGGTCGCTAACACAATGATAGTTTAGCTGTATGAAAATCTCTCGTCTCTGAAAGGCCCACGAAATTGTACTTTTGCTTGAACTTCACTACCTGAAAATATTCCTTCATCTGTTGAAACTGGTCTTGGAGCCCTGGTTGCTTTCCTAAATCCGAAATAATAGCTACCATTAGAATTTATTACTGACGGCAAAAAGTTACTACCACGAGATGGACAGGGAAAGAAATACATAAATGGGAAAGTCAAGTGAAAACCAGACAATTAGAACCGCACGGCCACAGCAGCCGGCGGACGTTTTAAAAGCAATGCTGGTATGCACTGAACATCGCAATGCATGGAAATATCTAGAGGAATATTACCCAGCACTGGATATCAGATGCCTGTAGACGATGTGATTTATTAAAGTCTACCGACTTTGATAATGTAGGTCATTTTCAAAAAGGAATTTAGAGCGATCAGTAGGTCTTCATGGAACTATACTTGCTGTGTACCATCAGAAATTGTCATATTGCCCATCGGGCTGTTATTATCCCCAGGTTAGAACCAGATGTCCTACAGAAAGTCTCTGTTAAATTTCCTGGTGACTTCAATTTTTGCACACAACCTAAGACAGTGTGTCTTATCTGTTGAGCTTGAAATTCACGGCCTCGTTCACATTTCTCGTCCCAAACAGTCGCCAACGTTTAACATCACTCTGGCATGAAATCAAAAGGCACGAGTCACCAAACTACCCATGCTGTTTATGTGTCATCTCACTCCTCATTTCATTGACTGTTTTGAAAATGTATCTATAAATAGTTAATACTCTCTCAGCATTACATGTCCATTTTTTTATGAATAACCATAATATTCTTATCACTGCAGGTTGATGATCCAAACCACAACAACAGATCTCTTGTTTTTAAGTTTAATTGATAAAATACTTTTTCCCTTCGACTGTTGTAACATAGGATTTGATGATTCTAACTGAGGTACTGGCTGACAAAAAAAAAATTGAAGTGAGCAGAAGACAGAGCGAGAAGTCAATGTAAATTTATACAAGTACACCAAAACCGGTAAGAAGGTAAATAATTGGAGTTGAAATTCTGAGCGACAGGTAGCACGGCCACGAGAGTACGTTACTGTTGCTCGTCCTTACCCTCTTTGCAGGCCTGGTACCGTATATAGAGTGCGTCAGGCGTTTAGCTATCACTGTGAGCTACTAAAAGATGCCGCTTATTCTCGCGAGTCGCCATTTTAACATCGGGGTCATTGTGGCTCTCCATTTCGCCAGCTGATCGAATCGTGCAACGTCCAAATTTGAAGGACATTCGGATGTAACAGTGACCCGCTGTTGGATCGCACATAAGATCAGGGATACCCGTCGACAAATTTCCGGTCGACCACATATAACCATCACAACGGAGGTTCGCCATCCTGTGCATCAAACACCTCGTAACCCCTTGACGTCTGCTCCTGACGCTCGAGAATAAGTAACGGACTCCCTGCAACACTGGACGCCATTCGGCACCATTGGCCAGAGACTGGCAGCAGCTGCAATAGAAAATTACGGTAACATGCGTGGGCTGCCATCAGCACCACAGCAAACACGACTGAGTTTCGGAGTGCTGCCATGACTTCGAAGCTCCACTACTGGCCTTTAAAATTACTACACCAAGAAGAAATGCAGATGATAAACGGGTAATCATTGGACAAATATATTATACTAGAACTGA
The DNA here is from genome assembly GCF_023897955.1 of Schistocerca gregaria. Classification (NCBI taxonomy): domain Eukaryota; kingdom Metazoa; phylum Arthropoda; class Insecta; order Orthoptera; family Acrididae; genus Schistocerca; species Schistocerca gregaria. The sequence goes on from NC_064925.1 coordinate 544,513,869, forward strand.
CATGTAATTACATTTTCACATAATTTGGGTGCGTAGATCCTGAGAAATCAGTACCCAGAACAACCACCTCTGGTCGTAATACCGGCCTTGACACGCCTGGGCATTGAGTCAAACAGAGTTTGGATAGCGTGTGGCCATGCAGTGTCAACACGATACCACAGTTCATCAAGAGTAGTGACTGGCGTATTGTGACGAAGCAGTTGCTCGGCCACCATTGTCCAGACGTTTTCAATTGGTGAGAGATCTGGAGACATCTGGTCAGGACCGCAGTCGAACATTTTCTGTATCCAGAAAGGCCCGTACAAGACCTGCAACATGCGGTCGTGCATTATTGTGCTGAAATGTAGGGTTTCACAGGGATCGAATGAACGGTAGAGCCACGGGTCGTAACGCATCTGAAATGTAACGTCCACTGTTCAAAGTGCGGTCAATGCGAACTAAGGAGTGACAGAAACGTGTAACAAATGGCACCCCATACCATCACACAGGGTGATACGCCGGTATGGCGATGACGAATACACGCTTCCAATGTGCGTTCGCCGCGATGTCGCCAAACACGGATGCGACCATCATGATGCTGTAAACAGAATGTCGATTCATCCGAAAAAATGACGTTCTGCCATTCGTGCACCCAGGTTCGTCGTCGAGTACACCATCGCGGGCGCTCCTGCCTGTGATGTAGCGTCAAGGTTAACCGCAGCCATGGTCTCCGAACTGGTAGTCCATACTGCTGCAAACGTCGTCGAACTGTTCGTGCAGATGGTTGTTGTCTTTCATACGTCCTCATCTGTTGACTCAGGGATCGAGACGTGGCTGCACGATCCGTTACAGCCATACGGATAATATGCGTGTCATCTCGACTGCTAGTGATACGAGGCCGTTGGGATCCAGCACAGCGTTCCGTATTACCCTCCTGAACCCACCGATTCCATATTCTGCTAACAGTCATTGGATCTCGACCAACGCGAGCAACAATGTCGCGATACGATAAACCGCAATCGCGATAGGCTACAATCCGTCCTTTAGCAAAGTCGGAAACGTGATGGTACGCATTTCGGCTCCTTACACGAGGCATCACAACAACGTTAGACCAGGCAACGCCGGTCAACTGCTGTTTGTGAATGAAAAATCGTTTGGAAACTTTCTTCATGTCAACACGTTATAGGTGTCGCCACCGGCGCCAACCTTCTATGAATGCTCTGAAAAGCTAATCATTTCCATATCACAGTATCTTCTTCCTGTCGGTTAAATTTCGCTCCTGTAGCTCGTCATCTTCATGGTGCAGCATATTTAATGGCCAGTAGTGTAGGATTGCTGTTGAATGGCATCGACTGTGTTCAGATATGAACTGTAATTTAGGACTAACCTTGAGACCATCGTCAGGGAGTACGGCAGCGATCTGGGGTGTTTCATTCTTCCAATGCTTTGGTGAGGCACATTGTTGTTACTCCTGGTATCATCGTGTGGATATGACTTCATGTCACGGCTGTAAGTGATCGAAGGGTCTCTGACGATCTGACGACTCAGCGATAAGTCATCGAGGAAATCCTCTGTCCTCATGAGTGAGCTCTCTTCCAACAGTAATGTGGTGTCAACGCTCAGCAGTACTTTGGTCGCCCACCTCGTGACACATGTGCCTATGAACTGCCTGCGTGTTGTTGAGGTACTGCCATGGACATCAAGGTCCCTAGATTTGTCCCAGGGATAGCGTATGCAAATCAGCTCAGATGTCAACTTGTCCCAGCGACAGTACCCAGAATACCAAGCAGCAGTTACAAGTACTGTAGTTCAGCTTGCCTCTGTAGACAATGCAACAACGTCTATGACATCCTTCCCAACCTTATCACCGCATGCAGTCAGGCCAGAGGGCTCATACTGCCAAGTACTTTGTAAATTTAAGTCCATTTTTTTTAATCACTACGATAGCACCACATACCCGCTTAACTCGGAAAGTTCCATTTCGTTCCTCCTCCTGTTCTGAGGGCTTTACTTTTTATTTTGGCAGGCAGTGTACCCTGTGACCTCGTCAATCAAAAATATTTCGCGTGGATTAATAAAAAATAGACGAAAGTTATGACGACAGTTTTAAGTCTTCGGGAGCTCTACATAGTCTCCCTCCACTTTGGCACATATAATGTTCATACTTGTGAAACTGTCAGAAAACTCGATCTTTGGGATGTTATTCAACTCACGTTTCGCACTAGCATGAATACAGGTTATGTTATCAAAGCATTGACACTTCATGTGAATTTCTTCTCTTTGTCGTTTTGTGGTAGGTTCGTATATACGACACCAAGTACCGTCACCAGTGTTCATCGTTTCCAGAAATGATCTGTCCACTTTTTGTGTTTCAGTCAATTCGTGGTAAGCGTAACCTGCAGTTGTTTTTGTGCGGGAGTCGAGGTGTGTTGAAAAGCATTGCACACACTTTTCGGAGGATATAGAGCACGCCTGCTTGAGTGATGATGTTCCATTGCGATTCGTGACACATCACCGCTGATACACTACGGCTGCAGGTCCACTGCTTAATACTACCTGATATAACTGCCGGATCGAATGCATATCTGTTGTTTACAGTTGTTAGTTCAAGCTGCCTCCGTAGTTACTGCGTTGACGTCGCTCATACCCCAGGAACAAAATCCAATTCCGAACATTTGGCGCTGATGTTGTATGGAATGTAAATCACTGTTAAGTGCGGGGCAAATGCTATTTCTCACTGTAACTCCTGTTAGGGATTCTTCCAGTTCTATTTGCGTACGGAACATGGCAGAATGATTACTTAAATGCGCGATGTAATTGTTCTAATCTTGTCTACGTGGTCGCAATGGGAACGATACATAGGATGCTTTAATATAGTCATAGATTGTTCATTTAATGCTTTTCTGGAAGATTTGACAGTAGACTTTCATAAGATAGATTGTCTCTAACCTCAGGTGAGAGGAAGTTTAAGCTTTTCGTTATCTCCGTTCCTCCGTTAGTGTGTCCAGCGTGCCAAACAAATCCTTCGCTATTTGTGCTGACTTTGTTCATACACGTTCAATATCTCCTGTTAGTGCTACCTGCCATGTGTCAGACACGATCTATATTTTAGGATGGATAGTCTGAGTGTTTTGTATGCGTTCTCCAATGTAAACTGAGCAGTATCTTATCAGTAAGCCTGCTTTGCCTACGACTCAGCCTATGTAATCTTTCTGTTTAATATTTGCTACACCCATATGCTTGTCTGAGGTTACTGATTAAAATGGTGAGTCACTGATATTGCAGTTAAATAAAGGTTCTTTTGTAGAAATTGGTAAAATGTTTTCAATTGATTTGTCAGTAACAGAGGTGGCTAATGGAGACTATCAGACATACACAAAAACATAACACATGCATAGGTTTATTTACACTATGTGCGCTTAATAACTCAGATGTACGTAAGTTTGTATGATTGTAGCTTCTTCTGTGGAACAAACCTGTATATGAGAGTAATGTTGTTGATAGAAACAAATTGTCTCGAATGCTTTTACACTTAGGTAAGGCACTGCACGACGTAATGTTTAATAGCGTCGTTATGACTTTCCCGGGAAAGAAGTGTCCTTTTGCATTTCAGTCAAGTCATGGCAGGTGTACACGTGTCGTTGTTTTGTTACAGGTATCAATGTGTGCGGCCAAATTTTGCACACACATTTCTGGTCTTCGTAACATACTGGAGAAAGTATTGAACATCTGATTTAGGTATGTTGCTCGATTGGGATTTTTTGACAACAAATTGACACAGCGCGGCCATGCGTCCTCTACTTGTCACTGGCTGTTCACAACTACCTAGTGGCATGCGCTTTTGCGTTTTTGCAGTTACCGTAGTTAATGTGCTGACGTCGCTTATACGCCAGGAACAACAAAGCCAGTCTCTGAACTTTTTGAACGGGCGGTTTACATTCCGACTTGCTGTATTGCCGGCCGCTATGGCCGAGCGGTTCTAGGCGCTGCAGTCTGGAAGCGCGCGACCGCTACGGTCGCAGGTTCCAGTCCTGCCTCGGGCATGGATGTGAGTGATGTCCTTAGCTTGGTTAGGCTTAAGTAGTTCTAAGTCTAGGGGACTGACGACCTCAGATGTCAAGTCCCATACTGTTCAGAGCCTTTTTGAACTTGCTGCATTACCGATAGTACGTCATAAGCTGTCTTTCTCTGTTCTCTACCGGACTAACCGACGTGACGTAGTGCTGGCGTGCACCCTAGTGTGAAAGCAGCTCCATTTCACGGTGCGTCGCCATGAGTCCCATTCTGCATCCAGCGTGAATGGGCCTTAATTTTTTTTCTCTTTTTTTCCACCCTGTACTGCCACTACACTCTCCATATTTCCACTAACTATAAATTAACTAAGGCTAACTATGAACTAAACAGCAAAACAAAATCATTTCATGCATTTCGTCACTTGAGGGCTATATTTCTGCAAGATGCGGTACTTCACGAAGCATTCACCCGGATCGAGTCCTGGTTTCCAGGAATATATGTTGCAGTAGTACACTTTTCCCTTCTACCACCTTGAATCAAATGGCTCCAAGCACTATGGGACTTAACATCTGAGGTCATCAGTCCCCTAGAACTTAGAACTACTTAAATCTAACTAACCTAAGGACATCACACACATCTATGTCCGAAGCAGGATTCGAACCTGCGACCGTAGCAGCAGCGCGGTTCCGGACTGAAGCGCCTAGAACCGAACAGCCACAGAGGCCTGCTCTACTACCTTACCTTCCTGTTACTGCAAATACCACAGTCATTACGGTTATTCTTTTTATTGGAGTAAATGAGTTGTAGCAACATTGATAACATCCCCCCGTCGTGGAAATTAGATGGCCTTCCCCTCTTTTTACCTTTTGTATTCTGTAGATTTCCAACCACAGACTTCAGAAATGCCACTCTCTATCTCTTGTAGCTCTGCTTAGGTTTCTGGTTGAAAGAATCATTTGGATTGTACAAAATGAAGCCACTGACTACTGCTACCTCAAACGGCCAGAAAAATCTATTATGCCAGCACTTTCTTGATTTCCTGATGAAGTAGTAGGATGCACAATACTGGTCGGATATCTCTCTCCATATATTTTATCATAGTCATAAATGACTTTCGGCTTTATGAATTGCTCCTCTTTGTTGTTTTTGGCCCTTTTTGTCATTGGCATCATTTCAGCTTTGTGCCAAGTACTTAGCACGATAAAACTGCGTTTGTCGCTCTGCGTCAGTGCCATTACTTTGTTCAAATGTGTGTGAAATCTTATGGGACATAACTGCTAAGGTCATCAGTCCCTAAGCTTACACACTACTTAACCTAAATTATCCTAAAGACACACACACACACACACACACACACACACACACACACACACATACATACACATACACATACATACATACACGCCGGAGGAAGGACTCGAACCTCCGCCATTTCTTTGTCGTCCTTCCTTTAGACAGCTACTACATGCTGTTTCAATTTCTTTTTGGTCCATTGAATTGGTAGTTCATTCCAACTCTGTCCTACTAAACAATACCAGTTACGCAACAACCTACGTCCATCAGCTTCATAGTGGCATCATACCCAATGCAGAATCTGTCCACACAGACACGGTAACTGTGGTGTCGCAAGCACAGCAGCCACCACCAGACATCAGTCAGCACCACAGGCGTCTCTAGGTCGACAACCCACTCCAGAGACGGCGTACTGCTCAGCGATTGCCGCACCAAGAAGTCGCAGCGGTGGCGCCGCCAGAGAAGTGACACTCCGCTGGCACCACAGCTGACCGGGCAGAACCAAGCCAGCCCGACTGCGGAAGGACGGCCTTCCACTTTGCTACCTCGCGGCGCGCTGCCTGCTTCTAGTGAGCCCACACCAGCGAGTCTTCAGTGAAACTTCTAGTACTACAAGAAATGTTCACTACCCAGCCTCAGTTTCTGGAATAGTAGTTGACATTCAGTATCTTCTGCCTGAGCCGTTTTGCACACTACTGGCCATTAAAATTGCTACGCCACGAAGATGACGTGCTACAGAAGCGAAATTTAACCGACAGGAAGATGATGCTGTAGTATGCAAATGATTAGCTTCTCAGAGCATTCACACAAGGTTAGCGCCGGTGGCGACACCTACAACGTGCTGACATGCGGGAAGTTTCCAACCGATTTCTCATACACAAACAGCAGTTGACCGGCGTTGCCTGGTGAAACGTTGTTGTGATGCCTCTTGTAAGGAAGAGAAATGCGTACCATCACGTTTCCGACTAAGATAAAGGTCGGATTGTAGCCTATCGCGATTGCGGTTTATTATATCGCGACATTGATGCTAGCGTTTGTCGAATTCCGATGACTGTTAGCAGAATATGGAATCGGTGGGTTCAGCAGGGTAATACGGAACGCCGTGCTGGATCCCAACGGCCTCGTATGACTAGCAGTCGAGATGACAGGCATCTTATCCGCATGGCTGTAACGAAACATGCACCCACGTCTCGATCTCTGAGTCAACAGATGGGGATGTTTGCAAGGCAACAACCATCTGCACGAACAGTTTGACGACGTTTGCAGCAGCATGGAATATCAGTTCGGAGACGATGGCTGCGGTTACCCTTGACGCTGCATCACAGACAGGAGCACCTGCGATGGTGTACTCAGCAACGAACCTGGGTGCAGGAATGGCAGAACGTCATTTCTTCGGATGAGTCCAAGTTCTGTTTACAGCATCATGATAGTTCCATTCGTGTTTGGCGACATCGCGGTGAATGCACATTGGAAGCGTGTATTCGTCATCGCCATACTGGCGTTTCACCCGGCGTGATGGTATGGGGTGCCATTGGCAACACGTCTAGGTCACCTTTTGTTCGCATTGACGACACTTCGAACAGTGGACGTTACATTTCAGAAGTGTTACGACCCGTGGCTCTACCTTTCATTCCATCCCTGCGAAACCCTACATTCCAGCAGGATAATGTAGGTCCTGTACGGGCCTTACTGGATACAGATAATGTTCGACTGCCCTGGCCAGATGTCTCCAGATCTCTCACCAATTGATAACGTCTGGTCAATGGTGGCCGAGCAACTGCCTCGTCATAATACGCCAGTCACTACTCTTGATGAACTGTAGTATCGCGTTGAAGCTGCATGGGCAGCTGTACCTGGACACGCCATCGGAGCTCTGTTTGACTCAATGCCCAGGCATATCAATGCCGTTATTACGGCCAGAGGTGGTTGTTCTGGGAACTGATTTCTCATAATCTACGCACCCAGATTTCGTGAAAATGTAATCACATGTCAGTTCTAGTACAATATATTTGTCTAATGAGTACCCGTTTATCATCTGCATTTCTTGTCGGTGTAGCAATTTTAATGGCCAGTAGTGTAAAGAGTTTATTTGTCAATAAAAGTGTGTATTCTTGGCACTAATTGTTATCAGTGTTTCATTTTTCTCATCATTCTTCTCTCATAGTGTTTCCCTCAGCGCACTGTAAATAGTTGAAGGTGCTGACGAGTAAAGTAAGGTTCTTTGGTTGTATCAAAAGTACGATATAACAGTTTGTCACTCAAGCCCATAACTATCCTAGTTGTAAACGCGGTTACTTTCCTTGGGAATTCCTCTCTGGTAGTTGCTCGAAAGTATGGTTCGGATCTCGCGACAGATGCTGTTTGACTGTCAGCCAAAACATAATCCCTCATGCCCTACTTTCTTCGCGTGTTCGAATTGTAACATTTGGAAATGAGACCCCCCTTGAACCCAATAGTGCTCTCATATGTGCTTATATGCCTTCCTGGAACGTAAAACTTTCTGAACTTGTTCTCAAGGTGCTTTCCATTGTACACCCGCTTGCGAAAGATTCAGCTAGAGGTCGTCTTTCAATTGCTCCAGGATGAAACACCAAAATTCTTTTTGAAAAATCTTTCTCGACTGAACATGTCTTTCTAAGATGGACACTTATGTCCAGTCTTCTGAATATCAGGCTTGGGATTCATAGCCATATTCAGAGTTACATCTAAGAATGCTTTCATTTCACGTAAAATAACATCTTTCCAACCTTCCAGGCCGATCTCCGCTTCAGTTTATTTTATTTTGTTTATTATTTAGATTGAACCTTAGCTTACTCATTTGTCTATTTTGTTATCTCATTCATAAATTTGTGCTGCCACAGCTGAACTGATTGACACAGCTTTCGTATTCAGGTAGCCTGAATGGAAAGACCTTGCCCCATTTAGGAGGCAAAATAAATATTGGCAAGCCATCGAGATCTCCTCTTAATATTCTACCCAATATCACAACGTGAGAAGGAATGGATTACGACCCTAATTGCAGGGAGTCGCTGATTTGAACGGATATAAGGTGGTAGAAATAAGAAACCAAATTAAAGACTTAGATATTAGCACAAAGAAATATGTTCTGAAATTAGCACAGAACAACTTACTCTCAGCCAAGGACAGCCTCTACTGACATAGACACGTTCCCGGAATGCCACTTAGAGAGAGCATTCACCTGCAGCTACGGTACATGACTTGAAATGAGAACAGGTGCCGGCCGCTGTGGCCGAGCGGTTCTGGGCGCTTCATTCCGGAACCGCGCTGCTGCTATGGTTCGAATCCTGCCTCGGGCATGGATGTGTGTGATGTCCTTAGGTTAGTTAGGTTTAAGTAGTTTTAAGTCTAGGGGATTAATGACCTCAGATGTTAAGTCACATAGTGCTCAGAACAATTTGAGAACAGTTCGGAGTGAGAATCCTGAACCATAAGGACTACTTTCGGCAACAGAAGGGGAACGGTAGAATTCGGTGAACGTTAGCGCATGGTTGGCACTGCTGCTCTACCGTAGCAACGAGAAATTTTCGCGATCACAAAACGATCAAAACGGCGATCGAATCCGAGCATAATTATCAGACTGTGCCAGATGTCACGAGGCATTAAGCTTTATCTTCGCATGGCGGAGAGTGCCTGCGGACAACAGACGGTCACGAGCGAGACAGCACCTAGCGGACCTTCCAAGAAGACGTTGCAGAATCGGCCTGGTTGGCGATGTTCAGGCGTTTTGTTGCCAGGTCAGACGTCAGACCTCAGACTGGTGTGTCTACAACTGAGAATAGCAGTTCCGGTGCCAGCTTCCTGAGTGGTTAAACTACTAGCTTTCGCCAGCTGTGCCACAGATCTGGCCGCTTCGTTTCTGTCCCGTAAGTTTCCTAACCTGGCGCAAAATCTTTCTAACGGCTGCTGCCATTTCGAACAATTTACTAACTACTCTCAAAATGACGGCACCTGAGATCTGTTTACAGAATTCGTTTCTTCCGTATGTAGGGAATTGTTATTACGAGGTCCTTTTCGTTTCTGTAATTATTTGGCTGCTTTAGTTAACGGTTAAGTCATTAGCTGCTTCAAAATAAAATCGATATCCAAATCATGGATGGAGCAGTGGTTTGTTCCTCGTCAAAAGGTCCCGAATCTGTCACCTGATTTCATATTCATTAATTAGTTCTGGATTCATCCTTTGTTTCCAGCCTTGCGCCGCCCAGTCACTCGTCATTTTACGTGGAGTTCATGGGAGGGTTCGTAACACGTTGTGTTACAACCTAATGCGTCAGAAATAATAGAAAAACAGTACCTCATTAGGACACTGAAGAAGGGGTTTCAATCAATTTACAACAGCGAAACTGAATTTTGAAAGTCTGACTGGTTTGGGTATTTTCGCCATCCGTCAGAAGCAGGCTGGTCGTCAGTGTCAACTACTTGTAGAGTCTGCATGTTCATCGCTATCAATTTCTGTATTTTCTCCTTAAATGTCACTGTTTTGTGAACTTTAATTTCTATTGTTATCGCTCAAAATCATTCCTATCACTAACACTTCGAACCGACACCTCCTGTATTGTTTTGAATTCTCACGAAAATTCTCCATTTTTGTTGCTGTAGTACCGAACACCGCCTTCAGAGACAACTAAAAACATGAAACAAAACAATTGCGGGATGCGTTCGACAAATGCGACAACGCTTCAGTACAAGAAATACGGTGGTGATAGCCCCGACACAAGAGTTACAGAGAACCGAGAAGTTTTAGAGAACCGAGACGTTCATGTTGGACGACGCACGACATGCGAGTATGTTGTGATATGTACGAGGGCAGATGTGGAAGCAGAAGACACTCAATTAATGTAGGTTACTTCTTACAAACAAGGAGACAGCAAGCAGACACTATTAATACTGCTATTTATTTAGGTAAATAGCGCCGTTACCGGTTTCGAACTGGCAAGTTCATCATCAGAAGTTCAATACTGCGCTATATACAAGGAGCAACATAGAGTTGAGATAAAATGAATAATATGACAGTAATAATTGTATTGACATCTATGGTACACTGAAATTTTCACTCAAGTATAGTAGCAGTAAAGTTTTTTTTTCTTTTTTTTCCCCTCCAAGGAATCAAGGTAGCATTACAAGTATTTATATTACATAGTACAGTATTTACATAATACCATGTAAGTAGCATTCATTCACACAAGGTGGTTACTACATCTGTCAACTTCATCTGTAATATTATATGCTCATAATGTAACGTTTATCTTTGTGCTTTAATTTTCATTACGTTATGTTATTCTTTAAAAACAGTCATACTGTGAAATAAAAGCAATCTGTATATTGTCTCAGACAGAACGTCTCTGACACTGTTGTATTTGCTAATCTGCAATCTTTGTGATAACTTTACATGTGGAAAATTCTTTTTGATGTGTGTGTGTGTGTGTGTGTGTGTGTGTGTGTGTGTGTGTGTGTGTGTGTGTGGCTTTGCACAATATGGTGATGCACAAATTACATTCGCGCTGGATGTATTTTGGAATTTTTGAAAAACTTCGCATTAAAATCGGGCAGAATTTTTCGACGTAAGTATCATAACCACTTAGCCTCCCATATTTATTTACTCTGTACTTCGTCGTTTGAAGGTTAGTTATTTTCACATAGGGCGGTCCTAACACTTTTCTACCGTAGGGCAGCAACACACTAAAAATACTTCGCCTCAGTGGAAGAATAAAATCGGAAACAGACATAATGTAAAGCGTACCTTGAAAATCATGTGAACAGCTGTCTGGTGATGATCTTGCCAGCTCGAAACCGGTAACGGCGCTATTTACCTACATCAGGGTTGTCCAAACTAGTTGAGTTTTGAGGCCTATCGCAACCAACATTGTCGGACACAATCAAGCAACAGAACTATCAAATATATGCTCTGTCTCTGCTACTCGCTACAAGACTACATAACTGAACTTATTGTTGCGCCGCTTGAAATAACAATGTATTGACGTTCTCTACCTCAATGTCTTGCGGTAATAGGGTTGCTAACAATGATTTTGAGATTTCGTTAACCTCTTAGGAGACTTTCGTGAAGAAAGTGCAGTGACATACTTTGTCGGTGGAATTCGTCAGAATAAAATACGCCAGAATTTCTGCCAGGTACGCCCACCAATGAAAATTATGTAATTAAATAAAAATCGTAGTTCGTTTCAGTGCTAGCTATTCCCACAACCTTAGATTTTTGCGATTTCATGTTTCCTTTAGCCTTACATTAAGGTGACCATGGAGTGCTAGGGTGCTTTAATCCCACTAGGTAGATCGTGGCCCTTATGACTTCGTGGAGGAGTGAATGTGGCCCGTGGACTAAAAAGTTTGGAGACCCCTGACTTACATAAATAGCAGCATTAATAATGGCTGGTCGCTGTCTTCTTCTTTGTAAGAATTAACCTACATTAATTGTACACAGCCACGGTCTCACCATGTCAGTTTTAGACAAAATAGCAGAAGACAGCCACATTTAACAGAAATGGATGCATATGTCACGAGTGATTTAGCGCTCTGAAGTGATCGCAGCGGGTGTTGCAGAGGTGGGGCAGGTTGCGGAAGGAAGTGCAGGCGTGCGCGTGCAAGAGCGAGGCGATGGCCGTGGCGCGTGGGCGGCGGCGGACAGCAGGATGTTGTAGCGGGGGCGGTGTGGGTGGGAGGGGAATTGGGGGGGGGGGGGTGAGGACGCCGCCGGATGGCGCGTCAGCTGGGCTGAGCCGTGGCTGGAGGCGCCTCGCCCCACCAACACTGCCGCTTCCGCTGCTGCCGTCGCCCGTGGCAAAGCGGAAGCTCAGCGAGTATTCGACCGCCGCGGCGCGCCGCAAAGGAAGCGTCTCCCCGTCCAGGTGTGGTTACTCACTGAGGTTCGGTTGTTCTGTAGGCATCTCAGCAATGCGCATTTATGCAAAGCCGGCTTGGTGGTTTCCAGGCACACCGTAACTACCGATCATTTTAGATTTCCCGATAACCTTCAGCGCTCATTCAGGCAACTAATTTCACCGGAAAAAAATGTTTCAAACGAATATCGGGGTTTTAAGGGTCTATAACATTCTTATATTCAACTTAAAATCATAAATACACTAGCGGACCCGACAGACGTTGTCCTGCATGATATTTCAACCGATTAGAACATAAAACGAATTATGAAAGACAATATTATAATAATTTCATTATTCTTTATTTTGAAATAACATCAGTTTTTCTAAAAACAATTCGTTATAATAAATAATGTTTAATTTTATCTTAATGCGAGTGGATGAACAGTAATTGTAGTCAATTCCTAAGGAGTATTAATGAATTAACTTGACGGTTTTCCAACGCGAGAACACGCCACACATAATTGGCCATGTGAAAGGACCGGATTTTCTAGCTCCAACCCACAAATCGACATTGTTTGACCTTGTGACTTATAAATAGTCATGGCAAATGCCAAGCGAATTGGAAATTGCAGACGTCTGAATGGGATGGGTGAGTCTGAAGGGATCATTGGGTCATTGGGATTCGTGGCAGGAGAACAGCTTCACCTTCAAATTTGCCTTTCAAAATTGTAGCTTCAAGAACGTTGCCCATATTTTTTAAAATGATAAATCTTATACCATTGCATAGTTTAAGTGCATTTAAATTCCGAAGAAAATTATAGGTTAGCCAATTTTTAATCGCAAGTTATGTGGTGGCATTCCTGGTAAATCCAGCGAATTAAAAAAATCAACAGGATAGTTGACTGCTTCGTCAGGATCAGTAATAGTGTCGATCGATATAGATGACTGCTTCGAATAATATCTCATTGAGGGCAATGACTGTTGTATTTTGAAGTTAATAGCGTCAACATCTTTATTTTTTGAGGCTAAAGTAGCTCGTTTCGAAGACACGCATGATTAATATAATTAGCCTGTAAACCTGGAAATATGCTTTCAATCAAAGCTTCTTTCGTATTTACCGTGTTGCAGAAATTGTCTGGCAATTTTACGCATTGTGTATCTCCATGAAATAGTATTGTTCCATTTCCAATGTTGAGCAATTGCTCGAAGAATGATAGTACCAATGGATCGTTTTGCTGTTGAACACGTATATTTGTGTTTAGATGTAATGTATTGACATTTCGCCATAGATAAGGTTGTTTTATACATGCTTAAATTTCATCCGCATATGTAGCGCGTGGAATGACCGGCAATGTCTGTCAAAGATCATCCTACAGCAGCAGTAAGGCACCACCGAATAGCCTGGTGTTATTATTTAGATCTTTCATCATTCTATCTCAAGAGCTTCAAGTGAATGCTTGTGAGCCGTAGTGCATTCATCCCAGATAATAATTTTGCATTTTTGCAAAACTTGAGCTACACTGGAATGTTTTTTTTTTTATGTCGCACACTGCATCTGGATTTGTGTGAATGTTCAACGGCACCTTGGATGGTAATTGTGAATTCAGAGTTTGTCGACCAATATTTCCTCCTCGTCCACGAAGACATGGCATTGTTTTATGTACGTAACATATGTGAATATAATATACTTAATATTCACTGATATGGGACACAAATATCAAAAGACACAGTACAAAATAATTGTAAAATCAAAATAACGAAACACACGTAATATAACACAAACTAAAATGTCGAAAAATAAACGAAATCTTTTACATGTAACTTATATCTGAATATAATACGCTCAATATTGCACACAAAAATGCAACGCCATCTACCGTTCTGATTTAAGAATGTAAATTTTCCAGGCCCCCCACTTGAATGCATACACAAAAATTCATTCAAGTCGATCCAGCTGTTTAGTTGCAGTATAGATAGATAACCTGGATACCGACTGCAGCGCCATCTGCCGGGCTGATCCGTGAATCTAAAGCATCCAGGGCGTCAGCCAAAAGCATACCAAAAAAATTCATTCAAATCGGTCCAGCCATTTGGGAGTAGTTCAGTGACATACACACGTACAGTACATTATATATATATGTAATGATTAAGATGCTCACTCGCATTAATGTGAGCACCGCCTATGTTCGACGTCCATTTGTAATAACCAATCACAGGCGGGAGGTGGCAGCAGTAACAGTGGAGGGTATATAAAGCATGTCGGGAAGACACAGAGACCATGTCTCCTGCCTCTTGGTGAACCCACTGATGCCCCTCCTCTCTTCATCCTGCCGCCTCCCCAGCTGCCCCTTGCTCTCACCTCCTTTTCCACACACTCTCTGACCTTTTCCCTCGGCAAGTCCCACCTGGCAGTTTTATTGTTCGTCGTGTGTGCTCCAAGTGGGTTTTAAGTGTGTTGTTCTGGAGTGTTTTTAATACTGTGGCCGACTTTTAACCTGTGCCTGCGCATTCAGTGTCTTCTCTGTGTTTTAAAAATCGCCAATTGTGTTTTTTAACTTCTGGTGACTTGTTTTAACTGTCCCCCATGAAAGTCTCCATGTCAGTGTATATTTTACCTCCATTTTCTCCCCTTACTTTGTCTTATGTTCTCCTTTTTTATCTCCTTATGTATGTATCGTTTTATTCTTGTTTTAGTTGTAGTGTCACTCGGCTGAAGAGCGGCGGATTGTGCCGCTGACAGCCCTCCCCTGCCCATATGGGGCAGGGGAATGAAATCGCAATAAAGAAAAAAAAAAGAAAGAGACGCAGAGACCAGTGCAGTAATTGCCGTAATGCGGATGTGGACCGATTTACAATCAATGCCTTCTCCGGGCGAAAGCACTGGAGATACTATCGAAGACAGTGCTGCCAAAGCAGAGTTACCAAACACAGCCTTCCGAAATGCCGTCACAAAAGAAGGCGAAGTAAATATTCCAGAATTCTAATCGAGAAAAGCTGCCAACATGAGTAACGTAAAAGTAAATATCCTCGGACTAGTGACGCAACTTAAGGGGCGTAGGATGTTAAACGGGCCAACCTGGAGCAGGAGAGGCACCACAGGACATTTTAATTTCCACTGTGTATACTTTTACAAATAAATTCATAAAACTTTGTCAGCATAACCATGAAGGATTCAGGATTCACACTCTTAGCAGCGGAAGTTCAAAAACATAACAAAATAATTTTGTACATGTGAAATTTCATCATTTTTTCACTTACTATTGGCTGCATTTGTTGCTATAGGTACACTTTTCTTCATAAGTAAGAGAGACTGTTCGATAAATTATGCACAGCAAACAAACCATACTTACAGGTGTCTGAAAAAAAAAAATCGATGAGCTGTTACGTTTTAAACTTTATGTTTAGAAAGAAATCAATTTTTGTAATTAATTGTCTCAACTTCTACCACAGTTTTAATGGATTTGGAAAATTCTAGAGTTTCATGCACCTGTAAGTATGGTTTGTATGCTGTGCAAAATTCGTCAAAGAATCTCTCTTACTTCTGAAGAAAAGTGTACCTATAGCAACAGTAAGTGAAAAAAATGATGAAATTTCATAACTAAAAATATTTATTTTGTTATGTTTTTGCACTTCCACTGCTATGAGTGTGAATCCTGAATCCTTCCTGGCCATGCTGACAAAGTATTATGAATTTATTTGTAAAAATATAGACAGTAGAAAATAAAATGTCCTGTGGTGCCTCTCCTGCTCCAGTTTGACGTCCTATTCCCCTTAAATCGCTTAATAAAAGTAATTTTTCTGGTATGCTAGTGCATTAGCTCCATACTTAATAATCATATTCAACCGTTCGCTTGACGAAACATCCGTACCCAAAGAATGGAAAGTTGCACAGGTCACACCAATATTCAAGAACGTTAGTAGGAGTAATCCACTAAATTACAGGCCCATATCGTTAACGTCGATATGCAGCAGGATTTTGGAACATATATTGTTAAAATGATTCAAATGGCCCAGAGCACTATGCGACTTAACTTCTAAGGTCATCAGTCCCCCAGAACATAGAACTACTTAAACCGAAATAACCTTAGGACATCACACGCATCGATGCCCGAGGCAGGATTCGAACCTGCGACTGTAGCGGTCGAGCAGTACCAGACTGTAGCGCCTAGAACCGCTCGCCCACCCCAGACGGCCGAATATACATTGTGTTCGAGCATTATGAATTACTTCTAAGAAAACGGTTTATTGAGACACAGTCAACATGGGTTTAGAAAACAGCATTCCTGTGAGATACAACTAGCTCTTTATTCACATGAAGTGTTGAGTGCTATCGACAAGGGATTTCAGATCGATTCCGTATTCCTGGATGTCCGGAAGGCTTTTGACACCGTACCACAGAAGCAGCTCGTAATGAAATTGCGTGATTATGGAATATCGTCTCAGTTGTGTGACTGGATTCTTGATGTCCTGTCACAAGGGTCACAGTTCGTAGTAACTGACGGAAAGTCATCGAGTAAAACAGAAGTGATTTATGGCGTTCCCCAAGGTAGTGTTATAGGCCCTTTGCTGTTCCTTATCTATATAAACGATTTGGTTGACAATCTAAGCAGCCGTCTTCGGTTTTTTGCAGATGACAGTGTCGTTTATCGACTAATAAAGTCATCAGAATATCAAAACAAACTGAAAAACGATTTAGAAAAGATATATGAATGGTGCGAAAATTGGCAGTTGACCCTAAATAACAAAAAGTTTGAGGTCATCCACATGAGTGCTAAAACGAAGTCGTTAAACATTGGTTACACGATAAATCAGTCTAATCTAAAAGCCGTAAATTCAACTTAATATCTAGGTATAACAATTACGAACAAGATAAATTGGAAGGAACACACAGAAAATGTTGTGGGGCAGGCTAACCAAAGACTGCGTTTTATTGGCAGGACACTTACAAAATGTAACAGGTCTACTAAGGAACTGCCTACACTACGCTCGTCCGCCCTCTTTTAGAATACTGCTGCGCGGTGTGGGATCCTTACCAGATAGGACTGACGGAGTACATCGAAAAAGTTCAAAGAAAGGCAGCACGTTCTGTATTACCGCGAAATATGGAAGGAAGTGTCAGAGAAATCATACATGATTTGGACTGGACATCATTAAAAGAAAGGAGTTTTTCGTTGCGACGGTATATTCTCACGAAATTTCAATAACTAACCTCTTTTTTTTTTTTTTTTTTTTTTTTTTTTACACCGCTCTACATAGCGAGAAACGATCACCACGATAAAATAAGGGAATCAGAGCTCGTACGGAAAGATATAGGTGTTCATACTTCCCGCGCGCTATGCGAGATTGGAATAATAGAGAATTGTGAATGTGGTTCGATGAACCCTGTGCCATGCACTTAATTGTGATTCGCAGAGCATCCATGTAGATGTAGTTGTACCTGACGTTGGAAACGGCACGATCATTGGCTTGTGGGCCAGGGGTAGAAGCATTTCCGAAACGGCTAAGTTCGTAGACTGTTTGTCTGCTGCCACGGTTAAAGTGTATGGAAAACAGACACTATCGAGCTCCGAGGAAACTGTTATGCATCAGGGGTCATAGATGACACGGTTGAAGACGGTTGCTGAACTGTGTACATGCGAATACACGTGAAACTGACCGCCCAAATGAACCACGGTGCCACCAAAATTGTCTCCTCAACAATCGTTCAGTTAACATTACTGCATATGGGGCTCCACAGCAGGCGCCTGACTCGTGCATTCATGCTAACTGCTGTTCATCATTGACGAAGGCTGGAAGTTGCATGGGAATCCGGAACTGGACGTCCCTGACTGGTGACTGGGGGCCTTTACACCTGAATCAAATTTTATTCTTCATCGGACACATGACCGTTGAAATGTACGGCATGAACTGTGCGAAAGCAAACGCCGTGCAACAATCGTTGGAAGGATCCAGGTTGGATGGCATTTCCTGGGTGATCTCTTCATTCTGCAAGGCACAATGGATTAAGACAACTTTGAATCTCTCCTTGGTGACCTTGTATACCCCACACCGAGTTCATTTTTCATCGGTTCGATGGCATCTACCAGCTATGCAGCTCAATGCGTCACACAGCTCCTAAGTACGTGTGTGGTTTTAAACAACAGAATTAGTCAGTCGCACTCCCCAGCCCACCACACTACTTGCATTTAGCGACCACTTGTTATATTTATCCTTCTGTGAGGCAAAATTGTGTCTTTTTTGGTCAAATTGGAGCGAAAACAATACTCTCTAGCAATTTCACGATACATTTTTGTCTGAATTTTGATTTCCAGATGAAGAATCAGACGAGAACCAGGCTAAGGTTTAGTTTTGGTCGAAAAAAATACATAAAAAAGAAGTCTGTTAAGTGTTCGAAATTATGAGGATCATTAAGAAAAACTGAATAAGTTATTTTGGTCCCAATATTCATTGTCAAACGAAAAGTGGGAAACGGGCAAATGCGTTGTCAAACTGACTAGCCCGGTTTCTAGTTTTTCAAAAAATCCTTAATCGCTGGGAAGCAATAGAGGTCACTAAGAAAAAATTAATTTGTTATTCGAGCACTAGTCTTAATATTTCACGACCCGCTGTTGTTAGATGGGCAAATGAAGCGTCAAAATGTTTCCTCTCTTGAAGCTACAGTTATTTTGTGGATAACCGTTACACTGATGAATAAACTGTGGAATCCTTTCTTTCATGTTTAAAAAATAAAATTAATAACAAATCACAGCATAAATTTAAACGTCTCTGCCTTGTCTTGATTTATACGGGGATAATAATAGAATATCCACTGATATTCAAATCTATTATATTTCACGCTTTTCAATAAAAAAACTGACAAAGTACGATAAAATTTCTATGAAATTATCTGTCTAAAAATAAAATATAAAACAGATTAAAGAAACATTTGACATCTCATTGTTGTACATGATTGAGAGAATCATTCAAGGGTACGTCAAATGTTTCTTCATTTTATTTCTTACTTTAGTGAAATCGTTTCATAAAACAAATGACTGCGTTTTCCTTTCAAAGATTTATTTTATAATTGTAATACATTTTTATATGAGGAAGTTGTTGTTACGTTTCATCAGTAATCATTGGCAGCGTTCACTTTAACCATATTTAGCAAAACTAACAACTCGTTTCGAAAGATAATGCTCCCATCATCAAGTTTTCTAACTCAACACACACGGTTAAAACACTGTAAGTAACTGCACATTTTCGACATTCTTGGAAAAAAATAAAAAAAATAAAACGTTGGGTTGTGACTCTTCTTACTTTAAGATGTTGCATTTTTGTCTTTAACCATCCCGCTCCACTTGGCCACTGCGGGCAGTGTAGAGTCCTCTTCAGCTGTGGTCAGCAACGGTGTCCAGTTAAGGCTTTTGCTGATATCCAGGTGCTATTGCGAGCTGCTATGCTCGTTATACCACCGGATGCGAGCCACATCTGAATCCGAAAGAAATTAAATGGCCTTCCGGTTTAATCAGTTGCCGCGCATCCAGTAGCACCCTGCGTTTCTGCCTGGTCCAGCCAGCGCTGCATAGCGCAGCATTGTCTGCCGCCTTGTGAGGGTACTGGTGTGTAGTATCTGTAAGTGGTTGTTCTTTGGAGGGCGACAATTCCCAGTGGCGCAGAGAGTCGCAAGCAGAGGCAGTTGTGGAGAGGCTGTGGAAGGTGTAGGCTGCGTGAGCCAAAGGCTGTTGCGTAGCGAAGGATTTATCTCTATGTTTAATAGCAGTGGCACACAGTTTGATTAATAGTGTGTTTATGTTTGTGCAGTGTGATATAGAAATAAATTAAATTTTACCGGTTCTTAATGCGTCTCCATCAGTTAGTACCACGCCATTGCATTTAACAATGAACGAAGTCGCGATATACACGGTCAACTACAGCAAGAGGATTGTAACGTAATAATCATTAATTAACCCCTATAATCTCCATCAACGATGGGAGCTTATAGCCTGCAGTCACGTATCGCTGTAAGTAGTCCACAAGTGCAGTCCACTGGATCCCTGGACGAGCTGACCACATCTTTAATCTTCTGCGGTCGTCAGAACACCGTTTAAATCCTCCTGCCCACTACCTAATCCGGACCACCCCACCCCACTCCCACAGTGCACTGTGAATTCGAACTCCACCAAATTCTGATGTAGTTCATGATTACTTATGAGTCTTTTTGGTATAAAAGACGAGAGTTGAGTCTTCGTAAAAGAACGGATCTGAAGAAATGGTTCACTAGGCTGAACAGAAGAGCTAAAGAACGATTTCGAAGGAATGGATGGTCACCGTTACCATCAGGTTCGCTTCGGTTCCGCCTCAGTCTCGTTCGATCGCTTTCGTTCTTTTTTGGGGGTAATCGCTTGCTCCAGCTCCACCATTCTTCTTTCATCTGCAGTTTCTTTCGTTCACTGTGTTCCCTCGTTCTTGTTAAATTTCAAGATCCTGATCTCTAGTTCTTTGCGTACACCCGTCAGTCTTCACGAATAGTAATTTAGACATTACATTGGGTTGTCTCATAAGTTAGCCCGCTTTTTGTTGCAGTGCAGCCACAAAGAACGCCTGGCAACACACCTCCGCACGCTACGCCAGAGTGGTTGCCGGCCTGTCTGCTTACACAGTTCCCACATGGGGCCATGCACAAGACAATTGAATAGGACGGATCGGTTTTGTAAACGAACTATTTGTTTCCTGCAGTATACACTGTTACTGTCGACAATATATTGCCATTTCTGTGGATGCTTATAAATGTAATTCTTCCAAAATTTGGGGGATTTCAGGTTGATGGACTGTCCGAGGTTCAGCCCGCAGTTCTCCAAGGAGCTGAGCGTATATCACGCATGAAGCACTCCGCTGCTCGAGTCGCTGGGCTCACTTCGTTACCGTTGCTCGCGCACGCCAACGCCACTAGCCCAACGCCATGTCGCGACGCGGAAAGGGAAGCAAAGTGAAGGGCAAGTCAAATTCCCGCTCGAGCCGGGCCGCGCTCCAGTTTCCGGTCGGCAGAGTCCACTGCCTCCTGCGCAAGGGAAACTACGCCGAGCGCGTCGGCGCCAGAGCGCCCGTCTGCCTCGCCGCCGTCATGGAGTACCTCGCGGCTGAGGTGCTCCAACTGGCCGGAAACGTGGCCCGCGTGAACAAGAAGACGCGCATCATCCCGCTCCACCTGCAGCTCGCCATACGCAACGACGAGGAGCTCAACAAGCTCTTGTCGGGCGTCACCATCGCACAGGGTGGTGTCCTGCCCAACATCCCAGGCCGCGCTGCTTCCAAAGAAGACCGAGATGGAGGCCTAAAGCGGCAGAATAGATGAAAGTCGGAAGAGCCAACCTCTGGTAAATACGGCAGATGGTGACATCTCGCTAACAACGAGCCAGCTTTTGGCATTGTCGTGGTGAAAGATGCTATCGTGTCCCAAATCCTGCTGTTTTTCATCAAGACGATCCAAATGCGAGCAGTATTTATCGGAACTCATAGTTCGTAATACGATCCGACCAGATTCATAGCAGAACCTTTCTCGGATGTAGCCCTGGTTTAGGAACCGATAGTGGTGCCGCCCTGACTTCAGCCACAATTTACTCTTCCGGGCGTTGTTGTACACGATCCACTTATCTCCAGTTGCTATCCGTTCCAGAAAAGGAGCATTCTGACTGCTTCTCAATACGGAGTCACACATGGTACCGTGCTGAAACAAATGTCCTTCACTCACTTCATGAAGAACCTGTATTTACATATCCCAGCTCATTCAAGTTCCTGGCTACGACACTGAGCTCCAATGCCAACACCTGCGTTGTCATGTTATTAAGCTGTTCTACATTCGTAACAGTTGGCCAGGACGAAATTCCCAGCTCGAAATCGTCTAAACCATTTTTGACATGTTCGAGCTGTTACTGCATCGGCCCCATATATAAGACAAATCTTCTGCCATTGTTTTTCCTTGGGATAGTGAAACAGTATGAGATACAGGAAATGTTCCTTCTTGCTTCCCATAGCTTCATAGCTTGTAAAAACACGTTCATTCTGTTCCATCCAACGACACACACACACACACACACACACACACACACACACACACACACACACTAACTAACGTATACAATGGAGCGTAAAGTTATGCAACTGTGCTACCCTAGGGGGCACGATGGTTGCAGGGTTTGCAGGAGCTGTAGATGGATCGAGTGAGAAAAATGAAGCAACTTATAAGACAGCCCGTAACTATACGTACATACATGATAACTACACTCCTGGAAATTGAAATAAGAACACCGTGAATTCATTGTCCCATGAAGGGGAAATTTTATTGATACATTCCTGGGGTCAGATACATCACATGATCACACTGACAGAACCACAGGCACATAGACACAGGCAACAGAGCATGCACAATGTCGGCACTAGTACAGTGTATATCCACCTTTCGCAGCAATGCAGGCTGCTATTCTCCCATGGAGACGATCGTAGAGATGCTGGATGTAGTCCTGTGGAACGGCTTGCCATGCCATTTCCACCTGGCGCCTCAGTTGGACCAGCGTTCGTGCTGGACGTGCAGACCGCGTGAGACGACGCTTCATCCAGTCCCAAACATGCTCAATGGGGGACAGATCCGGAGATCTTGCTGGCCAGGGTAGTTGACTTACACCTTCTAGAGCACGTTGGGTGGCACGGGATACATGCGGACGTGCATTGTCCTGTAGGAACAGCAAGTTCCCTTGCCGGTCTAGGAATGGTAGAACGATGGGTTCGATGACCGTTTGGATGTACCGTGCACTATTCAGTGTCCCCTCGACGATCACCAGAGGTGTACGGCCAGTGTAGGAGATCGCTCCCCACACTATGATGCCGGGTGTTGGCCCTGTGTGCCTCGCTCGTATGCAGTCCTGACTGTGGCGCTCACCTGCACGGTGCCAAACACGCATACGACCATCATTGGCACCAAGGCAGCAGCGACTCTCATCGCTGAAGACGACACGTCTCCATTCGTCCCTCCATTCACGCCTGTCGCGACACCACTGGAGGCGGGCTGCACGATGTTGGGGCGTGAGCGAAAGACGGCCTAACGGTGTGTGGGACCGTAGCCCAGCTTCATGGAGACGGTTGCGAATGGTCCTCGCCGATACCCCAGGAGCAACAGTGTCCATAATTTGCTGGGAAGTGGTAGTGCGGTCCCCTACGGCACTGCGTAGGATCCTACGGTCTTGGCGTGCATCCGTGCGTCGGTGCGGTCCGGTCCCAGGTCGACGGGCACGTGCACCTTCCGCCGACCACTGGCGACAACATCGATGTACTGTGGAGACCTCACGCCCCACGTGTTGAGCAATTCGGCGGTACGTCCACCCGGCCTCCCGCATGCCCACTATACGCCCTCGCTCAATGTCCGTCAACTGCACATACGGTTCACGTCCACGCTGTCACGGCATGCTACCAGTGTTAAAGACTGCGATGGAGCTCTGTATACCACGGCAAACTGGCTGACACTGACGGCGGCGGTGCACAAATGCTGCGCAGCTAGCGCCATTCGACGGCCAACACCGCGGTTCCTGGTGTGTCCGCTGTGCCGTGCGTGTTATCATTGCTTGTACAGCCCTCTCGCAGTGTCCGGAGCAAGTATGGTGGGTCTGACACACCGGTGTCAATGTGTCCTTTTTTTCCATTTCCAGGAGTGTATATACACATATATTACATTATAACCACATACACACACCAAAAAAAGTTTTGCGTCACCCCGGTTCCCAGTACTCCTGAAGATAGACGTTGACTGTTGATATTGTATCACAGACAAAGTCCCTTTGACTGTTCACAGATGTCACTAAAACCGCCCAAAATATAAACAACCATGCATGAGAAGCAGCTATTAGACGGAGAGGGTACGACAGCCGATCAGTTACAGTCATTACACGAGGAAGGTGGTACACGGCTCATCTTGTCTGTAGTTCAATCATAACTAGACAGTCAATACCGCGGCTCGATCTAGTCCGCATTGTTACTTTACGCCAGGAAGGGCTCTCAACAAGGGAAATGTCCAGCCGTCACACAGTGAACCAAAGCGAGGTTGTTTGAACATGGAGGAGATACAGAGAGACGGGAACTGTCGATGACATGCTTCGCTCACGCCATCCAAGGGCTACTAATGCAGTGGGTGACCGCTGCCTAAAAAATTATGGCTCGGAGGCACCCTGACAGCAACGCCACCATGTTGAATAATGCTTTTCGCGCAGCCACAGGACGTCGTGTTACGGCTCAAACTGTGCGCAGTAGGCTGCATGATGCGCAACTTCACTCCCGACGTCCATGCCGAGGTCCATGTTTGCAACCACGACACCATGCATCGCGGTACAGATCGGCCCAACAACATGCCGAATGGACCACTCCGGATTGGCATCACGTTCTCTTCACTGATGAGTGTCGCATATGCCCTCAACCAGGCAATCGTCGGAGACGTGTTTGGAGGCAACCCGGTCAGGCTGAAGGCCTTAGACACACTTCGCAGTGAGTGCAGCAAGATGGAGGTTCCCTGCTGTTTTGGGTTGACATTATGTGGGGCCGACGTACGCCGCTGGTGGTCATGGAAGGCACCATAACGGCTGTACGATGCGTGAATGCCATCCTCCGACTGATAGTGCAACCATATCGGCAGCATATTAACGAGGCATTCGTCTTCAGGGGCGACAATTCGCGCCCTCATGACTTCCTTCAGGATAACTACAGTGCTCGAATAGAGTGGTCAGCATGTTCTCCAGACATGAATCCTATCTAACATGCCTAGGAGGTTGAAAACGGCTGTTAATCAACGGCGTGACCCACCAACCACTCCGAAGGATCTACGCGCCGTCGAGCAGTGAGACACTCTGGACCAACAGCGCCTTGGTGAACTTGTGGATAGTATGCCACGACGGATACAGGCATGCATCAATGCTAGAGGTCGTGCCAGTGGGTGTTAGAGGTACCGGTGTGTACAGCAATCTGGACCACCATTTCTAAAAATCTAGCTGTACGGTGGTACAACATGAAATGTGTAGTTTTCATGAGCAATAAAAAGGGCGGAAATGATGTTTATGTTGATCTCTATTTCAATTTTCTGTACAGGTTCCGGAACTCTCGGAACCGAGTCGATGCAAAACTTTTTTTGATGTCTGTGTTTCTAGTTGGTGTGAACAACGGTAGCTAACTTTCAATGCAGAAAAATGTGGCTTAATACAGATGAATAGGAAAAATAAAGCCATCATGATCGAAAGCAGCATTAGTAGTGTGCTTCTTGACAGTCACTTCGATTAACTGTCTGGGCATAACGTTGCAAAGCGACATGAAATGGAATGAGCATGTAAGGATTGTAGAAGGCAATGTGAAAGGTCGACTTCGTCCATTTGGAGAATTTTAGGAAAATGTGGTTCAGCCCTGTAAAGGAGACCGCATGTAGAGCTCTGCATCAACATCTATATTCCGCAAGCCACCTGACGGTGTGTGGCGGAGGGTACCTTGAGTACCTCTATCGGTTCTCCCTTCTACTCAACTCTCGTATTGTTCGTGGAAAGAAGGATTGTCGGTATGCCTCTGTGTGGGCTCTAATCTCTCTGATTTTATCCTCATAGTCTCTTCGCGAGACATATGTAGGAGGGAGCAATATCCTGCTTGACTCCTCGGTGAAGGTATGTTCTCGAAACTTCAACAAAAGCCCGTACCGAGCTACTGAGTGTCTCTCTTGCAGCGTCTTCCACTGGAGTTTACCTATCATCTCCGTAACGCTTTCGCTATTACTAAATGATCCTGTAACGAAGCGCGCTGCTCTCCGTTGGATCTTCTCTATCTCTTCTATCAATCGTATCTGGTAAGGATCCCACACTGCTGAGCCGTATTCAAGCAGTGGGCGAACAAGCGTACTGTAACGTACTTCCTTTGTTGTCCGATTGCATTTCCTTAGGATTCTTCCAATGAATCTCAGTCCGGCATCTGCTTTACCGACGATCAACTTTATATGATCATTCCATTTTAAATCTCTCCTAATGCATACTCCCAGATAATATATGGAATTAACTGCTTCCAATTGCTGACCTGCTATATTGTAGCTAAATGATAAGTGATGTATCTTTCTATGAATTCACAGCACATTACACTTGTCTACATTGAGATTCAATTGCCATTCTCTGCACTATTCGTCAATTCGTTGCAGATTCTCCTCCATTTCAGTACAGTTTTCCATTGTTACATCCTCTCGATATACCACAGCATCATCCGCAAAAAGCTTCAGTGAATTTCAGATGTCATTCACAAGGTCATTTATGTATATTGTGAATAGCAACGGTCCCATGACTCCCCTGCGGCACACCTGAAATCACTCTTACTTCGGAAGACTTATTGTTGAGTACTACTCGAGTATTTGGGATCTACACAAAGTGCTATAGAAGGAAGACGTCGAAGCAATTCAGAGACGGGTTGCTAGGTCTGTTACCGCTACTTTCGAACAACACGCAAGTATTGCGGAGGTGCTTCGGGAACTCAAATGGGAATCTTTGGAGGAAAGGCGACGTTCTTTTCCAGGCACACCACTGAGAAAAGTTGGAGAACAGGCATTTGAGGCTGACTATAGAGTGATGCTACTGCCGCCAATGTATATTTCGCGTAATGATCGTGAAAAGAGATTAGGGCACACAGATAGGCGATTTCCCTTGTTTTCGAGTGTAACACAAAAGGAAATGGGTGGTAGCTGTACAAGGTACCCTCCGCCACGCGCCGTACGGTGGTTCCGGAGCATATGTGTAGATGTATTAAAATCAAAACAAGAAATCCTGATTCTGTGGAACTGGTTTTTTGATACGGTAGTGCATTTTTTTGGGGAGTCCTTCCCACTCGTGTCGTGTAGGGTGCCGTTGTTTGGGCCTCTGCCCAGCTTGCGGCCGCTCATTTGTCACATCACCTAATCAATGCGGTGTTTTCGGAGAACACATTCAACTAAGGAAATCGGAGTAAACAATCTGTCTACATTAAGAAGTCAATTGCAATAGAATTCAGAAGTAATATTTATTCGTGGTTCTTTTTTTTCTGGAAATGGACCTACAATCCATATAGTACACAAATAGATAAAAAAGGAATGGTCAGCGAGTGTAAATTAATGGTTCCCAAAGAGTATCACCAATCGATTAGTTCCTGAAGATGGAAGGGTTTGCCCACCTCTAGCCCATAGCACCTCCTAACAGGAGCCGAAGAGAGGTCTTCCCCGCGTGCAGTGGGCAACGCCTGTGCTGTCCTTTCTTTCTGTTTTATTTGAATGACAGCCAGCGCTGTATTCCAGACTGTGCTTGGCTGCAATCCCGCATCCTGTTAATAAGATCATCTGCAATTCGGATATGCATGGCCTCCTTAAAAACACAGTCGCATAACGATGACGCTGAGGACAAAATTTTAGTCTTCTTTTGAAACATGCAAAGCCCGTCCTCAGACAGTGTTCCATTACCGTTGATAGTGGCCCATGCGTGTATAGTGATGATGTTCAACACAACATTCTTGTGCTATGCGACATGTCCATCCAGTATAAGACTTCCCACAACGGCATCGGACCTTATATACAACTAGTTTTCTAAGGTCGAGATTGTTTTGACCCAACTCTGTTTTCCTAGTGTACGAAAAACGCACTTAGTGACTTGTCACTTGAGGATTCTATGAATTTTTGAAGAAATGCTGCAGAATACGGCAGGAAGGCTGTTGCAGTGTGTGTCTCCGTACCTTCATTTGCTTCCCTACATTGAACTCGCTTTGATCAAAATAACCGTTCTGTTGGCACACTATTCTTAGGAATTGCAGCTCACCTGGCAGGCTGTCGATATCTCATACCACTTGTGCTGTATATACCAGGAAGCATGAGACGCTGCTCAACTGTGTAGGATAATGGTAGCTACTGGCCAGCAAATATAACGGTCAGTCGGTATGCCACATGCAGGGCGGTGAAAAACAATCTGAAAAGCTCGTGAAGGTGTTGCAGGGGAGATTGTGCCGAGAAATAATTGTTAGGAATAAATTTCGATATAATAAAGCTAGGTTATCAGCATATCATGTTAGTGATAAGGGGCTCGTTTCACTGGTATTAGTCTTTAGCCCTTGCATAAATAAAATTACTGAAGGACATATGTTATTTGAAACAGAATCACGTAATTTTTAATACGCTGATTTTAAACAAGAATATAAGACGTCTATTACTCTTAGCGTCTAAGCTTTCCACAAACATATCCGATATATATGCTAACATTCAATGGCAAGGCGGGTGCAGTCAGGTATTGCCAAGCGATAGGAACTGACGACGTACAATATGTGGTCAAAAGTATCCGGACAAGTGGCTGAAAATGACTTAAAAGTTCGTGGCGTCCTCCATCGATAATGCTGGAATTCAATATGGTGTTGGCCCACCGTTACCCTTCATGACAGCATCCACTATCACAGGCACACGTTCAATCAGGTGCTCGAAGGTTTCTTGGGGAATGGCAGCCCATTCTTCACGGAGTGCTGCACTGACGAGACGTATCGATGTCGGTCAGTGAGGCCTAGTACGAAGTCGGCGTTTCAAAACATCTCAAAGGTGTTTTATAGTATTTAGCTCAGGAGTCTGTGCAGGCCAGTCCATTGTTGTTGTTGTTGTTGTTGTTATTGTTGTCTTCAGTCCTGAGACTGGTTTGATGCAGCTCTCCATGCTACTCTATCCTGTTCAAGCTTCATCTCCCAGTACCTACTGCAACCTACATCCTTCTGAATCTGCTTAGTGTATTCATCGCTTGGTCTCCCTCTACGATTTTTACCCTCCACGCTCCCCTCCAATGCTAAATTTGTGATCCCTTGATGCCTCAAAACATGTCCTACCAACCGATCCCTTCTTCTAGTCAAGTTGTGCCACAAACTTCTCTTCTCCCCAATCCTATTCAATACCTCCTCATTAGTTACGTGATCTACCCATCTAATCTTCAGCATTCTTCTGTAGCACCACATTTCGAAAGCTTCTATTCTCTTCTTGTCCAAACTAGTTATCGTCCATGTTTCACTTCCGTACATGGCTACACTCCATACAAATACTTTCAGAAATGACTTCCTGCCACTTAAATCTATACTCGATGTTAACAGATTTCTCTTCTTCAGAAACGCTTTCCTTGCCATTGCCAGTCTACATTTTATATCCTCTCTACTTCGACCATCATCAGTTATTTTGTTCCCCAAATAGCAAAACTCCTTCACTACTTTAAGTGCCTCATTCCCTAATTTAATTCCCTCAGCATCAACCGACTTAGACGACATTCCATCATCCTTATTTTTCTTTTGTTGATGTTCATCTTATATCCTCCTTTCAAGACACTATCCATTCCATTCAACTGCTCTTCCAAGTCCTTTGCTGTCTCAGAGAATTACAATGTCATCGGCGAACCTCAAAGTTTTTATTTCTTCTGCATGGATTTTAATACCTACTCATTTTTCTTTCGTTTCCTTCACTGCTTGCTCAATATACAGATTGAGTAACATCGGGGAGAGGCTACAATCCTGTCTCACTCCCTTCCCAACCACTGCTTCCCTTTCATGCCCCTCGACTCTTATGACTGCCATTTGGTTTCTATACATATTGTAAATAGCCTTTCGCTCCCTATATTTTACCCCTGCCACCTTCAGAATTTAAAAGAGACATTGTCAAAAGCTTTCTCTACGTCTACAAATGCTAGAAACGTAGGTTTGCCTTTTCTTAATCTTTCTTCTAAAATAAGTCGTAAGATCAGTATTGCCTCCCGTGTTCCAACATTTCTACGGAATCCAAACTGATCCTCCGAGTTCCGCATCTACCAGTTTCTCCATTCGTCTGTAAAGAATTCGCGTTAGTATTTTGCAGCTGTGACTTATTAAACTGATAGTTCGGTAATTTTAACATCTGTCAGCACCTGCTTTCTTTGGGATTGGAATTATTATATTCTTCTTGAAGTCTGAGGGTGTTTCACCTGTCTCATACATCTTGCTCACCAGCTGGTACAGTTTTGTCATGACTGGGTCTCCCAAGGCCGTCAGTAGTTCTAATGGAATGTTGTCTACTCCGGGGGCCTTGTTTCGACTCCACCACAGGCCGTGCATTATGAACTGGCGCTCGATCGTGTTGATAGATGCAGTCTCCATCCCCGAATCGCTCTTCAACAATGGGAAGCAAAACAACAAGGGGTGCAAGCACCCTTTATGGAAAGCAGACCACATCATAATATTACCGCCTTCGAATTTTACTGTTGGCACTACACACGTTGTCAGATGACGTTCAACGAGTATTCCCCATACCCACACCCTGCCATCGGATCGCCACATTGTGTGCCGTGATTCGTCACTCCACACAACATTCTTCCACTGTCCAATCGTCCGATGTTTACGGTCCTTGCACCAAGCGACGCATCGTTTGGCATTTACCGGAGTGATGTGTGGCTTAGCAGCCGCTCTACCATTTTATCCTGATTTCCTCACCTCCCGCCTTACTGTCGTAGTACTTTCGGTGGATCCTGCTGCAGTTTGGAATTACTGTGTGATGGTCTGGATAGACATCTGAATATTACACATTAGACACTCTTCAACTGTCGGCGGTCTCAGTCAACACACGACGTCGGCCTGTACGCTTCTGTGCTGTACGTGTCCCTTCACGTTTCCACTTCACTATTACACCGGAACTAGTGGAACTAGGGATATTTAGGAGTATGGAAATCTCGGGTACAGAAGTATGACACAAGTGACACCCAATCACCTAATCACTTTCGAAGCCCGTGAGTTCCGCGGAGCGCCCCATTCTGCTCTCTCACGATGTCTAATGACTACCGAGGTCGCTCATAAGGAGTGCCCGGCAGTGGGTAGCAAAATGCACCTAATTTGAAAAACATTAGTTTCTGGAGGTGTCCGGATAGTTTTCATCACATAGTGTATAAGGTCTGATGTACAAACCAACAGTCAATACCGTATGGAGACTAAGCTACTGCAGTGCAACTTCCACAGTGGAGCACAATGCCTTAAATGGCATTATGAGACTTCGAGCGTACCTCATGTAATAGTCAAGTTTTACAACGTCACAGAAAAGTTCCATCGAACCTAGTTAACAGCATTCTGAAGTTTACTTGTATTTGATTATTAAACTGGAGCAGACATAGAGCGCTGTTTAACCATTAACCGCGCTCTATAGCGTAACATATTCGCAGCGACAAGTTTGGTTCAGTCCACAAGCGACCGCGCTCGGTTGTTGATTGACACGCGGTACAGTGACATTAATGTCATCACCGCCTGTGTTCGACGTCAGGCTGCAATAACTACTCAGAGCGCTACCAATAGAGGGGGTATATGAAGTGTGCGGGACGCGGGAAACAAATGGTTCAAATGGCTCTAAACACTATGGGACTTAACTTCTGAGGTCATCAGTCCCCTAGAACTTAGAAATACTTAAACCTAAGGACATCACACACGTCCATGCCCGAGGCAGGATTCGAACCTGCAACCGTAGTTGTCCCGTTGTTCCGGACTGTAGCGCCTAGAACCGCACGGCCACCGCATCCGGCGCAGGTAACTGCCTTGATCGTTCTGGAACACGTTTCTGAGTTTTAGCGGCACCCACATTATAAACTTTTATATTATGAATTGATTAATTTTTCGCAATGACGTGGCCTGACACCAAAAATGATTTTATTCAGATTTTTTTTCTTCCTCTATAAGGGAGTAAAAATGTTGTCAAGGAAGGTAGAAAGTGTTGAAACAAGAACAGAGTAAAGAAAAATAAATGTCTTGCTAATATGACAAAATTTAACTTACGTTTGCACATGTAGATGCCAAGGAGACAGAGAATACTCAGTGGTTGACACGTAAGGTAAGCTTCTAACACGTGTAACTTCGCTCCTAGAAGATTCATGCTTCTTACGCGTGTGCATACCACCTCATCAGGACCCAGCGATATGGCTGGTCAGTGTCCAGATGCCCGCACAGAAGCCCCATCGCTTTGCTTTGCTGCAGCTGGGCAGCTCCGGCAGCCACCTTGCGACAACAGCCGCAAGGCTTCGCACACAGGAGCTCGCTATTGTTCTGGTCTGCTGTGGCGCACACTACAGAAAACCTGCTGCAGCAGAAACATGGGGCGCCGACGTCCAGCAGGCAGCGGTTGTGAGGGCAGGCTAGTCGATGTATCACTGTAATTCTGCACCGCTCTCTGTGGGATTTTACGGCGTAGGAAACATGTTCAGGGTTTATAAACGAAGTGAATACTAATGATCAAGAAATGTAGTCTCATCAGCCGTGATGGAAATGGAACCAATAATAGTGTACAGAATAAACTGTCTGGATTACATATAAATGTTATGCATTTTCACAGATTTTTTTACGTTGATAAGGCTCCACTTCAGTTGCAGATACAAAGCTGCCATTGGCAATTCTGAAAGGTGTCGCCGCAGAAAATATAAAAATACGGGAATATATTCAACGATTATGGTGGACAGTAATATCTGAACAGCTTTTGCTTGCACATCCATCTGCAGCATTTTGCCCATCAAAGAGTTTCATGTTATTAAAATTTTCGTTCCTAAATGAACTCGATACGTAACTTTGATATTCCTTGGGTCTGTCAGCCAACTGACACTTATTTCGCTATTCAAGTGCAACTCTGCCTTAACGACGTACTGTCAGTGTAAAATCTTACTGGAAGGAGGAGACATCAATTCATGTCTTTATTAAATAATTTGATTAGCTCGACTGTGTTCTTGCAGAAGCTGCAGCGGTACGATACATGTCATTTTCGGTCGTCGTTTCCATTTCTGAAATGCCTTTTCTTTGGGAGAAATACACAGTAGGCTGGCCCAACGGAGAGCGACTTTATGGGGTTATCAGGCGGTCTTTTCTTTGGAAGAAGTCTGTGGCAGGCTGACCGTAGTGAAGAGAGTGGCCAGCAAGCAGTTGCTGTACTTGAGTAGCATTCACGCGATCGGGCACAGACCAAAACTTTGATACTTGATGCTCTTAGTGGCACAGTTTATGGAGGAAAGCGATTATTGCCACTTTTACAATTATAAGTTGTCTCACGTAATTTGTAGCCATGGTTGCAAGATATTTCCAGGAAAAATATGGTGCTGCAAGAATTGCACAATCATTACATCAAGTATGGTTGCAAGTTAGATAGAGTGGGCATTAGTGCAGTTCGCTGGCAGGAGGAAAAAGACTCTTGGTCAGGTGAATACAGGGTTATGAATACAAAATCGAATAGGGGTAATGCAGGAGTAGGTTTATTTATCAATTTAAAATAATAGGAGTGCTGGTAAGCTACTACAAACAGCATAGTGAACGTATTATTATGGCCAAGGTAGACACGAAACCCACACCTACTACAGTAGTACACGTTTATATGCCAACTAGCTCTGCAGGTGATGAAGAAATTGGTGAAATTTATGACGAGATAAAAGAAATTATTCAGGTGGTGCAGGGAGACGAAAATTTAATAGTCAAGGGTGACTGGAATTCGATAGTAGGAAAAGGAAGAGAAGGAAACATAGTAAGTGAATATGCATTGGGGGTAAGAAGGGGAAGAGGAAGCCGTCTGGTAGAATATTGCAGAGCACAACATAATCATAGCTAACACTTGGTTCAATAATCATAAAAGAAGGTTGTATACATGGAAGAAGACTGGAGATACTGACAGGTTTCAGATAGATCATATAATGGTAAGACAGAGATTTAGGAACCAGGTTTTAAATTGTAAGACATTTGCAGAGGCAGGTGTGGACTCTGACCACAATCTATTGGTTATGAAATGTAGATAAAAACTGAAGAAACTGCAAAAAGGTGGGAATTTAAGGAGATGGGACCTGGATAAACTGACTAAACCAGAGGCTGTACAGAGTTTCAGGGAGAGCGTAAGGGAACAAATGGCAGGAATGGGGGAAAGAAACACAGTAGAAGAAGAATGGGTAGCTTTGAGGGACGAGGGATGAAGTAGTAAAGGCAGCAGAGGATCAAGTAGGTAACAAGACGAGGGCTAATAGAAATCCTTGGGTAACAGAAGAAATATTGAATTTAATTGATGAAAGGAGAAAATATAAAAATGCAGTAAATGAAGCAGGCAAAAAGGAATACAGACGCCTCAAAAATGAGATCGACAGGAAGTGCAAAATGGGTAAGCAGGGATGGCTAGAGGACAAATGTAAGGATGTAGAGGCCTAACTCACTAGGGGGTAAGATAGATACTGCCTACAGAAAAATTAGAGAGACCGGCCTTGCGAGAACCAGTCCTGACAAAACTCTACCATCTGGTGAGGCGAAATACCCTCAGACTTCAAGAAGAATATAATAATTCCAATCTCAAAGAAAGCAGGTGTTGACAGATGTGAAAATTACCGAACAATCAGTTTAATAAGTCACGGATTCAAACTACTTACGCGAACTCTTTACAGACGAATGGAAAAACTTGTAGAAGATGAAGCCGTGAAGTTCAGTTTGGATTCCGTAGAAATATTGGAACACGTGAGGCAATATTGTCTCTACGACTTCTCTTAGAAGCTACATTAAGGAATGGCAAACCTACGTTTCTAGCATTTTTAGACTTAGAGAAAGCTTTTGACAATGTTGACTGGAATACTCTCTTTCAAATTCTAAAGGTGGCAGGAGTAAAATACAGGGATCGAAAGGCTACTTACAATTTTGTACAGAAACCAGATGGCAGTTGTAACAGTCGAGGGGCATGAAAGGGAAGCAGTGGTTGGGAACGGAGTGAGACAGGATTTTAGCCTCTCCCCGATGTTATTCAATCTGTATATTGAGCAAGCAGTAAAGGAAACAAAAGAAAAGTTCGGAGTAGGTATTAAAATCCATGGAGAAGAAATAGAAACTTTGAGGTTCGCCGATGACGTTGTAATTCTGTCAGAGACAGCATAGGACTTGGAATAGCAGTTGAACGGAATGGACAGTGTCTTGAAAGGAGGATAGAAGATGAACATCAACAAAAGCAAAACGAGGATAATGGAATGTGTGACGCTGACGGAATTAGATTAGGAAATGCGACAGTTAAAAGCAGTAAAGGAGTCTTGCTATTTGGAGAGCAAAATAACTGATGATGGTCGCAGTAGAGAGGATATAAACTGTAGATTGGCAATGGCAAGGACAGCGTTTCTGAAGAAGAGAAATTTGTTAACATCGAGTATAGATTTAAGTGTCGGGAAGTCGTTTCTAAAAGCATTTGTATGGAGTGTAACCATGTATCGAAGTAAAACATGGACGATAAATAGTTTGGACAAGAAGAGAATAGAAGCTTTCGAAATGTGGTGCCACAGAAGAATGCTGAAGGTTAGATGGGTAAATCACATAACTAATGAAGAGATATTGAATAGGATTGGTGAGAAGAGGAGTTTGTGACACAACTTGACTAGAAGAAGGGATCGGTTGGTAGGACATGTTCTGAGGCATCAAGGGATCTCCAATATAGTATTGGAGGGCAGCGTGGAGGGTAAAAATCGAAGAGGGAGACAAAGAGATGAATACATTAAGCAGATTCAGAAGGATGTAGGTCGCAGTAGGTACTGGGAGATGAAGAAGCTTTCACTGGATAGAGTAGCATGGAGAGCTGCAGCAAACCAGTCTCCGGACTGAAGACAACAACAACAACTACTACTACTACAACTACAACAACTACAACTTTATCAGACCGAAGTTATTTCAAATAATGCCATTGCACAAGTGGCATTATTCAAGTAAAGATATAACTTCATTAAGTAAACATCAGGGCCAAACGTTAATTTTTCAGTACCATCTTAATGCCATTGCACAAACGCTATTATACTCTTAAACTTGCTTGCTGAGTCAAATACATGTTGCATTTCTGGTAAAATGGAGGAGTGCAAGAAACAGGCTCACACACGCAATCAGATTCAGGTTTATTGAATGATTAATTTAGGTCAATGTTAACATTAATACTTTCGCAAACAAAAAAGGATACAATTTTGGTAAGATACTTTGAGTTCAAATGGATCACGAGTCACGGCCCTTCTTATGCCTCTCTTCTACTAATGCGGGTTCTAAGTCCGGGTCTGCTATGGCGCGTCTTCTACTGTCCGGCCGGAGGTAGGCAGGAGCGGCGCTTGTATTCTCTTCTTGCAGAGGCCGCTCCTGTCCTGCTACGGTCCTAGTTAGCACACCATTGGCTGACGTCGTCTCACAGTTCATATTAAATGGAAAATTCGAAGTACGTGACGTAAGACTAAAAAATATCAGCCAGTAAGTTCACGACCTGTGGTAATCACAGACACTGGCCTAGAGCCGACACAATAATAAATAATCGCACATAATGCGTGTTTTCAATTTGTTACTGAGAGACCAGTGCCTAAAATAATATTTTTTTATTCTAATTGAAGCAAACCAAGCGCTGTATCATGTCTGAGATACAGAGACGAACGAGTGCGCCGGGACTTACCCCAGTTCACTGCTAGTGTCGTCACGTCACCTTAGCGCGTCTGGATGTAGCGCACGAGTATTGTACCACAATTTAGTATGAAATTAAAAATGAAAATTTATGTTTAAAACTTTGTTAAGTTATAGTTTAGTGTAATAATGTTCCAAATACCAAGTTTTGGTATTCTAAACTCAACAGTTTACGGAAAAATGCCGTTTTAATAAAAAAAAAATCGGAGGCACTAAATAATGACCCTAAGAAGCCAGAATCTGGTCAGAAGGTGCAGTTAGAAGTTCTTAAGTGATGCCGGTTTCCAAAACTAGTAGACAAAAATTAACGCCAGAATCCACGTTTTTCGTAAAAAATCAGAGGCGCTAAATAATGGATTTATAAACTTGAAAATTTGTTTTATGCTTCAGTACACCCCAAAAACAATAACGGAGTATCCATGTTAATCTACCTCTTATAGTTTGAGTAATTAAATAAAAACTAATTTTGTAACTAAAATGTACTGAAGTGTGGTAGATTAAGTAGTTGAGATTTTAATGACAGAGGATTTTGGTTAAACCAGATCAAATATATCAAATATATCAAATAATAGAGCTACGCCAAGTTTAACACTTGTAACATAAATAGGAACTGTTAAGTCTTAGCAAAGGTATGGTTCAGAGGTAACAATACTACCGTTAGTTCCACTAAATAAATTCTATTAAGCAAAGTTTTCATTCTAGCCTGCTGAAACTTTCTACGTGCTTTCAAACTGCTTATCTGCATACCACCAAAAATTAAGAAGTTTCTGAAGTAATTGGTAACTATATTATTAAAGATTATGTGCCCGAGATAGCGGTCGTTTGTAGACTGCCGCAGTATGCAAATAGACAGAGACAACAGATGTTTTCTCGGCAGTCCGCACCGCCAACTTGTAAATACAGCCCCTGAAGCAGTAGGCAGGTTCACTTCGCTCTCAGACACTGTGAGGCCCACGCCAGTTAATCGTCTGGTCGCGCTCTGCCTCGGATGACGTCAGAGCCGAGCTGTGACAAGCGCGTATTTGGCAGTGAAAACGGACCGTGAACTCGCGAGAACTGTACACCGTCCCGGATCGTTTAGAATTCAGTAAAATAACTGTTAGTGTGCCGTCCGTGTGAAATTCAATTCCGCGGGGCAAGTGCTGAGTTTATTTCCACTTTTATGGCGAGCATTAATTTTTGAACATTTATTGCGTACTTTCAATTGAGTGATGTTAGTCAGGGCGAGAAACAATCTGGTAGGAAGTTACCGTAGAGGTCGCCTCTGAACTGCTAAAGGTGGTGTTAGATTAGAAAGACTTGTTTTCAATTGTACATAACGCAATTTTAAGTGTTGTCTGTGAGAAACTTTAATTAAATAAATTCTTGATTGGAACTTTAAACTTTTACTGAAGTCATAGCCCTGGTCCCGCAAAGAAATGGGAAATAGACACTTTTCTTTCAGTGGGCTGGACCGGAATGTGGCCGTGCAGACTGGAAACTAAGGTCAGTATGTTTCCCTTCGCTTTCTGGCTGACCACCAAATTAGTTGCCAGGCTTACGTGATTAAAGACGGCATCGAAACACTAAACCAGTGAAGTAATTTACTCGCCGCCCCACATAATCACTTCCGGATCGCCGAATTTTAATGTATCTCCCGCCTGAAATATACTAATGCTTTTACTTGTTTGGAGTTTAAAGTCAGAGAAGGAGATATTCAGATATTGCCAACGTAGAAAATTTAATCTGATCACGTATGTCGGTAATGTGGAAAAGATCAGTATTGGCGTACGCCAAAAAGTCCTCAATGTTTCGTGACGTGAAAAGCAGTTAAGTCCGTCAAAGTGCAGAGTCCCTTTAATGTCACTAGGAATCACGGACTGTCACGTGAGGGTGAGAGTACTCCATTAATTCCGCACGTCTGCGCATTGGCAGCTGCCCCTTCCCGTCGCCTGAGCGTGCTGTCCTCACTGCAGGTGGTTTATCACGTCTGCCCTTTGACAGACGCTATAATTGCAGCCGTCCGGGAAAGCCGCACGTAACGTTATATCACGTCGCTAATGCAACAGCGCGAGTAAACTAGGGATAAGAATGCAGAGGAACAGAAAGGAAACTAGCACTAAATTTTGTTTGTGAAAGCAAAGAGTAAATTTATCGCTCTGCTTTAAAAGACGATTCAGCTACCCCTATCGGTGTCGTTTTATGCGTCTCTCAATGGTATGCCTCGCCCTCAATAACCATGCACGACGTTTTATATTCTCTCGCTCACTACTCGAATAACTGTTTAGTCCTATAGAAAAAATGAACACGACTTTTTTGCAGAAAATGTAATGTAGTTAAATTCTGTTCTGGGATACGCTTTTGCTTAAAGTCCACGATTTTCGAGTTATTCAAGAAAAGAGTACAGAAGTTATCTTCAGAAGCACACCCACACCTACACTCATTCCTCACCACTCAAGTTTTACAGTATATTGTTCGTAGCACTTCTTCCTACCACAGTAGAAAAATTTTCTGCTCCACTAACCAGTCCTGATAATCGACCTTTTATTGGTCTCTATTGACTGGACTATTACACCACGAGCGTAGTCGTCTATTTTCGTTGACATTATTAATTTAAACGTGTCACAAAATTGTTAGGTAAAATTTACACAAACGTCGGTTTTACAATTCGTAATTACTCGACTAAGCCGGTGGCGTAATGCGACCAGTCAGTGACAATCAACAAATGTCGAATGTGGGAAATAATTCGTGCAGTCGCAAATTTTTGTGCAGTGGTAGCAGGGAGAGCCATTAATAATATGCTAGACATTCTGACCGGTGGGGACCGAATGTGGGGGTGGGAGTGTCTTCGAATGTCACTTCTGTATATTTCTCTTGAATGATTCATTAACTGTGGCCTCAAGTGAAAACTTCTCCTGGTACAAAATTTAACTACGTTAAATTCCCTACAAAAAGGTCGTGTTAATTTTTCTGTAATACTAATGGTTCGTGCGTAGCGAGCAGTGAATTCCAAAACCCCACGCGTGGTTTTTGAAGGCCAGAAATGACGTTGCGGGTTGCATAAAACCGCATCGTTAGGCGCAGCTGATTCACCCCGTATAGTACAATAAAGTTTTAAGTTTGTACACAGCACACACTATTGTGGTTAATTCGCAATAGACGAGTATTTTTTTAAATCTTCCAAACCTAAATTCGGAAAAGGAACCTATTGACGTGTAAAACGTTGCATAAACTTTAATAACGTGAGAATGCACTAGGCCGCTAAGAAAATTCATTCTTACGTAAAGAAGCAGTTTGCCACTGTCATGTGAAGAAATTACGCCCTCACCTTCATGTGAGATCGCCAGCAGATATAAGGACTAAAATAAGAATGGAATAACAAGAAAACACTGTCGAACGGGCCGTCTGTAAAAAAATAAATAAATAAAATACATTCTACCAGATATTTCGAAATTGAAAGAAAGATTTTATCTTGCACGATGTAGGGAGAAACATATTTTAAATCAATAGTGGAAGATTGTTGTTGTTGTTGCGGTCTTCAGTCCAAAGTCTCGTTTGATGCAGCTCTATATGCTACTCTATACTGTACAAGCCCCTTCATCTCCGAGTAACTACTGCAACCTACATCCTTCTGTATCTGCTTAGTGTATTCATCTCTTGGCTTTCCTCTATGATGTTTATCCTCCACGATTCCCTCCAATATTAAATTGGTGAGGTCTTGATGGCTCAGAACGTGTCTTGCCAACCTATCCCTCCTTATGGTCAAGTTCTGCAAAAAATACCTCTTCTCCCGAATTCTATTCAGTACCTAGTGGAAGACACACAGCAGAAATTTCATTGACAGTTTGTACGACCCAAACGAACGGTACTCCAGCGCAATAGATTCGTGGGAGTTTGATGTGAGAGAGAGAGAGAGGAGATCGTAGGATGTGGTTCCACCTTATCAGAGCAATATATTAGATCCCTACAAATAACGTGGTAGTAGACAATACAGCTACTGAATTCTTAGAACTCAGTGTGAAGGATAGAAACTTTATGATTATTTGATCCGATATCAGAAGCAAAGCAACGCAAAATTCCAAGATTC
Organism: Schistocerca gregaria; assembly: GCF_023897955.1. Taxonomy (NCBI): domain Eukaryota; kingdom Metazoa; phylum Arthropoda; class Insecta; order Orthoptera; family Acrididae; genus Schistocerca; species Schistocerca gregaria. Next base: position 544,554,513 of record NC_064925.1, read on the forward strand.
ATAAATCAAAGGACTAGCTATCACGTTTCGAGAATATAGTTATCGTCAAAAAACGAGAAACATCAACTTTGGGCAAACATCAAGCGATTTATTGTCGTATCGTGGTTATTTATCGCTCACTAAACCAGTATCCAAGAAGAAAGTAAAAGCTAAGCAGACGCTGAGTTAGCTTAGTTAGCTTCACATATTGAGAAACAATAAAACTGCCTTGAACGTGAGTGCCGCGTTATGCTCAGGTTTAGAAGAGAGAATAAACGATAACTGGGAAACCTCAAGGCATTTAGGAATGTAGACAACACCATCGACATCGTAAGGTCGAATAACACGTTCGGAAGGCTGCAGAGTTATTTCATAAAGTAAACTGGCATCGAAATTACCTATAATATCTGTGAGAATGATACTAAAACTAAAAAAGTTAAGTTTTGATTTAAGGAAGTTAACGTTTACTTTCAATTTATGATCAAAGTGTGAGTGAACCGGATACCACTGCTACGGTTCGCGAAGGTCATAAACCTTCTGGTCAACAAATGAGTAACAAATGATCAACTGAAGTGCGGACGGTAGTTAACAGATGAGCAGCGTCATGCATTCGCTGCGTATTAACAGCTTGCAGCAAGAGGAAATCCATTTCTTCAAGTAACGTTTCGGTCGTATACCGTTCGACCATCTTCAGAGTGAGCGTCTTTGGTGAAATACCAGTTGGAGAAATGGAGATTCCGTTGCTGAACGCTGAATCTAATGGGACAGATATCAGGTTAAAGATAAACCTAATGAAGATGAGAATGTGTATTAGTCTTAGAAAGGACTGGGTTGGTTGTTCGGGGGAAGAGACCAAACAGCGAGGTCATCGGTCTCATCGGATTAGGGAAGGACGAGGAAGGAAGTCGGCTGTGCCCTTTCCAGGGAACCTTCCCGACATTAGCCTGGAGGGATTTAGGGAAATCACGGAAAAACTAAATCAGGATGGCCGGACGCGGGCTTGAACCGTCGTCCTCCCGAATGCGACTCCAGTGTGCTAACCATTGCGCCACCTCGCTCAGACAGTAGAAAGGAGAAAGGTGACTTGATGCAAGAGACTGTGGAAGAAAAGGAAGTATTTTGTGTCTAATAAACACGATTATATGAGATATTAGAAACAAGGCCGAGTACTGAAGCCGTTAAGCGCAGAGTACAAAGACTTGCACAACAATGGGGCTCTACAAGTACGAAATATTGATATGCAGTGATTAAGATCCGTAGCAATAGCACCAGTTCGCCTTGGTTTCCTGGTGTTGAGTAAGAAACTGATGTTGCGAGCAAGGAATATCGGACCTGTTTTCTCTCTTACAGGCTTAATTAGCCCCAATTACGCGTTGAAATAACCAAGAAGCCGACAGCAGATCGTACTGGGGAGGGGGGGGGGGGATGAAAATGAAATACGCCCATAACTACTCACCAAACACCCATATACACCGCTGGCCACAAACAGCAGCACCAGGAAGGATAGCAAATAAGGAAATTTTACTTAATGTGAGTATGCAGTATAACAAGAATACTCACTCACTCACTCACTCACTCACTCACTGGTCATACTGGACTCGAGAGTCCATTACCGCAACAACGTCTTTTCGCCATCTGTCCCTGTCTTGGGCTGTCATAATCAGTATTATTAAATCACGTAGGCTCCGATGGGCGGGTCACGTAGCTCGAATGGATGAGGGCAGGGCAGCGCTCCCCCATAGGAAGTTTTCCCTCTAGGTGCCCTACCAGTACTCTGCGCGCTGCCCTGCCCTCATCCATTCGAGCTACGTGACCCGCCCATCGCAGCCTACGTGATTTAATAATACTGATTATGACAGGGCTTGAATAGAGTTCGTGAACCTCTTCTTTATGCAGTTTTCGCCACTCTCCGCTAATGTCATCCCTTTTTGCTCCGAAAATTTTCTCAAAATTTTGTTTTCAAATACTCGAAACGGCTTTTCATTTTGCACAGTGATAGACCAAGTCTCACACCCAGCATAACTGGTAGAATAATAGTTTTGTATATGCTGATCTTTAAATTCCTAGACAATATCCGTGAAGAAAGTAATCTATTCAGTGAGAAGTAGCACGCAAGTCCCACCCGTAATCTCTTCTTCAGTTCGGATTCAATCTTATTTCTCAAAGTGATGTCCACGCCTAGATAAATGTGTTCACTTTTTCAAACTGCATCTCTCCAACTCTTAACACTTCCTCATCTACCGCTGTTGGCATTCTAGTAGTAATCAGGTATTTAGTTTTGCGCCCACTTATCCTTAGACCCACATCTTCACTAGCCTTGATTAACGCATTCGCATTTGCTGTTACACATTGTTTCCTATCGCTAACGATGCTTAAATCATCTGCATACCCTAATATCTTAATATTTCCATTTAACTCCACACCCTCTGCATTATCTGCTGCCATTCGTACAATATATTCTAGGACTAAATTAAAAAGTAGCGGAGACAGGGCATCTCTCTGCTTAAGTCCGTTACTTATTACAAATTCTTCTGACTCCAATTTCCCAACGCGTACTCTACCTTTTGTGGTTTTCAAACTCGCTTCTGTAAGTCAAACATACTTCTTTGGTATTCCAAGTTCCAAAAGAATTCTGTACAATTTTGATTGCAATACTGAATCTTATGCTTTTGTAAAATGTATGAAAAGGTTATGAACTGGTTTATTGTATTCCCATTTCTTTTCCAAAATTTGACGCAGGGTGAATATTTGGTCTATAGTTGATCTGTTCCTTCGAAAGCCGGCTTGGTAATCCCCCACAATTTCATCTGCATATGGTGTAAGCCTGTTCAGCAGAATATTCGAGAAAAGTTTGGAACATACTGGTAATAGCGATATCCCTCTGTAATTACTACAATCCTTTTTGTCGCCCTTCTTAAAACTGGGATCAGAATCGACTCCTGCCACTCTTCAGGTATAATCTCTGAGTTCCATACTTTAGTTATCACTTTGTGAACTACTTCCACCAATTTCTGTCCCCCATTTTTAACTAATTCTGCAGTTATACAATCTGATCCTGGAGCTTTATGTTTTTTCAATTTGTTGATTGCATCCTTTACTTCCTTTAACCTTGGGTCAGGTATCTGGGGTTGTGCTGTACGTGTCTCGTACGCCTGCTCATTTCCTGCTTCCTGGTGTACATTTAATAGATGTTCAAACAAGAATAACACATTATTAAATTTATGTGTGAATTGGGAGTATGGACTTTGCGAAATTTAGTAAGCTTGGTTGACAGACTTGAAATTGTCGAATTCATGAAACACAATGTTTGCTGTATGTTGGAATACGAAGTAGGGAGTGATCTGTGAATGTGGATAATATAGGTCTGCCTTGTACGAGAACAGCTGTAAAATGATCTGTATAGTGTAATCAGAGTATCATGTAATCCATACATACTATAAAAATTGGTGTGTGTGTGTGTGTGTGTGTGTGTGTGTGTGTGTGTGTGTGTGTGTGTGTGTGTGTGTGTATGCATGCATGCATGTTCGTATCTTCTCCTAAACCACTGGACCGACTTCAGCCAAGCCTGATTCATGTATCACTCACCATCTGGAAAGCATTGGTGTTCGGTCAAGTATAAGAAATAAAATGATGTCATTCTATTTTATTCATCTATACTGGTATAATAGAACGTACATACATCCAAGCGTAAGTTAAAAAGAGAATAGACGGTTCAGTAACAGTAAAAAGGCAAGGTATGGATATGTGAATAAACACAGTTGTTAAACAGCAGGCGTGTTTTGAAGGAAGAAGCTCCTCCTCGTTATTCACTCTCGTTTCTCCGTCTTCACAGCAGACGTAGGTATGAGAAACTGGCAAATGTTGTACTTTATATTGTTCTGAATAATAACTTGCCGTGTTATCAAAAGTGCCTACGGTTAATATCGTCACAGATATGTTTTTAAGTTGCGTATTTTCTGTGTCACAGACGGTGTGTCGAGAAGAGCAACGTACGTTGTTCAGTAAGGCCGAGCGCGGATCGCGTCTTGCTGTTTCAGCATTGCATCCGAATAGAAGCTGCAGATTTAAATACGAGGTCTGATTAAGTTTTGCTACCACTATTGACGGTGGAAATTAAATTAAGACTTTTCGCAGTCAATCTGCTTATCGAACAATTGCACGTTCAACATCCTCCACGGATTGATACACTCAAGAATGACTAAGCGACAGCTATTTCATTTTTACTTACAGGAATTCACACGAATACTCAGAGATAATTAATATATTTGGATGCAAATCCAATCGATACGTCGTACTATGCTTCTGTGATGCGTCCTAGACGTGCGCTCTAGGGCTCCTTGTCACAGTACCTACTTCATAAGACAAACGCAGTCGCAGTCGTATGAAATTAATTCTGGAAAGCTGACGATGTGTGGCTACGTTAGTTATTGCTAGCTGAAAGTGGAAAGAGTCGCTGCAGATTTGGCAGAGACTATTGTTTACATGCAAAGAAAATTCGAACTGGCAGAGGGTACCGTACTGGAGGGACCCCAAACGCCAATTCATGTAGTCATAAGTTCATTTTTATCGACAAGTAAGCACATGTCTGTAAAAACTACACCTATCGAACGCAATATATCATTAAATAATCAATCCTTCCTTATTAGATGTTCCCAGTCAAACCCCCAGTACATCGCGTACAGACACGTACGAACGCAAATGCTATGAAACCTACATTGCTGACTTTTTGAAGCATTAAGTTAGGTTATCAGTGGCTGACGGAAGACAAGCGAACAGCTATCTACGTTTTGTTCGTTGCCCGCCTGTCACGCGCTGTTCTCATATGGCAACGTAGAACTGTCTATCGCAATTCCGCTAGAGGCGAATGTGTTGCTGCTACACATCGAGTAATTACTGGAAATGGAAAATCGCTGAACTATACCTCTGGGCTACAACAATATAACAACTGCAAAACAACAGCGTCAGACACACTGAACTCAGAGACATCACTGCGAAAACTGCTGCGCATGACCTAGCAATAAAGCATTCACAAACACCATCTAATTAATATTTATCGCCGACAGGATAGCTCACTAGATTAACTCGCATTAATTATTCCGCTTGAAGAGGTAACATTTAATCTGACTTCATTTATTGTAATAAGGCTGCCGCTTGGTAATTTGTGACTAACATTAAGAGTGAAACGATAGGTAATGGATTATTCACAATTAAACAACTAGTTTTGGTTATCCTGAGGCCAGCTGATTATCAGATGTTCTTAGATACATGGACTGAGCAACCTGGAGCCCGAATATCTGTAATAAATATTCTCTAAAATACGTTTCTCCGTTACACCAGTACTGTACTTACTGAAACACTTATACGAAGAATATGAAGCCATTAAATGCGAAAATTTAAGCATCAGAAAACTGAAAAAAAACTCACAAAGAGATTCACAATTAAATAAAAGTTTCTGGTGATGTTTTCTTAGCATCGTGTGGAAGCATGAAAAGCATAATTTTTAATTACAACATTGGGTCAAGTAACCCCTACTCACTATAACAAGAAATGAAAAGAATGTAAGAGCTGCACAGAAAACTGCGTACCCAGAAATTACAAACAACATGGTTCAGAGGAAACAGTTTCTGAATGTGGATTGTGAAACGTACGTTGTAAAAGAAAAACTACTTTTCATTTTTTATCTTGTGATAAAATAATTCCTATGTATGGGAAGAATGTAACGAGAAACGAGCATAATGTCATATAAAAGAGAACTAATATTGGGTGTAACCCAGTCTTTCTACCTCGAGAAATGTTAGGATAACTTAAATTTCCTTCAGTTTTTTTTTTTCAGAAAGAAAAGTTTTAGAGAGCATAGGCTTCCTCTTCTTGTAATTCACTTCAATTTTCAGTTGCGATGTGATCAGAGATACGTGTTTAGTGCTCTGTGTAGTTTCTAGCTATTATTGAATAATAATTGTCACTTTGCTGTGTCTGCCGTCACTTGTAGAATTCCTCAAAAAGAATATATTAATTTTTTTACATGAGTTTCGCCTTAAGGTCAATGTATCAGGATCGTGCACACATTGGTTGAGAGCAGAACGGCCGATAGCTGATAGCGTCATGTCGTTTAAGTACAACGTACATATAAAATCGAATCTTTGCATTCTCTACTACGAAGTCCAGTTTCACAATTGTTAGCACTCTGTGCATGGAATTTGTTATATATTCTGCGGTCAACGTTTCCTTACGGTAACGATTTAGAATAATCACAACAGTCTGATACATCAAGAAGAAAAGAAACCAGCGATGCCGTATGTAAAATTGTTAAAGGTTATGAGGTATAAATTTGCTAGAGATCATTTGATGTGTGTTACAGTAATAACCGCATCGCATTTGTGACGAGTGTTTCCCGAAGGAAACCTATTACATACCTTTCACCAGATTTAAATTCTCTGACTTTTTATTTTGCCAGTGAAGGAGGATACGTTACACTTCGCGCAAAACAAAATGTTTTAGTAAAGTAAAATGTGAACGAAAATTCTTAACTGTATTTAAAGGATACTATAACCATCTACTGAACTCTAAATTCCCTCACACTGGAGAGAACGACAATTACAGTAATAGTGAATTTGCGCTTTTACGACTCGAAAAGTACTTAAAATACCGACTGTTAAAAAACCTCAGGAAGTATCATTTCAATACCAGCTATAACACACAAAATACCTACACACTCATTGAAAACAGTCATTTCTGTTTGTCTCTTTCAATACTTCTGAGGATGAATGATGCTACTAGGTGAAATTGAACTAAGGAAAAACCGCAAATTTCGCTAGTATAACATTGTTGCATTTGAAAAGAAACACAGGAAATCAGTCGCGCGTTGTGGTTGGCTAGGATACCCCCTAATTGGAGAGAGAGTTCCCTTCCACCGAGAACAGCGGTCCGTTACCGCACGGTGTGAGCGAGTTATGTACTAAGTGTGTCTGCTGAGTGTACGTGACCACTACTGGTGAGTGCAATATGGTGTCATGTTTGTTTTGTACAGCGACCCGTCACGGAAACGCATAGGTACCTCTAACAACGGAAACTCCACATCATACCCCTCTCAGATTTAGTCGTAAAATATCCCAATGGATAGTCAGACAGAAACTGAACACAGATTAAGCATGAAAACAGGAAGAAGGTGTACTGATCTGTGGAAAAAAGAAGCAAAATAGAAACAGTAAACGGTCCAAGCACAAAATATGCAGCATTGAGCATAATTGTGTACCTAAGGCGTAGTGGTCGTTTGGTTACGGTGTTGGGTTGCGAAGGAGGATATCCGTATTCAAATCTCGCTTGCGACCCATTCTTTTTTCACGAAAGTTTGATTTTTCCATCGGTTCGCTGACGTGACTTTCCTGCCTCTCTAATCTTGGCAACTGTCATACTGCGAGTATACATTGGTTGTATAATACGTCATGCGGTAAGAATATATTACCGTCTCAAGTAAATGTGATGAACAGTAAGGCAGTTCACAATTTTGTGAACAAAAGAAATGAACACGACCGAGATTTGAACCTGGATCTCCCACTTCGCAGTCCAACGCCGTAACCACATAACCACGACGTAGTGGCTGCAGATATATGCTCGATGCTGCATATCTTCATCTTGGACCATCCTCTGTTTCTATAATGCTTCTGTTTTCACAGTTCAGTACATCATCTTCTCGTTATCCTACTTTATCTGTGTTCAGTTTTTGACGGGCTATCAACTGAAGAAGAGAAATTTGTTAATATCGAATATAGATTTAAGTGTCAGGAAGTCGTTTCTGAAAATCTTTGTGTGGAGTGTAGCCATGTATTGAAGTGAGACATTGGCGATAAATAGTTTACACAAGAAGAGAATAGAATAGAAGCTCTCAAAATGTGGTGCTACATAATAATGCTGAAGATTAGATGGATAGATCACATAACTAATGAGGAGGTATTGAATAGAATTGGAGAGGAGAGAAATTAGTGGCACAACTTGACTAGAAGAAGGGATCGGTTGGTAGGGCATATTCTGAGGCATCAAGGTATCACCCAATTCAGCATTGGAGGGCAGTGTAGAGGTTAAAAATCGTAGAGGGAAACCAAGAGATGAATACACTAGACAGATTCAGAAGGATGTAGGTCGCAGTAGGTACTGGGAGATGATGAAGCTTGCACAGGATCGAGTAGCAAGGAGAGCTGCATCAAACCCGACTCTGGACTGAAGACCACAACAACAACATCCACTGAGCCATCTTACCACTAAATCTGAAAAGGAGTGGGTGGGTGGGGGGGGGGGGGGTTACGATGTGTCTTTTCGCGTGTATGTATCTGTGCATAGCCATCTAAGGTGCCATTGACGTGTAAACATCTTTCGACGGTTTCGCAATGCATCACTGATAGGATCGGTAAGACTAGTATCGTCGAATCAAGTAAATGTGAATGGTGTAATCCTTCGAAGAACGAGTCGATGTTGTTCTCGTTTACGGAGAATGGGAACGAAACTTAGTGGGAGCTAAAGACTTATAAGCTGAAAGATATCCTCAACTTACTCAACCTACACGTCGTACGTTTAAATGTGTGTATCACAAATTGAGAACAATTGGATCTTTAACGCATCGAAAACATATCTAACAAAGGAAGGTTACTAACGAGGAAACGGAAATTGGTATCTTTCCAGTGTGGTTCGACATCCTTGTGTTAGTTCGCGTCAAATCGCAAGGGAATCTGGCATGAGCCAGAGTAGTGTTGTTAGTCTTCTGCATCGCCATAAATATCATCCTTACCTTATCAGTCTCCACCAAGAATTAACTCTATGCGTCGCACTGAATTATGCCGATGGGCTCAGCTTCAGATTCAGAGGGATGACACATTTATTAATTTGATTTTATTTCCTGAGGCTACATTCACGATCCATGAAAATGTTAATTTGCGTAACATGCATTACTGGGCGACTGAAAATATGCTGGCTGCGGCAAGTTTCACACCAAAAAACGTGGTCGGTGAGTATATGGTGTGGGATTCTGGAGGACAGACTTATAGGCCCCTAAGTCATCGAAGGAAACCTAAATGGTAGGAAGTACACCACAGTCCTGCAAGAAATATTGGGTTTGTTATTGGAAGAGCTATCTTTAGGAACAAGGAACAGAATGTGGTATCAACACATTTTTCGCATTGCACAGACAATTCCCAAATCGTTGGATTGGAGTCGGAGGAGATGTGTCATGTGCGGCTCGTTCGTCAGACTTGACGCCTGTGGATTATTCATTGTGGAGGTTCGCAAAAGACGTTGTTTACAAAGACGTATGCGAGAGAGATATGTCAGGGCCCGTGATTCGTAAGTGCCGATGTGCTAGGGAATCCCACTCAATTCATGATACGAAAACAGCATCACTTCGAACACCTTCTGTAAATGGACGGTCATGCCACCTTTGTGACCTTCGTTGACCCTCAAAGACCTTACTATTACGCATCATTGGATTCGTCTTGATAGCTACTATCAGAATATATGTTCCAAACTATAGCACCCATTTAAAAAACAAAGTTGACCATATCTCTGCAGCGATCCCACCTAGCAACGAAAAACCAATGTTATATTACGCCCCCGTTTTCCCACGCAAATTTTGTCCGACGAAGTTTTCAGGTACAATCCTGAGAACCAAAGGTATAGTCTACATGTAATACGATGAAACTTTATCTCTGTTGTACAATTCACATGTTATGCCGCGTTATTTTAGGAGGAGTAGGCTTTCGCGTCTTTTAGTTTTTAAAGAAATAGACAACATTTCTATTACTACCAAGGATTTCGTAGGGGCCCAAGTAATCTTGCATGGTCCATCGGTGTTTCGCGATGGAGTTTTGAATTCCACTCTCGCTAACAAGGACGGTAACGGCTGGGTCACCGTTGCTATTTTACGTGGACCAAAAGCCGATAAAGTAAAAGGGCTAGATAATTTCAGATCACGTGATGTTATCGCTTATCGGACATTTCAGATTTTTAAGTGTACAAGAGAGATAAGGGTTCATCGTATTACATGTCGACTATGCCTTTGATTGGCAGGACCAGAAATCATCGTAAAACAAATGAATCGGAATCTGTCTCAGTGTGGGTGAAAGGTCTTACAACTGCAATACCTTTTGGAGTTATTCTAGGTGGCAATAGTTAGTGACTCACCCTACATATTTATGTATTTTATTCATTGAAAGTATATATCCTATATTTGTTCAACCAGTTACGACAGTGCCATGTAGAAATTTGAAGTAAATCGGTCGAATACTTTTTGAGATTTGGTAACAATGTCTCTCCTTTATATATTAACTATACATTACGTATATTTAAAAAATATGTAGCCGAAGTCCGACGCAATGTTCATTAGAGTATCGTGTAAAATTTTCAGTACATCTGTCAAGAATGTTACAGGATTTTTGGTAACAATGTTTTCCTTATACATATTACATATATGTTCATATATTACTCATATTAAAAATATTTAGCGTGTGTCATCCGAATTTTCATCAGAGTATCGTGTGAGAATTTAAAGTAAATCAGTCATGAAGTTCTCCACATTTTTGGTAATAACGTTTCCATTTCGTATATGACATTTGTTTGTATAGTAAGTATGGTAAGTATACAAAATCACCCACAGATTTGTACGAAATGTTGTGCCAATATTTCAAGTCAATAGACCGATTACTTTTGAAGTTATGTGAGCACAAACTTACGCAGGTTAAATTTTATATATAAAAGATTGATTAATCATACTCGGATCTCTGAGAATAGAACCAGCTAGTCGGAATGTCCTCCGTGTAAGCCAAATGGTCATCACAACTTATTTCCTTTTCTTTAATTCCGTGTAGTATTCGGACAAATGAACCACGGTTCGTCGATTTTGTGTTCGAGTTGGGTCATGCAACAGAAAAGCAGAAGCGACGGAATTAGAAAATCAACGAAAAAGCACACGGTGAAGGATACAGTAAAAAGGTGCTATTCCTCTCTGCTGATTTAATTCAGGTGTGTTTGTATATGATTACAGTTTATTGGATTGAAACGCCGCCATTAGAAAACCCGTTAGAATAATGTCCAGCTTTTCTATTGGCCACGCCTTGTTGCTTTCCGCCGTGTAATTCACGTTCGTCCCACACACTGCCACACGTGTAGCTTACGGCCAGCCTCTGCACATTTAATGAGAGTCCTCGTTAGCCTTCCTGCTCAGCCATTTTGTGGGGGACGAATTACTTTAACGAAGCTGCTGTGATACGGTTACCTAATACGTTCTCAATTCCTGTACGGATTAATACAATTTTTTACTTCATTTTTATATCTGAACCCGTAAATTTGTCGAAACCAGGAGAAAGGACATCAGGACTGACGTTAAGGAATCACTTAGCAACAGATTCCGTAACGGCAACGTCGGTTCTGGAGTGCAGACCGGCCACGTGTTTCTTGAACTGTCCAAAGACATGAAAATTGCTTGCTGCGAAATCCAAGCTGTATCTACTTCTACATACATACACCGCTTGCCATCGTAAGGTGTGTGGCGGAGATTTTTTGTACTTCCTTTCCTTTTCCAGTAGCAAATTGGGCGACGGAAAAAGGACAGCCTATATGGCTCCGTAAGACCGCAGTCAGCTTCAAATGCCAGTTCTCAACAATTTCCCAACCGTGTTCCACGTGTTCCCTCCAGGGATTTCCAAGCGACTCCACGAAACAAGCGTGTTCCAATAGAGCCCATAAAATCGCCTGACTGACTGACGCAGAGCCGGGTATTTTTGTGCACCGAAACGAAAACCTTTCAAAAGCAGTCCTGGTAGTTTCCCCCGAATTGCCATTCACTGTCCCTCCAGAGGTGAGAAAATCAACTAGAAGCACAATATGTGTGTCCCAAAAGACTGTGGCCACAACTTCAAGTAAACCAATGTTTCGTGTCATAACAGACAGACGAGGAGTGTCTCCTCAACATAGATGCTTTCTTTGTCTCAAGTGTAAACTGGCGCGTTTCGAACCCTGTGATACTTAAACGTGGGAATGGAACAGTCTCTGATTTGTATCGTATTAACTACTGCAGGGACAACCTCATTCGCTTGGCATTTGTCTCTCTTGAGAGCTGTGGTACCCAACGAAAACACGTCTTCGGGACGTCTACTGTGCTGTGCACGACGTTCTCTACACTGACAGCGAAGATACCGAGTTCGTGTGAAATCGGCTGCACGCGGAAACGACTTGAATGAAACATTTAACACGATACACGTTGTTGTCGGTCAATGGCGCGCTTGATCGTAAGGACCTTTCCTCTTCTCACATGTCTATTACGCATTTATCAAATTCCTTTCGGGCCAAACACACCTGTGTTCGTGGTAATGTCATCCATCCGTAAATTCCCATTAGCTGGCAACGAATTTCAGTTGAGAGTGTTTTCTGTAAACTGAGAAACATTATTACATTTCAAACTATCTAAGCTTTTACTTTTATTAACTGTAAACTGTGTGTGTGCCAAAACCTCTCGCGAGAAATGCGAAAGGAAATACTTTCACACTCTAATTTCATTATTTAGAATCGCTTTGGCTATCATACTTGTGAACACGAACATCACTGTGTAAATCACTTTTGACGAATGTGATAACCATTGACCTAAAATGCATGTTTGTTGTTGTTGTTGTTGTTGTTGTTGTTGTGGTCTTCAGTGCTGAGACTGGTTTGACGCAGCCCTCCATGCCACTCTATACTATGCAAGCTTCTTCATCTCCCAGTACCTACTGCGACCTACATCCTTCTGAATGTGCTTCGTGCATTCATCTCTTGGTCTCCCTCTTCGATTTTTACCCTCCACGCTGCCCTCCAATACTAAATTGGTGATCCCTTGATGCCTCAGAACATGTCCTACCAACCGACCCCTTCTTCTGGTCAAGTTGTGCCACAAACATCTCTTCTCCCCAATCCTATTCAATACTTCCAATACTTCCTCATTAGTTATGTGATCTACCCATCTAATCTTCAGCATTCTTCTGTAGCACCACATTTCGAAAGCTTCTATTCTCTTCTTGTCCAAACTATTTATCGTCCATGTTTCACTTCCATACATGGCTACACTCCATACAAATACTTTCAGAAATGACTTCCTGACACTTAAATCTATACTCGATGTTAACAAATTTCTCTTCTTCAGAAACTCTTTCCTTGCCATTGCCAGTCTACATTTTATATCCTCTCTACTTCGACCATCATCAGTTATTTTCCTCTCCAAATAGCAAGACTCCTTTACTGCTTTTAACTGTCGCATTTCCTAATCTAATTCCGTCAGCGTCACACGATTTAATTCGACTACATTCCATTATCCTCGTTTTGCTTTTGTTGATGTTCATCTTATACCCTCATTTCAAGACACTGTCCATTCCGTTCAACTGCTCTTCCAAGTCCTTTGCTGTCTCTGACAGAATTACAATGTCATCGGCGAACCTCAAAGTTTTTATTTCTTCTCCATGGATTTTAATACCTACTCCGAATTTTTCTTTTGTTTCCTTCACTGCTTCCTCAATATTCAGATTGAATAACATCGGGGAGAGACTACAACCCTGTCTCACTTCCTCCCCAACCACTGCTTCCCTTTCATGTCCCTCCACTCTTATAACTGCGGTCTGGTTTCTGTATAAATTTTAAATAGCTTTTCGCTCCCTGTATTTTACCCCTGCCACCTTCAGAATTTGAAAGAGAGTATTCCAGTCAACGTTGTCAAAAGCTTTCTCTAAGTCTACCACTGCTAGAAACGTAGGTTTGTCCTTCCTTAATCTAGCTTCTAAGATGAGTTGTAGGGTCAGTATTGCCTCCCGTGTTCCAACATTTCTACGGAATCCAAGTTGATCTTCCCTGAGGTCGGCTTCTACCAGTTTTTCCATTCGTCTGTAAAGAATTCTCGTTAGTATTTTGCAGCTGTGACATATTAAACTGATAGTTCGATAATTTTCACGTCTGTCAACACCTGCTTGCTTTGGGATTGGAATTATTATATTCTTCTTGAAGTCTGAGGGTATTTCGCCTGCCTCATACATCTTGCTCACCAGATGGTAGAGTTTTGTCAGGACTGGCTCTCCCAAGGCCGTCAGCAGTTCTAATGGAATGTTGTCTACTCCCGGGGCCTTGTTTCGACTCAGGTCTTTCAGTGCTCTGTCAAACTCTTCACGCAGTATCATATCTCCCAATTCATTTTCATCCTCTTCCCTTTCCTTAATATTGTCCTAAAGTACATCGCCCTTGAATAGACCCTCCATATACTCCTTCCACCTTTCTGCTTTCCCTTCTTTGCTTAGAACTGGGTTTCCATTTGAGCTCTTGATATTCATACAAGTGACTCTCTTTAATTTTCCTGTAGGCAGTATCTATCTTACCCGTACTGAGATAAGCCTCTACATCCTTACATTTGTCCTCTAGCCATTCCTGCTTAGCCATTTTGCACTTCCTGTTGATCTAATTTTTGAGACTTTTGTATTCGTTGTTGCCTTTTTCATTTACTGCACTTTTATATATTCTCCTTTCGTGAATTAAACTGCATAACTATATGTAAATGAATGTAAATAATGATTATTGATAATACTCAGAATGACTCACTCATGCAACAATCGCACGCAACTGTTAACTGTTACGCAGCGAAAACTGTGCCCTGTTATACAAACGCATCTATTGAATTTAAATGAAATTTTGGTAATGCAATCTGATCTTAATTCTCTCTCAGAAAGTTCATTTAGGCCATTACAATAGATTCTTACCTTGCAGCGGATTACTTGACTCTGCTCTGATTGCACTGCAGAAATGATGAGTTGAAACAAATCATTGCGTAAAATTTTGCTTCTTGCCATATTTTATTTTATTTTCCTAAATTGAACTCTTGTTCTCTTTTCTGAAATAAAGTTTTCCTGTCCAAGGAATAGTGCAATAAAGGGGATGAGCTTCATGAAATATTAATAAATGAATAGGTAACGATTCTGTAATTTATGTAATCCTTTTAATAACATAAAAGAAACTTCAAGTAACATGAAAGATAATTTCTGAACCATTGTCATTTACAATAAAATTTACTGTTACCCACAATGTTTAGATTATCTAAAAGTTATCCTTACTAAATAAAATATTTTTAACTAACAGTGATGGAAGGAAACCAATTAGAATACCAAACATGTCATTATTTTTCCATGGTTACTAATGTGTATACAGGGTGTTACAAAAAGGTACGGCCAAACTTTTATTCCTCACATACAAATAAAGAAAAGATGTTATGTGGACATGTGTCCCGAAACGCTTACTTTCCATGTTAGAGCTCATTTTAGTTTCGTCAGTATGTACTGTACTTCCTCGATTCACCGCCAGTTGGCCCAATTGCAGGAAGGTAATGTTGACTTCGGTGCTTGTGTTGACATGCGACTCATTGCTCAACAGTACTAGCATCAAGCACATCAGTACGTAGCATCAACAGGTTAGTGTTCATCACGAACATGGTTTTGCAGTCAGTGCAATGTTTACAAATTCGGAGTTGGCAGATGCCCATTTGGTGTATGGATTAGCACGGGACAATATCCGTGGCGCGGTACGTTTGTATCGAGACAAATTTCCAGAACGAATGTGTCCCGACAGGAAGACGTTGGAAGCAACTGATCGGCGTGTTAGGGAGCACGGAACATTCCAGCCTATGACTCGCGACTGGGGAAGACCTAGAACGACGAGGACACCTGGAATGGACCAGGCAATTCTTCGTGCAGTTGACGATAACCTTAATGTCAGCGTCAGAGAAGTTGCTGCTGTACAAGGTAACCCTGACCGCGTCACTGTATGGGGAGTGCTACGGGAGAACCAGTTGTTTCCGTACCGTGTACAGCGTGTGCAGGCACTATCAGCATCTGATTGGCCTCCACGGGTACACTTCTGTGAATGATTCGTCCAACAATGTGTCAATCCTCATTTCAGTGCAAATGTTCTCTTTACGGATGAGGCTTCGTTCCATCGTGATCAAATTGTAAATTTTCACAATCAACTTTTCACAATCAGCGTGTGTAGGCTGACGAGAATCTGCACGCAATTGTGCAATCACGTCATCAACACAGATTTTCTGTGAACGTTTGGGCAGGCATTGTTGGTGATGTCTCGATTGGTCCCCATGTTCTTCCACCTACGCTCTATGGAGCTGGTTATCATGATTTCATACGGATCCTCTACGTGTGCTGCTATAACATTTACCTTTACAAGTACGACACAACATGTCGTTCATGCACGATGGAGCTACTGCACATTTCAGTCGAAGTGTTCGTACGCTTCTCAATAACAGATTCGGTGACCGATGGATTGGTAGGGGCGGACCAATTGCATGGCTTCCACGCTCTCCTGACCTCAATCCTCTTGATTTTCATTTATGGGGGCATTTGAAAGCTCTTGTCTACGCAACCCCGGTACCAAATGTAGAGACTCTTCGTGCTCGTATTGTGGACGGCTGTGATACAATACGCCATTCTCCAGGGCTGCATCAGCGCATCAGGGATTCCATGCAACGGAGGGTGGATGCATGTATCCTTGCTACCGGAGGACATTTTGAACATTTCCTGTAACAAATTGTTTGAAGTCAGGCTGGTACGTTCTGTTACTGTGTGTTTCCATTCCATGATTAACGTGATTTGAAGAGAAGTAATAAAATGAGCTCTAACATGGAAAGTAAGCGTTTCCAGATACATGTCCATGTAACATATTTTCTTTCTTTGTGTGTGAGGAATGTTTCCTGAAAGTTTGGACGTACCTTTTTGTAACACCCTGTATGTTAAACATGATGAAATCTCTGTACTATAATAATTAATAAACTAGTGCTTGCAGCAAAAATAAACTCAGTATAAATCACCTTTTTGCGTGGTGCTGTCTCTCGATAAAGACTTTTCAAAAATAATTCTTTGTCCTCATATTGCACATCACGGAACATCTGAAATAAAAAGCTCTGTGCGACACATCTGCCGTCCAAGCTTCTCACTGCCATGACTGACGCCCTCTCACGCTCTTTGGTCAACAGCTTCAGACTCCTTCGTTCGCCCGAGCACTCCTCAACCATATCATAAACTCTGGTAGTCAAAGAATATGTATCACTCACGTGTGCGGCATACTCAGATGGTCAAAGTGGTAAATATCCCAAATAAACTGTCAAATATATCAAACAAACTGAGATTTCTCACTATATACACATCTTTCGTAACCATTTCATCTATTACGTGCGCATTTCGCACTTCAATTGCCGATCATGTATGTCAATGCCTACATCTTGGAACTATGAATCAAAGAGTAACGGTACAGCTGTATCTACATCTAGATTTCACTAGCCGCCTTATGGTGGGTGGTGGAGGGTACTTCGTGTATCACCGCCACTCTCCCCACCACCACGCCCGTTTCCTGTGCCTAGGAAGCACTATTGTTGGCAAGAACCCACATGAGCTCGGAAACCTGTAGCTTTACCTTCACGATCTTTTCGTGCGACGTAAACACAGGACCAAGCAATATATTTGTATGACTACGCCCATCTGTAGACGGTGTTTTGAAAGATTCTTCAGTTTCTCCCTGCGTATTTCTTGCTCGAACAGTCCACGGGTGTACTAACAGTTCACAGTGTCGAATGGGCGCAATATTTCGGCGATCAGACATGTCGCCATCGTCAGGTGCGCTGACGAACTGGGCTCCTGAGAGCGGGGGCCGTCTTAAATCCCCTTCCCCTGTGAGGTGTTCTCTCCGCGGTCCGCGCCCGCTGCCACGCGTCGGCGGTCACTGAGACGTTGGCGTCGGCGCCTGTGGCGGTGTCGGGGTAATTGCCTCATCCGCCTTGGTGGCCCATTCGTTTTCTTTGCTGAGCGTCTTTTTAATTAGACGTCCGCAGCTCGTGGTCGTGAGGTAGCGTTCTCGTTTTCCACGCCCGGGTTCCCGGGTTCGGGATTTTCTCTGCCTCGTGATGACTGAGTGTTGTGTGCTGTCCTTAGTTTAGCTAGTTTAAAGTAGTTCTAAGTTCTAGGGGACTGATGACCATAGATGTAAAGTCCCATAGTGCTCAGAGCCATTTGAACCATTTTTTTTTATTAGACTCACTACTGGCTCCCACGTCTCGTTGAGGTTATAGCCGCAATCTCGGTTGATGAGTCCGTCCCTGGTACGAATTTCGATAGCGTCTCTAACGACGCTGTCCCAGTATTTAGAGGTCTGTGCGAAAACCGTGGTATGTTGGTAGTCCATTTCGTGAGTTTTGGACAAACAGTGCCCTGAGACCGCTTGACTTGTTGGGGTACCTAAGCAGAGTGTGCCTCTGACGTTCTCCGCAACGATCTTCGATGGAGCGCACTGTTTGTCCAATATAAGTCTTCCCACACTGACACGGGATCTGGTATATGCCGGCCTTTTGCAAACAGAGATCGTCTTTGAGGCTTTCCAATAATGCACATGTTTTATTGGATGGGCAAAAGACAGTTCCTACTCTGTGTTTCCTCAATATTCGTCCTACTTTCCCCGACAGTGTGCCAGTATACAGTATATAGGCAATGGCTGTCGGCTGTCTCTTCCTCCACGACTTCTTCCGTCTCCACACGCTCTACTGTAGAGGTGGGTCGGAGAGCGCGTCTAATCTGCCATTCTGCTGTGCCTAAGGCAGTAACTGAGAGACACTGCCCAAGTCTATATATGGGTCATTGATAGAAAACTAGAGAAATGACGTCAGCCGACCAAGGAGATTTCTTACAAAACAATCGTCCGAGCCATCCTAGATTAGAGCTCAAATGTGTGGGACCCGTGTTAAATACGACTAATAGGGGATATTGAACGTATACAGAGAAGGACAGCAAGAATGTTCACATGATTGTCTGACAGCGTCATTGAGATACTGAAAAAATGGGATTGGCAAACGCATGAAAAACAGAAGCAAACTATCCCGTGAAAGCCTACACAGAAAGTTTGAAAAAACAATTTTATGTTATGAATCTAGGAATTACTGCAACCCTTTATTTTTCATTCCTTTTGGGATCGCGATGGCAAGATCAGACTAAGTACAACGCGCACAGAGAGGCGTTTAAACAATCCTTCTTCCCATACTCCATCTATGAATGAAACGAAAAGAGGCCCTAATAAATGGTATGAAGGGATGTACCCTCTTTCATGCAACGCACAATGGTTTACAGAGTATGCATGCAGATGTAGACTGTTGCAAATCACTTCGTTCCAACCGAGGCATGGACTTGCATGTGAGGGAGGGCAAGGGATTCTACGATCCTGCTGCTGCACACAACCAACATATGGCCAATGCCCAACTTCGGTTATAGTAGTAAAAACGAGACTGTCATTGGCGTCTGTAGCAGTGGAAAATTTTTTTGTCGAGCGGTGAGCCTTGCTGCACGGTGTAGTGGTGAGCTGACAGCGGCTGTATTTGGTGGACGCCTTTCTGGAGATACGATGAAGTACCCAAAAAGGAAAAGGATTTATATTTTTAAAGCTATATATTTTCGAATTGTGTGAAAAACAACCTGATCTTCTTCTAAATAATCTTCATTACATCTAATATATTTGTTACACCGGTGCTTCTACTGTTAGAGACTTTTTGGTGGTAATCTTTAGAAATGGCTGACAGCTACTCTCTCGTTTTTCTATCGACTTCTTCAATGTTGTCAAATCGGTCTCCTTTCATGTCCCGTTTCAAGCGTGAAAACAAGAAAAAATTTCACAGAGCAAGGTCAGGCGAATGAGGTGCGTGGGGCAGTGGAACCATGCCATTTTAGGCCAAGAACTCTAACAGAGATGACCGTGTGAGCAGATGCGTTGTCGTCATGGAAGAATCGATTTGCTGTCTGCCACAAATCTGGCATTTTTTGGTTAGGACTGTTGAGCAATCTTCTTAAAACTTCAAGTAAATGGTTTAATTGACGGTCTTGGCCTGGGGGAAGAAACTCTGGGTGAACTACGCCCTTGGCACCAAAAAAGCAAATCAGTATCCTTTTGATGTTGGATTTGACTTTAAGACAATTTTTTGGAGGCGGTGACGATTACATCTTCCACTGGCTTGACTGTTGCTTTGTTTCTGGGCCGTAAGCATAGCACAATGACTCATCAGCAAAAATGACCTTTGATAGAAAATCTGAACCAGTTTGAAGCTGTTGTTTCAAAGCGCAACATGTTTCAACTCGACGTTCCTTTTGATTGTCAGTCAGAACCCTGTAAGATGACAGGCAAAGCCAACACCTTCCATAAAAACCCTGACACGATAAGCAAATCCAGTAGTATGTCACATAGCTCCGAATAAATCGTGACATTAAATTAAAGTAATACGAGTAACGAGTGAGCAAATGGAATACCACAGACTAACACAAGAATGCCTAAATGGATGTCATACCTTCCCACCATGAGACACAGTTCCGAGGGGAGAAACGAGAACAGAAGCTGAGAGCAGAACCGTGTTAAGCTGGAAGGCCCTACGATAAGGGACGGACACCCACTTCACCAGCTAACCACTAGGACCACACCTCAGCTGCAAGTTTTAGCGTGAGACTTTTTCGCGTCCCTGCTACGTCAGGACCACCCCCCAGCCCATGTTAAAAGCTAGAGCCCTCCAAAAGAACAGTACAGATCTTACGATAACACAAAAAGGGCCACCCCAACCGCAAGTTTTAGCGTGAGACTTTTTCGCGTCTCTGTTACGTTGCAAACATTGAGACCCTGATTGGTCAGATGAAAACACAGCCAGACAGTTTTTTTTAACCAACTTCGGTAAATTGTAGTAAGGAGACGTTAGAAAAGAGTTGCTTCCGAGACGGCGAGATGAGCGGAGCTGTGCTGCCCGCCGCCGCCCTGACGCTGCCTAAACACAGACAAGGTAATGAACGCACGCGATGCTGCATAACAGCGCATAAAGCTTCACTCAGAACTGCAGAAGTCTCATCTGTTACATCCCCTTTTTTGCGTAATACTAGTGTCGATCGGCAATTGAAGCTCATCGTGTTCACATTTCCCACTTTAAGTAAAAATCTGTAACGCGATGAATTTTCTGTTATATAGCTATTGTGAAGCCACATCAGCCACTGTAATTTACGACAAGTTAGATAAGTAATTGAGGGTCTCTGTAGACCATTTTGATAGTTTTCTCTCTTGTGAAACTTAATTTAAACCTAGATTATACATGTGATATGGCATAGGTCACCCTTCGATCCATTGTAGAACTTGGAAACCCACTCAGGGAATATTCGTTCATATTTTTGTTGAATGGAGTTGGTGTTTACCATCCTGTATTAAAACGTTTCCTTTTATCAATAGTGCAATTTATGAACAATGTTTTATGAGTAGATTAAAATTTCTAATGGTAAACTTAACTGCTTTTTCGACGTTATTTTACCAGCTAACTAAAAATAGGAAAGCCTTGAAACCTTTCCACTAAATTTAGTTACTATTAAGATTCTTTTACAGAGAGTGCAGTGGAGCTCACGCTGAAATCATTAAGTATTTGGTTATATCATCGCTAGTCTCACTGAACTCTTGTGAACTCTACATGTCATGTTTGGTCTGGCGTCTCCTTACCAGCAATAGATCCCAGGTTCAAACTAGTCAATTCCCTAAAAAACACGCTCAGAGCGTCGTTGCGCGAAAGTGGTAGGGAGACACGATATAGAACAGACAGACACCACGCAGAATGTTAGAACCCGAGGAACAAACTTGGCATCAACGGTTTTCATTCCCTAATCTCCCCTTAAAATTCGGTGAACCGAGCTCCAAGAGAACCCACTAATCTCTGACAGTTCACCAATTGTCTGTCGACGGTCTGTGAGCACAAGTTCTCAATTTCTTTCTATATTTTCGTCGATTCGGGCAGTTGATGGACTTACAGAAGGAGGTTTGTCATCAACCGACATGTCGCCATTTTCAAATCTAGCAAAGCACTTGAACACTTGAGGTTTACCCTCAGCGTCACCTCGGTAAGCTGTTTTCAACATTATAACTGTTTCAACAGCTTTTTTGCCGCGTATAAAAATATATTTCACAGCTGCGCGTTGTTCACTTAAACTTTCCATCATAAAAAAACGAAACAAGAACAAAACAGTGTTAGCAAAAACAATCGCTGCAAATGAACAGAAGAAGTCGACAATACAGGCGGCACTGAACTGGAAATCAGTTGCTCTACGCACGCTGTAATGTAATTTAATAAATATTTATATATGCTTTGATAGCTTTTAATAAAGTGACGTCAAAACGAAAGAGAAATAACTCTAATAATACTATGAAGAGTGTAATCTAATTTAATTTAGTCCGACGCGTATAAGCAATCAGCAAACTAGCTCAGGGTGGTTACGCGATTATAAATAATCAATCGTCTCTCTCTTGAATCATCACAGATATTCCTCAACATATATAGAAAGTACAGTTAAAACTCATGTGCTTATAGCACCAGATAATATTCCTTAGGTCAGTTCATTGTGAAGAAATAAAACCCTTAAATTCAGATCATGGTTCCGTCTCGAATACCAATATAAGTCAACAAGCATAATCTTTTGCTGATGAAATCTTATACTAGAACTAGAATCCTGTTAACAGGCTTTTCTGTCTGGGATTTTATCGCGCAACCTTAAGAAAATCTAAAATGAAATTATTCGTAGCGACCGCATAGCTCGTGGAATCTGAAAGAAACTTTAGTGTCCTAACCGGCGCCACGTCTTTAAGATGAGCTAAAAGAAGATTACTAATTATTTTCTACTGTGGCGCCTAACAATTGTCAATTTTCTTTTAAGGCCACCTCTACTAAGGACAAGCAAGATTTAGGTTTACAAGTTTTACAAATTATTGCGTACTGTACACAAGTTTCGAGTCATGAACAACTATATTTTAGTTTCGTTTACAACTTACATAAACTGCTACAGCAAGATGAACCTCAGACAATCGTTCTTTCCTCTTCGAATCCAAGACCAGAAGAAAAGAAGAAGAAGAAGAAGAAGAAAAAAAAGAGTTCAGTCACAGAATCTCGAATGTCCATGGAATATATTGCAAAACAACGCATTTGATTACTCTTTGGTGCCACCGCCAGTTATTCATACAATAGCTATCACCACATGGCACTTATACATTTCAAGTTAATGACCACTCCAGGAGATACAGTGCAACGCCTAGCGGCAGAAATGCGTACTGCACAAGCTCCACCAACTGCAATGCTATTCCGTTTTTTTTTTTTTTTACCTTTGGTGGGATCCTCTCGTTATTTAGTTGTGTCTGCGGCTGTCGGGATAAGACTAACTCTCATGCTTATGAGTGTCTCTTTCCCTTTGTGCGGGCAGTTTCTCTGGGTTATGGAGGTTCCCTCGTCATGGAACTACAACATGGGCATGGAGAGCGAGAATCGTGCTCGAGGTGTTATCTTCGTGTACAACAGGCGGTTTAACAGTACCCCAAATACGGCAGTTATGTGTATTCACTGCACCCTGTCGAGTAAAATGTATCTCGTCACTTCACAGAATATTGCCCAGCCACATGCTACCAACTTCGATCAGTGCTAGAAACCGAGGAGCAAATTCTTAACATTGCTGCCGATCTCGGGGGTTTCAGTTGCTGCCCCTTCTGGATTTGTTCAGGCACCAGAGTACAATAGACCGAAAAAACTTACCATACTGTTGACCTTGGGATGAACAATTCTCGTAATAGTGCACGAGCATTAGCATTATACGTGACATACGGTGCATGGTCAGTTACACGAACAGGATAGGACGCCTTCCTCCTTCAGCTGCCACACCAAATTCACCTTTGTTTTCGAATTTCATCACCATCGTCTTTGAGCTACATAACAACATCGGGGAGCTATTCAGATCTTTCAGTCAACGACACTGTAGGGAAGCAGCCTACTCACGCCGTATAAAATTCACATCAGTCTTTCCATCGTGTGCCAACCAGTCCGCTGTAACTTGCTCTGACGTCATAAATGTTGCGCAATACTTTAAAAATTAAGTAAAGAACCTGAAATGTTGCTATCATGTCAGGAGTAATACTATATCATTGTGTGTTGAATATCAGTTCAATAACTTTTACCACTTTCGAAATTTAGACCTTTTTCTGTAAAAATCATTGGCGCAACAGGAAAGAGCTATAAACTCAAAAATTTATATTTAGGTTCCCCTTGCATAATAATTTAGTAGAAACAGTATTCTGGATCTCATAAATTAAAATTTTAGCGGAAATTTATGATTTTCTGGTTTTAGTCTTAAAAATTAAGGAAGCAAGATAGATTATGTAGGTGAAAACAATTGCTCTGAGCACTATGGGACTTCACATCTGTGGTCATCAGTCCCCTAGAACTTAGAACTACTTAAACCTAACTAACCTAAGGACATAACACACATCCATGCCCGAGGTAGGATTCGAACCTGCGACCGTAGCAGTCGCGCGGTTCCGGACTGAGCGTCTAGAACCGCTAGACCACCGCGGCCGGCTAAGTAGGTGAATAAATAAAGCTAGGATGTTTAAATTTAAGTAGAAGGGAGATCCGCTACAGTCATAAAGATATGAGAAGTTTCAACTGAACAACTACAAAACTATAGCGATAGCGTATCTCCAAAGGGCAAGTTCAGAGCTCGTCTACTGCGTGTAGTGTAACTAAATTAATTCTCTCGCCCAAAATATTGGATTCAGCCACGTCAGACTTTTATTATGATTACTTACCTGTGTGCTGATTGCACATTAAAATTGAGAGCTTCATTGGCCATCAGCAAAGGAAGCAATGATTTATTTAATAACAAAACGGTGCATTACTAGCCTAGCGGCTAGTCGGGAGAGCCGATTTAATCAGGCGCTCCCTTAGCCGTCCGCACCGCGGCTTTATATATAAGAACGCTGCGTCTCTTAATTCACACAACAAACATATACACAAAAACACGCACACAAACCAAACCCTCATTTCACCAAACCCCCTAGCGCACAACTTGAAGTCAGACGGGCACAGCCCAGTGGCACTTCGGAATCAATCAAGATCAACCAATGCCTCGTCTCCAGACGCTGATTAACGCACCATCTGTCCCGGGAGTCGCGACGCGTCGCGTCGGTATCATT
The DNA here is from genome assembly GCF_023897955.1 of Schistocerca gregaria. NCBI lineage: Eukaryota > Metazoa > Arthropoda > Insecta > Orthoptera > Acrididae > Schistocerca > Schistocerca gregaria. The sequence continues at coordinate 544,579,545 of NC_064925.1, forward strand.
GCTATAAACAGCCTCGGATGCCGTAATAAGTTACTCGGGATACGCGTAACCATGAAATCGTTTTCGAGTGAAGTGTTAATTCTGGGATGACTTTAATGATCTATCTTCAGTCCGCGTATGTCGTATTTTCACGTGCCGCCGCGGGACAGACATTTAGCGTGGCGTTTGATGAACATTATCATCAAATAATGGCGAGCATTCACTTAAACATTTAATTTGAACAGTTGTAGTTGCATCAGGGCATTAGACACTGAACTGCTCTGGTAGTTGGATTGTGTGGATTCTTTTTGGTCTGTGACTTTCAGAATATAGTGAACATTTTGAAAGAATCGTTTTTTGATGATGAATCCCAGACAATCTCCTAATTCCTCAGAGCTATAAGCTCTGGCTACAAGTGTATTTCTCAATTGAAGTGGGCACTAGGAATTCTACTTACAAGCTTCACCTTTTGTTAATCACTTTCTAGCAGTGTTGAGAACGGCAAACAACAGCATTAAATAAATCATAGGAACATTTTAATAACAACAAAATTCCACCCGCCGCCCCACATATGGTGCATCGTCGGAAAAGACATTTCCACATTACATTCATTTATTTCTAACAATAACAATACTTCCATACGCCACCCCACATATGGTGAATCGGCCGGGAAAGACTTTCCACATTTATCATTATTCAATTATAATTCTGTACGCCGCCCCACAACACTTTCTCAATTCAATACCGTAATTGCTGCCGTTCGCATAAAATAGTATCACTGTGAGCTCACGATCTCTCTTCTCAATAGCCATATTGTTCACTCACGTTATGGCTTGTCATATTCAAATGACTCCGTGGATGTCAACCGTCATGGCAACAGTGTACCGCGCCAGACATGCACCTGGTGACCAAAACTGTGACTAGCTTTTTTTTTCAGCGGTCATAGGTTCCGCATTAACGCTTTAGAGTATGTACTACGTTCCGCTGCCATACGATGGTAACACCCACGGCGGACCTCCGTCAGTTACGACCACTCGGTCGGTACGTTGCGCTTCGCATTCACCTTGCGCCGCCCTCTGTTTCCTGGTGCTTCGTTGTTCAGTCAGTAGCGCTGGTCGCTCTTTTGTTTTTCTCCGTGTTTGTCCCTGTGCCGTGTTCGGACTAGCTGCTCCCTGTAGACCGACTCTCAGGTCGAGTTTCATTTCCCATACGGCGTTCAGCTCCACAGCTTCATATGCGAGCCACCATCGGCTAGTACAGTTACATCTGTATAGACAGTGACGGCATCATGGCATTGTCATGCCCTTTGCAGATGTAGAAACTAGATAAATTTCTATGTACTGCTTTAGTACTGCTTTTGGAGAACGTTACCCTTGCTGATTTACAACGTACAAAATTTACACATTCCATCTAACACTGTAACAAAAACATTTAATAAGCGATGGAATGGTAGAGGAGGTTCAAAAGAATGACCTCACCTTTCAAGTGATCTTAATCCATTAGATTTCTATGTGGACATTCGAACGGATTATTTGCGTTGCACACCCACTGACATAGTGTATTCGATACAGAAGCGTGTCTCCCATGCATATGTCCATATCTGAAAGCAAGTGTCTTCATACAAGCTTGTGATTCTTTTGAAAGAAGGAATGAAGGCTATATAAGAATGAGTGGCGAACACAATGAGCACTTTCTGTCATATCGACAACAGAGGGCTATCATAGACCAATGGGCAACACCTCAACAATACTTGTATTCGGACGACGAGTGCTATCTCTTATAAACAAATGGCACATTTCTTTAAATAGCGTAAAACTAAGTCCATATGCTACAATATGTTTGAATAAATATATATGTAATTATTTATATTAAAGGAAAACCGGAAATTACGATTAAGTTCGTGACTGATATAATCTTTTAGAGATGAAATAAATTTTTATTTTTCAGGAGAAGGAAAGCATAAACAGGTTTACAGACGACAGTCGTATCTTCAGTTGAATCTGAAAAATTACAACAAAACTTTGACGATTGTAAAACGCAATAAAACGGAACAGATCTTGTATTAATATTTTAAAACAAATAACATATATACGTAAAGAATGTCCAAACGAATCCACTACCAGGGTTAATGTCGTGATTTTCTGCTACATGGCACATAAGCAGAAAAATCATCTCTTCTAATTCTACGCCGGACGGAAAATCTCTCGACGAGCAGGGCCTAATTAAAGACACGTTATATCCCCGTACATGAAACAGTGTAACCACCGCAAATAAAATCTAAAGATTAACTACACTGTGAAACACAATGGAAGAGTCATTTTTTCGAAACTCCGTAATCGTCTCCCATTGCGAAACAGAATTTTTAAATTTAGCTGAAAGGTGCCTACGACCTTCCTCTGTTACAGGACAAATGCGTGGCGCCACGAGACTTCACCCTCTGACTTTGCGGCGCTTCAAACAGCAGGTGTCGACACTTGCGAAAAAAGGCCAGAGCTCAGAAGTTCATATGAGGTGTAAGGCTGGTTAATGATCTGGCATTCGCACCAAACTTCACCACAATTCTGCCCTACGCCACCAAGACATTGTCACACGACGGCACGGTCATCACAGCCTTCCTTAGCCACACTTCACACATTCTTTTGACGCCTCTGGGATGGAAGTCAGAACCGCGACGCCCAGCGCTGAAATCACGCCATTGTCTTATGAGTGGCCGAGGAAAACATTTCAGACACACCGCCTTTCCGCATCGACACGAAAAGGCCTGAAGGTGTGTCACTAAGAGCGTCAATTAAACCGTTCCTGCCCTTGGGGCACTGATTCCCACACATGTTTTGGTCGAAAACGACATTTCACAGTGCGACGACCAACAGGGCCACGTGCTTAACAACCTCTGCCGCTGTTGACAGTCCCCGTTTAATTCACCCCTTCTGTAAGGACAGTATGTGCCAGCAACCCCATTGAATATGCCTGCACCCCTTTGGAGTGTAGGGCGACGGAAATTTTTGCCCTGGTATACAGGGTGGAACCTCTAGCAACCATCCAAAACCATTTGACGAAATCTGAACGTGATCGGCAGCAGCGAAGGGTGTTCATTCTTCTTTAGCCCTCGTGTTTCGAGCCGTCCTTTGGCGTGATCACGGGGGTCGGGGAGGGAGGTGGTACGACATTGATACATGCGTGAATAAACGGCCAGGAGTCCCTCTAAGACTCTCCAGTTAGGCAACACCCTGAGTCACACCTACGCACCTTTGTCGAACACTTTTAAAACGTACGTGTACAGAGAGAGCAGATCATTGATTTCTAGTGACCTTTGCGACAGGCAACCATTTCGACACCCATTACACTTCGCATGTGCCAAGCAGAGCAAAAACTGCAGTGGCGCTGCACTCCAAACGGGTGCTTTCATTGGCGCCCTTTGTGCCACACCGTCAGGCCTTTTCGTGTATATACTGAGTGTGTCTGAAAAGCTTTCCTCGGCCACTCGTAAAAAAAGGCGTGATTTCAACGCCGGGTGTCACGGTTCTGATCTCCATGGCAGAGGCGACAGAAGATGGTGTGAAAGGTGGTTAAGATGGGCTATGACAAACATCCCCCCGCGTGACATTTTCATGGTGGCGACGAGCAGAATTGTGGTCAAATTACGTGCCAATGTGACGTCCTTAACTCTCCTTACACCTCACATGAACTACCTTTTCCGCGTGTGTCAGCACCTTGCTGTTTGAAAAGTTGTGGAATCAGAGGATGATGTCAAGGGCGCCATGATTTTGTGCTGTTACAGGTGAACGTTTATGCATCTTTGAGCCAAATTTACAGCTCCTACGTCGCAATGTGAGACACGTTACGAAAAAGTGACCTTTTAATTATTTTGCACAGTGTATTAACGACTCCACATTCCATAAACCACAGTACAAACCTGCAGTGGTCCAGGCATAAGGGTGTCACACGTTTCCTAATAGGGAGAGTCAGGCGAACTTTCAAACATGAAACCAGTAAAAGGAAAGATACATTGTGTCTGCTGCCAGAGGCGTCAGTTTGTACACGATATATCCCCTCATGCAAAAATTCCGACTTACCGGTACAACATACACCTTCAAATATTACCGTACCAAACACACACCTACGCTGAAATGCCAGGGGACGGGTTATGTTGCCGCCAAGTAACTGCACTAGCCATCTCATGGCTAAACTACGACCTATTATCCTCGTAATCGTCCCATCTAATCCTCTAACACTAGCATGAGTGCAATCACGTTAATTCAACTAACGTACTAGAGACGCATTATTATTCCTCAAAGCAACGTCTGCCATCAACCGATTGCAGCACCAAAAGGTTTAACCAAATTTATTTGCTCTGTCGGAAGATATGGTGGTGGTAAGTTCCTATGGGTGCAAACTGCTGAGATCAACGGTCCCTAACTTTACACACTGCTTAATCTGACTTAAGCTAACTTACGCTAAGGACAACACACGCACCCGTGCCAGAGGGAGGATCGTACCTCCGACGGGGCGAGCCGCGCGAAACGTGGCAAGGCGCCTCAGACCGCGTGGCACCCGACGCGGCGCTGCCAAAAGAAAATGTTGGTCTAGGTAAGTACCAAATTACGTTGTTGTTGTTGTTGTTGGTGGTGGTGGTGTAGTCTTCAGTCCAGAGACTGGTTTGATGCAGCTCTCAATGCTACTCTATCCTGTACAAGCTTCTTCATTTCCGAATAACTACTGCAACCTACATCCTTCTGAATCTGTTTCGTGTATTCATTCCTTGGTCTCCCTCCTAGATTTTTACCCTCAGCCCTTCCCTCCAATACTAAATATATGATCCCTTGATGCCTCAGAACATGTCCTACCAACCGATCCCTTCTTCTAGTCAAGTTGTGCCACAAATTTCTGTTCTCTCCAATTCTATTCAGTACTGAGGTCATCCTCAGTTCGTACAGGCGGTTGGCGGAGTTGGTGAAGGTGGAAAGCCTCGCTCGCGGGGTGGAATCAGAGCTAACTATTTGTAGTATCGTTCCGAGAACCGATCGCGGTCCTCTGGTTTGGAGCCGAGTGGAAGGCTTAAACCAGAGGCTCAGACGATTCTGCGGAGAGCTGGGGTGCAAATTTCTCGACCTCCGCTATCGGGTGGAGAAATGTAGGGTCCCCCTGAATAGGTCAGGCGTGCACTACACGCCGGAAGCGGCTACGAGGGTAGCGGAGTACGTGTGGAGTGCACATGGGGTTTTTTTAGGTTAGAGAATTCCCTCCCTAGGCCCGACAAGACGCCTCCTGAGACGCGGCAAGGCAGGAGTAGGCAAAATGCAACAAGGAATAACAATATTAATGTGATAATAGTAAACTGCAGAAGCGTCTATAGAAAGGTCCCAGAACTGCTCTCATTAATAAACGGTCACAACGCCCATATAGTACTAGGAACAGAAAGTTGGCTGAAACCAGACGTAAACAGTAATGAAATCCTGAACTCTGATTGGAATGTATACCGCAGAGATAGGCTGGACAGTGAAGGGGGAGGCGTGTTTATAGCGATAAGAAGTGCAATAGTATCGAAGGAAATTGACGGAGATTCGAATTGTGAAATGATTTGGGTGAAGGTCACGGTTAAAGCAGGCTCAGACATGGTAATTGGATGTCTCTATAGGCCTCCGGGCTCAGCAGCTGTTGTGGCTCAGCACCTGAAGAATAATTTGGAAAATATTTCGAGTAGATTTCCCCACCATGTTATGGTTCTGGGTGGAGATTTTAATTTGCCGGATATAGACTGGGAGACTCAAACGTTCATAACGGGTGGCAGGGACAAAGAATCCAGTGAAATATTTTTAGGTGCTTTATCTGAAAACTACCTTGAGCAGTTAAACAGAAAACCGACTCGTGGCGATAATATATTAGACCTTCTGGTGACAAACAGACCCGAACTATTTGAATCAGTTAATGCAGAACAGGGAATCAGCGATCATAAAGCGGTTACTGCGTCGATGATTTCAGCCGTAAATAGAAATATTAAAAAAGGTAGGAAGATTTTTCTGTTTAGCAAAAGTGACAAAAAGCAGATTACAGAGTACCTGACGGCTCAACACAAAAGTTTTGTCTCAAGTGCAGATAGTGTTGAGGATCAGTGGACAAAGTTCAAAACCATGGTACAATATGCGTTAGATGAGTATGTGCCAAGCAAGATCGTAAGAGATGGAAAAGAGCCACCGTGGTACAACAACCGAGTTAGAAAACTGCTGCGGAAGCAAAGGGAACTTCACAGCAAACATAAACATAGCCAAAGCCTTGCAGACAAACAAAAATTACGCGAAGCGAAATGTAGTGTGAGGAGGGCTATGCGAGAGGCTTTCAATGAATTCGAAAGTAACGTTCTATGTACTGACTTGGCAGAAAATCCTAAGAAATTTTGGTCCTATGTCAAAGCGGTAGGTGGATCAAAACAAAATGTCCAGACACTCTGTGACCAAAATGGTACTGAAACAGAGGATGACAGACTAAAGGCCGAATTACTAAATGTCTTCTTCCAAAGCTGTTTCACAGAGGAAGACTGCACTGTGCTTCCTTCTCTAGATTGTCGCACAGTTGACAAAATGGTAGATATCGAAGTAGACGACAGAGGGATAGAGAAACAATTAAAATCGCTCAAAAGAGGAAAGGCCGCTGGTCCTGATGGGATACCAGTTCGATTTTACACAGAGTACGCGAAGGAACTTGCCCCCCTTCTTGCAGCGGTGTACCGTAGGTCTCTAGAAGAGCGAAGCGTTCCAAAGGATTGGAAAAGGGCACAGGTCATCCCCGTTCTCAAGAAGGGACGTCGAACAGATGTGCAGAACTATAGACCTATATCTCTAACGTCGATCAGTTGTAGAATTTTGGAACACGTATTATGTTCGAGTATAATGTCTTTTCTGGAGACTAGAAATCTACTCTGTAGGAATCAGCATGGGTTTCGAAAAAGACGATCGTGTGAAACCCAGCTCGCGCTATTCGTCCACGAGACTCAGAGGGCCTTAGACACGGGTTCACAGGTAGATGCCGTGTTTCTTGACTTCCGCAAGGCGTTTGACACAGTTCCCCATAGTCGTTTAATGAACAAAGTAAGAGCATACGGACTATCAGATCAATTGTGTGATTGGATTGAGGAGTTCCTAGATAACAGAACGCAGCACGTCATTCTCAATGGAGAGAAGTCTTCCGAAGTAAGAGTGATTTCAGGTGTGCCGCAGGGGAGTGTCATAGGACCGTTGCTATTCACAATATACATAAATGACCTGGTGGATGACATCGGAAGTTCACTGAGGCTTTTTGCAGATGATGCTGTGGTGTATCGAGAGGTTGCAACAATGGAAAATTGTACTGAAATGCAGGAGGATCTGCAGCGAATTGACGCATGGTGCACGGAATGGCAATTGAATCTCAATGTAGCGAAGTGTAATGTGATGCGAATACATAGAAAGATAGGTCCCTTATCATTTAGCTACAAAATAGCAGGTCAGCAACTGGAAGCAGTTAATTCCATAAATTATCTGGGAGTACGCATTAGGAGTGATTTAAAATGGAATGATCATATAAAGTTGATCGTCGGTAAAGCAGATGCCAGACTGAGATTCATTGGAAGAATCCTAAGGAAATGCAATCCGACAACAAAGGAAGTAGGTTACAGTACGCTTGTTCGCCCAATGCTTGAATACTGCTCAGCAGTGTGGGATCCGCACCAGGTAGGGTTGATAGAAGAGATAGAGAAGATCCAACGGAGAGCAGCGCGCTTCGTTACAGGATCATTTAGTAATTGCGAAAGCGTTACGGAGATGATAGATAAACTCCAGTGGAAGACTCTGCAGGAGAGACGCTCTGTAGCTCGGTACGGGCTTTTGTTGAAGTTTCGAGAACATACCTTCACCGAAGAGTCAAGCAGTATATTGCTCCCTCCTACGTATATCTCGCGAAGAGACCATGAGGATAAAATCAGAGAGATTAGAGCCCACACAGAAGCATACCGACAGTCCTCCTTTCCACGTACAATACGAGACTGGAATAGAAGGGAGAACCGATAGAGGTACTCAGGGTACCCTCCGCCACACACCGTCAGGTGGCTTGCGGAGTACGGATGTAGATGTAGTAGATGTACCTCCTCATTAGATACGTGATCTACCCATCTGATCTTCAGCATTCTTCAGTAGCAAGCTTCTATTCTCTTCTTGTCTAAACAATTTATCGTCCATGTTTCACTTCCATACATGGCTACACTCCATACAAATACTTTCAGAAATGACTTTCTGGCATTTAAATCGAGACTATGTTAACAAGTTTCTCTTCTTCAGAAACGTTTTCCTTGCCATAGCCAGTCTACAATTTATATCCTCTTTACTTCGACCTTCATCAGTTACTTTGCACCTAAATAGCAAAACTCATCTATGACTGAGTGTTCCATTGCCTAATGTAATTGCCTCACTATCATCTGATTTAATTTGACTACATTTCATTTCATTATCCTCGTTTTGCTTTTATTGATGTTCATCTTATATCTTCCTACCAAGACACTGTCCATTCCGTTCAACTGCTCTTCCAGAGCCTTTGCTGTCTCTGACAGAATTACAATGTCATCAGCAAACCTCAAAGTTTTCGTTTCTTCTCCGCGGGTTTCAATTCCTACTCCAGATATTTTTTTGTTTCCTTTACTGCTTGCTCAATATACAGACTGAATAACATCGGAGATAGGCTACAACCCTGTCCCATTTCCTTGTCAACCATTGCTTCCCCTTCCTGCCCATCGACTCTTGTAAGTGCCACCTGGTTTCTGTATAAATTGTAAATAGCCTTTTGGTCATTTTATTTGACGCCTGCCACCTACAGAATTTCAAAGAGGAAATTTCAGTCTAAATTGTCAAAGCTTTCTCTAAGTCCAAAAATGATGGAAACGTAGTTTTGCCTTTCCTTTATCTTCCAAGATATGACGTAAGGTCAGTATTACCTCATTTGTTCTAACATTTCTACGGAATCCAAACTGAATTTCCCCGAGGTCCGTTTGTGACCGTTTTGCCACAACTCTGTAAAGAATTCGTGTTAGTATTTTGCAGCCGTGTCTTATTAAACTGATGGTTTAGTAATTTTCATGAACACTTGCCTTGTTTGGCATTGGAATTATTATATTCTTCTTTAAGTCTGAGGATGTTTCGCCTGTCTCAGATCTTGTCAGGGCTGGCACTGCCAAGGCTATCAGTAGTTCTACCAGAATGTTGTCTACTCCCGAGCATTGTTTCAACTTAGGTCTTTCAGTGCTCTGTCAAACTCTTCACGCAGTATCATATTTCCCCATTTCATCTTCATCTACGTCCTCTTCCATTTCCATAATAATCCCCTGAAGTACATCGCCATTGGTTAGACCCTCCATATACACCTTCCACCTTTCTGCTTTCTCTTCATTATTCAGAACTGGTTCTCCACTTGGCCACTTGATATTCATGGAAGTGGTTCTCTTTTCTACCAAGGTCTCTAATTTTCCTGTAGGCAGTATCCATCTTACCCCTAGTGATACATCCCTCTACATCCTTACGTTTATCCGCTATCCATCCCTGCTTAGCCATTTTGCACTTCCTGTCGATCTCATTTTGGAGATGTTTGTGTTCCTTTTCGCCCGCTTTATTTACTGCATTTTTATATTTTCTCCTTTCATCAGTTAAATTCAATATCTCTTCTCTTACCCAAGAATTTCTACTAGCCCTCCCCTTTTTACCTATTTGAGCCTCCACTGCCTTCACTATTTCATTTCTCAAAGCTACCCACTCTTCTACTGTATTTCTTTCCACCATTCTTGTCAATCTTCCCTAATGCTCTCTCTGAAACTCTCTGCAACCTCTAGTTCTTTCAGTTTATCCAGGTTGCATGTCCTTGAATTCCCGCCTTTTTGTAGTTTCTTCAGTTTTAATCTACAGTTCATAACCAACAGATTGTGGTCAGAGTCTACATCTGCCCCTGGAAGTATCTTACAATTTAAAACCTGGTTCCTAATATCTGTCTTACCATTATCTAATGGATCTCAAACCTTCCATTGTCTCCAGGCCTCTTCCAAGTATAGAACCTTCTTTCATGATTCATAAACCAAGTGTTAGCTATGATTAAGTTATTCTCTGTGCAAAATTCTACCAGGCGGCTTCCTCTTTCTTTCCTTACACCCATTCCATATTCACCTACTACTTTACCTTCTCTTCCTTTTCCTACTGTCCAATTCCAGTCGCCGATGCTCATTAAATTTTCGTCTCCCTTCACTTTCTGAATAATTTCTTTTATCTTATCATACATTTCTTGGAGCTCTTCATCATCTGTGGTGCTAGTTGGCATATAAACTTGTACTACTGTGGTAGGCGTGGACTTCGAGTCTATGTTTACCAGAATAATGCGTTCACTATGCTGTTCGTAGCAGCTTACTCGCGCTCCTATTTCGTTTTATTCAATATTAAAATTACTCGCGCATTAACCCTATTTGATTTTGTGGTTATAGCCTTGTATTCACCTGATCAGAAGTCTTGTTCCTCCTGGCACCGAACTTCACTAATTCCCGTTATATAGAGCTTTAACCTATCCATTTCCCTTTTTAAATTATCTAATCTACCTGCCCGATTAAAGGATCTGACATTCCACGCTCAGATCCGTAGAACGCTAGTTATGTTTCTCCCGAGAACGTAGATCCGAATGAGGAACTACTTTACCTCCGGAGTAATAACCTAATTATATACAGTATGTTGCGAGCTCAAGAAGCAATTACTCCGAAACAGTATTCGGTTGTCAATCATGTTTTGTACTGATCTGTAAATAATCGTGGAAGGTGGCTGCATTACCTTTATATCGCATTTACTTGAATACTACTATGATCTTTAAGGGACCAGGAAAAATAGTTCTCCATCTGAAGTGTGAAATGAAATTTGTAATCTAACGGTATTCCTGATCATATCGGCAGTAACAAAAGAAAACCGAAAAAGAATGACATGTCGCAGCTCAGGCTGAACGGTGGCACTTTCCCGCCACCAGTCGGTTGTTGTTTGGGACGGAAGGTCAGCATGAGACGGAAGTTGGCCAAGGACAGCCCTGTGGGCTGCGCGGGAGCTGCCACGCGCCAGCAACAAGTGGAGTGCAGAAACAAACAAACTAACGGGCCACCCCAGTAGATGCTGCCCACGCGAGCTGCTCGTCTGAGTCATGCTCCGTCATCCTCTCTTAACAAGTGAAATACGTCCTAAGCGTGGCATTTGTGGTGCTTTTCATAAGTATTAAGAATTCATTCGCAGGTAACACTGTAACATTTCAGAAAGCTTTTGCTCGTTGACTATACAACGAAATTGTCCAGAAAAGAACCTTCACTACAATCAGTAGCGATTCAGCGTATATATATATATATAACTTGCAAACCGCAGTACGTTGCACATTATACCGCTACTAGTCATTTACCTGCCTGTTCCACTCACAAATAGAAATATTGGGAAAAAAGATCGTCTAAAAACATTCACACGCGATCTACTTTGTCGCATCTTTATGGTCCTTACGCGAAATATGCCTTGGTGGCAGTAGACTCATTCCGCACTCGGCCTCAAATGCCGGTTCTCTAAATTTCCGTCATGGTGCCTTACGAAATATGGGCAGCCTTCCCTCCGGGGATTCTCATTCGACATTACGAAGCATCTCCGTAACACTTGAGTGCTGACCAAACCTACCGGTAAAAATCACCCCTACGAATTGCTTCGATGTCTTTCTTTAATCCGACCTGTTGGAGATCGCAAACACTACAAAAGTACTCTATAATGGGACCACTAGCATTCTATGTGGCGTCTTCTTCATGGATGAGCTATTCTTTATCAAAATCCTACCAATAAAACCAAGTCGTTCATTTCCCTTCGCCAATACCAATCTGACGCACACATTTCTCTTCATATCACTCTTCAACGTTGCTTAGATATTTAACATCCACATGGATGTTAAACACGGTACACCAAACTGATGGTGTATAAAGCTGTAGTCATTTCCACCCTGCTGTATGATTGCGAAACCTAGACGTTATATTTCTGTGATCTGAAGAAACTAGAACGCTTCAACCAACAGAAGCTAAGATATATCACGAACCTGAAATGGGATGACTTCATATCCAACACGGCTGTTCTTGAGAAAGCAAAAATGTTTGGCATGGAAGCTCTTATCATTGGGCATCAACTCAGATGAGTCGGACATGTCCAGCGGATGGAAAGTGACAGACTTCCACGCCAAATGCTGTACAGCGAAGTAAGCACAGGTAAAAGGCCACGAGATGCCCCTCTAAAACGTTATAAGGAACAGTACAAGAAAAATCTGAAAAACTTTAACATCAATCCGAGTAACTGGTCCACAATAGCAGAAGATCGAAGTCGCTGGCGCTCAGTTACCTCAAATGCGCTTCAAAACTTTGAGCTGAAACGTCGAAGAATGGAGAATGACTAACGCTGGAGACGTAAACTCCTCCAGGCTCAGCCATGTCCTCCACCTTCCATCAGCTGTAATGTCTGTGGCCGCCTGTTCCACGCTAGGACTGGATTGCTAAGCCATCAACGACACTTCCATGCCTGAACCGTAACAAAGTAAATCTCAGGAGAGAAATGAAAAACTCGGATACGAGTATCAGCCGACGACGACGACGACGAGATATTTATCAGATGTGACTGTGTCAAGCTGCACCCTACTAATGCTGATGTCGAACGTTACAGGATTTTTCCCCCTACTCATCCCCTTTAACGTATGTTTCTGTACATTTTCAGCGAGCTGCCATTCGTTAAATATACTAGAAACTTAGATATTTTCCCTAGCTCATCTTATACACGCCTACAGTCCCTGTTCGTCAGCTCATATACGTATGTGTACTTTGCCCACAGAATTAGGGGAACATGGCTTTAGGTGTCTGCCATACTCCATAGAGCAATAACGAAGAACTTGATATGTTACCACATTACATACTTAGCTTCCAAAAATTAAGTACACAATATATCGTAACAATACATCATTGATCGCTTACATAAAAAGAGCTGAAATGTCCACCAGGTGTCCAAGTAAGTGGAAACAATCATTCATCCCGTCGTCCTCGATGTTTTTCAATGGACGTTGAAAGCTTCAGTAACGTGTATGCCCTATCAACGTGGGATACTATGTGTAAGTCTACAGAGGGTTCCCTGTGGTATCCGATCCCAATCTTCAGTGACACCTTATGAGAGTTGTAGGAGTGTCTGTGATGGAATAGGACGACCGAAAACACGTCTGTCCAGCGTGTCTCACATACGCATACTCGGCCATTCCATTACTTACATGTCCAGGCTTCGCAAGACATCATCTTGCGGGGATGTTTATTGGACCCGGTACATTAAAGCAATGTAATGCCCGCTACATAGGCCGCGCCATTAGAAGGAATTAAGGACCACCACCGCATGCAGCAGTCAACACATGGCCCAACAGGATCTTCTCGATGTACTGCTTGGCAGTAAGGCGACCATGGACAACGACAACATCCGTATGGCTGTCAGCACTAAAGCCTCCCCACAGCATCACAAAACCTTGGAGATCTGTCGATATTGTGGACAACACTTTGCAGGTACGTCTCAACCACGGATCTTCGCACACCATCACGGCCTTCTTTTGCGTGAGATGATATCTCGACTCGTATGTCAACAACATATTTCACCTGTGAAGAAATTGCCAGTTGACATTGGAACGGCAGAACAGACGGCGAGCGGCAAGATTTTGTCGTTGCCAGCGGGGTACTCTAACAGGATGTCTGGGTCGTGAGGTCCATTCTCGTAACCTGTTCATTCTCGTGGGGTTGTAATACATCGGAGACCTCGTCCAGCTCGCCTTGCGTACTGATCTGTCTCTCTGTAGCGTGTCCACAGACTATGAATGGCACATGGAGAGACATTGGCATCTGAAGCAACACGATCTAAGTCCATTTCTATTGGATCAGGCAGGCCGCCTTTACAACTTGCTCTTCATTGTGATGTCGCATTTCATGAGCTTGGTTGAATACGACGTCGACAAAGGATAACTGCTATCTGTGTACCTCGTTATAAAACACAGGGTCGCCGGTACTCTCTTCCTTCTAAGTGGTCACTTGACGCTGTAATACTGAACACAGCCAATAGATGTAGAATGATTTGAATTGTTGCCTACATTGAAAGCGAAGGTCTCAATCCATGCAGTGAGACAATAGGTACCACCTTTATCAAAACAGATTTAATATATCGGACATTGATACATATGCTCCCCTAATTCTTTTGAGCAGTGATGCAGAAAATAAAAATACCCTGCGACACTACTGACTGCCTATGATATACACCCTACGTCAAGGACAACATACTGGCTTCTATTACTTAACAGTCTTCTATCCACTCTTATACCTGGTAACCTAAACCGTATGCTCAGACCTTCAACTTCTGCAGGGGGCATCGTGTCAAACTCTTCCCCAAAATATAGATGTAAGGAAACTTCCTGTTGCCGTCCTTGCGTAATTTGTAGGATATCATGTGGGAAAAGGGCAGGCTGAGTTTAGCAACAGTGATGCTTTCTAGACCAATGTTGATTTGGGAAATTTATTATCTTCCAACTCAGAATGTCTTCAAGAATTCTGTAGCAAACCAATTTTAAGAATATTGGTTTGTAATTGAGCAGGTTAATTCTTTTACCTTTCTTATAGGTAGGAGTCACCTGCGTTTGCTTCCAGTCTCTTGGGACTTTTCACTGGGCGAGAAATTCTCTCATTACAGGGACGTAAGTAAGAGGCCAGTGCCGCTGAGTAGCCTCTGTAAAACCGAATATGAATTCGGTCTGTTGACTTCACAGTAGTTATCGCTCCCCTTAAAAATGTCCTCCGCAGTCGGGGATGAAACATTGGGATCGCCAAAGAAATTTTTCAGATCACAGCGTAATTGCCTAGAGTATTTTAGTAAGTCTGTCACTTCCGACCCTGTTAGTTTACATTTTACGAAGTAATTTGCAAATAACTTGTGTTACTTTATAAATCAAAAAGAGGAAGAAATGCTTGCAAGCACAGATGAAACGTAAGTTCCTTCGCAACTCAATTAAATACAAACTTGGAGAAAAACGCCATTATACATTTTATGGATTAAAGCACTCCTTTCAGCAATTCGATTCTGCCATTTTCTTAAGAAGAACAGACCAAATAGTTTAATAAATGCGGCGCTTTTTAACTCGAGCGTATGGCAGAAACTGGGCATCAAGTACAACATACGATATTGTTATGGCATTTGTTGTGCCGGCATCTGACGTCCCTTGTGCGTTTAACCGATTTGAGAACCCAGAAACATAAATTCAAGTAAGTAAACACCCGTGTAGAGAGTTGTGCCTTACAACCTTTAATTACTACGAGAACACATTGCACATGCAGTAAGGACGAAAATACACGCTCTAGACGTTCAAGGTGAGTCTGAGGCTCAAAAGACTACTGAAGTTCTCAGTTACGCGACATTGATCGGAAAAATGGCTTACTGTAGTAATATAGGGGCAGGAAGACGACAAAAATGATGCTCCACAGGCATTAGCTGAGCTGATCCAACATGAGCCGAGATAGCTCATCGGTAAGTTTGAATTCAATGTCAGACTGTGGCATCACCTGATCCTCACGTGCTCAACCCCACAATCTGTATTCAACGTTTCTATGATGATGTGTTATGCTATGCTATGAACTAAACCGGAACTGAACTGGTTTCTTGTTCTTAAAATTTATCCTTGTTGGTGTTTTAATCCTGAACAATGCAAGTGACGTATTTACGAAAACGCTATCTGAGAAAAAGAGTAGACAAAACTGTCTGGAATTGTTCAACAGTATCTGAATTAACATTTACAAAAATATCAGAAAACGTAAAACAGCACATTAAATAACCTGTACTATGAAGTTGTACCCTGTACAGTGCAGTGCAGTGAACAGTCCTAGACGTCACAGTATGTGACTTACAGTTCCAAAATTCAAAACTAATAGAATAAAAAAATTCTTCATAAAATTTCATATAGAATTTTGAGAGAGTAAATGTCTGTAATGCTTCTATAACAATGTCCTATGATTTTACCTACGCCAAGTGACAAAATTCCGAACACTAAACGATACACACGCAAATGTGATACCGAACTGTAACAGTAAGTCCGTCTGTCAAAGTAAGTGAGATCTGCACTGAACGTTACCTAAAGTCAACCTGATATTAATTTTGAAATGCAAAGCTAACTGTGACTGATTTAACTGTGTCCTGACTGTAATGGTAAACTGGTCCTAATAAATTTTCATGGCTTACCTGTGACAACGGTAACTAACTGCAGTTTGAAAGTGATAAACAGCGCTTCAGCAAACAAGCTAAATAGAAATAAAGTTTTGTGCAGTGCAGTGCAAGGACATGCAACTATTAAAATCACATGGACCTTTTCTGAATGACCGTCTTCCGTTTAGTGCAATGCGCTGACATACAATTAGAAAATCCAAATTTTCGTGAGGAGACGTGGAAGATATTGCATTTACTAAATGATTCAAAAGAGGCTAGCCTCAAAAACTACACTGAAACAGTTTTCCTAACAGCTGCAATGATCTTTACAAGAATCACTTTTTATAAAAAGGAATAAATGAAATAAGTGAATAGAATGGTAAAGGAGCGGTAAAACTATGACTGAGTGTAACCACATGAACTGGTATCTTTGTTTAATCATACCTGCACAATCAAACTAACTAGCCCATATGAATAAAGAAAAATCCAACTAAATTTTCGTTTTTTCAAACATTATAAATTATGCGCTGGTAAGCAATGCAATGACAACATTACCCGAAAATCATCAAACCTCTCAAATCAATCCTCACCAAAAAATATTTACAAACTCAGCATCCTCTGTATCTTCATCTGTGTGCTCTGCTAGCAATTTCCAGACCGCTTAGTAGCAAGACCAACACCCGACACGCTCACTTCTCTCTCACAAAATGGTATTGGCAACGACATTGCTTGTAATGTGGAGTAAGATATCGACTATTTAAGACAATTGTTTGAATTGTTCAAATGGCTCTGAGCACTATGGGACTTGACTGCTGTGCTCATTAGTCCCCTAGAACTTAGAACTACTTAAAACTAACTAACCTAAGGACATCACACACATCCACGCCTGAGGCAGGATTCGAACCTGCGACCGTAGCGGTAGCGCGGTTCCAGGCTGTAGCGCGTAGAAGTGCTCAGCCACTCCGACCGGCAGACTATTGTTTGAAAAATATTCAGTGCACAAATATGAAATATAACTTATCAGATCAAAATACAGAGCTCTCATCTCTTTCCTTGAATACCAAAAATAGACTAGACACCTTTTGTAACAGAACGACGGGCGAAATCCCTACTTTGGCATTCAGAGAGGAGCAGAGGACTATGGAATCATTCGTTCAGTCTTAATAGCTCTCATTGGGATCCGCAGCCACATGATTCATTATACAAAAATATCCTGAAAGTGAACAAAAAAAATTAGCGAGCTACTTAAAAATTACCATAAGACCATTCCAACAGCATTTTAAGACCTACAACCGCCGTGGCTCACCACACAAGTAAGTAACACCAAATTGAACAACCACATCAGCATTTGATATAAAAATAGTGGGCAAAACACGTCCATAACATTTTAAAGAGTTATGGAACAATATTAAAGCAACTTTCCTGTGTGTGTAACATTTTAGTGAACTATAGCCCACTGGGTCAGCACACGAAGAGCGTATCACAAAACTGGACAATTAAGTCAACAGTCTATATCAGAATATCTAGCAAAACACCTCCTGCATTCTATGAGAGAAAAGAAAATCTTATTAATCATTTAGACAATGTCGTAAGATACGGCAGAAGATGTACCAGCTTCTGACAATTCCTGAGAACACACACGAACATCGGGGCCGTGAGTACGAACGCTTTGGCAACCACTAAATGAGTAGCCCTGTTGTCCTCTTGGTGTAATATTCCACCATTAGTTTCTCAGTCATCCACCTACCCTGCCCACTACTATCGAACCACATCAGAGGATTAACAACGGCACGCGGATAATTAGTACAGATCTAGCGTGATCTGCCTGGCGCTATCCAGGAGGCTCACCTCAGAGGAACAATGGTAATAGTACCGAGAGCCTCTTCTCGTCCAACATGTACATATTCCACAAAATGTGGTTAGCCTTCTTGCTTCTCAACACACACACACACACACACACACACACACACACACACACACACACACACACAAATATATAACAACCAACATGTGCTTACAGAAGAACTCATTTCCATGTTTTCAGATTTCAGTGACGATGTCCCTGCCCTTACTCTGACCTTTCTCTTGAGCGTCGTGCTACTAACGTGCAACTGTTACCTTTTGTGCCTGTTAAATGTGGCTGTAGATGTTGTGGCTGTTTACATAACGGTGTCCAGCACAATATTAAAAGCATAAAAACTATAACGTAACGGCGCGTCTATGTTTAGGCCATTAAAAGCACATGATAAGTTCGGATGGGGGAGATGGAAAAAGAATACGTGTTTCATCTGTTTGACATTTGTTGGTAATTAGCTACGATCTCTCTCTCAGCAGGGAATGCACGTGAAAATAAATGAATTGTAAGAGCGAATGACATTTTGCATAATATTACTTACAAACAGCGACATAAATGTATGTAATTGCGAAAGACATCAACGATATCGGTTTTAATGTGCACAGAAACTTTGCCTTCAGACGTAGAGATAAATTTCATACGAAAATTCCTCTTCCATTTTTTGTACGATATACCGATCTATGTAGACAACAATTAACGTCAAAGCATTTTGTTTATTGGAACGGTCTTCAGAAACCACCAATGGCTGTAAAAAGCAGGTTCTAAAAAAATGGTTCAAATGGCTCTGATCACTAGGGGACTTAACTTCTGAGGTCATCAGTCCCATAGAACTTAGAACTACCTAAACCTAACTAACCTAAGGACGTCACACACATCCATGTCCGAAGAAGCAATCGAACCTCTGACCGTAGCGGTCACTGGTTCCAGACTGAAGCGCCTAGAACCGCTCGGCCACAACGGCCGGTAGCAGCTTCTCTGTGGTGTCTGAACAAGCATTCGGACGGAAGACTGGGAAGACTGCTTGGCTCGTCCTTACGTCACACGCTGATTACATACAAGGGAACGTTTGCGACACACACTCCATGACATTCTCCAAATAGCACAGGGGAAGTACAGTACGTCATTTCCAGAACTGTTGTCGTTTCCGCACATTTTGCGAACGACGTGCTTCATTTGGACGAAGCAGGCCGTGAAATCTTTATTATCCGATAATTTTAAGTATTTATTTTATTTTTTCTACTTTCTTCGAAGATTGGTTTGCTTGAAAAATGATGATTTTTCGATCTCTTCAAAATAATCTGTGTATAATGCGATTCTCCGTACGTATCGAAAACGCACCTTATTGGAAAGCATATTGAATCACACTACATGAGAAGTTGTGTTCAACTACTAAATTATCCTCCGTAAAATAAACCCAGTGACACAAAGCAATATTCAGTTATAACAGACCAGTTATCGTGTTTCGTATATACATGTTAACTGGATTGGGTATGATTAATATTCAGAATTTGTTCTTTTATCGATACACAAACGTAGATTCAGATGTTATCTCTATTGGCGTGTGCCGCTAGCAGTTCACAACGTAGAAATAGTTTGAAATACAGAACACGTAAGTGATCATCATCATCATCATCATCATCATCATCATCATCATCATCATCATCATCATCATAAATGTATTACTGTTAATACCTTTACTAAGCATATTTGATTGATGCAAAGGGACATTACCTTCTTCATAACGGATTGTGAGAATTATTTACGATCTAATACAGCTATTAAATGAAATAAAAAGCAACTTTCGTTTCTTCCAAAATGCAGCTATGTTATTCTGACCAATATTTTTGTTGTTGTCCGAAACTCGGCTTACTACGTAGCCATTATACAACAGAACTTTTTAAAGCATAGTTCTTTGTACGTAACGTGCGTACTGTACTTCCATAATAAATAGCACTATGTTAAGTATAAGACAACAGAATTTATGAGGAACGGTCTTTTCCAATCACTGCGTATCATGTAGACTTTAAAACAAAACGTACTGTCATAGGTTATGAAACATTTCTATTTATTTCTCACAATACGTTTCAGAAATGACGGCGATATTTTGTAGTAACGTTATATTCATGTGAATAAGCTTCTTCTGAATGTCGCCTACAATAATCGACGAAACTTAGATGGCTTCTCATATGACGACGCGCTCACATTCTCAGGACAATCGTATTGGACCTACGCCCATATGCCATACCCACACTTCAGTAATTTTGTAACTGTTAAACGAATAAGTACTTTATTTTTCGTTTATTTGTTAGCCTTAAATCCACTATCACACAAATGGAAGGTTTTGTGAAAAATTACCTGCTTCTATTCTGAAATGTCACTGAAAAACCGATTTTCTCATTGTTCTGTACAGAGCTCGCCTACGGTGGAAATCAAAGCCCATTCACCTGGTGTGTTAAATTGCAAACAAAGTACCCTTGCGCTGGGTAGCGACTGAATTCTGAAGTTCGTCTGTTTATGTTCTAACTTAAACAGGTCTACAGACGAAACAGCAATAAGCGATTTTTCTGTGTACGTTGTTCTCGTGGGAAAGTCATAGTCTAAAAAAGAGCTGAAAATTATTCGTATAGCTTGCTAAATGGTAAGAGCGAAATAGCACTGCAGCAAAAAAATCGCTCTTCGGGTGAATCAGCCTTTTGGGGGCAGACTCCTGTCTGGAAATAAGCTCGCTGAACCGCAACTTGAGGTAAAACTGTGTGGCGCACCGAGACTCGAACGCGGGACCTTTGCCTTTCGCGGGCAAGTGCTCTACCATCTGAGCTACCCAAGCACGACTCACGCCCCGTCCTCACAGAATGAGATGGAGATGAATAAGAATGGAAGGTAGGAGACGAGATACTGGTAGAAGTAAAGCTGTGAAGAGGGGGCGTGAGTCATGCTTGAGTAGCTCAGATGGTAGACCACTTGCCCGCGAAAGGCAAAGGTCCCGAGTTCGAGTCTCGGTCCGTCACACAGTTTTAATCTGCCAGGAAGATTCATATCAGCGTACACTCCGCTCAAGAGTGAAAATCTCGTTCTGGAAACCTGACACTTGTTGAGAATACCATGGGGCTTTACTAGGCATGGTCCTGCTGGAAGTGGTATGCCGTTGCCATCTTCAGACTTCAGAACTGAATTACCCAGCCTCTTATGGAGGTACCCACAGTTTAATATTAACTCTGAACCACGCTAAAACTCGGTATTTTTACACTGATAAACAAGCCGCAATTTCATTGATTCGGATGAATGTTTGAAAAAGCTTACGTTTTCTGCTCTATCTACTACGTACGCTGATACGTCGACGTTGCAATACAGCTGAAGCACCATCACACTGTTGGCGAAAGGGAGCCACCATTTCGTGCAGTTTCGATCCATATTTGGAGCATCATGACCTCCAGAGCCTTAGTTATGGTCTTTACTTTGTAACTAGCTGATGAACTCAGTTCCCCGGTTGCTCATTTAGCCCAAGCTTATGTTTTACACTAAGGTGTCAAAAGTCTTGGGACACTTCCTTAGGTCGTGTCGGACCTCCTTTTGCCCGGCCTAGTACAGTAGAATGAGGTGGCGGAGAGTCAAAAACTAGGAAGTCCCCTGCAGAAATAATGATACACGCTGCATCTAAATCCGTTTATAATAACGAAAGTGTTGCCGGTGCATGATTTTGCGCACGAACTGACCTGTCGATTGTTGTTGTGGTCTTCAGTCCTGGGACTGATTTGATGTAGCTCTCCATGCTAGTCTATCCTGTGCAAGCTTCTTCGTCTTGCAGTACCTACTGCAACCTACATCCTTCTGAATCTGTTTAGTGTATGCCTCTCTTGGTCTCCCTCTACGAATTTTACCCTCCACGCTGCCCTCCAATACTAAATTGGTGAGCCCTTGATGCCTCAGAACATGTCCTACCAACCGATCCCTTGTTCTTGTCAAGTTGTGCCACAAAGTCCTCTTCTCCCCAATCCTACTCAATCCTTCCTCATTAGTTACTTGAGCTACACATCTAACCATCAGCATTCTTCTGTAGCACCACATTTCGAAAGCTTCTATTCTACTCCTGTCTAAACTATTTATCGTGCACGTTTCACTTCCATTCATGGCTACACTCCATACAAATTCTTTCAGAAACGACTTCCTGACATTTAAATCAATAGTTGATGTTTACAAATTTTTCTTCTTCCGAAACGCTTTCCTTGCCATTGCCAGTCTACATTTTATATCGTCTCTACTTCGACCATCATCAGTTATTTTGCTCCCCAAATAGCAGAACACATTTACTACTTTAAGTGTCTCATTTCCTAATGTAATACCCTCAGCATCACCCGACTTTATTCGACAACATTCCATTATCCTCGTTTTTCTTTTGTTGATGTTCATCTTATAACCTCCTTTCAAGACACTGTCCATTCCGTGCCACTGCTCTTCCAAGTCTTTTCCTGTCTCTGACAGAAATAAAATGTCATCGGCGAACCTCAAAGTTTTTATTCATTCTCCATGGATTTTAATTCCAACCAGAACTTTTCTTTTGTTTCCTTTACTGCTTGCTCAATATACACCGCGGAGAGGTGAGAGGCTGCAACCCTGTCTCATTCCTTCTCAACCACTGCCTTTCGCTCCCTGTATTTTACTCCTGCCACCTTCAGAATTTGAATGAGTATTCCAGTCAACATTGTCAACTGCTTTCTCTAAGTCTACAAATGCTAGAAACGTAGGTTTGCCTTTTCTTAATCTATTTTCTAAGATAAGTCGTAGGGTCAGTATGCCCCACGTGTTCCAACATTTCTACGGAATCCAAGCAGATCTTCCCCGAGGTCGGCTTCTACCAGTTTTTCCATTCGTCTGTAAAGAATTCGTGTTAGTATTTTGCCATAAATTTTCGATGGGATTCATGGCGCGCGCGATCTGGGTGACCCAGCCAAATGCTCGAATCGTCCAGTATGTTTTGTAAACCAACCACGAATAACTGTAAATCAGAGACATGGTGCTCTGCCATCCTTAAAAATTTCATTGTTGCTTGGGAACATCAAGTCCATGGGCTGCAAATAGTATCGAAGTAGAGGAACATAACCATTTCCAGTCCATGAAGGTTCATACGACACTACACCAGTGTTACGCCATCACCAATTTGCACAGTGCCTTGTGGATAACTTTTGCCCGTGGCTTCGTGGGATCTGCGTCATACTTGAACCCTACTATTGGCTCTTAGCAACTGAAATCGGGACTCGTCTGCTGTCATAGCCCGTTAATGCCAGATTTCGCCGCGCTCTGTTAGAACTGACAGCTCTACGCAAATGTTAAGTGAATGCCATTGGCCACTGTCTTGTCCGTGGTATGAGGTAATGCCAGGAATTTGGTGATCTCGGCACACTCTTGGGAGTGTAGAACTCACAATGTAGAATACCCTAACGCTTTCCGAAACGCAATTTCCCATCATGCAGCTCCAACTACCATTCCGCGTTTAAAGTCTGTTTATTCTTGTAGTGCGGTCATAATCACGTCGGAAACCTTTTTAAATAATGACCTGACTACAAATGACAGCTCCGCCAATGCACTGCCCTTTAACTAAGCAAACATTTGCAAAAAGAAACAAAGCATATACGTAAACTCTTTGGATGTAAAATCAATATTTTGTAAGATCACTGAAGTGCGAGCGTTTTTTATATCTTTGTTCTTGTTAGATGAGAGTTTTTCATGGCATGCGTTAAGAAGAAGTCGTATTTGAATTGCGTTGTTGTAGTGTCACTGTATGAGATTTTGTCGTAGTGGTAGTAAATTTCAGCCAAGGTGGAATATAATAGCTTAAAAGAGATGCAAACTTATTGTTTACGTTGATAAAAAGGACAGATTTTGAATCCAAACATTTATTTTTGGGCCGTGCGGTTCAAGGCGCTACAGTCTGGAACCGCGACACCGCTGCGGTCGCAGGTTCGAATCCTGCCTCGGGCATGGATGTGTGTGATGTCCTTAGGTTAGTTAGGTTTAAGTAGTTCTAAGTCCTAGGTGACTAATGACCTCAGAAGATGAGTCCCATAGTGCTCAGAGCCATTTATTTTTGACTTACTACAAACAGTTAACTAGACAACAGGCCCAACGAGACGATAATATTCCACAACAGAGAAGATAAGTACTATTCTTGGAGAATCTTCATGTAACTAATGCGTGAATTCTATTTTCTCCATTATTTTTCTTCAGTGCTGTTTAACACCGGAGACAATCTACCAGAACCACACTGTTGGCAAAAATCAGGATCTAGGTGAAATTTTTATTAATATTTGTAAACTTCAGTTGAATTAAAGGATGGAGAATATTGGAAGAGGAACAGAAATTATCCGCAAAGGTAGGCCTTCACCTGACACGGTGATATGCCACAATTAGGAAGAAGTCTTCGTTCTTCATAAGAGCACTTCATTCTCCAGCAGTGGGCGGCAGCGACTGCTCTCTAGATATCTGAAAGTTGATTCTCATTTTGAAGAAAATGTTGTTCGGACAACACGTTTCTGTTCTCAGAACGAATTTTGGGAGTGAAACCTCACTGTGGAGTTTTTCCATCTGAATCTCATTACGCATGTATCCATTTTCCCACCAGCTCACGTACCTCTCAAGAATAATGCACATGCCCGAGTATTTAATGGAGTGCACTTTAAATATTTGTGTTGTTACTATTGCAATTTCGGTCTTATGGATGTATCTGACCAGTTTCGTCTTAAATGATAAGTAACAAATTTTATTAGTAACGGTGTATTTTATTGTAAAGAAAAGTTTATGGACTATAACGTGGGAAGAAAAGCATACGCCGGCCGCGGTGGTCTAGCGGTTCTAGGCGCTCAGTCCGGAACCGCGCGACTGCTACGGTCGCAGGTTCGAATCCTGCTTCGGGCATGGATGTGGGTGATGTCCTTAGGTTGGTTAGGTTTAAGTAGTTCAAAGTTCTAGGGGACTGATGACCACTGAAGTGAAGTCCCATAGTGCTCAGAGCCATTTGAACCATTTTTTTAAAGCCTACTCCAATGTATTTTATTTTTGTATGTTCTATAAATGAAATGTAACCTCGACATTTCATTGTATCTGAAACCTGTGATTTATTGTATCAATCTACTTCAACAGTAATTCATAGAATTGTACAGCTATTTTGGACACTTACCAAAAACATTTTAAACAGTTTCGATGGAATAGTATACATATTTACTTAGTCCTGTTTGTTATAATAGAGCCTGGTTGAAGGATGCATCTAGTATTTGTGCTGAGGTATTGTGATGTTTTGTCAGAATTTGTGATGCTGCACAGTGAATTAGATTGCTGGCGATCGTTTAAAGCCATTTATATTCGTAAAATTTACATGCATACAAAGTATTATATATCAGAGCTCTGTCTCCAACTCATTTACGAGCACTTAAGTCAATGTAAGAGCTTATTAACAGATACCATGTATTATCCCTTACTATGTTATAAATAAATATCCCCACCCTATCCAACTGCCCATTACAATCACAGCACTATTTAGTAAGCTGTATGATGTCGACAGATGAAAAGAGTTTACGATATAAAGCTTATAAGTTGTATCATTGGTGTGCAGTATCTTTGCTACGCGCACAGGCAGTATCTTTAGTAAACGTATTTTCGCGCCAACTGACTTAGCTCCACATGTTGTCAGTGTACCTGAACTTGTCCGTGTGATAGATTATTAGAATGATGTTGCAATAGTAACAATAAATATTTTATACAGTCAACGGCGACTATGATGTCTTTTAATAAATATTGTATGACTGTGAATCCCAACCATGAGAAGTTAATGAAACTCTATTGACGAAAACACTGACCGCACACAAAGATGCCAGTCGAGTGTCTATGTTCTCGTTCAGTTACTGATTATCCTTATTGTCTGTTTAACCACCTCGTCATTTATAACTGTGCCTGTAGTGTTCAGCTCCTGAGAAACATTTTGCACTGCATCATGCAGCAATTTCAACGGCTTTACTAGTAGAACTGAGGGCGAGAAACCTCAAGCACGCCAGCGAGCTTAAAATGGAAGTCACAGTCTTTTTTTCTATTTTCACGTATTTATATCAAAAGTGAAAGACTGTGCGTAAAAAGTGGAGTTCTATCACTACTTTCGCCAAATTAGGTACGGTTAAAGTATTTTCATAATAAGGCAAGAACCTCCCGCTGTAATGGGCGATATGTAACTGCATTAGCAAAATTTCAGACGTTGTTCACGGATATTTTGTAAGTATTTTGATACCTGTGAAAATACCTACACAACAGTGAAACAGTCTGCAAAGTGAAGTCACCAAAACGTACACCAAGAAAAACAGAGTAATGCAAAAACCGTCAGACGAAACATGTACAATATTATCACAGTGTGTTCGATTTGTTCTGTCACTTTACAATATGAAACGTCCCCTTAGAAAAATTGTACACGACTGTGCTTAAACTGACACACAATAGTTTTTAGCGCAACGCAATCTGACTTTCAATAATCCCTACAAAAGAATGGCTTTGACTAACATTAACCTATACCTTTCACAAATCACTAACCTCACAAAAAGTCTTCGTTACTCGAACTACTGCCAGCTAAATAAAAGATTCAAACTACGGAAGGCACTAACTACTGATAGGTATAGTTAGCAAATGAAAGATTTTAATAGAGAACAAACAGTGTATTGACCTTAATAGTCAAAATATGATAGTTCATGACATCCAGTCTTACAAATTTCAAAACTCCGCCATCTCTCTCCCCACGTCCACCTCTGCTGGCGGCTCACCTCCAACTGCGCAACGCTACGCGCTATCAGCATCCAGCTGCCGCTGCCCAACACTACAATGGCGAGTATTACAACAATGCCAACCAGCCACAGACTGCACACGGCACAGCCAGTGATTTTCATACAGAGCGCTACGTGGCGGCGGCGTTACCAATTAAAAAGAAACCCTAAACATCCTACTTACAAGTATAGTAAGTAACGAATACGTAACTGTTCCCTTATAGGGGCTGTTCAAAAATGTCGACCACTCTGATGACAGCAGAGTGTATGTACACCTAACACTGCTATAAAAACGAAACAAACACAGCCTAGCAGAACTGAATACCAACTTGAAGACTAAGAGAAAAATGGGCATTATTGTCAATAGCAACTTGTAACACCGAAAATGCAGGATGCATGGCACCTGGTACCGATGTATAATTTTTTTTAATTGTATGTAAATATTTGTAATTTAAATGCTTTCTTTTAATAAGTAAGGACGTTGCTTCAGTGTATGTGTACATTTAGGTAGAAGTCTGTTTACGTTTTATTGTATTTATGTGTGTTTTATAAGCTCTGGGAAAAAGCCAAAGGAACTTATTTGCTTCGACTATCAACGATAATAGCAGTGCTCGTGCGTTGTAAAATCTTTGGGTACGGGGTTGTTGCGCAGAGCGCGCGGAGAGAGCGGGAGACGGGTTCCAGCACTTGTAGTGTGCTGAAGTGTGGTGCTGACGCTTTCGCAGTAGAGAGTACCATTTCGGCAGCATCATGTACGCGCACTGGCCAGATGTCTAGAGCAGGAGTACGGACGGTGAACGGGCAGAAGAGGCTGTATTAATTGTGATTGCCCGTTCCTATAATTAGCCGCGGCCCCACGAGATGCTGCCGTCTTCAACAACAGCAGCACAACTTATTGTGAATTGATTAACGAACTTTAGTTAAATAATAATCAGTTAAATTCAGGGCGAATGTGTCCCCATTGCCAGCAGACATTGTTACCAAGCAGGGTCCTTGTTACCTTTTTTCCTTATACGGTAGCCGAAATTTGAGAACCTATCACTGGAAAAAAATCCAAATCTAAAGAAAATGCACAAATTAAGAGTGCGGAAGTTTTATTTATCTTACATATACCTTGGAGAACATGGCTGTTTGGTTTGGTATGTATTATAGTATTTAATTCTGTTCAAGTCAGCAAAAAGAGGCTCAGTTGTTCAGACAATAATATGAAATCCAATTTGAAAATTAAGTAACTGCAAAATAAAAAGAGGTTGCCTTTCTCTCAATTTCTTTGATGACGTTACGTTGATGTCTCTGAAAGTCATTGGTCACGTAATAAAGTTCAATACTAACGCATAGTTTAAGTGCATAGTTTCAAATTATTACTCTATTCTCTTTTCCAGTATTTAATGACAAACTTAACGTGAAACTTCTCAGTTTCTTTTATCTTTATATACTCACTTAAAATTAGTGTCAAAAAACGTCAGTGTTTAATAATAAATGTTTTCCTTTCCCATCATCTAGTAGAAGATTTTGGATGTAAATCGCCCTAGTAGGCTGGCGACCGTAATTATTTCCTTTTCGTTCATTAGCGTAACTTTTGGATTCATGATCAGTGGTACCGCTTATCTGTCCAGTGTTGTTCTTCAGGGAATGCCCAAGATAACTTTCATTTTTCCAAATTGTAGCTCAGTTCGGTTTAATTACTTTTTTATTTCTAGTAGACATTTCTATCAGGAAGATGGGTAGAGCACTTTCCCCCTACTTATCGATATTACTTCTTCGGGAAAGATAGCCTTATCCAATTAGAAAAATTCCATTAGGTATACACGCGATCCACGGTCATATTTTATATCGCAAGCAGGCTAGGCCTATTAGTAAGGGGGAGGTTACAAACTACTATGAGTGAATGGGACAGATCTTTCCAAATAAGGCACACAGCACACACCGTCGACATTTTCAGTGGAACAGGGATGTCTAAAATACGGGGACAAGTAAGAAAAGCAGACGCGATAGCTCAGTAACGATCCTAATACCAAAATAGAACATATTTCTGTACAACATATGAAATATTCTCGGTACATCATGTATAGAAAGCAAAAACCAAAATTTTGGTTTCTAAAGGCAAGACAAAGCCACATTTTGAAATGTTGTGTTGTTGTTGTTGTTGTTGTCACGTTGGCAGTGATGGAGATCGAGTGGCGTATTCAGTGTGGGCAGCAGGAAGTTGACACGCGCCTCCGTGGTTTCAGGAGTGGGGCGGCGGCTTATTTCCCTGGGGTGTGCTGTGGCTGAGCTACGACCAGCCCCCGCCACGCACGCCTGTCTGCAGGGAGAATATACTGCGCGCCTCCCTTCCCCGTCGCCGGTTGAAGCCCGCCTGTCAGAGCGACGTGATCCCGTTCTGCTTCGCTCCTGTCCACTCACGTTTCTTTTCCCTTTCCATTTTCATTTTTCCGTCACCGATCCCGGAGTATCATACATACACTAGAGTTTTCCCCGCAGTTTCACCTACATATGTGTTTGACATACATATCCTCCCCTCCCTGTGTCGATGTCTTCTTCCATGTGTCTGTCCACCACATCCTCCCACCTCCCTCTGACTACTACTCCCCACTCTTTCTGTCGCTTCATCACTTCCTGCCCTCCCTTTGTTCATTTCCTCCATCCCTATCTCTGACCATATCTTCCTCAACAACTCATCTGGCCATATCCTCCGCCTCCTCCTCCTCCTCTTCTTCTATTTCTCCATCTGTGAGTTCCCTTCTACCTTTTCCGCCTGCCTTCTACCCCTCTACACCTTCCACCTTCCTCATGCATCTCCCTCTCTTCTCTGTCTATTATCTCCTCTCATCGGAGCCTGGAAAACCGATTCTTGCCCCCTTACATGTACACTATTGCCCATTAAAATTGCTACACCAAGAAGAAATGCAGATGATGAACGGGTATTCATTGGACAAATACATTATACTACAAATGACTCATGATTACATTTTCACGCAATTTCGGTGCATAGATCCTGAGAAATCAGTACCCAGAACAACCACCTCTGGTCGTAATAACGGCCTTGACACGCCTGGGCATTGAGTCAGACAGAGCTTGGATGGCGTGTACAGGTACAGCTGCCCATGCAGCTTCAACACGATACCACAGTTCATGAAGTGTAGTGAGTGGCGTATTGTGACGAGTCAGATGCTCGGCCACCTTTCTCCAGACGTTTTCAGTTAGCGAGGAATCTGGAGAATCTGCTGGCCAGGGCAGCAGTCGACTATTTTCTGTATCCAGAAAGACCCGTACAGGACCTTAAACATGCGGTCGTGCATTATCCTGCTGAAATATAGGGTTTCACAGGGATCGAATGAAGGGTAGAGCCACGGGTCGTAACACATCTGAAATGTAACGTCGACTGTTCGAAGTGCCGTCAATGCGAACAAGAGATGACCGAGACGTGTAACCAATGGCACCCTATACCATCATGCCGGCTGATACGCCAGTATGGCGATGACGAATACACGCTTCCAATGTGCGTTCACCGCGATGCCGCCAAACACAGATGCGACCATCATGATGCCGTAAACAGAACCTCGATTCATTCGGAAAAATGACGTTTTGCCATTCGTGCACCCAGGTTCGTCGTTGAGAACACCATCGCACGCGCTCCTGTCTGTGATGTAGCGTCAAAGGTAACCGTAGCCACGGTCTCCGAGCTGATACTCCATGCTGCTGCAAACGTCGTCGAACTGTCCTTTCAGACGGTTGTTGTCTTGGAAACTTCTCCATCTGTTGATTCAAGGATCGAGACGTGGCTGCACGATCTGTTACAGCCATACGTACAAGATGCCTGTCATCTCGACTGCTAGCGATAAGAGGCCGTTGGGATCCAGCGCGGCGTTCCGTATTACCCTCCTGAACCCACCGATTCGATATTCTGCTAACAGTCATTGGATCTCGACCAACGCGAGCAGCAGTGTCGCGATACGATAAACCGCAATCGCGAAAGGCTACAATCCGACCTTTATCAAAGTCGGAAACGTGAAGTTACGCATCTCTCCTCGTTACATGAGGCATCACAACAACGTTCCACCAGGCAACGCCGGTCCACTGATGTTTGTGTATGAGAAATCGGTCTGAAACTTTCCTCGTGTCAGCGCGTTGTTAAGTGTCGCCAACGGCGCCAACTTAATGCGAATGCTCTGAAAAGCTAATAATTTGCATATCACAGCATCTTCCTCCTGTCGGTTAAATTTCTCGTATGTAGCACGTCATCTTCGTGGCGTAGTAATTTTAATGGCCAGTAGTGAATACAGCACTGCAAAGCAGGATGATTTGGCAGGCCAAAACTGTTCCCACACAACGTGGCTATCTCACAGGGCAGCAGCCTATATGCCAGGCTGTAGAAAACACTTTTTCGCTACTTCTCCGCTCCTATTGGAGCTAGGTGGTTATTAAGTACACCATGCTGAAACTCACGAGGCCTGCTATTGCCTGTGCCAAATTTGGTTGAAATCTATGCAGATTTTCTATTGAGATGATTAACTCATCTATTTCTCCTTTAGGAATTGAATTAAGCTTAATGTAGTTCAACCATTAAGCAACGATTCGAAAGGAATCATAATGATACATCCACTTCTCACTTAAGCACATTTGTTTGTATTAACACTTAAATATTAGGTGTTTACGTTATACCACAACAACGAAGTACCCAGCATACTGTATGTCAGGAAAAGTATTGATACATTACGACAGCTGCTCTATGTGGCGACCACCAACGCTGTTACAGACATTGTACATACGAAGCAAGTTCTGGTACACCCTCTCCATCCCACCTGGTGTGTCTTCCGTTTCTAGTGTAGCAGCCAGAACTCTTCTCAGCAGATTATCCTTTATGTCTACAGGAGTCTTGTAAATTAAGCTTTGCATACGACACAATAAGTAGTAGTCCATAGGAGTTGAATCCGGTGATCGTGGAGGCCACACGGTTGTACAACCTTGAGCCATACATCTTTCACCATGGCGTCTTTTAGATGTCGCCGAACCTCACGAGAGAAGCGAGGTGGCACATCACCTCGCGCAATGGTAGACGTTAAGTGATATCAGGTGACTGATTGACATAGCATACGTCACGTCTCCCTGTCTACACTCCTGCATACCAGGACAAGAAATTTTGTTATTTCTGTTGTGTTGGCCGAAGAGTCAACACCGTGTTACTAGTGGAGGCCGAAATGCTCGCGTTTTAGCTCACGCAGGCTGGCATGAGGAGGGAAGAATTATACTGACGTGAGGTCTGGAACATGACAAGGAATTAGAATCCAGAAAGCGGACTGAATTAGTTTGATACTTAACTTTAATCCATTAATGATCAACGTCGCTCTTGGCAGTACATGATTCACAATATTATCTGTTCAGAATACATTCATAGTAACTGAATATGGCGTCTTGCTAGGTCGTAGCAAGTGACGTAGCTGAAGGCTATGCTAAACTGTCGTCTCTGCAACTGAGAGCTTATGTAGTCAGTGAACCATCGCTAGCAAAGTCGGCCGTACAAATGGGGCGAGTACTAGGGAGTGTATCTACACTGCACCTGCCGTGTGGCGGCGCTCGGTCTGCAATCACCGATAGTGACAACACGCAGGTCCGATGTATACTAACGGACCGCGGCCGATTTGAAGGCTACCACCTAGCAAGTGTGGTGTCTGGCGGTGACTCCACACTTTCCCTCAGCAGACGTCGACGCTTTACACATCTGGCCTGAAACCGTCGCCGAACGGAAACGTTACATTTTCTAACATGGGATCCTATTCGAAGTATTATGTACTCATTCCTCTCTACGAGTCCTACAAGTTTGTAACGGGAATTTCTGAAGACGCTGTACTTTTTTTCCGGAGCTGATAATCAACTACTGCTCAAATTGCCATTCTCTGTCCTATAATTCCACAAAAAGACTGCAAAATGTTACAAGCTACCCCTCTTGAACAAAAACACTGCTTAGCTGTTCTGGCTTGAGGTTCAATTACAAGGCCATCATATTGACAAAATTTTATTCCCTGCAAATATCACGCTGTAATTCATTTTGAAAGACGGATGATCACAATCGGAAAAAGTTAGACAAATTAATGGAACTATAATAAATCGGGTACAAAAATATAGCGAACATAGTTCTGTCGAGTAAAAGATTGTGACTAAGAACTTCCATAAGAAACTTCCTTCCAATTTATTTTTTTATATATAAAGTCCGCAGGTATTCGAGGCCGTTGTTATTAAAGGTTATATCTTACAGGTTGCTAGGCCACGTCATGTTAGTCTTCAGCTTGTCATAACACAATCCACGTTTCAACCCCTCTGCTGGAACCCTCACTAGCATCTCCTGGTGTTCCAGAATAGCTCCTAAAGAATATCTCAGAAGGGGGTGGTCAAGTTGACTGCGCAAAAATAAATTGAAGGACATGACGCGCCTAACAATAGAAATTTTTACTTTTAAAAATTATTTTATTTCATTTTTAATCGTCTTGTCATTGGAATCATACCTTGTTTCAACCTCTTAGAAAGACATCATCAGTTGATACTTGAATACATTATGCGGCACTGAGTGTGTGACGGCAAGGATTGCAGTAGTCACACTCTCATATACGATCGCTCAATGTTTTTCCTGCGGAGGCCAGTCTGAGCTGGGATGGTGTGGACCAACAGCTCGTAGCTGGAATGCCTTAGTTGAGCAGACTCCTCCGGCATCCCGCACTCTGACATGCTGAAATATTTACATCAAACGATCCATCGTGGTATCAGAGTTCAGAAGAATCACCGAAATATGGTATCTAAAGTTAGAGACTGGCTGTTTTGTTCATATGCTCATTATCTATGGCTGATGAAACAATCAGATGTGTAAATTAACAGAAAGCCAGTGACGTAAGCCTTAACTAGAGTCACTGTAAAGTGAAGGCAACAAGATACACTGGCCTGCTGCATATGTCACAGCACGTGATTTATTGTTTGAGACCACTTTAATACTTTGTATGTACGCTTGAACAGATTCACGCTCTTAGTAACATATGACAAAGTTCACAAGTTTACTGGGTACCTTTCCATTGACATACTAATTTCCTGTCTGGCTCCAGGCGTACCCAGGCATGCTCGATGAATGTCATGTAAGGCAATTAGAGTGGCGTCTCAATTTCACTGGAGGTGGTGGAGGGCGAATTTACCTTGCGCCCCTTTTGTTAAGGTGTAGATAAAATTCCACTCGTCAGCTAAGAATCAGATCCCACATAAAAACGATAGGACTCAATTTGCTCTTCCTGTTCACAAGGTTTTCTCCCAATTCGAGGATTCTGCTGCGCATCTGAACAGTTCTGTTTGCACAGTAGGTAGAACTCTCATGGTGCGCATGTAAATTTTGTAACTTATTACTTGGCGCAGATGGCAGAAAATCAGATCCAGCTCATTTCGTATGTC
This sequence comes from Schistocerca gregaria, assembly GCF_023897955.1. NCBI lineage: Eukaryota > Metazoa > Arthropoda > Insecta > Orthoptera > Acrididae > Schistocerca > Schistocerca gregaria. The sequence goes on from NC_064925.1 coordinate 544,613,855, forward strand.
AGAACCGGTATCTGAGGCACACAAGGAATGTAATGTTTCAGAAGACTGCTCGTAATGCATTTCCACACCGAGCCGAGCTGTAATCCGGAAGCGCAAATGGCGCAGTACGAGGTGCATTTAAGTTCTAAGGACTCCGATTTTGTTTCTAATTAACTACTCACCCGAAATCGATGAAACTGGGGTTACTTCTCGACGTAACCGTCCTGCAGACGTACACATTTTTCTCAACGCTGACACCTTGATTCCATGGCAGCGGCGAAGGCTTCTTTAGGAGTCTGTTTTGACCACTGGAAAATCGCTGACGCAATAGCAGCTCGGCTGGTGAATGTGCGGCCAAGGAGAGTGTCTTTCATTGTTGGAAAAAGCGAAAAGTCACCAGGAGCCAGGTCAGGTGAGTAGGGAGCATGAGGAATCACTTCAAAGTTGTTATCACGAAGAAACTGTTGCGTAACGTTAGCTCGATGTGCGGGTGCGTTGTCTTGGTGAAACAGCACACGCGCAGCCCTTCCCGGACGTTTTTGTTGCAGTGCAGGAAGGAATTTGTTCTTCAAAACATTTTCGTACGATGCACCTGTTACCGTAGTGCCCTTTGGAACGCAATGGATAAGGATTACGCCCTCGCTGTCCCAGAACATGGACACCATTTTTTCAGCACTGGCGGTTACCCGAAATTTTTTTGGTGGCGGTGAATCTGTGCGCTTCCATTGAGCTGACTGGCGCCTTGCTTCTGGATTGAAAAATGGCATCCACGTCTCACTCATTGTCACAACCGACGAATAGAAAGTCCCATTCATGTTGTCGTTGCGCGTCAACATTGCTTGGCAACATGCCACACGGGCAGCCATGTGGTCGTCCGTCAGCATTCGTGGCACCCACTTGGATGACACTTTTCGCATTTTCAGGTCGTCATGCAGGATTGTGTGCACAGAACCCACAGAAATGCCAACTCTGGAGGCGATCTGTTCAACAGTCATTCGGTGATCCCCCAAAACTCTCCACTTTCTCGATCATGTCGTCAGACGGGCTTGTGCGAGTCCTAGGTTGTTTCGGTTTGTTGTCAGACGATGTTATGCCTTCATTAAACTGTCGCACCCACGAACGCACTTTCGACACATCCATAACTCCATCACCACATGTCTCCTACTGTCCATGAATTTCAACTGGTTTCACACCACGCAAATTCAGAAAACGAATGATTGCACGCTGTTCAAGTAAGGAAAACGTCGCCATTTTAAGTATTTAAAACAGTTCTCATTCTCGCCGCTGGCGGTAAAATTCCATCTGCCGTACGGTGCTGCCATCTCTGGGACGTATTTTACAATGAACGCGGCCTCATTTTATCACAATGGGCATGTTCCTATCTCTTTCCAGTCCGGAGAAAAAAAAAAGCCTCAGAACGTGAATGCACCTCGTATAACACCACCAAAGGCGTCGCTCTACCAGCATTGCAGGACGTAGCCATAACAAAGAACCACAGAGTTCAAGTGCTCCACACAGTCCTACCACTGATACAAGGCCGCGCGGTTACATCTACATCTACATCTACATCCATACTACGCAAGCCACCTGACGGTGTGCGGCGGAGGGTACTTTGAGTACCTGTAACGGTTCTCCCTTCTATTCCAGTCTCGTAATGTTCGTGGAAGGGAAGATTGTCGGTATGTCTCTGTGTGGGCTCTAATCTCTCTGATTTTATCCTCATGGTCTCTTCGCTAGATATACGTAGGAGGGAGCAATATTCTGCTTGAATCTTCGGTGAAGGTATGTCCTCTAAACTTCAACAAAAGCCCGTACCGAGCTACTGAGCGTCTCTCCTGCATTCTTCCACTGGAGATTATCTATCATCTCCGTAACGCTTTCGCGATTACTAAATGATCCTGTAACGAAGCGCGCTGCTCTCCGTTCGATCTTCTCTATCTCTTCTACCAACCCTATTTGGTACGGATCACACACCGGTGAGCAGTATTCAAGCAGTGGGCGAGCAAGTGTACTGTAATCTACATGCTTTGTTTTCGGATTGTATTTCCTTAGGATTCTTCCAATGAATCTCAGTCTGGCATCTGCTTTACCGACGATTAATTTCATGTGGTCATTCTATTTTATATCAGTCCTAATGCCTACTCCCAGACAATTTATGGAATTAACTGCTTCCAGTTGCTGACCTGCTATATTGTAGCTAAATGATAAACGATCTTTCTTTCTGCGTATTCGCAGCACATGACACTTGTCTACATTGAGATGCAATTGCCATTCCCTTCACAAAGCGTCAATTCGTTGCAGATCCTCCTGCATTTCAGTACAATTTTCGATTGTTACAACCTCTCGATATACTACAGCATCATCCGCAAAAAGCCTCAGTGAACTTCCGATGTTATCCACAAGCTCATTTATGTATATTGTGAATAGCAACGGTCCTATGACACTCCCCTGCGGCACACCTGAAATCACTCTTACTTCGGAAGACTTCTCTCCATTGAGAATGACTGGCTGTTATCTAGGAACTCCTGAATACAATCACACAATTGGTCTGATAGTCCATATGCTTTTACTTTGTTCATTAAACGACTGTGCGGAACTGTATCAAACGCCTTGCGGAAGTCAAGAAACACGGCATCTACCTGTGAACCCGTGTCTATGGCCCTCTGAGTCTCGTGGACGAATAGCGAGAGCTGGGTTTCACATGATCGTCTTCTTCGAATCCCATGCTGGTTGCAGGCGCCATGTCACGGATTGCGTGTCCCCTGGCGCCGGAGATTCGAGTCATCCCTCGGGCGCGCGCGCGTCTGTGTGTGTGTGTGTGTGTGTGTGTGTGTGTGTGTGTGTGTATGTGTGTGTGTTTGTTCTTAGAATAAGTTATTTTAGTGTGTAAGTCGATGGGCGGATGACCTCAGCAGTCTGGTTCCTCAGGAATTCACACAGATTTGAACATTTTAACACAGATTTGAACATTTTAACACTGATTTGAACATGAACATTTTAACACTGATTTGAACATGAACATTTTAACACTGATTTGAACATTTTAACACTGATTTGAACATTTTAACACTGATTTGAACATTTTAACACTGATTTGAACATTTTAACACTGATAGAAAGCGTTAAGGCGATAATTGAGACGCCACGGTGAGGACCAGTCTGCTCACACCTCCAGATAAAGAGACCAAACGACCGCATCGCCAGCCGTGATGACGTCGTGTCGTGTCCATCTTAAATATGACGGTTTTGGAAGACCCATTCTCAGTGTCTCGTCATCATCTCTGATGCCGGCGGAAGCCAGTCTCACCAGTTAAGGACTAACTTAGTTCACAAATCGTGACGTGCTGCTTCGCGCCGTGAGAAATCTCCGAGACTACAGCCAGCCAACAGCAGAACTTACCTATTACTAACTGTCACTGTTCTTTGTTCACAGCCGTGATTTAAAAAGAAGTGGGCGATTCCGGACCTTGCCATGACGAAAGGCTATACCAAGTAAATGCAAAGATATTGGGAGATGCAACTGAGTACTGCCTCCCCGGCTGTACGCTGTATTCCTCATTTGGATCTTGGGCTTCCGCCCCCACGATACCCGCCGTCCGTGATACGCTGTTCGCAGCTGCTTAAGCATATGCCAGTCTTTGAGAGCGGGAAAGCACTAGCTGGAACCGAGCCACAATAGGTGCACACCTACAGCCTCCTGCTCCGACGTTGCCGGTGGGTGTCTGACATGCGTAACGGTTTCAGCCGACGGCGCGCTGTGGCCGCACTCCTTGTTGCACTCAAATTTCCGAACCCGCATACCGGAGAAGACAGTCCTCATTGTAAAATCGAAAGTAACAAATACGCGTATGTAACCTAGGGCTGGCGCGGTGCCTGCAGGCAACACTATATTTTCACCAGAGACATCAGTGGACCTCTCTCCTCCACTGCCCTAGATAAGAAAGCAGTGGATACCAGATCCCAATCAGAATCCATAGCCTGGTAGCCTGTGCTCCTGCTACACTCTGGATATTCCGTCTACCACAGGCACACGAAGATGGATGTTCACTTACACTTACACAGGTTGATCCATTGACAGTGACGGGCCAAATATCTCACGAAATAAGCATCAAACGAAAAAGTACAAAGAACGAAACACTTCTGGCTTTAAGGGGGAAACCAGATTGCGGTATGGTTGGCCCGCTAGATAGCACTGCCATAGGTCAAACGGTTATCAACTGCGTTTTTTTAAAAATAGGAACCTCCATGTTTCATTACATATTAGTGTAGTACGTAAAGAAATATGAATGTTTTAGTTGGACCACTTTTTTCCCTTTGTGACAGATGGCGCTGTAACAGTCACAAACCTGTAAGTACGTGGTATCACGTAACATTCCGCCAGTGCGGACGGTATTTGCTTCGTGATACATCGCCCGAGTTAAAATGGACCGTTTACCAATTGCGTAACAGGTCCATATCGTGTTGATGTATGGCTATTGTGATCAAAATGCCCAACGGGCGTGTGCTATGTATGCTGCTCGGTATCCTGGACGACATCATCCAAGTGTCCGGACCGTTTGCCGCATAGTTACGTCATTTAAGAAAACAGGAAGTGTTCAGCCACATGTGAAACGTCAACCACGATCTGCAACAAATGACAGTGCCCAACTAGGTGTTTTAGCTGCTGTCGTGGTTTATCCGTACATCATTAGCAGACGAATTCCGCGAGAATAGGGAATCGCGGAAACGCCGGCGTTGCGAATGCTGCATCAACATCAACTGCACTCGTGACTGAATTCCATGCACCAGGAATTGCATGGCGACGACTTTGAACGTTGTGTACAGTTCTGTCACTGGGCACAAGATAAATGTGCATTAATGTGGTATTTATAGGTAATCACGCTGTAACAGCATGCGTTCTCAGAAATGATAAGTCCACAAAGGTACATGTATCACATTGGAACAACCGAAATAAAATTTTCAAATGTACCTACATTCTGTATTTTAATTTAAAGAACCTACCTGTTACCAACTGTTCGTCTAAAATTGTTAGCCATACTTTTGTGATTAATACAGCGTCATCTATCACAAAGCGAAAAAAGTGGTCCAACTAAAACATTCATATTTCTTTACGTACTACACAAATATGCAATAAAAATGTGGGTGCCTATTTTTTAAAAAACTCAGTTGATATCCGTTTGACCTATGGCAGCCCCATGTAGCGGGCCAACCATAGCGCCATCTGGTTTCCCCCTTCAAGCTCGACAAGTTTCGTTTTTTGTAGTTCTTTCGTTTGATGCTTATTTCGTGAGATATTTGGCCCGGTCACAATCAATGGACCACCCTGCATAAAACTTTAGAAATATTTTTGTAGGCAGTAATTCATAAGGGAAGCTGAAAAGCAGTTGGAAAGAAGAAAGCATCTGTACAAAACTGTAGACATCGTAATAAAGTATCACGCTTATTTCAGGAACCGGTATCCTCGACTGATACTTCGGTAATGTTCCATGGCAAATTATCATTTGCCGTTATTACAGTAGCGAATACAATGGAGATCACTGGGGATACGAATGCTCCAGATATGTGATCTGGTCGAGCTTGTCTTTCATTATCTTCATGAGCGTTCACAGCACCATGTGATAGTCAGTTCCACCAAGGCCTATTTAGTTGCATTATTATTATTATTATTATTATTGAGACGATGTCATTCCATGACACTAGACACAACGGCTTACGACCCTGCTTTCTTTATTTTATTCTGTACGTCTTAACCATCCCTCCTATCCATTGTAATGCGCTTAAATACTTAAATGAGGACTCTGTTCATTTTTCCATTAGAAGTGGCATATATTTTCCAAAATTAAAATCTTCAGCTGCAGATTTAACTATTTTATTGCATTTAAGCTATTTCGACGGATTAATCTTATCTTTTGAATTTAGATACTGGCTTCTAACGTGGATAAATACGATACGTCTGGATATGACTGACAGGTGACACATACGTAACCATTCTGTCTGAACACGTGCATCCATTCATGTTTACTGTGCATTCCGACGGACTTGGGCATTTCCAGCAAGACAATGCGACCACCCACACACGTCCAGAATTGCTGCATAGTGGCTCCAGGAACACTCTTTTGAGCTTAAACACTTCTGATCGCCACCAAACTCCCCAGATATGAACATTATTGAGCACACCTGGGACACCTTGCAAAGTTCTGTTGAGAAGAGATCTCCACCCGTTCGTACTCTTACGGATTTATGGAGAGCCCTGCAGGATTCATGGTGTCAGTTCCCTCCAGCAGTCCTTCACACATTAGAGGAGTCCATTCCATGTCGTGCTGCGACACTTCTGCGTGCTCGCAGGGCTCTACACGATATTAGGCAGGTGTACCAGTTTCTTTGGCTCTTCAATGTACTTGTTATGATTAAGGAATGACCGCTTGTTCCTCGTGTCACCACCTCTCTACCTCCCTGAGACGGATGTGTGTATCCCAATTGCCTGTGTGTTACTCACGTGAAAGTGAGCGGAAGTTCTTTAATGTTCGCGAATAGCGTACCCTCGTCGTTTATACGCCTGGCGGATTCCATTCCGTGACGGCGCAACGGCCCGCCCTGGAGACAGCGCTTTATCACGCACGGCCGTCCGGGCGGGTTGGTGACGTAAGGAAACGTAACTGAAGAAATATCTTAAAGATTTACACAGCGACATAATGACTAACTCAGAGCCGGCTGGAGTGGCCGTACTGTTCTAGGCGCTACAGTCTGGAGCAGAGCGACCGTTACGCTCGTAGGTTCGAATGGTGCCTCGGCCATGGATGTGTGTTATGTCCTAAGGTTAGTTAGGTTTAATTAGTTCTACGTTCTAGGCGACTGATGACCTCAGAAGATGCATTGTGCTCAGAGCCAACTAACTCAGAAAAATATCTGGAGTTATAGGGGGCAACTTTTTTAAAACATTCGGTTGTCTATCCTCCTCAAAATAATTACGAGAACATGAATCTGGGCGCTTGATTTTCTTCACTGAGCAATAGTGAGGGATGGGTATGTTACCATATTTTACATTAATCTTTCACAAATTAAGTACAGAACGAAATATCATTACATTCTAAATCGTTTACACAAAAAGAACTGAAATTTCGACTGGTGTCGGAAACAAAATGGAAAAAAATGATTCATCCCGTCCCGCTGAAAGCTTTTCATTAGACTTTGAGAGCTTCAGGAACGTGTATGCCTTCCGTGAGTGTTTATCACTGCCTGAGACTTACGTGGCATGCTTCGATAAAAGTCTAAGGAGGTCACCCCATGGTATCCTTTCCCATTCTTTAACGAGAGCCAGAGTTCTTGGAGAGTCTCTAGTGGAACAAGGCGACCACGAACACTTCTGTCAAGCATCCCCTAAATACGCACAAAGGGGATTATATCTGGACTCACCGCGTGCCATTCCATTCCATTATATCAATGTGCAGGCTTCGATAGCCTTTCCTGCTAACACCCGCCATATAGGTCCTGGCACTGTAAGGATTTCAGGACCACCACCGTATGTGGCAGCCATCTCGTGGTCCAACAAGATTTGTTCAATGTATTGCCTGGCGGTAAGGTGACCATGGACAACGACATGATCCATATGGCGGTCAACACTGACGCCTCACACACATCATCATACAAAACTGGAAATCTATCGACTTTCTGGGCATCGTTTGATAGGTGGCGTTCACCACTGATCTCCGCACACGCACACGGATCGGATGACATCTGGACTCGTCTGCAAATAGCAGGTTTCGCCAGTGAAGAAGCTGCCAGTTGACGTGGGAAGGAGAACTGAAGGCGAGCTGCAAGATGTTGTCATGACAAACTGAGTACTCGAACAGAACGTCTGGGTCGTAGGTCGCATTCTCGTTATCTGACCATTACGGTCTGATCGGACACAGCTGCTCCGGTGGCCCTACTGAGGTGGCCTTGCTCTGCTCTGGTATCCGTACGACGCCGCAATGCAGGGAAGATCAGGTGTAATGCGTCCGCGACCTTGTCCATGTCGCCTTCCGTACTGACCTGACCCTCTGTAGCGGGTACACAATCTGTGGATGAAACATGGGATCATTGGAATCTACAGCAATACGACCGAAAGTAATTCCTTTTTTGATCAAACAGGCCGCCGTTGCATCTTACACTACATTAAATGGCGCATTGCGTGTGCTTGGTTGTAGATAAAGTCAAAAAGTTATAGCTGCCATGTATGTACCTCACCAGAAAACAGGTATTCACTTCCTTCTGAGGGGTCACCCTGTAACGCCAGAAATGCATAACCTCCTATTTCCACCTATTGTACGATAATTTTTTCCTTATTTTGTTACCTGAAGATATGACAAAATGTCAATGTATAATTGCTTTGTTTTGTAAATATTACTTGTATTTTTACGCTTGGTCTGGCCTAGGGAAAACTACGCTGTCTAACGATTGCATCTTTAGGTCGTCGGGTGAACCAAAGTGTTTAGGATCTTTGGTAGTGTTAACTATGCCACGTGGAGTGCGGGCAGAGCACAGTCTGGCTGGAGTAGGGCGGTGGAGCAGGTGTGTTGTGTGACGCTCCCGCGAGTTGCCGCGCTTTCGGCGATTGGCAGCATGTAATTGCGCTTGACTTGCTATAATAGTTTCTGATACGGTGTCGCGGATGGGAAGCATTAGCTGGCGCACATCAAGGGCCCGTTTCGCCTGGTGACCGTGTCGAGAAGAAGGCGCACTAACATCCAGCTTCTGCAACAGCGACGGCCGACAATGAGTGACTGTCGCCACCTCCTCGATCGACGACTTCAAACCATCAACCAACCAACCAACCAACAAACAAGGAAGACTGGAAGCACGTAAAATTTTAGCACTGTATGGCAGACCTCAGCTTTTCAAACTGTTCCATTTGCATCCAAAAATACAATAACTTATCATGAACCTTTGTTGCTCATTGTCCCAATTGCATTACCAAGCAGAGTCCCTTCCTTTTCCGAAATGAGCTCGAGTATCGTTGAAATTCAAACGCCAGCATTAAAGTAATATCATTCATTTCACTGCTTTGATTTCAAAGTTCAGTTAAGGTATTCATAGCTGGATACAATATTTATATTACACAAGCACAAATTAGGAGTGCGAGTTTTGTTAGCGTATTTAGCTTACCTGTGACTGCAGCTCAGCTTGGTACGTACTAATTTTTACTATTGTTAATTGTCCAGAATCATTTAATTCAAGTTCAAAGTTAAATCTCTTATTTCTAAATTGCGTAGATTCAAGTAGCTTTTGAAATGATTGTTGAGGTAGCCCAAGACTTACCTTATTTTACTGAATTTCGTAGAGCTTCAGAAACAAAGCTCACTATTAATTTCCGTCACTAAATAAACTTTCAATTTTACGGTTTTATTAATTCTTTTGCTAAATTAAGTCAGAGTGTAGCGAAATTTACTACTTCTGACAAACATTCAGTTTCCACATTACACATGTCAACCTTCAGTTGCCACGCTTTTTGTGCTAATTATATGTGCATTAATCTCTCATTTTCAGTTATTATAGTAGCTGTCCATAGGACTGCCGACCGCAGTTTTCCCCAAAACACAAATATCTAATTAACGCCAGTTAATTGTAAACGTAACGACCGCACATTTACTTTCTTTATTAACTTTACCCTTTTTCAAAATTAATTTCCAGCAGTTTCATTTGCAGTTTTCCTTTCATTTAGATGTAACCCTTTCCTCCCTGTTTACCGATAGATGAACTTCGGTGACGATTGCCTTTTCCCAAATTTCCATTAGGTACATGCGGTTTATTTTATACTGTCATTAAGGTCGATAAGTGAGGGGGAGGTTACAACCTGACAAGGTAATGCGTAACGCAGCCAACGGACGGCGAATTATTTTATTTGCTGTCTAAATTGAAAGCGAAGATCACAGGCACCGCCTGTATCAAAACGTAACATACCGGACGGTGAGACACGTGTTCTCCTAACTCTTTTGAAAGATGTAGTTACAACCAACGTGCCTAAAGGTAAGCACAAGTGTTTTCTTTGAAGCGACAAACATTTCAGAAAATAAATAAGGCTGAGAGAATTTTTACATTTGTAGCACTAAATGGACGGCAGATAAATAACCACGATACGTTTTCCTTTCGGCCAAGTGAATTTTACTGGTGTTTCTGATAAACAAGTCAAGGTAAATAAACAGGTAAAATAATATGGAACATGGAACATGTTTTGCTTCGACTTTGTCGTTGCTACCGACAGCAAAAATACAAATTATCACCACAGTGTAGAAAGAGTTGCCCCGTTTTTGTGAAGCGTTTCCCTGGTAAACACAGCACACTTAAGAATATCACTTTAATAACAGAGTTCAGAATTTTTGTTTTAACTGTATACTTCTACTCACTTTGACAATAGCGAAGAGATAATTTATTGTACTCCATGATCCCTCTGGGAAACTGGAAGAGAGAGGTGGTTTTCGAATTCTGAAAAAACTGCGAGCTCCACAGTGCCTTTGCTTTGGCGTCTCCTAGATACTGTTGAGAAAATAATTCCGTGATATTCTCGATCCACCTAAGCAAATCCCTTATGGATCAGACAGTTCAGTTTCCACTTTCCTTATAGACCTTTGATAAAGGCAGTAATATACGAAATAAGTTGCAAATTTCACTTTTATTTACTTAATAACTAGTTTCGTGTCCTCAAGTAAATAAAAGAGAAATTTGCTAATTTGCCTGCTTTTCCATTACATTGATTAACACAAGTTGCTGCCCTACAATTACTCCAGCGTGCTAAAAATTCATAAGGACAGTAAACACAAGAAAACTACTAAAGAATCACTGGGGTGGTGTGCAGTTTTGTGAGTGACATCCTTCTAAGACGAGTTGTCTCCTGGTAACTACACTACTGGCCATTAAAATTGCTACACCAAGAAGAAATGCACGTGATAAACGGGTATTCATTGGACAAATATATTATACTAGAACTGACATGTGATTACACTTTCACGCAATTTGGATGCATAGATCCTGACAAATCAGTACCCAGAACAACCACCTCTGGCCGTAATAACGGCCTCGATACGCCTGGGCATTGAGTCAAACGGAGCTTGGATTGCGTGCACAGTTACAGCTGCCCATGCAGCTTCAACATGATACCACAGTTCATCAAGAGTAGTGACTGGCGTATTGTGACGAGCCACTTGCTCGGCCACCATTGACCAGACATTTTCAATTGGTGAGACATCTGGGAAATGTGCTGGCCAGAGCTGCAGTCGAACATTTTCTGCATCCAGAAAGGGCCGTACAGGATCTGCAACATGCGGTCGTGCATTATCCTGCTGAAATGTAGAGTTTTGCAGGGATCGAATAAAGGGTAGAGCCAAGGGTCGTAAGACATCTGGAATGTAACGTCCACTGTTCAAAGCGCCGTCAATGGGAACAAAAGGTGACAGACGTGTAACCAAAGGCGCCCCATACCATCACGGCGGGTATGGCGATGACGAATACACGCTTCCAATGTGCGTTCACTGCGACGTCGCCAAACACGGATGCGACCATCATAATGCTGTAAACAGAACCTGGATTCATCCGAAAAAAATGACGTTTTGCCATTCGTGCACCCAGGTTCGTTGTCGAGTACACCATTGCAGGCGCTACTGCCTGTGATGCAGCGTCAAGGGTAACCGCAGCCATGTCTCCGAGCTGACAGTCCAGTTGCTGCAAACGTCGTCTAACTGTTCGTGCAGATGGTTGTTGTCTTGCAATCGTGGTAGACTACAATCCGACCTTTATCAAAGTCGGAAACCTGATGGTACACATTTCTCCTCCTTACACGAGGCATCACAACAACGTTTCACCGGGCAACGCCGGTTTGCTGCTGTTTGTGTATGAGAAATCAGTTGGAAACTTTCCCCATGTCAGAACGTTGTAGGTGTCGCCACCGGCACCAACCTTGTGTGAATGCTCTGAAAAGCTGATCATTTGCATATCACAGCATCTTCTTCCTGTCGGTTAAATTTCGCGTCTGTTGCATGTCATCTCCGTGGTGCAGCAATTTTAATGGCCAGTAGTGTATACTTTTCATTTTTTGTCAGCCTCTCTCTCTCTCTCTCTCTCTCTCTCTCTCTCTCTCTCTCTCTCTCTCTCTCCCCAAGTGCAACTGTTATGACAGTCACAGTTCCCTGTAACCCGTGACGTACGTATAAAATACGCGACATTCCATCCTGTTTTTTTGCCTTTCTGTGTTACATGTCTTTTTAAAATCAGCTAACAATCGTGGCATGAATTTGAAGCCTGTACTTTCTGTAGGCAAAAATGACGTCTTCTTTTGTAAATTTTTAATGTTACCTGATCTGTCACTTATATTCACTATTATCTTCTTTGCACCAATGTTTTTCAATTTCAATTTCTGCGACTTCCGTTTTTGGAGATATCCATTCCTATTTAACTGACGTGCCAACTGAACTATCCCCTACCGCAGTATCTATAACATTCGATAACTTCAAGTGTCTCTTCTTTCCTTAGTATTTCTTTGCCCCACTACTCTGAGCATTGATTCTTCCTGATAGTCTCCTAAACTTCAGTCCACTCCTCATCACTACTAAATTGTGTTTTGAGTCTATATATGCTGCTGGGTGCTCCTTACAGTACAGTACCAGATTTCGGAACCTCTGCGTGAGCGTGAGGCAATCTAAATTAAATCTTCCCTTATCTCCTGGCCTTCTCGAAGTATACCTCCAGCCCCTGTTATTCTTGAAGAGAGTATTCGCTAGTTGAGATTTATTGCACAATCAATTAGTCTTTATCCTCTCTCGTTACTAGTGCCAATCCCATATTCTCCTGTAACCCTTTCTTCTACTCCTCCTGAAACCGCATTCCATTCCCCTATGACTATTATATTTTCATATCCCTTTACGTACTGAATGATCCGTTCAATATCCTCAAATACGTTCTCTATCTATTCATATTCAGCATGCGGCGTCGCCATGTATACCTGAACTATCGTTGTCGGTGTTGGTTTGCGTCGATTCTGATGAGAAGAATCCCATCACCGAAGTGTTCACAGTAACACGTTCTCTGCTCTACCTTCTTATTCACAATTAAGTCTACTCCCATATCATTTTTTGCTGTTGACATTACCTTATACTAGTCTGACTAGAAATCCTTGTCGTCCTTCCATTTCGCTTCACTGACCCCCACTACATCGAGATGGAGCCTTAGAATTCCCGTTTTTAAATTTTATACCTTCCCTTCCACGTTCAAAATTCTTGCATTCCACGCCCCGACTCGTAGAATGTTATGGTTTCGTTTGTTACTCATTCTTTTTTCTCAGAGTCAACTCCCTCTTCATAGTTCCCTCCGGGAAATCCGACTGGGGGACAAGTTCAAATGGCTCTGAGCACTATGGGACTTAACATCTATGGTCATCAGTCCCCTAGAACTTAGTACTACTTAAACCTAATTAACCTAAGGACATCACACAACACCCAGTCATCACGAGGCAGAGAAAATCCTTCACTCCGCCGGGAATCGAACCCGGGCGTGCGGAGCGAGATCGCTACTGCACGACCACGAGCTGCGGACTGGGAGAATAGTCCAAAAGGTTTTGCCAATAGAGAGACCATCACAGCATTTTCTTTTTCTCAATTATAAACCACAAGTCTTGCAGATACACATCATGTGTCTTTAATGCGGTCGTTTCCATTGCCTTCTGCATCCTCATGCCGTTGGTCATTGCTGATTCTTCGCCTTTACTAGCAGTTTCGTAACTGAACCCCTGTTCTCTCTTCGACAAGGCTGTTGGCAAAACGAGGTTGTTTCTCATGCCGGTAACTTCGGCTGCCAATACTGATGATTTTTATTCAAAATGTAAGCGATAGCGTGGTTTCAACCCGGTTCCGAAAACGTTTCGATCACTAACCAAAGACGCTACCCCCTTTTTCTTTAATCCCACTTTGATCGTTATCGTTCGTTGCACTTGTTCGGGGCGGACGTCCCATGACGACCGTCCTAGTTCATCGGTGATCCATTCAGTCAGATATTTTACTACAGAGGGCAGCTAACCCCCTGACCAAACACGCTCAGCTACCATCCGCACTCTTAGACCACGGGTCATCTCGTGTTTGTTACAGTCTATGGTCTACGGTTTGTCGGGGTTAAAGGGACCAGACTGCTACGGTCATCGGTCCTTTTTTTCCAAATACTACAAACACCCACAGAGAATAAAAACGATCAACAGACGATAAGACAGACGACACAGAACACGAAAAACGTAGACAAAGACCAGACTAGACGAACTAAAATCACACAGAGTGTGACGGTGGTTGGCCGACCATACAAACAAAAAGGGAAAAGCCAACCACCGAGAAACACATGAAGAAAAAAAAACAACGCAGAACTGTGTCCGCTATGGAAGAGACGTCAGATAAAAGCGCAGAGAGCGTATCAGGCAGCGCAAAAGTCTGCCTGAGCACAGTTAAAAGGGCGCACTCCAACAGAATATGGGCCACCGTCAAAGACGCCCCACAACGACAAAGAGGGGGATCCTCACGACACAGTAAATAACTGTGCGTGAGTCGGGTGTGGCCAATGCGGAGCCGACAAAGGACGACTGATTCCCTGGGGTTGGCTCGCATGGATGACCGTCACACAGTAGTCGTCTCCTTGATACGGCGGAGTTTGTTTGGCACGGCCAGGTTGCGCCAATCATTGTCCCATAAATCGAAAACTTTGCGGCGTAATAGTGCCCGCAAATCAGTCGCTGGGAGGCCAATCTCCAGAGGTGGTGCACTAGTGGCCTCTTTCGCCAGGCGGTCAACAGTTTCATTGCCGGGTATCCCAACATGGTCCGGGGTCCAAACAAAGGCCACAGATCTGCCGCAACGGTCAAGAGTATGCAGGGACTCCTGGATAGCCATCACCAGATGATAACGAGGGAAACACTGGTCCAGAGCTCGTAAACCGCTCAGGGAGTCGCTACAGATAACGAAGGACTCACCTGAGCAGGAGCGGATATACTCTAGGGCACGAAAGATGGCGACCAGCTCAGCAGTGTGAACACTGCAGCCAGCCGCAACGAACGTTGTTCAGAATGGTCCCCTAGAGTTACTGCATAACCGACACGACCAGCAACCAACGAACCGTCCGTGTAGACAACGCCAGAGCCCTGATACGTGGCCAGGATGGAAGAAAAGCGGCGTCGGAAGGCCTCCGAAGGGACTGAGTCCTTCGGGCCCTGTGCCAAGTCGAGCCAAATGCAAGGGCGAGGCACACACCATGGAGGTGTACGCAGAGGGGCCCGGAAAGGAGGTGGTACAGGGAAAAACCCAAGCCCGTAGAGAAGCTGTTTGACGCGTACGGCGATCGGACAACCCGACCGGGGCCGACGTTCTGGCAGACGGACGACTGACTGCAGGAACAGGACACGATAATTTGGATGCCCGGGCGAGCTAAAAACATGGGCAGCATAAGCATCCAGTAATTGTTGGCGTCGTAACCGCAGTGGAGGGACACCTGCCTCCACAAGTATGCTGTCCACAGGGCTGGTCCGGAAGGCACCAGTGGCAAGGCGTATCCCGTTGTGGAGGAGTGGGTCCAGCAGACGCAACGCAGACGGGGATGCTGAGCCATAAGCCAGACTCCCATAGTCCAGACGGGACTGGATTAACGCCTGGTAAAGTCATAGGAGAGTAGATCGGTCGGCGCCCCACCTGGTGTGACTCAGGCATCGCAGAGCATTTAGATGCCGCCAACACGTCTGTTTAACCTGCCGAATATGAGGCAGCCAAGTCAACCGGGCATCAAAAACCACCACCACTGTAAGAAGCTCGCCGTCAAGATAAAACCGCGGCTCCGGGTGAACAGTGCGTCGCCGGCAGAAATGCATAACGCACGTCTTGGCTGCCGAAAACTGAAAACCATGCGCTACAGCCTAAGACTGCGCCTTGCGGATTGCGCCCTGTAGCTGAATTTCAGCAGCTGCAATGTAAATAGAGCTGTAGTAAAGGCAGAAGTCGTCAGCATACAGGGAAGCGGAGACAGAATTTCCCACGGCCGCAGAGAGCCCGTTAATGGCTATTAAAAACAGACAGACACTTAGAACAGAACCCTGTGGCACAATATTCTCCTGGACTTCGGAGGAACTACACTCCTGGAAATTGAAATAAGAACACCGTGAATTCATTGTCCCAGGAAGGGGAAACTTTATTGACACATTCCTGGGGTCAGATACATCACATGATCACACTGACAGAACCACAGGCACATAGACACAGGCAACAGAGCATGCACAATGTCGGCAATAGTACAGTGTATATCCACCTTTCGCAGCAATGCAGGCTGCTATTCTCCCATGGAGACGATCGTAGAGATGCTGGATGTAGTCCTGTGGAACGGCTTGCCATGCCGTTTCCACCTGGCGCCTCAGTTGGACCAGCGTTCGTGCTGGACGTGCAGACCGCGTGAGACGACGCCTCATCCAGTCCTAAACATGCTCAATGGGGGACAGATCCGGAGATCTTGCTGGTCAGGGTAGTTGACTTACACGTTCTAGAGCACGTTGGGTAGCACGGGATACATGCGGACATGCATTGTCCTGTTGGAACAGCAAGTTCCCTTGCCGGTCTAGCAATGGTAGAACGATGGGTTCGATGACGGTTTGGGTGTACCGTACGCTATTCAGTGTCCCCTCGACGATCACCAGTGGTGTACGGCCAGTGTAGGAGATCGCTCCCCACACCATGATGCCGGGTGTTGGCCCTGTGTGCCTCGGTCGTATGCAGTCCTGATTGTGGCGCTCACCTGCACGGCGCCAAACACGCATACGACCATCATTGGCACCAAGGCAGAAGCGACTCTCATCGCTGAAGACGACACGTCTCCAATCGTCCCTCCATTCACGCCTGTCGCGACACTACTGGAGGCGGGCTGCACGATGTTGGGGCGTGAGCGGAAGACGGCCTAACGGTATGCGGGACCGTAGCCCAGCTTCATGGAGACGGTTGCGAATGGTCCTCACCGATACCCTAGGAGCAACAGTGTCCCTAATTTGCTGGGAAGTGGCGGTGCGGGGCCCTACGGCACTGCGTAGGATCCTACGGTCTTGGCGTGCATCCGTGCGTCGCTGCGGTCCGGTCCCAGGTCGACGGACACGTGCACCTTCCGCCGACCACTGGCAACAACATCGATGTACTGTGGAGACCTCACGCCCCACGTGTTGAGCAATTCGGCGGTACGTCCACCCGGCCTCCCGCATACCCACTATACGCCCTCGCTCAAAGTCCGTCAACTGCACATACGGTTCACGTCCACGCTGTCGCGGCATGCTACAAGTGTTAAAGACTGCGATGGAGCTCCGTATGCCACGGCAAACTGGCTGACACTGACGGCGGCGGTGCACAAATGCTGCGGAGCTAGCGCCATTCGACGGCCAACACCGCGGTTCCTGGTGTGTCCGCTGTGCCGTGCGTGTGATCATTGCTTGTACAGCCCTCTCGCAGTGTCCGGAGCAAGTATGGTGGGTCTGACACACCGGTGTCAATGTGTTCTTTTTTCCATTTCCAGGAGTGTATATGAGGCCGCGACGTGCACGCGGAAGGTACGATACGACAGAAAATATCTGATATAGATCGGCAGAGGGGCCCGAAGGCCCCATCCATGAAGCGTAGAAAGGATGTGATGACGCCATGTCGTATCATACGCCTTCCGCATGTCGAAAAAGACAGCGACCAGATGCTGACGGCGGGCAAAGGCAGTACGGATGGCCGACTCCAGGCTCACCAGATTGTCGGCGCCGGAGCGGCCTTTACGGAACCCACCCTGAGACGGAGCCAGAAGGCCCCGAGACTCCAGTACCCAATTCAAGCGCCGGCTCTCCATCCGTTCAAGCAACTTGCTAAGAACGTTGGTAAGGCTAATGGGACGGTAGCTGTCCACCTCCAAAGGGTTCTTCCCCGGTTTCAGAATGGGGACAACAAGACTTTCCCGCCATTGCGACGGAAACTCACCCTCGACCCAAATGCGGTTGTAAAGGTGGAGGAGGCGTCGCTGGCAGTCCACTGAAAGGTGTTTCAGGATCTGAGAGTGGATTCTATCTGTGCCAGGAGCGCTATCAGGACAAGCGGCGAGGGCACTGCGGAATTCCCACTCACTGAATGGAACATTGTACAATTCAGGATGGTGGGTGCAAAAAGAAAGACTCCGACGTTCTACGTATCCGCTCTTTAATGGAGCGGAAGCCCAAGGGGTAGTTGGCAGAAGCGGAATTCAGAGCGAAGTGCTCTGCCAAGCGGTTTGCAATGACGTCGGAGTCAGTACGAACTGCTCCATTCAGTGAGAGCGCAGGGACGCTGACAGGTGTCCGGTGCCCATAGAGGGGCGAATCTTGGCCCAGACCTGCGATGGAGTGACATGGAGGCCAACGGTGGACACATACCGCTCCCAGCACTGCTGCTTGCGTTGGCGGATAATGCGGCGGGCTCGCACACGCGTTTTCTGTTACATCTGCAGATTCTACATCTACATCCATACTCCGCAAGTCACTTTATTCTATTGTAGTCGTGAGTTATCAGCAGCTCATTGTGTTGATCCTGGCAAGCACATGCAGTAACTTGCATGCCCTTCCTGTAGGTGTTTCCACATGTTGATGAAAGTTCAATTTATGGTATATGAATATACTCAAGTATCTTGTAACCACGTTTCTTTTTATGCGTTTTCCGTCTGCTTTAATTGCGAGATTCCTTTGCAGGTTTTCATCCGCCACTCGGTGACTATTTTTGCGATGTTGCTGTTGTTGTTGTGGTGGTCTTCAGTCCGGAGACTGGTTTGATGCAGCTCTCCATGTCACTCTATCCTGTGCAAGCTTCTTCATCTCCCAGTACCTACTGAAACCTACATTCTTCTGAATCTGCTTAGTCTATTCATCTCTTGGTCTCCCTCTACAATTTTTACCCTCCACGCTGCCCTCCAGTACTAAATTGGTGATCCCTTGATGCCTCAGAACATGTCCTACCATGTCCCTTCTTCTAGTCAAGTTGTGCCACGAACTTCTCTTCTTCCCAATCCTATTCAGTACATCCTCATTAGTTATGTGATCTACCCATCTAATCTTTAGCATTCTTCTGTAGCACCACATTTCGAAAGCTTCTATTCTCTTCTTGTCCAAACTGTTTATCGTCCACGTTTCACTCCATACGTGGCTACACTCCATACAAATACTTTCAGAAACTACTTCCTAAGACTTAAATCTATAATCGATGTTAACAAATTTCTCTTCTTCAGAAACGCTTTTCTTGCCATTGCCAGTCTACATTTGTTGCCCTGCAACTATTGAAAGGCTGCTGCCCCTCTTCGGGAACGACACGTTTGTCTGGCCTCTCAGCAGATACCCCTCCGTTGTGGTTGCACCTACGGTACGGCCATCTGTATCGCTGAGGCACGTAAGCCTCCCCACCAACGGCAAGGTCCATGGTTCACTTGGGGTGGAGGGGCCTTTTCGCATTGATCTCCTTGAGTAAAAATGACAGCTCCACCAGGGCACTGGCCTTTTACACGCTGTGTATCCGATGGTAGCGCCATTGTGTTCGTGCATACCGCTAACCTCTGACTTGTCACATCAGTGCGAACTATAGAATGCCCCTGCTATACCTATTTTAGCTTTTGCGTATATCTTTTTCGTTGTTCCTGATTAACCGCGTCTTCTGTCGGTACTCCGGGTGTACATTCAAACTGATGTCAGCCGCTGCCCCTGATAGCCCTGTGTGCGTGAAGACAATCATAAAATTATCGCCCCTGTATCTCAGCCTGTGAATTTAGAACTCAGATCGATTGATAAGAGTTGGATTCTGTCGTAATTACGTCCGCGGATTTTGTTAGGATATCTGTGTTTGTACCTTCCAAGGTCCACGCAGTCGTCCAGACCGGAGGGCGTCGTTAGGAAGTTTCTGCAGGTATAGTGTGACTTGCTGAGTGACCTGATGTAGCAGTCCTGAATGAATTCCATCAGGGCCGCGTGCCTTCCTCTTCTTTATTGTCTTAATGGCTGAAACGTCTTACTCTTTCCGCGAGGAGGCGAACAGCGGTATCCGTCGTGTATTGCATTCATAGCTGTCCTCGTACATGCGTGTCTTTAGATTCGTCAGTCTGTTGATCGGCTTCAGGAAGGAGCTTACACAGAAAAAATTTCCCCCTTACCTCTATCCCTGGGTCATTTCACCGTTGTCCAACCTCAAATTTGAGAATATTAGAGGCGTTGTTATTCTCTTAATGAACAGTTTATACGGCTCCCCAAGTGACTGTCTTTCAGTTCTCTGTCCATCTAATCCTGCCACTGTCCATTTTCAACTCGGAACAGAGTTTCCTGATATTGTGTTTTAGCCTGTCTAAACTGTTGAAGTCTGACCTGTCAGTCTCTCTTTGTCACAGCACGTCGTCACAGTTTACGTATGTCTCTAGAGACCTTTTTTTGTCCGACCAGTTCCCCTTCTCCACATTATTCTGTCTGGGGTCTAGTTATGGTGACTGAGGTGGCAGTATTCTGCGCGCATGTTAGTCAGTCAGTACATGTATCTCTACACATGCTTCCGTTTCCTGTAGCGCGGAGGAGGATATTAAGTCACGAAACTTCACTCAACCCGCCTTGGACAGATTAAGAAACCATTCAGATGTCATCGGTATTTGCGTGTTGCAACCGATGTCTATCAGGATCACATTTTGATCGATGGTGAGCGAGCCCGAGCGTCACCTCCCAGTGTTGTGTGTGATGAGGTGCTCTGCTGTTTCTTACTGCAATGCCTACGTTACAGCGAGGATCCGTTCTATTTGAAAATCTGTGTGGTTATCTCTCCTTGTTAAATATAAATAGGTTGAATTCATGAAATGTGTCTTCAGTTGTTCCTTCCCTTTCGTCTGTTGTGTTTGCGTGCCATAGCGTCGAGCGGGCTTTCAGATCTGCTGTTATTGCGAGTATTTTGTTTGTCGCGTCTTGTACAATCAGCCGCATCATGTCAGTGTACAGTTCTAAGTCATTTGGGCATAGAAGGAAGCTATCTGTACACTTACGACCTCCTCTACTGCATTGGCACGCTCTGTGCATATCTGTGCAGCGCGTGTGACTATAACATTTAAGCTTGCGGTAGCTGTCTTGCGGCTGTCATCACAGACTTTGGCTCAAAATGTGCTGTCTGTCCATTCTGTGTGTAGGGCTCTTGAACGCGCAGCACGCCCGCATGTCTCTCATTCATTATCTTTGTGATCTCCTGATTCACCAAAATGCTCCTCATAGTATTCAGTTGTAGAATCCTAATACAGATACTTAAAGTCGTGCAGCTGTGCCCTCCAGATTTTGAGACGTCGAGGCGTCTACTGGTCCGTGCTTGACCGCAAGGTTCCTGTGTATTTTATCCATGTTGAGTCCTACAGCAAGGCTTACTCATGAGCCCACGCAAGTCGTTTGCGGCTGCGGCTACGTTTTCGCCTCGTAATATGATTCTGTGTGTCTGGTCTGCTATAGGATAGCAGGTACGTTCCCGTTGGGATGTCTTAGCCGCATTAAGAGCCGGTACGCCGTTTGAAACATTTATTTGGACTCTAGCGCACTTCACCACATATTCATCTCTACAGTAAAATAATTACTGTCGCCACAGTCGTATGTATCGTGGCTGCTGCCGCTAACTTCCGATGAGCTGTTACCTGCAACACTGGAGGCTTTTGATGGGCCTGTCAAAGGCCTCAGTATGGCAGCATCGCAAGGGCTTCTGAGGTATACTGTTGGGGAATCACTGTGGTTAGTATCTTCATACGGCAACGGGATTTTAAGAGCTCTTGCTAAAACGCTATTTAGGGCCACGAGGAAAGAAGGAAAAACGCTATTTAGAGCCATGGGGGAGAAGCAATTCGGATGGTGACTTTGGTGTTTGCCTGGGGCAAACGTACGGAAGCAGACAGCAGTGTCTGGTGGAGGCACTTTGGGTGGTGTCCTCACACTAGCTAAAATAGGGATTGGACCAACGGGGAGCGAGACCACCTGCTCTTCTAGGAAGAGGGCAGTTCAGTCTGAGAAGTGTTTTTGCATCTTCCTTCACATGGCGAGGGGAGTGAACACGCAATGCATCCAGTACCATTACCGAGAATGATCGCTTTGGCAATCTAGGTGTGACGCAGTGGTGAGGCATAATGTTGGAAGGCCGTACTCCCCTCCCGATCTTTGAACAGGGTAGTCACTGGTCGACGTTATTCTGACAATGAACTCTTGTCCCATGTGCGCCTCTTCAGGTGTGCGTTCAACCCCGAGTTCATTTTTATGGCTGCCAATGCGCGAACAAATCAAAGGGCGGCTCTTGGAACGTCAGCATATTCGGCGAATGGACTGGCCTCCCCGTTACCCCAACTTAAATCCATCGATCACGTGTGGAATGCGTTGGCGAGACGTATTCTATCACGTCTGCATGCCCCAACGACCATCCGACAGTTGTCGAAAGGCGCTGTTGGAGGACTGGAGCACCCTGTCACGAGGACTCCGTACCAAGCTTGTGTCTATTAAATGGTTCAAATCGCTCGAAACACTATGGGACTTAACATCTGAGGCCATCAGTCCCCTAGACTTAGAACTACTTAAACCTAACTAACCTAAGGATATCACACACATCCATGCCCGAGGCAGGATTCGAACCTGCGACCGGAGCAGCAGCGCGGTTCCCGACTGAAGCGCCTCGAACCGTTCGGTCACAACGGCCGGCTATGCCTAGCAGAGGAGCACGCTGCAGAGCATCCATTTCCGTCTGTGGTAACCACACACCCTATTAAGAACCTCGTCACGCTGTTTTTAATGTCCAGGGAACCATGATAAATTATTTCAGTGTGATTATTTCCTTTGAACAGAAGAGTCATTTCTGTTCGTCTAATTGCGTATTTCTTTCAGTTACCTTGCGTACCATATTGTAGCAAGTGTGGACTAAGTTTCATGGGGCTATATTACTTGGCAGCAACACATGATGAGAAATTTTCTTTCGTACTTATGTTTTGCACTCCACTGTATTATGCTTTTTTATCAATGGTGAACAATATTTAACTGTACGTAATATCTTCATTTTTCAGATCACCTTACGATGTCACACGTTGTCTTTGTACAGTAGTATTCTTGATGTGCATTTCATGGCGAATTATTGTATATTAATGTCCTTAGCAGTAATGTGAAAGAAAAATACAAAGCTAACAAAATTTACGTTTGATGAAAACTTAACCATTGCTGAAACTGTCAGTTCATTATTAAATATCCAACTATCAGTGTTTAAATATAAAGACAAATCCGAGGACCTGAAGTCGCTTAGAGAAATACTGAACTGCGTCAGAAAAATATTAATACTTGCACTTTAACACTGTGTAGAAAACGTGTATTTCATTCTATACTATCTGAACAGAATGCACATAGGAATTATAAACTTCTTGGGTAGTCGAGAACGAGTACGTTACGTACTTCAGAATCTATTTTGATAATAAACTTCCTAATTTAGATCAACTTAGTTTCACACTGCTTACGATGTTCACTGACAAGCATTTTAGTATTGTCCACTACGAACACAAAATCCTCCGTCTTAAGCAGCTGCGCCCTCCGGGCACCTAGACTTCTCTATTCGCTCCGATCTCTCTGACGGATGCTGAACGTCGGATTACGTCTCGAGAGACAGGAAAAGCAGAAGAGGCGAAGCAGACTGGAGATGAACTTCACGTCGGAGGATAGCTGCATTTTCAAGGATAGTATGCACACTAGCGCTTCAGTTGTAGCATTTCCTACTAACTACTGAGTAACGTGTATTCTGAGTTTAGTGCTGTTTATGAACTGAGAGGAACAATTTTCATTTTGATAATTAAAACAACGCTGCACGCATCCCTCTGGTGGTATTTTTTGTACTTCTGTTTATGCCGGACCGCTGATTACGTCGGTGACGGCGGAAATAACAGCCTCAGCAAATGATTAAAACTATATGCAGGCCGAGAGGAACGAGTTGGGAGCTGTGGCTTTTGTGGAGAGTACTGTAATTATTACAGCGGTTTCCAACGTGATCCATGGCATAAGGATTTCCCGCACTAAATACAGTTCTTCGAAGGGTAAATTCTGCTTACACAACGTCTCCAGGGGAGCAGAATCCCTCTATTCTGTAATTGCGGGTTTTACGTACGGCAGTGGCAAATGAAGCAAGTATTAAGCTAATTATCTATCCGAAATAAACCTAACTCGTTAAGTATCTTGTGACGAGTAATTGCAGCAGATTTGATGCAGTTTCACCCCTGTGATACTAACTTTGTGAGTAAAATGCAAAGCGCGTCTGGCGTAAGTGAACATCGCAATTTTCAGTTGCATTATGGTTGAAACGAAGAAATAAATGAATTATTAAATAGGCAACTGAAAGATAAAAGGTGTAAAAAATACAAATGCAGTTACTAGCCTTCGTTCCTGCCAACAATTATATGTTACTAGCTTAGCGCCTGCTGCTTCGTACGCGTTTGCATAGTAATTACAACGAAAAGAATTTTATAAACGAGGCCTACTGAAAAATCTGTCTACTTAAGATCAGTTTTTTTTTTCTAAGCAATTCTGACAAGGTCGATACGTCGTGCTGACTGTTTCACAGCTTTTATTGTTTTACTTCACCAAGTGCAGCATCTTCCAAACTTTTTCCCTCTTAATGAGGTCATAAAAGCATTGTCTTTCTCTAATGCACTTGTGACCAAAAAAGTTATTCCGGTAGCTAGAGTCAGAATTTTTGGTTAATCCTGCATTTTGAGCTCTTGTGGTTTTATTTCCATAGAAACTTTCCTCCTCTAACATACATTTCCTTATTTGAAACTCCGAAGCCAAATTCCAGTTTCCGTGGACTTAGCTATCAAAATGCTTTGTACAACGAAATATTTTTATAAAAGCTTTTATCCCGTATTTCACTCTCTTAGGGGTTGAATTTCCAAAAACACTTAGCCCCTTTTTTAATTTCACACCGAGAAGCCAAATACAAATTTTCGTAGCTTTAGCTTCAAATGTGTTTTCATAATTCCACAAAAAACCCATACCCTATTTCATCTCTGTAAGGGTTGCATTCCAAAAGTGTTGAAACAAGTTTTTTATTTGTAACTGAGAAATCAAATACCAGATTTCTTAGTTCTAGTTTCAAAATTGCCTTAATAGTGTCGTAATTTCATAGGACTTTCCATTCCCTATGCCGCCTCCTTAGGGATGGAATTTCGAAAAATCCCTACTTAAACGATACCTACAGTATAATATCGTTCTCTCCAAAATTCAAGTTCCTGTCCTTAGCGGTTTGGGCTACGCGATAATTAATCAACCAGTCAAGATATTTCTTTTTCTTCTTTTTAATTTATTTTTTTGTATTGACCAGCTAGCATCATATAACAAATTTACTTCCTCTTCTTGCTGTTTTCATTTTTCTCCATCTTCTCGCCATGCCGTCTTTCTTCTGTGTATGTTGTTCATTATTCCTGATTTCTTCTGCATTGAAAGCCTTCTAAATTTGAATATTTTTTAGCATGGTGCAGCAGACTCTAAATTTAGTACTTTATTCTTAAAAATGTTTGTATGTTATTTCCCATTTTTGATCTTTCTTTCTAGTTCTTTCCTTATTTATGTAATCCATATTATTCTCTATTTCTTCATCCAGAAAGGAATATTTGTTCCGTGAGCCTGTTCTCATTCGTTCGGCAGAGCTGTTCGAGAAATATTAATCATGTTTAGCCATTGCTTCTGATATTTTCTCTGTATTTCTGTAAATATCTTCATTACTTCTCATTTCCCAGCCATCTGTAATTTGTAATGCACCCATTACTTTTGTAACAATCCATCTTTGAAGAACCTCTATTCTGTTCAGCTTGTACTTCATTGTTGATCATTCACATCCATATAAACATTGTGGTTGTACCACTGTGGTATATTGTATTAGTTTTCATTTTCTGGATACGCATTTCTTGTTGTAAATATTTTTTGTCACACCGCATACTCTCTCCATTTCGTTAACTCTTGCATCTACTGCAAATTTTTTTAGTAAAGTTAGTGGTATAGTTTCTCCAACATATTTAAATTTATTTACTTATACCATTTTAATTATTTGTGTTTCTATGAATTCAGGTGCATTTTTATGTTTGTCAAGTGTATTGTTTTTTCACCTGAACTTTTCAGACCAGTTATATTTACTATTTCTTCCAGAGTATTTATTTGAATACCCGCTAATTCATTAGTTTTTTTATCTATTGTTGGACTGCCTACCGAATCATATGATTCTTGAAATCAGTAAATGATAGTATTATAGATTTTGTGTTTAACATTCTGTGGTCAATTATTGATTTTAAGTTAAAAATCTGTCGGGAACTTCCCTTCTCCAAACATCCCTGATATTCTCTCAATTGTCTTACTACAGTTTTTACAATCCTGCCCAGGTGAATTGTTGATAATATTTTGTATGTCACTTTAACAAGTGACCCCACTGTAACTTAACATTGTGTTTCTCTCCCTTTCTTTAGTGGGTGAACTTACGTTACTTTCCACTCTTTCAGTTTTCCAAATTGTGTCAAAATGCAGATGTACGTGTTGATAATCTTTGGTTATGATCATTTCAATAATTGTGCTGTAATTGAGTCTTCACCACTGGCTTGCTTGTGATTTGATGGCTTCATGAATTTAATGCTCTGATAAGAAATCTTGCTTCAAATCTTGTGGTATAGCTCTAAATTCCAATTTAACTGTTGAAAGTGGATTATTTTTGGTAATATTTTTTTAATATCCATAAGATGAGTTTTTCGAAAGTCCTCTTGATTTTTTGAAATTCTTTTTATGATTCTTCTCTTCGTTGTCTGAATTCTTCCGAACACTAATCTTTTTATGAACATCCCCATTTTTTTCATTTTGGGGCTCTCTGATTCAGTGCTTCTTGACACACTTCGTTCCATTATGTCTCGTTTTTATTCTTGGGCAGTCCTAAAGTTCTCTCTTCTGCTTTAGTTCATGCCAATCACTTTTTTTTGCTGTCTCAGTTTCTTATGAAACTTTTTCTATATTTTATATTGTAATATTAGATGTAGTGGCGTTGTATGTGATTTACTTTGTTGATTGTGTTCCTTGTTTTAGATGGGAGAAATGGTATTTTAATGTAACAGTTATAATGATATGAATCAAATTCGTCATTTCTGATTACCTTCCGTGATATTCCTTTTATCTATGGTTGTTTGATCCAGTTGAAATTCTCGTAGGTTTGGAGGTATCCAAGTTTTGGCTTTTCCTAGTAATTTGTGAAATAAGAGGATATCAGTTTTAACTACAACATTTTGCACATATTTATCAGTCTTTCGTCGTTTCTGTTTGTTATTAAGTGCGCTGGATATTCGTCTACAATATTGTTAAATATCTTTTTCTTCCCAACTTTCTAGTAGGGGGAGATTTCAGATTCTAAAAGATACCAAAACTCATTGATGTTCTGCAAATTTCTTCTGTTATCATCGTTTATAGGCACATGACAATTTATAACGTTGTAGCTTTTATTTTGGCGCCTAATTGTTAACTTGGACATTCTTTCTGGTTTCGACATACATTCTCTTATACTATGCTGTTCTAAACATTGGCATTTTCTACATTATTCTCACTGCTTGTTTACCTTCATAAATTTTGCAATGATGTGGGTCAACTACTTTCTCATTTAAGAATCCTGTTTCCTGTACTACTAAAATTTGTATGTGGTTGTTCTGTGGAAATAATTCCAGCTCCTTCTGTTTCCCAGTTTTCAGAAGAGAATTTACATTTAATGTTTCAAAGTAGTACTAATGCTTGAACTTAAACTTAGAAGCCTAGGTCCTAATGCATTGCAAGATGAAATGTTGGATACCTCTTCAGAGTTACCACTGGGGATAGTTCATTGATTGTGCGAACTTTCCATTTTATGATTTGAAATTGCAAATTGTAGAGGGCACGAAATCTAGGTTCATCCTTAAAATCCCAAAATAAGAGTAGATTGTTAGCCTCAAATGTTACTGATTAAGCCACAACTAACATGTAGAGCAGACAGCAGACGCAGTCGGAATACCGCTCTTAACATATGGAACCGTAGTGCCCTCTGCCCACTTTAACCTTGAGCAAGTAGTTGCCTCTTTCGCCAGCTCCGTTGTACTGAAGTCCATCTCCTCGTTCTTTGATGCTGTTGAGATCGTCCTTTCCTTTTATACACAGTGTTTTTGTGCATACCCAGTTACTAGATGCATTATATTGCTGAAGGAAGTGTAAACCATGTATACTTCGTTAGGTGATACTATTCACTGCTGGCATGGCATATCGTGTGTGGAATTAAATTGAATGGTCTATTACTGATGAGGTAGGGATGGATCTCACTAACATTCATTGCTCTTCTTGCCTTAAGTTACATGTGGTGTGAAGATTAATGTGCTCTGTTGATGAAGCCTTTTTAGAAGAAGGGCCTAAAGGTGTTGGCCAGTAAAACTGAAGGCAGCTTGAAACGAACGTCAAATTGATATAAACAGTTCTACAGTTCTGATATGCAGATGATTAGCTTTTCAGCACAATCGCATAAAACCAAATAGGAATATAGTGATCTACATTCTGTGTATAAAGAAAAATAACGCAGCGGTTTTCTCATCCAAAAATCACATTTGTTACCCATTGTTTGGGAGAAGATGATGTAATGCCTCATATAAGGAAGAATGTCTTGCAGCATGTGTTGGATTACGAAAGTGGAAGGTTCGTCACCTATCGAGGCAACGGCTTAAATTCCGCAATATTGCTGCTCGCGTCGGTCGGGTTCTCACGGCAGTGATGCGAATAAGGTATCGATGCGTTCAGTAGGACCACCCTCAACGGCATGCATGAACTCAAGGTCCCCACGCGACTAGCGCATGAGAGGTCACATTAGCCACTCGCTCGGACGTCCAGGACTGTGAACCAACGTCACTTACCTTTTGTCACAAAATGAGCTTGTTTGCAGATATACAAGTATCGACAAACAATGAGATAAGTTGTTGCAGCTTTCCTTGACGCAACTGTAGAGAGACTTGCACTGTGCACCCAATAATAACAGCTGACATAGCAGTGCCACCAGTCAACTGTTCAGGAATGTCCCAGTACTGTGTGCAGAATCACATTGGAAGCATACGCTTTTGGAGGATCCAAGGAGAACGACTGCTGCAAAATTGTATTAGGCATCGTCAGACTGGTCCGGCACCTAGCATAATGGTATGGGGTGTCATTGGCTGCATCGAGTAATAACTTCTGGTTGACATAGCCACCACTGGTCATCAGGAGCTACATTTGCAATATGTTGAGGATGGTGGCTGTGCCTTATATTTAAGGTCTCCATAACGTTATTTTTCAACAAGATAACGCAATTCTTCGTGTTACCTGTGCTGTCCTGGCTTACGTAGGCCCAATGGGTGTTCGACTGTTATCCAGATCTCTCAGCCGTTTGAAAGGTCTGGTCACGGATTACCGAGAGACTGCCAGACCACACTCCCCGGGCATTACGTTTGATCAGATTTAGCAGAGGGTTGAAGTGGGATGGAATCGTATACCCCTATTTGTCATTCAGACTCAGTTTGGCCTACGCCCAGCTGCGTTAGTCATTTTCGCTGCCAAAAATCGCAATCCTGTGTACCAAATTTTACAATGACAATGGCGGATTAAATCTTCCAACGTTCGTTATCTTCTGAGATTCCACTTAAAGATTACGTCCAACGCAGATTTCGCAGGACCGGAACTCTGCCTGGAAAGTTCCCACTTCTATGTATTTTTGAACCACTGCTGGCACGCCTCTGTGGTCTCTTGTCAAGGAAAGCAACAACATTGTTCTTCATGCTGACAGACAGCGCTCCAACAGACATCGCCTCACTGTCCGTTTGGATACTTGCAAACCTACAAACAAACGTTTCCCTACGACGCATGAAATATCACTGTATGACCGCACAGATAAGCAGCTTTCCAGGATGCTAGACACTTGTGGACGCTGAAATTCTGCATTGCATTGAGTATATCCCTCCTGAACTCATCGATTCCATATAGACACATGACAGTCCCGGAATAACAAACAATACGAGTAGAAATGTCGAATTCTCGGCTGTCCCCCTCGGTCACAAATGCACTGCCGTAAATCCAAGCCTTTTCCACAAGGTTTGCTGCCCAGCGCTTCCAAAAATTACTTTCGGGTTCTATGGCGTCGATTAACTATGGCCTGTATTGTATTTCCTGTAAACACGCTCAACTGATTGATGAAAGGCAGGAGATTTATTGTGGTTGTCGCTACTTTGGTTTCATAGTCTTAAAATATTGGTGCTGTACGGATTTACGATATGAGTTAAATATTCATCTTTTAATATTATATGCTGCTTATACGTGTGTTTAAAACATATTACTACTTAATAACAGTCGTAGGATGCACAACGTTCCTTATTAACTCATGAACGATGCGTTTCACCTGGGCAAGACATCGCCAGGTTATACTAAAAAATTCAGACTTTTCTGCCAAAAAGCATTCATCAATTTCTGCTTTTTTAACACAACCTGATATTTTCCTATCCAGGCGAAACGCGTTGTTCTTGAATTCATGAAGAATGTAGGGCAGCCACGACTACTTTTAAATAGACTACTGGCCATTGAAATTGCTATACCACGAAGATGACGTGCTACAGACGCGACATTTAAATGACCGGAAGAAGGTGCTGTGATAAGCAAATGATTAGCTCTTCAGCGCATTCACACAAGGTTGGCTCAAGTGACGACACCTACAACGTGTTGACATGAAGAAAGTTTCCAACCGATTTCTCATAAACAGCAGTTGACCGGCGTTGCCTCGTGAAACGTTGATAAAGATCGGATTGTAGCCTATCATGATTGCGGTTTATCGTATCACGACATTGCTGCTCGTGTTGGTCGAGATCCAATGACTGTTAGCAAAATATGGAATCGGTGGGTTCAGGAGGGTAATACGAAACGCCATCCTGAACCCCAACGGCCTCGTATCACTAGCAGTCGAGATGACAGGCATCTTATCCGCATGGAGTCAACAGATGGGGACGTTTGCAAGAAAACAAGCATCTGCACGAACAGTTAGACGACGTTTGCAGCAACTGGACTATCAGCTCGGAGACATGGCTGCGGTTACCCTTGACGCTGCATCACAGAAAGGAGCGCATGCCATGGTGTACTCAACTACGAAACTGGGTGCACGAATGGCAAAACATTTTTTCGGATGAATCCAGGTTCTGTTTACAGCACCATGATTGTCGCATCCGTGTTTGGCGACATCGCGGTGAACGCACATTGGAAGCGTGTACTCATCATCGCCATACTGGCGTATCACCTGGCGTGATGGCCTGGGGTGCTATTGGTTACACGTCTCTCTCACCTTTTGTTCGCATTGACGGCACTTTGAACAGTGGACGTTACATTTCAGATGTCTTACGACCCGTGGCTCTACCCATCGTTCGACCCCAGTGAAACCGTACATTTCAGCAGGACAATGCACGACCGCATGTTGCAGGTCCTGTACGGGCCTTTCTGGATACAGAAAATGTTAGACTGCTGCCCTGGCCAGCACATTCTCCAGATCTCTTTTCAACTGAAATGTCTGATCGGTGGTGGCCGAGCA
The DNA here is from genome assembly GCF_023897955.1 of Schistocerca gregaria. Lineage (NCBI taxonomy): Eukaryota > Metazoa > Arthropoda > Insecta > Orthoptera > Acrididae > Schistocerca > Schistocerca gregaria. The sequence continues at coordinate 544,645,450 of NC_064925.1, forward strand.
ACTGGCTCGTCCCAATATGCCAGTCACTACTCTTGATGAACAGTGGTATCATGTTGAAGCTGCATGGGCAGCTGTACCTGTACACGCCATCCAAGCTCTGATTGACGCAATGCCCAGGCGTATCAAAGCCGTTATTACGGCCAGAAGTGGTTGTTGTGGGTACTGATTTCTCAGGATCTATGACCCAAATTGCGTGAAAATGTTACCACATGCTAGTTCTAGTATAATATATTTGCCCAATGAATACCCGTTTATCATCTGCATTTCTTCTTGGTGTAGCAATTTTAATGGACATGAGTGTAGTAGAAATAGAAAGTTGCTGTACAACCACGCCAAGACAGAATGGAATAATTAAAAAAAAGTGTTGTAGAATACAAATTCAGATGCGACCGGCTAATATTACTTACAGTGGCGGCGGTCAGCATTATCATTTCTATCGATGAAAATGAAACACTAGCAGGAGCCTGCAAGAAGAATCGACTGACATCTGAAGTAATGACTGAAGAGTCAAAGGTAATGGCATCACTTTACGTTTATTTGTGTAAATAGTTCCAAAATGGTGTAACGAGGGGTTTTACGGTTAGCCCATATTGTGTGGTTCATGAGGGGACTCATACTGGAGGTGTCGACGTGAACGGCTACTCTCGGAATAGGTGACGTGCTGACAGATACGGTAAGCTGTAGCAGAAATTGTCACAGCGAAATATCAGAACTTGCAGTAATAGCAAAATTTTGCCACTTGTCGATCCGGGGAATTACTGGCTCGATATAGTTAATTTGTTAGTTCTACTACTTTCTGTAAGTGGAATACTGGCTAGTGGTTCACGCTGCGAATAATTGATTTACTAATGATGGATATCGGACTACGCAATAACAAAGAGTGGCCATAAATATTTTATTACAGGTGGAAGTATTTTATTGTGTGGTCTGTACGGAGTATTCTGTAGTAGTAAACAAATTTGACGTCATATATTGCCCTAAATTGTTCTGCTCATTCTAACTAGTGTTCCGGAGCCGCCAACTCAAAATTGAGTGTTGCAATGGTTATTTTTGGTGCATGTGGGTAGCGCACTCTGATAGAATCGAGTGTTCGTCGTGGTGATTTGAAGCATTTGCAGACACTCAGAGGATAGCGTAATGCTTGTTGTTGTAAACGAGCGGACTGGTATTTCGCTTTGAGCTGAAGTGATTCAGTTTGCTATATTTGATATTTAACTGGCATTAGAGAATTTCAGAGCGAAATTATTTATTGGTCGTACTGCGTTAGTTGCCTGCAAATCTCAATGATTCTTCCCTTGACATTGATTAATAAAGCATCGGCACTGCTTATGCAGGCACGTCATGGCATTATCATTACTTTCACTCTTTTCACTGGCATGTGCTCATTGAATTAAATACGGATAGTAGGTCGCTGCTGGCCAACACTTGAAAAGACATAAAATTTTGCTTTGACTGTAAAACTTCAGGGTCCAAAGTGGTGATGGCAAGTCAGTCTTTTGTTTGCAATTTTTTGTGAATATTAAATCGCCTTACTGTAGGATAGATTTTTCTGTGACTCGTCCACTCTTTGACTTCTTACCTATGAAAAAGTCGAAGTAAAGGTCAGGTGCGTCTAAATAAAATAAATAATTTTCGACTCTTCTTTAAAGAAAAAAGAGAATTTCTCACCAAATCACGCTAGTTTGATCCCTAAAGAATAAATACAGGAATTATATGAAAGTAAACGAAGCTTTCAGAAAATTGATGAAGAGAAATTGTATTAACGTAAAGACTATTTGTTGCTGTTAGTTAAGCGGTTGAAAGAATTGAAATTCAGAAATGTAAGTTAGCTTAGATCTAGCTTATGATATTATCTCAGCTGAATTTCGGATAAGAAGACAAAAATATTTAAAGAACGGATATTTACCTTAATAGATAACTAAGAGCGAAGATCGGAAAGTAACGTCCAAATTTTTATAGCAAAAATTTTAATAGGCAAAAAAATCGCAAGTGAACATCTACCTACTTATGTACATACTCACCAACGTTGTCAACACATTTCTCCCATCGTGGCACCAGTTTCAATGTGCCCTGTTAGCAGGAGTCAGTCTGGTAGGAGTATAGCCATCCGCGCACAACTGATTTCTTTTCTGCATCTGTCTCAAAGCGTTGCCCGGCCAAGAATTTTTTTATTGGAGCAAACAGATGGTAATCCGATGGTGCAAGGTTTGGACTGTGTGGTGGATGTTGGAGCACCTCCCATCCAAATTTGACGATTTTCTTACTTACAGGAGCAGCAACATGGGGGTGAGCACTGTCATAAAGTAGACTGAAACCTCAGCACTGAAGTTGTGACGCTTGTCACGAAGGCCACGACGCAACTTAACCAAAGTTTTAATGTAGGCTGCAGCATTCACAATGGTCCTCTGTTCAGCGACAACCACGAATAACACACAACGCTTCTCCCAAAACACTGTCACAAGCTTTCTCCTGACAGGCTGACACTGAATTTTTTTCGTTCTGGAGAACCAGCATGTTTTCACCCCACAGACGCCTGCTTGGTGTCGGGTTCGTAATGGAACGCCCATGGCTCGTCGCTACTCACGATTACTTTCATAAAGTCGTGTCCTTCTGCGGCGCGACGCATTAAGTGATCCAAGCTTGTCATCATTCGATGGCCCTTATGGTTGCCTGTCAGGTTCTCTGGCTGCCACCGAGCACTAACTTTATGAGATTTCAACAGGTCATCAACAGCATCATACACCGAAGTATAGGAAACGTGGAAGTGCTGCGGTAAGTTTCGCGTTTGCTCTCGCCGGTCGCTCAAAATTGCAACCTCAATGGCTCAGACGTCCTGCGTGGATGCAGCTGTTACCAGCCGCTCGTTCCTGAGGAAGAGGGTTCTTACCAGGCGGAAAAATACACAACAAAGCAATCCCCATAGTGGTTCCGTTTTTACTGAATGAGGCACGGAGCTCTAAAAATACCGTATGTAAGGAAATTCTTTCCGTGGTAGGTCTGCTCAGTATTTACTAACTGAGTGGTATAGGTGGTTATCGGATTTGAAGTTAAATATTTTATTGACTGCTTAAAGAATAAGTTTGTTACAAGCAAGTCAACGATATATAGTGCATGTAGACCCACTTTCTTATCACAATTTCGGTTCCTAAAATTAGTATCAACATGATTTTCACTTATAATGTTATTTTATTGAGATAAATCAATCTTAATAGACAAGCTAGATACAATTAATGACAAATTTCAAGTGGTACTAAGCTCTAATGCGTAACAAATAGAACATTATTTTTTAAGTGAAGACAAAGTATTTATGTGAGTCCGCGATCATACTGTGGCCCTTTATTTGAAAAGGTCCGTATTGAACATACCCTATTCTTTTAGATCCATTGTTACGCGCTTCGACTACTGCCATATTCAGATCATCAAATATTCTGATGTAGGTATCAGCTTCACAATCTATACATGGATACATATTAAGTAAACTACATAAAATAAATTACATAAAATTATTAGTAGTAGTAGTCAGTAAATTAAGTATATTACAAGTATATAGGATATTTCTCAGCTAGTACTGCTATATAGAATATGGATGCAAAGATTTAATAGCATTAGATATTTAAGTAAAATAATTTATTGCAGCGATTGTTATCTAATATCCATTCAAAATCTAACGCTTATTTGCAACTCATTTACGGTACCTGGTATTTCTGATCATTTGGAAAGGCATATGCGACTGTACAAATAGTAGCCTGAATGAAATTTCAAACTGAAATAAAAATAGACGTTGACTGCAATGGAGACACACGAACTATATGAACATGGCATCTTACGTGCATCTACATATTTCGTCTTACACAGGCACTTTTTACAAAACATTGTTTCACGGTTTACGTCGTGAAACATCATGCACTGCTAATAGCCGTTTTCTCATGTAAAGCGCAAGGAGACTGACCACCTTTTTCTCACAACACAGCTCATGTAGTGAATCCTTAGCTCAGATTACAAACAGTGGCGACTATTTTATATGTAAACACCAAAGTGTTTTGTGTGGCTCCCCCTGCCGGAGGTTCGAGTCCTCCCCATGGCATGAGTGTGAGTGTTGTCCTTAGCTTTAAGTTAGTTTAAGTAGTGTGGAAGTCTAGGGACCGATGACCTCAGCAGTTTGGTCCTTTAGGAATTCACACACATTTGAACCAAGGTGTTTTTCCGCCGCAGTGCAACATGCAAATTCGACCAATCTTTCCGAGAAATGAGAGCTTCAAATGGTCAGAAACGGCAACAGTGAAGGTGTCAACAAAGTAACAGATCATTAATGGCATGTTATGGTTTATTTATGTTTACACTTTTGTACTCTGAGTACGTTATTGTCCATTTTCCTACAGTCAACGCAGTCATGTTCACCGTTTTCCATTTAATATATACGAGGGCATTTCGAAAAGTAAAGATACAATGGCTCGTAGTGTTTAAATAGAACATTTATTTAGAAAACGTCAGTTACATCTTATTAACTGGATTATTTGTTATTTTTCGACATATTCACCCCCGTTATCCAAACATTTGTTAAGTCGGTGCACAAGCTTTTGTATCCCACAGTCATAGAAGGTTGCCGACTGTTGTCGGAACCACATTTCAACTTCACCTTTCGTATCTTCATCGTCGTGGAATGATTTCCCATTAAGATGTGACTTCAGGTAATGAAAGACATGGAAGGCTGTATGGCAGATGATCCAATACGTCCCATTTGAAATGTTTGAGTAATGCTTTGGTTACGGGCGCTGTGTGAGGCCGAGCGTTGTCATGAAGCAAGAGGAATCTACTTGTCAGCATCCCCCTGCGTTTGTTCTGAATTGCACTTCGAAGACGTTTCAAAGTCTGGCAATATGCAGCAGCATTAATTGTCGTTCCACGAGGTATAAATTCCAACAGAAGAATGCCTTGTCTGTCCCAAAAAACAGAAGCCATGATTTTCTTCGCTGAAATCGACGTTTTGCATTTCTTGGCTTTTGGTGAATTCGAATGGCGCCATTGCATTGATTGATGCTTGGATTCAGATGTATGGTGTTAAACCCACGTCTCGTCACCTGTCACAATGTGATCAAGAAACTCGAGTGCAATGCCAACCCTCTTCTTTTTGTGTTCTTCCGTTAACAGTTTTGGAACCCAGCGCGCACACAATTTCCTATACCCTAACTCGACAGTCCCAGCGTCATAAAGAGTTGTAATTGAAACTTCTGGTATATGATATGATGTAATTCATCCAATGTGAGACATCTATTCGCACTAATTGCTTCCTTCGTTCTCCGAAGAATACCCATTCTTCCTTAGTGAGTGTACAATTATTTAAAGCGTGGAACATGAATTCGTCAGTCGACTGCTTTTCTTGTATTTAGGCTTCAGTCTTTAATCAATGAACCACATAATACAGGATGATTTTGCTATGCATGCTATAATAGCTCCACCAACGATGCAACACTCAATCTGTGTTCATACATACATACATACATACATACATACATACTCCTCAAGAGACTGTACGATGTATGGAGGTGTTTACCTTCTATCGTTACTAGTCATTTACTTTCCCATTCCACTAGCAAACAGAGCAATGTAGAAACTACTGTAAACCATGAAGATGGTCCTTACACGAGGAAGTACGTCGACGGGATTATAATCGTTCTGCTGTCGGGGTCAAATGGCGCGTCTCTAAATTTCCATAGTAGTTCCTCATGAAAAGAACGCTTTCTTCCGTTCAGGGATTTCTATTTGAGTTCACGAAGCATCCCCGTAATACTTGCGTGGTGATCAAACTTACCGGTAACAAACCTAGCAGGACACCTCTGAACTGCTTCGATGTCTTCCTTTAATCCCACCTAGTGCACATTCGAAACACTTAACAGTATTCAAGAATGGGTGGAACCAGCATTCAATTCCATGAGCTTTATACATGAGCTACATTTTGCCAAAATTCTCCCAGCAAAACGAAGTCGAGTATTCGACTTCGTTATTGCCAACATTACGCGCTCATAACGTTTCATATCGCTTTTCAACGTTGCGCATAGGTATCTACTCGATCTGACTGTGTAAAGCAGCACACTGCTGATGCTGTGCAAGAAAGTTTTTCCTACTCATCCGCATTAACTTCCATTTACAACAAGCTACCATCCATCACCCCTAGCAGAAATTCTCTCACAGAACAAGGTGGCGTTCATTACATGAACTAGAAATTCTGTATAAGTCATCTAGTAGCCGGCCGGAGTGTCCGTGCGCTTCTAGGCGCTGCAGTCTGGAACCGAGCGACCGCTACGTTCGCAGGTTCGAATCCTGCCTCGGGCATGGATGTGTGTGATGTCATTAGGTTACCTATGTTTAATTAGTTCTAAGTTCTAGGCGACTGATGACCTCAGATGTTAAGTCTCATAGTGCTCAGTGCCATTTTCCATCTAGTATCCTTCTTCAATAGCTCAACGTCAACAGCTTCCCGTACACCATAGCGTCGCCGGCAACCAGCTTTAAATTGCTGCACAGCGTGTCCGCCAGAACATTTATGTATGCAGAGAATACAAGCGGTCCCATCACACTTTCCTGGAGCACTCCTGATGATACCCTTGTTCCTGATTAACACTCACCATACTGGCTTGTATCACTTTAAAGTCTTCGAGCCACTCGCATATGTGGGAACCAAATCCCTAAGCTCTAGCCTTCGGCAATATTCTGCAGTGGGGCACAGTGTTAAACGCTTTTCGAAAATCTAGGAATATGGAATCTGCCTGTTTCTCTCAATTCATATTTTTAGGACTATATCACTCGTGAAGAATCTTCACGGTCGTCTTCCTCTTGATAGTACACTGCTGCCCATTAAAATTGCAGCAGCACGAAGACGGTATGTTAGAGGCGTCAGATTGCAATGAATCGTTAGAGAAAGATAGAACTAACGCTATTAACATTCTGAATTTAAGAAAAGACTGCATGGTCGGTTTTTCATTCATAAATCATTTTCAATGCCTTGTGTAAGAAGGAGAAACGTCTAACAGGCACGTATCGGAATTCTGCAAGTTAGAAATACGCCGCAAAACATTAGTTCCCGAGCAACAATATTAGTATACGATAAGCTGCCACCTAGACAGGCCAAAATGCTGTCGTCGGCAGAGCCATTACTGCATGCATACCAAAATCATCCTGTCTTTCTTCACTGTGTTGCCTGGTGCATTGATTAATGACCGAAATCTCCAGGCAAGAAACGCAATCGATTGGAGAATTGATTCCTCGCGCTTTAAACAATTCTTCACTCACTAAAGAAGAATATGTACATCTTCCATTAAAAACTGAGCGACTTACCTCTACTGCTGCCGTCTCTGGCCATTTCAAGCCCTTGTTTCTTGAAACATTTACGGAATGTTCGACAGTTTCAGAAAAGCTATGGCTTATTAGCCGTTAGCGTGTGCCCTTCTCTTTAAATGAGGTACAAGACAGCACACTGCTGATTAAAGCCAGACAACCCGAAGGCCGTCTTCCGATGGGCTGGGTAGTAATCCGCCACGAAAACGCCTGGAGTTAAGGCGGAACGGATCGATGCTGTTGCGATGCACAGTAGCTGAAAGAAAGGCGCTAGACGCACGACGACGAAAAGACAGCGAGAGGAAGACGGTACAGGCTAATCCGTCTTTAGCGCACTTGTACTTGGCTTTACGCACAAAGCTACGCTCAGTAAGCTCGAGTCTGCTTTCAGACGAGTTCTTCGGAAAGGATGACAGTCTGTCCTGACAACGGCCAAGACTTGAGACTGCCGCACCACAGATGTGAATGATGTCCCACGGATCGTAATTATAAAGTGGCGCAGCGCATCCTGCTGATTCCCCATCAGGATAGAGTTAGGACCTCGCTGCCCTCCTAAGATTACGTACCGACGTAGTGCGGATATGGATCACCATCTGCCGTTTTTCAAGGGTGATAGATTGTATTCGAGCCAGTCGATGCGACATTGCTCTGCCTCGACTTGCTTATGTTCCTTACACAATCACAGGCGATCCTCTTATTGAAAATGAAGCTGAAAAGCTCTTAAATCAAAGACAAAATATCTACCACACTCAATCATTTTACGAAGATGCCTTCTTCGAAGAACTCCTAGTTAATTCTCTTCGCCAACTATGTGCCATCCGAGATCGAACTCTTATCTCGACAGAGTGTTCATTAATAATTCTTTTCTCCTCTCACTACTTACTTTGTTTTCCTTGTATCTGTTTCTCATTACTTCCATTGACTCAGAGGAACACAATATTAATTTTTTGATGTTTTTCTAAACTAGGGAGTCCATGACACATTTAATTCCTTCTCATTTGTCTTTTTTTCTTACAATGCCCTTTAATCTTATCACGTATTTTTTACCTCCACAAACTGCTTCACACCAGGTCTCTCTGGCTTCACGAGAATAATATATCTTATTGCAAACAATATGTAATAACGTAACTCAATAATTATTGAATGGCTTCACCACCAATGTTGTTGTTGTTGTTGTTGTTGTGGGCTTCAGACCTGAGACTGGTTTGGTGCAGCTCTCCATGCTACTATATCCTGTGCAAGCCTCTTTATCTCCCAGTACCTACTGCAGCCTACATCCTTCTGAATCTGCTTAGTGTATTCATCTCTTTGTCTCCCTATACGATTTTTTTACCCTCCACGCTGCCCTCCAATACTAAATTGGTGATCCCTCGGTGTCTCAGAACATGTCCTACCAACCGATCCCTTCTTCTAGTCAAGTTGTGCCACAAACTTCTCTTCTCCCCTATCCTATTCAATACTTCATTAGTTATGTTACTAGCCATCTAATATTCAGCATTCTTCTGTAGCACCACATTTCGAAAGCTTCTATTCTCTTCTTGTCTAAACTAATTATCGTCCATGTTTCACTTCCATACATGGCTCCACTCCATACAAATACTTTCAGAAACGACTTCCTGACACATAAATCTATACTCGATGTTAACAAATTTCTCTTTTTCAGAAACGCTTTCCTTGCCATTGCCAGTCTACATTTTATATCCTCTCTACTTCGGCCATCGTGACTTATTTTGCTCCCCAAATAGCAAAACTCCTTTACTACATTAAGTGCCCCATTTCCTAATCTAATTAACGCACCATCACCCAATTTTATTCGACTACATTCCATTATCCTCGTTTTGCATTTGTTGTTGTTCATCTTATACCCTCCTTTCAAGAGACTATCCATTCTGTTCAACTGCTCTTCCAAGTCTTTTGCTGTCTCTGAGGTTCGCCGATGACACTGTAATTATGTCAAAGTTTTTATTTCTTCTCCATGGATTTTAATATCCACTCCGAATTTTTCTTTTGTTTCCTTCACTGCTTGCTCAGTACACAGATTGAATAACATCGGGGATAGGCTACAGCTTCCCTTTCATTCCCCTCGATTCTTATAAATGCCATCTGGTTTCTGTACAAGTTGTAAATAGCCTTTCGCTCCCTGTATTTTACCCCTGCCACCTTCAGAATTTGAAAGAGACTATTCCAGTCAACATTGTCAAACGCTTTCTTTAAGTCTACAAATGCTAGAAACGTACGTTTGCCTTTCCTTAATCTAGCTTATAAGATAAGCCGTAGGTCAGTATTGCCTCACGGGTTCCAATTTTTCTACGGAATCCAAACAGATCTTCCCCAAGGTCGGCTTCTACTAGTTTTTCCATTCGTCTGTAAAGAATTCGCGTTAGTATTTTGCAGCTGTGACTTATTAAACTGATAGTTGGGTAATTTTCACATCTGTCAACACCTCCTTTCTTTGGGATTGGAATTATTATGTTGTTCTTGAAGTCTGAGGGTATTTCACCTGTCTCATACATCTTGCTCACCAGATGGTAGAGTTTTGTCAGGACTGGCTCTCCCAAGAGCGTCAGTAGTTCCACTGGAATGTTGTCTACTCTCGGGGCCTTGTTTCGACTCAGGTCTTTCAGTGCTCTGTCAAACTCTTTACGCAGTGTCATATCTCCCATTTCATCTTCATCTACGTCCTCTTCCATTTCCATAATATTGTCCTGAAGTACATCGCCCTTGTATAAACTCTGTATATACTCCTTCCACCTTTCTGCTTTCCCTTCTTTGCTTAGAACTGGGTTTCCATCTGAGCTTATGATATTCATACAAGTGGTTCTCTTTTTCCAAAGGTCTCTTTAATCTTCCTGTAGGCAGGATCGATCTTACCCCTAGTGAGATAAGCCTCTACATCCTTACATTTGTCCTCTAGTCAACACCAATATCATCATGAAAATTATTCCGTTCGAAGATCTTACAGTCTAGAATCGGTAAGCCAAACGGGCAAAATTACCCCAGTACTGAGGTAATCATCCCACCGACGCACCAGGCTGAACACACCCTTTTGGTAAAACACCATGTCCTGCTGCCTGAAGAAGTGTCTGACTGCTCCACGCCCTCGTCCCACAGTAATCGTCGACCCTTCGATGTCTTATTTAAAGTTCTGAATGCGTGAAAATAGCAAGGAGAAAGATCAGGACTATAGAGCCGGGGTCTGGCACTTGAGCTGGCGTTATTTTTGTGTTACAATATTTGCGATATGGGGATGTTCGTTGCCACGAAGCAGCGGCACCTCTTGTCGCAGCGTTCCCGGACGTTTTGCCTTACGGCTGCTTGTATATCCGCATCGGAGTCGTGCAGGGTTGCACAACGCTGCACAACGCTTTCAAACGGCAACTTTCTAATCGCCCCCTACAATAACAACAGTAATAACAATAATAGTAAAGAAAACGAGAAGTAATCAGTTTGTAAGTTCCTTCTTCATTGTAACGCAGACCTAACATATGCTTAAGAGAAAATAAAGGAACTGAAAAGTATACCAACATATATTTAGGTATGAGAAAACTTAGGCTAAAATCATTTCATCATATAAAAAGACTGGACATATCAGAAAATTAGCTACATTGTGGTATCCTACGAAACACTCAGTAACGCAAAAGCGGAGACAAATGACTGCATCGGTGCAATGAATCAAGCCCTGAAAGAAGCTGAAACAACTCAACTGGATATACAAGACAGGAGAATATTTAGGCAAAAAGTGCAAGAGAACATTCTACAAGAGTAAATGTAATATAGGCACAAAGGAAAGCTAAAATAAAACTCTTAAAATGCCCCAAGTTCTGCATCGAATGGTCCTTTCGGGTCCAAACGTGAAAAATACTAACAGTAGTAGTAATAACAATAGAAATAATATTAATATTAATATTAATAATAATAATATTAATAATAATAATAATAATAATAGATAATAATACCCCGTGGAGGCCCGGGATAAGAATAGGCCTCCGGTATTTTCTGCGAGTCGTAAAAGGCGACGAAAAGAACAAACCACTAATAGTGCTAACCCCCCTTTTAGTGTGATTAGTTGGTTCAGGACAGAACTAATGAAGCCTCGGACAAGCGCCGTCACGGCCGGGGACGACGTTTGAACCAGAAGCCCGCCCACAATGGTAACGACACTGCTAGCCAACTGGAAAATGATTTAAATCCAAATAGAGGTGTTTTGCAGGATATGCTTCCTGCAACCACCCTAGAAGGAAAACAAAGACGGAGGATGAGATGGCCAGATGAAGTTAATCAACACCTCATGTTCTGTTATTACCAAGCAACAAACCTAGGAACCAACAGAACTGGATACAGATCACAAGTATACACAACATTTATTACCAGATACCCAGAATTAAAATTTTTAACAGAACAATGACTAGCTGATCAGATCCGTGTAATAATAAAAAATAACAGGATACCCCAGTCAGAATTAGAAAACATCAAATAACAAGTACAACAAATACTGGAACAAAATAATGTGCAATCAGAAGAAGAAGAAAATACAGTAACGGACTCACACATCCCAGAGAAAACAAACAAAGAACAACATGCATCAATTAAACAATCAGAGGAAAACAAAATCTTAAGACTGCCACCAGAACAAGTAGAAATAGAACACGAAGTGACACACATGTTAGATATAGAAGAAAAACTTCAGCTGACATATATAGAATACAAAGACAAAAATACAGACATTAGACCATTCTTGCATAGGCCGCCAAATAACCCACAAACTGAAACAACAATAAAAACTATCAACACAATTATACACAACAAAATAAATGAAAACACAACTATGGAAGAGTTACAACTACTGGTTTATATAGGAGCACTCACTACACTAAATATACATACTAGGCAGAGATCAGAACCAACCAACACACAGAAGAAACCCACAAAACCAGCATGGCAACACAGGTTACAGATCAGAATAGAAAAACTGAGAAAAGACATCGGACAGCTAACACAATTTATAAGAAATGAAATATCAGACAAAAAACGAAAAAGGTTAGGTAAAATCTCACAACAAGAAGCGATAGGGCAATTAGATGAAAAGAAGCAGAAATTACAAGCATTGGCCAAACGACTTAGAAGATACAAAAAAAGTGAAAATAGAAGGAAACAAAACCAAACATTCAACACAAACCAAAAGAAATTTTATCAGACAATAGATAAAACACACATTAAAATAGACAATCCGCAAAACATAAGAGACATGGAACACTTCTGGAGCATCATATGGTCAAAGCTGGTACAACATAACAGGCATGCATCGTGGATACAAGCAGCAACAGATACATACAAGATGATACCACAAATGCCTGAAGTGATAATTTTGCAACATGAAGTCACCTGAGCAATTAATGCACAATCAGAAAGCCCATGGAAAAGATAAAATAGTAAATTTCTGGCTAAAGACGTTCACCTCAACACATTCACATCTAACTAAATTATTTAAGTTACATTGCAGACCCATACACATTCCCTGATACACTTACACATGGAATAACGTATCTGAAAACTAAAGATCAAGCAGACATAGCAAACCCAGCTAAATATCGACCTGTAATATGCCTATCAACAATATACAAAATTGTATCTTCAGTCATTACACAGAAGTTAATGACACATACAACACAGAACAAAATTATAAATGAAGAACAAAAAGGCTGTTGTAAAGGATCATGAGGGTGTAAAGAGCAACTGGTAATAGATGCAGAGGTAACATATCAAGCTAGAACTAAACGAAGGTTGCTACACTACACATACATTGATTCCCAAAAGCTTTTGATAGTGTACCCCACTCATGGTTACTACAGATATTGGAAATATACAAAGTAGATCCTAAATGGACACAGTTCCTGAACATTGTAATGAAAAATAGGAAAACCACACATAATATCCAAACAAATTCAAATAATATAACATCACTGCCAATACAGATTTAGTGCAGAATATACCAAGGAGACTCATTAAGTACTTTCTGGTTCTGTCTTGCTCTGAACCAACTATCCAACATGCTAAATAATACAAATTACGGATACAATATTACTGGAACATACACATACAAAATCACACATTTGCTATACATGGATGATCTAAAACTACTGGCAGCAACAACTCAACCAATTACTAAAGATGACAGAAGTATTCAGCAATGATATAAATATGGCTTTTGGAACAGAAAAATGTAAGAAAAATAGCTTAGTCAAGGGAAAAAACACTAAACAAGAAGATTACATATTGGATAGCCACAGCGAATGCATAGAAGTGATGGCAAAAACAGATGCCTATAAATATCTAGGATACAGTCAAAAAATAGGAATTGATAATACAAATATTAGAGAAGAACTAAAAGAAAAATATAGACAAAGACTAACAAAAATACTGAAAACAGAATTGACAGCAAGAAACAAAACAAAAGCTATAAATACTAATGCTATACCAATATTGACCTACTCATTTGGAGTAGTGAAATGGAGTAACACAGACCTAGAAGCACTCAATACACTTACACGATCACAATGCCACAAATATAGAATACATCACATACATTCAGCAACAGAAAGATTCACATTAAGTAGAAAGGAAGGAGGAAGGAAGAATTTAAGAAAATTCTTTCTAGAACTAGCAAAATACACAAAGCAATCACTCATATAAATACATCGGCTACACCACTGCAATTTCATAACCACTTCTACAATCCTTTAGATCACATATCAACAGATACGAAGAAAGTAAATTGGAAAAAGAAAACACTACATGGCAAGCACCCGTATCATCTAACACAGCCACACATCGATCAAGACGCATCCAACACATGGCTTAGAAAAGGCAATATATACAGTGAGATGGAAGGATTCATGATTGCAATACAGGATCAAACAATAAACACCAGATATTACAGCAAGCATATTATTAAAGATCCCAATACCAGAACAGATAAATGCAGACTTTGCAAACAACAAATAGAAACAGTAGTTCACATCACAAGCAGATGTACAATACTAGCAAATACAGAATACCCCAGAAGACATGACAATGTAGCAAAAATAATACATCAACAGCTTGCCTTACAACACGTTCCCACATACAAGTATGCACCACAAAATGTACTGGAGAACGATGAATACAAATTATACTGGAACAGATCCATTATAACAGATAAAACAACACCACGTAACAAACCTGACGTTATACTCACCAATAAAAAGAAGAAATTAACACAACTAATCGAAATATCCATACCCAATACAACAAATATACGAAAGAAAACAGACGAAAAACTGAAAAATACATCCAACTGGCTGAGGAAGTGAAGGACATGGGGCATCAGGATAAAGTTGACATTATACCAATTATACTATCAACTACAGGAGTCATACCACACAATATCCATCAGTACATCAATGCAATACAGCTACATACAAAACTTATATATGCAACTACAGAAATCCGTAATTTTTGATACATTTTCAATTACCTGAAAGTTCCTAAATGCAATGTAACACATACCGCACAGTTAAAATGAAGTCACACTTGGTCAACGTCAGCGTCTCTTTCCATTTTTGACCAGACATAACGTCTGAGAAAAAAAAGAAAGAATAATAATAACAGAGCTGGATAATCTGGACAAGAAAACTCATGAAACTTTCTGGCAGAGAAAATTGTACATTGGATCGAGACTCGAAGTCAGGACCTTCACCTCTCGCGGCCGAGCACTCTACCAACTGAGCTACCCAAGCATAACTCACGACCCGTCATCAGCGCACACTTCACAACACAGTAAAAAATTCATTCAAGAAAACTCCTAACTAGTCATCGCGCACCCCACCGTCGTAGTGACGTCAACAGGCTGTACTTGCCCACAAAGACAGGAGGTACAGGACCCTTGCAGGTGAGGCAAATAGGGGAAGGAGAGGGTAGACTGTGTGAAAGACAGCAAATATCCAGCTCTTAGTGAAGTCAGCAACAGCAAACTTCTGACAGTACAACACTCCAAGAATCAACACCAAAAGACTGTACTCCGATACCGGACCGACAGCTTGCGCAATAAGGCCTTGCAAGGGCAATTTTTTTGAGAATGTTGAAGTCAAAATAGGTAAAGAATTGTCCCGGTTTCGGCTGATCAATAGAAGCTTAAAGAAGGAAACTGAAGAACTGATTATTCTTTCACAATAACAAGCCATCACAACTATCGTCATCAAAGCCAAGCTCGATAAATACGCAAGAGACCCAAAGCGCAGGCTCTGCAAAGTGGGTCACAAAACAGTTGGCCCTATTTTGAGCTGTTACATATGGATCAATATGCACATCACCGGTAGAGGCACAGTAATGTGGCACGAATGATCCACTGTGACTGAAGTCAAAATTACCATCTGTCGGTAGCAAAAACTGGTGGGACCATAAGCCAGGAAAAGTAGACCAAAACTAACTTGCCAAATTAATATGGGACTTCCTACATGAGACAGATCGACCTCCTGGAACACAATACACGAGACATAACAATTCTGGAGAAAAACAAAGTGTGCATCACTGATAGAAGAATCGACGAGTAACAATTTGAAAAGCGTGCCAGCTACACAGACTTGAGAATCGAAAAATACAGACTTTGCGGTAACTGTGTCAAAGTGATCACAGTACTTCTCGGCACAGTAGAAGTAATTTGCTGTATTTACTGTAATAATAATAATAAAATCATCATCATCATCTAAGCCTAATTATGCATTTCAGCGTTCAGTCTGGAGCATAACCCACTTATAAAATTCCTCCACGATCCCCTATTCAGTGCCAACATTGGTGCCTCTTCTGATGTTAAACCTATTACTTAAAAATCATTCTTAACCGAATCCAGGTATCTTCTCCTTGGTCTGCCTCGACTCCTCCTACCCTCTACTGCTGAACCCATGAGTCTCTTGGGTAACCTTGTTTCTCCCATGCGTGTAACATGACCCCACCATCGAAGTCTGTTCGCCCTGACTGCTACATCTATAGAGTTCATTCCCAGTTTTTCTTTGATTTCCGCATTGTGCATACCCTCCTTCCATTGTTCCCATCTACTAGTACCTGCAATCATCCTAACTACTTTCATATCCGCAACATCAACCTCGTTGATAAGGTAACCTGAATCCACCCAGCTTTCACTCCCATACAACAAAGTTGGTCGAAAGATTGAACGGTGCACAGATAACTTAGTCTTGGTACTGACTTCCTTCTTGCAGGAGAGAGTAGATCGTAGCTGAGCGCTCACTGCATTAGCTTTGCTACACCTCGCTTCCAGTTCTTTCACTATGTTGCCATCCTGTGACAATATGCATCCTAAGTAGTGAAACCGTCCACCTGTTCTAACTTTGTTCATCCTATTTGGCACTCGATCCGTTTATATCTTTTTCCCACTGACATTACTTTCGTTTTGGAGATGATAATCTTCATCCATAGTCCTTACATTTCTGATATAGCTCTGAAATATTACTTTGCAAACTTTCAATCGAATCTTTCATCACAACTGAGTCATCTGCATATGTGAGACTGCTTATTTTGCTTTCACATATCTTAATCTCACCCAGCCAGTCTATTGTTTTCAACATATGATCCATAAATAGTATGAACAACAGTGGAGACAAGTTGCAACCTTGTCTTACCCCTAAAACTACTCTGAACTCAATTTGCTGTCAACTCTAACTGCTGCCTGACTATCTATGGAAAGACATTTAATTGCTTGCAAACATTTGCCTTCTACTCCATAATCTCGCAGAACAGACAATAACTTCCTCCTAGGAACCCGGTCATATGCCTTTTCTAGATCTATAAAGCACAGATACAACTCCCTGTTCCACTCATAACACTTCTCCATTATTTCTGTAAGCTAAAGATCTGGTCCTGACAATCTCCAAGAGGCCTAAACCCACACTGATTTTCATCCAATTGGTCCTTAACTAATACTCGCACTTTCCTTTGAACAATTCCCGTGAAGATTTTACCCACAACGCTGATTAAAGAGATACCTCTGCAGTTGTTACAATCTTTTCTGTTTCCATGTTTAAAGATTGGTGCGATTACTGCTTTTGTCCAGTCTGATGGAACCTGTCCTGACTCCCAGGCCATTTCAGTTATCCTGTGTAGCCATTTAAGAGCTGACATTCCACTGTATTTGATGAGTTCCGACTTAATTTCATCCACCCCAGCTGCTTTATCGCACTGCAATCTCTTGACCATTTTCTCCTCTTCCTCAAATGTGATCCTATTTCCATCATCATTCCTATCCCATTGTACCTCGAAATATGAAACATTGCTGATCGTATGTTCACCTACATTGAGCAACTTTTCAAAATATTCCCTCCATCTGCCCAAGGAATCCACAGGTTTCACCAGCAGTTTTCCTGACCTATCCAAAATACTTGTCATTTCCTTCATACCTCCCTTTCGAAGACTGCTAATTACACTCCAGAATTGTTTTCCAGCAGCTTCACCTAAAATCTCCAACCCGTTTCCCAAAGTCTCCAACCCAACCCGTTGCCAAAAGTCTCCAACCCAACCCGTTGCCAAAAGTCTCCAACCCAACCCGTTGCCAAAAGTCTCCAACCCAACCCGTTGCCAAAAGTCTCCAACCCAACCCGTTGCCAAAAGTCTCCAACCCAACCCGTTGCCAAAAGTCTCCAACCCAACCCGTTGCCAAAAGTCTCCAACCCAACCCGTTGCCAAAAGTCTCCAACCCAACCCGTTGCCAAAAGTCTCCAACCCAACCCGTTGCCAAAAGTCTCCAACCCAACCCGTTGCCAAAAGTCTCCAACCCAACCCGTTGCCAAAAGTCTCCAACCCAACCCGTTGCCAAAAGTCTCCAACCCAACCCGTTGCCAAAAGTCTCCAACCCAACCCGTTGCCAAAAGTCTCCAACCCAACCCGTTGCCAAAAGTCTCCAACCCAACCCGTTGCCAAAAGTCTCCAACCCAACCCGTTGCCAAAAGTCTCCAACCCAACCCGTTGCCAAAAGTCTCCAACCCAACCCGTTGCCAAAAGTCTCCAACCCAACCCGTTGCCAAAAGTCTCCAACCCAACCCGTTGCCAAAAGTCTCCAACCCAACCCGTTGCCAAAAGTCTCCAACCCAACCCGTTGCCAAAAGTCTCCAACCCAACCCGTTGCCAAAAGTCTCCAACCCAACCCGTTGCCAAAAGTCTCCAACCCAACCCGTTGCCAAAAGTCTCCAACCCAACCCGTTGCCAAAAGTCTCCAACCCAACCCGTTGCCAAAAGTCTCCAACCCAACCCGTTGCCAAAAGTCTCCAACCCAACCCGTTGCCAAAAGTCTCCAACCCAACCCGTTGCCAAAAGTCTCCAACCCAACCCGTTGCCAAAAGTCTCCAACCCAACCCGTTGCCAAAAGTCTCCAACCCAACCCGTTGCCAAAAGTCTCCAACCCAACCCGTTGCCAAAAGTCTCCAACCCAACCCGTTGCCAAAAGTCTCCAACCCAACCCGTTGCCAAAAGTCTCCAACCCAACCCGTTGCCAAAAGTCTCCAACCCAACCCGTTGCCAAAAGTCTCCAACCCAACCCGTTGCCAAAAGTCTCCAACCCAACCCGTTGCCAAAAGTCTCCAACCCAACCCGTTGCCAAAAGTCTCCAACCCAACCCGTTGCCAAAAGTCTCCAACCCAACCCGTTGCCAAAAGTCTCCAACCCAACCCGTTGCCAAAAGTCTCCAACCCAACCCGTTGCCAAAAGTCTCCAACCCAACCCGTTGCCAAAAGTCTCCAACCCAACCCGTTGCCAAAAGTCTCCAACCCAACCCGTTGCCAAAAGTCTCCAACCCAACCCGTTGCCAAAAGTCTCCAACCCAACCCGTTGCCAAAAGTCTCCAACCCAACCCGTTGCCAAAAGTCTCCAACCCAACCCGTTGCCAAAAGTCTCCAACCCAACCCGTTGCCAAAAGTCTCCAACCCAACCCGTTGCCAAAAGTCTCCAACCCAACCCGTTGCCAAAAGTCTCCAACCCAACCCGTTGCCAAAAGTCTCCAACCCAACCCGTTGCCAAAAGTCTCCAACCCAACCCGTTGCCAAAAGTCTCCAACCCAACCCGTTGCCAAAAGTCTCCAACCCAACCCGTTGCCAAAAGTCTCCAACCCAACCCGTTGCCAAAAGTCTCCAACCCAACCCGTTGCCAAAAGTCTCCAACCCAACCCGTTGCCAAAAGTCTCCAACCCAACCCGTTGCCAAAAGTCTCCAACCCAACCCGTTGCCAAAAGTCTCCAACCCAACCCGTTGCCAAAAGTCTCCAACCCAACCCGTTGCCAAAAGTCTCCAACCCAACCCGTTGCCAAAAGTCTCCAACCCAACCCGTTGCCAAAAGTCTCCAACCCAACCCGTTGCCAAAAGTCTCCAACCCAACCCGTTGCCAAAAGTCTCCAACCCAACCCGTTGCCAAAAGTCTCCAACCCAACCCGTTGCCAAAAGTCTCCAACCCAACCCGTTGCCAAAAGTCTCCAACCCAACCCGTTGCCAAAAGTCTCCAACCCAACCCGTTGCCAAAAGTCTCCAACCCAACCCGTTGCCAAAAGTCTCCAACCCAACCCGTTGCCAAAAGTCTCCAACCCAACCCGTTGCCAAAAGTCTCCAACCCAACCCGTTGCCAAAAGTCTCCAACCCAACCCGTTGCCAAAAGTCTCCAACCCAACCCGTTGCCAAAAGTCTCCAACCCAACCCGTTGCCAAAAGTCTCCAACCCAACCCGTTGCCAAAAGTCTCCAACCCGTTGCCAAAAGTCTCCAACCCAACCCGTTGCCAAAAGTCTCCAACCCAACCCGTTGCCAAAAGTCTCCAACCCAACCCGTTGCCAAAAGTCTCCAACCCAACCCGTTGCCAAAAGTCTCCAACCCGTTGCCAAAAGTCTCCAACCCGTTGCCAAAAGTCTCCAACCCGTTGCCAAAAGTCTCCAACCCGTTGCCAAAAGTCTCCAACCCGTTGCCAAAAGTCTCCAACCCGTTGCCAAAAGTCTCCAACCCGTTGCCAAAAGTCTCCAACCCGTTGCCAAAAGTCTCCAACCCGTTGCCAAAAGTCTCCAACCCGTTGCCAAAAGTCTCCAACCCGTTGCCAAAAGTCTCCAACCCGTTGCCAAAAGTCTCCAACCCGTTGCCAAAAGTCTCCAACCCGTTGCCAAAAGTCTCCAACCCGTTTCCAAAAGTCTCCAACCCGTTGCCAAAAGTCTCCAACCCGTTTCCAAAAGTCTCCAACCCGTTGCCAAAAGTCTCCAACCCGTTGCCAAAAGTCTCCAACCCGTTGCCAAAAGTCTCCAACCCGTTGCCAAAAGTCTCCAACCCGTTGCCAAAAGTCTCCAACCCGTTGCCAAAAGTCTCCAACCCGTTGCCAAAAGTCTCCAACCCGTTGCCAAAAGTCTCCAACCCGTTGCCAAAAGTCTCCAACCCGTTGCCAAAAGTCTCCAACCCGTTGCCAAAAGTCTCCAACCCGTTGCCAAAAGTCTCCAACCCGTTGCCAAAAGTCTCCAACCCGTTGCCAAAAGTCTCCAACCCGTTGCCAAAAGTCTCCAACCCGTTGCCAAAAGTCTCCAACCCGTTGCCAAAAGTCTCCAACCCGTTGCCAAAAGTCTCCAACCCGTTGCCAAAAGTCTCCAACCCGTTTCCAAAAGTCTCCAACCCGTTTCCAAAAGTCTCCAACCCGTTTCCAAAAGTCTCCAACCCGTTTCCAAAAGTCTCCAACCCGTTTCCAAAAGTCTCCAACCCGTTTCCAAAAGTCTCCAACCCGTTTCCAAAAGTCTCCAACCCGTTTCCAAAAGTCTCCAACCCGTTTCCAAAAGTCTCCAACCCGTTTCCAAAAGTCTCCAACCCGTTTCCAAAAGTCTCCAACCCGTTTCCAAAAGTCTCCAACCCGTTTCCAAAAGTCTCCAACCCGTTTCCAAAAGTCTCCAACCCGTTTCCAAAAGTCTCCAACCCGTTTCCAAAAGTCTCCAACCCGTTTCCAAAAGTCTCCAACCCGTTTCCAAAAGTCTCCAACCCGTTTCCAAAAGTCTCCAACCCGTTTCCAAAAGTCTCCAACCCGTTTCCAAAAGTCTCCAACCCGTTTCCAAAAGTCTCCAACCCGTTTCCAAAAGTCTCCAACCCGTTTCCAAAAGTCTCCAACCCGTTTCCAAAAGTCTCCAACCCGTTTCCAAAAGTCTCCAACCCGTTTCCAAAAGTCTCCAACCCGTTTCCAAAAGTCTCCAACCCGTTTCCAAAAGTCTCCAACCCGTTTCCAAAAGTCTCCAACCCGTTTCCAAAAGTCTCCAACCCGTTTCCAAAAGTCTCCAACCCGTTTCCAAAAGTCTCCAACCCGTTTCCAAAAGTCTCCAACCTGTTTCCAAAGTCTTCTTCTTGGATGCTGCAATTATCTGTTTGGCTTGTTTCTTTCTTCAACATAACTTTCTCTGTCTACCTGAGTTCTAGTATGTAGGCATTTTTGATACGCCTTCTTTTTCCTTTTGTAGACTGCTTTGACTGTGTCATTCCACCAAGCTGTCTGCTTCATCCTACTTTTACACACTACTGTTCCAAGACATTCTTTAGCCACTTCTAGTACTGTGTCCCTGTACCTTGTCCATTCCTTTTCCAATGACTGTAATTGACTACATTCAACTAACTGGTACCTTTCCGAGATCACTGTTATGTACTTGTGCCTGATTTCCTTATCCTAAAGTTTCCCCACTCTTATCCTCCTACATATGGTCCTGACCACCTGCACTTTGGGCCTCACAATCCCAATTTCACTGCAGATTAAACAATGATCAGTGTCATCAAAGAATCCCCTGAATACACGTGTGTCCCTCACAGCCTTCCTGAATTCCTGATCTGTTATTATACAGTCAATGACAGATCTGGTTCCCCTGCCTTCCCAAGTATACCAGTGAATGTTCTAATGTTTAAAAAAGGAGTTTGTGATTACTAAGCCCATACTGGCACTGAAATTCAAGAGTTTTTTCCGTTCCTGTTGGCCTCGATATCCTCTCCAAATTTACCCATAACCTTTTCATACCCTTCTGTTCGATTTGTAATCCTGGCGTTAAAATCACCCATGAGCAGAACACTGTCCTTGTCCTTTACTCTAACAACTACATCACTGTGTGCCTCATAAACACTATCCATCTTATCTTGATCTGCCCCTTCACACTGCGAATATACTGACAATCCTAATATTCTTGCTAGACACTGTCAAATCTATCTACATCAGTCGTTCGTTTACATACCTTATTGCAACCACGCTGGGTTCCATTTCTTTCCTGATATAAAGCCCTACACCCTATTGTGCTATTCCTGCTTTGACTCCTGACAGGTACACCTTTAATTCTCCCACTTCCTCTTCTTTCTCACCCCTTACCCAAATGTCACTAACAGCTAAAACGTCCAGCCCCATCTTACTTGCAGCCCCTGTCAGCTCTACTTTCTTCCCAGAGTAGACTTCAATTATATTAATAGCTCCCCATCTCATTACCATTTGTTTGTCAAGCCGTATCTTAGGAGTCCCTG
The DNA here is from genome assembly GCF_023897955.1 of Schistocerca gregaria. Classification (NCBI taxonomy): domain Eukaryota; kingdom Metazoa; phylum Arthropoda; class Insecta; order Orthoptera; family Acrididae; genus Schistocerca; species Schistocerca gregaria. Next base: position 544,668,316 of record NC_064925.1, read on the forward strand.
GTTTGTCAGTTAGAGGTCGGACTCCGTCACCTCCAAAGGTGCGAGGCATTTTGTCAGCAGGGAAGCAGGTTGCTAGCCTTATTTGCCCCGAGTCCCAGTGGGTTGTACCCCTAACGGTTGAGGGACTAACCGGTGGATTTGGTAGTCTTTGCCGTATGAGCACAAAGGTGACCACGACTCAGAATATGCCCGAGATGCCCAGCCTTATTCCAAAGTAACTGGTATCCCGACTGTCGGGACCACTTACTTGGCCACTCATACGTTGCCCGAGGTGCATGAACTAGGACATGACTACAGGAACCCACGCCGTGAACCACAATAAAATCATAATTTTTTCCAAGACTAACTTGAATGAAAGCGGATTATTATTATTATTGTAATAAACTCACAATAACAACAACAATCCGCTTTCATTCAAGATAGTCTTGGAAAAAATTATCGAACAACGGAAAGAAGAAATAAAAGGAATTCGTTTAGGAAGAAATTGTGTAAACAAGACGACCTTAAAATGCGTGGAATTCGCAGATGACATGGCAATACCTAACAACAGACTAGAAGCTCCAGAAGCACTGGAATACTTACATAAAGTCGCTGCCAAAACATGCCTACAGATATCATACGAGGAAACCAAGTACATGGAAAGAAAGAAAGAAAGAAAGAAAGAAAGAACAACCAAGACGTCTACACAAAATTCAGAAAGATTAACAGAGCGAAAAATTCAAATATTTTGGCGAATATATACAAAAAGAGGATCAAACAAGGCATCCGATATACACTCCTGGAAATTGAAATAAGAACACCGTGAATTCATTGTCCCAGGAAGGGGAAACTTTATTGACACATTCCTGGGGTCAGATACATCACATGATCACACTGACAGAACCACAGGCACATAGACACAAGCAACAGAGCATGAACAATGTCGGCACTAGTACAGTGTATATCCACCTTTCGCAGCAATGCAGGCTGCTATTCTCCCATGGAGACAATCGTAGAGATGCTGGATGTAGTCCTGTGGAACGGCTTGCCATGCCATTTCTACCTGGCGCCTCAGTTGGACCAGCGTTCGTGCTGGACGTGCAGACTGCGTGAAATGACGCTTCATCCAGTCTCAAACATGCTCAATGGGGGACAGATCCGGAGATCTTGCTGGCCAGGGTAGTTGACTTATACCTTCTAGAGCACGTTGGGTGGCACGGGATACATGCGGACGTGCATTGTCCTGTTGGAACAGCAATTTCCCTTGCCGGTCTAGGAATGGTAGAACGATGGGTTCGATGACGGTTTGGATGTACCGTGCACTATTCAGTGTCCCCTCGACGATCACCAGAGGTGTACGGCCAGTGTAGGAGATCGCTCCCCACACCATGAGGCCGGGTGCTGGCCCTGTGTGCCTCGGTCGTATGCAGTCCTGATGGTGGCGCTCACCTACACGGCGCCAAACACGCATACGACCATCATTGGCACCAAGGCAGAAGCGACTCTCATCGCTGAAGACGACACGTCTCCATCCGTCCCTCCATTCACGCCTGTCGCGACACCACTGGAGGCGGCCTGCACAACGTTGGGGCGTGAGCGGAAGACAGCCTATCGGTGTGCGGGACCGCAGCCCAGCTTCATGGAGACGGTTTCGAATGGTCCTCGCCGATACCCCAGGAACAACAGTGTCCCTAATTTGCTGGGAAGTGGCGGTGCGGGCCCCTACGGCACTGCGTAGCATCCTACGGTCTTGGCGTGCATCCGTGCGTCGCTGCGGTCCGGTCCCAGGTCGACGGGCACGTGCACCTTCCGGCGACCACTGGCGACTACATCGATGTACTGTGGAGACCTCACGCCCCACGTGTTGAGCAATTCGGCGGTACGTCCACCCGGCCTCCCGCATGCCCACTACACGCCCTCGCTCAAAGTCCGTCAACTGCACATACGGTTCACGTCCACACTGTCGCGGCATGCTATCAGTGTTAAAGACTGCGATGGAGCTCCGTATGCCACGGCAAACTGGCTGACACTGACGGCGGCGGTGCACAAATGCTGCGCAGCTAGCGTCATTCGACGGCCAACACCGCGGTTCCTGGTGTTTCCGCTGTGCCACGCGTGTGATAATTGCTTGTACAGCCCTCTCGCAGTGGCCGGAGCAAGCATGGTGGGTCTGACACACCGGTGTTCTTTTTTCCATTTCCAGGAGTGTAGAAAGAACAGAAAAGCTTGCTACAAACTGACATGGACGCAATACAATAAAAGAAATATTTCAAGAGAAGCCAAACGCTGGAACTACAAAACATGTGTACTACCTGAAGCCCTCTAAGTATCATAAACGACCACAATCTGAGGATCAGTCATCAGAGAGACAGGAAAAATTGAACGTAAAATCCTAAGGAAAATTCCATGAGCAGTACAAAGAGATGGTAATGGACGAAGAGAGCAACCAAACTATCATACAAACGCGCAAAAAGACTCACAGACATTGTTAGAAAACGCCGACTAACATTCTTCAGACACACGCATACAATGAACAACGGAATCACAAAGAGGATTTTGATGTAGTAAACAGTTCAATAAAAAAAATTGTTTCCGATAACTGAAATAAGATCTAAAACAAGCAGGAACTAATATTGAAATGATAAATGAGAGGGACAGATTCAGAAACAAAATTATGAACACGAGAACAGTGAAAATATGGACAGACCAAAGGAAACAGGAACACAACCAAAAGCCGGCCGGAGTGACCGAGCGGTTCTAGGCGCTACAGTCTGGAACCGCGCGACCGCTATAGTCGCAGGTTCGAATCCTGCCTCGGGCATGGAGGTCTGTGATGTCCTTAGGTTAGTTAGGTTTAAGTTCTAGAGGACTGATGACCTCAGGAGTCCCATAGTGCTCAGAACCATCTGAACCATTTGAACCATTTGAACAGAACCAAAAGATGAAGAGGTTTTGGGAAGAGAAAAAGAAGGAAACATGGCAACAATGAATAATCATGTAACAATCGCATTAACCACTGCCCTGGAGGCAAAAACGTGTAATAATAATAAATATCTGACTACGACAAGTATTATTTGCCGTCACTAGTAATGACAGGATGGCGTAAAGGCTACAGCCATCGCATGATTTTATTATCCGTAACAGCATAGGCCCGGAATGATACGATAAAGTAACGAAAATCCAACTCAGGTTTCATGGATCAGGATGCATCCCTGAGTTCTCATTACCAAAATATTATGTCTCAACTTCTACCCACTTTAGTAAAATCACAGCTAAATGGAAATTAGCTACACCTCCAGAGAAAAGTAGAAGTTTGCCATGGAAATGACATTAAACCATGTTCTGTTTCTGCCGAAGTCTGCTGACACTGCATGCTGCGGAGTGTATACGCACCTACAGTGATGTAAGAGCTACGCATGCAAATCATCTTTGCCGAAAATTGACAGCGATGTCCATTCAGAGAACACAAATGCTTGTCGTCAACAGAATATCTCGGGAGTATTATATGTACGCTGACGCCAGTGTTAAGTATCATCAGCGTATTAAATTACAGTCTACATATTTGCAGATGTACCTATCTGAATTCAACAAATATTTCAATTTTCCAGCTATTGACTAGGAGACTCAAACTACAGAGGATGGTAGGGACAGGAATTTAGATGATGTTCGAAACGACTCGACCAAAGTTATCTTTTATATTTAGCCGCAGAACCGACACTTAAGGTAGTTGGAATACACGTTTGAACACTCCTTTAAACATATAACATCGCTCAGGTGCCTTGCCTTTCGCCGTCGGCTAAGGAACTAAAACAAAGGAGAGACTAATCGAGTTCCTGTGCCAACCTGTTTACGTCAGGGCAGCAATTGCAATCTACGTCCTCAATTATTTGTTTGATGTATACCTATCTCTGTCTTCCTCTACAGTTTTTACCTTCTACAGCTCTCTCTAGTACCTTAGAAGTTAATCCCTGATGTCTTAATAGATGTCCTATCATCCTGTCTCTCCTCCTTGTCTGTGTTTACTACCTACTCCCTTCTTCGCCGATTCTACTGAGAATTTTATCATTTCTTACTTTATCAGTCCACCTAATTTTCAACGTTCTTCTGTAATAATCTTATGACGGTAATGTTGGTAATTTAAAGTTCATGTGTCGATGTGTAGGAGGGAGAGGCCATGTTCTCACTTGACTCTCCAAAAACAGGAAGGGTTAGCAAGTTCCCTTTTGGAAGCAAGCTTTCTACAACAGTCAGAAATGAGTATACCAAATTTCCTGTCCGTACCTCACTTTATATAAAAATTATTGAGAAACAAAATGGGCTCTTTGCTAAAATTGTAGCCTAGGATCCGAGTGGAGCTTATACAAAAATATCTAGAATCTATTGCAGCAGGTCACCAGATAGTGTCTTGTGGAAATGTCCTGTACGAAGTTAGTTATAAAAATTCACAGACCAGACAGAAAAAAATGTAGGATGTGTCAGACTATTTGTGCATTGAAGAAATAAAAAATACAGATTCTGTTCTACTAAATCACTCGGGCAGTCATTTCTGAACTTGCTCTGACCAGATTCTCAGTACAACCCTAGCCTATTAACGGTATTGTTGTTGTTGTTGTTGTTGTTGTTGTTGTCTCCAGGGGTTTGAGTTCTCCACGTTACTGTCTCCAGTGCAAGTCTTTTCATCTCCAAATAAATACTGCAACCCACGTCCATCTGAAACCGACACCCTGTACTGTTTTTTACCACCAACACTTTTCTCCAGTACTAAATTGATGATTCCTTGATGTCCCAGAATTTTCCTGTCAACCGACCCTCATTTTAGTCTAGTTTTACACAAATTCCCCCCCCCCCCCTCTCTCTCTCTCTCTCTCTCTCTCTCTCTCTCTCTCTCTCTCTCTCTCTCTCTCTCTCTGTGTGTGTGTGTGTGTGTGTGTGTGTGTGTGTGTGTGTTTGTGTGTGTGTGTGTGTGTGTGTGTTTGTGTGTTTGTGTGTTTGTGTGTTTGTGTGTTTGTGTGTTTGTGTGTTTGTGTGTTCAGTACCACCTCATTACTTACGCGATGTACCAATTAGTCTTCAGCGTTCTTCAATAACTGCACATTTCAAAAGCTCCTATTCTCTTCTTGTCTGAACTGCTTATCGTCCACGTTTCACCTCCGCGTGAGGATACACTCCTTATAAACACCTCCAGAAAAGACTTCATACCACTTAAATTTATATTCGATGTTAACGGATATCTCTTCTTCAGCACTGCCAGTCAACACTTCATATCATCTCTACCTTGACAATCATCAATTCTTTTACTGCTCAAATAGCAACACTAATCAACTACTTTTAGTCTCTCATTTACTAGTGTAATTCCCTCGGCATCGACTGAATTAATTCTGCTACGTTCCCATATCCTTGTTTTTTTTGTTGAAGCTTATATCCCCCATTCACGACATTTTCCATTTCGTTCAACTGCTCTTTGAAGTCCTCCGTCATCTAACAGATTTACAGTGTCATCTAACAGATTTACAGTGTCATCAGCAAACCTCAATGTTTTTATTTCTTCTCCCTGAAGCATCTTTGAAGACGGGAGTGTCCATAGCACGGCATTCAGAAGAAAGGGCAACAGTTGGTCACCGGAAATACTGAAATAAACATTCTGATTCATTTTCACAGTAACCTGTGGGCCCAACACATGCTACGAAAAAATAAAGTCAGCGAGCCACTTCTCGAATAAACTAAACCCTCCGCACACCGCGGATTAGATATCACATTGTGAAGTCGCTACATTCGATCCCTCGCGAAATTTAAAAAGTGTGAAAAGCGTGAGTCGTCAGATCACACTACATACCTCAAATTAGCTCCTACCTACATTCTTGATGCTTGGCCGTCGAAAGCGTGCAGGTGCATGATATGGTGTGATTCTTGGCCAGATGTCCACAGCACTTCATTCGCTTCCTATAGTTCGCTCAGAAACTAATGAAATAGACCTGCATTCACTGATGGTAGCTACAGATGGTGGACAAAAATATGGAAACACGAAACACATTACCATGCCTAAAACGGTGCTAGCCGTTGTGGCCGAGTGGTTCTAGGTGCTTCAGACTGGAACCGCGCTGCTGCTAAGGGTCGCAGATTCTAATCCTGCCTCGGGCATAGATGTGTGTGATGTCCTTAAGTTATTTAGGTTTAAGTAGTTGTAAGTCTAGGGGACTGATGACCTCAGACAAGTTCCATAGAGCTCAGAGCCATTTGAACCTAAAATGGTGTAGGAAAAGTGTCGGCATTCAAAACAGCTTTCAGTCGTCTCATAACGAACAAAACCTGTATGGTTCTCAAAGGAAACTTATACCATTCCTCCTGGAAAAGAGCGACAAGTTCCTATCGATGTTAGAGGTGGATAGCGATAATGTGGCCTCCTTTCCGAAGTGGACGATGAAGGCTCAGTAATATTGAGATCTGGTGACTACTGGCCAGGTGCGACGCGACAATTCATCCCTTTGTTCATAACATCAGTCCAGGTCGATAGGAGATGTCTGAAGAGGGGCCCTGTCGTCTCTGAACGCAGCATCACAATTGGGAAACAGTTGGAAGCAGTGCGAAACAGGACTCTCCTATCAAACAACATTATTTCATTGCTCCATAGTCGAGGTTTCATAAATTCGACAACACATTTTCCTGTTACGAGCATTCGCATTACAAATGAGTGGTTTTAGAAATCCTGCTCATGCTGCTGTTCCCTGTTTGTGGAACTTCCTTCGTGTTGTTTTGTTGGGACACTGTACGCGAGTGAGACAGTCTAGTACTGCACTCCCTTTGAAATTTGCCGTCTGTTTCGTCACAATCGTCTTCAATGATCGTCCGTCACGCTCAGAAACACACACTTTTGTCGGTGGTGTTTTCCGCTTTCTCTGCATGCAGTATAAATCGTCGATACGGTGCGTCTTTAAACATCACTGACTGTCTCGCTTATGGAAGCACCCACCATTCCAGCACCAGCACCAGCAGTTTGCCCACGTTTGAATGCACTGAGCTCCGACATAATGCACTCGCCTCCGCACAGAACACTACTCTGGCCGCGATTGACACTTACGATGTACATACGGCACTTCACAGGCGTCATTCGTGGTTAAATAAAACAGCGCAACCTGCACTCCTGGCTACCATCTGCATTTTTGTTCAAACATGCATTTGTCATGGTGTTTCTATATTTGAGTCTACATCTACATGGATCCTCTGCAAATCACATATAAGTGCCTGGCAGAGGGTTCATCGAACCATCTTCACAATTCCCTATTATTCCAATCTCGTATAAGTCGCGGAAACAACGAACATCTGTATCTTCCCGTAAGAGCTCTGATTTCCCTTATTTTTTCGAGGTGATAGTTTCTCCCTATGTAGATCGGTGTCAATAAAATATTTTCCCATTCGCACGAGAAAGTTAATGATTGAAATTTCGTGAGAAGATTTCGTCGCAACGAAAAACTCCTTTCCTTTAATGATGTCCAGCCATAATCCTCTATCATTTCAGCGACACACTCTCCCATATTTCGCGATAATATAAAACGTGCTGCCTTTCTTTGAACTTTTTCGATGTACTCTGTCAGTCCTATGTGGTAAGGATACCACACCGTGCAGCAGTATTCTAAAAGAGGACGGACAAGCGTAGTGTAGGCAGTCTCCTTAGTAGGTCTGTTACATTTTCCAAGTGTCCTGCCAATAAAACGCACTCTTTGGTTACCCTTCCCCACAACATTTTCTGTGTGTTCTTCCAATTTAAGTTGTTCGTCATTGTAATATCTAGGTATTTACCTGAATTTATGGCTTTTATATTAGACTGATTTATCGTGTAACTCAAGTTTTAGTTCCTTTTAGCACTCATGTGGATGACCTTACACTTTTCGTTATTTAGGGTGAGGTAATTCGTAATGTTCGAACACAATGTATGTTCCAAAATGCTGCTGAATATCGACCTTAATGTTATGGGCCTGTAATTTAGGGGATTACTCCTCCTACCTTTCTTGAATATTGTTGTTACCTGTGCAACTTTGCAGCCTTTGGGTACGGATCTTTCGACGAGCGAACGGTTGTATATGATTGTTAAGTAAGGAACTAATGCGTCAGTTTCAAATGGCATTGTTCTGTAGCACCACATTTCGAAAGCTTCTATTCCCTTCTTGTCCAAACTATTTATCGTCCATGTTTCACTTCCATACATGGCTATACTCCATATAAATACTTTCAAAAACGACTTCCTGACACTTAAATCTATACTCAACGTTAACAAATTTCTCTTCTTCAGAAACGCTTTGCTTGCCATTGCCATTGATATCCTCTCTACTTGGACCATCAGTTATTTTGTTCCCCCAATAGCAAAACAGCTTCACTACTTTAAGTGTATCATTTCCTAATCTAATTCCCTCAGCATCACCCGATTTAATTCTACTACATTCCATTATCCTCGTTTTGCTTTTGTTAGTGTTTATCTTATTCCTTCCTTTCAAGACACTGTCCATTCCGTTCAACTGCTCTTCCAAGTCCTTTGCTCTCTCAGACAGAATTACAATGTCATCGGCGGACCTCAAAGTTTTTATTTCTTCTCCATGTGTTTTAATACCTACTCCGAACTTTTCTATTGTTTCCTTTACTGCTTGCTCAATATACAGGTTGAATGGCATCAGGGAGAGGCTACAGCACTGTCTCACTCCCTTCCCAACCACTGCTTCCCTTTCGTGTCTCTCGACTCTTATGACTGCCCTCTGCTATCCGTAAATATTGTAAATAGCCTTCCGCTGCCTGTATTTTACCCCTGCCACCTTCAGAATTTGAAAGAGTATTCCAGTAAACATTGTCAAAAGCTTTCTCATACTTCATATACGCCCAGAATCTCTTTGGATTCTCTGCCAGGTTTCGAGGCAAAATTTCGTTGTGGAATCTATTATAAGCATCTCACATTGAAGTTAGCGCTAAATTTCGAGCTTCCGTAAAACAATCACCAATATCGGGGAATTTGCGTCTGTTTGAATTTGGCATGTTTGTTTCGTTGTTTCCGCAACAGTGTTCTGACCCGTTCCGTGTACCAAGGAGGGTCAGCTCCGTCCTTTGTTAATTTATTTGGTATAAATCTCTCAACTGTTGCCGATACTATTTCTTTGAACTCAACCACAACTGGTCTATACTTATGTTATTAATTTGGAACGAGTGGAGTGTCTCATTTTTTTCTGCTTTTTGAATAGGTATATTTTTCTTTTATTTTTGGAGGATTTGGGGGTTACATTTTTCAATCTCGCGACGACAACCCTGTGTTCACTAATCTGTGTGTCTGTTTTGATGCTCGTTATTAACTAAGGATTATTTGTTGTTAAGAGGTCAAGTGTGCTTCCACAGCCGTTTACTATTCGCGTGGGCTTACGAACGCCTGCTTCCCTGTCTGGATAAATCGCGCCATTGAAAAGGCGCGGTACTTGCCCCCTACCACTGCCGGCTGGTTAAGTCCAAACAGGATATCTCGTGCCATTTGGTCACGTCTCCGTGTCGACCCATGTTACTACGCTGATTCCGTACAGCCGACTCCAACATGTACATCATTATGTATTTGAAGGTGGAGAAGGAGAAAGGAAAGGAAAGGAAAGGAACTAGGTCAGCTGCATCGGGAGATTATGCGGAATCAGCGGTGGGGAGTTCATAAATGTGTGTGAAATCTTATGGAAGTTAAGAGGGGTAGAACGTCAAACGGGCCGACTTGGAGCAGGAGAGGCACCACAGGACATTTTAATTTTCACTGTCTACACTTTTACAAATAAATTCATAAATCTTTGTCAGCATGACCAGGAAGGATTCAGAATTCACACTTATCAGTGGAAGTTCGAAAACAAAGAAGTAATTTTTTTACATGTGAAATTTCATCGTTTTTTTCACTTACTAATGGCAGCATTTGTTGCTATACGTACACTTTTCTTCATAAGTAAGAGAGAGGCTTCGATGATTTTTGCACAGCATACAAACCATACTTAAAGGTGTATGAAACTCTAGAATTTTCCAAATATATTAAAAACTGTGGTAAAAATTGAGGTAATTAACTATAAAATTTGTGTTTAGAAAAAACCATGAAGTTTAAAATATAATAGCTCCTTCGTTTTTTCATAAATTAAATAAATTCCTGAGTTTCATACACCTGTAAGTATGATATGTATGCTGTGCAAAATTCATCGATTAATCTCTCTAACTTATGAAGAAAAGTGTACCTATTGCAACAAATGGAGCCATTGGTAAGTGAAAAAAGCTGAAATTTCACACTTAAATAAAATTACTTCGTTATGTTTTCGAACTTCCACTGCAATGAATGTGAATCCTGAATCCTTCCTGGTGATGCTGACAAGGTTTTAGGAATTTATTTGTAAAAGTATAGACACTGGAAAATAAAATATCCTGTGGTGCCTCTTCTGCTCCAAGTCGGCCCGTTTGACGTCCTACCCCTTTTAACTTCTAAGGTGATCAGTGCCAAACCTTACACACTACTTAACCTAAATTATCCTAGAGACAAACACACACACCAATGCCCGAGGGAGGACTAACCTCCGCCGGGAATATGACTGCAGCGCCCTAGACCACTCGGCTAATCCCGCGCAGCGGTGGGGAGTGAAAATGTATGCCACACCGGGTCTCGAACCCGGGCTGTTCTGTTTACTACGCAGTTGCGGTATCCACTGCACCCCCTCCGACAGTGTTCCGGCTATTTCTGAAAGAACGGGCACCACACAGTCATACAGCATGTACGTCACTTCATTGCCATGAAGGTGAAACGTCACATGACGACCTGGTAGCAGTTCCACACCATCCTCTGTGATCCAGAGCGACTGATATTGTCTTTATTATTTAACCCAGTACTTCAATATATTCGATACAAATTTTGTCATATTACGTTTTGAAGTTTTTAGTCTGGCAGATGACGGTGGCTATTCCGGTGCCTGTTGTAGATAACGATGACTGACATACTTATTAAATTAGCAGCTTTGATGGTCAAGTTGTGTGTCACCAAGAAGAGCGATTGTAGGAGACAAGAAGACTGGAAAGTCTGTCTATGGATGGAATTGAGTGATGGTCAAGTACGTTTATTTTATGCCTAACAACTTTACATGCTGAAAAGGATAACAACTCGTCATGGCACTGTGCGAATTGCGAAATGATGGGTCGATGCCGCAGTAACCTACCAGAAGCATGACGTAAAGTGTGTGCCGAGCAAACGCAAGACGTGTATCATGGAGAAAGCGAGCTCTAGCACAAATTCTCGACACGACCAGTGTAGGCAGATTAATCCACTGAATGGTGCTCCACTGGTTGATTAACTAGTTATTAAGGCTGCAGGGCGCGTGTTATGAATAATCGGCAGTCGCTTTGTACTAAGCAAGCCGCCTGCGCGTAACGTCGTGGTGGTGGCTGTGTGTGCGTGTGTGCGGGTGTGTGTGTGCGCCGACGAAGGCCAAGACCGAGGGAATCTCAGACAGCGAGCAGCTGAGGTGTGTGCCTGCCGGGTATCAGGGATACTGCGCAAGCTTCAGCCAGCCTGCTGTCGATTCATCTGAGACCTATACCGCTGTCCGATTTCCAACACTTACAGGGAGAGCACGGCAAGTACCATAACCTGACTTCCCCAAAACTTCGCTCTGTGGAAGAGAAGCCAAAATAAGTGAACAGTTGTCTAGGCGCATCAATAGATACGCGACCGTTTCTGAGGAAACGACTGTTTAAGCTTTTAGTGCGCTCTGAGTGCAGCGCAACTAGTGGCATGATGGATAGCGTCGCGGTCTTTCGTTTTGGGTCCCATGTTCGAAACCCGATTATTGTTTTATTTATTTTATTTGTTTTATTTATTTTATTTATTTTATTTATTATCCGATGCCCAAGAAAGTTGCTACACCAATGTTTATTACCAAGTTGTGAAACTACAACTGTGTTTGACACGAGTGTCGTTACAATCTCTTTAAACTCTCATAGTCTTATGCTTCATTCTTATATCAGTTCTTAACTGTTATATTATGTACTTATATTTATTCTTCAGGAAGATTTGCTGCATTCCCTTTGATTATACAAAACGTAGAAACATTCGAAACATAGAAATTCTGAACACCACGAGCATCGGGTAAGGGCAGTTTTGTCGCATGAAGCTCACTCGCAAAAGAAACATCGCTAACATTGCTGAAGATCTCAAGCAATGGTATTAATTTAACTGCAAACCATATTTAGCGAATCACTTTCCTGGTTATAAATCAAGATACACTACAAGAACTTGTCCGAAAACAATTAAAATTAATTCTTTCATTCATTTACTTTCTCTTTCTTTAATTCATTCACCAGACACACAATCAGCAGACGAATAACATCATTATTGCAATTTAACTTAGAAAACATTCGTGTTTTAATCTACGGACGTAGGTAGATCAATGAAGAACTAAATAAAAATAATACTCTAGTTTCGAACGCGGGTTGCTAAAGTACGAAGCCGCGCCGCTATCCACCGTCTCGCCGCTTCCGCTCAACTACTTACTCGCTAAAAGGCATATGAAGTACATCGAAAAGTCAGACCCTCCTTTCTCAGGAAGAGCCCAGTTTCTACGGATAAGCTGATACATGTGTTCGCCTATTTGACCCCTCTTCCATTGACTGAAGGTTCTCCAAAATACGGTTATGGCACTAGCCGTGTTGGAATGTGGAAGGACACCCTCTGGGTCACTTGCTGCTTTTTATTTTCATACTGGTTTCGACCAGTGATACTGGTCACTTTCAGATTCACGTAATTAATGAAGGAGAAAAGGGGTGAGGCAGTAAAACACACAGCAATGTATCATTAAAACGACACAACAGGTGGCCGCGTGTTGTGGCCTTCATTGCGTTTGATGCAGCGTTCCACGCTAGCGTACCCTTCGCAAGATGCTTCAGCTCAGCGCGGCAACTGAAATTTACATCCACTTCAACGTGCTTACTGTGGTCAAGCCATGGCTTCCTACAGAATAAGTCCCACATACTTTTCTCCATTACTGAAGTGACGATTCACTGATGCTTCAGCATGTATTCTGTCACCCGTCCTGTCTTTTAGAAAAGTTGTTCCGCAGATTTCCTTTCTCTCAGTTCGACTGAGTATCTGATTAGCTATTCGCTTTGCCCATCTAATCTTGAGCATTCATCAGTAACATCACATTTCAAAAGCTTCTCTTTTCTTGTCTGAACTGTTTGCCATGCACATTTACCTACCATACAAGATTACACTCTATGCAAATACCTCTTGGAGAGACTTCCTAATAAATTTAACTTCTGTTTTAACGAATTTCTAATTTTCAGGAATAATTCTCTTGCCATTGATAGTCTGCATTTTATATCTCAAATCCGGCCATCGTCAGTTATTCTGCTATCCAAATTGAAAAATCATCGACTGCTGTAAGTGGCTCATTTCCTAATGTAATTCCTTCAGTGCCGGTTGATTTTATCCGACTTCATACCATTACTCTTTATTTCTTTATGTTGATGTTAATATTGTACCCTTGGTTTCCTTTATTGCTTGTTCAATACACGTATCGAATAACATCGAAGATTTTATAAAGCCCTGTGTCACTCCCCTCTCAACCACTGCTTCCCATTCATGTCCTTAGAGTCTTAACTGCAACTCGTTTCTGTTTAAGTTATGAATAACCGTTCGCTTCCTGTATCTTACTCCTACTTACCATCACATAAAGAGCGACCAATAGTTTCCATTCGAGGGCGTCGCTGCAGCGTATATGCAGCGTAGTGCGACTCCGACGCGGGTATATGAGCACCGACATGTACGCAAGGAGTAAGTAGGCTGTTTAGGTTTTTATGTTGGTAACGTCACGTAGCCCTCTGTGTGAAAATCACTGGCTGTGCTGTATGCAGTGTGTGGCTGGTTGGCATTGTTGGAATATTCGCCATTGTAGGATTGGGCAGTTGGAGTTGAGCCGTCCGCAGTGGTGGATATGGGGAGAGAGATGGAGTTTTGAGAGCGGATGATCTGGACGTGTGTCCATCAGAGACAGTAAATTTGTAAGACTGGATGTCATGAACTGCTATATATATGTATGATGATGATTTTTTAACACTGTTAAGGTAAATACATTGTTTGTTCTCTATCAAAATCTTTCATTTGCTAACTATGCCTAACAGTAGTTAGTGCCTTCAGCAGTTTAGAATCTTTTATTTAGCTGGCAGTATTGGCGCTCGCTGTTTTGCAGTAGTTAGAGTAACTAAGATTTTTGTGAGGTAAGTGATTCAGGAAAGGTATAGGTTATTGTTAGTCAGGGCCATTCTTTTATAGGGATTATTGAAAGTCATACTGCGTTGCGCTAAGAATATTGTGTGTCAGTTTAGTGTTGATCAGAATAAGTGAAGAGTAATGTGAGTACGTTCAGTTTTGCTCAGCTGCTTGAAAAGCAAATAACGTAAGACGTTTATCAGCACAGTCATTCATTATTTGTTCTAAGGAGACGTTTCAAAGTGATTAGGCTTGCACTCGCGTCTTTACTATGTACGTGCGGTAAATATGGCAAAGCGAACTATGGCTACGTTATCATCAAATGCGTCTGCGCGAGACCAAAGTGCGGCTGTTCTTTTCTTGGCTGCAGAAGGACAAACTCGGGTAGACATCCGCTAGAGGATGAAGAATTTGTATGGAGCACCGTGTCTGGAAAACCACCGTTTTGGAATCGTGGACCAAGTTCGTTCCATGCTGGGCACGGGTCGACGCAGAACTCCAGCCGGTCTGGGAGGCCAGCCTCATCCATTAAACTCTAGCACTCACCCTCTGGTCCTCGGAGCTAGAGTGAGAGAGTTACACACACACACACACACACACACACACACACACACACACCGCGCACCGAAAACAAAAGACGAAAGACGAACGACAGTAGGTCGGCCGTTGACAACACTACAAACAGTAAACAAAGCAAAGCACAGTGAACAGTACATGTCCAATCAACACACATTGATAGAACACTGAAAATCGGACATCCTGAGCACGCAGACCAACTAAGTACAACTCCAGGCCGACACGTATGCATTATAAAGATCACATATCGTAAGTAAGAACGAATAGTAATTTAACCTCACGAAACTGCTATAATGTTATTACTATATGCAATTATTATATACAAAAGCAAGTAAGTATTACAGACCATTGAAGATTCTTCAAAAGTAAAAGGAAGCGAAATACACATGGCACAATACAAACATCCTTTTATTTGATTAGATAAACGAACCACGAATCCAAGAATACAGAAGCAACTAAGCGAGGGATGAAAACCTAAAAATGACGATATACAGTAATTTAGCACAGACATGACTGGCTCAGTGAATATTTGAAAACTAGAACCCACTACATGATTCTGAACGGCGATTTTCAACAGAAACCAAAGCAATAACAGATGGGCCCCGAAGAAGCGTAACAGATCTCTAATGTTCTTAATATACTTAAACGAATTACCACGTACGCTCAGCGACACAATAAGATTATTCACGGGCGGTGTAGATGTGTATATGGAAGTGTCGTCATTCAGCGATCGTACGAAAACTAAAATACTGAAAAAAATTCCATATGGTTTCATTAATGGTAGCTATCTTTAATCGTGGTAAAACGTAAGACAGTATCCGTAATAAAGAGGAAGAACGCGATATTATACAATTACCAGCTTAGTAGTGAACATCTTGAGAACGTCATACTGTATGTGGGAGTAATAATAACAAGCGATACGATATGGTACGATCATGTATAATCAGTATCTTGGAAGCGTTAACACGTGAAGGAAATCCGTCAGAGTATGTGGCTACTATGCAGAGGACCCACGTTCGATTCCCATTACTGTCAGGGATTTTTACTTGGTGGGAGAACTAGAATTGGATGCACTGATCCTCGACATGCCAACTGAGGAGCTACTTGAATGAGAAGAAGTGGCTCCAAGGTCAAGAAATCCGACTACGACGGGCAGAGCGCTTTGCTGACCACATGTGCGTCCATACCTCATACAAACAACGCCATTCGTCGGTTCCACGACGTTTGTGCCAGCATGGACTAGCAGCTCTGAGACCGTGGCTCCGGTTACCCTTGACGCTGCATCACAGACAGGAGCGCTTGCGATGGTGTACTCTGCGACGAACCTGGCTGCACGAATGGTAAAACGACATTTTTTTTGATGAATCTAGGCTCTGTTTAGAGCATCGTGATGGTCGCATTCGGGTTTCGCGACAACGTGCTGAACGCACATTGGAAGGGTGTGTTCGTCATCGGCATGCTGGCGTATCACCTGGCGGGCTATTGGTTACACGTCTCGGTCACCTCTTGTTCTAATTGACGGTACATTGAACAGTGGACGTTATATTTCAGATGTGTTACAACCCATGGCTCTACCCTTCACTCGACCCCTGCGAAACCCTACATTTCAGCAGGATAATGCACTACCGCATGTTGCAGATCCTGTACGGGCCTTTCCGGATACAGAAAATGTGCGACTGCTGCCCTGGCCAGCACATTCTCCAGATCTCTCACCAATTGAAAACGTCTTGTCAATAGTGGCCGAGCAACTGGCTCGTCACAATACGCCAGTCACTACTCTCGATGAACTGTGGTATCGTGTTGAAGCTGCATGGGCAGCTATACCTGTACACGCCATCCAAGCTCTGTTTGACTCTATGCCCATGCGTATCATGGCAGTTATTACGGCCAGAGGTGGTTGTTCTGGGTACTGATGTCTCAGGATCTATGCTCCCAAATTGCGTGAAAATGTTATCACATGTCAGTTCTGGTTTAATATATTTGTCCAATGAATACCAGTTTGTGATCTGCATTTCTTCTTGGGTTAGCAATTATAATGTCAAGTAGTGTAATACGTAGAGAGCTGAAGCTGGGTGCGGCGACTAGACCAGTTATTGCTGCGGAGAGCAGCGAGGGCTCGCAGCAGCGTTGCACGCCACACTCACCGCTAGAAGTGAGTCTACGGAGATCCTGTCCAAGCAATGGAGTTACTCACCTGCAAAGAAAGAGACAAGGCGTGAGAACATAGAGCACTTTATTTTCCGTGCATGCAAAGATATTTAAATTGTCGTAGAAACAATAAAGAATAACTGTGTGATTCTCAATAATTTTCGAATCCGCCCTGTTTTCGTGTCTCTAATGCATAAGTTACTCTCATTCCACTGTCAGACAATGCTTGCGGGCTTTCAAAAATAAAAAAAATGAGGTGGCCCTCAACTATGTCCCTTTGACTGAACGTTGAAATATTAAAAGTTTTGGCTGGTTTCGTTGTCTAGGGGCTGGGATACGTAGTTGCCGCATTACAAGTCAAATACTGCCGAGTCTACAGTATACAATATGAATATACACATGAAGCAAATGGTCGAAGGTTCCTATCACTCGGCAATTGCGAATTATGAATGTAACATACAAATTTATAAATGAAAGATTGCAATTAAGTAAATTCTGCAAGTTCTATTTTAACGACGTTAAATGATGGGTACAATAGAAGTACCTTTAAGAATGTCCTTTATTGCAGTAAAACACTTACAGATGTCAAAGGTCCAGCAATTAAATAAAATATAAATTGAATAATAGGGAAAAAATAGATTCCTACTTCATGTAATTAGTCATGAACAACAACATATGTCGCGAGATATTCGCTTCTAAACGCATACTACGTCTTCACTGCAGAAGACACGAAAATCTCAGAAGTGCTCAAGTCGGCACTACGAAATATTTGTATCTCCGGTGATCACGCGCAGAACTTCTCCACTCTCCAAGTCTTTCCTGCGACCGTCGGTCGCGCCTTCACGTCCTGCACTCTCCAGTGTCCTCTCCCCCTCTCCCCCTCTCCCCAGAACTCCCCTGTCCTCCCTCGAAACGGTGCTCCTCCCCCACTTCCATACTGTCTCTCCATGTCCCTTTTTTGGAACGATCGCTGTGACTGGCTAGAGAACTCTCGCCCTGTCTCCAAGCCAACACACACTCACAAACATAATGAATCACATTCTAAATACTGAATTTACATTTAAATAACTTTAAATTAAATAAATATTCCCACAGCTGGACCATAAACACACACTATTAGATACATAAATTAAATAACCACATATCAAAGGAACAGAACAAAAGGTAGGCCAGTAGCCTAATGTCTCTGTGCTTTCTGAAACACAGTAAATATTTAACCAGTTTCTTCATAAATAGTATATATCGGATATAAACGAAGTTATAGATGAATAAATGTATTTATAAGCATGCTGCTACCGTTTTTTCGTGTAACTGTGGAGCCGGCCGCGGTGGCCGAGCGGTTCTCTGCGCTACAGTCCGGAACCGCGCGACTGCTACGGTCGCAGGTTCGAATTCTGCCTCGGGCATGGATGTGTGTGCTGTCCTTAGGTTAGTTAGGTTGAAGTAGTTCTACGTTCTAAGGTACTGATGACGTCCGATGTTAAGTCCCATAATGCTCAGAGCCATTTGAACCTTTTTTGTAACTGTGGAGTACTTATGGCAATCGATAGTAATCGGCCACTTTGACCTCCAATAACTAATGTACTATTCAAGTTACACGGCTGTAACGTTTACTAATTTAGGTTTACATTAATAGCTTTCTAAAGACATGTCGGTCGACAAAATCGGATGAACCGTTTAGATTTTTGTAGACTGATTGCTACGTGTTACTTGTATAATTTATTGTCAGGTACTACACTTTAAATTAACAAATACATTCAAAATCTGATTACACAATCAGAATCGTCGTACAAATAATGGTAATGTACATCTTTCTCTTTGATGTATCATGATTCGTCTGGCTACTATTAATTTCTATACTAACTGTGAAACGTCTGCCATTAAGGTTTCACAAAGTCCGCCATCTTTGGCACTCCCGGCAATTCTCCTTCATCAACACAGAATCACCATGGAATTCCCAGCCACGCGGTCGGTTGGACCACGTGGTCCAGCCATTGTGCGTCCTCACGCGTTTGCTAACAAGCCACGGCTTGCCGGGTGGCCCGAGAGGTGGTTGCCAACTCTGAACTTTAAGTACTTCCAACAAGAACACAGGTGTGTGAAATCTTATGAGACTTAACTGCTAAGGTCATCAGTCCCTAAGCTTACACACTACTTAACCTGAATTATCCTAAGGACAAATACACACACACCTCGAACCTCCACCGGGACCAGCCCCAACGTCGATGACTGCAGCTACTTAGACCGCTCAGGAAATATTTCCAGGGCGCCACAACTCGCCTGTTGCCTCACATGCTACAATGGTGCAATAATTTAAATTCTAACAAATTCTGCATTAACTAATGCACTCACATTAAAATAATACCTGCTCCACAGAGGTGCATCACAGATTTTAACGCAAGAAACAAAGTTTGTTCAAACTGGAAATGTATCATGAACAACGGCAAATGCTTGTTATTTTATGTTACAGGGTAAAGTTGATTTTTTTAAAAATTTCGCTCATAATATTGCCAAACCAAGATTAAATCTAATACCTACGAATACTGACTGCAGATCGAACTATCTTTCCGTAATGGACGCTATTTAAAACTTATTCTGTTTTGTTTCTTTATATTTAAATTTAGCCTTTAACCTACAATATTGTTGGTCAGTGCTTTCAGATTTATAATGTTGACGTACATCCTACTGTCTTTGAAACAGAGCCTGTTCAGTCAGAAAGGGCAGCTGTTGCTGGCCTCTCACATCGAGTAGACATGTCTGTTGTTGCGGCTTGTCACATGATTTTTCTCAACATTGTACACCTTAGATGCGGTCATGTCAGCCATGCTGGCTTGTGATGAGGTGAGTCTTTTTAGGATATAAACACACATTAGCTGGACTGTGTTTCTTTAAATCATTCAGCTAATATCCCAGAAATCTTTTATTTTCAAGTAGTGTATCTGTGAACTTGCATCTGTGGACTTTACACATAACAGAAGTTCAACATTTTGCTTTGAACTATACTGCATATTGTTCTTCCTGCACTTGCTGCGTCTGCCAACTTTATCTCAGAATGTTCTCAGAAATATTCGGCATTGGTTAAGGATGTAACAAGTTCCGTGTTCAGGATTTATTTTCAAACTTGGGACATGGTTCTAACCTTTAAGCCGACAACACGGCTATCAACTATGGTAACGAAGTCAAATATACTGTAGGCGAGTGGCACTGTTAATCGTCGTGACTTTGAGGTGCACCAACAATGAATTTCATTCTCATTGCTTGTCTGCTCCAGAGTGACAAATTGTCTTATTTGAATTCCTGTACGCGCTTCAGTCCGAAACCGCGCTGCTACGGTCGCAGGTTCGAAACCTGCATCGGGCATGGATGTGTGCGATGTCCTTAGGTTAGTTAGGTTTAAGTACTTCTGCGTCTAGGGGTCTGATGACATATGTAAAGTCCCATAGTGCTTAGAGCCATTTAAACCATTTAAATCCCTGATAGGTGATTACAGAAGAGTGTGGGAATCTCTAATCACAAGAAATGAGAGGGAGTTCGGACATGTACTGGCTATCGCGATGATGAAGCAGAATATAAGATATTGGATACAGCGTAAAGGAGTTCCGTAAGAGAAATCAACAGAGATGAAACAATTGGGTTTTAAAAAAATCTTCAGTATATACCAGGTACAATGTGTTTCCACAATATACTTTGTGTTTTGTGTTTCGAAACTCACAGCTGCATCTGGTTCTGTGGTCGGTACAACATCCATATATAAAAGTACCATACGTGTAGTCTAAGAGAACTTTCAGCGAGTGGCTGCCGGTGATAGCTAAATCTGCAGAAATAGGATGAAGACAATTTATTTTCCCATCGGTACCAACTTTAGCCAAGCAGACAACAGTGCTTTTGAAGCATAACATATCAAGAAATGATATGGTCAAACTCAGTTACACATAATGTAAGGGGGCGATTAGAAAGTGTCTTTTCGAAGGCCATACAGTCCAGAATCGGTACATCAATGAGGCTAAATCGCTGTGGGCATTGAGACAATCATGACATCAACGTACCACATTGATGATACCAGTCAGGTAAAGCACCGTGTTCTGCTGCGTGAAGCAGCCTAACTGCCTGCTGCGTATCTCCGTCGGACAGAAACAGTCGACTCTTCAGGCCCTTTAAGGGACCGAAGGCGTAATAATTGCACGGAGAAAGATCAGGACTCACACTTGAGTTTGACGTAACTTCTGGGTTATGTCATTTGTTATTTGAGGTGGTGTGGTATTACGAAGCAGCAGCACCAATTGGTGCACCATTCGATAACGATGGTTTTCCATAAACATCCTGATCCACACGAATTCTTCATTCTCCGATGGAAGCCTACCAGTGTTTGTCCGTCGGTATCCAACAAAATAATACCTTTGGTAATAACGTCACCATAGTTTACGTTTCCTCATTCGCCGCATGCAAGTGGAAAGGAACGAATGCCGCACTAATTTCTTGCCTAGGTACAAGTCGGTGCTTACATACCCGCATAGGAGTCGCCCTACGTTGCATATGCGCTGCAGCAACGCAACGCCCTCAAACGGAAACTTTTTGATCTCCCCTTGTATGTTGGTAAGAAGTGATACCATACAGAAAGCTAACAGTTATTCACAACTTAAAGAGTAGTAAAGGAAACGAGGGTTATGAGTATCAGTAACAAGAATATCAACAAAAAGAAAATAATGGTATGTAGTCGCATAAAAATCAATGGCACTGAATGATTTATATTAGGAAATGGCACTGAGCAGTAGATGAGTTGTCTAATTGGGCACCAGAGTAACGAACGATGGCCACTTTTGACCATACGAAATGCAGACTGGCAACGGCAAGAAAAGTATTTCTGAAAAAGAGAAGCTTTTAACATCGAATCTGTCAAAGTATTTGTATGGGATGTAAACTTTTATGGTAGGTAAACGTCCACGATAAAGCTCAGACAAGAAGAAAACAGAAGCTTGCTTTTGAAACGCCCTCAAACGAAAAACTCTCTCGCCTCTTGGCTAGCTAAAGGTAGCAGCGACCAGAAAGCAGACACACTTGTAACGCCGGAAATGCATATCCTCCTATTGCCATCTATTGCACTGCAAATTTCTTTTACTTATTTTGTTACCTGAAGATATAACATTTGTGTGTCTTCGTATATTGTAATAGTTTTACTATTTGTGTATATATGCATTTATGTCGACGTATAATTGGTTTGTTTTGTGAATAGTATTTGTATTTATACGCTGGGTCTGGCCTAGGGAAACTATGCTATCGAACGAATACATCGATAGGTCGTGTGGAGAACCAAAGTTTCTAGAATCTTTGGTAGTGTTAACTCTGTCGCGTGAAGCGCGGGCAGAGAGAGAGTCTGGGATAGGTCGGCGGAGCAGGTGTATTGTGTGACGCTCCCGCGAGTTGCCGCGCTTTCGGGGTTTGGCAGCATGTAATTGCGCACGACTTGCTATGTTAGTTTCTGACACGGTGTCGCGGACTGGAAGTGTTAGCTGGCGCACATCAAGAGCCCGTTTCGCCTGGAGACGGTGTCAAGAAGAAGGCACGCCAACATCCAGCTTCTGCAACAGCGACGGCCGACAATGAGTGATTGTCGCCACTTCCTCGACCGACGACTTCAAACCTTCAATCAACCAACAGGGAAGACTGGAAGCACGTAAAGTTTTAGAACTGTATGGCAGACCTCCAGTTTCCTAACTATAATTACAGTAACTTAGCATGAACATTTGTTGCTCATTGTTCCAATTGCATTGCCAAGCAGGGTCCCTTCCTTTTCCGGAATGAACCCGAGTGTCGTTGAAATTCAAGCGCCAGCATTAAAGTAACATTATTCTATTTCACTGTTTTAATCTCAAAGTTCAGTTGAAGTATTCATAGCTGGCTGCAATATTTAGATTACACAAGCTCAAATTAAGAGTGCGAGTTTTGTTACCAGATTTTAGCTTACCTGTGACTGCAGCGCGGCTTGATTCAAGTTCAAAGTTAAATCTCTTATTTCTAAATTGCGTAGATTCAAGTAGCTTTTGAAATGATTGTTGAGGTAGCCAAATAGTAACCCTATTTTATTCAATTTCGTAGTGCTTAAGAAACGAAGTTCACTATTAATTTCATTCACTAAACTAACTTTCAGTTTTCCGGTTTTATTAATTCTTTTGCTAAATTAAGTCCGAGTGTAGCGAAATTTCTTACTTTTGACAAAAATTCAGTTTTCACACAACACGTGTCAAATTTCATTTGCCACGCTTTTAGTGCTAATTATATGTGTAATAACCTTTCTTTTTCAGTTACTGAAGTATTTGTCCATAGGACTGGCGACCGTAATGTCTCCGAAATCTCAAATATCTAATTACCGCTAGTTAATTGTTAACGTAACGGCCGCACATTTACTTTCTTTATTAACTTTACCCCTTTTCAAAATTAATTTCCACCAGTTTTATTTGCATTTTTCCTTTCATTTAGATGTAATCCTTCCCTCCCTCTTTACCGACAGATTAACTTCGGTGACGATTGCTTTTCCCAAATTTACATTCGGTACACGCGGTTTAATTTTTCACTGTCATTAAGGTCGATAAGTGAGGAGGAGGTTACAAATTGTCAGTGTCACTATTTGTACCGATCCAGCTGTTCCTCGCCGATGACTTCTTATAGTGCGCGCTTTGTGGTAGTGCTTGTCTCCAATGGCGACAGTTCGCCAACTACCTAAAAGTTTCACTGGAGGGATTAAAGGGGGAGAAGTTTCCTGAAGGTCGAGACGGAAGTGTCTATGTGCTGCTTGCAGTACTGGAAGAAGTTGGGTTGAAACGGCTTCTCGGCTTCGAACTGGGCCTCAGGGAACCGAGCGTAAGTTGGTATCGCGGGAAATTAAGTCTGAACTTGCCGGCAGTGATGTGTGCCACACGGTACAGCCCCAGCAGAGTCGCTTCAGCGCAGCACACGAGCTCTCTGCTGACTAGCTAACTCCACACAGGATCACACCCAAGAGTGAGAGAGATTACAGGCTCTTAAACTAATGGTGCGCAACATCTTTAAAGATGATATTCACTTAAACGGGGCACAAATCCTTGATAGTAAATCATCTTACAACAGATGCTCTCCAAAATATAAGTTCCTTATGCAGAACATGCTCCATCTACGGACCGTCCAATGTGATGCATAAGCCGGCACCACATTACCAGAAACAGCAGGGAATAGTCGTTTATAATGTCCTTTGTTTTCGGCCATTATGCACACACTACGGCCGTTAACAATTTATACATCGGCGTAAACAAATAGGAGGAATACGGCTGAAAGCACAGCTGCAGAGTATGTTATAAATATCTACAACCATAAGAGGTAAAATAACAGGGGTGGGTGATCGAGTCATAACAGAGACCTACCTTTCAGCTCTATGTCCCCTTAGGCCACGCACACACTTTCCACCCGTTAAAACTTACCTGTCCTTACCTGGTCTGCAGCCATACTTACACTGCGCTCCACACTATGTGGCGCAATTGCTCTTTTCAGTCACACAACTCAGGAAGAGATTCGTACGCGACTCAATAAATAACCCAATACCCTGGCAAAAATCACCATTTATTGTTGAAATAATGTTGCTGAGGGCCTGTGTCCTCAGATTACTTTGACGTCCATTACTAACACGAAAACCCAGAGATGCAATTGCCGCCCACTAGAATTCAAATGGCTCTGAGCACTATGGGACTTAACATCTGTGGTCATCAGTCCCCTAGAACTTAGAACTACTTAAACCTAACTAACTTAAGGACATCATACACATCCATGCCCGAGGCAGGATTCGAACCTGCGACCGTAGCAGTCGCGCGGCTCCGGACTGAGCGCCTAGAACCGCTAGACCACCGCGGCCGGCGCCCACCAGGATTCTAGGTTCCTATACGGTAGCCGTGAATTCCAATTGACAAACACTTGAATTTTACTCACGAGCGACTCCCATCTGAGATCACAATAATGTTGCTGCCACGTGGGACCTGGAAAACGAAACTCCAGGATCTCAGCACATGCTTAGCAAGAAGATCCAAGATATTCTCCTAAACAATAAAAACTGGCCCTCGCAGTTGCGACTAGAAGGTCATCGCCGAAAATTCAATAAGAGAGCAGATAATGAGCATCGTCCTATTTACCAGTAGTAGGATGAGAGATGAGGCATCGACAACGATGTCAATGTGAATTGGGGTAGGTATTGTCGCAATCAAAATTATGATTTCAAAAAACCATTGAAAATCACTGCCTACGCGACTTTTTATACACACATCGAAAAGGTTTTGCATCACCCCCCTTCCCAAAACTCCTGAAGATAGACGTTGACTGTGGATTTTGTATCACAGACAGTCCCTTTTGACTGTCCAGTGTAGTCACTAAACCCTCCAAAAGATGTAGACAACCGTGCATGATCAGGGCCTATTAGACGGAGGTGGTCCGACAGTCGATCAGTTCCAGTCATTCCACCAGGAAGGAGGTACACGGCTCGTGTCTGTAGTTCAACCATGCCTAGACGGTCAATACCGCGGTTCGATCGCGTCCGCATTGTTACTTTGTGCCAGGAATGGCTCTCAACAAGGGAAGTGTCCAGGCGTCTCGGAGTGAACCAAGGCGATGTTGTTCGGACATGTAGGAGAGACAGGAACTGTCGATAAAATGCCTCGTTCATGCCACCCAAGGGCTACTAATGCAGTGAATGACCGCTACCGATGGATTATGGCTCGGAGGAACCTTGACAGCAACGCCACCATGATGAATAATGCTTTTCGTGCAGCCACAGTCGTGTTACGACTCAAGCTGTGCGCAGTAGGCTGCATGATGCGCAACTTCACTCCCGACGTCCATGGCGAAGCCCATCTTTGCAACCGCAACACCATGCAACGTGGTATAGACGGGCACAACAACATACCGAAAGGACCGCTCAGGATTGGCATCATGTTCTCTTCACCGATGAGTGTCACGTATGCATTCAACCAGACACTCAGAGACCTCTTTGGAGACAACTTGTCACGCTGATGGCCTTAGACACACTGTCCAGGAAGGTGGAGGTTCCCTGCTGTTTTGGGATGGAATTATGTGGGGCTGACGTACGCCGTTGGTGGTCATGGAAAGCGCCGTAACGGCTGCACGATACTTAGATGCCATCTTGCGACCGATAGTGCAACCATATTAGCAAGGCATTCATGGACAACACTTCGCCCCCCCCCCCCCCAATCATCAACATCTTGTGAATGACTTCCTCCACGATAAAGACATCGCTCAACTAGAATGGCCAGCATGTTCTCCAGACATGAACCCTATCGAACATATCTAGGATAGACTGAAAAGGACTGTTTATTGACGACGTGACTCACCAGCCACTATGAGGAATCTACGCCCTATCACCGTCGAGGAGTG
This sequence comes from Schistocerca gregaria, assembly GCF_023897955.1. NCBI lineage: Eukaryota > Metazoa > Arthropoda > Insecta > Orthoptera > Acrididae > Schistocerca > Schistocerca gregaria. The sequence goes on from NC_064925.1 coordinate 544,694,666, forward strand.
GGACAATCTCAACCAACACTGCCTTGCTGAACTTGTGGATAGTATGCCACGACGAATACAGGCATACATCAATGCAAGACGGCGTGCTACTGGGTATTAGAGGTACCTACGTGTACAGCATTCTGGACCACCACCTCAGAAGGTTTCGCTGTATGGTGGTACAACATGCAATGTGTGGTTTTCATGAACAACAAAAAGAGCGGAAAAGATGTTTACGTTGATCTCTGTTCCAATTTTCTGTACAGGTTCTGAAACTCTCGGAACTGAAGTGATGTAAAATTCTTTTTGATGTGCATAGTATAGAATGCTCAACGTTTTTGGTGTAAATATTGATGAAGACTCGAGCTGGAAGAAGCATGTTACTGAGCTTCTCAAAGAATTAAGTTCAGATAGTTTGCTCTTCGTGCGATTGCTAGTCTTAGAAACAAACCAGCTTCCTGACATATTCTTCATATTTCCACTTAGTAAGGTCTTACGAAATTGCTTGAGTAACTCAGAATTTGGAAACGAAGTCCTTACTGAACAAAAGTTGTCAGTGAGAATAATGTATGTTGTTCATCTGTGGTCATAATGGAAGTACCTCTCAAGAAATTAGCATTTTAAATGTACCATCACGAAACAAATATTTGCAAATGAAATTCTTCATAACTAGCCTATCATAATGATGTCCATAACAAATCTAGAGACGAAAATGGCATTTGGTACCCATTATTAAAGATGACAGTGGCTCCGAAAAGAGTTCAGTATACAGCAACAAATTTTTGATCGTTTTGCCAGTATCATTAAACGGCTGTCAGATAGCAAAGCAAATATTAAATTTACCCTAAAATCATTTCCCCTGTACAAATAGTCCTATTCCATGGACAAATTTCTATTTAAAGTCCGGTAGCCTCTACAGAGAAACCTTGTTTGTAAGTATAGTATCATGAGGAGAACTGAAAAATATGAGTTCATTAATATTCACACTAATCATGTACACACATTTTTTTAACTGACTCGTACCACATCATTTTGATAAAAGAATCGTTCAAATTATTTACGGAACATGTTATTAACAAACTAACTATGCCAGTATTTAGTTTGGCGTTTAGTTATACTATACGAATATCTAGGTATTAAAAGTCTTCTTTACACACATGTAGTGTAACATTAGCTTTTCATCGTCATATTAAAGACTCGTTTAAACAAATACATTAAATTCAGACACAAAAATTAGGTAACAGTTTATACACACTCATACTGAATCTACTTGTTCACATGTGTTAACTGCGTCCAAGATATCGGGAAATATAGAAAGAAAGGGGGTCACTGCGTTTCACATTTGTGATGCATCCTAAACGTAAACAGTTTATTCGACAAAAGCTTTTCCTTCAAGCACTAAGGCACAGTATCCTCTCGGATCACATGCATACGGAAATTTTTAGTTTAACGCTCGTATCACATCCACATATATACTCTGCAACCCACTGTACACTGCATGGCGCACGCCACTTCGTACAAATATTGTCTTATTCCACGTCCTGTCCCATTAGTACAGTGAGCGAGGAAGAAATGACTATTTATATGCCTTTGTTCACGTCCTAATGTCTCTCTTCACTTATTCTTAAGACAGCTAAGTGAAATATACATCAGTGGGAGCATAATTTTCACACATGGTTCCTCTTCTCTGAATACACATAATAGGCTTTGATTCCAAGGATTCCAAGTTTCCAGAACATTTCTGTTACTCTACCATGTGGGTTGTAGGTACCTCTTACGATCCTAGCAGCGTGTCCTTGATTTCGTTCGAGGTTTGTTGCCACACCTATTTGATAAGGACTCAACGCTAGAACAGTGCAGTAGAATCAGCCGCACTAGCCTCTTGTACGCTCTCTACTTACCCCTTCCTGCTAATGCGAGTCTCCAGTTCTTCTCTACTACTTTAGGTTAGCGTCCTATTTCTTATCACTTCTTATTACAATTCCTAAATACTTACACGTTGTACTGTGTTTAAGATCTTCACCACTAATGTTGTAATGGGCTGTCAGAGGGTTCTCTCCCTGTGTTACGAATATTTACACTTAACAACATTTAAAGAAAGCTGTAATTCATTAGACCAAGTGTAAATTTTTACCTGGTCTTTCTGCAAGTCTTCACGACAGTCCGACGGCAATAATCTTCCTGTTACCAACAACGTCGCCAGAGAACAACCTTACCGTGCTGATGATCTTACGTAATAAATCTTTCAAGTGAACTGGTAACATTAGCGGTCCCGTTGCTCTTATTTTGCCCTTTCCGGTGTTACTTTCATTTCTTTAGAACATTCGCAGTTCACTATAAGGTACCGGGTTCTATTTGTCAGATAGTCATTTATCCAATTACGAATTTCCATACACACTTGTGTGTGGCAATGGTAACTAGTGCACGGCGCGGACTTCGTATTAAATGGTCTCCATCCTCAACAGATCTTAGTTATTTCGAGGGGAACAGTATCGCCCCCGTTACACATGCAGAGTTCTCTTTCTGCGCAGTGTGGTTCTCCACGCCGTAATTCGCCCCTCTGCTGTCAGAGGGTAGGCAAACATTTTAACGTAATTTGATAACGTTTTGTCTTTTTTCCATGTCTTGTTGTTGATGTGTATATTTATTTCTTTGTTGCGAGCGCTGGTGAATATATTGGAATGGACAGGAATTTTGTTATTTTACGGTGGCATTATCGTCACATTACAATATTTATCTTAGTTGATTAGAAAAAATACTCTCGTTGTACGCTCTGCTACCGACAACGTAAGTGACGTGACGGACAACTAACAGCCATAATTTTTAATCATCTCTCCGAGAGAACGACAAAATGTGAAAAAAATAACGAATCTAACATTTATACCTTTGTAAGGCAAAAGTCATCCTTGTAACTAACAAAAAGAACTGCTTTTACATGTAAAGGGAGAAGCTAATTTCACTCCAGTTCTTCTTTTTCTTCTTCTTCTTCTTCTTCGGAAATGTTCTGAAAATATCTTTACAACTAATAGTCAATCTGTGCAAAATTGGAACTTACATATTGTTTCTAAACAACTGAGTGTGTAATGATTATATTTATGATTTTTTTCTTTTTTACCTGGGATAGGATATTATAAATAGTGGTTTTGTGCTATTTGTCGAAATTTTATGTAAATGTAAATGACTTTCGACGTACAAACCTAGGGACTTTTCATATCTGTAATGAAAATGAGTTAATAAATGCTCAGAATCTTACTTGTCGACTGGGAACATAATTTAATACAAACACATATTTATTCGTTTTAACGTAATTTTATAACTTCGCTGTAATTTTCTGATTTCAGTTCTAGCTTTTCGGAACTTTCAGTTGTTGCGATCATGCTGCAAGAAATCACCAAGATCTAAGTTCGGACGGAACAGTTTTTCACAGGAAAGTGTCAGTACGCACAATAGATTAACTTGCACCATTTTGCGAGATCTATCAAAATGTAAATAATTTATTACCAGATTTGACTGTCTCTATTTTTCAAAAATTTAGAAGTTTTTAATTCGTCCTTCAACATCCTCTAAACTGTGAGGTTAATTATAACAATAATTGCATGATTAAATACTCTTAAGATTATACGTCTAAAAATACATACCGAACTTTTTCTATTTGTTTAAATTTCTCTTACTGCGGATAGGCCATCTGAGGACTACGTTCCAATTTCAATTCTTCGTTCTTCGTATTTTTCTTTTCTTCCAGTATGCTTTCATCCGTTCACCATATTTCCATGGGATAGCCGCCTGGTCTAAGGCGCCTTGCCACGCTTAGCGTGGCTCCTCCCGTCGGTGGTTCGAGCCCTCCCTGGTGCAATGGTGTGTGTGTTTAGCTCTTAGCGTAAGTTAGTTAAGTATTATGTAAGCGTAAGGATCGATAACCTCAGCAATTTGGTCCCATACGAACTTACCCCAAATTATCAATTTACCATATTTCTTATATCTGTCTTCAATCCAATTTGAACCTTTTTTTAGCTACCCTGTCTTGGAATCCTTCCATTTTCAATACTTCTTCACGAAAGGCTTCTCCGTTGTTTGTATCTTCTGTTTTTACAGTGTTTATTTCTAAATCCCTCTTTACTTCGTTGACCCAGCTTCTTGTGGACTTCTTACTCCACAAATATTTGAAAATCTTATCTGATAATATACTGCCTTGCATTCAACACAAATGTCCAAAAAAACATAAGGGTTTTTTTGAGTCAACAGTCTTCTGACTGGCTTGAGGCCGGCCACGAATTTCTCTTCTGTACCAACCTCCATCTCAGAGTAACACTTGCAACCTACGTCCACAATTAATTGCTGGATGTATTCCAATCTGTGCCTGTCTTCATCTACAGTTTTTGCCCTCTACAGCTCCCTATAGTACCTGGAAGTCAGTCCCTGATCTTTTAACGTATGTCCTATCATCCTGTCCCTTCACCTTGTCAGTGTTTTCCACATATTCCTTTTTTCTCCGATTCTGCACAGAACCTCTTCATTCTTTACCTTTTAAGTCCACCTGATTTTCAACATTCGTCTGTAGCACCACATCTCATATACTTCGATTCTCTTCTGTTGCGGTTTTCCCACAATCCATATTTCACTCCCGTACAATGCTGTGCTCCAAAAGTACATGCTCAGAAATTTCGTCCTCAAATTAAGTCCTATGTTTGATACTAATAAATGTCTCTTGACCAGGAATGCCCTTTTTTCCAGTGCTAGTCTGCTCTTGATGTCCTCCTTGCTCCGTCAGTCATTAGTTATTTTCCTGCCTAGGTAGTAGACTTCCTTAACTTCCTGTACTTCGTCACCCTCAATCCTGATGTTAAGTTTCTCGCTGTTCTTATTTCTGCTAATTTGCATTACTTTTGTCTTTCTTCGATTTACTCTCACTCCATATTCTGTACTCATTACACTGTTCATTCCATTCAGCACATCATGTAATTATTCTTCACTTTCACTCAGAACAGCAATGCCATCAGCGAATCGTATCCGTGATATCCCTTCGCCTTGAATGTTAAGTCCACTCCTGAATCTTCCTTTTATTTCCATCACTGCTTCTTCGATGTACAGATTGAACAGTAGGGGCGAAAGACTATATCCTGTTTTACACCCGTTTTAATCCGAGCACTTCGTTCTTGGTCATGCACTCTTATTGTTGCCTCTTGGCTGTTGTATATAATGTGTATTACCCGTCTCCCTCTACAGCTTATCCGCATTTTTCTCAATTTCGAACATCTTGCACCATTTTACATTGTTTAACGCCTTTTCCAGATCGACTAATCCTATGAACTTGTCTCGATTTTTCTGTAATCTTGCTTCCATTATCAACCGCAATATCAGAATTGCCTCTCTGATACCTTCACTTTGCCTAAAGCCAAACTGATAGTCATCTAACACATCCTCAATTTTCCATTCTTCTGTTTATTATTCTTGTCAGCAACTTTGATGTATGAACTGTAAAGCTGATTGTATGGTAATTATCGCACTTGTCAGCTCTTGCAGTCTTCGGAATTGTGTGGATGATATTTTTCAGAATGTCAGATGTTATGTCGCCAGACTCTTACATTGTACACACGACTGTGAAAAATCGCTTTGTTGCACTTCCCTCAATTATGCTAGAAATTCTGATGGAATGTTATCCATCCCTTCTGCCTTATTTGATCCTAAGTCCTCCAAAGCTTTATTAAATTCTGATTCTAATTTTGGATCCCCCACATCTTCTAGGTCGACTCCCGTTTCTTCTTCTATCACATCAGACAGATTTTCCCCCTCATGGAGGCCTTCAGTGTACCCTTTCAAGCTATCTGTTCTCTCAACTGCATTTAATAGTAGAATTTCCTTTGTAATCTTGATGTCACCACCGTTCCTTTTAATTTCACCGAACGTTGTCTTGACTTTCCTATACCTGAGTCAGTCCTTCTGACAATCATTTCTTTTTCGATTTCTTCTTATTTTTGATGCAGCCATTTCGAATTGGCTTCCCTGCACTTCCAGTTTATTTCATTCATCAGTCACCTGTATTGATGTATTCCTGGATTTCCCCGAACACTTTTGTACTTCCTTCTTTCGTCGATCAGCTGAAGTATGTCTTCTGTGTTACGGGGTAGAATCAGCGCCGGCACGCCAGTCGGCACAACAGAGAAGCTGAGACTGTGAGAAGAGGTCAGGTCAGCCAATCGCTCGCTCACCGACTTCCCTTCAGGACGACAACGCGACATCTGAATAAATTAGCTTACCGCGCCTATTTTCATTCTCTGCTTTCGTATGGCGTCATATTCTGGGTACACTCATTGAGTAATAGAGTGTTCATTGGACAAAAGCGTGTAATCAGAATAAATGCTGGAGCTCATCCAAGATCATCCTGCAGACACTTATTTAAAGAGCTAGAAATCTTCACTGTAGCCTCACAATATATATATATATATATATATATATATATATTCACTTATGAAATTTGTTATTAACAATCCGAACGAATTCAAAAGTAATAGCAGTGTACATGACTACAACACCAGGAGAAAGGATGATCTTCACTACTTAAGGTTAAATCTTTTTCTCAGAAGGGAGTAAATTATGCTGCCACAAAAGTCTTTGGTCACTTACCAAATAGCATCAAAAGTCTGACATAACCATGTAGCATTTAAAAGGAAATTAAAAGAATTTCTTAATGGCAACTCCTACTCATTAGATGAATTTTTGGATATAGTAAGTGGGTAATTTCCCATCCTCCTCCCCCCCCCCCCCCAAAAAAAAGAAATTGAGTGTCATGTAATATTTTGTCTAATGTAATATCTTGTATAGACACCTGTTATTAATCTGACACGTTCCATATCATTACGAAGTGTCGTATTTATGATCAATGGAACAAGTACTAATCTAATCTAAAACCTAGGTGAAGGCGACATAAGCGCCGCGCCCAACTGATGGCAGCTTACTTCGAAAGCAGCTTCGACGTTAGTCACTTCATTAGCCGAAGCATCATCATATCATCAATAGCGATCTATACGTAGCAAAGTTAGGGATCAGCAGTCTGTTAGCTGAACTGCAGTGACTGCTGTTAGGAGCGGTCGCCAGGACCAGAAGCTTTACTTTTGTTTGTCTATTCTGAAGAAGACTGATTATTTTGCATGTCGCCCTTTCCTTGCGACACACCTGTCTAACGGCACTTGCGGATGATGATCTATAAAGGACTAGAAGAATTCTCATATCAGAGTCCAGATTTTGTAATTGTCTTGTTTTAATGAAACTAATTAATATGAGATGTATGATTGATTGTCTAGCGAACCGAGTATGCAGGATTCCTAGACAACATTCTGTAACCCATAGTTTCTCCGCAGTTACCTTCTTTGTAGCTAAGTTTTTCTTTCCAACTTCTGTGATTGCCCATTTATATACGTCCACTCCTCTGCAACTGTACTGCCTACTGAGCTATTTCTTACTGCTGGATCTATAGCATTAGATAGTTTCAAGCGTATCTCGTAATCCCTTAGTACTTCCGTATCCCACTTCCTTGCGTATTGATTCTTCCTGAGTTGTGTCTCAAACTTCAACCTACTCTTCATCACTACTACATTGTCATCTGAGTCTATATCGTCTCCGAGGTACGCCTTACAATCCTGAATCTGATTTCGAAATCTGTCTGACCATGATATAATCTAACTGAAATCTTCCCGTATCACCCGGTCCTTTCTAAGTATACCTCCTCCACTTGTAATTCTTGAACGGAGTATTCGCTATTGCTAGCTGAAAATTATTACAGAACTCAATTAGTCTTTCTCCTCTCTAATTCATTGCCCAAAGTCCATATTCTCCTGTAACCTTTCCTTCTAGTCCTTCCACTACAACTGCATTCCAGTTCCCAATTACCATTACATTGTAATCTCCCTTTACGCATTGTAACACCGTTTCAGCATCCTCAATATACTTTATCTCATCTTCAGGTTCAGGTTCCGATGCCACCATGTATACCTGAACTATCGTTATCGGTGTTTCTCTCATTATGTTTGAAGCATTTTCTGTATTTTAGTATAGTCAGCATTGTTTCGTAATTTCCAACCTTCTGTTGTGTTTTGTGGCCCTAATAGTTTCCTTGTAACTCGCCTTTCTAACAATTCTAATTTATCTAAATTATAGGTTAATCCAACCCATTCACCTGCGTATGGTCATTCTGGCTTTTCTACAATGATGTAATGCCTTATTTTTGCATTTTTAGATTGGCACTTTTATTGCAGTGATGTTTGGTGAGACCATCTGCTCTCCCCCTTTTATGCAACCTTTCCTCTATTGCAGATTTTTCCAAAGCATTTTTTGTTATCTCCCCTATATATTTGATTTTTTTTACCTTCTCTATTTGGTCGGTATCTGTTTTCAGGAATTTCGAAGCATCATTAACGTTTTTTTACGCATTGTTTTTCTGCAGGAATTCTTAAGCCAGTTCTCCTGGGAGATTTGTGTTATAGTAGATGCCACATTTTCGGACAGCCAGCCGTGGTGGCCGAGCGGTTCTAGGCGCTTCAGTCCGAAACCGCGCGACTGCTACGGTAGCACATTCGAATCCTGCCTCGTGCATGGATGTGTGTGATGTCCTTAGGGTAGTTAGGTTTAAGTAGTTCTAAGTTCTAGGGGACTGATGACCTCAGAAGTTAAGTCCCATAGTGCTCAGAGCCATTTGAACCATTTAAACTATTTAAACTATGGCGGGTGCAGATCTCTTGTGAATAAAGCGACAATACTGAATTGTCTTTGGACCCAGAGATTCAGATCCACAACACATAATCGATTTTGTGGTGGACGAAAGAAAGTGCTCGGCTTTTTGCCGTCAGTTACAATACATTTCATTAGTGTATATATATAATATATATTGGTCAGACAGTTATGCTGAATTGTGGACTGACTGACTAACAGCCTTTTCTTAAGGGACAGGAACTGGTTAGTGAAGTTTCATTGGTGTACGACGAGTGAAAGTTAATTCTGATTTTTATTTGATTTTTTTATATCATATTATCAGGATTTTACACTTAGAAAGATAACAAGTGTTAGTCGGAGAAAACAGATTTATGCGAGATGAAATCTGCGGCCTTAGATTTTCTTTGTAGCTCTCCTAAGCCGGAGCGACTCCAAATTGACTGCATTGTTATAGCATTCTGCCTCACGCGAATTTGTTCAAAATGGTTCAAATGGCTCTGAGCAGTATGCGACTTAACTTCTGAGGTTATCAGTCCTCTAGAACTTAGAACTACTTGAACCTAACTAACCTAAGGACAGCGCACACACCGATGCCCGCGGCAGGACTCGAACCTGAGACCGTAGCGGTCGTGCGGTGCCATACTGAAGCGCCTAGAACCGCTCGGCCACGGGATTTTGTATTTAGAAGTTTAATCTAAGAGCGCGACAGATGTTCAACTCGAGCTGATAGATTCCTACACAAGGAGTAGACCAAGAGAGTCTGGGTTGTCAACGCCATAAAGGTACTGTAGTAACTATTTTTCGACGAGATAGGGGACGCTTTTCTCTGCAACGAAGATCGTAAGCAATAGAAACCTCGAGATGAGATGATGACTGACAGAGCATTGAATGCAGTGTTCTGGTTTGACCCAAGGAACGCGGAATTGACAAAGACACGAGTCAACTCAGTGTGCGAATATGTACGGGGCCACGACAGGAATAAAAATGAGGAAAGCTATGTTTTTACAATTCATGGCTTGGTTCCACTTTCTTTGGAAGTGTTGCCACCGCCCTAGTGACCTAAATGTGATCATCTGGCGTTTTATCTTTTAGTAGATAAAGCCTGAGGATTGGTGCCGTTCACGAGTTGAAATACGTTTTCCGTTTCTCTATTACAACGTTATCCTACATAACCTCATGAAAAGGAGCACAGTGGTGAATATCCTTGACGATAATGGAATTACGACGAAACTACCACCTTCGATTACCTCTCATTTCTGTTGGCAATACCGTTTGTTTCGCTGCTCTGGAAACAACTGTATGAAATTTAAATGGTGCAGCGTAAAAGTCAAACTCCGAATAAATCATGTGCGTAAAAAACTGTTGAAGCTTACGTAGTCATTTCTTGGCGTACTGGCTATTCGTTTCTGTCACTGGATCTTCTGCCGACGTTTGTTAAACGATTGTCCTAACGTTTCACCAGTAAGAGTGGCTGGCACTGTCAGAGCTTCACAGATGGTTGGTGGTGGCCCATTGTAATTGAGTTCGACTCACTGACCAAAAAAAAGTGAGGTAACCAGAGGTGGAGAGGAAACGAAATAAATGAAACTTCACGGATTGGCAGGGTGTGTGATGTTATTTCAGTGATATTGCAATCAAGTCAAATTCACAGAGAACTTGGCAATATAATTCCACTTGTCAGTGTGACGTTGCACCTTCTGTGGCCCCGATGCATCCATTGCATCGGCTGGGGAAGGTGGCATAAAAAAGCATAAAGCAAGATGGCCCACAGCTGTTTTAACTGGCCGATGATATCCTGAATATGAGAAATCAGACAGAGTTAGCGTCCTAAGTGGTCCCACATATATATTCTATTGGGGACAGACCTGGGCATCGTGTTGGCCACGGTAGTGTGTCAACATTATGCAAACAGTTCATAGAGACACGTGCTTTGTGTAGACTAGCACTGTTCTCTTGAAAAACACCATGTTATGGTCAAGTGACACGTAACATTTGAGGACGCAGAGTGTCTGTGACGTACCTTTGTGCCGTCGCAGTTCCCTCAGTCACTACGAACCCTCATCTGAAGTCCGATGATTCCCCACACCGAGACACCAGGTTTAACACCGCTGAGCCGGCCGGAGTGGCCGAGCGGTTCTAGGCACTACTGTCGCAGGTTCGAATCCTGCCTCGGGCAATGATTTGTGTGATGTCCTTAGGTCAGTTAGGCTTAAGTAGTTCTAAGTTCTAGGGGACTGATGGCCACAGATGTTAAATCCCATAGTGCTCAGAGCCAACACCGTTGTACCGCTCCAAAACTGTGGCTCAAATGGCTCTGAGCACTATGGGACCTAACTTCTGAGGTCATCAGCCGCCTAGAACTTAGAACTTTTAAGCCTAACTAACCTAAGGACATCACACACATCCATGCCCGCGGCAGGATTCCAACCTGCGGCCGTCGCGGGAGCTCGGCTTCAGACTGCAGCGCCTAGAACTGCACGGCCACTCCGACCGGCTCCAAAACTGTGGAAGAATGGGATCGACCCCCAGACCTCCGCCATGCTAGCCGACGATGGTCGTCTGGGATAGTACAGAACTGCGAGTCATTACTGAATACAGTGCAGTGCCATCATAACCATTCCATGCTTCACAATCACGGCCACATGTTTTGTATTAAAACCAGACTACGCATGGGATGAAAATTCCGTAGTCCGTCTGATTATGGTCTCCGATCATGGGTACGGCACGAAACTGAACGCTGCTTTAAGTTTACTACTTCCTGTCGGATGGCAATCGCAAATCTGAAGAGGTTACGACCTTACTTGGTGCACACTAGAGTTATCTCTACCTTGTGGCAGTCAGGTGTGGTCGACTTGAACCTTGATGAAGAGAGTGCCTGCCCCCGTGTTTCCAATATCGGGCCAATTTCATGTCCAAATGCCCGACAAATTTGGATACTGAAGACTGAACAAGCCGGCCAAATGAACACCAACAACAGGCTGCTTTAAAACTAACGGGCGCTGGCACCGTTGCCTTACTTCAGCGTGTGCCATCTCCGTGTCCTTCACACGGTCACTCAACATCTAACGCTGTTTACGTCGTTATACCGGGTGTAACTAAAGTCCCTTTACAGTCTTTACGGACTGATCACGAGATCTAAAATGCGTACTTTGAGAATTATGAGTAATTCCAGAACGAAATTTTCTCTCTGAAGCGGAGTGTGAGCTGGTATGAAGCTTTCTGGCAGGTTAAAACTGTCTGGAAGGTAGGAGACAAGGTACTGCAGAAGTACAGCTGTAAGAACGGGACGTGAGTCGTTCTTTGGTTGCTCAGATGGCCGCTGGCACAGTAGCTCAGCGTGTTCGGTCAGAGAGCTCGTTGGCCTCTGTAATAAAAAACGGGGTGGACGGATCAACAAACGAACTTGAACGGATGTCATGTGACGTCGTCAATGACCAAACACCAAAAAAAAGATGGTAGAGCACTTGCCAATGAAAGGCGGAGGTCCCGAGTTCGAGTCGCGGTCCGGCACACAATTTTAATCTGCCAGGAAGTTTCGTTGTGAGTGATTGTTCAAGAGAAGACATGTGTTTCGAGCAAGAGCTCATAGCTTTTAAAAACGCACTTTAAATCCTCCAGATGCAAATCATCCTCTGTGAGTTCCTTGATGACGAGTGCCGTTCTGTCAGAGCTTAAACGATTGAATTATTGTTCCTTTTAATGCAGATTTGACCTTGGCAATAGATAAAGTCACTTAGTGCTAGGTCAGGCGAATAATGTAGCTGGTGTAACACTGGGATTCCGTGCTTCGCTAGAAACCCCTTAAAAGACAATGCCTTATGAGCCAGTAAGTTGTCTTGTTGCAAAACCAGTGACTTGTTCTTATACAATTCAGGTAGCTTTTTGCCTTATTTTCTGATGAATTTGAGCAATAACCTCAATGTAATAATGCTGAGTAATAGTTTAACCTTCAGTAGCTCATTGAAGATACGCAATTCCGTGAATATCGAAAAAATCATCAACGCTTTGAATCTTTGTCATTCGAGCTTTTCTCGCTCTCGGTGAAGACAAGCTCTTCTAGTGCATTGTTGAGCGCTTTGTTTCTGAATCAGAAGTGACAAATCAAGATTAGTCACAAATTATCGCTGCTTCCAAGAAATTACGACAATTTTCACTGGTATTAAAAGCGTCAGTTCAAATATTTTCACAAGAACCTTTTCTCGACTGAGAAAATTTTCGACACAAGTTTCGCAAACACTTTTCTCGCGTTAAACTGGTTACGTAAAACTTGCCTTACGCATTCTTCGTCAGTTCCTACAGTTTCAGCAATCGATCGAATACCCAATCCAATAATATTCCCTATTTATCCGATATTTTCATCCAGTTTCGATGTTGAAGGGCGCTACGGGCGTAAGTTATCTTTTACGTCTTCTCGGCCCTCTCGGGAACGCTTGCGCAATTTAAAAATTCTCGCACATGAAAAACAGTCATCGCAACAGACTTCTTTTAATAGAAGATACGTTTCAGTAGTAGTTTTTCCAAGTTTCATGTGAAACTTCGGGCAGTTCTTTGCTCTATTATTACACCTATCATTTTTCTGGCAAAACGAAACAACAGCTCTTATATAAACGAAGACCAGGCCACAATGATTTGTCTACAGCCTCCAGAGGTGCCATATTCGACTGAGAAGGCTTAACGCTTCGCAGCTATTGGTTCTTTGGCGCATGCGTTCTAACTCTGACAGCATCAGTACCGTTATTTTATAGCCACACCTCGTACACTGCGTTAAACGTCTCTCCAAATCGCGTCTTTTAGTACGATTTATGTAATAAGTGTCAGGTAATGTGACGTCGACAGATAACTATGCTGTCCATAGATCTTACATTGAAGCTACCTTTTTGTCTTACTTAGCAGTGTATTATGAAACAAAGGACAGACAGTATGTAAACTTTTGGTTGTGGCTGAAATCTTGATTCTAGTGACAGACCTGTAGCGTAGCTAGAGAGGTCTAGGTTATTTCTGGTCGCTGAATGTCGCAGCCATCCCAAGCATGTCTCCACCAAGAGCAGTTGATGAAATAAACATTATTTACAACGAGATTCAGTCGATACAAGCATTGTCAGACAACATTAAATTGCTGAAGCAACTTACAATATATGGTACCACTATAACTGCCAGTCAAAATTAATTTGTAAAACAGCCATACTTCAGACCGCAGAATGCACGGTAGCTGCAGGAAACACAGGAATGGATTGCATGCTAATGTTAATTAACTGTATAAAAAAGGCATTCTTACATTACGAACGTAAACACACACACACACACACACGCACACACACACACACACACAAACGTGCATATACAGGTTCTATGGTCTCAAACTGAATTTATTTTTTTTTTTTTTTTTTTTTTGCAGCCATACGTACCACAATGCAGTTCTTCGTCACATCACTATACTCATATTGCAATTTGGTACGTATTTCTGTTTAAAAAAAATTATAAGTTTTAGTTTCAAACCATTTTGTCTGTATAAACAAATTTCTTTATGCGTTCACCGAGCGAGGTGGCGCAGGGGTTAGACACTGGACTCGCATTCGGAAGGAGGACGGCTCAATCCCGCGTCCGGAGATCCTGATTTAGGTTTTCCGTGATTTCCCTAAATCACTCCAGGCAAATGCTGGGATGGTTCCTCTGAAAGGGCACGGCCGACTTCCTTCCCCATCCTTCCCTAAACCGATGAGACCTATGACCACGCTGTCTGGTCTCCTTCCCCAAACCAACCAACCAACCAACCTTTATGCGTTCACATTTGGAATGCAAAAATTTGTTATTAATTTAACAGTCCTCTGATAAAGGGTTACGCCAGAAACGTGGTAGAAAAAGGAGTTCAATTAACATCAGTGACGACCAAAAAAGGTAACATCAGCCAAAATATCCCAAAGCCTCACAAAACAAATCGGAAAAATGGCTCTGAGCACTATGGGACTTAACATCTATGGTCATCAGCCCCCTAGAACTTAGAACTACTTAAACCTAACTAACCTAAGGACATCACACAGCACCCAGTCATCACGAGGCAGAGAGAATCCCTGACCCCGCCGGGAATCGAACCCGGAAACCCGGGCGCGGGAAGCGACAACGGTACCGCACGACCACGAGCTGCGGACAACAAATAGGAGATACGACTTAGAAGTAAGACAATCGTGCATTTCAAAACCGCCGAAGAAGTTCCAAAAACGGTGGAAACAATTCACTTTAAAAACTAACGTGTAGCGTCAGTGAAAAATTGGAACGTATGCTGAAAATAATTCGTCCATGTAAAACTGCGGATCTGATACGAGAAATGATATAAAAGACATGCCAGTGGAATTGTCTGAGTAGAATGAAACAAATATTCAAATTGAATGAGTAAAACAGAAGGAACGAGGTCCTTTGTGCCTAAACATAATGTCAGGAATAAAGTAATGTTAAAATGACAGCTCTGAAGCGGACGCTGTGAGACTTGCAAAAATTACAGAACGAAAATACATTTACGCATTTGGAAATTGCTACATCCGCAATTGGCTTTCCACTGCGAAACAGATCAGAACGAAACATCTGAACAGCTGGGAATGCTAATGATTACAGGGTTTACAGGTGGGGTAGCGATCCCTCTGGCAACGAGAGGAACAACAGCATAACGGGCTGGCCCTCTGGGAAATTAAAACAGTCCGAGAGCTGTACTGCACAGCGTGCAAACAACCGTGTACCAGTGACACACTACAGGAAGAAACTCGGTACAGGGACTGGTGGGTGTAGCAGAGTCGACAAAATTCCCAAGGCGGTGTACAATTCTGGTCCGATATTCACTTTTTTTGCGGTCGGGCACAGCATATGGCGCAGTTTACACTGCGTCTGTTGTCACCATTCTGTGTTGTTCTCGCTGAGTATTATTTCGTGTTTCAGTAGCTCTGCATGTCGCGTCAGCTTTCGTACAGAAAATCAGAGACTTCTTCAGCCCAGTGCTGTCGACTTACGCATTCAGACAGCGCTAACAGCGAGGGAATGTTGCTATTTCCAGTCGACAAGGAAGCTGCGGCAAGGTAGGTCACTTTTGCCCTTGATTTTTGTCCAGCTTGCATTTTAAATTTTTACATTGATCTTTTTATGGGGTAACATTGGTACGTTATTTCGGCACCTTCAGAGCCACCTGATGAGGTGGCTCACAGTTTGTATATTCATAAAAACATATTTATACTCAAATACCACGTGAGCCAACTTGCACCAACAACAGGGAAAGTTGTCCGACCAATTACTCTATAATTTAATTTAGTTACTATATTGGTTCTTTAATTGAAAATATATTGACTACTTCCAATTTATTTTAATACAAATTCGACAGCTTTATGACAAACTACAATCATGAAGTATGTTATCTTTGTTATAATAATAGCTTGACAGAAAAGCACGTCCAGAATTTTTATCAGTCTTTGTCTGAATACACGATAGGTTCTTCGCAGTTCGAACATTCATAAAAAAGTACTTTCGTGTAATTTTTAACGCATGACCGATGTGGCCACCCTTACAACCTGTCCGTTGAATCCATTCTTCACCTGAACTGCTGTGAGAAAATTGTTTAAGACACCTGAGACAGACGGCGACCTCATCTTCTTCATCCTCAAGAACGTACTTAGCAATGACTACGTCCTTTCTACGTTTTATTTCAGGAGTTTTATCATGTGATTTAGTTTGACCTGTGGCACTTTCTTTAAAATTAACTTTTTATACAGTATGTATTTCCCTTTAATTTTTTTTCTTTTTGTGTTTTTTGCATTGTAACGTATCCTTCACTAAAGTGTCTGGCTACTGCTGAAGTTTTTTTCGTTAGTTTGCTGTCTTTTATCTTAGTTGGCATCTGTCAAACGGCCTATCTTCTTCAGTCATTTGGAACCACGGTTGGTCAGATGATGCGTAGTTTAAATTAACAGGCATTGTTTTGACAGTATAGGGTTACTATTGTTTTCTTGTAAGTTGAAGGGTCAGCTTCGGCAATTAACAACCAACAGAATTAGGATCAGATTTGTTATGTACAAAAATATAGAACAGAAAAAAAATCAAAGGTCTTATAGATGTTACCGGTCCAATATCAATGCCGAACACCAACTGCTTACGTAAAAATTGCTTTGGACATGATCCAGACTTTGATTACGAATGGACCTATCAAATAAGAGTACCTATGTAGAAGACAGTAGGGCAGGTTGACCGTGTAAGCCGACATATGCCTATTTAAGTAGGCCACTGTGCCCCAACACCTTAATTGAATTTAGTTCGTCTTGGGAAACGTCTTAAAAATTAACGCTCTAAACATTGTCAAATTAATTCTTACTGTTGTGGCTGTAGCCTTTGTACTTCCTTGTGCACTAAGAGCGTTGCCTTTGAACATACATCAAAATATCTTGAGCAAGCAAAACTAACTTTTACGATCAAGAAAATATGAAAAGCTTGCCCTTCCTCGCTCAACAGTCTAAGTGCACAGATGGGTTATGGAATGGCGACGATATTGTTGCCACCAACCTCCTTGGTCGGAGTCATATTCTGTCAAATTTAACGAAGTAATATTACCTGGCTATCGTGCCCTTACGACGAATGTGCCCCGGTCTTCCCTAGATTCTAAGAGAGCCTCCATCACACAGCGCGCAGAGGGTGTGCAAAGAGTGCACGAATAATAAGGACTGTGTTTATAATTACAATGTGACTTAACTTATATATAGAAATTATAACGGAACAAGACGTAGATGAGGAAACTGAATGAACAAATTAAGTAATTTGTACAAACTGATAAGACAATCAATACCGAATTTACTACAATATGACCCTGTGTCTTCTAGGAATGTGCAAGTTCACAGCAAACTATCTACTGGGTGGTTGAAGTACAGCTGACTCACGGAGGTGCAGTGTGGGCTGTAATCATTGTATGTCAGCGAAACTAGGTAGATATGCTAATGCGTTAGTGTGGAACCGATTTACACAGGAGGAAACAGTTTCAGTTTCGGCCACCACGTGCAAATCTCGCCCTGTACACTGTATCAAGGTGTGACTTCCACGCTGTGATATAACAAGCTCTAACGTTAGTGAACAGTACGGCTACCGAGAAAGGAAGGCGATAATGACATTCAAATCAAGTGGCTCTTGTGGGGCGGCGTATGGAATTTGTTATAAATAAATGAAATGTTCCTATGATTTATTTAATGCTGTTGTTTGCCGTTCTCAACACTGGCTCTCTAACTACAATATTGGCAACCAGAAAGGAAAGTGATTAGCAAAACGTGAAGCTTGGAAGTAGAATTCCTAGTGCCCACTTCAACCGAGAAACACACTTATAGCCACAGCTTATATCTCTGAGGAATTAGGAGATTTTCTGGGATTGATTATCAAAAACGATTCCTTCAAAATGTTCACTATATTCTGAAAGTCACAGACCAAAAAGAATCTACACAATCCAACTGAGCAGTTCAGAGTCTAAAGCGCTGATGCAACTATAACTGTTCAAATTAATTGTTTAAGTGAATGCTCGCCATAATTTGATGATAATATTCATCAAACACCACGCTAAATAATGATAGAATGTCTGTCCCGCGGCGGCACGTGAAAATACGACATACGCGAACTGAAGATACATCATTAAAGTCATCCCAGAATTAACACTTCACTCGAAAACGATTTCATGGTTACGCGTATCCCGAGTAAGTTATTACGGCATCCGAGGCTGTTTATAGCAATGATACCGACGCGACGCGTCGCGACTCCCGGGACAGATGGTGCGTTAATCAGCGTCTGGAGAGATGCAGCGTTCTTATATATAAAGCCGCGGTGCGGACGGCTAAGGGAGCGCCTGATTAAATTGGCTCTCCCGACTAGCCGCTGGGCTAGTAATGCACCACTTTAAGTTACTAAATAAATCATTGCTTCCTTTGCTGATGGCCAATGAAGCTCTCAATTTAAATGTGCAACCAGCACACAGGTAAGTAATCATAAAAGTCTGACGTGGTTCAGTCCAATATTTTGGGTGAGAGAATTAATTTAATTACACTACACGCAGTAGACGAGCTCTGAACTTACCCTTTGGAGATACGCTATCGCTATAGTTTTGTAGTTGTTCAGTTGAAACTTCTCATATCTTTATGACTGTGGCGGATCTCCCTTCTACTTAAATTTAAACATCCTAGCTTTATTTATTCGCCTACTTTATGTATCTTGCTTCCTTAATTTTTAAGACAAAAACCAGCAAATCATGAATTTCAACTAAAATTTTAATTTGCGAGATCCAGAAAACTTTCTACTAGATTATTATGCAAACGGAATCTAAATATAATTTTTTAGGTTTCTAGCTCTTTTCTGTTGCGCCAATGATTTTTTACAGAAAAACTTCCAAAGTTCGAAAGTGGTTAAAGTTATTGAACTGATATTCAACACATAATGATATAGCATTACTCCCGACATGCTAGAACCGTTTCAGGTTATTTACTTGATTTTTAAAGTATTTCTCAACATTTATGACGTCAGAGCTAGTTACAGCGGACTGGCTGGCACACAATGGAAAGACTGATGTGAATTTTATACGGCGTGAGTAGGCTGATTCCCTACACTCTGAGCACTACGGGACTTAACTTCTGAGGTCATCAGTCCCCTAGAACTTAGAACTACTTAAACCTAACCAACCGAAGGACATCACACTCACCCACGCCCGAGGCATGATTCGAACCTGCGACCGTAGCGATAGAGCGGTTCCAGAGTGTAGCGCCTAGAGCCGCTCGGCCACCGCCGCCGACGATAATGACATTCGAAAACCCTTGTGAGCTTGGTGTGTGACCTGGGAGAAAAAGGCGTCCCATCCCGATGGAAGTTATCAACGATGTTGCTGTAGATGACCATGTAGCACGTGCGCCATGTAATGCTAGTGCTGTCCATCCCATAGTCAACAATACCGAAGCTTTTGCTGTCTATTTTCACTGGTACCCGTACAAGATCCAGACGGTGCAGCAACTGAAACTTCATGATCCGCAGCAACGTTCTGAAATCGCTCTTGGGATCGATATTGATGACATGTGGCCGGGCGGCATTCCGTGGAGTGACTAGGCACACTGTAGACGAGAGGTTGTAGTGAATACACAGAACTGCCGAATTTGGGGTACTATTAAATCACGTGCTGCCCACGAAGAGCCACAACATTTGACGTATGTGACAGTGTGGTGTGGATTCACAACCGCCTTTACTCTCAGACCGTTCTTCATTGAAGAGAGCACACCCAAAGGGCATGCCAGGTGCACCGTTATCGATACCTCCTTGTACAGCATGTGATTCCTGCTTTGGAGGAGTGCTACTCTGTTGAAACCATTGTTTTCATGCAAGACGGGTCAACACCAGTTAAAGTTTTGCTTAATGCAGCCTTCCAGAGGGTTTCCAGATGCATGGCCTGCAATATCACTTTATCTCAATCCATGTGACTTTTGTGTATGAGGATATCTAAAAGAACGCGTTTACCACGGACACGTTCGGTCTCTACCTGATCTGAAGACGAGTATACTGGAACACATTCCTCAGATTCCACAACTGTCGTGAGCAACTACTGATCACGACGTTTTACGAATGCTGCATCTAGTCGAAGTCTCCGGTGCTTATACTGAACAAATTTTGTAAGCGGCACTTGATAGTAAAAACATGATGTCTTTGTCTCTTGTTTGACATTTTCTGCCCACGTCCCGTTCCTGATCCACTACGTAAGCAAACATTTCTACACTACTGGCCATTAAAATTGCTACACCACGAAGATGACGTGCTACAGACACAAAATTTAACTGAAAGGAAGAAGATGCTGTGATATGCAAATTATTAGCTTTTTAGAGCATTCACACAAGGTTGGCGCCGGTGGCGACACCTACAACGTGCTGACGTGAGGAAAGTATCCAACCGATTTCTCATACACAAACAGCAGTTGACCGCCGTTGTCTCGTGAAACGTTGTTGTGATGCCTCGTGTAAGGAGGAAAAATGCGTACCATCACGTTTCAGACTTTAATAAAGGTCTGATTGTAGCCTACCGCGACTGCGGTTTATCGTATCGCGACACTGCTGCTCGCGTTGGTCGAGATCCAATGACTGTTAGCAGAATATGGAATCGGTGGGTTCAGGAGGGTAATACGGAACGCCGTGCTGGATCCCAACGGCCTCGTATCACTAGCAGTCGAGATGACAGGCATCTTATCCGCATGGTTGTAACGGATCGTGCAGCCACGTCTCGATCTCTGAGTCAGTAGTTGGGGACGTTTGCAAGACAACAACCATCTGCACGAACACTTCGATGACATTTGCAGCAGCATGGACTATCAGCTTGGAGACCATGCATGCGTTTACCTTTGACACTACGTCACAGACAGGGGCGCCTGCGATGGTGTACTCTACGATGAAACTGGGTGCACGAATGGCAATACGTCATTTTTCCGGATGAATCTGGGTTCTGTTCACAGCATCATGATGGTCGCATCCGTGTTTGGCGACATCGCGGTGAACGCACATTTCAAGCTTTTCATCGCCATACTGGCGTATCACCTGGCGTGATGGTATGGGATGTCGTTGGTTACACGTCTCTGTCACCTCTTGTTCGCATTGACGGCACTTTGAACAGTGGACGTTACATTTCAGATGTGTTACGACCCCTGTCACTACCCTTCATTCGATCCGTGCGAAAGCTTACATTTCAGCAGGGTAATGCACAACAGCATGTTGCAGGTCCTGTACGGGCCTTTCTGGATACAGAAAGTGTTCGACTGCTGCCCTGGACAGCACATTCTCCAGATCTCTCACCAATTGAAAATGTCTGGTCAATGGTGGCCGAGCAACTGGCCCGTCCCAATGCGTCAGTCACTACTCTTGATGAACTGTGGTATCGTGTTGAGGCTGCATGGGCAGCTGTACCTGTACACGCTATTCAATCTGTGTGACTCAATGCTCAGGCGTATCAAGGCAGTTATTACGGCCAGAGGTGGTTGTTCTGGGTACTGACTTCTCAGGAAGTATGCACCAAAATTGCGTGAAAATGTCATCACTTGTCAGTTCTAGTATAATATATTTGTCCAATGAATACCCGTTTATCATCTGCATATCTTCTTAGTGTATCAATTTTAATGGCCAGTAGTGTATTTATCCCAATGCAGTAACGATCTGCTGCAGCTACTTAGTGTTCTTACAGATATCACGACAGCTAGAAAGTAAGGTCGTAAATCAGAACAACAGACATAGGATCCTGTTGCTATGACACTGGCCACATTACTCCAAAGAGTTGTAATGTTTACAAATGAAACATTCACGGGACATTAAGACGAAAATTTCCGCTGAGCGACGCCAGCTAAGTATTGATATCGGTTTGTGTAATTACATTACTAATGTCACTGCAATTCTATTGACTGTGTGCGTGTGATTTATCTGTTTAATGTCCATTATGAAACAATATGTTCCACCAAGCTATGGGCGTCGCTGCGTCATGAACAGACTGACGATATTGCAGGCCGACTTCCCCCAGCGAGCTCCTACGAAGCTGTAAGACATTGTCCTGCCATTAGTTTGACTGAAATTGAAATAAAATGAAATGTAAAATTGCTGTTAATGCCTTTGTATCTGAGCTAATGAGACAGCATTAAAAAGTTTTTCTCTGTAAAATATGATTGGAGATGATTAAGAAGTAAAGTAATGTGGTGATTCGTAGTACTGAGCAGATATCACGAAGAAAAATTATTATTTAACATGAAAAAGACTTCCAGGCTTCATTTTCGCAAGGCGGGCGAACAGTTGGAAGTTTTAAGGGAAGATTCTCTTACTGGCGTCTTACATGAAATATGAACGTTTCAATAGGTATGTGGCAATGGAAATGGATTAATAATTGATTGAATAATTGGAAAAACTGATTGGAAAGAATGGTTGAAAGGAAATTTTTAAGGTAATTTATAAATCTGTGCACAATTTCGGGTGAACTTCGAGCTGATACCAAAATCGACAAACTTTTAGTATCATAACATTCCAGATCAATAAACGTAGTTTGCATTACGCACTGCTGATTCCAGTACCGTGCAGTACCAAATAATCACCATAACCACTGAAATTGTTGATGTCCACATTAATTCCATTGCGTTTAGCCTTCATTATGACAATGTTGATGCAGGAGCGCTCCTCCAGATACGGCGTAAACTATTCGTGTTTGCACCGAACCTCTTTATGCGTGATCTCGGCGACGAGTGAAATGAACAGATAGGCGTTTACCTCATAACCGTGCGAATAAATATTCTTCTCTAATAACATTTTATAACACTTTTTAATGAACAGTTAAAATATACATTTTTAAAACTTCTGGTCTAAGATTACGTCCGTAGGCTATTACTTCCCGAAACAAAAGGGCAAGATACAGGAATTAAGAAACTGAAGAGCGTACTTCTACTTTGTTTCCTAGAGATATTTAACGATGTATCGTAACATTACCCTCGCCACAAAACAACTCGTTAATTTACCTTAGATGGTGTCCATAACTCATTAAGTTTACGTATAGCTTATACTGGGTGAAGCGAAATTCGCACACTCGGGCTTCGCACTTCTCACATGCCAGTGAAAAAAAAAAATGTCCCTAACAAAATTTCGTCCGGCAGTACATCCGGCAGAAAAGGACGTAAAAGAGTGACAATCTTGAACACAGTAACCACAATTATGGTAACTACCTCTGTCAGAACATATTAATGGTGCTGTGCAGTTGGTGCAGTGGATAGAGTTTTGGGTTAGCATGCAGGATATTGAAGGTTTGATCCTGGGTTGGAGCCCATTTTTTTATTTTATTTATTTCTTTATTTTTTTTAATTTGCTAGTTTCATTCTCACATTTCATACTGTAGTATATACCGTTTCTTAGGTCACATGTATCCTAAATTTACGAAATTTTGTAACGCTGAACATAAATACGTGGTTAGACAAATAAGAAATAGACAGTTGCAACAAATGACCTGTCATAGGGCAGAATAATTGCAAAAACAAAATCAATTTCGAGATGCTAAAAATGACAGCTCAGTATAAGAAGACAACATCTCCTTGTGATTTATACTAAATGTAATATGAGCTCTCAGATGTAACACATTAACAACCAATGACATATTAATAACGATGCTAATGACCGCAATACCTTCACAACAGAATACGTTGTCCTCAGAACAACAGATGGTCAATGCGACCTCCCTGCATGTCCAAACACTGCGCAACGCGTCAGATCATACAGCGCTGGACCATTCGCAGCAAAGCTGCGTCCACAGTAACAAGAGCAGCATCAACACGAGCTACCAATTATTTCACATTCGTCGGCAGAGTGGAGTACACGAGCTCCTTCAGGTGTCCCCACAGGAAGAAATCTAGGGGACCGAGGTCAGGTGCACTTGGTGGCCATACAATTGGACCTCCACGTCCGAACCATTTCCCTGGAAATGTTCTTTCCACTTACTGTCGCACATTAAATCCAGAGTGTGAAGGTGTACCGTCATGTTGGAACCATATCCTCTGCCGAACATGTAGTGGAACATCTTCCAGCACGTCAGGCAGATAGTTACCATATCCTCTGCCGAACATGTAGTGGAACATCTTCCAGCACGTCAGGCAGATAGTTTGAGAGGAACGTATGATACCTGCGTGTAGTTAACCGGTCAGGCAAGATGTAGGGTCACCAACGCCTGCCGGACCAGACGTTGATACCAAATCAAACTTGATATCCGCAATAGTGGGAATGTGCGGGGTAACCTCACTCCAATGGTGGACATGGTGCATATTGAAGACACACTTAGGAGTGAATGCTTCTTCATCCGACCACATTACGGTGTTCACCAAGTCGTCATTCGCTCCTTGTTGTCCTTGGAACCATTTACGGAATTTCAACCTCTGATGGCGATCTGCAGAATGCAGGTGTTGCGTGAAAGCGTAATGAGAGGGGTGCAGCTCACGCTGGCGCAGCACAGTAACGACCGTGCGTTGCGATACACGCACGTGTACATCGCTGAGGTTCTTTGTGTATGGCCTCCAGAATAGTTTCCTCTGTAGCTGGAGTATGGCGAGTCCATGGATGACCTCTGCCATGCGATGGTGGAAGGAGAGATTCTGTCTCCCGAAGGCATGGGTCCAGGCGACGAAACAAGTTATTATCTGGATGACGTCGACCAGGATATTTAGCAGTATATTCACGAGCGGCAATACAAACCCGTTTTTAAGATTTGCCACAGACCAGAAGCATTCCCACCTACTCATCGTTTGTGTATGACTTAAGTCATAATCCTCATTGTTGGAGAACAAAACACGAAGAAATTACGATGTGTGTACAAGTAGGCCCTGTCTGGTGGACAGCGTATACAGTAGAAACACGCCCTCAGTCCTGCGCACCGTTCCACCTAACGCGCATTACCCCTCTGACATCTTGTTGCTGTACGTGATTCATCCCGACATCGCTAACTGTGAAATGTTCGGTTTCAAATCACACTTTTTCCCTAACGGTAATAGACTAGATGTTTCCACAATCCGATCGACAGCATAATAATAATAATAATAATAATAATAATAATAATAATAATAAAAGAACAGAACCATTATAACATAAAACAAACACCACATAACAAACCTGACATCATAATCACCAATAAAAAGAAGAAATTAACACAACTAATCGAATTATCCATACCCAATACAACAAATATACTGAACAAAACAGGAGAAAAATTGAAAAATACATACAACTGGCTGAGGAAGTCAAGTACATGTGGCATCAGAATAAAGTTGACATTATACCAATTATACTGTCAACTACAGGAGTCATACCATACAATAAGCACCAGTACATCAGCGCAATACAGCTACATCCAAATGTATATATACAACTACAGGAATCTGTAATTATTGATACATGTTCAATTATCCGATAGTTCCTAACTGCAATGTAACACATAACGTACAGTTAAAAGGAAGTCACGCTTAATCAAGGTCCGCTTCACTTTCCATTTTTAACCAGACATAACGTCTCAGAAAGTAAATACAGGGTGTTTCAAAAAATGACCGGTATATTTGAAACGGCAATACAAACTGAACGAGCAGCGATAGAAATACACCGTTTGTTG
The DNA here is from genome assembly GCF_023897955.1 of Schistocerca gregaria. Taxonomy (NCBI): domain Eukaryota; kingdom Metazoa; phylum Arthropoda; class Insecta; order Orthoptera; family Acrididae; genus Schistocerca; species Schistocerca gregaria. The sequence continues at coordinate 544,720,484 of NC_064925.1, forward strand.
CAATATGCTTGGGACAACAGTACATTTTCAGGCAGACAAACTTTCGAAATTACAGTAGTTACAATTGTCAACAACAGATGGCGCTGCGGTGTAGGAAACTCTGTAGTACAATATTTTCCACACATCCACCATGCGTAGCAATAATATGGCGTAGTCTCTGAATGAAATTACCCGAAACCTTTGACAACGTGTCTGGCGGAATGGCTTCACATGCAGATGAGACGTACTGCTTCAGCTGTTCAACTGTTTCTGGATTCTGTCGGTACACCTGGTCTTTCAAGTATCCCCACAGAAAATAGTCACAGGGGTCCATGTCTGGCGAATAGGGAGGCCAATCCACGCCGCCTCCTGCATGTTTCGGATAGCCCAAAGCAATCACACTATTATCGGAATATTCATTCAGGAAATTATAGACGTCGGCCGTGCGATGTGGTCAGGCACCATCTTGTATAAACCACGAGGTGTTCGCAGTGTCGTCTAAAGCAGTTTGTACCGCCACAAATTCACGAACAATGTCCAGATAGCGTGACGCAGTAATCGTTTCGGATCTGAAAAATGGGCCAATGATTCCTTTGGAAGAAATGGCGGCCCAGACTAGTATTTTTTGAGGATGCAGGAACGATGGGACTGCAACATGGGGCTTTTCGGTTCCCCATATGCGCCAGTTCAGTTTATTGACGAAGCCGTCCAGGTAAAAATAAGCTTCGTCAGTAAACCAAATGCTGCCCACATGCATATCGCCGTCATCAATCCTGTGCACTAAATCGTTAGCGAATGTGTCTCGTGCAGCAATGGTAGCGGCGCTGAGGGGTTGCCGCGATTGAATTTTCTATGGATAGAGGTGTACACTCTGGTGCATGAGACGATACGTGGACGTTGGCGTCATTTGGACCGCAGCTGCAACACGGCGAACGGAAACCCGAGGTCGCTGTTGGATCACCTGCTGCACTAGCTGCGCATTGCCCTCTGTGGTTGCCGTACGCGGTCGCCCTACCTTTCCAGCACGTTCATCCGTCACGTTCCCAGTCCGTTGAAATTTTTCAAACAGGTCCTTTATTGTATCGCTTTTCGGTCCTTTGGTTACATTGAACCTCCGTTGAAAACTTCGTCTTGTTGCAACAACACTGTGTTGTAGGCGTTGGAATTCCAACACCAGAAAAATCCTCTGTTCTAAGGAATAAACTATGTTGTCCACAGCACACTTGCACATTGTGAACAGCACACGCTTACAGCAGAAAGACGACGTACAGAATGGCGCACCCACAGACTGCGTTGTCTTCTATATCTTTCACATCACTTGCAGCGCCATCTGTTGTTGAAAATTGTAACTACTGTAATTTCGAAAGTTTGCCCGCCTGAAAATGTACTGTTGTCCCAAGCATATTGCAACAAACGGTGTAGTTCTATCGCTGCTCGTTTAGTTTTTATTTCCGTTACAAATATACCGGTCATTTTTGAAATACCCTGTAAATAAAATAATAATAGTAGTAATAATAATATTATTAATATTACTATCAATAATAATATCATTATGCATTCACATACGTACTAAACAGCATGCGGTTACCAGACTCAATGTTGAAAGGCATAATTAGTGGGACCATGGTGATAACATAAATAGTAACTGAGTTTGGACATTGGCAAAGCACGTTTCTAGTCCTACTGGTAATGTATGGCCCTAACGAAATGTAATGGAGCTGAACGAGGCAAGAATAACAGTTGGTACTAATATATGGGGCCACTGGATGAGGGTACAAAGAAAATAGGTTTCGCTTCTAGTAGATGAAGTGGTGCGAATAAATTCTCACCCACGACGTGGAAAGGACTTCTTTCAAAGCTGACCATTCTTCCATTTCTGCGATCGTAGTATGCAAGGGCAAATGTTTTCTAGAGGAGCCGCTACAGTCGCTGTTGATTAAGATGACAGATACCGTACTACCTGGACTACATTTACCAAATAATAAACATTTGCCTCAACGCAGGATCTCCTGAATGCTAACCCGAAACGCTATCCACTGCACCAACTGTACAGCACTATTAATGTGTACTGACAGAGGCAGTTACCAAACTGTGCTTACAGTGTTGCCAGATTGCCGCTCTAGCGTCCTTTTTCTGCCGGAGGTACTCGTCGGACGAAATTTAGGATATTTTTTTATCGCTGGCATGTGGGCAGTAGGGCTGCGAAGCCCGTGAGAGCGAATTTCGCTTCACCCTGTATATAAGAGAGGAGAACGGAGGAAGAGGAAGAGAACGGAGGAAGAGAACGGAGGAAGAGGAAGAGAACGGAGGAAGAGGACGGAGGAAGAGGAAGAGAACGGAGGAAGAGGACGGAGGAAGAGAACGGAGGAAGAGGACGGAGGAAGAGAACGGAGGAAGAGAACGGAGGAAGAGGACGGAGGAAGAGAACGGAGGAAGAGGACGGAGGAAGAGAACGGAGGAAGAGAACGGAGGAAGAGAACAGAGGAAGAGAACGGAGGAAGAGAACGGAGGAAGAGAACGGAGGAAGAGAACGGAAAAATAATAAGATTCAACACACGTTCTTGGAGCGCGTTGTTACGAGTGCTAAGTATACAATAATATCTCTTACTTTAACGAATTGTCCTACTGTAAAACGTGTACAACACGTTTTGAAGATTTATCTTGTTATGAACGGTTTCAGAGGCGTGTTGAAGGAATAATGATTCACGCCAGTGACTATGCGAGGGAATTTCGTATGTGTTTGTTAAGTAATAACTTACATAGCTACGAAATCGGTTATTGGAGTTTCAGTGTTGCAGCTTTGATGAGCCTTCAATAAAAGATATTACTAATAGACTCTCAATTTCATACATCCTAGTGAATATTCATAGCTAGATAGTACAGAGGAAGTTTGGAGAGCAGACATTAATAAATGTTTATGGAGAAAAGCCTTCTGGCTGACTGTATTATATAAATACATTTTGATCCGACTTTGAGAAATGTTAGGGCAGGCGTATGCTGCAGTTTACATCTAAAAGGCTTGCGCTAGTGTGATTAATTGAGTGAACTTGCACGATGCTCATAAATGAAAGTTAATTTACTTACTGATGGAAACATATGTTAACGGAGACGCTATAGTGGATTATCAACAACTATTGTTTTTCTGAGAATTACAATCTACGTGTTTCAACACGAATTTTATGTCCAGGACCTTTTCTTACCGCTTTTGGTTCGCGAAGAGGAACTGTAGTGCACTAATTTGACGAAGATACGATTAAAAAGTGGCGGGGGATTGCCTGTTTGCACTGAAAGAACGGATTTCGTTGTTATGCGACCACTTGTGGCTGGCGACTACATGGCCATAACATTATCAAATTTAGGATTCATTTAAAGCCCTTGTGTATTAGTCAAATTTGTTGCAAGTGGGAACGAACCGGTTAACTGATTTGCAAGGGTGAATACGGCGCGGTAAGAAGAGAGATCTCTGTTTAAGTCATCAGAAAAATGAAAATAATTCCTGTATATTATTTCCTTTTTCATATAAAAATACGTGCTGTTGCATCTTAGAATTTGTAGATTCAAAATTTGTACGTGGTAAGCTTCCGTTAGTTACCATGACTTAATGAAAATTCAATTTCCTTTAGAGTGGCCACGTTACCCAACTCCTCCTATACCTGTTACGTAGGATTGCTGCGTGAGTGGAGTTCATCTCTGAGTTTGTTGCCTTGCAAATGAGAGGCTCTTTGCGGCGTTATGCCTTCTCTTAGAAACTGCGACTCGGGAACTTTTTTAGTTCACAGAATTTTTTTTTTACAAAAACCGATTCCATTAACAATTTACTAATTTAAAGTATCATGTTGAACAGTTGTGAAGCTGAGGCCGTGTTCATTCGAGAAATAAGACATTATAATTGCGTTAGTTTTCTGTGTGTTTTCATTAATACACATACGTGTTGCAATAGTTCACATTTCTGGATAAAAATCCACTTACTAATCCAGTTGAACGGAAATTACCCTGACTGAAGCACGTTCCTGTAATCAGCATGCAACATTCGTCCGCAGTTTTGAGTTCCGCCTCGTTAGCCAGGTGAGACGCCTTCCACACTCACTCACCGAGTCCAGTCCAACTAAGGGCGCAGGCGCCGTGCCGGTGCTCTCGCGGGCTCTTCCATTATGTTACCTCTGAAAAGGGCCCATTAGTGGTGGGGCACTCCCAGCTGATGAGAACTGCAGGCGAGAACAGGCCGCCAGGGCTCTCTGCGCTGTATCCACGGAGAATCCAAATTGAGTCCGCGACTTGGCCATACGAACCACACAGACACGTTATGAAGACTGTGCTTAACGTCACCCAGGTCAGTAGAGAATGAAATAAACAGACGATGTTGCTACGTGACCAATACTTCGAAATGAATTTCATTCCCGTCCAAGTGTACAGGATAGGACTGGGTACTTACCGGAGTTCCTACCTAACCAAATCAACAACGTTCGCCGGCCAGTGTGGCCGAGCGGTTCTAAATGCTACGGTCGCAGGTTCGAATCCTGCCTCGGGTATGGATGTGTATGATGTCCTTAGGTTAGTTAGGTTGAAGTAGTTCTAAGTTATAAGGGTTTGATGACCTCAGATGTTAAGTCCCATTGTGCTCAGAGCCATTTGAACCAACAACGTTCGGCTCACGTATCTCTCTCCTGCCATACGAACCACGATATATCCTCACCGTTCCTTATTTTAGGAAATGGATATCCATCTGCATCTAGATACACATTGTGGGAACCGCCGTATGATGCATGGCGGATGGTATCTTTTATCACTAAAGGTCGTTTCCTCTCCTGTTCCACTCCCAAGCAGAGCGAGGGGAAGACGGCTGTCTGCATGCCTCTGTGCCTGCCCTAATTTCTCTTTTCTTCGCGACCTTTACGCAGATGTACGTTGGCGGCAGCAGAATCGTTCCGTTGACAGTTTCACACGTCGGTTCCCCAAATTTTCTCCACAGTGTCCCTCGAAAAGAAAGGTACTTTCCCTCAAAGGATTCCCATTTCAGTTCCGAAAGCATCTCCGTAAAATACCGGGTGATCAAAAATTCAGTATAGATATGAAAACTTAATAAACCACGGAATAATGTAGATAGAGAGATAAAATTTGACACGTGCTTCGAATGACATGGGGTTTTATTACAACCAATTAAAAAGTTCACAAAATGTCCGACAGATAGCGCTGGACAGAAAACTTCTACCGTGACGGGTGAGAGGTACGCCGATATGTTATAGAATCGCATCATCCCCAGCCTGGCTCATATACACCTGTTGGAACGTACGATGTTCCTGCAGCATGGCGCTCCACCCCATATTGTTAGACGCGTGAAAGGTCTCTTGCTCGCGTCGTTTGGTGGTGATCGTGTGCTCAGCCGCCACTTCCCTCATGCTTCGCCTCCCAGGTCCCCAGACCTTACTCCGTGCTGTTATTGGCTTTGGGGTTACCTAAAGTCGCAAGTGTATCGTGATCGAGCGACATCTCTAGGGATGCTGAAAGACAACATCCGACGCCAATGCCTCACCGTAACTCCGGACATGCTTTACAGTGCTGTTCACAACATTATTCCTCGACTACAGCTATTGTTGAGGAATGGTGGTGGACATATTGAGCATTCCCTGTAAAGATCATCATCTTTGCTTTGTCTTAGTTTGTTGTTCTTAATTATTGCTATTCTGATCAGATCAAGCGCCATCTGTCGGACATTTTTTGAAAGTTTGTATTTTTTTGGTTCTAATAAAACCACATGTTATTCCAAGCATGTGTGTCAATTTCTACCTCTCTATCTACATTATTCCGTTATTTATTCAGGTCTCAAATTTATACTGACTTTTTGATCACCCGGTACGTGCCTATTGATCAAACGGACCGGCAGCAAACCTAGTGGGGTGCCTCCGAATTGCTTCGATGTCTTCCTTTAATCCGACCTGGTTGGCATCCACAACACTTGAGCAATATTCAAGAAATGGGTGCAGTAGCTTTCTTTATGTCGTCTGCTTTACGTATGACCCACACTTTCAAAATATTTTCCCAATGCACCGAAGTCGACCATTCGCCTCCCTTACTGCAATCCTTACAAGCTTGTTGCATTTCACATCGCTTTGCAACATTACGCACAGATATTTAATCGACGTGACCGTGTCGAGCAGTACACTAATAATACTGCAGTAGAACATTACGGAATTCTTTTTCCTATTCATCTGCACTAACTTACATTTTTTCACTGTTAGAACATTTACAAATTCTGTCTAATTCACCTTGTATCCTCCTAAAGTTAATCAACGGCGACGATTTTCCGTACACAACAGTGTCATCAGCAAAGACTCAGATTCCGGCTCATCCTGTCCGTTAGATCATTTAACTAGTCGATACAGAGAACAAGAGTGGTTCTGTCACACCTCCATGCCAAACTCCTGACGTTTCCTTTGACTAAGATGAACACTCACAGACGAGGGCAACGTACTGAGTGCTACTACACTACTGGCCATTAAAATTGCTACACCAAGAAGAAATGCAGATCATAAACGGGTATTCAATGGACAAAAAAATTATACTAGAATTGACATGTGATTACATTTTCACGCAATTTGGGTGCATAGATCCTGAGAAATCTGTACCCAGAACAACCACCTCTGGCCGTAATAACGGCCTTCACACGCCTGGGCATTGAGTAAAACAGAGATTGGCTGGCGTGTACAGGTACAGCTGCCCATACAGCTTCAACACGATACCTCAGTTCATCAAGAGTAGTGACTGGCGTATTGTGACGAGCCAGTTGCTCCGTCACCATTGACCAGACGTTTTCAATTGGTGGGAGATCTGGAGAATGTGCTAACCAGAGCAGCAGTCGAAAATTTTCTGTGTCCAGAAAGGCACGTACAAGACCTGCAACATGCGAACGTGCATTATATCCTACTGAAATGTAGGGTTTCGCACGAATCGAATGAAGGGTAGAGCCACGGGTCGTAACACATCTGAAATTTAACGTCGACTGTTTAAAGTGCCGTCAATGCGAACAAGAGGTGACCCCATACCATCACGCCAGGTGATACACCATTGTGGTGATGACGAATACACGCTTCCAATGTGCGTTCACCGCGATGTCGCCAAACACGGATGCGACCATCATGATGCTGTAAACAGAATCTGGATTCATCCGGAAAATGAGGTTTTGCCATTCTTGCACCCAGGTTCGTCGTTGAGTACACCATCGCAGGCGCTCCTGTCTGTGATGCAGCGTCAAGGGTAACCGCAGCCATGGTCTCCGAGCTGATAGTCCATGCTGCTGCAAACGTCGTCGAACTGTTCGTGCAGATGGTTGTGTTGCGAACGTCCCCATTTGTTGACTCAGGGATCGAGACGTGGCTGCACGATCCGTTACAGCCGTATGGATAAGATGCCTGTCATCTCGACTGCTAGTGATACGAGGCCGTTGGAATCCATCACGGCGTTCTGTATTACCCTCCTGAACCCACCGATTCCATATTCTGCTAACAGTCATCGGCTCTCGACCAACCCCAGCTGAAAAGTCTGAATTGTGATGGTACGCATTTCTTCTCCTTACACGAGGCATGACAGCAACGTTTCACCTGCCAACGCCGGTCAAATGCTGTTTGTGTATGAGAAATAGGTTGGAAACTTTCCTCATGTCAGCACGTTGTAGGTGTCGCCACCGGCGCCAACCTTGTGTGAGTGCTCTGAAAAGCTATTCATTTGCCTATCACAGTATCTCCTTCCTGTCAAATTTCGCGTCTGTTGCACGTCATCTCCGTGGTGCAGCAATTTTAATGGCCAGTAGTGTACTCAGTAAGTCTTCGAGCCACTCACTCACTTTGAAGCGTAACCCGTATGCTCGGACCTTCATTAACTGTCTGCGTTGGGGCCCCGTGTCCAACGCTTGTCGGAACATGAATATGAATATGAATATGGAATACGGAATCTGCCTTCTGTGCTTCATCCATGGTTATCAGGATATCATGCCATAAAAGGGCAAGCTGAGTATCGCACGAGCGATGCTTCCTAAATCTGTTCTTGTTTGTAGACGAAAGCTCTTCTGTCAAGGAAATTCACTGTATTCGACCACAGACTAAGTTCAAGAATTGTGCAGCTAACCGTCGTCAATGATCTTGGTCTGTAATTTTGCGGGTCCGTTCTTTTATCCTTCTCATATACAGGAGTCACTTGCCGTTTGTTCCACTCACATACGATTTTGCACTGCGCGAGTGATTCCCACTGAAACAAAGTGTGTGGTGTTACTAACCTATCTACGGTTCAAAACTGTGACTAAGTACCCGAACCTGAACACTCGCCTCTCCCGTAAATAGTTATTAGTGACGACTGGTGTTCGCCAAAGTAAACTTCCGCATCTGCAAATGTGTTCACCCGCGGGCGTCATCTAGGTACCTCTTAAGGGTCGCGGTGGTGATACATATATTCCCTAACGAAGTTCACATAAATAATGCATCACATTTGAGAAGAACAGTGATGCTCATACTTACAACACTAGAGGGAAAAGTAACTTTTATTACCCATTATTAAAGCTTTATGCCTCAGAAAGATGTTCTCTGACTTTCCCGTCGTGTTAATTTCGCTACATGTGTGTGCGACGTAGTAAGTTTCTCCACTCTCCCTGGAATGCACGCTTTCGGAAATTTCACCGTAGAATCTCACCAAGATGCACAACGTCCCTCTTATAGCGTCTCACACTGCAGTTAATTAGTTACATGTTCCATAGATCATTTGAATGATTCTTTTATCGAAATTGTGAGGAACGTGTCACGTTACAGGATGTGTGTACGTCATCAGTGTTAACATTAATGAAAACATTTCTTTAGTCCTCTTCGTGCAGTTACACTGAAAACAAGTTTTTTCACTGGCTTCCAGCTTTTAAGTAAAATTTCATCAATGAAATAAATAAAACTTGCCTTGCTGCTACTCGGATATTTTATGTTCTTAGGCAAATGATCAAAATTTTTGTTACTGCATATTTAACATCTTTCTGAGCAACAAAGCTTCAATAATGGGTAATAATGGTTATTTTTCCCTCTAGTGTTCGAAGTATGGACATCACTGTTCTTCTCAAATTGTGATGCATTATGTATGTAAAATTCATTAGGGAATATATGTATAGTGAGAGCGACCTTTAAGAGATACCTACATGAGGTCCGCAGGTGAACACAGGTTATTCTTATTGTTCGCATTTGTGCTATCAATACTTTCTTTCTGAGTGATGAGTTACGCCAGAAAATTATTCCGTAAGATATTATTGAGTGCAAATACGTAAAATACGCCAAGAAGTTGATTCGTCTGTTTCCCAGTTTAGTAATTATACTAAGACCGAAAGTTGCTGAACTTAATTGTTTGGGAAGCTCAGTAATATGCTTCTTCCAGTTCACGTCTTCATCAGTATGTACACCCAAAAATTTGGTGCATTCTTCCATTTTACTGCCTCCTGTTTTTGTGCCACATCAAATGTTGGTATGACTGTTCTACAGAACTTGATCTAGTGAGTTTTTTCTTTCAGAATTCATTTATTAAGGACTACTTTATTCTATGGTAAAATCTTTTACCACCTTCTCTGTTGCTTTATTTCCAATGGAATTTATTGTATCTCTAGTGTCGTCTGCAAAAAGTATGAATTCTGCTTGTTGAATGTCATTTGGGAGGTCTTTCACATGGATTATCAATAGGACTGGCACCAAAACTGAACCCTGTGGGTCTCCGTGTTATCTCTTCAGTCACTAAAGTTTTCTACCCTTCCATCATTGTTTGAACTATTTAGCACAACCTTTTGTGTTCTGTTAAGTATGATTCAAACCAGCAGTGTATAAGGCCACTAATTTCATGAAACTTTGTTTTCCGAGAGAGTAACACTAATGCAGAATAGAACGCCTTGGAAAAACCACAAAATATCAGCTAGCGATATTTTAGTATTTGTGATCTTGTGCTATTAATTCTGTCTTGTTACCTTTCTTATGAAGAGGTTTGACGACCGCATATTTTAACCTGTCTGGAAAAATTCTCTGTGATAGTAACACAGTTTAATGAGCGTCTATGTATGTCCTCTAACAAACGTACCTGAAAAGGAGTACGCAGTAATCGGTCCAACAAGTGTTTTGTAGGCAACATATTTCACCGGTCTGTTACATTTCATTAGTTTTCTTCAGATGCACGAGAGCACTGCGCTCAGATCGTGAATTCTACGTCCAGTATGCAGGAATCATGCCAACAGTATGGCTCGCGGTTTAGCATGGATTTTACTATTCGAAACTGGCAGTGAGCCGCCGAAGGTGTCCTGCTCACACACTGGATGACCTCGCGAGGGCCATCGTCCAAGAAAGGGACAGACTTAAGGCGGCACCACACATGCGGCGTATGGTGAATACCGAGGACTCGGTACTGAGCAACGGAAGCGCTCGTCATGGCATTCACCAAATATTCACAAAGTGGCTAGACTGACGTACCGTATGTGAGTACTTTGCTGAGCATCGAGCACTCTGTGAACATCGAATATTCGTGAAGCTGAAGTAGGCAAACAACTGTGGTGTTCATCCCTACTTCGTTTTCCAGTGTACCCTTTATTTCATGTAAGGAGTCCCTGAATGAAGCCATCAATAAGGCTTTCTTCTTGTTTAACTCGGCAACAAGCTACTTCATATTTCTGTCGATCATTTTCCGTCCATCGTAAACATTGTCTCAGAAACTGAAAACGAATTCCAGAACACTGTGAGTTTAGTACAGCTCCTAAAACTCTGACACTTTGCCACTTTGCCTTGAGGAACAGCTCAAGGATAGAAACCTGTGACCACAAACGTCATTCAGCGATGCTAACGTCGAAGTTACAGGAGCCGGCGCCTGCCCTAGGCAACGACTTTGGCAGCAAACGTGACTTTGTACACTGTCGGGCCGTAATGTTTCCTGTATTTCAGTGACCACGACTAACTGCCGCAATCACCACTGGAGAAAAAGGAGCTAGCTGCTGCGCAGAAATACCTTGTCTCCTATTCTATTGCCTTGGTAAATAACGGTTTTGGACACAGGTTTCCATCTGTAGTTTGTTTCTCATGCATACTGAAGAATGCTGGAGCTTTCTGAGATCTTCCTTTGTCTGAAAGCGTCATCCACCGAGGCAACTGAGACTCGCATTCATAGGAGACAAGACCTTTCTATGCAGCAGCTAGCTCCATCTTCTCCACTGGCGATGGTGGCAATCAGTCGCAATCATTGAATAACAAACAACAAGACGCGGCATTCCGAAGGCACTCCGTCCTCATACAGAGTAACGTTTGCTGCCGAAGTTTGTAGCCTCCCCCTCTCTTATCGACCTTAATGACAGTAAAAATTAAACCGCGTGTACCTAATGGAAGTTTGGGAAAAGCAATCGTCACCGAAGTTCATCTGTCGGTAAAGAGGGAGGAAAGGGTTACATCTAAATGAAAGGAAAAATGCAAATGAAACTGGTGGAAATTAATTTTAAAAAGGGGTAAAGTTAATAAAGAAGGTAAATGTGCGGCCGTTACGTTAACAATTAACTAACGGTAATTAGATATTTGAGATTTCGGAGACATTACGTTCGCCAGTCCTATGGACAAATACTATAGTAACTGAAAAAGAAAGGTTGTTACACATATAATTAGTACTACAAGCGTGGCAACTGAAGGTTGACATGTGTAGGGTGAAAATTGAAAGTTTGTCAAAAGTAATAAATTTCGCTACACTCGGACTTAATTTAGCAAAAGAATTAATAAAACCGGAAAACTGATAGTTAATTTAGTGACTGAACTTAATAGCGAACTTTGTTTCTGAAGCACTACGAAATTCAATAAAATAAGGTTTGCCTTGGGCTACCTCAACGATCATTTCAAAAGCTACTTGAATCTACGCAATTTAGAAACAAGAGATTTAACTTTGAACTTGAATCAAGCCGCGCTGCAGTCACAGGTAAGCTAAAATCTGGTAACAAAACTCGCACTCTTAATTTGAGCTTGTGTAATCTAAATATTGCAGCCAGCTATGAATACTTCAACTGAACTTTGAAATTAAAACAGTGAAATAGAATAATGTTACTTTAATGCTGACGCTTGAATTTCAACGACACTCGGGTTCATTTCGGAAAAGGAAGGGACCCTGCTTGGCAATGCAATTGGAACAATGAGCAACAAATGTTCATGCTAAGTTACTGTAGTCATAGTTAGGAAACTGGAACAGTTTGAAAGGCTGAGGTCTGCCATACAGTTCTAAAAGTTTACGTGCTACCAGTGTTCCTTGTTGGTTGATTGAAGGTTTGAATACGTCGATCGGGGAGGTGGCGACAGTCACTCACTGTCGGCCGTCACTGTCGCAGAAGCTGGATGTTGGCGCGCCTTCTTCTCTACACGGTCTCCAGGCGAAACGGGCTCTTTATGTGCGCCAGCTAATGCTTCCTGTCCGCGACACCGTGTCAGAAACTATCATAGCAAGTCGAGCGCCATTACATGCTGCCAAACCCCGAAAGCGCGGCAACTCGCGGGAGCGTCACTCAACACACCTGCTCCACCGCCCTACTCCAGCCAGCCTCTTTCTGCCCGCGCTCCATGCGGCAGAGTTAACACTACCAAAGATCCTAAAAACTTTTGTTCTCCACACGCCCTATCGATCTATTCGTTCGATAGCATAGTTTTCCCTAGGCCAGACCCAGGGTAAACAATACAAATAATATTTACAAAACAAACCAATTATACATCGACATAAATGCGTAAATAAATATATACACAAATAGTAAAACAATTACAATATATGAAGACACAGAAATGTCATGTCTTCAGGTAACAAAATAAGGAAAAGAATTTATAGTTGAATAGATGGAAATAGGAGGATATGCATTTCCGGCGTTACAAGGGGTAGCCTAGTAGCAGGCGCCGGCGCCTACAATTCCAATGCTCTGTAGCTGCGTTCGATGACGTTTCTGGACGAGGGTGTCTATCCTCGGTTTGTTCCTCGAGATACCCTCCGCAATCCGTCGAAGTTTGTCGCGACCTTTCTGGGTCCTTTACGTGCAGATAACGTACTAAAAAAAGTAATACACGATAGTTATGTAGAAAATAACGAGTCATGGTTGCTTACATATATGTTTGTCCACGACCACTTTCAATAGCACGAATGTCTGGACGCGGATCCAAAGGACTGCTTGGAGAATATTCGATGCCTTTGAAGTGGAACGAAAGACTTTGGTCCAGCAGGTATGGCTGGCTGGCTGGCTCTAGGAAAGCAGCATGCGGCCCACCACAGTATCTGGGTTTCGGTGAAAAAACGCTCGGTAATCGTCATATACTGCATGTGTGTTGCTGCCTTTAAGGGGCAACGTCGTCTCGACTGCTTTTGGGCAGCATGCGAAGGACGATCCAAGCTTTTTACAAAGCATGCACTGGAGAAAGCCGTATAGAATGTTACGCAGCAGTTTATTTCGATTTCAGGGATATGTGCTGGGAACAAACTGCCCTTAATTTGGTTAAATGGTTCATTTTTAACAGCGTGAACTTTTTAGAATGGACGAGAAATGGTTCAAATGTCTCTGAGCACTATGGGACTTAAAATATGTGGTCATCAGTCCCCTAGAACTTAGAACAACTTAAACCTAACTAAACTAAGGACATCACACATATCCATGCCTGAGGCAGGATTCGAACCTGCGACCGTAGAGAATGGAAGAGATTGGGGGGGGGGGGGGGGCAATCTTGATAAAAGTTATTCTTTCATTCCCTGCTCTCCTTAATTTTTGAGTTGAAATGTGTGTCACCAGGGAGACAAACTGAGTAGATGCCCTGATAGACGCTTTGGAAAATAGATGAGGAAAGATCTTCAAATTAGAATGGATGATGTAATCCCTAAACCTGCAGTTTTGAGTTCAAAATGGTTCAAATAGCTCTAAGCACTATGGGACTTAACATCCGAAGCCATGAGTCCCCTAGACTTAGAACTACTTAAACCTAGTTAACCTAAGGACATCACACATATCCAGGCCCGAGGCAAGATTGGCACCTGTGACAGTAGCGGTCGCGCAGTTCCAGTCTGAAGCGCCTAGAACAGGTCGGCCACACCGGCCGGCTGCAGTATTAAGTGAGACAGGGACGAGATAACAAAAGAGCAGAAATTTTAGGAACGGAATTGGTACTATACACCAAGACAGCTACTTTGCAAAATGAAACCAGAAGTGACGATATCCGCAGTTAAGTTCTTTTTAATAAAATGAGTGCTCATTGCTACCGTAAGCAATGTTTCTCGTACACGCAGTGGGTGGCCCGAGACCATCTCCCATGGCGAGAAAACCGGCACTTATGTGATGTAAGGGATAGACAGACGTCTGCCACATCAAGCTACAGCTATTGGGGGGGGGGGGGGGGGGGTTCAGCAGCAGTACGGAAGGCGGTGTTCCGTAAACATGAATTTAAAGAGAAATACATTTGTCAATGTCATCGTAATAGGTGTGGCACGTAATATAAATGATTTCGCAAACACGTTAGCTAATAACAATATGTGACATAGGGATGGACTGACGTTTAATGGCGTATACAGTTCGTAACACGAAACTCTTGTGAAAGCTAAATCATTATTAGATGATCCGATAACTCATTCGTGAATATAGAAAAAGAGCGATAGCGCTGCTAGAACTTTACATCCATAATATCAAATGTTCGAAGTGCAACTGCAGTCCCCATCATAACTCCCCAAATGCTACTGAAGAACTCTAGAGTTTACTGAATTTCTTTAGTTTCACCCTGTTTCTTTCTATGGAACCACATTCTAAGGCGGATTTATGATCATTCCAAAAGCGTAGTCTTGGTCTTGGATCAGGAAGATATGGATTCGAAAACATCGTGCAGGTCCTGTTGAGCATGTAGTAAGTATTGAACAAATGGTCCTTTGCGAGATTTGCAGCCAATAAGCTGAACTTAACTCTAGTATCATCCACAAACATCATTAACTATTCCTGTATTGAGAGACCAAATGCAACAGTCATCTAACTGCATACCACAAACAGAGATCAGACTTTTGCATTCAACATTCTGGCGGTTATTAACGTACCGCCATTTCACATATGCAATGGCGTATCTCGACCTTACATTAACCTGTGACCTCTAATGTTAATCACTTAAATATGCTGCGTAAACAAATTTGTTCCCAAAATTTCATTATTCTACATTAATTATTTTTTGGTATTGCGATTTCGTCCAGCAGTGTATTATCAATAGAAAATAAGCAATTATATGAAGGAATAAAACATTTTGGCCTTAGTAACAATCCGTACTATATTAACATGAATTGTATTTTAATGTCTCTTGCAGCGGTCTCCCCGCGATATTTTCAGAAATTTTATAAATTATATAACTCAGTACATATCTCGAAATATCTCATCTTACCGATTCCGAAACTTTAATATACAATGATTATCAATGCAAAGTAGTTTCAAACCCTATTATTCCTTGGGGTGTCCATTTACTCCATGGAATAGCTTCTCTGCTATCTATGCTTTCTCTTATGAAAAGAATTATTCAAATCTTGCCGATTAGCCGTGAAAGGAGGAGGATGTATAAGTATGTATTGTTGAGCTAGACGCCATCTTGATGAGATTCTGTATGAGAAGGAATTTAATACAGGAACTAAAGTGTTTTCGCGTATTATTTAACTGGTTACTATCGATAGTGTGTGCTTACTACGCTGTGTTGCACGGGATCAGTGGGGAACGTCCGATTTACACTGGACGAACCTGCCGTTTTGTATGCTCAATATTTCCAGTTACTTCAAATAAATAGGCTAACACGGTCATACCAGCAGATTTCCGGTATTCCCCATGTGATCACCCAAAGTTAATAATTATTACGAATGTTTTCAGGAGATCGACTGACAATTTTCGTCGCACCGAGATTTCGAAATTGCGTCACTGTCTTATAGAATTTAAGTTAAGCTCAATTTGATCAGGATAGAACAGTATTGAACTGTATGAATGTGATAAGCCTGCTTTGTGAATGAAAATTCCCTTAACATACGGATGTTTTTACTATCCTGATCAGTGAAGCTAAATCAGTCCGGTTTTTAAATTTTAGATCCCACAAAATAATATTAAAGTATCAAGAATAAAACAAGAGTAAATGTCTCACTACAACGCCCGTATTAATTGATGTAACGAGTGTCACAGGAAGTGAAAATAAAACTGTGTCGTAGCAAACCATTACAGCATCCTCCAGTTCATGAAGTAATCTCACTCTCATTAAATCAGGACGTATCTTCATCTCATTTTATTTCTTAGTTCTAGACACACTGCGGAAGTACAGATGCATCGAGGGAGGCGGTGGAAGCATGTTGGTGGGGTTGGCCTAGCTTTCACAAACTTATTAGAGGTTCCTCCACATTAGAGATTTGTAGAGGGCACGTAAAGACTGACAGATCGATTGAAATTCGTTTATTGGAGAACTTAACAAACCTTTATTTTCCAATAAACGGCGGTATACAGGCCTAAAATCGTCGTCCTGTGGTTCTCGTGGTACTACATTCCCTCGCCAGAGTTGAAGTGCTTGACTGCGAATTTCCTCGCTAAGGTTCATGCAGGAGGTTTTCAGTTATACTCATTTATAGTTTCTGCTGCTTTTTTTACTGACTTTTGCTCAGTTTCGTTGTGAGTGACACCGATACGTGACGTTACCCATAACAATATGAAGAGAACAACACGGTTTCTAGGAAGAGAAAATGAAAGACACGACGGATACAGTTCGAGTATCTTCGGAATTTGTCTAAAATGTGTGAAGATTTGACTGTGTAAAGTATTATTGCCACTCTAATCTCATTAGTGATTCACAGGCATATACAAACTGTATCAGTGCGGTTACAGGGTGGTCCATTGACCGTGAACGGGCCAAATACTTCACGAAATAAGCGCCGAACGAAAAAACTACAAAAAACGAAATTCGTCTAGCTTGAAGGAGGAAATCAAATGGAGCTAGGGTTGGCCCGCTAGATGGCGCTGCCATAGGTCAAACGGATATCAACTGAGTTTTTAAAAAACTAGGAATCCCATTTTTATTACATATTCGTGTAGTGCGTATAAAAATATGAATGTTTTAGTTGGACCACTTTTTTCGCTTTGTGATAGATCGCGCTGTAGTAGTCACAAACATACGGCTCACAATTTTAGACGAACAGTAACAAGTAGGTTTTTTTATATTAAAATACAGAACGTAGGTACGTTTTAACATTTTATTTCGGTTGTTCCAATGTGATACATGTACCTTTGTGAACTTATTTCTGAGAACGCATGCTGTTACGGCGTGATTACCTGTAAGTACCACAGTCATGCAATAAATGCTCAAAATGATGTCCGTCAACCTGAGTGCATTTGGCAATACGTGTAACGACATTCATCTCAACAGCGAGTACTTCGCCTTCCGTAATGTTCGCATATACATTGACAATGCGCTGACGCATGTTGTCAGGCGTTGTCGGTGGATCACGATAGCAAATATCCTTCAACTTTCCCCACAGAAATAAATCCGGGGACGTCAGATCCGGTGAACGTGCGGGCCATGGTATGGTGCTTCGAAGACCAATCCACCTGTCATTAAATATGCCATTCAATACCGCTTCAACCGCACGCGAGCATTCTGTCATGCAGTGAAACTTCTTGTAGCAACATCGGTCGAACATTACGTAGGTAATCAGCATACATTGCACCATTTACATTGCCATCGTAAAAATAGGGGCCAATTATCCTTCCTCCCATAATGCCGCACCATACATTAACCCGCCAAGGTCGCTGACGTTCCCGTGAATTTTCCGTTGCCAAATACTGCAAATTATGCCGGCTTACGTTACCGTTGTTGGTGAATGACGCTTCGTCGGTAAATAGAACGCGTGAAAAAATGGCATCGTCCCGTAATTTCTCTTGTGCCCAGTGGCAGAACTGCACACGACGTTCAAAGTCGTCGCCATGCAATTTCTGGTGCAATCAATGTTGATGTAGCATTCTCAACACCGACGTTTTTGAGATTCTCGATTCTCGCGCAATTTGTCTGCTACTGAAGTGCGGATTAGCTTAAATAACGTAGCCATCCGGCGAACGGTCCGGACACATGGATGATGTCCAGGATGCCGAGCACCACACACAGCACACGCCCATTTTGATCACAACAGCCACACATCAACACGATATCGACCGTTTCCGCAATTGGTAAACGGTCCATTCAAACACGGGTAATGTATCACGAAGCAAATACCGCCCGCACTGGCGCAATGTTATGTGATACCACGTACTTATAGGTTTGTAACTATTACAGCGCCATCTATCACGAAGCGAAAAAAGTGGTTCAACTAAAACATTCATATTTCTTTACGTACTACACGAATGTGTAATAAAAAATTGGGGTTGCTTTTTAAAAAAAAACGCTGTTGATATCCGTTTGACCTATGGCAGCGCCATCTAGCGAGCCAACCATAGCGCCATCTGGTGTCCCCCTTCAAGCTAGACAAGTTTCGTTCTTTATAGTGTTTTCGTTTGACGCTTATTTCGTGAGATATTTGGCCCCGTCATGATCAATGGACCACCCTGTATAGTTATCGTACAAGAGCACGTGTTTCTGTTCTAAGGCTGCACCCATAGTACCCAACTAACGATAGTTAATGGGGAAACTTCAGATTTTCGGATAAAATTAGATAAGTTTGTTTGCAGTATACGCATCCCATTATGTGCAGGAGCCTGTAGCAGTTTAGAGATTTCGGTCCCCAATAGTACTGACCGGTACGTATTAATTGTGCCAGCATTTCAAGGAACAATGAACGTGAACAAATGATGCCAGGAAAACTAACAGGATAAATGTAATAAATTAATACCACGCACAGGAAATCTGTATGTGTATCATTACTCCTACTGTGGTTTAAATAATGGCAGCGCCCTACGTGGCAATCTGCATGCAAGTCTGCAAAGCTGGTGGAAAACAGCGAAGCGGAGGAATATGTTGCGAATGCTGACGCAGGCGAAAACACAAGCGTGTGCGAGATAAGCGCTTGGTAAGGGAAGGTGGAGGGGTTTGGAGTGGGGGTTTTCTACGAGGGAAGGGCTGGGGAGCAGAGAAACAGGAACAGAAACAGAAACAGAAACGCTAATTGAGCCGACATGGTCTACCGCACCGCTGTTGCGAAACCTGAAACACCTATTAAGACTCTCATCCACAAAATTCCGAAGCAGAGTGGTCGACATCAGTCCCCTGTTCTAAACTTGTTCCACACTAAGTTGTGAGCAGCGTTGGAATTTCTTCAGAGCAGTCCAGTTGACGGTTAGCAGTGACACAGCTGCTTTGTTCTTTCATCTGCGTTTTAAATTTTCAGCAGTAATTACTCTGATAGCTTACTGCAGTGTGTTATGAAATTTGATTATTGTAAACACACATAGTAAGTTTTTTAATCGTTTGGGAAATGATAATTAAAATCAGTATTTGAATATTACGTTGTTGTTGTAATGGCGTTTAGTCGTAGCCAATACTTTGGGAGTAGTCACATTTTTTGTTGCAGCTCGAGTCCCTAATTTCTCTTTTTTCTTCCTAACCGCTTAGTCTTTTCGCCCCATGAAATATAGACTATCATTTTTTAACGTATTTCACAGTTCCGCGCCTTCTTCTTGAAACGGAAATTAATACTTACTCTTGACACTTATGTTTCAAGAACTACGAAAAAAGTTTCAAAAACGACTTTAAGCTGCTGTAAATACGTATACACTACCGGCCATTAAAATTGCTACACTAAGTAGAAATGCATATGATAAACGGGTATTCATTGGACAAATATATTATACTAGAATTGACATGATTACATTTTCACGCAATTTGGGTGCTTAGATCCTGAGAATTCAGTACCCAGAACAACCACCTCTGGCCGCAATAACGGCCTTGATACGCCTGGGCATTGAGTAAAACAGAGCTTGGTTGGCTTGTCCAAGTACAGCTGCCCATGCAGCTTCAACACGATACCACAATTCATCAAGAGTAGTGACTGGCGTATTGTGACGAGCCAGTTGCTCGTCCACCATTGACCAGAAGTTTCCAGTTGGTGCGAGATCTGGAGTACGTGCTGGCCAGGGCAGCAGTCGAACACTTTCTGTATCCAGAAAGGCCCGTACAGGATCTGCAACATGCGGTTGTGCATTATCCTGCTGAAATGTAAGCTTTCGCACGGATCTAAAGAACGGCAGAGCCACGGGTCGTAACACATCTGAAATGTAACGTCGACTGTTCAAAATGCCGCCAATGCGAAGAAGAGGTGACCGAGACGTGTAATCAATGGCACCCCATACCACTACGCCGGGTGATACGCCAGTATGGCGATGACGAATACACGCTTCCAATGTGCGTTCACCGTGATGTCACCAAACACGGATGCGACCATCATGATGCTGTAAACAGAACCTGGTTCCATCCGAAAAAATGACGTTTTGCCACTCGTGCACCCAGGTTCGTCGTTGAGTAGACCATCGCAGGCGCTCCTGTCTGTGATGCAGCGTCAAGGGTAATCGCAGCCATGGTCTCTAAGCTGATAGTCCATGCTGCTGCAAACGTCGTCGAACTGTTCGTGCAGATGGTTTTCGTCTTGCAAACGTCCCCATCTGTTGACCCAGGGATCGATACGAGGATACACGATCCGTTACAGCCATGCGGATAAGATGCCTGTCACCTCGACTGCTAGTGATACGAGGCCGTTGGCATCCAGCACGGCGTTCCGTAATACCCTCCTGAACCCACCGATTCCATATTCTGCTAACAGTCATTGGATCTCGACCAACACGAGTAGCAATGTCGCGATACGATAAACCGCAATCGCGACAGGCTACAATCCGACCTTTATCAAAGTTGGAAACGTGATGGTACGCATTTCTCCTCCTTACACGAGTCATCACAATAACGTTTCAGCAGGCAACGCTGGTCAACTGCAGTTTGTGTATGAGAAATCGGTTGGAAACTTTCCTCATGTCAGGACGTTGCAGGTGTCGCCACCGGCGCCAACTTTGTGTGAATGCTCTGAAAAGCTAATCATTTGCGTATCACAGTATCTTCTTCCTGTCAGTTAAATTTCACGTCTGTAGCACGTCAACTTTGTGGTGTAGCAATTTTAATGGTCAGTAGTTTATGTCTCCATTTCTGTAACCTTCTTGTAAGATCAGAAAACTGTTATACTCAAATTTCCTATAAAATAAATTAGTTTATAATACTGGGAACACCTTTTTTTGATAAACAAACATTTGCACCCTATTTGTGTAGAAATATTTGTTTATTGGAATCATATTAGCAACTCTGTTAGGTTACTCGCTGATTTCAGCAGTTTTTTTTTCCTTCGACTGTATATAACGTTACGGAAGATAAGGTTTTGCATTGGGAGATGCCTTTCCTGGTGTTCGGAAGCGTACGCATTACATCGGTATCGTTTTCATTCCACCACACATCATTTTGGGGATGGTCCTCGACGAGACAGACTGTCAGCAGTTGTTTGTGTAAGCCCAATATTCTCATTTTCCTTTCGTGGCTATTGTGCAAAATGTGTGGGGGAAGTGGGTTATGTTTCCTGCCCTGGAATCTCCGCGTTCCCAACTGCACAGCTTATCGGTGCCTTTCACGCAGCATCTCTGCATGGTGACTGATGATCGTTTCTATGATGCTGTCACGCTGACTAAGCCAACTCCTGTCTAACAGTGCTGCGCTTCTCTCCACATCCTTGCCTCACTTCATTCAGTACACACATGGTGTTTCCGGGATGATAATGCAAACTTTCAACGATGATGGAGAATGGTAAATGGTGAATGTGTAAGTCTGATGTGAAAAGCTGTAAACAAAAATCGTTCTCGTAACTCCAACAGTGGAACACATCTACCGGTACTCTTATACCCAAGATTCACCTGTACCATCGTTACCTGACCTAGCCACTAGTTTGCAGGGAGAATGGTGTAATAACCCCCTGAACCGCGTACAGGTCTTGCGTTTATCCATTCCGAGACCACTGTAAGCTGTTTTGAACGCAAATGGGTTTTCTACATCGTACTGGGCAGATTAAAGTTTGTGTGTTACGTTTGTCGATACTTTTGTCCACGTCTTGTTGTTCTTATGCAATTATTGACGTCTGCCAGGAATTTGGTAAGATTGTGAATGTGTGTAAGACTCGTAAAATCGAGGCACTGAAAGCAATATCGGTGCCAGAGATGAGGCGAGTTCTGGAGATCAGCTATCGCAACACCGTTTCGAATTATAAAGTGCTGAGAAGAAGCGGTCTACGTATCCTGCAAAAAATCGTTGCTGAAAGACGACTTAAGCTTGCAGGGCATGTTCGACGCATGAAAGATGGAACAATCCCTAAATCAGCACTGTTGTGGAAACCAAAGATTGATACAGAAGTAAAGGAAGATCTCATAACACTTGGAAATGAAGTTTTGCGAAGGGCCTTCACTGCATGGACATGAATTGGCAGGAAACTGAAAACCTGATAGCTGATCGAGTTTGCTGAAAGACACGTGTCGCCTGATTTGCTGCCTAGCACTGGAGGACCTAAGTCAAAATAAGAACTAAAAATACATGCGTGGGGCAGAGCAGACGCACCGTCTCACAGGCCCATCTGTGGCGAGTGACACTCCACCCGCGTGCGATGTTCCGCCAGTACGATTAAGGTTGGTTGGGGAAGGAGACCAGACAGCGAGGTCATCGGTCTCGTCGGATTAGGGAAGGATGGGGAAGGAAGTCGGCCGTGCCCTTTCAAAGGAACCATCCCGGCATTTGCCTGGAGCTATTTAGGGAATTCACAGAAAACCTAAATCAGTACGATTAAGGACAAAGGCGGATACAGAGTAAAGCAGGAAGAATCAATGTAAGTGTAAGGCTAAAAACGTAAAGCACGTCAGCTGAACATACTGTAACAACAATAGCGAGAGAAATAATTAGATCAGCAGGATCTTGGAAAAATGGTGGTGAATAGCATGGTCCGCTGAAACTTA
Source organism: Schistocerca gregaria (assembly GCF_023897955.1). NCBI lineage: Eukaryota > Metazoa > Arthropoda > Insecta > Orthoptera > Acrididae > Schistocerca > Schistocerca gregaria. The sequence goes on from NC_064925.1 coordinate 544,743,459, forward strand.
GTTTCAGCTGAATCGAGGTAACGCACGCTTGAGTGTGGCATATGCCCCCATGAAGTAATGATTCCTGCACGCCAATGTTCTGTACAGGCAGGAGGTGGTTCAGTTATGGACTAAGATTTGTTCACATACTCGCAGTTAGCTCCCGTTGTCCGTCATCCCCAAATGACAGGTGCACGTTAAATGGGCACTCCGACAGGCCAGCTTCATCAGTTTCTCGCATCAAGTTTCCTGATAGTGATGTAGTATTTCAAAAGGATAGTGCAACGTTTCACTGCTCTTCAATTACGCGCATGTGATGAACACTCCGGTGAATTCCTGATGACTTAGCCAGACAGATTATTCGACCTTCATCGAACCGAATACGTAAAGGACGCCGTCGATATCTGTGTACAGTCGACGAGTACAGAAAAAAAACTAGACTAAAACATTTGTAGGTAAAACTACAAGCCACGTGGATCATTATCCTTCCAGAGTAATTTCAACACCTCGTGGAGCCTATGCTTAAACTTGTTAGGGCAGTTTAGGGGCTTGCAGAGGAACGACACTGCTACTTTCGAGTACGTTATACCTACAAGCCTAACACGACTTTAGTTCGCTCAGTGTACGGCTTGAAATCATCCTGTGGACAATAGTTTTTATAAGCAATCTATTTTCTGGAAGGATAAAACTTTGTTTGGATTCTTCCAATCTAACCCTGCACTTTTTGTGATACGTCAGAGTTTGCCTTTTTCTGTGACTTTCTGATGCTCAACTTCTGTACACACTTTAATACCCTTTTTATATCCTTTACTCAATACTTAAAAAACGTCTTTGCTCCTTATCATTGCTTGACGTACGCTTAGCTCTGACTTAAGTCTGTATCGAACCCCTTAAGATTACAAATTTGTGTGTTGAAAACGGTAAACAGAATTTAAAGTTTTCGTACAGATCACAAGTGATTTTTATTTTGGTGAGAAGAATACAGTCCGTAGTTGCAGAACAACAGCTATAAACAAAATTATAATTGGGTGATTGTCCTATCAACTACTTCTGGCTGGGCACCATAGGTTTTTATAATACCTTGTATTTTATAGGCTGTTCCGAGCTAGATTTATCACAAAACTCGTCGCGGCATCGCTTCAGTAAGAAGACCTTTGGAGCTTTCCTGAACCGTGCTTTACAGCAGTCTCTTGTTATTCTACAGTATTTGAGTGATTCCTGACATAGAATGAAAATATTCAATCTTCAGTAGTTCACATATTGTCAAATAGAGATTGTAAGAGCAGTCTTTCGTTATTTTCAGACTATGTTTATAATGTGTTTGAAGATTCGTAACTACGCGATCATTTTCCTAGATTACCTATTATGAACTAGACGCAAGGGACAAAGAAACTGACACTGAAATTATCTTTTTGTACCATTACAGTTACCGTAGCTATACAAGGAAACAACTGGATTAAGTCATTATCATGAGCGAAAGCTATTCTTATCAGGAGGAAATCAGCCAGCTTGGTTGGTCCATTATTGACATTTAAGGGGGATACTTGGGCTCATGCATCCAAATTAGTCAGTGTACTGACTCATCTGATAAGATCATGATATTCCAGTTCCCAGTTTTATATGAATGCCTTCATGAATTCAGATGGACAGCATGCTCTTCCGTAATGTCCGCAGGACAGGCAATCTAATGGGGAATGTGACTGATGTTTGATCAGCGTTACCGGCAACATGACTTATTCTACATCTACATGGATACTCTGCAAATCACATTTAAGTGCCTGGCAGGGAGTTCATCGAACCACCTTCACAATTCTCAATTATTCCAATCTCGTATAGCGCGCGGAAAGGATGAACACCTATATCTTTCCGTACGAGCTCTGATTTCCCTTATTTTATCGTGGTGATCGTTCCTCCCTATGTAGATCGGTGTCAACAAAATATTTTCGCATTCGGAGGAGAAAGTTGGCGATTGGAATTTCGTGAGAAGATTCCGTCGCAACGAAAAACGACTTTCTTTTAACGATTTCCAGCCCAAATCCCGTATCATTTCTGTGACACTCTTTCCCTATTTCGCGATAATACAAAACGTGTTGTCTTTCTTTGAACTTTTTTGAAGGCACCGTGGGCTGACAACTGTGGTCTGATTTATTGACTACCTGTGCGTTTACATCGTTTTCTCTGCAGCGGTAACGTAGTATTAAAGGAAGAAGTTGCTTGTTGAAAAATATTCAAACGGTAACTCATACAAACCCTTTCACCTAAAATATTGAAAAATCGAGGCTACGAGTCACATTTGTATCAGCTGCCGTTCATCGCTTGGCGACATGTGCATTTTATTGGTTTTCTTAGCGAAAATCGTGTCTGGTAATTCTGTTTCAATTTTCCTGTCGGAGTAACATTACCATTACCACGTCGCAGAGAAGATACAGATTATTTCTCGGCCCGCGTTTAATATACGAGAAGCTGTTCTTTGACTTCTGTGCAGGATTTGGAGACAGACTTTCCCTGTGGAAATTGTGAAGAACGACCGGAACTGAAATTCGAAATAAATTTCTAAATTTCGAGAATCTATTAACTTTTGCCAACCTCACCCTGTAATTGTAAGACAACACGAAATAATTATCCGAACGGGACTGAAATGGGTGGACGTGTTGTACAAGTGCAGGTAAACAAATGATCACAATTTCAGAGAAAATGTGATGAGTTGTTCAAGAGAAAGAGTTTCACAAAAGGAGCAGGCCAAAAATGCGTTGATCCACCTCTGGCCCTTGCGAAAGCTGTTATTCGACTTAGCATTGGTGGACAGAGTTGTTGGATTTCTTTCTAAGGGATATCGCGCCTAATTCAGTCCGGCTAGCGCGCTAGATTGTCAACATCTCAAGATGGTTATCTAAACGTTCTCAACTTGGGGAGAGGTCCGGCGACCTTGTTTGTCGAAGGCAGGGTTTGGCAAGCGCGAAGACGAGCCGTAGAAACCCTCGCCATGTGCGAGCGGGCATCATCATGCTAGAGTGTAAGCCCAGGATGGCTTCCCGTGAAGGGCAACATAACGGAGCGTAGAATATCGTCGACAAGCAGCTTTGCTGAAAAGGTGCATCGGAGAAATGTAGGAATCCTCAAGGCAACAATGACCCTACGACATTTTTTAGAAGATAGGTTGAAAAAAGGAGGAGGTACAGTTCTAGCATATTAAGATTTAGATACGTTAACTGGATTACACCCTTGAAAATTTTAGAGATAGCTCAGATAAAGTATGGGGACTGAACAGTTATCTTGAAGTTCAACACACAAAAAGACTGCAGTGAGAGAAGTACGTGAAAGGGAAGCAATACTTCAAAAGGGAGTGTGACACGGTTGAGGCCTATCCCCCCATGTTATTCAGTCGGTTCACTGAGCATATTACAAATTAAATCAAGGTGAAATTTGAAAAGGGGATTTTAGTTCAGAGTGAGGAAATACAAATTTTGAGCTTTGCCGATGATATTGTAATTCCGTCAGATACCGCAAACGTCTTGCAAGAGCACTTAAAGGAATGTACGTTGTCTTGGAAAATAGTTTGTAAGGTTAAAATCGATAGAAGTAATCCAAGGGTAATGAAATTTAGTTGAATTATATCCGGCGATCAAGGCCGAATTGTAATAAGGAAAGAGACACCAAAAGTATTTGACAATTTTTGCTATTTTCGCAATAAAATACAGACGGCTTCAAATGCAGACTGCCATTTACAATAAAGGTGTGCTTAAGAAGTGAAATTTGTGCAATCAGAGTTTAGCCATGTACGACGGTGAAAAGTTGACAGTGAACAGTTGAGACAAAAAGAGAATAGAAGCTTCTAAAACGTGGTGCTACAGGAGAATGCTGAAAATTAAATAAGTACATAACGTAATTAAAGAGGAGGTACCGAAATGAATTGTATTAAGAACAAAGTTAGCTATGGAAAAATTCACTGGCTTGCACAGGACAAACTAATGTGGGGGAGCTGCATCAAACCAGTCTTCGGACTTAATACTACTGCTACAGAGTGGGCCAGAAGTTACACAGTCCTACACTCAAAAATACATATCTTTTGTAATGTACACACTCACAACATATATTTTCTCATAACAAATGCTGGAATTGTCCTCAATTTGCTGCAACGCTGCAACACACATCTCAAAGTGTTTCTTGTTATCCGCTACTTTTTGAGTGGTCGCTACACTTACGCTGGATATTTCGTCTTCGATGTGCTTTTGCTGGTCAATTGTGAGAGTGTTGCTCTTTAGACTAATTTGGGGACCTAGGCGGCCACAGGTCATGTTGAATGATGTGTCCTCCAAAGAACTTAGGCATCATCATCGTGGTACGATTAGCCGTGTGCACTGTTGCACCATCTTCCTGCATCCTGCACTGCCGTCCATCAGCTTCTAACAATGCTATGAATTGCATGATGAATGCCTGGTAGCATTCAGCTGTTATCGTTTTGGAGAAAAACTGGGCCTACGAGTCTTTTGCGCGAAATTCCACGCCAAATTGCAACTTTCTTGCACGTATCAGGATCTCATTTGAAACGTGAGACTATTCTGAACTCCATTAGCTGTCGTTCTGACTATTTACTTAGTGTTTTGAGTGTATTGCTACCCTCTACAGGCTGCTTGCACCATACTAGTAGGTTATCAATGCAGCAGAAGTAAGCATATTACACGGGGGTTTTAAGTTTTACCTCACTGGTTTTATTCGTATCTACGGCATCTTATAATATAGCGTACGTGATGTTATTCACCCTGGCTCATTCAGCAGTGTTTTTTTTCTTTTTTTTCCAAGCATGTTTAGGGTGTACTCAATTTTATTATGACTGACCACCACTGTGGTTTGACTTAATACTGATATCTTACCGAAATCTGGGACTCCGTAATTATTCATTTACGTTATGGAAATATAACCATTATAAACCTGAAGATGCATCGACACGGACATTACACTGATAGTTACGAATAAAGCACCTTCATAAGCTGTGTGGGTTTGGAAATACCTCATCATTCTCGACTATTTAATTTTTGTAATTTTTATGATAATTGCAATGGTTATTAAGTGCTATTGTTTACATAGCCACTTCGATAAAACCATGCTTCTTCAGAGTCGAAAACATAAACCAACAGCAGAACAGTATTGCGAATGAGGTCGTCTCTCTCGACCAGGTTCTCGACGCTCACACACAATGTGGAATCATTCCCACTCGTCCCTTATAGGGTACCACCTAGGAAGCCATTTTCTCGGATAGCTAGACAACTTAGAAGAAAATCATATTAATGGAGTTTATTACAATGACTGAACTGACTTACGAGTTGTCGCAAGCTGTTGGCGACCAGCAAGTAATGGATATTCTTTGGTATACAAATTGAGTCACTAACTATTGCCACCAAGAATAACTCCGAAAGTATGATAGGAGCTGAAACGTTTGTAGCTCAAAAGTTACATGGGACAAGGGGAGCCATAACATGATGGTTTTTTGTTGCTATGTGGTGTCGCGTCAGAGATATGAAGGGCAACTTCGTTTTTTTTTTAATGTGATGCTATAGTTTGGTACTTATTTTCTGATAGCGGCTATCGAGACGAACCAAATTATATCTAACAGTAAGGTCTTTGAAGGTCAACAAAGGTCAAAAAGATCGAATGAATGTCCATTTACAGAAGGCGTTCGAAGTGATGACCATTTGTATCAATGTAGTGCTGCAATCTTATCATGGATGGAGTGGTATTACTTATCACTTCGGCAGTTATCGAAGCACATGCTATGAAAATTCTCGCTCTCATCTCTTCAGGTGTAGTTTGAACGTCTTTATAAATAATGTCTTTTATGAAAACCCACAAGAAAAAATCCAGAGGCGTCAAGTCTGGCAAACGAGCCGGCTACGACATCTCCTCCGCGTCCAATCCAACGATTTGGTAATTGTCTCTGCAACTCATTTCTAGCCACCAGCGAAAAATGTGCCGGACAGCCATCTTGTTGACACCACATTCTTTTCATTGTTCCTAAAGGTATTTCTTCCAATAACAGACCTAGTATTTCTTGCAGGAATGTGGTGTATTTCCTACTATTAAGATTTCGTTCTATGAAATAGGAGCCTTTAATTCTGTCCTCCAGAATCCCACATCTTACATTTATTGACTACGGTTTTTGCCGCAGCCGACATCAATTTTCGGTTGCCCAATAATGCATGTTATGCAAATTAACATTTCCATGGTTCGTGAATGTAACCTCTCAGTAAATAAAATCAAATTAATCAATGTGCCATCCCTCTGAATCTGAAGTTGAGCCAAAATGCAGAATGCCATGCGACCCATACAAGCCGTACCAGTTAATTCTTGGTGGAGACTGGTATTGTAAGGATGATATTTATGGCAATGCAGAACACGAAAACACTGCTCTGGCTCATGCCAGATTCCCTTGCGATTTGACGCGAACTAACAGGGATCTCGAACCACAGTGGTAAGAGTACCAATTTCCGTTTCGTCCTTAGTAAATTTCCTTTGCCGGGTACGTTTCCGGTGCGTTCATGATCCAGTTCTCAATTTATCTTACACATATTTAAATGTACGACTTGTAGGGTGACCATTTTGAGGATACATTTCTGCGTATAAGTCTCTAGCTCTCACTGAATTTCGTTAGCATTCTCCTTAAATGAGAAGCATATCAACTTGTTCTTCGAAGGAATACATCAGTCACATTCGCTTGATTCGACGATACTAATCTTACCGTTCCCATTAGTGTTTGCATGTCAATGACACTTTAGAGCCGGCCGGTGTGGCCGAACGGTTCTAGGCGCTTCAGTCCGAAACCGCTCGACTGCTGCATGCCTCGGGCATGGATGTGTGTGATGTCCTTCGGTTAGTAAGGTTTATGTAGTTCTAAGTTCTAGGGGACTGATGACCTCAGATGTTAAGTCCCATAGTGCTCAGAACCATTTGCACCATTTGACACATTACATGGATATGCCGTATTCGGCGAATATTTCCTATTTGCACGATATGTGAGAGAGAATTTCAGACCCTGTTCTTCGATAAGTACCGAGGTGATAAGCAATACCGCTCAGTCCATGATAAGAAGATTGCAGCGCTGCACTGAAACCAATGATCATCACTTCGAACATTTTCTGTAAATGGACGTTCATGCCACCTTTCTGACTTCGTTGACCTTCGAAGACCTTACTGTTACACATCATTGGATTCGTCTCGGTAGCCGCTATCAGAAAATAAGTATAAAGCTATAGCATCCCATTAAAAAAATGTTGACCATATCTCAGACGACACCATCTAGCATCAAAAAACCAACGTCATATTATAGCCCCCGTTGTCCCATGCATCTTTTGACCCACAAACGTTTCACCTGCTATCATACTTTTGGAGTTATTCTTGGTGGAAATAGATAGTGACTCACCCTGTATACCATGCCAATGCTAGAGTTGATATGGTTCAGAAGTCACGGCTCTTCTAGCGCGGCTGTTGTAGCGCGACGCTCCTAGCCCTCTCTTCTAGTGCTCGGTCTAGTGTTCGGCCACGGCTATGCGGCGCATTGCTTTTCTTCTCTTCGTGTAGAGGCCGCTCTCGTCGTGGTGCGGTCCTAGTCAGCGGGCTATTGGCTGACGTCGTCTCACAGCCCTCTCTGCTCTTGCATTCCTGATCTTCGTGCCGGCGCTTGTCTTTACGCGGGAACACACAACACGAATGTGATGGGGCAGAGTTTCAGCTTCGTTATGGTTCTGTGAATACGCAAGCAACGCATTCCAGTTTGCTGACACAGCTTTGTGGTAGACGTCCTTGGTCAACGTAGCAAGGATGCTGCGAATACATAGAAAGATAGATCCTTTATCGTTTAGCTACAAAATAGCAGGTCAGCAACTGGAAGCAGTTTATTCCATGAATTATCTGGGAGTATGCATTAGGAGTGATTTAAAATGGAATGATCATATAAAGTTGGTCGTTGGTAAAGCAGATGCCAGACAGATTAATTGGAAGAATCCTAAGGAAATGCAGTCCGAAAACAAAGGAAGTAGGTTACAGTACGCTTGTTCGCCCACTGCTTGAATACTGCTCAGCAGTGTGGGATCCGTACCAGACAGGGTTGATACAAGAGAGAGAGAGAAGATCCAACGGAGAGCAGCGCGCTTCGTTACAGGATCATTTAGTAATAGCGAAAGCGTTACGGATATGATAGATAAACTCCAGTAGAAGACTTTGCAGGAGAGACGCTCAGTAGCTCGGTACGGGCTTTTGTTAAAGTTTCGAGAACATACCTTCACCGAAGATTCAAGCAGTATATTGTTCCCTCCTACGTATATCTCGCGAAGAGACCACGAGGATAAAATCAGAGAGATTAGAGCCCACACAGAAGCATACCTACAATCCTCCTTTCCACGAACAATACGAGACTGGAATAGAAGGAAGAACCGATAGAGGTTCTCAAGGTACCCTCAGCCACACACCGTCAGGTGGTTTGCGGAGTATGGATGTAGATGTAGATGAAAGAAAGGATATTGCGGAGACATGGCTTAGCCACAGCCTGGGGGACGTTTCCAGACGGAGATTTTCACTCTGCATGGGAGTGTGCGCTGATATGAAACTTTCTGGCAGATTAAAACTGTGGCTATGACATGTCTCCGCAATATAGTTTCTTTCAGGAGTGCTAGTTCTGCAAGGTTCGCAGGAAAACTTCTGTGAAGTTTGGAAGGTAGGAGACGAGGTACTGGCAGAAGTAAAGCTGTGAGGACGGGGCGTGAGTCGTGCGTGGGTAGCTCAGACGATAGAGCACTTGCCCGCTAAAGGCAAAGGTCCCGAGTTCCAGTCTCGGTCCGGCACACAGATTTAATCTGACAAAGTTTCATTTCAGCGCACACTACGCTGGAGAGTGAAAATCTCATTCTGGAAACTCAATTATATTTTTTTTAAATTTAGGGCTGCGTAAATTCTGGATCACCCTGTGCTACTACACGATTTACGGGACACGTTCCAGAAGACAGACGACGTATGTCCGAAATGGTTTACATCCGAAAGCGTGGTCTGTGACTGTGACTAGAAGAAATAAAGTAACCGCGCAGCAAATTACTCCGGTGTATGCGCTTCCCCGTGGAGGAATCGTGACAGGTAGATATTGGAAGCGTCTACAGACATTCGTGCTTGTTTAGTTCAGGAGACAGTAGAACTTCTGGAGAGCTACCGTCGCCTCCTTGAGGCGGGGCCGTTATGGCTGGGACATCGATCCTGTAAGGCGAGCCCAGAGGACGGGGTACTGGGGACCCGCAGCGAAACCCACACCGCTGAGCGCACACACACACACACACACACACACACACACACACACACAGGACTGCCAGCTGGCCTCCGGTGCAGCTCGTATACATTGCCGCCGGGCTTGCACGGGCCTGCACCCTTGAGCCTACCTGACTGTACCTGTTGCTGGGGAAATGGATCTCTCTGCCACAGGAAGGCACACGCACATCTCTTCTGCACTCTGTTCACTACAGGTTTTCTGGGCTTCTGCCGCAGCGCTCACTACAATACTACATTACTGGCTCCCTTTAATCACAAAAAACCATAACACCACCTACCGTTATCACTCAATCGACATACATTGCTGGATAAAGGTCACCTCTGGACTGCCGTGCATTACGATATTCGGCTAGTGGCCCAATGGCGGGTCGTGCAAAATACTACAATATGACAAAAATAAATTGTGTATCACTATGTCGTCGTGATAGGCACGACTTTATACTGTTGCGATATTACCTTCACATAGGCTTTAAGATCAAGTATGTTGTTCATATGTTTATGATGAAATTTCGATCACCAGTTTTCTCCTCCGATTGCGAAAACATTCTGTTGACAGCCACCTACAAGGGAGAAATGATTATCACTATAAAATAAGAGAAATCAGGGCTCGCACGGAAAAATTTAAGTGCTCGTTTTTACCGCGTGCAACACTAGAGAGATAACATGAAGGTGGTTCATTGAACCTGGCACTTTGTTGTGAGTAGCAGAGTAATGATGTAGATGTAGATGATTTAGGCTGTTTTTTTTTATTAATGCATTAATAAGTCGTAGATTTTTCACTCACCCTGTATCTCTTGCATCACCGTTCCAGAATAACAAACATGGAAAGGAAATAAGAGCATTGCGAATATTACACCCCACAGAGCCAACTCTTCACTAAATTTTCTCGTACACTTTTTTTACCACCACCTGCCGCAATTTGACTTACAAGGATAGTAATGGTAATTACAACGAATATATTAATTTTACGTATATGAACTGAACTGTTTAAATATATTTAAATTTTATAATTAATAGGAATTGTGATAAAGTGAAATGAAAAAATGAACAGTAGCAGCAGAAATCGGACCTGAGCCGACGAATTGGTAGTCGATGCGTTCGATAACTCCACCACGATACAAACACTGTTCTAAACCTTCTCATACTCGACTCTTATCTTTAGAGAGCATTTAACCTTTCCCTACGGCCCACACAGGCGAAATATTCTCAGACCTTGAAGGGGCATCTACGTGCTTCTACTCACATAGTTCACGAGGAATCTGTGCGCCCCATCACACGCTCTCCAGTTATTAAATTTAAATTTGGAGTAGGTCTACGTAACTAATTCTCACTTTCTTTTCCAAATATCTACTGAATAGGCCCCCTTTAGCAGATCATCTACACAATTCGCCATTTTGCTTGTACAGTACTTCAAACGAACTTTCAAAGAAAAATAGCGCTCTGTTGCTCTGACAAGGGAACCTCCCCATCGCACCCCCCTCAGATTTAGTTATAAGTTGGCACAGTGGATAGGCCTTGAAAAACTGAACACAGATCAATCGAGAAAACAGGAAGAAGTTGTGGAACTATTAATAAAATAAGCAAAATATACAAACTGAGTAGTCCATGCGGAAGATAGGCAACATCAAGGACAGTGTGAGCTCAGGAGCCCTGTGGTCCCATGGTTAGCGTGAGCACCTGCGAAACGAGAGGTCCTTGGTTCAAGTCTTCCCTAGAGTGAAACGTTTAATTTTTTTATTTTATTATCTGTCCGTCCGTCGCGAGGTAACTGCACCGTAGTATGTATCCAAAAGAAATCCAAATCGGGCAAGGCAGAAGAATCTTTTTACCCATTCGCCAAGTGTACAAGTTAGGTGGGACGACAACATATTCCTGTCATGTGACGCATATGCCGTCACCAGTGTCGTATAGAATATATCAGACGTGTCTTCCTGTGGAGGAATCTGGTGACCTATCACCTTGCGATCAAATTTTTTCGGTTCCCATTGGAGAGGCACGTCCTTTCGTCTACTAATCGCACGCTTTTGCGGTTACCGTGAACAGAGACGCCAATGAACGAACGGACAGATCATAACTTTGCGAAAATAAAGAAAGTAAACTTCTCACTCGAGGGAAGACTTGAACCAAAGACACCTCGTTTCGCAGCTGCTCACGCTAACTACGGGACCACGGCGCTCCTGAGCTCACCCTATGCTTGATGTTGCCTATCTTGCGCATGGACTACTCAGTTTGCATATTTTGCTTATTTTTTCATAGTTCCACAGAACTACTTCCTGTTTTCTCGATTGATCTGTGTTCAGCTTTTCAAGGCCTATCCACTGTACCAACTTATAACTAAATCTGAGGGGGTGCGAGGGGGAGGTTCCCTTGTGAGTAACATAGCACACTTCGTGCAGGCAAGGGTGTTGTCACATCAGAGCATGCGCAGTCGATAACAGACAGCTACGTACCTTCTCTGAAGTCAGAGCAGTCCGGCTGGCCATAATTTCAGCACTCGACATTAGTTTCTAGTTACCGCTGAGAGAGCGCAACAAACCATGTTCGCCACGCGGTGTAACCGAGCGGTCTAGGGTGTCTTGTGACGGCCCGCGCGGCTACCCCCGTCGGAGGTTCGAGTCCTCCCTCGTGTGAGCGTATGTGTATGTATGTGTGTGTGTATGTATGTGTGTATGCGTGTATGTGTATGTATGTGTGTATGCGTGTATGTGTATGTGTATGCGTGTATGTATGTGTATGCGTGTATGTATGTGTATGCGTGTATGTGTATGTGTATGCGTGTATGTGTATGTGTATGCGTGTATGTGTATGTGTATGCGTGTATGTGTATGTGTATGTGTATGCGTGTATGTGTATGTGTGGTCCTCAGCACAAGTTAGTTTAAGTTAGATTAAGTAGTGCGTTACGTCAGGGGCAGAAGACTTCTGCTGTTTGGCTCCCTAAGATCTTACCAGAAATTTCCAAATAAACCATGTTCTCCTCCGTTTGATCTGCGTACCAGCACACATTTGAAGAGAAATGGCATGATTTTAGTTCGACATTTAGTGTGTTCCACAGCCCATTAGCCCACGATCACCGGACGCCACAGACACATACCAGTGTTCTTTGTCAACACTTTTCATTTCGTCGTCGTTTCAGTATCTATCTTTGGAAAAGGATTTGAGTTATATCTAAGAGACAGCCTATTCATATTTACTACGTTGTTGGTGGCGGGCGTCCGTGAGCTTATTAAATTTTGCTATAAGGTTCATGTCAGTCAATACTCTCACAATTCGTCTGTTGCCCATTTCAATTTCGACTTTCCAGTATTGTCAGTACCCGGTCATGTTTCTTGGGAGATGGCTGCATCAGACTTTGGTAGGTGTGAACATATCCTCGCATTTCCTGCTAAAGTGTATTTTCACTCCTATCAAATTCTGACGCAGCCATGACCCCAGAAACTCTGTGGACTGTTGATAATGATCGAAAGTTGTCATAGTAATAGGAAATGGACAAGATCTGAGTGAGCATCGACTAATATAAATTTTTAGACACGAGAGACATTCGTAAATAACGAACTGATGACATTTAATTCAGACCTGGCAAATGCAGAACAGCTGAGGTTGGAGGAGAAAGGCATTCTAGATAAACACGTACCTATTAAAGTAATGAAGTATAGTACCACCTGAAGAATGATGCTAAAATAGGCACTGTTACCCTCTTGGTTACAAAAGAGGCTGCCGGTGAACTTAAAGGAAACAACTTATTACCAACTCGTGCGTCTGTAAGTAGGCCCGTGAAATCTGCAACAATTTTCAGATTTGATATTCCTTCAGGTCTACGTATATATTTCTCAACATGGTCACCCTGGCAAGGAACGTATTACGCCGCATTGAGTGGCCGCGCGGTTTGAGGCGCCATGTCACGGATTGCTCGGCCCCTCCCGCCAGAGGTTCGAGTCCTCCCTCGGGCATGGGTGTGTGTGTATTATTCTTAGCTTCAGTTGATTTAACTAGTGTGTAAGTCTAGGGACCTCAGCAGTTTGGTCCCTTAGGAATTCACACACATTTGAACATATTTCTCCGAAAGGGATACCACTTTGTTGATAGCATCACTGTAGAACGTCTGCTTGCTCAGTTTCATCCCTGTAAAATCGACGTCTTCGGAGGAGTTTTGGAAACAGATGAAAATTGGATGGAGCCAAGTCGGGACTGTATGGAGGATGACCAAAGACAGTGCACCCATCTACATCTACGTAGCAGTCCGTCTTCAGGCCACAAGTGGCCCATCGGGACCATCCGACCGCCGTGTCATCCTCAGTTGAGGATGCGGATAGGAGGGGCGTGTGGTCAGCACACCTCTCTCCCGGTCGTTAGGATGGTTTTATTTGACCGGAGCCGCTACTATTCGGTCGAGTAGCTCCTCAGCTCGCATCAAGAGGCTGAGTGCACCGCGGAAAATGGCAACAGCGCATGGCGGCCTGGATGGTCACCCATCCAAGTGCCAGCCACACCCGACAGCGCTTTACTTCAGTGATCTCATGGGAAACGGTGTATCCACTGCGGCAAGACCGTTGCCCTACATCTTCATAGATACTATGTAAATAATATTTAAGTGCCTGTCAGAGGGTTTAATGGACCACCTTCAAAATTGTTCTCCATTATTCTGGTCTCTAACAGCGCGCAGGAAAACTAACATCTGTATCTATTAGTGCGAGCTCTGATTTCCCTTATTTTATTATGATGATCGTTTCTCTCTATATAGGTCGGAGTCCAGATATATTTTTGCATTCGGAGGAGGAAGTTGGTGATTGATATTTCGTGGGAACATTCCGCCGCAACGAAACACGCCTTTGGCCGGCTGGAGTGGCCTAGCGGTTCTGGCGCGTCAGTCTGGAAACGCGCCACCGCTACGGTCGCAGGTTCGAATCCTGCCTCGGGCATGGATGTGTGTGATGTCCTTAGGTTAGTTAGGTTTAAGTAGTTCTAAGTTCTAGGGGACTGAAGACCTAAGCTGCTAAGTCCCATAGTGCTCAGAGTCAGTTGAACCATTTGAAAAACGCCTTTGTTTGAGTGATGTCCATCCCAAGTTCTGCATGACTTGTTGCAAATGTCACAGCGCTTGTGTGTGGTGTGGTATTGTTGTGCTGAAAGCGAGGGTGCTCCATGTGTGAACGAACTCTTCGAAACACTACTATGAGACGCTGTTTCTCATACACCGACCTGTTACGTTACACACAACCATGTTACACGCTATAATTCGGAGCTCTGGTAGCAGAAGGCGGCAAATATATAGATCTGAAGAATAAAGATTTAGAATATTAATAACGCTTGTTTTATTTAAAAAGCTTTATGGCTTCCCACATAAAAAAATCGGAGGCATTACTTTTCAGCGCGCACTCTCATTCAGCCTACCTTATCCGAAGACAGATTGTATGTTTAACACTAAAAGGAGCAATATGTAACAGATAAATGATGATCGGAGGAAAATTTTAGCAGAGGAAATTAGAGAAATATTTCAGAATTCAATAATTATGTGAAAGACTGTAACCAAATTACTGTAAAATTTTAATGTGTATTTTAATAATTACTTTATTTGGAAGATGCATATATATCACGAAGAAACAGGCACGTTTCTGAAACTTCCTGGCAGATTAAAACTGTGCCGGAGCGAGACTCGAACTCGGGACCTTTGCCTTTCGCGGGCAAGTGATCTACCATCTGCGCTACCCAAGCAGGACTCACGCCCCGTCCTCACAGCTTTACTTCTGCCAGTACCTCGTCTCCTACCATCCAAACTTTACAGAAACTCAGTTGCTAGAGCACTTGCCCGCGAAAGGCAAAGGTCCTGAGTTCGAGTGTGGCACACAGTTTTAATTTGCCAGGGAGTTTCATATCAGCGCACACGCCGCTACAGAGTGAAAATCTCATTCTGGAAACATCCACAACGCTGTGGCTAAGCCATGTCTCCGCAATGCCTTTTTTCAGGAGTGCAAGTTCTGCAAGTTTCGCAGGAGAGCTTCTGTAACGTTTGGAAGGTAGGAGACGAGGTACTGGCAGAAGTAACGCTGTGAGGACGGGGCGTGAGTCGTGCTTGGATAGCTCAGATGGTAGAGCACCTGACTGTGAAAGGCAAAGGTCCCGAGTAAGAGTATCGGTACGGCACACAGTCTCAATCTGCCAGGAAGTTGCCTATCAGCTCACACTCCGCTGCAGAGTGAAAATCGCATTATGGATGCACGTTTCTGTTCATTAAACTAAAGAAAAGCTTCAAATCTATTAAAGCAGAACACTACGTTTTTAGATTGATAGTTAAATGAGAAGTGGAGACAGAACACTCAGTTAATAAAAAAGTGTCCGTCATTCACGCTCCTGTCCAGCTATACGTTTGTCCTAGATGTGCCTTCAACTCACGAGACATTCATGAGCGGAATGAACCTATCTATTGTCAAAAAAGTGAAATTCATCTGAAACTGGCTTCAGAACAGACACCGGCCACGTACGTTAATACGGACCTCGTATCGAGCACACAACTTTGCTAGTTACCTCTCTAGTCCGTTGCACCTGCCGTCTTTCAGCTCATGAATAGTTAGCAAACCCGGGAACAGCGTTAACTTGGACCCAGCTGCAGTTCTCTGTGGGACCGGTGTCCAGAGGGTTCCTTCTGCACCTGTTGTGCTCCTCCAGCCCTCAGGGTCTTGCACAGCTTGCTGCGTAACAGACGTATCGCATAGCTTGGCTCACCTGGCTCCCTAATGAGGCTCTATAGGGCTGTAATTGGGCCACGCCTGTCAATCGCATGGCCTCGCCCCCCCCCCCCCCTCGATAATCGGTCCCCTTATTGGAACAGTCGCCTGGGCGTATCAGCCATCCGTGGCCCGTCACAGATGGTCCCCCATATACAGCTGTGCTGTTCTCTTGATTCCTGTTCGATTCCGACATCCCATACTCTCGATAAACTTTTTTGTACATATGTTAGTACTTGGCACTCCAGACACGTTTTCCCCTACGCTGTTTATTCTGCTGCGAAATTAAGACTACCTGTTATTCATAAAAACGAAATTCCTTTTCCCCTTTTGTTTCTAATGCCTTATGACCTTTTACTGAATATTTCCCATACGCTCATCTGGCCACTCATTCACTGTAGCATTTCTTTATTTCAGACGTTTGTCCATTTAATTTGTCAACACATTGTTGCAAACAGTCTAATGGTTTTTTCCTCTCATCTGAGTTTTTTTCACAGTCCAATTATGCAAGTAACTAAGATCATCAGGATCTTAGAAAGAATATCGCACTAAAGGGTCGCTGCACTGTCGGTGAATGTCCATTCGAATATGCCACTCTCTCTCGCTTTTCATGGGTTACATCCTAGAAGTTACGAATCATAAAATGTTACAAGTCAGTTTTCTACGTTTCCGATTTGTACGTTTTAAAGTCTCGTCGTCTCGTCGACATCGAGGTCATTGGTGACGGGCGAGGATTCGGTAATTTCTATTAAAAAAAATGCAAATTGAAACAGAGCTGCGAGGACGAGACAAATCCTGGCCTTAACTCTCAACTCCATATTAAGGAATTTATTGGAGACCGAGGAAACTCATATGAAACAGGAAAAATTAATTAACCAGCTCAAAATGAGCACCAAAGATAAAGCCGATAATTTTTAGTACTTTAATATTGCTGAGGACCCAATTACAGAGACAGAGATAAATCAGGCGTTAAAATTGTTTGATACAGTTTCCGCCTTTCATTCAAAACACCGTTTTTTATCGTCACACAAACGTGTTACAGCAGCTCTGTGCCATCATCAGTGGGTTTTGTTTATTGGACAACTTCATTTTACATTACATGGTTTTGTAGGGCTATGTGTACGGTTTCCAGCACCGACAGCTTTACACGACGGACATCCTGTTCACTGTGTTTTGCGAATTGAAAAGGTGATCGCAAAACTGAAGATACGCAGTGTACATTCAACGTGTGTGCAGTGACCTCTGAACGACAAAGGGGGATCAGTTACAACAAAAAATGACAAGCTGTCAGTGCGGCACACCGTACACATGGTCCTGCAAAACCGTATAATTTAAAACCAAGTTGTCTAATAAACAAAACCCAATGGTGACGGCACAGACGTGCTGAAACATATTTGGGTAACAAGAAGAGACAGTGGTTTTCGTAGATGTTTTGCATCCATTGATTTTAACTGCAATCACGGAAGAAATACAAGAGTTGCAAATCCAATAATTCAGGCGCTATTCATAAACATTTTAACAAACATTTCAAATCAAACAAATCTTCAAACTTGTGCAGAGTAGTGAATTTCCGATACTAGAAATACCTTCCCAACTATTTCCAGTCAGCAGCACCTCCACAACACTCCCAACTCGTCGGAATTTGGCTAGAAAGAACAGAGCTCTAGGCCACACAATATTACTCTCGCAAATAGAGAATTAAAGATGTAAAGAACAAATACGAAGACCTTGTCGGGTTTCAAGGAGACTGCTACCACATTGTTTGAAGTAGACGAAATCAGTAAATCATAAAACTATAAAGACAGTTTGCTGAAAAGTTGAAGACTGACGTTCTTCATATTTCCTTCATAATACCTGTGGTGTCACCGCCAGACACCACACTTGCTAGATGGTAGCCTTTAAATCGGCCGCGGTCCTTTAGTATACGACGGACCCGCGTGTCGTCACTATCAGTGATTGCAAACCGAGCGCCGCAAACACGGCAGGTCTAGTCTAGAGAGACTCCCTAGTACTCGCCCGAGATGTAGAGCCGACTTTGCTAGCGATGATTCACTGATTACAGACGCTCTCATTTGCAGAGACGACAGATTAGCATAGCCTTCAGCTACGTCATTTGCTACGACCTAGCAAGACGTTATATTCAGTTACTAGGTCTTCTGAACAGATAATATTGTGAATCATGTACCGTTAAGAGCGACGTTCATCATTAATGGATTAAAGTTAGGTATCAAACTAATTACGTCCGCTTTCTGAACTCTCATTCCTTGTCGTGTTCCAGACCTCACGTCAGTATAGTTCTTCCCTCCTCACGCCAGCCTGCGTTAGCTAAATCGCGTGCCTTTTCGGCCTCCTCTAGTAACACGGTGTTGGCTCTTCAGCCAACACAATACCAATGTTGATAAAACGGGAAATTCAGGGAAAGCAGAGACACTGGGATGGCTAGCAGGAATGAGCCACTCAATCATGGAAGGTTTCTTCGGTAACTGCAGTCTAAGTTACAAACTGCATTCGACAATATTAATGGGGGGTCTTAGTCGTGTCAGTGCAGTGACTTCAATACTCCCGGAATTTGACTCGAAAAGGAGCACTCAACTTTCGCTAGGATGTTTTAGCGTATAAACGATTTCCTCAGTTACACATTAGCTGTACTGTAAGTGCCCTCCGATTAAGCGCTGTTTACCTCTGTTTAGTTTAACACTGAGAAATGAGCTGTACGCGACGAATGAACTGAAAACCGTTTACACAAGAAGTGTCGACCGTCATTTCACTGACTGCAGCCAGCTGGGCCGAACGTGCTGAGCGTAAGCGCGGGGGAATGCAATCGCGTCGACGTTAGCAAAGAGCGGAGAGCATTCGCCTGTTTCGCTCCGGCCGCTTTAATCAGATTAATGAACGTCGAGCAACTTCGCTTACTGCTGACAGAGGCGAAGCGGATCATTTAAATTCTCTCTGCGTCGCGCCGTCGGCGCCTCATAGCGGCCTGCTGGTCTTCAGCAGGGCACCCAGCGTCATAGACCATGGCAGCGGCTCAGGGACGCGTCACCGTAAGAATCAACGTTTCCTACGTGCGATGACGAAACGGGGGGTGGGGGAGCTACTACTGTACAGGGTTTGTCCAGGGGGAGGCACGGCATGTTTGAGAACACCGTCACACGTCTTTTATGGAGCTAACTCCGAACTGCATTGTTTTTATTTATAAATGTAACACAAAAATTTCAGAATATCCAACTGTGGAGTGCGTACTGTAAGACCTTCAGTACACACACCATCAGATTATTTGACTTGTCGCTCTAACGAAGTAGGCGAATGTCAGAAATATCTCTTGTGTTCTTATTGTGGCGTGTTTATCTTCTGTCGTTAGGTCAGACGATAGAAATGCCACTTGCACGCTTAAAGTAGCAGATTGACGGTGACCAACTTTAAACAGAAAGTGATTAATTTTCACACACATTTATTAAAATAATAAAAAGCATAAACCTTACTTAACTTGATTCTTGATGCTATTTACAATTGACAATCTGAAGTTCCTTTGGTCTTTAATCTTATTCTCACATATCTCTGATACTTAACAAAGTGTCTATATATTTCTCTTCATGGCTATGTACAGGAATATGGTAATCTTATTAGGTGCAGACAAACTTGACTGCAGACTCGTACAGACAAATGCAGACTCGTACAGACAAATGCAGAATAACTAATCGGAGTTCTGTACACTCGTTATAATACCTCGTGCATTCAGGTATCACTGCACAAGTGTGATCTGCGTGGAGAAAAGGTTCTACATTAGCAGCAATCTCATTGGGTGCGTTACATATTAATACGTTAGCAGCAATCTCATTGGCTGCGTTACATATTAATATGGAAGCAGAATTTGGTCCGTCTCTAAGGCAGCGCCATCTCGTAGTGCAGAGACGGTCGAGCGCTGCACCTGCCCTGTTGTGCTTAGTGGGGCGCTCTCTAGTGGGAAAGTTGTGTACGCGCTGACTACACGGAACTATGGACACAACACTGACGGAGCAACTACCTGTAAGACATCACTTCAGTTAGGAGACGTCCATTTTTGTCTACGTATATTTACTGATCAGTCACTAAATTGTCTATACGTTTTTGAAGGACTGCACGCAGAACCCATTGCACATTGTCTAACAAATAAATTGAAGCACCCACAAGGTGAAGAGGAAACGAAATGAAACTTTGTGGGTTGAGAGGGTACGTGACTTTATTTCACTGATTACAGTAACGATTCGAATACACAGAGGACGTGGCAGCAGGGAACCGTTTATCAGTAGGACGTTGCAGCCCTCTGACCTGGATGTATGCGCCTATTTCGTAGGGAAGGACGTCAAACCGTTACGTGCTTCAGACAAGGCGGCCACAAATGTTTTAACTGGTCGTCATAGTTGGTATCCTTTTTTCTGCGATTCGATGGTGATGTAATAATACCTATACTGTGCCCAAATCTACTATGCTCAAGTTACCTATGAAATTGAAACCTAAAAAAAAAGTCTAGAACCTTTGGAAATTAGCTTGTTCAAATGCGACAGTTTTAGTCAGAACTTTAAATCATTATTGATTTTCGTGATCTGATTTTGCTGAAACAAAGGATGTACGCTGCCCCAAGCTATGCTCAAGTTACGTGCGAAAATTCCATCAAAATTCGTTTAGTAGTTTTGGAGAAGCGTATTCAAACACAAACAGACACGACAGTTTTACAGATTTATTATTATGTAGAAGATTCATAAAAAAACCACAGCTACAGTTTCGGCAATCCTTGCAAGCTCCCAGCAGCCATACAGCCACAAACGTGCAGCTTTACATTCGATGGTGATCGCCTCATAAATATACCATTATCTGAATCTGCCTCCCTGCTCGCCCTAGTCAACGTTAAGATCTTCAGAGAAGTCGTGGCGTTACTTACAATTCGGTTGAGTTAGAATCTACCGATTGGAGCTGATGTTCTAATTGAAAAAGGTGTTTTTTTATTCGAGCGTCGAAGCGGCAAGTCCATTATTAGTCAAATATCGTGGAGAGAAGAGCGTATAACCGCAGTTATGTTCAAAAAATGGCTCTGAGCACTATGGGACTCAACTGCTGTGGTCATTAGTCCCCTAGAACTTAGAACTACTTAAACCTAACTAACCTAAGGACATCACACACATCCATGCCCGAGGCAGGATTCGAACCTGCGACCGTAGCAGTCGCACGGTTCCGGACTGCGCGCCTAGAACCGCGAGACCACCGCCGCAGTTATGTGCTGCATTGGAATACATTAACAAGTTGTCCAGCGAGGCTTTATGAAGATTTCCGTAAAAAGTGGATGAAAATACGTTGAGTCGTATGCAAACTGATAGGGAGATTTACAAACCGGGAAATTTGTGTTTCAGAGGAAAACGTGTGAGCACCCATAGAACATGGATGCTTAAATTGAAGTTTGTGACGGTACGTCAGATAAATATTGATATTTTTATCGGTTGTAAACTGTAGTTAACGTATTTCATGAATATAATTAGTATAAAGATCTAGTTAATGTTCTTGAAACAACTGATATGCAGCGGTAATTTAAAAGTAACATCTTTATTTCAAATAGGTCTGTGAAAATAAAAAAGGATCGAAAGTAGACGCGATTGTATGGCCAAGGAGGAAGGACGTATTCTTTTAATGCTGAATTAGAGGATTAGCTCATAGCAATATCCAGTCCTCACAGCTTCCTTTATTCATCTTCATCTTTTGTTTAGGAATTATAGCAGGTATCGTTTATAATTTGCTCCATGTACTTCAATTGTGTGGTTCCTCTACATATCTTTTCCTATCACATATCCGTCTATTACTGATTCTGGGAGCATCTCATATCTCAATACACGACCTATAATTTGAACTCTTATTTTTACACTAGTGTTGCATAAACTCCTGTTCTCCATGCCAAATTTTGTCTGAACATATTTGTACACATATTTCACCTGTATGTCTAGCAAATTTCGAGCTGCAGTTCAGTTTTTACCTAACTTAATGTCAATGACGTCATATCTTCTAAACTGTGTGCCATACCATGATATAATTTTGTACGTACATCAGTGGCGTATGTGGATACTGTCTGCTAATTGTGCTGCGAATATAATTAATAGCACCGAACTAATAAATTTAAGCGTAATGCATGATGTGGCAGTTTTTCACGCATATCAGTGTTTATGATGTCATATAGCCTGTACTACGTGTCATACAACGATATAATTTTGTGAGTTCATTCATTCGTCTATGGGAACACTGTCTGCAAAATTTCTCTCTTAAACAGTTAGTAATACAGCAGTAATAAATTAAAAAATCATGACCGGCGAGGCAGTTTCACTGCATGAATAGCGATAATGATTTAAGGGGTAAACTTTTTTTCCTTCGTCATTGTGTGGGAACTATGAGAGAAAATGTTTCGTGAAGATTTAAAATCATGTGAAGTTTCTTGCATGTCACTGAGTGCTCTTATTCTCAAATACTAGACGAATAAAATGTATTCAGTCATCGGGTCATATACTTCTTTTCATCCCCATTCCTTTGATACCTAGATGGTTCTTACCACCAAAGCAATTCTTTCCAGA
The DNA here is from genome assembly GCF_023897955.1 of Schistocerca gregaria. Lineage (NCBI taxonomy): Eukaryota > Metazoa > Arthropoda > Insecta > Orthoptera > Acrididae > Schistocerca > Schistocerca gregaria. Next base: position 544,766,049 of record NC_064925.1, read on the forward strand.
CACTAAGTGTTATGTGTACCAAGTTTCGTGGAAATCGGTCCAATATATTCGGAGGAGATGTGTGCCATACATACATACATACATACATACATACATAAACTTTTATAAGATGTACATATATCATTTTTTGTGATCTGACGTTGATGCAATGAAGCCTACACGTTGCCCCAAACTATGCTCAAGTTATCTGTGAAACCCCCACAAAACTTCATTTAACAGCTGTCGAGATTATCGTGCTCAGTTTTAGATGAAACTTTAAATCACGATATCGTTTCTTCGTGATCCAGTTTTCATGAAATATATGCTATACGGTTCCCCAAGCTATGCTTAATTTACCTCCAAAAACCCCATGAACATTCACCTTGTGGTTTCGGAGAATCGTGTTCAGACAGACAGACTTAACAGTTTTACACATTTATTGTTTGTGCAGAAGATTTACAGGAATACAAGAGCTACACATACGCTAATATCTGATAGCTCCCAGTACCCATGCATGAAGATTTCCATTCGATCGTACATCGCCTTATATCTGTACCATTATCTGAATCTCTGACAATTCATCAAGGGAAGTGTGTCTGCAGCCGGACACGTAGTACTTTAATAACGGTAAAAAAAACAGCGGCTGTATTTGAATCTAGCGTTGTTTATTTTTGATGCCCAGAACGGAACCAGCCATCCACAAACTTTTTCATGTGCAGTGGACAGAATCGTCTGCAACCGGCCATTTCATTTAATGGATTACGTACATTCCGTAACAACAACAGCATGCAGGGCTTGTTGTTGTTGTTGTTACGGAAGGTACGAAATCCATTTAATTCTGGCACGCTGCATTCGATTTTCTGCATTGCACATGAAAATGGTTTTGAATGGCGATTTACTTCCGGGGCCAGAGATGACGTGTTGCGTGTATTAAAAAAAAGAAAAAGACGTTACAGTCAAATACAGCCACCGGTTTTTTTTTAATGATTATTAAAGTATTATCTGAATGTGCCTTCCAAACAGAGCTACGGACCATCAAAAACAACTCTTCAAGAACGGCTATAGTTCCACCCTGAGTGAAAATATACCATGAAAAAAGGAAAATACGTAGAATTGCAGAACTTTAGTACGCTGGCCAACAGATATCACTCAGTAGTTACAAAAACCGGTGCATCATTCTGTATGTTAGCGAAACTTCAGGTTACCTTACCAAAAAGTAAGTACAGAAATCAATTTCATATTACCTAAAAGATGTCAATACTAAAGGCAACTGAAACTTTAGTCACAGAGTGGTGGAAAAATAGATGTTGGTCAGTAGGGGAGAGCTGTGCTAGTAAGGTCACGTGACCACGAGGAAAGCTAATGGTTAAGCAAAAAAGATTCAGTCTTTGCTTGCCATCTTTTAATAGAAAACCATTCAAATGATCTAGAATGTGAAGTCTGAAATTGTTTTTTGAAAACTAAAAACAGGAAATACTTGAAATCAACAGACACTGACACAGAATGACAGCTTAGTATTAAATGATCGAACTCAAATTGAGTTTTAGGTACTAACATTGGATTAAAATTGTAAATTCAGCTTTATTTTTAATCATTTGAGAAGCGTTATACTTCCACCTTGAGCTATTAGTAAAATGCTTTATTTATACAATCAGTTTTAGTCGTCAGACTATCATCAGGTACTTTCATACGAAATAAAATAATACGTAAGTAACATTACAAGCTTAAAATGTTACTAATTTGTCAGCTGATGTAAATGTTAACACGAGCACACTTATTCACACAAGCGCAGTCACAGCATCTTATTAGGTGAAGTGTAACATCGTTACCGTTAGGTAGTAAAAGCATGAATCATACACTGAAAATAAAAGTATACTGTAACACAGTGACCTGACATTACGAAAACCACGGAGCTAAAAGACGTAAATGGTTCACACTTTTACAGAGTTATCTGTTCTCATATCGCAATATAATTACATATGCAATCTACGGGAACTGTTTTAGGCAGTGTACTCACAGATTCATACCATACAGAGGCGACTGCAAAGTTGATCATTTATTACCGGTAGAGGCAGAGATGGTCATAGACTATAACTTTTAGACGTAATGTAATGTTGTGTTATTATATAGTATTTTATTTGGTAATACAGGAACGTGATGACAACTCAAACTAGTTGTATAGATGAATTATTATACCAGCATCTAAAGGCAGCAACATAACTTTTCAAATACGAGGATTACCCAGGAAGTATTGCACGGCATTTTTTTTGCAGAGACGGAAACAATGCTACGAATGCCTAACGTTACGCATGTATTATTTTAAGTCTCCTGAGTGAGCCCACCAAGTTTCCGTCACTTCCGACAGATAGCGTAGCTGCAGGACAGTTTCAAAATAGCATCTGTACGTGATGTAAGCTACAAGTTACGTGGCTTCGTTGAATTTCTCACTGCAGAGACAGGAACTGTGGAGAATATTCACAAGCGCTTGTGCAAAGTCTATGGAGCATCTGCTGTCGACCGAAGTACAGTTAGTCGCTGGGCACGGAGGGTGAAGTCATCAAAAGGCGGTTCGGTGGAGCTCCACGGTTTGCATCGGTCACAGAGACCATCCTCGGCTGTGACCCTGTCACACCTGACCCTGTCACACCTGACCCTGTCACACCTGACCCTGTCACACCTGACCCTGTCACACCTGACCCTGTCACACCTGACCCTGTCACACCTGACCCTGTCACACCTGACTTGCACTTGTCTGGGCCATTAAAGGACGCCATTTGTGGAAGACAGTTTGACGACGGTGGGGAGGTGATTCACACCGTGAAGGACTGGCTCCGCCACCAGGACAAGGATGGGTACCGATAGGGCGTACTTGCCCTTGGTTCGCTCTGGAGGAAGGCCATACAACGGGATGGGGATTACGTGGAGAAATAGGACGAGTAGATAAAATACCATCCTATCGTGTGTGGGATTCCCATTATGTTCAATGAAGAATTGTTGAAGAAAAATGATGTGGTGCATCACTTTCTGGGCAGCCCTAGTGTATATGCTACTGCCCATTAAAATTGCTACACCAAGAAGAAATGCAGATGATAAACGGGTATTCATTGGACAAATATACTAGAATTGACATTTGATTACATTTTCACGCAATTTTGGTGCATAGATCCTGAGAAATCAGTACCCAGAACAGCTACCCTCTGGACGTAATAACGGCCTTGATACGTCTGGGCATTGAGTCAAACAGAGCATGGATGGCGTGTACAGGTACAGCTACCCATTCAGCTTCAACACGATACCACAGTTCATCAAGTGTGGTGGTTGGCATACTATGACGAGCAAGTTGCTCGGCCACCATTGACCAGATGTTTTCAGTTGGTGAGAGAGTTGGAGAATGTGCTGGCCAGGGCAGCAGTCAAACACTTTCTGTATCCAGAAAGGCCCGTACACGACCTGCAACATGCGGTTGTGCATTATCCTGCTTGAAATGTAAGCTTTCGCACGGATCTAAAGAACGGCAGAGCCACGGGTCGTAACACATCTGAAATGTAACGTCGACTGTTCAAAGTGCCGCCAATGCGAAGAAGAGGTGACCGAGACGTGTAATCAATGGCACCCCATACAATCACGCCGGGTGAAACGCCAGTATGGCGATGGCGAATACACGCTTGCAATGTGCGTTCACCGCGATGTCGCCAAACACGGATGCGACCATCATGATACTGTAAACAGAACCTGGTTTCATCCGAAAAAATGACGTCTTACTATTCGTGCACCCAGGTTCGTCATTGAGTACACCATCGTAGGCGCTCCTGTCTGATGCAGCGTCAAGGGTAACCGCAGCCATGGTCTCCGAGCTGATAGTCCATGCTGCTGCAAATGTCGAACTGTTCGTCCAGATGGTTCTTGTCTTGCAAACGCCCCCATCTGTTGACTGAGTGATCTAGACGTGGCTTCACGATCCGTTACCACCATGCGGGGGTCCAGCACGGCGTTCCATATTACCCTCCTGAACCCACCGATTCCATATTCTGCTAACAGTCATTGGATCTAGACCAAAGAGAGCAGCAATGTAGCGATATGATAAATCGCAACCGCGGTAAGCTACAATCCGGCCATTATCAAAGTCGGAAACGTGATAGTACGGATTGCTGCACCTTACACGAGGCATCACAACGTTTCACCAGGCAACACCGGTCAACTGCTATCTGTGTATGAGAAATCGGTTGGAAACTCTCCATGTCAGCACGTTGTAGGCGTCGCCACCGGCGCCAACTTTGTGTGAATGCTCTGAAAAGCTAATCATTTGCATATCACAGCATCTTCTTCCTGTAGGTTAAATTTCGCGTCTGTAGCACGTCATCTTCGTAGTGTAGCAATTTTAATGGCCAGTAGTGTAGGAGTATGGGCGACCATCTCCTGAAAATATATTATCTTTGGTTAGTTGTTAAATGAATATCCTCATAGAACCTTTGTTTACTCTCGTACTTAATAGAACTGTCGGCATGACAAAAAAAAAATTAATGCTTTCGTATGTATATACTACGTTATTTTTTAATCTTCTGTATGAAGGATAGGTGTGTAACTCCCATGTTATTTTATTTTTATCTGCGACATTCGCTTGTTATCTTACGATGATCTAAAAAGCCATAACCGGTTCTTGAGCAAATATAATTTAGCAGAATATTGGGAAGGGCCATCTTTTTAATACTGTCACGTTCTGCCATGCACGTTGTCAGTCAACAAATCACAATTTGTTTTGAAATGCACTGGCATCCCGTTAACTATTTTATCCACGGAGCACGCGATTCGTCAGCGACGATCACGATGCCGTCACCTGCCTTGTCCTTCCCTGCTATGAAGAAAGGAGCGTCAGCGACGCAAGGGGCCGGAAGAGCCAGCGCGAGTGCAGTCGCCGGATGATAGCAGCAGCAGCAGGTCGGTTGAGCTCTGGCGTCGTTCAGCCCACTACGACGCCCCCTCCTCCCCCCAGCGTCGTCCTACACAAGCCATTCGAGCCACGACGTGGGCAACCCCTATCGTGCTACCGCACATTTCACACCTGCTCGGCAGACGCCTAGAAGGCAACGTCTTCACGACCTAGCGCCGTGGCGACTCTAAGCTAACCCTTTTACTTTCGCGGTACGGTACGCTTTATCTTTGATACCTCCATCATTTTAGTCCACTCCACTCCTGCATCGCACTTCCAGTACAGTGTAACACAAGCAAATGCTAGTATGGGTTTTGGTTTATGGTCGACTATTGTGCACGTCATTTCTGACGGCGGCCGAGTTTAGGTTCGTTCTGCGCATCTGACGTCACAAAACACAGGCAGCCAATGAACCGAGAGCAACGTTGCCAGAGCTCAACTGCAGTGCAGTGCAGAGCACGTACGAGTGTGTTCAGTTTTAGAAACGTTCAGTCATAAATAAAGTAATTGAACAAAAGCAATGTCTTGATAGAAGACTCTCATTTATAGAAAGTTTGGAAATACCATTCTTTATACCAATCACTTCATATTCTATTAATCAATTAAACCAAACAAGCAATAAGCTTCCTAATTCAGGCAATAGCAAGGAAAGGTGTTTGTATCATTCTCACCAACCGGTTTTGCGCAATAAAGAACAGTAGTAATTGTTTACTTCCTATTGTACTTCGACGAAACTTAAGTAATTCATAGTCACACCAACAGCGTTTGTCGTTACTTTGCGTGATATTTTGAAGTCCTCCGGGAGATACATGGCATGACGAGCTGCGTTAGTGTAATGGTTAAAATGTATGGCTGCTATGTGAAAGGTTCTGAGTTCAAACCTTGTTTGGTGCTTAATATTTTCTTTATTTAAGAACAATATCTAAGTGTTTTACTTCATGAATTTTATTCGTTTGAAGGTAATTTTTTTTTTATTTCTAGTGGCAACTAAAATCGACCATATGGCAAGTATACGCTATGCACTTATACCTCTGAAATTCTTCAAAATTTCGTGCAGTGGTTCACTGCATCTAATGCTGCGCAATAACTGCGTTGAAGTTTTTATGAAATCGGATGATAAAGTGTGTCAAAGCAGTCTAAACACCATGTGTCAGCACAGGCGAGCAGTACAGTGATGACAAAATCGCCCACAGCGCGGAATGCGGGGAGCACGTCTCTGTAGAAGCGGAAGGGTTAATGCGGCCGTGGTGGCTTTACTTCATAAACTGCGCGCTCCACCCTATTCGTAAGTTTCGAACTATACTACGGCGCTGCTTCTCTTGGCGCGTACAACTGGCAACGCAGCAATCTCCCGCGTCTGGGCGGGCATGCGCGAACCGCCAACATAAAAGAATAGAACAATAAATGGTCGGAGAAACAAACGTCTTTTTCGTCTGCTCCTGCGCTCTGCTAACGGAAAGCGCAGTGTGACCGTTAATTACGTAAACTGACCGCGGGAAGAAAAACTGCCAGTAGCTCTCTCTACCAGACCAAGTATCTTAGCATCGTGTTCTTTACGTGAGATGTTTATTGAAGGCAGTTTGTTGATTCATTTTGGAACATCGGATGGCGTTTTACTACTAAGATTATCCGTGATGAATACTATGCCGCGTCCGACAGTTATACGGTGAGCATTTCTGTGACACCCTCACGCTAGCTAAGCCCGTCGCGAGTCGTACAGTTGCTGTTTAGACCTTCTGTCTGTCTTCCATTAATCTAACTTACTTCGTGTCTTTGACAGACGGAAAACACCAAGAATCAGTCGAACAAGGGTTCTGTAAAGGAAAATGCAGGGAATTCAAACAATTAATTTTAAAAAAGAAAACATGTGCGGCGTCCTATTTCAAGTGTCAATGTGTTCACTGAGCTAGGCAGGTAAGTGGAGGAATTTCAGCAAGTAAAGTGAGGAAGACGTCCCCAGATTAACTCACGGCTACATCTGTCTTTTAATTGGCAGGTTCTCTGAAATTACCTTTAATATAATTGTCTTCTTGGAAATAACAAAAAAGTTGAAACAACGGAAACTTCAGGCTCTGAGCACTATGGGACTGTAGCGCCTAGAACCTCTCGGCCACCCAGGCCGGCGGAAACACCAGGTTGAAGTATCAGCAATATTAGGAAAAGGATAGATTGCTGCTCAGCGTAAAGATAATCCGTTCAGTTGCAGAAGGTCACAACATTGTAGCTTAGCACAGAAACATATGTACCCATACCCCCACCCCCACACTCTCCGCCCCCCCCCCCCCCCACACACACACACACACACACACACTCTCTCCCCCCCCCCCACACACACACACTCACTCCCCCCCGCCACACACACACACACACACACACACACACACACACACACACACACACACACACACACACACACACCCACACACACACACCCACACACACACACACACACCCACACACACACTCACCCCCCCCACACACACACACACACTCACTCACCCCCCCCCCCCCACACACACACACACTCACCCCCCCACACACACACACACACACTCACCCCCCCCCACACACACACACACACTCACCCCCCCCCACACACACACACTCTGACACCGCCCCACACCCCCCCCCACACACACACACACACACCCCACACACACACACACCCCACACACACACACACACCACACACACACACACACCACACACACACACACACACACACACACACACACACACACACACACACACACCCACACTTCCCCCCCCCCCACACACACACACACCCCTCATGCATGAGGTACTTCCTTTTATGTGTGTGTGTGTGTGTGTGTGTGTGTGTGTGTGTGTGTGTGTGTGTGTGTGTGTGTTCGCTGAAGAAAGCTTTGGTCGACAGGTACAATGTCTAACAGTGTTTTTGTTACTTTCTACAACACAAAAAAATGAAGTCATTTAACAACTTTCACACGTCATTCATTTGTTTGCTTAGCATTCAAGTCCTGAAATGGTCAGTTCATTTCCTTAACACTTCGATCCACACGCTTTCGTATGAATCTTGTCATTTTATTGAACATTCCGTCAGTACTTGGAAGAACATACACACAATCAATTTAAACACACACTATTAAAGTTCTTAAGTAATATTTATTTTATAATAAGTTTGCTTTAATTTACATCTATGGTCACAATCTTTTTTGTTTAACAGATCACCAGTTTCGGTCTTTGATGACCATCATCAGACCTGTTTCATAAAAACTGACAACATGACTCGTGCATGTGATGTGATTTAAATGTATTTCACGATGCTGGTGCTGATTCCGAATTTAACATTTGACGATGCCATTATGGCTGTAGTACATTAGGACTTTGTTTTTATGAAACAGATCTGATGATGGTCATTAAAGACCGAAACCGGTAATCTGTTAAACAGAAGAGATTGTGACCATAGACGTAAATTAAAGGAAACTTATTACATATAAGGGTCACTGTGTTTCTTCGAAACGATGTCGCAGCTTGTGAATTTATTTTATAGTTCGTTGTGAAGCGGCTTTTTGCTTCCTACTCCATACTTAGACAACTTAAGAGTAGGAAGACAGTTCACAAAACCAAAATCCCGTTCATAACGAATAACGAGGTGCGTTCAGTAAGCAATGCAACACATTTTCTTCTGAGAGCAGATTTGGTTTTATTCGGGGTTTCAATAGACTATATTATTCCCCACTATTCAGGCACCAAATTATCTCCGTTGTATGCGACCGGCTTACGCCACCTGTAACATTATCTGGTTGCTTTATCATTTCAAATCATTCACTAATCGAGCACTCGCTCGGCAACAGCTACAGTTAGCAAATAATGTTCCGAGAATGTAAAAGGTGAACGAACTGTGACGTAACGTGTTTATTGTCGAAGGGCCGTCAGAGAAGTAGTGACTTACTGACTTTGAAAACTGCGGCGCGAAAAACGGACAGAAGAAGAACACTTTTACACATTCTTTTGATGTACGAGATATTCTCGATGAACAGTTACTCAGTTACTCATTTTCTCTTGTCTCTTGTAACTTGTGTCGGGCGCGCATGCCTTGCCGCCGTATTATTATTGTTAAAAATAATATTATTTTAGTGCAATACTAAGAGTGCAATACTAAGAGTGCAATACTAAGAGTGCAATACTAAGAGTGCAATACTAAGAGTGCAATACTAAGAGTGCAATACTAAGAGTGCAATACTAAGAGTGCAATACTAAGAGTGCAATACTAAGAGTGCAATACTAAGAGTGCAATACTAAGAGTGCAATACTAAGAGTGCAATACTAAGAGTGCAATACTAAGAGTGCAATACTAAGAGTGCAATACTAAGAGTGCAATACTAAGAGTGCAATACTAAGAGTGCAATACTAAGAGTGCAATACTAAGAGTGCAATACTAAGAGTGCAATACTAAGAGTGCAATACTAAGAGTGCAATACTAAGAGTGCAATACTGCATAGCTGTAGATTTATTGTGCGACGTGTATGTGAAAACGTCAAATGAATTATTTTCATTACGAGAAGAGAAGTGCCAGTCAAAACGGCATCCATGTTAAATCGTTCATTGCAGTGTAAGTTCATTTATTAATTGCCATAAATTCAGAGTTAAATGGAACTGGTGTATGGACTATTTATTTAGTGTAGAATCTATGTCTCACTCCTTCATGAAGTTATTTAATTTTCTTTATGTTTCTGCCAAATAGAGAGATCACAGTCACGAATTCTTTCGTCGAAATCGGACGGAAGTAGCATACGGCGAAATATTTTCTCCGCGCCATATTCTACTGGTAAATGCGTGATAAACTGCAGTCCCTTAGGGAATTCATGATGAGCTATCCAAAAATAATTTTTTTTTAATAGGCATTTACTCTCCTCTGCCATGCAATTTCCGACTGATCCGACGATCCAATAAGAAACAGCCGCACACGGTCGGCGTTCGCAAATATATTTCCACCGCTGATTATAGTTATATGTTACAACACAAGTAAACAAATTGTTGTAAGTAGCGACTATGAACGGGGTCATTTATAACTTATGTTTATGTATACACGTTACGTCAACATATCGTTATACATCTTACTAGGAGGAACTGCATAGCCGCACAGTACCACTCTACCGATCAAATCTGAGCCAACATCTTGCTGCACATATAACTTCCCCATGATCAACGCACAGCTCCCTGCGGTCCTTCATTCGGCCAAACAGATGAAAGTCAGAAGGTGCGAGGTCCGGTCTGTAAGGTGGATGGGGAAGAACAGCCAAATGACGGTTTGTGGACGAGTGTGTCAGCACTACTAACAGAGACGTCCAGTTGACCAGCTATGTGTTTGATTGCCAACTATGGATCACCTCGGTTGAGAGTGTCCGCACGTTCCAACATTGCAGCAGTCACATCTGTTTGCGGCCGGCCGCCTCGCAGGAGATCCGACACCTTTTGCGTGATCTTGTTGCGAAGACGAGAGATGCCTCACCCAACGACACACCGCGCTTTTGTTCACTGCCAGGTTTCCGTACACACACTGTGCCTATGAGTATCTGCCAGGATCTACTTTTCCGCTAGCAAAAACTCAATCTCAGCTCTGCTTGGAACACACCATGGTTACTGCCATAATAATATAGCCTTTTTCAGAAGTCCTAAGAAATTATCAAAATAACATTTAGACCACTGATACAGTCTACACCAAAACTTCAAAATTACGTTAATGACAACATATTACTTACATACGCACTAATAAAGGAAAAATGTCTTAGCCCAGCGGCTGCGTCAAGGCCAATAAAACAACTTCAACAGACCTAAGCCTGTTTCGAACGTAAGTAAAATTACATACGGCACCGTATGTCCTCCGCCACTACCTCTGTTATACTGGGCGCACGGTCGTCATCTATGCCGCACCCAGCGCACCGTTTTTCAGGCAACTGGTCAATACATACGATAATACGTTATTAACAAGTCTACATGTGCAAATGGAGGACCATATACTGATTAATACAAAAGTCCAACAGACGAAATACTGTAGCATGAGATCATTAGAGTGGTAGAACATTAACAATTTCATATAACGAAGTTCGTCGTGCCACAATTTGATGCATGATTCAGAAACGAGACTATAATATGCAAATATAACTTCAGCTTACATTATACGCTTTGATAGCTTATAGGGCTAATTCTACCAGCCGACCGTAGTCGTTGTACATAGCCACACTACCAATGATTGACAGGCCGGTGTGGCTGAGCGGCTCTAGTCGCTTCTGTCCGGAACAGCGCAGTTGCTGCGGTCGCAGGTTCGCATCCTGCCTAGGGCATGGATCTGTGTGATGTCCTTAAGTTAGTTAGGTTTAAGTAGTTCTAAGTTCTAGGGGACCGATGACCATAGATGTGAAGTCCCATAGTGCTCAGAGCCATTTGAACCCATGATTGACATTAGTTCTACGACTAACACCCCAGCGCATAAGTGCTGTAACATGGTACAAGATAACGAAGGGCACATAAACATATCTGCCTCAACATAAACCACTGTTAAAAGCAGCTTATGACTTTCTAACAAATTCCTATTGGAGCATTGTCCTAAAACATTAGTTTACCTCCAAAGATAATCATACAATCATCTGGCACAATCGAGCAACATCTAGTGCCTATCTGCTATGCCCAATACGGACTGTAAACCTTCAAGGAATCTAGAACTTACCAAATAACACTGATCATTCAGTAAATTTCTATTCTCAGACATTTTGAGCTGGTGTATCTGCACCTCCTCCAATAAATCTAATTTCATACTCATTGCTTCTTCACACAATAGTTCGGTGTCATTAACAGGTTGGGGCTTATGTCCTTCGATGGGTTCAGCAAATGCTGATTCATTCTTATTCATACTCATCCTCGACGGCATATGTTCTTTATATCTTATGGCTACTGATCTACCTGTTTGCCCTATGTAATACGCCGGGCAATCATTACATTTCAATTTAAAAAGTCCTAATTGCAATAGCTTACTGTAATTGTTATTGCTGAATCACACAAAATTCCGCTTTAACATGTTGTTGGTGGAAAATGCTACATTACGGTCGTGTTCATGGAGCACATGTTGCATTTTGTAAGATATGTTTCCTAGAAATGGAATAGCTATAAAACTCTTACTTTCATCCCTGTTGTTCACGGACCTCATCAACTTCGAAACTGTATTTTTCGTTTTGCTCTCAACTATATTATCGACTTTGTTGGGTTTATAACCATTATTACCGGCAATCTCTTTTAGGGTACACACTTTTTGAAAGTTAGCCTGCATAAGATGTAAATTTATTGCCATGTGTACACTCGAATTGAAAAAAAAGCCACTTTCTGTGCCTGCGGATGGGAGGACCTGTTGGAAATGGCGCAACCTGTAAACGTAGGCTTTCGATTAATATTAAACTCTATATCAATGTTAACTACCGATAAAGTTATATACAGGTAATTTATCTCTAGTGTTACTCTCTAGTTCAACAGTGAAGTTCATTTTTTGATGCATCGAATTGAAATGAGTATGCAACTGTTCCAGCTCCTTACAGGGCCCATCTACCACAAACAACAAACCATCAACATATCGTGCACAGAATCTAATGTCATCTTTAACGTCCATAACGCTATTGAAAAAACTGATTTCTTTTGAACTGATAGTAATGTCGGCCATGAGCCCAGCAAACGGGCAGCCCATGTCCAGGATGTATGGTTGTTCATAAATCTTCCCATCAAATTCATAATTTTACTCCAGCGTTATACGTAGGAACGTCATCATTTCAGCGGTTTACTGAGCTGTTATTTTTTTTATGATACCATAGCTTTCGTTCTATGATGTCGAGTAGGACATCAACTGGGATATTGGAATACAAGTTAAGTGTGTCGAAGAACACTACTTTAGTGATAGAAGAGCATGAGAGAGTTTAAGCCTCTCTACTAACGCCCAAGAATTTTTTATCGACTAAACAAGTTGAAACACTAACACTTCTTTCATTTATTTTGCAGAAAACCAGCTAGTTTATGATGAGCACTATTGGAACTGTTGACGATCGGACGGATAGAACGCTCCCTTTTGTGAACCTTATATTCGCTACGTAAGTTAGGCTGCTTCGGATTCGTGTTAATGTATTGTTTTTGTATTCGCCTATAAAGCATTTTGTGTTAGTAAGAACATCCCTGATGCCTTTTTGCAAACTATTCGTGGGGTCTACTTCGAGCTGTACAATGTTATTCGCATTAAAGAATTGCATGGTCTTGTCAATATACTCGTTAACGTACCCTACAATAACCGAGTTTCCTGTGTCAGCCTTTGTGATGATGGCCTCGTGTTGCTTCAACTTCATATTAATACTTCTTATAACTCTATATTCTTCATTGCTTCTGCTAACCTTCTTACGCTCTATTTCTATTAATTTCCAACCTGCTTACTTTTCTCAACTTTCGCACAATCTAGTCGGACCTTCAAATCGACCACTAAATTTTCAAATTCCGTTCGTCATCAAGCTTAGGTGTAAAATTATATTTAAGCCCATTGTTTAACAGTTTCTTTTCTGTGGAAGAAAACAATTTACTTTTTATTAACAACCCTTTGGTAGAACCTCATCTCACTCCTCTGTACATTACATTGCTTCCTAGGTTCCTTTCTACAAACCAACTGAGCCAGTTTTTACTGATGCCTAATCGCGATTTTCTCCTTACGATTCTACAGCCATTCATTGACAAAAAGCCAGAAATTACCAATTTGAAAATTATACACTTCCTTGAAACCTTTCGTTAGTGACAAATACGAACTGTATGAAACTTCATTTAAAGCGTCCTTAACGATAACTGATAATAGGAATTTACTGAACGATCAGTGTTATTTGGAAAGTTCCAGCTTCCTTGAAGGTTTTCAGCCCGTATTTGGCGTAGCAGATAGGCACTAGATGTTACTCGATTGTGCCATATGATTGTATGCTTATCTTTTGAGGTAAACTACATAGGAATTTTTCATAAAGAGTCATGAGCTGCTTTTAAGTGAACAGTGGTTTATGGTGAGACATATGTTAACGTGCCCCTCGTTATCTTGTACTGTGTTACCACACTCATGCACTAGGGTGCTAGTCGTAGAACTAATGTCAGTCATCGGTAGTGTGACCATGTACGACTACAGTCGGCTGGTAGAATTAGCCCTATACGTTATTGGAGCGTGTAATGTAAGCTGAAGTTATATTTGCATATGATAGTCTCGTTTCCGAATCATGTATCAAATAGTGGTACGATAGACTTCGTCATACGAAATTGTTGATGATCTACCACTCTAATGATCGTATGCTACAGTATTTCGTCTGTTGGACTTTCGTATTATTAAGTATATGGCCTTCATTTGCACATGTAGGCTTGTTATTAATGTATTGTGTGTATTGACTATAGTTCAATTCTTTTATCTTGGCGGTTCACGCATGCCCACCCAGACGCGGGAGATTGCTGCGTTGCCAGTTGTACGCGCCAAGAAAAGCAACGCCATAGTATATTCGCAAACTTACGTTTAAGGTTAAAAAAATGGCTCTGAACAATATGGTACTTAACATCTATGGTCATCAGTCCCCTAGAACTTAGAACAACTTAAACCCAACTAACTGAAGGACACCACACAACACCCAGTGATCACGAGGCAGAGAATACGTTTAGGGGGGAGCGCGCAGTTTATGAAGTTAAGCCACCACGGCTTCATTAACCCTTTCGCTGCTACAGAGACGTGCTCCACGCATTCCGCGATGTGCGCGATTTTGTCATCATTGCACTGCTCTCCTGTGCAGACACATTGTGTTTCGACTGCTTTGACACACTATCATTCGATTTCACAAAAACTATTTGGCTCAAAAGTTTGATTTTTACACATCTTCTTGACTGATACCTTCCCCCCATAAATGACAATTATGTTTCGATGTTCAACTCAGTTATTGTGCAGCATTACATGCAGTATACCACTGCACTAAATTTTGAAGAGTTTCCAGAGGTAAAAGTCTATAGCGTACACTTTTCGTGTGGTCGATTTTAGGTGCCACTGCCACTAGATATTTCAAAGAATTACATTCAAACGAATGGAATTCATGAAGTTCGACACTCCGATATTGTTTTTAAATAAAGAAAATAATAAGCACCGATCATGGTTCGAACTCAGAACCTTTTGCTTAGTAGCGTTACACTTTAACCATTACGCGAACACAGCTCGTCATTCAATGTGTCTCCCAGAGGACTTTAAAGTATCACCCAAATACCGACAAACACTGTTGGTATGACTATGAATTACTCAAGTTTCGTCGAATAGGAAATAAACGATTACCGCTGTTCTTTACTGCGAAAAAGCTGTTAGTGAGAATGATACAAACACCTCTCCTTGCTGCCTCTTGAATTAGGAGGCTTACTGCTTGTTTCGTTTAATTGATTCATAGAATTTGAAATAATTAGTATAAACAACGCATTTTCCAAACTTTCTTTTATAGAAAGTTTGCTATCAAGACATTGCTTTTGTTCAACTACTTTATTTATGACAACGTTCCTAAAACTGAAGACACTCGTCCGTGCTCTGCACTGCAGTCGAGCTCTGGCGACGTCGTTCTCTGTTCATTGGCTGACTGTTTTGTGACGGCCGTCGTCATAAATGACGCGCACTTTAGTTGCCCGATAAACGGTGCGATGTAGCTCACTGTGGTGTGTGGGGTGCGGCACATTTGACGACTGTGCGCCCAATATAACAGAGGTAGTGGCGGAGGACATACGGTGCCATATGTAATTTTATGTATGTTCGAAACAGGCTTATGTCTGTTGAAGTTGTTTTATTGGTCTTGACGCAGCCGCTGGGCAAAGACTTTTTCATTTATTAGGGTGTATGTATGTAATACGTTATCACTAACGAGCGAAAGGCTATTTACAATTTGTACAGTAACCAGATGGCAGATATAAGAGTCGAGGGGCATGAAAGGGAGGCAGTGGTTGGGAAGGGAGTGAGACAGAATTGTAGCCTATCCCCGATGTTATTCTATATGTATTTTGAGCAAGCAGTAAAGGAAACAAAAAATTTCGGAGTAGGTATTAAAGTCCATGGAGAAGAAATAAAAACTTTAAGGTTCGCCGATGACATCGCAATTCTGTCAGAGACAGCAAAGGACTTGGAAGAGCAGTTGAATGGAATGGACAGTGTCATTAAAGGAGGATATAAGATGAACATCAACAAAAACAAAACGAGGATAATGGAATGTAGTCAAATTAAATCGGGTGATGCTGAGGGTATTAGATTAGGAAATGAGACACTAAAAGTAGTAAAGGAGTTTTGCTATTTGGGGAAAAAAATAACTGATGATGGTCGAAGTAGAGAGGATAGAAAATGTAGACTGGCAATGGCAAGGGAAGCGTTTACGAAGAAGAGAAATTTGTTAACATCGAGTTTTGATTTAAGTGTCAGGAAGTCATTTCTGAAAGTATTTGTATGGAGTGTAGCCATGTATGGAAGTGAAACTTGGACGATAAATAGTTTGGACAAGAAGAGAATAGAAGCTTTCGAAATGTGGTGCCACAGAAGAATGCTGAAGATTAGATGGGTAGATCACGTAACTAATGAAGTATCGAATAGGATTGGGGAGAGGAGAAGTTTGTGGCACAACTTGACCAGAAGAAGGAATCGGTTGATAGGACATGTTCTGAAGCATCAAGGGATCACCAATTTAGTAATGGAGGGCAGCGTGGAGGGTAAAAATCGTAGAGGGAGACCAAGAGATGAATACACTAAGCAGACTCAGAAGGATGTAGGTTTTGCAGTAGGTACTGTGAGATGATGAAGCTTGCACAGAATAGAGTAGCATGGAGAACTGCATCAAACCTGTCTCAGGACTGAAGGCAACAACAACGTAATTTTTAAGTCTATATGTAGATTGTATAACTGGTCTAGATGTTATTTTTATCACTTTTTAGGACTTATGAAAAAGGCTATTATTATTATTATTATTATTATTATTATTATTATAGCAGTAACCATTATCAAGGTTTAAAATGAACATAATTTAGTGCAAATGTGCTCTGTTTTCCGTTCGAGACAATTTCATAACAGTTTCTGTTGTCGCTGCCATGATGAAAATAAAAAAAATGTAACATTTCTTATTGAACGCCTCTCGTAGCATTCTTACCGCGCCAGGTTATGGCAGCAACACCACCACCAGATGACTTTCGGTCTCCTAAAGGGCAGTGGTCGTAATGCTTTGGCTCGTCGGTGTGAGACAAACGCTGTAGTGGACAACTAAGCACTGCCAAACCGCCTTTGCGGGTTGCCTAGTTGCAGATTCTATGACGGCCGGGCAGCGCGCCCGGAATACATGGGGCTGCCTGACGCAGGACCTGGGGAGGGCCGGATGACGCACCGGCGAGCCAGCGCTCGGTAGTAGGTCAGCAGGCCCACGTGCCAGGCACACCAGCGTAACTTCGTCACGGTTACTGGGGAGGTGCGGCCGGCAAGAACTGTTCACGGCGTTACTGTGCTGTTAGGAGAAGGGCATAGCACAGAAAGTGTGTTAGTGTTTCGAAAGTATTTTATAACTAACTGATTTCATTTCGTACTTAACCAAGGCTAATGGTGTGACCCAGCCTATGGAAAACCATCCCAGCTGTCGGAACACCTCGCTGAACTTTACTGGCAATTGGTCACAAGTGTCATTCACCCAAAAAAAAAAAAAATTCTTTCGGCAGCTCCATATACCTGTATTAGGTTCTTTGCACCGTTTTCTCTACATTTGCAGGGTAGTCCATTGATAGTGACCGGGCCAAATGTCTCACGAAATAATCATTAAACGAAAAAACTACAAAGAACGAAACTTGTCTAACTTTAAGGGGGAAACCAGATGGCGCTATGGTTGATCAGCTAGATGGCTATCAACTGCGTTTTTTGAAATGGGAACCCCCATTTTTATTACATATTCGTGTAGTACGTAAAGAAATGTGAATGTTTTAGTTGGACCACTTTTTCGCTTTGTGATAGATGGCGCTGTAATAGTTGCAAACGTTTAAGTACGTAGTATCACGTAACATTCCGCCAGTGCGGACGGTATTTGCTTCGTGATACATTTATCGTGTTAAAATCGACCGTTTTACCAATTGCGGAAAATATCGATACCGTGTTGACGTATGGCTATTGTGATCAAAATGCCCAACGGGCGTGTGCTATGTGTGCTGCTCGGTATCCTGGACGACATCATCCAAGTGTCGTTCGCCGGATAGTTACGTTATATAAGGAAACAGGAAGTGTTCAGACACATGTGAAACGTCAAGCATGACCTACAACAATTTATGATGCCCAAATAGGTGTTTTAACTGCTGTCGCGGCTAATCCGCACATCAGTAGCAGAAAATTTGCGCGACAATCGGGAATTTAAAAAACGTCGGTGTTGAGAATGCTACATCAACATCGATTGCACCCGTACCATATTTCTATTCATCAAGAATTGCATGGCGACGACTTTGAACGTCGTGTACAGTTCTGCCACTGGGCACAAGAGAAATTACTGGACGATGACAGATTTTTCTGCACGCGTTCTATTTAGCGACGAAGCATCATTCACCAACAGCGGTAACGTAAATCGGCATAATATGCACTATTGGGCAACGGAAAATCCACGACGGCGACAAGTGGAACATCAGTGACTATGGCGCATTAATGTATGGTGCGGCATTATTGGAGGAAGGATAATTGGCCCCATTTTATTGATGGCAATGTAAATGGTCCAATATATGCTGATTTCCTACGTAATGTTCTACTGATGTTACTACAAGATGTTTTACTGCAAGACAGAATGACGTTGTACTTCCAACATGATGGATGTCCGGCATATAGCTCGCGTGCGGTTGAAGCGGTATTGAATAGCTTATTTCATGACAGGTGGATTGGTCGTCGAAGCACCATTCCATGGCCCGCACTTTCACCGGATTTGACGTCCCCGGATTTCTTTCTGTGGGGAAAGTTGGACATTTGCTATCGTGATCCACCAACAACGCCTGACAACATGCGTCAGCGCATTGTCAATGCATGTGCGAACATTACGGAAGGCGAAGTACTCGCTGTTGAGAGGAATGTCGTTACACGTATTGCCAAATGCACTGAGGTTGACGGACATCATTTTGAGCATTTATTGCATTAATGTAGTATTTATAGGTAATCACACTGTAAAAGAAAGCATTCTCAGAAATGATAAGTTCACAAAGGTACATGTATCACATTGGAACAACCGAAATAAAATATTCAATCGTACCTACCTCCTCTATTTTAATTTAAAAACCTATCTGTTACCAACTGTTCGTCTGAAATTCGGAGCCATATGTTTTTGACTCTTACAGCGCCATGCATCACAAAGCGAAAATGTGGTCGAACTAAATCATTGTTTTTACGTACTACACGAATATGTAATAAAAAATGGGGGTTCCTATTTAAAAAAACCAGTTGATATCCGTTTGCCCTATGGCAGCGCCATCTAGGGGGCCAACCGTAGCGCCATCTGGTTTCCCCTTCAAGCTAGACAAGTTTGGTTCTTTGTAGTTTTTTCGTTTGACGCTTATTTCGTGAGATATTTGGCCCGGTCACGATCAATGGACCACCCTGTATACTCCGTAAACCACAGCGAAGCGCGTGGTTGGTGTTTCCCTTTTTCTTTTTTTTTTAATTTTACTGCACATTTTTCACCGCATAACTTATTTAATATTTTCCTCGACTTGCTATCAGGTGGACAAGAAATTTCTGTAGTACCAAGGTAAAGAGCGAGTAGAGCGCACTGAGATGCGTAGTAGGTGGTTTCACACCGTGAGAACGCGTCTGCTAGCGGTGAGTGTATCATGCATGCTGAAGTACCGTGTGACAGCAGGCCAACACACACTGAGCGTAACGCGAAACAGTACAGTGTTGTTAGTTAATATTCATTTCTTTACACTACAATGCTCGTCCAGCCATACCGTCAACATTAACTGCACTGGTAGAAGTTTAATAACAGTTTCATACATTCATTAAGGGGAGGTTTACTATCTTTTGGTGCAAAAACTATTTTTAATTGCATTTTTGGATCCATAAAAGTGTGTAGAATCCATCCCTGAAACGGTTTTTCTGAATACGGAACGAACATTTTTGTTATTCGCGGTTGAACAAAACATACACCTGCCTGAAATCTGCCTTTTTACGCACCAGTTTTTTTTCTTTCGGAGGACGAGTTACTGTACTGGTGCTTCGGAGGAAACACACAAAATTCAAATGAAAGTTTGAATGCGTGTGTCTGGAAATTAAACCCCAAGCATTTGCATTCTCGTGCGCAGCAGACTGTGGAGATTGACTTCCCCGGCAGTGAACAGCTTTGACGAAGGGTATTCAGCAATGCTGAAGACCATGGCAACGATAGACGTCACCCTGGGACTCTATTCGACGCAGTTCGCCAAGCATTCGGACGACCACCGGTTTCAAGAGGCTGAAAACCGCTTGTACGAGCGGCTCTGGAGCAGCGGAGGATGACTCAGATCGAGCAGAACGCCCTCTATGAGGAAGAGGAAGGAGTAGTTTATAGACCCGTAACAACAGATTGAGCGTAAGTTGCATAATGTATTATTTATATGTAGTCAAAAACGTCAAACGCGTTTTTATCGAAATGACTTTTTATCACGCGTTATGTTAACTTCAAATCTACTGAACCGATTGGTGAGATTCTTTGTTTGCGACGAAGCTAACTGAACTGTCTAGGAGTTTTACCACTTTTATTCCGATCCATCAACTATAAATATTTGAATATCATGCTCCGTTTTTTGCCGTCATTTCTTTCTAAGTGAACACGAATCTGGAGGCTTATTTCAACGTTCTCGGTGACAAACTGTTTTCCTTTCTTCTACATCTTAATTGTAGCTATACTGTTGACACTCTCGTCTTACAAGATGGTTATAGCCTTGCTACACGCATACGTACCTGATTCGGACCCTGTAACATTACCAGGCCTCTACTGGTCCGCTAACACACACGATCACAAAGCCATATAAAATGCATTGAACTGTTTGGGAAATTGGGTGAAACGTAGCAATCAACACCCCGAAGTTTGGTAGCTCTGTGGATCTAATCATGAGTGATTGGTTTCAGGTGGATATGACCTACCTGAAGAAACTTATGGGCACTCTTAGTCGCTGAAGACGGACCACTGTCGAGGCTGGAGCCAGAAAAGACTAATATATGACTCATATGAAGATTTCTTCAGTGTATGTGGATGACTATGCATAAAGGATATCTTGCTGTGTCCTGCCCGACAGGAAATATTTGCAGAACCAGCTAGATATTCCCAGAACGTATTGATGTGGTAGTGTATCTTTCCTAGAAACACCGAATTAACTGTTTCCTCCAAGGGTATGAGTACAGCCTTCGACGCAAGCTATGCTAAATTTAAAAAGAGAAGGTAATTTATATACAGCCTAAATAAAACGGTAGTTAATTCATGTAGCCGATCACAGATGGCTTTAAGAATTATGCAAGATAAAATCAGTCACTTTTCCTCTGGCACAAACTGTGTTTAATGCACCTCCGCACTGCTCCACAAGCTGTACCAAATTCCCCCACAGCTCGTGTACTTACACGGCTCCCACCCTGCGTTCTTTGTGGTGTAGAAGACGAAGTGGCGCAGGGGAAAGACACTGGATCCATATTCCGGAAAACTGCGGTTAAAATACCCTTCTGTACATCCCGATTTAGGATTTCTGTAATTCCGTAAGTCGCTTAAAGCGAATCCCCGAATGTAAAGCAGTCTGCTACTTTCCTTCCGCAATCAGTGTTTGTCCTCTGTCTGTAATGAACTCAACAATGATAAACGTTCCCGTTCCTTCTTGTTTTGATGTGGAGCCATCCTGCGACCATTAGTGTACTTTAAGGCCACAACCAGCGACACTCATCTCACAGGCTGATGGCTGCGACTTTGCAAATAAGTAACCTGTCATACTGAAAAAGATCGGATCTGTTGCTGCGCTAAAAAAAATGGCAATGTCGTGTGGCGAGGGCCTCCCGTAGGATAGACTGGCCAGGTGGTGCAGGTCTTTAGTTGACGTCACTTCGGCGACTTGCGCGTCGATGGGGGATAATATGATGATGATGATGACAACAACACCCAGTCCTTGAGCGGAGGAAACGTCCTACCCAGCGGGGAATCTAACCCGGACCCCTTGGCATGGCAGTCTGCCGATGTAGAGAACCTATAATACAGATCGCATTACAGGGCTCGGAAAAGAAACACGGGAACATCGTGAGAAGTACTCGCTTGAACATAAACGCTAGCTGCGTTGTTGTATTTGACTACGAATGGCACCTGTGTAATGCCGTCAATACGCTGCAAGAGTCCGTCGTTGTCAGGACAGCATTCCGTGTAATTGTGAGTGCATTACGACGGAGATGAGCGAGTTAGAACGTGGGCAAATTGTTGGTGCTTCTAAAGTGGATGCTTCCGCAATCAAGGCAGCTAAAGCCTTTGGTGTTTCAACAGGCACCGTACCGGAGATTTATGTCGCATACAGCGAAGGCGGAAATACGTCAAGTGCAAGGTAACAACGAGGAGCAAAGTGTGTGGGGAGCAGTTGTGCCGGACGGTCATTGAAGAGGATTGTGACGAAAAATAGAATATCGGCTGGTGCAAAAGTCACTGTAGAATTTTAAGTCGCACAGGCGAACCTTGTCACCACCAAAACACGAAGTAGCTCCATAACCTGGAAACTGCAGGACGAGCTGTAAGCAAAAACCGCTCCTCAATGATGCACATGCCCGGTACAGGAAAGCGCGGTGCTGAAGCCATAAACCATGGACTAGGGAGCAACGGAAGAGCGCCATTTTGTCGAATGAGTCTTGTTTCACACTATATGCAACTTCTAGCTGAGTTTACGTCCCATGTCTGAAACATAGCGGAGGTTCGGCGATTTGGGCAGCCATATCGCGGTACTCCATGGGCCCCATGCTTACTCTGCAGGGCCACTTTACTGCCAAGTATTATTGTGCCATTCTGGCTGATGAATCCCGTACCATGGTACGATGTTTGTTTCCCAACGGTAATGCTGCATTTGAAGACTACAGGATACCTGTCCAGACAGCTCGCATCATCCGAGACTGGTTTTGTGGGCACGAGGACGAATTGTCGCAACTAGCGTGGTCAACACAATCATCAAATCGCAATATTATTGAGCCTTTGTGGTATACTTTTGAGAGCAGGGTGTGGGATCGCTATCCACGTCCATTATCTTTAAGTGAAGCTGCCACTATATTGCAGAAATAATGATACAAGTTCCCCTTTAAAAGCATTCAGAAGCTGTGTTTATCCATTCCGAGATGAATGGAAGCCTACAGCGTGTTAGGCATGGTAATGTGATGTTTTTGGTGTTTCCAAATTTTTTCCACCCCGTAGGTCATATTTTTACTAGTCTCAACAGACAGCCGAACGTAGTTCTCACACCTACAAGGTCTACATTCCAAACCGTTATGGGTTTTATGGCTTAGGCTCAGTTTTCAAGAGCAATTCCCCAACATTTCTTCGTTAACTGAGGTGGTATGTGTTGTGTTATTCGTATCGCGAAGAGCATTTCTAGCTTTTCTTTACGAAATAGACCTCCGACTGGAAGCACTTATTACTTTAAAAACGGGCAGAAAGGAGTTTTCGCGACTTACAAGGGAACATTTCCAAAACTAAATAAACAATCTTGATGAAACTCATGTGTACGTTGAGAGGTGAAAATAATTAAATACGTATTTTTTGCCCAGTTTCACTCTTGACAGATCAAACACAACCTGAAAGTTAATTTGGCACATTAGGTTTAGAGGGAATATTTCCTAAACCGTGATATATAAAATATGTTACACATAAAACTGAGGGAGTGAGAAAAAACCGTGTTGAGCATCGCACCTGTGGACGAATAACTTGGTAATCGGGTGATCGCAAAAGGCTCGACGTGACAGGTAAAGCCACTGGACGTACTGTATATGGGATTCGTTGTAGGAAGAACTTTGTGAGATTTTCAGATATAGTTCTGCTGAATTATCATGCCAACTTCCACTCGAGAAGCAATATAATCACAGTGCAGTAACTAGAGTATAATAACGTCTTTTCGCCAAGATCTTCCAGTGTTCTAAAATACACCTAGTATAAATCAAGATTTTGGAGGATCTCCTGTCACAATTTGAGAATCCTGCTGAAATCTGTTTCATATTGTGTTTTCCATCGTGTGTATTAAGCGCATAGTTAAAAACGTTATGTTGTAAGCATTTCTTTAGAGGTAATCATTATTGTGAACATTTTATATCATAATAATGAGTTATTTTCAGTTAACAAAAGACATATAAGTGAAAATGTAGAAATGTTAAAACGTAAAATCTCAATTCAAATCATAAAACAAAGTAAGTAAAACCAATAAGTAGAATATCAATGGAAGTTTGGATATTTCAATTGGGCATGTTGAAAATACTCCGACAGCACATTGTGTACAACTTATACTCAAAAAATTCTATTTGAGAAACCAGCTTTATAGAACGCGGATTGATGTGATAGTTTCTTTAATTTATGTTGTAAAAACAGTTTCCATTTTTCAAAATTAATGATGGTGGGGTATTTGGAAAAGTTGATTAATCGGTTTTCTAGAACGTTAATTACTTTTCAGGTTTATATGAAAATATTTTATATATCATGGTTTCGAATTTATTTACTCGAGACCTAATATGCCAGTTTACCTTTCGGGATGTATTTTTTCCCTTAAAAGTGAACTTAGGCAACAACAAAACGTAAATATTTTATTATTTTTGCTCTTAATTCTCGCCAAGTTTCATCAAGGTCATTTATTTACATTTGGGAATGTTCCCTTGTCAGTCTTTGATTATGCCATTTTGGGCGATCCGTCTACACAGAAATGTTGTTCAATATAACTTACCGGACGAAACAGTGTGCTCCTCCTCAGGCTATTATCTACGGCAAGGTCAGTTTCAGGGGCAAGGGGACTTAGATGGTATTTTCGTTGTGAATTTCTGAAGTCGGGAACAAGCAACCCTTCGGTGTCAAGCCATATACTTGCTGCAATGCGGCAGACGGAATTCGAAATGTGTTCCTGGGTGCACGTGTGGCATTCTGTTTAGGCGCTTCCCTGTTTTTCTCGGTGAGTGCTGCGGATTAGTGAACACAGGTAAAGACAAACCTCAGAGCAGAGCGCGCAGCCAGTAGCTACCTGAACCTGGTATTCGACAAAAAGAGACTGTCTTGGCTAATCAACTCACGGCAGTAAACTTCATTCGTTTCCGTGCAGACTTGAGTCATATTTTCGTGTGACTCTAAACTGAATTCCTGTTTTGTTACTGCTGTGATTGTTGGCGAGAAATGCGAGGCCTCAGTTTGAGGGGGCATGTAGATCTGTTAACGGCGAACATATTCCGGTCCAGTAGTTGTACCCCGGAATCTCTTCGAAAAGTAGTTACGTACCCACGGGGCTTTTAATTATTGACTTTGTAGTTGTGGGAAGTTCGTCACGAGGGTCAAATCGAGTGTGGCGACCCTTAGACTCACTTCATGGTGTAGCAGAGCAGAGAATTAAGTCAGGTCCGCCAGTAAACGTTTTCTACTAAATCCGCAGAACAGTGCGCCACGTCATTTACCTTGCACTCTGCCAAGAGTGCGTGCATTCTGGCTGCGCCAGCAAGGCAGCTCCGAGATGCTGACGAAAAGTACGTTTCAGCGTTGAGCTCACCCGATCAAGTAAAGTTGCGGCAGTCTACATACATAGTGATACAGCTGCCCCTACCGATATCTATTTATGCAACCTGCACAATATCTGTATCAGGAACAATATCCAGACAGGCGACAGCCACATAGATACAAACTCCCACTCGGAGCTTGGGGCGACTTTTATAATGTAAGAAATACAGGTGAGGATTGGCCGTGAGTTATCGTATTTCTGGGCTAAGATATACCTTTCTTCCGTCATACTTATCTTCCACCGTCTAATTAGCTGTGTAGCCACAGAGGTTTTGGATGTCTCTAAGTTTCTTCCATTTATGGCACTTAATCTTTGAAAAATGGTTCAGTAACATTACCTTATAACGTGTGTTTCACCATAGGATACAACGAAATCAACAAGATACTAAAATGGCATGTGTGGCACTAAGAAATTTCTAGTAGATAACCCAATGAAAAGGTTAGTATCATGGTGATTCAACTGTCCCTGCCTTATGCAACCCCACAAGATAGAACAAGGTCCATGGCCAGTTGTCTCTGGAGATATGAAGCACGTTATTAAAATGTTGCAGAATAATTGGTAAAGCCGGCCGGTGTGCCCGTGCGGTTCAAGGCGCTTCAGTCTGGAATCGGGTGACCGCTACGGACGCAGGTTCGAATCCTGCCTCGGGCATGGATGTGTGTGATGTCCTCAGGTTAGTTAGGTTTAATTAGTTCTAAGTTCTAGAGGACTGATGACCACAGATGTTAAGTCCCATAGTGCTCAGAGCCATTTGAACCATAATTGGTAAAGTATACGAAGGCATCTTAGACCTATTTTCCAAACTATGTTGACAGAACTACTTTGATACATTAATGCGGCGAGTCATATATTAAGTTGTTATCTCCATGCTTACCATTTTGATATCCCCAGTTAATTTCGTTGTTTCCAATGGTGATACCCTCTTTATAAAGTGACGTTTCTGAACCATTTACGAAAGATTAAGTACTGTAAACAGTATAAACTTAGAGATACCAAAGCCCTGCATGACTAAACCCCTAATTACGCAAAGAAAGATTGGAGACTCTTGGATAAGCGTGGCAGAAGCAAAGTACATACATCTGCCCCGTACGGTGTTTGTCATAAGAGTTACTCTCGAACTGTATATGTGATTGCGAAATATACTCATGGTTTATGATTAAAAACCCTTATATTAATTTCTCTTTATGGCTAGCTTTCATGGAAAAAATAATAGATTTTACAAGTGTATGGTGTCCAGTATTATTTGCTTATTCTTCTCTGTTCTGTAATTTTACTGCGTCGCTTGCAATTCCTTTGTCCATTCACTCTACTTGCGAACATCACTCCGTAACATTTTCTACGAATGCCGTTAAAAACTGTCTACACAGGCGAACGAACACTTTTACTGTCTTTGTCAACTACATCAACACCTTTCAACATGTAAGAGAACGTCACAATACAGTTCATAATGTTCAACGTTTCGTATTCTGTTGCAAGTCACTTCACGTTCACCACTCAGATGAGACCTGCACTCACATAAGTGGAAAAGTTTGGTTAAAGAGTCTATATGTATTGAGACACTATGACTTATAACGTAGAAGTAACCTGTCAGTTTTACAAGTGGGTAAGAAGAAGTAATATTTAATTTGGTGGGTAATTGCCGATGGATATGTGACTAAGGTTGTAATACTTGATACAATGTACATTTTCACTGTGTCCCTCCGACTCGAGTAAAAGTTGAATTTCTTAATTTGAAGCTTTGTTCTTGCTTAAGAGTTCTCATTTTCCATCTTCAGCACTTTATGGGGGTATAGCCGCTAGTAATGCAGTACAAGAACTCCAGCTTGATTAAAGCTGCATAGCAGACTCTCACTCGATTAAGGGAATGTATATGGCAACTCATCTGGGATGACAAAATGCACACCCAATGTCAATCGGTCCGCATTTTCATGTAAGCTCATACTACACCCCTGAGTGAAAAATTCTGTCCGTATTTATACACTTTATCTAAGTTGCACCTGTGCTGTAAAACTTCTCCTCGTAACTAAATGATCATTTCGAAGCTATACTAACAGAGAAACTAATCTACATATAAAGCATTCTCGTGGTCGCAGTTAACATGACACGGTAAATATGCACTGCCTTTCCATGACGCTATCTCCTTTAACTGTAGAGAGCCTCATGTTTGCCCTTATATATACGAATCAGCCGATGCCAACAACGACCTTACCCACTACCGAAACAGCAGTAAAACAATAAAAGATTTTTCAGCATGTTTGCAAGCTGCTACCTGCGTAGGATAACCTTCAGGAAAATGTTCTACTTTATTACAATGACAATCTTTCAATACACTCCCATACGAACACTACTTCCGACTGACGTCATATCATATTTCAAGAAACATGCTTTATTTGTTCACGAATTGAAGCTCTTCAAACGTCACATTGAGCATTCCATTATTAAAGCATCACGATGGTTACTTTTGTATGAAGATGTATATGTTGTTTCCAATGAGAACATATCACTAAAAGTAATAATATTTACATAGCACTTAAGCTCAGAGATCAAAATTAAATCAAATACTGTGGAAGTCAAATTTCATTGTAGAATGTGGGTAATAGGAGAAATTGGAAACAAATGTTTTATACACGTTATCACAGTCGTTTAACATCTATAACAAAGATGTTTCACAGTATAAAAATATGCAGCTGTAAGAGCGAAATGGCATGGGATAAGGGAACAAAAAAAATTGTTCAAATGGCTCTGAGCATTATGGGACTTCACATCTGTGGTCATCAGTCCTCTAGAACTTAGAACAACTTAAACCTAACTAACCTAAGGACATCACACATCCATGCCCGAGGCAGGATTCGAACCTGCGACCGTAGCGGTCACGAGGTTCCAGACTGAATCGCCTAGAACCGCACGGCCACAACGGCCGGCCAAGGGAACAGCGGTGACGTAACAGTAAAAAGAGTAATGCAAAAAATAAGTGACAGTCTAAATATATAAACCACCACATGAAAAGTGATATGCCCAAATGGCAATAAATGCGAAGAAGTTAAAACTCTGTAGCATTGCTTCTTCAAGCTTACGCTACTGACAGAGATATTACGCGTTACAACCGAATGTAGGTAAAAGCAAAAAGATGCGGAGCGAGAAGCTGGAGTAGAGAGATTAATCTTCTGTATATCTAAACAAAAATTGAGATTAGCGATAAATGTAACTACGATTCTGTTGGCCCTCAGGGAGCAATTCGAGAGCACAATTTCCCTCGGTAATCAATATACAAAACTTATTTGTAAAGTTAATCTAAACAGTGTATATGAATTGAGGGCTACTTATTAACCCTTTGGGAATATTCATGCCACAACTATCGATGGCAATAACATACCATGCTTATTTTATTATAGTTAGAGAATCTGACATTTTTAAAAATGATGCTGAAGACAATGTGAGTGATATGACACCCAAGTAACGTACCGGCCCCTATGTTACTAAACACATTTGTAAACACCATGTTGTAAACACCATGTTGTAAACACATTAAAGACGAACTCGATATTTTGTCAGTTTATACAACAGAATCGTTACTGAGAAATCAGTATTATTTCTCTCTTCACGTTATTAACTTTCCTGCAGGCTGCACGTGCTCAGGAATCGGGTATTTTTCATATACCTTTCATCCCTGAATACGTGTGTTATAGTAACACCTGTTTCAGACAATTTTTGGTATAGCATCACACATTTCAATCAGCGCAGCCATATTGGATAAAGGACTTCGGTATAGATACTACATAGAGAGGCACAACACACTTGGACCATGTTACATCCACAGTTGAAACGGGATGCTGCGGAAGAACTGAACATGCAACAAAGAAATAGTACCCGTCAAGATGTGAGCGGTACTCACGTCAAACACGGCGACTTCAGTGACAGAGACGTGGGGCGTCAGCCGACCCCGACACAGCACGGCATGCGACGCTGATAGTAGTTGTGGAGCGCGACCCCTGTGCACACGCCGACGCCGCAACCGAACGCAGCGGACTGCTCAGCGCTTGCGTCACGGCTGAGAGTCGCCGACAGACTGACGAACGCTGCGCGGGACACAGTGGCACAGATGCCGGCCACAGGCCGCGCATGCGCAGAGCGAGGGAAAGGCCGCTCGCCGGGCGGGGCCCCTGGGGGATAGACAGCCGGGCGATACATCAGAATCCTCTCTGTAGCACGCTGCTAGCCGACGTCATAACGCCTGCCTGATAGGCAGGCCAGCGATACAAATGGAAGTTGAAACTATACCAACTATGCACGATCTAGCATGTAAGTACACTATCGCACCTGAGTCAATTTCCAAAAAATTCTTCTAGCTTGTAGAATTTTATGCTGTAAAATACTGAACCATAGTTTTGGAGACAATGATGTCATTACCCCCGTGAGGACTGTAAGACAATTGTTCTATACACGTGTAACTGACCCATCTCTATTTTTCGGATGTTTTTGCAATTTCGATCGACTGGGAAGCTCTACTGAGTTTTATCTATGCACCCGTTTCATGTCAGTGGTCATACACATTTTTTAATGGGGAAACAAGATACGATTTATTTCTACTCTGACAGTAACGTAAAGGTATCAGATAGATTATATAACGGTAAGACAGAGATTTAGGAACCAGGTTTTAAATTGTAAGACATTTCCAGAGGCAGATGTGGAGCCGGCCGCAGTGGTCTCGCGGTTCTAGGTGCGCAGTCCGGAAGCGTGCGACTGCTACGGTCGCAGGTTCGAATCCTGCCTCGGGCATGGATGTGTGTGATGTCCTTAGGTTAGTTAGGTTTAAGTAGTTCTAAGTTCTAGGGGACTGATGACCTCAGTTGAGTCCCATAGTGCTCAGAGCCATTTGAACCATTTTCTTGGCAGATGTGAACTCTGACCACAATCTACTGGTTATGAACTGTAGATTAAAACTGAAGAAACTGCAAAAAAGGTGGGTATTTAAGGAGATGGGACCTGGATAAACCGACTAAACCGGAGGTCGTAAAGAGTTTCAGGAAGAGCCTAAGGAAAAAATTGACAGGACTGGGAAAGAAATACAGTAGAAGAAGAATGGGTAGCTTTGAGGGATGAAATAGTGAAGGCAGCAGAGGATCAAATAGGTAAAAAGATGAGGGCTAGTAGAAACCCTTGGGTAACAGAAGAAATATTGAATTTAATTGATGAAAGGAGAAAATATAAAAATGCAGTAAATGAAGCAGGCAAAAAGGAATACAAACTTCTCAAAAATGAGATCGACAGGAAGTGCAAAATGGCTAAGCACGGATGGCTAGAGGAAAAATGTAACGATATAGAGGCTTATTTCACTAGGGGTAAGATAGATACTGCTTACAGGAAAATTAAAGAGACATTTGGAGAAAGGAGAACCACTTGCATGAATATCAAGAGTTTTGATGGAAACCCAGTTCTAAGCAAAGAAGGGAAAGCAGAAAGTTGGAAGGAGTATATAGGGGGTCTACACAAGGGTGACGTACTAGAGGACAATATTATAGAAATGGAAGAGGAGGTAGATGAAGATAAAATGGGAGATATGACACTGCGTAAAGAGTTTGACAGAGCACTGAAAGACCTGAGTCGAAACAAGGCCCTCGGAGTAGACAACATTCCATTAGAACTACTGACAGCTTTGGGAGACCCAGTCCTGACTAAACTATACCATCTGGTGAGCAAGATGTATGAGACATGCGAAATACCCTCGGACTTCAAGAAGAATATAATAATTCTAATCCCAAAGAAAGCAGGTGTTGAAAGATGTGAAAATTACCGAACTATCAGTTTAATAAGTCACAGCAGCAAAATACTAACGCGAATTCTTTACAGACAAATGGAAAAACTGGTAGAAGCCGACCTCGGGGAAGATCAGTTTGGATTCCGTAGAAATGTTGGAACACGTGAGGCAATACTGACCCTACGACTTATCTTAGAAGAAAGATTAAGGAAAGGCAAACCTACGTTTCTAGCATTTGTAGAAAGCTTTTGACAATGTTGAATGGAATACTCTCTTTCAAATTCTGAAGGTGGCAGGTGTAAAATACAGGGAGCGAAAGGCTATTTACAATTTGTACAGAAAACAGATGGCAGTTATAAGAGTCGAGGGGTATGAAAGGGAAGCAGTGGTTGGGAAGGGAGTCAGACAGGGTTGTAGCTTATCACCAATGTTATTCAATCTCTATATTGAGCAAGCAATAAAGGAAACAAATGAAAAGTTCGGAGTAGGTATTAAAATCCATGGAGAAGAAATGAAAACTTTGAGGTTCGCTGATGACATTGTAATTCTGTCAGAGACAGATAAGGACTTGGAAAACCAGTTGAACGGAATGGACAGTACCGTGAAAGGAGGGTATAAGATGAACATCAACAAAAGCAAAACGAGGATAATGGAATGTAGCCGAATTAAGTCGGGTGATGCTGAGGGTATTAGATTAGGAAATGAGACACATAAAAGTAGTAAAGGAGTTTTGCTATTTGGGGAGCAAAATAACTGATGATGGTCGAAGTAGAGAGGATATAAAATGTAGACTGGCAATGGCAAGGAAAGCGTTTCTGAAGAAGATAAATTTGTTAACATCGAGTATAGATTTAGATGACAGGAAGTCGTTTCTGAAAGTATTTCTATGGAGCGTAGCCATGTATGAAAGTGAAATAGCTACTGTAAGCCAACCATTACCATGATCGAATGTGTCGTTAATATCAACGCTAAAATTAAGTCTACATCCAACAAATACACAAGGTCCATCGACAAGAGCAGTAGAGGCAACAGATTTAACTGGTATGCGGTTCTTCTTATCACCAGATGTTGTAGCGAACTCAATGTTCTCGATCGTTTTATACACTGTAGACCGCTTACGAATGTATCTCCTTCGTGGCACGCGTACGGGATAACGCTGCACTCTCCCGCGCAGATTCTGTCCCGTTCAAGGTCATGACGTCAGCGCTCTGTATATAAGCGAGCGAACGGCGCTAAGCCTCTCATTCGCGCTGCTGCTGCTGCACAGGCAACTGCATTGAACGCCGCCAACATGCCACGAAGGAGATACATTCGTAAGCGGTCTACAGTGTATAAAACGATCGAGAACATTGAGTTCGCTACAACATCTGGTGATAAGAAGAACCGCATACCAGTTAAATCTGTTGCCTCTACTGCTCTCGTCGATGGACCTTGTGTATTTGTTGGATGTAGACTTAATTTTAGCGTTGATATTAACGACACATTCGATCATGGTAATGGTTGGCTTACAGTAGCTATTGTACGAGGACAGAATAGAAGCTTTCGAAATGTGGTGCTACAGAAGAATGCTGAAGCTTAGATGGGCAGATCACATAACTAATGAGTAGGTATTGAAAAGAATTGGGGAGAAGAGGAGCTTGAGGCACAAATTGACTAGAAGAAGGGATCGGTTGGTAGGATATGTTCTGAGACATCGAGGGATCACCAATTTAGTAATGGAGGGTAGCGTGGAGGGTAAAAATCGTAGAGGGAGACCAGGAGATGAATACACGAAGCAGATTCAGAAGGATGTAGGGTGCAGTAGGTACTGGGAGATGAAGAAGCTTGCACAGGATAGAGTAGCATGGAGAGCTGCATCAAACCAGCCTCAGGACTGAAGACCACAACAACAACAACAGTAACGTAAAAACGAGAAATACTAGTGGAGTACGAAAAACGTGCCTTTTCTGTCCTCGGTATATCTACATTTACAGCTACATTTATACTCCGCAAGCCACCCAACGGTGTGTGGCGGAGGGCACTTTACGTGCCACTGTCATTACCTCCCTTTTCTGTTCCAGTCGCGTATGGTTCGCGGGAAGAACGACTGTCTGAAAGCCTCCGTGCGCGCGCGAATCTCTCTAATTTTACATTCGTGATCTCCTCTGGAGGTATAAGTATGGGGAAGCAATATATTCGATTATAAACATCTCCGTAACGCTATCACGGTTACCAAATAACCATGTGGTGAAACGCGCCGCTCTTCTTTGGATCCTCTCTATTTTCTCCGTCACCCCGATCTGGTACGGATCTCACACTGATGAGCAATACTGAAGTATAGGTCGAACGAGTGTTTTGTAAGCCACCTCCTTTGTTGATGGACTACATTTTCTAAGGACTCTCCCAGTGAGTCTCAACCTGGTACCCGCCTTACCAACAATTAGTTTTATATGATCATTCCACTTCAAATCGTTCCCCATGCTTACTCTCATATATTTTACAGAAGTAACTGCTACCAGTGTTTGTTCCGCTATCATATAATCATACAATAAAGGATCCTTCTTTCTATGTATTCGCAGTACATTACATTTGTCTATGCTAAGGGTCAGTTGCCACTCCGTGCACCAAGTGCCTATCCGCTGCAGATCTTCCTGCATTTCGCTGCAATTTTCTAATGCTGCAACTTCTCTGTATACTACAGCATCATACGCGAAAAGCCGCATGGAACTTCCGACACTATCTACTAGTGTTACTTAAAAACCGTCTTGATTGCAATTTTTTTTTATTGATATGACCGGTTTCGGTTCATTCAGAACTGAAATATCAGATCTGAAGATGGTTCTGAATGAACCGAAACCGGTCATATGAATAAAAAAAAATTGCAATCAAGACGGTTTTTAAGTAGCATTATGAAATCACTGATTGCTGTTATCCCATAAGACATTATGTCTGCTTTTGCAAAACTATCTACTAGGTCATTTATATATATTGTGAAAAGTAATGGTCCCATAACAGTCCCCTGTGGCACGGCAGAGTTTACTTTAACGTCTGTAGACGTCTCTCCATTGATAACAACATGCTGTGTTCTGTTTGCTAAAAAACTATTCAATCCAGCCACACAGATGGTCTGATATTCCGTAGGCTCTTACTTTGTTTATCAGGCGATAGTGCGGAACTGTATCGAACGCCTTCCGGAAGTCAAGGAAAATAGCATCTACCTGGGAGTGTGTATGTAATATTTTCTGGGTCTCATGAACAAATAAAGCGAGTTGCGTCTCACACGATCGCTGTTTCCGGAATCTTTGTTGATTCCTACAGAGTAGATTCTGGGTTTCCAAAAACGCCATGATACTCGAGTAAAAAACATGTTCTAAAATTCTACAACAAATCGACGTCAGAGATATAGGTCTATAGTTTTGCGCAACTGCTCGACCACCCTTTTTGAAGACTGTGACTACCTGTGCTCTTTTCCAATCATTTGGAACCTTCCGTTCCTCTAGAGACTTGCGGTACACGGCTGTTAAAAGGGGGGCAAGTTCTTTCGCGTACTCTGTGTAGAATCGAATTGGTATCCCATCAGGTCCAATGGACTTTCCTCTGTTGAATGATTCCAGTTGTTTTTCTATTCCTTGGTCACTTATTTCGATGTCAGCCATTTTTTTCGTTTGTGCGAGGATTTAGAGAAGGAACTGCAGTGCTGTCTTCCTTTGTGAAACAGCTTTGGAAAAAGGCGTTTAGTATTAGCTTTACGCGTGTCATCCTCTGTTTCAATGCTACCATTATCCCGGTGTGTCTGGATATGCTGTTTCGAGCCACTTACTGATTTAACGTAAGACCAGAACTTCCTAGGATTTTCTGTCGAGTCAATACGTACAATTTTACTTTCGAATTCACTGAACGCTTCATACATAGCCCTCCTTACGCTAACTTCGACATCGTTTAGCTTCTGTTTGTCTGAGAGGTTTTGGCTGAGTCTAAACTTGGAGTGAAGCTCTCTTTATTGTTTAACCACGGTGGATTTTTCTCGTCTCTCACAGTTTTACTCGGCACGTACCTGTCTAAAACGCATTTTACGATTGCCTTGAACTTTTTCCATAAACACTCAACATTGTCATCGTAGGAACAAAAATTTTCGTTTCTGCCTTCTATTATTCTTGTTAAACAGATAAACCTTCCTCCCTTTTTTTATATTCCTATTAACTTCCATATTCAGGGATGCTGCAACGGCCTTATGATCACTGATTCCCTGTTCTGCACATACAGAGTCGAAAAGTTCGGGTCTGTTATCAGGAGGTCCAAGATGTTATCTTCACGAGTCGGTTTTCTGTTTAATTGCTCGAGGTAATTTTCGGATAGCGCACTCAGTATAATGTCACTTGTTGCTCTGTCCCTACCACCCGTCCTAAACATCTGAGTGTCCCAGTGTATATCTGGTAAATTGAAATCTCCGCCTAAGACTGTATATGTAAGTACTTCGCATATTGTCGACGTCGAGGTGCTAGGACAAATCATTTATGTGAGTAATGTAACAGACACATTTGTTTTTATTCAAACAAAATGGTTCAAATGGCTCTGAGCACTATGGGACTTAACTTCTGAGGTCATCAGTCCCCTAGAACTTATAACTACTTAACCCTAACGAACCTAAGGATCTAAGGACACGCATCCATGCCCGAGGCAGGATTCGAAGCTGCGACTGTAACGGTCGCGCGGTTACAGACTGTAGCGCCTAGAACCGCTCTGCCACAACGGCCGGCTTTATTCAAACAGCAAAACATTATTTCCAATCTT
This sequence comes from Schistocerca gregaria, assembly GCF_023897955.1. NCBI lineage: Eukaryota > Metazoa > Arthropoda > Insecta > Orthoptera > Acrididae > Schistocerca > Schistocerca gregaria. The sequence continues at coordinate 544,802,246 of NC_064925.1, forward strand.
TAAAGGATTTTTAGTTCCCACATTTTTCCAGAGAACGATTAACATCCAGTGTCCGTGATGAAAGGTAAAGCATTTCTATACCGGTTCTGAATGCCTGTTTTGGGTTTTACAAGTGGTCTTCGTAATTTATTACTGTATACGTGCTACAATATTTATTTCGAAACTTTGCATAGAAATAATTATTTATCTAGCAGAAATGTCTGGAAACTTTATTTCTTAGCAGATTACATGCTCTAGATATAAGTGACGCACACACTATTTATCAGCTGCAATACATATAGATGTACGAAGTCATCATACTTCAGATCTGCAATAATAACATTTCGCGCCACAGTGGTAATGCGTATGCTAGTAAAAGGATTACAGCAGTGTCTGGAGCGTACACTCACCATTTTATAACGCACGGCGGTATACAGTCAAACAGAAATTTTGGGGAAACACAATCGTGTAATATTTTTTTAAAAAAAAAAGAAAACTGAAAATAAATCCTTTTGGAAGAAGACAAACTTTCAGCTAGAAATACAGGGTGGCCCAAAGTCCTGAAACACCCCCATAAAATTCCAATGGAGTATCAAACAAGGAAACAGAGTCACTACACACGAGGAACAGTAAGGGGGCCATCATGGCCATCATGGCGGCCATCTTGAAAGCCGCCATCGTGGATTCAACTAAAAAATTTCAAATGGGAATGTGGTCATGTGAAATATCAAACACATAGAGACTTTCAGCAGAAAAACAATGCCGTTGTTATTGTAAACATAGCTTTATTCATTCTCGGGTTATAGTGGGACACTCGGCAGCGTGTGTGTTATGTGCCGAAGAGACATTACGTCGATGTTACCCAGTCCCGAGAGACCATCAAAAGTCATAGTAATGCCTCGATATGTTGTCCATTATGTTGGATTGTTAATGCTATCCTCCGAACCCAGTCCTGATGAACTTTGACCAACACATGTGGCTGAATTTGAGCACACGAATCAACAATGCGCTGCTTTAGATGTTGCAAATCCCGTGTTTTTACAGAATAAACCAGTGCTTTGACATGGTACCATAGATAAAAATCCAAAAGAGTCAAGTCTGGTGAAGGTGGTGGCCACTCTACAGCACCCCTATGACCAATCCACTTTTGAGAGAACTGCATATCCAGGTATGCTTGCACATTGTGCGCACAATGTGGTGGTGCTCCATCACGCTGGAAGAATTCCATAAATGTCCCGTCCTCCGTTAACAACAAAGGAAACATATCTTCATCCAATAAGGTCAGATAACCGTTGGCTGTTAATGTACCATCAATAAAAGAGGCCAACGACTTAGGTAACCCACACACCACACCAGACCACCACTTTTTGTGAGTCGATCGTTTTGGAAGCAGTGCGGGTTTGTGCCGGACCAGTATCTGTGATCCTGCTTGTTCACCTCAACACAGATAAAGAAATTGGCTTCATCACTGAATAGCACCTGATAGAGAAAACGTAGGTTTATCTGCAGCTGCTGTGTCACCCATTCTGCGAACTGTACCCGACGGTCTGGGTCATCCTCGTTCAGGTGTTGGAGCAGCTGAATTTTTTATGGGTGCCATTTGTACTGCGATAAAATTCGCATTATAGAAGTACGGCTAATTCCACATTCTTGTGACAGGTGACGAGTACTCCGTTGCGGACTCTTGCTCACTGTTGTTGCTTCATCAGTGGCGGATTTTGGTCTTCCAGCCTTAGGTTTATCTGCGGCAGAACCTGTTGCCCAGAATTTGACCAAATGCTTGGCAACTGCGTTGTGAGTGACGGGCTGTCTGGTTGGGTGACGACTGTTGAAATCCTCAGCAATGACCCGTGTGCTTCTTTCTTCTGATATCAAGATGATTTCAATGCGTTCTTCATGTGTTAGGGACATATTATATTCTGTAAATAAGGAAACAATGATTAAAACGTTAGCATGAGTAAGTGATACTTAACAGTTAAACGCATGTAACATATCAGGCCAGAGATAGTCACTTTGCACCGTTTCAGACTCCATTTTATACTCACGCTGCCGAGCGTCCCACTGCTGCCACAAGTAATTGACTGTAGTCCGAGAATGAATAAAGCTATGTTTAAAATCACAACGGCATAGTTTTTCTGGTGAAATTCTCTATCTGTTCGATACGTCACATGACCACATTCCGATTTGAAATTTTGTAGTTGAATCCAAGATGGCGGCTATCAAGATGGCCGTCATGTTGGTGGCATAGACTATAAAGTTTCCCTCTTCCCGTTCCTCCTGTGTAGGAACTCTGTTTCCTTGTTTACTACTCCATTCGGATTTTATCAAGGTGTTTCCGGACTTTTGGACCACCCTGTATATACACTCACGTACAGAAAAAAAAACCTTGAAAGACTAGAGATAGGAGGTTCCTGCAGATATGATTACCATTTTAACCCTGTCGGCCAGCAGGTACAAGGTCAACATCGATACCGCGGCGCAACACCTCCTACCGGTGAAATTAGATTAGATTAGATTAGATTAGATTAATACTTGTTCCATAGATCATGAATACGACACTTCGTAATGATGTGGAACGTGTCAGGTTAATAAAAGATGTCTGTACAAGAAATTACATTACACAAAATACTGCATGACACTAATGATTAAGTTTTTTTTTTACTTAGTTTATATCTAAAAATTCAACCAATGAGTAGAAGGAGTTGGTCAGGCTTTTGATGCTGTTTGGTAGGTGCCCAAAGACTTTTGTGGCAGCATAATTTACCCCTTTTTGTGCCAAAGTCAGATTTAACCCTGCAGAGTGACGATCATCCTTTCTCCTGGTGTTATAGGTATGCACACTGCTATTACTTTTGAATTGGGTTGGATTATTATCAACAAATTTCATAAGGGAATATATATACTGTGAGGTCACTGTGAGGATCCCTAGATCCTTAAATAGATGTCTGCAGGATGACCGTGGGTGGGCTCCAGCAATTATTCTGATTACACGTTTTTGTGCAATGAATACTTTTCTACTCAACGATGAATTACCCCAGAATATGATGCCATACGAAAGCAGTGAATGAAAGTAGGCATAGTAAGCTAATTTACTGAGATTCTTATCACCAAAATTTGCAATAACCCTAATAGCATACGTAGCTGAACTCAGACGTTTCAGCAGACCATCAATGTGTTGCTTCCAGTTTAACCTCTCATCAATGGACACACCTAAAAATTTTGAAAATTCTACCTTAGCTACAGACTTCTGTTCAAATTCTATATTTATTACTGGAGTTGTGCCATTTACTGTACAGAACTGTATATACTGTGTTTTATCATAATTTAACGAGAGTCCGTTTGCTGAGAACCACTTAATAATTTTGTGAAAAACATCATTTACAATTACATCACTTAGTTCTTGGTTTTTGGATGTTATTACTATACTTGTATCATCAGCAAAAAGAACTAACTTTGCATCTTCATCAATGTGGAATGGTAAGTCATTAATGTATATCAAGAACAGTAAAGGACCTAAGACCGAACCCTGTGGGACCCCGTGCTTGATAGCACCCCAGTTTGAGGAATCAGCTGTTGTTTTAACATTACACGAACCACTTATTTCAACTTTCTGCATTCTTCCAGTTAAGTATGAATTAAACCATTTGTGCACTGCCCCACTCAAACCATAATGATTTAGCTTATCTAAAAGAATTCCATGATTTACACAATCAAAGGCCTTTGAGAGATCACAAAAAATACCAATGGGTGATGTCTGGTTATTCAGAGCATTTAATATTTGATCAGTGAAAGCATATATAGCATTTTCTGTTGAAAAGCCTTTCTGAAAACCAAACTGACATTTTGTTAGTACTTTATTTTTACAAATATGGGAGGCTACTCTTGAATACATTACTTTCTCAAACATTTTTGATAGAGCTGTCAGAAGAGAGATTGGGCGGTAGTTGTTGACATCCGACGTATCCCCCTTTTTATGCAATGGTTTTACAATGGCATATTTCAGTCTATCAGGGAAAACACCCTGCTCCAAAGAGCTATTACATACGTGGCTGAGAATCCTACTTATCTGTGGGGAACAAGCTTTAAGTACTTTGCTGGAAATGCCATCAATTCCGTAAGAGATTTTACTTTTCAGTGAGTTTATTATTTTACTGATTTCAGAGGGAGAGGTTTGTGGAATTACAGTTGTTTCAAACTGCGCAGGTATGGCCTCTTCTATTAATAGCCTTGCCTCTTCTAGTGAAGATCTAGATCCTATTTTCTCCACAACATTTAAAAAATGATTATTCAAAATATTTTCAATTTCTGATTGTTTGTTAGTGCACTTGTCATTCAGTTTTATTGCACTAAAGTCTTCCTGTGCTCTTGGTTGCCCTGTTTCCCTTTCAATAATATTCCAAATTGCTTTAATTTTATTATCAGAGTTACTGATCTCAGACATGATACACATGCTTCTGGACTTTTTAATAACTTTTCTTAGTACCGCACAATAGTTTTTATAATATTGAACAATTTCGGGGTCAGTACTCCCTCTTGCTGTTAGATACAGTTCTCTTTTACGGTTGCAAGATATTCTTATTCCTTTAGTTAGCCAAGGTTTTTTATATGTTTTCTTGGAATTATGTTTAACTATTCTCTTGGGGAAACAGTTTTCAAATACCCTTAAAAATGTATTGTGAAATAAGTTATATTTCAAGTTTGCATCGGGTTCCTTATACACTTCATCCCAGTCTAGCTGCTGTAGGCTTTCCCTAAAGTTTGCAATATTTATATTGTTAATTGAACGCACTGCTTTGAAAGACTGATTTATTATACTGCATGGAGCTATGTCATGTACTGTAACAAGCTGTGCACTATGATCTGAAAGACCATTCTCAACAGGATAAGCATTTATGTCCTTAAACTTATCTTGGTCTATAAAAAAGTTATCTATCAATGTACTGCTGTTCTTTGTTATCCGAGTAGGAAAATCAATGACGGAGCTCAAATTGAAAGAACTGAGTAATACTAAAAGGTCATTCTTCCTATTACACTCTTTCAGGGAATCAACATTGAAATCCCCACAAATGATCATTTGCTTCCCCCTGTCTGACAGATAGCACAACAAAGCATCCAAGTTTTCTAGAAATAGCTGGAAATTCCCTGAGGGGGACCTATACACTGTTACAATTATGAAAGTGCCATCATTTAGTTTAAGTTCAGTGGCACATGCTTCCATATGTTGCTCTACACAAAATTTTTTAGTTTCTAAATTTTTTGCACTGTGGAAGCTTTTGACATATATGGCAACTCCTCCTCTCATCATATTATCTCTACTTACATGTGCAGCTAATTTGTACCCAGTGCAGCTCTCGCTGTCTCTATGAACCGAATTTAATGGATCAGTGTGACCTCAGCAGGCGTGCAGGATGCCTCGCAGACGTATGCACGAACCGTACCGTCAAATCGAGCGCGTTATTGGCATGAGGTGATGTGATGCATCCTTCCGGGAAACAGTTGCTCGTGTGGGCGAAATGTCTCTGCAGTGCAACGGGTGTGTGCATAACGGTTCACGGAAGGCCGCAGAACACGATGAAATGGGTCAGGTCGCAACCCACAGACAACCCCCTGAGAAGATCGGCTCTCATCCGAATGGCATTGCAGGACAGGACTGGGTCCGCCTCGGCTCTGGCGCAACAGTGGAACAGTGCGACAAACCTATGAGGGGTGACAGACCATCGCTGTTTATTTCGGCACGGATCATGTGTGCGTCGTCCACTGCTTCGTTTACCTTTTAAGAATGCGCCGAAATATGCTAGAAGGTAAAGGTGTGTGGAACGACGTCACTTGGTACAGGAATGGACTCAGACAGTGTTTTAGAACGAATCCTGGTTCTGTTTGTTTGAAAATGATGACAGCGTTTTGCTTCGCAGCAAGCAGGGGGAGCATTATCGCCGTGACTGCATTCTCACAAGACATACAGCGCCAGCTATTGAGTACAACCACAAATCACAGCTTTTACGTGTCCAGGTATAATATAATAAAATAATGGAATAGATGGTAATAAAAGGTTGAAATGCGTGGCTTTTTAAAATGTATTGAATTACTGATGTTAACTTTTCGGCATGAATGACAAGCACAATAAGCTGAGCTATGCCTGGAAATAAGTTCGTATTACGAAGGCTTTCCCGGCGTAATAATTGATAATATTCTTCTCGGGTATGCAGCCGGATCATAACGTCTTCATGACACAATATTTCCGCGGTCCAACTGGCCACCATCTTCAGGTGAGAGTGCTGGTGCACGATCTCGCCGGAACTGACTTCCCAGGGCAAGCGGCGGCCCCTATATAGGCCGCAGAAGACCCACAACGCGTGCGCGAGAAGGTGCCGTAACTGCCCTCTAGCGCAGTAGACATACCCCGCCGCCAGTGATGGAAACAGGCGAAATCGAGATATCGCTGTCAAAAATTAAAAAATTAAAATAAATAAAAATTTTATTCCGACGATAGAACCAAAGACCGTTGTTTTTTCATGTCAGATAACACTGGGTCCCAAGTCTTACTTAAAAGAAAACCCTGGTCTCTATTAATAAGGTTGTCAGATAACAGAATCTCTATGGATTCTTTTAAAATACAGTCACAATAGCGAGATGCAGGGGCAACCATTTGTGTCTCGTCATATAGTATTCTGTGTCCCTCGGTGAGACAGTGTTCCGCCACTGCAGACTTCTCAGGTTGAAGCAGCCTTGTGTGCCGCTGATGCTCAACACATCGCTCCTGAATGGTCCGGATTGTCTGACCAATATAAGCCTTTCCACAGTGGCAAGGGATCTTGTAAACACGGGGCTTCCTCAAACCTAAGTCATCCTTAACAGAGCCAAGGAGCGCTCTAATCTTGGCTAGCGGACGAAGAATACTTTTGATGTGATATCTTTTCAGAATCCTTCCTATCTTCGAGGAAATGCTCCCAGCAAAAGGCAGAAAAGCTACCGACTTGCAGGTATCTTCTGGTGGTTCAGGCGAAGGTCCAAACTGGAAAGCACGACGGAACTGTTTATCTGTATAGCCATTCTGCTTGAACACAATCTTAAGATGGTCCAATTCTTGTGTCAAGCTTTCTCCATCTGAAATGGCATAAGCTCTTCTCGCCAACGTCCGCAGGACCCCCGTACCCTGGAACGATGGATGACAGCTAGAAGCATGTAAGTAACGGTCCGTGTGCGTTGGCTTTCGATAAACGCTGTGTCCCAGTGTCCCAACATCCTTTCTGTACACCAGAACATCCAGAAACGGAAGCTTTCCATCATTTTCCACCTCCATGGTAAATTTGATGCTAGGATGCAGGGAATTGAAATGATCTAGGAGGCGGTCCAGAGCTTCTCTCCCATGAGGCCACATCATAAACGTATCGTCAACGTACCTCCAAAAACAGGTTGGTTTTAAGGACGCCGTCTTCAGCGCCATGTCCTCAAAATCTTCCATAAAAAGATTGGCGACTATTGGGGACAAAGGGCTCCCCATAGCCACTCCGTCAGTCTGTTCAAAATATTTGTCATTGAATGAAAAGTACGTCGACGTTAACACGTGGCGACAAAGCCTGGTTGTTTCCTCATCCAGTTTCTCGCCAATTAATTGCAAGGATTCTTCTAGAGGAACCCGGGTAAAAAGCGACACGACATCAAAGCTCACAAGCAAATCCCAGGGACTAAGAGACAAGGACTTCAATCTCTGAATAAACACCATAGAATTGGAAATGTGATGTTCGCATTTACCGACGTGAGGGCCAAGAACAGATGCTAAATACTTGGCTAGATTGTAGGTAGGAGCACCCAAATTACTCACGTTCGGACGGAGCGAGACCCCTTTCTTATAAATCTTGGGTAGACCGTATATTCTCGGTGGCACGGCAGCACCAGGACGAAGTTTTTTGAGAACGTCGTCAGGTAAAGAACTCTTCTTCAACAGTGAATGCGTCTTCCGTTTTATCCGTTCAGTTGGGTCGTCCTGCAATGTTCTGTATGATGAGTCTTCAAGTAAGAGATCCATCTTTCCCAGATAGTCATCACGTGACAGAAGAACAGTTGCGTTGCCTTTGTCCGCTGGTAGAACTATCAGTCTTCGTCTTATCTAATGGACCGGACGGCTGCCCTTTCGAGAGAGGAGATGTTACTCCGTGGAGGCGGCGCCCGCCTCAATGTATGTGAGACCTCTTGCCTAATCTCTTCAGCTTGATCCTGCGAAAAGCTGGACACTGTTTGTTCGACTGCGCAGATGAATTCGGTGATAGGCACATTCCTCGGTGTAGGGGTAAAATTCAGGCCTTTCTCCAACACTGACAGCGTGGCGTCGTCCAATTCTTTACTCGTGGAGTTAATCACTGTCCGTCGACGGGTGTCGTCATCCGTTGAGAACAAAGCCGTTGAAACTTCGAAGACTGTTTCTTGACGGCGTTCCTATGAGTCCAATCTGATAGTGCCCAAGAAGAACTATCCACCCATTCCCAAGATGCATCCGACAGCAGCGACGATAACTCCAAGTGCAAGAAAAGTAAATCCTTGGATATGAGATCCAGTTGTCTTCGAGTGAAGCGAATACGCTCCTTGACTAAGGCGAAACTGGCACGCTTCTTGATGTTGTTGGCCGTTTTCGTATCAATAAAATGCACAAATCTAGCAAACTTATGTATTACTCTTCCATCACAGCATCTCAGCAAAAAGGCGAGGGCACTCAGCAACTTGCCTTTTTTCTTACGAAGTTTATCAAACTTCTTCACAAGTTCCACCATCTCCTCCCAGTGGAGGTTTCTGATGTGACTATGAAGGCTTTTCCGGCGTAATAATTGATAATATTCGGCCCCTTGCGCTGGGAAGTCAGTTCCGGCGAGATCGTGCACCAGCACTCTCACCTGAAGATGGCGGCCAGTTGGACCGCGGAAATATTGTGTCATGAAGACGTTATGATCCGTCTGCATACCCGAGAAGAATATTATCAAGTTCGTATTAGTTCATATTATTTTGCAGGGCGAAGTAGTTTCTTTCTCCGCTGTAGATTTGTGCTTACCATTCTTTATAATGCTACGTTTTGTCGCCGTGTTCACCTTTGAAGTCTTGACCGTGTTCCCATTATGCTTATCGGATCTTCGTAATTTTCCAAAGTACACAGGTGGGCTTCAGTTCTTGTAATTATTGTACTATCTGAAATAACAACTCACACGACCTTTCTGTTAATAAAACAATACTGTATTTTTCTAAACGGTGCACATATGAAATACATACTCCTCACTTATTCATAGCGACCCCGGCCGGCTGCGGTGGTTTCGCGGTTCTAGGCGCGCAGTCCGGAACCGTGCGACTGCTACGGTCGCAGGTTCGAATCCTGCCTCGGGCATGGATGTGTGTGATGTCCTTAGGTTAGTTAGGTTTAAGTAGTTCTAAGTTGTAGGGGACTAATGACCACAGCAGTTGAGTCCCATAGTGCTCAGAGACATTTGAACCATAGCGGCCCCAAAATGGCGGTCTACAATTAGTCGCTAAAAATGGCCCGCTTCTCACTCGTTCACTAGCTGAGCGCCAATCCTTCCTTCCTCCTGATGTTACCAGAAAAAATCCTCTGTTTCATAACAACTGAAAGTCAAAAAATACATGTCGGTAGGCATAGGCTCAATGATGGGCTACCGCTTCATTTTCTCTCTTTGCCTTTAAAGGAGACGAAAACATAAAGGAAATGCAAAAGGTTTATCACACCGGGCACCGTGCCCAGCATGAATTACGTGAATGATATCCTGCGACCTGTAGCCATACCCTTTCTGCTGACGCCATTTTTCAGCAAGGCGCTACACGACTTCATGTTGCAGCACGGATGCGCTCCTTCTTGTAGTCACAGAATTTCACCCTTTTACGCAGTCCCAACGGATCACCAGACATGCTGCCAGTCGAAAATGTGTGGGATGTGATGGGTACATCGCCATGACCTAATGCCAACCACCACAGATGAACTTTGAAATCAGATGACTGCACCTTGGGTGGGTACGCCATAGGACACTATTCGCGCCTTATATGCGCCGATGCCAACACGCAGGAAGCAAATTATCAATGAGTAAGGGGTCCGTAGGCCCTTAGTATAACTTTGCACTCGGCACAGGTCGATAGGGCGAACAATCGATTGTGGCGTGTTGCGAGAGCGAGTGGCGAGACGCGCCAGAGTGGTTGGCGGGAATGGTGTGTGTGTGTGTGTGTGTGTGTGTGTGTGGAGGCCATTATTCGTATAGAGGGTTTTTAACCGAGAAGAGTGCCACCATCGCCGTGGTTATACCCCTAAACAATAAATAAATACCGGGAAAGTGATGAAGTATCTTTGTAAAAGTGATCAGTGACGTTACTAGTGCCGATATTTAGTTTCGAGTCTACCGCGCCGGCCTAAACTTGGATTGCAGTGTTGGATGCAGTGATGGATTAGAGTGTGACGATAATGGCAAATGAAGAAAGCCTGTGCTGAGATTAGCCGTAATTAGATATGTATGTCGAAGGCAGTGACTGTCTCCTTTTTGTGTTTTGAGAAGAATAAAAGTTCGTAATTAGTAAAACTGTGTTGGTGTTCCTTATTACCATACATTCAGTATTATAGTATTGAACAGGACGAACTGGAAATTAACAACTTCCGTAGCAGTTAGTTCCGATTACCAGCCCCATTAGGTTCACGGTCATGTTAATAATAGATATCGGGCTGCTATTCGATCAGATCAGGTCGGGATAGAAACAAAGGTGTCACAAATGCCCACTGCTGATTTTGTGACTACTAGTCAACAGAACATTTACTGAACCGAGGTGATTGAAATGCTAATCATTCCTCCAGAGCATACTAACGCACATACCCTATGGATATGACCGTCCTGCTTCTAGTCGTTCAAGGATTCTGTTTTTCTGAACACGAGTATAAGAATCAGTTTAATACTATAGAGTTACAGTATTATTTCCTGCGTTACAATGCACTGTTAGTACCTCCTAATATCCGACATACACAAACACTATCACACACACACACACCCACCCACACACACACACACACACACACACAGCCGGCCGCGGTGGTCTCGCGGTTCTAGGCGCGCAGTCCGGAACCGTGCGACTGCTACGGTCGCAGGTTCGAATCCTGCCTCGGGCATGGATGTGTGTGATGTCCTTAGGTTAGTTAGGTTTAAGTAGTTCTAAGTTCTAGGGGACTAATGACCACAGCAGTTGAGTCCCATAGTGCTCAGAGCCAACACACACACACACACACCGGCCGTGCTCGATTTTTGGAATTCTGCAAAAACCTCGAAGTCAATACACTTCATGAGATGGTCAAATAACACAAAACATGGAAACACCACGACTGGAAGAAAGGAGAATGACTTACGTCAATGTAAAAGTCCTGAGACAGACAGAGGTTCAGATCATAACGTGATTAAAATAAAAATTCAATTCACCCTATTGTCACCGAAAAAAATCCCGATCCAAAACGAGAGCATATCACCCTTAGAAAACGATAAATATCAATTAATATGAATAATGAATCAGGAGTATAAGAGTAACAAATAATCTAGAGGAAACACTTCCTAAACTGAAACAAATAGCTGAACAAATAGCTCCAATAAACCCAATGAGAATGGTGTAATCATGTATGTGATAAAGCAATAGAAGACAGACACAAATCCTGGTTAAGTTATCATAATAAAAAAACGGAAGAATACCACGTGAAACTCGCAAATCAAGGAAACGAAACACAAAAAATAATAAGCATGGTTAGACGCCAGTACAAATAAGTTATACTTTTGATAATGGAAATATATAATACGAAAATTACGAGATTAGTACAAAATATCTATCAGACAACTCCAAAGACCTGATCCTCCAGCACTACTACTAAAAATTAATACTAATAAAAAACGGCCGACAGCAATAGAGGATACACAGAAAATTTTTTTAGCAGAAACTTTTAACAAGCTAATAAACTGTGAAAATCTTCCAGACTTCAAGTAAACACAAGAACCACAATAAAAACACCAGAAAATGCAAACCCAGCAATAGTTCATGAAGCCGACAGATCTTTGAGAGAGCTCAAGAAGTGTAAAATTTCATAGTGATTTTATTTTGCATTTGGATATTTCGGTTGCTATGCGTTTATTCATAGATTGTCATTTTTTATTTGTAGTTCACTGTTGCTGTCTGAGTTTACGTATTGTCATTTTGTCATCTGGAGAAAGTGAATGGAGCTGTGGACGCTAAAAAAATTAAGTGACAAGCGGACAGATCGAATCTCTTCCGACATATTCCTCCGTTAGAGTTCAATAGACGGGTAACAGCAGCGGAGGCAGTTCGAAATATTTGTGCCCTTGTGTAGGGATAATGCCATTGGACAGAGCACGACAAAAAATGGTTTTCTCGTTTTAAGAAGGACAGTTTTGAGTTCCTGGATTGGATGAAGATCGTTTAAACGGATTAAACCACAATGATCCAACTCGAGAACTGGCAAATGTGACGAACTGAGATCATTCCACCATAGCGCGACATTTTCATGCAGCGGGATCGATTTAAAAATCGGATTTATGGGTTCTGCATGCACTAAGAAAATCACGAATTCTCTGCCTCGTGATGACTGGGTGTTGTGTGATGTCCTTAGGTTAGCTAGGTTTAAGTAGTTCTAAGTCCTAGGAGACTGATTACCACAGATGTTAAGTCCCATGGTGCTAGGAGCCATTTGAACCATTTTGAAAATCACGAAAATCAACAGGTGGCCATATGTGCATCTCTGCTTGCTGGTCACCAATGGCTCGTGAACAACACCGACCGTTTCTATCCCTTATCGTTGCTGGTGACAAGAAATGGTGTCTTTATGTTAACTAAGGAAAAGAAAGGAATGGCTGAGCCCAAACAGAGAAGAAACTCCCCGTACAAAGAGCTACGTGCATCCTTAAAGGATAACGTTGTGCATCTGGTGACACAGCTTCCCTAAAGTGTAGCCATGACTGCTGACATTTATTGTAAACATCTGAGATGTCTTGCAGACGCACTCCAAGAACAACGACCAGGGAGACTACGAATTCTAGCATTCTGCTAGACTGACAAAAGACATTATACACGAGGTGGGTTGTTTTGTACTCTCTTTATTCTCCTGACCTTGCACCCTGAGATTTTCACCTTTTCCAGTCTCTACCGAACAACCTTCAAGGAACTTCCTTTCCGTATGGAAATGCGCTCCGAATATGCGCAAAAGCACGTGATTTCCACAGTCTGGGAATCGAGACGTTATCCTAGCGTTGGCAGACTGTTGTGGATAGTGAAGGTGAATATATTATTTATGACTAAAGTCTGTGTTAAGTGTAGCTGTTGTGGTTTTAAACTTATGGGAATAACGCTACGAACTTACACATCAACGCAGTACAAAGCTAATGGAGAAGTTCTAACAATTGTGTAACTCTGGAAACTTGATGCAGGACAAGTAAAATATATCATTACTTGACGTTATGGTGAAATTCTGGTACAACCAAGATCAACCAGAACATTGGACTACAGCTGTAACTCATTCATTACACAAAAGGAGAGCAAAAAAGTCCAGTTAACTATAGAGGGGTTTGCTTCTTGGATTACATGTATAAAGTTTTGTCAATAACTCTATACAACGGAGACTGCCAAAGAGAATTTAGACACGGGTAAAGCTGCCTTTAAAAGATAATCATTTTAAAATTCGGAATGGATATCTGCAAAAAAGAAAAAAAGACGCAACAGCAAGTTATACTCTTCGTAGACTTAAAAAAAGCCTGTGTTTGTATTCACAGATGTTTTACATTCGACATATTTCGGACTTCATCCCTGATTAATAAATATGATAGAATTAACAAACATCAAATCAAGCAAAAATTCTGAAGAAAAACTATTTGAACTGATTACGATTAAAACAGGAGCACGGTCTATGACCACCACTCCACGACTCTACCCTGGAACACTTGATGAGAGAATAGTTCAAGGAAAATTCTAAGAAAATACAAACTGGAACCAAGAACCAAGAAAATATCTGAGGATTTGCAGACGACTTATCGTTATTAGCTAATAATATTCAATAACCGAGAAATAAAAAAAGGATACAAAATAAAGTACAAAAACAGGATCCCAGCACCGTTCGAAAAGACTGAGATGTGATAACAGACCCAATAGTAATAAACTCCATTAGAGTAAACAACATAAACGTAAAAACATTGAAACAGTTTAAATACCTAGGAGAATATATAACATACAAGTTGAATGAGAAACGTGCTTAGCAAGAAAGAATTAATCAAATGATAAAGGCTTAAAAACTGCATGGTCTACATACAATAAAAAAGTTATCGATCAAAAAATAATGAAAAGGCTGGTTCAGCCATGGTTAACATGCACAAGTGAAACTCTTTTTAACGCAATCGGAGAAAGAAAATCGACAAATTCCCAAAAGTTTAGAGAACAATAACTAGAACATGTATAAATAAAATATTTCAAAGAGAGGGACAGTGGAGGATAGTGCCAAACGAAGTGGTGTACAGAGAACTGGAGCGTATTACGGATACTATTCGTCAGAGGAGGATTTTTTTTGTCGCATCGTCAAGAATGAAGAAACCAGATCAACAAGAAGAATTGTAGAGAAACACTGGGCTCAGAAGCAGGAAATAGGTACGATCAAGAAGGTTAGAGAGGATATGGAAATAATACTGGAAGATCTGCAAAGCAAAACAGAAAATCTCAAAGCACTAATAACAAAATTATAACGTTTAAACCAAAAACATTCAATGTGTGTGTCTATTGTCCATATGATGACTAATGATAATACTGTTGTAAAAAGCTTTATCAGTAAATTTGATGTGTTTACGCACACTGTAATTCACTATTGCTGTAGAGTGCATTTTCCCATTTAATGCTCTAGTCGCTGAAGCAGCAAGGCCTTCAGCAGAATTGCTAAGGTGAACTTCGTAATTCTTGACGTACTGGTGGTAAAAATATGTCAGTTCAGAAAGGTAAAATAATAATAATGTTCTTTTAAAATTCTTAGTCATTCGGCACCTTTACTGTACTACAGAACTACTTTTTAGTGGTAGTAATCTTGATAGGAACTAGCACGTTAGCTAATAGTGGACTAACATACTTTCAGTTCATAATAAAACAATACGTTACGAACACCAATGAATTCGGATGGAAAGTTGGCTACGAAGATAAGTTCCATTTCTTACTTAAAAGAACGTGTGAGAGTGTTTGCGCTATGGTTGCGCTTGGTACAATCAGACTTGCATAATTGGAGTGTGAAATGAAAACAATGTCGAATACATAACTAGCGATTTCTAAGCGATTTTTTCTTTGCTTTATTATGAGTAAACATCGAAAACTTCGAAAGATGTTTTAATATCCAGAACACATTCGGCAATAAAGTTGATTCTTTTTTTTTTTTTGGTAAAAGGCCACCCATCTGTTGTCATAGTAGGAGCCAATCATAGTGGAAGACGTGACCTGCAGAAACTACAGGCAATTAAATCTGGACGGTATTGTTATCGAAATGGGACTTCTGCAAAACGGCCAAAAAGTGGGTGAATTATCGAATGTTACAAAGTCAGCACTGTTCTATAATTTATTGATTTTGTTTAAAAAATGGAGGAGACTGTATATTCTAAGTCCTGAAAGTTAAAGCACACTTGACGCAGCTGCCTCGTTCATCTACCCGCCTGCCACGAGCAAACACGTAATGCGATTGTTTACGTTTCTATGGCAACGTCACGCTGTTTCCCCAGTTCTAGGCGACTCCGGTTTTTGGTGAGAGCTTCGGCACATTTTGTTTAAAAGGTTTGTGTGTGTGTAGTTAACAGCAGGAGGGAAGAGCAGAAGTTTTGGAATTACGACAGAAAACGCTGTGTTTAACAGCTGACACATTGGGACAGAACTGTAACTACAAAATAGTTACATGTCTCTGTCCACTCTCACTTTAAAATGGAGATATTTGTCAGCTACGCTGTCACGCAAATAACACCAGAGAGGTGGAAAAAATATCATGAACCAAGTTTGGAAAGGGATCGAAAGGACAAACGAAGAAGATTAGAGACTGATACGGTCGCAGGTTCGAATCCTGCCTCGGGCATGGCTGTGTGTAATGTCCTTAGGTTAGTTAGGTTTAAGTAGTTCTAAGTTCTAGGGGACTGATAACCACAGCAGTTGAGTCCCATAGTGCTCAGAGCCATTTGAACCATTTTTTTTTTTTTAAAAGAAGATTACGTATGAGAAGAGACAATACTATTCTATTTCTCTCTCTCTCTCTCTCTCTCTCTCTCTCTCTCACACACACACACACACACACACACACACACTCACACTCACACTCACACTCACACACACACACACACACACACACACATACACACACACACTGTAACGCCCCAACGATCACCTTAAAAATTAAGAAAGAACATGAAGTAGGGAAAGTTATCTTGGCAGTTACGACATCTTGGCCGATGAGCTAACACGAAAGAGTTCTGTCAACAACTATACTCTACACCACTGAGCAAATTTGTTAGCGAAAAAGAAAGAAGAAACATCGTATTTCAGCAATGGACAAATATCCATGTGACAAATGTGAAATTAATATATCAAAAGTTAAGTCCAAAGTAATGTCATCAGAGATAGGTTTATGTGGAAGAGAGTTGTAAGCGCAACGAAGAAATTCAATGCGCCTACAATGCTCTTCCACAGAAGAAGTCGCTTGCTAGAACTCATCCAGTGCAGACGTACGAGAGCAGTTCGGATCTGAAATATTGAGATTGCGAATCGTGACGAGATTGTATTCGAGTTTAGATGTGTTTGTTACGTGACGGGATTCACGGCTTAAGAAAATGAGTTTATGAACTGAGACAGGAACAGATAGACTCGTTTAATCGTGCACTACGAGTTTATTGGCATCTAATAACGGAATTAGCGAACATTGGACTTGACTTTAAATTAGTTGGACCTTAAGGAGAAGTGAACATTCTATGAAAGAATACACGCAGTTAGTCTTGAGTGGGACCCAAGTACACGACATCATGAAGATAAAACAATTACGCTAAGGTGTTGAGTTGTGGGAATTGCCAAGAAACTATAACTGAATCGGACGGACTTAACTAAACTATTGTGTGTGCGTGTGGTGCGGGAGTTATAACTATTTAGAGACAAAATAACAATAAACTGTTCATTACCAGTTAAATACCCGGTGTGGACTACAACATTAAATAGTTTGATAAATGACTAAATCAACGACTACTCATGAAAGACTATTTCATTGAAGTGCAAATATTCACGTCATTAGTTGAAAAGTGAACTTTAAAATATTTTCGTATTACGACACAATCTTACAAAGACTGAATCAAAGAGTATCTCTGGATCTCGCTGCATACCAGCACAACAATTCCATAGCAACGAGACAATAGCGTAAGAAAAAACTGTTAACTAAAATATTTCCTCGCAATCAGTGGTGTGTGCCATGCGAACGAGAGAAGAATTAATAACTACTGCAAATCCGGGCAATTAACAACACAATATTAATAATAAAAAGCATCAATTATACGAGTTCGCATAAGTGGAAACGCTGCGAACTTGTAATTGAGATACGACGACTACGCGAGGAACGCCTTTTCGGAAGTTTTCCAGGTGTTTTTTTCTCCTCTTAATCCACGGGGACTGACGTTATATCGCATCGTGTCCCTACTCTGCCCCGAGAGCTGTTGCAGTAGCAGCTCTACGGCGTCGACTGCATCAGCACGCGGTTGGAGTCCAGAGGCACGCGACACACACACCATTCACTTATTTTGTGGATTGCTTACTTTTCTCTGTCGAGGCGTGGGTGTGGTCACTGTTGACTGTTGTCCGACGCGCTGCGTCGTTCTGCTTGTAGCTCGCTCGATGTCGTGGAGGAGGAGTCAGCTCCCACACCGTCTCTGCAGTTGTCGTTGAGAAGGAACGTCGGACGGTGTGATGTCCAGCGTCGTTAAGTCCAGTTAAGTCCTGTAAACAAACAATGTGTAGTTTTTGCTGGCAACTAGCATTTCGTCCTTGCAACGATCCGTCTAGCTTCTTCTTCTCGTTGAGGCGTCTACTGGCGCCGTTAGGTGCTGCGTTGTCTCCCAGATGAGACGACAGCTGGCGCCTACACCCCTACTCTCTCTCTCTCTCTCTCCCTCTCTCTGTCTCTCTCTCTCTCTCTCTCTCTCTCTCTCACACACACACACACAAAATAGCTTTTTCTGCATAAGAACTAAGAATGAGACCGTAGTTTGAATTTTCTTGCGAGAGAATAGAAAACAATGGTCATCGTAATCAGAACTTCACTGCTCCTAATCTCACTGACAACTTAGGGAGAGCTCGTCTGTGTGTGTGTGTGTGTGTGTGTGTGTGTGTGTGTGTGTGTGTGTGTGTGTGTGTGAGAGAGAGAGCGAGAGAGAGAGAGAGAGAGAGAGAGAGAGAGAGAGAGGGAGAGAGAGGGAGAGAGACCCATCAGGTACTACCATTTCACAACTAACAGACTGTAGACAGGCAACAGAATTCTGAAGGCGTACAGCAGAGTTGTGAAGATGAAATAGAATATGGAGCAAATGTCGAAATAGAGCAGTCCGGAATACAGTAAGGAAAGGTTCTTAGGAACGAAATTTACAAGAAGTTTACGGAAATGAAAGCGAAATGACTGACGGAATAATATGAATAAATCGGAAAGGAAGTAGTTTTTGGAAGGAGAGACTCAGCATACACAAAAGTCAAAATAACTTTCGGGGAAATTAAAAGCGAGGATGTCAACATCAAGAATGCAAAACAAAATCCACTTTTATAAGCAGAGGAGAGAACCAATAAGTGACAAGCATACACTGAGGTCCTCCTCTTCAAGAGGCAAGAACTGTCTGCTGTTGTGGGGAAAAAAAGTACATGTCAATTTGGAAGATATAGTATTAGAGTCAGACTGACTCAGTTTTGGACGATCAAACAACGCACATGTGATAAACTGCATTTCTACAAAATTTCTAAAATTACTCGGGAAGTGGCAACCAAATTATCATTCACGTTAGTATGAATCTGTGAGACTGGAAACAGCCTTAACATCTTACCTCCGGAAAAATATTATCCACCCAACCATGAAGGTGGCAAATGCAGGTAAATGCGCCATTCCACAACAGTGGTTTCCAGAATAGTATATACGGAGCGATCAAAAAGTTCCTGCCGCGCAGTTCAGAATCAGTATTCCAATCGGGAAAAATCGCCGAGAGCACTGAGGCAGTCTCCAACCGACGCACAAGGTTGAAGAAACCCATTTGGAAAATTTCTCGTCTTGCTGCCTGAAGAAGTCGGTAACTAACTGCTACATATCCTCGTCCGGCAGGAATCGTTAACAATTCACGATATTTTTAAGGGAACGAAGGCGTGATGATACACTACTGAGCATTAAAATTGCTACACCACGAAGATGACGTGCTACAGACGCAGGAGGAACATGCTGTGATATGCAAATGATTAGCTTTTCACAGCATTCACATAAGGTTGGAGCCGGTGGCGACACCTACAACGTGCTCACATGAGGAAAGTTTCCAACCGATTTCTCTTATACAAACTGCAGTTGACCAGCGTTGCTTCCTGAAATGTTATTGTGATGCCTGGTGAAACGTTGTCGTTATGCCTCGTCTAAGGAGGAGAAATGAGTACCATCACGTTTCCGGCTTTGATAAAGGTCGGATTGTAGCCTATAGCGATTGTGGTCTATAGTATCGCGACATAGTTGCTCGCGTTGGTCGAGATCCAATGACTGTTAGCAGAATATGGAATCGATGGCTTCAGGAGGGTAATACGGAACGCCGTGCTGGATCCCAACGGCCTCGTATCACTAGCAGTCGAGATGACAGGCATCTTATCCGCATGGCTGTAACGGATCGTTCAGCCACGTCTCGATCCATGAGTCAACAGATGGGGACGTTTGCAAGACAACAACCATCTGCACGAACAATCCGGCAACGTTTGCAGCAGCATGGACTATCAGCTCAGAGACCATGGCTGCGATTACCCTTGACGCTGCATCACAGACAGGAGCGCCTGCGATGGTGTATTCAACGACGAACCTGGGTGCACGAATGGCAAAACGTCATTTTTTCGGATGAAACCAGGTTCTGTTTACAGCATCATGATGGTCGTCCGTGTTTGGCGACATCGCGGTGAACGCACATCGCAAGCGTGTATTCGTCATCGCCATACTGGCGTATCACCCGGCGTGATAGTATGGGGTGCCATTGGTTACACGTCTCGGTCACCTCTTGTTCTCATTGACTTTGAACAGTGGACGTTACATTTGAAATATGTTACGACCCGTGGCTGTACCCTTCATTCGACCCCTGCGAAACCCTACATATCAGCAGGATAATGCACGATCGCATGTTGCAGGTTCTGTATGGGCCTTTCCGGACACAGAAAGTGTTCGACTGCTGCCCTGCACATTCTACAGATATCTTACCAATTGAAAACGTCTGGTCAATGGTGGCCGAGCAACTGGCTCGTCACAATACGCCAGTCAATACTCTTGACAAAATGTGGTATCGTGTTGAAGCTGCATGGGCAGCTGTACCTGTACACGCCATCCAAGATCTGTTTGACTCAATGCCCAGGCGAATCAAGGCCGTTATTACGGCCAGAGGTCGTTGTTGTGAGTACTGATTTCTCAGGATCTATGCACCCAAACTGCGTGAAAATGTAATCACATCTTAGTTCTAGTATAATATATTTGTCCAATGAATACCCGTTTATCATCTGCATTTCTTCTTGGTGTAGCAATTTCAATGGACAGTAGTGTAGCATGGAGAGTCATCAGGATTATAGGGATGGTTTTCGGATGTCTCCCACTTGAGTTGGCGCAGCTTCTGCGTTACGGCATTTGCGATATTTGGACGGGTGTTATCGTGTAGGAACAGCACCCAGAACTTGGTGCACCATTCTACAACCGTGGTTTCCGATTGACAAGCTGCCCCATACACATCCTTCATCCTCCGATAGTTGTCTACCGATGTTTGCCCTTACGCAGCCAAGAAAAAAATAGTATGTTGATCCTGTTTGATGTCATTTGGTAGTAACGTCGGTATGGTTCAAGTTTCCGCATTTACAGCACGAACGTCACACTAATCTCTTGCCAACATGGCAGTGCTAATATACAAGCAAGGTGGTTGTGCTGCGATGCATGTACGCTGAAGCAACATGCTTTATACGAAAGAATAAATGAGAAGAAACTGAAGTTCTGTTATATGACGATTTGTTTGGCTGCCGGGAAGGTGAACGTTTCAGGGAGGCAGTTCTAACGTTGCACCTGACAGTGGAGGAAAAACTTAAGAAAAAAAGAGGCACTTTGATTGGATTCGTCGATGGAAAAAGCGTTTGACAAGACAAGACAGTATAAGAAGTTTGAAATTCTCAGGGTAATAGGTATAAGCTGTACGGAAACATGTACAAGAACGAAGAATGTGGAAAACCAAGAAAAAAGTGCTCTAATTTAAAAGGCCGTAAGGCAAGGATGTAGTATTTCTCCTCTGCTGCATTATCATATACTTCGAAGAGGTAGTGACGCAATTAAAAGAAAGATTCAGGACTGGGAGCAATCTCCGATGTCAATGGTCATGAATTTTCAGATTCGTCGATTACACTGTTATCCTGTCCGCCCCCGGTAGCTGAGTGGTCAGCGCGACAGACTGTCAATCCTAAGGGTCCGGGTTCGATTCCCCGCTGCGTCGGAGATTTTCTCCGCTCAGGGCCCGGGTGTTGTGTTCTGTTGTCCTAATCATCATCATTTCATCCCCAACGACGGGCAAGTAGCCGAAGTGGCGTCAAATCGAAAGACTTGAACCGGCAAACGGTCTACCCGACGGAAGGCCCTAGTCACACGACTGTTATCCTCAGCAAAAGTGAGGAAGAATTACAAGATTTGTTTAACGTTATGAACAGTTTGATGGACAGAGGGTATGGAAGAGAGTTCACCAACAGAATACGAAAGTAATGAGAGTGGCAGACATGATATTAGCGATGAATATAATATCAAAATTGAGGTCCATGTAGCTAGGCGAAATGAAGAAATTCTGTTACCTTGAAAGAAAACTAACGAAGTGCAGACGAAGGGATGTAAGCAGACTAGCACACGCAAACATGAGACCCCTCTCTAAAATCAATCAACCAGTAGGAATTAAGGGTCGTGATTTGGGGAAGAAATTTCTGAGAATGTTCGTTTTGGGCACAGCACTGTATGAAAAATAAATCATGAACTAGGGGAAAAAGTAAAAAAGAAGAGAATCGAAGCGTTTGAGACGTGTTGTTGCAAAATACTAACAATTAAGTTGACTGATAAAATAAAAAAACAGGATTTTGTCCACTAAATTGTTGTGAAATGGAAAATAGGGATAAAAATGACTAGTTTTGTTACGAAGAACAAAAGCTATTCTGTCTCCACTTTTCTTCCACTCGGGTGTGTTTTAATTTACTTGCAGTAGATTTCGAAGCAACTAAGGCTGCGTTTTCAGGCACTTTAACACCACCACTAGCTATGTGCTACAGCACTGTTAGTAGATCCTGCTAATGTACCCCAGTACTCTCGAATGCGGTGGCCATAATAGCATCAGAAAAGAAACAGTGCACCACTTAAAAAAGTCAAGAACGATGAGGTGTTTCTGAAAGCCGCATAGCTGTATGTAGGTGCTCTATTCGCAACTAACCGTTTCACATCAGTACAGACCTTACTTCATATTTATAGTGGTTATATTTTCATAATGTAGATGGACAGTTACGAAGTTGGAAACGTATCCACATTAAGAGTCAACTACATTGGTGGCTCTCTGTTGGTCCATCATGGACAGGGGACACCGGCTGGTGGCTTGCCATAATAAGTCTGAGTGCACCCAACCGATGCTTGTCAAAAGGTACAGGGCATGAATGCTGAATGAGCCACGCCAGATAACTCCCCTTGGGATAAATTACAGGATCTGGTAGACAACAGTTCTATGAAACCGATGTATGCCATGCAGCTTTTGGAAGCATCTTATCATTTTAATTGTTAAGGTTTTTATCATAATTTGAATGGTTATTGAGTGTTGAATCTTTTTTATTGTTATTCACAAAGTGTCTGTGCTGAGGTTGCACTCCCCAAAAAATAATTTGTAGAAAACAAGCATCAGCTAACAATACAATCATGTACTCTTAAGAGATTCTAAAGTGCGCATAAAATTATAAACTACTATTTTGTAAGTGTGTACCAAGAAATATTTTAAACCGACAAACTCTGGCAGGTTGTAGGGGACATCAAAACAAAAGAATTTCCCTAATGTCATTTTTTCCTATGAGGATTATTTAAACCGGTGGAGGGCGTATTACGTTCTTCAGTTATTAGAGGCCGTATTACGTTCTTCAGTCGTTAGAGGGCGTATTACGCTCTTTAGTTGTAGGCAACTGCTGTCCATCAGTGTAGTAGCGCATTGTCTCTGTTTACTAATGGAGCGATACGCCTGGAGTGAGTACACTGATATGGTTTTTGCGTACTACTTAGCGCACCACAACGGACGAGCTGCACAGTGGGTTTACCAACAACAGTGTCCTAATCGCCGTATCCCGCATCATACGACCTTTGCTGCTGTGAGACCGGGTCACTTCGTAGATTACCTGGGCAGGAACGCCGTCGCACAGTAAGAACGCTGCAATTTGAGGAAGCTGTCTTGCAGCTTGTGGAGCGGGGTCCTCCAATCAGCACTCGCGCAATTGCACGTGACATGGGGACGAATCAGACGAAAGTAAACAGTCCTTCGAGAGCTGTTGTTATGTCCCTTTCACTTACAGCGTGTCGACAACCTGGAACCAGTTAATTATCCACCCAGAGCACAGTTTTCGCAGTGGTACCTCGAACAGTGTGAAATACATCCTAGATTTCCATCCTCTGTGTTGTTTACCGATGAAGCAACGTTCGGGAGTGATGGAGTCTTCAACACGCACAATTCTCATGCTTGGAATGAGGATAAGCCATATGCCACAGTTACTAGTGCTCATCAAGTGCGGTTTTTCGTTAATGTGTGGTTGGTGTTGTTGGTGACTGTTTAATTGGGCCGTATCTGCTACCTAGGCCATTAAGTGGCAGCCACTATTACAATTTTCTCTCCAGAGAATTGCCAGAATTGCTGGAAGACGTCCCGCTCCCTACAAGACAACGCATGTGTTTCCAACATGGCGGGGCGCCGGCACATTTCAGTCGTCGTGTGCGTCGATTCCTGGACCGACGGTTCCCAGAAACGTGGATTGGCAGAAGTGGTCTGTACCAGGCCTGCTCGATCCCCAGATATATCCCCTCTGGACTTTTTTGTGTGGGGAGAGATGCGCAACCTTGTTTACGAAACTCTTGTTGCATCAGAAGAGCATCTGGTTGCCCGGGTAGTAGCAGCAGCAGGAACAATTCAGGATACTAACATGATCCGACGGTGTAACTTTTGTTTACGTCTCAATGGAGGAATTTATTAAAATCTACTGTAATTGAAACTGGGTTGTGTTAATTTGTTGTCTCTTGGTGATAAAAATAATGAAAAAGTGTTTGTTGGTTTAATTAATTTGCCGCCAGACAAATCTTCCTCTACCGTTTTAAATACTCCTCATAGGAAAAAATGACATTAAGGAAAAATATTTGTTTTTATGTTCCCTACAAATGGTTCACATGGCTCTGAGCACTATGGGACTTAACATCTGAGGTCATCAGTCCCCTAGAACGTAGAACAATTTAAACCTAACTAACCTAAGGACATCACACACATCCATGCCCGAGACAGGATTCGAACCTGCGACCATGGCGGTCACTCGGTTCCAGACTGGAGCGACTAGAACCGTTCGGCCACTTCGGCCGGCTGTCCCCTGCAACCTCCCAGAGTTTGTCGGTTTAAATACTTTTCCCCTGTATGGAAACAATGCACCTGGAAATGTAGGTGTGTGAACGTCTGGAAAAAATGTTTTCTCATTCATCTTGTACAGAACTTAGTTTCTAAGGAACGAAATGCACCAACGTTTTTACTAGTGTACTACGCATCTGTCAATGTTTTCTGATTGTGAAACGATCGTAATGAATTTAATATAATAATTTAATTTTCCCTCTATTGTAAAAGACCTTAAAAAATATTGAAATTTCGCAGGTAGCGTGGGACTGAAAAATTTATAAGCGGTAAGTATAATCCCGTTTCAGCTGAAAATCGTTTGTTACACAACGACCGATCTGAGACGTACAAGTCAAGTATCATGTGGTACGTAAGGAGATACATGTACGAAAAGTAATGAAATAAGTTCAGTGTAATTTTTTTATATGCCTAAGTTGTCACACATAATTTAAAATAAGTACAGTAATACCACCAAAGTATTTTCCAACACAAAAACCTGTCAACTGTAGGAAATACGTGGAAAACATTTGGCATACGAAAATAATTGGGGCAGGTAACAGGTCATATGGCAGTCGTCTTCCCATATTTCTTGACTACACACTGAAGGGACTGTGTTGAACGTAAATATGTTTTACGGAAAACACACACACACACACACACACACACACACACACACCATAGTCGTTAAAGTGATACATCAATGTTAAAAGCGTTTACTGACCGTCGGAAAAACGTAAGTTAATCCAGAAAACGGCTCACTCTTGTAAACGTCATACGGGAAGCAAACAAGTGTACTGCAGCTCTGTAACGTAACGTTGACCTCTAGAGTAGCAGGACCGCACTTGGTCGCAAACAAGACACTTGAGAAACGCCCTCCGTGCGTAAACGAGCGCATGACGAACACTACGCTGTGTCTGAAGAGCACAATGGGGTCGAGTCAGACTCAGACCTAGCAGTAGACACTACATGAATATTTTAATTTCTTTAATTGCCTCTCCTACTCGGGAAGTGAGTAGCCAATGTACGCCCAGATGCAATTAAGGTTCTTGTTTTTTCCTTTCTCATTCTTCTTGGTTACCACGGAGACTACAGAGTAAAATACTGCAGCCAGACCGAGAAGGTATAGCAGGGTCTACGGCGCTACACATTTACGCTGCACGTTGCTTCGAAGCCGACGCAGCCATGTTAGTTTGTCGTAAACTTTAGTACACAACTGCTTCTTGTTCTTAATTTGTGTCACGAGAGCGCAACAGTTTTACATGGTAAATGTTACAGTGCTTTAGTGAGTAATACAGCATCAGGAAAGCATTTTCAGGCGATTTTTTGCTCTTAAATAACTATTTCACCCAGGCATTTCGCCTCGTTGATGTGACTTTCTTCTTGTTATACGTTTCTAATAACAAAGAAGGTAAGGACGTGATACGAAGAGGTACGTGATATGAAAAGGCTGTTTTCATAATCTAATATTTTCCTTAATACGGACTGATGAGACTGATGTTCGTTCAGTGTCCTTCCCGAACATGCTGAGAACATTTTGTCATGTTTGGTTGGTTTTCAATATTTCCTTCACAAAGCGTTCACAAGAGAGATTTTCGAGCCGGATTAACTGTAAATCTAGAGTTAACTGACAAAAATAAAACTATCACAGTAAACACCTCAACTAAAATGTATGCATATATATTGTTCGAACGATTCCCCACAGAAATGAAACGTGGTTGATTTGCACTTTAGACAATAATAATAATGATTAGTACACCAGTAGGTTGCGCAAGTTGACATTTTGATCAGGATTCTTCCACCAGAAGCTAACTTTGGGGCTACTAACATGGCGGATGTCCGTTTCAAGTTTTTCACGTAATGACAACTCCCGTTATCGAGCCTCCATGGGCCACACGAAGTAGGAGTGATCTGTGAGCGCCATAACGGTGCATTACACATGCTAGCAAACAGTTATTAAATTAATCAATGGACGGCAATGCAGAAGCCAGAGGCAAAAAATACCAACTATGTCGAAAGGAATTCCATGGAGTAACGAAGAACTGACTCTTCAGATTAACAACACAGAGGAAGTAAGTTTTTCTTAGATGATTAATATCATAAAAGAAAAGATGGGCTATGGTTCCTTAGAGATCAGAGAGACATAGAATTTTTCGTTATTTTGAGAACATTATCATGAAAAACTAGGAAAGTAAATGAGAAGAACTTTCATAATTATATGCAAAAAATACGGTAACCGTAAATGGATCAATTTTAACAGACGCATTTACTGAAAGTTAAGCAACAAAATTTGTATCTTACGTTTAATTACAAGAATAGTATTTCATTTTGTGTGTTCAATTAAATAAATGTTTAATTTTGTTGCTTCAGTCTCAAGGAAGCTGCATTGTCCTCATAGTTTCACCTACAATACTTCCTGCTCAATGTACTGATTTCAGAAAGCAGAATGATGAACTGGGTTGCCGGAGGAAGAATAAACTAAGTATCAGCGTGGCCTTCACAGAGGCTGTCTACAGTATACGTAGGCATGAGAAAGAGAATATGTAATAGCAATATGAGGTGGTCTAGAGCTGATAACGCTGTCAGAGTTGGTCGGCCCAAGAATAAATAAAATTAAAGAACCGTCATTAATTATTTATCACGCAAGTGACGTGACAGCGGCGGGGCTCCAGCGTAACCGAGCGTCGTAGACATGGATACTTAAGACCAGAACACAAAGATCACCTGCAAGTCCGTTATAAGAGATACACATACGCCCATCGAACATAGTGCAAAATACAGCTTAGAATACATAATTATGACTGTCAAAGTAGTGCAAACCAAATGTGGTCATTAGATTTGTTAACTGACGCTAACTCCTCATGCACATTGTAGTGTAATATGTACTTTTACTGAACATTATACAATGTTGTAATGGCTGCGTGGTTTTAAAAAATATGCTCTATCAAAGCTAAAACTTTATATATCTCCTATTGATGTCTGTATGAAGAATATGCTGTTGTCAAGCCACTTCGCAAAACAGGAAACAAAACATCAATAAAGAATTAATCAACTCGATATCATTATTGCCAAGATTTCAAAATAAATTCAAGATGATGTTCATTATATTTTATAAACAATACAGGGAAACATAGGATAGAAACGTTTTGATTTCAAAATAGTTGTCAACTTAACAGCCTATATGTGCCTTGACAGATGATACACTACAGTCAACAAATCAGAAATTACTGCCATTGCGATTATTTTGTGACTTGGCTAAGGTTTTTGATCGTGTGAATCATGTTATGTTCGGGCATAAATTAATTTATTATGGAACCGCGTACACAGCAGGTTCATGATTTTTATCTTATCTGGAAGAACGCAAAGTGCGTTCTCTCCCTATCAATCATATAGCAACAGCCACACAGTCTTTGAACCAGTCAGACGTGAGGTATCACAAGCTACTATTTCGAGTACTGTTGAAACGTCCCCACAGAAAAAATTTATGAATTACTATGCTGGTTAACCCCCTCGTTATTTGAACGTACTCAGACATTTCGCTCTTTACTTATTCTAATCAACACTAAACTGTCACACAATATTTTTAGCGCAACGCAATCTAACTTTCAAAAATCCCTGCAAAAGAATGGCCCTGACTAACATTAACCTATACCTTTCACAAATCACTTACCTCACAAAAATCTTCGTTACTCGAACTACTGCAATACAGCGACCGCCACTACTGCCAGCTAAATAAAAGATTCAAACTACTGAAGGCACTAACTACTGATAGGCATAGTTAGCAAATGAAAGATTTTGATAGAGGACAAACAATGTATTTATCTTAATAGTGTTCAAAGGTCATAATACACGTTATTTGATGACATCCAGTCTTACAAATTTACTGTCTCTGATGGACTCACGTCCAGATCATCCGCTCTCAAAACTCCGCCATCTCTCTTCCCACATCCACCACTGTTGGCGGCTCACCTCCATTTGAACTTATATCAGTTTATGAGATCCGGTCTTATAAATTTCGTTCAGATCGTCCGCTCTCAAAATTCTGCCATATCTCTCCCCACCTCCAACTGCGCAACGCTACGCGCTGTTCACATCCAACTGTCCAACACTACAGTAGCGAACATTCCAACAATGCCAACCAGCCACAGACTGCACACAGCACAGCCAGTGATTTTCATACAGAGCGCTAAGTGACGTTACCAATAAAAAAACCTAAACAGCCTACTTACACTGTTTTATTTCTTATGTAAATAAGTAATCTTCCACTGGCTTTTATAAAAGATGCAAATTTTATCTTTTTTGCAGATGATTTATAGTCCAGGAGGCGAATTATTGGTATGGACAGTTCACGCAGCCACCTGGAAAAGTTGCCGGATGTGGTTTACTGCTACCCCGTCGATACGATGTGCGTACTCTAGCGGGAAAAGTAAAGGAAGAAAGCGATACCGTGCAGGTGCTCTCTGTAAGTGTTTATTTATTTACAGTTACTAGTTGTCGTGCCGGCTGGAGAGGCCGTGCGGTTCTAGGCGCTACAATCTGGAACCGCGAGAGCGCTGCGGTCGCAGGTTCGAATCCTGCCTCGGGCATGGATGTGTGTGGTGTCCTCAGGTTAGTTAGGTTTAACCTCAGAAGTTAAGTCCCATAGTGCTCAGAGCCATTTGAACCAACTAGTTTTAGTATATAAATTCAAAAAATTGAGGAGAGATAACCGGCATCTAGTATGTTAAAATATCATTAAGTTATTTGCTGAACTTTACAATAGAAATACATATTATTTTCACTGTTAAAAATGTACATCATTAACTCGTTCTACAATAAGCGACAGAATAATTTGTCCATATGTTAACAGTTAGAATCTTTAGAAAGTACACACAGTGTTATGACAGATTCATGGGAATCTCTCTTCTACAGTATCAGAGTATATTCAGCTGCGGTACTAGAGAAACTCCGCTCATCTCGCTTCTGCACTTTTCGAGCTATGAATGGCATTAACTCAAGCTTCATACACACACCACTTTCGAATGCCACACCCACGATACCCCGCCGAAAACTGCACCGCTACGCAACAACGTCTGTCATTTCTGTTAGTAATTTGCGTCCATTAATAACCGATTGGCTGATGCCCAAGTCTTTCAGTACTGCAGACAACGGAAATTTGCTGCCTTTAAAAAGGTCATATTTTGAGCCACATGATCAAATTTGACAGCGAGGACTGTTCTCTTCCCTTGTAACACGCTGCCTAACAGAGAAACTGAAGAACGCAGAAGGGGAGAAGGGGGGAGGGAGGGAGAAAAAGCGAAATGAAACAGCACTAGTTGCGATGGTATGTGTAAGATTACGATACCGAGTCAAATTTACAGAGAGCAGTATGAGTTCCCTTAGCAGTATGACGTTGGACCCCATGTGGCCTAGCCTTCGAAGGGCTGTCTCCTGAGACAGGCTGACCCACCACTGTTGTAGCTGGTCCTTGATAATCTGTAAGCTGGCACTGTGACGGAGTCGACGTCAGAGCTGATCCCACAGATGTTGCACTGGGGACAGTTCTGAGAGCTTGCTGGAGATGGGAGTACCTCAACATCACGCCCTCAGTTCACTGACGAATGTACCATAAGACGAGCACTGTCCCATAAAAATATGGCACCCCGACACCATCACATGAGAGGTAACACGAGCATGCAGGATGCCTCTGCACCATCACAGTTCCCTCAATCAGTACAAGCTGTGACCTGAAGTCATACCACATGGCACCCTACGCCATGTCACCAGTAGTAACACCGCTTTGCCTCTCCAAAACATTGAAGGTATGGGGAATCTCCCCAGGTACGTGTCCCCACGTCGTCGTTGTGCTCGTCTACGACGGTCATCAAGGGCAGTGCGGAGCGGTCGCTTCATAGTGACTCCAGTCTCCAGCAGTAGATGTTTCCTAGCTGGGCACCATCCCAAACATAGCCGTATGTGTTGTAGGACGGTAGCGCACTAGACCGATGGCTGCCAGTCTTTTACCAATAGTGCGGGGTGACCTGCTATCGGACAGCACGCGCAGATGTGGAGGGGTTACGATGTGCTTGGTGCGTAATAGGGCGACCCTCGCTTGCGGCAGTCAGAAGTGGGCAGCCGGATGACTGACTAAAAGCATGGCTGCCCTCACATTCTCATGTAGTCATACGACAGTTTCGTCTATATACTCCACAGATTTGGATGTTGCACGATCTAAAGCAGGCCAAATGGAGACCCCCAATGAGGCTCCTTTTAAACTCTCTCATCTACATCTACATTTACATCCATACTCCGCAAGCCACCTGACGGTGTGGGGCGGAGGGTACCTTGAGTACCTCTATCGTTTCTTCCTTCTATTCCAGTCTCGTATTGTTCGTGGAAAGAAAGATTCTCGGTATGCCTCTGTGTGGGCTCTAATCTCTCTGATTTTATCCTCATGGTCTCTTCGCGACATATACGTAGGAGGGAGCAATATACTGCTCGACTCCTCGGTGAAGGTATGTTCTCGAAACTTCAACAAAAGCCCGTTCCGAGCTACTGAGCGTCTTTCCTGCAGAGTCTTACACTGGAGTTTATCCATCATCTCCGTAACGCTTTCGCGGTTACTAAATGATCCTGTAACGAAGCGCTCTGCTCTCCGTTGGATCTTCTCTATCTCTTCTATCAACCCTATCTGGTACGGATCCCACACTGGTGAGCAATATTCAAGCAGTGGGCGAACAAGTGTACTGTAACCTACTTCCTTTGTTTCCGGATTGCATTTCCTTAGGATTCTTCCAATGAATCTCAGTCTGGCTTTAGCTTTACCGACGATCAACTTTATACGATCATTCCATTTTAAATCACTCCTAATGCGTACTCCCAGATAATTTATGGAATTAACAGCTTCCAGTTACTGGCCTCCTATTTTGTAGCTAAATGATAAAGGATCTTTCTTTCTATGTATTCGCAGCACATTACACTTGTCTACATTGAAATTCAACTTCCATTCCCTGCACAATGCGTCAATTCGCTGCAGATCCTCCTGCATTTCAGTACAATTTTCCATTGTTACAACCTCTCGATATACCACAGCATCATCTGCAAAAAGCCTCAGTGAACTTCCGATGTCATACACAGTGTCATATATGAATATTGTGAATAACAACGGTCCTACGACACTCCCCTGCGGCACACCTGAAATCACTCTTACTTCGGAAGACTTCTCTCCATTGAGAATGACATGCTGCGTTCTGTTATCTAGGAACTCTTCAATCCAATCACACAATTGGTCTGGTAGTCCATATGCTCTTACTTTGTTCATGTGCTGATAAAGCTGTTTCAAACAAGTATGCGGCACCTCTGTGTTCTCAACAGTGATCACTCAGCATCTGAAGCTTCTAACAACCCTACCACAACAAAGGTCAAAATTTTAATAACGATTGTGGTGTTGCTCACGCTGCTAAATACTGCATTTTAGGGCAACAACAGTCATATTATGTGGCAGCTGTCATTAGAGCACAGTTAATAAAGTCATTTCATGTAATAATCAAAAAAACTAGGCACTCATCTTTTTGTGTTTCCCACGCTGGTCTCGTCGTAAAATCAAGGCTCAATCGTTGAAAATCTAGGTGGTTATGATTCCAAGCTCGGATGCAAAGAGGCCTAGGTTTTATTCTGCTATATTCAAATGTTTTGTAGATGCGCTTCACAAACCATTCTTGGAGATTAAACCTTTCAAAGATAGCACAATGGTGATGTAAAAAAAATAATCAGCACTCCGAATTTAAGTTACACTTCCTTTTAACGGCTTTTATTGCAATATCACGTATCACACAAAACATCACTTCACAATACAAAACATACTTGAAAACATCTTCCTCACATTTTATAAGCCAACTACAAAATGCATCTTTCCAACATGACGTCCAAGACTTGACCTTTTCAAGGGCCGACTCTCTATCAACTTAACAACTAACTAACAATCGCTTACGCGCCCAAAAATCAGAGATACAAGTACGTCAAAGATCATAGTGACAAAAGAACGAATACACATAAGAATAATATCATTGCAACATAAACATATCAATGTATCAAAAACGAAATCATATCTGAATGTTGTGTCATAAGTACGTGAAGTAGTTCCACAGAAACACAGTAGAATATTACTGGTATCGAGAGGTTCAGGTGAGCTGCCGTAATGGTTACGTAATTCAAGTACCATCACAAGCTGTTGATGCCACTTACGCACCTACCTATCCTGGTAACAACACTGAACACGAAGAACCAACTTTTTTTTTTCGTTGCATCTGCTCGGGGCAGACGTCGTTAAGACATCCGTGTAAGTTCGTTGTTGATCGATTAACTTAGTTTTTTTTATTGCAGAGAGCAGCTAACCCTCTGACCGGACATCAGCTGAACTACCCAAGCACGACTCACGCCCCGTCCTCACAGATTTAATTCCGCCAGTACCTCGCCTCCTACCATCCAAAGGTCCCGAGTTCGAGTCTCGGTCCGGCACACGGTTTTAATCTGCCAGGAAGTTTCATATCATCGCATACTCCGCTGTAGAGTATAAATTTCATTCTACGGTGAACACTAATTCACTCTGGTTGCCGTTCTAGATGCCGCAGAGAATTGGGACTACAATCATTAACATACTTGCCGATGGAGTACATGTATGTGAGGCTACATTCACATCCAATAATGTCTTGTGGTGTTTCATGTTTTCACTCAGGGAACGTTGGTATATAAAAGACGACGCACAGCAGCTTCCTGAAAATCTTCTAAGCTGTCACTTGCTTCTTCCACAGCCGTTTTTTTCTGATTCTATTCTCATCGCAACATATATTGCATTGTTCTTTCCTTACTGTTGCGATGCCGACCGGAGTGGCTGTGCGGTTCTAGGCGCTACAGTCTGGAGCCGAGGGACCGCTACGGTCGCAAGTTCGAATTCTTCCTCGGGCATGGATGTGTGTGATGTCCTTAGGTTAGGTAGGTATAATTAGTTCTAAGTTCTAGGCGACTGGTGACCTCAGAAGTTAAGTCGCATGGTGCTCAGAGCCATTTGAACCAGTTTTTGAACCGTTGCGACAGTGTTTTTCCTTACTTTAAAAGCTCTAGTTGTCCTATTTACAACCTGGACAACAGGAAATATAGGTCACGTTCTTCGCTTTCTTTCTCAAGACATTAACTCACTAAGTAACGAATTCGTGGAATTGGCTACGTACTACACTGTTTTCCCTGTGTTACCCGTCACGCATTGGGCTTGCCACACACGTCACACTGGACACGGTTTGAAATGAATCAGAGGTGAGTAAACACTAAAAGCGCCGGAAACTAAGTAAACTACGAACTAGACATCCAGTTAAGCGAAGCTAAAAGATAGCACCACTTATGCGCTTGGAGCTCGCTGTCACGCGAAGCACACACGCTTGTTTGTCCTGCGGCCGCAGCAGCGCGGCTCCTGCTCAGTGTTTAGCCGGCTTCCTGCTGTCGCCTGGCAACGGAACGACGCTACTAAGGTGTCGCTACCACAGACTAGTCTCCCCGACTGTAAGCATAGGTATAAAATGTACCACCAGTCCCCTATCAGAAAAATCAGCTAACGAAATGTTCTAAATACCTTCTCTTTTTTTGTTCACAAAACGCGTTTTCAGAGCTGCCGTATTCTCGGTAATCTGTTGTGCGCCTCTAGACTTGACCCAGGTACCAAACTATGGAGAGACTCTTTGAAAATTGCGTTAATGGATGATCTTTGTGCCAAGCTATGGTTCTTATGGAGTTTAGAAATTTAAAAGAGGTGAAAATCGCTTTTTGTCGGCTATAGTTCTACAAAATCTAATGCTCTGCTTCCGTACTTGTACTGTCGCAAATAAAATGTAGTGCCTCAGCATTAATGGTTCTCGGAACAAAAACTTTCTTCCAACGTAAAAAACTAATTTTTGAGAGCAGAGCTACATAGAAAATACGAACAAATTTTTGCAGAGAAGAAAACAGCAAGCACCCGCTGTTAATAATGTTATTACTATCAAGAAAAAAACAAGCAATTAATGTACACAACGACAAATGTAACATAAACATTAACTGCCGCCTGAAGTTGAATCTGTCGCTTCCAAACCGGTAACGGCGCTATTTGCGTAAATCAATCGACATTCTTATCGGCACTTAGAACAAGTCTGTTTTCTGATGTTTCACTTAGAACATTTCTAATAAAGTATTTTTTTAATTTGTCATTAACTTTGCGTTGATGCAGTGACCAGTATACACTACTGACCATTGAAATTGCTACACCAAGAAGAAACGCAGATGATAAACGGGTATTCATTGGACAAATATACTAGAACAGACATGTGATTATATTTTCACGCAGTTTGGGTGCACAGATCCTGAGAGATCAGTACCCAAAACAACCACCTCTAGCCGTAATAGCAGCCTTGATACGCCTGGGCATTGAGTCAAACAGAGCTTGGATGGCGTGTGCAGGTACAGCTGCCCATACAGCTTCAACACGATACCACAGTTCATAAAGAGTAGTGACTGGCGTATTGTGACGAGCCCGTTGCTCGGCCACCATTGACCAGACGTTTTCAATTGGTGAAGATCAGGAGATTGTGCTGACCAGGGCAGCAGTCGAACGTTTTCTGTATCCAAAAAGGGCCGTACATGACCTGCAACATGAGGTCGTGCATTATACTGCTGAAATGTAGGGTTTCGCAGGGATCGAATGAATGTAACTTCCACTGTTCAAAGTGCCGTCAATGCGAACAAGAGGTGACCGAGACGTGTAACCGATGGCACCCTATACCATCACACCGGGTAATACGCCAGTATGGAGATGACGAATACATGCTTCCAATGTGGGTTCTCTGCGATGTCGCCAAACACGGATGCGACAATTGTGATGCTGTAAACAGAACCTGGATGCATCCGAAAAAATGACGTTTTGCCATTCTTGCACCCAGGTTCGTCGTTGAGTACACCATCGCAGGCGCTCCTGTCTGTGATGCAGCGTCAAGGGTAACCGCAGCCATGGTCTCCGAGCTGATAGTCCATGCTGCTGCAAACGTCGTCGAACTGTTCGTGCAGACTGTTGTCTTGCAAACGTCCCAATTTGTTGACTCAGGGATCGAGACGTGGCTGCACGATCCGTTACAGCTATGCGGATAAGATGCCTATCATCTGGACTGCTAGTGATAAGGGGCCGTTGGGATCCAGCACAGCGTTCCGTATTACCCTCCTGAACCCACCGATTCCATACTCTGCAACAGTTGTCGGATTTCGACCAACGCGAACACCAATGTCGCGATACGATAAACCGCAATCGCGATAGCCCACAATCCGACCTTTATCAAAGTCTGAAACGTGATGGTACGCATTTTTCCTCCTTACATGAGGCATCAGAACAACGTTTCACAAGGCAACGCCGGTTAACTGCTGTTTGTGTATGAGAAATCGGCTGGAAACTTTCCTCATGTCAGACGTTGTAGGTGTCGCCACCGGCGCCAACTTTGTTTGAATGCTCTGAAAAGCTAATCATTTGCATATCACAGCATCTTCTTCCTGTCGTTTAAATTACGCGTCTGTAGCACGTCGTCTTCATCTTGTAGCAATTTTAATTGCCAGTAGTGTATTTCTTTTGTCATTTGTTGTCCGACGTCCTTTTTAAAGTTAAAACAGTACTTCTACTTTGAGGCTGAGTGGTTCACAATGATAACCTGAAACGTCACGCAAGAAATCACTCTACTGCTCAGGTGACGCATTTCGGAATTTATCTGTCATCACATATCCAGTGGCAATCACTGCACGTACATCCGGCGTTTCATGTTGTATGTGAAACAAGCATTCGCATACTAATTGCCTCCTCCACGACTTTACGCCACATTTACACTGAAGAGACAAAGAGACTGGTACACCTGCCTAATAACAAGTAAGGCCCCCACGAGCACGCAGAAGTACCGCAACGGGACGTCATGGACTCGATTAATGTCTGAAATAGTGTTGGAGGGAATTGAAACCATGAATCCTGCAGGGCTGTCTATAAATCCGTAAGAGTACGAGGAGATGGAGATCCCTTCTGGCTACGCGGTGAAGCCGTGCGGTCTAGAGCGCCTTGCCACAGTGCTCGCGGCTCCCTCCATCAAAGGTTCGAGTCCTCCCTCGAGTATGTGTGCGTGTTGTCCTTAGAGTAATTTAGTTTAAGTTAGATTAAGCAGT
Organism: Schistocerca gregaria; assembly: GCF_023897955.1. Classification (NCBI taxonomy): domain Eukaryota; kingdom Metazoa; phylum Arthropoda; class Insecta; order Orthoptera; family Acrididae; genus Schistocerca; species Schistocerca gregaria. The sequence continues at coordinate 544,839,322 of NC_064925.1, forward strand.
TTTTAAGCCTAGGGACCGATGACCTCAGCAGTTTGTTCCCATAGCAGTGTACCACAAATATACAAAAAAAAAAAAATCTCTTCTGAACAGCATGTTGCAAGACATCCCAGATATGCTAAACAATGATCATGTCTGGGGAGTTTGATAGCCAACGGAAGGGTTTAAACTAAGAAGAGTGTTCCTAGAACCACTCTGTAGCATTTCTGGACTGTGTTGTGTCGCATTGTCTTGCTGGAATCGCCCAAGTCCGTCGGAATACACAATGGATGTGAATGGATGCAGGTGATCAGACGCGATGCTTGTGTACCTGTCACCTGACAGAGTCGTATCTAGACAAATCAGGGGTCCTATATCACTGCAGCTGCACACGCCCCACACCATTACACAGCTTCCAGCAGCTTTAACAGTCCCTGGCTAACATAGAGGGTCCATGGATTCATGACGTTGTCTCCATACCCATACATGTCCATCCGCTCGATACAGTTTGAAACGAGACTCGTCCGACCAGGCAACATGTCTCTCGTCATCAACAGTCCAATGTCGGTGTTGATGGGTCCAGGCAAGGCGTAAAACTCATCAAGGGCACATGAGTGGGCTTTCGGCTCCGAAAGCCCATATCGATGATGTTTTGTTGCATGGTTTGCACGCTGACACTTGTTGATGGTCCAACATTGAAATCTGCAGGAAGTTGCGGAAAGGATGCAATTTTGTCACGTTGAAAGATTTCTCTTCATTCGTCATTGTTCCCGTTCTTATAGGTTCTTTTTCCGGCCGCAGCAATATTCGAGATTTGATGTTTTACCTGATTCCTGCTATTCCCGGTACACTCGTGAAATGGTGGTACGGGAAAATCCCCACATCGTCGCTACTCCGGAGATACTGTGTACCACCGGTCGTGCGCCGACTATAACACCACTTTCAAACTCGTTTAAATCTTGATAACCTTCCATTGTAGCAGCAGTAACCGATCTAACAACTGCTCCAGACACTTGTCTTAAATAGGTGTTGCTGAACGGACCGTCGTATTGGTTAAAATGGCTCTGAGCACTATGGGACTCAACATCTTAGGTCATAAGTCCCCTAGAACTTAGCACTACTTAAACCTAACTAACCTAAGGACATCACACACACCCATGCCCGAGGCAGGATTCGAACCTGCGACCGTAGCAGCCCCGCGGATCCGGACTGCAGCGACAGAACCGCACGGCCACCGCGGCCGGCAGCGCCGTATTCTGCCTGTTTACATATCTCTGTATGTAAATACGAACGCCTATACCAGTTTATTTGGGTTTCAGTGTATTTTACTGAAATTAAAACATTTTTGAAAATCTTGGAATCCCTGGGACCGATATTTTGCCAGTATCATTGTCGATAATAGGCAAAATTGGTCGAGATTCTCGATTCTCGGAATGGGTGGTTTGTTTATGCATAATGAAGTTTGTACAGAACCCTCAGTGTGCGAGTCCTACTCGGAGTTGGCCTATTTCCTGGATACAAATCGGTTATGTATAAACAGAGATACATTAAAATTATAAAGAAAGTAGCAACCAATCATGGAAACATTATTTATCTTGTTGCAAATCGATTTCGACTGATGTCAGTCACCATCAGTGCATTTATATATCATGATAGAAGTCTTCGAAGAACAGTACTTCTACTTATGGCATGTATCGGTTAGAAAAATGCACCGATGATGACTGATATCAGTCGAAATCGATTTGCAACAAGATAAATAAATTATGTTTCCGCGATTGGTTGCTACATTCCTTATAATTTTATATTCCACGGTCGCTGCACAGAAAGGGAACCTTATGGAGCCTGACATTCAAGGGATACGTTACTTTTTCATTCTCCTGACGAATGTCATATGTGGCACTTTCCACTCTTCAACACATGTTCAAGACAACTGGATTATCAATAAATTTTTACAGGACTTGGTATGTTCAGTCAGTGCTTCCCATAGAATTCCGCAGCCTAGAAAAATAGATTTCTCAAATAATGAAATATAATGTAACGCCACTATCTTGAGTTACCCGCCAAGTTAGCAGAGAGCGCTAATGCGCTGCTCCCTGGACTGGGGTAGGCGCGCCGGCCCCGCATCGAATATGCCTAGCAGATTAACGACGAAGTGCCTGTGTGCTGGCCAGCGGGGATGTGGCTTTTAGGCGGTTTTCCACATCCCACTAGGTGAATACCGGGCTGGTCCCCATGTCCCACCTGAGTTCCATGACTCGCAGACATCTCAGACATGTTCGCACTATCTCACGGTTTATACTTGACACAGACAGCTGGGATACATTACTTCCGTCCCGGGGGGTATGGGGTGGCGACAGGAAAGGTATCCGGCCACCCTCTGAAACTAACATTGCCAAGTTCCATAGTAACAACCCAGACCCGGCAGTAGCTGGAGCGGGATCCGAATACAACAACAGCTACCTGGAGTTACACTAAATTTGTGAGAATCTGCCGTCAAGTGTTGCTTTATCTACAGGTGCTCGGTAAGCGTAGCGTGGAGACACGCAGGTTATAGCAACACGTACGCAAAAGGATTCCGACAGGGTGTAGCTGTGCTTACAGCGTGCAGCGGTAGTAACTGGTGCGGGAAGGACAATGTCTCCACATGAGGGCAAGAGCCATGTTATGAGGTACGTGACTTGGAGGCGGGCAATACCGCAGCGTATGAGCCCCGGAGCAGTATAAATAACTGTGAATGTTGGGGCAAAAGCATTCGGAACCCATCAGTAGTGGCGCGACACCAGGGCTACACTAGACCAGAAGACGACTGGGCACCGCCAGCTGCAGCCGTGGGTTCAAGACCCCTACAATAAGAAGTACAAAGTATAAAGTTTTTGGGACTAGAGACTAATTGGAAAATCCACTGCCTCTATTCAGCTACGTTTGTATTACTCATGATTACTGCTAAGTGAGAAAAGTAATGAGACTGACAATACCGAGCGATATGGCAACGCTGTGTTGGCCTGCCGGTGCGTCCATCCCTTCCAGATGCTCAGTGCGAGTTTCAGGTCCTTACACCCATCACGTGATTTTTGCGAGCGCCATCAGCGATGTTATGTTTCTGTTGTGTGTTACTAAAACCGAAGAGCGAAATTTAGACCAACGTTATGCCATCAAGTTCTGTGTTAAATTTGTGGAATCCGCGAGTGTGACCTTTTAAAGTTGAAACAGGTCTATTGGGAACATTCCTTATCAACAGAACAAGTTTTTCGTTAGCACAAATCATTTTTGGAAGGTGGAGAACACATTGAAGGTGAATCTCGGTCAGGGAGCCCTTCAACCTGAAAAACCGACAAATACGACAGACGTGTGTTTGCTCTCATGACATTGTTTCTCTTGAAAGGCGCGGAAAGTGAACTGAGATCGGATATTGCAGACAAATGGATGCTGCATCATAACAACACCCCATATCATACAGCCACTTCCATTAAGGAAGTTTTGACTTCAAAAAGATATTCCTGTTGTTTCATAGTCCGCCTGTTCATCTGACCTGAGTCTTTGTGACTTTTTTCTTTTCCCAAAATTCGAAAATTACTTAAAACGACAACCTTTTGGAACTCTGGACAACATTCAAAACGACGTGACCTAGCTGCCGAAGGGAACCACTTTGAAGGTGACAAAATTGCTGTTCGAAAAGAATAAAAACGTTGGTAGATAAAAGATCAGTCACATAACTTCCCTCACACATCTCCCAGGTGTTTCAATAATGAGGAAACTAGTTTCTTCTGAATATTTTCATTCACTAATAAGTTATTGAATCCTTTTTCCTAGGGGGGGGGGGGGGGGGCGCTCAACTAGTAGTTGCAACATTTTAAGAATGCAGAGGTATTGTATCTAACATAAATTCTAAAACATTCTGCAACCAACCCTCGTCAAAAAATTTCGTGTTTGACAACTACTTCACAATATTTATATCCATTATTGTCCTTTGCCACTGCTTTAAAAACTTGTCTAAAACTTAAATATATATTACACTAGAACCAAAAACATCCTCTGCAAAGATTTCAAGGATGTACCATTAGTACAGACTGTATTCAGATATATAGATAAATATGTACTGAACAGCCTGCCAGAGCACATGAAATGGACTTTAAGACTGTGTTAAAGAACTTAGTGTTAGCCAACTCCTTCTACTCCTCTAAAGAGTATCTTCACAAAACTTCCTAAATTAAAGCTTTGCGTTGTTTTATAGCAAAAAATAAGCCATGTAGCACAACAATCTTTCGTCATGTTAAGTTACTTCAACATACTGCACTTAAACTAAATTAAATATGCATCTTTGACGCCTTTCCATAACACAATGGCCACTTTTCAAGAGGTCAAAGGCATATGACTAACATAAAGTGATGTAATGTAACGCTCTGATTACTATATAATAAAATTTTAAATTTCTACACCCTTACAAAGATAGTGTTATTTATCTGTCAGCTATATGCAGTCATGCCATACATTATAGCAGTGTTTCTGGACCGATGGGAATTCTACTTGTCTCACGAGAGCGAATAATTTTAGACCTTCTGTCAGACTCCTATATGAGATCACAGTAAAATAGTACATCACCCTAAGTATTACACTGATGAGTACAAGTAAAACTTATGTCAATAAATATAATAGTATGGCCTACAACTATAAATTTACCAATAAGAAGCAGAGATTTTCACGATAATATTCTATTAGCTATAACATTTATTTTAGTCAATGCTCACAGAAAATATTTAATAACTATACCAGTCTCAACTGACTACTTATTATCAGTAGCCCATTTAAGTCTAATAACCACTACAAATTCCAACACAAATCTCGATAAAGTTTTTCGGGAATGATCTGTGACGCAGTCCGAGATCTACAAAAAAAAAATTGGAATTTCTATGCAACTACCTGTAAATTTCCAATTCTTCCATGATATTAATGTGTTGTTTGATTATTTCGTCGGCTCTTGGTACTGGATTTTTCATTCTTAATATAAATGTATGGTCTGATATTTAACACATGGAAAACATTTAATTACCTATTATAGCAGTGCTCTTCTGTTTGTTTTTATGCAGGTGCTTACTAAATTCAAACGCTTTACTGTAATTCTCATAAGCATATTCTCTGTACCTGATGTTAAAACTGCCCAGCCCAAATGATACAAAGTTTTTGGCATTCACCATTTGACATTTTGTAAATTGCAGAGTCCACATTCTGTGGTTCTTTGTGGATATTAGGTGGTTTTATTTTACTATACTAATGTTCTTCGTCGTAACTTTCCGTTACTTTTACGGAAAGCGTAAACGTGTCTCCTAGAAATGATTATTTCATTTCCCATAGTACCCAAATGCGGTCTACTCGCTGAGGTGTTATATGGTTATTCTGTTTCTTTAATAATATTGGGTTGGTGCATAAGTTTGAAGCGTCTTCCCACAAGTTTAACAAACACAATAGGTACACATAAAAGAGACATAAGTTACCAATAATACATTATCCTTCAGTATTTAGAACAATTTTTAAACGCTGGAGTAACTTTTCGGTTTCCCAACTACAGAAATCTAATGGTTTTGAGAGGAAGAGCACGTCGAGGAAGTTCCTTGAACGTTATTCGATTTTGATCGGAAAAGACGAAAATCTGAGGGTACAGATGTGGTGAATAAGGTGGGTGCGGAAGGACGTCCCAACCCAAGTCCTATGTAGTGTTCTTTGTCATTGTTGCAGAATGCGGGTGGGCGTTGTCTTTGAGTAGCACCATTTCACGCAGTCGTCCGAGTCGTTGTTCTAGGACTGCGTCTGCAACATGTCTCATTTGCTGACAATTAATGTCAACAGTGACGGTTACGCCTTGGGGAAGCAATTTGTAGTTCACTACACCGTCGTTGTTCCACCAGACGCGTAACATTATCTTTTGTGGATGCTCGCGCAGTTCTTCTTATGGGTATTTGCTGCTTTATTTGCGCCGAACCATTTCTTAATTTTCTTATGTTAGCATGAAGACACCGTTTCTCGTCGCCTGCTTTAAGAATCCATGCTGGAGATTATTCTCTTCGGGATACCTCATTTGTTTTAAGATTCCGCAGTAGTTACACACTACAAAAACTACTCAGAACTATAAGGTATGCAGTGAAACGAAGGACGAAAGACCAAAGAACATGACTGTTGAATTAATGATACAAAACGTGTTTAATAATCATTTCTTCAGCATAGTAGAAAATATCAGAACAACAGTTCAAAATAAAATTACAGCAGTATGTCGTAAAAGCAACTCCCAAAAAATTCAGTCATATGAATGTCTCACCAGCATCTCTCTCTGAAACCAGCAAAATTATGTATTCCGTCAAAAATAAAAGCTAATCTGGATTTTGTGGTGTTTCCAAAGAGTACTACATATTCGTCGCCAGACAACAAGCCTTGTCTTAAATGAAATCTGTAATACATCACTGATGTCTGGCAATTTTTTTCAGAGAGATTGAAATATGCCTTGGTTAAACCCCTTTTTCTCTGCTGATATCGTTTGCCAAACTTTTTGAGAAGATGATGTATTCTAAAAAAGTGTCTCACCTGAGCGATAGTAATACCATCAATAAAACACAGGTTAGGTCTCAGAAGAGTTGCTCTAATGAGAAAGCCATTTACACATTCACTTATCAAACTTTACAAGCACTAAATAACACAATAACACCAGCTGGTATTTTTTGCGACCAAAATCCCGCATTTGACTGTGTGAATCAAAATATTCCCCTGGATAAACTGTGGTCTTACAGAATTGATGATACACGGAACAAATAGATAATGCCATAACTAACCAAAAGAATTCAACATATGTGATCTAGAGAGATTCTTCTGATTGAGGTGAAACTATGTATGGCGTTCCTCAAGGCTCAATCTACGGTCTGCCATTGTTCCTCATACATGCAAACGATCTTCTGCCTTACATAAAACAATCAGAACTAGTTATTTTTGTGGATGGCAACAAGAGAAATGTTAAACAATGTTCTTAAAAGTGTCATTGACTGGTTTTCTGTGAATTGTCTCACTCTCAGTTTTAAAAAGATACAAAATATTCATTTTTGTACATCTAGAGGTACTACACCAATGATAATTGTAAGATGTGTTTAGCAAATAAAAAGATGAGAATTTAAACTAGGAAAAGCTGATTTTGGAACTCCTAATACAACTTAGTTAAGTGACATTTGCACCCAGAATTATTGAAAATCAATAAGTTGACGTGTTTTGTTTATTTTTATTCAATAATGTCATATGGAATAATGTTCCAGGGTAACTCATGTTTAAGAAAGAAAGTCTTCATTGCTCGAAAATGTGCTTCAAGAATAGTATGTAGTGTACACCCACAATCATCTTGCAGACATCTGCTTAAGGAGTCGGGCATTCTGACTACTGCTTCACAGTATTTATTCAATTGTGAACTTTACTGTAAATAAACCCCTGTCGTTAAAAAGGAACAATGTTCTACACAGTTACAATAAGTGGAGAAAAAATAGCATTCATTACTCCACGTTAACGTTGTCTTTGGCACAAAAAGAGCTGAACAATGCCACAACTGAAATTTTTGATCATTTACTCAATATATGAAGTGTCTGACAGACAGAAAAGTAACATTTGAAAACAAACTGAAAATGTTTCCCTTTGACAACCCCTTCTATTCCGTAGATGAATATCTATTATTGTAATGTGTAAAAGGTGATGGGTACGAATTTCTAACTCATTTGTATTTTTCAATAAAAAATGATTATAAACGTTCAGCGTCTACCCATATTTACAAATTAATTTGAGAGATGAATGTAAACTGACTAGTTCCACATCACTATGCTTTATTGATCCAAGGAACATGAAACTAACTAAACCAGATAGCTATCAAGGGTATTGGACGGTGGTCTTGTGGATCACTTCTGCTAACCCTCTTTTAGATAGATGTGACTTACGCTTTCTTCCAGTTACAAGGCATGGATTTTTCTTGGAGGGATCTACGGTAGATTATGTTTAATAGAGGGGCTAATTCAGCCTCAAATTTGGTATAGAGTCTAATAGGGATTCCGTCAGACCCTGGAGTTTCATTGAATTTTAGCGATTTCAGCTTTTCTCAACTCCACTGACACCAATATCTATATCAATCAACTTTGCAGTGGTATGAGAACTACTGTGGGGCAGTATCCCTGGGTTTTCCTTTGTAAAGCTACATATGAAAACCGAGTTACGCGTTTCTGCTTTTGATTTGCTACTCTCCGTTTCAGAGTATGTCTCTTTGATGGGTGTCTGGCACCAACTGTGGTATCACTAACAACCTTTAGATACGACCACCATTTCTTTGGGTTTTGTGAGAGATTATTCGACAGTATGAAGCTACGGTATTCACTAAAGGCTTCAAGCATCCCCTATTGACTGCCAAACGCCTTTTATTCAGCATCTCTTTTAACTATCCTTCTAAACCTATGGCATGTGCCAGTGATCTCAAAATATACATTTCTTTCAAATTTTTATCATCTCAAGATAACTTATTTAATTGACTGATTGAGCAACAGTAGGGTGACACTCTACTTTGTGAATTTTATGTTACCAGATGATGTGATTTTCTAAAAACTGAAAAAAACATGGTGCAGGTTCTTTAATACTGTGATATTTAGAATATTAATCTTACTCTTCAGGTCTTATTTAGTGTGAACTTAGTATGTATGGCATCCTATTAAAAATCTCAATTAAAGAATTTAATTCATTCCTGCTCATATCAGATAGCAACGAAGTGTTCCATATTTTTATAGTAACCTTTACTGCTCATTAAAAGCTGATATTGATTATCAAATGATTTTCTTTCTGAGATATTAAAAAAATGCTGCCAGAAAGTTGTTCATAGATAATCCATCTTTATATGTGAAGATCTGTCATTAAAATAAGAAGTAATTATCCGCAAATCTCTGCCTTACTTAGTTCCTCATATACTAATATGTTGTATTTAATAACCATTATAGTGTTGTGCATCGAAAAGTGGTATAAAAATAAGCCTTGTCTAATGCTACAGACTAACTAATCTCCCATTTACTAATTTTTTAATCATATTTAACAGTTCATAATTTTTCTTCATTGCTTTCCATATGAGTAATATTTTTGAAATAAAATATTTAAAATTTTATTGAGTTTGGATGTATTTAGTTTAGTCGACTGGTATTTAGTTTTGGACACTACATAAGTTGTTTATTTTTATTTTACACCCAATATGCTGATGTTGTTTATAAATAATAAAAGGTTGCTAATTCTTGTTATTCTGTATATAAAACAGGTCCATGTGTATGAACTGCATCTTCAGAAGCTAATGAGGCTAGCGACAAATAGTTGGAATAGGCTACTTTCCTATTTTAAAAATATAGTAGTTTAGCTTGTTGTTATTCTGAATTGTTATAACATTCAGACAGTATTTTCGGCCAATACTCTCACAAAATATTTGTTATTGTATCTAATTTGGGCTTTAATATAATTAAATTTCAAGATTTGGTCACATGAACGAAACCGTTCTGTTATGTGCTGAAGTTCTGGTGCCGTCACATGCTAGGAATAAGATGAAGCTATATGTGTGCTATATAAGTGTTAGCCGAAGTTACTTGTGTTTTGCCGTACTTCTTCTGTAAACAGTTTAGTTATTTGATGATGGAAAACGCATTTACAACTTTTAAGTAACAATGGAAAGGGATATTGTGGAAGCTAATAGTGCAAACCTTCCGAAAGTTGATGTGTTTATGGTCTCTTGGTACTTCAAACAATTACGTTTTTTAAGTTTCAGAGATAAGAAACGTGTAAACTGTATTGCTTTGCGGCGGAGACGGGTTTATTGTGACACAGCAATAACTCGCCGAATCGCCTTAAAATTGAGGGAATCTGGAACTATGTTATTTCCTCGGACGACGTTGAAAAGGTTTTCCAGGGAACTTGTGAAAGCCTACGCAGTAAAACATGTAAACTCTTTTTCATTCAGAAGATAATTCAAATTGTTAAATACCGAGTTTGTTGCTACAACTACTACTGTTCTGTAGGTACCTGTTTCCCCAGTTTTCAGATTTTCAGCAGCGTAATAACACCATAAAACATACAGCTGACAGCGCAGAACCCTACAGCATCTCTTGCTCTACTGCATACATAACTCCTGCTGAAACACTACGATTTAAAAGTACTTAAGCGACCCAACTTTCATTTTATCCAAATTCCTTGGTGTTATTAAATTTTCTCGTAAGTTCCAAGCAGTGTTCACTTTTTCTCTTTGTCAAAATGGTACAGCTTTACAACAGGCTCAATGGAGACAGTTGGCAGTGGCGAATTACTGTCTTCAACGACTTTTTTTCGGGAAGAATAATGTGGTCGGACATTGTTAAATCGTTTCTCAGATTCTTGAGAATAAGTTCTAATCAGGCAGGAAATACGGGTTCTTAACACTATCCTTGTGATTCATCTGAAATTGATCTGCTGTAAAATGAAGCTAATGAATGAAAATAGATATTGAAATGTAATATGGCATAGAATCAAAAGTTCTTACGCAACTGCATTATAAATAAAGGAAACTTAAGAAGTCAATAGTACTAAGCGCAAAGAAAATTAAGGAAAAAGAAAAAAAATTGTTTCCAAGGAGGATCAGTCTCATGAAACATTGCATTAACAGTCCAGCACTCTGTTACGCTAAAAGTGGCAATGTGTCAACCTGGCATGGTTACTACGACAAAATAATCCTCACAGAAGTTTGATCTCTATGAGCGAGTTGCAACCAAATTTTACACATCTTCTCATTCTTTGGAACATTCAAAAACAATTTTTCGAGAGTTTTCATTGATGTGTTTGTGGCTCATTTTTAAACGTAAAGTGCAAAACAAAGATATCACTGTTAACGAACTTTACGCAGTAGTAGCAGCGTGCTAGCCAGTGACGTCACAGACATCATATGGCTTAAATTAACGTTTTAACGTGCTCTCAAATTATTTTAATTTCATGTCCATTTTTTTAAATACCGTAATTCATCAAGAGAAAGGCATGTTGTCAGAATAAAACGATATAATTAACCATGTAAGACGATTTCCAGAAAACAGTCAAAGACCCTATTGTGATCAGCTCACTGTCGCTGCTAAATGTTTCGCAGCTGTTGTGGTTCCAGGGACGGCCGCGTACAGACGAGGGCGGTTTCAGTGCTGGCGTCGGGAACGACCGCCAACAAACACTTGTCATGAAAGGCAAGCGCGCCGCCGCTTAATGCACCTGCCGGGAGGGGGGTGGAAGGCTGCGTCCGCGCTCTCCCCAGGGAGGGCAGCGTCAGCCGGCAGCCAGACGCGCGCACAAACACGGCACCGACACGGCCGCAATGGGCAGCGCGTGACCACACTTGCTTCACTGTGTTCCATGCTGACCCGCTTCAACACACTATACAACGCTTTGGTTTCTGGAAAACTAAAGTTTGTGTATTTCAGAGCACTATTTGTACCTGTCGATTTAGAGGTCATCCAGGGTGCAGTGTCAGGGTCAGGAGCTTAACAAAGCTTTGACAGACTTGCGACCAAAGTGGAAAAGGTGGATAAAATTCCCGCGCAATCTTTAACATCATTGTAAAAAGACAGACGATTATTCAGGTTAAAGTGTGGAATCTATAACACAGAAGCATATCGTCCGACGTTCGGAACGACATCATCTAATAACCCCAAAGATGGTGTGAAACACTCCCATGCTGCCAACTGGTGTAAAATTGGGGCGTGCCGTACTGTTTCCTGACCTCACCGTGAGCCAGGCATCAGCTTCCTCTCTTACTTGCCAGTGTAATTTACGAGGGTCAGTCAAAAAGTAATGCCTCCTTTTTTTTTTCTACGTTTAATTGTCAGGAAATTTAAATGCAATTACATAGGTTGAAAACCACAACATTGAGGATCATTTTGTCATTTTTCAATGTAATCTCCGCCCATCTCTACAGTTTTGGTCCATCTTTGAACAAGGGCATGTATTCCAGCACGGTAAAAATCACAGCTCTGCTTCCTAAGCCATTGACGCACGGATGTTTTGACGGCCTCCTCATCTTCAAAATGAATCCCACGATGAGCTTCTTTTAGTGGCCCGAACAGATGGAAGTCTGATGGTGCCAGGTCAGGGCTGTATGGGGGATGAGGCAAAACTTCCCATCCAATTTTGACAGTCTCGTCAGAGGTGTGACGACTGGTGTGTGGTCTTGCATTGTCATGCAAAAGAAGAACATCTGCCATTGATTTTGTTGGGCGAACTCGCTGAAGACGTGCTTTAAGTTTTTTGAGGGTTGTGACGTATTGAACAGAATTTATTGTGCATCCCTGCTCCAAAAAATCAACCAGAATCACACCCTCTGTATCCCAGAAAACTGTTGCCATAACTTTCCCTGCCGATCGCACAGTTTTGAATTTTTTCTTCCTCGGCGAGCTTGTGTGACGCCACTCCATTGACTGCCTCTTTGATTCGGGTTCAAAAAAATGTACCCATGTTTCGTCCCCGGTCACAATTTTTTTCAGAAACTCATCTCCCTCCAAACGGAAGCGCTGCAAGTGTTGGGAGGCTATTGTTTTCCTTGCCTCTTTATTCTGATCGGTTAATATTCTTGGAACCCACCGTGCACAAACTTTTGAGTACCCCAATTGTTTAATAATCGTGATCACACTGCCTTTACTAAGAGAAATAATGCGACACACTTCATCTGCAGTCACCCGACGGTCACCACGAATGATGTCATCAACTTGCTGAATGTTGTGTGGAGTCACTGCACTCACCGGCCTGCCGCTCCGCTTTTCGTCAGTCAACGGTGTTTGCCCTTCAGCTTCCTTACAACGACGAACCCATCGTCTAACAGTGCTGACATCCACTGTCACAACACCATACACCTTCTTCAGTCTTTCATGAATGCGTATGGGCGTTTCACCTTCTGCATTCAAGAATTCAATCACACAACGCTGTCTCAAACGAACATCGATGTCGGCCATCTTACAAACTTCTGCTGTGCTGCCACCTGTTGACACAGAAAGTTACTACTGCAGTGGATTGCAGAAGAAGGTTTGAGGAATGGCGCCAAATTCAAATTTTTCACTTAACTTAATTTTTTTAAGTAGAAAACAAATGGGAGGCATTACTTTTTGACCGACCCTCGTACTTTGGTCTCTAACTAATCACTGCGATCAAGCTACGAATGGAAGTTAAGAAGGGATGTAGAGAATCGAATTTATGCCCTTGAAGAGCGCATTTAGACTAAATTTCATGTTCATTTTCCTACTGTTTTCTCTTTACGTTCTGCCCAAACTCCCCTCATTCATTTCCTGTGTTTCTACTTCCGTTCTTCTGCCCACTTTAGGTCCTGTGTTCTCTTCAGCTTCTCTTTTTTCCTGTTCGCCCACTTTCACCCTCTGGCTGTGTTCTTGTCATCTCTGTTCGGTCCATTGTGTTCGTTTGTTGTGTGGTGTCTCTCGTACTTTGTTTCTTTTGACCGGGTTCTTAAAGAGTGATTTGTTTTGTATTGTTTCCTGTGTGATGTTGAGTTGTTCCATATCATTTCTTACTTCATTCATATATTTGTTGTTTTTTTCATGTGGTAACCCAGTGCTAGATCCGTCTCGTTATCCTATGTGGTGTCATTCTGCTGAGGTGTCCGTAAAACTGCAGTCTTCACTTCCTGATTTCGTCTGTTATTTTCTCTGTGTGTTCGTGTAGTTCTTCCGCTGGCCTCTTTATCCATAACCCGTCTTTTTGAGCCACCCCGAATATTTTCCTGAGTGTTTTTGGTTCCGTCTCCTCTGTCTGTTTGATTCGTGTCTGTCCTTGTACTACTGTGGTCTCGGCAGCATATAGTACTTCTGGTAGCGCCACCGTCTCGTAGCGTCGTAGCTTGGCCTTTCGTGAGATAGCTTTCTTATTGTAGTGATTCCAAGTCAGTTTGCAGGGCTTCCTTAGTTACGCTCTTCTCTCTTCAGAAGATATCTTATTTCTTCTTGTGACCTGTATTGTTTCTCCTAGGTACAGTAAATTTGCTGTTCTTTGTATTGTCACATACTGTGTGAGTAGTAATGGGTGTTTTTGGGTGCTTATGAACTTTGTTTTCTCGTATGATATCTGTAGTCCGGTCTTGGTTGCGACTTCGGGTAGTTCCTCCATGGCTCTTATTGTTTCTGTTTTCGTACCGTTACGATGGCTAAATCGTCTGCGAACGCTACTCACTTGACTCTTAGTTTTCATAAGAGGACCCCTTTCTGTGCCTTTTCCCATTCTATGCTTCTCTTTGTATTCTGTCGTGGTCGATCTGTAATTCTCTCTTGACATATGGGAGTTTCCATTGGGTTAATTTTTGTATGGGTTTCTTGAAGTTCGTTGACATGACTTTGAGGTCATGGATCTCTCGGTCTCGCAGAATTCTATCAGGTGTCTCCCGTGTAGGTTTGTGTCATGGTGTGGTATGTATCTATGTATCTCCCTATAATGTATCTGTATTTTTGTTCTTTGCCTGGTTTTGCTTTGAAGTCTCCTAGAATAATTTTAGTTGCGTGTGTAGGTATTTTCTTGATAGTCTCCTCCATTACTCTCCAAAAGTCCACAGTGGCGTCTGGGACCTTCCTGTTGTGGTCATTTGTAGGTGCGTGTGCGTTGATGATCGTGTTTGCCCTGTTTCCCTACTTAACTGTCAGTGTGCTGATTCCTTGGTTAGGCGATGTGAAATCCATTACTGCGTCTGTCATCGTCCGGCGTACTGCAAATCCTGTGTCATAGAGCCTGACATTCTTCCTGTGTACCGATGGTTTTCCCTTGTATATTCTGTAGTTCCCTGTGTTGAAATCTGGGAATCTTGTTTCTTGTAGTCCGCAAATTTTGATCTAGAACCTGTCTAAAGTATCTGTGAGCTGTTTCGTCTTGCCCGTCGTGAGTAGTGTGTTCACCTTGAGTGTTGCGATGTAGTGATTCTCTTTTATCTTGAGGGAGTTCGAGAAACTCCAGTTCTTCTCATTATGTCCGTGAGCCCCGGACTCCGATGCTCACGACTGTTCCAGTCTATTGACTTGGGCCTGGAGTAGTGAGATTTTCCTCGTTGTTACACCTTGATGTTTAGTGGTTGAATCTGTGGCGTGTTCCCGAGTACAGCTTGTTTTTCCAGACCAGGAGGTTATTTGAGGCCGCCACTAACATGTGATACAGACGCCTTTTGTAGCCGCCCACTGTGGGAACAGACGCTACTGATAAATTTGGTCCGCCCCGAGTATTTCATTTCCTCGGTACCACCTGTATCTGGGAGGCATCCCCCTATCCGCCACCTTCACAGGTATCGACATGCATGATACCCACTACTAACAAAGCCTACCCTTGCATGACCAGTCGCAGGCAGCAAGACAACCGCTACTTCTCTTACCACCCGACCTAACTATCGCAGAGGTTTTTTTCCCTTGGCTCTTGCCTTGGCACTTTTTTTTTCCTCTGCCCTTCAAACCGCTACCCTTCGGTCGACTTTCGACCCAATCTATCTCCATATGAGTGCGTATTAATGGTTAACCTTAACCAGACGTACGCAAACATCGCAGTGCCCACATCCTGCGACACCTCAATTTAGTGAAAACTAGCCATTATGCAGGGATGGCAGTAGACCTTTTGAATTGCCGGTGTGGGCGGCGTGTAGGGGCTCCACCTCTTGTGAAATAAAAAAAATCCGCCACCTGGGGAGGCGCCCGGTTGCGGGTCTATCAATATATATATATATATATATATATATATATATATATATATATATATATATATATATATATATATATATACCTCCCGGCGAACAATGCCACAAGATTACTATGTATACTCCTGGAAATGGAAAAAAGAACACATTGACACCGGTGTGTCAGACCCACCATACTTGCTCCGGACACTGCGAGAGGGCTGTACAAGCAATGATCACACGCACGGCACAGCGGACACACCAGGAACCGCGGTGTTGGCCGTCGAATGGCGCTAGCTGCGCAGCGTTTGTGCACCGCCGCCGTCAGTGTCAGCCAGTTTGCCGTGGCATACGGAGCTCCATCGCAGTTTTTAACACTGGTAGCATACCGCGACAGCGTGGACGTGAACCGTATGTGCAGTTGACGGACTTTGAGCGAGGGCGTATAGTGGGCATGCGGGAGGCCGGGTGGACGTACCGCCGAATTGCTCAACACGTGGGGCGTGAGGTCTCCACAGTACACCGATGTTGTCGCCAGTGGTCGGCGGAAGGTGCACGTGCCCGTCGACCTGGGACTGGACCGCAGCGACGCACGGATGCACGCCAAGATCGTAGGATCCTACGCAGTGCCGTAGGGGACCGCACCGCCACTTCCCAGCAAATTAGGGACACTGTTGCTCCTGGGGTATCGACGAGGACCATTCGCAACCGTCTCCATGAAGCTGGGCTACGGTCCCGCACACCGTTAGGCCGTCTTCCGCTCACGCCCCAACATCGTGCAGCCCGCCTCCAGTGGTGTCGCAACAGGCGTGAATGGAGGGACGAATGGAGACGTGTCGTCTTCAGCGATGAGAGTCGCTTCTGCCTTGGTGCCAATGATGGTCGTATGCGTGTTTGGAGCCGTGCAGGTGAGCGCCACAATCAGGACTGCATACGACCGAGGCACACAGGGCCAACACCCGGCATCATGGTGTGGGGAGCGATCTCCTACACTGGCCGTACACCTCTGGTGATCGTCGAGGGGACACTGAATAGTGCACGGTACATCCAAACCGTCATCGAACCCATCGTTCTACCATTCCTAGACCGGCAAGGGAACTTGCTGTTCCAACAGGACAATGCACGTCCGCATGTATCCCGTGCCACCCAACGTGCTCTAGAAGGTGTAAATCAACTACCCTGGCCAGCAAGATCTCCGGATCTGTCCCCCATGGAGCATGTTTGGGACTGGATGAAGCGTCGTCTCACGCGGTCTGCACGTCCAGCACGAACGCTGGTCCAACTGAGGCGCCAGGTGGAAATGGCATGGGAATCCGTTCCACAGGACTACATCCAGCATCTCTACGATCGTTTCCATGGGAGAATAGCAGCCTGCATTGCTGCGAAAGGTGGATATACACTGTACTAGTGCCGACATTGTGCATGCTCTGTTGCCTGTGTCCATGTGCCTGTGGTTCTGTCAGTGTGATCATGTGATGTATCTGACCCCAGGAATGTGCCAATAAAGTTTCCCCTTCCTGGGACAAGAAATTCACGGTGTTCTTATTTCAATTTCCAGGAGTATATATATATATATTAGTGATCGTGTGGCATTGTTGGCCGGGAGGCCCCATTCTGGAAAGTTCGGGAGCCAGGTGCAAGGCTTATTGCAGGTGACGCCATACTGGGAGACTTACTCGTCAGTGATGATGAGGACAACCAACATCCAGTCCAAGGACGGAGAAAATCTCCAACCCGGCTGGGAAACGAACCCGGGCCCATTGCAAACACGTTACCATTGAGCTAAGTAGGCGGTTATTTATGTGTGTGTGTGTGTGTGTGTGTGTGTGTGTGTGTGTGTGTGTGTGTGTGTTTCACATCTCCTAAATCAGCTGTCCGATTTCAATCAAACATGGTGCACATATCGTTTACTCTCAGACAACAATCACTGTGGGGTAAGAACTATCAATTCACCATAATTCAGGAGATATGATATAAACAACGCGAAGCGTAAAAATTTTGCAGCATCACGCAAGACGTTTAAATGTATTACTTCTGTGCTACCAACTACATTAGCAATGAATTTCGCAGGCACTGCCCAAATACTCTGCTAATTGCAGCTACTTAAGTATATCATGGTACTACAGATAGTTCGGTAGATATGACGTCACAAACATTGAGGGCAATGCCGGGTTTTCCAGCTAGTAGTACAAAGATAAAGGACGTGGACAGGGCTGATGACACAGATATATCGAACAAAAGCCTCAGATACAGATGCAAGTAGTTGACCCAGTCAATTGGAAACCTCAGATGAAAACAACGATAAGGGAGATATTGGTTGTTTTGAGAAACTACGCAGTAAAGTTTTAATCAAGTCTCATAAATAAGATATTTCAAGTGCATCCATTGCGACATTTTTATTGGAGTAAATCATTGTTTTGAAATATTTCTAGAGTAATGATATATTTTTAGAATCTTAAATTCTATCCAAAATTTGATTCTTAAAATCACTTCAATGCCTTATCAACTTTGTTTACTTCAAAACTGAGTGCACTGTTTACTTGCTGAGTTAGTTGATGAATCATTACAGTGAAATCTCTCTAAATTACAATTTTAAAACGTCCGCATAGTTCCAGTTTATGATACTAAGAAATGCATAACAAATTTTTGTAATAATAAACCATAACACTTTCAAAACGTTGTGTACGATTCAGCATACCATAAAATAATTTTTACTACAGCACGTAAATAATGTTAAGGCTAGCACTTACTGTTTCGGTCATCACACTGTTATCCTAAATCCACATAAACTGTGTTAAGGGACATAACCTACAATAGCTTACTTACGTAAATAATTATTGACATTTACCTGATTAGCAACAATTTTTGAAGTGCATTTGCGAACCACATCATCCTCGGATTTGTACAAATCGTCCCTGAAAAGAATTTTCCTGGCACGAACACTGCACATGTTAATAGTACTGGCAACCATGATTTTCGCGCTTACCACTGTTTACATACACACATCTTCAGAAACAGAGCTGCCGTTTCTCCATTTACCTTACTAGTATGAATTAATACGACTAAATAATTCCACATACCATGTTCGACATGCAATAACTCTGTTTCTCATCCACTGTCCCCCACCACAGTTTGCAGGCGCGGTCTTATTTATTTTATTTATTTATTTATGCATTTATTTTACCTGGCAAGATTAGGGCCTTCAGGCCCTCTCTTACACCTAATCAGGCATACTCAGATTGGACGAGTTACAGTTTCTAAATAACATTAAGGACATTTAACGTATTATGCAGTATTGATGTTAAACAAAAAAATTGAGATTATAACAGTAGTACAATGATAATTATAACAATAAAAATAATTATAACAATCAAGAATAATAATGATAATAATAATGATAATAATAATAATAATAATAATAATAATGATAGTGACTAAGTATATGAAAGTAAACATACTTTTCTTTTGTGAATGTCAGTCCCATTGTTAGTTGGGAATTTTCTCGTTTTATTCTTGCAGCTTGTGAGTTATTCTCATCGAGCAGAGACATAAGACGATAGAATGGGGTGAAAGAGATATATAAGAGGTAGATAGGTTAGAGGAAGAGAAAAAGAATGGTAAAATTCGAAGCTGTGATGGAGAGGAGAAAGAAGGAGATGGGAGGGGCACAACAATGGTGGCTATACCGTCCCTAATATGTAAGTTTTGAGTTCCCTCTTGAATGTTGAGTAGTTCTGGATAAGACGCAGATCACAGTGGAGTGCGTTCCATAGTCGTATGGCTGAGATGGAGAATGACACGGAGAAAGATTTTATGTTATGTAAAAGTACAGCCAAGATGATAGACGTTTCCGATCTGGTATTGCGATTGTGGAATGATGATAGGTGTTTAATGTGAGAAGATAAGTATTGGGGGCACCAGTGGCTAAGAAATCGATGAAGTAAGCACATCGTGTGGAGATCGCGTGCCTTATGTGGGCGTATCCAACCTAGCTGGGAGTATGAAGGACTGATATGATCATACAACCGAATATTGCACACGTATCTAACGCAAGCATTCATCACTAGCTCGAGGCATCTAGAATTTTCACTATTTGTGCCGTGTTGAACTACATCGCTGTAGTAAAGATTAGGCAAGACTAGTGTTTGGACTAATTTTTTTTAACATGGGTTGGAAATATTTTTTCTAAATTTTTGAATTGCATGTAGGGAGGAGAGCGATTTCCGGCAAGCTGTGACTGTTTGTTCTTCCCAGTTTAGGTGTTCATCCAAGATTATTCCAAGGTCTTTTACTGTTTTTTGGTATGGTAGTTGGGTACCATTGAGGAGTATTTTAGGGACCGTTTCGCGAAAGTACCAGCTGATTAACTTTGGATGAGATATAAGTGTGACCTGGGATTTCTTGGGGTTTAGTTTCAGACCTAGGTTCTGTGCCCATCGAGAAACAGAGCAAAGATCTGCGTTCATACTCGCTACTGCGCCAGCAATGTTTTTGGGGCTTGCACTTATGTACAGTTGGATGTCGTCATCATATAGATGGTAGCTGCAGGAGTGAATCACTGAAGAAATATCATTAATGTACAGTGAGAAGAGTAGTGGACCAAGGACGGAGCCTTGGGGAACTCCAGAGTGCACGCTTTTCCAAGATGACTTTTCCGACCCACAAACGACTTGTTGACTTCGGTTTTTGAGGTAGCTATCGAACCAGTGTATTGCGCTGATTGAGAAATTCAGCTGTTTCATTTTAATTAGTAATATATCGAAGTCAACTGTGTCAAAAGCCTTGCTAAAGTCAAGCAGTGTTAGGATAGTAGCTTCACGTCTGTCCATAGCATGTTTAATGTCATCAGTTACTTTGATTAATGCAGTTGCTGTACTATGGTGCTTTCGAAAGCCTGACTGATATTCGTCATGGATGTTATGAGTTTTGAGGTAATCCGTCAGCTGTTCATGGACGATGTATTCTAGGGCTTTAGATATTGAAGGTAGTATGGGTTGTCAGTCTTGGGTATAGGCTGGATTAAACTTCGCTTCCACTCAGTAGGATATATACTACTGACAAGAGACAGGTTGAAGATGTCTGTGATAACTGGAATAATAGTGGCTACGACGTTTTTAATCATGCCAATGCTCATTCCATCATTTCCTACTGCCTCGGAAGAGATTCTCATAATTGCCTTGTGTACTGTGCCGGTAGTGACATGTTTTAGGAAAAACTTGTCTCTCGAGAGATTGATATCTTGGGGCTGGTAATTTGTTGCTGCGTGGCAGATTACAGCTGTTGAGAAGAAATCGTTTAATTCTTCTACAGACGCTTGATAAACAGCGTCATATCTTCGCTTCCCTATACCGAAACTGCGCAGCTTTTTCCACAGTGCAGCAGGTTTTGATATGCCGCATACGACAGAGCGGGCATGTCTGATTTTGGCGTTCCTCACACTTTGCTTCGTTCTGTTTCGGAGTTTCCTATAAGCTTCGTACGCCTCGGGAGTTGGGTTACGCTTGAAGGCCCTGTGTGCAGCATCACGTTTATTCATTAACTGGCGTAATGCAGTGGTGAGCCACGGAGCAGGAGCTCTCTTTACCTTGACAGTGCGTTGAGGATCATGTTTATCATACAGTGCAATAATTTTGCTACATAATTGCCGAATTTTTCCGTCTAAAGTCTTCAGTTTATATCACAGGAATGAGTGGCAAAATGAACTGCTCCTGTCCAACTAGTACAGGTTGAAACATGGCACACAATGTCGCATTTTTTTGTCATTGTACGGGGTGTTTCCGTAAGAGCGTGGAAAAATTTAACAGAAAATAGAGGATGCTTCACTGTACAATTTGAGGTAGGGAACCTAACGTCGGAGAAGCCAGCTCAAGGAGATAATAACAATAAGAACAATTTACTGTGTATTTTTTATTTACTTTAGTTACAGTGAATTGCAAATACCCTCACTGACACAATAAACTTACTGCATCTTACAAAAAATGCTGAAACTGACATCAATCAACCTGAATGCAAGAATGACATCGGCGAACAATATTCTGACGCACCGTGACAAACATCCCTGGTATTCCTCGGATCATATCGCAGGTAGGTACAATTCTGGCAACTAATTCCACCTTCGTATCCACTGGGGTCTCATACACAAGTGTCTTTAGATATGTCCATAGGAAATAATCAAGGGCACTCAGGTCAGGTGAGTTTGCAGACCATGGAATAGGACCTCCCCTTCCAGAACAGCGACCAGGAAGTAATGCATTGAGATGGTTTCGGACTTCCACACTGAAGCAGTTGACCCTAAATAACGAAAAGAGTGAGGTCATCCACATGAGTGCTAAAAGGAACTCGTTAAACTTCGGTTACACGATAAATCAGTCTAATCTAAAAGCCGTAAATTCAACTAAATACCTAGATATTACAATTAAAAACAACTTAAATTGGAAAGAAGAAATAGAAAATGTTGTGGGGAAGGCTAACAAAAGGCTGCGTTTTATTGGCAGGACACTTAGAAAATGTGACAGACCTACTAAGGAGACTGCCTACACTACGCTTGACCGCCCTCTTTTAGAATACTGCTGCTCGGTGTGGGATCCTTACCTGATAGGACTGACGGAGTAAATCGGAAAAGTTCAAAGAAAGGCAGCACTTTTTGTATTATCGCGAAATATGGGAGAGAGTGTCACAGGAATGATACGGGATTTGGGCTGGAAATCGTTAAAAGAAAGTCGTTTTTCGTTGCGACGGAATCTTCTCACGAAATTCCAATCACCAACTTTCTCCTTCGAATGCGAAAATATTTTGTTGACACCGATCTACATAGGGAGGAACGATCATCATGATAAAATAAGGGAATCAGAGCTCGTACGGAAAGATATAGGTGTTCATTCTTTCCGCGCGCTATACGAGATTGGAATAATAGAGAATCGTGAAGATGGTTCCATGAACCCTCTGCCAGGCACTTAAATATGATTTGCAGAGTATTCATATAGATGTAGATGTAGATGTAGAAGCGAGGCGGTGCACCGTCATGTATCCAGATCCTCTCACGAACAGCCAAGGGTACGTTCTCCAACAACTCTGGTAGAACTCTCTGCACGAACCTCGAGTACAGCTGTCCATTCAGACGGCGAACTGCATCATGACTTCCTAGTAATCATTCTCGTCCTCCTTGTTTCCTTGCAGTAAATAAAGAACGTACATGTAAATAAACGGCACAGTAGTGTAAACTTGTACACATGTCAGTCGTAAATGAGCTCAAAAACAGTAATACTAGACAAAGCGGTAGCCGCATCTTGTTGAGCTGGCTTCTCCGGACCCAGGTTTCCTACTTCAAATTGTTCTCTACGTCCTGTTACATTTTTTGCACGCTTTTACAGAAATGTCCTGTATATGATATCGATTAATCAAGGCGAAGAAGATAATGGTGCGAATTACGTGGACAATGTACACTCCTGGAAATAGAAATAAGAACACCGTGAATTCATTGTCCCAGGAAGGGGAAACTTTATTGACACATTCCTGGGGTCAGATACATCACATGATCACACTGCCAGAACCACAGGCACATAGATACAGGCAACAGAGCATGCAAAATGTCGGCGCTAGTACAGTGTATATCCACCTTTCGCAGCAATGAAGGCTGCTATTCTCCCATGGAGACGATCGTAGAGATGCTGGATGTAGTCCTGTGGAACGGCTTGCCATGCCATTTCCACCTGGCGCCTCAGTTGGACAGCGTTCGTGCTGGACGTGCAGACCACGTGAGACGACGCTTCATCCAGTCCCAAACATGCTCAATGGGGGACAGATCCGGAGATCTTGCTGGCCAGGGTAGTTGACTTACACCTTCTAGAGCACGTTGGGTGGCACGGGATACATGCGGACGTGCATTGTCCTGTTGGAACAGCAAGTTCCTTTGCCGGTCTAGGAATGGTAGAACGATGGGTTCGATGACGGTTTGGATGTACCGTGCACTATTCAGTGTCCCCTCGACGATCACCAGAGGTGTACGGCCAGTGTAGGAGATCGCTCCCCACACCATGATGCCGGGTGTTGGCCCTGTGTGCCTCGGTCGTATGCAGTCCTGATTGTGGCGCTCACCTGCACGGCGCCAAACACGCATACGACCATCATTGGCACCAAGGCAGAAGCGACTCTCATCGCTGAAAACGACACGTCTCCATTCGTCCCTCCATTCACGCCTGTTGCGACACCACTGGAGGCGGGCTGCACGATGTTGGGGCGTGAGCGAAGACGGCCTAACGGTGTGCGGGACCGTAGCCCAGCTTCATGGAGACAGTTGCGAATGGTCCTCGCCGATACCCCAGGAGCAACAGTGTCCCTAGTTTGCTGGGAAGTGGCGGTGCGGTCCCCTACGGCACTGCGTAGGATCCTACGGTCTTGGCGTGCATCCGTGCGTCGCTGCGGTCCGGTCCCAGGTCGACGGGCACGTGCACCTTCCGCCGACCACTGGCGACAACATCGATGTACTGTGGAGACCTCACGCCCCACGTGTTGAGCAATTCGGCGGTACGTCCACCCGGCCTCCCGCATGCCCACTATACGCCCTCGCTCAAAGTCCGTCAACTGCACATACGGTTCACGTCCACGCTGTCGCTGCATGCTACCAGTGTTAAAGACTGCGATGGAGCTCCGTATGCCACGGCAAACTGGCTGACACTGACGGCGGCGGTGCACAAACGCTGCGCAGCTAGCGCCATTCGACGGCCAACACCGCGGTTCCTGGTGTGTCCGCTGTGCCGTGCGTGTGATCATTGCTTGTACAGCCCTCTCGCAGTGTCCGGAGCAAGTATGGTGGGTCTGACACACCGGTGTCAATGTGTTCTTTTTTCCATTTCCAGGAGTATATATTAATGTACATCGAATCCTAGGAGCTGGACATACTGCGCTCTTTGTAGCTTCACTTCTTTTCATTTTAACTTTTTGCAGGAAATGCCTGTTTTCTGGATGACTTGTGCGAGTGCGAGAAGGCACAGCGTATCGGATTTCAGACGGGACAGACAGACTGTTATGGAAAAAGGAGCGACTTTGCTGTGATCGGAGGTAGCGGTCTCAGGTGCCTGTGTACAGAGAAGTCGGGTTGCCAGGGCACTGCCAGGAAGCCTAGAGGCTAATGTGTGGCTCACTACCTGAGCCTGCCTAACGGCAGGACTGTGGCCCAATCGTCACTCAAACACCGGCAGAGAGACGCTTTCCAATGTGACCTAAAAGGTTTTTGTAGATAACCATCGCTCGCTTTCACAAAGAAACACACAGAGCTGAAATACTGGTTCTCTGATTTCAGAGGATCACTGTTGCAAGGCTAGTGCTGTGCACAAAAACGTGCCATCGGTGAATTAGTCAGTGCCGTCACGGATATAGTGAAGCGAGTGTTTTTTAGAAGTGGGAAGGCGATTTGCGAGATAATTGGATTGGAATCACGATACTGTCTTTGCGGGATTCTGTGTGCTAAAATGAATCCATGGTATTGGGGCGCCATCTATGAACTTTTCGCTATTGACGGACATGTACGTCTTGGTGGATGCGGAAAGACACTAGCAAATAAAGGGTTGGTGGTTAGAGTTGATGGTGTTTGGAGCGCGTGGTCTGGATGCTGATGTCGTGGTCCAGAGCAGTATGGTAGGCAGGCAATTCGAGTACCAGTTGTAGCCGCAGCACCAAGCCCACGTCCTTTACAGTAGAGCCATCCACATGACAGCGTTCCCCAGCACAGGTGTCCAAGATAATTTCGGTGAGCGTAAGTTGCAGCCCTGCTGTGATAGAGCAGTGTTGGTCCGCACTTGTGAATTTCTGTAAAGTAACTCGTCTCATACTCACAGCTGCTGTATTGAGTTCTCGAGCCTCTTGATTAACCAGCAGGTGTCCAGTCACTGCGTCCGTTTGGTGCTAAAGAATATTCAGACCAATTTACTGTTCCATATTTTGCGTTGCAAGGGGTTCGTTATCTCTTTGGAGAAAGCAACTCCGCAAAACATTCAGAGTCCATTATTTAACGTTACCTGCAGTGAGTTTAAAAATCATTCAGCAATCATGAATTTTCTGTTCATTTTTGCTATGTTTTATTGTATAAATTATTGTGTTTACTGCAACACTGATTGTGTTACATACATTCTATTCATACTTAAATGAAATTTTGTGTAAATTTCCATTTTAGGATCTATAGTTAGGGTCTTACAAAAAGTGTTATCCATTAATTGTGCACGGGAAAACTGTTAACTTAGATCTTAAAGGGATATCTGATTCACAGTTTCTGGGACCAGACAGTTTTTTGAACGCGGCGCGTTTCGCAGATTTGGCGATTCTGCGAGGATTCTCTGTCAGTTTTGATCTCCTGATGCACAGTCACAATCATTAATGTCAGTTTTCATTTTCTCATACATTTCGTTCATGTGACCAGACATGGGACAAACACTGTACACTGTACCATGGTAGTTTATTTGCTGGCATGAACTAATGAACCATATAATTTCGTTCCTCTAGGTCCGTGTTCATGCTGTGTGGGTTCTTCCTCACATCTGTTGATATATCTGGGTTGAAACCAGCGTTTAAAATTTTTAGGTAAGGTTATATTACGTTGAGGGAGTCTACGTTAGGTTATAATAAGTAGAAATGTTAGTGGGTATATTAGCATGTCTATTTGTCTTTCATGTATCCGTACTTAGTCAAGTTTGAACGTTAAAATAAAGTAAAGAGCGTCGCATATTAAGTCAGGATAGTCTGGAGTCTCCTCTCACGAAAAAGAGTTGCTCCTTTTTTTATAGTAATCTGTCTGTCCTGTCTGAAACCGGAGGCGCTGTGCCTTCCCACACTCACAAAAGTCAACCAGAAAACAGGCCGTTCCAGCACAAAGTTAAAATGAGAAGAAATTAGGCTAGAAAAAGCGCAGTATGTCCAGTCCCTGCGACTCGATGTACATTAATAAACACTGCCCATGTAATCCACACATTACCTCTCTCTCCTAACCGTATAGAATGAAAAAGGCATGGAACATACACTATGTGATCGAAAGTATCCGGGAATACGTTTTTTGTATTAGGTGCATTGTGCTGCCATCTAATGCCAGGTGCTCCATATCAGGGACCTCAGTATTTATTAGAGATCGTGAGAGAGCAGAATTGGGCGCTCCGCGGAACTCATGCACTTTGAACGTGGTCAGGTGATTACGTGTCACTTATGTCATATGTCTGTACGCGAGATTTCCACACTCCTAAACATCTCTAGGTCCACTGTTTCCGATGTGATAGTGAAGTGGAGCGTGAAGGGACATGTGCAGCACAAAAGCGTACAGGCCGACCTCGTCTGTTGACTGACAGAGACCGCCGACAGTTGAAGAGGGTCGTAATGTGTAATAGGTAGACATCTGTCCAGACCATCACACAGGAATTCCAAGCAGCATCAGGATCCACTGCAAGTACTATGAGAGTTGGGCGGGAGGTTTGAAAACTTGGATTTAATGGTCGAGCCACTGCTCATAAGCCACACATCACGCCGGTAAATGCCAAACGACGGCTCACTTGGTGGAAGGAGCGTAAACATCGGAGGATTGAGCAGTGGTAAAAACGTTGTGTGCACTGACGAATGACGGTAAACAAGGCGGCTATCCGATGACAGGGTGTAGGTATGGCGAATGCCAGGTGAACGTCATCTGCCAGCGTGTGTTGTGTCAACAGTAAAATTTGCAGGTGGTGGTGTAATGGTGTGTTTTATATGGCACTATCACAGCACTGCCTACATTGATGTTTTAAGCACCTTGTTGCTTCCCACTGTTGAACAGCAATTCGGGGATGGCGATTGAATCTTTCAACACGATCGAGCACCTGTTCATAATGCACGTCCTGTGACGGAGTGGTTACACGACAGTACCATCCCTGTAATGGACTTGCTTGCACAGAGTCCTGACCTGGATAATATCGAACACCTTTGGGATGTTTTGGAACGCCGACTTTCTTGCCAGGCCTCACCGACCGACATCGATACCTCTCCACAGTGCACACTCCGTGAAGAATGGGCTGCCATTCTCCAAGAAACCTTCCAGCACCTGACTGAACGTATGCCTGCGAGAGCAGAAGGTGTCATCAAGGCTAAGGATGGGCCAATACCATATTGAATTCCGGCATTACCGATGGAGGGTGCCACGAACTTGTAAGACATGTTCAGCCAGGTGTCCGGATACTTCTGATCACATAGTGTAGCATGCCAGGTTTCATAATACCCCCCACCTGCGTAAATTTTGTGTTATAGGTGACCCTCTTGATTTGGTAGAGAGCAAAATTATCCTAACCCCCAACTGTCTGTAGTTCTGTAAAATCTTCGAGGTTTGCCTAGATGACAAACCTGTGGCATCTGTAACAATCATACGCCTGGGTCATCTATCATCCTCCAAGCGATTTTCATCTGTTTCCAAAATTCAAAGAACGTCTTCCAGGACTTCACTTTGAAGCAGGGAAGCCAGAGGTGAGCTTGTGGCTCCGTCAACAACATCAAACATTCTACAGTGACGGTACAGACAAACTGATATCTCGTTGCGAGAAATGCGTTCGTCGCCATGGTGACTTCCTTGAGAAATAAATATGTAGACATGAAGAATAAAGATGAAGAATGTTAATAACATTTGTTTTATTTAAAATGCTTTAAGAGTTTTCGCATAAAAAATTCAGAGACACTACTTTTCTACATCTACATCTACATCCATAATCCCCAAGACACCTGACGGTGTGTGGCGGAGGGTACACTGAGTACCTCTATCGGTTCTCCCTTCTATTCCAGTCCCGTATTGTTCGTGGAAAGAAGGATTGTCGGTATGATTCTGTGTGGGCTCTAATCTCTCTGATTTTATCCTCATGGTCTCTTCGTGAGATATACGTAGGAGGGAGCAATATACTGCTTGACTCCTCGGTGAAGGTACGTTCTCGAAACTTCAACAAAAGCTCGTACCGAGCTACTGAGCGTCTTTCCTGCAGAGTCTTCCACTGGAGTTCATCTATCATCTCCGTAACGCTTTCGCGAATACTAAATGATCCTGTAACGAAGAGCGCTGCTTACCGTTGGATCTTCTCTATCTCTTCTATCAACCCTATCTGGTACGGATCCCACACTGCTGAGCAGTATCCAAGCCGTGGGCGAACAAGCGTACTGTAATCTACTTCCTTTGTTTTCGGATTGCATTTCCTTAGGATTCCTCCAATGAATCTCAGTCTGGCATCTGCTTTACCGACGATCAACTTTATATGATCATTCCATTTTAAATCACTCCTAATGCGTACTCCCAGATAATTTATGGAATTAACTGCTTCCAGTTGCGACCAGCTATTTTGTAGCTAAATGATAAGGGATCTGTCTTTCTATGTATTCGCAGCACATTACACTTGTCTACATTGAGATTCAATTTCTATTCCCTGCACCATGCGTCAATTCGCTGCAGATCCTCGTGCATTTCAGTGCAATTTTCTATTGTTACAACCTCTCGATACACCACAGCATCATCCGCAAAAAGCCTCAATGAACTTCCGATGTCATTCACCAGGTCATTTATGTATATTGTGAATAGCAACGGTCCTACGACAGTCCCCTGCGGCACACCTGTGCCCTCGAATGAGACCATCTATACTGGGACTAAATAGTTGCCGGCCGGTGTGGCCGAGCGGTTCTAGGCGCTTCATTCTGGAACTGCATAACCGCTGCGATAGCAGGTTCGAATCCTGCCTCTGGCATTGATGTGTGTGATTTCGTTTGGTTACGTTTAAGTAGTTCTACGTTCTAGGGGACTGATGACCATAGATGTTAAGTCCCATAGTGTTTAGAGCCATTTGAACCATTTGAACTAAAATGTTACAGTTAGAGTTTAATTAGACATCACGGCACGATCTAAAACCCAGAAGAATGTTATGTTAAACGTGGATGCTTCGTGTAGATTTCAACGTTGGCGCGGTAATCCTACACATGAAGGCGCATAAGATTCTGTGAAGTAACCAGCATCAAAGAGGACAGGTTTTACCAGCGAGTGTGGTTTGAAGAGAGCTCAGGTGTGTGTGTGTGTGTGTGTGTGTGTGTGTGTGTGTGTGTGTGTGTTTGTTTGTTTGTGTTTTGCAGATTAATGGAGACAGCACCTGAACCCTCCCTTACTTTGACTCAGCACTACTCCACCCTTCCTCTTTAAGCCTCGAGAGTTGCGAAGAGAAAACCTTTTGCTGCACAAAAACCATTTGCAGGATCGCCATGTTCTTTTTGCTTTTTTTGCCGACAATGCAGTTCACTGTGTGAGAGTTTAAAAACATCCCCCAATCTTCCCCTCCCTCTCACCCCCTCACCCCTCTCCTCATTCCAGCAGCCAGCGCTGCAGGTATACCGCAGGTGATTCCTGGTGGGGTAACACGTTTACTGCATATTGAATTGAGTTTTGCTGTACCGTCCTAGTCAGTTGGAAAATATCTGCCGCTACCGTAGTAAGACGTGGCCATGGTGCACTGAGCGAATCTAGCTTAGCTAAGTTCCTGATGAAGTCTCGGAGATAAAAACAAAATAACCGAATAGAAATGTTGTTTAACTGTGCCGCACGTGCCATTAGGCTCAGAAATATTTCACAACGCAATAACGAATGTAATGTAGGAAATTGGGGCAGAGTATAATGACATCAGTGCAATAGAAAGTATGGTGTGTGAAGTTGTGTTTAAGGAAAAAGAAAGCAGATTGATCGGCATAACATCGGTGTTATACACAGACACATTCTTGGCCATCATGATAGAAGTGATAAAGCGAATTCATGGGAAATGTCAACGTGTATTTGATATTTCGTGCTGTCCAGCTTGGAAAAGTGGAAGAGCGGCATAATTTTACTTTCAGCTACAATGTTCCCTTGTCCTTTTATTCTTTTTTATTGTATTTTTCAGCAAGGGGTCACACACATAGCTTTATCTTGTGCATATTGCAGCATGGTCTGTCACAATAACGCGTGAAATGGCGACAGAAGCTCTGAGCTTGGCTAACAAATCATACTAAATGCGTGTGTAACGACAACAGCAAGCTAAATAAGCGTGTTAACTCTACCCAGATAACGGAAAAGATACAACAGCAAAAAGTATTATAAGCCGTAGACTGTGTAGTAGGCTTAAAGTTACCGACATACACAAGAAACAGCTGCACGTCAGAAAGGAACTAAACAAATAAGAACATCGAAGATGGAAAAAAAAGTGCTGAAACATGTCTGGGTGAAAACGAAACTATAAAACGGTGCCTTGCATAAGATGAAATCCCTCCCCAGTTCTACAGATAGGCACATTGCCAATTGCGATAACTTGCCAAATCATCATCAGATGGATTGTTTAAAAAGAAAGAAGGAAGAAAGGGGGGGTAGTAAAATATTGGGAAAGTAAATTAAAAATCAAACTAACTTATCAAAATTAAACTGCCTTCAATATAAGAAAAGCAAGTGAGAGTCCATATTGTTAGAACTGTGGGATACACTTTGCTGCATGCTAATAATTATACAATTGGCAAGTCACGAATCGCAAATATAAGGTTAAAAATAATGACAATACAAAATTAATTGGGAAAGAAAGCCTTCTTGAAGTGGAAAAAAGTAACATAAGTACATGACAGATATATTCAGTTCCATAGACAGTGCTCGTACATTCACTTCGTCTGTATGTCGTTCCCAGTTTCGATGCTAAGTTTGTGGGTACCTCATATCTGCTGCTCCCCAATACTTCCGTCTTTGTTTCGTTTACTCGCTATCAGGATTTTAGGATCAACAGACTGTTCGTTCCATTCAACAGGTCCTGGCCCGTCCAGCCATCTGAATTCAGGTTTTCCGTGATTTCCCTGAATCGCGCCGGACAAAGGTCACGGCTGATTGCCTTCCTTGTTCTTTAGACGTTCCAAGCTTGTTCTCCATGTCTAACAACAGCGATGTCGATGGGACATTAAACTGCAATCTTCCTTCCTTTCTCCAACAGGTCCTGTAACTGTTCCTCCCGTTCACAGAGGGCAGTAACGTTATCAGAGAATCTTACCAGTGATATACTTTCACCATAGATATTACTCCAATCTCTGAGATTTTTTTTTTTTTTTTTTTTTTTTTTTTTACTTTCCTCGTTCTTTCATAGCAGATGTCATTATGTCATTCGAGAATCTTACTCTTCAGCTTACGTTCTAGTTGTTCCATGTCAGTTCTTGTATAAATTGTATATTTTCCGTTTTTGCCCTTTTTTCTGCCGACTTGCACCACTTTACATTTCAAACGCTTCTTCTAAGTGAATTAATACCATGAAAGCGTCTTGCTAAACGTCAGACCTCTCTCTCATACGATTCTGTCTATCCTGATGGCAATCTGATCGTCACCTAGTACATCTTCAATTTTCCTTTATTTTTGTGTATTGTCCTGGTAGAAAGTTGAACACATATGATATGAAGCTGACTGAACCATACTTCCCGTAGTTAGGCATTTAGCTGCAATTTCTCAAGGGATCCAGATAAAATGTTAAAATTAATCATATTATATAAAAATGAAGCACTTGAGGCCAAAATTAAGTACTATCGCAACTGGAGCTTTGAGGCTGAGGTAATGCTAATACTTCTGTTGCCATTGTGGTGTCATTTGGCAGAATATTTCTCTGCCGCCTTCATTTTCTCGTAAATTTTTAGCTTTTATGGTGTGAATTTTGCCTGTTAGCCGAACAGTGGCTGCTGGTCCAGCAGCCTTCTCGAACCCAGTGAGTGGACACCGTTGGTTCACCAAGTGACACATGGACTGAATACAGCAAATGTGGATCTGAGACAGGTTACTGCACAGAAAGCCTCAAATCTGGACCAAGAATGGCCTACCACACCAGTGATGTCACTTAACGCTCACCGTAATTATTCTCGGTCAGCTGTGCTGGACACAGCTGAGATTTGAATGGCTCCGCTGTAGAGAACGTGTCATCTTCAGAATTAAATAGGCTCAAACCATTGGTAAACCAACCTAAAAATAAGAATCGGTCGGTAGTGTCCTACAAAGGACTGACATAAAAAATACTTACATATATAAAGCAAATATGCTAAAAAAAAGTCGTGGTAGGCAGGAGAGCCAACACCGTGTTACTACAGGAGGCCGAAATGCACGCGATTTAGCTCACGCAGGCTGGTGTGAGGTCTGGAACAGGACCAGGAAATTAGAATTTAGAAACAACGGACGTAGCTGGTGGAATACTTAACTTTAATCCATTTTTGACGAACGTCGCTCTTGACATTACATGATTCACAGTATCAATAGCAACTAATAATGGCACTTGGCTAGGTCGTAGCTGAAGGCTATGCTAAACTATCGTCTCGGCAAATGAGAGCGTATTTTGTCAGTGAACCATCGCTAGCAAAGTCGGTTGTACAACTGGGGCGAGTGCTAGGAAGTCTCTCCAGACCTGCCGTGTGGCGGCGCTCGGTCTGCAATCACTGATAGTGGCGACACGCGGGTCCGACGTATACTACCGGACCGCGGCTGATTTAAAGGCTACCACCTAGCAAGTGTGGTGTCTGGCGGTGACACCACAAAAAACAAACTGCGAAGACTGAACAACAGAAGTAAAACAGCTTTGTTAAAACAGATCTAAAATACGATGGTCACTCCAAAAGAAATGCATACTATTTTTGTAAAAATACAGCTTTCAGTCTGAATGTGTGAAAATTTTACAGTGTGTAGATACACCCTTCCCGCTTGTTTTCAAACTTAGTTCAACCTGTTCCCGTGAGTGGCGCCGTCACAGCATGTCTTCAATATGGCTGCTACACTTGACGTTCGTCAGAAGCAACGTGCTGTCATAGAATTCCTGTGCTGTGAAAACGAATCAGTGGAAAACATCCACAAGAGGTTGAAAAAGGTGTATGGAGATGCTGCCGTTGATCGCAGTACAGTTAGTCGGTGGGCAAGCAGATTACGTGAGGAAAGCGGGCACAGCAATATTGAGGACTGTCCTCGCAGCGGCAGGCCTCGTACTGCACACACTCTAGACAATGTGCAGAGAGTTAACAAATTGGTGACTGCTGACAGACGACACGTTGGGATATGGGAAGAAAGTGATTGCAGAGTACTGAAAGTGTTGGCGTTAAAAAAGGTTTGTGCCAGGTGGATTCCCAGGATGTTGACAGTGGCTCACAAGGAAACAAGAAAAACGGTATGCAGCGAACTTTTGGAACAGTACGAGAATGGTGGAGATGAGTTTCTTGGAAGGATTGTGACAGGTGATGAAACATTGCTCCATCATTTTTCACCAGAGACGAAGAGGCAGTCAATGGAGTGGCATCATTCAAAACCACACCTTCTGCTGGAAAAGTTATGGCTACGGTGTTTTCCGATTCCGAAGGACCCTTGCTTGTGGACATGATGCCACGTGGAACCACCATAAATTCTGAGGCATATGTGACGACACTTATGAAACTTCAAGCTCGACTGAGTCGTGTTCGACCACATCGGCAAAAGCAGATGTTTTGCTGTTGCACGACAATGCACAGACACATGTCAGTCAAAAAACCACGGAAGCGATCACAAAACTCGGATGGACAACACTGAAACACCCGCCTTACAATCCTCACCTGGCTCTAAGTGGCTATCATCTCTTTGGGAAACTGAAAGACTCTCTTCGTGGAACAAGGTTTGAAGATCATGACTCCCTTGTGCATGCTGCCAAACAGTGGCTGCAACAGGTTGGTGCAGAATTTTACCGTGCGGGAATACAGGCGCTGGTCCCAAGATGGCGTAAGCCAGTTCAGAGGGATGGAAATTATGTGGAGAAACGAAAATATTGTTCCTAAAGGATGTATCTACACACTGTAAAACTTTCAAACATGTAGAATAAAACATGGATTTTAAAAAAATAGTGTGCATTTCTTTTAGAGTGACCCTCATAGTTAAACTTCTAGAACGAGTCAATAAAACAGAGTGACATCTCTAAAAATATATGATACATCGATGAGTGACAAACAGTTAACTGCCAAATTTCAAATCGTACAGAGTATGTGCGATAAAAGTTAACTACCAAAGTGATGACATGAAGGGCATTGAACTCGCCTATATACAAAGTGGGAGCTGTAATAAATTTTGCGACACTGAAGCACAAGTATGCATTACACCTTATAAAACCAAAAATGGATAACAGAACACAATAAACCATGGGCCAAGTGTCAAGCAAACAGACGCGTAAAAATAACATCATTACTATGTAAATGGATAAAAGAAGGAAGGTAAATTGTTCGAATTTTATCATCACTTTATGGTGGCGCATAGGCTCAATGGGCCCATTGTAACAATGGAGATCTACACCTACATACACACTCCGCAACCCCCCATGCGGTGCGTGGCGGGGGGTACCTCGTACCACAACTAGCATCTTCTCTCCCTGTTCCACTCCCAAACAGAAGGAGGGAAAAATGACTGCCTATATGCCTCTGTACGAGCCCTAATCTCTCTTATCTTTGTGGTCTTTCCGCGAAATGTAATTTGTCGGCAGTAAAATTGTACTGCAGTCAGCCTCAAATGCTTGTTCTCTAAATTTCCTCAGTAGCGATTCACGAAAAGAACGCCTCCTTTCCTCTAGAGACTCCCACCCGAGTTCCTGAAGCATTTCCGTAACACTCGCGTGATAAAAAAACCTACCAGTAACAAATCTAGCATCCCGCCTCTGAATTGCTTCTATGTTCACCCTCAATCCGACCTGATAGGTATCCCAAACGCTCGAGCAGTACTCAAGAATAGGTCGTATTAGTGTTTTATAAGCGGTCTCCTTTACAGATGAACCACATCTCCCCAAAATTCTACCGATGAACCGAAGACGACTATCCGCCTTCCCCACAACTGCCATTATATGCTTGTCCCAATTCATATCGCTCTGCAATGTTACGCCCAAATATTTAATCGACGTGAGTGTGTCAAACGCTACACTACTAATGAAGTACTCAGACATTACAGGATTCTTTTTCCTATTCATCTGCATTAATTTATATTTATCTATATATAGAGTTAGCTGCCATTCCTTACACCAATCACAAATCCTGTCCAAGTCATCTTGTACCCTCCCACAGTCACTCAACGACGACACCTTCCCGTACACCACAGCATCATCAGCAAACAGCAGCACATTGCTATCCACCCTATCCAAAAGATCATTTATGAAGATAGAAAACAGCAGCGGACCTCCCACACTTCCCTGGGGCACTCCAGATGATACCCTCACCTCCGATGAACTCTCACCATCGAGGACAACGTACTGGGTTCTAAGGACAACGTACTGGGTTCTATGTTGAATTGTTCAGTATCCTGGAGACGCGATCAGCCGAAGCGCGCGCGTTAGCAGGAAACGCAAGTGAACTGCAGTCCGGCTTCGATAGCAGGGAATGGGGGCCGCAGAGCTGAGGGCGTGCGAGGGGCCCCAGCGCGTGTTTGAGTTACTGTGTGGGTTGGGTTGATTTGGGGGAAGAGATTGAACATCGAGGTCATCGGTCTCATCGGAATAGGGAAGGATGAGGATAGAAGTCGGCCGTGCCCTGTCAAAGGAACCATCCCGCCATTTGCCTGGAGCGCTGTAGGGAAATCGTGGAAAACCTAAATCTGGATGCCCGGACGCGGGACTGAACCGTCGTCCTCCCGAATGCGAGTCCAGTGTGCTAGCCGCTGCGCCATCTCACTCGGTGGTCTACTGTGTGGAAACGTGCCTTTAGCATATCTAGATGCAAAGTAAAACGTGGTGTGTGGCAACTAATAAACCTTGTGCATCTGATGACTAACTTTTTATATTTGTGGAAATATTCTACAACTGCTGGACTACAGCTATGAACAATATCATAGCACAATTTGTCAACATCGTCACCAAGTCTCTATAACAAATGGTCGGAACGTTCTACCAGTCGGTCAATGCTTGAGTATATAAGTCCGCTCACTGGTCACAGAGCCATTTGAAAACCTTTGTGTGAATGTCTTCGTCGCTGGTAAAACTTCCGGTCGCCCCTCCCTCACTGTTCTATCGGCCTGTCGAAACGATTGCTTGGGCACTATCGACTGTAGTCGATATCGGCGGTCTTCCTTCCCCGCCAGCATCACCCAAGTATGTGCGGCCTTGGTCAGATTGATGGTACCACTTCAGAAGGTCCGGACGCTGGACGCGACATTGCGTTTGGTCCAAAACCCTCCAGAATTCCATCTGTTCGCAATTTAGACGTTTTGCCCACAAGAATTGTACCGTCCAGCGTACTTCATCTTTGGATTACGATTTCAGTTGCCGCGCCGTTTCACTACCACACTGTGACGCGTCCTTTGTGTGTACCGCAGCATAACTTTGCCTGTAGAAAACCCAGAACATGCATTCTCTTCTAACAATGCGTTGTGCAATAGACTTAATGTGGGACGACGCTGAAACATACATACACAGGATAAATTAATTCAAGTTTCATAAGAAAATATTATATTGGACCAGAGATGGTCAAATGTAGTCTCGATTGTGTAGTAGCGTCGCTGCTCAATTGCGATCGCTGATTCAAGGTGTTATGGGTAATGTGTTATAGTAACTTTCAGATCGAGAAATGTATGGAGGACTCTCAAGTGTAAAGACGTGTTGTATCTGATGTGCACTGGATATACAGGGTGGTCCATTAGTCGTGACCGGGCCACATATCTCTCGAAATAAGCGTCAAACGAAAAACCTACAAAGAACGAAACTCGTCTACCTTGAAGGGGGAAACCAGATGGCGCTATGGTTGGCCAGCTAGATGGCGCTGCCATAGGTCAAACGGATGTCAGCTACGTTTTTTTTTAAAAAAATAGGAACACCCATTTTTATTACATACTCGTGTAGTACGTAAAGAAATATGAATGTTTTAGTTGGACCACTTTTTGCGCTTTGTGATAGATGGCGCTCTAATAGTCACAAACATATAAGTACGTGTTATCACGTAACATTCCACCAGTGCTGACGGTATTTGTTTCGTGATACATTACCCGTGTTAAAGTGGACCGTTTACCAATTGCGTAAAAGGTCGATATCGTGTTCATGTATGGCTATCGTGATCAAAATGCCCAACGGTCGTGTGCTTTGTATGCTGCTCGGTATCCGTTCGCAGGATAGTTACGTCATTTACAGAAACAGGAAGCGCTCAGCCACGTGTGAAACATCAACCACGACTTGAAACAAATGATGATGCCCAAGTAGGTGTTTTAGCTGCTGTCGCGGCTAATCCGCACATCAGTAACAGACAAATTGCGCGAGAATCGGGAATCTCAAAAACGTCAGTGTTGAGAATTCTATATCAACATCGATTGCACCCATACCATATTTCTATGCACTAGGAATTGCAAGGCGGCGACTTTGAA
This sequence comes from Schistocerca gregaria, assembly GCF_023897955.1. Lineage (NCBI taxonomy): Eukaryota > Metazoa > Arthropoda > Insecta > Orthoptera > Acrididae > Schistocerca > Schistocerca gregaria. The sequence continues at coordinate 544,877,328 of NC_064925.1, forward strand.
CGTCGTGTACAGTTCTGCCACTGGGCGCCAGAGAAATTACGGGACGATGACAGATTTTTTGCACGCGTCCTATTTAGCGACGAAGCGTCATTCACCAACAGCGGTAACGTAAACCGGCGTAATATGCACTATTGGGCAACGGAAAATCCACGATGGCTGCGACAAGTGGAACATCAGCGACCTTGGCGGCTTAATGTATGCTGCGGTATGAGAGGAAGGATAATTGGCAGCCATTTTATCGATGGCAATGTAAATGGTGCAATGTATGCTGATTTAGTACGTAAGGATCTACCGATGTTATTACAAGATGTTTCACTGCACGACAGAATGGCGATGTACTTCCAACATGATGGTCCTATTACCAACTGTTCGCCAAAATTGTGAGCCATTTGTCTGTGACTATTACGTCGTCATCTATCACAAAGTGAAAAAAAGCTATCCAACTAAAATATTCATGTTTCTTTACGTACTACACGAACGTGTAATAAAAATAGGGAGTTCCTGTTTTTAAAAAACGCAGTTGATAACCGTTTGACCTATGTCAGCGCCATCTAGCGGGCCAACCATAGCTCCATCTGGTTTCCTCCTTCAAGCTAGACAAGTTTCGTTCTTTGTAGTTTTTTCGCTTGACGCTTATTTCGTGAGATATTTGACCCAGTCACGATCAATAGACCACCCTGTATACTTACTCGCAAAGGGCTGTAATGATTTTTTTTTATTTGCAAGATACTATAATGTTTGCTAATTATAGAAGGAATCTCAACAGAAGTTGGAAATAATTAAGGTAAAGAAAGTTGCTTTGGTACTAATGCAATGAACGTATTCATAAGAGATGTTTGAGACAAAGTATAGCATTTACATCGAATGATTTTGTAAAGATAATTGTTAATGTATAATCAGTTTATTGAGTGTGTTGATTGTGAGCATTATTAATTTTCAACGAGTCAAAATACAAGTTTCAAAGTTAGTGCCATATTTTTACTCAATACCAGTTCCCAGATCCATGTCAATTTTTGATTAACTATTTTTTTCAAGATGTTATTGTCTCAGTCATATTCACTTTCATTAATATGTAAGCTAAGCAACAGCCGTGCACAACAGCTGTCTGCTAACTATATAGTTTAAAGTGCTAGCAGAAAGCAGTGCGAAGAGCGTTACCATTCCGCAGATAAATTTAAGAAATTATATTATTTCAGGAATATCATTCATTAAGCACAGGAACCAATATTTTCAAATTTACCAAGATTTGTTTTATTACCAGGGCCAATTTCAAATCAACAGTGTTCCTTCAGACTCAGTTTCTATGTTACGTAAATTCATGCAGTTTTGGTTTGGTTTAAAGTTATTGACAGTTTACACTCTCGCAGCATTAAATTTACATTCACGCAGTCAGAAAAGTTCAGTATAGGGCAAAGCGCATAAGCGACGATGTGAAATATACGTTCGCATGTAATTCCCATTCTAACAGTTGTGTTTCAGACTACTGTCAGTTACATAATTTCAGTCATATTTCAAACGTACACGTTTCAACATGTGTAATTACTTTCTGAAGTCCCTACGTATCAGTTGTCACCTCTTTATTCTTTATGTCTTCTGGTGCAACAGTTTTTTCTACTTTGTATCTATGTAGAGGAGATCTGGCCACCATGTTCGCTCATTAATTGAGTCTCTGATTGCCTTTATTTTCTATAAATTCTGTTGGCCATCTGTTGATATCGGCTGTGTAGAGTAAAACGTGGGACTCGGGTGACGTCGGTGATTCCTCTTCATGGAAGGCACGTGGGATGTGGTAGGTGAGCCTCAGGGTCCGGTTCTGGAGACATTGTAGTTTTTCGATGTTCATATCTGCGGCATTACCCCAGACTACGGAGGAATGAATATTCCAGTAGCGGACGAACGTATGTCTTGTATACCAAATGTTCAAATATGTGTTATTCCTAAGGAACCAAACTGCTGAAGTCATCGGTCCCTAGACTTACACACTACTTAAACTAAATTATGCTAAGAATAATACACACATCCATGCCCGAGGGAGGACTCGAACCTCAGGCGGGAGGGGCCTCACAATCCGCGACATGACGCCTCAAACCGCACGGCCACTCCGCGCAGGGTCTTGTATACAGCGCAGCTAAGTTGTAGGGACTTGGCTGCACTGCTCACATAGTAATGTTATATACATATTAGGATTTCCCTCACTGTCATATCACACAAGTCTAACAACTGATAACGATATTTTGTCCATTGCTATAGTGATTCGATTCACCTCCAGATATCACAATAATAAGTTCGCGATTAGCACACCTTGCTCTGAACAATAATGTTTCAGTACGCAGTTCGATCCACATGGGTTATTCAACATGGCACGTCAGGTTTTTAAGGCAACCATATCGAAGTGCGTGAGCACGAACAGTAGCCTCACTACCGTTGAAATTATCGTTGGTGAAGTACTACTATACACAGCTTATACAACTTTTCAGCCATTACTCCAAGTGGTCTTCTTCAAGGTAAATGAGGAAAGGAAGCGTCGTTGGCATTATCTGATGGAAGTACCTGAATTGTAGACTCTGTCATCTAATTGGGAAGCGTTGTCGTCCCCTAGGTTGTAAGAGGTCCATGATTAAGGAATTTGTTGCCAGCGCACTCCAGCAGATATAATTTCGATGGATTGCTCACGCGCTGCCTGTGATATGTAGCTGTAAGAGAATCTCAGACCAGAGAGCAGTGTTGACTGCAGTAGGAACTGTGTGTTAGTTGGAGAAAGTAGTTGCTAGAGAGCAGTCTGGTGTATCGTGTTGGCTGGGCCGGTCGTGGTGGAGCGATGGCGGAGCCTGATCGTTATAGTATAAGGTAAATGCAGCCTCGCGCATATGTAGTATTGTTATACTAAGTCCCATGTAAATGTTTAAAAAAAAATCTCTTAATAATAATCTTTCTCATAAAAATTAACTTTTGACAATCATTCATTTCAATTTAAAGAATTTACTAATTTCTCCACTCCTTGGTCTTCTCCATTATTGAAAGGGAAAATGAGTTGTTTCTTTTTATACATGACAAATCTATCGGGCAGCATTGCACAGAGCTGCGCCGGAAAAATTTCTTATAGGAGTAGATATATACGCGTTATCCGGCGACCTATTTGGGGTAAGATTTTTCAATTTATTCATAATGAATTTTCAGGGCCATGACGCAGCACTGCTGACGTTTTAAATTTACAGGTTTAAATTCACAGCCATTATTGAAAGCTTATAAGTGAGCGACAATTTTATTGAGAGGTTAATCACTAAATGTGATTATTATTCATATTATTTTATATTGTGGGGAGGTTACGTCACAGCGGTCACTTTCCTTGTGGCTGTCGCGCGTTATGTCTTCTGTTGAATGCAGGTTACTTGAGTGGGCATGCGTGTAATGTGGTGTCATGTTTGCGTTGTACTGTCATGATGAGAGGAGGGGGGAGGGTGAAATCCGGTGCCAGCTCTAGTCTGCTCCTGGCGCTGATAACCATGATGCCGAGCGTCCCCTCAACCCAAATCATCATCATCATCATCTAATCTGCTCCTCTCGAAGAGTACTAAGGAGGCAACCGGACTTAACATTGGGTGAGCCCATAGCAAGGCCGTCAGCTTGGTCATAGAATTCACCATTGTATTTAAAATAGTTCGACAGTTGCATCTGATACTGGCACGTTAGTAAATAACGATGTCACATCGAAGCTAACAAGAATGTCACCTGCATATATCGTCACTGTGCGTATAATTTCTGAAAGATGTTTCGAATCTTTGACAAAAGTATTTGTTCTACCAACTAGATGTCTCAGTTTACGAGATAAATGACGTTCTAAAAAATAAATGGGTGAGGTAATCCTACTGACTATAGGCTTCAAAGGAACCGATTCTTTATGTATCTTGGGTAGTCCATACATTCTGGGTGAGACAGGTATTCGAGGTGTTAGATTCTTTGTAGTAGAGCTGTCCAGTCGGGAGTCTGATATCAAGTTTTTAACTTTCCGAGCTATTCTGTTCGTCGGATCGCTTTTTAACTTGCGATACACAGGATCAGCTAGTAATTGTTCGATCTTTCTGTGGCAATCCACAGCGTCCAAAACAACGGTAGAATTCCTCTTATCAGATTTCGTAACAACGATGTTTTCTTTTCTTATGAGTCCATTATTTCCTTTCCTGCGCCGATGTGTTGCTTTTGGGAGGTTTCGATTTCCATAGAACTCTCGACACATCTTGTCTCACTTCTTCGGCCTGCACCTTGGGAAGACGAAACAAGGATGCTTCGACGGCAATTACAATTTCTTCAACAGGTATTCTCTTCGGTGTAGCTGCGAAATTCAGATCTTTGCCGAGAACTGAAACAGCTGCATCATCGAGTACTTCTGACGAGAGGTTCACCACTACTCGTTTAGGATCCATAGTTGAGTCTTCCTTGTGCACTCTAACATATAGATTCTCCAAGTTCTCTTTTTATTTCGTAGCACCGAAATCCGAAAACCTTTCTGAATGATCAAACGATATTCTGCCCATTTTATCCCAGTCCTGGGAGAGAGATTGCCGCCAGTGGAAAGTGCAGATCAATTGACTCGAAGCTAACAAAATTCAAGACTCTGCGTATTTGCTGTGTTCTTTCACGAAGAAGTGCTTTGCTCGCCCATTGGTAGATCCTCCTGGCTTTCACTGTCTGCATATGGCGGCTAATTCTGGCGAATTTGGGAATAACATCATTATCATGGCCCCAGGAGAGAAAGGCCAGATCGCTTAGTAAATTACCTCTTCTTCTGCGAAGGTTCTCCAGTCTTCTGATGGTGGTATAGATCTCTTGCCCCTACAAACGTTTTAAGTAAGTCTGCAGGCTTTCATGGCCGCTGTCAATAAAGTTAAAGTCACCTGGATTGTTAGGCCGCGTCATATTTCCTTCTAAAATATCCGGCGTTTCGACGTCTCTACTGGGATCGTCTGCAGAATGGTGTCCCTATTGCTAGAATACTCTCTGAGGCCGGTGTCGCGTTCTCTTATAAAGGGGAGTTTTCTTCCGTTTGTGCTGGAGAAGTGGAAGTATCAGTTAAAATTCTTGTTGCTATCATTGGTGGGCCATGGAGGGCAATATTCTCGCGCTGATGCAGGAGAAGGGGGTGAAAAGTAACGTCCCCTGAGAAAAATTGTACACAAATGTGCTTAAACTGACACACAATATTTTTTAGCGCAACGCAATCTGACTTTCAATAATCCCTACAAAAGAATGGCCCTGACCAACATTAACCTATATCTTTCACAAATCACTTACCTCACCAAAAATCTTCGTTACTCGAACTACTGCAATACAGTGAGCGCCACTACTGCCAGCTAAATAAAAGATTCAAACTACTGACAGGCAGTTTGCAAATGAAAGATTTTGATAGAGAACAAACAATGTATTTACCTTAATAGTCAAAATATATATAGCAGTTCATGACATCCAGTCTTACAAATTTCAAAACTCCGCCATCTCTCTCCCCACGTCCACCACTGCTGGCGGCTCACCTCCAGCTGCGCAACGCTACGCGCTGTTAGCATCCAGCTGCCGCTGCCCAACACTACAATGGCAGACAACAATGCAAACCAGCCACAGACTACACACAGCACAGCCAGTGATTTTCATACAGAGCGCTATGTGGCGTTACCAATAAAAAATTCTAAACAGCCTACTTACATAGCCCCCATGCTCCCCACAAAAAATTTTACAAATTGTTTTGGGCAGTGGCCAATAATGATTTGATAAAATTTTTCATAATTACAATAACAAAGAAATGAAATGCACATACTTATCGATACAATGTTGGTCAAAAGCTAAAAATTTTCTCACAGTCCATAAAGATAGTCCTGATCATTCATTAAAGTAAAATTGCAATGTTTTTCTCAAAGTCTGACTAGTAAAAGAAAATGCACATGGAAGTAGTGGATTTCCATACACTCTTGAAGAAGTAGTGTTGTCCTTCCAACGTAAAAACAGTGCTGACTCTTGACATGCACACAGGTAATGGGCCACGACAGAGCAAACCTATAGCGGAGTCAGTCGAAGTTTTGAACAATATTGGTAGGTAGGCCATCACAGAGCAGACCACTATAGTCTTGTTAGAGATTACGGTATCGGTGGGCCACCAGAGGTGCAGACCCACTGTAGTCCTTGTAGAAATAATGTGTTGGTGGGCCATCGAAGCTGCAGTCCTTGTAGAGATGGCCAGCAGCCATCTGTTGCGACTGTGCAGATCCACAATCATCATCGAAGAGTCTTGTGGACAATATAGCAAGTCCATAAACCACCACTTGTGCACTCACAATTTTTTTTGTAAATGTCCTTAGAATGAGGAATGCTGTTAACCAGTCTCTTGCTGAATTATTAACACATGTGTAAACACTATCAGTCCCTACTTCTCACATATTGTCCATATACTATGACCAACAGAAACGTGTGCAGTGAAATGTAACTTACAAGTTACTTAATTTGATGAACTGGTGTCAATTACAATTTTATAGCATGAGAATACAATAACAAAGGTACAAAATATATCATTAAAGAACATAACAATACAGATAACATTTATAGTAAAACAAGCTTTACAGAAGAATAGGAATAGACATGCACATTAGTGTTACAAAAATTACGACATAAGTACATACATAAAAGATCAGAATAACTTTTGAAACATCAATTTCACACATAAGCATTAGAACAAAGCAGAATAAATAATGTGTAAACGTCTTTGCAAAGTATATAACATGTTATTAATGCAAATTATATTTGAGGATAACAGTATTCCTCATCATAGTGAATGTGGCTTAGTATTAGAAGAGAAAAAATTCTATGAACAGTACACAGAGACAGGAAGAAAATAAATACACAAGAGTACACAAACACATAGTAGGATAACACAAAAGGAAAGGACAGGGTTTGTTTTCAGGGTAACATTTGGTACTGCAGTCCAACCCAAAACTTCATTCCATAGATCAAACCTCTTATTTCAACATTTGCTCCAGCCAAAAAAAATCCTATCCAAGCATGCTTTCTGTATTTTGTTCTCATCCTCTTTCAAAAATAGTTTTTCTCCACTGTACACTACTTTTTTTGGCCAAACCATTTTCTTGTAGCTTCTCAATGCATTTCTTCCAATTCATCATAGTTAGTTTCTTATATAGTCTACCCCCTCTTAAGGTAACTTAAACCTACTGAGCTCAGATGCTAAACTAAGGGACGACACAATGCAGCAGCACAAAACCATTAACACAAACAGCAATGACAAAAAAATGGCAATGGGCAAAGCAAGCTACAATAAATCTAAATTACCAAGCAATGCAACATTACAACTAATATGAGCCAATGTGCAGCAACAAGAAAAATAAATTAGTAGTAAAACCAGCTTAACAGAGTAATACAAAGTGAAATTTAGTCGCACTATGCCTGGCAAACAGCAGCATCAAATACAATAACTTAAATCTAAACATGACAAAGCTCAAGCAGAAAAAATATTACATTAAAGACAACAATGCAGATAAGGGAAATGTATATTCACATCTTAAATTCTATGTGATTAAAGTGGTGCACCACAAAAACTTATTGTAAAAAAAAATCTTACCAAGTAGTTGAAAACAAAATTAAGTATGCAGTAAATGTTATTAATCCCTTCTTATTGTTCTTTCCTTTCCAAGTGCTCCTTTTCCGAAGAACGTGGACCATAAAATGATTATTTAATAGATCTGTTGACAGAAAGTTTTCACATTAGCAAATGCATTTAATTTTATTTTATAAAACCAATGCTGTAACACAGCTGGAAAACAGATATCAAATGAAATAGGCAATTATGCAAAGTAAAGAATAAAAACATCATTCAATAGCTATGTGGCATTTCATAAGTCAGTAGAAGTTCTCTCAACTCACGCAGAAAGACACTTGTCATAATCAGGTGTGCAGATGTAAGAATGTTTCCAAGAAATGAGCGTGTCGTATTTGTGGTGCTTTCTACAAAGGAATGTCAATACCGAGGATAATGGCCTCTTTTTTTCCACCTGTGCCTCTGATTGGCACACACTAATAGCTTGTTTCCAGATGGCTGTTGCGGACTGGGTGCCCACGACGCATTACGTGCAGGTGATCACTTAACTTTCTTACCGAAATATTTACACCAGTTTCCACTACAGTGGCAGTCTCATATAAAAAAATTCACAGGTCAAGAATTTGCGGTACACATCTGTAGAAACAAAATCCTATTGATGTAACAGCGTCCAAAAAATTTTCGTCGGCATTGTAATACATTCCCGCATTTACATACATTTCATAACAAGTACGATTCTTGGTTTCCAACAACCTTTTTCACAAACCAGAGTCCCTAACCACTACTCATTATTCCTTACCTTATTCGTCGACACTTCTTCAATATTTCATTATAATAGATACGTAGCATAACCAAATAACTCATATAGCATCAGCTTAAACATACCTCAGCAGCATAATTCACATCGTCGTCGTAATAATAAGATCATAACACCTCTGTCAAATCTCAAAAACGTCATAGCTTTCTGCAATAATTTCAAAACCTAAAAAAAATTCTCTGCTCATGTTAAAAGTGTCATCTACCTCAAACGTACTTCAAAAATCATGATCTCATACCAAATAAATCATTCAAAGCTCTCATAGTATCACAATGGTTCCGAAAAAAAATATGAACATTTCACAAAGTACAGACAAAATACAATTTCATAAGTGTGAAGTTATCCAACTGTGTAATTGCGTAAACATCTGTCACTGACGTAGCAAAAAAAATTTTTGTTTCTCTGTTGAATAATCAGATAGCTGTCTAATTCTGTGTTGGAGAAATATCGTACCGATGTGTAAAATTGTATAAGCAAATACCATATCAGCTAGGGCTCCTTGTGCTTGCCACACACATGGTACACAAAGTAGGCGTGTACCCCCATGAGGATTAATGTAATTATATCCTCAGGCGTTACAGATTACAGCAATGGAATGAAATATATCATGGAAAACTTTCTTTGTAATCCAACAATCTTGAAAAATAAATGGTTTAAGTACCAAATTAATCACTCAAAAGCGTGCCCTGTAGTGCTAAATGTGCGTTTTGCTGTAAGATAATTCTGTGGAACTGTCGTAGTTATCGTCCTCTGTAAGCAAAGTTCTGCTGAAGTCAATGTACTTACCTCATCATAAACGAAAGTGAAATGCTTTCCGTATAGATATCGTAGTTACTACGCTTATTGCCGTGATGAAGTAAGTACTGTACTGTAACGTATTGTTGTGCTACAGAAAAGGCTGTCTCATTGTAGCTATACCACAAAGTTACTAGTAAAACATGTTTTACTTCCCAGAATAATTCAGAAAAAACTGTGCAGATATAAAACAGATACAGTGCAAAAGCATCATTGTAAATTGTCACTCATTAGTAGCGTCGTGATAAAATAGTGTAGCTGTCACATAAACCAAATACTAAGTCATCTTTAATCTCACAGAAAGTACTTCAAATAAAGAATGTCTTTTCAACTAAACCAAAATGTTGCATGAAAATCTCATTAGCGGTGTCGGTATATGTTCTAAGTATGTGAGCCTTATAGTCGTTACGTGATCATGCAACTAATAAGCAAGAATGTACAAATAACAACACTGTGTCGTCTGTTCACTATAACAATGCATTCGTAATTTCTGTTTAAAAATGTTCCCTAGGTTCTAGACTGGATAGTTAACTTCAAAACATTGTTGCATGTTAACAGTTTCTCAGTGTGACAAAGCATACTAGTAGCGTGAAGTGAAAAATTTTATGGCAAAGACTAAGTTAAAAAGCAGATTATCTTTCAATAAATGTTTTTACATGTGAAATATGGTGCAATCCTTTACTTTTCATAGTACTCAGAGTTTCAACTTGAACGCAATTGTCATCCGCTAAACGACGGTAAAGAATACTGGAGTTTTTCTCAAGGTTAGCGCCTATGTTATTTTTCTCTGAGCCAGCCGGCGCACGTGTCTGCCTGCGGTGCGAGTCATTGTCTGCCATCTCTTTGTTGGCGTGCGTCGTTATTGGGATTTGGAGACCCAACTTCTACAAATTCGCCTTGCCGAGAGGGCCCAGCTCTGTTTGAATCCCCCCAGTTCTGATGAAATTCCGGTCTGTCGTTATGATTATATCGTCTGTCGTCATGTCGGCAGTTCCTGTAGTTTCTTTCTTGTCGGTTAAGTAGTGGAGAATTTCTCCGTGAATTATCACTGCGCGGTGGACCGTTGCGTCTGAAATTATTCTGTCTCCCGTGATAATAATAGTTCTGGTTGCCATATTTTCTGTTTCTATGATTGTCTGTGTAATAGTCACTACCGCTGAGAGGTGATCTTTCCCTGTAATTATTACTATTCTGCCAACAGTTGTCATACGGATGGTGTCTGTTTTGGTCACGATTTGTGTTGGTGAATAGCCTTGTCGTGTCCAGTTATTATTTCTTTCATCGCGGAATTGCGACGGATGTGACCTGTAATTGTTGTGTTCCTGTTTTCGCGTTCCGCGATTGTCAGTGTCAATTTCTAATTCTTGTAAGAGTCCCTGAAAAGCTTCAATGTCGTCTTTGCAACGTCCTGCCAAAATAATGTGCCGTAAATGTTCAGGCAATTTGATTAAGCAAATGCGGATGAGTTCTGAGGGGCTGTATGGGTTTGACAGGTACTGATTCTTGTGCAACATGTCTTCAAAATATTTCACAAGACTGGAAAATTCAGATTGTTCGAAATGTTTCATCATTATGATGCTATGTTTTACTCGATCTTGTGTAGCTTGAGACCAATATGCTGAGAGGAAGGCATGGTAAAATTCTCCTTCACTGTGACAATCGTGAATGACCGATCGCATTCTTACAGCTGGTTCATTCTCTAAGTAGCCACACATAAATTCTAACCTGTGCTCCAGTGACCAGTTGGGAGGAAAACAATGACAGAATTGATGAAGTCACGCTTGTGGATGAATGTCGTTGCCAGAATTCTTAAATGTTTTGAATTTACGTGCAGTAATGAACAGCTTATAGTCAAAATCATCGTGTCGGCGGTTAGCAATCGGTCGTTGTTACGTCGTGTCGGCGGTTCCATCTCAAAATTCGGTGCACCTTGCCAATTTCTTTCATAATTTGCCGAAATGCCCTGTGTTATTATTTTGTGGCTTTTCCGTATTTCTAAGTCCCTCTTCCCGTGTTGGAGCGCGAGTGTCCTCTGAAATATGTAATTCTTGTATTAACTGCGTCAGCTGATCTTGTACTTCCCGGATTTCTCTTTTGTACTGTGTATTGATTTGATTTTGATTCTGTTTGAATTTTCTAATTTGTTCATACTCTTCAGTCTCAGTGAAGGCTACAGGTTTTTTATCATTCAGATCATCACCTACCTTTGTAGATAAGTTAATGAACTGATCTGAAAGTTCGGCTACTTTATCCGATAGTGAAATTATTTCCTCTGTGTGTTTTTCTGAACAAAGTTTCAGTGTCCATTTGTGTTGAAATCGTATTTACTGTGTCCTTTAAGTTTTCCTGAGGTTTTGCAAGTTGCATAACCGAATCGGTTTTAGCTTGCAAGGTCTCATGATTTTCGTGAACAATAGTTTGCAGTTCTTTTATGGCCGCTTCGTGATTCTGTAATGCATTTTCATGCCGCGAAATAATAGCTTGAAAATGCTCACAAATTTGTGTTTTTACGTCATTACAGACTTTTTGACATTTCGATTCAATGTTATGTAACTTCACGTGTTTGTTCAAGTGTGGTGTCTAACTTTTGAAGATTTTGTTCCATTGTGTCTAACTTTTGAAGATTTTGTCCCATTTGTTTCTGATTCTGTTCCATTTGTTGCATTAATTGCAATAATAATGTATTAGTGTCTGGAATCTGTTTCTCTATGCTTTTTGTCAGTGCATTTTCACCGGCAACATTCACATTTTGACAGGCAGAAAATGTGTCTTGACTCATTTGAGGAAACGGCGAGGACCCACAACCTATGTCTGCAGTATTTGCAATATTGTGTTCTGTCATTTCGGATTCCTGAGGCGAGCTGTTGCCGACCGGTAGATCGATAATGCTTCCCTGTTCACTACCTGTTTCACTGTCTACACCATTATTTGACGCCCGCTCCATTTCCCTATGCATAGTTACCAAATTACTACTTTGAATGTCTGTTAATTCATTACACAGTGGTGCTGGTAAGCTACGCTCGTCGTCACTATTATTTCTCAGTTTACTTTGGAGCCTAGTGTCACGTTTTTCACACGCCATTAATGTCACAATGTTTCCCACGATAACACATACAAGCACAATTTGAAGAGCAAAAATAAGAGAACCTATTAACATAGCACTGAAAATAATATCTATTTAATTGCAAGCGCAGCTGCGAAATACTTCCTGCAAAACTACATGCATGCCACAACTGTATTACTGTACAACAATGAAAGACTGCAACTACAAAGGAAATTCTCTCTATGATTACTCGCTAGCAGTAAACAAAAGCTACACTAATTACACAAACTACAAACAAAAATCAGAAGATTCCAGTGAGGTATTCTCGGATAAGGGTCGACATATGAAATGTCCCATTAGAACAATTATACAAGACTGTGCTTAAACTGACACACAATATTTTTTAGCGCAACGCAATCTGACTTTCAATAATCCCTACAAAAGAATGGCCCTGACTAACATTAACCTATATCTTTCACAAATCACTTACCTCGCCAAAAATCTTCGTTACTCGAACTACTGCAATACATCGAGCGCCACTACTGCCAGCTAAATAAAAGATTCAAATTACTGAAGGCACTAACAACTGACAGGCATAGTTAGCAAATGAAAGATTTTGATAGAGAACAAACAATGTATTTACCTTAATAGTCATAATATATATAGCAGTTCATGACATCCATTCTTACAAAAATACAAAACTCCGCCATCTCTATCCCCACGTCGACCACTGCTGGCGGCTCACCTCCAACTGCGCAACGCTACGCGCTGTTAGCATCCAGCTGCCGCTGCCCAACACTACAATGGCAGACAACAATGCAAACCAGCCACAGACTGCACACAGCACAGCCAGTGATTTTCATACAGAGCGCTATGTGGCGTTACAAATAAAAAAACCTAAATAGCCTACTTACAGGGGGTTATTTGTGGCCCATAGTCATTCTACAGAAGGGCAGTATTTCATAATTAAGCAGGAGAAGGGTTATTGGTCGAAATTCCTCCTCCTGCTATTGGTTGGCTACCATCAGGGGAATGTTCACCCAAAATATTATTGTCCGCCGAGGTGACTTGCGGCGCTTTGTTTGTATTGCCGCATATTCACTTCCTTTATGGCGGGTAGCCACGATGCTGGAAGCCTATAGCCCTCCTCTCTATTGAAATTACATGCATTCTTGGAAATTTCAACCGCTTCTCGGACCTTTCTTCTACAAACGTTTGTTTCCTTAGCCAGCACACATACGTTATTAAAATCGCTGCTAGAGACACAGTACTCACGATGTTCTGCTACTGCCGACTTCACGCTTTGTGTTAGCCGCGTGTGTCGTTCGTGTTCCTTAATGCGTTCTTCAGCAGTTCTTCCCGTTTCGCCTATATACACTGTGCCGCATCAACATGTCACTTGATACGCACCTGCATTGTCCAGGCAATCAGATGCATGCACTTTTAGTCGGAAATAATATTTGATTTTGTTTTGACAAAACAAAGATGTCTGGATACCATTTATCTTTAGAAAAACAAAATAAAAGATTTTCCCTAGCGCTGCACACTACCGTAAACTGGCCTATTGGAGTACAGAGGTCAAGGAGCGCCGCGAGGTCAACTCCTTTCTCTGAGCCCTCCGTTAGCGGTCATTCTGATCACTGAACTATATAGCTTGTATGTTTAAGCTCTGTTTTTCAGTCTGGTATGTCCTGCGGTTGCTTAACTGTGTACATTCACAGGGTGGTCCATTGATAGCAACCGGGCCAAATATCTCACGAAATAAGCATCAAACGAAAAAACTACAAAGAACGAAACTCGTCTAGCTTGAAGCGGGAAACCAGATGGCACCATGGTTGGCCCGCTAGATGAAGCTGCCATAGGCCAAACGGATATCAACTGCGTTTTCTAAATAGGAACCCCCATTCTCATTACATATTCGTGTAGTACGTAAAGAATTATGAATGTTTTAGTTGGACCACTTTTTTCGCTTTGTGATAGAGGGCGCTGTAATAGTCACAAACGCATAAGTACACGTGGTTTCACGTAACATTCCGCCAGTGCGGACGGTATTTGCTTCGTGATACATTACTCGTGTTAAAATGGACAGTTTACCAATTGCGGAAAAGGTCGATATCGTGTTGATGTATGGCTATTGTGATCAAAATGCCCAACGGCCCTGTGCTATGTATGCTGCTCAGTATCCTGGACGACATCATCCAAGTTTCCGGACCGTTCGCCCTTTGGTTACGTTATTTAAGGAAACAGGAAGTGTTCAGCCACATGTGAAACGTCGACCACGACCTGGAACAAATGATGATGCCCAAGTAGGTGTTTTAGCTGCTGTCGCGGCTAATCCGCACATCAGTAGCAGACAAATTGCGCGAGAATTGGGAATCTCAAAAACGTCAGTGTTGAGAATTCTACATCAACATCGATTGCACCAGGAATTGCATGGCGACGACTTTGAACGTCGTGTACAGTTCTGCCACTGGGCACAAGATAAATTACGGGACGATGACAGATTTTTTGCAGGCGTTCTATTTAGCGACGAAGCATCATTCACCAACAGCGGTAACGTAAATCGGCATAATATGCACTACTGGGCAACGGAAAATCCACGATTGCTGCGACAAGTGGAACATCAGCGACTATGGCGGATTAATGTATGGTGCGGCATTATGGGAGGAAGGATAGTTGGCCCCCATTTTATCGATGGCAATCTAAATGGTGCAATGTATGCTGATTTGCTACGTAATGTTCTACCGATGTTACTACAACATGTTTCACTGCATGACAGAATGGCGATGTATTTCCAACAGCCGGCCGGAGTGGCCGTGCGTTTCTAGGCGCTAAAGTCCGGAACCGCGTGACCGCTACGGTCGCAGGTTCGAATCCTGCCTCGGGCAAGGATGTGTGTGATGTCCTTAGGTTCGTTAGGTTTAAGTAGTTCTAAGTTCTAGGGGACTGATAACCACAGCATTTAAGTCCCATTGTGCTCAGACCCATTTGAACCATTTATATCCAACATGATGGATGTCCGGCACATAGCTCGCTTCCGGTTGAAGCGGTATTGAATAGCATCTTTCATGACAGGTGTATTGGTCGGTATCGCACGTTCACCGGATCTGACTCCCCCGGATTTCTTTGTGTGGGAAAGTTGAAGGATATTTGCTATCATGACCCACCGACAACGCCTGACAACATGCGTCAGCGCATTGTCTATGCATGTGCGAACATTACGGAAGGCGAACTACTTGCTGTTGAGAGGAATGTCGTTACACGTATTGCTAAATGCATTGAGGTTGACGGACATCATTTTGAGCATTTATTGCATTAATATGGTATTTACAGGTAATCACGCTGTAACAGCATGCGTTCTCAGAAATGGTAAGTTCACAGAGATACATGTATCACATTGGAACAACCGAAATAAAATGTTCAAACGAACTTAAGTTCTGTATTTTAATTTAAAAAAACCTACCTGTTACCAACTGTGTCTAAAATTGTGAGCCATATGTTTGTGACTATTACAGCGCCATCTATCACAAAGCGAAGGAAGTGGTTCAACTCAAGCATTCATATTTATTTACGTACTACACGAATATGTGATAAAAATTGGGGGTTCCTATTTTAAAAACGCAGTTGATATCCGTTTGACCTATGGCAGCGCCATCTAGCGGGCCATCCGTGGTGCCATCTGGCTTCCCCCTTCAAGCTAGACAAGTTTCGTTCTTTGTAGTTTTTTTGTTTGACGCTTATTTCGTGAGATATTTGCCCCGGTCACGATCAATGGACCACCCTGTTTATCTCCATTTCTTAGAGAACGCTATCGCTAATCTCTTTGGTATTGTGTGCATGATTTTCATTGTTTGTCCTATACGTTCTGCTTTTTGGTCCTCAGACTTCAAGTGCTTCAAAAAACTAGAACCATGCTCTCGTAGTCTTTAGAGGGATCTCGAAACCTAATGTCAAAATTTCGGAATTTAATTAGTGACAATACCCGCCGATGTGAAATGGAAGTCAAGAATAATTGAAAGTTAGTATCAATTTATACACGCACCATACAGTCATAACATGTAAATACAAAAAGATTTATATAAACAATGATAAATTTCTATGTATTTCTGCAGATAGCTTGAAAATGGCAGTCGTAGCCGAAATAGGCACGTCGCAATAAAGAAATTCAACTGAAAGAGCGAACTTTGATTCTTATTTATAATGTCATTACAAGACATAAGGTAAAGTCGCTGAATATGGCCCCTTAACCAAATATGGTCACTCTGTCTAAACTCTCCACCAAGTGACGCAATCATGCTGTGTTAATGTAAACGTCTTCAAAGGGCGCTGGTTAGCTACGAAGAGTGCGTCAATGAGAAGCTTTTTCTGTGATAGTTCGAAATTTTGTGTTTTCTTTTCGGAGCAAAGGTAAGTTTTTGCTCCGTTTTAGTTGCAGAAAGTGTTTCACTGTGAAATATAAATATTAGAAAATCAGTTTTTTAGTTACAATTAGTCAGCACTCTTTGCTTTATTTGGATTTGTTGAACATAAATACGTATATCAACTGCACTGTTTGATATCACGAGCCATATGCAATGCTTGCCGTTCTCCTAATATGGCCCCCATGCCGGATCTAATTATGGCCCCTGTCCATATTTGAGTAAATAACTTAGCATATCATCAAATAGTTTCTCTTCCTATTTTCAGATGGCAAAAAGATTGAACTGGGATAAAAATGCAATGTTCAGTGCAATTAAAGCTGTACAAGAGGAAAATATGCCAGTTAAACAAGCGGTACGTGAATCTGGGATACCGAGAACAACACTGAGGACGTATGTGAAGACTCTAAAGTCGCAAAACGCTGAGTCTGTAGGTGTTTTCAATGTTGCACTAGGACGTAAAACTATTTTACCTCTCGAGATAGAGGCTCAGCTCGTTCAGTACTGTAAAGCAATGGAGAACCAATTATTACGGGTTACATGCACATTATGTTAAAAGTATGGCTTTTCAGCTAGCTATTACAAAAAATAATGAGCATAATTTTAGTCCCAACAAGGACTCACAAGTAAGCAATGGTTGCAACTGTTCGTGAGAGGCCATCCAGATATCTCCTTCAGAACAGAGCACCTGCTGTCTAAAGCAAGAATCCAGGGATTCTTAAAGGAAATAGTAGACAATTTTTTTCGATTCCAAAACCAGGAATGGAGAAAATGAAACACAATCCTATGAAATCTTTAATGTTGATGAAACAGGCTTGACGATAGTTCAGCATAAATGTAGAAAAGTTGTTGCTGTAGGAGGCAAACGACGAGTTCGCCGATTGTCTTGTGCTGAACGAGGTTCGCTTGCAACTCTTGTAACGTGCATGTACGCATCTGGACAGTCTATTCTGCCCATGATAACTTTTCCACTCAAGAACTTCAAGGCTGAACTACTAGACGGAACTCCTCCACACACGGTCGGGGCAACTCATCCTTTTGGATGGATACAGGTGTTCTTGTTCACAAATTGGTTCCAGTACATCACCAAAATCGTCATGCCATCCAAAGACGATCCAGTGCACCTGATTTTAGATGGTCGCATAACACACACTCGTTACATCGACGTTATTCAGCTTGGCCGAGATAATCCTGTTTCCATAGTTTGTGTGGTGTCACTACCAGACACCACTCTTGCTAGGTGGTAGCCTTTAAACTGCCCGCGGTCCGGTAGTATACGTCGGACCCGCGTGTCGCCACTATCAGTGATTGCAGACCGAGCGCCGCCACACGGCAGGTCTAGAGAGACTCCCTAGCACTCGCCCCAGTTGTACAGCCGACTTTGCTAGCGATGGTTTACTGCCTACATACGTTCTCATTTGCCAAGACGATAGCTTAGCATAGCCTTCAGCTACGTCATTTGCTGCGACCTAGCAAGTCGCCATTATCAGTTACTATTAATATTGTGAGTCATGTACCGTCAAGACCGACGTTCATCATTAATGGATTAAAGTTAAGTATTCCATCAGCTACGTCCGTTTTTCTAAATTCTAATTTCCTTGTCCTGTTCCAGACCTCACGCCAGCCAGCGTCAGCTAAAACGCGTGCATTTCGGCCTCCTTTAGTAAAACGGTGTTGGCTCTCTTGTCAACCACAACAGTTTGCCTGCCTCCGCACTTCACTGATAAAATGTAACCATTGTACATTTCTTCTATGTTCTCATTAAAATCGTACTATGCTCAAGAAATTTGAAAAAGGCTGGATGCTCACGAAAATAGAGTTGTTACTCACTATCAAATAGGTGCTCCGTTGGGTTGTGCTTATACAAAAGCTGCAAATATGTCAGTGGCTACCAATCGGTTTAGATCCACGGGAATCTTCCCCATGGGGAAAATTCCCTTGGATCTAAACCCATATCAAAATATCTTCTACTCATATTTTATGCAACCAGAGACTGCTCCAGAAGTTGATAATCGTACCATATCACCTAAGGATATTCGATCTATGCCTGTCATCGAACCAAGCACTTCCAACCGACGAGGTTCAGCTACCTTTATCACAGGCTTACCCCACAAAAATATTATTGTGGAGTCACATGAGAGGATGCAAGACAGGGAGGAATGAGCTGCAAGAAAAAATACAGGTTGTACAAACCGAAGGGGGAAAAGAGACATTTCTTCCTCTGAATCATCTGCAGAATCCGTTGCTGAAGAATATTTCGATTAAAATTCTGATGAAGCGGATGTTAGTGATGGAAATGACGCAGGTGAAGACACAAATTGCCCAGTGTGCAACAAACTTTATTCGCAGCAGCAAAGGACAAAATGGGTTCGGCGCGTCCAGTGCATTTTGCGGAGCCATGAAAAACGCAGTGGACGAATTTTTTTAAACTTAAATGTTGACACTCGAGAGTTTTCTAGTATTAACTAATTTTTGTAATTCTTATGTGTTTTGCGATTTTGTTAGCAAGTGTCAAAGTTTTGTGTGACTTTAATGCATAGGGGCTATATTTGGATTGCCTTTCTCATTATTTTTTACATTCTTGTTAAAGTTATTGTAAAAGTTAACCTTGGCACAGCACATACAGTAAACATACTTGGGTGTATAATGACACATTCACTTGTCTTTCTTCTAGTGATGTGGTGAATTCGCAAGTGATACAAAAAGAGGGGCCATATTTTTGGACCTTACCTTATACCACGTTACAGGCTCAGAAGAACGTAAATTCCATAATATTGTCGTAAACTTTGCATTCATATTTTCTATTCGTGGAGATCGTGTTTTCATATTATCGGTTTCATTAAAGCCAGTACAACACAATTATACGAAACGTATGTTCGCTTTGTGTGGGACATACACCATAGAGATACGAGGGTAAGTAAATTATTACCCGCAATTTAGTTATATTTTTGTTTATTTTCGTAGTACCATTGTTTTACGTTGATGACGCATGCCTTGTTTATTTGTTGTTATATGTCTGAAATTTTCAAGCTGCTAGGTTAGTTTCGTTATCGCTGCACTGCTGTTAATCATGACTGCTACGCTGTCTATTTGAACCAAAGAAGAGCAACGTTCGTTGATCCGTTTTTTGTGGTTGGAAGGCGTATCAGGCTCCTAAATTCATCGAAGACTTTCGGTACAATACGAGAACAGTGTTTTGCCGCAACGGAGTGTCTACGAATGGATTGAAAAATTCCGAAATGGTCGCACAAGATAATGATGAAGGAGCTGGACGACCGTTTACAGCCACAACTGAAGAAACCATTGAGCGTTCACGTGAAATGGCTTACTTTTTTTTTTTTTTTTTTTACGCACAAGGTGCAGTGCTGGAACATTATGGGTAAAGGGGCACAACAATAAACAGTGTACGTTACAGTGAGATGCTGACTGCCAGATAAAGCCTGCAATTCGAAGCAAACGCCGAGGATTTCCGTCAGAAGGTGTTGTGTTGTTGCATACTGCTGCCCACACTGCTGAAACGCTCCGGGAACTCAAATTTGAAGTACTGGGTCATCCTCCATACGGTCCCAATTTTACCTCTTCTGACTATCACTTGTTTGGACCACTCAAACAGGCACTAAGGGGGCTCGATTTGCCTCGGACGAAGCAGTGAAAGAAGCGGTGCGTTCCTGACTCGCAGCTCAGCCGAGAACCTTCTTTGCAGAGGGCATCAGGAAGCTTGTACAACGATGGACCAAGTGCGTTGAAAAGCAAGGAGGCTATGTCGAAAAATGATGTTGCTGTAAGATTCCTATATGATTACAATAAAATATTATAACTACTTTGCGGATAATAACTGACTTGCCCTGGTAAATGTAGTGGTACGAGTTTTCATTTTCAATTGTGTCTTCACTTGCTTGGTTTTAATTTTATTATACATTTTAGTCACTAAGTAAGAATAATAACCATTGTCACAGTTTGCCTACATCAGAATCATAATTTCCTTTGGAACCACTGATTCTAGCGAAGGAAATCGTATTGAAGTGTGCGCGATGTAGTTTTGGTGCAATGGGTGCCCTGCGAGTTCGGTCGCGCCTATTCAGGGTGTTACAAAAAGGTACGGTCAAACTTTCAGGAAACATTCCTCACACACAAATAAAGAAAAGATGTTATGTGGACATGTGTCCCGAAACGCTTAATTTCCATGTTAGAGCTCATTTTCGTTTCGTCAGTATGTACTGTACTTCCTCGATTCACCGCCAGTTGGCCCAACTGAAGGAAGGTAATGTTGACTTCGGTGCTTGTGTTGACATGCGACTCATTGCTCTACAGTACTAGCATCAAGCACATCAGTACGTAGCATCAACAGGTTAGTGTTCATCACGAACGTGGTTTTGCAGTCAGTGGAATGTTTACAAATGGCAGATGCCCATTTGATGTATGGATTAGCACGGGGCAATAGCCATGGCGCGGTACGTTTGTATCGAGACAAATTTCCAGAGCGAAGGTGTTCAGACAGGAAGGCGTTCGAAGCAATTGATCGGCGTCTTAGGAATCACGGAACATTCCAGCCTATGACTCGCGACTGAGAGAGACCCAGAACGACGAGGACACCTGCAATGGACGAGGCAATTCTTCGTGCAGTTGACGATAACCCTAATGTCAGCGTCAGAGAACTTGCTGCTGTACAAGGTAACGTTGACCACGTCACTGTATGGAGAGTGCTACGGGAGAACCAGTTGTTTCCGTACCATGTACAGCGTGTGCAGGCACTATCAGCAGCTGATTGGCCTCCACGAGTACACTTCTGCGAATGGTCCATCCAACAATGTGTCAACCCTCATTTCAGTGCAAATGTTCTCTTTACGGATGAGGCTTCATTCCAACGTGATCAAATTGTTAATTTTGACAATCAACATGTATGGGCTCACGAGAATCCGCACGCAATTGTGCAATCTCGTCATCCACACAGATTTTCTCTGAACGTTTGGGCAGGCATTGTTGGTGATGTCTTGATTGGGCCCCATGTTCTTCCACCTACGCTCAATGGAGCACGTTATCATGATTTCATACGGGATACTCTACCTGTGCTGCTAGAACATGTGCCTTTACAAGTACGACACAACATGTGGTTCATGCACAATGGAGCTCCTACACATTTCAGTCGACGTGTTCATACGCTTCTCAACAACAGATTCGGTGACCGATGGATTGGTAGAGGCGGACCAATTCCATGGCCTCCACGTTCTCCTGTCCTCAACCCTCTTGACTTTCATTTATGGGGGCATTTGAAAGCTCTTGTCTACGCAACCCCGGTACCAAATGTAGAGACTCTTCGTGCTCGTATTGTGGACGGCTGTGATACAATACGCCATTCTCCAGGGCTGCATCAGCGCATCAGGGATTCCATGCGACTGAGGGTGGATGCATGCATCCTGGCTAACGGAGGACATTTTGAACATTTCCTGTAACAAAGTGTTTGAAGTCAAGCTGGTACGTTCTGTTGCTGTGTGTTTCCATTCCATGATTAATGTGATTTGAAGAGAAGTAATAAAGTGTCCACATAACATACTTTCTTTCTTTGTGTATGAGGAATTTTTCCCCTTTAAGTTTGGCCGTGCCTTTATGTAACACCCTGTATAGGTTGGCTTCCTTTATATCTTGGATATATGGCTTCCATCTTACTTAATGAACGTTAGGCTCTAAAATTGTTTACTTGATTTTTCCTCACTTTACCCCGGGGAAATTGAGAATCATTGTGTTGATTGTAAGGAGAGTGTTTGGGCAACGTGATTACTAGCGCCAGGAACCAGGAAGCTCCGTCAGATTAAGAAACATCTAGGATGTGTCTTAAAATCGTACCAAGGAGCCAGAATGGGTGAGCACTGAATTAGCTTGGTTTCCAATAGCAAAGCACAACTGAAATAAATTCCGGAGGAACTGTTCGAGAATCGAACGACGCCAATCCCTATAACTCGCACAGCTAGCAGTTTTACGAGCAGAACGAGGCGGCAGTCTTGTAATTTGCGAGCTGACGAGTTTATTGGCTTCTTTCTCTCTCACCGTGTGCTGTTAATTGCGTGGCGCATTGTTCGAATTCCAACACACAGCCCCGACAAATTTACCGCTCACGGCGAAGTATGACATAACGTGGAGGTGCTTTATTATCACAGAGTAAGTGTGGAACGCCAGCTTTGTGGTTTATTCCCCCACAATTCTCGGAAATGAGGTGCAGTCGATGGGGCATTCTAGTTGCCACGAGCTCAGCGACGCAGTTGTGTAGCTGGAGCAGTGCTGACGCACGGCGGTGCCTGTGTTTTGCGGTATGTGAATATTAAGTGACTTTCTACGTAAAATTTTTTTGTATTTCCATCCTTCTGACTGACGGTTTGTGAGACTTCGGTCGTTCACTTACGTAATAAAATGAAACACCTACAGCGTTTTGACGTTAATTATTGTATTGCAACCAGTTTCGCTGACCCAGTACATCACCTTGAGGCCTTAACTGGCGTTGCGGGCTGGCCGGGGTGGCCGAGCGGTTCTAGGCGCTACAGTCTGGCACCGTGCGACCGCTACGATCGCAGGTTCGAATCCTGCCTCGGGCATGGACGTGTGTGATGTCCTTAGGTTAGTTAGGTGTAAGTAGCTCTAACTTCTAGGGGCTGATGACCTCAGAAGTTAAGTCCCATAGTGCTCAGAGCCATTTGAACCATTTGACGCTGCGGGGCTGAACTCCAGTCGTATACACGATCTCATCAGTGGCCAACATCTATGAACTAGTTTCTGTAGAACACTATAACAGCGACGTTGAATCAGCAACTTCGCTCCAACGTAACACCATACATTCGGAAATGTTTGAACGAAAGTGGTGCAGGCGAGTGAGATTTTATACCCTGAACCTCTAAAAATACACAATTTCACTTTAAATTAAAATGGCTCTGAGCACTATGGGACTTGAGATCTGAGGTCATCAGTCCCCTAGAACTTAGAACTAATTAAACCTAAGTCAACTAAGGACTTCACACACATCCGTGCCCGAGGCAGGATTCGAACCTGCGACCGTAGCGGTCGCGAGGTTCCGGACTGAAGCGCCTAGAACGGCTCGGCCACCCCGGCCAGCTCGCTTTAAACGTGTACCATGCGGATGAGTACGAAGTTCAAACGTGTAATGTTCAGATATAGTATTAGATGAGTATGTGCCAAGCAACATTGTAAGAGATGGAAAAGAACCAGAGTGGTACAACAACCGAGTTAGGAAACTGCTACGAAACCAAAGGGAACTTCACAGCAAACATAAACATAGCCAAAGCATTGCCGACACATAAAAATTACATGAAGCGAAATGTGTGTAAGGAGGGTTATGCGGCAAGTGTTCAATGAATCCGGCAGAAAATCCTAAGAAATTATGGTCTTATGGCAAAGCGGTAGGTGGATCAAAACAAAATGTCCAAACACTATGTGAACAAAATGATACTGAAACAGAGGATGACAGACTAAAGGCCGAAATACTAAATGTCTTTTTCCAAAACTGTTTCACAGAGGAAGACTGCACTGTAGTTCCTTCTCTAGATTGTCACACAGATGACAAATAGTAGATATCGAAATAGATGACAGAGGGATAGAGAAACAATTAAAATCGCTCAAAAGAGGAAAGGCCGCTGGATCTGATGGGATACCAGTTTGATTTTACACAGAGTACGTGCAAGAACTTGCCCCCCTTCTTCCAGCGGTGTACCGTAGGTCTCAAGAAGAGCGTAGCGATCCAAAGGATTGGAAAAGAGCACAGTTCATCCCCGTTTTCAAGAAGGGTCGTCGAACAGATGAGCAGAACTATAGATCTATATCTCTAACGTCGATTAGTTGTAGAATTCTGGAACACATATTATGTTCGAGTATAATGACTTTCGTGGAGATTAGAAATCTACTCTGTAGAAATCAGCATGGGTTTCGAAAAAGACGATCGTGTGAAACCCAGCATGCGCTATTCGTCCACAAGACTCAGAGGGCCACAGACAAGGGTTCCCAGGTAGATGCCGTCTTTCTTGACTTCCGCAAGGCATTTGATACAGTTCCCCACAGTCGTTTAATGAACAAAGTAAGAGCATATGGACTATCACACCAATTGTGTGATTGGATTAAAGAGTTCCTACATAACAGAATGCAGCATGTCATTCTCAATGGAGAGAAGTCTTCCGAAGTAAGAGTGATTTCAGGTGTGCCGTAAGGAAGTGTCGTAGGACCGTTGCTGTTCACAATATATATAAATGACCTGGTGGATAACATCGGAAGTTCACTGAGGCTTTTTGCGGATGATGCTGTAATATATCGAGAGGTTGTAACAATGGAAAATTGCTCTGAAATGCAGGCGAATCTACAACGAATTGACGCATTATGCAGGGAATGGCAATTTAATCTCAATGTAGACAAGTGTAATGTTCTGCGAATACATAGAAAGAAAGATCCTTCCTCATTTAGCAACAATATAGCAGATCAGCAACTGGAAGCAGTTAATTCCATAAATTATTTGGGAGTAGGCATTAGGAGTGATCCAAAATGGAATGACCATATAAAATTAATCGTCCGTCAAACAGATGCCAGACTGAGATTCATTGGAAGAATCCTACGGAAATGAAGTCCGAAAATAAAGGAAGTAGGTTACAGTACAATTGTTCGCCCACTGCTTGAATGCTGCTCACCGGTGTTGGATCCGTACCAGATAGGGAAGATCCAGCGGAGACCAGCGCGCTTCGTTACAGGATCATTTAGTAATCGGTAAAGCGTTACGGAGATGATAGATAAACTCCAGTGGAAGACTCTGCAAGAGAGACGCTTAGTAGCTCGGTACGGGCTTTGTTGAAGTTTAGAGAAGATACCTTCACCGAAGAGTCAAGCAGTATATTGCTCGCTCCTACGTATATCTCGCGAAGAGACCATGAGGATAAAATCAGAGAGATTAGAGCCCAAACAGAAGCATACCGACAATCCTCCTTTCCACGAACAATACGAGACTGGAATAGAAGGGAGAACCGATAGAGGTACTCAGGGTACCCTCCGCCACACACCGTCAGGTGGCTTGCGGAGTATAGATGTAGATTAGTGTCCTCCCTGACACAGTCAGAGCGGTTATATATCTGGGAGTAACGCTGCAAAGCGATATCAAATTGGACGAGCGTGTGTGAACTGTGGTAGGGAAGGTGAACGATAGACTTCAGTTTATTGGGAGAATTTTAGGAAAGAGTGGTTCACCTGTAAAGGAGACTACATATAGGACGCTGGTGCGATCTGCTCTTGAGTAATGCTCGCGTGTTTAGGACCCGTACCAGGTCACATTGAATTAACATATCGAAGCAGTTCAGAGGAAGGCTGCTAGATTTGTTACAGGCAGTTTCGAAGAAAGCGTAAGTTTTTCAGAGACGCTTGTGGATCTCAATTGGGAATCCCTGGAGCGAAGGCGACGTTCTTTTCGAGAAAACACAACTGAGAAAACTTTAGAATGGGCATTTGAAGGTGACTGCCAAACGATTCTACTACCGCCAACATACACGGCGCGTAAGGACCATGAAGATAAGATACGAGAAAGACAGTCGTTTTTCCCTCGCTGTGTTTGCGAGTGGAACAGGAGAGGAAAAGACTGGTAGTGTTACAGGGTACTCTCCGACACACTCAGTACCGTGGCAAGCATCGTACCTATGTAGATGTAGAATTATCAGTGAGCTTATGCTGTTCCAGAGTCTGTGTCACAACGAGTAGGCTTTCACGGCTGGCGTCTTCATAAGTTAAAACTCCTGACGTTTCGTTGCCAACAGCGGGCAACCCTTCCGAGGTGAGTCAACAACTGACTAACAGGCCTTGGAGGTCCCGTTTATATAGAGCGCATCGAGAGACCACCATACATCATGTGGGGTCCACTGTAAGTCTATCTCTGACTAACGTCTTAATCTCTATCGAAGGTAATCGATTGTCACATCGTTGGTGCAAACTGTACCGCCATTTCTTATCTAACTGTAAGCCATCCTCTTTTCTGTTAAAATTATTGTGTTGTTTCAGAATCTCTGCAGCTTCTCTATACATGCGTGCATAATAATGCGATGTCCTGGCTAGCACGCTCCCCTCACAAATTTTTTTTTTAGGTTAACCGTCTTTAAAAACATGTTCCGCTACAGCTGATTTGCCTGTATGTCTCAGTCGACAGTTCCTTTTGGGTTCAGTTAAGCGTATATTGACATTTCTTTTCGTTGTTCCAAATATAAACCTTCCCACAGCTACACGGAATTTTATACATCCCAGGAGTTGCTAAGAGGTGTCGAGCGTCTTTGGCTTATCTTAAACACTCACGAATCGTCTTGGTGGGTCTAAAGATGATTTCAAATTGAAACTTGGCCACAACTTTTCTAATACGGTCCGTAACAGAGAGAAAAATGGAAGAAAAACTTTTCAAGCTGACAGTTGTTAATGCTGAATGTTGTCAGACACTTTTCTTCTGTGATCGAGTGCTCTATCTATCTCGTTGTTAGCGTATCCATTTTTCTTAAAATCAGTTTAAAAATGATTTAGTTCATCTTGTAAATAAACTTGCTCACAGATCTTATTAGCTCTGTCCATCAATGTTTTAATGATACCTCTCTTCTGCTTGGGATGATGGTTCGAATCCTCGTAGAGGTAACGGTATGTGTGTATATCTTCTCTATACACTCTATGCCTTAGACTCCCATCTGACCGTTTAATTACTGATAAATCCAAAACATTAAGTTCTCCACTACTCGGTTTCTCCATAGTAAATTATATCTTTGGATTAATACTATTTAGGTACACCAAGAAACTACACAATTCCTCTTCACCGTAATTCCATACCATAAAAGTGTCATCCATATACCATTACCACTTCAGACGTCTTTCATACATACACTACGTGATCAAAAGTATCCGGACACTTGGCCGAAAATGATTTACAAGTTCGTGGCACCCTCCATCGGAAACGCTCCAATTCAAAATAATGTTGGTCCACCCTTAGCCTTGATGTCAGTTTCCACTCTCGCAGGCATACGTTCAGTCAGGTGCCGGAACTTTTCTTGGGGAATAGCAGCTCATTCTTCACGGAATACTCCACTGAGAAGAGGTATCGATGTCGGTCGGTGAGGCCCGGCACGAAGTCGGCGTTCCAAAACATCCGAAATGTTTTCTGTAGGATTCAGGTCAGGACTCTGTGCAGGTCAGTTCATTACAGTGATATTGTCGCGTAACCACTCCGTCACAGGCCATGCATTAAGAAGAGGTGCTCGATCGTGTTGAAAGATGTAATCGCCATCTCCGAATTGCTGTTCAACAGTGGGAAGCAAGAAGGTGCTTAAAACATCAATGTAGGCCTGTGCTGTGATAGTGCCACGCAAAACAACACAGGGTGCAAGCCCCCCTCGACGAAAAACACTACCACACCTTAACACCACCACCTGTGAATTTTACTGTTGACTCTACACACGCTGGCAAATGATGTTCGCCCGGGCATTCGCCATACACACACCCTACCATCCGATCGCCACATTGTGTACCGCGAATCGTCACTCGATAGAAAGTTTTTCCAAATTTTACCCTCCTTACACGAAGTGAGGCACCGTTTGGCATTTACCGGCGTGATGTGTGGCTTACGAGTAGCCGCTCGATCATGAAATGCAAGTTTTCTCAACTCCCACCTAACTTTCATAGTACTTGCAGTGGATCCTGATGCAGTTTGGAATTCTTGTGTGATGGTCTGGATAGATGTCTGTCTACTACACATTACAACCCTCTTCAACTGTCGGCGGTCTCTGTCAGTCAACAGACGAGGTTAGCCCGTTCGCTTTTGTGCTGTACGTGTCCCTTCACGCTCCACTTCACTATCACATCGGAAACAGCGGACCTAGGGATGTTTAGGAGTGTGAAAATCTCGCGTACAAACGTGTGACACAAGTGACACCCAATCACCTGACCGCGTTTGAAGTCCGTGAGTTCGGCGGAGCGCCCCATTCTGCTCTCTCACGATGTCTAATGGATACTGAGGTCGTTGATATGGAGTACCTGGCAGAATGGCAGCAGATGGCAGCACAGTACACCTAGTATGAAAACGTATGTCTTTGGGGTTGTACGGGTAGTGCAGCTGATATGTTTTCCACTGACAGTAGCACTAGGGCCGGCCTGTGTGGCCGAGCGGTTCTAGGCGCGTCAGTCTGGAACCGCGCGACCGCCTCGAGCATGGATGTGTGTGATGTCCTTATGTTAGGTAGGTTTAAGTAGTTCTTAGTTCTAGGGGACTAATGACCACAGATGTTAAGTCCCATAGTGCTCAGAGCCACTTGAGCCATTTTCAGTAACACTCGTCTTGTAGGATACGTGACGAGTAGTGTCGCATTTGCACAAGAAGCGTGCCGCTGCCTACTGTAAGTACTGGACTTTTCTGTAACAGAATGTTGTGGGTCTCGCGGCCCAACCTGGATGGGGTTCCTGTGCCGGACGAGGACGCCGCATGAAGACGCCAGAAAAAGTGACTGGTTCGAAGCCACAGCAGGCCAACAACTCTCCACATAAGACCCTCTTTGGACTTAGTGCCATGGCGTTACTAGCCGCTCTGTCCCCAGTAGCACAGCCGACTGCTGCCCAGTGCAGGCTTTCAAACTGTTAATGAAATTAACGGTGGTGGTCCTCAACTACGTATCCTCCTGTAACCTCCTCCTCACTTATCGACCTTAATGACAGTGAAAAATTAAACCGCGTGTACCTAATGGAAATTTGGGGAAAGCAATCGTTACCGAAGTTAATCTGTCGGTAAAGAGGGAGGAAAGGGTTACATCTAAATGAAAGGAAAAATGCAAATGAAACTGGTGGAAACTAATTTTGAAAAGGGGTAAAGTTATTAAGGAAAGTAAATGTGCGGCCTTTACGTTAACAATTAATATTTGAGATTTTGGGGGAAATAACGGTCGCCAGTCCTATGGACAGTTACTATAGTAACTGAAAAAGAAGGGTTGTTACACATATAATTAGCACTAGAAGCGTGGCAACTGAAGGTTGACACGTGTAGTGTGAAAACTGAAAGTTTGTCAGAAGTAATAAATTTCGCTACACTCTGACTTAATTTAGCAAAAGAATTAATAAAACCGGAAAATTGGAAGCTAATTTAGTGACTGAACTTAATAGTGAGCTTTGTTTCTGAAGCACATCGAAATTCAGTAAAATACGGTTAGTCTTGGGCTACCTCAAGAATAATTTCAAAAGCTACTTGAATCTACGCAATTTAGAAATAAGAGATTTAACTTTGAACTTGAATTAAATGATTCTGAACAATTAACAATAGTAAAATTTAGTACGTACCAAGCTGAGCTGCAGTCACAGGTAAGCTAAAATACGGTAACAAAACTCGCACTCTTAATTTGTGCTCGTGTAATCTAAATATTGTAACCAGCTATGAATACCTTGACTGAACTTTGAAATTAAAGCAGTCAACTCGAATGATATTACTTTAATGCTGACGTTTGAATTTCAACGGCACTCGGGTTCATTCCGGAAAATGAACGGACCCTGCTCGGTAATGCAATTGGGACAATGAGCAACAAAGGTTCATGCTACGTTGCTGTAATGTAGTGAGAAAAATTTAACAGTTTGAAAAGCTGAGGTCTGCCATACAACTCTAAAACTTTACTCGCTACCAGTCTTCCTTGTTGGTTGATTGAAGGTTTGAAGTCGTCGATCGAGGAGGTGGTGACAGTCACTCATTGTCGGCCGTCGCTGTTGCAGAAGCTGGATGTTGGCGCGCCTTCTTCTCGACACGGTCTCCAGGCGAAACGGGCTCTTGATGTGTGCCAGCTAACGCTTCCTGTCCGCGACGCTGTGTCAGAAACTAACATAGCAATTCGAACGCAATTACATGCTGCCAAACCCCGAAAGCGCGGCAACTCGCGGGAGCGTCACACAACACACCTGCTCCACTGCCCTCCCCCAGCCAGATTCCCTCTGCTCTGCCCGCGCTCCACGCGGCAGAGTTTACCATACCGAAGATCCTAAACACTTTGGTTCTCCACACGACCTATCGATGTAATCGTTCGATAGCATACTTTTCCATAGGCAAAACCCAGCGAAAAATACAAATAATATTCACAAAACAAACCAATTATGCATCGATATATAGTAAAACAATTACAATATATAAAGACACAGAAACGTCATATCTTCAGGTAACAAAATAAGGAAAAAAATTATAGTACAATAGATGGAAGTAGAAGGATATGCATTTCCGGGGTTACACTCCGACTCAGAGTTGTAATATTAAAAGTTTAGGTTGGTTTATTTGTCTAGGGGCTGGGATACGTAGTTTCCGCATTACAAGCCAAATACTGCTCAGTCTACAGCATGCAATTGAATATACACATGAGTCGAATGTTCGAAGGTTTCTATCACCCAACAATTGCGAATTAGGAATGTAATATATAAATTTATAAATGAAAGACTGCAATGAAATAAAATCTGCAGGTACTATCTTAACGACTTCAAATGAAGGGTACGGTAGTAGAAGTCCTTTTGAGAATGTGATAGATTTCTGCGAAACACTTATTGGTGTCGATGGTCCAGCAATTAAATAAAATATAAGCTGAAGAAACATATAAGAAACATATATAAGAGAGGATATAAAATGTAGACTGGCAATGGCAAGGAAAGCGTTTCTGAAGAAGAGAAATTTGTTAACATCGAGTATAGATTTAAGTGTCAGGATGTCGTTTCTGAAAGTATATGTATGGAGTGTAGGTATGTATGGAAGTGAAACATGGACGATAACTAGTTTGGGCAAGAAGAGAATAGAAGCTTTCGAAATGTGGTGATACAGAAGAATGCTGAAGATTAGATGGGTAGTTCACATGACTAATGATGAGGTATTGAATAGAATTGGGGAGAAGAGGAGTTTGTGGCACAACTTGACCAGAAGAAGGGACCGGTTGGTAGGACATGTTCTGAGGCATCAAGGGATCACCAATTTAGTATTGGAGGGCAGCATGGGTGGTAAAAATCGTAGAGGGAGACCAAGAGATGAATACACTAAGCAGATTCAGAAGGATGTAGGTTGCAGTAGGTACTGGGAGATGAAGAAGCTTGCACAGGACAGAGTAGCATGGAGAGCTGCATCAAACCAGTCTCAGAACTGAAGACAACAACAACAACAACAACATCAACAAGCTGAATAACAGGGAAACAATAGATTCCTACTGCACGTAATTATTTATGAACGACAACAAAACTCGCGAGATATTCACTTCTAAACGTACACTACGTCTTCACTGTAGAGGCCACGGAAATCTCACAAGTTCACAAGTCCGCAATCCGAAGTATTTCTATCTCTCGTGACCACGTGCAAACAGCTCCACATTCCAAATCTGTCTCGCAACCGTGCGTCCCTCGCGCCGTACCGTCCCAGCACTTCCCGCGTCTTCTCGCACACTCCCAGCACTCGCACGCCTTATCTTTATGCCAACACACCCAGACAAACATAATGAAGCCCATTCGAAGTTGAAATTATACAAATTATACAAATTATACAAGTTGAAATTATACAAATATACCTACGGTTCGACCATAAACAGGCTCTAACACATATTATTAGATATATAATCAAATTAAATAAACGTATATCAAAGGAATAGAACAAAAGGTAGGCCAGTAGCCTAATATCTCTGTGCTTTCTAAAACATAGTAAATTGTTGTGTACATAGCTCCGCATAGACAGCACATACACAACTTTCCCACTGGAGCGCGCCCCGCTAAGCACAACAGCACAGGCGCAGTGCTCGTCCGTCTCCAAACTACACATTGGCACTGCCATAGAGACGGACCAAATTCTGCTTCCGCCGATCCGCGTTTAATATGTAGCGCAGCCAATGAGATTGTTGCTAACGTAGAACCTATTCTCCTCGCGGATCACACTCGCGCAGCGATACATGGACGTGCGAGCTATTATAATGAGTGTACACAGCTACGATTAGTCAGTCTGCATTTGTCTGCACCAGTCTGTACCAGTCTGCATTAGTCTGTACCAGTCTGTACGAGTTCTACATTTGTATGTACCAGTCTATAGTCAAGTTTCAGTCTATGCCTAATAAGATTGTCATATTCCTGTACATAGCCATGAAGATAAACGTATAGACACTTTGTCAAGTATCAGAGATATATGTGAGAATAAGATTAACATACCAATACCAAAGGCACTTCAGATTGTCAATTGTAAATAGCATCCAGAACCAAGTAACTTTTATGCTTGTTACTGTTTTAATAAATGTGTGTGAAAATTAATCAAGTTCTGTTTGAAGTTGGTCATTATCAATCTGCTACTCTAAACATGCAAGTGGCATTACTATCGTCTGAGCAAACAGCAGAAGATAAACACGCCATGAAAAGACCATGAGACATATTGCTGACACTCGCCTAAGCAACAAGTCAAATAATCTGATGGTGTGTGTACCGAAGGTCTTACAGTACGCACACCACATAAATATTTAACTAAGTTTTCATGAATGGTATATATCGTATATAAACAAAGACATAGGTGAATAAATATATTTATAAGCATGCTTTACCTTTTTTTAGTCTAACTGTGGAGTACTTATGACCTGAAACGATCGATGGTAATCTGCCACCTTGACCTCCAATAACTCATGTACTGTTCAAGGTATATGCCTGTAATTTATACCAATTTAGGTTTATACTAATATACTAATAGCTTTCGAAAGACATGTCGATCGACGAAATCGGATGAAGCGTTTACATTGTGGAAATTCGTTGTTGGGTGTTACTTGTCTAATTTACAGATACTAAACTTTAAACCAATAAAGATATTGAAAATCTGATTACACCATCAGAATAGTCGTGGAAATAATGGTAATGTACATGTTTCTTTCTGAGGTATCATGATTCAGGGCTACTATTAATTTCTACATGAACTGTGAAATGTCTGCCATTAACGTTTCACAGAGTCCGCCATCTTTGGCCCTCCCGGAGCACAGCGTCACCAAGGAATTCCCAGCCACGCAGCTGGATGAGCCACATGCTCACGGCCGTTGTGAGGCACCACGCGGTTGCTGACGAGCTCAGCCCTGCCGCGCGGCCCGAGCGATGGCCGCCAACTCTGAACTTAGAATATTTTCAGGGCGCCACAATTCACCTGTTACCTCACACCAGGCTGTAGCAGTCCGCTTCCCACGCACACCAGCTGCCGTCCGCCAGTACCAGACGGGTGCCTCTGTGCGTTAGGCAGCCCCCACTGTGACGTCACTTGTCGGCGCCCGGGGCCGTAGAGGCCACAACAGCGTCGAGTTCGTACACTGCTGGTGCGCAATCCGCGCAGCCGGCTTACATAATGAAGCCACCGGCGCTGTTCAGTACCGTGTCAACAACGGGGGATGTGCGGGCAGCCAGCCCTGCAGAATCCAGGGGCCAGTCGGCCACTGAGGCAGTACATCATGCACTGCAGCATTTGCAGCTCCCTTTCTCTGGGGCCTCCACCATCTGCTCGCACCATCCCGGCAACCCACCCCACAACAGGGGTACCGTAACACCGATATCGCTGTCCTGGGTAACATATCACAAGCAAAACCTGACACATCTACAGACCACAAGATATTAAACACATACTTAATTTTTAAAAAATAAGACTGCTCCTTGTCGCGACTTAACCGCTCAACACCAACCAGTAAGAAGTCTGCCTTTCCTTTGAAGGAACCCTTATACCTCTACAGTGTCATTCCTCAAGGAGACAACCTCCTATCACTACCGTGCAAACCTTCAAATACAGTCCATTCATAAACATCTAAATCGGCACCAACCCCTCCTGTCAACCAATGTGTCTTCTCTCCCAACGTTTCCTCTGATATCTATCTCCTTACCATTTCCTGTTCCATTCAGTTAATAACAGCCAAACTGCCATTTTTGTGGCCCTTGAGCTCAAGATTATCTATAACCATGCATCAGTTACAACCATCAGCAACATTTAACCCCTTATTTTCTACTCTACAGCACTTGTACCTCAAAGCTCTGTTTCTCCTGTTCATTACATCCTCATCAGTAACGCCATTAAGGCTAAAACAACCCCTCTTAACCTCAAACAATACGCCAGAGACGATCTTAGCCTAATCATCTGCCCTACACCCCACATATATTCAGTGGTCCCTTCAATTCCATGACACTCAATGTACCTTATGGTGAAAACAATGTCTCCTGAAATAAATCGACCAAGGCCCACGTTAGTATGGATACATGTCGTTTATTAAATTTCTCTGTACTGTCTATTATAGGCGCTTCAGTCTGGAACCGCACGAACGCTACGATCGCAGGTTCGAATCCTGCCTCGGGCATGGAAATGTCTGATGTCCTTAGGTTAGTTAGGTTTAAGTAGTTCTAAGTTCTAGGGAACTGATGACCTTAGAAGTTACGTCCCATAGTGCTCAGAGCCATATTTTTCGTATTATAGCTGTGGACTCGCTAGAATCCCGCCAGAGCCAGCATAGCCAGTCGCCCAACACATGTAACAGCATGTGTTCTCTCTGCTGGGAACTGTTTTCCTTGCCGTTGCGCCGGTAACTAGTGTTGTTTACCAATTATGGAGGTCTAATTTACCGTGTTATGGATCGTGATCGATAACTGTGAAAGGAGTGTCTACGACATTCAAAGAATTTACTGCTTCCCGCGGCCTTCGTGGTCACGAGTTCACGTCTTCATTGTCGGTGCATTTCTCATTTCTTTGGTTTGTGGATGCCTATCTGCCTGCATGTACTACACAGCCAACGAAAAGCTTAGAAAGAAAACCTTGGGCACGTGTTGTTACGTGTGACTAATGTACTGGTTCTGATATACGAGAATCCCTGTTATTTGAGCGAGACCTTCTTACAGAAATTTAATTTAGGTTTTTGCGTACAATGCTGTCTACCTTTGCTTAGAGACTGGAGTATTTGTCTTCGTCCTCAGTGTGGATCAGCAGTCTGAGTTAAATAGCAGTATCTTGCTGAAACTCCTGAATTATTTCGTGCAGTCATGGATGGATATAAAATAAATTATTTGTTATTAAGTTATGTGTTTCTTTTTAAAAGTCACACGTGTTCCAACTCTCATGAAAGATTAATCTTGTTGCATTGTTTGTTCCGTTTAAAACTCGTGTATTAAACTTCCACAACTACTTTTTCTTAATTCAAGATTATTGAAGTGAAATATGAAAACATATATTCTTCACAGTTAAGGCTTGAAAGGGCCTTTGAAATATTTCAACTTGTGCTCTGTAATTTCCGTTGTTGTCACTTTATGACCATGTAGTCTTAACGTTTTACGCTGTGTACGTTTAAGACCAACTAATCTGAACTTAATGACAGACCGAGCGATGTCTAGGGTAAGCTCACTCTAGTCACGTTATGTCAATGCTTGGTTGTTAACTTAATGTATTTGTTGTTAGCTGTTTTAATTGTGATTGCTACTGTTAATACCTTTATTGTTTTTGTATGAATTGAGCATTTTATTAACATATCTATCAAAAAAAGAAAAACTGTTGTGAAACCTGTAATTTCTGTAAATATTGATTCTCTTAATGTTTATGGTATTTAAAACTTATATAAACATAATTTAAAATTTTTTCTGAAATATTTGAAATAATAACTTGAAGTGTCATGTAAGGTGTCAGGCATATCCAACACCTTCCATGAAAACCCTGACATGATAAGCAAATCCAATAGTATGTCACATAGCTCTGAATAAATCGTGACATTAAATTAACCAAAGTAATTCGAGTAACGAGTAAGCAAATGGAATACCACAGACTAACACAAGAATGCCTAAATGCATGTCGTACCTTCCCACTGTGAGACAGACCCAGTTCCAAGGGGAGAAACGAGAACAGAAGCCGAGAGCAGATCCATGTTATGCTAGAAGGCCCTACGATATGGGACGGACCGGACACCCACGTCGCCAGCTAACCACTAGGACCACCCCAGCTGCAAGTTGTAGCATGAGACTTTTTCACGTATCTGTTACGTCAGGACCACCCACCAGCCCATGTTAAAAGATAGAGCCCTCCAGAAGAACTGTATAGATCTTACAATAACACAAAAAGGTCCACACCACCCACAAGTTTTAGCATGAGATAGCATGAGACTTTTTCGCATCTCTGTTACGTCAGGACCACCCCCCTGGCACATGTTAAAAGCTAGAGCCCTCCAGAAGAACAGTATAGGTCTTACGATAACACAAAAAGGGCCACACCATCCGCAAGTTTTAGTGTGAGACCTTTTCGCGTTTTTGTTGCGTCAGGAACACCCCACAGCCCATGTTAAAAGATAGAGCCCTCCATAAGAACAGTACAGATCTTACGATAATTCTAAAAGGACCACACCAGCTGCAAGTTTTAGCGTGAAACTTTTTCGCGTCTCTGTTACGTTGCAAACTTTAAAAACATTGCCCCACCACGAAAAGTATAACGTTTCTCATTGGATGAAAAGAATTATTGTAGGCCGAGCTTAAGGTTAATATTGAGACCCTGATTGGCCAGATGAAAACACAGCCAGATAGTTTTTTTTTAAACCAACTTCGGTAAATTGTAGTAAGAAGAAGTTACGAGAGAGTTAGTTCCGAGGCGGCGAGGTGAGCAGAGCTGTGCTACTCGCCGCCCCCTGACGAACACCGACAAGGTAATGAACGCACGCGATGCCACATAACAGCACGTAAAGCTTTACTCAGAACTGCAGAAGTCTCATCTGTTACACCCCCTTTTGTGTAATATTAGTGTCGATCGTCAATTAAAGCTCACGGTGTTCACATTTGCCACTTGAAGTAAAACTCTGAAACGCGATGTTTTTTCTGTTATATAGCTATTGAGAAGCCACATCAGCCACTGTAATGTACGGCAAGTTAGATAATTGAGGGTCACTGTAGACCATTTTGATAGTTTTCTCTTTTGTGAAACTTAATTTAAACCTAGATTATAAATATGATATGGCATAGGTCATCCTTCGATCCATTGTAGGAATTGGAAACCCACTCAGGGAATAATCGTTCACATTTTTGTTGAACGCAGTTGGTTTTTACCATCTTGTATTGAAACATTTCCTTTTATTAATAGTGCAATTTATAAACAATGTTTTGTGAGTAGAATAAAATTTTCAATGGTAAAAACTTAACTGCTTTTCCTATGTTATTTTATCAGCTAACTAAAAATAGGAAAGCCTTCAACCCCTTCCACTAAATGTAGTTAGTATTAAGATTCTTTTACAGGGAGTGCAGTGGAGCTGACGCTGAGATCATTAAGTATTTGGTTATATCATCGCTAGTCTCATTGAACTCTTCTGAATTCTACATGTCATGTGTGGTCTGGCGACTCCTTACCAGCAACAGGTCCCAGGTTCAAACTAGTCAATTCCCTAAAAAACACGCTCAGAGTGTCGTTGCGCGAAGTGGTAGGGAGACACGATATAGAACAGACAGACACCACCATGAGTGTTTAGAAAATGGCGACCCTGCCAGGATGGTAAAATACCATTATTGAAGGTCGACCACATGCCTAACTAGGTCAGAAAAATATGCTGCTGAAATATTTTCGTAGTAAAAAATTTTTTCTTAAAGTTATACATAGTCGAAAACAGTAGCTGCAGCGATAGATAGTAAGAAAGTATTCAATAGAGACATTGTAGCAGAGGCAATAGCATAATTAAGTTATGAATTTTAAAAAATTGTTAGAATTAAGTTTTCTCTCCAATGCTAGCGCACAGATGGCGGATACATCGTTGATAAGTTGGTTCTGACCCAACAAGTAAGTGAATGGTTTGTCAAGTCGTGTGAACAAAAAGTTTATGAAATGCCTGAGATCATATGTGTGTTTAAATTATATGTGTAACTGTGTTCATGATTTAGTGGCAGACACCAAACAACTTTACAATACTGAACAACTTCACAATAAAATTGTTCACTTGCAACTTAGTACTAGTGTATTAAATTGGCAGGATACCACCACAATATATTTTCCTCCTGACTCAGTTATTTGGAGTTTATGAGTTTGTACGGTTAGGTGGAAACAGTTCAACTAACTGCCTAATGAGCTTTTTCCAGTAGCACAAGATATCAAAACAACTTGGCGATTGAAACAAATTGTGAACTTATAGACCTTTCGTGATTAACTATTCATTTACAAACTCAGGTCGTGGCTCTTCATATTGCCCATTCAGCAATATTTCAAATTATTTACCGGTTAACCTGTGGCAGGTTAAGTAGAATTATAGCGTAAACTCTTGATAAGTGTGAGTCGTTGGTTGATTTGTGTGAAAAATTGATTTGTGAAAATTTAGGACGTAGAATTAAAAATAAATTGGGATATCAAAACTTTTCCTCCTGCCTTCCTAACTTCACAGAAGCTCTCCTGCGAAACTTGCAAGACTATCATTCCTGGAAGAAAGGATACTGCGAATACACAGCTCAGCCGAACAAGAGCTTCTGTGAAATTTGGAAGGCAGGGGGGAGCAAAGCTGTGAGGACAGGTTGCGTTTCGTGCTTCGCCAGCTCAGTTCCAGGACTGGTCCAACACACAGTTTTAATCTGCTAGGAAGTTCCAGTTTTGGGCACCATCAACGAGCAAGTGTCCTTTTTAATAGTTAAAGAAAGATGTATAAAAATTTTACCGGTTAAGTATTCTAAAACGATCTTTGTAACTGATTGAAGGGCAGCGTATACACTGCTGTCAACATATCCCCCTCCCCCCTACCCCACCCAACCAGGATGAGAGAATGGAGTAACAGTTAAGGTTAGGAACTTTCCCTTATCGTTTTACCTAAAACGCACTTTACCTAATAAGCTTCTGACTCAACGGTGATTTCGATAAATTATCGATATTGCGGCGGCGCGGTTCTTTCCGTCCCTTTACGACGAACCTGCACCTACCTGTGAACATTGTCTCAGCAGGTCATCAGTAGGGAAGCCGAGTGAAACCTACTGTATTTCGACGTGAACCAGACTGCAATCTAATCTACGTTTCGGGAGAAAGTTTTCACACAAAATGAAAGGTTGGAAATTTTGTCCTCAATTAATATATTCTGAAACTTTGTTGAACAAGTATCACTGCCAAGCCCGTACTAGTCTTAACACAGTCACTCATAATCCCTTTCACTCACGTTAGCAAGTTT
Organism: Schistocerca gregaria; assembly: GCF_023897955.1. Taxonomy (NCBI): domain Eukaryota; kingdom Metazoa; phylum Arthropoda; class Insecta; order Orthoptera; family Acrididae; genus Schistocerca; species Schistocerca gregaria. Next base: position 544,917,130 of record NC_064925.1, read on the forward strand.
ATGGTGTTGCATTTCCCGAAAACGTAATAGCTACAAAAATACTGATTGTTTTTCATTGAGAATGCTCGGCAAATATTATGTCTGTCGGTAGCTAATGCAGTCACAGCTTTTAGCCACCGACCTGCTCAATACTCCACGCGGAATGTATGTCCTTTCTCGTCACCAAATTCACTTAAAAATTCCGAAATTTCTACACACCCATCGGAATAATTATGCCGTCACTTTACCACACTTTTGATGTATGAAACACTGCTAGATCCGGCAACTTATAGTTTCCATCGGAATTACTACTACACACGTCCGAACTGTTTCATGGCTAGGCTCTCACTCTTCTCTATAATACTCTACATCATCTCTACCAGCAGAGAAAGGCGCGCAAAGAATATTGGTTTACCACTGGTCAGTTTAGCCAACAGCCAATAGCAAAACAACATTCTCCCACGTCAATCCACGCTTTTCAGCAATAACCAAATGTAAAATAGTAAACCTAACGACTGGACTTTTTACCGACGTAATTATCTAATATGCTGAAGATCTTCTTATGCATAAAGTTATTTACAATTGTTATTTATACCTGAATTAACTTTCCCTTTACCATAAACCTACTTTAAAATCTATTCTACAAAAATCCCCTTTGTTGGTATCCCTACTTCTTCGAAATATTCCCACACTAAATCCTACTACACAACTCGTTAAACAATTATCTTCATATTAACCTTAAACCACACTCACGCATCATTCATACTGCTAAAACACATTTATAACATTGGACATACACAAAAAGACATAATAACACTTCATGAAAATACTAGAACAGTTTATGAAAAACAGTCTATTACTTTAGTGCACTCTAGTGGGCACAATCGAAACTAAAATCACAGTCCCCCTACCCAATACTGTCCTCTATCGGCTGATACATAAACTGCGTGCGCGTCCAGTCTCGCGTCACCATCTGCCACTATCCAGCTCTGAGACACATCTCCCACTTAACCGTCTCCAAGGTAGGATTGTTATACGGCGCTATGCCTCAATATGTCAGGTCTTGAGCACCATGCGTGTGTATCCAACTTACTGGGCAACAATTTCAGTGTCAATAGATGCGAGACGACTGGTGGGCTTTTTCGGTAACAGCCTATACATTGAAATTCGACTGACAGGCAAAATAATCATTACGCTAGATCTAAAGAGTTAAGAGTGGATGTTTGAATTTTAGTAGACACAAAAAACAAAATGAATGTTTCTTTTTCACTAGTAGACTGTAGATTCCACTTGAGCAAACCAGTGACGAAAAAAAATTATAGGTCTAGGAAGGAAAGAATATTAGACTTTGTCTTGTCTGTAACTAGTTGGTGATGATCCTATGTCCCACACATCGAAATACGTGGTATATTTTTTTCTATTTTTCATAAGTTTATTGCCTAGCGTTTCCGCAGAATGCGTATTTTATTGATGCAGTTACCACTAATTAAGCCATGTCAAGCATTAAGCGTAATCTTTGTATCTTGTGTAATCTTCGCCGCTGACAGCGGTTTTTGAATTGTGTCGCGCGTACTCTTGGCGCATCATAGTAGGGTGAGTGAGTTGGCACTGGTTTGCCGCGCTAGCTAAACGTGTTCCCGTGAGAGTACTGTATTAGAACGAAGTCTTCGGGGCAACTATTCGCACTGCAGTCTCATGTTATTACGAACAGTAATAGCGAGTTGGAAGTTGGAGTCCATCGTTGTCTTCTGTCGGCCGCGCTGACTAATGTATTTGGGCGAATTATTCACGTCGCGTTCTTACGATCTTGAAGTTTCTGTGTGAAGCGGTTAACTTTGTATTGTGGCATACGGGACGTTGGTAAACTGAATTACAATTTATCTTTTGGTTTGAAACGAGTAACAACTTCAGTAATAAATCGTACAGTCTGTGATCTGCGATTAACTGTTATCATCGAACCGGTCATAATCGGTTCCTAAAATTACTAGCGAAAGGAGTCAAATAAGTTTGTATTAAGATGTGAAGAGGAGTAATATAACACGGGTGTTAATACACACCATCGATCGTCACCTATAAGCTGCCTTTTCCCGCCAAAAAATGCATACAATCAAAACGCGTAGTTGCAAATTTTCTGAACTACACAGAAGCGGGAGACTAGCACAGTTAAGAATGATGACACGATTACCTCGTTTTATCTACAGCAGTCTTGAAGTTTACGTTGTAGTTAACACACCAAGGTCCTGCTTTCGGCATCGATATACGAAAGGTTAAAACTTCAGCTCTTGATTGTTGTCTTGTAAATCAAATTTTAATTTTTCAAAGATTTCTGTTGATTCCGTGCAGCATATTTTCAGATTAAAGTTCACCCAAATATCTTCACACATTTTTCCTTTCGACTAACGCCACATTACAATTTATCTTTTTACTATAAGCTTTACACTACTTCTTTTTACTATGAGCTCCGCCTCAAGACTGCATGCCGTGAGATATAATTACACCAGAGCTATTTTGTACAGGCCAGCGTCTCGGCATGAAAGGTATAGGTTATTGTTAGTCAGGCCCATTCTTTTGCCGGGATTATTGAAAGTCAGATTGCGTTGCTCTAAAAATATTGTGTCAGTTTAATGTTGATCAGAATAAGTAAAGAGAGAAATATCTTAGTAGGTTCATTTTTGCTCAGCTGCTTGAAAATCAAACAACGTAGAGTTTTCCAGCACAGTCATTCATAAATTTTTCTCAGGTGACGTTCAAAGTTATGTTGATTTACTACGTAACTGAATGGCTGAAATCAAACTCTTGAAACGTCCCCTGTGAAAAAATATACATAACTGTGCTTACGCTGACACACAATATTTTTAGCGCAACGCAATCTGACTTCCAAAAATCCCTACGAAAGAATGGCCCTGACTAACATTAACCTATACGTTTCACAAATCACTTACCTCACAAAAATCTTCTTTACTCAAGCTACTGCAATACAGCGAGCACCGCTACTGCCAACTAAATAAAAGATTGGAACTACTGAAGGCACTAACTACTGATAGGCATAGTTAGCAAATGAAAGATTTTAATACAGAATAAACAATGTATTTACCTTAATAGTCATAATATATATATATCAGTTCGTGACACCAATTCTTACACATTTCAAAACTCCGCCATCTCTCTCCCCACGTCCAACACCGCTGGTGGCTCACCTCCAACTGTGCAACTCTACGCGCTGTTAGCATCCAGCTTTCGCTGCCCAACACTACAATGGCAGACAACAATGCAAACCAGCCACAGACTGCACACGGCACAGCCAGGTTTTTCATACAGAGCGCTACGTGGCGGCTGCGTTACCAATAAAAAAAACCTAAACATCCTACTTACACTCTTAGAATTTGAATTTCAGCACAATAAATACAAAACTTCCGATATAATAACCTGATGTTACAAAACAGATTCTACTCTTCCTTTCCGTTAGTAAATAACGAAAATAATATTTCTGCCCAGCTTCTCATTAAAGAGCTTCATTCGTTTATTTATGAAATATTCATTTTATTTTATACTTACATTGGATTAATTATAACTAAACAAAAGCAAAACTAAAGTACACGTCTCGGTTTCCATGTACGGATCACACTCGCTCTCCTCACGATCCTTCTACACTACTAGCCATTAAAATTGCTACACCAATAAGAAATGCAGATGGTAAACGGGTATTCATTGGAAAAATATAGTATACTAGAACTGACATGTGATTACATTTTCACGCAGTTTGGGTGCATACATCCTGAGAAACCAGCACCCAGAACAACCACCTCTGGCCTTAATTACGACCTTGATACGCCTAGACATTGAGTCAGAGACGTGTACAGATGCAGCTGCCCATGCAGCTTCAACACGATACAAGAGTTCATCATGCGTAATGACAGGCGTATTGTGGCGAGTCAGTTGCTCGGCCACCATTGACCAGACGTTTTGAATTGGTGAGAAATCTGGAGAATGTGTTGGCCAGGACAGCAGCCGAACATTTTCTGTATCTAGAAAGGCCCGTACAGGACCTGGAACATGCGGTCGTGCATTATCCTGCTGAAATGTAGGGTCCCGCAGGAATCGAATGGAGGGTAGAGCCACGGGTCGTAACACATCTGAAATGTAACGTCCACTATTCAAAGTGCCGTCAATGCGAACAAGAGGTGACAGACGTGTAACCAATGGCACCTGATACCATCACGCCCGGTGATACGCCAGTGTGGCGACGACGAATACACGCTTCCAATGTGCGTTCACCGCGATATCGCCAAACACGGATGCAACCATCATGATACTGTAAACAAAACCTGGATTCATCCGAAAAAATTATGTTTTGCCATTCGTGCACCCAGGTTCGTCGTTGAGTACACCATCGCAGGCGCTCCTGTTTGTGGTGCAGCGTCAAGGGTAAACGCAGCCAAGGTCTCTGAGCTGATAGCCCATGCTGCTGCAAACGTCGTCCAATTGTTGGTGCAGGTGGTTGTTGACTTGCAAACGGGGATCGAGACGTGGCTGCACGATCCGTTAATGCCATGCGGATAAGATGCCTGTCATTTCGACTGCTAGTGATACGAGGCCGTTGGGATCCAGCACGGCATTCCGTATTACCCTCCTGAACCCACCGATTCCATATTCTGCTAACAGTCACTGGATCTCGACCAACGCGAGCAGCAATGTACCGATACGATAAACTGCAATCGCGATAGGCTACAATCCAACCTTTATCAAAGTCGGAAACGTGATGGTACGCATTTCTCCTCCTTACACGAGGCATCACATCAACGTTTCACGAGGCAACGCCGGTCAACTGCTGTTTGTGTATGAGAAATCGGTTGGTAACTTTCCTCAGGTCAGCACGTTGATAGGTGAATGCTCTGAAAAGCTAATCATTTTGCGTATCACAGCATCTTCTTCCTGTCGGTTAAATTTCGCGTCTGTAGCACTCCATTTTTATGGGCAGTAGTGTACATTGGTTGGTAGAACGTCGACACCTTCTAGTAACTAACACCGTCCACTGCGTTACGACTTTCTCTAGTAAGCTTCCCAGCCTGCTGTATTTCGTTATATGTCGTCGATGAGACCGTTGGAAGTAGGGCGCAGTCTCAGTTTGGGGAAGAATATTGACCGAAAACGGGAATGTCTTTTTGAAAGGAACCACGAAGGTTTTTTGCTATCCTATTTTTTAACTTCCTTTAATCATTTTAGGCTAGAGATGAGCAAAACGAGGATTTTAATGAATCGAGAACTCTCTTCTGAAGAACCGAAAGGAAATGGAATACAATCAAAAGCTGAGAACTTTTACGAGTACAGTTCAGCTGTTGGGGGTATCATGCTCTTAAGCCAAGCAGCCGGCTGTTTTCTAAAAGTTCTTGGGGTGTGATTCCAGCGTGCCGACTTCCTTACTGCGGTAATAGGTGTTATCTTCAGCGCCTCTATGGAAAACATTTTTGTATATGTGTCGTGCGTCGAAACCTTCCGCACAGTCTGGTATACCTCGACTCTGTGGCTCTGCCTCTTCGCCAAAGAGGCTCGTGGCGCGAATGTGGTCCACGAGGCGGCGTGACTCTGGAGAGGAAGGAGTCTCGAGTTAGCAGCAACACGAGAAAGGTGGCGAGCGGGGCCCTGTGCTGGGAGCAGTCCGTGTATATGCCGGAAAAAGACTTGGCCTCACCTGGAGGGACAGCGCGGCCTAGTTGCAACTGAGAGCCGCCGATTAGGAAGTTGTAATCTGGAAAGGAGGTCCTCTTTCGCATGCAAGAGCGCTTCGGTTGCACAATACTGGTGTTGCCCGACGGTGATCGGCGGTTAAAGCAACTGCTGGAGGTCTTTACAGCTGTCACTATACTTTGGCTGCATCCTGGTTGCATTGACACATGAGTACTGGATGACTCCACGTGGAACGGAGTAACTTTATTACTGAGTGCTTGTCCATTCCTGTGTTGTAGCTGTTCGTCTTGCAAAACTGTGACTGAGTCTGTCCTTCTGGGGCGCCATTAGTTCCAACATTTCGTAACTGGTCATTTGTTTGTTTTCCCTGTTCATGTTACAGGGTTCTCATTAAGTTTGTCCTGGTGGGAAGCCATTATTTGTGTGCGTGTGTGTGTGGGATTAGGGGTAAGTGACTTACGTTTCAGGCCTTATCACGCCAGTTTAATGATGTGTTTCATGTACTGCTAGGAATTGTGTGCAAGACTGATGTGTGACGTCGGTGTGATGGCTCTGTCCGCCGTGGTCGTCACAACTATACGTTTGCTCGATTTACTCTTGATTAACCCAGTCGATGCTTCCCAAGCCTCGAGCAGACGTATAGTTGTGACGACCACGGCGGACGGACCCATCACTCCGACGTCATCTCAGACGCCGTCGCAATCTGATCCACCGCGTGACCGTGGCGCGGGGCGCGGACGGCTGAAGGAGCGCGCCGCGGGTGGAGGGTAATTAAATCGGCCGCCGCCGCGACCGAACCCAGTTCCCTCTGAGCTTCCATAGCATACGGACCTCCGTGCCGGCACGTTCACAGGAGCTCAGTCCGTCAGTTCACCTGATGATGGCGACATGTATGCTCGCCGAAATACTGTGCCCGTTGGACACTGTAGACCGGCAGTAACCCGTGGATATTTTGATTATCAAATACGCCGGGAGAAACTCAAGAATCACAGTTTCTTTTATGTTCAGCTTAGCGGGTGTTTACATTTCTTTTCGTTGTTCCAAATTATACTTGTCCACAACTGCATGGAATTTTGTGTAGCCCAGGTGTTGCTAGGGGGTGTCGGGAGACTCATACAGTTCTTAACTATTTCTTAATCTTTTTGGTGGGCCTGAAGATTGATCCGTTTTTCATGAAGGCTGACCGTAAGTGATTTAGTTCATCTTGTAAGTAAGCCGGCTCCCACATTTTGTAGGCTCTGTCCACCAAGGTTTTCATGACTCCTCTTTTTTGCCTAGGATGAAGGTTTGATTCCTTGTGGAGGTATCGATCCGTGTGTTTTTTCTATATACCTTGTGGCCCAGCGTCCCATCCACCCGTTTAATTACCGACACATCCAGGAAAGTGAGTTGACCCTTACTCTGTTTCCCCATCGTAAACTGTATCTTCGGGTTCATACTGTTCAGGTGCACCAAGAAAACATCCAACTCTTTTTCACCATGAGTCCACACTACAAATGTGTCATCAACACGGCGGTACCATTTAGCTGGCTTTTTATTGGCAGTCTGCAGCGCTCGCTGTTCAAAGACCTCCATAAACTCCATAAATAAATTGCCAACAGCTGGGCTGAGAGGGCTTCCCATCGCCACCCCGTCGATCTGTTCGTAAAACTCGTTGTTGTACTGGAAATAAATTGTCGTTAGGCAGTGCTTAAATAAAGCCACTACGTCAGTAGGAAAAATATCTGCTATATATGAAATAGCTTCGTTCACAGGCACCATGGTAATCATTGACACTACATCGAAGCTCACAAGAATATCACTTGGGCTGACGTTAATCTCCCTCTGTTTTTCAATAAAATGCGCCGAATTTTTAATGTAACTGTCCGTTTTGCCAATGTATGGTTGCAGCAAGCAGGCGAGATATCTGGCCACCTCTTTTGGTGGAGATCCCATGTCACACACAATTGGTCTCAACTGGGCCTGTGGTTTATATACTTTTGGGAGTCCATATAGTCTGGGTGAATAAGCTTCCGTTTTGCAGAGTTGTTTTTTATCATCCGAAGAAAGAAGATTGTTTTACCAGTTGACTGGTATTTCTCAAAATTTTGGTTGTAGCATCCTTCTGAAGCTTTTCATACGTAGTGGGATCCAAAGGATCATTAATCTTCTTGTGATAATCTTCCGTGTTCAGCAAGACCGTAGCATTTCCTTTATCAGCTGCATTGATCTCCCTCAGTGCCCTCTTTTCCGCCTGAGACAAATTGCTGGTAGGTGGTTTCGCTTGCCGTAACATTCTGGCTGTTTCAGTCCTGATTTCATCCGCGGAATGCGATGATAACAAACGGATTCCGAATTCCGCTGACAACTTATTTTATGTATGGATCACGGTGTCTCAGCCCGGAAGTTTCAACTGATGACAACACCGGCCGTGAAAGCCTACGTTGTTTGATCTCTAATATTTGTTTTATGTAATTGGCTCATTCCTGAAATTTATGTTGAGTGTAGCATGTTGCGTGCGTGTGTGTGTGTGTGTTTGCGTCGTAAGCTACATGGTTGGAGTGGCTTTCAAAGATAATGCCACTGCAGCTACAAGTCGATGCCAACTTCAGACCACTACCTGTAGATGTGTGAGCCAAAGATGTGGAAGGATCTACAGGCGTAGTGTGCCGTGGTTGCCTAGGGTACACAGTCCGTCTCTCCCTCATCACGAACCAGCAGGACGGACGGTCTTTGTGACCGCCATGTTGGGCACTCGGACGCTGGCTGTGGAGACGTGGGGTTGAATGTTGTGGGTGCTCAGCAAGATCACTATGTAAGGTGTCAGGCAAATCCAACACCTGCCATGAAAACCCTGACATGATAAGCAAACCCAGTAGTATGTCACATAGCTCCGAATAAATCGTGACATTAAATTAACCAAAGTAATTCGAGTAACGAGTAAGCAAATGGAATACCACAGACTAACACAAGAATGCCTAAATGCATGTCATACCTTCCCACCGTGAGACAGACGCAGTTCCGAGGGGAGAAACGAGAACAGAAGCCAAGAGCAGAAACATGTTAAGCTAGAACGCCCTACGATAAGGGACGGACTGGACACCCAAGTCGCCAGCTAACCATTAGGACGACACCACCCGCAAGTTTTAGCGTGAGACTTTTTCGCGTCTTTGTTACGTCAAGGACCACCCCCCAGCCCATGTTAAAAGATAGAGCCCTCCAGAAGAACAGTATAGATTTTACGATAACGCTAAAAGGACCACACCAGCTGCAAGTTTTAGCGTGAGACTTTTTCGCATCTCTGTTACGTTGCAAACTTTAAAAACATTGCCCCACCACGAAAAGTATAACGTTTCTCATTGGATAGACAAAATGTATGTAGGTTAACATAGAGACCCTGATTGGTCAGATGAAAACACAGCCAGCTAGTTTTTTTTAAACCAACTTCGGTAAATGGTAGTAAGGAGAAGTTAGGAGAGTTTTAGTTAGTTCCGAGATGGCGAGGTGAGCGGAGCTGTGCGGCGACTGCCGCCCTGACGCTGCCTAAACACCGACAAGGTAATGGACGCACGCGATGCCGCATTTTTGAGCGCATAAGGCTTCACTCAGAACTGCAGAAGTCCCATCTGTTACACCCCCTTTTCGTATAATACTAGTGTCGATCGTCAATTAAAGCTCATGGTGTTCACATTTGCCACTTGAAGTAAAAATCTGAAACGCGATGATTTTTCTATTATATAGTTATTGAGAAGCCACATCAGCCACTGTAATTTACGACAAGTTAGATAAGTAATTAAAGATAATTGAGGGTCACTGTAGACCATTTTGATTGTTTTCTCTCTTGTGAAACTTAATTTAAACCTAGATTATAGATGTGATATGGTGTAGGTCATCCTTCGATCCATTGTAGAACTTGGAAACCGACTCAGGGAATATTCGTTCACATTTTTGTTGAACGCAGTTTTTTTCCATCCTGTTTTGAAACATTTCCTTTTATCAATAGTGCAATTTATAAACAATGTTTTGTGAGTAGAATAAAATTTCCAATGGTAAACTTAACTGCTTTTTCGACGTTATTTTACCACCTAACTAAAAATAGGAAAGCCTTCAACCCCTTCCACTAAATGTAGTTAGTATTAAGATTCTTTTACAGGGAGTGCAGTGGAGCTGACGCTGAGATCATTAAGCATTTGGTTATATCATCGCTAGTCTCACTGAACTCTTCTGAATTCTACATGTCGTGTGTGGTCTGGCGTCGCCTTACCAACAACAGGTCCCAGGTTCAAACTAGTCAATTCCCTAAAAAACACGCTCAGAGCGTCGTTGCGCGAAAGTGGTAGGGAGACACGATATAGAACAAACAGACACCACCATGAATGTTTAGAACTAGAATGAGGGTATTGTATGTGAGATACTCCAGTGAAGTTAGCACTAATCCGTTCATATCGATAGTTTAGTGGGAGATTTACATTTTTTTCATTTTGTTACAATATTCAATCAGGAAGCACTCAATAAGTGATGGTCCTTTGTCTTCGACGGACCTGGTGGTCACTGCTTGTACTGACAATGAGAGGGCAGCGTGCTTGTGCCGTATTCATGTTAGGTTCTGCGTGTGTAGAAATGAGTTACAATATCTTGCGAGTGATCGTGTCCCAGGAACGGACTATGGTGAGTAATTATGTCATTGCTCTCTCGGCCCGTAGATGGGCGTTGCACGAGACAGTGTGATGCCACTGGTACTGACGAATAGAGATAAATACAGGAAGTGAACGAGTGTGAAGTAATTGAGAAAGTAATCGTGTAGAAATTTTTGGGTCGCCGTGGAAAGAAAGTGAGTGAAAGACAGCACCGAATTCGTCTGTTGACTACCGCACTGCAGTGTGAAGGAGATGCAGAGTGACAATTATTCAACTATGTCAGATAAAATCGTCATGACTTCTGAACGGTTTCCGTTAGCACGTTCAAACTGCGCGGTTGGCTGCAGGGTATGATGGAAATTAAAATTCGCATGAGTACGTCGGGGTCCACTTTCATTTGACTGGCTTCGTCAATAAGCAAAACTGGCGCAACTGGGCGACAGAGAGTCCGCATTTCGCAGTCGAGAAATCTCTTCATCATAACTGTGTGGTGTGCAATGTCCAGTCACCGAATAATCGATGCGATATTCCTTGATAGGACGGTGACTACTGAACTGTACGTGAAGGTTTTGGAATATGATTTCACCCCCATTATCCAAAGTCACCCTGATTTCGACAAGATGTGTTTCATGCAAGACGGAGGTCGAACGCATCGAAACAGCAGAGTGTCTGATGTCCTGGAGGAGCACTTTGGGTACCCCATTCTCGCTCAGGGTACCCAGAGGCCACTGGCATGGACCTCGATCAGCCGCCATATTCTCCGGATCTGAACACCTGCGACCCATTCTTTGAGGCTATATTAAAGACAAGATGTACGACAATAACACCAAATCATCGCTGAGCCGAAAAACTCATTGATGAGGCCGTCGTCACCGTCGATGTACCGACACTTCAGGGGGTCATGCAGAATTTAGTTGTTCGTGTGTGCTACATCATCGCCAAGGATGGCAGGCATATCGAACATGTCATAACCGAAATCCGAATATGTGTAGTGACGTTTACATGTTGAATAAAGTGTGTGCACGCCGTAGTTTGTAACTAATTTATTTTTTTCACACAATTCAATAATTGTCACCCTGTATGTACGAGCTTGCCGCCCCTGACTGCCTGTAATGGAACATAATGCGTCTGAACGGGTTTGTTTGGGATGGCAATAGAATTTGAGCAACTTATTTTATCTGTAGAAATAATTGTTTTGTGGGGCCACTTCTGGTAACATTTGGATGATTATCAGAATCAGTGCTGTCTTGCTGTGTTTAATCAGTGTCACCGAGTTACAGGAAATTTCAGTGTTATTTCACTGAAAAAATACGGCAACCAGCCACTTTTTAATGCGTTTTTTATTCACGCCAATATGCATTTCGGGGTTGCACCCATCTTCAGCTGGCAAATTACATGGATCTTCAGTTACTACAGTAGTACAATCTCGACAGCAGGTTTGGATGCTGCAGCAGGCCTGTGCAAAAGCAACGAATCCAGTCATTTAATTCAATTTCGCGAGTTTAAAGTCACACACTATCAGCTGTTCGTTTTACTTACATTCTCCTCTCCTTGTTTTTTCCTGGCTTTTCTTCTTTTTTGCAACAACACAAACACTTTTATCACGTATTTTGCACAGGCGCACTGCGTTATCCGCCATGTTGTCGACTGACAGTTTTTGTTTACATACAAATGGTTTATCTATGGGCAGAGTTATATTTTTAGGAAAGTTTTGAGGTTCTAAGATAAGCTATTGTTTTCTAAATATTGACTTGGCTGATAGAATTCTTCTAACACAACACATTTATACAAAGCAGTAATTCATACATTTACAATATAACAAAGATAGAATTAAGATATTAGAATTAAGAATTTTATGTTTTATATTATTACATGCATTTGTTAGGTTTATAATAGATTATGTTATTTCTCCTCCCCCCATGAACCATGGACCTTGCCGTTGGTGGGGAGGCTTGCGTGCCTCAGCGATACAGATGGCCGTACCGTAGGTGCAACCGCAACGGAGGGGTATCTGTTGAGAGGCCAGACAAACGTGTGGTTCCTGAAGAGGGGCAGCAGCCTTTTCAGTAGTTGCAGGGGCAACAGTCTGGATGATTGACTGATCTGGCCTTGCAACATTAACCAAAACGGCCTTGCTGTGCTGGTACTGCGAACGGCTGAAAGCAAGGGGAAACTACAGCCGTAATTTTTCCCGAGGACATGCAGCTTTACTGTATGATTAAATGATGATGGCATCCTCTTGGGTAAAATATTCCGGAGGTAAAATAGTCCCCCATTCGGATCTCCGGGCGGGGACTACTCAGGAGGATGCAGTTATCAGGAGAAAGAAAACTGGTGTTCTACGGATCGGAGCGTGGAATGTCAGATCCCTTAATCGGGCAGGTAGGTTAGAAAATTTAAAAAGGGAAATGGATAGGTTAAAGTTATATATAGTGGGAATTAGTGAAGTTCGGTGGCAGGAGGAACAAGACTTCTGGTCAGGTGACTACAGGGTTATAAACACAAAATCAAATAGGGGTAATGCAGGAGTAGGTTTAATAATGAATAGGAAAATAGGAATGCGGGTAAGCTACTACAAACAGCATAGTGAACGCATTATTGTGGCCAAGATAGATACGAAGCCCACACCTACTACAGTAGTACAAGTTTATATGCCAACTAGCTCTGCAGATGATGAAGAAATTGAAGAAATGTACGATGAAATAAAAGAAATTATTCAGATAGTGAAGGGAGACGAAAATTTAATAGTAATGGGTGACTGGAATTCGAGTGTAGGAAAAGGGAGAGAAGGAAACATAGTAGGTGAATATGGATTGGGGCTAAGAAATGAAAGAGGAAGCCGCCTAGTAGAATTTTGCACAGAGCACAACTTAATCATAGCTAACACTTGGTTTAAGAATCATGAAAGAAGGTTGTATACGTGGAAGAACCCTGGAGATACTAAAAGGTATCAGATAGATTATATAATGGTAAGACAGAGATTTAGGAACCAGGTTTTAAGTTGTAAGACATTTCCAGGGGCAGATGTGAACTCTGACCACAATCTATTGGTTATGACCTGTAGATTAAAACTGAAGAAACTGCAAAAATGTGGGAAATTAAGGAGATGGGACCTGGATAAACTGAAAGAACTAGAGGTTGTACAGAGTTTCAGAGAGAGCATAAGGGAACAATTGACAGGAATAGGGGAAAGAAATACAGTAGAAGAAGAATGGGTAGCTCTGAGGGATGTAGTAGTGAAGGCAGCAGAGGACAAAGTAGGTACAAAGACGAGGGCTGCTAGAAATCCTTGGGTAACAGAAGAAATATTGAATTTAATTGATGAAAGGAGAAAATATAAAAATGCAGTTAATGAAGCAGGCAAAAAGGAATACAAACGTCTCAAAAATGAGATTGACAGGAAGTGCAAAATGGCTAAACAGGGATGGCTAGAGGACAAATGTAAGGATGTAGAAGCTTATCTCACTAGGGGTAAGATAGATACTGCCTACAGGAAAATTAAAGAGACCTTTGGAGAGAAGAGAACCACGTGTATGAATATCAAGAGCTCAGATGGCAGCCCAGTTCTAAGCAAAGAAGGGAAGGCAGAAAGGTGGAAGGAGTATATAGAAGGTTTATACAAGGGCGATGTACTTGAGGACAATATTATGGAAATAGAAGAGGATGTAGATGAAGACGAAATGGGAGATACGATACTGCGTGAAGAGTTTGACAGAGCACTGAAAGACCTGAGTCGAAACAAGGCCCCCGGAGTAGACAACATTCCATTAGAACTACTGACGGCCTTGGGAGAGCCAGTCATGACAAAACTCTACCAGCTGGTGAGCAAGATGTATGAGACAGGCGAAATACCCTCAGACTTCAAGAAGAATATAATAATTCCAATCCCAAAGAAAGCAGGTGCTGACAGATGTGAAAATTACCGAACTATCAGTTTAATAAGCCACGGCTGCAAAATACTAACGCGAATTCTTTACAGACGAATGGAAAAACTGGTAGATGCAGACCTCGGGGAGGATCAGTTTGGATTCCGTCGAAATGTTGGAACACGTGAGGCAATACTGACCTTACGACTTATCTTAGAAGAAAGATTAAGAAAAGGCAAACCTACGTTTCTGTCATTTGTAGACTTAGAGAAAGCTTTTGACAATGTTGACTGGAATACTCTTTTTTCAAATTCTAAAGGTGGCAGGGGTAAAACACAGGGAGCGAAAGGCTATTTATAATTTGTACAGAAACCAGATGGCAGTAATAAGAGTCGAGGGGCATGAAAGGGAAGCAGTGGTTGGGAAAGGAGTGAGACAGGGTTGTAGCCTCTCCCCGATGTTATTCAATCTGTATATTGAGCAAGCAGTAAAGGAAACAAAAGAAAAATTTGGAGTAGGTATTAAAATTCATGGAGACGAAGTAAAAACTTTGAGGTTCGCCGATGACATTGTAATTCTGTCAGAGACGGCAAAGGACTTGGAAGAGCAGTTGAACGGAATGGACAGTGTCTTGAAAGGAGGATATAAGATGAACATTAACAAAAGCAAAACGAGGATAATGGAATGTAGTCAAATTAAATCGGGTGATGCTGAGGGAATTAGATTAGGAAATGAGACACTTAAAGTAGTAAAGGAGTTTTGCTATTTAGGAAGTAAAATAACTGATGATGGTCGAAGTAGAGAGGATATAAAATGTAGACTGGCAATGGCAAGGAAAGCGTTTCTGAAGAAGAGAAATTTGTTAACATCAAATATAGATTTATGTATCAGGAAGTCGTTTCTGAAAGTATTTGTTTGGAGTGTAGCCATGTATGGAAGTGAAACATGGACGATAACTAGTTTGGACAAGAAGAGAATAGCTTTCGAAATGTGGTGCTACAGAAGAATACTGAAGATAAGGTGGATAGATCACGTAACTAATGAGGAGGTATTGAATAGGATTGGGGAGAAGAGAAGTTTGTGGCACAACTTGACTAGAAGAAGGGATCGGTTGGTAGGACATGTTTTGAGGCATCAAGGGATCACAAATTTAGCATTGGAGGGCAGCGTGGAGGGTAAAAATCGTAGAGGGAGACCGAGAGATGAGTACACTAAGCAGATTCAGAAGGATGTAGGTTGCAGTAGGTACTGGGAGATGAAGCAGCTTGCACAGGATAGAGTAGCATGGAGAGCTGCATCAAACCAGTCTCAGGACTGAAGACAACAACAAAATGTTATTTCTTGAATGTGCTTAGTAAGTGGTTTGGTAAGTAGAGTGTGGAAGTTGTTTAGAAATATTCGGTTTGGCAGCTCTGTTTGGTCGTTAAGTATGTCAGAAGGGGACGCATGTTTATGTGAATAAATTTCGATTTCTTCTAGGAGGTTCATTCTTTTTCCTTTGTCGGCTAAGTGGAGAACTTGTAGGTTACGGGATATGTATGTTACTTGATGTTCTTCTTCTGCTACATCTTGGGCGAATGTGGGTTTATTTAAGTTTTTTAAACGAAGAGCGTCCATGTGTTCTCGAAAACGTATGCTGAAGTTTCTCCCTGTTTGGCCTATGTATGTTTTTGGACATGAGTTGCAGTTAAGTCTGTATATTCCTGATTCATTGTACGGTTTGGTATTATTTTTAATTTTATGGATAGCTTTTCCTTTATTTTGTTATTTGTATAGTAGCTGATTTTGATATCTGTTCCTCGGAACAAGTTTGCTATTTTATATGACAGCTTTCCTACAAATGGCAAGCTTACATATTTTTCATTTGGCTGTGTTGTGGCATCCTTTAATGTAGTTTTGTTATTGTATTTGTTTATGTTGGGATTTATCTTAGAGTTTAGTTCATCTATTAATTTTGGATTGTAACCATTATTGTAAGCAATTGCTTTGATGGTGTTTAGTTCTTCTATTTGGTCAGCTGGTTCTAGTGGTATTTTGTGCATTCTGTTTAGCATTGCTCTGTATGAAGCCGTCTTATGTTTATCCGGGTGGCAGGATGACTTATTAATTGTGTTATCTGTGTATGTTGGTTTCCTGTATACTTGAAATTTGTGTTTGTTGTTGGAGCTACTTACGCAGAGATCCAGAAATTTTAAACCTACTTCTGTTTGGTGTTCTACAGTGAAGATGATGTTCTGATGCACTTTATTCATTTCTTTTGCAAGGTTATCAATTTCTTCTGCTGTGCCATCAAATAAGACTATTATATCATCAACATACCGTTTGTAATAAATTATCTTGTTTAGCATCTGGGGGTTTTCTTTAAAAAATTTACATTCTAAGTTATTGATGAAAATTGTCTGCAAGCAAACTGGCAAGGCAGCTACACATAGCCAGGCCCTCTTTCTGCTGGTACATTTTGTTATTAAAGGAAAAATAGTTGTGTGATAGTACTAGTGTTAATAGATCAATGTGTTTTAATCTGTGTGTGGTAATGAGCGGGAGCGCGAAATTGAGACAGAATCGTCGCAATCACTAAATAATGAGAGCGCATACTTATACGTGTTTTCCTACGCAGCTCACATATTCGTAAGAGACCATTTAGACTTAATTTGAGAAGAACTGATAACGACCGATTAGAAAATTGTGAGGTCTGTTTGGTAGGTAGTTTCATGTTATGTTCAGTACCGTAAAATCATTTCGTGTATGTACTTTTTTCCCACCGAATGTAACTGATTAGTCTGAACAAGTAGACATATTTTCCAAAGAACATGAGTTGGGCGTCGACACTGTGTTTCCGCACTGTCGCATAGATCCGCTTCCACCATGTTGCATGGCGTACCGCCGGTACTCAGAATTCCCGTAATTCAATTAGCGCTTTGGTATATCTTCGATGTGTAACTGGTATGTTGACCGGCCAGAGGTTATATTTGTTAAGTGGCTCACTGAGAGTTGCGTTCATCATCATTTAATTAATATTTTGCGTTATTCGTTGCTTAGTACAGTTATCATCCACCGAAAGGGATTTGCCGTTAGCCAAGGTAGGAATATTTCCGCGGTAAACTAGCTTGAAGATAGCCAGCACTTAGCGGACTTCAGTAGTGTGTACATTTCATTATCGCTGCAGAATGAACACTGTTGCTGTCTACATCTATCTAAGGCATCAGTCCCTTAGGTGCAATAAGAGTAGGAGACTGAACGTGTCGGTACGAGTAGGTAGAAAAGATTAATATCATATAAAATTCAGTTAGTCAAATTACAACCCAAACAGTAAATGGCAATGATTCATCATTCCATCGGTGTAGTCACATCTCTGAATTTATGTGTATTCTTTGCTATTAAATCTTTATCGTGCTATTTATGATGACATACCGAAATTAAGTAATTTACCGCAAGTAATTATAAGAAATTACCCTGAGGAAACGCACAAACCGGTAACTCAAAGTCCTTTCTTGTATAACAAAGCTCGAATTCCCGTACTAAGACGCAACCGAAAATAGATAGAAACAAATACGCAGCGGAGAAACGAGAGCTTTTACGAGAACAATCTATAGCTTTCTCGTTCAGGTCTCGAGAACTGTGGACGCGTGTCGATCTGCAGTTGGGAAACACGAGGTATTTTTCTCGGATGTGAGTATTCGGCGTCAGCTCTCGTGAACAGGGTCGGAGCGAGAACTTCTTAGTGCGCGATTCTCGGATTAGCGAAAACTAAACCAGGCCGTTCTGCTTGTGGTCCGCTACACGAGATGACGAACTAGACTCTAGAGCTTCCACATTTCGCCGTTCCACGTACAGCCAGAGAGACGGACTGCGTGTGGCGGCCGCAAACGGTGGGGAGCGTCCCCAGCTGCGTGGGCGAGTTGACTGGGCCAGCGTCTGGAGCGCTGTCTTGCGGGTTGCCTAAGCACTGAGGGAAGTGACTAGTGACGTATCGCTATTAAAAGATGCAGACTTTTGGTCTATGCCAAAGTAAAGCTGGTTTTCTTAAATATGACATTCTCCCACTATTATTTACTTAACTTTTTACAAGATTATTTTACATTGGCATTTCGTGGGGTGCGAATATTTTTTCTTAATTTACTGCCAATTTTGAGCTTGATGTCCTGCAAAATCTGTTAATGACATAAACTGAATCACTTGAAAATGGTATAAAAGGCTGAAACCTGGGTCGTAATTAAATGAACGGCAATAAAGTCAAATGGCGACTTGTTCATTTAAAGAAACAAATTTTTACTTCCTGTCTGATGAGTTCGTTCCGTACCAGCTGCATACGCATCTTTGGACTGCATTTTACGAGTCTGTGATCGCATGCAATTAAAAGCGTCACACGTTGTGAAATTTCTTAATTTTTCGATAAAATGTAATCAGTTTAATTTTTAGTTCGACTTGGTCCTTGTCATGTTTATTTTTTGGAGCTGGGTTCTATAATAATTTGTCAAGCATAAAGAAACTGTTATTCTCAGCGATGTTTAGTAATGTATGGTAACTGACATTTCTACTATCTTAGCACACGAATAAAGTTCACATTGATGCAAGACAACTTTTTCGAGCGCATGCCGGAAAGTAATACCTCCAAATTTATGTGAAAACATTTAAAGCTTTTAAATAAAAAAATTATTGAGAATCGATATCTTTATTCCGATCTGAAGTTTTGCCGATGTATTTACAATTTGAACAGTTCTTGGGTATCCAGGTAGCGTCATAATTTCTCCACAATATTTCGGTAGATGTACACGTTGCCGTCTTCAGGTGGTTCATGACGAATGCTGTGCTGTTCCTCTGGGCGCTCTATATGTACTAGCCGTTAACTCCTCCACCGTTCCTCGCCTGGTGTCTTCGGTGCGGCCGGCGCGGCGGCTGCTGTAGGTGGTGGGGGAAGCGGCGCCTGGGTTTGAACTGGGTCTGCAGCCTCCCTGCTGCCGTCGTCGGGGGCGGTCCTCAATCTCTGGGACCGAATCTTTCTCTCCAGGCTGAGTGCAGGGATCCAAGCCTGACTAAGCTGAAGGCCGCTGTCTTTATTAATTAGATCGTCCTGTAGTCGGATTTCGATGGCCTCTTTAGTAAAGCAGTCTCAGAAGTAGGCCGATTGACAGAGTATTTTTTTTTCATAGTTCATAGTGTGGCCAGTCTTTATACAATGGTCAGCCACGGCTGATTTAGTGGCCTGGCGTAACTCGGTATAGCGCCTGTGTTGGCGGCACCTCTCTTCTACAGTGCGGTCTCTCTCCGCAATGTATGATTTTCCGCACTGACAGGGAATTTGATAAACGCCTGGTCTTCGAAGTCGTAGGTTATCTTTCACTGAATCCAGTAGCGTCAAGGTTTAGCAGCTGGTCGGAATACACATTTCACATTACGTTTCCTCAGGATTCTACCGATTTTTCTTGAGGAGTTTCCGACAAACGGAATGCACGCCAATGACTTGTGTTCTTCTGTTTCTTCTTCTTGTTCTCTTGGCGCAGTCTATTGAGTGCGTGCCTTATTTGCTTCTGGTTGTACCCATTTTTCCGAAATGTTGTCTCGAGGAGCTGCAGTTCTGCTGGAAGGCTCTCCTGATGTCAGATCGATCGTGCCCTGTGAACAAGTGTGCGCAAAGCGCCCTCATGCTGGGAGTAGTGGTGGCAACTGAAGGCATTTAGGTAAAAATCGGTATGTGTAGGTTTTCTGTATACACTGTGTCCCAGATTGCCGTCAGGTTTCCGTTTCGCCAGGACGTCAAGAAACGGTAGGGCACCATCCTGCTCCAGCTCCATCGTGAACTGTATGTTGGGGTGCAGCGAGTTGAGGTGTTCGAGAAATTCATTTAAGATGTCCCGTCCATGTGGCCAAAAAACGAACATGTCATCCACGTAGCGGAAGAAACAAGTTGGTCTTTGTTTGGCTTGTTATAGTGCCTTCTCTTCGAAATTCTCCCATGGTGACGCCATCTGTCTCTTCATAATAATTTCCGTCGAACAGGAAGTATGTTAAGGTGAGCACTAACTCGAAGAGCCTTGTTAGGTTGTTGTCGAATTTCTTGCTTATCTGATCGATGGAGTCTTGCAGTGGTACCCTAGCGATTCTAGGTGCTACAGTCTGAAACCGCGCGACCGCCCTTAGGTTAGGTAGGTTTAAGTAGTTCTAGGGGACTGATGACCTCAGAGTTAAGTACCATAGTACTCAGAGCCATTTGGTACCCTAGTGAAGAGGGACACAACTCTAAGCTCACTAACATGGATGGAATTGCTGATGTGGTGTTTGTATTTTCACACAAATGGACTAAGCACACGCGTCAGGTGTTGGGTCAGTTCATAGCTTGCTGCTCCTATGTTGCTGACTATTGGACGCATAAGTGTCCCATCCTTGTGGACCTTTGGTAGCCATACTGTCGTGGCGGTGCAGCCGTTCGTGGTCGAAGTTTCTTGACAGTTTTTCCATCAAATGTACTGCGAAGAAGTACCTGAAGATGGCAACGTGTACGTCTGCCGAAATATTGTGGAGAAATTACGACGCTACCCGGTCGGATACACGAGAACTTCTCAAATTAGATATCTTTATTATTCGTATCTATATGTTTATTTTTCACCATAGTACTCTGACGACGAAATCCTTTCTTCCAGCGAGAGACAATTTTGTTGATACCGTCACTGTAGATTGACTTTTTTGACGTAGCCACAACCTCACTTCTGCTTGCACCCCTTCATCGCTATCAAAGTGACGTCCTCGAAGGTGTTCTTTAAGTTTTTTAAAACACGTGGAAATCGGATGGGACCAAGTCGCTGGAGGATGATCCGACGACAGTGAACCCAAATCGCCGGTTGCTGCACATGCGTCAGCGCTAGTGTGTGATTTGGCACTGTCATACTGAAAGGGGGGGGGGGAGGGGGGAGATCCCTGTGTGGGCGAACTGCTCGAACTCGAAGTTCGATTACAGCACGCTGTAATACTGCCACATTACACGCTTCAATTCGGAGCCCTCTAGCGGCAGACAGCTGCAAATATGCAGATATGACGTTTTATCTCAAAAGTTTTAAGAATTTTCACGTTAAAAAATCGGAGCTATTACTCTTCGGCACCCCCTGTAACTTGCTAACGGTTCCTGCAGCCATCGCAATAATTAACGATCTGCTTCAAGGATCCACATGGAAGAACAGTTAAACTGAAAATAGGTTGGTTGCATTGAGGCTGCCACTTGTCTCATAAGTAAGAGAGATGCTACCTTCTTGGATATTTCCGATCGCAGCTTTCATCTCTCTCTCTCTCTCTCTCTCTCTCTCTCTCTCTCTCTCTCTCTCTCTCTCTCTCTCTCTCTCTCTCTGGTGGCTCCGCCCTGAATTCGCATTCAGAGCCGATGCATTCATGCAGTTCTGAATTGCTCTCTTTTTACGGATGCCCGACGGTCCCCGGATGGCTACATATCTCGTCTCCATTGTTCTGCTCGTCCTTGAGATCGATCTTCTTGGGAATCGGCGCTCTCCAACGTTCGTGAAGCAGTTCCGCCAAATTGCTGGTAACGCCCCTCTCCCCAGATGCGCTCGCTCGCTGCTGCTCCCCTTTGTCTTTGACTGCACTCTCCGGCTGTGTCGAGATTCAGCCTGCCTATAGATTTCCTTCTCTGAAATTCATCTGTGACATGCAGACAGTCGGCAGTACATTTGGTGTAACATGTGTAGTCGAAAATAGCTCCTTTGCTGGGCAAAAGGCACGTAGTTTGTCCGCTGCACCCCATTCACAGAGACATATTTTGTGCATTCATGGCTTCTTATGTGAACAGGAAGTGGAAGAGTATTGTAACAAATTTCGATTATACCTATTTTCCTGGCTTTATTCTTTAAACAAATACAAATACTGCGAAATATTCACTCCCCCAAAATGCTCATTGCTGCTGACAAAAAAAAAGGTTCAAACGGCTCTGAGCACTATGGGACTTAACTTCTGAGGTCATCAGTCCCCTAGAACTTAGAACTACTTAAACCTAACGAACCTAAGAACATCACATACATCCACGCCCGAGGCAGTATTCCAACCTGCGACCGTGGCGGGCGCGCGGTTCTAGACTGTAGCGCCTAGAACCGCTCGGCCACACAGGATGGCTGTGGCTGACAATAAATTGTACAAAAATTTGTGAAAATCGTGAAAAAACAAGACGGCAAAAAAATCCGTGACATGTTCAGACAACAAAAATCGTCTCAACGTGTCAAGAAATACTGCAAACAAGTTCTCCGGCTGACTAATAAAGTGCGTTGATGAGACCGTACCAGCAGAGATCTGTATATCTCAAAGCGTTTTCGCTACTGTTAAAAGGAAATTTTACTGACAGAAAAAAATTGCAATATCAAGGAGCTGTGCAATATAAATACACAACTGGCCATTAAAATTGCTACACCACGAAGATGATGTGCTACAGACGCGAAATTAAACCTACAGAAAGAAGATGCTGTGATATGCAAATGATTAGCTTTTCAGAACATTCACACAAGGTTGCCGCCGGTGGCTACACCTACAACGTGCTCACATGAGGAAAGTTTCCAACCGATTTCTCATACACAAACAGCAGTTGACCGCCGTTGTCTCGTGAAACGTTGTTGTGATGCCTCTTGTAAGGAAGAGAAATGCGTACCATCACGTTTCCGACTTTGATAAAGGCCGGATTGTAGCCTATCGCGTTAGCGGTTTATCGTATCGCAACATTGCTGCTCACGGTGGTCGAGATCCAGTGACTGTTAGCAGAATATGGAATCGGTGGGTTCAGGAGGGTAATACGGAACGCCGTGCTGGATCCCAACGGCCTCTTATCACTAGCAGTCGAGATGACAGGCATCTTATCCTCATGGCTGTAACGGATCGTGCAGCCACGTCTCGATCCGTGAGTCAACAGATCGGACGTTTGCAAGACAACCACCATGTGCATGAACAGTTCGACGACGTTTGCATCAGCATGGACTATCAGCTCTGAGACCATGGCTGCGGTTACCCTTGACGCTGCATCACAGACGAGAGCGCCTGCGATGGTGTACTCAACGACGATCCTGGGTGCACGAATGGCAAAACATAATTCTTTCGGACGAATCCAGGTTCTGTTTACAGCAACATGATGGTCGCATTCGTGATTGGCGAAATCGCGGTGAACGCACATTAGAAGTGTGTATTCGTCATCGCCATACTGGCGTATCACCCGGCGTGATGGTATGGGGTGCCATTGGTTACACGTCTCGGTCACCTCTTGTTCGCATTGACGGCACTTTGAACAGTGAACGTTACATTTCAGATGCGTTACGACGCATGTCTCTACCCTTCATTCGATCCCTGCGAAACGCTAGATTTCAACAGGATAATGCACGACCGCATGTTGCAGGTCCTGTACAGGCCTTTCTGGACACAGAAAATGTTCGACTGCTGCCCTGGCCAGCACATTCTCAAGATCTCTCACCAACTGAAAACGTCTGGTCAATGGTGGCCGAGCAACTGGCGCGTCACAATACGCCAGTCACTACTCTTGATGAACTGTGGTATCGCGTTGAAGCTGCATGGGCAGCTGTACCTGTACAAGCCATCCAAGCTCTGTTTGACTCAACACCCAGGCGTATCTAGGCCGTTATTACGGCCAGAGGTGGTTGTTCTGGGTACTGATTTCTCAGGATCTATGCTCCCAAATTGCCCTGAAAATGTAATTAGATGTCAGTTCTGGTATATTTGTCCAATGAATACCCGTTCATCATCTGCATTTCTTCTTGGTGTAGCAGTTTTAATGGCCAGTAGTGTAATAGTTGTCTGGCGTGTTTCTAAATCTGAAAGACGATGTCTGTTTCTCATAAAAGCTGGTCCTGCATCGTTACCAGTTACGGCCGAGTGTTGCTTACAAGCGACCGGTTAACGGCCTGTAATCACCCTATATGCATGCTAGACGCACTGGACATACACCTGGAGTTATCGTCTGGGGCGTGATTTCGTATAACAGCAGGAGCACTATCGTGGTTATCTACAGAACCTTGACTGCAAATTCACCTGTTGTGCTGCCGTTCATGAACAACGTTGGAGGGGGTGCTTTCCAACTCAACGAGACTCGTCCACATACCGATGTTGCAACTTAACATGCTCTACAGAGTGTCGAAATGTTTCCTTGGCCTGCTCGATCACTAAACCTGTCTAGAATCGACTCAAACACAGACACAAACATACATACACACACATAAAACTGTCCCAGGTGTCATGACCATCTAAAAATATTAGTACAAGCATTTATACACTGCTGCGAATAACTTAAGAACGAAACCAATTTTCTCATGATGTTCGGTGCCAAGTAACATAGATCTATGAAACTTGGGCGATACATAGAAAGAACTACTGCAATATTGTACAGAAGGTAGCTGAAATAAATATGGGGTGTCGACTGGACACCACAGACGGCGAGTCATGGCTCCTAATTGGGTCATGGTAGGCAGTGCGTGATCTGAAACGTGCCCCTTTTAGATTTTTAGATTAGATTACTTTGCGTTCCATAGATCCGTGCTGAGATCCTCGTGGATGTGGAACATGTCAAATTTTTAAGCTGAAATAACAATACTAATAGTATGAATATATACAATACATCATTTGTTTCTATTAAAAAATTCGTCAATGGAGTAGAAGGAGTTGGCCACTAGTAAGTGTTTCAGGCTCCTTTCCAACTGATCTTTATTTGTAGCTAAATTTTTTCTGTCTGCTGGCAAATTATTGAAGATGACTGTTCCTGAGTAGTAGACCCCTTTTTGAACTAAAGTAAGTGCTTTTAAGTCCCTGTGCAGATCATTTTTGTTCCTGGTATTGTATGTATGAACTGAGCTGTTTGTTGGAAAAAAGAGATATATTATTTAGGACAAATTTCATTAAGGAGTAAATATACTGTGAGGAGTAGTTAGTATACCCAGTTCTTTGAAGACGTTTGTACAGGACGTCCGTGAATTTACTCCACAAATTATCAGTATTAGACGCTTTTTGACTCTGAAAACGTTTGTTTGACTTGAAGAGTTACCCCAAAATATTATACCATATGACATTATGGAATGAAAGTAGGCAAAGTATGCAAGCTTCCTAATTTTTATGTCGCCTATGTCTGCTAACGCTCGAATTGCAAATACAGATTTGTTTCTGCAGTTTCGTGGTGTGGTCCTCCCAACTGAATTTATTATCAAGTTGTAATCCTAGGAATATAAGACTGTCAACCTGTTCTATCTGCTCTTCTTCATACTTTATGCACATGTTGGGTGGAAACCTCTTACAGGTTCTGAATTGCATATAGTGAGTCTTTTCGAAGTTTAATGTCAGTGAGTTGGCTTTAAACCATTTATTAATATCCACGAAAATATCATTAGCAGATCTTTGTAGAACTACACTCGACATACTATTTATTGTAACACTTGTGTCATCTGCAAAAAAAAAAACGAACTCTACTTCTGGCAGTGTAACTGATGAGAGATCATTAATGTACACCAGAAAAAGCAATCGACCTAAGATGGATCCTTGTGGGACACCACATGTAATTTCTTCCCATTCTCATGATGACTGATGACTTAATTCACTGATCCCTTGCACTGACACCCTTTGTTTTCTGTTAGAGAGGTATAACTTGAACCATTTTGCAGCACTACCCGTGACACCATTGAAATCTAATTTATTTATAACTATGTTGTGGTTCACACATTCAAATGCCTTTGACAAATCACAGAAAATACCTGCTGCTCATAACTTGTTATTTAATGAATTAAGTACATTTTCACTGTAGGTGTAAATAGCCTTCTCGATATCAGAACCCTTCAGAAATCCAAACTGTGTTCTTGAAAATATATTATTTGTGATCAGATGGTTGAGAAGCTGCCTGTACATTACTTTTTCTAAAATTTTTGAGAATGCTGGCAAAAGTGAAATCGGTCAGTAGTTTGATGCTATCGCTTTATCCCTTTTCTTGAATAGAGGTTTAACATGTGCATATTTTAACCAGTCAGGAAATGTTCCAGTTATAATTGACTGGTTACACAAGTTACTTAGAATTGTACTAAACTCACAAGAACATGCTTTAATTAACTTTGTTGATATTTCACCGTACACACTGGAATGCTTTGTTTTTAAAGATTTTATTATGGAAGTTATTTCTTTTGGTGAAGTGAGTGACATATTCATGTACCTGAAGTTCTTTGTAAAGGCTAGTTTCAGATATTCAAGTTACTGATCCTGACAATCCCATTGTATCAGTAACGGATATAAAGTATTTGTTAAATAGATTTGCCACACTATGCCCATCGGTTACTAATGTGTCATCTACCCTTAGTGCTGTTTGCTCCTGTTCCTTTCTGGTTCTACCTGTCTCCTCTTTCACTATATCCCATATTCGTTTTATTTTGTTCCCTGACATTACTATCTTCTTCTCGTAGTGCATGTGTTTAGATGTCTGAATTACTTTTTTTAATATTTTACAGTACCCCTTGTATTTAGCTAAATCATCAGCATTGGAGATATTCTTGGTCGACAGATACATTTTCCTTTTTGTCTTACAAGAAATCTTTATTCCTTGTGTAATCCATGCCTTTATTATAGACTTTTGTTTAAGTTGAGTAACTTTTAGAGGAAAACAGTTTTCATACATGGTACTGACATTGTTCATGAATGTGTTATATTTTCATTCATGTCATGAGCACTATAAACCTATTTCCAGTTCATAACTTTGAGCAGTTTTCTAAAACACCCAATTTTTGGTTGATTGACTACTCTCCTGTACTCAGGTTTAGCAGTCTTGATAATCTGCTTAGAATTTACATCTAAAAGATGGAGCTGCATGTCGTGATCTGATAGTCCATTTATAACAGGTTTTATGATATGATTTTGTTCCTTTGATTTGTCTATAAAAATGTTATCAATGGCTGTCCTTGTGGATTTAGTGATCCTAGTTGGAAAGTTTACAGTGTAAGTTTATTAGATTGAAAGACATTACTAACTGCAGTAAATGTTTACTGGAAGATTGCACTAGAAAACCTGTATTAAAGTCACCAGCAATCAGATGAAGTGCTTGGTAAATAGTTACTATTATATAGGGTCTGTTATGGAACTCTACTTCTGTTGCAAATGCTTCTAGATGCTGCTCTAAACAAAAGTTTATTCATGTCAATGTTCTTGAATTTATGGCAGTTTTTAATAAATGTGGCAACTCCTCCATCCATATCTACTCTGCAGAAGTAGGAAGCTAGCTTAAATCCTGAAATGTCTAACATATCTATACCAGTGGTCACTTGATGTTCAGAGAGGCAGATTAGGTCAGTTTGGTTAGATGAATTCATTTCAACGATACAAATGAGTAGTTCATCGACTTTATTTCTGAGTCCCGGAATGTTCTGGTGTAATACAAATAAGTGATACTGCATACTAATTGGATTCTAACTGCTTTGGTGAAGATGAACTGTCAGTTTCCGATTACTTTCTGTGAAACATTGTTTAAATGGAGGCTGTATGCTAAAATCTGACTAGTGTTCATCTGCTTTCTCAAACTGAGTGTGTCTGCCAGTCTCTCTTAAAAATCTTTTTCTTTCCCCCTTCCCTATCCTAAAAAAGGCATCCATCTGACACCTGTGACCACTGGTATTTTACCACTTGTGACAGTGTACCCCCATCAGTTTTCTGCAGTTTTCCCCTCCCTTTCCTATTGAGTTGAAGGCCATGTCTAGTGTAGTCTCACCTATCGATAGCATCCACAGGAATCAAACCAATATGGGACCCTATATCCGTCCTAAGCAGCCACTCCAACACCAAGTTCACCCTCCCTACGGAAGAGTTCAAATGAGGCCGATCATGGCGTCTCAACACAGACACAAATCCCACACTCGTATGCTTCGTTGCTGATGCTATCTTCAACAGGTCACTCTCTATGGAATATTCAGAGTCTCTGTCAATGCTGGCCACAAGGTTGGTAAGGATTTGTTGTGGTAGGACGTACCATTCCTCCGTTAGTGGCGATGGCGATCGCTGGATGGTCGTTAGGGCACGTGGACGTGCCGCAACCCACGTGTGCTCGATGAGATATAAGGCTGGGGAACGGTTAGGCCAGACCATTCGCCGAATATCCTCTCGTTCCAAGAGCTTCTGCACCGGTGCTGTTCGATGTCGCCGCGCAATCTCACTGACAAACGTAAAGTCAGGACCGAATGAACCCCTGAAAAGGCGCACGTGGGGAACGAGTACAGGGTCACAACAACGTTGACCAATGATCGTACTGCGTTCAGAGATTTGGAGGTTAGTACACCCATGCAACGTGTAAACTCGCTACATGAGGGTATGTCAAACACTGTCGAACATGATCGTTTTGGAGGTGCATGTGTTATGGTGTGGAGAGACATAATGTTGCACGGGTGCACTAACTTCCCAATCTTTGAACACAGTACGCTCATTGGTCGACATTATTGTGATGCTGTACCCTCTTCAGGGTTTCATTCGGTCCTGAGTTCATATTTATGGTCGACTGTGGGCGTTCACATCTGATCGGGAGGTGAATGAGCTCTTGGACTGACTGGATATTCGGTGAATGGACTATCCTGCCCGTTCCGGCGACTTAAATGCCATCGAGCACGTGTGACATGCGTTGGTGAAACGTATTGTAGAACGTTCACATGCACACCAACCACCATACAGCATTTGTCAATCTATTAAGAACCATGTTCCGCGTTGTGCAAAATCCAGGGGAGCATTACAAATCGTGATAACTTCACTTAAATTATAATCTTTGAATAAAATTTTCATGTTTGTTTGTCTCATTGTGTATTTCTCTCCGTCACTTCCTATATGATACTGTAGCAATTCTTTATATGTACTGGGTGATTAAAAAGTCAGTATAAATTTGAAAACTTAATAAACCACGGAATAATGTAGATAAAAAGGTAAAAATTGACATACATGCTTGGAATGACATGGGGTTTTATTAGAACCAAAAAAAGCAAAGACTCATGAAAGATCTCTTACGCCCGTCGTTTGGTGATGATCATGTGCTAAGCCGCCACTTTCGTCATGCTTGACTTCCCAGGTCCCCAGACCTCAGTCTGTGCGATTATTGGCTTTGGGGTTACCTGCAGTCGCAAGTGTATCCTGATCGACCGACACCTCTAGGGATGCTGAACGACAACATCCGACACCAATGCGTCACCATAGCTCCTGGCATGCTTTACAGTGCTGTTCACAACATTATCTCTCGACTACAGCTATTGCTGAGAAATGATGGTGGACATATTGAGCATTTCCTGTAAAGAACATCATCTTTGCTTTGTCTTACTTTGTTATGCTAATTATTGCTATTCTGATCAGATAAAGCGCCAGCTGTCGGACACTTTTTGAACTTTTGTATTTTTTTGGTTCTAATAAAACCCAATGTCATTCAAGCATGTGTGTCAATTTGTACCTCTCTATCTACATTATTCCGGGATTTATTCCGTTTTCAAATTTATACTGACTTTTTGATTACCCGGTATATGCACTGAAGAGCCAAAGAAACTGGTGCCCCGAGAGCAGGTGGAAGTGCTTCTCTTCAGTCGTCGTTGGTCCTGTTCTTGCAGGATCTTTTTCCGGCCTCAGCGATGTGGAGATTTGATGTTGTACAGCATTCCCGATATTCACGGTACACTCCTGAAACGGTTGTACGGGAAAATCCCCACTTCATCTTTACCTCGGAGATGCTGTGACCCATCGCTCGTGCGTCGACTGTAACACCACGTTCAAACTCACTTAAATCTTGATGACCTGCCATTGTAGCAGCAGTAACAGACCTAACAACTGCGCCAGACACTTTATGTCTTCTAGCGTTGCCGACCGCAACGCCGTATTCTGCCTGTTTACGTATCTCTGTATTTGAATGCGCATGCCTATACCAGTTTCTTTGGCGCTTCAGTGAAGTTTCTATGTACATAGTTTCGTCGAGTTCTCTTACTTGGCAGTGCCACATTATGGGAAAACTACTTTCGTCCTTATATTTTGCACCCCAGTCTATTTTTCGTGTATCAGTTGCGAAAATGAGCAGCTAACCTGCGGAGAGTAAAGTTTCGTGAAACAAGAGAGCCTCAAAACTTGCAGGCAATTGTAAATGCCACACACTGTGTTTAAACACTGAGTGTTTCCCAGTTGCTTGTGTGAGGGGCTGCTGACGTGGAGGGGCGTGTATCCTGATCGGCTGCAGGCAACGTCCCTGCCAGCTAAAAGCATACACATTCACAGGCTCACCGACCTGCTGTCAACAACAAAATGTCATTATGGCTTTTCTAGACGGAAGTCACCTTTGGGGGAGTCCGGCCACATGGGATATATGTTTTTATCTTAAACTGCTTCGGTGACTTGGGTGTCGATTGTCATCAAATGATGACGAGAACAACACCCAATCCCCTCGAGCGAACAAAATCTTCCACCCATGCCCGTCGTATGGCATTCAGCTGTGTCGAACACTCAAACCCGACACAGTTCATGTATCCACAGATATAACTGGCAGGCAACAAGAAGACATGGAAGGGAAAGACCATCCATTAGGGGTGAAATATACAGAAAAAATTGTTTTCTCTGGGTGTAGGTGAAAACAACTGAGAAAAATCCCATTCCCCTCATTTATGCACTCGTATAGTAATTGTTCGCTGATAAACGTTCTCAGTCGTAGTGCTTAGTGAAACAGCGATACGTGTGAGTTCGCATAACAGTGTATAAATTTTGTAAATTGTGATGTTGTTAAAGTTGTGTGAGCTTGTTGCTATTACAGTTCTTGTAATGAGTAAGTGACACACGTGCTACCTAAATTTGTGGACATATGCTTCTCAAAGGCTATATATTTCAGAACTGCAGCCTCTCTGACGTTATTGGAAAGTAATGTATTATTATTAGATTAAAATTTTCCTTCAGCCTTTATTTACATTAATATGTTTTATATATTTTGTGATAAGTAAACAATTCGTTGTTATTACATTAAAACATTTTATATTTTTCTTTCGTGGGTCTATTATTAAAATCATATACACCTGTGTCACGTTTAAAGTCTGGGCAACGGCAAGCAGTATTTGGTGAGGGGAGGAAGACAGAGACATTAACAAGCGTTGACCCGTCCCTGAAAACCAAACACCTGCTCAAGGTACCCGACATAGCTGCACGATACTGCATGACTCTGAAGAATCTGTACGTCCTCTCGGGCGCTAATTGAGGCGTTGAGTATGACCCTCATAATCTGTTTATTCTACATTCATATGAAAGTTGTGGGATCGTTCCCCACGCGAAGAGCAATACTGCAAATCGATAAACTGCAGTATCGATAGGCCGCAGTCGAATTACTGCTCAAGCTGGTAGCCTTTTCACATTCTCAACCAAGATATCGTTTCACGAACAACTATCATTCATATTTGACTTCAGAATTAGAATGTAGCTGCGTAAGCTTTACTTATATGTACTAATGTACATGGTGTTACGTGCGATTGCGTTGAAATTCAACTTCGATATTCAAGCATGTAGTACAGGGAAAGAAATACAGTAGAAGAAGAATGGGTAGCTCTGAGGGATGTAGTAGTGAAGGCAGCAGAGGATAAAGTAGGTACAAAGACGAGGGCTGCTAGAAATCCTTGGGTAACAGAAGAAATATTGAATTTAATTGATGAAAGGAGAAAATATAAAAATGCAGTAAATGAAGCAGGCAAAAAGTAATACAAACGTCTCAAAAATGAGATCGACAGGAAGTGCAAAATGGCTAAACAGGGATGGCTAGAGGACAAATGTAAGGATGTAGAAGCTTATCTCACTAGGGGTAAGATAGATACTGCCTACAGGAAAATTAAAGAGACCTTCGGAGATAAGAGAACCACTTTTATGAACATCAAGAGCTCAGATATCAACCCAGTTCTAAGCAAAGAAGGAAAAGCAGAAAGGTGAAAGGAGTATATAGAGGGTCTATACAAGGACAATGTACTTGAGGACAATATTATGGAAATGGAAGAGAATGTAGATGAAGATGAAATAGGAGATACGATACTGCGTGAAGAGTTTGACAGAGCACTGAAAGACCTGAGTCGAAACAAGGCCCCCGGAGTAGACAACATTCCATTAGAACTACTGACGGCCTTGGGAGAGCCAGTCATGACAAAACTCTACCAGCTGGTGAGCAAGATGTATGAGACAGGCGAAATACCCTCAGACTTCAAGAAGAATATAATAATTCCAATCCCAAAGAAAGCAGGTGCTGACAGATGTGAAAATTACCGAACTATCAGTTTAATAAGCCACGGCTGCAAAATACTAACGCGAATTCTTTACAGACGAATGGAAAAACTGGTAGATGCAGACCTCGGGGAGGATCAGTTTGGATTCCGTCGAAATGTTGGAACACGTGAGGCAATACTGACCTTACGACTTATCTTAGAAGAAAGATTAAGAAAAGGCAAACCTACGTTTCTAGCATTTGTAGACTTAGAGAAAGCTTTTGACAATGTTGACTGGAATACTCTCTTTCAAATTCTAAAGGTGGCAGGGGTAAAATACAGGGAGTGAAAGGCTATTTATAATTTGTACAGAAACCAGATGGCAGTAATAAGAGTCGAGGGGCATGAAAGGGAAGCAGTGGTTGGGAAAGGAGTGAGACAGGGTTGTAGCCTCTCCCCAATGTTATTCAATCTGTATATTGAGCAAGCAGTAAAGGAAACAAAAGAAAAATTTGGAGTAGGTATTAAAATTCATGGGGACGAAGTAAAAACTTTGAGGTTCGCCGATGACATTGTAATTCTGTCAGAGACGGCAAAGGACTTGGAAGAGCAGTTGAACGGAATGGACAGTGTCTTGAAAGGAGGATATAAGATGAACATTAACAAAAGCAAAACGAGGATAATGGAATGTAGTCAAATTAAATCGGGTGATGCTGAGGGAATTAGATTAGGAAATGAGACACTTAAAGTAGTAAAGGAGTTTTGCTATTTAGGAAGTAAAATAACTGATGATGGTCGAAGTAGAGAGGATATAAAATGTAGACTGGCAATGGCAAGGAAAGCGTTTCTGAAGAAGAGAAATTTGTTAACATCAAATATAGATTTATGTATCAGGAAGTCGTTTCTGAAAGTATTTGTTTGGAGTGTAGCCATGTATGGAAGTGAAACATGGACGATAACTAGTTTGGACAAGAAGAGAATAGAAGCTTTCGAAATGTGGTGCTACAGAAGAATACTGAAGATAAGGTGGATAGATCACGTAACTAATGAGGAGGTATTGAATAGGATTGGGGAGAAGAGAAGTTTGTGGCACAACTTGACTAGAAGAAGGGATCGGTTGGTAGGACATGTTTTGAGGCATCAAGGGATCACAAATTTAGCATTGGAGGGCAGCGTGGAGGGTAAAAATCGTAGAGGGAGACCGAGAGATCAGTACACTAAGCAGATTCAGAAGGATGTAGGTTGCAGTAGGTACTGGGAGATGAAGCAGCTTGCACAGGATAGAGTAGCATGGAGAGCTGCATCAAACCAGTCTCAGGACTGAAGACAACAACAACAACAGTACAAGTCACTCCAGTTTCACGTTTGATGGAGGCCGCCTTCATGGTACTGAAATTTTAAAGGCTAGCAATCTATGGAAATGAAAAATTTAATTCAACATGACAGTAATTGTCTTCAGATCGAACCATGTAAAGGGCGTCACAGAACTTGAACCACAACGTCGAGAAAGTACTGAACGACGAATGATTAAAAACTTAGAAAAGACCTGCCTCCGTATGCATATCGGACAAAACAGTCCTGTACATGTTAAACGAATGCTTCGTGTAAGATAGGTTTAACATTTGCCGAAAGCAAACACGAAAAATGATTTGTCAATTTTTGAGTCATTTAAGAAACACTTCCATATTTTATACGCCACTTTGCTGCAATCCAAAAGGCGGGAGAAAGTCACAGCAATAGCCGGACATTGATGATTGTCCAGCAAAATGGTGAAGTCGATTTTGTGTTTCAGATATATTTTGTCCAATGGTTTCTAGTATACAGAAGACTGTTTTCCTTTCAGAAAGAGTTTCCCCTCTTCAGTCGAGTGTGCACTTTTCTGAAAGTTACTGGGGGATTCCAGCTGTGTGGCGGACGGTACTCGAACCCGGAACGTTTGCAAACATGCAGGCAATGCTCTTACCGACTGAGCCATCTAGGGATGAGACATGATTTGCCTTCACAGTTCCATTACTGCTAGCACCTCCCCGTCCATCCGAAACTATGTCACAGAACCACAACCGCAAATGGAAAGATGAAGAAAGTGTGAAATTTGTTAGCTGACGACAAGTAGGTTAAAAACGTGTATAACAGGTGAATCCAAGTGGATATCAGTACACAGGAGAGAGGTATTCGTAGAAATAAAGTTTGTAGAAATAAAGCTGCGAGAGTTGCAGTTGGACATCTTATGTGGTAAGCAATGTCACCAGACATTAGTCATCCTGTAAAAAACATACTGGGCGCTTAGGTAGCCTTAGATGGTGTACAAATGCTGCCAGGCGATCATGTGACCCTTTGCCGTTGACGGAAGTCATGGTGGTGACGTGGTGTGTGCGTACCAGTCGGTTGTAAGTCGTCAGCGCAATATCGGGTAGTTATAACTAAAGTGCAGCTACCCACAGGACTCCAATGTGGGCTTTAATCCCCGCATGAAAGCGAATCTTGGTAGCTATTCTAATGCACTAACGCGGAACCGATTTACGCAGAAAAAAATAGTTACAAGTTTGGCCACCAGGTACAAATCTAGCGCTGTACAGCATCTCTTCGGAGCCTCCGGTGCTCATACTGAAAAAATGGGGTAAGCAGTGGTCAATAACATCAACATTATGCCTTTCTCACTTGTTTGACCTTTCCTGCGCACGTCCTGTTTCTAATCCATTATATATGAAAATGTTTCTATACGTCTTCCCTGGAAGTATATTAACAGATTTGAACCTTTCGGCCAAGGATTTAACTAACTGTTTTCCAGCGCTATTCGGTTCCGCATTAACGCTTTAGAATATCTACCAACTTTCGCTGCCATACGATAATTACATTCCACACTGGACCTGTGTGCACAGCTGCACTTTAATTATAGCCACCCAGTGTGGTGACGTGAAGACATGTCAGACTAGTAGAAATCAGGTGTCGCGATGTGCCTAATACCGCACCCAAATTGAAGTTGCCTAATTTGTTGGAATGTCAACATGGATTTTACAACGTGCTTACAAGTGATGGTATACATCTCGCAGTCAAACAGCACAGCCTAAGATCAATGGTTCAAAAACGATTCTAACTAGAAGGGAATGGAGGCGAGTTCCACGTCTTGTCGGTCACAGTAAATTTCAAAATCGGCAAGAATGCCACTGGATGCAGAACCATCTCAACCACTTTCTGAGGGTTTATTACCGACAGCTCGTGGACATTTCGAATTGGGTACCTCGCAGGGGTCAATCGTCACAGTATCACATAAGTTTGCACAGCTTCAGTGGGAAAACCGGACAGTAACCGAATGGAGAAATGTAGTGCGGTCCGACGAGTCTATTCAAATAATGGCAGTCGTGGAGTGCTCCGATGGCCAAATAAAGGGTGCCACCTGCAGGATTTGATGGGTGCATTTCAGGCTAGAGGTGGTTCTGTGTGTTTTCGGGATGTTTTGCGTACAATGAATTGGACCCACTAATTCAGGTTACCGTGCACATGAGCCAGGTTGTTTATTCATAAATTTTCGGTGACCAGTTGTTGCCCTTCTATATCCTCATGCTGTAGGCACTCCTGTCTTCCGTGATTACGACAACCATGTTCACGTAACTAATCGCAGACGTTCCGCGTTTCATTAGCATTCAGTCACTCTTATCACACCTCGGCTAACTTGCTAAATCTCCCCAACTTAATCCCACAGCAAACGTGTGGGACAAGTTAGAACAAAAGGCGAATCACAGCATTCAACACGCACGCGATTCGTTAGCTCTACAAGAGCTAATCGTCAATGAGTACCTTCAGTCCAACAAGTGATGCCTGAAGAAACGTGCAAGCTCTCTTGCTTCCCAAACTAAAGCCACTAGCAACGCTATAAGCTGTGCTTCACAATGTTAGCTGCGGGTCACCAACGTTTTGTCCTGTATGCTTATACTCGTCAGTTTCATCTGCATCAATATCTATACTCCGATGGTGGAGGGTACTTAGTGTACCAGTGTCACTTCCCCCTTTTCTTGTTCCAGTCCAGTATTGTCCGCTGGAAGAAAGATTGCTGGTAAGCCTCTGTGTGGGCTCGAATCCCTCCGATTTTATCTTCCTGGTCTTTTCGCGGGATATACGAAGGAGGAAGTAGTGTATTGGTTGGCTCTTCCAAGAATGTACGCTCTCGGAACTTTAGCATAGATCATTAGATGATCCAGAATGCCTCTCTTGCAGCGTCTGCCACTGAAGCTAGCTGATCATCTCAGTGACGCTTTCGCGCGTACTAAACGGACCTGTGACGAAACGTGTTGGTCGCAGGTTCGAATCCTGCCTAGGGCATGGATTTGTGTGATGTCCTTAGGTTACTTAGGTTTAGTTAGTTCTGAGTTCTAGGTGAATGATGACCTCAGAAGTTAAGTCGCATAGTGCTCAGAGCCATTTGAACCATTTTTGAAACGTGTTGCGCTTCTTTAGGTCTTTTTATTTCCTCTGCCAGTCCTGTCTGGTATAGATCCGAGATCGAAGAGTTACTTCCTTTGTTGATGGACTATACTTTCTGAAGCTCAGTCTGGCAATCTGCCTTAATGGCATTTAATTTTATGTAATCATTCTATTTCAAATCGCTCCGTATGCATACTCTTAGATGTTTTATGGAAGTACAGGGTGTTTCAAAAATGACCGGCATATTTGAAACGGCAATACAAACTGAACGAGCATCGATAGAAATACACCGTTTGTTGCAATATGCTTGGGACAACAGTACATTTTCAGGCAGACAAACTTTTTGAAATTACAGTAGTTACAATTGTCAACAACACATGGCGCTGCGGTCTGGGAAACTCTATAGTACGATATTTTCCACATATCCACCATGCGTAGCAATAATATGGCGTACTCTCTGAATGAAATTACCCGAAACCTTTGACAACGTGTCTGGCGGAATGCCTTCACATGCAGATGAGATGTACTGCTTCAGCTGTTCAATTGTTTCTGGATTCTGGCGGTACACCTGGTCTTTCAAGTGTCCCCACAGAAAGAAGTCACAGGGGTTCCTGTCTGGCGAATAGGGAGGCCAATCCACGCCGCCTCCTGTATGTTTCGGATATCCCAAAGCAATCACACGATCATCGAAATATTCATTCAGGAAATTAAAGACGTCGGCCGTGCGATGTGGCAGGGCACCATCTTGCACAAACCACGAGGTGTTCGCAGTGTCGTCTAAGACAGATTGTACGGCCACAAATTCACGAAGAATGTCCATATAGCGTGACTCAGTAATCGTTTCTGATCTGAGAAATGGGCCAATGATTCCTTTGGAAGAAATGGCGGCCCAGACCAGTACTTTTTGAGGATGCAGGGAGGATGGGACTGCAACATGGGGCCTTTCGGTTACCCATATGCGCCAGTTCTGTTTATTGACGAAGCCGTCCAGGTAAAAATAAGCTTCGTCAGTAAACCAAATGCTGCCCACATGCATATCGCCGTCATCAATCCTGTGCACTATATCGTTAGCGAATGTCTCTCGTGCAGCAATGGTAGCGGCGCTGAGAGGTTGCCGCGTTTGAATTTTGTATGGATAGAGGTGTAAACTCTGGCGCATGAGACGATACATGGACGTTGGCGTCATTTGGACCGTAGCTGCAAGACGGCGAACGGAAACCCGAGGCCGCTGTTGGATCACCTGCTGCACTAGCTGCGCGTTGCCCTCTGTGGTTGCCGTACGCGATCGCCCTACCTTTCCAGCACGTTCATCCGTCACGTTCCCAGTCCATTGAAATTTTTCAAACAGGTCCTTTATTGTATCGCTTTTCAGTCCTTTGGTTACATTAAACCTCCATTGAAAACTTCGTCTTGTTGCAACAACACTGTGTTCTAGGCGGTGGAATTCCAACACCAGAAAAATCCTCTGTTCTAAGGAATAAACTATGTTGTCCACAGCACACTTGCACATTGTGAACAGCACACGCTTACAGCAGAAAGACGACGTACAGAATGGCGCACCCACAGACTGCGTTGTCTTCTATATCTTTCACATCACTTGCAGCGCCATCTGTTGTTGAAAATTGTAACTACTGTAATTTCGAAAGTTTGCCCGCCTGAAAATGTACTGTTGTCCCAAGCATATTGCAACAAACGGTGTATTTCTATCGCTGCTCGTTTAGTTTGTATTGCCGTTTCAAACATACCGGTCATTTTTGAAACACCTTGTAAATGCTTCTATTGATTCTTATGCAATGTTGTGATCATACAATGAAGGGTCTCTCCATCTATGTCTTCGCAATACCTCATATTTGTTCATGTTGAGGGGCAGTTAACACTCCCTGCACGAAGCGTCGACGCTTAGCAGATTTTCTTGCATTTTTCCGCACACTGCAATTTTCTGCCGTCGCGACTTCTCCGTGTACAACAGCATCATCCGTGAAAAACCTTATTGAATTTCCGGCGCCATCTACAAGGTCAGTGTAATAAGTAATGATCCTGTAACACTCCCCTCCGGCACTCCGGAAGGTACTTTTACGTCTGAACACTTCTGTCCGTGCAGAAAGATTTGCTCTGTTCTGTTTGCGCTCGTATTTTGTTCATTAGGCGGCAGCGTGTAACTGTATCGAAAGCTTTTCGGAAGTCAAGTAACGTGATATCCACTTGGGTGGCTGCATTCACTGTTCTCTGTGTCTTTAAGAGGAATAGACGGAGCTGGATTTCACACGATTTACGGAACCAATGATGATTCCTGCAGAAGAGATTTTCTGTTACCAGAAATGTCAGAGCACGAAAGCATAAAAAATGTTCCAAAATATTACAACAGACCGATGTCCGATACCGAGGCCTATAGTTTTGGGAGTATGTTCGATGACCGTTCTTGAAAACGGGAATGACCTCTGCTTTATCCTGTCATCTAGAGACCTACAGCAGACTGCTGCTAGAAGAGGGGCAAGTTCTTTTGTAGACTCCGTGTAGAATCGAACTGCAATCCCGTCAGGTCAAGTGGCCTTCACTCTGTTCAGCGATTTCAGTTTCTTTTCTATCCCTTGGTTACTTATTTTGATATCTATCATTTTGTCATTCGTGCGGCCATTTAAAGGAAGAACTACAGTGTGAACTTCCTCTGTGATGTTCTTGGAAGAAGACGTTTATATTTCAGCCTTTCCTGTGTCATTCTCTGTTTCCATGCCGTTGTGGTTGGACTGATTCGATCTGATTTACAAGCTTTGCAGAATGTTTGACTTGTACAGAAACATATCGACCGATAATAAGATGGCTATACATAAAGCATTTTTACCATATCCACATTCTATTCGTCTTTTCAAAAATATCAAAAAAGTATTTTCTCTCTTAGAAGAGCTGATAATTTAAATCTTAGAGATTTAAATTTCCTGAAAATTAGTTAATAGATTTATGTTCTTATTTAGGTAAAGCTTAGGATTTCCTTTGCCCACGTAAATTTTCGCTTTCACATATTTGGACTGTTTTGTGGGAGATTAAACAGAACAAAAAAATTTTTAAGTCCCGGCGAAGTCTCACTATGTCAGGAAAACACACTAAGCAATAAAATGAAGACTAAGAATACACAAAATCACAAAATAAAGTAATATAAAATCATTGAGCGCCAGAGTTCGTTTCAACTTCTGATGTTAGCAGACGACACCCCCCTCCCTCCCCTCCCCCCCCTCCCCGTTCTCCTAGTCCAACGTCAACTTGAAATCTGTCTATCCGAGAAATATTAACGTCGACACCCCGCTCCATTCAGTTGGTGTCTGTGTCAATGCAGTGAGTGAATTTACAATACACTGTGCTACTTTTTGAGATTCCCCCCCTCCCCCAAGGACAAAAGGGTGCTGTAGACTTCTGTAGGCTGTAGGTTCCTCCACTCTTTTGACAAGGCCGTTGACAGAATGACGGTAAATCCTTATACCGGTAGTGTTCGGTCGCCGAAGCTTAGAATTCATGTTCGTAATCTAAGCAGGATCTGGGAACGAACGTAGAACTCAGGGCCTCCGAGTTGACAGCTAAAGACGCTAACCCATCGGCCACGGTATGATCTCATCTAATTTGTATCATTAGTTTAGTGGGTAGCAGTGATACCAGTGTTTTAAGTTAGGTATTAGCGCATCAAGCTATATAGGGAACAGGAGTAAGACCGTGAAAATTGGGGGATTGCTGAAACATAAAGTGTAGTCGGTGGCTTCAAAAAAAAAAAAAAATGCAATTCATGCTTTCTTTAACTGGCAGTTTTATTCTTAGAGTCGTCTCAGTAACAGAGGATAAAGTCCAGCCGAATTTAATGGGTGTATAGTGCGACACAACGTGCATTAAGAGACGTGTGACAAAGACCAGTAACTATTGCTGTCACACAAGTTCAGACGGTTCGAAGAAAAAAAGAACAGGAAGGTGAGATTGATGAAGATCATATGAAAATGGTGACATGCAGAGGCCGAATATGAAGAATACACGAGCTGCAACGTACATGCAAAAGTTACTAAGTTTCTTGAACTACAGTGTATGAAGTGTGAAGTAAAATCTAACCAAAGTACTGTAACGTCATTCAAAATATGTTCATGAAAGCCGTTCATAATGAGAATAACTGAATGTAAACTGAAGACGAAAGAGTACGGAACAGTTCTGCGAGACTGTACTTCGTCCCACATTCGGAAAAGAGCGCAGTAGAAAATGAAGTGTGTGTTGAAGGACGGCGCTGGAAACGGTTTCATGGCTGCTACAAA
Source organism: Schistocerca gregaria (assembly GCF_023897955.1). Lineage (NCBI taxonomy): Eukaryota > Metazoa > Arthropoda > Insecta > Orthoptera > Acrididae > Schistocerca > Schistocerca gregaria. The sequence continues at coordinate 544,958,163 of NC_064925.1, forward strand.
TATCCGCTGCACGCTATCAATAAAAAGGATAGACGCGTCGGGACTGCGGTCACTGCAAGAGCAATAAATCGTCTATGGTACAAGAGAGAGATATACAGACCGGAAAATTTAGAAGGACATCTCATATGATGAAGTGTGAAGTAAAATCTGACAGCAGTACTGAAACACCATTCAAAATATGTTCACGAAAGCCGTTCGTAAAGACAAGACTACGGACCAGTTCTGTGAGTCCATGATAAATACTACGCCTTCGGTCGCATCCAAAACATTAAAATTCTGCACTGCAAAGAACAATTAGCTAGAACCAGAGAAGATACGGACTCGTAAGAAGGGCAAAATGTTTAGATTCATTTCGTGCTATGCGTCACATTCAAAACATCAGCAAAGTCGGCTCCATATATGATGGCGTCCTAAAACGTAATCCCTCCGACTATTTTATGTGAGAACTGTTAAAGCTTATAAAATAAAACAAGTTTTGTTAACATTCTTCATTCTTCATCTTTGTTCTTCAACTCTACACAGTCAATCTGACGACGGACGCACTGGAAGTTAGTTGTTTTATTGGTATTAACGGTAGTACAAACTGTCTTAGGTGTCTGTGCAGTTATCAATCACAAAACTTGAAGAGAGTTACCAGATGATCATCGCTGGCCTATATGAGTATATCAGTGTCTTTCCTCATCAGACATCCCAACATTTTTGCTATCGTTAATTAGTTTCACGACGCTAAGTGCAATGGCCGCACCGAGGTCTCTCCACAGAAAATGAAGTATTTAATCACTGATTTATAATGGACAGATATTATTCGAGACCTACGCAAGGTAACGCGAACTCGGTACTACCTTAGGATGGCGACTACTAGATCTTTGCATGCAGTTAGTACTTTTTGATTTGTGCTACCGATTGCAACTATGTGGGACTGGGAAACATAATTTTAAAGAAACATTGCAAAATACAAGATTTAATTAACATTCACTTGACCAGTTGACCTGGAATTTGAGAACGCATTGAAACAGAGCATCATATTGTCCAGTACACGGTAGTAGTTGAATTGAATTAAGTAGGAGAAAGATCAGCGTTGGTTGTCCACTGAGCAAACGGAAACTGCATTTCATGGGATATTAATCATGCATACACTGCCTCCCCCCATGAACCGTGGACCTTGCCGTTAGTGGGGAGGCCTGCGTGCCTCAGCGATACAGATAGCCCTACCGTAGGTGCAACCGCAACGGAGCGGTATCTGTTGAGAGGCCAGACAAACGTGTGGTTCCTGAAGAGGGGCAGCAGCCTTTTCAGTAGTTGCAGGGGCAACAGTCAGGATGATTGACTGATCTGGCATTGTAGCAATAACCAAAACGGTCTTGCTGTGCTGGTACTGCGAACGGCTGAAAGCAAGGGGAAACTACGGCCGTAATCTTTCCCGAGGGCATGCAGCTTTACTGTATGATTAAATGATGATGACGTCCTCTTGGGTAAAATATTCCGGAGGTAAAATAGTCCCCCATTCGGATCTCCGGGCGAGGACTACTCAAGAGGATGTCGTTATCAGGAGAAAGAAAACTGGCGTTCTACGGGTCGGAGCGTGGAATGTCAGATCCCTTAATCGGGCAGGTAGGTTAGAAAATTTAAAAAGGGAAATGGATAGGTTAAAGTTAGATATAGTGGGAATTAGTGAAGTTCGGTGGCAGGAGGAACAAGACTTCTGGTCAGGTGCCTACAGGGTTATAAACACAAAATCAAATAGGGGTAACGCAGGAGTAGGTTTAATAATGAATAGGAAAATAGGAATGCGGGTAAGCTACTACAAACAGCATAGTGAACGCATTATTGTGGCCAAGATAGATACGAAGCCCACACCTACTACAGTAGTACAAGTTTATATGCCTACTAGTTTTGCAGGTGACGAAGAAATTGAAGAAATGTATGAACAAATAAAAGAAATTATTCAGATAGTGAAGTGTGACGAAAATTTAATAGTCATGGGTGACTGGAATTCGGTAGTAGGAAAAGGGAGAGAAGGAAACGTAGTAGGTGAATAGGGACTGGAGCAAAGAAATGAAAGAGGAAGCCGCCTGGTAGAATTTTGCACAGAGCACAACTTAATCATAGCTAACACTTGGTTCAAGAACCATAAAAGGAGGCTGTATACATGGAAGAAGCCTGGAGATATTGACAGGTTTCAGATAGATTATATAATGGTAAGACAGAGATTTAGGAACCAGGTTTTAAATTGTAAGACATTTCCAGGGGCAGATGTGGACTCTGAGCACAATCTATTGGTTATAACGTGTAGATTAAAACTAAAGAAACTGCAAAAAGGTGGGAATTTAAGGATATGGGACCTCGATAAACTAAAAGAACCAGAGGTTGTACAGAGTTTCAGGGAGAGCATAAGGGAGCAATTGACAGGAATGGGGGAAAGAAATACGGTAGGAGAAGATTGGGTAGCGTTGGGGGATAAAGTAGTGAAGGCAGAAGAGGATCAAGTAGGTAAAAAGACAAAGGCTAGTAGAAATCCTTGGGTAACAGAAGAAATATTGAATTTAATTGATGAAAGGAGAAAATATAAAAATGCAGTACATGAAGCAGGCAAAAAGGAATACAAACGTCTCAAAAATGAGATCGACAGGAAGTGCAAAATGGCTAAGCAGGGATGGCTAGAGGACAAATGAACGGATGTAGAGGCTTATCTCACTAGGGGTAAGATAGATACTGCCTACAGGAAAATTAAAGAGACCTTCGGAGATAAGAGAACCACTTTTATGAACATCAAGAGCTCAGATATCAACCCAGTTCTAAGCAAAGAAGGAAAAGCAGAAAGGTGAAAGGAGTATATAGAGGGTCTATACAAGGACAATGTACTTGAGGACAATATTATGGAAATGGAAGAGAATGTAGATGAAGATGAAATAGGAGATACGATACTGCGTGAAGAGTTTGACAGAGCACTGAAAGACCTGAGTCGAAACAAGGCCCCCGGAGTAGACAACATTCCATTGGAACTACTGACGGCCTTGGGAGAGCCGGTCCTGACAAAACTACCATCTGGTGAGCAGGATGTATGAGACAGGCGAAATACCCTCAGACTTCAAGAAGAATATAACAATTCCAATCCCAAAGAAAGCAGGTGTTGATAGATGTGAAAATTACCGAACTATCAGTTTAATAAGTCACAGCTGCAAAATACTAACGCGAATTCTTTACAGACGAATAGAGAAACTAGTAGAAGCCGACCTCGGGGAAGATCAGTTTGGATTCCGTAGAAATGTTGGAACACGTGAGGCAATACTGTCCCTACGACTTATCTTAGAAGCTAGATTAAGGAAGGGCAAACCTATATTTCTAGCATTTGTAGACTTAGAGAAAGCTTTTGACAATGTTGACTGGAATACTCTCTTTCGAATTCCGAAGGAAGCATGGATAAAATCCAAGGAGCAAAAGGCTATTTACAATTTGTACAGAAACCAGATGGCAGTTACAAAAGTCGAGGGGCATGAAAGGGAAGCAGTCGTTGGGAAGGGAGTGAGACAGGGTTGTAGTCTCTCCCCGATGTTATTCAATCTGTATATTGAGCAAACAGTGAAGGAAACAAAAGAAAAATTCGGAGTAGGTATTAGAATCCATGGAGAAGAAATAAAAATGTTGAGGTTCGCCGATGACATCGTAATTCTGTCAGAGACAGCAAAGGACTTGGAAGAGCAGTTGAACGGAATGGATAGTGTCTTGAAAGGAGGATATAAGATGAACATCAACAAAAGCAAAACGAGGATAATGGAATGTAGTCGAATAAAGTAGGGTGATGCTGATTGGATTAGATTAGATTAATACTTGTTCCATAGATCATGAATACGACACTTCGTAATGATGTGGAACGTGTCAGGTTAATAAAAGATGTCTGTACAAGAAATTACATTACACAAAATATTGCATGACACTAATGATTAAGTTGTTTTTTTTTTTTTACTTAGTTTATATCTAAAAATTCGGCCAATGAGTAGAAGGAGTTGTCATCTAGAAATTCTTTTAATTTATTTTTAAATGTTAGTTGGCTATCTGTCAGGCTTTTGATGCTGTTTGGTAGGTGCCCAAAGACTTTTGTGGCAGCATAATTTACCCCTTTCTGTGCCAAAGTCAGATTTAACAATGCATAGTGAAGATCATCCTTTCTCCTGGTGTTATAGGTATGCACACTGCTATTACTTTTGAATTGGGTTGGATTATTATCAACAAATTTCATAAGGGAATATATATACTGTGAGGTTACTGTGAGGATCCCTAGATCCTTAAATAGATGTCTGCAGGATGACCGTGGGAATTAGATTAGGAAATGAGACACTTAAAATAGTAAAAGAGTTTTGCTATTTGGGGAGCAAAATAACTGATGATGGTCGAAGTAGAGAGGATATAAAATGTAGACTGGCAATGGCAAGGAAAGCGTTTCTGAAGAAGAGAAATTTGTTAATATCAAGTATAGATTTAAGTGTCAGGTAGTCGTTTCTGAAAGTAATTGTATGGAGTGTAGCCATGTATGGAAGTGAAACATGGACGATAAATAGTTTGGACAAGACGAGAATAGAAGCTTTCGAAATGTGGTGCTGCAGAAGAATGCTGAAGATTAGATGGGTAGATCACATAACTAATGAGGAAGTATTGAATAGGATTGGGGAGAAGAGAAGTTTGTGGCACAACTTGACCAGAAGAAGGGATCGATTGGTAGGACATGTTCTGAGGCATCAAGGGATCAGCAATTTAGTATTGGAGGGCAGCGTGGAGGGAAAAAATCGTAGAGGGAGACCAAGAGATAACTACACTAAGCAGATTCAGAAGGATGTAGGTTGCAGTAGGTACTGGGAGATGAAGAAGCTTGCACAGGATAGAGTAGCATGGAGAGCTGCATCAAACCAGTCTCAGGACTGAAGACCACAACAACAACAACAACACTAGACCTGCTCCGTTAAAGGAAACTATGGGGAACGACAACGAACACTGATACTTTGGCAAGGAAAGCTGCAGAGCATGATCGAAACAAACTGAGGGAGACAGCATAGAGCTCTGCTAATTAAAGCTTCGGTAGTTAGTAACAGGATGGACTGTTTTGGAACAAAGGTATTCTGAAAGAACACAGCGACATTCACACGATCTGAAACAATGATTCTAAATCGTCTCAGAATTTAACTGTTATCCAGAAGAGAAAAGATGAAAATACTGAAGAAGCTTTCAGTTACTTCAGAATCCACAACTCAGCACTGGTCGCGCTTACCATTATTTGTTTCTCACCATTTCAGCGTGTTGGCTGAAGCAACTTCCGACTGCAGCTGAGATCCAGCATGACTCATCTACTTCTTCCGACAGGAATCTACCGTGTGCAAGGCCACGAAGTTTATCTGAGAATCTCAGCGTTGAATTAACTCCCAATTATTCCCACCTTTTATCTGACCATACACGGCAATGAAATTATTCTTCATAATCTCTATAATTTACCAACGCAGTAGGATTGAACTTTACTTTTACTCAAAAATTTGACTGCAGGTTCAGCGCCTCCCAGAGCTAACACGACCGCCCTCCTCATGTCCTCAAAGCTATATGTCTTCACTCCAGCGACGAAAACGGCATCTTTCTCGCGTTTTTTCGCAATCCTCACCGACCCGTCGTCTGTGACGACGGTACAGGCCAGTCACATTCCGAGATGAGCGCTTAGGAATATTTCTCATTTGGGACCCTTCTGTCGAGAAGGAGCTGCCAAAAGATTCTAGAAGCTTCTGCCGCGGAATCTGATGGACCTATGAAACGCTTCGCCTGTAATTTTGGAGCGAATGTCCGTTTCGACGTCAGCGTACGCCATTGAGTCAGATAGGTCATTCAGTAATGTGCTGCTGGGCTCTCCTACACTTTTTCTTTTAGCGTCTCTAACCCGCTATAGAGTGACCAAAGCTAACGGACACCCCTTGTACTCTCTCACCAAGGCAAAGCAGAAATCCTTACTAAACGCAGCTAAGCTTTCACACTCATCCACTACATTGAACACGCTCAGAGTCGGCATCTGCTGATGAGAAAATTAAACGCAGGTTATGTGGACACTTCCTCTGGGCCTTCGTATTACTCCACAGAACTGAAAACAAGTACAGGCATGATATAATACCAAACAAGCGTAATTTGATAGCAACTTAAATTAACCGATCGTAGAATGAATGAATGAGGTACGAAAACACCGTACATCTCGAAACATTTTTCCCAACAAGAGACCAGTTTTTGGATACCGTCACTGTAGAAGATTTGACACTGTTGACGGAGCCACAACCTCACCTGCGCTTCCACCGATTCATCGCTATCAAAGTGAAGTCGTCGATTACGTTCTTCAAGGAACATCGGTTGTGGTCAAGTCGTGACTGTATGGAGGATGGTCGATGACAGTGAACCCATAGCGTCGGGTTGCTGCACACTCTGGAGCTGTCGTGTGTGATCTGGTACTGTCATACTGGAGGAGACGGTGCTCCATGAGAGGACGAACTGCTCAAATTCGAGCTTTTAGTTTTCCCACGTACCGACATAGTTACGTCACACACCACAATGTTACACGCTACGAATCGGAGAGAGTTGCAACTTGCGTCAGCGAAGTGGGAAAGTCAACCGAGTAATATGCATGATGGGTAACACCTCAGCCGATACTGAGAACAGAATAAAAAAATTTGGAGGCATTATTTTTCAGCTTAGTTACAGTGAAGCTATAACAATTAATTGGCCCACAGATAGACGCAGTTAGTTCCAGTAAAATTAAAAGTTCTAATTACATCTTCTCATGAAGGGTAGTCACAAAATTTCCTCCTCGAAAAAAAAGTTTCGAACGTAAATCTTGGTGGTGGTGGTGGTGGTGGTGGTGGTGGTGGTGGTGATGGTGGTGGTGGTGGTGTTTCTTCTCCACACAGCCATCTTTCAACGCGACACATTCTTCCGAGCGGTGGGCGACTTGCCCGGGATCTTGGTTGTTAAAGACTGCAGCTTGAGTGTTTAAGACACGTGTCACATGAACATCATCCCGTCATCATTCTGGCAGTGCCTGCCACAGGCTGGTTCTTCCTGTACGCCACTGAGTGTCGTGTCAGGAAAATACTGGGGGTGAGAGAGAATTACACTGCCCAGAGACACAGCATGTGTGTTTGTGTCCTGTGCAGAATGGAACGGGGTGTTGCCGTGGAGCAAAAGAACCACGTCAGACAGCATTCCTCAACGCTCCGTAATCTTTGAGATTTCGTTAGTATGCTACTGTGACGGTTTGCCCGTTTAGAGAACAGACTATTAGCACCACACCATTGTAGTCCTACCTTGCCCGATCACAAATGGGTCTTCGCCAGTGGTGAATATGCGTGTTTACACTGCAACCTCTCGGGGTCATAGTCACATACCCAGCACACTTCCGTCGATATTATCTGGCTAAACAAGTCATCTGACTTGGCCTGACGCAGCTGCAGCCTTTCCGATGCTGCCTCGATTCGGAGGCTATTTAAATGGGTGTCAGTAGTCACGGTATCTCTTCACATGCAAGTGACAACCTGCTTCTTTGCGTAAGAAATACATATACACTCTAAGCCAAAAAAATGATACACCATGAAGATATTATCCAAATGGGATGGATATCGGTAGGTATGATGTACATGCGCAGATAAAGAAATGGTTACACTTTCAAAAAAATTGGATGAGTTAGTCAAGAGCTTCACAAATTGAGCAAGTCAGTAGTGAGCTGGTCGACCTCTTGTCATTATGCAAGCAGTTATTCGGCTTGGCATTGTCTGGTACATTTGTTGGATGTCCTCCTTAGGGATATCATACCAAATTCTGTCCAATTGGCCCATGTTGGTTGGAGGGCCCTGCCTATAATGCTCCAAACGTCGTCGATTGGAAAGAGATACGGCGACCTTACTGGTCAAGGTAGGGTTTGGAAAGCACGATGACAAGCAGACGGCCTTGTCCAGACTGGCATCGTCTAGCTGAAAATGTAAGCCCAGGATGGCTTCCCGTGATGGACAACAAAACGAGGCGTAGATTATCGTCGACGTACCGATGTGGCGTAAGGGTGCCGCGTATGACAGACAAAGGGATCCTGCTATGAAAAGGAGTGCCACCCCACACCATCACTCCTGTTTCTCGGTCCATATGGAGGGCGACGCTGAGGTTGGTATCCCATGGCTGACACGTCTTCGGCCTGGAATCTCGTTGACTGCAGTACAGTTGTCTTCAGTGATGAGTCCCGCTCGAACTGAGCCCTGACGACCGGCAAAGACGTGTCTGGAGATGCCTCGGACAGCAGTGGGATATCAACCTGACTGTGACCCACCACACGGCCCGACAAGCAGCAGAGTTGATCTGGGATGCTGTTTCATTGCTAGACCATTTTGGTTGTCACCTGCGGCATCCTTGCAGAACATCGGTACGTCGAAGATATTCTACACCCCGTTTCGCTGTCATTCACGGCAAACCATCTTGGGATTACATTTCAGGAAGATAATGGTTCAAATGGATCTGAGGACTATGGGACTTGACTTCTGAGTTCATCGTCCCCTAGAACTTAGAACTATTTAAACGTAACTAACGTAAGGACAACACACACATCCATGCCCGAGGCAGGATTCGAACCTGCGACCGTAACGGTCACGCGGTTCCACACTGTAGCGCCTAGAGCCGCTCGGCCACGCCGGCCGGCCAGGAAGATAATTCCCCCCCCCCCCCTCAAAAGACGAGAGTTTATGCTGCCTCTCTTCGTGCTTCTCAAACCCAATCTTGGCAAGTAAGGTCGACAGCTCTTTGCCCTGTATGCTCGCACTGTACCTCTGTACTGGTAGACATATTGCTGCATCAATAACGTCTCCATTATCAACATACTGCTGCCCGCCTGAGGACATCCTTCATTGAGCCAAAAAGGTAGAAGACGGAAGGCGCGAGATCTGGACTGTGGGGTGGATGAGGTACAACAGTCCAACGAACCTTTGTGAGCTGCTTTCGGATGCGTAATCTCGTGTGAGGCATTGCGTTGTTATCGAGAGGGAGAAGTTGGTTTGCCCTTTTGTGGCGACGAACGGCCTGAAGTCGTTTCTTCAGTTTCATTAGGGTAGCAAACCACACTTCAGAGGCGATCGTTGCACCATTATGGAGGACATAAACACAAAAATTCCTTCAGAGTGCCAGGAGACCGTCGCCGTGACTTTACCGGCTGAGGAGGAGAGGTGGTGTGTCGCCACACCATACATTGCCGTTTTGTTTCCAGTTCGAACCGATGAACCCCTGTTCCATCGCCTGTGACGATGTTCGACAAAATAGCCGTCACGATCAGCCTCTTCACAGCCTCTTCCGCACAGATTGTCCGTCATTGCTTCTTATCTTTCTTTAGACGGTGAGGAACCCAGCTTGCACACACTGTAGGAGTCACAGCTGTTTGCGGCCAGCTGGCACACTGGAGATCAGACGTCAAGCTTTTCTATGTCCATCCTTTTAGCAGGACGTCTCCTGGACGACGGCCGTTTACTATGGTGACAAAAAATAAAAACACCTACACCCGTCCTTAAGATTTTATTTTATTTTGTCGCTACCAGTTTCGACGCTTCATTGAGTCATCTTCAGGCTGTTTTGATGCGCTACAGGTTGATACGATCCCCATGCATAACCCATCAGTTGCCAGCATTACTGGATTCGAAGTAAGTAACTTAAGTGTCAGCACTCCAACCATTGAGCTGATGTTTGGAGTGCTGTCACAAGTTTCAGATTATCTGCGAATCCAGTAATGTTGGCAACTGATGGGTTATACACGGGGATCTTGTCAACCTCTACCGCATCAAAACAGCCTGAAGATGACTCAATGAAGCGTCGAAACTGGTAGCGACAAAATAAAATAAAATCTTAAGGACGGCTGTAGGTGTTTTTTATTTTTTGTCACAGGGGATCAGACAGGTTTGCACGACCTTTCCGCGACAATGACAGGTGCCTCAGTCAACGGGCCACCGTGCTTTTATTCATTACCAGATATTTCACAAGTGTCTATGAATATCTGCAATGCTCTCGTTTTTCGCCAAAATAAACTGAACGACACCTCTCTGCGTGGAGAGCACCCCAGTTACAGACGCCACTTTGAAGGGTACGTATTGCATCTCCACCGGTCGGAACTTCGTGAAACTATAGGGATTGACGCAGGAACATTGCACGACGTCCGACAAAAAATTTCCCATTTTTTCAACCAAAATTGGCCAAGAGGAAAAAATGTGTTGCATTACATATTGAACGCCACTTGCACACTTCATAAACAGCAAGGGTATTAGTAAACTTCCCTGTGGCTAGCATGAAGTTACTTCTATTTCTGTTGGTGCCTATCCATCCTGCTTCCTCAGCACGATGTAATATTCAATCCAGTCACATATTTTGTTTGATATGCCATATAGTCTAATCGTACTTACGTTAATAAGTGATGGTGGTGTATTGCACGAAATAATTTTCGAAGGTGAAAAAATGCTGCAACCGTCTGATGGCATTGATCCAAGAATTTCAGGTTATTTTATGAGAACAGAGTATGTGGTGTACCTGACACCTGTGCGGACCATTCAGCAAGAAGTCCACGCTGGCACGTACAGGGTGGAGCAAATAAAAGTAGCCCGTACAATTGGACGTGAATGTATCCATATAACACACCCCGTGGCGCTCACACTACGTACACACCCGCCACGATTCAGAGCGTAGTGTGGGCTGTGTCAGTGTGAGTGTGAGTGGAGCAGTGTAAAGGAGACTATGGCACTCAGACTGGACCAAAGGGTGTTTGTCGTGGAAACAGTGTGGTCAGTTGTTTCCTGAGAAGTTTAACGGTGTCATAGTACCAGCAAAGACTACCACAACGCTTTGTCTCAAAATGGTGACACACACAGGATCTGTTTTTAACATTCCGAAACCTGCCAGCACACCAGGAAATATGGCTGCAGTTCATCAGAAAATTCTTTAGAGTCCTACCAAATTAACCCGACGCAACTGTCGCAAGAGACCGACTTATCACGTCTATCATTCGAACGTATACCCCACCTCTAATTTTGTGAGTGGTTGTTCACTGAGATATGTCTGATAAATCACAGATTTCGAGCAGGGGTTTGGTGTGCAGTGTCTGCATGCTGTATTATTGCTCCCATCTTCTTTCATCAGACGCTAACACTGACACATTACATAGCGAACATTTTGAAACCATTTGTGGAAGCATTAACGGAGGAGGGGAAAAAATGTACAGCTACTTCCAACAGGATGGAGCAACTGCCCATACAGCCGGCCGCAACTTGGAGCACATTTACACAACCTTCAAGCATGATAGAGTTGTTAGTAGAGGTCAGTCTGGTCGCGGCCCCGGCTGGCAACCCATGTCACGTGATCTGCCTGTGTGATTACTTTGTATGGGGAGCCCTCAAGTCTAAGGTGTATCGCAACAACCCTCATAGGCTCCAAGAACTAGGGAAAAGGATTCTCAATATGCCTCTGTATGAGCCGTAATCTATCGTATCTTATCTTCGTGGTCCTTACGTGCAGTGTATGTTGGCGGCAATGGAATAATTCGGCAGTCAGCCTCAAATGCCGGTTCTCTAAATTTTCTCAGTAGTGTTCCTCGAAAAGAACTTCGCCTCCCTCCAGAGATTCTCATTTGAGTTCTCGAAGTATCTCCGTAACACGTATGTGTTGTTCGAACCTACTGCTGAATTGCATTCGGATGAGACTGCAGCAATTTCAGAAATCCAGTTTCGATCCTATGTCAGCAGCTTGCGGACCAGGGCCCAAAACAGCTAAGAGATGACTTACGGTCACTTTCAACATTTACAGTACAGGCCATTAAAATTGCTACACCACGAAAATGTCGTGCTACAGACGCGAAATTTAACCGACAGGAAGATGCTGTGATATGCAAATGATTAGCTTTTCAGAGCATTCACACAAGGTTGGCGGTGGTGGCTACACCCACAACATGCTGACATGAAGAAAGGTTCCAACCGATTTCTCATACACAAACAGCAGTGGACTGGGGTTGCCTGGTGAAACGTTGTTGTGACGACTCGTGTAAGGAGGAGAAATGCGTACCATCACGCTTCCGACTTCGATAAAGGTCGGATTGTAGCCTATCGCGATTGCGGATTATCGTATCGCGACATTGCTGCTCACGTTGGTAGAGATCTAATGACTGTTAGCAGAATATGGAATCGAGGGGTTCGGGGGGGGGGGGGGGGGGGGGGGGGTAATACGGAACGCCGTGCTGGATCCCAAAAGCGTCGTATCGCTAACAGTCAGCAGTCGAGATGACAGGCATCTTGGCTGCATGGCTGTAACGGATCGTGCAGCCACGTCTCGATCCCTGAGTCAACAGATGGGGACGTTTGCAAGACAACAACCATCTGCACGAACAGTTCGACGACGTTTGCAGCAGCATGGGCTATTAGTTCGGAGATCATGGCTGCGGTTACCCTTGACGCTGCATCACAGACAGGAGCGCCTGCGATGGTGTACTCAACGACGAACCTGGGTGCACGAATGGCAAAACGTCGTTTTTTCGGATGAATCCAGGTTCTGTTTACAGCATCATGATGGTCGCACCCGTGTTTGGCGACATCGGAAGCGTGTATTCGTCATCCCCATACTGGCGTATCACCCGGCCTGATGGTATGGGGTACCATTGGTTACACGGCTCCGTCACCTCTTGTTCGCATTGACGGCACATTGAACAGTGGACGTTACATTTCAGATGTGTTACAACCCGGGGCTCTACCCTTCATTCGATTCCTGCTAAACCCTACATTTCAGCAGGATAATGCACGACCGCAAGTTGCAGGTCCTGTACGGGCCTTTCTGGATACAGAAAATGTTCGACTGCTGCCCTGGCAAGCACATTCTCCAGATCTCTCACCAATGGAAGACATCTGGTCAATGGTGGCCGAGCAACTGACTCGTCACAAAATACGCTAGTCACTACTCTTGATGAACTGTGGTATTGTGTTGAAGCTGCATGGGCAGCTGTACCTGTACACGCCATTCAAGCTCTGTTTGACTCAATGCCCAGGCATATCAAGGCCGTTATTACCGCCAGAGGTGGTTGTTCTAGGTACTGATTTCTCAGGATCTATGCACCCAATTTTCGTGAAAATGTAATCACATGTCAGTTCTAGTATAATATATTTATCCAATGAATACCAGTTTATCATTTGCATTTCTTCTTGTTGTTGCAATTTTAGTGGCCTGTAGTGAATTTTTTTCTGTGTATCCAATTAAATTTTATATTGTACTGATCGCTGGCGCTGAGAAACCGTTAGCATGGCAAATAATCGCTGATGCGAATACTTCTATCAGAATTTGTCTCGATAAAAGTGCGACTTTTGGTATTGAAAATTGACCTTTTCTTGTCTGAGCATTGGAAGTAGCAAGACCTATACTACGATTACACTTCTTATCGTTGATGTATTCAAGATACAAGGTGTTTCAAAAATGACCGGTATATTTGAAACGGCAATACAAACTAAACGAGCAGCTATAGAAATACACCGTTTGTTGCAATATGCTTGGGACAACAGTACATTTTCAGGCAGACAAACTTTCGAAATTACAGTAGTTACAATTGTCAACAACAGATGACGCTGCGGTCTGAGAAACTCTATACTACGATATTTTCCACATATCCACCATGCGTAGCAATAATATGGCGTACTCTCTGAATGAAATTACCCGAAACCTTTGACAACGTGTCTGGCGGAATGCCTTCACATGCAGATGAGATGTACTGCTTCAGCTGTTCAATTGTTTCTGGATTCTGGCGGTACACCTGGTCTTTCAAGTGTCCCCACAGAAAGAAGTCACAGGGGTTCCTGTCTGGCGAATAGGGAGGCCAATCCACGCCGCCTCCTGTATGTTTCGGATAGCCCAAAACAATTACACGATCATCGAAATATTCATGCAGGAAATTAAAGACGTCGGCCGTGCGATGTGGCCGGGCACCATCTTGCACAAACCACGAGGTGTTCGCAGTGTCGTCTAAGACAGTTTGTACGGCCACAAGTTCACGAAGAATGTCCAGATAGCGTGATGCAGTAATCGTTTCGGATCTGAAAAATGGGCCAATGATTCCTTTGGAAGAAATGGCGGCCCAGACCAGTACTTTTTGAGGATACAGGGATGATGGGACTGCAACATGGGGCTTTTCGGTACCCCATATGCGCCAGTTCTGTTTATTGACGAAGCCGTCCAGGTAAAAATAAGCTTCGTCAGTAAACCAAATGCTGCCCACATGCAGATCGCCGCCATCAATCCTGTGCACTATATCGTTAGCGAATGTCTCTCGTGCAGCAATGGTAGCGGCGCTGAGGGGTTGCCGCGTTAGAATTTTGTATGGATAGAGGAGTAAACTCTGGCGCATGAGACGATACGTGGACGTTGGCGTCATTTGGACCCCAGCTGAAACACGGCGAACGGAAACCCGAGGCCGCTGTTGGATCACCTGCTGCACTAGCTGCGCGTTGCCCTCTGTGGTTGCCATATGCGGTCGCCCTACCTTTCCAGCACGTTCATCCGTCACGTTCCCAGTCCATTGAAATTTTTCAAACAGGTCCTTTATTGTATCGCTTTTCGGTCCTTTGGTTACATTAAACCTCCGCTGAAAACTTCGTCTTGTTGCAACAACACTGTGTTCTAGGCGGTGGAATTCCAACACCAGAAAAATCCTCTGTTCTAAAGAATAAACCATGTTGTCCACAGCACACTTGCACATTGTGAACAACACACGCTTACAGCAGAAAGACGACGTACAGAATGGCGCACCCACAGACTGCGTTGTCTTCTATATCTTTCACATAACTTGCAGCGCCATCTGTTGTTGAAAATTGTAACTACTGTAATTTCGAAAAGTTTGTCCGCCTGAAAATGTACTGTTGTCCCAAGCATATTGCAACAAATGGTGCATTTCTATCGCTGCTCGTTTAGTTTTTATTGCCGTTTCAAATATACCGGTCATTTTTGAAACACCATGTATATCATGTGTATGACGTACGGTTCATTTATGTAATTTCATATGTACAAATGAACAGTAAATAAGATAAATTATTATGTAGTGTTCTCTTTTCTCATTTGGCAATAGATTACCTGAGCACGCTCATTTGGAAGAAAAGAAAAAAAAAAAAAAAGCAGAAGCCATGGGACGCCTCCTGATGCCGTGGCGGACCTATTTTACCAGCCGTCAATGCAGCAGCCCGAGGTGGCAGGGAATAAACAGGTCGTTGGACGTTTCCTGCAGAAACACTCAACCATGCTGCCTCTCTAGCCCTCCTAATTGCAGGACTGCTGCAGATGCAGAATTTTGAGAAGGAAATGACAACCTGATTAAGTACCATAAATGTTCAATCGGATAAATGTCGAGTGATATGGGCTGTGTAAACATTCGCTCGAATTGTCCAGAATGTCCTTCAGACCAATCGTGAATAACTGCTGCTCGGTGACATAACGCATTGTCATCCATAACAGTTCCGGCTTTATTTGGGAACATGAAATCCATTAATAGCTGCAAATGATTTCCAAGTAGCCGAACATCCAGAGGACCCAGTCCTCTCCATGTAGAGACAGTTATACTGTTATGGAACCAACACCAGCTTACACAGTGCCTTGTTGACAACCTGGGTCCATGGCTTCGCGGAGTCTGCACCACCTTCGAACCCTATCATCAGCTTCCAGCTACCCTGATTTAGGTTTTCCGTGATTTCCCTAAATCGCTCCAGGCAAATTCTGGGATGGTTCCTTTAAATGAACACGGCCGACTTCCTTACCCGTCCTTCCCTAATCCGATGAGGCCGATGACCTCGCTGTTTGGTCTCTTCCTATAAACAACACAACCCAACCCTACCACCAGGTCTCACCAACTGAAATCTGGACTCTTCTGATCAGCCTACGCTTTTCCTGTCGTCCATCCAGGGTCCAACAGTTATGGTCAAGAACCCAGGAGAAGCGCTGCAGGTGACATCGTTCTGTTAGCAAAGGCACTCGTGTCGGTCATATACTGCCATAGTCCATTAACGCCAAATTTCACCACGCTGTCCCAATGGATACGTTCGTCATACGTCCCACATTGATTTTTGCGGTTATTTTACGCTTGTCTTTTAGCATTGACAACTCTATCCAAGCGCCGCTGCTTTCCGTCCGCGATGAGAAGGAATACCAGAAATTTGGTATTCTCGACGCACTCTTGAACCTGTAGATCTCTTAATATTTAATTTCCCAATGATTTCCGAAACGAAACGTTCCACGCTTTGTGACGGTACAAAAGCCTGTTAACTAGATGGCTGTTTGTAGTATGCAAGGACTGCTTTATGGAGAGCGAGCGCGCTACATGATGCGCGATTCGCGGAAGCGCGTGACGCGCCCGCACAAGATTTGCAACGGTCAGTGGGATGGTCTGCGCCGCCGGGCGGCCACGTGGCCCGCAGCTTGGGGCATTGTTTGGTTTTTGCGCATTACGCGAAAACTGTGTAAGTTACGGTGAAGAGCGATGAGGCACTGGATTGTGGTCAGCAATATGCACCTTCTGAAAGATCGATCTTTATTTCAAGTCACGAGAGGCAACAGTTATAGTAACTTCAAAATCGGTTAATATCACGAATATCGAAATATTAAAAAAAATAACAATTACCGACTTACAGGGATGAGCTAGCACTCATTAAAAACGTTTCGTCATATCGGATAGAGTGCCGTAGTCATATGTTAAAACTCAAATAATTAAGGCCGTAAAAAGCAATAAACAAAGCTTGAGGGAAAATTGTTTATAAAATTCAATAGAAAATTTAGGACGTAAAGGACAGCACTATATAACAGTTTTGGTGGCATCACACGTATTTTAAACTAGTTAACTGATAATATACACTTAACTTGCAATAGTTTTCATTGTTTGCGAATTATTATTAACATTTATCGCCCATAATTAATTAATTATTATAGGTATGAAGATTTTGAGCAGCGCAATGTGTAAACCGCTATAGATTACGTGTGAAAACGGTGCTACATGTAGTTCAGTGTTAAAACTTTTCAGCACAGATGTCAACAAATAAATTTGCGCTTAGTGGCGAAAATTTGCAAAAACTAAAACTTGATTTACTGGCTATAGAATTACCCTAGAAAATAATGTAACATAGTAAATAAGATGTACTTTTCAGCGTGGTTCCGATGTGTAGTTATTATATATCACAATTTGTAACCTTAACTGGTGAGACTGGTACTTGCATAACGAAGGGGTTGATGTCCGAGCCTATAGCGAGCGGCCATCTTGTCCAGGGGTCAGTCGTTGGTCAGTCGTTTTGGAGGGTGGGTGGCGAGCGAGCCCCACTTCTTGGTTGCCCATGTGGTCGTTTGAGTAAGAATTTTACTCGCCGATTTATTGCGGCAAAGAGTATTGTTTAATAGAGCAAGTGTGCAAGGATATATTTGGTGAACTAGAAGTGCTACGATTACTTTTGTGAGTACGATTTACGAGGTATACATTGTCGTAAATGAACATGTGGCGAAATGTGATTTCGCGCCAAAACTGTTAGAACAAAGAGGACAGTGGGTCTTGTGGTTCTGTTCGAATTGATTGAATAACTTTAGATCACAGCAGCCTACATTATTGCTATTGGGGGCTCAGAGTCAATTATTAAAGTAAAACCGTAAACCGTCTCACCAGTGATAATTTCATTGTGTGAAAGAAAAGTACAACGCCAATAAATGGTGATTGAACTGTTTCATGAAAAACTGATTTTGCTATATTAATCGCCAAATTTTTGTTCCCTAGCATATACTGTACTTACGTCTGAGTGAATAATTAATTCAAAAACTATAACAAATGCGCGGGTGTGGAAGTGTACTAATCCACCAAGTGTGGAAATCATCCCCTGAGACTCACTTGAGAGCCAAAATTTGCAATAAAGTTTTTTAACCAACATTTGTATATGCACATTCGCGAGTGAACTCACTGCAACCGCACTTCTTTATTTACCGCCCCGCCGCAGCGTCTAGCTCCAACGGCCATTCCCAGTTCAAAGTTTGTTAAATCCCGAAGTGAGATTTTCACTCTGCAGCGGAGTGTGCGCTGATATGAAGCTTTCAGGTAGAGTAAAACTGTGTGCCGGACCTTGACTGGAACTGGGTCCGGCACACAGTTTTACTCTACCAGAAAGCTTCATATCAGCGCACACTCCGCTGCAGAGTGGAAATCTCATTCTGGAAACATACCCTAGAATATGGCAAGTCATGTCTCCGCAATATCCTTTCTTCCAGAAGTGCTAGTTCTGCAAGGTTCGCAGAAGAGCTTCTGTGAAGTTTGGAAGGTAGTCGAAGAGGTACACGAAGAATTGAAGCTGTGAGGACGGCTCGTGAGTCGTGCATGGGTAGCTCCGTCGGTAGAGCACTTGCCCGCGAAAGACCTAGGTCCAGACTTCGAGTCTCGGTCCGGCAAGCAATTTTAAACTGCCGGGAAGTTTGTGTTAAATCCTGTTGTGCGGGCACAACCATGTCGGAAAACTTTCCATATGAATCATCTGAGTACAAAAGAAAGCTCCGCCAGTTCACTGCACCTACGTACCTTGTGTGCGCCGTATTATCGATATCTGTATATGTGCATATTGCTATTCCGTGACTTTTGCCAACACAGCGTATTTTTATGTGGCGTTCCACGATGAGACCGTCGCACTCAACTACGAGAGTGGGAGTACACAGTTCAGATGTAAATCAATTTTTTCATCTTCGCAGATTGCCGTGATTATTGCTGTTGTTACCATCGTGCATTATACTGTTGAAAGCTTGTTCAAAACCAATATCAATATAATCATCGTCATACACGATCTTAACCAATATGTCTGGAAAAACAAATAAAAATTAGCTTCTCGTTTCTTCTCAGTTGATATAATTATTATTGTCATTACTATTCATATTTTCTGACGCTACAACAACTTTAATCTGCCTGCAACTTTCAGTACAGCGGACATTACGCTGTGGACCGGAAGATTAGTTCTGTAAACAGTCCCCTAGACTGTGGCTAAGCCATTTCTCCACAATATCCGCTCCTCCCGGAGTGCTAATACTGAAAGGTACACCGAGCGAGGTGGCGCAGTGGTTAGCACACTGGACTCGCATTGGGGAGGACGACGGTTCAATCCCGTCTCCGGCCATCCTGATTTAGGTTTACCGTGATTTCCCTAAATCGTTTCAGGCAAATGCCGGGATGGTTCGTTTAAAAGAGCACGGCCGATTTCCTTCCCAATCCTTCCCTAACCCGAGCTTATGCTCCGTCTCCAATGACCTCGTTGTCGACGGGACGTTAAACACTAACCACCACCACCACCACTGAAAGGTACAGAGGGGAGAGCCTCTGTAAAACCTGAAAAGTAGACGAGAGATGTTGCTGTTATGGTCTTTAGTCCTGAGACTGGTTTGATGCTGCTCTCCATGCTACTCTATCCTGCGCAAGCTTCATTTCCCAGTACCTACTGCAGCCTACATCCTTCTGAAACTACTTAGTGTGCTCATCTCTTGGTCTCGCTTTACGATTTTTACCCTCCACGCTGCCCTCCAGTACTAAATTGGTGCTCCATTTATGCCTCAGAATATGTCCTACCAACCGATCCCTTCTTCTGGTCAAGTTGTGCCACAAACTCTTCTCCCCAATTCTATTCAATACCTCCTCATTAGTTATGTGCTCTACCCATCTAATCTTCAGCATTCTTCTGTAGCATCACATTTCGAAAGCTTCTATTCTCTTCTTGTCTAAACTAGTTATCGTCCATGTTTCATTTCCATACATTGCTACACTCCATACAAATACTTTCAGAAACGACTTCCTGACAAATCTATACTCTATGTTAACAAATTTCTCTTCTTCAGAAAAGCTTTCCTTGCCATTGCCAGTCTACATTTTATATCTTCTCTACCTCGACCATCATCAGTTATTTCGCTCCAAATAGCAAAACTTCTTTACTACATTAAGTCTCCCATTTCGTAATCTAATTCCCTCAGCATCACCCGACTTAATTCGACTACATTCCATTATCCTTATTTTGCTTATGTTGATGTTCATCTCCTACCTTCCTTTCAAGACACTGTTCATTCCGTTCAACTGCTCTTCCAAGTCCTTTCTCATCTATATCCATACTCCGCAAGCCGTCTTACGATGTGTGGCGGAGGGTACCCTGAGTACCTCTATCGGTTCTCCCTTCTATTCCAGTCTCGTATTGTTCGTGGAAAGAAGGATTGTCGGTATGCTTCTGTTTGGGCTCTAATCTCTCTCATTTTATCCTCGTGGTCTCTTCGCGAGATATACGTAGGAGCGAGCAATATACTGCTTGACTCTTCGGTGAAGGTATGTTCTCGAAACTTCAACAAAAGTCCGTACCGAGGTACTGAGCGTCTCTCCTGTCTCTGACAGAATTACAATGTCATCGGCGAACCTCAAAGTTTATATTTCTTCTCCATGGATTTTAATACCTACTCCGAATTTTTCTTTTGTTTCCTTTACTGCTTGCTCAATATACAGATTGAATAGCATCGAGGAGAGGCTACAACAGTGTCTCACCCCCTTCCCAACCACTGCTTCCCTTTCATGCCCCTCGACTTTTGTAACTGCCATCTGGTTTCTGTACAAATTGTAAATAGCCTTTCGCTCCCTGGATTTTATAACTGCTTCCTTCAGAATTTGAAAGAGAGTATTCCAGTCAACATTGTCAAAAGCTTTCTCTAAGTCTACATATGCTAGAAACGTAGGTTTGCCTTTCCTTAATCTTTCTTGTAAGATACGTCGTAGGGTCAGTATTGCCTCACGTGTTCCAACATTTCTACGGAATCCAAACTGATCTTCCCAGAGGTCGGCTTCTACCAGTTTTTCTATTCGTCTGCAAAGAATTCGCGTTAGTATTTTGCAGCCGTGACTTATTAAACTGATAGTTCGGTAATTTTCACATTTGTCCGCACCAGCTTTCTTTCGGATTGGAATTATCTTCTTCTTTAAGTCTGAGGGAATTTCGCCTGTCTCATACATCATACGAGAGATATCGGTGGCCGAACAGCTCTGACGTCAACCTGTCAGTCGTGCCTGGATTGATGAGTCAGTAAACTCACCGCTCCCGAAGGGCAGGATTCCGGGTTCGCGTTCGAGTTCATCTTACTGATGCAAGGAACGTCCACAAGTACGTTTGCGGTATACTGTGTTTTATATGACACTGCAGTGCGGATCAGCGTACATTAACAATTTCGGGGACTACGTGCTGACGAAATTACTTGATTTTTAATGCTATAAGCGTTGCGGTGTAGAGAAGAACGTATTCAGCGGCAGAGACAGAGCTTGGTGCATGCCTGTACAAATGAAATACCTCTGCGCTGCCGTAATATTTCGTTCCTCTCAGATGACATGCGGGGCGCCAGTTTCCAATCAGGATCTCTCACGGACGCAGCAAGACCAGACCGGATCACGGTAATAGCATAGCGCGGCTGCGGCAGGCGAAGCCACACCTCCTGAAAAACGTCACCAGAGCTGCCAGCGAATGTTGTGGCCAGCAGGCAGGGACAGATAGAGGGGCACTGGTTCCCTATGCAGCTACAACCCCTCCCCCCCCCCCCTCCCCATGAAAACCTCACCACAACCCTCGCTCCACGCATTCAGTTCGTCAGGCAAGGAAGCGATTTGTGTACACGTTAGAAATTACTCATTACTTAAAATACAAATAAATTAAATAAACAAAAACTAAAAACCTGTAATGTCATGGGAGCCTCACTGCCCCTTTTTTTTAACTAATTGCTGTCAGATTTTATTCTGAGAAGCTTTTTGCGGATGATGCTATGGCATATCGAGAGGTTGTAACAATGAAAAATTGTACTGAAATGCACGAGGATCTGCAACAAATTGAGGCATGGTGCAGGGAATGGCAACTGAATCTCAATGTAGACAAGTGTAACGTGATGCGAATACATAGAAAGAGAGATCCCTTATCACTTAGCTACAATATAGCAGGTCAGCAACTGGAAGCAGTTAATGCCATAAATTATCTGGGACTACGCATTAGGAGTGATTTAAGATGGAATGATCATATAAAGTTGGTCGTCGGTAAAGCAGACGCCAGACAGATTCATTGGAAGAATCCTAAGGAAATGCAATTCGAAAACAAAGGAAGTAGGTTACAGTACGCTTGTTCGCCCACTGCTTGAATACTGTTCAGCAGTGTGGAATCCGTACCAGATAGGGTTCATAGAAGAGAGAGAGAAGATCCAACGGAGAGCAGCGCGCTTCGTTACAGGATCATCACCGCAAGACATTATTGCATGTGAATGTAGCATCGCCTACATGTACTCCATCGGCAGGTAAGTTAATGGTTATAGTCCCATTTCTCTGCGGGATCTAGACTGGCAACCAGAGTAAATCAGTGTTTTTCGTAGAATGAAATTTTCACCCTACAGCGGAGTGTGCGCTGATATGAAACTTCCTAGCAGATTAAAACTGTGTGCCGGACCGAGACTCGAACTCGGGACCTTTGGAAGGTAGGAGAGGAGGTACCATAGGAATTAAATCTGTGAGGACGGGGCTTGAGTCGTGCTTGGGTAGGTAAGTTGGTAGAGCACTTTCCCGGAAAGGCAGAGGTTCCGAGTTTGAGTCTCGGTCCAGCACACAGTTTTAATCTGCCAATAAGTTTCAGTGTTCTTCGTGTTCAGTGTTGTTACCAGGACAGGTAGGTGCGTAGGTGGCATCAACAGCTTTAGATGTTCAATGATCACTGATAAGAACACAGAGGTGCCACGTACTTGTTCCAAACAGCTTTATCAGCACATAAACGAAGTAAGAGCATATGAACTATTACACCAATTGTGTGATTGGATTGAAGAATTCCTAGATGACAGAACGCAGCATGTCATTCTCAATGGAGACAAGTCTTTCGAAGTATGAGTGATTTCAGGTGTGCCGCAGGGGAGTGTCATAGGACCGTTGCTATTCACAATATACGTAAATGACCTTGTGGATAGCATCGGAAGTTCATTAAGGCTTTTTGCGGATGATGCTGTGGTATATCGAGAGGTTGTAACAATGGGAAATTGTACTGAAATGCAGGAGGATCTGCAGCGAATTGACGCATGGTGCAGGGAATGGCAATTGAATCTCAATGTAGACAAGTGTAATGTGCTGCGAATACATAGAAAGAGAGATCCCTTATCACTTAGCTGCAATATAGCAGGACAGCAACTGGAAGCATTTAATTCCGTAAATTACCTGGGAGTACGCATTAGGAGTGATTTAAAATGGAATGATCATATAAAGTTGATCGTCGGTAAAGCGGATGCCAGACAGATTCATTGGAAGAATCCTAAGGAAATGCAATCCAAAAACAAAGGAAGTAGTTTACAGTACGCTTGTTCACCCTCTGCTTGAATACTGCTCACCGGTGTGCGATCCGTATCAGATAGGGTTGATAGAAGAGATAGAGAGGATCCAACGGAGAGCAGCGCGCTTCGTTTCAGGATCATTTAGTTATCGCGAAAGCGTCACGGAGTTGATAGATACACTCCAGTGGAAGACGCTGCAGGAGAGACGCTCAGTAGCTCGGTACAGGCTTTTGGTGAAGTTTCGAGAACATACCTTCACCGAAGTGTCAAGCAGTATATTGCTTCCTCCTACGTATATCTCGCGAAGAGACCATGAGGATAAAATCAGAGAGATTAGAGCCCACACCGAGGCATACCGACAATCCTCCTTTCCACGCACAATACGAGACTGGAAGAGAAGGGAGAACCGATAGAGATACTCAAGGTACCCTCCGCCACACACCGTCAGGTAGCCTGCAGAGTATGGATGTAGATGTAGAATATATGTAAATACCGTAAATGTAAATTTGATTCAAAAAGTACCTGAAGTGGACAGCAAGAAACTCTTTAGCGCGCAGTCCCTGCAACGATAGTAGTTGTGAATCTTTGAGTAAGGACTCTAAAAAAAGAAAATTGATTTATTAATAAAGAACTGTTAATCTGTATCTTGTGGAAAGAGGACGTGGTGCTAGGCCGTCGCTCAGGACGTATTGTTACATTTAATGAAAATTGATATTTTAGTGATAAAACCGAGTAAGGAATGCGTAAGAGTTGCCAAATATTTATGTATACATATTTTCTGGAAGTGAAGAATAGAAATATCTTGTTTTTTGGAAAAGGAGGTGTACTTCATTGTCGTCGCTATCTATCAATCGACAGAATTGTAAGTGTACAAAGTTCACTAAAATGCAGGAAAAGAAATGCATTCTCTATAGTTTTCATTTAGTAAGTAACAACCTCTCATTATTTCTTAATTACAGTAATTGTATTATGTTCTTGTACAATAGTGTGGTGCTGAACTCCACTGACCAATTTGGATGTAGCAGGACGTGTAGTTTGAAGGAAGTTTGTGGGCTAAGCAATCTCTCTTTCTCACGAAAAGCAGATTGCTGTTTGATCTTATTTTCTTATAACAGTGGTCCCTTAGGTATGAAAAGCTACGAAAACTTGGGCTCAAAGCTGTCCGCAATACGGCCAAGTAACTAAAAGAGTCGTATTTTAAACCTTAAAGGAAAATAACTTCCTCCAAATTGCAATACATCAACAACTGGTGCAGAAGGTGATCATTCAAGGAGGCAGCAACCAAAATTCAGGTACCAGTTACGACTTAAAGTAAAAATCTCAATCAAAAATCAATCTCTCTCACTCTCTCTCTCTCCAAACACATATATAAATATTCATATTATTAAAAAAAGTCATTTTATAAACCAAGACTGTGTCATAAAGAACTGCGATATGTATAATTGTTTTTACGCCTCTGTTTTTAACCCCCGACGCACGTTTAACGTATCTATGTATCTGTCTGGTGTCGTAGTTCCCTAACGGAAGGTCCAATTTTAATGCACTTTTTTTTAATTTTATTCGAAAGCTGGTTTAATCGGTTTGATTTCTAACCATGTTGGATAAGTATTTCAGCCGTCTAAATTTCATCAGCTAAATTAAGTTTTTTTTTTCTTCTAGCTCATTCTCTTGATATACGCTACGCAATACGTAGGAGCCCCATAAAGTTTCGTAGTACCAGATTGTAGAGCACAAAAAGATCTAAGTAAAGGTCCATGAAAACATATGTTTATCTTTTACGGTCGACCAACAATCACGATTTTTGTATTTTGTAGTCATCCGTTTCAGCATCCACAGAGCGGGAAAAGGCTGATTGAGACTCAACTGTAAAAGATAAGCATATGCTCTCACAGACTTTTTTGTAGTTCTTTTTGAGGTCAACAATTTAGTATTGAATGAAATGATTTTGCCCTAGTAGTTTAGGCAGACTACTGCAAGAGAGAGCAGAGGCCGCCCACTTCCTGTCTACTTCATTTAGAATTATCGATGCTAGAAGTTTAAAAAGCGTTAAATTAAACAAAGCCCCGACACGAAAAAAACTCTAAAAAGTAAAAAAATAATATATATTGCCCCTTTAAGTTTAATATATATACAATAATATTTTGATCCAAGCATCGTTGATGTGGGGCACCGCTAAGTAAATAAAAAAAATGACAAATTAAGAGCAGCTATCCTTTCCTAGAACAGCATTCTTTCGTTACTGCTATGCATAAATCTCTTCTCTTTGGCATCATCTTTTCCAGCCCTGGGCGTCCTACATCCACTCCTCAAAATAGTTAGTGCAGTTGTAATTATTTACGAAGTGTATTCCAAAACTAAGGTGCGGTGATCAATATTTAACTGATGGTAGGACATGCGGCGCTGCCTACCTTCTCTTTAGGAAACTACTGCAGTGTTAGTTTGATTTAGTAGTTGTTCTCCAGTCTGAGTGCAGATCGTAATGGACGCGACAATCGTAGATCCCCCCAGTTGTGAAGTGCATGGTGTGATTAGAATTTTGCCGGCAAAAGGATCTTCAGGTACTGAAATCAATCCTGAGTTATACCTAGTGTATGGACTAGAAATAATGAATGATCAAGCGAACCAAAAACTTCGAAGCGATCAGCGCTGAACGATTAATGGCTCAGCTAATGAATTCCAAAATGTTGCTAGAAGCTCGGACTACAAGCCTGTCACTGAACAGCTTGGATATCACAAATTCTGTGCAAGGTTGGTTCCAAAAATGTTCACTGATCATCACAAAGGGCAAAGAATGAGCGGTGCGCGACAGTTTTTGTTGTGTTATACAAAAGATGGAGATGATTTGTTTTCCTACATCGTTGTGGGCGATGAGAGGTGGATGTCGCACACCAACGCAGAATCGAAACAACAGTTAATGTCGTGGTGCCATTTACGTTCACCTAAACCAAGGAATTTTAAGCAGTCTCCGTTCTCGAATAGCCAGTGTTGGCTACCGTTTTTTAGTGAACTCAAGACTGGTGTTACCGATTGGTTTAATTTCTAGCGGCAGACTTGTATGCAAAGGGGTTAAAGTAGCAGGTGGAGCGTTTCAGAAAGTGCATTCATGCAAACAGACATTATGTGGAAAAGTAAAGTAGATATGTAGTAAAATATTACTTGAAAGGCCCTGCTAAACCCGCAGGACAGGACAGGTAGTTGTAATTGTGGAAAGGTGCCAAAATGAGCGGCTGTCAGTTATGCTCGAACACACGAATACATATAACTTCATTTATTTGACCAAACATTACAGTATAAATTCTTGAACTTAGTTATCGGATGAATAAGCCACACTATCTTATGCCTTAAAGGCACAACCACTTTAATTTTTAAAAAACGGCTAAAAGCCATTAACTCAAAATTCAGACGCCAAAGAGAATATTTAGAGGGCAGAAGGCCCCACGTTAAGTAAGTTCTACAATTTGTCTGAAGGCCCAAAATCGAACACTTGAAAAGCAAGAACCTTAGGTTAACGACGGCTGAAGGCCCATGACTTAAGACTCAAGGTAAAATTAAATAAAAAAACACAAGGCAGAAGGTCACATCTTCAATTAGGCTGAAGGCCCCAAATGGTCTGTTGCTCGAAAGACAAAGATCACTAATTTAAAAACGGCTGAAGGTCCCATGACTTAAAACTCAAGGTAAAAACAACGAAGCCTTATCTTAAATTAGGCTGAAGGCCCCAAAGAATCTAATACTTGACAAACAAGGAACTTTAATTTTAAAACAGCTGAAGGCCCATGACCTAAAACACCAGTAAAAACAATTCAGCTTAAATTAAAAACCATCGGTTATGAGCAATACAAATACAGACAACAGAAAATATGAAAATGTAGTGCAGCTAACGCAACTCAGAAGTTTCGGGGGTCGGCCAGCACTTGAAATACTAACGCTCACTTAGGTGAGACAGGCAGTCGGCCCAACCATTCTCCATCCGACGACAACCCAACCAACAGACAGTCAACGGACCTACTGACAGGGTAACTTGCGCTCCATTCGACCAGCACACAACCGAGAGTTCAATGCAAAACGTAAAAGTCATGGACGTCCACAATCAAGCATACATTAAGCTGTTAAACTACACACCGTGTTGGACAGCGACAACACGGTGAAGAAAGGACACAGCCTGAATCAATGTCAATGGCCAGGGCAGGTAACCGGAACGTTAACGGCCACAAGGCAGAAAATTCCGCTGGTGCACTTGAATTGCAAATAACCAAATACAGTTAGACCCCACCAGACGGTGGCTAAACCTACGCCCACTCGAACACACAAGTTGTTGCTCGCGGGAATGTCCCAATAGCCAGTAGCGAGGACCAAATGGCACAATGTTAACTGTCCTGACTTACTGATAAATTCAATCCAATCACAACTTTCGTGTCCAGGGTCGGTGAGCCACGGACCTCGTAGCAATGAGGACAGCCCCACACACTCCGACACTGCCTATAGATCGCCAGCGGGCCCGGCCAAACTACGGCTCGCGGAGATTTCCTCGCTCCTCCACGCCAACTGACCGACTGCTCGCACACAGCACAACCGGAAACTATAAGCACCAGACCAAAGATAGTACAAGGTGCAATATCGATACACTCCACTGGCCGGCAGGAGTGGCCAAGCGGTTCTAGGCGCTACAGTCCGGAACCGCGCGACCGTTACGGTCGCAGGTTCGAATCCTGCCTCGGGCATTGATGTGTGTGATGTCCTTAAGGCCCGTCCGCACGCAACGATCTGTCTGCGCAAATGTCTGTGCACATCACATCTGCGCAGACAGATCGTAGCGTGTGGACCGGCCTTTATGTAGTTCTAAGTTCTAGGGGACTTATGACATCAGCAGTTGAGTCCCATAGTGTTCAGAGCCATTTTAACCATTTTGAACTCTCCACTGCTGCCTCTCACGGAGAGAGCGAACAACAGCATAATCGCAATAACCGTGGGAAACCAAACACAGAATAGGAACCAAGGTTTAAACTAACGCACAGCATGAGCCCAACACGGATCATTACTCTTCAATAAAAACCTTTTGTCATGAGCTTACTTTTTTATGTACTGACGGACTTAAGTTTTGCAATACGCCTCGTTTTATATAAACTATGGAAACAGTCCTCCTTTAATTAGCCTATTTATTTTATATCATATTTTTCATAATTATGTATGAACTTAGTTTCATGCAACAACCTATCCCAAGGGGCCTATGTCCAGCAGTGGTCACGTGATAGCCTACTAAATCACGTTTCATTAAATATCGAGCGCGAGTCGCGTGGTGGGCGATATGCAGCGGCATTGTGCGTGTCAAGTGCGGCGACCATAATGGACAGCCCTGAGAGAGCTGGAGTCGTTGGCGGTTGTGTCTATATTGCAAATTTTTTGGAGTAAAGTAATTGAAACTTAGACTCGACGATTAGATACTGTTGTTCTGTGTAATTTCCCCCTCCTTCTTTCTTCCATCTATCGTCCACATTAAACAATGTCCAGTCCGAGTAATTAACAAGCAGAGTCTTTTATGAAGATTTGAGAGGAGCGAAGATTACAATAAACTTTCAAGTTTACTTAACTTCTTCTTGTCTACGGGTTTAATTATTGAAGCAGAAAATCTAACATCAGGTCCTCATGGTTAGTTTGAACTAAAGAAATTTGAAGATTGTTGTTGCAGAATTTTTTACGTAAATATATATTTCCTCTGATTTTTCTTACATCTTAGTATATCATACAGTATTTTTATTTTTCACATTAACAAAGCCGAAATAACGTTTTTCGCAGAAAAATACAAAAATAAGTCCGATCACATCAGAGACATGCTTACGGCTCTCACAATCTGAGGAAATAACAATATTCCAAAGGGTTTAATATTTTTCTTAACGAATGAATTTCTACTAGTTTTCGTTGCATTATTAATTTTGATTCATAAATGAATCCAGAAATAAACATAGTAAACAGTAGAGGATAGTATAATAAATAATAAAAATTTTAAATGTGCCAGTAATTCGGAATTTCAAATGTTGCTAAAATAATAATTTTAACTGTACATTCAAAACTAGTACTTATCGATTATGACATCGAGATTAAAATTTTCTAAAAACTACTGTAGGCTCTAGCTACTAATAGGCATGTGGTTAGCAAAGGAAAGATTTTGTTTCAGAGCACACAATACATTTGGCAGATTTTACTTTGATCATGTGACATCCTGTTGAAAAATTATATAATCCTCCGTGGCATCCAGTTCATCCTTTTCATAAATTTTAGCTTGAAAAATAACTTACTGTGTATAAAATTACATGAAAGTTTTCAGAAAAGCAGCTGAGATAATACTGACCTGTCCAAAATTCGAAAAATAAAACTGGTATAAACAACTACTGTTGTGGAAAATTAATGCTAAAGGAGGATGTCCAGTTACACCTGGCATTTATCTATGTTGCCTAGGTAGCTGACTAATATTTAAATTTCATACTTTATCATTGTTGGATGTATTAAATATTACTACTCATATTAAACTTAAAGCGACAACACATTTTTTTTTTACTTTTTAGAGGTTTTATCTGTCGGTGACTTTTTTTATTTTTAGTTAAAATTTTATCTATATTCTTGCTGATGACTGTTCACACAGTTAAAAACACGATGTAATATACGGGATGAAGAAAGATTGTCGAACTTGGAGGCCGACAAGCGATTTCTTATCAAGATTCAAGTCTAAAGTTTATCTAGCAAAATCAGATAGGGTGCATTCTGAAAACTCGTGTATGAGAACCATTAGCTGGCAACACTGTCACATCGGGCAGCGCATCGGAATGCACAGAACAACGTGTATCACACTGAACTACTGTATCAGCCATTGTAGGTCCCAGAGTAGACTGCTGGGACGTTACGCCAACATCCACCATAAAGCTATGGTTCGAGTACTCGTCA
This sequence comes from Schistocerca gregaria, assembly GCF_023897955.1. Taxonomy (NCBI): domain Eukaryota; kingdom Metazoa; phylum Arthropoda; class Insecta; order Orthoptera; family Acrididae; genus Schistocerca; species Schistocerca gregaria. Next base: position 544,988,463 of record NC_064925.1, read on the forward strand.
GGATCTTTTTTTTTTATTTCTAGACGTCCGTCCCCAAGTTTTCGTCTTGTATAAGCAGGACATCACGTTGTCACCTGGTAGTACCCTATCACATGACAGTGGGATCTATTAAACTGCATGCATGTGTCTACTAACCGCACAGTGCACAACCATAACTGGTCCTGGTAAGTTCACGTAAGGCAGTTTCCCGATGGAAAGCACATAGGATGAATACGTCGATATGATTTGGTGCTGGGTACATCCGGTAACCAGCTGCTGCTACTGTTGCACGTACGGTGCATGGTACCCACAAAGACGCCATCTCGATAAAACATGTTTTTCGTCGCCTGGGACAAAGGCTTCGGGAAACTGGTAATCTTCGTTCACAAATAATAGACAGAGGACGTCTAAGGATTACATGTATTCCACAAACAGAGGACGCGATTCTGGAAACCGTTCACCAATCACCATGATATTACAACTAAACCATGACATTACAAGGCAGTTCCAGATATCGCAAACACTGGTTGTTGAAGTGTTGCATGATGAAGAACTAAATCCACATCATTATACGTTAATTCATCACCAGAGGCCCGAAGAACGCATTCGACGAGTACAATTTTGTGAATGGTTTTCTCACCTAAGGGAAGATAACGGACATTTATAAATAACGTGATATGGACTGGTGAATCTAGCTTCACTCGCGCAGGTATTTTCAACCTCCACAACAGCCATTATTTGTTGGCACACCCGTGAATGTGGCTTTCAGGCACGGTTTGGCATAACATGTGGGCTGCAATCGTGGGATGAGTGCTTTTGAGCTCTTACCTATTGCCGAACAAGTTGAATAAGCCCCTGTATCGTACGTTTCTTTGCGATACTTTTTCTGATGCATTAGCAAACGTTCCACTTGGTGTTCAACGAAGGGTGCAGTTTCAGCACGGTGATGCACCACCACACTGTGGAATGAATGTGCGTAACTATTTAAATGAAGCGTTTACAAAGAAACGGATAGGTCTTGTAGGTCTTATTTTGTGGCCTCGGCGTTCCCCAGAAATTAATCCACTAGACTTTTATTTGTGTGGACACTTAAATGAAACAGGTGTGTTGCATAGGGTCCAGCGAACTGTGTTCAAGGGATTGGCGAAGTGCTTACAAATGAAAACAAGGTGACAGAGTTGAACACCTTCTCTAAAGTGGACGTTGCAGTACTTGCACTTACTGGACCTGTGAAGATAATCTTAGATGTCAGACATACAGCATGGAATTATTGTGCATAGCATACTGTGCAGTCTAGTGAAGCTTACCTATTGTTTTTTGTACCTCAATGGATACTGACGATGTTACTGTATCCACTATTATTTCCTGTTAGCTTTATTTGTGTCATCACGGACGAAAAAAAGTCGTCGTTTACGTCTATAAGAAGATGTTATTAATCGTATATTTTAATGATTAAGTAAAGGTAAGAATAACAGAAAGAAATACACAACATACCGCATTGTGGAGGTGTCAATTGAAAACGATATGATGCTTTAAGCGAAAGGAGAAGTTGGGCGCGAACGGGACTCCAACGTTTCAAAATCTGCTTGTCGCTCCCCACAGCATTGCCTTGCCTCACTTTTTTTGTATTTCTATTTTTTTAATGATAGTCAAGCACACTGGGCGTTTTTTGCGTTAAGTGTACCTAGCAAAAATAAATAAAAAGTAGGACTAACACTATGGGTCACCGCCTTTTGTGACCTTACCAAACAAAAATAACATGATCCCTCTTCAGGCGTTGGCGTCATAACTGCACCTAAAACAAACCTCCTCCGCCACCTCCCCACTCTCTCACCCAAGGAAATTAACTAAAATGGGCAATCACTCGAGTGCCAGTCCTTAAGGGAGATAGGAATGAGGAATAGGAGATCCCAATAACGATGAAACAAGGATTTTCTTTTTCTTTTTTAATTCACGTTATACCCGATCGTTCGCGGATACATGGTGGTGCAACGTTGTGTGGAAGGTGATCACGGATGCATCATGAAATGGGTGGACCGGGTACATCCCAAACGGGAATTGGGGAGACGATCAAAGGATAATCTGCGAAGCTTCGTCAGTAATGGCTCGACTACGTGAACGTTCGGTGCACAGTCACAACGCGACTGCGCGAGTCGAGTACCATGTGTGGATCACCGTGAAAGAGGTATTCTAAGGCCTGTCCTCGAAACCAGACGAGTACACCGTCTGTTGCAGGAGATTAGTGTGAAGTCTGGGGGCAACAGCAGGAACTCTGGAGTAACAGTCGTTGGCGCAGCATGGAGGTAACAGCCCACGATGTGTTGGATGAGGAGCCAAACGTCCCTTTTCAGAGGCACGTAAGACGATTCTACTCGGTGTCGTTGAGTTGGCACTCAGGGCAAAAGAGCGAAGTCGCTAGTCCTACTTGATGAAGTCGACAATTGGTAGAGAATTTACCGTTGGCAGCGACATACCAGATTTCAAACACATTCACACCTCCATGCGGTTGCAAGGGATGGAGAATGAATCAAAGGATAGAATTCCTTCTCACAGGGAAGCTGGCTGAGAAGGAGATTATTCTGAACGTAACTGAGTTCAACGACGTGGTAAGATAACTAGGGAGATATGTGCTACATTGATTGGTGGTTAGAGACAAACTGGTCAGTGGATATCCAAGAGGCCGGCCGTCGTGGCGCTGCTGCTACGGTCGCAGGTTCGAATCCTGCCTCGGGCATGGATGTGTGTGGTGTCCTTAGTTAGGTTTAAGTAGTTCTAAGTCTAGGGGACTGTTGACCTCAGATGTTAAGTCCCATAGTGCTTGGAGCCATTTGAACCATTTGATATCCAAGGGCGGCATTTTCAAGAAGGGGAGGACTCCCTTCAGTGCCACAGTATAGTGTGCGTAAAGAGGGTAGTGGATCGCATTCGCAGTTTGACAAGTCCAAGACCGCCTGTGAAGGGGACAGTATTAGAGACGTGCAGCGGGCCTTGAACTGGGTCCCTGCTGATACAAAGTATCCAAAGGTCGATTGAAGTTGGAGACCAAGGAGCAAAGGCATCGGGAGAATTAAGCCAGAGAGTTGCCCAAAAGTAATGTACCGTATTTTTTTCATTCAACAATTCTTTATTGAACATAATCAGAATTACACACACGAAAGAATGGTGTTCTATCTGCACACGCTATTTTTTCACGCAATCTCCATCCCGTTTTATGGTCTTCCTCCAGTGCAACACAGGGGCGTGTGTGCCCTGTCGATACGAATCTTCGTCCTGGTGGGAGAGCCAGTGCTTCACCTCCTCGTCATCCTCAAAATGTCCTCCACGAACGGCATCCTTTAATGGTCCAAACAAGTGGAAGTCCGAGGGGTCTAGGGCAGGTGTGTCAGGTGAGACAGACGTGGATGGTCTCCCCGACCGCTGCAAATCGTGGTGCTCCGCCGAACCGCCTTCTGATGACCTCAACCTCCATGCCCCGCCATTAACTATACTTCTGTCGACAGCACATGCTCCACAGACATTGTACAAGCCTTTGCGTATATTCACCACAGATTCTTTCTGTGCAGTGAGAAATTCAATGAAGGCATGTTGCTTGTAACGTGCATCACCTACAGACGCCATTTTGAAACTGTCCTGCAGCTACACTATCTGTCGCAAGTGACACAAACTTGGCTCTCTCACTCAGGAGACTTCAAATCATACATACATAATCAGAATGAGATTTTCACTCTGCAGCGGAGTGTGCACTGATATGAAACTTCCTGGCAGATTAAAACTGTGTGCCCGACCGAGACTCGAACTCGGTACCTTTGCCTTTCGCGGGCAAGTGCTCTACCAACTGAGCTACCGAAGCACGACTCACGTCCGGTACTCACAGCTTTACTTCTGCCAGTATCCGTCTCCTACCTTCCAAACTTTACAGAAGCTCTTCTGCGAACCTTGCTAGTTCTGCAAGGTTTCATATCAGCGCACACTCCGCTGCAGAGTGAAAATCTCATTCTGGAAACATCCCCCAGGCTGTGGCTAAGCCATCTCTCCGCAGTATCCTTTCTTTCAGGAGTGCTAGTTCTGCAAGGTTCGCAGAAGAGCTTCTGTAAAGTTTGGAAGGTAGGAGACGGATACTGGCAGAAGTAAAGCTGTGAGTACCGGCCGTGAGTCGTGCTTCGGTAGCTCAGTTGGTAGAGCACTTGCCCGCGAAAGGCAAAGGTACCGAGTTCGAGTCTCGGTCGGGCACACAGTTTTAATCTGCCAGGAAGTTTCATACATACGTAATGTTTCGCATTCGTAACATTGTTTTCGATGAGAAATAAAATGCGGTTCACTGCTTTCTGGGCAGCCCTCGTACATGTTGACATAGAACACACATAGTAGTTGCTTCAAGCTACTATGGGCACTGCAGCCAACATGGTACCATATGGATTGTAAATGATGGCGATAAGCCAATGGTCTGGTGTGGTGTGTGGACCCGTAAAGTCGATCCCTAAGTAATTAAGGATGGTGCTGATAGGGAGTGGGTCCAGAGCTGCAACCTGAAGTCCATGTTCAATATGCATTTTCATCAACTTGCGGACATTAAAGGTATGATCGAGCAAGGTGAGACCCCGTAGGCGAGTTGTAGCGGATTCAGTGCGTGGGTGTACAGTAGTGTGGACATGGGGCAGCCCTGATGCACACAGCAGCATATAGGAATCAGTCCAAAAAGTTTCCCACTAACCTGGGCCATGGAGACAGCAGGAAGCACTAACGGATGAATGGTGCCTACGAAGAGTGGTGGGAACTCATTGCATGTTGCGTCTGTGAGGCAATCAAAAGCACTCCTAAACCCGGTGGAGAACACTGCTGCACAGAGCCAACGAATCATAGCTATCGCAATGAGTTAAAAACATTCCCCCAAAGCTGTTTAAAGTGTATCCCCACAATGACATACAGTCTGTTCTGGAGAAAGGATCATACGTAACACGGTGCATATGCACGCCGCTAAGAGGCACATGCAGATTTTATAATTCATTTTCATTAATTAAGGCAGCAGTAAACAATGACATTTGCCCCTCTTCATGGTTTAGGCACCATTCAGATGGTATCGGAAAGAATTGAGCAAAGAGTTCCTGAAGCATCTCCATCCAGCGAGGGAGAATAACATGTTGAACATCATCTAGTCCCAATGGTTTGTTTTTCGCCCCTTGTAGACCGCGACCAACACCTCATCCACGGGGATCGCAGTCTCATTGGTGTTGACTCTGCAGTGGTAATGGTCCGTTCAGGAGTGGGATGGTGGTCATCAGAATTTGTCATCGCCACCAGATCGTCGTCGCGAAAATGATATCAGTAGCGGCAGACCACTTGCAGTGTGTGACAAATAGCATCAGAGGTGGTGAGAGTAGAGATGAAGAGTTAACATCGACGATAGTCAGATGCAACATGGACGCAGTTGAAATAGCTACCCACAAACAAGCGATCATAGTTTCCAGAAAACAAGCAGACATGTGATCAGTGAAGGACGTGGACTGCTGCTGATGATTTATGAAGCCAGACAGAGCACAGATAATGATGATGTGCACATCAAACAAGGCTGCAGCAGTGCTCTGGCCACATGGAAGGAGTGTCATGTCCATGACCAGGTTCCCTTTGCATACATCAAAGGGCACTCTGCAGTCTGAGTGATAGATGTGTATGAACCCTAGCCATAAACTGGTGGCAGCATGGCAACACGAGCTTCCCGAAACAGACCAACGTCACCCTCATATGTCTGAAGTATATTACAGAGGAGCTGCTGTTTTGGTGCACTGTAAAACGTGTTCTTTTCCATGTAATGAACCCATACATTTGTGGTAGCAGTGGCGGACATACGTCTACCATTACTGGTGGTAGTGTGGAGTGGGGACCACAAGGAGGGCCCACCCCGTCAACCACAGTGTGTCGATTTCATTACTAATAGGCAAACTCGTCGAGAGGGGGAAGGGGCAGGCCAGCTGGAGTGGCCATGCGGTTCTAGGCGCTGCAGTCTGGAACCGAGCGACCGCTGCGGTTGCAGGTTCGAATCCTGCCTCAGGCATGGATGTGTGTGATGTCCTTAGGTTAGTTAGGTTTAATTAGTTCTAAGTTCTAGGCGACTAATGACCTCAGAAGTTAAGTCACATAGTGCTCAGAGCCATTTGAAACATTTTTTGGAAGGGTCAAACAGTCTCATGGAGGAGTCATTTACTTCCTTCACGTCGACACCCCATGCCCCTGTCCTGAGGGTCTCTCCAATATTCATACAAATGTTGTCATGGTCAGAGAGATTAAGAGGCGTTAGCAAAGGAGACAGGTGTCTCAACCTGCACACTGATTATCCATCCAGCAAAACGAGTTGGTCATCACTAGTTCCAACTGCTGACACCTGCATGGGACCATTGGCTAATTGGGCAAAGTCTCCATCATCTTGGGTAAGACTGTCATGAGGCCTGGTAAGCCAGCAGTGACGACTTTTCCACTGATGCGGTGAGCATTGTTTGTGCATGTGTTCCTTAGTTTCGTATGATGGCAAGGAGGAGCGTCGATCTAGTGCCAAGTTTCGGTTTGGTGACGTACAGGAGGCAAGCATATGTTGCGGAGAGGCACCTGTGACCATGGCAACGGTAGCAGGAGCGCAGATGGCGGCCGTGTCGTCAGGTGGAGCAACTGAGAGGAACGACTGCACTGTCTTTAGAGTGGTGGGATAGTGGGATGTGCTGATCGGACAGAACACATAATGGCCAGGCGAAGCCACAAGTGTAGTGAGCGCTGCTGCGTAATTTAGTAGGGCAGTTAGCATGGGTGGCAGAGGAGCTTCTGACAATGGTAGCTGCGTGATACTTAGTTGGATGCAATCAGACTGCCCTCCTTCCCACAACTGGAATAGGTGTGGGGCTGACAGTTGTACATTATGATGGCACAGCAGCCTCCGATACAAAGGTACTGTGGTTTGTGACTCTGCATATTGACCATCTTGATTTTGGCTTTCTGTGATTTCCGTGAATCTCTTCAGGCAAATGCTGGGATGGTTCCTTCGGTATCCTTTCCTAATTCAAACTTGTGCTCCTATCTAATGACCTCGTTGTTGACAGAAAGTTAAACACTTATCTCCTCCTACTCCTCTGCTGTACTATAGTCGTGAGAGTTCTGGCACAAACAGCTGTTTTAGCCATAAATCACATGAGTATACTACTACTCATCAAATCTCGAGTTCACAAACGCAGAATTCAATTTCTTGTTCTCCCCCAAACCCAGAATCAACAAAAATTCGTTCGGCAATCTCGAGCTGTATGTTTGCCTATTCCGAAGAAAATCAAATTCAATTTTAACATATTAAAAAATTTAGAACTGTTATATTTTGTGCTCTATTAATCAGAGTTGTCAAACCTCATCAGCCTAAATCAAAAAATCAGATTCAATTTTATCATATTAAAAAAACTTTTAACTGTTATATTTTGTTCTCTTTAAAATAGAGTTGTCAAATCTTATTTGCCTGTACCATAGAAAGCAAATTCAGTTTTATAAAACCATATTATTTTCTACTCTTTAATGGACACCAACAAACTTCAAAGCTCAAAGACACATATAAGCAGCGAACAGTTAAATTAAAAAATCTAATTTACTCCATCCTAAATACAAAGGAAAAAATAACTAACAAAGCTGAGCTGTTTGATCGATTAGAAATTTTTTGCAAAGGAAGCGAGGATTGGATTTTAAGGATTTAGAAACTTGTATAAAAAAATTTTACTCAAACGTAGCTTGAAACGATTTATGGGAGAAACAAAGAAAAATATGAAGAAGGAAGAATTAGAATTTAAAACTGTATATCAACTTCAGACAATCGCTAAAACAGTAAAATTGGAGAATGATTCCAAGCTTAAAAAGCAAAACTTGATTGATCTTACTGCAAGTCAAATTTAGTAAAAAATCACTTAATGAACTTTATCATACCTGTAGAGCTAAAAATATCAAAAATTATTCTAAGCTTACAAAAAGTCAGATAACTGATCTTATCAAAGGAAGATTTCTTTACATAAACCGTTATCATCATGAAGATAACTATTTGAGTAAAAAATCTTTAAATTATCTTCATAAAATTTGCAAAACAATAATTTTAAAAAATGATCTAAACTTAATAAACAACATTTAATTGATCTTATCGATGGATGTGAGGACAAAATTATTAATAATGATAGTCTTCAGAAACGTTTAGTAGATTAATATCAAGGAACTAAACAAAAAATCATTAGAAAAATTTACCAGGTTTCATTTTTCTAGATGATGAAGATTTTTTCAAATCACCTGGACAAATTTACAGAAAATCTTCTGCTTTTGTGTTAAGAATACTAATGTATGGAGATGAAAATATAGATAATATTCTGGAACCACAAGAATTTTTTAATCAAAACAAAAAACTAATGATCACCAAATTAAAGAACATTTTAAGACAAAGAAGATCAATTAAACTGAACATGACATTCTATTGTACTTAGAAGACAAGAAGAAATCCAAGAAAATAATTTTAAAACGCTAAATCAAATACTATTAAGAACACCAGATTTAGAAGATTTTATCAAAAATCAATGAATAAACTAAATGTATTATCCTGTAGAGAGTGATGCACAAAGAGTTAATAAATACAAAAATATTGGCTGGGTGATAGATGAATTTTTTGAAAAAGAGGCACTAAATTTTCCAGTTCAGCTAACAGATACTCCAAAATCTGAGAAGAATCAAATATTTCAATCAGTGTTTATTCATATAAAATAAGAAGTGAAGAAGGAGAAAAAATTGTTATATGTCCTCTTGAAACGTCCCTTAGAAAAATTATACATGGTTGTGCTTAAACTGACACACAATATTTTTATCGCAACGCAATCTGACATTCAATAATCCCTACAAAAGAATGGCCCTGACTAACGTTAACCTGTACCTTTCACAAATCTCTTACCTCACAAAAATCTTCGTTACTCAACCTACTGCAATACAGTTATCGCCACTACTGCCAGCTAAATAAAAGATTCCAATTACTGAAGGCACTAACTACTGATAGGCATAGTTAGCAAATGAAAGATTTTGATAGAGAACAAACAATGTATTTACCTTACTAGTGTTCAAAAGTCATAATGTATATAGCAGTTCATGACATCCAGTCTTACAAATTCCAAAACTCTGCCATCTCCCTCCCCACATCCACCACTGCTGGCGGGTCACCTCCAACTGCACAATGCTACACACTGTTAACATCCATCTGCCCAACACTACAATGGCAGACAACAAAGCAAACTAGCCACAGGCTGCGCACAGCAGAGCCAGTGACTTTTCATACAGAGCGCTATGTGGCGTTACCAATGAGAAAACCTAAACAGCCTACTTCCATAGCCCCCATGCTCCCCACAAAAAATTTTACAAATTGTTTTGGGCACTGGCCAATACAAATTTGAAATTTTTTTCATAAATACAGTAAGAAAGATATCAAATGCACACACTTATTAATACAATGTTGGTCAACAACTAAAATTTTCTCACAGTCCATAAAGACAGTCCTGATCATTCATCACAGTAAAATTGCAGTGTTTTTTTCTCAAAGTCTGAGCAGTAAAAGAAAATGCACACAGAAGTAGTGGATTTCTATGCAGTCTTGAAGAAGTAGTGTTGTCCTTCCAACGGAAAGACAGTGGTGACTCTTGACATGCTGACATATAATGGGCCACAACAATAACTTATATCTAAACATGACGTAGCTCAAGCAGAAAAAAATATTACACTAAATATGGTCATGTCTATTACCTATGTCACATCTTAACACTAGAGTAATACATCACCTTGACTTACGCTAGCAGACAAGTTACCAAACCGTTAAAAACTTATTTTTGCAATTCCTGTGCAGGGGAATGTCTATTTGTGCTCTCTTTTCTACGAAAGTACATCATAACATTATCCTTACTGTGTCTGTAGACAGAAAATAGTGATATTAGTACATCTATTAAATTTCATTTTAACCAATGCTGCAGTGCAGCTAGAAACTAGATATTAAACAAAATGAGCAATCTCTCAACTAGAAAGACAGTAGAGGTAAAATGTTTCTCATCATTTCATTAGGCATTTTAGTAAATATCATAAATTAAGAGCTCATAGTATAATCATATGTTTTCAAGTTTGAGAGTGTCGTATTTCCAATGCTTTCTACAAAGGAATGCCAATAGCGAGGATAATGGCCTCTTTTTTTTATCTCCACCGGTGCCTCTGAAAGGCACACACTAGTGCTTTTTTCCAGGAGACTGTCGCCCAGCTGGGTGCCCACGACGCATTACATGCAGGTGGTCACTTAACTTTCTTTCCGAAATCTTTATGACACTAAAAATTTCACAGGTCGAGAATTTGCGTTTCAAATCTGTAGAAACAAAATCCTGTAAATATAACAGTGTCCAAAAAATTTTCGCCAGCATAGTGATACATTCACACACATACAGACATTTCATAACTCTTAAAGTACGATCCTCAGTTTCCAACATCCTTTTTCACAAACCAGAGCCCCTAATCGCTACTCAATATTCATATAGATATAAGCACGTAATCACATTCCTCATATATGGTAGCATTATGTTACTGATCATAAACATATCTCAACAGCATAATACACATCGTCATCGTAATAATAACATCATAACAGATCAATCACATCTCAAAATAGTCCCAGCTTCTTTCAATAATTTCAAGACCTTCAATAAAGTCATCTACCTCAAACGTACTTCAAAAATCATGCACCTTTACCAAATACTACATTCAAAGCTCTCATACTATCACAATGGTGCCGAAAAAGTATGAACAGTTCACAAAGTACAGACATAACACAATTTCATAAGTCTGAAGTTATCCAACTGTGTAATTGCGCTAACATGTCACTGACTTAGTAAAAATAATGTTTGTTTCTCTATTAAATAATCAGATAGCTATGTAATTCTGTGTTAGAGAAATATGGTACCAATGTGTAAAGTTGTATAAGCAAATACCATATTAGCTAGGGCTCCTTGTGCTTGCCAAACACATCGTGCACAAAGTAATCGTCTACCCCCCTGAGGATTAATGTAATTATATCCTCAGGTGTTACAGATTACAGCAATGGAATGAAATGTATCATGGAAAACCTTTGTCTCATTGTACTTCAAATATCTTTAAAAATAAATGTTTTAAGTACAAAATTAATCACTCAAATATGTGTACTGTAGCGCTAAACTGTGCGTCTTGCTGTAAGACAATCTCTGTGGAAGTGTCGTAGTTATTGTCCTCCGAAAGCTAAGTTCTGCAGAAGTCAATGTACTTACCTCATGATAAACAATAGTGAAATGCTATGCGTATAGATGTCGTAGTTACTACGTACCTTATCGTGATCAAGAAAGTACTATAATGTAACGTATTGTTGTGCTACGGAAAAGGCTGTCTCATTGTAGCTATTCCACAACAGTTACTAGTAAAACGTGTTTTACTTTCCAGAATAATTCAGAAAAACTGTGCAGATATAAAACAAATACACCGCAAAAGCAACATTGTAAATTGTCACTCATTAGTAGTGTCGTTATAAAATCTGTAGCTGTCATATAAATTAACCTCTATGTCATCTGGTATCTCGCAGAAAGTACTTTAAATCCAGAATGTATTTCCAAGTAAACCAAAATTTTGCATTAAAATCTCATTAGCAGTACTGGTAAATGTTTTAAGTATGTGAGCCTTATAGACATTACATAATCGTGCAACTAACAAGCAAGAATGTACACACACAATAACACTGTGTTGTCTGTTCACAATAACAATGCATTCGTAATTTCTGTTTAAATAAGTTCTCTTGGTTCTTGACTGAATATTTAACTTCAAACATTGTTGCACGTTAACAGATTCTAAGTCTGACCAAGCATATTAGTAATGTAAAGTGAAAAGTTATATGGCAAAGACAAAGTTAAAAAGCAGATTATCTTTCAATAAACGGTTTTACATGTGAAATGTGGTGTAAACCTTTACTCTTTATAGTACGCAGAGTTTCAGCTTCAACGCAATTATCATGTGGTAGACGTCGGATTCTGTAAGGTCCATTGTAAGCTAGAAAGAATTTGTGACTCAAGTGTTTCGCATTCATCCGCTTTAATGAGAACTTTCTGACCAATATATAATTTCTTTGCATTTGCTTTACCGTGTAGTTTTCTCCTTTTGTTACTGCAGATTTTATATTTTTAATAGCCAAATCAATTATGTCTTTGTGTCGAAGTTTACGTGTATTCATGAAAGGTACAAGCTCTCTGATTCTGTTCGGTGGTTCTTCATTCTTCAGTACAAGAGTAGGTGGTAAAGCAGTGGAGTCATGAGGCATTTCATTCAGCACATTTTGAAATAAGTGTAAATATCTGTCCCAATGCTGATGCTTTCTGTGACAATAAAGTCTGAAAAGCTTATTGATTTCTTTCATAATCCGTTCGGGGGGATTACAATGTGGTGAGTACAATGAAATAAAAACAGGTTTGATTTTATGATTCCGAAGCATGCATGACCAAACAGCAGATCCGAATTGCGGTCCGTTATCTGAAATGACTTTAGCAACGTGGCCAACTTCACATAAGAAATTTTTAACAACAGCGTTGTATACAGACCGTCCAGTGGCTTTATGTAACGGAGTGAAAGAAACAAATTTTGAAGTAAGTTCAACAGTGACTAGAACATACGAAAATCCATTCGATGTTCTGACAAAAAATCAACAGCAGCAAATTCTTTTAATTTAGAAGGAATGATAGGAAACAATGGAGCATGATGTGAGATAGTAGATGGTTTCGCCTTTTGACAAAGTTTACAAATAGACAAGACTCTTCGAATTCTTTTTTCCATATTGTTAAAATAACAAATCGTCCAAAGAATATGATAACATTTTCGTAGGTCCAAATGTGCATACCTGAAGTGAATGTACCAAATGAGCTTATTAACAAAATTGTCAGAAATGCAAAGTGCCCATAGCTTATCATCAACAGTGCAGCGTTTGAATAGTATGTTGTTTCTAAAGAGATAATAATGCCGAATCTGTGTGTGAGTCTTTTCATGCCATTTGCTTTTGATGTCTTTCCAAATCGGATCTTTATCTCGTTCATGAGCAATCTCGTTTAAAAATGTGGAGATGAAGTTTTCAAAGGCTACTTTATGAATGTAAAGAATACTGAAATTTTTCTCGAGGTTGCCTTCTGTGTTACTTTTCTCAAGCCCAGCAGGTGCGCGTGGCAGTGCGTCCGCAAGAAAGTTCTCCATGCTGGGAATGTAGACTATTGTAAAGTGGAATTCTTGTAGAAACAATGCCCAACGTTTTAACCTGTCATGATTTAATTTTGAAGACATAAGAAATTGTAATGCACGATGATCACTGTATACTTTTATGTGCTTACCAGAAAGAAAGAAACGGAATTTGTTAAATGCCCAAACGATATCTAAAGCTTCTAATTCAGTAACGGAATAATTTTTTTTCAGATTTTGTTGTCACTCTGCTAGCAAAAGCAATGGTTTTCTGAATGGTAGTGTCATTTTCTATGGCTTCTTGAAATAAATGGGCACAGAAACCGAATTTAGAGGAATCCGTGCTAAGGCAGAAATCTTGTGACAGATCTGGATGAGCTAGTATTGGCGCGTTAAGTAGCGATTCTTTCAAAGAATTGAATTCCAACTGTGCTTGTTCATCCCAGTTCCAAATAGTATTATTTCCAGTGAGAGAACAAAGTTTTGGTGTGACTAGAATTTGTGTATTCAGAAAACGAAGGTAAAAATTAACAAGACCTAGTAAAGTGCGGACTTGTTTTTTTGTGGATGCAACTGGAATGGCTGAGATTGCTTCTAACTTTTCAGGATCCGGCTGAATGCCTTCAGAAGAAATAATATGTCCCAAAAACTTCACCTTTATCCTACCGACTTTTCCAAGTTAACTGTAATTCCAGATTCTGCAAAATATGTAACACACTGTTGAGGATGCGATTATGTTGTTCCCACGAGGCTTCTGCTATCAAAATATCGTGCATATATAAGGTGATGTGGCGTTTTAAGAGCTCAGGTAATATGGAATTTAGCCCGCAAATGAATGCTGCCGAAGAAATGTTCAAACCAAGAGGAAGTTTTCGAAACTGATAACAAACGCCGAAACAAAGGAAAGCTGTGTATTTTCTACATTCTGGATGAAGTTCGATCTGATAAAAGCTGGATCTGAGGTCAATAGAAGACAACACTTTTTCACCATTAAAATTTTGAATAAGTTCTTCCAACGTCTGCAGCCTGTCTGTTTCAAGAATGATGATAGTATTGATTTGTCTCGAATCTAAGACAAGCCTGATCAATCCATTTTTCTTCTCAACAACATGTAATGGATTGTTGTATGAGATTACTGCAGGCTCAATAATGCCGTCGTCAAGCATAGATTGTATTTCTGTTCTAACACAGTACCTATAATGTATTGGAATTACGTACAGTCTAACACAAAATTTAGTATGCTCATGAACACAAAATTGGTATTGAAATCCCTTGATTGTTCCTGTTTTGTGAGTAAAAACTGTGGAATGTGCTTGTAAAATCTCAAAAAGGTCCTGCCTATCAGTGTCATTACAATTCTCAATTGTTTGAATTTTATTCTGAATTAACTCATTAGTTTCAAATATGACGTCGATATCATCCCTGTCAGTAGTTGCAGAGTGATGGTTAGTGTCTAGTTCCGTAGAAAATTCCGAACTGTTGTCTAACAGAAGGTAAAGCCGATTAATTTTCTCGTCATGGTTTGAGAGCCAATCTTCAAATTTCAAAGCTATTGACTTACCTTCTTTCTCTAAACTTATTTCACCATCGTGAAAGTATAAGATTGCTTTGTATTCATTCGAAAGTCTACTCCCAGTATAATTTCCGTCGACAATAATGGAACAATAAGAAAGTTCATAGAGAAGCTGTGGCTTTCACAAAAGAATTTTAATCTGGTTTGTTGGCGTACATCTACAATTTTTCCAACGATTGCACCTTGTAATTTAATCTTATGTAACGGAAGTGTGGGGCAATCCTTCGATTTGTTGCATTTGCTAAAAGCTGTTTCACTAATTACTGAAGTGGGGCTGCCAGACTCAAGTACTGCCGTAAATTGTACGTCACTTACAGTAATGTGAATCCCAGGATATGCAATGTTGTTACGTTTTACGTCGTGTTCCTGGAGTAAGGTATCCCTGATGTCTTCCATTTTTACGTAATTGCTAGCTACGGCAGCTGCGTCGTCAGTTTCATACATACTTTTGTGGCTGCCAGCGGCATGAGTCATTGCCTATTGTCTCTTTATTGGCAATGTCGTTGTTGGGATTTGGCGACCTAACTTCTACAAATTCACCTTGTCGAGAGGGCCCTGCTCTGTTTGAATCCCGCCAGTTCTGATGCAATTCAGGTCTGTCGTTACGATCATCTCGTCTGTCGTGATGTCGCTAGATTCCATAGTTTCTTTCTCGTCGGTCACATGGTGGTGAATTTCTCCCTGAATCGGAACTGCGCGCTGGACCGTTGTGTCTGAAGTTATTCTGTCTCCCTTGATAATAATTATTTTGGTTTCCATGTTGTCTGTTTCTCTTATTGTCTCTGTGATAGTCACTACCACAGAGAGGTGATCTTTCCCTGTAATTATTACTACTCTTCCAACGGTTGTCATATGGGTGGTGTCTGTTTTGGTCACGATTTCTGTTGTGAGAATAGCCTTGTCATGTCCAGTTATTATTTCTTTCAATGCGGAATTGTGATGGATGTGACCTGTAATTGTTGTGTTCCTGTTTTCACGTTCCGCGATTTGTCTGTGTCAGTTTCCAATTCTTGTAACAGTCCCTGAAAAGCTTCAATGTCATCTTTGCAACGTCCTGCCAAAATAATATGTCGTAATGTTCAGGTAGTTTAATGGAGCAAATGTGGATGAGTTCTGAGGGGCTGCATGGGTTTGACAGGTACTGATTCTTGTGCAACATGTCTTCAAAATATTTCACAAGAGTGGAAATTTCAGATTGTTCGAAATGTATCATCATTATGATGCTATGTTTTACTCGGTCTTGTGTACCTTGAGACCAATACGCTGAGAGGAAGGCATGATAAAATTCTCCTTCAGTGTGACAATCGTGAATGACCGATCGTATTCTTTCAGCTGGTTCATTCTCTAAGTAGCCACACATAAATTCTAATCTGTGCTCTAATGACCAGCTGGGAGGAAAACAATGAGAGAATTGATGGAGCCACGCTTGTGGATGAATGTAGTTGCCAGAATTCTTAAATGTTTTGAATTTACGTGCAGTAATTAACAGCTTATAGTCAAAATCATCGTGTTGGCGAGTAGCATATCGGTAATTTTTACGTCGTGTCGGTGGTTCCATCTCAAAATTCGGTGCACCTTGCCAATTTCAATCATGATTTCCGAAATGCCCTGTTTTATTATTTTGTGGCTTTTCCGTATTTCTAAGTTCGTCTTCCCGTGTTGGAGCGCGAGTGTCCTCTGAAATATGTAATTTTTGTATTACTTCTGCCAACTGATCTTGTACTTCCCGGATTTCTCTTTTGTATTGCGTATTAATTTGATTCTGATTTTGTTTGAATTTCTTAATTTGTTCATACTCTTCTGTGTCAGTGATGGCTACAGGTCTTATGTCATTCAGATCATCATCTACCTTTGCAGATAAATTAGTGAACTGATCCTAAAGTTCGGCTACTTTTCTGACAGTGAACTTATTTCCTCAGTGTGTTTTTCTGAACCAAGTTTCAGAGTGTCCATTTCTTTTAAAATCGTATCTACTGTGTTCTTTAAGTTTTCCTGAGTTTTTGAAAGTACCTTAACCAAATCGGTAGATGCAACTGAGTCAATTTTAGCCCACAATGTCTCATGATTTTCATGAACAATAGTTTGCAGTTCTTTCATGGCTGCTTCATGATTCTGTAATACATTTTCATGCCGCGAAAATATTGGTTGAAAATGCTCACAAATTTGTGTTTTTACGTCATTACAGACTTTTTGACATTTCGATTCAATGTTATGTAACTCAGTAGTTGAATCTTCACGTGTTTGTTCAAGTGTGGTGTCTAACTTTTGAAGCTTTTGCTGTGTTTGTCTTTGATTTTGTTGCTTTGTGTCTAACTGTTGCTGTGTTTTTCTCTGGTGTTGTTCCATTGTGTCTAACTGTTGCTGTGTTTGTCTCTGGTGTTGTTCCACTGTGTCTAACTTTTGAAGATATTGTTCCATTGTGTCTAACTTTTGAAGCTTTTGTCCCATTTGTTGCGTTAATTGTAATAACAATGCACTGGTGTCTGAAACATGTTCCTCAGTGCTTTTTGGCAGTGAATTTGCACCGGCAACATTCACATTTAGACAAGCGGAAAATATGTCTTGACTCATTTGAGAAAACGGTGAGAACCCAAAACCTGAGTCTACAGTATTTGAAATATTGTATTCTGTCATTCCCGATTCCTGAGGCGAGATGTTGCCGACCGATAGATCGATAATGCTACCCTGTTCACTACCTGTTTCACTGCCTACACCATTATTTGACGCCCGCTCCATTCCCCTATGCACAGTTACCAAATTACTACTTTGAATGTCTGTTAATTCATTACCCAGTGGTGCTGGTAAGGTATTATTTCTCAGTTTACTTCAGAGCCTAGTGTTACGTTTTTCACACGCCATTATTGTCACAATATTTCACATGATAACACAGAAAAACACAATTTGAAGAGCAAAACAAGAAAACACATTAACATAACACTGAAAATAATATCTCGTTAATTGCAAGTGCAGCTGGGAAATACTTGGTTGCAAATCTACATGCATGCCCCAACTGTTTTACTGTACAAGAATGAAAAACTACAACTACAAAGGAAATTCTCTCTATGATTACTCGCTAGCAATAAACAAAAGCTACACTAATTACACAAACTACAAGCAAAAATCATAAGATTCCAGTGAGGTATTCTCGGATAAGGGTCGACATATGAAATGTCCCATTAGAACAATTATACAAGACTGTGCTTAAACTGACACACAATATTTTTTAGCGCAACGCAATCTGACTTTCAATAATCCCTACAAAAGAATGGCCCTGACTAATATTAACCTATACCTTTCACAAATCACTTACCTCACAAAAATCTTCGTTACTCAACCTACTGCAATACAGCGAGCGCCACTACTGCCAGCTAAATAAAAGATTCCAACTACTGAAGGCACTAACTACTGATAGGCATAGTTAGCAAATGAAAGATTTTGATAGAGAACAAACAATGTATTTACCTTACTAGTGTTCATAAGTCATAATGTATATAGCAGTTCATGACATCCAGTCTTACAAATTTCAAAACTCCGTCATCTCTCTCCCCATATCCACCACTGCTGGCGGCTCACCTCCAACTGCGCAACGCTATGCACTGTTAACACCCATCTTTCCAACACTACAATGGCAGACAACAATGCAAACTAGCCAGAGACTGCGCACAGCTCAGCCAGTGACTTTTCATACAGAGCGCTATGTGGCGTTACCAATGAGAAAACCTAAACAGCCTACTTACACTTAAATCTTCTTTTGACTTGGAATGAAAATAGTTCACATTATTGTTGAATGAAAGATCTATCTATTTAATTAGCACAGAAAAGAGGAAACACAGTGGAAGAGTTTATCTTTGTGATAGATGTTTAAGAAAGTTTTATTCACAGCACAATGAAGTGAAATGAGATATGCCACATAAAAGACAAAAAATTATATTTAAAAATTATAGTCATTCATTAAGGTTCCTTTTGTTGTTTATGCAGATTTCGAATGTCTATTTTAATATTTCAAACTAGATTGCCAAATTCTAGAAATCTTACATTAACAAATTACAAAAACATTTGTCAATTAATTCAGTTATTAAGTCAAATAAGCGAATGGTGACTATAAAAATCAAGTTACATATGTTGGTGAAGACGCAGCACAAAAATTCATTGAAATGTTCAAATAAGAATCGAGACAAATTACTAGAATATATGAACGAAATGTTCAAATGAAACTGACTAAAGAACATGCACTAGATTTTAAAAAGTCAAGGAATTTGTCATACTTGTGAAAAAGAATTTGAATTTGGAGAAAAAGTGGAAGATATCATGATCATTTAACAGGAAAATATCGAGGAGCAGAACATCTTAATTGGAAAAATTAAAAATTTCTTCCAGTCTATATTCATAATTTAACAAATTATGATGACATTTGTTTATCAAAGAATTAGCAATACATAGGCAAGACAGTGATGTAATTCCAAATAATATCCTTATGCGCACATGGATTCTGAAGAAAAATTGCAAGAAACCAAATTACCGAGAAAAGAATGCTTTTGTTCGAGATTTAATAAATCAGATATTTCTGATGAAGAATATAAATGAGTTAAAATATATTGGAAGAAGTTCAGTATCAAAAATTTAGATGAATATACAAGATTATATAAGAAATCTGATGTTCTAATTTTAGCAGATATCTTAGAAATTTTAGAGATACATGCATTAAATCTTATGAACTCGATCAACCTTGGTGTTTCACAGTTCCAGGATTGGCTGGGGATCGATGTTAATAATGACAAAAATTAGACTCGATTTATGATATAATGATGACATGACCTTATTTCTTGAGAAAAGAATTTTAGGCAGAAATTCTCAAAACATCAAATGACATGCAAAAGCAGATAACAAATATATGAAAACCTTTGAGCCACAAAAGCAGTCAAACTATGTCAGTACTTAGATGTAAATAATTTGTATGGTTGGGCAATGTCTCAGTTTTTACCATTGAAAGATTTCAGTTGTATGGATCCAAAATTTTATACTGCAGATAAAGTACTCAAAATTCCAAATGATTATAAATATGGTTATATTTTCAAAGTCGATCTAGAATATCCAAGAAAATTGTATAAGTTACATAAAAATTTGCCTTTAGCCTCAGAAAGAGGAAATGAATTGTTGAAAATACACAATGACAAACAAAAATTTGTACTTCACTATACAAATCTTAAACAATATTCAGAAAATTACAGAAAATTCATAATCTTAGCATTTGAACAATGAGATTGATTGAAAAAATACATTGGTTTTAACATAGAAATGAGAAAGTAGGCTGCCAATGGTTTTGAAGAAGATTTCTACAAATTGATGATTAATTCTATGTTTGGTAAGAGAATGGAAAATATTAGAAATAGACAATAAATTAAAATCATAATAGATCCAGAAAAATATACCAAATATATTTCAAGACCAATTTATGAGCATACAACATTTTTTTCAGAAAATTTAGTAGCAGTTCATATCAAGAAAATAAATACAATGTTCAATAAGCCAATTTATGTTGAAATGAGCATTCTGGATATTTCGAAAATAAAAAATACAATTTCCATTATTATCTTATGAAACCAAAATATGGAGAAAACATTGATCTATGTTTTATGGATACTGATTCTTTCATTTAAGACATAAGTACTGAAGATTTCTATATAGACAATGTTAACTGAATTTGATAGAAGTGAGTACCCCAAAGGCAATATATATGGAATTCCGCAAGTAAAGAAGAACGTTTTAGGGAAAACGAAGGATGAACATAGTGAAAAAATCAAGCTGTAGCCAGTCAGTTTAAGATCACAACTGTATGCTTATAGAGTTGGTGAAAAAGAAGAGAAAAAAGCCACAGGAATCAAGAAATCTGTTGTTGAAAACGAAATCACTTTTGATGATTATAAAAAGTGTTTAGATGACAAAATAAAAAAGTATAGAAAAATGAATTTGATCAGGTCATAGAGTTACGAATTGTACACAGTCGAGAAATAATTTCTGAAGCGAATTAAACAATTGCATGGAAGATGATAATGATTTCTTAAACGAATTTAATAATTATACAGTAGATGATGATAATTAAATAATTAATAATTCATGAGTTTAATAACTGAGCAGAAGATGAAAACGAATTCTTAAAAGACTTAAACGACTCCACTGAAGATTGAAAATAAAATTAATTAGATAACAAAATTTTTTCATGAAATGAGTATTTTTGATGGTTTACAAACATATTTTCCACCGAAACTTTCAGCATTTTGATAACCTCTTTCTTTACATTTTTTTATAAATTATAGTTAATTTCTCATGTTTTGAATGATTTCAATTAAGAACATACTTAGAGGCATTTTTAACTGTCTTTCCTTATTTTTCGCAATCAAAAGGTTTATTGTGCAAGATATAAACACGTTTTTTGGCATCTTTCTTACACAACCCGATTTTGAAGGCAAACTATGTTTTGTTATTTTAATTTCTGTATGAATATCTTTTTGTTTTTTCCACAATGGACAAATTATTTTATTTTCGCTTCTCATTTACAACGAAAATATGTAATAGAATTAAAAAATATAAAACAGTTATTAAATTTATTTATATATATGTGGCCACTTGTTGATCTAAGAAATAATAAACTTTTTTTAAGAACAGAAATGTTTCAATAATCATTAATGAAAACATAATCTTTGGTTGTATGCAAATCAAGTTGCTCATACTTTAGGATATGAATGTCCTTGAGTTTCAACAGCATGTTAAAGGAAACATGTTAAATGAAAACATTCTAAAACATATGAAATTTCAATAGCAGTGAAATGACACTATTAAAAAACATTTATCCACACACAAAATTTCTCAGTGTACTTGGTTTATTTTCTTTTGCTATAAGACCAAAAATACCTTTTGCAGAAAATTTTCAAGATTATTTTATGAAGAGTGAATATAAGATAAAGACTGTTGTAAAACAGCTTTAAGAAGGTCAAATAAATCATTAAAAACTGAACAAAATTAAGTATAATTATATAAAGCAATCAGATGAAATATAATAGAATTGTTGAAATTCGGCATGAAAGAAATTAGCAAATAAATACATTATTGCCCCATGTAGTTCTACAATTGAATGATCAAAATTTAAGACCAACTTTTTTTAAGATTATGTAATTTTAATTATGAGTACTATGTCATCTGAACCCAATTTAAAAAGCTGATATTACCAGAGGTATGCACAAAAGCAGTGAACAAATGTTAAGAATTGATTATGCAGCCAAATTCAATAAATTTATATCAATGAATCAAAGAAAATTTGAAAATTGTATGTTATCGAAATTATTTTAACTCAATAGAAAACGATACACAAGAACAATTGATTAATGATACAATGAATCTTTATCAAATTGAATTATTATAAGAACCATAGATTCATCTGATAATTCAACAAAAACAGTGGAGCCCCAATTAAATGCTCTAACAAAAATTCAACTTTTAATAAACAAATAAGCTAATGGTTATTCACCATTATCACAAAAAACCATATTTTTACACATGATTTTTCATGTGAAGATATAAATAATTTAGCAAACGTTTTTAGAATACAAAATTTCCAAGTTCTTTTCTCATAATTAAATTTCAAATAACATTCATTAAAGTTGTTGTATACATCTAGTACACCAAACTATTCAAAACTATCATTTTATTCTACAACTCAAATTTAAAATCTTCAAATGACTTTGACAGTAAGTCGTTTGTTTACCTACATCTGAACATCAAAAAACTGTCTTATTTCATGAAACAGGAAGCATAATGAATTTTATATATGATGCAAAATTTGTTTAAAGTTTCAATATAGTCCCTCCAATTAGGTAGAAAAATTGCTTTATCTTATCTAACTTTTGTGCTAATTATTGAAATCCAACTATTTAACATAAACCTTATCTCCTCTTATTCTCAAACGTTTGTCGGCAAGGTAAAAACCAGGAAAATTCGTTTTCATTAGTTCTTATTCACAAAAATTTCCATCAATATATTTCAATTTTTATGCGATTGGGTTGGAGAGCATAACATCAACTTTGAAAATGTTTGCTGACCAATTGGCAGTCCATCCTTCCTAAAATAATTCCTTTCCACTTACTTATTCTCACTTTGTCATCAGTTTTAAATTTGGGTTCAGCATCTAGCAAATTTGTTAGATACACAGTTTTCATGAGCAGCTTTTCAGCTTCTTCATTTAGGTCTTTTGGGCCCAATTTACAGTTGAATGCCGCATGTTGTATTAATCAACGAAAATAGAGACTATGTCAAACCATTTATAAGTTCCTTCAAGAGCAAATTTTTTCCACGTGTTTTCTTTCAATGTTCTATTAAACCATTTACAACAGATGCTTTTAATTCACTAAAAAACGAATAATGATTAATATTAAATTGTTTGATGAATTCTTGAAATTCATTGTTATAGAATTCTTTTCCATCATCTGTTTGCAAATTGTTTGGCTTTCTAGCGACGAATATTTTTTCGAAAGCGTCAACTACATTCTAGCCTCTTTTATCCTTAATTGGGATAGCCCATACAAATTTAGAAAAGATATCAATAACAGTCAATAAATATTTATATTTCTTATTTATCTTCGAAATTCCTTTCAGTTTTCCAGAGACCATTTCAAGTATATCAGCTTGCCACACATTGTCAATTCTAAAAGAAACCACGTTTTTCTTTTAAAATTCTTTCTCATTGACTTATGTAATTCTTTCATAATTTGTTCACAAATATTTAGGCCCTCACCTACAACATTTTTAACGAATTTGCTCTTTTTTGTTCCACTAATTAAGCAAAGTCATTCGATTCTTTGCTTTCCAGTTCTAGTTATCAAAGTATGAGGATGAAGTGTGTCAGTAAACGTTTTGCAACTTAAGCAGTAAATGTGCGTATGATTCTCCATTTATGAACAATACAACATAATTTTCATTCTCATTTCTTTGATTCTAAAGACCTTAGTATTTCTATATTTTCACAATTTTTTCCATCTAAATTTGAAACTATAGTTTTAAGCATAATTTCTGTCTTATTAGTCCTTGATTCTGTATTATTTATTTCTTTATTATGATGTTCCAAGATACCATCATAAATGCTGTTTCTTGGATTTAAATTTGCCTTAAGATTTTTAATTGATTCCTCTAGAATTGTTGTTTTAGAATATTCATCGTTAACATTACTTATCTCGTTTAAGTACAGATTTAAATCTGTTTTTGAAAAGTAATCTGACGAAATTTTCTCAATATCTTTCTTGGAATAATAGTTTTGAAACACTGTTAACACATTTAAGGTTCTAAAAGTCTCATTTCCCAATATATTTTACTAACTTCATCCAAATCACCAAGTGGACAATTAATGTTAACAGTTCTTCTATTTTTGAAATCATTATAATATTTTGCTACTTTAAAAATATATTTAATCCTTTCCCAAATTTTGTGATTACATTATTAATTTTTGAATCTATTGATAATTGAAAATCTTTGATTTTTGATTGAAAATCTTCAAATTTTTGCTCTCATGCCTGAAAATTCTTAACGAGTTTGTTTCCAAAAGCGTCTATTTAGTAAATCTAAAACATCTATAAACTTATAATTTTACATAACAACTCCAAAACAAACAAACAAACACAAATGAGCACTAATTATTTCATCAAATGTTTCTATTTTCTTGCTGTTCTAATACAGATCATTTTCCCCAAATAGTTAACTAACTGTTTGGGAATATTTACTCCATATGAATCAAAAACGATTTTTTTATCATCATTCTCATAATAGCAAGACCAATGAGTTCTAACATCAGCAGAAGTATCTAAATTTACTTTTCCACATTCTAAATTTTTGGGTTGTTGGGTAATACATCAGTCATGAAAACCCCATGAACGTGATTGATTCTTAGTTGTTTCACTAATTCTTCTAAGTCAAAATTAGATAAAGTTCTATCGTATTCTTCGATTATTTTTTCGAAATTTTTTTGCTCCTTTTGTTTTCTTTTCCATCTCCAAATTATGTCATTTTTGTTCTTCCAATTCCTTATCAGCTTTTGTCCTTGTTTATAACTGCTTTTGCAATTGCTGCAGATCTGGCAGCAAGTGACCCAATTTTTGCAAGATAAGGCAAAGGTGCTAATAATAAAGGAAGAAAACCACATTTGCATATTGTTAGTCCAGAACCTTCTTTCTTTTTTGTTAGATATTCAGCGACTTTTTTCACAACAGGAATAGTTAAAGAAACAAGCAAATTTCCACCAGTTTTCTTTTCTTTCTTTGTGCAAAAATGATTCAATCACATTTAATAAATTATTACTCAACTTCAATTTAACTGATTTTGTTTTGATTTTGCCACTTGGAAGCAAAGTGTAATCAGCCTCAAAGCTCTATACTTATATAGATTAAAAGTTAATAAGGAATTACAAACCCCATCCATTTCTGTCAACTTCTAAGCTGGCGACAGCTGAAGCAGTCTTTGGACGGAGTCCCATTCATAATTTTCGTTCTCCATACATTATTTCTCGACCTGCCGCTGTTGCAATTTTCTCTTTCCAACTAGCATGTGACCTGCGCATTCTTTCTTTTGCAGTTAATTGAAGTTCTTTATGAGCTTGATGTCTAGATTCTAAATATTTATGATCACAATAGGCCATATCTTGTTTTTTTACAAGCTTCATCTAATTTATTTATTCCCGGATGACCAAGTGTTAGTCTTTCTTCAAGCGTAGTAAAAGGTCCACAGCACAAAATCCTGGTAAATGCATCGTGGCATTGGAAAATTATTTAAAGCCCAGTTGACTGATGCTTTTCCATATTTTTCACTTTTCCAAAATGTGTGTGGTAAATTATTCAGAAATGTAATTAGATATACAATTCCTTTTGGGAATTGATGATGAAATCACTAAACTTATTCATTAAAAATTGAGTTATTCCAACCTTTTCACTGTGACAATTTTTGTTCTGCACCATGAATAACTGCTAATGTATCAATTAGTTATCGAAAATCATTCATTCAAACATATTCAACTGCTTTTTCTGTGTATTTTTAACTAAATCTTCACCAACTTTTTCATCTATACATGAATCTAAATCTGATGCCAATTTTAGGAAGATAAAGTTCAGCAATTTCTTTTATCAAATTGTTATATTTGTTACCTTTACTTGATTTTATTTTAGTTCTATCTTTATCAGAATATAGTGTTCCTCATTGAATCAATATATCTGCATAATTAGATAAATCAGAATGTCTGAATAATGTATTCATATCGTCCATACTTATTGGTTTTTTAGTGAAAAGACTCATTAATACATCAGTTCCTTCATATGTTATATCCCCAATTCTTAATTTATCTCCAAATCTGATAGTCAATTTACCAACAAATTTAAATGTTCCAACACGTTTCAATCCAAAAAGTGTATCTTCACTATAATTTATATTTTCTAGCATTTTTTCATTTTCATTTATTTTTTAACATTTATGTCTTTTAATTTTTTCTTTCTTCATCATAATTTTGTAACAAAGTCGTTATTTCTGATACGCTTGACATGTAAAATTTTTTGTTGGCTTCATAATGTTTAATTTTTTTTTATATTATTAAATTCAACAAAATAATGTTGATTATAAGGAACTATTTGTTTTTCTAATTCTCTATTTTCTTCAGCTGCTTTCAGTGCTTTATCGTCCAAACCTTTGGTTCCTTCTTTAATTTTTACTGTTGTATAGATAACTGGTTGATCTAATTTTTTAAAATTTTTCATGTTGTGTTCTTGGTTGCTTTTTCTATTTCTTAAACTCTTCTTTTAATTGCTCTTTTACTCTTCTATTTTGTCGCGCTTTTTTTTGAGAACTTTGGGGTCTTATATCACAAACATTTATTAAGAATAAAATCATAATCATTTTTTTATTTTACACTCATCATTTATGTTTACTATTCATCGTTTATGTTTATCATTCACCGATTATGTTCATCATTTCTAGTATGTGTTCATGATGTATGTTCGACATTCAGTGTTCATAGTTTATGTTCAACATTCAATTTCTACATTCATTGCTTAATGTCTATGTTCAACATTCAAAAATTTCTTAATTTTTCTAGACATATCAATCGTGATAAAACCAAATTTATCGGTATTCAAACATTTACTACATAATTCTTTAAAATCGTCAAACTTTAGGTCTCCACCAACAAACTCATGATAAACATGATTTAAATTTCTATCATCTCATTAAAAATATTTCAAAAATTAAGATTTTCTCTGGCTACTTGTGTCTACCTCTAATAAGATATTCTCTAACCATATCTTGATTTTTGAGAATAAGATCGTCAAAAATAAGAACTGAATTATTTTTACATTCATCCAATGGAATAATTATTTTATTATTTTCAATCAAACTAACAATTTTTTCATTAATTTTATCCTAAAATTTTTCACATCTTTAATAATTTCTGTGTATTTTGGTTGATTTGAACGTTTTGAATAGACATATAAGTGATTAATTTTTCCAATTCAGCCATCCTGGTATCAGAATACAATTATCGATCATTAATGTTGTTTTTCCACATCCATTCAGTCCTGTGATTGCACATCAGATTGAATTTGGTAAAAATTTTAAATGTTGGTTTTTTTAAATTTCTTTTCTGAAATTCTTATTTCTGGATCCGAATCTGTAAGTTATTTATATATTTTTGTTGATAAAAATGATTAGGTTATTCAATTGTGTGCTAATTCTTCCCTTATGAAGAAAATATTAACTGTTCCTGTAAGAAATTATTTTATAACTGTTTCACTTGTTGGCCTTCACTCAACTATTTTAACTCCAACCATCACGCTGAAAGTCCTCCTGTGGTAGTTGAGTGGTTGGTGCAACATAATGTCAATCCTAAGGGCCCAGGTTCGATTCCCGGCTGGGTCACAGATTTTCTCCACTCAGGGACTGGGTGTTTTGTTGTCCTTGTCATCATAATTTCATCCCCATCTAGATGCAATTCACGAAAGTGGTGATAAATCAAAAGACTTTACCCAGTGAATGGCCTACCCGATGGGAGGCCCTAGTAAAACTAGGTTTTATTTGTATTATGCTGCAAAATAAGAAACTTTACTGCAATGAAGAAACAATAGAGATTCCTGTTGGTCAACACAGTTTGAAAAATGTAGAGAAATTTATTCATTCGAAAAACCCACATATTAATATTAAAGCAAATGAAATTTTAAATAGACTTGCTATTGAACGTGATAAAAAAATTATACATGCATAAAGAAGACTGTATTGGTCAGGTTTTATGTTTTGATTACCAAATTATTCAGCCTAATCAAAAACTTTGGTTAATGATGTTCCTAAACTTATTCTATTTCAGTTAACTAACATAAACTGTAATTTGACTGATGGAATGTTTGTTTCATCAAGAAACTAACATAATTGCTTCATTCAAACCCAATTCTGAATTTGGAGGTCTAATAATTTATGAACCAAATCATACTATAAAAATTCCAATTTTTGATACTATTCAAAATTCTAGATAACTGTAACTGATGAAAATGACAGTTTCATTGACTTAGATGTTGCTTATATGTCTGTAATTTTAAAAATGAATTAATAAAACTTTTTCCTAAATAAATCATGAACAAAATCAAGATTTATCAATTTTACTTGTTTCTTGTGAATTCAAAAGCAAAAAATTATTTAAATCTTCGCAACAAGAGAGAGATTAATATTAATTTTGGAGATGGTTGGGTTCATCCTAATTGTTCACAAATTTACATTTTTTATACTATTCATACAGATGGAACAGATTTTTCTCCATATGATGCAAAGTCAAATATTAAACTGGTTGATAATTATGTCTTAAAGTTGATTGATGTTATCACAATAAAGAAAAGAAACAATATTTTGTCTAGAATTGAAAGTTCTTTTATTTCTTCTTCTCTTTCCAAATAATTGTCTATGGTAGGTCATACTCTTAACAATGGAAAAATTAAAAATAAACAAAATGAAGTTCTTTATCCTTTACAATCACTTTGTGGATTATAAAAAAATTTTGTTTGAAGATGATTCAACTATAATTTGCACTTGGAGTTCAAGTTCTGAAGACTCAGTTATTTGATGGTTTGGTAAAAATAATGATGGTACTTCTGTTCCTGGTTCTTGTCCAAAAGAAGGAAACATTGTTGTTGAAAGTAAGGAAATTCGTGTTCCTGTTGTTAAATATGAAAAAGAGCTTTCACTTGAATTAAAGCTAGAAAGGCTAGAGCTGAAAAATCCAAAAATTCCATATTTCTTTCTTTGAACTCCAAACAATTGAATTTGCTGTACTTGTAACTGGATTTGACAATTTACTATAATTCTACTGAATTTGACAGGCCTTACTTCATTTTCTTTGTTTTTCAAAATAACTCAAAAAATATTCAGTTCATAAGTTAATCAACCTTGTCAAATTACAAAATATCTATGTTAAAAATGGTACAAATGAAGTCTTACCACAAGAATTATGGAATCTTCAACCACTAAATAACTTCTTAATACCTTATTATGCTTTCAGATATTCTAAAAGAATAACAGAATTAAACAACGATTTCATTGTGAGTCCATTCAATTTTATTCAAATTTATCTGATCTGTGTAATTAATATGTCTTAAAGAATGAATTTTGTAACTACTGAAAACACAACAATGAAAGTATGTGCATCATTTAATGAAAATATTCCAAATTATGCAGTTGCATATGTTATTATATATGGTAAAAAGAATTTGACATGATTCACAACACAGAACAGTTGCAGAAAATTATTAAACTGAAAACTTGAATTATTTTTAAAATGGAAAGGTTCGCCAAAAAATTTTTTTAACTATTTTATTTGTTATTTCTTTTCTACATGATGCAGCACCACTGAAAATCAATTATCCAAACTCAGGAATTATAGTAATGGTTGTTCCAAAATATTTAAACAATTATTGAAGCTGGAAAAATATAAACCATATGCAATTTCAAAAGCAGAAATTTTGTCAACTAAATTTGGAGATAAGTTCTCATTAGTTTTAGATGAAAAATATAAAATTACTCTGTCAAATCGATATTCTAAAATCTAAAAATGACGAAAAATTGGATAAACTTGTAACTTTCCCTTTCGTTTGTCATGGTAAAAATAAGCACTCCATCTTCAGGCCACGAGTGGCCTACTGCGACCATCCGACCGCCGTGTGCTCCTCCGTGGATGATGCGGATAGGAGGAACGCTCTCCCGGTCGTTATGATGGTATTCTTGACCGAAGCCGCTATTATTCGGTCGAGTAGCTCCTCAATTGACATCACGAGGCTAAGTGCACCCCGAAAAATGGCAACAGAGCATGGCGGCCTCCATGGTCGCCCATCCAAGTGCCGACCACGCCTGAGAGCGCTTATCTACGGTGATCTCACGAGAACCGGTGTAACCACTGTGGCAAGGCCGTTACCCATCAAGGTAAAAAGGTAAATAAAAATTACTCAGCTCAAGTTATTGTATTTTGAAAAATTGATTGATTCTTTTCTTTTACTAAAATTAAATTTTTTATTTAGATTTTCTAAGTTCTCAAAAACCTCAGCTTTGCTCGTCTTTTTTTTTTGTAGAAATTAATTTTCTTTTTTTTTGAGAGGGTCAAACGAGATTTTTTTTTACTTGGGAGTGGGGGGTAACGCGAAATTTTATTCTGTGTTTGTGGACTTGAGATTTGATGAGCAGTAGTATACGCATGTGATTTCTGGCTAAAACAGAATCAGGGATGGTGTTTGCGCCGAAACTCTCACGAGTATTCTACTCTCTGCAGATCGATACGAAACTATCTGAAACCATTTAAAATTTTGTAGTTTGGGAATTGTACCCGTAGTTCGGCGGTAAGTTCCAGGACGTTGCCGTAGGACCAGGGCGCCACAGTGATGGTGTCCATGGGAAGTTCGAAAGGCAGTTGGTATGTCTATATTGCTCCTACGCCGAGAACAGCGTGATCGACAGTAACAGGCCCTAAATTGCCGTCGGAATGACAGAAACATAGTCAACGTTTGGTCTCCTACAGCACCCTGTCACACGTCGCATCATTAATCATCTTGAAGTACGTGGTGCTACTAACTATAGTCAGGTGGCTATCAATGGGATCCTGTAGTGTGGCATTGTAACGTCGTTATCAGCAGTCGAAGTAAACACAAATCACGATACGTGCCTCGCCAGCAGAGCTCTGGCGTGTGACTGCTTTGCAGTATTGCCGGCGGCAGACTGGTTAGGTTTTGCGAGGTATGAGGAATTACATGCTCACTGCCAAGTGCAGCATTTTATCTTCATCTCGTATACCGAGTGATTTCGTAATAATGTTACAAGCTTTCAGGAATAACAGAAGGAGTAAATGTATCAGTTTCAGGTAAGGGACCCCAATCTAGTGACAACCGATTGGAAACTTATATGCGAAAATCGGTCTGTCGCCTCTGACAGTGGAATACATTTACCGGTACTGGAACGCAATCCCAGCTAGTACGTAGGTGTAGAGGATGGGATAATCAACTAAACTAATCTAATGAAGATGGCGTACTGCGTATTAATGTGAACAACTGAGTTGTACCCAGTGACGGAACCCGTAGACATGATTTTCGTGTATGGGCAAATAAATGGATGATGCTGATGATGATGTTTGGTTTGTGGGGCGCTCAACTGTGCGGTTATCAGCGCATGTACAGTTTCCCAACCTTTACTCAGTCCAATCTCGCCACTTTCATGGATTATGATGGAATGATGAGGATTAAATAAACACCCAGTCATCTCGAGGCAGATGAAAATCCCTGACCCCAACGGGAATCGACCCCAGGAGCCCGTGCTCGGGAAGCGAGAACGCGACCGCGAGAACACGAGCTGTGGACGAAAGCAAATGGAGTCGGCAGAGAAGCGGTAAGGTTTCAGCGGACCAAATATCTGCATAGAAGACAGCCAGCTCGGACTATATTTTCAAGATGGTCCCAAACTATTAACTGAAAAAGGGCCATGGGTACCACAGAATCACAACTGAGGACGATGACGAACTACACGGATTACCGACTCAGAAGGTGCTGTGGTTGCTCGAATGGGTGGGGTGCCTGCAATCAGCACTCGAACTGTGGCACAGTGTACTATCTTGTGTTAGTTGAGTTATTATCCCAACCTCCACACCTGAGTGCTGGTCAGGGTTACCTGCCCTAGAAACTTAGCAACAACAGTACAAATACATGTATTCCGTTGTCAGAGGTACAAAAACGATTTTCGCTTATAACTTTGGACTTGGTCGTTTCAGGATCAGGCTCCCTTAAGTGAAACTGATACGTTTTCCCTTCTCCATCATCCCTGAAAGCTTTAACATCAGAAGGAAATTTTCCTGTACATACTGCATGACAAAAAACTGAAGCATCCAAAAAGGGAGAAGCTGGGGCATGGTCTTTGGTATCTTGGATACTAGCACTGGGACGGAGTTGACGGATGTGGTGGTTCCACATGTGTTCTATCAGGGATAGATCTGGGGAGCCTGCTGGCCACAGGAGTAGCTCAGCATCACTGGAGTTCATAGAGATATGTGCCACGTACGGTGGAGCATTGTCCTGTTCAGAAATACCAGCATGATACTACTGCATTAGATGTGACACATGAGGAAGCTGGATGTCCTTGACGTAGTATTTTTGCCGCAAGTGTTCTCTCATCACCACCAGACGTGACTGAAGATCACACCTGATGACAGTCCACATCATGACATCAAGAGTAACACCACTGTTCCTCTCCAAAAGGTTGCAAGAATGGGACCTCTTACCATGTCGTCACAGTATTCGCTAACGATGGTCATCTGAAATAGCCTAAAACCGTGATTCATTGCTGAACGCAGTGTGACGCCATTCTTCAGCAGTTGTTGCGTCCTGGTCATGGCATCACTCCAAACGCAGCCTTACATGCGGTAGTGCTAACAGCGGGCTATGCATGGGATGGAAATTCCCTGGTTCAGCTGCTGCTAGTCTCCAGCCAGTGATGTGGAATGTCGCAGAAGGTCTCAGGGAGCCCACTGCTTGTTCTTAGCAGGCAGGTACAGTTGTGTAGGCGTTAATATGCATTTCATGCACGGAGACCCTCCCATATGGTGGTAGACCAGAACCTTGACAACAAATATTCCTACTTTCACGTTTCAATGCTTTCTAACAATGGGACACTGTCCCGTCCAAATGTCCCACATATCTGGATACTGCACAACTAGACTAGCATACCAAACGGTGATCAACAATAATGTGTTTTTCTACCTCTGTCAGGTGCTGATACCACTGTCTCACATGAGTACACAACATGTCAAATGTCCTTCACAATTATTACTCAACACCTGATACCATTTATGCTTCTTACATCCCCTGCGATGCATGGTAATAAAATTAAACATGCACTTTGATGGCCTTTCTAGCAGTCTCAGAATATATATATATATATATATATATATATATATATATATATATATATATATATATATATATAATGTCCCTCCTACAAGTCGTCTGGCACATTTTGTCTGGTGTTCCGGCAGATGTCTGCAGTTTCGTTTTTTCAATGTGTAGCTCAAATCATTCCAAACAAATATGACTCATCACACCTTTGTGCAACGCCCATTGTCGACGGAAATGACTGTTTCCCTTAAGAAATAAAATTATTTTTGTAGAGGAATACGATAGAGTGGCCCCAAATTAACCTTTTACAGTATTCGGTTTGTTGATGTTTATTAACAGGAACAGTAGAAAACGAAGAATAGCCAATATTCCAGCAGTGACTGAGCAGCACTGCTGTACGGTTCTAGAAATCATCTTGGTCCAGGGCGGTCCTGTCGCTCGTGGGGTATTGGTTATTCATTGTGTTTTCCTGTCCTTGTTAGTACACGTCGATATAATAGTTGTCACTAGTCTGATTTGGGGCTGCTCTCGAATGAGCATGTAAAATTCCGTTTTTAAAAAATCATTTTGTTTGTAATGTGGAACAAATCAGCAGCACAATGGGCACCATAAGAGAGATGTAATGAGCACTATTTGTTTGTGCTGACTCCAATTGCACTTTGCAAAAGCAAAAACGCAAATAGGGCTACATGTCGGAATGCGAGAGAAGATGCGCCTGGCGACTAATTTATATAAAAGATGTGTGTGTTTCTGTATCTTGTAGTATAATGTGAAAGCTTGACGATGTCGAGTGTACTAAAATATTATCATATAATTCATATACATACACTGCTACGACTGAAAAATAAGATATTTTATTACTGACAAGCGAATATTCCCAAGTGTCAATAAACGACCTTGATAAGACTTGCCAGGTCTGTAGAGGGAGCAAAATACTCGAATATGTTTTTTGGTTTGCGTCCAATTTTACTTTCCAGGCGTAAAATACACACCTAATGGTAATTTGGCATATTGACCTGAGTCGAAACAAGGCCCCTGGAGTCGACAACATTCCATTGGAACTACTGACGGTCTTGGGAGAGCCAGTCCTGACAAAACTCTACCATCTGGTGAGCAAGATGTATGAGACAGGCGAAATACCCTCAGACTTCAAGAAGAATATAATAATTCCAATCCCAAAGAAAGCAGGTGTTGACAGATGTGAAAATTACCGAACTATCAGTTTAATAAGTCACAGCTGCAAAATACTAACGCGAGTTCTTTACAGACGAATGGAAAAACTAGTAGAAGCCGACCTCGGGGAAGATCAGTTTGGATTCCGTAGAAATGTTGGAACACGTGAGGCAATACTGACCCTACGACTTATCTTAGAAGCTAGATTAAGAAAGGGCAACCCTACGTTTGTAGCATTTGTAGACTTAGAGAAAGCTTTTGACAATGTTGACTGGAATACTCTCTTTCAAATTCTGAAGGTGGCAGGGGTAAAATACAGGGAGCGAAAGGCTATTTACAATTTGTACAGAAACCATATGGCAGTTATAAGAGTCGAGGGACATGAAAGGGAAGCAGTGGTTGGGAAGGGAGTGAGACAGGGCTGTAGTCTCTCCCCGATGTTATTCAATCTGTATATTGAGCAAGCAGTGAAGGAAACAAAAGAAAAATTCGGAGTAGGTATTAAAGTCCATGGAGAAGAAATAAAAACTTTGAGGTTCGCCGATGACATCGTAATTCTGTCAGAGACAGCAAAGAACTTGAAAGAGCATTTGAACAGAATGGATAGTCTTGAAAGGAGGATATAAGATGACCATCAACAAAAGCAAAACGAGGATAATGGAATGTAGTCGAATTAAGTCGGGTGATGCTGAGGAAATTAGATTAGGAAGTGCGACACTTAAAATAGTAAAGGAGTTTTGCTATTTGGGGAGCAAAATAACTGATGATGGTCGAAGTAGAGCGGATATCAAATGTAGACTGGCAATGGCAAGAAAAACGTTTCTGAAGAAGAGAAGTTTGTTAACATCGAGTATAGATTTAAGTGTCAGGAAGTCATTTCTGAAAGTATTTGTCTGGAGTGTAGCCATGTATGGAAGTGAATCATGGACGATAAATAGTTTGGACAAGAAGAGAATAGAAGCTTTCGAAATGTGGTGCTACAGAAGAATGCTGAAGATTGGATGGGTAGATCACATAAGTAATGAGGAAGTATTGAATAGGGTTGGGGAGAAGAAAAATTTGTGGCACAACTTGACCAGAAGAAGGGATCGGTTGGTAGGACATGTTCTGAGGCATCAAGGGATCACCAATTTAGTATTGGAGGGCAGCGTGGAGGGTAAAACTCGTAGAGGGAGACCAAGAGATGACTACACTAAGCAGATTCAGAAGGATGTTGGTTGCAGTAGGTACTGGGAGATGAAGAAGCTTGCACAGGATAGAGTAGCATGCAGAGCTACATCAAACCAGTTTCAGGACTGAAGACCACAACAACAACAACAGGTTTGGAGAGAAGATCTCCGAAACGATAATATATAAAAAATATTTTTCATATAAAAGCTGATACATAATTAACGTTCTTAAAAACTGTATAATCGAGTTTTGTAATAATTTGAAATTTTACAAAATAGCTCATCACCATTAATTAATTATGAAAATTGAAAACTTTTGTTGCTATATAAATTAAAGAAGTTTTCAAGTTCTATACAGCCATGTGTAAAAAAGCCGGTTTCTCAAACACCAATTTTGGAAAATAAGCTGTACACAATGTGCTGTCATAGTATTTTTATATATATCCAAACATTTGTTACTAGCCTAATTATTTTACTTATATTAGTTTTACTTTTTTAAATTGAATGTTATACTAGTGACTGCAGCTTGATCATATTGTTTCTCAAGTTGAGATCGATATCATAATCATTCAACAGAACTACACTCCTGGAAATGGAAAAAATAACACATTGACACCGTTGTGTCAGACCCACCATACTTGCTCCAGACACTGCGAGAGGGCTGTACAAGCAATGACCACACGCACCGCACAGCGGACACACCAGGAACCGCGGTGTTGGCCGTCGAATGGCGCTAGCTGCGCAGCATTTGTGCACCGCCGCCGTCAGTGTCAGCCAGTTTGCCGTGGCATACGGAGCTCTATCGCAGTCTTTAACAGTGGTAGCATGCCGCGACAGCGTGGACTTGAACCATATGTGCAATTGACGGACTTTGAGCGAGGGCGTATAGTGAGCATGCGGGAGGCCGGGTGGACGTACCGCCGAATTGCTCAACACGTGGGGCGTGAGGTCTCCACAGTACATCGATGTTGTCGCCAGTGGTCGGCGGAAGGTGCACTTGCCCGTCGACCTGGGACCGGACCGCAGCGACGCACGGATGCACGCCAAGACCGTAGGATCCTACGCAGTGCCATAGGGGACCGCACCGCCACTTCCCAGCAAATTAGGGACACTGTTGCTCCTGGGGTATCGGCGAGGACCATTCGCAACCGTCTCCATGAAGCTGGGCTACGGTCCCGCACACCGTTAGGCCGTCTTCCGCTCACGCCCCAACATCGTGCAGCCCGCCCCCAGTGGTGTCGCGACAGGCGTGAATGGAGGGACGAATGGAGACGTGTCGTCTTCAGCGATGAGAGTCGCTTCTGCCTTGGTGCCAATGATGGTCGTATGCGTGTTTGGCGCCGTGCAGGTGAGCGCCACAATCAGGACTGCATACGACCGAGGCACACAGGGCCAACACCCGGCATCATGGTGTGGGGAGCGATCTCCTACACTGGCCGTACACCTCTGGTGATCGCCGAGGGGACACTGAATAGTGCACGGTACATCCAAACCGTCATCGAACCCATCGTTCTACCATTCCTAGACCGGCAAGGGAACTTGCTGTTCCAACAGGACAATGCACGTCCGCATGTATCCCGTGCCACCCAACGTGCTCTAGAAGGTGTAAGTCAACTACCCTGGCCAGCAAGATCGCCGGATCTATCCCCCATTGAGCATGTTTGGGACTGGATGAAGCGTCGTCTCATGCGGTCTGCACGTCCAGCACGAACGCTGGTCCAACTGAGGCGCCAGGTGGAAATGGCATGGCAATCCGTTCCACAGGACTACATCCAGCATCTCTACGATCGTCTCCATGGGA
Source organism: Schistocerca gregaria (assembly GCF_023897955.1). NCBI lineage: Eukaryota > Metazoa > Arthropoda > Insecta > Orthoptera > Acrididae > Schistocerca > Schistocerca gregaria. The sequence goes on from NC_064925.1 coordinate 545,025,837, forward strand.
GAATAGCAGCCTGCATTGCTGCGAAAGGTGGATATACACTGTACTAGTGCCGACATTGTGCATGCTCTGTTGCCTGTGTCTATGTGCCTGTGGTTCTGTCAGTGTGATCATGTGATGTATCTGACCCCAGGAATGTGTCAATAAAGTTTCCCCTTCCTGGGACAGTGAATTCACGGTGTTCTTATTTCAATTTCCAGGAGTGTAGATATGAAAATTTCCCGCCCACACAGTGTCTGAAAGTGGCTGCACATTACGCAGCCCACAGAGTGACATACCTTTGTCAGTGCTCTGGCGTATTCTCCTGCCAGATACATAATCACTTTGCAATGTGTACTGCTCAACAGAGCCAAAACGCTGTGTACATAAGCACTATTAGAATCTTAACTGTAACAGAAAATTATGAAAAGAAATTACACGAGAAACATTGCATCTGTTCTTTGTAGTCACTAACTTATGATGAAAAATAAAATTGAAGCTACAACTGAAACAAAATTGCGTAACTCGGATGTGATTAATATCACTCCAGAACTAACTGTGAGGGAGTTGCCGGGTAGGCCGTGACCTTACATGCTTGTGCAAATATGTCAGATCACACCATTCAGTAGACACTCTTGAATATAGGAATCTGCATCAGACGATCTCTACAAGATTCCATGTCGGCCCAAATGCTTTATAAATACGTTTACAGTGGACATGTAGATTAGATTAGATTAGATTAATACTTGTTCCATAGATCATGAATACGACACTTCGTAATGATGTGGAACGTGTCAGGTTAATAAAAGATGTCTGTACAAGAAATTACATTACACAAAATATTGCATGACACTAATGATTAAGTATTTTTTTTTTTTTTTTTTTTTTTTACTTACTTTATATCTAAAAATTCAGCCAATGAGTAGAAGGAGTTGTCATCTAGAAATTCTTTTAATTTATTTTTAAATGTTAGTTGGCTATCTGTCAGGCTTTTGATGCTGTTTGGTAGGTGCCCAAAGACTTTTGTGGCAGCATAATTTACCCCTTTCTGTGCCAAAGTCAGCTTTAACCCTGCATAGTGAAGATCATCCTTTCTCCTGGTGTTATAGGTATGCACACTGCTATTACTTTTGAATTGGGTTGGATTATTATCAACAAATTTCATAAGGGAATATATATACTGTGAGGTTACTGTGAGGATCCCTAGATCCTTAAATAGATGTCTGCAGGATGACCGTGGGTGGGCTCCAGCAATTATTCTGATTACACGTTTTTGTGCAATGAATACTTTTCTACTCAACGATGAATTACCCCAGAATATGATGCCATACGAAAGCAGTGAATGAAAGTAGGCATAGTAAGCTAATTTACTGAGATTCTTATCACCAAAATTTGCAATAACCCTAATAGCATACGTAGCTGAACTCAGACGTTTCAGCAGACCATCAATGTGTTGCTTCCAGTTTAACCTCTCATCAATGGACACACCTAAAAATTTTGAAAATTCTACCTTAGCTACAGACTTCTGTTCAAATTCTATATTTATTACTGGAGTTGTGCCATTTACTGTACGGAACTGTATATACTGTGTTTTATCAAAATTTAAAGAGAGTCCGTTTGCTGAGAACCACTTAATAATTTTGTGAAAAACATCATTTGTGATCATGGAAACTGGATTAGATTAGATTCACTTCATTCCCATTGATCTGTAGTGAGGAGGTCCTCCAGGATGCAGAACATGTCAGAAAAACAATAATACATGACAAATATTTACGTCTGAAACAAATAAGCTAATGTACCTTCCCCAGGTCCGAAGAGGAATGATGATCATTTTTATTAATTAACACTATATGAAAGAATCATTTTACAAACACTAATGCACTGAATTTAAAATTAAAAAGATTTTTATTTATAGGGTAATAAACATGTAATAGAACTACTAAAATACTTATTTACAGTGAACACATTACTGCACTGAAATTGTGCAGAAGTTAGATTGTACTTACACACACAGACACACACACACACACACACACACACACACACACACACACACACACACACACACACTTATTTACAATGAACACATTACTGTATTGAAATGGTGCAGAAGTTATATTGTACTTATACACAAATCGGTTGGTTATATTGAAAAATTCATCAATGGAGTAGGAGTTGGCCACCAATAAATCCTTTAGGCTTCTCTTAAACTGAATTTCATTGGTTGTTAAGCTTTTTATGGCTGCTGGCAAGTTACTGAAAATGTGTGTTCCTGAATAATGCACACCGTTTTGTACAAGAGTAAGTGAAGTTAAATCCTTGTGAAGATTATTCTTATTTCTAGTATTGACTACATGAATTGAGCTGTTGGTTTGAAAAAGTGATATATTTTTAATGACAAATTTCATTGAAGAATAAATATATTGGGAAGCAATAGTTAGTAACCCTGGTTGCCTAACCAGGCTTCTGCAGGTTGTTCGTGAGTTCACACCACATATAACTTTTACTGCACGTTTTTGTGCCCAGAAAACTTTAGCTTGACTTGATGAACTACCCCAAAAAGTAATCCCACTGGACTGTGGATCAATGGAAACGTGTTACCTGATCGGATGAATCACATTTTTTGTTACACCAGGTCGACTGTGTGTCCGAATACACCATTACATGGGCGAAAGGCTGCTCCAAATTGGCTGGTAGTAATCGAAAGTATCATAACAGCTGTGGACAACGAAACATAATTGCAGACCATTTGTATCCCTTCATACTTGATGTCTTTCCCGACGAGGAGGACATCTTCCAGCACAACTATCGACCTCACAATGTAAGAATCGCGCTACAGTGTTTTGAGGAGCATAGCAGTGATTTGGCCACCAAATTCGCTTGATCTGAATCCGATGGAACACATATGGAGTGCTACCTGGCATCACTTTTGCATCCACAAACCGCCAGCCCGTAATTTATGGGAACTGTGTGACCTGTGTCTCGTAGACATTTGGTGCCACGTGCTTCCGGAGAACTATCAAAAAACTGTGGAATCCTAGTCACGCAGAATCATTACTGTGTTTCATTCTGAAGTTGGACCAACAAGCAATTAAGGGGTGGTTGTAATGTTACGTCTTGTCAGTGTATGTCCACCATGAGTGGTCTTCCAAACTGCAGGGTGGCACACGAAATGTGTTACCATTTTGTTTTTGGATATAAACTTTATTGTCAATACAATCTGAAAGGAACATATACTACAATGAAGAGCCGTCCATGCAGATTTGTCACACCTTTTCGTTTCCTAACTTCCTTCAAACGAACACTGTAGTTAGTGATTACCCTACGGCACATGTCTTCCATAATTTCACTGCAAGCTAGAAGAATAAGCCTTCTGAGCTCCAGTAAACCACTTGGTCATTTCGGGAAAATGTTTTCCTTTAGGTACCCAAAAGAAAAAAGTCACATGGATTGAGGACTGGACTATTGGGGGGGCCAATTTTGTCCGTTATTGAAACGACCTGAAAACCTGAGTGAAATGATCCACATGTCGAAATGCTCGTGTAGAAACTCCAACACAGTATTTACAGTATGTAGCCTTGCTCCATCTTGCATTAACCACTGCGTGATGAAGGGCAAGGCAGTAGAAGGAAGCTGTGGAATGAAGCTATTGCAAAGGATGCTCAAATAACGCTCGCTGTTCACAGTTTCTTCAAAGAAAAAGGGTCCAATAAGTCCGTGACTGGATATTGCTGCCCAAGCTGTAATCGTCGGAGCATAATGTTGTCGTTCATGCGGCACTTGTGGGTTTTCAGTGGCCCAAAAGAGTACATTTTGTTTGTTAAACACACCGTCTAAATGAAAATGCGCCTCGTCTGAAAACCAAACTTTGTTGATAGTTTCTTCCCTATCCTCCGCCCACTGAGCAAACAGTAGTCTCTTCCGCTTGTGTTCTTCAGTGAGCTTCTGTGCACAGGTCATCTTGTATGGGTACATTTGGAGGTCACTTTTAAGAATGCGTTGAACGGAGCGTCTGGATATTCCCAGTTGTACCGTTGCCTTTCTACACGATTTCCAGGGACTTCTCCGTACAGCAACTCGTACCGCTTCAATATTCTCCGGCGAACAAACAGGCTTAGGCCGAGGTCGCTTCGCTTCCAATACTCTTCCTTCCTGTACAGATTTATCGTACAACCTGTGGACGGTCTTCTTGCAAGGGACCCATCGTGTGTTAAAGCGCTGTCGAAAACGCCTCTGAGTCACAACAAGGCTTTTCGTTTCATGAAAAAGTAACACAATTGCCGATCGTTGCTGTGTCATCTGTCTTCCATTGTCAGCCATTGCTGCTTCCTAGTCTCCTAGCGGCAGTATCGTGAATTACATGTCATTTCGTAACTCATTTGTTTTTCCAAACTCTGCTCGTACTGCCGTAGAGATCCCAGTGGGATTTCTAATGTGCGTCGTAAATTGTGATAGAAACAATTGGTAACACATTTCTTGCGCCACCCTGTATTTATTGTAGGCAGTCTTCACAGAACAAATTTAGTACTGGTTCGCAGGAAACCATCATACAAAACTTGAACTATCCAATTTGATTGTAGGATGGTTAAAGCCATCTCCGATGATCTCAGTAAGATTGGGATGACATACATGCTAGCGAAATGAGGTTTCCTCTAAAGTTTTTGTTACATCTTTCGGTGATAACGCCAACCAACACTGATGGCAGTGAAAATCTTGTGGTAAAAGTTATACTGTTTACTTCTGGCTCTTTATGGGACGATGTAACAGTGCGGTTCGTTGCCAGTTTTTGTGTTAAATCACGATTTGCAGAATGCTCGCAGCTCGTTGACCCAATACACTCAAGTGCTGCCCCGACGGAAGAGACAAAAAGCAGCATGTGTGCAGACCCCTCACTATTTCCGTTGTTCGCGCCACGATCCCAGTACATAAAATAATTCCTTCCAGAATTAAGACAAATATACGAACATCACAGAGTTTATCACGCTAAGATATGCTAAATTTAGTTGTTCATAACGGAATCCCATTACTCTGCTGTACTCATAGGGGAAAAGGTTCCACAATCACGTATTCTACAGTCACGCTCACATTTCTATAAGGCATTTGAATACAATGCCCAATAACACATATTTGTGGTGGAAACAACTGACATGTGCAAATTGAGCTACCCTTAGAACTTCTAGAGGGTAACATAAATGTGGTGTCATTTTGATGTCACACACTCTATTGAAGACGGAAAGTTTCGTGTCCGTGCATTTCATAACACTTATCGCGAACATGACTTTCTAAACAATAATATCAGCCTCAATTAGAGAAAAATGGAGGCTACGATTTTCTTTAGTGCAGAGTATGTTAACGTCGAGGTTACATTGTTCATAAATGTGTGAAGGTATGCATTCGTGTGGACTGTGTTATGTATAGGGGAGAGATTTAGGTGTTTGAAAAGAATTAATTCGGAACGATAGTGGAAAAGTCATACAAACTATTTTTCCTAATACGACTTCATCAGCCTTGAAAGTGAGGCCACTTGCTGGGTTACGAGCAACAAAGAAGCCGGAGCTAGTCAGCACTTAACACATTTAACCTACAGTATATATTCAACATCATTCATCAAGGTGTCTCAACAACCTAAGTTTCAGTAGTTGGTCTGTAGTTAAAAAGGATGGATGACCATTCCAGCACACGAATTAAAGCAGCAGCTCATTTAGCTTATGTTCTGTGAATAAATTCTGTTTGAAGGCAACCGCACATTCAGGACCTGTCGAAACAAAAACGAAACGTCGTATTAGTGGTTAAAGATATAGTTTAATTGAAACATGGTTGTTGACAAAGAAGTATGCTAAAAAAACCTAGTTAGTAAATTTTCTGTTATTAATTATAGGTGGTTCAGACAAAGTTACCTTTTAATACGTTTGCAAGTGTCTCTGTCTTTTACATCCTTTTTGTTCTGAGTGGTAGTTTGTTTTACCAGATGATCAACATGTGTTGAACATTTACTCGCATTTGCATGTTTCATTCTTAATTTGTTAATTATTGCCGGCCGGAGTGGCCGAGCGGGTCTAGGCGCTTCAATCAGGAACAGTGCGACTGCTACGGTCGCAGGTTCGAATCCTGCCTCGGGCGTGGATGTGTGTGATGTCCTTAGGTTAGTTAGGTTAAAGTAGTTCTAAGTTCTAGGGGACTGATGACCTAAGCAATTAAGTCCTATAGTGCTCAGAGCCATTTGAAAGATTTTTTTTTTTTTTGTTAATTATTGGCAGTGACAATTCGTTCCTGACGGAGCTCTCATATATATATATATATATATATATATATATATATATATATATATATATATATATATATATGCAAATAACATCAAATATTACAGAACACACATCTATTAAATTGGTAAGGAAGTCACAAGTCACAGAATCTTTCAGGAATGCGAAGGCGAAGAAAAAAGAAACTGGAAACGGCCGTACGCAAACCCATTACTTTACACTTCGTCACCACCGTGACTCCTCTATCATAACTACTTCAAGACGTCAGCTTGAAGCGACTTCAGATTTTATTCTGTAACTTAGAAATCATGAAATTTTCAACTGCTGATTTGTCACTTTTTGAAGTTTAATGTTTAATTATATAAATGGAATCGCGGACGGCTGTGCCGTCACCTTGAAACGGCCTACTTTCATAATACGGAAGTCACGATGCGAAATACCAGTATGGCGACTCCGAAGCTCACCACGTCGAACATAAGTTCCTGCTGTCTTTTATGTTGGGTGTGACGTCAAAATGACGTCACGCATGCATGAAGCCTTGCGAAATTAGTGTTACCCGCTTCTAGGATGCTAGCTGCTACTAGTTACTGATGTTACTGTATGTCATAGTGAATGTGGTGTTTTTCACTGTTATTCAAGTTTCGAGTTTTTCTGATTGACTGTCGTGTATTTTAAAATTTCTAGATTTTTCGAGTTCTTAGTTTTTTCGAGCTTCGGCTCTTTTCGAGCTTCAAGTTTTATCAAGTTTTGGTTTTTTCGGTACTCGAGTTTCGAGAATGTCACAAGAATGGCGTTGAATATCACGGTTACTTGAAGAGCAACAAATACAAAGCTTCATGCAGAAGCTTACCAGCCTGTCATTCTTCTCGCATATCATCTGCCGTCTCGATTCGAGCAGGAAATGGGGAGATAGAGAGAAAGTGAAACACGAATTACTTGCTGCCATACATCATTAGGTGGTTTGAGGAGTATGGATGTATGTTCGATTCTAGATCATCTTCTTGCTCAACATACAAAAGTTACAGCACCCATAATAGCTAGTTGTCGACGTAATCAGAAGACATTCCGCTCCGTTAGGAACCTTACCTTCACAAACATGAGCAAGAATTTCTGCCCTCAGGAACTTGGAACTCCTGTGTATATCAGTTCTTATCTGGACAGCAGTAATAGCTAGCGGTCCCTTTTAATGGAGAGTGAGCCGGAAGTCCGTCGCAAACGCCACAGATTTCCGTTAGAGCTCTCGACGCGGCGTCGTTAAGCGCTGTTTTCCGGACGAACTGGCCATGCTGGAGGCACTTTCAGCACTTCCGCTGCAGGTGGGAGTACGTGTCATGAAACACCCCACCGGCGTCTGCCCCATCTCGTTAATAGCCTCCTGCTCGTGATACTCTAACTGCTTGCTTATCTCACTCCAACTCCCTGCTTCATTTCTCTCTTGCACTGTGAAACTGAAACCGCACAATGTCTCGCCTATCCTTTGAAGTCAGGTGTGCAACTTTTATAGTAGGAGTTACTTACTCATCGTCATCATCATCATTATCATCATCATTATTATCAACAGGGTGCCATTTCAATTTGCATATAGTAAATTTTCTTGAGATGGAAGTGCTTCTGTCCTCAAATCACCACGGTTTTAGAAAACATCGCTCGTTGGGAACTCAGCTTGGTGTTTTTTCACATGACACTCTGCGAACCGTGGGTGTAGTGCAACAGGCAGATACCATATTCCTAGATCGTCGAAAAGCGTTTAACACCCTGCCCCACTGAAGCCTGTTAATAAGAGCATGTGGAACAGGTTGCCATACATGTGAGGAACTTGAAGACTGCTTAAGTATTAGAACCCAGAACGTTGTACTCGACGGCGAGTGTGGATCACAGACAAGGGCCTACATGGTCAGGAGTGCACCTTACCACCCTATACTGTAGCCTTTTCCGGCTACTCATGGTTTCCGAGTTCTATCTTTCACTATCAGAGACAAGAACTCTGGTTTCAGCACATTCCAACAATGCATAATACGGGTAGAATACTTTAACCACAGTTAGAGTCAGCTGCGATACAACAATTCATTCTTCCTACTTTCTGACATACACAAAATATCAACTGTAGTAGTATGTCTAACAGCTCATTGGCGCACAGTTACAGTTTCTGCCACTAGGTGGCAACACAGTCACAGAACTACAGTAGCTTCTGCTCGGAAACTAAAACAAAACAAAAGAAAAAAAAGAAAACAAAACAAGATGGTGGATGGAGTAAAATTCAAAGTATCTCAGTTGACCCGCATATAACCAGGAGGGAAATTTAAATTGTAGAAGATTGTGGATGGGTGGAAAATTTAAAAATAGCGGGAAATTTTAAAAATCAAGGATAGCATTGGCAGTACATTTTAAAAAAATTATGGGAAATTTCAAAATTCCAACTAGCTCAAGCCTATTTTATGCCTCAATCTCCCTCCCCCTCTACTCTCAACCAATCACAGCGCAGTATTAAAACAAGGCATCTCATCAGTATAAACACACAATTTGAAAAATCTAACTAGCCCAGCTATGTTTCATATCACTCTCCTCGTCTCCCCTCCACTCCCATTCAGCCAATCATAGTGCAATATTAAATAAAATAGAGTCAATGAAAATGCAAGATAATGGAATTAGCCCCATTGAGTCAGTGGGAAAACAGCATCCTCTGCCCTCCATTCTAATCAATCATACAGTGTAGTACTCCTTATCGCCAGTGTGGTATTAAGAAAATCCTCGATGGCAGAATTAGAACACTTATGTTAACTGTATATTGAAAGTCCTTCCCGCCATATCTCCAGCAAATCACGGCATAGTATTAAAAATACAGAACTAGACCGATTGTGTGCTTTGTGCCCTATACTCCCTGCTCATTCCAACCACTTAGAGCATAGTATTTAAATGGTGTCATATTACATTATTTTCGATGTACACATCCCTAACTCCAACCAACCAGAGTGCAGTATTAAAAATAGCACCAGATATACAATAAAAATTATACTATATAACACCCCAGGTACAAGTCGAAGATATTCATTATTTTTACACATATTTCGTCTAGCGTAAAAATGAAGTCAATTTGTTATTGTAGTACACATATATACCCCTGCATCCCCGCATGAACCATGGACCTTGCCGTTGGTGGGGAGGCTTGCGTGCCTCAGCGATACAGATAGCCGTACTGTAGGTGCACCCACAACGGAGGGGTATCTGTTGAGAGGCCAGACAAACGTGTGGTTCCTGAAGAGGGCAAGCATCCTTTTCGGTAGTTGCAGAGGCAGCAGTCTGGATGATTGACTGATCTGGCCTTATAACAATAACCAAAACGGCCTTGCTGTGCTGGTACTGCGAACGGCTGAAAGCAAGGGGAAACTACGGCCGTAATCTTTCCCGAGGGCATGCAGCTTTACTGTATGATTAAATGATGATGGCGTCCTCTTGGGTAAAATATTCCGGAGGTAAAATAGTCCCCCATTCGGATCTCCGGTCTGGGGCTACTCAAGAGGACGTCGTTATCAGGAGAAAGAAAACTGGCGGTCTACGGATCGGAGCGTGGATTGTCAGATACGTTAATCGGGCAGGTAGGTTAGAAAAATTAAAAAGGGAAATGGATAGTTTAAAGTTAGATATAGTCGGAATTAGTGAAATGCGGTGGCAGAAGGAACAAGACTTTTGGTCAGGTGACTACAGGGTTATAAACACAAAATCAAATAGGGGTAATGCAGGAGTAGGTTTAATAATGAATAGGAAAATATGTATGCGGGTAAGCTACTACAAACAGCATAGTGAACGCATAATTGTGGCCAAGATACATACGAAGCCCACACCTACTACAGTAGTACAAGCTTATATGCCAACTAGCTCTGCAGATGACGAAGAAATTGAAGAAATGTATGATCAAATAAAAGAAATTATTCAGATAGTGAAGGGTGACGTGCATTTAATAGTCATGGGTGACTGGAATCCGGTAGTAGGAAAAGGGAGAGAAGGAAACGTAGTAGGTGAATTGGGGCTGGAGCAAAGAAATGATAGAGGAAGCCGCCTGGTAGAATTTTGCACAGAGCACAACTTAATCATAACTAACACTTGGTTCAAGAACCATAAAAGAAGGCTGTATACATGGAAGAAGCCTGGAGGTACTGACAGGTTTCAGATAGATTATATAATGGTAAGACAGAGATTTAGGAACCAGGTTCTAAATTGTAAGACATTTCCAGTTGCAGATGTGGACTCTGACCACAATAGATTGGTTATGACCTATAGATTAAAACTAAAGAAACTGCAAAAAGGTGGGAATTTAAGGAGATCGGACCTGGATAAACTAAAAGAACCAGAGGTTTACAGAGTTTCAGGGAGAGCATAAGGGAGCAATTGACAGGAATGGGGGAAAGAAATACGGTACAAGAAGAATGGGTAGCTTTGAGGGATGAAGTAGTGAAGGCAGCAGAGGATCAAGTAGGTAAAAAGATGAAGGCTAGTAGAAACCCATGGGTAACAGAAGAAATATTGAATTTAATTGATGAAAGGAGAAAGTATAAAAATGCAGTAAATGAAGCAGACAAACAGGAATACAGACGTCTCAAAAATGAGATCGACAGGAAGTGCAAAATGGCTAAGCAGGGATGGCTAGAAGACAAATGTAAGGATGTAGAGGCTTATCTCACTAGGGGTAAGATAGATACTGCCTACAGGAAAATTAAAGAGACGTTTGGAGATAAGAGAACCACTTGTATGAACATTAAGAGCTCAGACGTAAACCCAGTTCTAAGCAAAGAAGGGAAAGCAGAAAGGTGGATGGAGTATATAGAGGGTCTATAGAAGGGCGATGTACTTGAGGACAATATTATGGAAATGGAAGAGGATGTAGATGAAGATGAAATGGGAGATACGATACTGCGTGAAGAGTCTGATAGAGCACTGAAAGACCTGAGTCGAAACAAGGCCCCCAGTGTAGACAACATTCCATTAGAACTACTGACGGCCTTGGGAGAGCCAGTCCTGACAAAACTCTATCATCTTGTGAGCAAGATGTATGAGACAGGCGAAATACCCTCAGACTTCAAGAAGAATATAATAATTCCAATACCAAAGAAAGCAGGTGTTGATAGATGTGAAAATTACCGAATTATCAGTTTAATAAGTCACAGCTGCAAAATACTAACGCGAATTCTTTACAGACGAATGGAAAAACTAGTAGAAGCCGACCTCAGGGAAGATCAGTTTGGATTCCGTAGAAATGTTGGAACACGTGAGGCAATACTGCCCCTACGACTTATCTTAGAAGCTAGATTAAGGAAGGGCAACCCTATGTTTCTAGCATTTGTAGAATTAGAGAAAGCTTTTGACAATGTTGATTGGAATACTCTCTTTCAAATTCTGAAGGTAGCAGGGGTAAAATACAGGGAGCAAAAGGCTATTTACAATTTGTACAGAAACCAGATGGCAGTCATAAGAGTCGAGGGACATAAAAGGGAAGCAGTGGTTGGGAAGGGAGTGAGACAGGGTTGCAGTCTCTCCCCGATGTTATTCAATCTGTATACTGAGCAAGCAGTGAAAGAAACAAAAGAAAAATTCGGAGTGGGTATTAAAATCCATGGAGAAGAAATAAAAATGTTCCGGTTCGCCGATGACATCGTAATTCTGTCAGAGACAGCAAAGGACTAGGAAGAGCAGTTGAACGGAATGGATAGTGTCTTGAAAGGAGGATATAAGATGAACAGCAACAAAAGCAAAACGAGGATAATGGAATGTAGTCGAATAAAGTCGGGTGATGCTGAGGGATTTGGATTAGGAAATGAGACAATTAAAGTAGTAAAGGAGTTTTGCTATTTGAGGAGCAAAATAACTGATGATGGTCAAAGTAGAGAGGATATAAAATGTAGACTGGCAATGGCAAGGAAAGCGTTTCTGAAGAAGAGAGTATAGATTTAAGTGTCAGGAAGTCATTTCTGAAAGTATTTGTATGGAGTGTAGCCATGTATGGAAGTGAAACATGGACGATAACTAGTTTGGACAAGAAGAGAATAGAAGCTTTCGAAATGTGGTGCTACAGAAGAATGCTGAAGATTAGATGGGTAGATCCCGCAACTAATGAGAAAGTATTGCATAGGATTGGAGAGAAGTTTGTGGCACAACTTGACCAGAAGAAGGGATCGGTTGGTAGGACATGTTCTGAGGCATCAAGGGATCACCAATTCAGTATTAGAGGGCAGCGTGGAGGGTAAAAATCGTAGAGGGAGACCAAGAGATGACTACACTAAGCAGATTCAGAAGGATGTAGGTTGCAGTAGGTACTGGGAGATGAAGAAGCTTGCACAGGATAGAGTAGCATGGAGAGCTGCATCAAACCAGGACTGAAGACCACAACAACATATACCCCTGATGTCAATAACTGGAATGACTGCAAGGTCAAACATGCATATTGTATATGTAAAATAGGAGTTTTTCTACTCTCTTTCCTAAAGTCAGAGCCTAATATTGAAATGCAACAGCTAATTACAGAGAAGCCCCATCTGGGCTATTTGCTCAAAAGTCTATGAAATACATGAATTATTATTTATCAAAAAAATACATCATGCACTCTCTCTTATCCCTCCAATAGGAACCTAGTGTTATTATCACAATATAGTTCCATCTGTGCTCTATTCCAAGGTACCTGAAATATTTTTTAACAAAAAATAGCTCCAAGAACCCGAATCGTCTAAAATATGAAGAATTTTGTCAACTCTCTTTGCATTACTAACTTCCAAAAAATCGTTTATGAACTGACTCACCAATCACATCGGCAAATTTCATTCAGAGGTATGTTTTATTTTCCATGGAATATTGGAAGGAGAATACAACAAATTCCCTACAAATAATTTAAAAACTGGCATTTTCTTACAAAATACACTCCTGGAAATGGAAAAAAGAACACATTGACACCGGTGTGTCAGACCCACCATACTTGCTCCGGACACTGCGAGAGGGCTGTACAAGCAATGATCACACGCACGGCACAGCGGACACACCAGGAACCGCGGTGTTGGCCGTCGAATGGCGCTAGCTGCGCAGCATTTGTGCACCGCCGCCATCAGTGTCAGCCAGTTTGCCGTGGCATACGGAGCTCCATCGCAGTCTTTAACACTGGTAGCATGCCGCGACAGAGTGGCGTGAACCGTATGTGGAGTTGACGGACTTTGAGCGAGGGCGTATAGTGGGCATGCGGGAGGCCGGGTGGACGTACCGCCGAATTGCTCAACACGTGGGGCGTGAGGTCTCCACAGTACATCGATGTTGTCGCCAGTGGTCGGCGGAAGGTGCACGTGCCCGTCGACCTGGGACCGGACCGCAGCGACGCACGGATGCACGCCAAGACCGTAGGTTCCTACACAGTGCCGTAGGGGACCGCACCGCCACTTCCCAGCAAATTAGGGACACTGTTGCTCCTGGGGTATCGGCGAGGACCATTCGCAACCGTCTCCATGAAGCTGGGCTACGATCCCGCCCACCGTTAGGCCGTCTTCCGCTCACGCCCCAACATCGTGCAGCCCGCCTCCAGTGGTGTCGCGACAGGCGTGAATGGAGGGACGAATGGAGACGTGTCGTCTTCAGCGATGAGAGTCGCTTCTGCCTTGGTGCCAATGATGGTCGAATGCGTGTTTGGCGCCGTGCAGGTGAGCGCCACAATCAGGACTGCATACGACCGATGCACACTGGGCCAACACCCGGCATCATGGTGTGGGGAGCGATCTCCTACACTGGCCGTACACCTCTGGTGATCGTCGAGGGGACACTGAATAGTGTACGGTACATCCAAACCGTCATCGAAGCCATCGTTCTACCATTCCTAGACCGGCAAGGGAACTTGCTGTTCCAACAGGACAATGCACGTCCGCATGTATCCCGTGCCACCCAACGTGCTCTAGAAGGTGTAAGTCAACTACCCTGGCCAGCAAGATCTCCGGATCTGTCCCCCGTTGAGCATGTTTGGGACTGGATGAAGCGTCGTCTCACGCGGTCTGCACGTCCAGCACGAACGCTGGTCCAACTGAGGCGCCAGGTGGAAATGGCATGGCAAGCGTTCCACAGGACTACATCCAGCATCTCTACGATCGTCTCCATGGGAGAATAGCAGCCTGCATTGCTGCGAAAGGTGGATATACACTGTAATAGTGCCGACATTGTGCATGCTCTGTTGCCTGTGTCTATGTGCCTGTGGTTCTGTCAGTGTGATCATGTGATGTATCTGACCCCAGGAATGTGTCAATAAAGTTTCCCCTTCCTGGGACAATGAATTCACGGTGTTCTTATTTCAATTTCCAGGAGTGTATATATAACAAATGAGGAATACACAGTTGTCAAAGGTGAGTTTTAATTTAAATACTGTTCGGTAAACCCTTAAAGTGTGAAATAAAATCAACAGCTGTTCCACATCGCAGTTGTTTACAGTCACCAACAGATGATTTCGTTTTTAAAAGGTGACACAAGTTTCACCTCTGGCCTGCAAGGTGTCCTCAATGGCAACAGCAGGTGTATGTATTGGGTGAAAAAGTTCAGTGTTCGATACATGGACCGCACTTTGTATAGGACACAATAGAGAGCCTTAAATTAATCATTTCCCACATCTATGATGTCACAATATTCTAAAATTTTTGAAAAGTAGGTCACCAGCTTTAAAAGTGCGACATTTACATCGATTATCATAGTATTATTTTTTCAACAAGTTATTTTCCTTCTATAAAGCATGATTGTGATACTTTAGGGGGAATAGAGAGTGAAGATAATACCGTCGATTTCAATTATTACAAATGATTCGGACCTAGCTGAGGCTGAGTACAAGAAAAACGCTGCGAAGACTCAAATTAATTATTTTGCTATGCTTGTCAGAAATTCCACAAGATCCTACAATGCATCTGAAAATGTAATGTTTATGTTGCAACAGTATCTAAATACATAAAGTGCGTTCTATCTGATAATGTATGTACTGTTATCACATAACGTTCTTTTTTAAAAAAAATTACCAATTTGGGGAGAGCGAGTGAAGACATTGTATCACAAGAAAAAATAAAATCGATGACAAGTATTACAAACAAACTGTTGCTGCATTCGGGAAACTATGGCTCGCTAAAAGACCCTCTAACCAACTACACCAACATCTAATGAAATTACCACCACACACACACACACACACACATACACACACACACACACACACACACACACACACACACACACACACAACCCTATCTTTTGGGAAGGAACGAATAAAGTGTTCGATTTTAAGATGGACTAAGGCATTTTACTGCGCTATATCACTTAAAGTGTAGAATGACGTAGACTTTCTACACGCTCATGAGGCAGACGACTGAAGTCACTAAGAGAGAGAGATATGACATCTCCGAAGACAACATCAGAGTCGATATCTCGGAATGAATAAAATTATTAATCATATGGTGAAATTTCTCACACTTTGCAATCACAATGGAACTTCAAATTATTGCTGTCGTTAAATTGGCATTATTACTTACTAAAATACTCGCAGCTAGCATATTTACTCTGTAATAGAAAAGTTTAGATTAAGCAGCACTCGTATTCGATGACAGTTCGATATCTGCACCATACTTGCAAGTTCGGTGGACCTTTAAGATACATATTTTTCAGCTTATGGAGTGTCTAACTTAGTAAGATAAACACAGCTAGAATTCTTATAGTAATATACTAAACTTTCACGAAATTCAATCAAGAAGAATTTTGTATTATACCTAAGGTTTCACACGCTTTGAAAGCTTCAGATTAAAGTTTTCTGCATTTAATTTCACTGTATTACTTATTAAAATACTCACAGTTGACTTATAGCATTACCGATAAAAACTGTTGGGTAAATCATTGCTCTTAAGAGTACATTAGTATGTTATACTTAAGTCTGCTACTCTAAAAAATACAAATTACAGTCTTTTAACCGTAGCGATTTATTTTTCACTCTTAACAAGGCACAAAAATGGATGTCGGCAATCAATTTGATGCATCAGAATCGTTCGTTGATACTGAATTTATTACGACCAATACGGTCTTACTGTGGCTAAAATAAGGATTCTGACACACATGAGAAAGGGAAGGTGCACGAGTCAAACGTTTCCCTCACCATGCTACTGCGTATAGGTTCTCATATGCAACTTCATTTTTTTTTCCTTCTGACATCATACGATAATCGATGTTTCTTGAAGTTGCTCTTCAGCAGATAGTATTTCATTATGATGTGAATTTTTGTCCACAGCTTTCGAAGCCAGCAAGAATGTTTATCACTCTATCAGTTCGGACTTATATCTCCTAACGATTTGTTGAAGACTTGTCTTCCAATCGTGCATGTGATCATCTTCTTCTTCTTCATTTTAATCTTCATCATGATAATCATCCGCTTCTTCTTCTGTACCTTTTCCTTTTATATGTACACCACTTTTAACGTCCTCTTCTGTCTTCTTTAAGCATAGCTGCCCTAATCGCTGAGAAGCAGGTTGAAGTTCATGCCTGTTGAATTCTTCTTATCGTCGGAGAAAGTATGAAGAGACCTTTTATGCACAGCTGGTACTGTGTTCTCTCCCATGCTGAAATGTGTGTCATTTTCTCTTAACAATAATCCACCAGTTTTATCTAATGCGGCCTTAACGATATGCATGTATTCATAATCTATATTGGAATTTCCTTGTTTGTAGGTAAGATAGTTTTGCTTATGAACACTGGTAGCCTTGAGAATTTTACCGTAATTTTAAAGATGTAGCTTTGCGTAAGTCTTTCGAGGAGGTTCAATTTAAACAGTGGATTACATAATCCTGTCATTTCCAGGTATACACTGTGAAGCATTAAATCATCCCCATTAACATCTACCGATGATTCATCAAACCTCCACACTCTTGCTGTTGGTTCAGATCTAATGCTGTGTAAAGTATCACGTATGTTGACATCTGGTTCAGGGGAAAAAAAGGGACAGAGAGAGAGAGAAAAGTTACCAGCTGATCTTCTGTATCCCCTCCACCTTGACCACCATCGAATTCATCTCCTTCTTCTTTTTCTTTCATAAATATAAAGTTCTTAACAACGATGTCTGTCTTCATTTAGAATAGATGTCCCAATCTCTGAGAAGCAGGTTGAGGTTCATGCTTCTTCCTGAACCACACCTTCCTTTCCTCTGCCAAAACGTGGAGAGATTTCTTAGGCACAGCTGGATTACGGTCTGAAATGGAGAATAATTTCTCATTAACATATTGTCGCGAAATCCACTAATGAGGGATGGAATACGGCATTAAATTCAAAGTTTTGACTTGGGAAGAAGATGGGGGAGTTGTCGCAATCGGGCATTCAAACAGCGACTGACCGACGACAGTCGGCGCACAGGCTATATACACACGGGAACAGCCTCTGGTCAGCCAGGGCGTGACCGAGGTCCCACATAGCGGCTAGTGACTGAGACACGAGTGCCTCGTGAGTTTCCCATATACGGTAATGTACACTCCTCGTTGGCGATGTGCGTCAGAGGGAATGTTCTAGAAACTCGACCAGAGTTATAGAAAGGGGACCCGACCCAACCCAAAGAGGGAGCACACGCCTGGGACGCTACCCGTGTACCGAGCGCCGCCAGGCTGAGGACTTAGGACAGTTGGAGTCACGTCGGGATCGGAATAACACTGAGAAGATAGTCTCAGGACCGCGAGATAGAAGGCAGCTGACAGAGTTACATGAAGCCGCTGTGCACTGAATAGAAAAAGCTAAAGCCAGTAGTGTCAGAAGGGAACTTCCAATGAACTTTTTTAGTCTGAGTTTCCTTTCACTGTGCGCCGAGCTCTGTGCCCCTGAACACCCTCTTTAGCTTGTAGATTCTTAACAGGGATGAGTTCTGTAAGCTGCCTAAGCGAAATTGGCACATCGATTACATCGATCGAGGTAGGCCCTTGTAATTACAGCGTGTCCTTGTCACTACCTCTCGGGACACGACAATATGTGATATGTAATGCTAAGAGACTGTTTAAATAATGTTATTTTACATTTTTAGCCACTGAGTCTGATGGTAAGTTGAAGTGTTCTCACCTTCTTCTTCAGCTGGGGATTTTTAATATCCAACTTTAGGCAAAGTTGTATTAGGGTCTCATATTCAGAGCAATACCCCATTAATACATCTATTAAGTAATGCTAAGAGAATACACAAATACACATTTTTACTCCCTGAGTCTGATGGGAAACATCTTCTTCTCCTTCTTTTCCTCCTCCTCCTTCTCCTCCTCTGGGTAATCCTTGTCAATTTTTTTCATCCAACGTCATGTACAGTCAGATTAGGGCCTGAAATAAAAATAGATCTCAACTGGGTGATAATAAGAGACTCTGTGAATATTATATTTATTGATTCATTGAACTTCATCTGCATCATCGAAAATTAAAATATTCACTCAATTACTTTACATAAAATATTTTTACCAGAAGAATCGGTTTCCATTTTTTTCCAGAATCACTGAAATTTCATGAAATGTATCGCATATTTACTAGTGGTTTCCCTTCTTATCACTTCTTTTGCTAAGCAAGTTGAGATTTATCAAGTCAAGACATTGTAGTCTATAGTCTCGATAAAATAAGCATTAAAACGCCAGAGAAGAAATGAAGTGTGGTGAATAAATCAGAGATGTCTGTGAGCAAATTGTGCAAATGTTGTATGTAATGTTTTTATTTTGTGTGCACTATCAAACTGCATCAGATTACCCTAAACTGTATTAAATGTGACCTTAAACGGTATCAAGCGTACCAACTTGCACCAAGAGTGTATCAAATTACTCCTCAAATACTATCAACGTGCCTGGAAACTGTATCAATAAGCACAAAATGTGCATCAAATTACCTCTCAAACTACACCAGCTTGTTCCAAAAGTGTATCAAGTTTGAGCCGTTGCAGTTTATCACGTAATATCAACTCTGATAGTTGTTTCTCATCTTTTACTGCATGGTTCTGAAACGAGTGTCGCTCCGTCTGGGCGAACCGTGGTAAACTTGGGATTTGGTTGTCTTTTGTCGTGGCAATATGAGCTGTGGAGCGGAGTCAAAAACAGGTTTCCTGGCAGCATCCGGTGTGTTGGTGAAAGAGGAGAAAAAGGCTCTCAACATCGCGGCCTAAAGGAGCCTTCTATTCATCGTACGACCCAATTTTCATAAAGAGTTTTTGCATTCCACGCGTGAACATCATCAAATGCACAACACTTACGTCGATTATGTCGGATCTACGCCCTGTACCAGAAATGGAAATCGGTATATCCATGTTGCGGTGGATGTCTTTTTGCGCTTTACTTGGTTGGTTCCAAGCTGGGGGGGGGGGGGGGGGGGTTACTGCAGCTTTGACCACTCCACGTCTAACTAAATTTTTTCCAATGTTTGGTCCTTCTAAGTCCTTAGTTAGTGACAACGCCCTAGCGCTCACTTCCAGGGAATTCAGTAGGTTGTGTTTCCAGAAGGGCGATCATCATAGTAGAACCACTCCACATTATCGCCAGTCGTCATTTACTGAAAGGGTCAATAGGAACGTTAAGCCTGCACTAATTATTTTTCATTCCAAAGCCCAGGAGAGGTGGGATAGTTCTTTCCCTTGGCTTAATTTTGCCTTTAACACCACTCAGCATGAAGTCATTAAAATTACTTCACCTCCCTAACGTTGTCCTATCCCATTAAATCGTCCCTTGCCCATTTATGTTCCTTTGATGAAATCTTGCATAAGGAGATCTATCAAATCTTCATTGAATATAACTGGAAGAAAGCAAGGATTAATATTGAGTTAGCCCATTGAAGGCAGCATCTCAGGTTTAACTGGAGCAGCCGTCCAATTAAAATAAAGGTGGGTATTCACATTTTCATACAGACCTTTAACACTGGCAGAGAGTGACAGGAGGAACCCTCTAACAAAATTGCCTCCCTGTTTCGTGGTTCCTTACTGGGTTATGCAATTATTAGGCCTGATTAATCTCTTCTCATATGTGATCTTAAGACCAAGAAGATGAAGATATCTAAGGTTCATGTTAGCCATGTAAAAGAAAGTGGCCAGACTTAGCTTTAACCCCCCACTCTGGGGTGCAGGCTAGCTGCTTTGGTGTGGGAGGTTGAGGCATGGCGGCTTATCAGGCGCTATCCACTAACCCAACGACATCACACACCGTAGCGGTCGCACGGTTCCAGACTGTAGCGCCTAGAACCGCTCGGCCACGCCTGTGAGTAATGTCAAGTGTTCTTGAAAGGAAGAGGCCACTATGCTAAGTGGCCCTGACTGTCATCGTATTCTTACAAGCACCATCTTTTCCTTAGTGGAATTTTGGTAATTCAGCTTGATGTTTAAGGAAACTTCAAATTTTAATTCTAGTGCACGTCTGAGGAACGAGTCGCAAACTAATGTCCTAAATTCCTGTCTTTGCCCAATTATTTTAGAGGGATGAATTTTCACATTTGAGTTGGCTTTGGTTTGTCATGGCGGCACTAAGTTATGTAACCCTACTAATGTGGCCTCGTCCATTAATGCATGTTTAATGGTTGACTAATTATGATACACTACTCCTCTTAACTATCAATCTTAAATTATAATTATTCTACGTTGTGTTTTTGCTGAAGTGGCCAAACGATATGTGCTTATTATAATACAGTGACTCACATAGTAACCAGTCCGTTTCAACATATACTCTTTATCAGTGTCTCAAGGTTTCTTCAGAGTTGACTTGATTATGAGGTGCTAAATACCCTTAGAGTGGGAGAGTTCTCAGCAAGTAGGGTTGTTGCCGAGGAGTGTACTAAATTGCCTTACCCCCATGTTTCTTTATTGTAGGGAGGCTGATAATCTTCCTGTCGAACAACTTGCCCACGTCGAAAACTTTTTGTGGTCAAAAGTTCGCTTTGAATATCAAACGAACACTTTAGGTGTTTTGCTAAAATTCGTCGTGGAATTACAATAATCATTAACGACTAGTTGTACGTAGGATTTTTTCGAAGTATTGTTAAATCAGGGCTCGTGGAATAACTTGAGGAAGCGAGGACTACAGTTTAAACTGCCTCCTGGGAGCTTGAGCCCAACATTTTTGGCGTGTACAATCGAACTACAAAAATTTAGTTGGTTATATTGAGAGGGTTCCCACTACCGTTGCTGCCTTATAACTTGAATACGTCTCCTTTAAATTACGTCTATGGTCACAATCTGTTCTGTTAAACCGATTATCGGTTTCGTCCTTTAATGACCACCATGCGCGTGAAAAATGGCTGCGTTCTTAATTAGATAAAAGAGCTTGAAACTCATAATGCAATAAATAGAGAGCCAAATAGAACGATTACCCTCTCAAAATGATTTTGTGCCCAATGCCTGCTTAGCTGTATGTTACAATGCTTTACCCTAATCAATCCACGCCTCTGTTATATGTACTGTGTTCGCAAGCTCACCTACTATTGAGTGTCTCATATATTTACTTCGTTTTCATACGTTTTACGCATGACCCTAGCAGGTTCTTGTTCCTTCTTTATTCATTTCATAGACTGCATTAATCAGATAATGTGGATCATCCACTGTCATAGAATTTTATCATTCTTTTCTTGCAACGGAGTACCGCAGCGTACGAGGTGCCCTCTGCCGGTCACGTTGCTCCAACTATTTCCCGCCTCTGCGGAATTCTGGCGTTAGCGCTAACAGAGGGCGCTGATTATGTGCAGAACTATATTTCCCTCCATTTGTGGCTCCTTTAGCGATTTGTTTTATGTTGTTTAATATTACCCAGTGCAATATCGGCGGTGTTTAATATTTATCTCATTGTCTAGAATATTGGCACTAGAGCACATGTCAACCACTGTTTTTTAACTCTTCGTCTTTTTAACAATATTACTTGTGTCGTGTTCTTCTTTTTATTACTGTAACACCTTTTATACTTTATAAGCTTATTACCGACTTTAACTATTGTATCCCCCTTTTATTTTCGCTGTTTCAATTAATTATTGAAAACTAGTGTATGCTGACATTAGCGACATCTGGTCAACTTACTACACAAACATCTTGTGGCTACTGTACGGCAGCTTGTTTTAAACAGTAGTTTTACTGACAACATAACTCGCACATGTAATGTGATTCATATATATTTGACGATGCTGGTGCCGATTCCGCATTTACCATTTGACAATGCCACTATGGCTGCAGTGCATTAGGACTTCGTTTTTATGAGACAGATATGTCTCTTCAAATTTAAAGCGCGCAAATGTAAATTTTGTCAGTACTACTTTTTAATATGCTCCATGTATCGTTCTTAAGCTGTATACAGTTTGCGATTGTATTTATATTTTTCCCATTTTTGCTGCAGATCTGATGATGGTCATTAAAGACCGAATCCGGCAATTTGTTAAACAGAAAAGATTGTGACCATAGACGTGAATTAAAGGAAACATATTACATATAGGGGTCACTGTGTTTTTTTTTTTTTTTTCGCGACGATGTCACAGCTTGTTATACCTTCAAATCAAGTTAAATATTGTCCAGAATGTTTTAGCGGGCATGAAACCCGAGGATCGTTCACCGATCGTACTTTCCAATAAGCCTACTTCCCTGGCGGAACTAGATGAACTATAGTTTCTATTGACGGCTAGAGGTTTTCCTATGACAACCATGAGGAAAACAGTAATCTTGTCTGTCAAATGGTTCAAATGGCTCTGAGCACTATGGGACTTAACAGCTGAGGTCATCAGTCCCCTAGAACTTAGAACCACTTAAAACTAACTAACCTAAGGATACCACACACATCCATGCCCGAGGCAGGATTCGAACTTGCGACCGTAGCAGTCGCGCGGTTCCGGACTGCGCGCCTAGAACCGCGAGACCACCGCGGCCGGTTCTTATCTGTCGTGCTTAAGAAGTTTTGAAGCGTTTGACAAGTGCCCTCTCCTTTGTGACTGAAGCTAGGTGATTTCATCGCTGTGTTGATGGATGGAATCGGGTGTGAGATTGCCCTTTGAAGTGAGGTCCCCGTTCAAACTGCTGACATTGGGATAGGCGTAGCAAGGGCAGTGGTTCTAAGCCACCTCGGCATTGTGCTCACATTACACAGGTCTTAAGTTTGGGCACAGTTTATTCAGGAGCCTGTCTGTGCTGTGCTTGATTCAGGTGCTACATTTTTCCTTCTTGATTAGTAATGGCGCATTTAATTTTTGGCTGTTTGCAAGATGTCTTCCTTATGTGCTTCAGATCAGAGACGTCGTGTGGCGAATGGGCAGATGTTTCTTCTGACGAGTAAAGTATCGTGAATTAGTTTGTTGGTGATTCATGGTCTTACTGTTAACCTATTGCTGGGCTGTGATTTTATATAATGTACTGGTATTGTTCTTGACTATGGAGGTAACATGTTCTTTTTCCAAATTTTGTCCAAGCGGACATATTGTCCTGTGTCCCGGCCACAGTCGTTTCTTGGTCTGTCTGTGTGTGTGTATGTGTGTGTGGGGGGGGGGGGGGGGGGTCACTTGGAAGGAGGCAGGACTAAGAAGCTGTTGCAGCTCTTTCAGGGGTTCTCTGACGTGTTCACCAATAGGCTTGGTGTCACCGACACAGTCGAGTATGAGACAGAGTTGAAATATGGTGGACCCATGAGGCAGGCTCCATATAGGTTATCTCTACCCAAGATGAGAGCTCTGAGGCGAATAATTAATGGCTTGATCCATGAGAGAGTTTTTAGGGCATTCCCTTTCTCTATATCTCTCAGGTCTTCTTGGTTTCTAAAAAGCCGAGAGGCGATTACCAAGCGGTTCTAACATTTCGGGTGGTGTCTGTTTGTTCTATAGAGTGTCTCCCTACCACTTTCGCGCAACGACGCTCTGAGCGTGTTTTTTAGGGAATTGACTAGTTTGAACCTGAGACCTGTCGCTGATAAGAAAACGCCAGACCACAAATGACATGTAGAATTCAGAAGAGTTCAGTGAGACTAGCGATGACATAACCAAATACTTAGTGATTTCATCGTCAGCTCCACTGCACTCCCTGCAAAAGAATCTTAATACCAACTAGGTTTAGTGGAAGGGGTTCAAGGCTTTCCTATTTTTAGTTAGCTGGTAAAATAACGTCGAAAAAGCAGTTACGTTTACCATTGAAAATTTTATTCTACTCACAAAACATTGTTTATAAATTGCACTATTGATAAAACGAAGTGCTTTCATACAGGATGGTAAAAACCAACTGCGTTCAACAAAAATGTGAACGAATATTCCCTGAATGGGTTTCCAAGTTCTACAATGGATCGAAGGATGATCTATGCCATATCACATCTATAATTAAATTGAGTTTCACAAAAGAGAAAACTATCAAAATGGTCTACAGTGACCCTCAATTATCTTTAATTACTTATCTAACTTGTCGTAAATTACAGTGGCTGATGTGGCTTTTAACGAGAAAAAAATTAAGAATATTTATTATTATGTAAGGAAAAAGAAAAAAAATATTATTGTTATTTGAATGGATGAAAAAATGGGGAAAAATGGCTTTAAATGTTTATGTTATTTACTCTTTCAGTACGATCTTTGTTGGAGAACTCCTTATTTACTTGTGGTAATAAAAATTCATTTAGACAGATTTAAGCACATTTAAAATTATGTGAACTTTAACAACCCTCTCATGCTGATAAATTCAAACTAACTGATAACATTTATTTGAAACTTATTTAAATTAATTTTTTATTACGTATTTCGGTCTTGGCACACATTTTATAGATGCAGTGGGTTTTTAAATATTTACTGAATTCTTTCCCGGCGTTAGCTATGGAACACAAGACTGTCTGTGTTAGCATAAAATGGTTACATATTGCCAAGCCGACCTGAACGCTTAATTGTCATTGACAAAACACACTTCACTATACGTTTAAGTTATTTGCTTTAGAAATGGAAAGAACCAACAGATTAACAACTTCAACGTTAATTATCCGCCTATGAATGCACAAATGTAAAACCAGTAATAAATTCCGTCAGCCTCAGGATCGCTGTAAAAGAAAAATATTTCGTAATTCACTGCTAATTTTACCTGCTCCCGATTTACGGGTTTGGTTAATTTTATGGTGGAACAATTTTTTTAAATGTGCCGCCGCTGCAAATCGTTCACAGCCCAGCAACACCAACGATAATCGCTAAAAGTGCTGAAAATTCTTTAAAGAAATATTATAGATGACATGGGCAAGCTAATTTACATTAGTAATACACAATTTTGATAAATTATAATGTATTTAGACCATAACAATAATTTAAATTACACACCTTGATGATTTCTCCTCTAATGGCGGCTAAAGATAGATACAGACAAAAGAAGTCTACTCATTCATATAATGCTACGTCACGGAATCCTCTCTCTCTCAGCTCTAGAGGAAGATGACAAAGAATACACATTATGTAGCGCTTTTATACTACTGCTGATTTTGAATATCTCTTTCTAATCTTACAACATTATTTTCATCTGTGGCTATATTTTACATTTTTTCATCGCAGATACTAACATATTTCGTAATTACATTATGAGTATAGAAATATTACAATCGTAAATATATCGAGAATATTATTACAGAAAATATTACAATAATAACCAACGTCCTTTACACAAAATTAAATAACATTTTTGCTAAACAGTTACACTACATTCGAATTGCTTCATAGCGGCGTACATAGTACATTTAAATGTCATTTCATTTTATTAATACTGTGTGTGCTGCCATGGAACGTTACAGGCTTCTCAATAACTATATAACAGAAAAATCATCGCGTTTCAGATTTTTACTTCAAGTGGCAATTGTGAACACCATAAACTTTAATTGACGATCAACACTAGTATTACGCAGAAAGGTGATGTAACAGATGAGACTTCTGCAGTTCTGAGTGAAGCTTTATGCTCTGTTATGCGGCATCGCGTGCGTTCATTACCTTGTTGGGTGTTCGTCAGGGGGGCGGCGGCTGGCGCAGCAGCCATCCAGCTCGCCGTCTCGGAACTAACTCTTCTCCTAACTTCTCCTTACTACCATTTACCGAAGCTGGTTTAAAAAAAACTGTCTGGCTGTGTATTCATCTGACCAATCAGGGTCTCAATGTTAACTTTAAGCTCCGCCTACAAAAATTCTGTCTATCCAATGAGAAACGTTATACTTTTCATGGTGGGGCAATGTTTTTAAAGTTTGCAACGTAACAAAGACGCGAAAAAGTCTCACGCTAAAACTTGCAGCTGGCGTTGTCCTAGTGGTTAGCTGGCGACGTGGGTGTCCCTTATCGTAGGGCCTTCTAGCTTAACACGATTCTGCTCTCGGCTTCTGTTCTCGTTTCTCCCCTCGGAACTGCGTCTGTCTCACGGTGGAAGGTATGGCATGCATTTAGGCATTCTTGTGTTAGTCTGTGGTATTCCATTTGCTCACTCGTTACCCGTATTATTTTGGTTAATGTAATGTCACGATTTATTCGGAGCTATGTGACATACTACTGGATTTGCTTATCATGTCAGGGTTTTCATGGAAAGTGTTGGATTTGCCTGACACCTTACACGGTTGTTGACTAAACGCTCTCAAATAAGGTTATCTTAGAATTCTTTCCCTTGAGGATCTCCAAAAAAGTTTTATGTGGCTTTCTGGAGCTTGTTACTTTACTTTCCTAGATTTAAATCAAGCGTATTACCAGATACTTCTAAAGTAGGAATGCTAACTTATTACCGCCTTCTCCACAGGCTGGAAGCTTTATGAAGTTAACGTGGATCCATCCGGTTCTTCGAAGGGGCAGCGGTACTGTCTAGCCTGTTGGAGAAGATTTTTGCAGATATCAAATTTAAATACTTTTATATGTATTTGGACGATGTTGTCGTTTATACTGCCACCTATGAGGAGCGCTTATCTTGAACAGGTTTTGCTTCGCATTGAGGCGGCTGGCTCGACCGTGAAATTATCTAAAATTAACTTAGCCCACACTCATACTTCTTTTTTGTGGCATTTAGTGTCAGATCACGGAGTTTGAATGCACCAAGAACGTAAGCGCGATTTGCGTAGGTTTCCCCCTCCCAAGAACAAGAAAGCGGGGACCAGATTCATTAGTACGGAAAACTTTTTCCGCAAGTTCGTCCCGCATTTTGCCAGCTACCAGCTCATTTTAACAACTTGTGCAAAAAGGGAGAGTCCTTTAACTGGGATGAGAGTCATCAAGTGACCTCTGAAGCACTGGCTAACCCTCCCGTTTTGGAATCCCTTAGTTTGAACAGCCATTTATTATCTAAGCGGACACCTACAACCCTACCGTCCTTCTGCGAGAGTTTCAGTTCCAAAGGCTTCCTGTAGCCTATGTCTCGAATAAGTTCCCTCCTGACGAACTGAAATTGTCTGTGTGCGAGTGGGAAGCCCTTGCCAAAGCTCTTTTCGTCAGAAAAGCTCAAATTTTATTTGGAGCATAGAGAACTTCAACTCTAGATGGGCAATCAGGCTCTGAGCTGAGTTATAGGACGCCCAGGAAAAAGGGAGAATCGCCCGTTGGGCAGTCCACATATCTGCATTCAACTTTACTGTTAGGCGTATTAAAGATACTCCCAAGCAAGTTGCCAACGCCCTCAGTCGAATATTTCAGGAGGATGACCAGCTCAGAGAAGGAGGTGTGTTACACAGGCGAGGTGCAGAGCCGCAGTGCTACATCTACATCTACATGGTTACTCTGCAATTCACACTTAAGTGCCTGGTAGAGGGTTCATCGATCCATTTTCATTCTACTTCTCTAGCATTCCACTCTCGAATGGCACGTGGGAAAAAGGAAAGCCTAAATCTTTCCGTTCGAGCTCTGATTTCTCTTATTTTATTATGATGATCATTTCTCGCTACGTAGATGGGTGTCAACAAAATATTTTCGAATTCGGAAGAGAAAGTTGGTGATTGAAATTTCGTAAATAGATTTCGACGCAAAGAAAACCGCCTTTGTTTCAGTGACTGCCACCCCAACTCGCGTATAATATCAGTGACACTCTCACCCATATTGCGCGATAACACGAAACGAGCTGGCCTTCTTTGCACTTTTTCCATGTCCTCCGTCAAGGTAAGGATCCCACACGGCGCAGCAGTATTCCAGCACGGGACGGACAAGTGTAATGTAGGCTGTGTCTTTAGTGGGTTTGTCGCATTTCTAAGTGTTCTGCCAACAAAGCGCAGTCTTTGTTTCGCCTTCCCCACAATATTATCTATGTTGTCTTTCCAATTTAAGTTGCTCGTAATTGTAATTCCTAGGTATTCAGTAGAATTGACAGCCCTTAGATTTGTGCGATTTATCGTATACCCAAAATTTATCGGATTTCTTTCAGTACCCATGTGGATGACCTCGCACTTTTCTTTGTTTAATGCCAATTTCCACTTTTCGCACCATACGGAAATTCTCTCTAGATCATTTTGTAATTGGAATTGATCGTCATATGATTTTACTAGACGGTAAATTACATCATCATATGCAAACATTCTAAGGGGGCTGCTCAGATTATCACCTGGATCATTTATGTAAATTAGGAACAGCAGAGGGCCTATGACACTACCTTGCGGAACTCCAGATATCACTTCTGTTCGACTAGATGATTTACTGTTTGTCACTACGAACTGTGACCTCTCTGAAAGGAAATCACGAATCCAGTCACACAACTGAGAAGATACTCCATATGCACGCAATTTGATTAACAGTCGCTTGTGAGAAACGGTATCAAAAGCCTTCTGGAAATCTAGGAATATGGAATCGATCTGAGATCCCTTGTCGACAACACTCATTACTTCATGGGAATAAAAAGGTACCTGTGTTGCACAAGAACAATATTTTTTGAACCCGTGTTGATTATGTATCAAGATGTCATTTTCTTCAATGTGATTCATAATTTTCGAGTACAATATGTGCTCCAAAATCCTACTGTAAATTGAGGTCAGTGATATGGATCTGTAATTCAATAATTTCCTTTCTTGAATATTGGTGTGACCTGTGCTGCTTTCCAGTCTTTAGGAACAGACGTTTCGTCAAGTGAGCGGTTGTATGTGATTGCTAACAAAGGCGCTATTGTGTCTGCATACTCTGACAGGAACATGATTGTTACACCTTCTGAACCGGAAGACTTGCCTTTCTGAAGTGATCTTAGTTGTTTCGCAACACCTAAGATATCTACTTTTATGTCACTCATGCTAACAGATTTCTGGCTCCTAATTCCGGGATATTTACTTCGTCTTCTTTCGTTAAAGAATTACAGAAAACTTTATTTAGTAACTTCGCTTTAGTGGCACCATCATCAGTAACATTTCCATTGCTTTCGCGCAGTGACGGTATTGACTGTTTTTTGCCACTGGTGTACTTCATATACGACCAGAATCTCTTTGGGTTTTCTACCACATTTTGAGACAATGTTTCATTGTGGAAACTTTTGAAAGCATCTCACATTGACGTCTGCACTAAATTTCGAGCTTACGTGAAACTTAGCCAGTCTTGGGGATTTTACGTTCTTCTGAATTTGACATGGTTTTTTTCGTTGCTTCTGCAACGGTGTTCTGACGTGTTTTGTGTACCATGGTGAATCAGTCCCATCTGTTATTAACTTATGCGGTATGAATATATTTATTGCTGTCGATACTGTATCTTTGAATTTGAGCCATATCTGGTCTACACTTACATAATTAGCTTGGCAGGAATGGAGACACTCTCTTAGGAATGCATCAAGCCAATGTTTATCTGCTGTTTTAAACAGATATATTTTGCGTTTATTTTTAGTGGTTTTGGTTGATATGGTTTTGAGCCTCGCTACAATTACCTTGTGTTCACTAATCCCTGTATCCGTCATGACGCTCTCTATTAGATCAGGATTATTTGTGGCTAAGAGGTCAAGTGTGTTTTCGCAACCATTTACAATTCGTGTGGGCTCATGAACTAATTGTTCAAAGTAATTCTCAGAGGAGGCATTTAGTACAATTTCGGAAGATGTTTTCTGTCTACCATCGGGGGTAAATTGCGTCTCCACCAATTATAACTGTATGAGGGGGTGGGGGGGTTCTTATTTGTAATTACATTCAAATTTTCTTTGAACCGTTCGGCTATTATATCATCTGAGTCGGGGGGTCGGTAGAAGCATCCAATTATTATTTTGGTACTGCTGTTGGGTATAACCTCTACCTATAGTAATTCGCAGGAACTATCTATTTCAACTTCGCTACAAGATAAACTACTACCAACAGACACAAACACACCACCACCTATTTTATTTAATCTATCCTTTCTGAACACGGTTTGCGCCTCTGTAAAATTTCGGCAGAATTTACCTCCGGCCTTAGCCAACTTTCTGTTCCTATAACGATTTCAGCTTCATTGCTTTCTATCAACACTTGAAGCTCTGGTACTTTTCCAACACAGCTAAGACAATTTACAACTTTAAGACCAACTGTTGCTTGGTCGATTCTTTGCCCTGAACCCTTTGAGACTTGAGCCCGTTTTGATTTTTCCCGAGACTGTCTAACCTAAAAAACAGCTCAGTCCACGTCACACAGCCCCTGCTATCCTTGTAGCCACCTCACTGAAGTCCCAGAGTTATTTTCAGATTTAAGAGATAAGCAAGATGGAGACCCAGCGAATCATTCCATTAAGTGTCGTTTACAAAGGTGCGTAGAACTCGATGATTATACCTTGAGCAGAAGGTTTGTTTTCCGTAAGGATAGTCTTGGTAATAGGTTAATATTTGTCTTCCTAAAGATTTGATACCTGCCATATTCCACTATTTTCACAACTCTGGAATAGGGGAACGTTCTGGACTTTACAGAACATGCTAAAATAATGCAACAACTTATGTGGCCTTTCTTGTACAAGAATGTCAGCATTTGGTGGGGGAGTGCGAGAAATGTAAAATAGCCAAACCTAATCCCAATTCTAACAAAGACTTTTTTGCATTAAACTAGTGAAGATCATCCAATGGGCAAATCTTAATGTCGATTATGTCGGATCTCCGCCCTGCGCGAGAATGTAAATCAATACATCCTTGTTATGGTGGATGCCTTTTCGCGCTTTACTTGGTTTGATCATTCATCATCTAACTAAAATTTTGCCGTGTTTGGTCCATCTAAGTCCTTAGTTAGTGACAACGCACCAGCGTTCACTTCTCGGAAATACAAGAGATCGTGTTTCCAGAATGCCGTTCAGCATATTACAACCACTCCACATTATTGTCAGTCTTCATTTACTGAAAGTATCAATAGGAAACCCAAGCCAGCACTAATTATTTTCCATTTCATGGCTTAATTTTGCTTTAACACGCCTCAGCACGAAGCCATTAATGTTGTCATATCCATTAACTGATCCCTTGCTCGTTTTCGGCCATTGGAGAAATCTTGCCTACGGAGATCAATCGAGGCGTCACTGAATCCAACTGGAAGAAAGCAAGGATAAATTTTGAGACATTGGAGACAGCATCTCAGGTTTAAGTGGGGCAGGCGTCCATTTAAAATAAAAGTGGGGGGCATTTAACTTCATTCTTTGATTGGAAACTACAATTTAAGTTATTATTTATTGAAATCAAACCGAAATTTTCTATTTTAAAGGTACTGTTAATGTCGGCTCATGTCATTTTTATTTAAAACTAAGTTTTGCTCTGAGTTATTACTCCTGCTTCAATTGTTAATCATTTGTATTACAAATGCTCATAATTTTTTTAAAGTAACTTGTTTGTTGGGGTAATAGCTCTATTTGCTACAGTTTATTTCTTCTCTTATGTTATATTTTATCACTAAATTTACGTAATTTGTAATAAACATAGCTTTATAAGTTATATGTATGGATTAAAATCCCTTAGACCCAGTCTTTCCCATAAAGTTTTGTGGCCACTTAAAGAGCTCATGATTTCCCATTATAATATTACCAAAATTTGTCTCCACCTACTCTATAACTGTATCATCTTACCCCTAAATTGTAACAGTTTGCACAAATGTTTATCATGTTACACCTCAGACTATACCAACTTGCCATGAAAGTGTCCCAAGAAGTGAATCACCTTGCCCCAAAGTGTATCAAATCATGCCTTAACTGTATCAACTTGCCCCAAGGATGTATCAAGTTGCTGGATCAAAATAGACCTCAGACTGTATCAGCGTGCCCCAAAAGTTTATCAGCTTGACTCAAAAGTATGTCCAGTTACCTCTCAGAATATTTCTATCGACCTATCCCAGAAGTCTATCAACTTGCCACAAAAGTGTATCAAAGTACGCCTCAAACTGGACTAACTTGCCTTAAAAGAGTATTATCTTGCCTCAGAGGGATATCAACTTGCCCCAAAGGTGTATCATGTTACCCTTCAAATTGAATCAAACTGCTCCAGAGGTGATTCCTTACAAGCGCATCAAAAAACGAGTGTATCAAAAAACACATTTAATTGTATTATCATCCCCCAACTATTGGATCAGCCTGCCTCGAAGTGCATCAACCAGCCTCCAACTTGTATCAAATTACCTCTCTAACTGTATCAACTTGCCACAAAAGTGTATCACCTTACCCAACAGCGTGTCATATTACCACTCAAAAAGTATCAACTTGCCACAAAATTGTATTAATTTGTCCTAAATGTGCGTTAAATTACCCTGTAAAATGTGTCAACCTGCACCAAAAGTGTATTAAATTACCACTCAAATTGTAGCAACCAACCTAAAAGAGTATAAACTTGTCAGAAAGTACATTAAATGACCACTCAAACTGAATCAACATGTCCTGAAAGTGGATTATCTAGCCACAGATGTTTATCAAATTGCGCCAGAGTGTTTAAAATTATCCCCAATTGTATCAGTTTGCCCTAAAAGTGTATCACCTCTAAGCATATAAAATTATCCCCCAAACTGTATCAACTTGCCCCAGAATGAATCAATTTACCCCACAATCGGTATGTACTTGTCGCAAAAGTGTACTAGATTCCCACTCCAACGGTATGAAGTAGCCCCAAAATATCTATTGCATCTTCACAGCTGTAAATATCGCGATCAACTGAGCATACGAGTTCCATAGCTCTCTACCCTGATCAGCCAAGTTCCACAACTCCCTACCTAAGAAAATCTACAGAGGTACTAGAAGAATATTTTTGGCTCAGGAACAGGCGGTTCGGGCAATAAGCGGTGTAAGTTCGTGAACTTCTGGTCGACCACTGTTCACTAGTTTGTGTATTTTGATATTGGCCTCTCAATACATGTATATTCTTTACTGTCGTTTCTTGTTAAGAATAGGCAGCTTTCACTCAGTTAATACCCGGCAGAAATCCAACCTGCATTTGGATCGAACTTTCCTAACTCTTGTGCAGAAAGATGTGCAGTATACTGCTACATCCACGTTCAGTAAGCTACCATAAGAATTCAAAAATCTTAGCAGTAATCCACGCTCTTTCAAATCGAAAGTGAATAGGTTCCTCATGGGTAACTCCTTCTATTCTGTTGAGAAGTTGCTTGAAAAATTAAGCTGATTCTTATATTATGTTGTTGATTGCTTTTACTTAAACCTATGGTCTGACTCTTTTGGGTTTTGAACATTTTATTTTATATGTTACTACTTTTACGTTGTAACTTCATGTACCGACACCTTCCATGACCTTGTAGATTTGCTCCTCAATTTGCTCCTATGGAACTTGAAGTGTAAATAAAATAAAAACTACTGGGAATCAAATCAATATACTTCAGCACCACAGTCCGTGTTGCTAACCAAGTGAATATTGCCACAAAATGTTGAGGGCTGTTGTTGACAATAGTCACATGTGTAAAATTTGTTTCCAAGAAGAAAAGGAGTGCTTTTCTTTCCATGTGAACACATCGTTGTTTGTGTTAATTGAGAACCTTTCCTTTCCTCATCTACTGTGTGTTAGAATCCTGTTTTAGCTATAAAAATAGCATATTAGTCATAATAAATTCAGTATCAACAAACATATTTAACATATCAAATGGATTGTTAATGTACCTTTTGTACTTGGTTAACTGTGAAAAATAAATCGTTGTATTAAAAGACAGTTATTCGTATTTTTATAGAAGCAGATTTAGATATAACGCACTTGTGTAACTCTTGAAGAGTGTTGCTTAACCCAACAGGCTTTTCTCATTAGTGTTGTAAGTGTCCTTTCTTTTCTTTCTTTTTTTTTTGCTTTAATTTAGGTAGACGTTTTCCGCATATCATAAGCATGCAAACTGTGTGTCTTTAAATGGATGGATGGATATGGTGGATATGGGCACTCGACAGTGTAGTCTTTGGCGCCCGAACGGAAACAACAACGGTGTCTTTAAATGCGTTATACAGACTTCAGAAATGCAAACATATTTTGTTTAAAGGTCCACAAAGCATGCAGATGTGTTACACATACCTGATTTTCGTCAAAAACGAGTGCTACTAAACCTACAATTTCTTATCAATAGTCGCAACATGGAAGCTGCAAGAATGTAGCTGTGTGTATTTTAATAACACATCTTGGAAGTGGTAAAATATTTTGTTTAGTGTTCTACAGAGCCTGTAAGGTTGGTACACATAATGAACTTTCGTCGAAAATGAGTGCTGCTTAACCTACAATTTCCTATCAGTAGTCCCAATATGCAAGTTGCAAGTATTTTAATAAGTAATACAAACAGTTTACATATAGCAAGATTTAATTTGAAGCTCACTGTGCTTGTAAAGTATGAAAAGCATCACCATAAATGATAAATAATTTTGTTTATATTCGCGATATCGATTCTTTGGAGACGTTATATCTCTCACTGTTACCATCATGAGTCTACTCTCTCGTGAGTGGGTAGAAACAGTCCATGTCATTCTACAGTGTAAGTGAAATATCGCAATAAAACACCTTATTCGTTCCTAAGATTGGACACCTCATTTCTTCCTTCCTTAAAAAAATTTGTGTGTGTGTGTGTGTGTGTGTGTGTGAGTGAGTGTGTGTGTGTTTAGATGTTCAAGTAGTTCATTAGAGATTTTTTTAGCGAGCAATAGTTTCCCGAATGCAGTAGCATTTTGTCTGTAATACTTGTCAACTATTGTATTTTCTCTTGTGATGTACAACCTTCACTCCCCCCCATTTCTGACCTGGTGATTTACAGATTGTAACGTTAGGTGATGATACTACACACATTATCAGAGTGAATACACTTTACGTATTTAAGTAATGTTGCGAGATAAAGATTATGTTTTCTGATCCAGTTTAGAACATCATGACATTTTTGACAAGCATCATAGATGAGGTGAAGTAATTAATTTGACCCTTATAATGTTTTTTATTGTACTTCACCTAATCTAGGCCCCCAGTCATTTGCAATAATTGAGATCGATTATATTTTTCTAGTGGTACATCATCTTCATTGTCCCTTCCTCCTGAGACGTCAGAAGCAAAGGTGTGTGTTGTATTTGTTGCCAAATATTTCAGGTCGGGATACTAG
Organism: Schistocerca gregaria; assembly: GCF_023897955.1. Classification (NCBI taxonomy): domain Eukaryota; kingdom Metazoa; phylum Arthropoda; class Insecta; order Orthoptera; family Acrididae; genus Schistocerca; species Schistocerca gregaria. The sequence continues at coordinate 545,061,481 of NC_064925.1, forward strand.
AAGAGACAGTGTTGGAACACTATGCAATGTGTGTACTCTGTTTCATATGCACAGTGTATATCTTTGATCTTGCAGTTTTTTAATTACATTTCTCAGGGGTATATATATGTATGTAAATAATGTTATTTGACACTATTTTTACGTCAGAGACAAATGTCTTTCGGAAATTATGGATAACTTTGACTTCAAACTAAGGTTTAATAATTTTTACTGCATATTTGACTCCGCTTTTAATACTAAACTCTCATTGGTTGGAGACAGGGAAGTATATATCAAAACACTGAATGACTGGTTGGGCGATGGGGTATGGGGTATAAAGCGTCAAATGGTTTATTTCCATCAACTTGGATTTTTAATACTGCAGTATAATTGACTGGAGATATGGGGGGGAAGGACATTTGATTTATCATTAACATAACTGGCCTATTTCTACCATATTTCATTTGTAATATCATACAGGAGATAAGAAGTACTACACTATGTTATTGATTGGAGATAAGGGAACGGGAACGTATTTTTTATTTTTTCCACTGACGTAACTGGACTGTTTCCCCCACCTTTGACTTTTTCATTGCATCTCGTATTTAATACTGAACTATGACTGGCTGGAGACAAGAGGTGGCAGGAGGAGGGGGTATAAAACACAAGTGGGATAGTATGGCTTTTTGATTTATTTTATTCTGATTGAATGCCTTCTTTTAATACTTTGCTGTGATTGCTTGTCAGGAGAGGTGGAGTGTGGTTGGGATATAAAGCACAAATTAGCTAACTGCATTTTGCTAAATTTCCCACCAACTTCTTTAAAAATTTCCCATCATTTCATAGCCAGGACAACTGATCTATTTTGAACTTCCCACGATTTTTTGGATTCCCGCCGGCTCCAACTTAGATTTTTTTTAATCATGAAAAGCCACTGTAACGCAGTGACTGTGTTGCCACCTATCGGCAGAAGCTCGAATTCTGTGCCAAATAGTTTCTAAACATACAGCTATTATTCGTTATAACTATACACAATCATTCACTATAGAAGAGGTGCAAGACAGAACTTTTTTCTCTTTATATTCTAACACGCAGCCTAATCGTTACTGTTACTGGAAACAGACTCTACACAGCTCGTTCTCTAACAGGCTGAAAACGCAAGATCATAAATGTTGCTGGATACTTGTCGGAAATGCAGTTGCCTTCCCTGGAACGTGGACAGTCTTTTTGTGATTTTTACTGCAGTAGCATCCAAAAGTTACTCTATAGTAACTCCTCCTGACGACTCAGCTCTTGTACCGCTTCTAAACGTTTCCTGGTAATCAATTTGTTGTGCCCCTGCAATGCCCATTCATATATTGGCTTTTCGAAAGCACTTGTACAAGTTCCTTCTATAGATATGTTTTCCTCTGACTCTTTTGAAGGTCTTCCTAAAGATTGGTTCTCTAACATTCTGGCTGTATGCCAGCATCTGATAGTCATCTTGGTGAAAGCACTGGAACATTTTCTGATGTGCATCTCACACCATGCCTCATGCATTTTCTTAATATTGCTGTTAATAAAGTTTAATCACAACAATACCACTTCTTACATTAAGAAAATTTGATAACTGTAATAGCTCTTCATCCTCCTGACATAATTCAAGGCAAACTGTGCAACTGCCATTAATTCCTTTCTATTTACAAATAAATTTATTTTTACATGATGTTTCTTATAATCTAGTAACACGATATCTATATTCCTTTTCTACCTTCCGTTTTTTAAGTTCGCCTTATCTTCTTATTCATGAGGATGTCTCTCATAACGTCATCTGTTCTTCACAGGTCGAGCAGCCCCGGGTGTATTAACTTCATAAGTTAGATTAGATTAGATTAATACTTGTTCCATAGATCATGAATACGACACTTCGTAATGATGTGGAACGTGTCAGGTTAATAAAAGATGTCTGTACAAGAAATTACATTACACAAAATATTGCATGACACTAATGATTAAGTTAGTTTTTTCCCTCCCTTAATTTATATCTAAAAATTCAGCCAATGAGTAGAAGGAGTTGTTATCTAGAAATTCTTTTAATTTATTTTTAAATGTTAGTTGGCTATCTGTCAGGCTTTTGATGCTGTTTGGTAGGTGCCCAAAGACTTTTGTGGCAGCATAATTTACCCCTTTCTGTGCCAAAGTCAGATTTAACCCTGCATAGTGAAGATCATCCTTTCTCCTGGTGTTATAGGTATGCACACTGCTATTACTTTTGAATTGGGTTGGATTATTATCAACAAATTTCATAAGGGAATATATATACTGTTAGGTTACTGTGAGGATCCCTAGATCCTTAAATAGATGTCTGCAGGATGACTGTGGGTGGGCTCCAGCAATTATTCTGATTACACGTTTTTGTGCAATGAATACTTTTCTACTCAACGATGAATTACCCCAGAATATGATGCCATACGAAAGCAGTGAATGAAAGTAGGCATAGTAAGCTAATTTACTGAGATTCTTATCACCAAAATTTGCAATAACCCTAATAGCATACGTAGCTGAACTCAGACGTTTCAGCAGACCATCAATGTGTTGCTTCCAGTTTAACCTCTCATCAATGGACACACCTAAAAATTTTGAAAATTCTACCTTAGCTACAGACTTCTGTTCAAATTCTATATTTATTACTGGAGTTGTGCCATTTACTGTACGGAACTGTATATACTGTGTTTTATCAAAATTTAAAGAGAGTCCGTTTGCTGAGAACCACTTAATAATTTTGTGAAAAACATCATTTACAATTACATCATTTAGTTCTTGGTTTTTGGATGTTATTACTATACTTGTATCATCAGCAAAAAGAACTAACTTTGCATCTTCATCAATGTGGAATGGTAAGTCATTAATGTATATCAAGAACAGTAAAGGACCTAAGACCGAACCCTGTGGGACCCCGTGCTTGATAGCACCCCAGTTTGAGGAATCAGCTGTTTTAACATTACACGAACCACTTATTTCAACTTTCTGCATTCTTCCAGTTAAGTATGAATTAAACCATTTGTGCACTGCCCCACTCAAACCATAATGATTTAGCTTATCTAAAAGAATTCCATGATTTACACAATCAAAGGCCTTTGAGAGATCACAAAAAATACCAATGGGTGATGTCCGGTTATTCAGAGCATTTAATATTTGATCAGTGAAAGCATATATAGCATTTTCTGTTGAAAAGCCTTTCTGAAAACCAAACTGACATTTTGTTAGTACTTTATTTTTACAAATATGGGAGGCTACTCTTGAATACATTACTTTCTCAAAAATTTTTGATAGAGCTGTCAGAAGAGAGATTGGGCAGTAGTTGTTGACATCCGACATATCCCCCTTTTTATGCAATGGTTTTACAATGGCATATTTCAGTCTATCAGGGAAAACACCCTGCTCCAAAGAGCTATTACATACGTGGCTGAGAATTCTACTTATCTGTGGGGAACAAGCTTTAAGTACTTTGCTGGAAATGCCATCAATTCCGTAAGAGCTTTTACTTTTCAGTGAGTTTATTATTTTACTGATTTCAGAGGGAGAGGTTGGTGGAATTACAGCTGTTTCAAACTGTGCAGGTATGGCCTCTTCTATTAATAGCCTTGCCTCTTCTAGTGAAGATCTAGATCCTATTTTCTCCACAACATTTAAAAAATGATTATTCAAAATATTTTCAATTTCTGATTGTTTGTTAGTGCACTTGTCATTCAGTTTTATTGCACTAAAGTCTTCCTGTGCTCTTGGTTGCCCTGTTTCCCTTTCAATAATATTCCAAATTGCTTTAATTTTATTATCAGAGTTACTGATCTCAGACATGATACACATGCTTCTGGACTTTTTAATAACTTTTCTTAGTACCGCACAATAAGTCTTAAGATACACTGTCTAGCAATAAGTCCCTTCACCAAAATAGCCTGTAACCTGTAACAGACTTATTTATATACATATGTGCGGAGAATTAGCAACCTATAACTATTATTATAGTTAAGATTAAGTCGATGTACGTAGCTGCAGAACAGTCCTCGACACTTCTCTGTCAGTTTCCGTTTGCTGTCTGCTCCACACCCTTCAAACTTCTCCCAGCTGCTTGTAGGTTGTCTAACCAGGTACTACGTGTCTTCATGGTAATTCTAATGGTACAAACGACATGATTAACTTATTCTCCATTTCTTCACAACAATCGATTTCCATTGCAATTGTCTCTTTGAGTGACATTGTTCTGTGTTATTCTATTCAACTGGATGTACATCTGTGATCCATCCACTTTGCTGTTTGTATGGAACATTAACAATCCCACGCCTTATAGGTGAATATCTCCAGAAGTCATTTCCTCAGAAGAAACTGTCATACTTTCTTCCTTTGGGCTTATGTATAGCCATTCATTATCTGATGTGACGAAAAACGTTTCTCTGAGGTAATTTGTTTCCAGGTGAAAGTCTTTGGATTGCCCTGCTTTGAAATAATTGGGCTTCACACTCGTCCTGGGCAGACACTAACATCATTACAAAGGTTTGCTTTTGTATTTTTGTTCCATTAACAATTTCATTGTATCATAATTGATATGTCGAGAGGGTAGCATACAACTTAACAGGTTTGTGTAATACTAATACTCCTCCTATGGCTGCATATAAAAGAGTTTTCATATACTATATCTTTTTGCGTTTGAGAGAGAAATATTCTATATAAATTGAATTCTTTGTTCTCTACTAGTGGAATGTTAATGGTATGCCCTAATACATTAAATAATACGAAAATATCTAAATATATTATTTGTTGAAGCATGTATCCAATTTTTTTTAGTCATCGGTCTTCTGACTGGTTTGATGTGGCCCATCATGATTCCTCTCCTGTGCTAACCTCTTCATCTCAGAGTAGCACTTGCAACCTCTGTCCTGAATTATTTGCTGAATGTATTCCAATCCTTGTTTTACTCTACAGTTTTTACCCTCTACAGCTCTCTTTGGAAACATGGAAGTCATTCCCTGATGTCTTAACACATGTCAAACAATCCTGCTCCTTCTTCTTGTCAATGTTTTTCATATATTCCTTTCCTCACCGATTCTCCTCATTCCTCATCTTATCAGTCTACCTAATTTTCAAAATTCATCTGAAGCACTACTTCTCAGATACTTCAATTCTCTTCTAGTTTTACCCCAGTCCATGTCTCACACCATATAATGCTGTGCTCTAAAAGTACATTCTAAGAAATTTCTCACGACCTCATCATACAAGAGAACCTTACCTCCTGCCCTAAATACTGTTGGATTAACTGCCTTTTCACAGTGAGCCTTACTGATTTCGATTACTTCTTTTATCCTTTCTTGTGCCATAGGTGTGCTTTCTTGCATTTTAGTTCGCAACTGATTTCTGGAATCATTATAATTATACCCAACATTTCTTTCCTCTTTCTGTAGAACCCTTGAACAAACCCTAAGTAAAACGATGCGTACGGCATTGTATCAGATAAAATAATACTTTATGGTACCCACAAATCCCATTTACTATGATCCTCTCTAATGAATCTAATGAAGTGTCGTAAATATTCCAACAGCTTTCTGGGTGCTCTCTTGAGTGCCAATTATGTTTTTGGCTGAAACATTGGTCTGAATCTCCCTGATCCTTAATAATTTGTATATCTTCTTGAACACTTCATTAAAAAAATTCGACTGCTGATTGGTCAACGACATTGACAGAATTCTGCACCTCAAAACAATTTCATCTATTAATTTCTTAGCCACTTTGTGTCCTGCCTCTCGATCTCAACTGCTACTGTAAATTTTCACAGGTCATCTTGGAAGGTCAAAATGCATCGATTTCCAGTTGTTGTTGTATCTACTGGACGTACAATGCCTACGTTACGTTTCACGAATACCATCATTACTGTGTCTGCAAATACTAGAGGTGCCTTTGTCTTGCTCTCTGTGAACTTACTACTTTATTCTTCTAAGTCTCTTTCCATGCCTTTCCACTGCTTGTAATTCTTTATTCAATACAACGTCCCATGCACCCCTTGAGGTCTGCCTAACTGTTTATCGAGCAATTCCTTCATGAGTTCGGCCTTGTCCTTTGCGCCAAGTTCCACTTTTTCTCTTTACTGTTCTTCATTTACCTAATCATTCTTACATGTCCCATACTTTCACTTATATCCTCTACACCATCAGATAGCTTTCTACTTAAATGTCTGCAACTGCACTGAGCTTTCTGGATTAATACATGATATCATAAAGATACTCCTAGTTTCAATGTAATTTTTGTAGCCTTGACAATGTATCTTTGACACTGAAAATCCTGGTCAGTAACTTACGATTTGCTATTCTTTGTAAAATGTTGCACATAGACATATGGCCTAAACTGCTTTGTCGCCCATAAGATCACTAAACACTCTAATTTAGTTGCAGCCTTATTCAATGACCGTGAAGTATACACGATTTGAAAGTCTGTGCCTATCTTTTCTTGTGGCAGAACTGTTCCCCACATTTCTCTGCTGCAGTCACTATAAATGGTTTCTCGAAATCTGGCTAGCTCAATATGGGAGGCTTTACTAATATCTCTCTCTCAGTTCCCCAAATGCTGCTTGTAACTGATCTTCCCATTCGTGTGGCACTTAGATCTTCAGCGGTTTGTGTAATGGATACGATATTTTACTCAGCTTTGGAATAAACTGACGGTAATATTTAGCAAGTCCTAAATAACCTTTTAATTCCTTCATGATTTTCAGAAATGGAAAGTTCCCATCTTTTCCGCATTATGGTCATCTGGTTCCACGCCTTTATTATCAGCCATTTTGTGCTCTTATTCGCCGGCCGCGGTGGTCTCGCGGTTCTAGGCGCGCAGTCCGGAACCGTGCGACTGCTACGGTCGCAGGTTCGAATCCTGCCTCGGGCATGGATGTGTGTGATGTCCTTAGGTTAGTTAGGTTTAAGTAGTTCTAAGTTCTAGGGGACTAATGACCACAGCAGTTGAGTCCCATAGTGCTCAGAGCCATTTGAACCATTTTTTTGCTCTTATTCAGGAATTCGCACTTATCTGGTTGTAACTTCAATCTGTCCTTTTCATTTATCCAAGATTTCCTGCAGCTTCTCACTACGTTCCTTTAATGAACTTCCATAGTAAATTATGTCATCCAGATACAATAAACACTTTGCCCTTGCAGTCCTGCCAAGTCAACAATCATTATTCTTTGAAATTTACTTCGTGTATTCCGTATCCCCATTGCCCCCTTTCGTACTCATAATGTTGATAATTTGCAATGAGTGCCGTCTTTTCTCTATCTTCTGGTTCCTTTAAAATCTGATTGTATCCACTGGTCAAATATAAGTGGAGATGTGCTTGGCTTTTCCCAGTTGATACTATATCTTATTTATGTTGGGTGTGGTAAAGGCCTTTCCCGCCAAAATTTCATTTAACTTTCTATCGCCTGTTCCTAATCCATATTTCACTGTACCACTGGCATTTCCTTTCTTCAGAACTAGCAACACAGGAGCATTCCACATTCTCTGACTTCCAACAATTATATCCTCGTTAACCATATTCTAAATTTGGTCCTGTAATACTGCCTTTCGCGCTTCCAGTATTGTATACGGACGCACATTCACACCCAGCAAATACTGGGCGTGCATGCCTTGCTATACATGTGCCCGGCATTATCCTTTGGATATAATCATTTCTTTTTCCTTACTGGGATTCGAACCTGTTTCAAAAATATTCTTAAAATTTTTTGTTCCCTATGATTTATTCTCGTGTCACTTTACGGTGCCCATTATTTTGCTTCAAAAGTAAGTCATCAGTTTTCGTATCATGGCTTGTTTTTGATTTGCATATCTTTCTTCTTCCTTCCACATCTAGTTACGTACAGTGTTTCATCTTATCTCTGTTTCATGTGGGACCAGCCCTCCTTTTCGTAGATCCCTTTTGCCATCTACTATTCCTGTCCAGTTTCACTTTCTTTGCAGTCTGATATATGGACCGTCTTGAAACATGCTTTATTTCGTGTCTGTTAATGCATTTTCCAATAACTCTCGTTGTTACTTGTCCCGTGGGCTTCCTACAAACTTGCGGCGTTACTTCGATCTCGAGTACTTACAGCAGCGGAAATCAGTTCTGTATTCTGATCACTATCTCACCCATAGTTAATGAAAACCTTTTGCTTCCTCAGGAAGTCGCTTCCTGCAGGGTATCATAAGAAACGTCCAGTCCTCTTCCTGTGATTTGGAACCCAAGCTTCACTGGCGCTTTCCCTTTTACTAGTGATTGCAGATCCATTATTCCCAATGTATCTCCTGTACTTTGTGTCACATTCCTCAGGGTACGGGTATCTTTACTGCTAACTACTGCTTCTTTTGGGAGCCTCTCCTCTTTTAAAGGCTGATTCGGTATGTGCCCCAGTATCTGTTAATAACCATAACTGCTATCCTAATTCGCCACTATACGCCGTCATCTACATCTACATACATACTCCGCAGTCCACCATACGGTCGTGGCGGAGGGTACCTCGTACCACAACTAGCATCTTCTCTCTCTGTTCCACTCCCAAACAGAACGAGGGAAAAATGACTGCCTATATGCCTCTGTACGAGCCCTAATCTCTATTATCTTATCTTTGTGGTCTTTCCGCGAAATATAAGTTGGCGGCAGTACAATTGTACTGCAGTCAGCCTCAAATGCCGGTTCTCTAAATATCCTCAGTTCATGAAAAGAACGCCTCCTTTCCTCCAGAGACTCCCACCCGAGTTCCTGAACCATTTCCGTAACACTCGCGTGATGATCAAACCCACCAGTAACCAATCTAGCAGTCCGCCTCTGAATTGCTTCTATGTCCTCCCTCAATCCGACCTGATAGGGATCCCATTCGCTCGGGCAGTATTCAAGAATACGTCGTATTAGTGTTTTATAAGCCGTCTCCTTTACAGATGAACCACAGCTTCCCAAAATTCTACCAATGAACTGAAGACGACTACCCGCTTTCCCCACAACAGCCATTACATGCTTGTCCCACTTCATATCGCTGTGCAACGTTACGCCCCAATATTTAATCGACGTGACTGTGTCAAGCGCTACACTACTAATAGAGTATTCAAACATTACGGGATTCTCATTCCTATTCATCTGCAATAATTTACATTTATCTATATTTATAGTTAGCTGCCATTCTTTACACCAATCACAAATCCTGTCCAAGTCATCTTGTATCCTCCTACAGTCACTCAACGACGACACCTTCCCGTACACCACAGCATCATCAGCAAACAGCCGCACATTGCTATCCACCCTATCCAAAAGATTATTTATGTAGATAGAAAACAACAGCGGACTTGCCACACTTCCATGGGGCACTCCAGATGATACCCTCACCTCCGATGAACACTCACTATCGAGGACAACATACTGGGTTCTATTGCTTAAGAAGTCTTCGAGCCACTCACATATTTGGGAACCAATCCCATATGCTCGTACCTTAGTTCGGAGTCTGCAGTGAGGCACCGAGTCAAACGCTTTCCGTAAGTCAAGGAATATGGCATCCGTCTGATACCCTTCCTCCATGGTTCGCAAGATATCATGTGAAGAAAGGGCGAGTTGCGTTTCGCAGGAGCGATGCTTTCCAAAGCCGTGCTGATACATGGACAGTAACTTCTCTGTCTCAAGGAAATTCATTATATTCGAATTAAGACTATATTCGAGAATCCTGTAACAAACTGATGTTAAGGATATTGGTCTGTAATTTTGAGGATCCGTCCTTCTACTCTTCTTATACACAGGCGTCACCTGCTCTTTTTTCCAGTCGCTAGGGACCTTACGTTGGGCAAGAGATTCGCGATAAATGCAAGCTAAGTAAGGAGCCATTGCAGTAGAGTACTCTCTGTAAAACCGAATTGGAATCCCATCAGGACCTGCCGATTTTTTTTCAACCCATTCAGCTGCTTCACAACCCCAGGGATGTCTATCACTATGTTCTCCATACAGGAATCTGTACGAGACTAAAACGGCGGTATGTTTGTACTGTTCTCCTGCGTGAAAGATTTCTCAAATGCTAAATTTAAAATTTCAGCTTTCGTTTTGTTGTCTTCCGTTGCCAGGCCAGACTGATCAGTGAGTGACTGGATAGAAGCCTTCGACCTGCTTACCGATTTTACGTAAGACCAGAATTTCCTTCGGTTTTCAGCAAGATCTTTGCTAAGTTATGACGGTGGTAGTGGTTGTATGCTTTGCGCATCGCTCTTTCTACAGCAGCACGAATCTCTACTAACTTTTGCCTGTCCTCATTCTCCCGATCTTTCTTGCACCGCGAGTGCAACTGTCTTTGCTTCCTGAGCATTCTCCGACTTACGCTGTTAAACCACGGTGGGTCTTTTCAGTCCGTAACCCACTTTTTCGGCACATACTTGTCCAATGCGTGATTTACAATGTGTTTAAAATTTGTCCATAATTCTTCCAGGTCCATCGTACCGGAAGTAAATGATGTCGATTCATTTACTAATTGGGATGCTAACAACTGCTTATCTGCTCTTTCTAGTAAGAATATTCTCCTAGCCTTCTAGACAGACTTTTTAACTTTCGTAACCATAGTCGTAATGACACCATCATGATCACTAATCCCTGTCTCAACACTGACACCGTCGATGAGGTCTGGTCTGTTCGTGGCCACCAGATCTAAAATATTTCCATTACGCGTTAGCTGTCGATTTAGCTGCTCAAGACAGTTTTCGGATAATGTGTTCAAAAGTAATTCACACGACGGCTTGTCTGTACCACCTGTAATGAATCCATAGACGTCCCAGTCTATACTAGGTAGGTTGAAGTCGCCTCCGACTAATATAGCATGATCCGGGTATTTCTGCGATGCAGAGTGTAGACTTTCTTTGAATGATTCTAGAACCATCACGGTGGAACCTGGTGGACGATACTAACACCAACAATTAACTTTACTTCTCCTAGCCCTGTTAAACGTGTCCAGATAACTTCACAATCACACTCTACTTCGACCTCACCAACTCTTACAGTGTCTAATCTGTCTTTCCGATACACGTTCAAACCCTCACTAAATATCTCAGAACTTCCTATCTCAGTGTTCAGCCAGGTCTCAGTCCCGAGAATAATGTGCGCGCCACACGCTTTCTAGGGGCAGTAAATTCAGGAACTTTATTCCGAACACTCTGGAAATTTACTGCTAATATCTTGATAGCTGAAGTGTCTTTACACTGAGCACGTCCTGATTTCCCTGCCTGCACGTCGACTGATGAGTGTTCATCAGGACACGCAACAAGTACTCTGCTACCCTAGTACCCGCTCCCTTTGTGTAGTGCACTCCTGACATATCCAGGGGCGTCCTACAATTCCTCACCCAATAGCGCAAGTCTAGAAATCTGCTGCCAAGACCGTCACAAAGTAGACGAAGCCTCTGGTTGAGACCCTCCACTCGGCTCCAAAGCAAAGGACCCCGATCTACTCTGGGAACGATGCTGCAAATAGAGAGCCCTGCTTGCACCCCGCTTGCGAGGCCAGCGGTCTTCACCAAATCCGCCAGCCGCCTGTACGAACTGAGGATCGCCTCAGAACCCAAGCGACAGGCATCATTGGTGCCGACGTGAGCAACTGCTTGCAGACGACTGCACCCCGTAAGCTCGATAGGCGCAGGCAACGCCGCCTCCACATCTTGGATGAGGCCCCCCGGCAGACAGACCGAGTGCACGTTGGAATTCTTTCCAGCCCCATAATTTCATTTCTTCTCCGCAGTCTATGACTGTAACGTCTGGCCATCTGACTGCTTCGTGTTTACGAGCGATATTTTCCCTTTTAACTTGTGGAAACGGTCCCTGATTTCCCATTGCATTAGGGTCTAATGTGCCCAAATAGGTTGCACCTGTAACGCCTAAGTGTTTTATATTCCAATGGGTAGTGCCCGTTCCTTTTGCCTTTTTCACAAACGGTTTTATTTTCATATTTGGCATCCACGTGACTTGATTCCTCGCAGCGGTAACAAAAATTCTGGAAGTCCCTGACTTCTTCTGCTTTTGTGGATATCACTACCCATCGTACCTTAGTGCTCCTCTTTGGTTTCCCGCAGTCTCTCGTCATGTGTCACCTCTGCCCACAGTTGTAACATCTTCCTCCTGTATTACTTTGAATTTTAACTTCTTTACAAACCACTTACCCCTTTTCTTTCATGTACGATAGCATGATTTCCTCTTGCAACGGTACTTCAAAAGCGTCACCTAACCTAATGTGCCCACCCCGGCTTTGTACGATTGTCTGAATCATATCACTTGCTAGACCCTGTATAAAGAAAGCGCATTAGCGTATACCAATTTTAATGCACCTTCTAATTGTAGCGCATCTGTACTCTGTTGAATGAATGATTTAGATAATTCATATATTCCAAAATGTGGAGCAAATAAAAGTGGCCCGGAGAATAGAGTTCCAGAGTACAAAGAAACACAGCCGAGGAAATGGCATACAGTTCTAACGAGACTACAGCATATGTTGAAATTAATCACTATTCATCTCTTGGCACTGTTTGGCCCTGGTCACTAAGTTTCTGAAGGCGGATCGAATTTGGACTGCTGGAATCGCTGCAGTCTCATCCGAAAAGTTCTGCTGTAGTTCCTGGAGACTATGAGGGTTGTTGCGATACCTTAGGCTTGATGGCTTCCCACACAAAGTAATCGCACACTGACAGATCAGGTGACCTGGGTGGCCAGCTAGGGCCGTGACCAGAGTGAGCTCTGCTAAGAACTCTGTCAGGCATGAAGACTGTGTAAATGTGCTCCAAGGTTCGGCCAGCTTTACGGGCAGTTGTTCCTTCTTGTCGTAACTAGCTGCAGACATTTTCCTGCTCCGTTAATGTTGGCACAAATGGTTTCAAAATTTTGGCGATGTAATGCGCCGAAGTCAGCGTGTGATGAAAGAAGACGGGACCAACAAAAGGCGTGCAGACACTGCACATCAGCCCCCGCCCCCCTGATCATGCAATGGTGTTTCGTGGAAGTTATGCGGATTCTGCGTTGCCCAGAATCTGTGATTCTGTGAGTTAACATAACCACTCAGGGGAAACCAGGCTACACCAGACGTAAAGAACAGAGCCATGTCCAAGCCATTCCTTATTATCTCAGTGTACAGCCACTCACAAAAGTTAAGGCGGTGAGGAGCATCTGCTGGTTTTACTGTATGAAGAACAGAGGCTTCGTAGGGATGCTTGTGCAGGTCCAAGTGGAGTATTCATCTGCGTGATCGATGGGATATGCCGGTCTCTTGCGACAGGCGTAGGGTTGATCTGACAGAACTTTGAAGCATTTTCTGTCAATATGCAGACACATTTTCTTGTGTGCGGTCACACTTCGAATGTTTTTTGATTTGTTGAAAACAGATCCTGTCTGACGTCATTTTCTGACTAAATGTTGGAAGTCACTCTTTGTTGGCACTTTGACACCATTAAATTTCTCAGCAACCGACTGACCATGCCGTATCCGCGACTTTGTTGTCATGTAACTTTCCACAACGAAGATCCGCTGCTCCATTGTGAGTACGATCGTCCCCTTTAGAATCGTATCCACTCATCCGAGTTACTTTTATTTGCCCCACCCTGTGTTAGGCAGTTGCTTCCCTAGGGCGTTGTCTGGCCTGAAAAATCTCGTAGGTGTAACAGTCAATCGGGCATTCATCCAAAAAAAATTTCTTCCAATAATATCTTTCTTTGATCGCAATTATTAGCTCTACCCCAAACAGTTAACTTCACCCTAGCATGGTTTTGAACTTGATGTATCGAAATAGAATTGACGTGTCATCCATGTGGACTACTTCGAACACAGTGTTCATATTCTCAACGAACTTTCTAACTTAGGACTTAGCCCAGTTAAATGACTTCTTTACTAATACAAGAGCATCCTTCTCACTGATGGCCCTAACGTCTGAAGCACTAGCTGAAGTCATCTTACGTTAACACAGTGTTACACACAGAGTCTTAAAACACTGATGTTGTTTGCTGAACTCAGAAGAAGTTGCTGGCTTCGTAGAAAGGGAATAAGGGAGCAAACATGTAAGGATTCAATTTAAGAACAATTTATTTCCCAAGAGTTCAAATTTACTCGGAGACATGTCTTAAAGTGGCCTTCTGTCTTTGCAAATCAATGAGCATATTCTAGCACTCTACTTTCCAGCAATTCCCAGTTCCTGTGGTCTACTTTCCACTATCAGAGACGAGCACACTGTTTGCAACCTGTTCCAACAATACACAATAAAATACTGTAACCACAATTAGAGACAAGCGCAGGGCAGCACTTATTCCTTCCTACGTTCTGACTCATGGAAAATACCAGCTGTTACTCTTTGCGACTGTAGGCAACCATTCACAATAACAGACAAATGCGAGATAGTGCTTGTTCCTCTTTATATCTGACAAATATCAAATGTTGACTCTTCATCGTTGATGTTAATGGAGACACACTCTACAGAGTTGTTGTTCTTTAAAAGGCAGGAAGCTGAAGATAGTAACTATTGGCAGAGTCAGTCAGGCAGGCAGTAGTAGCCGACCGAAACAGACGCAGCAACAGGGAAGTAACCGCTTATGTCACATTTACGAGCTCCTAACCAGGAGCGAATTTTATTATGTCATCTGCGTGCTTTAATATTTTAGTTTCTTGAGTTTCCGCGTTTAAATTTAATATCTAATAGCCACAGTTCTCGCGTTTTCTTTTGCGTCGGAAAGTAAACCGATCTTGTGAAATATTAAAAGTTCCTAATCAGGGGCGAATTATTTAGTTTCACCTGAGTGCTGCGGTAGTTAGGTTTTGGAATATCTGTGTATTACTAGACACAGTTCCTGCGTTTTCCTCAGGGTCTACAGTAGAGTTGTGCAGCACGTGCCGATAGTCCATTTATCTGCATAGTTTAGTTTTCCACGGTCTTTAGTATGGACAGGGACTGCGATTGCTGTGTGCGGATGCGAGTCGAGTTGGTGACACTTCGCTCTCAGCTTCAGGCTGTGATGGCTTCGGTTACACAGCTTGAGACAGCAGTGGGTGGGCACCACTGTTGTGGGCCAGCCGTTGGGATCCGACAGACGTCCAGCGCGCCAGAGTCCTCCGATCGGTCGTCACCGGTGGCCAATCCAGTTACTGCTCACACTGAGGCTGACCCCTCACCTGTGGTCGAGTGGGAGGTCGCCCCGGGGCGAAGCAGGCGGCGAAAGGCTTCCCAGGCGGCCGCACGTAAGGCCTCCCCGCTTTGTCTGACGAACAGGTTCCAGGTGCTGTCTGTGGCTGACACTGTCTCTGAGCCGGATGCTGTCGCCTGTCCTGTTTCAGAGGAAACCACTGAGCCTGCAAGATCCGAGCAATCACAGAGAGTGGGATTATTGGTGGTTGGCAGCTCCAACGTTAGGCGCGTTATGGGGCCCCTTAGGGATTTGGGTGACAAGAAGGGGAAGAAAACCAATGCAAACTCCGTGTGCATATCGGGTGGAGTCATTCCAGGTTTGGAAGAGGTCCTCCCGGATGCTATGAAGCGAGCAGGGTGCAGCCAACTGCAGTTCGTTGCTCTCGTCGGTACCAACGATGTGTGTCACTTTGGATCAGAAGAGATTCTCTCTGGATTTGAGCGGCTTACAGAAGTGGTAAAGGCTGCCAGTATTGCTAGCAAGATGGAAGCACAGCTGACCATTAACAGCATAGTCGACAGGACCGATTGCAGACCTTTGGTACAGAGCCGAGTGGATGGTCTGAATCAGAGGCTCAGACGGTTCTGCAACCATGTAGGCTGCAGATTCCTCGACTTGCGCCAAAGGGTGGTTGGGTTTCGGGTTCCGCTGAATAGGTCAGGTATCCACTATACGCAGGAGGCGGCCACACGGATAGCAGGGGCTGGGGCTGTGTGGCGTGGACTGGGCGGTTTTTTAGGTTAGAGGGTCTCGGGAAAGCACAAGAAGGGCTTCAGTCACATAGGGTGCTGGTTGAACACAGGAAGAACGTAGATACAAGAACCATTGGTATAACAGTTGTAAATTGCCGTAGCTGTGTTGGGAAGTTACCAGAGCTCCAAGCGCTAATAGAAAGTACTGATGCTCAAATGGTTATAGGCACTGAAAGCTGGCTAAAGCCGGATATAAGCTCAGCCGAAATTTCTACGAAGAACCTAACGGTGTTCCGAAAGCATAGGCTAAACACGGTTGGCGGTGGCGGGTTTGTTGCTGTTAGAAGTAGTTTAATTTGATGCGAAATTGAAGTACATACTTCCTGCGAGTTAGTATGGGCAGCGGTCATTGTTGGCAACCCGAATAAAATAATAATTGGTTCCTTTTACCGACCTCCCAATTCAGATGATACAATTCCTGAAAGGTTAAAAGAAAACATGAGATTGATTTAAAACACCAACCCGACTCATACCATAATAGTTGGTGGTGACTTTAATTTACCCTCGATATGTTGGCAAAAATACATGTTTAATTCCGGAGGTACGCATAAAATATCAACCGAAATTGTGCTAAACGCATTCTCTGAAAATTAGTTCTAGCAGTTAGTTCATGAGCCCACGCAAATAGTAAACGGTTGTGAAAACACACTTGACCTCTTAGCAACAAGCAAAAAATTATTTCAGCTTATCCAAGTCCCATCTCCTTAAATTCCCACCTTTTTGTAGTTTCTTCAGTTTTAATCTACAGTTCATAACCAATAGATTGTGTAGATTCATGTAATACATAGCAAGTCCTATAGATGGGCGGCCTATTAGGAGGTGGGTGCCTCTTGGTGGTGAGTTAGGGTGTCACAGTCCACCTAGAGACAGCATGTACAATTCATGTTGGCTGAAGGAAGCCGGCTCTTGTAAGGTAGAGAGGATTTTCCTGGCCTTTGAATGGTCGAAAGGTATGAGGCAGCAGCTCTATTTCCACTGCAGGTAAGAATGGCGGTGGCGACGGCCAATGTGAACCGTCTAGAGTTGGAAGCATTATTATGTGTAATCCCGTTATTATTAGAGTTTGGTGGCGGTGACTGCCAAATACGGTCGAGCAAGTGACGTCGCTGTTAATCAGTATCGCATTATTACATATAGGTGGCTAATACCAAAGTGAAGGTTGCCTACGTGACAGGCGTAGTCAATTCCGGTCGCATATGTTTATTTTCATTCGTGGTGTTAATTGCACCACGAGCGTGCATTATATGCGTTGTGTGCAGTCCGTTGTTGACAACTGACGCGTATGTGACTGCCGAAGCCAATTACGGTCGCGAATGTAGATTTCTTCTGTGAGCCCTTACCTTCCCTGTATACTTTTTGTCACGCTCTGTCCCAGGCGCGGTCTGACAGACCGCAATGCTTAGATCGCCATAAAAAATGCATTCAGTTGCTTCAGTGAAACATTTCAGTTTTTTATGAAAAAGACTGCATTAATACTACATAAGAAATACATTCATATAAATTTTATAGTCTATTTTCAAATAAAAACGGATTTAAACAAAAAAGTGCACAAAATGAACATAATATTACATGATAATGTTAATGCTATAAAAACTCAATACCTTGCACTCCAAACTTTACTTTTTGCTATATTTTTATTGTTTATTATACTTGTAACAAGAAAAATATAAAAACTCCAATAAAACATTCAGAAAATGAAAATTACACTAATACTTTTCAAGTTTTTTTTTAATTTTCTTCTCAGAGATTTTCCCTGCACTCGATGGAAATTTTTATAGAAAAACCACGCTAGATTTGCTTCTTGCAACGATGACAAATATAAGACGTCTTTCTCTTTATTTTTGTGACACAGGTGGAGCATGTTCCGCGTTTTTCCAGTCTTTCTACAACGACTTCTACTCTTGGTTCTGCTACACCCAAAACACGGTGATGGATACACGAAATTCACGGGCTATGTGACAGTTATTGAATCGCTTTTTATCTTTAGTGTCACCAATGGGTTTGCAAGCTTCTTCAGAAAATTAAAGCTGCTCATTTGTAGGATCTGTGAAGGACAAACGCTTTCACCACACTTATGTCCAACATGCGGAAAAATAATGCCATTGCTTTTTGTTGTAAGGGGTTATTCGACCAGCTATATTTGTTTCAACTAAACGTATTTCTAGCAGAAACATTAACTGAAGCTTCAGTCTCTACAATTCTGTCTTCATCACTTTGATCACTTGTTTCATTCAAGGATTTCAATGGTAACAAAACACATTCGTCTTGACTTTTGCACTGTTCCTATTCTGAATTACGTTAACTTATGACTTCGTTGTCACTGTCTAAACCAACATCACTTTCAAAACTATCCTCAGACTATTTTAATACAGTATCCTGAAAGTCAGGATCCGTAAGATGAACAACAGATGAAGACATGGCTACTGAAACCATAACGCAAAGTCCCAGGTGTGGTTTCAGAGACCGCCAGGACGAATGAAGCAATAGCAGCATGAGTCCACGTCAAATTAAAGTGGATATTGACAAAGGAAATCACTGCACGTAGGGAAAAGAATAACTAGATAACGCTGACATCTCCTACCCCGCGTCTAAGCATTAGGAACAGAATAACAATAAATGCTAGCGGTCTGCGAGACCACACTTGATACGTTAAGGCTTAATAGTACGAGCTGTAGTGTGCATAAATTGGTTCACTTCGCAGAATGTTTGCGATAAAGTGTTATCAAGCATTACTGAATTTGTTCTCAGCAAGTTACGCATGTGACAGAGCGTGTAATCATGTGGTGGTAACGATGATGTGGCAAGACCTACAGCCCGAAATAAAACAAGGCATCCCTTGAGCTATTCTGAAATGCTCTTTACTGAGAAGTATATCCTCATTCTCCTATAGTGCTAAAAGTTACTGTATAAACTCATAAACGAAGCCGCAGCCGAGCATATCTGCTGCAGCAAAGGGGACATCTTCATCTTCAGAAGACTCCAGCTGAGAGACAGAACATTGTGACGTGTACGTGATGAGCGTTTCCAACAACATCCCTCACAAGCACAGCAGTCTTTTACAACTAGCTACTGGAGCGCACCTTTCAAAGTGATAGAGGTGTTACACAGTGTACAATACGTTCGGTTTTAAATGCAAAACGAAATACGCTATCTGATCAAATGTATCCGGACATCTTTACGTAACACAGAACTGACCACTAGATGTCACGAGAGTTGGACCCAGGAGAGAGGCAGTAACAGCAGAATCGGTGGGGCAGGAGAGTTCAGTGACTTGTAGAAGTCACTGAGTGTCAGCTGACAAGTCCATAAGAGACATTTCAAACGTTTTAAATCTGCGCATTTCGCTGATGTGATTGTGGAGCAGTGGTGGTGGTAAGTTCCTATGGCACCAAACTGCTGAGGTTATCGGTCCCTAGGCTTACACACTACTTAATCTAACTGAAACTAACTTACCTAAGGACAACACATACACCCACTCCCGAGGGAAAACTCGAACCGCCTACAGGGGATCCGCGCGAACCGTGGCAAGGCGCCCTTAGACCGCACGGCTAACCCGTGCGGCGACTGTGGAGTGGAAACTCTAAGGAACAACTACAGTTAAGTCGAGACCAGGCAGTCCTCACGTGCTGACGGAGAGGAATGGTCGAGAATTACCGCCGCTGGTTGTAAAAAATCGCATGGACTCAGGGGAAGGAATCATTTGTGAAGTCCAAATTGATACCAGCCGACCATCTAACACAGTGACCGTGCTTATGGAGTTACCGGGTACAACGGTCGAGTAGTTCCTTGTAAGCCACACATTTGTGTAGTCAACGTTATGTGATGCATGAATTGGTGTAAAGAGCGATGCCAATGGACAGTGGATGAGTGGAAACGAGTGATTTGGGCTGATGAGCCACCGTATACTTGGTATGATGAATCATGTTGTACCCCGTGGCAATGTGATGGAAGTATTTGGGTGTGGAGAGAACATTACCTACAACAGTGTGTAATGTCAACAGTGAAGTATGGAGGAAGTGGTGTGACAGTACAGGGGTGTCTTTCATGGCTAGGGTTTGGTCCCCTTATTGCAACTATGAATATAAAGACTTTTTATACCTTTGTGTACTTCATACAGAACCCGCCAGGGTGGCCGAGCGCGCTAACGCGCTGCTTCCTGGACTCGGGTAGGCGCGCCGGCCCCGGATCGAAACCGCCCGGCGGATTAACGACGACGGCCGGTGTGCCGGCCAGCCTAGATGTGGTTTTTAGGCGGTTTTCCACATCCCGCTAGGTGAATACCGGGCTGGTCCCCACGTTCCGCCTCAGTTACACGCGTCGCAGACATTTGAAACATGTCTACACTATTTCACGATTTACACTAGATGCAGACAGTTGGGGTACACTGATTCTGTACTAGGGGGGGTACGGGATGGCGGCAGGAAGGGCATTCGGCCATCCCTAAAACTAACGTTGCCAAATCCGATGTAACCACGCCGACCGTGCGATCGCCGCGGGACTATGGCGTAAGTGAAAGAAAAAAAGAAAGAAAGAAAGTGTACTTCATACAGTAGAGGGACATTTTGGAGTCAGTGATGTTTGTAAAAGTATGACAATGCGCCTTGCCAAAGCAGCATCTGCGGGGCAGTGGTTTGTGGATAAAAACATTCCTGAAATACACTGACCAGCCCCGAGTTAAAACTTGAACCCAATGGAGCACTTTTGGGATGAATAAGAAGGTCGACTTACTTCAAGACCACAGCTCCCAACATCACTACCTTCTTTGGTTCCGGCTCTTGAAGAAGAATGAGCTACAATTCTCCACAGGCGTTCAGACATCTCACCGTCTCCGTGCTCCAAGTAGATTTTAAGCCGTCTTAAAGGCGAAGGACGAACACATCCCACGTTAATGTCCACTCATAGGAGTCCAGGTACTTTTTATTAGACAAAAGAAAATAAAATAATTACAGGCCGCTACCGATAGTGAAGGAGATTTCCTGCCAACCTAAAAAAAAATGACCATTACGCAAGCAAACCGGACATTATGGTGTTAAACACACATCACGTCGTAAAACCGTTCATGATTTAACATTGAAATTTTACTGCGTTACATCAGTGCAACAGCTAAAGGAGAGAGACGAGACGAAACGAACTGACTATTGTAGCTGGCTTCGCGAAAACCTTGTTGGTGGTCACATACACCCGATGTCCTGTTTCATGTCAGACGAGACACGGTTTTCTTTATCCGGAATTAACAATTCGCCGAACACCAGGTATTCAACGACGAGAAAACTGCAAGATATATTCGAGCGTCCATTTCACAATGAGAAAATTGGTGTTTGGTGTGCTGTTTCCAGGAATCGTATGGGAGACCGAGGCACATTTACGTGGATTTCTATTCGGAACTTTTTAAGAGAGTCATGGGTTCAGCAGAAGAGGCTAGGAGGAGCCGGGGTAGACCAAGGAGAAGGTACCTGGATTCGGTTAAGAATGATTTTGAAGTAATAGGCTTAACATCAGAAGAGGCACCAATGTTAGCACTGAATAGGGGATCATGGAGGAATTTTATGAGGGGGACTATGCTCCAGACTGAACACTGAAAGGCATAATCAATCTTAAATGATGATGATGATGATGATGATGATGATGATGACGATTTAGATTCATCGCGTTTAAAACTGTTCAGTTTTACAAAATGATAATTAAAGTATAACACAGATACATACCAGTACTCAACATTATATTTAAGAGTGCAAAATGATTTTCTGTGAGTTCAAGTCGAACTTGTAAACATGCTCCGGGTATGGGACAAGTTTATGAACCTATGGGGGCATGTTTACACACGGAAAACACAAAAATAATTAAACAAAAGTCACAACTAAAATTTTCAAAATGTTTTATTGACGATAAACAGAATTACAGGCTTACTCTACACCAGTTAATAAATTTTTCTGGCGAACTTCCACCAGTTGGCATAATACGGTCTACATATAAATTTGAATGTTAATTAAAAACCTATTCATCATCGTCTGAGTTGAAATTTATACGCACAATAAATAATGTCTTTCCTGTGTAACAGTCATCTTGAGCCCACTTTTCACATTCAAGACACTGGACGCACCCCTCATTTCTTTTTGATTGATTGTATCATTACAAGCAGTAAATAAAAAGCCAATTTTCAACCTCTACATCAGACTGCTGCAAGTTATAAGAGAAAGGACGCTGTGGAAGGACTTCTTTATGAGAGGAGATTTAACGGAAGGAAGAGATACAGAATGACAGACAATATAAAGGGAAGTTGAAATTACGCGGACCTGAAGAGTATGGTAGAAGACAGGAAAAGGTGGAGAATTACCTCTGGGAAGAACACAAATGATGGCATCAGAAACGCGCCTATCAACATTTTCCTTGTTCTTCCTTTTAGCAATTTCTTGTCTTTATCAGTCCGCTCTCATAATATTAATTCTTTCTGCTTGAGATCCATTAGATTCAAATAGAATTTTTTGCAATTTTTGTCCTTTGTTCTCCTGTGCAGTCATTCTTTTAGAGTACAGATTCTTCCAGTAAGGCAGGGCAACGTGCCACACACCGAAAATTTCAGTGAACCGCGTTCATGCAGCTTCCGTAAATGAACAAGATGTCAGCAGAAGATTCTAGTGCTCACGTTCCCTAGAGATGTCTGTTTGTTATTTTTTCCTTTGGTACCACTTAAAGCAGAGAATTTATGCATCTATTCTCCACAGTATTGATGAACTGAAGGTGACAGTTCCACGAGAAATCGAGGCAATTATCTTAATGTCTTGCTCCATACGACTCTCAGTATCATCAGTCGAGCACGAAAGTGCATCGATGCACAAGGCATCACTTTCAACATCTTTTGTAACAATAATGGTAATAAATGCAACATTGAAATTGCGTTTCATTCATAACATTTCATTCCAGTATAATCCACCGATTCTACAGCGATGACGTTATGGGTTGGGTTCCACATTACTCGCCCTATAGTAGCCATTACATAATTACTGTGTGTTGCGCTGTACATTAATTCGTTTACCTGTTGCGAAGTGAATAATGAAACAATTTCTGGTCCAGTGCGAGAAGTCGTACAAGGTACAGTCATGAGCTATTTAAGCATACAGGTATGTAACGTTCAAGTTTCAATTTCACTGTAGCAGTACAAAGTGAAAAATATGTATGTAGTGGTTGGACTGCGTGAGGATTATATTCATATATTTGATTCACAAGCTGTAACCTCGACCACATTAAGTCACGCATAAATGCTAGTACCAGAATGAGAAAAGCTCCTACCGTATAAAAAAAAAAGCGAATATGTCCTGTGCAGACTTAGAGATGTGAAAGAAGGCAGCTAGCATTTCCACTTATCTGACAGCTTCGAAGACATTCAGATCAAAACATCTTCACATATTCGCGCATTTTTACTTGTTAGTATTAGCTCTCATGTCATGTAATATAATGCATCGTGTCAAGTAAATGATACACAATGTCATGACGTGTAACATGATACATGCCATCATGTCATCCAACATGACATTTGTCATGTCGTGCCGTATGACGCAAGGTGTCACTAAAGTTTATCGCCACTCTGGGATTCTCCCTACTGTAGATGCATCCCCCACTCTCGGATATTTCCTATTGTATACACATCCCACTTTCTAAAGCACGTTAGTTTATATCTCTTTGTTTTTACACCCCTCACCATACATATAACAGGGGGTGAGTCTCAGAGAGCTCACTGCACTGGAAAAGTAGGGTTAACTCCTAAAAAGAGTGCGAATATATCAAGTTGTTTTGATTTACATATTTCTGAAGCTGCCAAATAAGTCGAAAACCTAGTTCCCTTCCTTTACATCCCTAATTCTACCCAGGACATCTTTGCCTTTTTTTATGTTACGGTAGGAGCATTTTTCATTCTTGTTCCCAACTTTTACAGTACCATAATTTTTACATTGGACCGTCATAGCTTGACGATCGATGATGATTTTTGTTGAGGCAAGTGACGACTGAAGCGGTATAGGCTTCCTACTGTCTTTCGAACCATGATGCTTCTATCGTGGCAACGGATTAAGCTTTCACACAACAATAGGACGACCATTAATTACATGTATATGTCTACTTTCTTCCAACATTTGAATCTATTCGCACAAGCACGAAAGAAGTGGAGAGCGTAAAAATCTTACAAGAAATGTGTTTTTTGCATGCAAAACTTGAATGAAGCTAGGTTTTTCAAAGCGAGTTTTAAATTTTATCTTAGAACGCATTTTTTATTTATTCCATTCACTTGGAATCGGTTCGACACATTCATTTCACGTAAGAACGGATTTTATGTGCTACATTTAGCTTAACTTTAAACCATCAGATCTCGACAACGGATAAAGATTACTGGATAAAAAAAAGAACCCATTCTTACTTTATCCATTTTCAAAGTTAGAAATGTTTCATGCAATTTTAAAGTACAGAAGTGGTGCCCTTCAAAAAACTCCCAGAAAAATGTTTTTCATTTTTTTTTTTTTTTTTGCTCGTAAAATCCAAACGAAGCAAGATTTTTTCAAACGTTTAAATCTTATCTTAGGACAAGGTCCAATACTCCAGTAAACCGAATCAGTCTCACTGCAACCCAGAGTTATTTTAGGATGACTATTTTGCACTTAAAGTCCGAATAGTGCACATACAAATGATGCCATTAGCTGAGGATTAATTTAAGCCAAATTAAAATCTTTTGCAAAAACTATTAATCGATTCGCACAATTTGCTTGGGCGCCAGCCCGATTCGTCGTTCAAACCTTGCTACGTACTGTAACATAGCTACAGTAAGATAGTCGAATAGCTTACAAATGACCGTTGATCCGGGCCAAACCAAAAACTTTTCATCCCATTATCCCAGCTCGAAATAGGAACCGAGCACCAAGACCCCCCAACCTCGATTCTGGGATAAGCCTTCTCAGACATATTTTTAGATTGCTTCTGCGCTCAAACGATTTGAAAAAAAGGAATTATTGATAACTTGTGTAATCAGTACTGCAGTGCTACAACGTAATCATATTTCAAAAATATTCGTGACCTTAACACAATCGAACCTTTTTATTTTCACTGGTTAAAAAATTTCGTTTTTCTCCTCTGGGATAATCTCGAGGCTGGGAATCACTGCTGTAATAGGTCTTCATGAAACGTTAATTCTGTGTGCAATTTGTATCACAGTAGCTGACCGGTGCGTGGCGCCTGAGGCGGTAGCAATGCAAGATAACGAAAGCAATATTGCCCGGCTCTCCCCTCCTCAGCCCGCCGCTGCCATGACCACTCTCCTCTCCTCAACACCTCGCATGACACTGAAATGGGGACAGACTGTACGTAATATTCTTCTGTCAGACTTTATTTGAAGCTATCGTAATAGTGAGTGAAAAAGATCTCACAAGTTTTTGTATTCAGGTCATAAATAAATAAGCGTCCAAGTGTCAAACGTAGCTAGTCGAATGAAAATATTTGTGACTTTTTAAAAATTTTATATTTTAACCACTACAAAGCTACATTTTCTTGTTGCGAGCACGAA
Source organism: Schistocerca gregaria (assembly GCF_023897955.1). Taxonomy (NCBI): domain Eukaryota; kingdom Metazoa; phylum Arthropoda; class Insecta; order Orthoptera; family Acrididae; genus Schistocerca; species Schistocerca gregaria. The sequence continues at coordinate 545,086,925 of NC_064925.1, forward strand.
ATTTATCTAGTTAAGCAGACCTACTATGAAGACAACTGCACAAGAGATAAAATTGACAGGCTCGCATTAATTTGGAAGTGAAAGAGAACAAGGTGGTAGAAATGGTGTGTAAATACGAGGTGCATCCAGAAATTCAGTTCCACTCGGCTCTAGAGACGGCATGAATAGACAGATAGGAATGCGCATGCGCAAGAGTCGAGAGGAGATATGTGGAAATAATGCAGTGGAGTTTTCAGTCTTGCGACGGCACCGGCTATCGCACAATGCCAGGATAAAACGGCTACTCCGATACTGTCTCCTGACAGCTGCGAGGTTCTTGCACTTATCCGGTTTTTGAACGCTCAGAAGCAGTCTCCAGCACAGTGATATTTCTCCCAAAAGAAGATGCTTGATAAGAAATAAGAGACACTTAAACAAGAACAACGATTTATTACGACTACAGTAGAAAAATTTAACAACAAAGGAAAACTCTACACAATTAAAAATAACGCAACTTCTCGGACACTAACGGCTGGAACACACAGTGAGTAAAATAGTGGGACGTGAAGTCTGTGACACTGATAACCCTAATGACGAAGGTTCAGCGAGTTGGCCGACAAGTACGTCTCAGTATATCGCTGGAAAGTCGTAGATTCCGCTGCGATGACTTCAGACCGGTCTCTGACTAATGGGCTGCCAAGAGCCGTCGCATGAATTGGCCCAAAGCTCCGGCGGAGCGAACTGCTGACGCTTCTTTTTTTTTGTTGTGATTTCATCCGCCGCTCTTCGGCCGAGTGACATAACAGCTAAAACAAGAATAAAATGTTGCATATATCAGGCGATAAAAAAAGGGGAACATAAAACAGAGTAAGGGGAGAAAACGGAGGTAAAAATACACTGACATGGAGGCGTTCATGGGGGATAGTTAAAAAAGAAAAGTCACCAGAAAGTTGAAAAACCCAGTTGGCGATTCTTAAAACACAAAGAAGACGCTGAATGCACATGCACAGGTTAAAAGTCGGCCACAGTATTAAAAACACACCAAAAAAACACACTTAAAACCCACTTGGAGCACACACGACGAAGAATAAAACTGCCAGGTGGGGCCTGCCGAGGGAAAGGTCAGAGAGGATGGAAAAGGAGGGGAGAGCAAGGGGCAGCAGGGGAAGCGGTGGGATGAGGAGAGTAGGGTGTCAGCGGGTACACTAAGAGGCAGGAGACACGTGGGGTGAGAGATGAAGAGGGAAGACAAGGCAGGAGGGAGTACAGGGACACTGAAAAGGGGCACAAGAGAGGGAGGGGGAAGCCACTCAGGAGAAGGGACGGGGAGGAGAGGGAGCCCTGAGGAGGAGGCAAGAATATGGGGTTAGAGTTGGTAGGAAGGGTAGATGTCAGGGCGAAGCTCATCATCCGGGAGGGGTAGACAGTGGAAGTTGTGTTGGGAAAGGTGATGGAGGGTGTGGAGATGGAGAGAGGGTGGGACACGACGGTAAAGGTGCGGCAACTGGTTGGGGGTGGAGAGGAAGGGAGACAACAGGGGGTGGGGGGGATCATGGCGGCGGACAATATAGAGTGTGCGGATGTGTTCAAGGAAAAGGAGAAGGTGGGGGAAGGGGATGAGGTCGTAGAGGATGCGCGTGGGGGATGGAAGGCAGATGCGGAATGCGAAGGGGAGCGCATGGCGTTCGAGAATTTGGAGGGCTTTATAAAACCGGGGAGGGGCGGAAATCCAAGCTACGCTGGCATAACAGAGGATGGGGCGGATCAAGGATTTGTAGGTGTGAAGGATGGTAGAAGGGTGCAGACCCCACGTCCAGCTGGACAGGAGTTTCAGGAGCCAGAGTCTGTTGTGAGCTTTGTTTTGGATGGTAAGGAGCGATGTGTTGGCTTGCGACTCTCTATATAACCGGCGAGCGGATGAATTAGTGGGGATCCAGTTCCCGACGCGTGACATGGCGGAGGGAATAGGTCCCTGGCACTGAGGACCTCTGGTGGAGCTTTTCCTGCCGTTTGTTGTCCTTGCGATCGATGCAGTCCGGGGAGGCAACGCCTTGTATGTATGAAAGCCCGTGGCGCTTCAGTGTTTGAGCAGTTGCCGATCGCTTTAGGCGAAAGGCGGTTAAATGGCACATAGATCCATCAATTATGAGCGATAGGACGAACCTTCATGACGGAAACGATAGTGGCCAACCGTCCCTGCCAACACCAGAACTGATGGAAAGTGTGTGGCAATCAACTCTGCAAAACCGGCGCTTCACAATTTTCGCTGTCTCTCGTCTGTTCCTCCAGACGTCTCGCTCGCGTTTGCACGAAACTGTCGCCCGGTAGCTTCGTTTACATAAAGTGAATGCGAAATGGGTGGTAAGGCAGCTGACAGATGAACACAAAACCAAATATCTGGCTGCAGCATTGACTTCCTACAGTAGTAAACAGAGAAAGGTGACGAGTTTCTGGACCATGTTGTCACTGAGGATGAAAAAAGGGTTTCACACGCCACACCAGATACGAAATAACAATCCATGCATCGGCGACATAGTGGTTCATCTGTGAAGACCAATTCCGTCAAACAAAAAAAAAAGTACATTGTCTTCTGGGATCGACGTGCCGTCCTCCTGTATTAGTTTTTACCGCGAGGGGAGACCGTAACTGATGATCGCTATTGCCAGACATTGAAAAGCCTGAGGAGTGCGATGTGTAACAAGAGAGGTGGGATGTTGATAAGAGGCATTACTCTTGTGTATGACAATGCAAAATCTCTTAGAGCCAACGTCACACGAAATGTGTTGAAACAGTCTGGATGGAAGATCTTCAACCATTCACTCTAAAGTCCCGACCTCACCCCAGGTGACTTTCATCTCTTCTATCTCATGACGTCTATATGGCAGGAAAACGTTTCTATAACGACGCTGAGATGCAAACTGAAGTGACTTGATGGCTCTGGACGTTGGTGACAGACTCCTGTAACATGGGCATACAACTGATGGTGCACCGTTATGATAAATGCCTCAACAACGGTGGTGACTATGCAGAAAAGTAGCAAGTGAATCTATGAAATTTTTTCTACAAATATTTCTTACTTAGTGATGCTTTTGTTTTCTTTATCGGTCATCGGAACTTACTTTCTGAATACACCTCCTAAATAAATGACTGATTGGAACACGTCGGTATTTGCAGCTCTTTAATTAAATAAGCAGTTTCTATGTTACTAGCCAAAGTGAAACGTCGCTACCGTTCAATTAATATGAGAGTCAGTTTGTAAAGGGGACAAAAGACGTTACGTGGCTGTGAGCTTGCATGAGAACTGCGAGCAGCAAACGGGAAGAATGTTAGGTATCGCTCGCTACTCTTACCAACCTAAGAACGTTTCCACTTACGTTAAAATGTCTGCTCCTTCCTTTTTTTCTGCAGCTTCTCTGAAATCTAACTAAAGTATTAAGCTCGATTGAGGATGCTAGTAAAAACTCTTAAGCATTTTAATGTGGGAAGTATTTGTGAATCTACACTGTATAACTTATTTTGAATCTCCATTACCCACTTCCAGTAAGTTCAATAAAGTTAAGGCAAAAATTAAGCCCTGCTTCGTGACAATAAAGAGCAAGTTGTGTTGTACAAGGACGACATTTTCTGAATCCGTGCTGACTGTGTGTCAACAGATCATTTCCCTCGAGGTAATTTATACTGTTCGAACGCAGTATATACTCCAAAATCCTACTGCAAACCGACGTCAGTGATCTGGCCCGGAGAACGTGCCTTTGTTAAGTGATTTAAGCTGCTTTGCTACACCGACGATATCTACATCTAAGTTGCTCAAATTGGCAGCAATTCTTGATTCGATTTCTGGAATATTTACTTCGTCCTTTTTGGTGAAGTAATTTCGGAAGGCCGTATTTAGTAACTGCGCTCTTGTGGCACTGTCATCGGTAACGTTATCTTCGCTATTTATTGTGTCTAGCCGCTGATGTACTTCGCATGTGACTAGAATCTCTCTGGATTTTCTGCCAGATTTCGAGACAGAGTTTTGTTGAAGTTCACACTAAATATAGAACTTCTGTGAAAAGTCGCCAGTCTTAGGGATTTTGCATTCTTTAAAATTTGGCATACTTTTTTCGATGCTTCTGCAACAACGTTCTGGCCTGTTCTGTGTACCAGAGTCGTCGGTCCTGTGTCTTATTAATTTGTTTGGAATAAATCTCACCACTGCTGTCGATACCATTTATTTGCATGTAACCCATATCTGTTCTACGTTTAAGTAGTCAGTTAGGAAGGCGTCAAGCGAATTTTTAATCTGTTTTTATAGAGAGATATATTTTGCGTTTATTTTTGTGAGTTTGACTGTTACAGTATTCAGTCTCGCTACAACGATCTTGTGGTCATAATCCCTCCTAATCCCTGCCAATCCCTGGATCCGTCATAATACTCCATAATATATATATATATATATATATATATATATATATATATATATATATATATATATATCCAACATACAGAGGGCAGATTAATGTCATCACCAAGTAAAATGATGTGACTTGTGTACCTATATGAAATGAGAAATCTTCTTTGAACTGTTCAGAAACTATTATCTGAGTCGGGAAGTCGTTAAGTAGAACAAGTTATTTATTCTGGTTGCCAGGTATAACTTCTACCCATTCCAATTCACAGGAACTATCTACCTCACTTTCGTTACAAGATGTACAACTTCTACAGAAAAAAAAACACGACACCGCCAGCTGTATTAAATCTATCCTTTCTGAACACCATTAGATGTTTTTTTGGCCCCTCTACCTCATCAGCCGTCGTGGCGGAACCTTTGAGGAGAGGCTTCGGGGATAAATACGTGGAGATTTCAACTTGCCACCTACAGACTGGGAAACTCAAATAGTTAGGGAGGATAGTAATAACAGGGAATCTCGTGAAAAATGCCTTATCCAACATTTAGCTTAAGAAATTAATGAGAGAATTGATTCCTGAAAGCAATATCTTTGATCTGTTGGTAAGAAACATACCGGAACTTTTCGGCTGAGTTAGCGTAGAAAATGAGGCTACGACTATCAGTGAATAACACTGCAAATAGGAATACAACGAAAGGTAGAACGGTCTTCCTGCTCGATAAGAGCGACAAGAAACATATTTCAGGTTACCTGGAAATTTCATTTCCAGTAGTAACAATGCGAAAAATTAAAGATCATTTAACGATACGCTTTAGACAGATGCGTGCCGAGGAAAGTTGTGAGGGATGGAAAAGAAACGCAGTGATTCGACAACCGAGTTAGCAAGCGGCCATGAAAGCAGAGAGAGCTTCAGTGTCAATAAAAAAGTAGCCAAAGCCTCACACAGAAACAAAATTCGAAACGACGCCAAAATTACTTTAAGGAGAGCCATGCGGGGCCCAATGAATTTGAAATTACATCCAAATGAAAAAGAAAGTTAAGCAGTCTTTTTGTTATTTCAAAACTGATCGCCAGAACTGTTAAAACGTTTGTCCCTGTGTGAGGCAAGACGGTCAATGCCTACATGGAAAACATTTTGTGGTTGCTTACGGAACCATGACTGTACCCAAGCGTGCAGTTCTTCGTCAAAAGCAAATCGACGGCCACGAATATCTTTCTTCAGGGATGCCAAAATATGAAAATCGCATGGGGAGAGATCGGAGCTATGCGGAAGATTTATAAAGGCTTCCCAGCGAAATTTGTGCAGCGTTGTCGAAGCAAACATGGTAACACGTGTGTCGACCCACGTCTTGCTGAGGTTCTCACGAGTTCGCTGCAGAAGTTTAGCTGGAAAGCCCTTAGACAGACTCCATACTGTCCTGATCTCGCTCTGTTTGATTTCAATATTTTGGGATCCTGAAGAATGATATTCGTGACGATCGACTTGCTTCGGACGAAGACGAGCACACCTGGCTACAATTACTGCTCCGTAGGCTACCGCAACCATTTTTCCATGAAGGCAATGTCAATCTTGTCTCACAGTGGTGGGTATATGTTAACAGTTCTGGAGATTACTTTGGACATAATAAACAGTTTACTTACTTTTATGCCAACTACTCGTTTCCATTTCTGCCCCTTATAGCTGCTGACTTGTAAGAAAGTCCTAAGAAGTTTTAGTCTTATGTTAAATCAGTAAACAGATCGAAGCCATCCGTCCAGACATTCCGTGACTATAATGGCACTGGAACGGAGGATGATACAGGAAAGGCCGAAATACTAAATGTCTTTTTCCAAAATAGTTTCACTGAGGAACATTACACTGCAGCTCGTCCTCTAAATAGTGACACGAACGAGAAAATGAGGGATCTCGAAATAAGTGGCCATGATATGGGAAAGCAGCTGAAATCGCTCAACGGAGGAAAGGTAACTGGACCTGACGGGATACCAGTACGATTCCACATTAAATGTGCGAAAGAACTTGACCCTCATCTAGCGACAATGTACGTTAGGTTGCTGAGGAAGCCAAACGTTACTAACGATTGGAAAAACGACACAGATAATTTCCTTTTTCGAGAAGGGTTATCGAACAGATCCTAAAACAGTGCCTGTGCAGGCTGTTCCATTTATCTCGGCCACCCTAAATGACTGTTTGTCCAGATGCAAATTACAAAATGTTTCAAGCGAATGTTCTTTAGCCGTCACGGGGACATCAACCAGCATGATTGCCTTCATTGTTGATTTCTTTTTTACAAAGATATTTACAGAAGTATGACTTTTTAAATGGCAAACTGTATTATTTATTCGGTAATTCATTTCCTCTCCTAAGACTTATCCAAAACTGTATAACAGTATGCCATTCACTGAAACACAACGTTATTAATTACAATCTTCAGATTCAGAAGGATGTAGGTTGCAGTAAGTACTGGGAGATGAAGAAGCTTGCACAGGATAGAGCAGCATGGAGAGCTGCATCAAACCAGTCTCAGGACTAAAGACAACAACAACAACAACAACACAGCACTGACGTTGACGCTCCCAGCGCTTAGTGCAGGTACTCGGGGTAACCACGTGCTGACGTTGACAGAGAGCAAATGTAAACTTAAATAGAATACACATCCGTCATTCCGTTAACCATCCTCATTTGAAGAGTTGAGTGAGTGGAATGTACACCAATGAAGACAAGGTTGAAATGCTACCCATCTATGGGGAATGTTAGTTAGCAGAACAGTAATTGCAATACTGTTCTCTTATGTATGGGTACATTTAGTGCAGTAGTTCAGTCCTTTTAAATACTGTTGTGTAGAGTAGGCGTACAGTAAAGATGTCCTTCCTACAAACTGCATCGACATAACGATTCTTTTATTGTTGTTGTCGTTGAAGGTAAGCGAAATGCTACGCAGGCAGCGGAACTGTACAGAGAGCGATATCCTGACAAGAACCCACCTTCCCGACGGATGCTTTCTCGTCTTGTTGCTATGCTTCAGGAAACAGGAAGTTGCAACCCACGACAACGCAATCGTCATAGCACTCGCACAGACGAAGCTGCCGAAGTTACTGTTCTCGCTTCCGTTGCTATGCATTCACATGTGAGCACACGACAGCTTGAACATGAGATTGGCATTCCTAAAACCAGGGTACATCGTGTTCTTACACGTCACCGGTTCCATCCTTACCATGTGCACCTAAATCAAGAACTGCTTGGGAATTATTTCAAGGATCGTGTACAGTTCTGTCAGTGGACATAACAGCAAATCCTCGCTCACCCGAACTTCTTCCCCAATGTTTTATTTACTGATGAATGTTCCTTCTCAAACAAAGGACAGGTAAATACAAGGAACATGCATTATTGGTCCCGCGACAACCCACGATGGCTTAGACAGGTGGAACATCAGCGTCAATGGAGAGTTAACGTCTGGTGTGGGATGCTTGGTACTACAATTACTGGCCCTTATTTCATCAATGGTAGTCTAAACGGCACAGCGTATGCCAACTTCCTCAGACGAATTCTTCCTCCTCTTCTGTATGAAGTGCCGCTAAGAATCAGAATGCTTATGTGGTATCAACACGATGGATGTCCAGCACAAAATGCCTTGTGTGCACGTCGTGTTCTGAACCGAAGGTATCCTACCAGATGGATTGGTCGATGAAGAAAGTCACTTGGCCTGTTAGGTCTCCTGATTTAGATCGTCTGGACTTCTTTTTTTTTTTTGGAAGCGTTACAGACGTTGTCTATCGCGATATTCTAACAACTCCGGAGGACACGCAGGAACGCATCGTGCTTGAATGTAATTCTCTTCAGCAGGCAACACTGGAAGCAGCAAATAAGTCATTCAACGAGTGCACCAGTGTATCGCTGTCCAGGGCCACCACTTTGAGCACCTTTGAATGTTCTAGTCCTGGGAAATGGTACGCGAGAGTCAAAGTCAGTTTGTGTTATGTTTTTACTTGGTTTTCATTTGTTTTCTGACAACTCCAGCAGGTGGACGAGTTTGTGATCCCGGCTCAAAGTCAATTTTGTGTTATTTATCAATAACGTTATGTTTCAGTGAATGGTACACTGTAATACATTTTTGAAGAGGTCTTTAGGATGGGAAACGAACTACCGAATAAAAAATACAGGGTGCCATTTAAAAAAGTCATACCGGTATTCATATCTTTGTAAAAAACAAAGCTACAACGAAGAAAACCATGCTGATTGATATCCCTCTGACAGCTAAAGAACATTTGCTTGAAACATTTTGTAATTTACATCTGGACAAACAGTTATTTATGGTGGTCAATATAAATGGTACACCCTGTACATCGGACGTTGGTCACTTGTAGAATTTTGGAACATGTTACGCGCTCGTGTCTTATAACATTTATGGAGAGCGTAAATCTGGTCTGCAGGAATCAACATGGGCCCCGAAAACAACGATCGTGTGAAGTCCAGCTCGCTCTGTTCGTTCACGGGACCCAGGAAACAGTAGACACAGGCGCCCTGGTGGGTGCCGCATTCTTTGACTTCCGAAACGCTTTGGACACAGTTCCCACTACCGCCTAGCTAATGGGTAAGATACAAGCGTACGGAATATGAAACCAACTGTGTGACTGGACCGAGTAGTTTCTAGCAAACAGCACACAGTTTGTTATACTCAACGGAGCGAAGTCTTCAGATGTAAAAGTAACTACAGGCATACCTGAAGGGAGTATTATAGCGTGGTATTGTGCCCCATCGATCTTGTCTAGAAGCTGGCACTAACAATGAGCGTAGAAAAATAAGGTTGGGCAATAAGCATCTGTGCTGCTATTGGCTGACGCTGTGACGTCACTAAAAAAAACGCCCCCACCGTGGGAACAGCGCTGTAATATGTGGGCCGCGCATTTATGCGATGTATTTATGCTGTGTTTTAGTTTTTACTGAAATAATGAAATGTTAATTGCTACTCTGATATTGCTAGAATGGTACTGCTACGAACCGTAACTTGTCCAGCTTTTAAACAGACACTGTTGAATTAAAAAGAAATCAAGCATGTATTGAATCTAAATATAAAGAAAAAGCGCGAAGTGTACTTAGTTTCTGCAGTTCACTGTCAAAGTAAATGTTCTAAATGAGCATACAGTTTTTAAGTTTGCCCAGAGAAAAGTTTTAACTAACAAACAAGATCCACATAACATTCATTTTAGTTTTGTATGATCACGTGTTTGAAATAACTTCCTCTGACAGTTGGACGCTGTCGTTTTCACTCAAGAAATTACATAAGAGCTTTTCTTTACCTTCAGAATCCTGGATTTTCCAAGTACACCAAGTTGAAAGTGCAGGCAGAGCATATTCTGAGGAAACTGTAACTTTTCTGCGAAATAGCGCGCAATGTACTCGATTTGTAAATGTCCTCTTTGACCCATAGAACCCGTTTTGGGTTGGGTTGGGTTGTTTGGGGGAATAGACCAAACTGCGGGGTTATCGGTCTCATCTGATTAGGGAAGGACGGGGAAGGAAGTCGGCCGTGCCCTTTCAAAGGAACAACCCCGACATTTGCCTGGAGCGATTTAGGAAACCCGTTTTGCTTCCTGTACCACTCTTCTGATTTGATTGGATGAAAATATTTTGCCCAGTATTTGATTAATTTCATGAAAGACAAGCGCATTTTTATTACTTTCTTCATCGTGCAGTCATCGTTTAGCTGATGACAACAGACTTCGAAGATCTTTACTACGTGCTCGCAATTTCATGCACAGATTTTTAAAATGAGCAGTTCTCCACTGTAACGCCGGTACGTAATTCTGTAAAGTGGCTTTATCTGAATCATTACAAACAACTTCATCTGTAAACTTCAATATAGGAATCACACAGCCAACCAGTTGCAAATAAGTTCAAAATGCTTCAAATGGCTCTGAGCAGCCGCGCGGGATTAGCCGCGCGGTCTGGGGAGCTGCAGTCATGGTCTGTGCGGCTGGTCCCGCCGGAGGTTCGAGTCCTCCCTCGGGCTTGGCGTGGGTGTTTGTCTTTAGGATAATTTAGGTTACGTAGTGTGTAAGCTTAGGGACTGACGACCTTAGCAGTTAAATCCCATAAGATGTCACACACATTTGAACATTTTTTGGCTCTGAACACTATGGGACTTAACTTCTGAGGTCATCAGTCCCCTAGAACTCAGAACTACTGAAACCTAACTAACCTAAGGACACCACACACAGCCATGCCCGAGGCAAGATTCGATCCTGCGACCGTAGCGGTCTCGCGAATCCAGACGTAGCGCCTAGAACCGCTCGAACACCCCAGCCGGCTGCAAACAAGTGTTTGGTACACTGATCTAGGTTTCTATACCCCTAACGTTGTCTTCATCACCATGAAATTTTGAGAAACCGTAAAATTACACTGCGAGAAGGCAATGGTCAGACTTAAGAGCCTAGCTAAACGTACGTGCCAAAGTCTGGAACGTGTGTTACTATATTTTTTGACTTGAGCATATCTGCTCTTAATTCTGGCCATTACCTTCTCGCAATGCAGTTTTACGGTTTCTCAAAATTTCACTCTGATGAAGACATCCTTCGAGGTGTCGAAACCTAGGTAGCAAACAGTTATTTGCAACCAGTTGGCTGTGTGGTTTCTATGTTGAAACGTACATACGTTAGCAGAGAAAAAGCCATGTTTAACTGTCATCTATGAACGTAAATTTAGCAGCTGGCTTCTTCGTGGAGAAAGTTTTTCTAAAGTCTCTGCGCTTCTTTGATGGATCTCACGTTCTGTTGCACGTGAAATGTTATCACTGATGCTGCCACAAAGCCAATTACGCGATGGAAATCCGTCGCTTTTGAGCGCTCGTTTTCGTGGTAAATTTGTTTGTCCCGAATGCAAGTCTCCAACATAATCAGTTTATTTAAAATGGTGGGAGCATATTCTAGCATTTACAACATCCATGGCGTCTTTTCTAAGAGGGTCACTCCAAAAGAAATACACACTATTTTTTGTAAAAATACAGTTTTCATTCTGCGTGTGTGGAAGTTTTACAGTGAGTAGATACATCCTTCCCGCTTGTTTTCAAACATAGTTCAACCTGTTCCCGTGAGTGGCGCCGTCACAGCATGTCTTCAAGACGGCTACTACATATGACGTTCGTCAGAAGCAACGTGCTGTCATAGAATTCATGTGCTGTGAAAACGAGACATTGGGAAACATCCACAAGAGGTTGAAAAAGTTGTATGGAGATGCTGCTGTCGATCGCAGCAATGTTAGTCGGTGGGCAAGCAGGTTAGGTGATAAAAGCGGGCACGGCAATATTGAGGATTGTCCTCGCAGCGGCAGGCCTCATACTGCACACACTCCAGACTATATGAAGAGAGTTAAAGAATTGGTGACTGCTGACAGACGCATCACAGTGAACGAATTGTCACGCTACGTTGGGATAGGGGAAGGAAGTGTTTGCAGAATACTGAAAGTGTTGGTGTTAAAAAAGATTTGTGCCAGGTGGGTTCCCAGGATGTTGACAGTGGCTCACAAAGAAACAAGGTAAACGGTACGCAGCGAACATTTGGAACGGTACGAGAATGGTGGAGATGAATTTCTCGTAAGAATTGTGACAGGTGATGAAACATGGCTCCATCATTTTTCACCAGAGACGAAGAGGCAATCAATGGAGTGGCATCATGCAATTTCACCCCCCCCCCCCCCCACTAAAAAAAAAATCAAAACCACGCCTTCTGCTGGAAAAGTTAAGGCTACCGTGTTTTTCGATTCTGAAGGACTCTTGCTTGTGGACATCATGCCAAGTGAAACCACCATAAATTCTGATGCATATGTGACGACACTGAAGAAACTTCAAGCTAGACTGAGTCGTGTTCGACCACATCGGCAAAAGCAGGATGTTTTGCTGTTGATCTACAATGCACGGCCACATGTCAGTCAAAAAACCATGGACGCGACCACAAAACTAGGATGGACAGCACCGAAACACTCGCCTTACAGTCCTGACCTGTGCCCGTGCGACTATCATCTCTTTGGGAAACTCAAAGACTCTCTTCGTGGAACAAAGTTTGAAGATGATGACTCCCTTGTGCACGCTGCCAAACAGTGACTCCAACAGGTTGGTCCAGAATTTTACCGTGCGGTTATACAGGCGCTGGTTCGAAGATGGCGTAAGGCCGTTCAGAGGGATGGAAATTATGTGGAGAAATGAAAATGTTGTTCCTAAAGGACGTATATACACACTGTAAAACTTTCAAACATGTAGAATAAAAGATAGACTTTTTTAAAAAACAATGTGCATTTCTTTTGGAGTGGCCCTCGTATAGCATTTTGACAGGTAAATTTCCTGCAGGCTTGCATCGCGAATGAAACCACGAAGCATTACTTCGGTCGCTTTAGCGTCAGGATTGTGGGAATTACATCTAACAACAGCACAACCCGGCATTTCTTGCACACCCTAAGAACGCTTTCATTTGGAAATCACTCACTATACAAAAGTAACTAAGCGAAAATTGTAACACTCACGAAATTGCCCCGCCTGTAACATACAAAAATGCTCCTTCTCTGACGTCACGCGCACTATTTCAGAAACGCGTTTGGTTACGCTCAGGGTTTACTGCTCTCCCAGGGCAGTGGCCCGCGTGACTGCACCGTCAATCTGCGGCCGGTTTCGAGACACGCCCTCCTCAACCGGCGCGGCCAGTGCAGCCACTGACCCGACGTAATGGACATCGCATCGATCTCTAATCCAGTCTAGTCCGTCTGTTGGTTTAGCTCCGTCAGTCTAGTCCAGGGCCGGCCAGAAATTCTGCACGCGTGCGGTGCTCCTGCACATGTGCAACTTCCGGGTCACATCGTGCACGCCGCTGCCGTCAGCGTTCATGTAGTGCATGTTTCTACGCACAGATGTCGCTACTCTGTTACACAAAGTGCGTTATCGACACCTCGTATGTATATCACAACCTGGGCTGTATCTGTAAGATCTGTTGCTTCATGGAGCGCAACAGAGAAAGCGACGGCGTATTTAGCCTTATTTGTTAGCTGCCTGTGCAGATCGCCGGCTATAGCACTGACACGTCTTGTCACTGTTTGCTTGGATGGACTGATTTCTTGACACCTGCTAACGTTCGTGGGACACACAAGTTCTGCAGCATCGATCAGACACCGTTTCACAAACTCCCCTTCGGAAAAGGGTTTCCCAGATTGTGCAATTCTTAAGGCGAATTTAAAACTTGGTCACAGAGAAGATTTAGTGTAGTTGTCATTCTGGAAAATTAAAAACAGCAAATTGCACAGCGTACAGTAAAATAGACATAAACGTAAGAGTTCAAGAAGTATCAGTTACTTCGACGTACAGTAAAATCGAGTTGAGGTGTCTCAACCATTTTCTTAAGGACATTTAATTTTGCTGGCCGTTCTTCACTGTTGAGTACACTACACTCGTCTTTGTGATATGTATTGTAGTGTCTTTCAATTGAAAACTTACGCTGGCCGCCTATTATTCGGCGGCACAGCAAACACTGTGAGTTTTCACCAACGGCTACAAAAAATAATTACAGTTCCCAGTCATTTTTAAATGTCCTAGAACATAGATCTCCCGTCTTTAGCTTTTTCACAGTACTTGCCATTTCTCAGTACTTCTCTGTTAAGGTTACGGTTACCAGGGGTAAACGAGACTGGGTATGTTGCGCTCTTGCTTGTACCACAGGGAAGTGGAGCCGCCGCCTATCATTTTGGACACATGTCTAATAACAGATGTCGCTGTCGCTCGCAGCACTTCCGCACATCTGCACACTGTGCAGCGTTTGGCCGGCCCTGGTCTAGTCTAACCGTAGTCACGCAACTTCAAGCACTTGATCTGGATACACCTCTGGATTTCCTATTAGTCAAATTATCCTTAACTACATTTGCTTTTTATACTGCGGTTAGTAACTTCGTCTGGTAGTTATCGGCCCCAAAAACAAAAACCATTTGAAAATTACGAGGCGTGTTTTTTAAGTAAATACCGTTTTGAAACTAAAAAGACGTCCTAAGATATCTCAATAATTTTATTTTTACTTGAAAGCTTGTACGTTATTCTACGCACTGACGCCATTACAATCTGTTTCTGCCTTCTTTACGTTGTGTACCGAGTGTTTAAGACTCCTCCGATAATCACGAGTCCCGCCGACTGTGAAGTACGGGCTGTTATAAGATTTCTTAGTGCTAAAGGCCTAAAAGCGACCGATATTCATCGTGAGATCTGTGCAGTTTATGGAGAAAATATTATGATTGATGGAATGGTAAGAAAGTGGGAGAGAGTATTTAAAGTTGGTCTCACAAATGTGTATGATGAACAACGCAGTGGGCGTCCTTCGGTCGTTAATGAAAGTTGGGTGCAGGAAGCGGACAATAAGGTGAGAGAAAACAGACGCTTTACGATATCCTTCTTGCAGGATGACTTCCCTAATGTTCCTCGTGGTGTTTTGTATGGCATTGTGACCGAGCACTTGAATTACCGAAAATTGTGCAGTTAAGTCCCATTACATTTCACACACATTTGAACATTTTTTGAAAATTGTGCGCACTTCTGGTACCGAATATGTTGACGGATGAGCACAAAACCAAACGTTTAGACAGTGCATTGACTTTCCTTGAGCGGTACCACAACGACGGTGATGATTTCTTAAGCCAAATTGTTACGGGCGATGAAACATGGGTGGCCTGCGTCACACCAGAATCAAAACAACAGTCCATGGAAGTTGAGCAAAACAAAACAATGCCCGTCCGCAAGTGGCGAATCATACCAAAGATCTCATCACATCTCTTCGATGGGAAGCTCTAGATCATCCTCCGTACAGACCCGATCTTGCGCTCAGTGACTACCATCTGTTCCTGCACTTGAAGAAACACCTGGGCGGTCAGCGTCTTCAAGACGATGACGAAGTCAAAACAGTGGTGATGCAGTGGTTAAAAGCCAGGCAGCAGACTTCTATGAGAAAGGTATTCAAAACCTGGTACAACGTTATGACAAGTGCCCCAATATTGACGGAAATTGTGTAGAAAAGTAGATTAAAGTACAGGCTTTCATGTAAAAACAAAATTATTGAGATATCTTAGCACGTCTTTTTTTAATTTCAAAACGGCACTTACTTAAAAAACACGCCTCGTATTTACATTTATGTTCATGTAAACTGTTGCTAAAGAATCAATAAAAGAAAGTCTTCTATTTATGAAAATCTATATTAAAAAAAGAAATCATAATCTTACCAACAATTAAGGCTCTTACATTAACATTAGCCTCTTAAACAGAATTTTCCAAATAACTTCGTCCATTGCAGTCTGCAAGTACCTAGAAATATATTGCTGGAATTAATTTCCCCTCTTTGATATTTGCTTTAATCAGTGCCATGCACCATCTTGCAGTTCTTATACACAACGGTTTTTTTCCGTAAAGATAGCCAGATTATCTCACCATTTATTGGTTTTATTCGTGAACTTCATCTTCCTCTGTCTCTTCATCGTCCTCTACTTCACTGGCAGTTTCATGGTCAGATACTTCCGTTTCACTGCCACCAAACTCCATGCATCTTGAAAAGAATCAGGTGAGACAGTCTTCAGTAGCTAACAGTAACTCCAAAATTTGACCATCGTTCAAACGTCGCCCCATTATGTCTAAAACAGTTAAAAATATTTTGCAAAGACAAATAAGAAAAGTGACGTTTATAACTTTGTGGTGTAGATTTCGGCCCCAATTGGTATATCCCTAGGCAATTAATGATCACTTGTTAGCATGCGCCTATACGATGTAGAATTACAGCCAGTACTATGATTACATAGAAGCGGATTGGCAACGTTGCATTAGAAGCGGAATTCTAAACAAAACAGTGACACGTGGTGTAATAAATTAACCTACGAATGTAGTTAAGGGTAAGTAAAAGAAATTTATTAAACACTTTGTCCATCTTATTAGTTTGCTCTCTGTTTTACAACTCACCACCTCCTTGACGTCCAAAATCTGGCCGATCAAACATGGAACGATGGGGGAAAAGTACTTTGGTTGCATCTTGGTTCTACGTCTGGCAGTACAAATAATTCGAGAAGATGTTTATTGGGTATATTTCTTGCAGAACTCTGCTCCTTTGCCGTGCTGGCCCGCACCATTGCTTCGGTGTTACAGTGTGTGTGTGTGTGTGTGTGTGTGTGTGTGTGTGTGTGTGTGTGCACGTGTGTGTTTCAGAATATTCGCCCTACAAGGAACGGTGTTGCTTTTCTTGTGCTTGTCAGAGGCTAATGTTGCTAGCGACTTTAATTCATATGTTCTTGCAGCATAGTGTAATGGTTGCCCTCTATAGCCAAGTTTTCTTTTTCTGCTATTTTTTGGAAAACTGACATTCTGAGTTCGTGGTTGTGTACAAAATATAGGTTGATTCTCACAGAGAAGATAACGGCAGGCAGCTACTTTTTATGACGCTATTTATTTACATAAATATCGCCGTCACTGGTTTCGAACCGGCAGGTTCATCAGACGGCTTGTTCACGTTAAAATACATTTCAGTTGCTTTACATTAGTTTTCACATTTTACTCCCCCACATGATGGAATTTCGTTTGGGTAGTGGTGCCATCGAAAATTCTGCAGCATTACGTTGCAATGGTGACTACATGTGTGTTCATGCAGCAGCGAAGACTTTATGAAACGCTTTCTCAGTGTTGATCTTTCTTAATACATATGTAAAATGCTGATAGCATGTCTCAAGGCTGCGGGGAGTGAAAGGATCGAGGTCACAGAGGAGTCATTTACCAGGCATCGAAACAACCAACATTGGTGATAACACAGAGGGACAATGATATTACAACATACCAATTGTTCAAATAATACATGAAGTCAGAACTTCAGAAAAACCTTGCAAAGCAGTAAACTCGTGTTTAAGAATATATACTTAAGACAACTGGCAGTGATTTCCTTCAATAAAAGTTTTTTTTTAGCTTTGAATTTATGATTTAGCTTATGACAAAACATAGTGGCAAACAGAGTACTCTTAAAAAGTTTTAACAAAGACTTGAGAGATATTCTACTTGTTCAAAGGAAATATTTTAGACAAAATCATTTGACAGAGGACTAACAAGCCTGGCGGCTCCGAAAGCGATTGAAATTCTTTGAAGAGTTTAAAACACCAAAAACATGATTTACAAGCTACAGTTTTAAAATCAGGAAAACATTTCTTAGAGGAAGATTAAGTGCTTAGCACCCTTCCGCCGTCGTAGACACAGTTGTCCTGGACACGCGGCCACGCATGAGTAGCAAAAATGGCTCTGAGCACTATGGGATGCAACTGCTGTGGTCATCAGTCCCCTAGAACGTAGAACTACTCAAACCTAACTAACCTCAGGACATCACACACATCCATGCCCGAGGCAGGATTCGAACCTGCGACCGTAGCAGTCGAGCGGTTCCGGACTGCGCGCCTAGAACCGCGAGACGCATGAGTAGCCAGCCGAGTTAGAAAACTACAAGTACCTTGTATAACACTCCAGACAAATTATTAGAACATGGCCCGTTTTACGCCAGCTGTGAAGCCAGCCATCAGATATTAACGTACAGCCTTGCAAACAGCCAATAAGCCTGAAGTTCTTAAAGCAAATTGCGATACTTTAAAGCATTTAAGACATTTTCGTTGCCACTTTAACCATGAAATGATTTAAGTAGAAAGGTTATTGAAATATTCCAGCAGTGCGCAAAGCATTAAACGCACAGTTCATTATAGCGTTAAGATAAAATTACACTTTTAGAATTACAACTAAAATGCCACTGAATAATGTGAGTTGCTTGAACAAAGTTGAGGAGAGGTAACCAGTGCGTAATAAAGTACTGCAAGAGCAACCATTACCATCAATTTAGTTTACTCACAATTAAGATTATACACGCTGCTGTTCAATACAACATTCAAACAACATAACAGACTTTACCACACTCGCGCTTTTAGAACTTGCCAGGCATTGGGCTTTAAATAAACAGACAGCACTCCAGTAAAATTTGCCGCACGTAAGCTTTATACAGGTTGAACAATTTCCACAACTTTGGTAAGTTACACAAAATAAATTACGCAATAGACGCAGGTAGCACTTGTAAGCACAACGACACCAACAAGGTGAGGAATTTCCATTCACAAATGCGACAGCACTTTCGAGGTATCACAGCTCAACGCGAAAGTCGTGAAGGAACACCCAACAGTTAATCGTACAAGAGCTATACTAGTTGGGAAAGTAGCCTACCCATCAGAATTAATGCAGCTGGAGGTGGCAGCGAAAGACAGAAGTCTTGGCACGGTGACAGGGGGGCTGTATTCAGCCTTCTGAGAGGCTACAATGTCCTCCAGACATGATATGGCCCCAGTTCCTCTGTTAGCGTGAAATCTCACACCACGTCGTCCACCCACGAGCGTTGCTTCCGTACTCGACCAGAACAAACTCCGGGCTCGCACGACCCACCGCCGATCACGGTATGACCGGCACCGTAACGGCGACGACAGGCAGGGTCCCTGCCCTCTCTCGGTAACCAACGGAACTTCCACAGCGCCTCGTTGGCTGCGTCCGCCCATCCCCCTTTCGATTCGTTCCGAGCGCGCCTAAAAAGGCGATCGCACTGTTACCAAGTGCGGGCTAGAGAAAGAGTCGACACACTAATCGTTCCAGAGATAAGTTACGGCTCAATGTTGTTGTTGTACTCTTCAGTCCAGAGGCTGGTTTGATGCAGCTCTCCACGTTACTCTATCCTGTGCAAGCCCCTTCATCTCAGAACAACTACTGCAACCTACATCCTTCTGAATCTGCTTAGTGTATTCATCTCTTGGTCTCCCTCTATGATTTTTACCCTCCACGCTTCCCTCCAGTACTAAATCGGTGATCCTTTAATGCCTCAGAACGTCTCCTACCAACCGATCCGTTCTTCTAGTCGAGTTGTCCAACAATATGTACACACATAACGTAAGGCACCACTCACAAACCAAGAGGTTTGGACCCATGCAAGTCTATATAAAACATGGTATATTGCCATCTTTGTGTACATGCTTCCATGTGGCGAAATTTCTTGGTCTGTGAATGGTGCTTTTGACTATGAACGTGTATATAGCCGCGTCGAGCGTCCGCGCGGTCTCAGGCGCCATGTCACGGTCCGAACGGCTCCCTCCGTCGGTGGTTCGAGTCCTCCCCCAGACATGGGTGTGTGTGTTGTACTCATCATAAGTTAGATTAAGTAATATGTAAGCTTAGGGCCCGATGACCTCAGCAGTTTGGTCCCATAAGATCTGCATCTACATGACTACTCTGCAATTCACATTTAAGCGCTTGGCAGAGGGTTCATCGAACCACAATCACACTATCTCTCTACCACTCCACTCCCGAACAGCGCGCGGGAAAAACGAACACCTAAACCTTTCTGTTCGAGCTCTGATTTCTCTTATTTTATTTTGATGATCATTCCTACCTGTGTAGGTTGGGCTCAACAAAATATTTTCGCATTCGGAAGAGAAAGTTGGTGACTCAAATTTCTTAAAAAGGTCTCGCCGCGACGAAAAACGTCTTTGCTGCAATGACCTCCATCCCAACTCCTGTATCATATCTGCCACACTCTCTCCCCTATTACGTGATAATACAAAACGAGCTGCCCTTTTTTGCACCCTTTCGATGTCCTCCGTCAATCCCACCTGGTAAGGATCCCACACCGCGCAACAATATTCTAACAGAGGACGAACGAGTTTAGTGTAAGCTGTCTCTTTAGTGGACTTGTTGCATCTTCTAAGTGTCCTGCCCATGAAACGCAACCTTTGGCTCGCCTTCCCCACAATATTATCTATGTGGTCCTTCCAACTGAAGTTGTTCGTAATTTTAACACCCAGGTACTTTGTTGAATTGACAGCCTTGAGAATTGTACTATTTATCGAGTAATCGAATTCCAACTGATTTCTTTTGGAACTCATGTGGATCATCTCACACTTTTCGTTATTTAGCGTCAACTGCCACCTGACACACCATACAGCAATATTTTCTAAATCGCTTTGCAACTGATACTGGTCTTCGGATTACCTTACTAAACGGTAAATTACAGCATCATCTGCGAACAATCTAAGAGAACTGCTCAGATTGTCACCCAGGTCATTTATATAGATCAGGAAATTTCCAAATATATACAGGGTGGTCCATTGATCGTGACCGGGCTAAATATCTCACAAAATAAGCCTCAAACGAAAAAACTACAAAGAACGAAACTTGTCTAGCTTGAAGGGGGAAACCAGATGGCGCTATGGTTGTCCAGCTAGATGGCGCTGCCATAGGTCAAACGGATATCAACTACGTTTTTTTAAATAGGAACCCCTATTTTTATTGCATATTCGTGTACTACGTAAAGAAATATGAATGTTTTAGTTGGATCACTTTTTTCGCTTTCTGATAGATGGCGCTGTAATAGTCACAAACATATGGCTCACAATTTGAGACGAACAGCTGGTAACAGGTAGGTTTTTTGAATTAAAATACAGAATGTAGGTACGTTTGGACATTTTGTTTCAGTTGTTCCAATGTGTTTCATGTACCTTTGTGAGCGTACCATTTCTGAGAACGCATGCTGTAAATACCACATCAATGCAATAAATGCTCAAAATGATGTCCGTCAACCACAACGCATTTGGCAATACGTGTAACGACATTCCTCTCAACAGCGAGTAGTTCGCCTTCCGTAACGTTCGCACATGTATTGACAATGCGCTGACGCATGTTGTCAGGCGTAGTAGATGGATCACGATAGCAAATATCCTTCAACTTTCTCCACAGAAAATAATCCGGATACGTCTAATCTGGTGAACATGCGGGCCACGGTATGGTGCTTCGACGACCCATCCACTTGTCATGAAATATGATATTCAATACCGCTCCAACCGCACGCGAGCTATGTGCCGGACATCCATCTTGTTGGAAGTACATCACCATTCCGTCATGCAGTGAAACAGGTTGTAGTAACATCGGTAGAACATTACGTAGGAAATTAGCATACGTTGCACCGTTTAGATTGCCATCGATAAAATGGGGGCCAATTATCCTTCCTCGCATAATGCCGCACCATACATTAACCCCCCAAGGCCGCTGATGTTCCACTTGTCGCAGCCATCGTGGGTTTTCCGTTGCCCAATAATGCATATTATGCCGGTTTACGTTACCGCTGTTGGTGAATGACGCTTCGTCGCTAAATAGAACGCGTGCAAAAAATCTGTCATCGTCCCGTAATTTCTCTTGTGCCCAGTTGCAGAACTGTAGACGATGTTCAAAGTCGTCGCCATGCAATTCCTGGTGCATAGAAATATGGTACGGGTGCAATCGATGTTGATGTAGCATTCTTATTACCGACGTTTTTGAGATTCCCGATTCTCGCGCAATTTGTCAGCTACTGATGTGCGGATTAGCCGCGACAGCAGCTAAAACCTCTACTTGGGCATCCTAATTTGTTGCAGGTCGTGGTTGACGTTTCACACGTGGCTGAACACTTCCTGTTTCCTTAAATAACGTAACTATCCGGCGAACGGTCCGGACACTTGGATGATGTCCAGGATACCGAGCAGCATACATAGGAAACGCCCGTTGGGCATTTTGATCACAATAGCCATACATCAACACGATATCGACCTTTTCCGCAGTTGCTAAACGGTCCGTTTTAACACGGGTAATGTATCAAGAAGCAAATACCGTCCGCACTGGCGGAATGTTACGTGATACCACGTCCTTCTGCGTTTGTGACTATTACAGCGCCATCTGTCACAAAGCGAAAAAGTGGTACAACTAAAACATTCATATTTCTTTACGTACTACAAGGGGGGTTCCTATCTAAAAAAAACGCAGTTGATATCCGTTTGACCTATGGCAGCGCTATCTGGCGGGCCAACCATAGCGCCATCTGGTTTCCCCCTTCAACCTGGACGAGTTTCGTTCTTTGTAGTTATTTCGTTTGATGCTTATTTCGTGAGATGTTTGGCCCGGTCACTATCAATGGACCACCCTGTATATACCAGGTGATCAAAAAGTCAGTATGAGTTTGAAAACTGAATAAATCACGGAATAATCTAGATAGAGAGGTACAAATTGACACACAATCTTGGAATGACATGGGGTTTTATTAGAACCAAAAAAATACAAAAGTTCAAAAAATGTCCGACAGATAGCGCTTCATCTGATCAGAATAGCAATAATTAGCATAACAAAGTAAGACAAAGCAAAGATGATGTTCTTTAGAGGAAATGCTCAATATGTCCACCATCATTCCTCAACAATAGCTGTAGTCGAGGAATAATGTTGTGAACAGCACTGTAAAGCTTGTCCGGAGTTATGGTGAGGCATTGGCGTCGGATGTTGTCTTTCAGCATCCCTACAGATGTCGGTCGATCACGACACACTTGCGACTTCAGGTAACCCCAAAGCCAATAATCGCATGGACTGAGGTCTGGGGACCTGGGAAGCCAAGCATGACGAAAGTGGCGGCCGAGCACACGATCACCACCAAACAACGCGCGCAAGAGATCTTTCACGCGTCTAGCAATATGTGGTGGAGCTCCATCCTGCATAAACATGGTATGTTCCAGCAAGTGTTTATCAGCCAGGCTGGGGACGATGCGATTCTGTAACATAAGGGCGTAACTCTCACCTATCACGGTAGCAGTTACAAAACCAGAATCACGCATTTCCTCGAAGAAAAAAGGCCCGATAACGTTAGATGTGGGAAATCCAACCCATACAGTAGCTTTCTCGTCGTGCAATGGAGTTTCCACAACAGTTCTAGGATTTTGGGTAGCCCAAATTCTGCAGTTGTGGGCGTTGAGAGACCCTCGGAGCGCGAAGTGAACTTCGTCGGTCCACAACACGTTACTCAACCAATCGTCATCTTCCGCCATCTTTTGAAACGCCCACACTGCAAATGCCCTCCGCTTCACTAAATCACCAGGTAACAGTGCATGATGCCGATGGATTTTGTACGGATAGCATCGGAGGGTACGCCTAAGTGCCAACCAAACAGTAGTGTATGGAATGCCGGTGCGACGTGCGACTGCACGAGCGCTGACTTCCCCGTGCATAGACGAACCCGCTACAGTCTCCATTTCTTCCTGAACTGTCTCAGCAGCACTATGCCTTGTGCCCGATAGACCACTATGGGGTCTATCATCTAAACAACCTGTGGCTTCGAACTTCGAGATCATTCTCGCCACAGCTGCATTTGTCAACGGACCTGTACCCGTTCCAATCCCCTTCCTATGGCGATGGGATCGTAACGCTGAACTAGCACATTCCTCATTTTGATAATACAGCTTCACTAAAAGCGCCTTTTCAGGTAACGTCAACATGCTGCGACTGCTGGTGCATCTGATCCTCTCTCTTTTTTTTTCCTTTATTGTTATTTTCAAACCTGTTTACAGGCAGGCCAGCAGCAGCATACTACGCCGCTCTTCGGCCGTAGAGAAACATACAAGATACAAATGATGACAATGTGAGATAAAAAAACGGTGGACATGTAAACGGAGACAAACACTTTTTAAAATACATGGAGCCGTTCAAGGGCGTAGAGTCTAAGATAAAAGTTGTTCAGATACTGGGGCACAGACATAGATGAAAATTGTCACACGTGAACGTAGGTGCACAAAACGAATAACACTGAACCACTTAAGCACAAAACGACGGCACACACAGAAACACGAGGCGTCGATCTCTGGCACGTGAATGTTCACTAACAGTGTACGAGTCCGGGGACATGCCAAGAGAGGAGGAGGGGGTGGGAGAGGGAGAGGGGATAGCAGATGCCATGGGCATGGGAGAGAGGGGGAGGGGAGGAAAGGGGGGAAGCCCGGGGGAAGAGGGGTGGAGGATGGGGATGGGGGAAAAGGAAAGAAAAGGGAGGGAGGGTGCCTAGAGGAGAGGACACAGGAAGTGGGGGCAGGGAGGATCAAAGTTGATAGGAGGGGTAGATGGAGGGGAGGAGATATCATCAGGGAGGGGGATCTGGCGGAAGCCACCTTGGGAGAGGGTATGGAGGGCGGAGAGATGGAGACCGGGTGGGACGTGGGAATGCAGGCGCAGGGGTGGGAGAGGATGGGCGAGACAAGCGGGTGAGGAGGGTCGAGTTTGCGGGAGGTGTACAGGATGATTCTCTCTCTCATTACAGCTCCTTTTATACACGATTGTCACGCGCAGTCACTGACCTTTTGCTGTCCAGCGCCATCTGTCGGACATTTTGTGAACTTTGCTTTTTTTTGTTCTAATAAAACCGCATGTCATTCCAAGCATGTGTGTCAATTTTTACCTGTCTATCTACATTATTCCATGGTTTATTAAGTTTTCAAATTTATACTGACTTTTTGATCACTCGGTATACAAAGAAACATCAACAATGAGAAAGTGCTTCATACAGTCTTCGCTGCTGCATGACAACAAGCAGTCAGCACTGGTACGTAATTGCGCGGAATTTTCGACGGCACCACCAACCCAACATTTCATCAAATGGGGGAATAAAAAGTGAGAACCAATGAAAAGTAATAGAAATGAATCTTAACGTGGACAAGCTGTCTGATGATGAACCTGTCGGCTCCAAACCGGTAACGGCGCTATTTATGTAAATAAATGGCATTATAAAAAGTGGCTCGTTGCTGTTATTTTCTATGCCAGAATCAACCTGTATTTTATTTTTGTATGTTCCATGGTGGCCAGTCCTCTGCAGGTACTGTGAGTACGTCCGACTGTTCAGTTTGAGGCACAGCAGGTGCAGCGGGTGACAGAAGGCTGCTCGCTGCGCAAGCGAACACAGCAAGCAGCGCCTATTGCCGTACTGCCATGCCGTGCGTCTGAGTCAACACAGCAGGAATGGCTCGAGGACCGCCCACAGTTCGCCTCAAAGTTCATGGCCCATCACTATGGTGGTAGGGACAGGCGACTTCATTTCCTTGCAACAGTCAGTGTCCATATACTGCTTAGCCTGTAAACCTTTTCGCACTGCATGTCCTGAAAATATTCTATACGAAGAACTGACTGCCGCATTAGACAAGTACCAGGTAATAATAATAATAAACTGATGGTGTTTCAGGTGTTGTTGTGGGGGATGTACACGTCACAGGGTGCTGAAACATCGTAGATATGTTAATTAATCGGTGCGCTAGCGGAGTATGTTAAAAAATTGGTACTTCCACTTTCTGCCACTAGGTGAATTTATGGCACTGTAAGCAGTCATAATGGGGTGTGGGTGCAGGGGAAGGGAAGGAACGATCAAATTCATGGTAACGGTGGTTCTCCCACGTTTATTGGGATATGGTCACAAGTTATTAGGGTGCGGTCACAAGCTGCAACATGTGTTCGGTTTCCCGACCCAGCAACATGCAGCGTCCGCTACACAGTATGGTTGACATCTATTCACAGTACACTCAGTGTTATCAGAGCAAAAATATGGTTCAAATGGTTCTGAGTACGATGGAACTTAACATCTGAGGTCATAAGTCCCCTACAACTTAGAACTACTTAAACCTAACCAACCTAAGGACATCACATACATCCATGCGCGAGGCAGGATTCGAACCTGCGACCGTAGGGGTTGAGCGATTCCATATTGAAGCGCCTAGAACCTCTCGCCCACACCGGCCGGCGTTATCAGAGCAGAATGTCGTAATACGCTATCCTTCAGATGAGGGAGAGCCCGGGTAGATTTCTGGTAAACACGATCTTTCAGATATCCCCACAACCAGAAGTCACATGGAATTAGATTGGGGTATCTGGAAGGCAAAAAATGAAGAGAAAGTCATGGTATTGCAGCATATCTTAGTGCTTAATTTGCTACACATTCTGAATGTTGTAGGGATACCAGTGTAAAATGTGCAACAAAATCTTTTGAGCTGTTTGAGGCGCAGCGCCGTATAACGATCCTGCCTTGGAGGCGGTTAAGTGGGAGATATGTCTCAGAGCCGGATAGTGACAGATGGTGACGCGAGACTGGAGGCGCACGTAGTTTATGTATCAGCCGATAGAGGACAGTATTGGATAGGGGGACTGTGATTTTAATTGCCATTGTGCCCACTAGAGTGCACGAAAGTAATAGAATGTTTTTTATAAACTGTTCTAGTATTTTCATAAAGTATTGTTATGTCTTTTTGTGTGTGTAAAATGTTATAAATGTGTTTTAGCAGTATGAATGATGCATGAGTGTGGTTTAAGGTTAATATGAAGATAATTGTTTAACGAGTTATGTAGTAGGATTTAGTGTGGGAACATTTCGAAGAAGTATGCATATGGACAAAGGCGATTTTTGTAGAATAGATTTGTAAAGTAAGTTTATGGTAAAGGGAAAGTTAATTCAGGTATAAATAACAACAGTAAATAACTTTATGCATAAACAAAACTTTAGCATATTAGATAATTACGTCCGTAAAAAGTGCAGTCGTTAGGTTTACTACTTTGCGACTGGTTATTGATGAAAAGCGCGGACTGACGCGGGAGAATGTTGTTTCGCTATTGGCTGTTGAGTAAACTGACCAATGGTAAAGCAATGTTCTTTGCGCGCCTTTCTCTGCTGGTAGAGAAGACTTAGAGTATTCTAAAGAAGAGTCGGAGCCTAGCCATGAAACAGATCGGACGTGTGCAGTAGTAGTTCCGATGGAAACGATAAGTTGCCGGATCTAGCAGTGTTTCATACATCAAAAGTGTTATAAAGTGACGGCATAATTATTCCGATGGGCGTGTAGAAATTTCGGAATTTTTAAGTGAATTTTGTGACGAGAAAAGACATAAATTTCGCGTGGCGTATTTAGCAGGTTGGTGGCTAAAAACTGTGACTGCATTAGATACCGACAGACCTAATATTTGGCGAGCATTATCAATCAAAAGCAATCAGTATTTTTGTAGCTATTACGTTTTCGGGAAATGCAACACCATAAACATGCTAACGTGAGTGAAAGGGATTGTGAGTGACTGTGTTAAGACTAAAACGGGCTTGACAGTGGTACTTGTACACCTAAGTTTCAGAATATATGAATTGAGGATCAAATTTCCAACCTTTCATTTAGTGATAAAACTTTCTCCCGAAACGTAGATTAGTGACTTTAATTGCAGCCTGGTTCACGTCGACCTACTGTAGGTTTCACACGGCTTCCCTACTGATGAAATGCTGAGACAATGTTCACAGGTAGGTGCAGGTCCGTCGTAATGGGACGGAAGGAACCGCGCCGCCGCTTGTTGACCAAGGGAGAGACAATTCCTACAGCGTAGCTCAAGCACTGGCTGCAGAATTTGAAGCATGTCTCGCACAGCCCACTATAGCTTCAGCAACCTCACTCTCCAGATTGACAATCGCAGCTGGACACTGGTGTATTTGTGACTATGTTTAACAGAAGCACTTACGAACTGATATGCAAGCCTAAACCACATAAGTCGCAGGAAACTCTCTGGTAAGACTGGTCTTGTAATCCGTGTTGTTGGTGATTGAAGCCAATGGCTCTGAGCACTATGGGACTTAACAGCTGAGGTCATCACTCCTCTAGAACTTAAAACTACTTAAACCTAACTAACCTAAGGACATCACACACATCCATGCCCGAGGCAGGATTCGAACCTGCGACTGTAGCGGCCGCGCGGTTCCAGACTGAAGCGCCTACAACCGCTCGTCCATTCCGGCCGGCGTTTGTAGCCTAGCTGCCACTTTCTGTACCATTATCAAGATAGTATTATTCATGGTTTTGTATTCAAGAGAAAGTGTGAATATGTTTGGTATGGACAAATGGACTATGTTGATCTGTCTGGTTTCTACATTCAAGACTGTTTTGTCTCTGTGAACTCCTGTGTGTCTATGATCAGAGGAGCAGAACTTTGTGATGAATTTAGAGGCATTTTTCGAAATGACTTAAGCAAAGTTAATAATTTCAAGATTCGCGTTACCATGGACGTCAACGCAAAGCCATGGTGTCGCTGAACACAGACCATTCCTCATGCTGTCAGAGACCAGGTGACACAGGAACTCTTACCTTGACAGGACAGTGGTGTGATTTCTCCTGTTGCAACCAGCATCTTTGGTGATAATAAAGAACCCTTCAGACAACATACAATTATGTGCAGATTTCAAGGCAATGGTAAATTCACAGACCATGATTGACTCTTTTCTTTTGCCACAGACTGAGGAACTGATGGGTAGTCTTGCTGTCAGTCGCTTCTTTTCCAAAACTGATCACCGCAATGCTTATTTGCAGTTTCCCTTTGGATGACCAGTTCTAACGAGTTTTTGTAGCCAACACCCACATGGAGTTACCTAAATACTTGTGGTTACCCTTTGGCAATGCATCTGAGTCTGCAATTTTTCAACGTTATTTATGACAGTTGACTGCTGTAGTTCCTTCATGTTCCATTATTTGAACGACATAGCAGTTTCACGTAGTACTATTGACAAACGCCTTGCCAATCTCAAGAAATTGTTTCAAAGACACTGAGATGCTGGGTTAAAGTGGAGTACATCCAAGTGCTCCTTCTTCCAGGCTGATACTGATCATTTCAGACATGTAGTCAAGTGTCAGAGTACCCACAATATACAGTCAGTACTTTCCATATGCTGCAAGAATTTTAGCTACGATACTTAATCTTTAATGAAAGAATGTTCCATTTGAGTGGACTAGGGAATGTATGGCTGAATTTCAGACACTGAAGGATGCTTTACTGATCGATCAGTGTTGATAGATTTTGATGCTGCTAAGGCGGTCATGCTAGCAGTTGACACATCCTCTTATGGGTTTGGCGCTGTTCTCTTACAAAGAGTTGGATCATTGGACAGGCCAATTGTCTTCGCATCCAAACTCCTCAACAAATCACAATGTAACTATTCATAGATTGAGACGGAAGTTGTTGATCTCATGTATTGGGCAACAAAATATCACCGATATTTGTATGGCATAAATTATACTTGATGATGGACCACAAGCCACTCACCACATTTTTCAGCCCTTAAAGCCAGTCCCTTCGCACATAGCATGGAAGTTGCAGCATTGGTCTCTGTTCCTCTCCAGTCATCACCACGAAATTGTATACAGGCCAACAGCTAGGCACTCTTGTTTTCATCTTGATGTCCAGGACAATGAAACATTTGATGGTTTTGCCATAACCCATTGACGGATTTCTCAAGCAATGGATGCAGACTCCAGTCTCGTGATTCTGTCGTAGTACCTTTCCATCAGATGGCCATATTCACTTAAGCAGAGTAGTGGTCCAGTAGTACACCATTATTTTACGTTTCAGCACAGCTTGTCAGGCCAGCAAGGTGTCAACTTCTATGTAAGGAAAATGATGAATACCATGTAATTTTGCTATGTTTGCTTCAGAAGGAAATTCTTCATCTTATTCATTAAGGTCATTTGGGTAATGGACATACTAAGCAGCTCATCTGACACTCTAGCATGTATGAGAATGGTTCTGATCTATCTTCTGACAACATTTGTGCAAGGACGCTCTGTGAGAGTTTTAGGAATTTGTGTTGAACCTAAGGCCAAGGTAGGAAGACACCATCTCACCACACATTCAGAGTTTAGAAGACTGCAGCAGTAGGGACAGTGATGTAATCAGACAATAATCTCAATGTCGGTTCCACTACACTCCCTATAAAGGAAATGTTATCACTAACAGAAATTAGTGTATGGGTTGAGGCGTAACTACATGTTAGCAAAAAACTAAAACCTTAGATTTTTGTTATTCATGTTTATATTTTCTCTAAGTATGAGTTCATGACATACTCTAATACGCACAGGATGGTAAAATATTGATATGGGGTGTACACAACTGTGAAGCGAAATTCCTAATTATTCTATTCTAAGGTTCTTAGTGAAATAGTGAAATGGTTCACGACCTTGTCTGGTGTCGATAAACTACAAACAAATTAAATACAATTGTGACCAGAGATATCAATTACGCTAAAACGCACAACAAAAGTACCCAAAACTGAAGGGGGGTCGGTAAATCAGAAAGAAGTACATAATTAAAACAATTCAGTACCTTCACGGTACCAAGCACTCTACAGTGGCTGACCAGTTCTGTTTGTTAAATCGGATATCTCGCGTTTCTGCTTCAGTTAAGACCGACAATCGTAAATATGTTTCATTACAGGTCATGGCTGAATTACGGAAAAAAGTAGGAGAAACGGAGACTACCGCAGTTCTGAGTGTCAATTGTATACCACATGCTGGCTTAGTGCAAGCGCGCATGTTTACCTTTTGTCAGCGGCCGCAGTAGCTGCTGTCAGCGCGAGCTGTGAACCCGAGAATCTATTCTAAATCTCTCTCGACTGTTAAACCCCAGTCTGATACTTTTCCTACGTCTTCGGTAACGCCGAGACTTCTAGTTGTTCCCTAGCTATGTTAACCGGCATAGTACATGCTATGTGGCTGGATCAGCACTTACGTCGTTGCCCTCAAAGTGCACACAAGCATTAACCTTCATGAAGATGAAATCAGAGAGATTCGAGCCCACAGAGAAATGTACCGGCAATAGTTGTTCTCATGAACCATTCGCGATTGGAACAGGAAAATGGGGAAGTGACAGTTGTTCACAAATTAGCCTCTGCCACATACTACAAGCTGGCCTGCAGAGAACAAATGTGGCTGTAGATGTTGAATCGGGGCAAAAACAGCTTGATGCTCAAGTGGATGCAGTTACACCTAAAACTGAAAATGTGGAATTAAATGTGTCATCAAAGATCCAAAAAATATCTACTACTATTGAATCAAAGTCAAAACAGACAATTATTTAGGTGAAATCTAGTCCAAAAGAACAGAAAAATGCTACGGTTAACGTTCAAAGTGATATTATTCTTGATGTCACCAAAGCAGATGGTAATGCAATTAATGTACATAATGACTGTGTAGAAGTAGACATTTTGAATGAACTGTATTATATTGACGATAATACAAAATGTTTTTTCTGTTGAATAAGATAAGTATTTATTCGAAGTGTCAAAAGAACCCTTGACTGCTGTAAACCATTTGAAACCTGTTACATGTAGAGAACCTGTATGGCAAACGCTGTATGAATTTATCAAAAATGAATCTGTTTGGGAAAGATTACCAACATCTCGTCATTAATCTCAGCTTAGACGGTAGGAAAAGTACCTAAATAAATTTTGTAGCCAAGGTAAAAATAATTTGGAATTGCTTTGTGGTAATGTAGCAAATAATGTAGATTTGCGTGAAACATTTGGTTCTAATTCTGTCCTGCCAATTTCATTCACTTTTTAAAAGGCGTAGTGTAGATGAGTGTAAAGCCCTGTGTAGAGTACAAACCAGGAGTTGATCGCGCTGTGGCAGGTTTGCCTTATAGTGACTTGTTGTTCCATGACAGTTTGATTTGGCAGTTCGCTCCAGAGGTGAAAAAATGAGATAAGTCTTTTTTTACTATTTACATAAAAATTTTGTCATGTTTTACTTGAACATTGTGTAATACAGGATTTAAAAAGAAGAATCAGTGGGTTAGTCCTTGACACTACTGCACTTAAGCTTCACTTTAGAGTAGAAATAATTGTTCCTGTTGTCCCCAAAATCAAAAACGGCGAATTTGTCAGAAAGTGGTGAAATGCGGCAAATCCCCACAGGTGTTCTGGGGTAAATTCCCACAGCTCCAGCAATATTACAACAATTCTTCAGTGACAACCGCTGCAAAGGATGACTTCAATACACTCTGTCTGCGATTATTTCACTTCAAGGTAAGATTTCGCTATCTAAAAAAAGATTTTGGGCAAACGTTTTGCAAAGCGTTGAAATCTGTGTTTCTTACGTCGACACCCAATGAAGAACGAATGGAAGACGAATACATGGGAAAGGAAATGCTCGCTACTGAGATGGAAAGACGTGCCAAAGAAAGAAAAGAGCGTCCTTTAGAAATAAAACGACACAAGCTGCATCTCATTGTAAAAATGACAAAATAGCAAGAACATAAATGAAAGAGCCAGGTGATTATTTTTCAGAGTCAGATTCAAACTTCTCACAGCATCACAGTAGCTCAATATAGATACAGACTTACTATTTGGCAAGGAAGTATCTGAAGAAGAACAAGAACAAGGGCCTCAGACTTCAAGAACGATTCAGAGGACCTAACAAAGAACACTATTTACTAGGTACCTAGATAGCTTATACTCAGTAATTGACCTATTTCAGTTTAACCTACTAATACTACTTCTGTGGAGAAGATTTTTGTAAGACTATTTTTAAGCATTATGTTCACATTTACGGGAATTTCAGTTCAATATTGTGTTGGGTAAACAGTCATCCAGTTTATCCATTTTTATCTGAAATTGGGCAAAGGCCCAAGCTGCAGGGCTTTGCCCTATTTTGTAAGGTAAAACCCCACAATTTTTGATTTAGCTAAACTGTAAATACCTCTCTAATTAATAATCAGACAGAGCTGTGATCTGGATGGGTTATCAGTAACACTCCACTCTATGACTTCAGTTGGAATTCATGGAAATATCTACCTCTCATTTACCACAATATTAGAAAAAATGAAAATTGTGGGGCTTTGCCCACATCTACAACACCACTTTGTTTCGAAACAGTTTTGTAGTAGTTCTGTAAATGTTGCTACCTTGTATGGAGTGACAAATTCTGACGAGGGGTCTCATGGTATTGACATGTTAACTACATTAGCTAAAAAAATCAGTTTGCAGAAGTGAAACTCCGTTTGTTACTGTCAAAAGCTCATGAAGTTGCGGTTTGAAAGTGAGTTTGGGGCGAGCAACAGTAGAAGAGTGTAAATGTAGAATAATGTTTAGCTATGTGACTCTCGTGGAAGAGAGCTACGCTATTTAAGAACATTGAAAACCCACCTGCCAGATTTAATTTGTAGCACAGGAGAACAAGAGCGATGTTTACACAATTGCATCCGTGTAAAGAACTGAAAGAACTTTCTTTACTTGCTGTATGAAATTGTGGGATATGTCAGTTCACAAGTACAGTAAGTACTTGTTTTCCAGTCACACACTTTATAACTCACTAGCTGATACACGAAACACGAGGAAAAAAAGTAACTGATACACAACAAACCAGGTGCAAAAGACAGGAAGCTGGAAAGAGTAAAAAAAATTAAAAAAGCATTCTACACTCCAATTCTTCAGTGATTGTTCTCAGCGTTCAAGTTAAAGTTGAAGAAGAATACGAAGTGGATTGTGACCTCTGTGTGTAGTTTGCTTGTTCTTGGATTTGGAAGGGTTTAAATGAAAGAAATAAATGAGTTCTGCCTGTCACTGTCTTCCCTACCATCAGATTAGAAGGACTAATGATATGCTGCTCTCTGGCTTGTAATGGCGATGGATTCTCCTCATACTACAGGGATTTCTATTTTAGGTTGAAATTAACTGATTAGAGAGGAGAACAAGAGGAGATTGCAGACCAGTAACAGAGATCTATAAGAAAAGCAGAAATATTTGCATAAACAAAGGCAAATGAGAGGCAGTCTCATTAAAAATAGATATTAACCAGCCAGTCCAAAATTTTGGACGACACTGGCGATCCACAGGTTTGTGAGAAAAGCTGCAAAAACATCAAAACACTTAAAGTACGAACAAAGGCATCGATAACTTTAGGATCCTAGGGCAGAGTGAACCATCTAAAAATTTGGACATTTCGAGCTTTCTGTGGCAAATGATGTAGAATTTCACCGATTTCCATGTGTCAAAACGATGGGTAGCTTTGAGAGATGAAATAGTGATGGCAGCAGAGGATGAAGCAGGTAGAAGGACGAGGGCTAGTGGAAATCCTTCAGAACCTCAAGAGATACTGAATTTAACTGATAAAAGGAGAAAATATAACAACGCAGTAAATGAAGCAGGCGAAAAGCAATACAAACGTCTCAAAAATGAGATCGACATAAAGTGCAAATTGGCTGACCAAGGATGGATAGGAGACAGATGTAAGGATGTAGAGGCACAGATCATTAGGGGTAAGATAGATACTGCCTACAGGAAAATTAAAGATACCTTTGGGGAAATGAGAACCACCTTTATGAATATCAGGAGCCCAGATGGAAAAACAGTCCTAAGCAAAGAATGGAAAGGTGAAGTTAGGTGTATATAGAGGATCTATTAAAGGAAGATGTACTTGAGGGCAATTTTATAGAAATAGAAGAGAACACAGCTGAAGATGAAATGGGAGATGTGATACTGCATGAAGGCCTAAGTTGAAACAAGGCCCAGGAGTAGACCCATTAGAGTTACTGATAGCCTTGGGAGAGCCACCCGTGACACAACTCTTCCATCTGGTGAAGAAGATGTATGAGAGAGGCGAAATACCCTCAAACTTCTAGAAGGATATAATAATTCCAATTCCAAAGAAAACAGTTACTGACAGGTGTGAATATTAGAATCCAACCAATGACCTCAATTTGAATTCATGGAAAAATTTACCTCTAATTTAAAACTACATTAAAAAATGAAAATTAGGAGGCTTTATCCCCACCTACAATACCACTTTGCTTTTAAATAGTTTTGTAGTACTGCTGTAAATGTTGCTAACTTGAGTGGTGTGACTATCAGTTAAATAGGTCATGGTTGCAAACTATTAACACGAATTCTCTACAGAATAATGGAAAAACTGGTAGAAGCTGACCTCAGGGAAGATCATTTCAGATACAGGAGAAATGTAAGAACGTACAAGGTGATACTGACACTACGACTTCCCTTAGTAGACAGGTTGAGGAAAGGCAAATCTATATTTATAGCATCTGTATAGTTAGAGAAAGCTTTTACCAATGTTGACTGGAATACTCTCTTCGAAATTCTGAATGCTGCATGGGAAAACACAGAGAGTAAAAGGCTATTTGCAACTTGTGCAGAACCCAGATTGCAGGTATAAGGGTCAAGGACCACAAAAGGGAAGCAGTGGTTGAGAAGGGAGTGAGACAGAGGTGTAAACTATCCCTGATGTTATTCAATCTGTACACTGAACAAGCAGTAAAGGAAACAAAACAAAAGTTTAAAATAGGAATTACAGAAGAGGGAGAAGAAATAAAAACATGAAGGTTTGCCAATAACATTGTAATTATGTCAGAGACAGCTTGGAAGAGTAGTTGAATGAAACAGTCTGTCTCTTGAAAGGAGGATATAAGATGAGCATCAAAAAAAGCAAAACAAGGATAAATGAATGTAGTCGAATTAAATCAGGTGATGCTGAAGGCATTAGATTAGGAAATGAGACACTTACAATAGTAAATGAGTTTTGCTATTGGGGTAGCAAAGTGACATGAAGGCTGAAGTAGAGAGGATATAATGTGTAGACTGGCAATCCCAATAAAAGCGTTTGTGAAAAAGTGAAATTTAGTATCATCAAGTTCAGATTTAAGGGTAAGGAAGTAGTTATTGAAAGTATTTGTAAGACGCATAGCCACGTACACAAATGAAACATGGATAATAAACAGTTTAGACAAGAAGAGCATAGAACTTTTCAAATGTGGTGCTACAGAACAGTCCTAAAATTAGATGGGTAGATCACATAACTAATGAACTAATGAGGTGGTACTAAATAGAACTGAGGAGACAAGAAATTTGTGGCACCGCTTGACCAAAAGAAGTGATCAGTTGATAGATCACATTCTGAGACATAAAGGGATAAACCGTTTAGTACTGGAAGAAAGTTGGGGGGGGGGGGGGGGGGGTAAAAATCGTAGAGGGAGCCCAGGAGATGAATAGAGTAACCAGATTCAGAAAGATGTAGGTTGCAGTAGTTATTAGAAGATCAAGATGCTCACACAAGATAGAGTAGCATAAAGAGCTGCACCAACCCAGTTTTCAGACTGAAGACTAAAACAATAACAACTAAACGAGGCTATAGTTTGACACTGAGAGATATTTTTCATGTTATCACTTCTGGTATATCTTAGGTCTACAGTTATCGCTGGCGTGAAAGTAAAACAGGTGTCTGAAGCTGACATCGTAAGGGTCCCTCAGTTACCGACCAAACCGGTAGATGTCGCTATGGTCATGCTACCGTGATCCTTTGCGAGTGCAGGGTCCATATTTACTCATACTCAGTCTTCGGTGATCTTTCATTGCAATAATAGTCGATACATAAAGCGAAGATATTTATTATTCCATATCACAAATGTCACAGATAACATTATTTAATTTCTCAATAACAGTTCAATCATAGTCTTACATAAACAGCTGTATTATTAAGATTATGGAGTACAGCATTTTCATCATATTATTGTACTAGCATCTTAAATACTTACTTTCGTAATTAAGCTGTGGCCTGTGGCATGCTTGCGCAAATGGAATATGGACATTAGTTATAAGTCAATATTATTTTTTTATTATAGGGTTTGGCAGACGGATATGTAGAATAAGCTGAAGTCTAGGTTAGGCTAAAAGGAAACAGTCTGATGGTAAGTTCGCGAAGTCAACGAATGTGTTGTCATGAGAATAATTATAATTACTGTTACGGTTACGTATATTGAAGTGAAGAGTCAAATATGTCCACTATTTTGATGACAGTGGTATTAATCTCGCGAAACAACGAGCATTTACTTTGTGAAAACTTCAGTGATGTAACTATTCAAACTATACGTCCAAGGGACCACTACAACACTGCAATCAAAAATATTTCTCTGGAGTAAGCGTATTCAGCGACGCAGTATACCTCCACCATTTACCTTTGATTTTAAAGTACTGTAAGTGAATGCTCAGAAAACATAACAGTCGCGTTTCGATTTGAACAGGCATCAAAATATTCACCTGAATCATGTCCATGCTCTATTATAGGTTCTCTGAACTTCGCCTGCGATTTTAGTTTTAATGACGAAAGGTTCTTATGCGTTAAATATAACACGAACATAAACATTAGGTAACGCAATAGGTCAGTCTGTTACTACAACCTTTATTTACCATTCACATTCTTTGGCTTCGACAACTCAGAACCAAAAGCATCACCTCCCAAAGTATTCTGTAATTCGATCTAGGCTGAACATCAGCCTGTCACTACAACCAAAACTTAAGTAGGGGGTTCAATACCACACACGAGTCCCTTTTTATTCAGCACACTATCATTTAAATCGTGAAACCTGATTCTATAGGAATCACATTCCAACACCTTCCTTTCAGCAAAGGCATTACTTCAGAGCTGCGAGATTTTTGAGTGAATTTTCAAGCTGTTTGCATGAATATTCTACAGAAAAGTGCACATTTCGAAAGTCTGATATGCCTAATCTATATTCTTTTGCTGTCGCTTTGATTAACAGTTAAGAGATCATGGTAGCATGGCCGTAGCGACATCTATCGGTTTGCTCGATAGTTGAGGATCCCCTACGACTTTGGCTTCAAATACTTGTCAGAAGTAAACAGCCCTGTGACAAGTTGGAGGACCATTTAGCACATGAAATTCGCATGAGTCAAATGACAGTGATATTGACACTGAGTGTAGTTCCAGTGATGAATATATGACAATCTTGGGTTAATTAAGTGATTAAGATACATTTTGTACTTAAAACTACATAAACCCTGTTAAAAACGTGCAAAATGGTGTCTCTTGTGGTGTACAATTCTGTGTATCTATGGCCATATGCGAAAGTGAACTAGCCGCATGATTATGTGCTGTGCTAGCATCTAAAGAATAAAGTGTAAACTGTGTCATGGAATACACACATCCTTGATAGAGACATGTTGTGATCGATGAATATGGCCACTGAAGGTTGTAATCCTAAAGAATGTAGTTGGTACACTTTAGTACATGACATGCCCAAAAATAATTTTGAATGTACATCTTGCTTCATTTAACTTCTAAGGCTGCTATGTTGGTTTAGTGAACTTACAAGCAGAAAATGTGTATGCTGTAGGTTTACACAGAGAAAACTTTTATAATTTAAAGAACCAAGTGAAACTATGAGGGTGAAGCACAACAAAGACAATCAAAAACATGCAACGTCAAGTGACGTGATGGAAATGGAAAAATGACAGTTTATTCAGCTTTTTCAGTTTAAAAACAAACTGAAAAATCTTCTCTTTGATAACCCCTTCTATTCTGTAGAAGAATTTCTGTTATTGTGAAGTTAAATGGTGGTGGA
This sequence comes from Schistocerca gregaria, assembly GCF_023897955.1. Lineage (NCBI taxonomy): Eukaryota > Metazoa > Arthropoda > Insecta > Orthoptera > Acrididae > Schistocerca > Schistocerca gregaria. The sequence continues at coordinate 545,125,341 of NC_064925.1, forward strand.
TAGGATTTAATAACTCACATCTGCATAAGTAGATTTCAAAAAATTTAGAAATGTTTTTTATACAGCCATATTTGCAAATTAAGTTCAGTTTACATGTAAAATGACTTCTTCCACACCATTTTTATTTATCTTGTAAATGATCCATAAAACATGGAACTAACTAATGGACTAATCATTTTTGATTTATCATGGCTTTTCCCATCGAGTTTGAGTATATCAAAGAACAAACAAATAATAATAAGTAATGACAATATTATGTGATCACTTTACACAAACTTCGTGTGCTTGACAATGGCTTTATGCATAAGGTCCATTCATTGTGAGTTTGACCATGAGTGATTTTTCTGAAAGTATCGGACTTCATAGTTTGAATAATTCCAAAGCTCTGGTTCATACTGGACCTTTAATATAATTGATAACACAGAACTTTTAGCCTTGCCAAGACGCTATTTAAATGGAACAATAGCTTGCAACATAAATGTAATACAAGATTGATTGATATCACTGTATTCACAAAATATTGTACTAAATTAAATAACAGAGAGACTTACTTTAACTCTGTTGCTATGTGCAACTATGAGAAAACCTAGCGAGATTGCGTCTCAATATATATAACAATGGCGGTGTGCCAAATAATTATCCGCAGTGATGGCAGATAAGCGTCTGATCAGGATGGCTTCCAGAACAAAAAAGGTGCTGTCTTCTCGGCAAGACAACTGACCTGCATAATTATTCTAATGTTTCAGTGGTTAATATGATATTCTTTATTTATATCTGCACTTATACCTATGTTTCTGTTATATATCCACGCCCATCCTGCAAATGTGCCTTTAAAAGTTTTAATAAACTGGAAGAAAGTTCATGGACTAGCTGCAGCTTGGATGAAAATAAGATGCATCAGAATAACCTAAGAGAAACCAAATGGAGTACAGTTTAAGTACATTCACAATGTCAGTGTAGAATACTATAAACTGAGCTTCTGTAAATGATCTAAACATCAGTCAGATGAACTTCACAACATTCCCCCGAACCTCAGCTATCCCAGAGGACAACCACTTCACAGTCCAAAGGAAAAAGACCTTGAGTCAGTGCTGTGCTTTATTCCCCTTATTCGCTATGATTTTTAGAAGAATTTACCAAATGCTACAAAGATAGCTGGAAATTCCAGTGAAGATGTTCTATCAGGAAGTGAATGACATTCAACAAAATTCTATTTAAATTGTGCAAGGCAATGTCTCTTTGTTAGATGTAACAATTTCTTTGAATGAATGAAGCAATATTGTTTATATAACATCTATGATGAGACAGAAAAATTGTTAAATGTGTGTATTTCGTCTGAAAAACCAATAAAAAACATTGAATACAAGTTAGCAGGGTGCTGAACGTCATTTACTACCCCTATTATTTCAACTACTTTTTCTGTTGTTAAACGCAAGAGCTGAAGATCTCAAAACATACGATTTGTTATCGTTCACTCTGACATAGAACCATCCAACTATTGCAGTCCTTAGAGAGAGTTCTGATTCAGCTTAATAAAGACTAACTCCAGATTAGAATCACAAATTAAGGTAAGTAGGTATGAGTAGGAACATATTACAAGCACACGAACAGGGGCATTATGACAAGGGTTACTGTTCGACATTGATAAAACCATGAGCCCGATCTCTTAATGTGTAAATGGAACATTTGCATCTTAAACACAGTTGCCTTTACTATGAGTGTTCTGATAAAAACCGAGAGTCGTACAGTCATGACACCCCCACTCAGTTTTGCTATACACTGTGATAGCAGTGTTACAAGGAGACAGAAAGCCATGTATCAGACGAGTGGGAATGGAATCGTTTATCCTGATTTTTAATGCAGTTTTTGCAATAGGGAGCGTATGCAATACCTTAAAAATCGGCGATAACTGAAAAATTATACCACGTTTGTGTTTCTTTTATTTGGTAAGAACCTTGGATGTCATATAGCGCTATATTTTCACAGCAGTTTATTTACAATTCTTTATAACCTACGGATATTTAATGAAGAATGTCGTTGGAATACAATAATTACATTACTTTATGTACCATCTGTAGCTGGAGGAAAAACTACACACAATTGGTAATAAAACGTCAAAAGCAATAAAAATATTTCCCGAGTCAGAAGAAATCAATTCCACAATTTTTGGTACATCTGAGCCATAAACCGTAAAACACTCAACACATTCACTTTTGAAGAAGTAATTACGTTTACAAATAGAAACATGTATTAGAAAGTCAAGTGAAGTGTAAGAATGTGTGAATCATTAGACTCCATATAAGATTGGTACATGTCAAGGAAAGCAACTAACCTCATAAGAATTGACAACAGAAATCTACACTTCTCATGCCTGAAGCACATGCTTTATATTCGTTTGCTTTCAGCTGCAATTATATGTGTATCCAAAGGTTTTTCTTCAGAAATAAGCTGTAGTTAATGCCACAGATTCTGTGAGATTTGGCTTATTTTACATTGCTTTCACAATTATTCATGTCTCCTGATTATTCACTAATTCTTTGACAGAAAAAATATAAGAATTATGTCTTTAATTAAAAGGAAAGGTAATTAAAGCCAAACATGAAAATTACAGCTGGTTTTTCTTACTACTAGGGTGGTATTGTCGTTCCAACTGTCAGACCATAACAATTTTGACAGCAGTGAGCATCCTGATAGTATATTTAAATTGTGCTGGTAGTTTGAATTGGGTATTGAGCCACACTGAAGGGGAATGCAGCCAGTCAATAGAAACATCGGCAATTAGTTGCTTTAGTAGTTTACACAGCCCAATGGCCAAAATTATTTTATTCAAAGTAACACCAGCTGTGAAAGCCTATGAACTGAGTGAGCGCACCAAGTTTCCATCACTTCCGACAGATAGGGTATCTGCATGACAGTTTCAAAGTGGCGTCTGTAGGTGATGTACGTTACAAGTAACCTGCCGTCATTGAATTTTTCACTGCAAAGAAAGAAACTATGGCGAATATTCACAAACGCTAGCGCAAACTCTATGGAACATTTGACATCGACAGAGGTACAGTTAGTCGCTGGGCATGGAGGGTGAGGTCATCAGGACACGGTTCGACAGAGCTACACGATTTGCAGTGGATGGGGAGACCATCCATGGCTGTCACACCTGACATGTTGCAGCGAGCTGATATTGCCATTCGCTAGGACAGACGCATTACGACTTGGAAGTTGGCGCTGCATCTGTCAATCAGCAAAGAAAGTGTGGATACAATTATCCGCACTCTAGGATATTCAAAAGTGTGTGCAAAAAGGGTCCCGCAGTGTCTAATGGTGGATCACAAATCGCACAGAAAAAAACATTTGTTGCAATGTGTTGAAGCTGAGGGAAGACCTTCTTGTCCCAGAGGTGATGAAACCTGGTTTCACCATTTGAGGCCGAACCAAAACGACAGTCGATGGAATGGCATCATTCCCGTTCCCCACAGAAGAAAACATTCAAAGGAAATATTCCCGTCAGTAAAGTCATAATAATCATGTTCTGGGACTGTGAAGCTGTGATTCTCATTGATGTGGTCCCAAGAGCCGGTACCATTAATTCAGAAGCGTATATCAACACATTAACAAAACCCAAGATGCACTTCCGACGACTTCAGCTCCATAGCAACCTAGGAGATGTTCTGCTGCAACACGATAATGCTCGGCCCCATCAAGTCTGAGGACTGCTGAACATATCTCAAAGCAGGGTTGGACAGTGTTACCCCATCCACACTACAGCCATGATGTAGCCCCCTCAGACTTCCACTTGTTTGGGCCATTGGAGGATGCCATTCATAGAAAATATTGTGAGGATGATGAGGAGGTGATTCGCACAGTGAAGCACTGGCTCTGCCCCCTGGACAAGGATTGGTACCGACAGACTTCAATACACGCCCTTGTTTTGCACTGGGGGTAAGCCATAGAGCGAGATGGAGATTACGTGGAGAAACAGGGTGTGCAGATAAAACACTATTATTTCGTCTGTGTAATTCTCATTATGTTCAATAAAGAATTGTTGAAGAAAACAAATGTGGTGCATTACCTTCTGGTCAACCCTCTTAATTACCTGACTTTTGTGTTAAACATAAATGGTAGCTGGCATTGGTGCCTGCAACATACAAGCGAATAGAGTCGAATCAGGTGAAGACTGGGCAAAATGAAAATGGCATGTGTTGATTAGTTACAAACACGTGAACTTGAAGACATCATAACAATATATAAAGTGTAGTGTCCTGAACTGGTGGAAGAAGCAACTGTGGAAAAAAGCAGTAGCACATCAGCAGCGGTTGAAAGACGATGCGAAATGCCATATTTGTTAGCAAGTACACTAGGAAAACCTTTTGCCAAGCTTGCGTTGATTTGCAACCAAACAAGTGAAATTTGGGATAAGTTACAGGGGCAGTTCGGTTTTAGCAATACGCAGCGAGTGAACAAGTTGATCAAATTAGTTTTGCATTGTCAATATGACAACATGAAGACATTAGTACACATGTCGCGAAGTGCAGAAGGTTTTTGTGGCTCTGAATGATAAATTGCTGAGGCAAAAGGAAAATGTCTCGTCTCAGAGAACTTCAGGTTGTCGAATTTCATCCATGCTAAGCAAAAGTTTTAAAACTCGTGGGGCACAATTCCATTCGAAAATGAAAGCGTAAAGTGTGAATCAGTTGATTGAAAAATTGTGCATCACTGTAGCTTAATCGAAATGCAGTTGAATTATCTGAGTTTGTTGTATGCAGTAGTCCTAAGAAGGAAACAAAAATGACGATAGCGGACAATCAAAAAAGGATCATGAAAACGCAAAACGAAAATTTCCTTGTCTAAAATGTGGGTACGTAGGCCATTCAGCTGTAGAGTGACCGATGACAAAGACAGACAATAGCCTTCGCATCAATCAGTCTGAAAGAAGGATGCATTTTTGTCACTTGTTTCCACTGTCAGTGATGCGGATTATCCTTCTTCAAAGTACCCATTGTCGTCTTTTGTTATGTAATATTATAAAAGGCGATCTTTTAACTGTTGTGTGCTGTGTTCTTGTGTGTGCTCCTGCAGTTTTTCTGAAGAATATTCACAGATTAAGAGTCGAGGACTGTGTATCCACAGCGACAGGAAGTGAGGGTACCATCTAAATAAAAAGAAAGGTCGTTAAAAACACTGAGAAACTTTTTTTGTAGATTGCGAAGAGGATCGTAAGCGATATTCACAGAACCAATGTGAACATGATAGATGCGACTGAAATCTATGGAAGTTGTGAAACATGGGCGATAAACAATTTAGACAAGAAGAGAATAGAATCTTTTGAAATGTGGCGCTGCAGAAGAATGCTGAAGATTGGATGGGTTGATCTAAACACTTGAGGAGAATGGAACTGAGAAGAAGAGGAATTTGTGACACAACTTGACTAGAAGAAGGGATCGGTTGGTAGGACACGTTCTGAGGCATCAAGGGAGCACCAATTTAGTACTAGAGGGAAGTGTGGAGGGTAAAAATCTTAGAGGGAGACCAGGAAATGAATACACTAAGCAGATTCAAAAGGATTTAGGTTGCAGTAGTTACTCGGACATGAAGTGGCTTGCACAGGATAGAGGAGCATCGAGAGCTGCATAAAAGCAGTCTTTGGACTCAACACCACAACAACAACTACAAGTGGGAAGGTTTTCTTGCTGCACAATTTGTATATAGCGCGTAAATAACCAAACATGGCAGACGAGCGAAATATCTAACTGTTGAATAAAAATCAATACTGTCGCTGGTCAAAAGAATTAAGGGCATTTTCATAAGTAATCATTGTTGACATTCAACCAGCCCTCTCACGGGAAATACAACAGCAGTGGACAAACGAAAAGAAAATGAAAGGGTGATGAAAATTCTATTAACAACAGTAGATGATAATTCACTTGATATACAAGACTATGAAATTGCAAAAAGAAATATGCGAGGCATTGAAAGATGATAATTCACTTGATATACAAGACTATTAAATTGCAGAAAGAAGTATGCGAGGCATTGAAAGATTCCCATACACATTTTTACATGGGGGACAGAGGCTTGCATTAAAGGAATATGTGTGCATCAAAAAGAAAGCTCAAATCGACGTTACATTGCCTTTTGGGACCAAATGCAGTGCTGTTCAAAGTACATGGTGCAGGATTATCAGGCAAGCAAGCAACTGTGCATACCTTGACCAGTCTACCTACCAAATACATTTTTGTAAGAAGTATACAACGTTGAAAGGAGGTGTATTTCTCTCTTAATAAATTCTAAAACTGTCTTTTAGAAGAAGAAGAGCGATTTACAAACACAATATGCGAAAGTGAGGCGAGAACATTAAATGTTTCAAATGTCAGAAGAGGCAAAACAATAAATAAAGTGGGAAGTAAAGTGGAAATTTCAAAAGAGATAATGCTGCAGCAACAATAAAATGTGATAAAGTCACAGCAATTATGAAAAAACACAATCATCGTTCATCATGTTTTTGTTGTCAATCATATAGGTATATTGGAAAATATTGTAGGCAGTTTGAAGTAGTGGGTCAATGTGGGTTCAAGAACAGATAACAATCCTATCTCAGGGTCACTGCCTACATCTTTTGGGTAGTTATATGTACTATGCAATGCATGTATTATGCAGCCTGATACATATCACGTGCCAAGATAATCCTCCCCCCTTTCACCGTCGACGCCTCTAAGCCAATTGTGGAACTAAAATGCGGTAGGAAAATAATGGTGACCCTCCCCTTACCCCTCCTCTTCCCCACTGACTAGGCCAATCACCAGTATTCCACAATCGGCCTACCTGAATTAATGGATTAGTCATGTGTGTATCCTGCACCACAGCAGCAGCAGCCTTATTTACAAAATCATTAAGTGAAACCAGCTTATGCACCCCAGCACCAGCAACACAGCAATAGGCTATCAGAGCAGTCACTGGAGCTCCTTCAATCTGCTGAGCCACAGTGAGGTGGTTCCAGAATATGTCTGGTCAACAACACATACTATGTGACTTCCAGTGCATCGAATCTTGTGAAATTATGCTTATGTGATGATAACGGATCAAAGGATATCATAAACTGTAACTGTAACACCCAGAACAGCACCTCCTCGAGCACTGACTGAGCTAGAACTAACTGTGTTCCATTGCTCAGACTGGTTCTCTCTCCTAAATTGACTGTGCCTGGAGATTTTCGATTAACTGAAACAAGGAATACAGTACTTTTCTTCAGTCTGACTGAACATTACACTCACACGTGAAAGTAATTATGCAAAACCTATAACATTACGTATGACCACCCATTAGCCCAAATCAAATAAAGTACCATGGATAAAATATTCTCCTAAACAAACTAAAAAAATTGTGACGTTCTAGGAAAATTCATTGACAGAATATGATAATTCGTACAAGGGTAAATGTGGAACAACAAAACATGTAAATCTTATAGATTACTTAAATTAAGAAACAATGGCATTTGAAATCAAATAAAAAGAAATAAAAATTGTTCAGATCTTACCTCATTAGTATTAGTAACTATTTTTTGCAAAAGTCACTGTCTCAGAAATTAATAAGTTTGCAAAGTTGTCTTGATCATGAAAGGAATCAATTAAATGAATGAAACCAAGTTTTAACTACTGTTCTGAATGATATTGAAAATAAAGCTGAATGTTATAACACTATGACAACATACAATTATGTAAAATGAATGACTAAGAAAGTTACTGTTGTTCCTATATAAAGAGGTTTCCATCACTGATTATAACAAAGCATATTGCGGTGTCTCTCGGCTTATGTTCCTTCAAAACAGTTTCTACTTAGCTGATGTCACTGGCAAGTCATCGACATATGTGTTGTTAATCCTTGATCCTTGAATGTTTAATCCAGTAATTGCAGTCGTCTTGTTGATCTCCTTGATCATGAGCACCAGTTGTGAATGTAACAGGTACACTTGCTGTTTGCAGGATTAATTTCACTTTGCGTATTTGCATACAGTGACAGTTGCTGACATAAAGTCACTAGTTCTTTAATCACAGTACATGCCGAGATCATAACTGTAGAACTATCCAGACACTGTTATTTTTCACCATCCATTAACAAGATTTGCAGCAGTACATATGCAGCATGACAATCAGCTCCACTCTCTTCTTCTCATTCCCGACTCTTTGCTGATGTCTATCAATATGATTCTACATCGCTCTTTCACCTCAGCTCACATAACATTTTCAATAATTTCGACTACATCGATTTAGTTTCATATAATTCACATTTTCATATTACTACATCCAAAAAATGAATTTAATTAACATGTTAACAGATACAAAAGTACGCATCAAAATAACTGGAAATGACAGTCACATTTTTAACAACTAGATAAGCTAGACAGAAACACAATTATACAGAGAATTAAATTTACAAGACTCGTTCTGAAATAGCGTTTTCCATGTATGATGAAAGTAAAGCAGGAAAGAGGTAAAATAAAGTAAAGTATAAAGGAAAAAAAAGTATGTCAGCCTGCAGTTTTATCTTCACACAGCACCAGATAGTGACTTCGCAGCTATAGTAGAAGTGGAGAATGTCTGTCATGTTGGTGCTAAAGCATGAGGTGCTAAAGCATGATGAGGTACATTGAGAGAAAAATGACGACCAACTATCACCCATCTCGTATTCCTAAGTGTATGTAAGGCATACAGAAAACAATTCTACATCTACATGTACATGTATATTCTGCAAATCACACTTAAGTGCCTGGCAGATGTTTCATCCAACCACCGAAACAAACAATAATTCTCTATTATTCCACTCTTGAACAGCACGTGGAAAGAATGAACATCTATATCTTTCTGTGCAAGCTCTGATTTCCTTTATTTTGTTTTGATGATCGTTTCTCCCTATGTACGTCGGGTTCAACAAAATATTTTCGTATTTGGAGGAGAAAGTTAATGATTGAAATTTCATGAGAAGATCCCGCTGCAACAAGAAACGCCTTTGTTTTAATAATGTCCACGCCAAATCCTGTATCATGTCTGCGGCACTCTCTCCTCTATTTCTCGATAATACAAAACGTGTTGCCCTTCTTTGAACTTTCTCGATGTACTCTGTTAACCCTATCTGGTAAGGATCCTACACCATGCAGCAGTACTCCAATAGAGGACAGACAACCATAGTGCAGGCAGTCTCTTTAGTCCATCTGTTGCATCTTCTAAGTGTTCCGCCAATAAATCGCAGTCTTTGGTCCACCTACCCCCACAACATTTTCTATGAGCTCCTTCCAATTTGAGTTGTTTATAATTGTAATTCTTAGGTATTCATTTCAGTTTTCATCCTTTAGATTTGATTAATTTATCATATAACTTGAAGTTTAATGGATTCTCTCTACCACTCACATATATGATCTCACACTTTTCATTATTTAGGTCACTTGCTAGTTTTCACATCGTACTAATATCTTTTCTAAATAGTTTTGCAATTTTTTCGATCTTCTGATGATTTTACTACATGATAAACGACAACATCATTTGCAAATCACCTAAGATGGCTGCTCAGATTCTCACCTAAATCGTTGATATACATTAGGAAAAGCAGAGGGCCTATAACACTACCTTGGGGGATGCCAGAAATCAATTCTGTTTTAATCGCTGAATTTCCATCAGTTAGTAAGAACTGTGACAACTGCGAGATGAAATAACCAATCCAATCACATAACTGAGACTATATTCAATGAGCACACAATTTGATTACAAGCCACATGTGACATACAGTGTCTAAAGCCTTCTGGAAATCTATAAATATGGAATAAATTTGAAATCACTTGTCAGTAGCAGTCAACACTTTGACCGAGGAAAGAGCCACTTTTGTTTCTTCGAGGTAATTTATAATGCTCAAACTCAGTATATGTTCCAAAATTCTGGTACATGTCGACATTAATGATATGGGCTTGTAATTTAGTTGATTTCTCCTATTGCCTTTCGTGAATATTGGTATGACCTGTGCAACTTTCCAGTCTTTCAGTATGGCTCTTTCATCAGGCGAGCAGTTGTATATGATTGTTAGGTATGGAGCTATTGCACCAGCATACTCTGAAAAGTACTTAACTGGTATACAGCCTGGGGAGGAGGGGAGACTTCTAAAACTAAGTTCACACATGCAACAAAAGTGTCACCACAGCTAGTGACACACTGCAATTGCAATGCAGGTGGATGTGTGAACCCCCAATTTTTTGTGGCGCAATATAAGAGACGCAACTTTTGTCATGCCACGTACTTTGTGATGCCACTTTCCTTCCAGCACTGCTCCCTCAAGCCAGTATTTCGAAACACGGGCATCCTGTCGCAGTTATTGTGTAGTATTTCCTGCTTTACTCCATTCTGTTTCAGTGTGTTTTCATTTTATTACTTTTTCACCGCTTCTGGAACTACAATAACAGCAACCTATGTCTGATCTTCTGCATCACTGTGTGTGTGTGTGTGTGTGTGTGTGTGTGTGTGTGTGTGTGTGTGTGTGTGTGTGTGTGTCTGTGTCTGTGTTAGTAAACCGATGACGTATCCTACAAATTTAAAAGACTTTTGGATGAATAAGCAAATAAAATTAATCTATGTAGCCAAAATGTATTCTATAAATTACTACTTATGTGAAGGAAATAGCTCTCAAGTGTGATGTGGCAGCTGTTAAACTCAAAATTAGTTATTCAAAATCCCTTTATCCACTAAAGCAATAAAATTCTATACTCTTGGAAGAGTGGTATGTCTACAGATGGTTTAAAATGGCTCCAAGCACTATTGCACTAAACATCAGAGGTCATCAGTCCCCTAGACTTAGAACTACTTAAACCTAACTAACCTAAAGACGTCACACACAGCAATGCCGAAGGCAGGATTGGAACCTGTGATCATAGCAGCAGTGTAGTTCTGGACTAAAGCGCCTAGAATCGCTCGGCCACAGCGGCCGGGTCTACAGATGGTATTTACATGCCAGCTGTTGATTAGTTTGGTGCTGCATACAACAGTTTCGTCTCCAAGTCTTATTTCTTATATAAATGTGTTTGTAGCTTCTGATCTATCTCTGCATGAAATCTATTTCCGGATCCAGCATTTGGGTTTCGTCTTCCTTGTATTTAGCTCTTGTCACAGTTCTAATCCCATAACCTGCACTGTCCACATTCAGACACGCTCATATGATTTCAATTGATGCCATATTGAAAGCTGTGCAACTACAAAGAATTTGTGGGATCTCGTGTGAATGGTAGTTCATGAATCCATTACAGAGAGCCACGACCTGGGTGCCACATTAGTTGCGTGTGTGAACCCGGTTTAAGCTACTCATGTTGGCAGCCTTTCTTGATTCGAATTCTAGAATATATACTTCGTCTTCTTTGCGAAGCAATTTGGAAGACTGTGATTAGTAACTCTGCTTCAGCAGCACTGTCATTGATACTATTCCCATCGCTAATGCACAGAGGACGCATTGATTGTGACTTGTCGCTAACATACTTTGCATATGAACAGAATATCTCTGGATTTTCGGTCAGTTTTCGAGAAATAGTTTCGTTGTGGAAACTGTTATAGGCTTGGCGCATCGAAGTCCACGCAAAATTCCGAGTTTCTGTAAAAGATCGCCAGTCTTGGGGCTTTTACGTTCGTTTAACATTGGTATACCTGTTTCGTTGTTTCTGCAACAGTACTCTGATCTGTTTTGTGTACCAAGACGGATCAACTCCGTCATTTAATTTATTTGGTATAAATTTCTCAGTTGCTGTCAACACTATTTCTTTGAATTCAAGCCACCTCTGGTATACACTTTACATTGTTTATTTGGAAGGAGTGGAGATTGTCTCTCAGGAAAGCGTCAAGCGAATTTTTATCTTTTTTTTTGAATAGGTATATTTCTCGTATATTTTTGGAGGATTTGGGAGTTACAGAATTCAGTCGAGCTGCGATAACTCTGTGTTCACTAATCCCTATCCATTTTCATGCTCATTAGCGGCTCCAGATTATTTGTTGCCAAGAGGTGAAGCTCCTAACTAGCTGCCGGAAATTATTTTCAGAGAAAGCGTTCAGCACAATTTCGGATGATGTTTTATGCATACCTCCAGATTTAAATATGTATCTTCGTCAACGTATATAGGGTAAATTGAAGTCACCACCAGCTGTAATTGAATGTTCTGGTACACGTTTGAAATTAGACTCAAGTTTGCTTTGAATCTTTCAACAATTGTTTCATCTGAGTCGGGAGGTCGGTAAAGGGATCGAATTATTATTTTATTCTGGTTGCCAAGAATGACGTCTGCCCATGCTAACTCACAGGAACTATCTACTTCAATATCGCTGCATGATAAACTTCTTCTAACAGCAACAAACACACAACCTCCAACTGTGTTTAGACTATCCTTTCTCAACATCGTTACGTCCTTCGGATGAATGTAACTCCAGCTTCAGCCAGCTTTCAGTTCCGATAACGATTTGAGCATCAGTGCTTTCTGTTAGCCATTGTAGGTCTGGTATCTCTCCCACACAGCTACGATAATTTACAATAGTTATAGTAATGGCTCCTATACCTACATTCTTCCTGTGTTTGACCAGCACCCCTTGACACTGAACTTCTTTTTATGTCTCCCAGAGACACTCTAACGTATAAAACCGCCCAGGCTACGCCAAACCTCTCCAGCTACCTGAGCAGCTATTGCTGACCTATTTAGTGGCACCTGAAACCCCACCACCCTATGGCACAACTCGACAAATCTGCAACCTTCCCGGTCGCAGAATTGTCTGAGACTGTGATTCAGACACTCCACTCAGCTCTGTACCAGAAGCCTGCTGTCGCTCCTGTTGACTATGCTGAAAATGGTAAAGTCTGGTTTCATCTCACAAGCAAGACTGCCAACGTTTCCCACTTCTGATAGCTGCTCGAAGCCAGAGAAAATCTCTTTTGCTCCAAAGTGACACACATCATAGGTGCTAACATGAGCCACCACCTGCAGCTCGCTGCACTCTGTGCTCTTCATGACATCTGCAAAGAGAAGTTCCATATCTGGAATGACTCCACCTGGTGTGCAGATGGAGTGCACATTGGCTTTCTGCCCCTCCTTGTGGCACTATAATGTGCCTAACATTGGGGCTCCCAACTACCAATAATTCCACCCTTTGTGATTGCCCAGATCTTGCAGCTGAGAGGTTTCCTCTGAAACAGGACAAGTGACTACATGGGCTGAGGGATAAGGTCAGCCACAGGCGGCTCCCAGAACCTGTTTATCGCACATACTGGGGAAGCCGTATGTTCGGCCCCTGGGAAGTCTTTCGCTGCCTCCCACGCACCAAGGCTACCTCCCACTCGACTATAGGTGAGGAATCAACCTCAGTGTAAGCAGTGACTGGAATGGCCACTGTTACAAACCAATCAACAGACTCGTGAGTCGTGATGGATGTCTGTTGGGTCCCCAAGGGCAGCCCACAACAGTGATACCCGTCTACTGCAGCCTCAAGCTTTGTAACCAAAGCCATCATAGCCTAGCATTGAGAGCGAAGTGTCACCAACTTGGCTTACATCTGCACGTAGCAGTCACAGTTCCTATCGACACTAAAAACTGTAGACACAGACGAATATGCAATAACTGTACCTAATAAATTAGATTAGCAAGTAGAGATTCAAAAACTAATCTACAAAAGCACTCAGGTGGAACTAAATAGTTTGCTCCTGATTAGGACCATGTAATCTTGCACAAAATTGATCAGAGAGAGAGAGAGAGAGAGAGAGAGAGAGAGAGAGAGTGTGTGTGTTTGTGTGTGTGTGTGTGTGTGTGTGTGTGTGTGTGTGTGTGTGTGTGTGTGTGTGTCTGTCTATTGTTACTTCCATGCCCACACACTAACTTCAGGAGATGGTTATTTATCAAACACGTGATTATGTAATAATACATTTATTACTGACAAAGGTAGATACACTACCAAACTTGCAAAAGTATTGGCAGAAATGTTCACACACCGTGGCCATGTGACTGTGGTCTCCCTCTACGATTTTTACCCTCCACACTGCCCTCCAACGCTAAATTTGTGATCCCTTGATGCCATAGGCAATGTCCTACCAACCGGTCCGTCCTTCTAGTCAAGTTGTGCCACAATCTTCTCTTCTTCCCAATCCTATTCAATACCTTCTCACTAGTTACGTGATCTACCCATTTAATCTTCAAAATTCTTCTGTAGCACCACATTTCGAAAGCTTCTATTCTCTTCTTCTCCAAACTATTTATCGTCCATGTTTCACTTCCATACATGGCTACACTCCATACAAATACTTTCAGAAACGACGTCCTGACACTTAAATCTATACTCGATGTTAACAAATTTCTCTTCTTCAGAAACGCTTTCCTTGCCATTGCCAGTCTACATTTTATATCCTCTCTACTTCGACCATCATCAGTTATTTTGCTCCCCAAATAGCAAAACTCCTTTACCACCTTAAGTGTCTCATTTCCTAATCTAATTCCTTCAGCATCACCTGACTTAATTCTACTACATTCCATTATCCTCGTTTTGCTTTTGTTGATATTCATTTTATATCCTCCTTTCAAGACACTATCCATTTCGTTCAACTGCTCTTCCAAGTCCTTTTCTGTCTCTGACAGAATTACAATGTCCTCGGCGAACCTCAAAGTTTTTATATCTTCTCCATGGGTTTTAATACCTACTCCAAATTTTTCTTTTGTTTACTTTACTGCTTGCTCAATATACAGATTGAATAACATTGGGGAGAGACTACAACCCTGTCTCACTCCCTTCCCAATCGCTGCTTCCCTATCATGCCCCTCGACTCTTATAACTGCCACCTGGTTTCTGTTCAAATTGTAAATAGCCTTTCGCTCCCTGTATTTTACCCCTGCCACCTTCAGAATTTGAAAGAGAGTATTCCAGTCAACATTGTCAAAAGCTTTCTCTAAGTCTACAAATGCTAGAAACGTAGGTTTGCCTTTCCTTAATTTTTCTTCTAAGATAAGTCGTATAGTCAGTATTGCCTCATGTGTTCCAACATTTCTATGGAAGCCAAACTGATCTTCCTCGAGGTCGGCTTCTACTAGTTTTTCCATTCGTCTGTAAAGAATTCGTGTTAGTATTTTGCAGCTGTGACTTATTAAACTGATAGTTCGGTAATTTTCATATCTGTCAACACCTGCTTTCTTTGGGATTGGAATTATTATGTTCTTCTTGAAGTCTGAGGGTATTTCGCCTGTCTCATACATCTTGCTCACCAGATGGTAGAGTTTTGTCATGACTGGCTCTCCTAAGGCCGTCAGTAGATCTAATGGAATGTTGTCTACTCCCGGGGCCTTGTTTCGACTCAGGTCTTTCAGTGCTCTGTCAAACTCTTCACGCAGTATCTTATCTCCCATTTCATCTTCATCTACATCCTCTTCCATTTCCATAATATTGTCCTCAAGTACATCGCCCTTGTATAAACCCTCTATATACTCCTTCCATCTTTCTGCCTTCCCTTCTTTGCTTAGAACTGGGTTGCCATCTGAGCTCTTGATGTTCATACAAGTAGTTCTCTTATCTCCGAAGATCTCTTTAATTTTCCTGTAAGGAGTATCTATCTTACCCCCAATTGAGATAAGCCTCTACATCCTTACATTTGTCCTCTAGCCATCCCTGCTTAGCCATTTTGCACTTCCTGTCGACCTCATTTTTGAAACGTCTGTATTCCTCTTTGCCTGCTTCATTTACTGCATTTTTATATTTTCTCCTTTCATCAATTAAATTCAATATTTCTTCCATCACCCAAGGATTTCTACTAGATCTCGTCTTTTTACCTACTTGATCCTCTGCTGCCTTCACTACTTCATCCCTCAAAGCTACCCATTCTTCTTCTACTGTATTTCTCTCCCCCATTCCTGTCAATTGCTCCCTTATGCTCTCCCTAAAACACTGTACAATCTCTAGTTCTTTCAATTTATCCAGGTCCCATCTCAAATTCCCACCTTTTTGCAGTTTCTTCAGTTTTAATCTACAGGTCATAACAAATAGATTGTGGTCAGAGTCCACATCTGCCCCTGGAAATGTCTTACAATTTAAAACCTGGTTCCTAAATCTCTGTCTTACCATTATATAATCTGTCTGATACCTTTTAGTATCTCCAGGGTTCTTCCATGTATACAGCCTTCTTTTATGATTCTTGAACGAAGTGTTACCTATGATTAAGTTGTGCTCTGAGCAAAATTCTGCCAGGCGACTTCCTCTTTCATTTCTTTGCCCCAGTCCACATTCACCTACTACGTTTCCTTCTCTCCCTTTTCCTACTACCGAATTCCAGTCACCTATGACTATTAAATTTTCATCTCCCTTCACTATCTGAATAATTTCTTTTATTTGATCATACATTTCTTCAATTTCTTCATCATCTGCAGAGCTAGTTGGCATATAAACTTGTACTACTGTAGTAGGTGTGGGCTTTGTATCTGCACTCCTGGAAATTGAAATAAGAACACCGTGAATTCATTGTCCCAGGAAGGGGAAACTTTATTGACACATTCCTGGGGTCAGATACATCTCATGATCACACTGACAGAACCACAGGCACATAGACACAGGCAACAGAGTATGCATAATGTCGGCACTAGTACAGTGTATATCCACCTTTCGCAGCAATGCAGGCTGCTATTCTCCCATGGAGACGATCGTAGAGATGCTGGATGTAGTCCTGTGGAACAGCTTGCCATGCCATTTCCACCTGCCGCCTCAGTTGGACCAGCGTTCGTGCTGGACGTGCAGACCGCGTGAGACGACGCTTCATCCAGTCCCAAACATGCTCAATGGGGGACAGATCCGGAGATCTTGCTGGCCAGGGTAGTTGACTTACACCTTCTAGAGCACGTTGGGTGGCACGGGATACATGCGGACGTGTATTGTCCTGTTGGAACAGCAAGTTCCCTTGCCGGTCTAGGAATGGTAGAACGATGGGTTAAATGACGGTTTGGATGTACCGTGCACTATTCAGTGTCCCCTCGACGATCACCAGAGGTGTACGGCAAGTGTAGGAGATCGCTCCCCACACCATGATGCCGGGTGTTGGCCCTGTGTGCCTCGGTCGTATGCAGTCCTGATTGTGGCGCTCACCTGCACGGCGCCAAACACGCATACGACCATCATTGACACCAAGGCAGAACCGACTCTCATCGCTGAAGACGACACGTCTCCATTCGTCCCTCCATGCACGCCTGTCGCGACACCACTGGAGGCGGGCTGCACGATGTTGGGGCGTGAGCGGAAGACGGCCTAACGGTGTGCGGGACCGTAGCCCAGCTTCATGGAGACGGTTGCGAATGGTCCTCGCCGATACCCCAGGAGCAACAGTGTCCCTAATTTGCTGGGAAATGGCGGTGCGGTCCCCTACGGCACTGCGTAGGATCCTACGGTCTTGGCGTGCATCCGTGCATCGCTGCGGTCCGGTCCCAGGTCGACGGGCACGTGCACCTTCCGCCGACCACTGGCGACAACATCGATGTACTGTGGAGACCTCACACCCCACATGTTGAGCAATTCGGCGGTACGTCCACCCGGCCTCCCGCATGCCCACTATACGCCCTCGCTCAAAGTCCGTCAACTGCACATACGGTTCACGTCCACGCTGTCGCAGCATGCTACCAGTGTTAAAGACTGCGATGGAGCTCCGTATACCACGGCAAACTGGCTGACACTGATGGCGGCGGTGCACAAATGCTGCGCAGCTAGCGCCATTCGACGGCCAACACCGCGGTTCCTGGTGTGTCCACTGTGCCGTGCGTGCGATCATTGCTTGTACAGCCCTCTCGCAGTGTCCGGAGCAAGTATGATGGGTCTGACACACCGGTGTCAATGTGTTCTTTTTTCCATTTCCAGGAGTGTATCTTTGCCACAATAATGCGTTCACTATGCTGTTTGTAGTAGCTTACCCGCATTCCTATTTTCCTATTCATTATTAAACCTACTCCTGCATTACCCCTATTTGATTTGATTCGCCTGCACAAACAATAAATGGATGCAGTATCCCATGCTCATCCTTAAGCCCTGCTTTAAAATAACGCGTGTTCGAAACGACTGGAACATAAGTGTCTCCAGACTTTCGTAAAATTCTGGGGGCACTACAGTAGCCCTGAAATCGGTCTGACTTACTACATAAATATGGTTAAATTGCTTTCAAATAACGTGTGTTCGAAACGGATGGAAAATAAGAATCTCCAGACTTTCGTAGAATTCTGGGGACACTACAGTAGCCCTGAAATCGGTATGACTTACTACATAAATATGGTTAAATTGCTTTAAAATAACGTGTGTTCGAAACGGCTGGAAAATAAGAATCTCCAGACTTTGGTAAAATTCTGGGGGCACTACAGTAGCCCTGAAATCGGTACGACTTACTACACAAATATGGTTAAATTACACTCACCAAAGAATTTTTTTTTAAAACTTTTTTTTAGTTTAATAGTTGATCATTATAGATTTTTATGAGCTGAATTCAAATCTAGCCTTAGCTTTATTGTATCACCCATAAGTTTCGAGCTATATGCTTTTTATTATATAGTATAAAAATCCTATGCTATACAATAAATGAGGAAATTAATGAAACACTTTGTTACAACATAAGCATTGTTTGTATTTACATGAAACGTGTTAATAGAGGTTTCACTTGTCAGCTGGAATTGGTTTGCATTTTGTTTCTCTTTTTTCTTTGAAGCTTCTTGTGCAGCTTTTTCTATGATGAGGAGCTTGCTGAAGTTCTTGGTGAAGTGACCAACAGTAGTCCCCCATCATGTTGGTGTTCCAGCAGCCTTAGTAGCGTTCTTCCATCACTTCAATGTCCTGGAGAAAACGCTCTCCTTGCTCCTCAGTAACATCTCTCATATTGTCCGGAAAGTAATCGAGGTGACTGTTCAAAAAGTGAACTTTCAGGCTCATTAAACATCCTAAAGTTTTAAATTTGTTTAACATTGTAGCTATAATAGAAACATAGTCTGGGTCTTTACCAAGTCCTAAGAACTTTGTAAGTACTTGCTTGTATGATAACTATTCTTATTTCTCATTTAAGGCCACTGTAGATTCAAAGTTAAGAACAAACATCAGTTTTCTAATGTCAGGTACGACAAAGACGCCTTTTTTTTAGTTTAGCTTCTGAAAGGTGTGGAAAATTTCGGCAGAGACATTTAAAACAAGGCCCACCTTTATGAAAAGCCTTTATAAACTGTTTCATTACGCCTAACTATATATGCAGAGATGCTAGGAGTACATTTTTTAGATCTACAAGGTTTTTGCTTAGAATGTTTTTCTCACCATGTTTTAAAGACTCCCTCACAGGCCAGTTCTTTCTGCGCCAGTGTTTATCCCTAGCCCTACTATCCCATTCACACAAGAAACATGGAAATTAGGTAAAGCCACCTTGTTGACCAATGAGCATGCATGTTACTTTTAGATCGCCACCTATCATCCAACCATGAGCAGAATAGCCTATTTTATTTAGCACTATTTCTAGATTTTCATAGGTTTCTTTCATATGCACACAATGTCCAACAGGTATAGATGCATACATGTTACCACTGTGTAATAAAACAGCCTTTAAACTAGTTTTTGATGAATCAATAAACAGCCTCCAATCTTCCTTTTTGTATTCAATACCAAACTCATTAATTTTTTTTTATTAATACTTGTTCCATAGATCATGAATACGACACTTCGTAATGATGTGGAATG
The DNA here is from genome assembly GCF_023897955.1 of Schistocerca gregaria. Taxonomy (NCBI): domain Eukaryota; kingdom Metazoa; phylum Arthropoda; class Insecta; order Orthoptera; family Acrididae; genus Schistocerca; species Schistocerca gregaria. Next base: position 545,145,056 of record NC_064925.1, read on the forward strand.
TGTCAGGTTAATAAAAGATGTCTGTACAAGAAATAACATTACACAAAATATTGCATGACACTAATGATTAATGTTTTTTTTTTCTTACTTAGTTTATATCTAAAAATTCAGCCAATGAGTAGAAGTCATCTAGAAATTCTTTTAATTTATTTTTAAATGTTAGTTGGCTATCTGTCAGGCTTTTGATGCTGTTTGGTAGGTGCCCAAAGACTTTTGTGGCAGCATAATTTACTCCTTTCTGTGCCAAAGTCAGATTTAACTCTGCATAGTGAAGATCATCCTTTCTCCTGGTGTTATAGGTATGCACACTGCTATTACTTTTGAATTGGGTTGGATTATTATCAACAAATTTCATAAGGGAATATATATACTGTGAGGTTACTGTGAGGATCCCTAGATCCTTAAATAGATGTCTGCAGGATGACCGTGGGTGGGCTCCAGCAATTATTCTGATTACACGTTTTTGTGCAATGAATACTTTTCTACTCAACGGTGAATTACCCCAGAATATGATGCCATACGAAGGCAGTGAATCAAAGTAGGCATAGTAAGCTAATTTACTGAGATTCTTATCACCAAAATTTGCAATAACCCTAATAGCATACGTAGCTGAACTCAGACGTTTCAGCAGACCATCAATGCGTTGCTTCCAGTTTAACCTCTCATCAATGGACACACCTAAAAATTTTGAAAATTCTACCTTAGCTACAGACTTCTGTTCAAATTCTATATTTATTACTGGAGTTGTGTCATTTACTGTACGGAACTGTATATACTGTGTTTTATCAAAATTTAAAGAGAGTCCGTTTGCTGAGAACCACTTAATAATTTTGTGAAAAACATCATTTACAATCACATCACTTAGTTCTTGGTTTTTGGATGTTATTACTATACTTGTATCATCAGCAAAAAAACTAACTTTGCATCTTCATCAATGTGGAATGGTAAGTCATTAATGTATATCAAGAACAGTAAAGGACCTAAGACCGAACCCTGTGGGACCCCGTGCTTGATAGCACCCCAGTTTGAGGAATCAGCTGTTGTTTTAACATTACACGAACCACTTATTTCAACTTTCTGCATTCTTCCAGTTAAGTGTGAATTAAACCATTTGTGCACTGCCCCACTCAAACCATAATGATTTAGCTTATCTAAAAGAATTCCATGATTTACACAATCAAAGGCCTTTGAGAGATCACAAAAAATACCAATGGGTGATGTCCGGTTATTCAGAGCATTTAATATTTGATCAGTGAAAGCATATATAGCATTTTCTGTTGAAAAGCCTTTCTGAAAACCAAACTGACATTTTGTTAGTACTTTATTTTTACAAATATGGGAGGCTACTTTTGAATACATTACTTTCTCAAAAATTTTTGATAGAGCTGTCAGAAGAGAGATTGGGCGGTAGTTGTTGACATCCAACGTATCCCCCTTTTTATGCAATGGTTTTACAATGGCATATTTCAGTCTATCAGGGAAAACACCCTGCTCCAAAGAGCTATTACATACGTGGCTGAGAATCCTACTTATCTGTGGGGAACAAGCTTTAAGTACTTTGCTGGAAATGCCATCAATTCCGTAAGAGCTTTTACTTCTCAGTGAGTTTATTATTTTACTGATTTCAGAGGGAGAGGTTGGTGGAATTACAGTTGTTTCAAACTGCGCAGGTATGGCCTCTTCTATTAATAGCCTTGCCTCTTCTAGTGAAGATCTAGATCCTAATTTCTCCACAACATTTAAAAAATGATTATTCAAAATATTTTCAATTTCTGATTGTTTGTTAGTGCACTTGTCATTCAGTTTTATTGCACTAAAGTCTTCCTGTGCTCTTGGTTGCCCTGTTTCCCTTTCAATAATATTCCAAATTGCTTTAATTTTATTATCAGAGTTACTGATCTCAGACATGATACACATGCTTCTGGACTTTTTAATAACTTTTCTTAGTACCGCACAATCGTTTTCATAATATTGAACAATTTCGGGGTCAGTACTCCCTCTTGCTGTTAGATACAGTTCTCTTTTGCGGTTGCAAGATATTCTTATTCCTTTAGTTAGCCAAGGTTTTTTATACGTTTTCTTGGAATTATGTTTAACTATTTTCTTGGGAAAACAATTTTCAAATACCCTTAAAAATGTATTGTGAAATAAGTTATATTTCAAGTTTGCATCGGGTTCCTTATACACTTCATCCCAGTCTAGCTGCTGTAGGCTTTCCCTAAAGTTTGCAATATTTATATTGTTAATTGAACGCACTGCTTTGAAAGTCTGATTTATTATACTGCATGGAGCTATGTCATGTACTGTAACAAGCTGTGCACTATGATCTGAAAGACCATTCTCAACAGCATTTATGTCCTTAAACTTATCTTGGTCTATAAAAAAGTTATCTATCAATGTACTGCTGTTCTTTGTTATCCGAGTAGGAAAATCAATGACGGAGCTCAAATTGAAAGAACTGAGTAATACTAAAAGGTCATTCTTCCTATTACACTCTTTCAGGGAATCAACATTGAAATCCCCACAAATGATAATTTGCTTCCCCCTGTCTGACAGATAGCACAACAAAGCATCCAAGTTTTCTAGAAATAGCTGGAAATTCCCTGAGGGGGACCTGTACACTGTTACAATTATGAAAGTGCCATCATTTAGTTGAAGTTCAGTGGCACATGCTTCCATATGTTGCTCTACACAAAAATTTTTAGTTTCTAAATTTTTTGCACTGTGGAAGCTTTTGACATATATGGCAACTCCTCCTCTCATCATATTATCTCTACTTACATGTGCAGCTAATTTGTTCCCATTGATGCTAACATTTTGCATATCAGTGACAATGTGATGCTCAGACAGGCATAGTATATCTATTACATTCTTGGTTTCTATATCTTCTAAACAAAGCAGAAGCTCATCAGTTTTATTCTTCAATCCCCCAATATTTTGATGAAATATACTAACAGTATTTTTCACTTTACTTTTGTGAGTATCTTGAACTTTTTTAACATCTTTAGTACTTTTATTCTTCAATCCCCCAATATTTTGATGAAATATACTAACATTATTTTTCACTTTACTTTTGTGAGTATCTTGAACTTTTTTAACATCTTTAGTACTTGCCTGGCTAAATTTCCCACTGGACACTGATCTTACATCAGATCAGGAATGTCTAAGCAGTACACTAAATCACATTCTTGTTGAAAAAACTTGGAAAATTGCTGTTCTACCTTTCTATACAAGTATATGATGATTCCAACTGTCAATAAGTTCTTCTCTTTTAATCTAGAGCCAAGCAATTCAGCTTTTTCTTTTGTTAAGCACAGATCCCTAACCAAATTGTTAAGCTCGGGCTGAGTAAACAATTTGGGCTCTAGACTTTCTGTATTACAATGGAATTCATCGTCATCTGGTTCATGTAAATCAGCTTGTACATTAGAAAATACTTCTGTTGGAATATAATTTACATCATCTGGAGGCTCAGGAATCGGCAATTCTACACCATGGCGGATGGAAGGTTTGAATAGCTTATTACCTTTTTGTTTTTCGAATTATGATCAGTAATGTAAACACTGCAAAAGTAGCAATCATTGGCTCCCTCCATATCATAGAAACAGCAAATCTGAAAGCTTTTTTCTTCTTTTTGGACCATTTCCTCAGATCTTCAGTGCACGCATAACAACCTTATGTGCCGCCAAAGATTTATCTTGATCACCAAGTTTAGATCCAAGTATGATAGATAAACCTTTTTCATAAAGTCTGTAATGTTTCTGTGATGTTTTTTAATCACAAATTCACCACAAATATAACAAAAACTGTCAGCAGAGTTCTTACAACCACAATTAGAAATTGTTCTGAGCACATGTACAGGAAACGGGAAAGTGAGGTTAGGTTGACAGTAAACAAAACACCATCTGTTAACACAAAAATAGAATCGGTCTTTTTTTGCCAGCAAATGTTTTTCAGTAGTGCTACCAATGTCATCTACATTCATTACACCTCCTTTTTAAATTGTTTTAACTGTATAAAAGCTGTTACATTCTTTAAAAAATCGATTAATTTAATAAATTTAACTGTACAATGTGAAGGAATGGTGAGTTACAAAGCTTTTTAAGTATCATACTTGGATTTCCCTCCCTAAAAAACATAAGAATAAGGTATTTTCAGCCAAAAAAATGTTTTTAGTCGTTGGCCTGTGTTATGCAGGAAACAAGTAATAGTCAGTTGCATTCAAACTGCAGTGACTTTCTGTAAGTTTCTTATAAATGTCTAATAGCAGTTTACACACACACTTTTAAATTAAAATTCCTTTTGTCTTCCTTCTCATTGAAACCATAGTCCTCCTGCTGCAGTACTGTGACATATTCAGCAATAATTAATTCCAGAAGGCTTTGTAAATTTCTTGAATATACCAACATCTTCCAGATATCATTCTCCTTCAACAGTGAGTTAATGGATGTGTTCAAAGTACAGGAAAGATTTCAGTGTTCAGAACTCACAGCTTACATTCATTGCCCTCTCTTAAGTTAACAGCTAGTACTATTGCTCTACATTTAAACTCATTTATTATCAAATGCTATAATCTTATTCATTTTTCCAACTGCAAGACATTGGCATGAATGATAGTGATGAAGTGACTGTACAGCCCAGTGTATTTACTCGGGCTGCAAAGCCAAAATAATAATTTTTTCATGTTGCAAACACCATTGCTAATATTATGTACATTTAGAGTGGTTGATAAATTATTCACCCAGTCGCATAACAACTTTCAAAGGGTTAGCATGTTAAAATATGTAGCACCATTCCCCGACTCAAGACAGCCATCATATTAGCTTTGGTGATGATGATGATGAATAATTCAGTCATAAAAAATAAGTGTAACTTTTTTTTCATGCAGGTGAGCAAAGTCATCACAGCTGCCTGACATGAAAATTATGATGTTTAATATGTCTTGTAGTTTAAATAGTAGTGGCAGTAAACAAGGAAGTGTGGGGATGATCTTGGATTATGAGTTCTACCCAGTGTTGGCTTTCAAAAATCTAGAAGTTATATTATCCCTGGATGAGTTGATTCATCCATGTGGTATCTCAATGAAAATTGCCACCATGTTCCTTATAAATCTTTGATCTCCCTCAGTGGTACTAGATGAGCATAGATCTCCACAGGGGACTTCCCAAGAAAAGTTAAATTGTTTAACAACTGGAGGTGCACTCATCTGTCAGTGCATGCCTTTAAAAATCTAATGCATCCCAGATATGCAACCAACATTCTCTAGAAAAGTGGCCAAACTGGCAGCCTTATGGCTATAGATTCTACAAGAAAATATGGACCAATTCATTGGAGTCAGCATGCCAGACTCTCCATCAATCTGAAGAAAACACCCCAACTGTAAGATTCATGTTGTGCATAAATACATGCAAATGTGTATGAACTAAATTTCCAGATGCAGGCACAGAACTACTTTTTTATTTAAGCATGTTTCGTATATCCTGCTATAACTAAAAGTTTATAAGTAAACAAAAGTTTAAGAGCTACATGTCTATTTTTGTCTGACACTTAAATCTATACTCGATGTTAACAAATTTCTCTTCTTCAGAAACGCTTTCCTTGCCATTGCCAGTCTACATTTTACATCCTCTCTACTTCGAACATCATCAGTTATTTTGTTCCCCAAATAGCAAAATAACTTTACTACTTTAAGTGTCTCGTTTCCTAATCTAATACCCTCAACATCACCCGACTTGATTCGACTACATTCCATTATCCTTGTTTTGCTTTTGTTGATTTTCATCTTATATCCTCCTATCAAGACCCTATCCATTCCGTTCAACTGCTCTTCCAAGTCCTTTGCTGTCTCTGACAGAATTACAATGTCATTGGCGAACCTCAGGGAAGTGGTAGTATGGACTAAAAACAAGAAAAAAATGCATAACTTTTGAGCTATGAACACTTGTTCATCTTCACTATTTTGAAACACAACTCTTCAACTGAACAAGTACTCACAACTTTTAAGACGTGGATTTTCAAGCACGTGTTTACTGGACATTTTTTTCTTGTTTTGGTCCATACTACCACTTCCCAAAATATGAAAAGCAAAGAGCTTGCAGTTAAAGATATTTGTTTCACAGTATCAGAGATCAAGAATTGCTCACAGCCCTTAAGGTATGCATTTTAGGCCCCATGTTTACTTGACTTTTTTGTTTCAAATGATCATTTCTGTTATATCCTGAATACTGACCACTACTTCTGAAACACCCTTTGTGTCTATATATATTTATTATGATGACACCAACGAAATAACAAGACAGCTATGACTGCTCATGGCATCAGCCACCGCAGTGAATATGGCTCACCTGAATGATATAATACGAATGATTTCAGAGTTTCAAGAAACAATATGGAACAATAATAATTATTATTATGGGGATGGTTGTTCGAGAACTCTACAAATCGGTATGCATAACATTCCTGTGTGGATGTGTTGTAATACAAAGTTTGAATTATTTATGGCAGGCAGATCACGTAGATATGAGGTAATATTCACAAGCAAATATAGGTTTCAAATGTATTTTAATGGTTATAGATGCATATTCAAAATTTTTCTGGGACTTACTTGTGAAAGAAAAAACTGGGAAGAAAGCTGTATGGGTGATTTCTGCTGAATCAGTGTCCCATAAATCCTCAAATTGACCATTTAGCAGAATTTAATAATATGTATTTCAAGATGCTACTGGATTGGTGTGGAATTCAACACAATGTTCACCCACATGAAAGCAAGTACTGTGGAACATTTGAATAGAATGATAAAAAAAATGCACATGGACACATTTTAATCTTTGAGGATCATACAAATGGCTAGATATTCTCCCATAAATAATTGGACAGCATAAACATGCTAAACACACAGCAAAAATGAAACTGATAGATGTTCTTCATAATTAGTTCCTAAATATAGTATACAGTCATATTAAAATGGTGGATCCATGCAAGCAGATGTTTGATGTAGGAAATTTGGTGCATATTTCAAATACAAGACTGTGTCTGACAAATCTTACCTGCCAAATTGGTCAGTGCGGTTTTTTGCAGTTTCCAAAGTGCAACGAATAAATCCAAGCACTTACATCCTAAACAATGGCAAAAGTGAAGAAATTGCTGCGAGTTTGTACACTGAAAATCTATGAACCAGTCTTGTTTCTAAAAGAGCATGTCATAAGATGACAACGAATCGAACCTTTAGTTAAATGGCTTGGCTTCAACAGTTAGATGAATGGCCATGATTTGATATTTAACAGGTTGTACAAATCTCAAACATAACACAAGTGCTAGGGATTGCATTAGAAGCAGCGACAGTATTCTCAATGAACTGCCAGTTGAATTGTACACCCCTGGATATAACTACTGTGAACCTGGAATGAAGCTGGAAAAGCTCCTAGCACACGGTGATAAGGCAGTTAAATTGCTGGAAGATGCCTGCAATGAACATGATTTAGCTTACATGGCAAATAAAGATTTGCCCAGGTGTAATGCTGCTGGTCAAATTTTAGCTGATAAAGCCAAGCAAACATGTATAAGAAGAGGTATGTGCACAGGGCAATGTACTGCAGCATTTTCAGTTGATAAATTTATTTATTTATTTTATCCATCTTTCAGCATTAACATGCAATCAATATCGTCAGAAGAGTTACAGCTATTTGTACATTATGTTTTACATACCAAAATATTACGTAGTAAAAATATAGCAATGTTGTAAACTATTAGCTTACAACAGCCTCTACACCTAGATCCATACATAACAGTAAGCCATAATTTATCAGCATTAACATGCAATCAATGTTGTCAGAAGTATTATAGCTATTTGTATATTATGTTTCATAAAAACAAAAATATTACATGGAAAAAAATGACAGTGTTGTACCCTATTAGCTTATAGCTAGCTGCCTCTACATCCATAACTACACATAACAGTAAGCCTTAGTTTATCAACAAATTAGATCATCTTTACAACTATTCTGAAATTCTTCTACACTGTAGAAAGTATTATGCAGATGGATCAATGATCTGACAGTAAAGAGATCAGTTTCCAGCTGCTTACAAACATTAACTTTGTGGATCACTTCTTCTGCCTTCTTGTGGATGGAGAATTACCCGTGCTCTCTTCCAACCTCTGTGCACTTTATTCCAAGGGGTACATGATATATTATGGTTAAAAGAGAGGCTAACTCAAACATTGATTTTATATATGATCTGATAGGGATTCTATCATGTCATGGGGTTTTGTTCAGTTTTAATGATTTCAGCTGTTTCTCATTGCCACTGCCACAAATGTCCATTTCACTGACCTTTAGAGTAGTGTGAGAATGAAATTGAGGCAATATTTCTGGATTTTCCTGTGTAAAGGAATATTTGAAAATAATAGTTCAACATTTGTGCTTTTGCTTTGCAACACTCTTGTTTCAGTTTATTTCATGAATTAGTGTTTATACACTAACTTTGATATCACTGACAGCTTTTATTTGTGACCAAAATATGATCAAAATTCAGCGACAGATTTCATTGGGTATTGCACTTTTGTTAATAAATGTAGGTGTGGTACTGAGTCAAATGATTTTTATCAGTCAAGAAGTACTGCATTTACCTGACTATCTTGACCCACGGTTTCTAGGTTATCATGTGAGAAGACTGCAAGTTGGGTTTTGTATGACCAATGTTTTTGGAATCTATACAGTTTTATATGGAGAAGATAATTCTGTTAGAGATACTTCATTATGTTGGAGCTCATAAAATGTTCTAAGATTTTACAATAAATACCACTGGAAGATATTAAATAATATTTTTCTAGGTCACTTCTACTACCCTTGTTGTACATGAGAGTGACCTGTGCTTTCCTTCAAGTACATGGGCCAATTTTTTATTCCATAATATATTACAATTAACCTAATGACTATCTCAAGTTACAAATTCTATACAAAATGTGATAGGAATTCTCCCGGGTCCTACAATTTTATTTATTTATTTATTTTTCATTTTTCAGCAGTTTGGCTGTTTTTTAGCGCCACTAGAAATATTCCAGTTTATTTTTAGCATTTAATTAAGTCCTTATTAATAAATACCCAAACCCACAACTTAGGTACTGGAAATACAGTTATTTTGTTGATGTTGTTTCAGCCAAAATTAAACACACAGCTTTGTTTGTAACGTCATAATCATAAAAGTATTTTAATTCAAATTATCAATATATTACACTGAAGACCAATTTTTTGGAGGGTTCAGTGCATCAGGTTCCACACATACTGCCAGTTTTGACTACATTCAAATCATGTTTATAATAGGTTGAATGAAGTGAGTTGAAATGAGGATGAAGGGCTGTATAAAAATCACTACAAAAATCCTAAAATAAAACCTGAACAAATTTTTTTTTGTACATGAATAACTGCCCCCCCCCCCCTCCTCTCCCCCAAACCATGGATCTTGCTATTGGTGGGGTGGCTTGCATGCCTCAGTGGTACAGGTAGCTGTACTATAGGTGCAACTACAATGGAGGGGTATCTGTTGAGAGGCCATACAAACATTTGGTTCCTGAAGAGTGGCAGCAGCCTTTTCAGTAGTTTCAGGGGCAACTGTCTGTATGATTGAGTGATCTAGCCTTGTAACATCAACCAAAATGCCCTTGCTGTGCTGTTACTGCAAATGGCTGACAGAAAGGGGAAATTCTTCCCTAGGGCATGCAGCTCAACTGTATGGTTAAATGATGATGTCTACATGGGTAAAATATTTTGGAGGTAAAAATAGTTCCCCATTCAGATCTCCAGATGTGTGCTATTCAGGAGGATGTTATCATCAGAAGAAACAAAACTGATGTTTTACAGATCCTAGCATAGAATGTTAGATTCCTTAATGCAGCAGCTATGTTAGAAAATTTATAAAGGGAAATGGATAGGTGATATTAGATATAGTGGGAATTAGTGAAGTTACAGGGTTATAAATACAAAATCATATAGGGATAATGCTGGAGTGCCGCACAGAGTGGCCACGTGGTTAGAGGTGTCATGTCACTAATCATGCGGTCCCTCCTGCCGGAGGTTTGAGTCCTCCCTCGGGCATGGGTGTGCATGTTGTCCTTAGCGTTAAGTTAGTTTAAGTAGTGTGTAAGTCTATGGACCGATGACCTCAGCAGTTTGGTCCCTTAGGAATTCACACACATTTGAACACATTTGAACATAATGCTGGAGTGGGTGTAATAATGACTAAGAAAATAGGAAGGTAGCTAAGCTACTATGGACAGCATAGTGAACACATTATCATAGCCAAGATAGATGTGAAGCCCACACCTATCACAGTAGTACAAGTTTATGTGCCAACTAGCTCCACATGCGATGAAGAGATTGAAGAAATGTGTGATGAGATAAAATAAATTAGTCAGATAGTTAATGATGACAAAAATTTAGTTGTGGTGGGGGACAGAAATTTGACAGTAGGAAAAGGATGAGCAGGAAAAATAGTAAGTGAATATGGACTCGGTGAAAGCAACGGAAGAAGAAGCCCCCTAGCAACATTTTGCATAGAGCATAATTTAATCATAACAAACAATTGGTTTAAGAATCATAAAAGAAGGTTGTATACACAGAAGAGTCTGGGAGACAGCAGAAGGTTTCAAATTAATTATATAATGGTAAGACAGAGATTTAGGAACCAGATACGTGATATTTTTAAAAATATCAGGGATCCTATATTTCATTATTTTAAGAAAATATCATTATTGGCCCTTGATATGTCAAAAAAAAGTACTGATATATCAACTGAAAAAATATCTGAAAAGATATTGGCCACACATTGTTTATATACTGCCAGTTTTAGAGCTGCACATTTAAGCATTAATTTATTATTAGAAATTCTGTGCATCAACAAGCTAGCAGCCAGCTTATCCCCCTTTAGGGCAAGAACTGAAAGGAAAATAATGCACATTCACACTTGGCGATAACTACTTTGCTAACAATGGTAACTGCATGTAAATTACACAATAAAAGGTGTCCAATGGGTCCGTCATCTGGAACACTTGAAGTTGACTTCTCTTTCTTTTCTTTTTTGAAAATACCAATGAAGTAGAAGTTGTAGTGTCAAAATCGCATGGTGAAGTTTAATGTTGCAGTTTCTGTTGGTACCGGTGAGTGACAATTGTCATTATTTCCCCTCACACATCTCCACCCACTGCAATTGGATTTTTATTCATCATTTTCAGCAACTGCTTTTCAAGAATGCCAGTGTGAAGAAATAGCCCCCCAGTTGTGTTAAAAATTGTTTTTAACGCAGCTAGTATGTTGTTTCTTCACAGTGAAATCTTGTTATTCCATTCAACTGACCGCCACCTCCATCCCAGTCCAATCAGACTTCTTCCTTGTGCCACCTAACTTAGCTTCACACAGTGAAAGAGAAAGACTGGACATGATGAAAGCTCAAAAAATAGTAAGACTCCTTTGCACAGTGAAAGTAAAATTATGTTTTACTACAATTTCAAAGGAACAATTTCAAATATATATCAAAAATTGTTAAAAATATACAACACAAAATAAAAATATCAGCACTCGATGTTGCCATTTTGATATCAATATATTGGTGAAAAAATATTGCTGATATACACTACTGGCCATTAAAATTTCTACACCATGAAGATGTCATGCTGCAGACGTGAAATTTAACTGACAGGAAGAAGATGCTGTGATATGCAAATGATTAATGTTTCAGAGCATTCACACAAGGTTGGCACCGGTGGTGAAACCTACAATGTGCTGACATGAGGAAACTTTCCAACCGATTTCTCATACACAAACAGCAGTTGACCACTGTGGCCTAGTGAAACATTGTTGTGATGCCTCGTGTAAGGAGGAGAAATGTGTACCATCAGGTTTCCGACTTTGATAAAGATCGGATTGTAGCCTATCATGATATCGGTTTATTGTATCGCGACATTGCTGCTTGCGTTGTTCGAGATCCAATGACTGCTAGCAGAATATGGAATCGGGGGATTCAGGAGGGTAATACAAAATGCTGTGCTGGATCCCAATGGCCTCGTATCACTAGCAGTCGAGATGACAGGCATCTTATCCACATGGCTGTAATGGATCGTGCAGCCACGTCTCAATCCCTGAGTCAACAGATGGGGACGTTTGCAAGACAACAACCATCTGCACGAACAATTCGACGACGTTTGCAGCAGCACGGGCTATCAGCTTTGAGACCATGGCTGCGGTTGCCCTTGATGCTGCATCACAGACAGGAGCACCTGCAATGGTGTAGTCAATGAAGAACCTGGGTGCACGAATGGCAAAATGTCATGTTTTCGTATGAATCCAGGTTCTGTTTAAAGCATCATGATAGTCGCATCCATGTTTGGCAACTCACAGTGAACGCACATTGGCAGTGTGTATTCATCAGCACCATACTGGCATATCACCTGGCGTGATGGTATGGGGTGCAAATGTCTCTGTCACCTCTTGTTCACATTGGCGGTACTTTGAACAGTGGACGTTACATTTCAGATGTGTTTCTACCCTTCATTCGATACCTGCGAAACATGACATTTCAGCAGGATAATGCACGACCGCATGTTGCAGGTCCTGTATGGGCCTTTCTGGATACAGAAAATGTTTGACTGCTGTCATGGCCAGCACATTCTACAGATCTCTCACCAATTGAAAACGTCTGGTCAATGGTGGCCGAGCAACTTGCTCATCACAGTATGCCAGTCACTAATCTTGATGAACTGTGGTATTATGTTGAAGCTGCATGGGCAGCTGTACCTGTACACACCATCCAAGCACTGTTTGACTCAATGCCCAGGCGTATCAAGGCCATTATTACGGCCAGAGGTGGTTGTCCTGGGTACTGATTTCTCAGGATCTACGCACCCAAATTGCGTTAAAATGTGATCACATGTCAGTTGTAGTATAACATATTTGTGCAATGAATACCCGCTTATCATCTTCATTTCTTCTTGGTGTAGCAATTTTAGTGGTTAGTGGTGTATATTGATATTTTTTGGAAAAAATAGCAATATGTAGATATTTTATCAGCAGACCTAACTGCAATTCCATAGAAAGCAGTTGCTGACAGGTGTGAAAATTATTTAAGTCATGGTTACAAAACACTAACACACATCCTTTACAGAAGAATGGAAAAAGTGATAGAAGTAACCTCAAGGAAGATCATTTTCTGGAGAAATGTAGGAACAAGTAGGCAATACTGATCCTATGACTTATCTCAGAAGATAGATTAAGAAAAGCAAACTTACATTTATAGCATTTGTAGACATAGAGAAAGCTTTTGAGAATGTTGACTGGAATACTCTCTTTGAAGTTCTGAAGGAGATAGGAGTAAAATACAGGGAGCAAAAGGCTAGTTACAACTTGTACAGAAACCAGACAGCAGTTATACAAGTCGAGGGCCATGAAAGTGAAGCGGTGATTAAGAGGGTAGTGGGACAGAGTTGTTGCCTATCACTGATGTTCAATCTGTACATTGAACAAGTAGTAAAGGAAACCAGAGAAATATTTGGAAAGGAAATTAAAGTTCAGGGAAAAGAAATAAAAACTTTGTGGTTTGCTGATGACATTGTAATTCTGTCAGACACACACACGGACATAGAACAGCAGTTACATGGACTGGACATTGTCTTGAAAGGAGGATATAAGGTGAACACCAGCAAAAGCAAAAAAGCATAATGATATGTAATCAAATTAAATCAGGTGATGCTAAGGGAATTAGTTTAGGGAAGGAGACACTTAAAGTAGTAAATGAGTTTTCCTATTTGAGCAGCAAAATAACTGATGATGGCCAAAGTAGAGAGGATATAAAATACAGACTGGCAAATCCAAGAATAACATTTCTGAAAAAGATAAATTTGTTAACATCAAATATAGATTTAAGTGTTACTGAAAGTATTTGTCTGGAGTGTAGCCATGTCTGGAAGTGGAATATGGACAATAAACTGTTTAGACAAAAAGAGAATAGATTTGAAAAGTGGTGCTACAGAACAATGTTGAAGATCAGACGGGTAGATCATGAAACTAACAACAGTACTGAACAGAACTGGAGAGACAAGAAATTTGTGGCACAATTTGGCCAAAAGAAGAGATTGGTTTATAGAACATATTCTGAAATGTTAAGTGATCACCAGTTTAGTACTGGAAGGAAGTATATGGTGGTGGGGGTTGGCGAATTGTAGAGGGAGAGCAGGAGATGAAAACAGTAAGCAGATTCAGAATATAGGCTGCAGTACTTATTTGAAGATGAAGAGGCTCACACAGGACGGAGTAGCATGGAGAGCTGCATCCAACCAGTCTTTGGACTGAAGACCATATACAACAACAACAACAAAATAAATAATTGCATTTGGTTAGGGAAATTCAAATTTTAAATAGGATATTGTTAAGGAAAAATACTGAAAATTATCAATAGACATTTGTTGATGTTTTAATTAATTAATGCTAATCAAATCAGTTTTTGGAATCAAGATATTTAAAAAAAATTAATGTGTTACAAATGAATTGAGCAGTGCTTTTGTGCTGGGCTTATTGCAATCTGTTCATAGAAGCTACATCCCCACTGAACTTATTATGACACTTTGAATTATAGCTGGTTCTGACTTATTGAGCAAGCAGTGAAGGAAACAAAAGAAAAAGTCAGAGTAGGTATTAAAATCCATGGAGAAGAAATAAAAACTTTGAGGTTCGCTGATGACATTGTAATTCTGTCAAGACAGCAAAGGACTTGGAAGAGCAGTTGAATGGACTGGATAGTGTCTTGAAAGGAGGATATAAGATGAACATCAACAAAAGCAAAACGAGGATAATGGAATGTAGTCGAATTAAGTCGGGTGATGCTGAGGGAATTAAATTAGGAAATGAGACACTTAAAGCAGTGAAGGAGTTTTGCTATTTGGAGAGCAAAATAACTGATGATGGTCGAAGTAGAGTGGATATAAAATGTAGACTGGCAATGGCAAGGAAAGTGTTTCTGAAGAAGAGAAATTTGTTAACATCGAGTATAGATTTAAGTGGCAGGAAGTCGTTTCTGAAAGTATTTGTCTGAAGTGTAGCCATGTATGGAAGTGAAACATGGACGATAAATAGTTTAAACAAGAAGAGAATAGAAGCTTTTGAAATGTGGTGCTACAGAAGAATGCTGAAGATTAGATGGGTAGATCATATAACTAATGAGGAGGTATTAAATAGGATTGGGGAGAAGAGAAGTTTGTGACACAACTTGACTAGAAGGAGGGATCGGTTGGTAGGACATGTTCTGAGGCATCAAGGGATCACCAATTTAGTGTTGGAAGGCAGCATGGAGGGTAAAAATCATAGACGGAGACCAAGAGATGAATACACTAAACAGATACAGAAGGATGTAGGTTGCAGTAGGCTGCAGTAGGTTGCAGTAGGCTTGCACAGGATAGAGCAGCATGGAAAGCTGCATCAAACCAGTCTCAGGACTGAAGACCCCAACAACAACAGCATTTTATATATTTTTATTTTTAATCTATAAGCATGATTTTTTCTTTTGTTAGAGCATGATTCTTTCTCTCAGGGATATTATCTTTTCTTATCAATTTTACTTACATGCATAAGTAAATATGAAATGGGTTCTTGAAGGGCCTCAGTTATCCATGTAGCAACTTTAAGTTTTGAATGTGATGACTAAAATATAGTTGCCATTAACTGAATTGAATGTAATTGTGTTAATTTCTATTTATTGATTGCAAAGCAATGCTCGAGAGAATTTCGATTGTTGCCGTGGAGTGGCCAAGATAAAATTTACTGGACTCATGGAATCTCTATAATTTAAAAAATGAACTTTAACATAAATTAATTATCTGTTGCAATTTAAAAAGGTTCTTACAACGAAATCTCTCGCATTTACATTTACTGTTAATGCTGAAAAATAAATTGATACTTCGGTGCGTAATGGCCGACCAGAGGCTGCATTGGAAGATAAACTTCCCGCAGCGTAAATTACTGCAAAAATGCTTATTAAAAATAATTAGACACTGTGAGCATTTGAGGTGACAACTATTACAAGGAAATTCACTTTGTGATAATAATAAAAATTTTATTTTAGCAGAAATATGAATAACTTACATAAAATATGTGTAGCCGCTCAATGGCTGCCTTCCATATCACGGAACAAAACTGTGTGTGTATCATAAAATACATCCTTCCTCCCCGGCCATGCAATTGTATCTCTTTTTGATCCTTTTTTATTTTCATAGACATTAAATAAAGATGGTACTCTTAAATTATTGCCGAATATCAGTTGTTTCAAGAACATTAACTATATCTTTTATACTAATTATATTCATAAAATACGTTTACAGCCAATAAAAATGTCAACATTTATGTGATGTACCATCACATGGGCCTCCTAGTGAGGGCGTACATAATTAAGTCCACTGTTTATGTAAAGACTCACTACGATTTTATATTTAGTTCAGTTTTGTGGATGGCCAAAAGTTTATGTTTGGCCCCATTCGGGTTACAGGCGTAAGGGAAAAAAAATCCGCCCGGAGCCTTTGGATTGTTGATATTACGGTTAATTTTGATTTACATTGAATGTGTAGCACCTGCACACAAATTAACTGACAAATATATACATATAAATTACAAAAAATCATCATTAAAACATGAAATTACGTAATGTACAACAGTCTTTTTTTCTTTTGTACAGATAATTGCTTTAATTTTTATGTTTTTTGTGTATCAGTTTGTTACAATTTTACGTGGTGTATCAGTTCATCGTCGACTACAACATTTTTTGGATCTGATCGAAGTAAACGTTGCCGTCATCAGTTTGTTGTTGGTCTGACAGTGTGTCGCTGCTGGCGTCGATGGTAGCGTATGTAAATATTTAGATTATGATGAACATGGAGTTTTGTATGTTGATGCAAATGACCAGATGTAGACCGAGCAAGGTGGTGCAGTGGTTAGCACACTGGACTCACATTTGGGAGGATGATGAATCAAGCCTGTGTCCTGCCATCCTGATTTGGGTTTTCTGTGATTTCTGTAAATCACTTCAGGCAAATGCCAGGATGGTTCCTTTGAAATGACACAGCTGACTTTGTTCCCCATCCTTACCTAAACTGATGGGACCAATGACCTTGCTGTTTGGTCCCTTCCACTGAACAAACCAATGAAGCATCCAGATGTAGCCTGAGGGCTAGCAATCATTCTTACAAGCTAACATCATCAACTTGACTATATTTTGAGAAGAAAAAAAGCTCACTAGCAATATATCAGCCCCAGCAGTCAACTCCTCACAAAAATTTGGGCCATAATTCTGATAGTACACAGTTACGACCTTCCGAATGTTCAGCTCTTAAAGTTGACATACACTGGTTGTTTGCCCCTTCCTCTGCTCCACTGTAGCTGCCTAATGCCTGAGCTGCAGTACTATACTGCAGAGTGAGTAAGAGATTCATGTTCATATTGTTGATGAGCCAATGAAAGATATTTCTTCATTCATTGTGTCAAAGTGCACAGTTTCAGCCTGTAACTAGTGTGAGAGATCTCTTTGTCCTGAACACTCTCATGCTGCAATTCACAAATGCAGTTTAAGTTAGCCAAATGAATGAGTGAATCATAAAAGAAGTAGCATAGCACTATTTAATTATTAACATCGCTTATGTGCAGTATTTTCCTTAGATTGAAAAGCTGACACTGTTAAAGCAGCTGCATTATTCTTCAGTGTGATTGGCATGACATAATTGTAGTATGAAAATCATTAAACCCATTTAAAAGTAATTCTCCAGTTGCTTAGGTTTTTTTCATTTTGATTTTGAGGCTAATATTGAAGATACATGTGTGTGAGTTTGACGTATTATGTATTCTTTTCACGTAAAACATGATGTTCCCAAATGAGGTTTCAAAACATGTTTGGCAAATTCCTCCTTCCCTCTCCATCAATATTCTGTGAATAAGAGGGCTCTGGTTGTCCACTGAACAGTACTTGGTGCTCGGGCATTACACAGCTGCAGTGGGGCGGAGCAAGTGAAAAACAATTAGCAAGTGCAAAGTTTTAATGCTGCAGACCCAGAATGTCATAACTGACTACTATTAAAACTGTGACCCAAATTTTTAGACATGATTGATTGTTGGGGTTGATATCTTGCTAAAGTGATTTTTCTCCGTAAAATACAAGGTAAATTTGGTGTTATTTCATTGTTAAATTGACGGGAAGGTGCAGAGAATTCAATGGTGCTATACAGGCTGAGACTAATACCTATATAACTCATCTTTGTACTGAAGTGAAAAGTAAACTAAGGCCATGCTGCTGTGTCTACTTTTGTTAAGGAATGTTTGAAGGTAGGGTTCATCTCTTGTGTTCTCCCTTTGTTGCTCGCAATACCTGTGTCATACATGAGTGTCTGGACACTAACTTTGGTACCTCTCACAGCCCTTACATACAACCAAAGTTTGTTTGGGTTTTTGTGAGAAGTTTTTGTATAAGGTTTGCTTTAATAGTTGTTTAAGTTTTCATGAATTGCCTTTTCAGCTGCCAATTTTTTTCAGTCAGCACGGGTCTATCTACTTATAGCCCTATGCTTGGTTTTATAACTGTTATGCAGTAGTCATTGTTTCTATAAACATTTGTCAATAGAGACTGTATACCATGGAGGCACCCTCCCAATATGAATTGTTCTGCTATGTGCATGCCTATCCAGTATGTGCTCAACTATTGGTCTAAACATAAGCCACACTTTCTATACATGCTTTTGCACAGAGATTAAGGTTCTGAGTTCTTTCTTGATGCATGACATGACTAGCTTGTCATCTACTTTACAAAAGACATAAATCTACTTTCATGTTTTAGTTGCACTGTGTGCTTTGATAATCAGTGCTACTACAGTCATGATCATTGATACCAGTTTCAACATGAACATCCTCCTAGAGCTCAGGCCTGTTTTTTGTCATTAAATGTAACGCATTTCTGTTTGAGTTGGCTTCTGAAGTATCAGTTGTAAGTAGTTTTTGGAGAAAGCATTTAGTATTCAAAATATCCACGGGTGTACTGCCGGTCTATAGTGTCCAACGGGCACAATATTTCGGCGATCAAACATGTCGCCATCACCTGATGATGGCGACATGTTTCATCGCCGAAATATTGTGCCCGTTGGACACTATAGACCGGCAGTACACCCGTGGATATTTTGATTATCAAATACGCCGAGAGAAACTCAAGAATCACAGCATTTAGTATTATTTGTAGCATGTCTTGTCACGCCCACAACTTAGAATACTATAGTCATCCCAAATTACTGTTAACTGGATAATCCTCCAATGACAGTGCAATTTGGGAATGTACATAGTAGTGCACCATTGTTTTGTTTATAGCATTTCTTAAGTTATTTCTCTTTACATTAAATTCTTGTCTGATATAAACTGCTCGAAAGAAGTTTTGCACTGTCATGAGTTGTGGAGTTTCTGTTTCTTATACCATAAACATTTTGTACAACATTCTTGACTACAGGACACTGATATTTGCATCCATCTGTCTAATGAAGGTACAAATACAAATAAATATAAGGAAAACTTTGTTGAGAAAATAATAAATTACAAGACAGAATTGCTTGACATGTACTTACCTTCAGGAGGCAAAATTTGTGACTCTGCCAATACACAGGATAGGAACTAACAGTTCCTCCCTCTGGAAGGAAACAATAATCAACAATCTGATGTTCAGTTCTTCCCCTTGGTGGTAAACAACCGAAAATCCTTGTTGGATGTAGGTCAGCGTGCTGCTACAATAATGAAGTTTAAATTTTCCTTTAGCTCCCCACAACAGGATTCCAATAACTGCCCCTGCATCCTCTTAGCAAAGCATAATTATGTATGAGTGTGATGCTTCTTGATTTGGGGAGAATTTGCTAGGGCAGTATGAATATCTCCAACGGCAAAAATGAGTTCTAATGAAACTTTTTGCTGAAAAACAGTTCGCTGTGCTAGCATCAATGCAGTGCAGTATTTAGGCACATTTCTTTCTTGTGACACCAGGACTTGTAATGGCAAACACCATCACGAATGACTGGAAGTGCCCACCTAGCCAACATTTCTAGGCAAAAATGCTTACAGGTTAGTTGATGAATGCTCAGCAACAACTTATCTTCCATGCTTATTTCATTCAGGACTTTGCACTGAGATTTCAATGTCAGACATGAAGCAAGCATAGTTCATCTCCACCAGTAGGATATTTTTACATTATATGTAGATATCATAAGCTGCATGGTAGAGAGTACGTTGTACTATTACTAGTCATTCTCTTTCCTATTCCACTTGCAAATGGAGCAAGGGAAAAATGATACTTTATATGCCTCTGTAAGAGATCTAATTTCTGTTATCTTGTCTTCACAATCCTTACGTGAAATGCACCTTGGCAGCAGATGGTCATCAAAGTTAGTTCCCTAAATTTTCTCAATAGTATTTCACAAAAGGAAAATCATCTTCCCTCTAGCAATTCCCACTTGACTTCACACTTTACACAAGCTACTGTACATTGTACCAAATAGAAATTCTACCCAAGTCATCACGTACTTTCCTACAGCCGCTCAAAGATTATACCTTCCTGCACACTAGAGTCTCATCAGTAAACAGTAAGAGATTGCTGCTCACCCTATACATCAGATTGTTTACATATACCCTGTGGTTCACAGGGCATTGTGTGAGAAGAGGTCAAACTGAGTCTCACACAACCAATGCACTCTATATACATGTTTATTTGTTGATAGGTATTTTTCTTTCTCATAGAATATGCTCAAGGATTCTGTGGCAAATTGATATC
The DNA here is from genome assembly GCF_023897955.1 of Schistocerca gregaria. Lineage (NCBI taxonomy): Eukaryota > Metazoa > Arthropoda > Insecta > Orthoptera > Acrididae > Schistocerca > Schistocerca gregaria. The sequence continues at coordinate 545,165,873 of NC_064925.1, forward strand.
AAGGATATCTGTCTCCAATTTTTCATATCTGTTTTTTACCCTTCTCATATACAGAAGTCACTTGTACTTTTTTCCCAGTCATTTGAGACTTACCGCTAGGTGAGGGAATCATGAAAAATGTAAGCTCCATATGGGGCAAATGCTAAACAGAACACCATGTAAAATCACATTGAGATTCCATTGAAAACTGTAGACTTACCTGTTTTTGAGTCCTTCAACTGTTTTTCAACATCAAGGATGCCTACTGCTATGTCCTCCATGTGGGAGATTGAGTGCCAGTCAAATGACAGTGTGCCTGTATGATCCTCCTGGATGAATGATTCTTTTTTTTATTTTTTTATTTTTTAAACTTGAAATTTAAAACTTCAGCTTTCCTGTTGCTGTCTTTTGTTGCTGCACAAAACTGGTCTACAAGTGACTGAATGGAAGCCATTGATCCATTTGATGATTTTATATAGGATCATAATTTTCCAGAATTCTCGGAAAGGCCATACACTAACATATGGTTGGTAAAAGTTGTCTGATTTGCTCATCAATCTCTTTATAGGTGCACAAATTTCTACAAAGTATTGCGTGTCAGCATATTTGTTAACTTTTTTTGAACTGAGAGTGCAACAATCTGTTTCTTCAGCATTTTACAAATTTTGTTACTTAACCATGGAGAGTCTTTTCCATTTAAAAAAAGTCCTCTCAGCACATGCTTCTCCAGAGCACAGTTCACAATAATTTTAAACTTTGCCCACAATTCTTCTATGTCCATCACATTGGAGCTAAAATACATCTATTTGTTGCATAACATCCATTCATCTGCCCTTTTCCAGCAGAAAAACTCCCCTAGCTATATTTGCAAGTGTGGGTACCATAGCACTTAAACAAACTGAGTACCTGTGTTGGGACTTGTCAAGGCTGAGTGGTGTTTATGCCACAAGAAAAAACAAAACATGGGCAGAGAAGCATACTGAAGTTCAGTATGACATTTGTCCAGCCACCTTGCTGTTCCTCGGTCACTTTTCATTAGGGGCAGTAGTGTATTTATTATCTTTATTTTATTTACTTTTACTTGCGCACATACTTTCCAATAATATTTTATGTACACATTTCATCATAACATCTTGTAATATAAAATAAAAATATTTGACTGCTATAGACTTCCATAATGAAATTAGTATTAGTGGACTGAATTCAAAATTGGACAAAACTAGCAGCGATTTGAACTGTAACAGCAGTAGTTTAAATTTAAAAAAAGACAAAGATACTGGTGACATCCATAGTTTAAATTCCAAAATGGAGTCAAAATTTGACAGCTTGGAAAAAGAAATTATTCAGAGGAAGGATGAATTGAAAAGAGAATGAAATATGTGAATAAGGAATTGGACTTTTAAAATTGAACCTTTTAATAATGAATGTATATATCGTTAAACTTAAAAACACTGCAATAAGCAGGTGGAAGTGGTAGTTAATTCTTTCAGACAACATCAGAAGTAGTAAAAACGTTTTCTGGTGATAATGATGAACTGATTACCTGAACAGAGCAAACATATACTGATAATGTAAAGATCATAGAAGTAGGACAGGAAGTTTTTAACTAGAACAGTGATTAAGTTACTGACATTGTGATTGAACATCCCAGCTAAAATTTTCAAAGTAGTCAACAACGTCACCAATGCATACACAATTTTCAAAGAATCATTTTTGTGAATTGTAAAATGTTTAACAATTTTGAGGTTTGTGGTATTGCACTTCCTACACAAATCAAAAGTAAATTTATGAGTCTACCAGATGCCTTGGAATTAGGCTGGGAAGCAGGAAGTCAGAAAGTGGGAATTCGCTGCTTTTTAATTAATACAGTATCTGGTAAGTAGTGTTTGCTCATCTGAGTGGCTCCATTCTTCATTTCTTGGTTCACTTGACTTCTGTGAGCCTGTCCATAGATTTAAAGAAAATAAGTAATTATCATCAATGATCTTTAGTCAAGATTCTTGCTACATTGTAAACAAATGTCTTTTTTATAGTAAACTTAAGATATGGAAGCTAATCATGGTCTTTCAGATAAATTTACTGGAAAATGTTTAATTTTACATATTGCTTTTTCATTGTTAGGCCTCATTCCAGCATTTGCATCATACCGGTTATATACAGTCTTTTGTGATTGTAATGAATGTTTTGCTTTATTTGAAAGCATCTTCAGTTGTCATTGTAACAATGTGGTTTTTCTTACAAATCTGTTCTCTCAGATGGAAGTAATAATAGAGGTCAGTCGAAAATAACACACTGTTAAGTTTATCAAAAACTATAATTGTAAAATTGAAGAAAACTGAGTATGAAAAATAACCAGAAATTTGTAGCAGCAGTGGTAGTAAAGTATTTCAGATTGCTTAGAGAATGCATGATACACACTGTGCTCTCCTACAATACATTTATTCACATTGGTTGTGCTGAGCAGTGGTGCTATGCACTTACCGCTCTTACATATTTTCAACATTTTCTGCTTTTTTAAGTCCATATTAGGCCATTAAGTATCAATTTTCTTATGTTTCCAAGTCAGCAATGGTGTATACTTTCCTGGTGAAATAGCATGTATGCCATGTGAAGTTGTTACAATAGACATTTTTCCTCTGTGAAGATGGTCCATGATCAAAACCGGTAGTAAATGGGTATATTGTAAGACAGCACAGTGTGTATCACGCATTTCACCAAGTATATTGATGCTGTTGATAGTTTCCTGAATTTTTTTTTTGTTTTATTTAAGATTAGTATCAGTGCCAGTTGTCAGTGTTTGAGAATGTTGGTAAGATTTCATGTTCAGGTTAAAGTGATATTAATTTCAATTGGTTGAAGGAATGTATGTTTGGAGTACTGTGTGTCACAGTGTAGCCCTTCAGGTGTCAGTAAAGAAAAGTGTTATCCAGAATGAATTAATACTTTGAGCAATTTGCATATCATCTGTTATTCACAGAAAAGGAAAGTAAGTTTTGTTAGTAACTGTTAATATAATAATAATAATAATAATAATAATAATAATAACAATAAATAATAATAATAAGTAATAGTGGAAAGTATTATGTATTAAGTGATATAGAGGAGGTTAGTGCAGTTGTAGTCCTTATCTTTCTGTGAGTTAATTTTTGTTAATGCATATCATTAGGTAGCAGGCAGGAACTCATCCCAGTGAAAGAGAGTCCTATTTCAGGGATTTGGCAACCCTGCCTATGCAAGCTCTTTGTTTGTCCTACGTACTTATCCAGAATGAACCATGACCTTACCACTGATCCTAACCACTTCTACATAGTTCTTTTATGTTTCTAATCAACAGGGGAAGGCAATGGAAAACCACTCCAGAGTTTTGTTTCCAAAAAAACCCATCATGTATTTGCCTGCTGTTAAAAAGTCCGGAAATGTAAACAGTCCTCCAGTTAGTTCTCAGGAATGGTGAGAGCGAGGGGGTGGGGAGGAGCAGCCGAAAGAAAAATTACTACCATCCAAAGTAAGAGACACAAGATTGTGACTTTGAATGTACAAGGATTATGCCAAATTGGAAAATTAAAGATTGTGGAAAGGGAACAGCAGCAAACTAAAATCAGGGTACTAAGATTAGCAGGGATTCACAGGGAAGGTAGTAGGCACTTCAAAACAACTAATGGCAATACAGTATATTTTTCTAGTACATCAGATAACTATCAATGGTTTTGCCTTGTTAGTACACAACAGAATGCCACAGTGATTGAACACAAGCCTGTCAGTAACCGAATAATCCAACACTAGACCTTGCAGGCATATGAATCAATTTCAACAGCAGATGGTAAGGAGTTAGAAGAATTTTATGAGCCTCTTTCCAGCTGCCTTGAGTCAGTACCCAAAAAGACAATAACCATAGTTCAATGGGATTTTAAAGCTAAGGTAGGGAAGTGGGGCTCATCAAATGAATACTTAGCTGTCAAGGTTTATGCAAAAGAAATTATCGTGGAGATGAACTGATTCAGTTCCATCACGAAAATAAGTTTGTTATTACCAGCATTTGCTTCCTGCATCATTCATGAAGAATTTACACCTGGACTGGAAGATACCATAATCAGACAGACTATTCTTTAATTGGTTATAAGCTGGAGACTGTCAGTTGAAAACATTAAGACTGTGGTTCTGACAATCAGCCTCTAATGTTCAACCAATCAGTTGGATAATATGACATCTATAGAGAAATCGAATTTATTGAAGGAGACGTTAGTTAAAGATGCTGGGGAAGTAGTAAAGAATAGCAAAAAGTGATGAATAAAAATAACTGGCCTACCAATGAAACATACAAATTGCTAATGACAGGAAAGTACTGAAGGTGAGAGGATTATGACGAATTCAGCAGTACTGCAAGTATTCATCATTAGCTCAGAGAAGCTGCCAATAATTGAGTCAATGAAACGTGTGAGAGAATTTAGAAATTCTGGTATTTCAGTGAGACCCGGTTCACATTCAGTGAAATAAAGAACTAATAAGATCCTTCAAACCACGAACATGGGTTGTGGAAGACGAAGAGGACACACCTCTAACCAAGGTAAAACTAGTGGCTGATGGATGGCAAACATATTGCAAGAAGTTGTACTTGGTTAAAAATGGAAAACTTAGTCATGCAAATATTCCAATAGAGAAGGAACCTAGCTTCTTCTTAAAAGAAGAAGTCTGAAAACCTATAGTTAAACTGAAAAATAAGAAAGCACCAGGACCTGAAACTACTGCTGAAATGATCAAACCAAATGAAGATTTTGATTTGGAAATCATACATAAAATATGTAACAGCATATGGAATAACAGAACATAGGTAGAGGACTGGACTATATTGGTAATGTTTCCATTTCACAAAAAAGTAAATGCATAACATTGTGAGAACTACAGAACCATTTCATTGATTTCATGTGCCAGTCATGAACACCTGGGAGTCTACTCAGATAAATACAACAAGAGCAAGCTTGGCTTGTGCATAATAAAGGAACACAAGAGCACAGATCAGTACCATATTAGTTCTTTGTTTCTTTGACTATAGCAAGGTTTTTGACTGTTCATTTGAAAGAACTGAGGAGATTGCAAGCAGAAATAGGCACTCCTGATCATCTTATTACCCTCATCACAAATCACTAATACTAAAGCAATAATCAAACTAGATAAAAGTATTTCAAGTCCTTTTGAAACATGTCAAGGAGTTAGACAGGAGTGCATTCTATAACCTGCTCTATCTAACATAACTGAGAGTATGTTATAAAAGAAAATCTATGTGTCTGGACTAATAGGCTCCTAATTGGAGGATGAAAAATCAGTAATTTTAGAATTGGGAATGTCACCACACTATATGCATAATCACAAGAAGAAATGAAGGAGTTACTGGATAGAGTTAATAGAGAAAGTTAATCGAGATTGTCAATAAATAAGGAAAGACTAATATCATGACAATTAACGGAGGTTAGACTTACAGTCTACTTGGGTACAGTGGTTCAGAAAGAGGGTGATTCTACACAGGAAATATGACATAGAATTGTTCTGGGTAGGGATGTTGTATTGAAGCTGTCAGTGATTTGGAAAGACCGAGCCCTAATCAGAGATGCTAAATTGAGAGTGCTGCAATTGGCACTGGAACATGAACAATAACTGAAGAGGATCAGGAAACAATTTATCTTTTGAGAAGTGGACATATAAGACGTTGCTGAGAGTATCATGGATGGACAAATGGGCCAACAAATCCACCCTTCAAGAACTCAGGGTGAAAAAGAGGTTGTCCACTGTTTGTTTCCATTCAATCCTGCAGTATGTTGGTCACATGGTTCAACAACTTGAGGATAACTTCAAAGATATGATCATCCAAGGGAAAGTCAAATGGGAAAGATTGCAGGAAATAGCACCAACATGACGAATGGACCAGATGGAGGAGAAGACTCTGAGATGCAAGAGACTGGAAAAAATGAAGACAGGCAGAGGAGGACTGTGTGATCAGTTGTCAACTTTCAACTATGAAAGATGTATTGTTGATGGTGACTTCTTTAGTCAGCAAAATTGTAATGTAATGAAGAAAGTGTTAATGGCCCTAGTAGCACAGCAAAAATCAGGAAACAGAGAGGTATGTTTGTGGAAAGAGAAAATTTTGTAGTAAATAAGTAGCTCTATAATGGGACAACACAGTGTTTATGTAATAGTTATGGCACTCAAGGCAAAACTGTCAACTATTTTTAGAGATACAATGGTGATACTGAATACGTAGATAATGTTATTTATAATTCAAAATGAATTACTGAGTATTTACAGTTAATTAGGTCCATATGAGTATGACTTCTTTCCTTCCCAGAATACTAACGTGCTTACCTCCTGTATAATATCAATTTGTCCTCAATGTTCCCACATAAAGAATATTTGATGATTTGCTTTGGAAATTTGTTTGTATGTAACTCACTCAGTAGAGCACTCGCCCACAAAAGGCAACTGTTCAGCTACAAGCTGCAAATCAGCACAAAAATTTGAATCAGCAGACACTGCACTGGAGAGTGAAAATTCACTGTGGAAATTCTCCTTCAGGCTGCGGCTAAGCCAAGTGTCTGCAGTGTCCTTTCCTCCAGGAGCGCTAGTCCCACAAGTTTTGCAGGAGAGCTATGAAGTTTGGAGAGTTGGAGATGAGGTACTGGCAGAAATAAAGCTGTGAGGGCAGGTCGTGAGTCATTCTTGGACAGCTTACAGCTGGTAAAGCACATGCCTTTAAAGGCAACCATTGCATGTTCGAGTCCCAGCCCAGAGCACATTTTAATCAGCCATAAACTTTTGAATCAGCAACCATTCTGCTGCAGAATGAGAATTTAGTATGATAATACCTTTTTCCTCCATTTCACTTTTAAAAGCAGGTACAAATGTTCACTTCTATTTATTTATCTGAAATGCAGTGCTCAATGTAGCCAAAATCCCTTTATTGTTTACTACCAAATTTTACTCGGCCCATGCTCACCTGCATTCCACTTCTGAAATGTATCAGTAGTACAGTTTTCACACTGTGTGTGGACTCCCTAGACAGCATTGGTAGAAGTTTCAAGGTTTTGGGTTTGTGTCCAGTCATTTGTAGTCTCAAAAGTTTAACAGTAGAGGAGAAGGTCCAAATATGGGAAGTGGTCTAAACATGGACTAGGAGGCCTGGAGGCACAGAAAGTGCTGCCACCTAACTGTGGCACACGTAAGTCTGTCTCCACCACAGGACTGTACACATTTGGTGGTGCGAACACATACTGTTTAGCTACAGTGAGATTTTGTGCATGAAAACTTCGATCCTGTGACCTGCACTCTATCAACAGTTATGTATTTAAACATTTTCTTTAGAATTTGATTTAGCTCTGCATGCAATCGTTCAAAGAACTGTATTACCGATATGAGGTGCATCCAGAAAGTGAATTTTCTGGTCTTTCCTTTAAAGCAGACGTATTTAGCCAGTAAAACTGTACATGCATAACATATCTACGACGTGACAATCAAATGCCGGCCATACAGGTCCCACATGGTGTCAGTACTGGGTCAGTAGTGCACCGAAATGGAATCTCTTATTCATTCTCCTGCTGCCTGTGGAATTCAGTCAGTGATAAGGTTCCTTAATGCACAAAACATAGTGCCCATCAAAATTCATAGTCAGCTCTTTCGTGTCTACAGGCAGAACATCATGACCAAACAGATGATGTGTTTCTGATGTAGGCTTTTTTCCAAAGATCATCGAAGTATCCCTGTTGAAGAGCACAAGGGGTAACCTTGTCAAACTGGTGTAGCAATGCATCCTGGAGAACCTTCGCTTCATGATTACAAAGCTCAGCAGCCATTTTCCGCAGATATCACGACCCTTGTTGCATGAAACTGTCCGCAAAACAAAATGCTTCGGAGCGGCACTGGTATTCCTACAGAGGTACCATGATGACAGCGACAAGTTCCTAAACAGGACTGTCATGGGCGATGGGACATGGATTTCTCACTTGACTGCAGAGAACCAGCATTATTCAATGCAATGGCATCACAGTGGCTCTCTGGTCAAGATGAAATTCAAACTGACTATGTTGATGCAGAAAGTAATGTGCATGGTGTTCTGGGGAAGGAAGGGCATTCTGCTCATTGACTTCCTGCCCAGAAGTGAAATAGTGAACGCTGACCATTAATGTGAAACAATGCAGAAACTGCAACGGGCCATTCAGGACAAGAGGTGTGGAGTGCTTGCTGCAGGTGTTGTGCTGGTCCATGACAATGATTGTCATGTGGCTCAGCACACAGGAACTGTGTTACAGCAGTTTGACTGGGAGCTATTTGATCATCCAGTGTTGATCATGCTCCCAGTGATTTCCATCTTTACTTGCACCTCAAACAACTCCTGTCCTCCAGCCAGTGTTTTGACAATGACGAGGAGCTAGCTGAAGACAACTGTCGCACACTGGTTCCATTCACAGGCAGCTGACTTCTATGACACAGGAACACTAAAGTTGATGAAATGGTTCAAATAGCTCTGAGCACTATGAGACTTAACATCTGAGGTCACCAGTCCCCTAAAACTTAGAACTACTTGAACCTAACTAACCTAAGGACATCACACACATCCATGTCCGAGGCAGGATTTGAAACTGCGGCTGTAGCGGTCACGTGGTTCCAGACTGAAGTGCATAGAACCGCTCGGCCACCACGGCCGGCCTAAAGTTGATCCCACAGTACGACAAGTCTCCATTCTCTTAGTGACTATGTCAAAAAATATCTTAAACATTGCTGTGCTTGTTGCCAATAAATATTTTCATGTAACTATGTTGTCTTTTGTTTTAAAATGAATAGGGAAACTTACTTTCTGGATGCGCCTCGTATATTAAAGTATCTGTTTCCCAGTTTTTGTTGTTCTGTGTGTATTTCATAATGACTGTTAGAGCCACAGTGTGGTCCAAATATGGGCTGCCATGAAGGATCTAATGATGAGCTAGCCCATATTTGGATCAGTTTATATTCCAGTAATTTTAGTTGAAATCTACTCAAGATTTGTTTTTCAGGATGTCATGTAAAAAGCGTAAATACCAAGCCAAGAGCAAAAGGAAGATGTTGGGACCATCTGAAGATGGCTGAAGCCATCACCGCAATGAGGGTGAAGAAAATGGGTAAGGTTGCAAAAGTGGATGATGTATCTCATGTACCTCACTGTACCCTGCTGATTAAGTAAGAAAACAGATCTTACTCCAACTGCTACTGCCAGTTAGGCCCTCTGTTTTAAGACCAAATCTGGAAGACAAGATAGTTTCTTACTTACTGACTATGGAACTAAGGTTTTCTTGGTTATACTTAATCCAATTTGAATTAATGATGTTTGTTTTAGTATAGAGGAATGGCATTAATGCACCTTTCATCACTAAGGCAGCTGGTAGGAGTTGGGCAGATCTTTTCTGAATTACCATTCATCTCACTTATCAATTCTTAAGCCCTGTGGAACTTCTGTCTCAAGAGTATTGGGTTTCAACAAAGAAAAAATTATACTTTTTTTACGAGTTATTAGAAGAGGCTTCCAATAAACACCACTACCTACTGGATCACATATGTAACATTGCTGAGACAGGCTTCAGTATTGTGCAGAGTAAAATACCAAAAGTAATTGGCAGAAATGGAAAGTGCCAAATTGCAGCCCTTACTTCTGCTGAAAGAGGTTCGGCTAATATTCACAGCTTGCATGACTGCATCAGGAAATTTTATTTTTACTCTTCATTCTTTTTCCAATAGCTAGAATGTCAGACCAATTGATGAAACATGCTCCTCCAGGATGTATCAGCTGAGTCCACACTTCTGGTTGGGTACAAACTCATTTTTTTAAAGCGTGGTTTGACCATTTCATCAAGACAGTTAAGCCAACTGAAGATTTGCCAATTCTCCTTGTTTTAGCTGGGCATTGTAGCCATGTTCGACCATGGAGCAATTGATACCGCCCAGATGAATGACATTTGCATCATTTCCTTGCCACCTCACTGAACACACAAGCTCCAGCTCCTCAATAAAACTTTCATGGGACCATTTCAGGCCTATTAAAGTGAACCAGGAAGACAGTATATGTTGAAAGTTCAGAAACTTATTGCAACACATGTGGTAATGGATCTGTTCAGGAAAGCTTCTCTGCAAGTTCGAAATGGTCCGATTGCAATGAGCAATTTTAAAGCAACAGGGATTTATCCTTTGAACAATCATCTCTTCACTGACACTGATGATCTGGCTGCTCATGTGGAAGCTAAAAAATCTTTTAACACACTGTCATCGATTGACTATATTGAAGTGCTACCAAATGCTGCCAACACGTCAGCACCAGCACAAGAAGTCTTACTCATCCAACCCTCAGCCAGGATCATCAGACAGAGAGCACAGAACCTTCAATGGTAGACCTACCATCAAATTCATGGTTATCTTTGTCTCACCCAGGAACATTTTCAGAATTTCCTCTGCTCATTCCTTTCTCACTGAATGCAGAAGCAGAAACTTTGGCTCTCGTTAGCCCTTTTAATATTTCCCCACCACCCATAATTGCAAGAAACATCAACAAAGGTTGGAAATCTACAAAAGCTTGCTTGATTACAGGTTCACCCCACAAAGAACAGCTCGCAAATTCCTTGGCTCCTTGGGCAGGTCACTGAAGGGGAAGAGACAGCTAACTTTTCCTGATTAAAAACTGAAGCAGATTCAAAAATCAAATCTACATCTACATTTATACTCTGCAAGCCACACAACGGTGTGTGGCAGAGGGCACTTTACATGCCACTGTCATTACCTCCCTTTCCTGTTCCAGTCGTGTATGGAAGAATGACTGTCAAAGCCTCCGTGCGCGCTCTAATCTCTCTAATTTTACATTCATGATCTGCTCAGGAGGTATAAGTAGGGGGAAGCAATATATTCAATACCTCATCCAGTAACGCACCCTCTCGAAACCTGACGAGCAAGCTAGACCGCAATGCAGAGCGCCTCTCTTGCAGAGTCTGCCACTTGAGTTTGCTAAACATCTCCGTAACGCTATCACTGTTACCAAATAACCCTGTGACGAAACATGCCGCTCTTCTTTGGATCTTCTCTATCTCCTCCGTCAACCCGATCTGGTACGGATCCCACACTGATGAGCAATACTCAAGTATAGGTCGAACGAGTGTTTTGTAAGCCACCTCCTTTATTGATGGACTACATTTTCTAAGGACTCTCCCAATGAATCTCAACCTGGTACCCACCTTTATAACAAAGGTAAGAGAAACAAAAAATCTGCAGAAGAAAAAAGTAGACCTTTATTCATCTGATGAATTATCTAATGAAGACGAGATTAACCTAAGACGATAAGAGAAGTTATTTTGAGCTGAGCTTTATGAAGACTGCACATCTTCTGGTATAGATGTATTGTGCATATTTGTGACAGCCAATTTTCAGCAGATGCCAATGGAGAAAATTGGATGAAGTGTATCCAGTGCAGTAGGTGGGCACTTACTGCATGTGCTGGAATGCACAATGGAGTTTTATATTTGTGATTACTACAACTATTTCTTTCCTTCATGTTAAAGGCAGCCCACATTTAGACCCAAGGGGTGGAACCGGGAGGGGGGGGGGGGGGAGAGGGGGGTCGAGAATTGGCATTTTGTTTCTGTAAATTATTTTAAATAAGAAGAATGTTTTCAATTTTTCAATCCCCCATAACTTTACAGGGCACACATTATTGTACCATACCAGGCTTTCTGCAATAATTTAATTATTAACAGAAAAATGTTACTATGTAAAAATGTTACTATGTAAAAATCTTAACTAGCTTATATTTGGACCTTCTCCTCTATTGTATTCAGTAACGCTGCCATAGCCACTTTGAAATCTTTTGTTTCATTCCTCTAGCATGTTACTTGTAGCAGTAGTAATACGTCATATTTCGTCAAAGAAGTATAGGTTTTCCTTTAAAACTGACTGCAAGAAAGAAAATGCGGGACTTTGCTGCGCTGCACTGTGCCTTGGAAGTGTGTGGTATGGTTTTGTTTTCTTTCTCGCAGTCAAGTGTTATCTACGATAGCAGGGCATAACCCATTTGACAAATTGTTATATTCCGATTACAATACTACTATGCAACCTGAATCTACCGGAACCTTTTAACTTATCTGAAATAATATTAGTTTGGAAAATGTCACAGGAGAACAGAAGGAATACCAATCCGTCCATACCATAGATGCTGTTCAATATCCACAGGAATTTCTATATTCACTGAATGTGGTTGACTTTCTGCTGTCAAGTTTGAGCCTTGAAGTTGGCATTCCTGTAATATTACTACAAAGTCTCAGTCCTCTGAAGCTTTGTAATGTTACCCATTAGCAGATTATAACTACGAAACGTATTTTCACTGAAGCTACTATCCTCAAATGTTCAGCAGCTGAAGAGATCATTTTCATTCCCCATATACCAAACATCCCCACTGATTTATCCATTCATTTCAAGCTATTTCAATTCCCCATCACGATATCACTTGCAGTGACAATAAGTGAGACTGAAGGTCAGACACTGGAATACGTTGGAAGTGATTTACAACCAGTGTGTCATTCACATGGCAAACTGTATGTTGCCCTTTCACGAACTTTTAGTTCAGAAAAATAGTTCATATTCTTACCACATTATGCAAAAAAATTAGGTGATGTATATTCTAACAAAGAGATAGAGGGGCTGGCCAGTACTTACCTCAGCTCAGTACAGCCGATAGAAACAAAAAACAACAAACAACAACCGAAAATTTAAGTTCCTAGCTTTCGGAATAAATGTTCCTTCATCAGGAAGGAGAGCGGGGAAAGAAAGGTAAGAAGGGAAAGTGGATTTAGTGACTCACAACCCAGGTTAAGAAGCAACAGGGAAAGGAAAACAGGGAAGGTAGCAAGGATGGAGGCATGGTTGTCAGAGGGAAGCCAAAGATATTCTACTGTAGGTACTGTGCCAGCTTCAAACCAAAGAGGATGCATACAGAAGTAAAGAGGTGTATAGTATAAAGATGTAGGATGAAAAGATGCATGAATGGCTAAAGAGGAAAGGGCTACACCGTATGTTCCATTTGGCTTCTCCCACCCAACACCAGTCCCTCTGAACTGCGGAGATGGGAACTTGCACTCCAGCACATCCTTTCATGCCGCCATGCCCCTGGACTGAACCGACGTTAAACAACCTCACTCCCATTTACTTTTCAGTCTTCTCCTCTTTCCCTTTCCTCTTTAGCCATTCATGCATCTTTTCATCCTACATCTTTATACTATACACCTCTTTACTTCTGTATGCATCCTCTTTGGTTTGAAGCTGGCACAGTACCTACAGTAGAATATCTTTGGCTTCCCTCTGAGAACCATGCCTCCATCCTTGCTACCTTCCCTGTTTTCCTTTCCCTGTTGCTTCATAACCTAGGTTGTGAGTAACTAAATCCACTTTCCCTTCTTCCCTTTCTTTCCCCTCTCTCCTCCCTGATGAAGGAACATTTATTCCGAAAGCTAGGAACTTAAATTTTTGGTTGTTTTTTGTGTTTCTATCGGCTGTACTGAGCTGAGGTAAGTACTGGCCAGCCCCTCTATCTCTTTGTTAGTAATTGTTTCACATCTTTATATGAGATTTTCCATTAATTAGTGATGTATATTCTGAAGTTTTGTAATTGTATCACACATGAAAATTTTGAAAGCCTTAACATTAAGAACCAAAAACTGAGTGGAGTCCTTGTCATTCATCTTCTAGGCGATTTATAAAAGTTTCAAATTCCATACCTTCAATGTGGGCAAAGAAGCAATGAGAAGGGATAACCTGGATTAGGGCATATATCCAGTTCCCCTATATTGTTTAGCGATTGTGAAGCATTGCTGGGTTTGCTGGTGTGTGATACATATCGCACACACTCCTAAAATTGGTCAATTTGAAACACATACTTACAACAAGATATTGTTAAACTTTCATCCTGCAGGATTTACTAGCTGTCTTGGGCCTCAGGTTAATTGTTTTTCATTTAGACAGTGAAACTCACTCACTCACTGCTTTGGAGTGGGGGGGAGTACAGTTTCATACTTACTACAATTTGACACTAATTAAAGTCAAATTCTATATAGTTCTGAGTAATAGGCATGTTTTGTAGGCATAATAGAAAAATTCACTCAATTAGAGAAATAAAAATAGAGTTCTTTATTTCATTGGGTATCACATGAAAGTGTGGAAACAAATAACTGCATTTTTAAATATGTACTTATAAATATTTATGAAGTGTAGAGTACAGAAGACAATAGCCACATCTGAGAAGCACAGTGAATACATGAACAAAATAAAAATACTGATTATTGAGTGCTTCACATTCATTATATGTTACACTGACTTCCTGCAGCACTGCATTACAGTCATCAAAAAGTTAAAAGTGTATCTGTGTATATTTCTCTGAAACTTATGTATAACACACACACAAATGTTTCACAAATTGAAAGATTCTATCAAATTATATTAATCAGCAGAGAGGTATTTGTACACCAACAAAAAGATATTCATTAGTGCGTAATGGGAGAGTTAATAGCAAATTTAAATGCTTTTCGTGTAAAATTAACACAAGGTCGGCAGGGACTTATGTTAAACACAAGTTAGAATGTGGCTCAAAGCACATTTACACAAGACATTATCACAGAGCAAGAACATTACCAAAGTACATGGTTATCAATTAGTGTGATCCTGTGGACAAAACAAAAACCAGGACACTATGAATATGTTCTTTTCTCAAAAAATATCGAATTGAGATGGACATAATATTACAGAAATGAAATAAGCATTCAGTACATGAAGTGAAAAATACAATAATATGCATTGTTATATTATGTGCTAAATGGACAGGTCTAAGAATATCTTCAATTAAGTAAGATTAATATCTTACTGTTTTAAGTACAGTTAATGGTCAGAATTTCTAAATTGAAATGTTCTTAACTAAAGATGATATTACATCCAGAAAATGCATTTCTCTAAAATTCTGAGAATTGAAAGTAAAGATTCCATTTTTCCTTATATTTCCATTCAGAATCATCTTCACCTCCAAATACAGAAGGTTGTGTAAAACTGAAGACTGTGGAATGCTTCCAAACATATTCTCAGCTACATGACTATTTGTCTTTATTATTTGATGGATGGCATGTTGAAAGAACTTGCTTTCTAGAAAGCCAAACCAGCCTCCTTGTAAGTAGTAAATATTTTTTCTATTGAATTTACATATGCTGCAGTTCTTAAGTCAAGCCCCAAATTGTACTTCATGGCAGTTTTCATGATAGCCTGAAAGAAAAAAATTATTTTTAATAACTGTGTCACACAGCGCCAATAACTACACTAATTTCTTAGACAAATATTAATAGTTACATGTCTACAGGGAGGAACTAAATGACATTTGCAATATGTAAGAGGCTGTAAGGGGGGATTTTTTGTTTTAATTAACAACAAACAACTTCAATGGTAAATTATCATATTTATAACAATGTGTACTGTAAATTTCCACTATTCACTTCTGGTGCTGTGCAGCTTTTCAACAGTAGTGATGGTGGTTCTGAACAATTTGGGACAGTAGTAAAAAAATCATTACAAATAACTGTGACCGAGTAAAATTAAGCTACCCATCTGCAACGAAATACTTGTAGGTACAAGTCACAGATTTTGCTACGCAAAATACTGAGTGTTCATATGATCAACAAGAGTTACATGAACTATCTACTTTGTGTTCAAGATGCACTACATCACATTCTCAATTAACGACATTTGCCCATGCACCTGTCAGACACCTATCAGCTAATTAAGTTGCTAATTCTCCTCAGTCAACAATAAAAGTTAGCAGATGTGGCTCCATTACAAAGCCACTATTTATGTGATTATCCTGGAAATCGGCGAGTATCATTTAAATTACACAGTATTTGCCTTCATACAGTGGTGATAAATTTTCTGCATTCAAGGCCAATCCTATAGCAAATCTTCATGGCTTTTTCATTTTGTTTCAGGATTGCTTCAGTGATGAGTCCACATCTGAAATTTTGGTGAATAAATTTCAGTTTGTACAAAAGCACCCTGGTGAAACGTACCTTCACAACTATCGTGTGGACTGTGAAACATCCTACCAAACTCATCATATTGTGTGTCATTGGTGGAAAAGGCACTGGATGTTTTTTTTTTTTTTTTTGGTTGAGGGAATAATGCAGCAAAACCAGTACAATGAGGCATTAAGGAGGAGGCTATTACCTAAAAAAAATGATGGTTCCCTAAAGGAGAATCATTTGTGTGCCTGCAGGGCAGGGCTCCTTGCCACACGGCATGACCAGTAAAAACGTTTTTGTAGAAACAAAATTTCCCTTTGTTACTCTGGTCAGGAAATTTGCCTGACATGAAACCAATTAAAAATATTTCGGAGCTGGTGAAAAGATTATTCAAAGGAAACAATCACTACAAAAGTTCATCTCACTGAAAAGACTATTCAAGTCTGATATCATCACCCACAGATGCATGACACCGTACGAGGCAGTGTTAACAGTATGCCAAGGCAAGTTGAAGCATAAATAGCTGCTAAATACAGTGTGACGAAGCATTAAGAAGCTAGGCCTAGTTCTGCTTAATGGACATTTTTTAAGAAACAACAACAATTAATATTAATACTGTGTGATTTATCAGTTATTAATAAACTAATGTTTAAACAACTCAATTTCATGTAGAGTGATCAATATGATCCTTTTTATACCTCCTGAACTCTTATTAGGTTAAAAAATCTAGGTTCATCTAATAATGTGGATAAGGACTGTAATTTGCATATCATCTCCACCTTCTTAGAAAATATGTTTTGACCTGCTTTGACTTGTGGCTTGGAAGTGTCTTGTCAGCCACACTCGGCCATCATTCATCACTTTACAAAATCTTTATCTATATGAAGTCTCTGAAAGTTTAGCTGACTCACCATTTGTGAAAGCTGGTCAGATCAAAGACAACGAAGGTTCTCAATTTTAATTTGATCTCTCATAATGATGAATTACAAATGCAGTTAGGCTCAAGTATTGTTCAATATGGGGACAGAAGCTGTAAGATTAATCTGTTTGCTAATGTTTTTCCAAATTTGGAGTTCCATTATGACAACTACTTCATCAGTACTGATAAGAGCAGCTTTAGTTCTTGGCTTGAGCATATGCACAGGCAGATACCAAAGCTCCCATAAGCAGTTAGGACTTCACCACCCAAAACTTTTAATAGTAATAATTTCTTGCTATCCAATGAAATGTATGTGTGTATAGACTATCTGTTTGTGCTGTTTATATTTGTAAAGTTCCTTTAATGTGTTAAATAGTGTGCCCATGCAGAGGAAAACAGGTCTTAAACAAATACACTACACTCTGCAAGGGCACACTATTTAAAATACACACACACACACACACACACACACACACACACACAGACAGACAGACAGACAGACAGACAGAGAGAGAGAGAGAGAGAGAGAGAGAGAGAGAGAGAGAGAGAGAATTCAAATTTGGCACCAAACACTCTGGTGAACAAATGAACACTGACTGGGCTGGGAGACATAAAAAAAACCACAATCACACTGTGCTTTAGTGAAGTGAAGAGTGTTTTACTACGTTATTTGTGGAAAATACTTGTTATAGTTATGTGTGCATCACAACACCTCAGCATGATGCTGAGAATGGAAGTGCTTGCCACATGAAAACTTAAGTAAAAACAAATGTAGGCACAGAAACATTGTGAAAAACTTAATTACATTCTAGAAGATAGGTTAACTCCCAGCAAAAAACTCTCATCAACATCAGTTGGTTGCACATGACAAGCTACCTGTAGTAATTATAAAACAAGTGATCCTGAAAATTTATGCACACCAAATGTAAAAGGTACAAGAAAAAATGATCTGTTTGAACTAAAAATGCACCTAATTTTACAATCATTTAACAAAAATGTTCACACTGCAGAATAAATAAAAATGAAAACCCACTGATGAGGACACAGTGGTGCCAAAACATGTTTGGGTGCTGATAAAAACGGTGTTTTGCATAACTGGCACACCTGACATCCAACAATTTTAACTGCAAACACAGCCAATACGAGGAGCTGCAAATCAAAATGATGGAAACATACCATACTTTCAGAGAAAATCCTTTCTCTGTTCTGCTGGGAGATGCGTCCTCATGAGTGTGTCAAAATATTTATCTGATGCACAATGGAGACCCTCTTGATTTCAGTGTTAATTTTGTGGGATTATAAAGAACAGAATCCACAAGATTTAGAGTAACTTCATCCATACACTGTATTTGTTAACTAACAGTGAATTGCGTAATTCGTTCAAGCCAGATAAATTCGATCAAGTAAATTATGAAGACCACTCTGCTGAAAGAAGCCATTGCCACCTCAGTTTTACTACATAGCCACGGTGCATCATCTACTGTTACCTTAGTGTTTACTTGTTTACAGTGGTATTTTTAACCAAAATACTTACCTTCATCTGTAAACACTGAGGTCCTATTTTAAGTACATTACTACTTGTCATGCAACTTTAAAAGAAACAGTGTCAATTACCATGCAGCTGACAGAACTCTCCAATCTTGTTCAACATTGTTTTAGAAAAAGCTATCACGGAATGGGAAAAGAAATAAGTCAATTCAACTTTCCAAATGGAGCCACGCTAGGCCGCAAACAGTCTGGGCTTACATTTGAATGCTTTGAGTTTGCAGATGATATAGTATTTTTGCAGACAATCTGCAAATTGCAACTGATCAGATGAAGTCCTCAAGGAAACAGCAGTGAAGGCAGGATTGCAAATATCTTTTGAGATGACACAATATATGAACATAAATGCCACTGATGCAGTCTGTACAATGAGGACCAAGTATGGCAACATCAAAAGAGCTCAGAGGGTCAAGTACCTAGGAGAGATTTTGACTCCAAACAATGAAAAGGCAGCAATTGAATGGGCAAGAAAAATGGAAATAGCATTCGGATTGTGTCAGAACACATACAAATCTAAATCACACTCATACCACGCCAAATTCTGACACTACAGCACAGTCGTCAAACCTGAATGTTTATATGCATCTGAGACAATAGCCAAGAAGAGACTTTCAGACTTGGAAAAGAAAGAAAGGTAATTCCTAAGAAATATTCTTGGGTCCAGAAAAATATCAAATGAATTTATGTTCCACCTATGATCACATCAAGATCTTTATGAACAATTTGAAAATATCACCACCACAATGAAGAAAAGTAGTCTGTCTTTCTATGGACATATTAGAAGAATCGAATCCGAGAGGCTCGCCACCAAGGCTTTTCTCTTCCAGGACAACTTCCAAAAGAAGTGCACTGGGATCTAGAAAAAATGCAGGATCATGGCAGAAGAAATTGTGAACAGGCAGATCTTTAGGAAAAAGGTTGCAGAGGTGAAGGAATTCTTCAAGGAGAAAACAAGGAAGAACAGGTATTCTCGGCCAAAGAACGTGCACAAGTGAGACGTCGGATGAAGGAGTACTAGTGAAAGAGAAAGGAAGAGGAAGGAAGAGAAAGGAAGAGAACTTTAGAAAGTGAGGGAAGTTGTATAAACATAGCCCATCGATGGCTGTAACGAAAATAAATAAATAAATGAACAAATGAACAAACATGCTAGAGATATGCCATTCATGCCATAACACATTCCCAAAGAGTATAATGGTTGTGGACCAGAAATAAAACTGGCCAACATTATCAAAAGATACTGTTCTTCCTGTTAATGTAAAAACTGAATGCCTCATCTAATAACACAGTTATATTCTCTATGATTTGAGTCTGAATGAAGTTACATAATACTGGAGAGAAATGAAATAAGAATAAAATTTAAGTTTAAACATTATGCCAAGAGCTGTTATCTTGGGTGACTTCAAAGGAATTCCTGATACACTGATAGCAAATAACAATGTGTCTGTAACCCCTATTTCAAAAGGTCTGTGCAGATGCAGGTACCTGCAGACATATCCACAAATATCCACATTAATTGTTACGTTGCTGGTAAAACATTTGCAGTTGCAGATACCCACAAATTGTCGGTGGATATCTTCAACAAAAACTGCTTTGTAGTTAGAAGGTAAAGGACAATATCAATCTCATTATATGCGTTTTATCAAACTGTGTTACCTGCAGTCAATGAATGGGATTTCATTAAATGACACTGCACATCTGTTGTAATTTTAGCTAAAAATTTGAAGTTTGCAGACTTTTTTGAAATGTTTGCAAGGCGCAGGTAAAGTCAAAGTCCAGTTCCGTTCCGTTCTTATCTGGCTGTCGCTTTAGCTGCACCAAAGGGACCTGCAACTAGTGACTGCATTTTGCCCCAAAGATAACTTTTGGCCAGTCTTTGAAGCACTTTCTCCATGACAGCTACGGTTACACGCTTCCGGAGATGTGCGAGATGCAAGATTCTCCTGCCTTCATTTACTCATTCGCAGTGGCTGAGTGACAACTGAGTGAGTGTGTGAGCAAACATTAGTGACAGTACTCTAATAAACTGAACACCATGGACATAAATTCATGTAAGGTGAAACCAAGTGATTTCGCACAACTAGTTGTGAAAAATCAATTTGAAATCACCTATTTGGACAAAAATTGGCTATGTATTTTATGACAAAGAGTAAATCAAAGATAGTGGCTTGTTTTGCACTGGACACAAAACTGGGACTTCATTTCAGTTCCCACTGGTCACTAAGCAAGAGCACTCTGGAGAGCTCACTTCAGCTATTGCTACAGGTATAAAGTGACCATGTAAGATGCAGTCCAGATCGTCAGATTCCACTGGCTGGTCCACTTGATTATTCACAGCAAGTGGCAATGCTCCTTCATGTGCCAGCCCTTTGTTTACAGGGACTGGCTACACTCCACAAGCTACAACAGTGTGTGTGAAAATTAAGAGGCCCGTATGTTAAATATTAAAAATTTGGCATGAAATTTCTTCTCATCTAATGGTTTTCTACATACATAAGAAACCAATACATTTTGTGCTGCTCTTGTAAGAATAAACCGAAGAGTTTAAATTTGGTATGACAGTCATTGAAACACAATGTGTCTCAAACCTTTTGGGTCCAGTTGAAAGAGGTAATAGCAGTTTCACAACCAATTATATTCAGATAGGGAAAACAATGGTCAGAAATGCATATTTATTGTGTTACGGACAAAAACAGAGTACACTGCATGACAACATAGCTCATAGTAACTGTTCAAAGTGACAACTGTCAATCTCAATGCATGCATGGCAACGGCACATTAAGTAGTCAAACATCCTTGGTGTCTGTTATACTGTAAGACAGGCAGCAGGTCTTCATCCATACCTATGGGGGTTTCCTGCACTAACGTCATGATGTAAGCCCAGACGAAGAAGTCCAGAGATGAGAGTGGTGGTCATGGGATAGAAACTCCCCTTCCAAACCAATGATGAGGGTACATGTTGTTCAGGTGCTTGTGAATATTAGCACTGAAATGGGCTGGTGCACCACTGTGTTCAAACCACATTCTTTCACAGACACCAAGTGGTACAGTCTCCATGAATTATTGTGGCATGTCTCGCAAAAACACCAGGTAATGTGGGCCAGTCAAACAGGGAGGCAGCAAATATGGTTTTATTAGGTGATCTTCGACATTGCCTGCCAATACAGTGACAGAAAATTATTACTTGTGGTTACTGATGTAGATGGCATGGGAACTGTTTTCAGTCCAGACATGGTTGTTGCAGCTGCTGAAAACAATTTCACGGGTGAATAATACCTCATCTACAAAGAATTCAAACTCTACAAAGCTCAACACCATAGCACTGCACTGTATTATTCATTGACTGAAGGAAATCCATTGGTCCCAGTGCTGCCACCTGTACTTTATGATAGGGGTTAATACATGTTCCACCAGAACTCTCCAAACTATATCCTTCAAAGTGAGTATTTCACAGACAATATGGTGGGTGCTTACTGCTTTATGGTTAGCCACATGATCCAACACCATTTCCTCAAAGTCTGGTGCTCAGACAGGTCTTTGGCGGGAACCTTGGCCAACTGTGGTGTGAATGACCCAATCTCTTACAAGATGGGATCCAAGGAGATAAACTTCTTCCAATTAGGATGACATCTGTTGGGAAAGCATTCTTCAAACATTCGCACTGTGTTACAGACACTACATACCGTTGCACAGTACACTAAATGCATGCACACCTGCCAAATCTCTTTACAAGCAACGTTCCATTTTTGACTACATGTTACACACTATACAGTATCACACCTCATCACAAGCTGTCACACACAACAGACAACTGACACCAAGGATAGTGGTGTGAGTATGGTACAGGTTAATGCACCAGTGCAATGCAATTGGTCATCACATGATATACGTGTTATGAGCTAAGAATGTGTACACTATGTCTGTCTGGTGGTCAGGGTGTACCTGCTGCTTGTTCCAGTGTACAACAGAAACCCAAGATCTCTGCAATAGTGTGGCAGAACTGCATGTGCTATTGCAATACAGGCATTGAGACTAATGGTCATAACTTTACACAACTACTATGAGCTATTTTGTTGATATGCAATGTACGTTGTGTATGTCCATAACACAATTAATTTGCATTTCTGACCACTGTTCCCTATCTCAATATAATCAGTTGTGGACTCATTATCTCCTGTTTCAATTTGACCCAAAAGATATGAGGCATCCTCTGTGTCCAGCCTTAATTTGCATCAAAGCCGAGTGCGGATTCCAGTAGACAAAAATTCAGGCCAGGCGCAAGTGCTATCAGAGCAGTGATGGGTTAAATTGCTTCACAAAACTAATACCAGCAGAGACAGATAAGAAACTTGCAGATGCAGATGACGATAATATTTTTCTTATCCATTCAGATTCTAGCTATTTCATAAACAAAGTGGCCAGATCTTACCCTTGCTGATCTTTCCATTGTGTAGTCCAGGCCAGAATGTACAATGTCCTTTTCAGAAGCACCGGAGATTCTCTTCTGGAATGCTTCAGAAGGTGTAACAGGTATTCTGCCACCCACTCTGCCAAATCTTCGCTCTAGAGATTCTTGTACAGATTCTGTAACAACAATTTTAATGGTTTTACAGAGGTATATCATCTTTCTGTATTTCAACATGTGCTGCAAAAATAAATGGACTGTAACTACAAAAGAAAGAAAGAAGATTTGTTATTAAATCCTAGTCAACAACTAGAGAACTACCCCAGCATTCACCATGATGGATTTTGGGAATCCACAGTAAATCTGAATCAGAATGGCCGGAGAGTGTTTTGAAACCTGCCACTCCAGACAGATTCCAATACACTAAGCACTGTGCCACTTCATTCAGCACTTCCACCAATCATTTATAAACATATGTTAAGCATAAACAATACCACAGAACAGCCATCATGGTGTGATATACAAGGGACAGATCACCACTCACATTGTGAATATAAATTTGTGCATTTCGCAATAACTATTTTCTTCTCTAGATTCTGAATGGCTGACAGTGCCCCACCAGCAATTTTGGTTCACACACACTCTCTCTCTCTCACACACCCACACACTCACACTCACACCCACTCACACACACACTCACACTTTTTACACTTACCTTAATTAGAACTTTTGTGACACTTTTTTATTTAGTTCCAGCAACGTTAATACACTGATTAAAAGACATCCTCTATATACCATGAGCTGCACAAGAAATACTTTATTTTGTAGTAATCTATGCACTTACACTTGTCTGTTCCTTTGTATCAGATGCCACTGGTGGATCATAATCCCGAAAATTGGTTTTGACCAATAAAACGTTGCTAGAGCAGCTCATAATGTATAGAAGACATCTTAATAAGTATCTGAGAAATGCATAGTACCAAGCATTCAACATTTTCATACACTGGCTGTTTTTTATGACCAATATTGCAGTACGAAATGTGTGTATTTTTACTGTTTTAATAATGCAGTAAGTTCAGGTATTTGGCTAATTAAAATTTGTGCATGTTCTACATTTCAGTCTTATCCCCATATGTTGATACAAAGAGAAGCCAGAATAAGATAATGTTGTATTTTATAATTGCTGATGGTATTCTCCATTTGGAATAATCACTGTGTGTATCAGTCCATAGTAGAGACAGATGAAACAATCTAATTTTTGTGCTGCAACATTATCTTCACTTTGGTAAGTACTCTATAGTGCCTCCTGAATGCCATGGTAAAACATTCTGGTAAAATTCCCTACTCTGTGGATGTAAAAAGGCCATTAACATCCATAGATCTTTGACTTTTCTGATGATAATTCTATAAGCATATGAATGGGTTGCTTGTCATGATTTGCTTCATGTTTTGCTTCTTCTTGTTAGATTTAGTATCTTGAACTCATCTTGTGGGCCAAAGGGAAATTTTTGCTATACATTCCCAGGTGAATTACACATGTATTTCAGTAATCATTCTATCTCCATCCAAGTAAATGGCTCTCCCAAAATTTTGGATTTTCTATGATCACAACATATCAAAGTAGCTCACTGAAATGACAAAATAATTCTGCTATATGTTCCACTATATTTAGCACTCATTTCCTAGGAACTAACCCGATGAAATCAATTTCTGCAGTAGTACCCTTTTTCTGAAAGCTGTATCAATGGAGGCCACCACATGAGTATCACTAACTTCAAGGAATGGATGAGTCATGACTTCCCACTTACTACTACAGGGTCTTTCCTCTTTAAATACATATTCATGGGCATTACTGAGACATTAATATTCCAGTTCTGGCCACTGCAGGAGTCACTAATTATATCACCATCAACTACTACTTAAGGTAATGGCAGCATTCTCTTGTGAATACAAGAAGCTATTTCATTTCATGCATGGCCAGCACTAGTTTTATCCCTCATAACACTGAGCAGATTTGTGCTTTTTTGCTGCAGAGTTCACAGTTAAAACTGAGATCCTCAGTGATCATTATTGTGAAGTTACCCTACTGTATAAAAGGGGTGTTGATAATTTTCCAAATCAAGACATAGGAAATAAATGCTTCGATTTTAGTTACTTTTCTATTTTCTGATTTTCTTTTCATGGCTCAATTCTTCTGATTTAAATAAAGGAAAGACTCTTCCTCATTCTGTCCTCCAAGTCTCTCATGACCCAGGGTTCTGGATGACTTTTCCGAGCTCTACCCCTTTTCCTAAACCACTCCAGTTCCTCTCCCTTCCCCTCCAGCCCTTCTGCTGGAAGAAAGAGCCACTGGCTCCATAAGCTTGCGTAAATGAAATCTTTTCTTGTGTATGTGTTCTCCTGCTGCCACTTGGTGAGAGGATTTTTTTTTTTCAATGCAGTTACATTAACCTGCCAATTACTAGTAGGTTTCTTTTCGATACTGATTTAAACTTTCATTAAGGTCTAAGTTAATTTATTTAGATACAATGTCTGGTGTACCTAAACTAAGTCAATACTAGATTTTAGCAGGAAATATTTTTTTGAAAAGTGGCAGTTGCAGTATTCCCTTCTCTTTCAAGAACAGTTTTCTTAGGGTATTCCAGTAAAGAGCACGCCATTTGCCGATTTTGTGCCTTGCTCAATAGTCTATAAAACTGCATATAAATACAGAATGAGATTTTCACTCCGCAGCAGAGTGTGCACTGATACGAAACTTTCTGGCAGATGAACACTGTGTGCTGGACCGAGACTCGAACTCAGGACCTTTGCATTTCACAGGCAAGTGCTCTACCCACTGAGCTACCCAAGCACGACTCTTTTCCCGTCCTGACAGCTTTACTCCTGCCAGTACCTCATCTCCTACCTTCCAAACTTTACAGAAGCTCTACTGGTTCGCAGGAGAGCCTCTGTAAAGTTTGGAAGTACCTAATATTCAGAACTGTGTACCTACCGATCGATCACATAATGCTAAAAGCAATCTACATTCGCACATGAACTTTGACCCTCAACGGGCCACAACAACAGTTACTGTTGGGCCATGTGCTGCGCCGCCATTATTGCAAAACACACCCTGCCACTATGAACTTTCCGACCTGTTATGGTTTTGCCTCACTGGCAAACTAATCAATAACATTTTAGTGAGCACATTTATCCATGGTCACCCCCCAAACCAGTTGCTCAAGTTTTCCACCACGTTGGTTCAAGTGCATCATTCGGTGTTTTGCCTTCCAATGACATCTTACCACACCGACATAACTTCTCACAAGTTCCACCTGTCAGTTATAGTGCGACCTCACAGGGTGTGTTTTTAACGGGCGTGGAGAACTTAAACTTTGGCTTTGGTCATACGAGTTAAAGATTTCTTTAGCTCATGCCGTGACAATCGCCCACCCGAATCCCTCGGCTGAGTTGTTCATCACTACGGATGCAGCGACATTGCAGTGGGGATGGTAATACATCAACGCAAGGCAATCACCGTTTCCCCTCTTCATTTCTTCTCTAAAAAAAACTATGAACAGCCCAGAAGAAATATTCTGATTTCGACAGAGAAATCCTTGTGGTCTACGAGGCCGTCAAACACTTCCGCCCCAACATGGAGGGTTGCTCATTCTTCATCCTCATGGATCACAATGATTCTCCTAACGACTCTGCCACCATGGTATCTGACAATGTTTCTCCTTGGGCCACAACCTATCGTAGGGTTTCTCAGACACTGCAACCTCCACACCATGTGCGGGTTTTGCTGCGACCTCATTGGCTACAGACACATCCTCTCCCATAGTCACTCTGCTCTGCAACATACTCCCACACAGCATGGACAACATTTCAATTGTCACTCTTGATGACAGAGTTCTCATTATACTCACAGGCATCACGGCCTCGCCACCCAACGAGCAGTTCTACGTGTGCTGTGCGTAGCCTCACCCTTCCTCACGAGTCCTACCGATGACAATTCGTGCCTTTATCTCACCGGATGGCTCTAATAGCATCTGGGCTTGCCACACCTACACCCCACCATCCCCCGTTCCACCTGCCTGCTCTCGTGCTGGCCGCCGCATCGTCCGTCCTCACTGGCTCAACGACTGAGGTGAACCTGCCTCCCGTCGCTCCGCCTCCGCACCCCGCCCCAGTCGAGCTGGAGGTCCCAGCCATGTGTCTACCATCTCGTACAGCCATGTGTCTACCATCTCGTACGACCACCAACAGCATTGATGGCCACGTGGCCTTCCCTCAAGACTCACTTACTCTACTCCATACTGCAGGGGGGGGGGGGGGGGGGGGGAATGAAGCATAGCAAGCAGATAAATAGGTACACCATGGTGACAAATGGGAACAAGTGTGGGAACAAGTGTGGGAACAATGGCTCACTCTCACTCCCTGCCCTTGTTGCGCACTGTTGAGACCTTTGTAGTGTCTGAAGGCAGTGCTCTGCCAGTTGGCTTGAAAAGTGCTTGGTTATGTTACTTATCAATCGATTGCACATGTAACGTTATATTGTATTTGTATTTGTTCATGTGTGGTGGTGTACGTATTTTCATCATGAGTAAATGGAAACATACAACGTTAACTCTCAAAGAGAAACTGAAGGCTTTGAAGCAGATAGACAATGGTGAGTATGTATCTAAACTGGAAACAGAACTGGGTGTTGGTAAAGCAACCATTTTTGATTGGAAGAAGAACCAAGTGAAGCTTGAACAGTCATGAGTAACGTTTTCAGGAAAAACACTCAAAATTTGGCAGACTATGAAACAGTCACAGTACAATAAAGTGGATGAAGCTCCTTTCCTTTGGTTTACAAAGGAAACAGAAAGGGGAGTTCCTTTGAGTGGAGCTCTGGCTCAAGAGAAGGCTGTTTAGGTAAACAAGTTAATGAATGGTGATGAGTCTCTTGGTGCAAGTACAGGTTGGTTGGACAGGTTTAAAAAATCATAGAACCCGACAGCTAACAATTAGTGGAGAGAAGCTTTGGAGAGAAGCTTTCTTCCAACTGTGATGCAGAGAAGGAATACTTGGGTGACTTTGGAAAAATTATATGAGGGGGAAGGTATTAACCCCAACAAATTTGTAACACTGATGAGACTGGCTTTAATTTTAGGGCATTGCCAACAAAAAGCCTGGCATCTAAAGCAGAAGACCATGCTCCTGGTTTTAAAATGTGCACATATGATGCGACTTTATTAGCATGCAGCAACACTGCTGGTAATCACAAGCTGCCTCTAATGCTGATCAGCAAATCCGCTAGGCCCAGAGCTATTACAAACTGCAACATTAAGTCCCTGCCCTTATATTATCACAACCAGAAGAAAGCACGGACGGATAGTAAGCTGTTCAAAGAATGGTTTCACGGCTAGTTTGTTGCCTCTGTTCGACAGTTTTCTAAGGAAAATCATTTGTCTTGCCATGCAGTCCTTTTTACTGATAATGCGGCATCTCACCCCAGCACTGAGGAATGATGTGATGAAGAAATTGTGGTGAAGCTTTTGCTGCCGAATGTTACACCACTTCTACAGTCTATAGACCAGGGGGTACAGCAAACATTAAAACTGATTTACAGAAAACAATTTTTAATAATACTGATCCAAGATGATATCATTCCTTTAGTGGACAAAATAAAAAAGACCAATGTGAAGGATGTTGTTTATTGGGCTGCTGAGGCATGGTAGAATATTTCAGAAAATACTCTGAGAAAATCATGGAGAAAACTGTGGACATCTCTTGAATTTCAGGACAACCTAGTTGAAAATGAAGAGGAAAATCTACTACAAATGATACAGACAATCCCTGGATGTGAAGAAGCTAGTGAAGGAGATGTAGATGAGTGGATAGCAGCAGATGGGGCATGTGTGGAGAACCTTCCTGATGCTTATTTAGTTGCTGCTGTAACTCACGACCAGGAAGAAGTGGACTGCTATGACGGAAGTGACAATGAGCCTGAAAGACATTAAGGAGAGCTGGTGCCACACCGTGACACAGCAGAAGCCCCTGACCTTGTCTTACATTACTTGAAGCAACATCCCACTGCTGCAACCGCAGATTTGATGTTTATGAGATGGTGGTGCAACTATGCGCGTAACAGAAGTCTTCATCACACCAAAGAAAAATGAGTTTTTGTCATCTAAAAAGTGGGGATAAACTTAAGTAAGTTTGACAGCTTTTCGTTCATTGTTATGGATTGTTTAAACCAAACCTTTTCTTGCCAATTTTTCCTAATACATGTTTATTGTACTGTGTAAATTGAAATAGTGTGTATGTACAGCAGTTTACTGCACAGTTCTCCATACTTAGAGTAACATTTTTCATGGATTAACTGAATGTTTGGATTACCGGAGTTCGGATTAGCGGCACTCAGATGTACTACACTGAGTGAACAAAAGTCATGGGGCAGCATTAGGCACAATCAAATGGCAGTAGCATCGCATATACAAGGTACGAAAGGGCAGTTAATTGGCGGCACTTAGATTAGATTAATACTTGTTCCATAGATCATGAATATGACACTTCGTAATGATGTGGAACGTGTCAGGTTAATGAAAGAAGTCTGTACAAGATATTACATTACACAAAATATTGCACGACACTAATGTTTCAGTTAGTTTTTTTTCCCCTCCCTTAATTTATATCTAAAAATTCAGCCAATGAGTAGAAGGAGTTGTCACCTAAAAATTCTTTTAATTTATTTTTAAATGTTGGTTGACTATCTGTCAGGCTTTTGATGCTGTTTGGTAGGTGACCAAAGACTTTTGTGGCAGCATATTTTACCCCTTTTTGTGCCAAAGTCAGATTTAACCCTGCATAGTGAAGATCATCCTTTCTCCTGGTGTTATAGCTATGCACACTGCTATTACTTTTGAACTGGGTTGGATTACTAACAGTAACTTTCATAAGTGAATATATATAATGTGAAGATCCCTAGATCCTTAAATAGATGTCTGCAGGATGACCGTTGGTGGGCTCCAGCAATTATTCTGATTACACGTTTTGGAGCAATGAATACTTTTCTACTCAACGATGAATTACCCCAGAATATGATACCATATGAAAGCAGTGAATGAAAGTAGGCATAGTAAGCTAATTTACTGAGATTCTTATCACCAAAATTTGCAATAACCCTAATAGCATACGTGGCTGAACTCAGACGTTTCAGCAGACCATCAATGTGTTGCTTCCAGTTTAACCTCTCATCAATGGACACACCTAAAAATTTTGAAAATTCTACCTTAGCTACAGGCTTCTGTTCAAAGTCTGTATTTATTACTGGAGTTTTGCCATTTACTGTACGGAACTGTATATACTGTGTTTTATCAAAATTTAAAGAGAGTCCGTTTGCTGAGAACCACTTAATAATTTTGTGAAAAACATCATTTAAAATTACATCACTTAGTTATTGATGATACTTGTATCATCAGCAAAAAGAACTAACTTTGCATCTTCATCAATATGGAATGGTATGTCATTAACGTATATCAAGAACAGTAAAGGACCTAAGACCAAACCCTGTGGGACCCCGTAGTTGATAGGCCCCCAGTTTGAGGAATCAGCTGTTTTAACATTACATGAACCACTTATTTCAACTTTCTGCATTCTTCCAGTTAAGTATGAATCAAACCATTTGTGCACTGCCCCCCCTGAAACCATAATGATTTAGCTTATCTAAAAGAATTCCATGATTTACACAATCAAAGGCCTTTGAGAGATCACAAAAAATACCAATGAGTGATGTCCGGATATTCAGAGCAATTAATATTTGATCAATAAAAGCATATATAGCATTTTATGTTGAAAAGCCTTTCTGAAAAGCAAACTGACGTTTTGTTAGTACTTTATTTTCACAAACATGGGAGGCTACTCTTGAATACACTACTTTCTCAAAAATTTTTGATAGAGCTGTCAGAAGAGAGATTGGGCGATAGTTGTAGACATCCGATGTATCCCCCTTTTTATGCAATGGTTTTACAATGGCATATTTCAGTCTATTGGGGAAAACACCCGGCTCCAAAGAGCTATTACATACGTGGCTGAGAATCCTACTTCTCTGTGGGGAACAAGCTTTAAGTATCTTGCTGGAAATGCCATCAATTCTGTAAAAGCTTTTACTTTCCAGTGAGTTTATTATTTTACTGATTTCATTTACTGAGATCATTTCTATTCAGGCAATTCACACAAAAAGATTTCTGATGTGATTATGGCTGCACAATAGGAAGTAACAGACTGAACACAAAATGCTAGTCAAGGCTAGACACACAGGATATTCCATTTCAGAAATCATCATGGAAGTCAATATTCTGATATCTACAGTGTCAAGAGTGAGCTGAAAATACCAAATTTTAGGCATTACCTCTCACCACAGGCAATGCAGTGGCGAACGGCCTTTACTTAATGACTGAGAGCAGCAACATTTGCGCAGAGTTCCCAGTGCTAATAGACAAGCAACACCTCTCTTCAGCTAATAATCATATTGGATGGATGCTAGACGACTGTAAAGCCATGGTCTGGTCAAATGAGTTGTGATTTTAGTTGGTACAAGCTAATGGCAGGGTTCGACTGTAGCGCAAACCACATGAACCCATGGACCCTAGTTGTCAACAAGGCACTGTGCAAGCTGATGGTGGCTCCATAATGGTGTGGGTTGTTTTTGGAATGGACTGGGTCCTCTGGTCCCACTTAACTGATCATTGACTGAAAATGGTTATGTTTGGGTACTTTGAGACCATTTGCAGCCATTCACGGACTTCATGTTCCCAAACAATGATATCATCTCACTGGGCCACAACTGTTCACATCTGGTTCGAAGAACATTCTGGACAATTGGAGTGAATGGTTTGGTCACCCAGACTGCCTGCCATAGACCCCATCAAACACTTATGAGACATAATTAAAAGGACAATTTGTGCACAACATCCTTCAGTGGCAGCACTTCCACAATTATGGTCAGCAATAGAGACAGCATGGCTCACTATTTCTGCAGGCACAACTTGTTGAATCCATGCCAGGTCAAGTTGCTGCACTGCACCGCATAAAATTAGAGCCCACACGAAATTAGGAGGTATCCCACAATTTTTTTCACCTCAGTGTATATTATTTTCAAAAAAGAAATGTAATGATGTAAATGTATTTTAAATACAGAACCACAGTATCACTTTAGAGTGCCGTAGAAGGCTGAATATAGTTGTGAACAAATGAAATTACTACAGGAAGATTTAAAATGTCACCTTCATTTATCAAAGCACTGCTGCAGAACATGTCATGAAGAATTCATGATTATTTAACAATTTTTCACAAAAGTTATTGTTAACAACCAAATATTCATTTCCACTCACCGAGCAAATGGTAGTTAGACTCCCGCTCATACTTGAAGGTTAGCCGACCATATGATACGTGATTTAAGTTCTTCAGCCATTCAAAGAAAGATACTGTGACACCACCGGCATTGATGTAGAGGTCAGGGATTACAAGAATATTGCGCTCAATCAGTATCTTGTCAGCTGCTGGTGTTGTAGGTCCATTAGCTGCCTCTGCAATAATCTGTGAAAGTATATAGGATGGTAACTAACAAGGAAAAAAAAAAATCAAACAATATATAACTTAGAAGTAAATCGAAAGAATCAATTGCATTTATGTCTTTTTTTTTGGGGGGGGGGGGGGGGGGGTCAAATCTGGACCCAATGTAACCTATGTTACGTCTAAATAAATCAAGGCGAGTTTAGAATAATTATTAAATTTGAGAAATGGTTCAAAGTGCTGCATATAAGACAATACCTTTGCTTGGATACGATGAGCATTTTGCTTTGTGATAACCTTTTCAATAGCTGCAGGGACAAAAATATCACACTCCTCATACATAAGATTCTCTCCTTGGTAAGGCTGTGCTCCAGGAAACCCTACTACAGTTCCATTTTCAATACGATAATCTTCTAATTGCTGCAATAAAAGAAAAAGCAATATTCATCAAATCTGCTTATGTATGAAATGCCACCTGAAACATAACTTTGAAGAGAATAAATCATTTTCAAGGCAAAAAACATATTGCTTAAGAAGTTCAATTTATTTATAATCCTTATCACAATATTTCATTTTTTATACTGCTCAGAAGACTGTCAGCACAAAAGATATATGTAAGTGTAAATAACAACTGGAAACATGCATGGAGAATCATGACTGATTCTTGCACATTCAACAGAGTACAATATCTTGGATGCAAAACGAAAGAGTTACAACTGTACAACATGAAATGATCTAACCCCTCAGACAAAAAATTTAAACTTGCTGGCAGATCAAAACTGTGTGCCAGACCAAGACGAACTCTGGACATTTGCCTTTCATGGGCCAGTGCTCTACCAGTTGAGGTACCCAAGCACAACTTACAACCCGCCCTCACAGCTTTACTTCTGCCAGTACCTCATTTCCTACCTTCCAAACTTCCAAACTTCACAGAAGCTAAAAAAAGTAGCTGTGAATCAATCTCAATAAAAAATAATTTTGTTAAAAGAACTGTACAATAGAATTCATTAGTGTGTGGAATGCTGAATTTTGGGGGTTATATATATCGCCATCTGCCTTCACCACACACGCAGAAAATTGCCCAGCAGTTGCAGCATACCTCATCCACGATGTAGTTACTATGAAACCTGTTGGCTAATGTTTATAAAATTCTAAGTATTTGTGACAGTACCACTGTCTGCATTTCTCTGTTGTGTTTCACACTTCGCCTCTTTTTGTTGATCCTTTTTTAAAATTTTTCCTTACATTTTTACATCTCTTTCTTTTTATACATTACTGTACTCCACTTCTTTTATCTCAATCTTGTTATGCCTGCTTTGCACCCTAGTTTGTTGTTGGTAGTTGTGTTTGATCTACAGATCAGTTTATACTCATTAATTAACTGGAATTACAACCTCTATTATGTTTCAGCACAACATATGAGTCACACAATAAATCCTCACATTCCACTTTAACAGTGAGTTTTGATTATACAATGCACTTGTTCAACAGCAGAATGCAAGTTGCCTCCTTTTTCAGCCCCCCCCCCCCCCCTTTTGAAGCATAGAAGCTGGCTTTGTAACAACTGTTTCATGTAGTCTCTTTAGCATTAAATAAAAATATGTCTGTTTCGAAACAGTAGCCACAGCAGCAACTGTTCATGTTGTTGTTGTTATTCTTTCTTTTCTCAGACGTTATGTCTGGTCAAAAATGGAAAGTGACGCAGACCTTGATCAAGCGTGACTTCCTTTTAACTGTACGGTATATGTTACATTGCATTTAGGAACTTTCGGGTAATTGAACAGGTATCAATAATTACAGATTTCTGTAGTTGTATATACAAGTTTGGATGTAGCTGTATTGTGTTGATGTATTGGTGGATATTGTGTGGTATGACTCCTGTAGTTGATAGTGTAATTGGTATAATGTCAACTTTAACCTGATGCCACATGTCCTTGACTTCCTCAGCCAGTTGGATGTATTTTTCAATTTTTTCTCCTGTTTTCTTCTGTATATTTGTTGTATTGGATACGGATATTTCGACTAGTTGTGTTGATTTCTTCTTTTTATTGGTGAGTATGATGTCAGGTTTGTTATGTGGTGGTGTTTTATCTGTTACAATGGTTCTGTTCCAGTATAACCAGTACATTTTGTGGTGCATACTTGTATGTGGGAACGTGTTGTTTTATTAGTTTATGTTGTATGGCAAGTGGTTCAAATCAAATGGCTCTGAACACTATGGGATTTAACATCTGAGGTCATCAGTCCCCTAGAACTTAGAACTACTTAAACCTAACTAACCTAAGGAGATCACACACATCCATGCCCAAGGCAGGATTCGAACCTGTGACCGTAACAGTCGCGTGGTTCCAGACTGAAGCGCCTAGAACCGCTCGGTCACACTGACCGGCCGATGTTATGTGATCAAAAGGGTTGTAGAGGTGTTTAAGAAATTGTAGTGGTGTAGCCAATTTATTTATATGAGTGATTGCTTTGTGTATTTTGCTAGTTTCTGCTCATTCTATAAAGAATTTTCTTAAATTCTCTACCTGTCCATAATGTAGGTTTCTGATGTCGATAAATCCCCTTCCTCCTTCCTTTCTGCTTAATGTGATGTATTCTATATTTGTGGCATTATGATCGTGTAAGTGTATTGAGTGCTTCTAGGTCTGTGTTACTCCATTTCACTACTCCAAATGAGTAGGTCAATATTGGTATAGCATAAGTATTTATAGCTTTTGTTTTGTTTCTTGCTGTCAATTCTGTTTTCAGTATTTTTGTTAGTCTGTGTCTATATTTTTCTTTTAGTTCTTCTTTAATATTTGTATTATCAATTCCTATTTTTTGACTGTATCCTAGATATTTATAGGCATCTGTTTTTTCCATCACTTCTATGCAGTCGCTGTGGCTATCCAATATGTAATCTTTTTGTTTAGTGTGTTTTCCCTTGACTATGCTATTTTTCTTACATTTGTCTGTTCCAAAAGCCATATTTATATCATTGCTGAATACTTCTCTTATCTTTAGTAATTGGCTGAGTTGTTGATTTGTTGCTGCCAGTAGTTTTAGATCATCCATGTATAGCAAATGTGTGATTTTGTGTGGGTATGTTCCAGTAATATTGTATCCATAATTTGTATTATTTAGCATGTTGGATAGTGGGTTCAGAACAAGACAGAACCAGAAAGTACTTAATGAGTCTCCTTGTTATATTCCACGCTCAATCTGTATTGGCTGTGATGTGATGTTATTTGAATTTGTTTGGATATTAAGTGTGGTTTTCCAATTTTTCATTACTATGTCTAGGAACTGTATCAATTTAGGATCTACTTTGTATATTTCCAATATTTGTAGTAACCATGAGTGGGGTACACTAGCAAAAGCTTTTAGGTAATCAATGTATGCGTAGTGTAGCTTGATATGTCACCTCTGCATCTGTTATCTGCTGCTCTTTACATCCTCGTGCTCCTGTGCAACAGCCTTTTTGTTCTTCACTTATAATTTTGTTCTGTGTTGTATGTGTCATTAGCTTCTGTGTAATGACTGAAGATAATATTTTGTATATTTTTGGTAGGCATGTTATGGGGCGATATTTTGCAGGGATTGCTGTGTCTGCTTGATCTTTAGGTTTCAGATAAGTTATTCCATGTGTAAGTTTATCAGGGAATGTGTATGCATCTGCAATATAACTGTTAAATAATTTATATCTAAAAACAAACATGATGTGACTTACCAAACAAAAGCGCTGGCTGGTCGATAGACACACACCAACAAACACAAACATACACACAAAATTTGAGCTTTCGCAACCGGCAATTGCTTCGTCAGAAAAAGAGGGAAAGAGAGTGAAAGATGAAAGGATGCGGGTTTTAAGGGAGAAGGTAAGGAGTCATTCCAATACCAGGAGCGGAAAGACTTACCTTAGGGGGAAAAAAGGATAGGTATACACTGGCGCGCGCGCACACACACACACACACACACACACACACACACACACACACACACACACACACACACACATCCACACACACACATCCACACATCCACACATACACAGACATTTGTCTGCTTGTGTCTCTGTATGTGCGGATGGATGCGTGCGCACCTATCCTGTTTTCCCCCTAAGGTAAGTCTTTCCGCTCCCGAGATTGGAGTAATTCCTTACCCTCTCCCTTAAAACCCACATCCTTTCATCTTTCCCTCTCTTTCCCTCTTTTTCTGACGAAGCAACCGCTGGTTGCGAAAGCTCGAATTTTGTGTGTATGTTTGTGTTTGTTGGTGTGTCTATCGACCTGCCAGCACTTTTGTTTGGTAAGTCACATCATGTTTGTTTTTAGATATATTTTTTCCACATGGAATGTTTCCCTCTATTATATTCACGTTAAATAATTTAGTTAGATGTGAATGTGTTTAGGTGAACTTCTTTAGCCAGAAATTTGCTATTTTATCTTTTCCAGGGCTTTCCAATTGTGAGTAGAATTAATTGCTTGGGTGACTTCATGTTGCAAAATTATCACTTCAGGCATTTGTGGTATCATCTTGTATGTGTCTGTTTCTGCTTCTATCCACCATGTATGCCTCTTATGTTGTACCGGGTTTGACCATATATTGCTCCAGAAGTGTTCCATGTCTGTTATGTTTGGTGGATTGTCTATTTTAATGTGTGTGTTATCTATTGTCTGGTAAAATTTCTTTTGGTTTGTGTTGAATGTTTGGTTTTGTTTCCTTCTATTTTCACTTTTTTTGTATCTTCTAAGTCGTTTGGCCAATGCTTGTAATTTCTGCTTCTTTTCATCTAATTGCCCTATCGCTTCTTGTTGTGAGATTTTACCTAACCCTTTTCATTTTTTGTCTGATATCTCATTTCTTATAAATTGTGTTAGCTGTCCAATGTCTTTTCTCAGTTTTTCTATTCTGATCTGTAGCCTGTGTTGCCATGCTGGTTTTGTGGGTTTCTTCTGTGTGTTGGTTGGTTCTGATCTCTGCCTAGTGTGTATATTTAGTGTTATGAGTGCTCCTATATAAACCAGTAGTTTTAACTCTTCCATAGTTCTGTTTTCATTTATTTTGTTGTGTATGATTGTGTTGATAGTTGTTATTGTTGTTTCGACTTGCGGGTTATTTGGCAATCTATGCAAGAATGGTCTAATGTCTGTATTTGTGTCTTTGTATTCTATATATGTAAGCTGAAAATTTTCAGCTATATCTAACGTGTGTGATTTCGAATTCTATTTGTGCTTGTTCTGGTGGCTTGTCTTAAGATTTCGTTTTCCTCTGATTGTTTAATTGATGCGTGTTGTTCTTTGTTTGTTTGCTCCGAGATGTTGAAGTCCATTACTGTATTTTCTTTTTCTTCTAATTGCACATTACTTTGTTCCAATATTTGTTGTACAAGTTGTTTGATGTGTTCTAATTCTGACTGGGGTATCCTGTTATTTTTTATTATTACACGGATCTGATCAGCTAGTCATTGTTCTGTTAAAAATTTTAATTCTGAGTATCTGGTAATAAATGTTGTGTATACTTGTGATCTGTATCCATTTGTGTTGGTTCCTAGATTTGTTGCTTGGTAATAACAGAACCCGAGGTGTCGATTAACTTCATCTGACCATCTCATCCTGTGTCTGTTTTCCTTCTAGGGTGGTTGCAGGAAGCATATCCTGCAAAACACCTCTATTTGGATATAAATCATTTTCCAGTTGGCTAGCAGTGTCGTTACCATTGTGGGCGAGCATAGGGTTCAAGCGTCGTCCCCGACCATGACGACGCTTGTCCGAGGCTTCTTTAGTTGTGTCCTGAACCAACTAATCACACTAAATGGGGGGGTTAGCCCTATTAGTGGTTTGTTCTTTTCGTCGCCTTTTACGAATGGCAGACCATACCGGAGGCCTATTATTTTCCCAGGCCAATTATCATTATTAATATTTAAAAATCTAGAAATTTGGGGACGTTATGAGTACCTTGGTAAATAGGAAATAATGACACTGAAAGAAGCAGCGAAAAAAATGGAAGAACAAAAACACACAGCACAGTGTGAATGATGGGAAAGGAAAACAGGCAAACAAAGAGGCAAAAGAAATGTCTAAGAGGCAGGAAGAGTGAAGATAAGGATGAGAGAAGTGGGCATTCCAAAGGCACTATGCATGAGCCAGACAAAGATTTCAAGAATACTATAGTAGGGTGACCGTGTAGACCAGAGGTGAAATTGACAAGGTGTGTGTGACATAAGGAGGGCAGGTGAATTGAGAGACAAATAGATGTTATTTGTTGTACAGTCATGATTGGATCTGATAGGGAGTAGAGACTGAAGCTCTTTTACTGGCTACAAAAAATATGGCTTTAAGTAAAAACAACTAGAAAAAAATATGTAAAAGTAGCAATGCAAAACCACCACTTAAGACAACAGATATCTACTTTATGGAGTAGACACACACACACACCACATAGCATCAGACTATTGAATCTTGGTGGAGAATCGATTCCTCAAGAAGCACAATGAAGTGTGCTCATACCTTCATAGTCATAAAATTCACAGATCAAGGTATACCTGATCTCTCCAACAAATGTAACACAATAGAACACCTGCAGCTGTCCTTTTGATGTTATTTATTATATAGCTACCAGTTTTGGTGATTCATTTCTTTTTCTTCTTGGCTTAACTTATGTTGAGGGGATGAACACCTATCATATACAAAATCCCATCAGCAGACATCATCTATGAACTGGTTTCCATTGACTGCTGTAACAGTGATGTTGCTCAGCTTGGTAGTTGATGATTGCTGAGACAACATCGCTATTACAGTAGTTTACAGAAACCTGTTCACAGATTTTAGCTACTGATCGAATTGTGTATAAGATTGGTGTTCACCACCTCAGCATTAATTAAGGCCTGAAAATTGTGTATTGAAACACCAAAACTGGTAGATATATAAAGAATAACACTGAAAGGATGACTGCTTGTGTTCCATTTTTCACATAAGTGAACAGCCGAAGTACCTCAACCATTCAATCAGAAGGATGCACATATAAAAAAATCTCAGACAAATTATGTTATCACACATCTAGAGTGATCACATTATCTGGCTGTAACAAATTCCTGCACTAACAAAAAATACATACTGACCAAACCTTAAAAGCTAACAACATAGACATGTTTTACATCAACCACATAATTTATCTTGCCTCTTAATGTCTTAGTCCCACGTTATAGGAGCAGTAATGTTATGGCAACTACAAACAAATTTAAATAATTATTAGAACATCAAAGTCAATCAAATGTGGAATGCAAAACCTGATACTGTCATGAATGGTGCCCTGGGATCAGTATCATACAACATACATGCTGCCGAAATCCCAGGATGTACTGAAGACTATGAAATAAAAGATACAGTACTGATTAACCAGTCCGTATCTTGGGTAGAATCATGCAAAACACTGAAGTCACCAAGCCTACTACACAGATCCCTGTGATGGACTGGTCTGCATAGTGTCCTGACCTGAATCCTACAGAAACCCTTTTGGATGTTTTTGAACACTGACTTGGTGCCAGGCCTTACCAACTGACATTGATACCTCTCCTCAGTGCAGCACTCTGAAGAATGGCCTGCCATTCCTCAAGAAACCTTTCAGCACCTGGTTTAACATATGCCTGTGAGAGTGGAAGCTGTCATCAAGGCTAAGGGTGAACCCACACCATATTGAATACCAGTGTTACCAATGGAGGGCACCATGAACTCTTAAGTCAGTTTCAGCCAGGTGTTGACATGAAGAAAAGCTCAACCATTATAAGAAATATTGTAATATATTAAGGAAAGTTATAAAAAAAATCCAGAAGTATGTGTATCAAGTCTGAGATTAGCACCTCTGATGACAAAGTTAAAACAATATGGAATATAGTTAAAAGGGAAACAGGGCAACCAAGGTCACAGGACAACAGTATTACTGTTAAGCACAATGAAAAGCTTATAAATGAAAAATCAGAGGTTGAAAATATTTTTAATAATCATTTTATAAATGTAGTGGAAAATATAGGCACCAGCTGCTCACCAGATAGGGCAGAACTCTATATGAAAGAGGCATTCCCGGTGCAAACAAATGAAATTGAAATCCTACCCACCTCACCGTCTGAAATTAAGAAAATAATAAATTCACTTAAGAATAAAAACTCACATGGAACTGATGGTATCTCCAATAGAATACTAAAATCTTGTCCACACCTGATAAGTCGAGTTCTTAGCCACATATGTAATAGCTCATTGAATCAGGGAATATTTCCTGACAGATTGAAATATGCCATAGTTAAACCCTTGTATAAAAAAGGTGACAAGACAGACGTCAACAATTATCGTCCTATTTCACTTCTGCCATCCTTCTCAAAAGTGTTTGAAAAAGTAATGTACTCAAGAGTAACTTTACACATTAGTGGGAATAACGTTTTAACAAAATGTCAGTTCGGTTTTCTGAAAGGTGTTTCAACAGAGTGCTATACACGCTTTCACTGATCAAATTTTAAATGCTCTGGATAGTAGGACATCACCAATTGGGATTTTCTGTGATCTCTCTAAGGCTTTTGATTGTGTGGACCATGAAATCCTCTTAGATAAGCTGAAGTACTATGGAATGAATGGTTCAGTACAC
The DNA here is from genome assembly GCF_023897955.1 of Schistocerca gregaria. Taxonomy (NCBI): domain Eukaryota; kingdom Metazoa; phylum Arthropoda; class Insecta; order Orthoptera; family Acrididae; genus Schistocerca; species Schistocerca gregaria. The sequence goes on from NC_064925.1 coordinate 545,206,917, forward strand.
AGATGGTTCATTTCATATTTAACTGGTAGAATGCAGAAGGTTGAAACAGTAAACCCACATAGTACACAAAGGGCATCAGATTATTCAGACTGGGGATGTATCAAGAATGGGGCACCACAGGGTTCTGTCTTGGGGCCTTTATTGTTTTTAATATATGTCAATGACTTGCCTAATTATATTCATGAAGATACAAACTTGGTTCTCTTTGCAGATGACAGAAGTATTGTAATCAAGCCTAAAAATCAAGAATCAGCTGAGGAAAATGCAAATAATGTTTTTCAAAGAGTTATTAGGTGGTTTTCCGCAAATGGACTCATTGAACTTTGAAAAAACACTGTACATACAGTTCAGTACAGGGAAAGGCGTAACACCGGAAATAAATATAGAGTGTGGGGGAAAATCTTTAGCTAAAGCAGATTGTTCAAAATTTCTGGGTGTCTGTATTGATCAGAATTTAAACTGGAAGACACACATTGACAATCTACTGAAACGATTGAGCTCAGCTACCTATGCTATTAGTGTCATTGCAAATTTTGGAGACAAGCACATCATTAAGTTAGCTTACCATGCATATTTTCATTCGTTGCTTTCTTACGGAATCATCTTTTGGGGCAATTCATCACTAAGAAAGAAGGTATTTATTGCACAAAAACTTGTTATCAGAATAATGTCTGGGGCTCATCCAAGATCATCTTGTAGACAATTATTTAAAGAATTAGGGATATTGCCAGTAGCTTCACAATATATATACAGCCTAATGAAATTTGTTGTTAGTAACCCAGATCACTTCAGAATTAATAGCACAGTCCACAGCTACAATACTAGGAGATAGGGTGACCTTCACTACCGTTCATTGAATTTGACATTGGCACAAAAGGGGGTGAATTATACTGCCACAAAGATTTTTGGTCAATTGCCAAACAATATCAAAAGTCTGACAGACAACCAAATCGGCATTCAAAAGTAAGTTAAGGGAATTCCTGAATGACAACTCCTTCTACTCCATAGATGAATTTTTAGACATAGGCCAAAGAAATACAGTAAGCATTAACAATTGTACCGTATATAAGACAAACATTGATTATTTGGGATAAATGAATCTTGTGTACTTTGACACGTTCCACATCATTACGAATCATGATCCATGGAACAAGTAATATAACTAACCAACCTTAAAAAGCATTTGTCCTTCTGCCATGTTTAGCTATTTAAGGACGTCTTTCCTGATTTATGGGGTAGCTGGTTAACAAAATACCAGGTACCAAATTTATAAAGGACCAGGTGATACATTTCTAGTAAAGTATGCAATACATTGCAGTTTCTGTATTTTAGTATCTACTTATGAATGTTTCTTTCTATTAAACATATTTATTACTTATGTATCATTTTAAGTAAGTTAATGATGTGCAGATATTTCATCACGTAGTTTCTTATGCAAAGTTATGGTTTCGTACAAATTAACACTTTTCTCTTCAGCCAATACAATAGTTTCAGAATAAAGAAGGCAGCAGTTCATTCATGTAACGCAATTTTTTGTGTAAAGTATGTAAAATTTTTTAAACAGAAGTCTCTGGAAAACATTACAGTCAACCACTCAAAATGTAAATAGTTCCAACATTCACAAACTTTAACAAGATTTTAATGACTTATTAACACACAAACCAAACAATTTTGATATTGGAACATCTGTTAATGGCAGTAATAGAATTGGTTAACTTTTTCTCAATTTTGTGAACTTACTTATTGTTACTTTTCTATACAGAAGGCACACTGCAATGATAAGGTTGGGGAGTAGCTCTGGTTGTTTATCAGTTGTTATTGGTGGTAAAAAATTGATGATGTGAAAGATTCATTTGAAAGAAAAATGCATCAACCAGCAGCTTAACCTGGGTCACTTTTCAGCCTTAGACAACTACCAAACTTTCCAGATAAGGATACTTTAATTTATTCCTTCTGTCACAACATTATGTGCAAATATGACTAGTTTAAAGTAATTGCACTACTGCAGCTACACAATTGCCGGTAATTTACAGGTATATTTTAACACTTTCCTGTGTTTTCATTATTTTACCATCATGTATTGCTTGCTATAAGATATATTGTGTTCTAAGAAATTCACTGCACATTATTCATGTTTATTTACTACATTCTTTCTACTGTATAGTTCAATAATTGTCTACATCATTTTTCCCAACAAAATAAGAAATACAATTTCCCTTTCTTACCTTTGGGTCAATTCCTTCTGGATTGTAAATCGAGCCATCTCTTTCAATTATTCCTATGCACACGGCACCTGCACGATGCAGATATCTCATAGTGTGAAGACCAACATTACCAAATCCCTGAAAGAAAACAAACATACTTAATTCTTGAAACTCTTAATAAAAACAGAATACATAACATGGACAACAATTACTGTATTGATACAGTAAGTTGTGGCAGATACTCTTATGTCCAAAGATTCACTGGTGATAAAGTTGCTATCAAATGAAAATAAGGCTATCATAATGAAATATCATCGTGACTGGTACAAATTTAAATTTAAATCTATAATCTGCAAATCACTGCATGTACTTTCCATTTTACCCTATGTTAAGGTTTTGTCTTATTCCATTTGCATATGCTGTGTGTGAATAACTACTGCTCATACACCAATGTGAATAATGACTGCTCACACACTTATGTGCATGCTGTAATTAATCTTGTCTGCAAAATTCTTATGGAAGCAATACTCACACTTACGGAGCTGTGGTATGCTTTTAAATCCCTCTCTTAGAGCAAGTTCTTGAAACTTTAACTAGGTTTTAATAGGATAGCTGGCATCTATCTTCCATCATCTGCGAGTGCAGTTTTTCGCAGCACCTCTCTGATGCTCTCTCATGGGTCGAACAAACTGATGACCTTTTTTCTTTCGTGTCCTTTTCTTCATTCGATATCTACTGTTATTCCTTTTTCACAGAGATCCCATATCCTTTTACAATATTGTAGGATGGGTCACGTGAGTATGTTTTTTACTCTATCCACTTTGTAGATGGCAGTATTCCTCTAGTATACTACCAATGATGCAAAGTCTGTTACCTGGTTTATTAAATCTGAGCCTATGTGATCAATCTATTTCATATTTCGCCAAACTGTTACACCCAGTTACTTTTATCCATTTACTGACCCCAATTGTTAATCACTGATACTGCAGTCAAAGGATGCTACTTTTTGCATTTTGTGAAGTGCCTATTTTCATATTTTTCAACATTTAAAGTTTCAAATCTCTGCACCACTTTGACACCCTGATAAGATGTGATAGCACAGTTGTGGAGGTTTTCCAAGGTAGTATTACTTCATTATGGATAACTGTATCATCTGTGAAATCCGAGATTACTATTAATATTGTCTGCAAGGCCATTAATATATAATATGTACAGCTAGATTTCCAGCTCACTTCCCCGAGGGTTATATTTCTGTTGCTGACTCTCCAGACAAGGTAACATGCTGCATTATACCATAAAATCCTCACTGCAGTTAAATTTCAGATGTCACTTCACACCATCATAGTTTCGATGACTGGTGCAAATGTAGTACTTAGTCAAATGCTTTACGAAAATCAAGAAATATTGCATCTTCATGACTGTTTTCAACCATGGATTTCAGGATGTAATGTGAAAGAAGCTCCAGTAGGGTTTCACACACAACCAATCTTTTCAGAATCTATGATGGTTGGCGTGGAGGTAATTTTGTTCGAGATACCTCATTACATTTGAGCTTGTGTGTTCCAAGATTTATTAACAGATGAAAGTGAAGGATATTGGATGGGAATTTTGTGATCACTTCTGTTACCCTTCCTAATAGACATGTGCTTTCTCCCAACTGACGACCACAGTTTTTCGTTTGAGCTAACTACAATATTTTACAGTTGGACCTTGGGGATTTTTTCAATTTTAGTCATTGCAACTGTTTCCCAGTGTCTTCTCATCAAACAACTGACCACACTGTTTCACATAACTTTCAACGACCATCCGCTGCTCCACTTTGAATACCACTGTTTCCGTTGCACTACTCCACTGACATCGACACAGCCTGCCCAGCACTCTGAACCAGTGTGCATCACGTGGTGGGCTTACATGTGGTGTGCACATAACGGTGTAGTTATATGCATAAATTCACATTCAATCGTATCCCCTCATCTGGGCCACTTTTATTTGCCCCACCCTGTACTAGTTAAAAGTAGAATTTCCTTAGAAATGGGTTTATTAATTTGGGACTTTATTGTACTTAGGTTTTCCATAAAAATCTAACTGCTGTACTCAGTATTTTGTGAGCTTCACTGCTTTTAAACAGCACTTCAAACTCTGACACATTGCTGTGAAAGTTTCAGCAGTTAACTACTAGGATTTTAATACGCTCAGCAATGGATACCCTTTCTTGATTCTTACGATAGTTCTTCGTTGTCTCCAAAGTTTACCATTCTATGGACTGAATAGCAATCTTCAATATGTTGTTCACACCTGACACACTAAGAGGACATTACAGTTAACCCTATGGCTCAAGTCCAGGAAGTCTCAGCTTAGTTTTTTTACAGAATCTTGAAAGTATCTGGTTCGAGCCTTCCACCCTAATTAGAACCAAGGTGCCACGATCATTTCTGGGGACCAAGATACAGGCAATGAGCTTTGGGGAATTCCATAGGCAAGGCTGGTCTACTCAACCTACTCCCCCAATCATGGAATTATTGGATTATTAACATGGAGCCCACACACCAGGCATAGTTAGTTTGAATGTGTACCACAATCTGCATTGGTTGGCAACATTTCCCTCAATGACTGCCAGAACAGCCTCTTCAACGTGTTTAATTTGGCCTCAAGGCATGCACAATGAGTGCAAAAGGTGGGCCTTCTCATCCTTTGCTACATTTGACTTGACAGTGGAGGAAAGGTATGACTGGTTCAGTCTCAACAAGGTACAGCACCCTGAACTTGTTGGTTAGGAGGATGGGTGTGTTGAGGTATGGAGCCCCTGGACCTACCACTGACACAGCACTCAGTCAAGTACATGTGTGGTAATGGATCTTTTGTTCACTGTAGAGGAGGCAGTATCCACAGGAAAGGATAATACTTTAGGTACCTCCAGCACCTCTGGTTCATGTCTCTTGGTAGCCTTTCCAATACACCCATTCGGAAGGTAGTGCCAAACAATAAAAAAACTAAAGTGATTGGCTTGGAACTGCTGTGAAGTTGATAGAAAGAATGGACCACCTACAGAGTAAAGAAAGGTTTGACTGTTGGTTTCAGTGGGACAGAATGCTCTTTAAGAATCTATATGTGACCTGATACGCTTTTGTGTAGTTTGGTTTCACAAGTGGCCACTTTTATTATTATTATTATTATTATTATTATTATTATTATTATGGAAGTAAGTTTGAACTAAAATTCACTTTTGAATATTAAATGTTTTGTTTCATTTTTCTGTGTTATTTCTTCATCATCATCATCATCATCATCATCATGTCACAGTATGAATATTTGTTCATTCTGGATCATTCTAAGTTGTTTTGGGGGTTGAAGTACACACATTTCAACTGAATTATTTTGTCACCAAATCCCTATGTTAAAACAAGCTTCTAATCAATGACAGCAGTCAAGGTGATTTCCAAGTGGTTACTTGCAACTAACTTGTCCTACACCCTAGAACAGTATTCATAGTGGGGCTGCATTGTGTCTGGTGCAATAGATCACAGAACAGTTAACAAAAAAACTTTCAATTAAGCTTGTTGATTCTCTCAATTTCTGGATGTGCTATCTACTAATATTACAAATTTAAATAACTGAAGCAATTAACACCCAACAGATTTTTCTGGTATGACAAGAATAAAACCTCGTATTAAACTTACCAATTCTGTGAAGCTATTTGAACCATACCACTACACTGTAGGCAGTTTTCCACACTGTGTGTGTAGAATTAGTTATTTGAGCCTGCCTTTTAAGCCAATTTCTTATTTGGCAGTTAAAGCCTTGCACTTTGTGTGTTTCAACATGTTTAAGTAGACTGCAAGCCGTTAGTTTCATATGGACCACAGTAACCTTCATTACCTACAACTGCATCACATCACCTGACAACTATTTGATAAAGCACTTCTAACACAGGCCTTGCACTGCATCTTAACTCATTGCCGTCACCTCTGTACTACTGAAAAAACTTAATCACATCCATAGTAACATGATTCTTTCAGAATTTAATGTGGAGTACGTGAGAATAATTAAGTAGCACCCTTACTACAATTTTCCTGGACACTGAGCAGGGATATTCCACTGCACGGATATCAGCAGAAAGCATTACCTGTCTCCTAGTCAGTCAATTTGTTTTTCTTGTGAAGGAAACTATTTTGTTTTCCTTCAGGAAATATTCACTTATCAGTGAGCACTTTGATGTTCAAATTGGCTACAATGACCATCAGTGGACACCAAACACACAATGAACAATATTCTTATTAGTCTCTGCATACGACAATTCCTAGTCTTTAAAATGCCACTGAAATGAACACTGGTTTTCAAGTTACACGCTGACTTTTAAAGTTTCCTCACAGATTGCCACAACAGATCTTTCAGCATCGGGATTCTGGCAATACTGTGCAGCTTTGCAGTGCTTAACTCACGTGGTAGGTGTAGCACTAGCCTCAGTGCCTTGTTTGTGTTGTCTGCAATGTCTCCAGCAAAATATTGGCGACCTTGCTCCACACTACAGTGGCATAAACCAACACTGGCCTGTTTAGGGCCAAGTACAATGTAATGCAGCAGTCATAGTGGGCTTACGCATGGGGTAGAACAAGTCCATTCTTTCTAGTGCTCTACTCCTCATCCACCTGATGTGCACCTTCCACGTTAGGCATCAGTCCAGGGTGATACTGAGTTATTGGCTGGTGAGTAACACAGTCTGACTCTTGGTCACATTAAACTTAAGCTGCAATTTGGTGGCCCAAGCTCCCACTTCATTGCAGGCATCTCACCAGTTGCATGTTCATGCTTAAAGTAAAAATTGTGGTAGCATCTGCACAGAGTGCCAGTTGGTGCCTTTGGGACTTCTGCTGTGGAAACCGAGTAGAGGGGAGAGGTGTGGACAGACCCCTATGGTATTCCCACTTTTATGTTGTGTGATGTACACTCCCCATCAGCCACATGCATGTGGAAGGTGCACCCAATCAAGTATGATCAGAACAGACACACGTGACACTGCTACTCCATGGATCAGAAGTTTGTACATGAGGCTGTCATGTCACATGCTGCTGAAGGCTCTGGAGAAGTCCAACAGTACTGCCTCAAGGTACATACGCCACTCCAGTGCTCCCATTCGCACCCCACATGACGCAAGAGTTGACACTGTGTTGAGTGGCCTCTTCAGAAGCCGACCTGCTCATCACTGAGCACACCATCCCCAACATGGTGCTGCAGTTGCTTGGTGTAGAGTCTCTCTAACACTTTGGAGACTGCAGGATGCAGACTGATGGGCCGGTAGTTCTGCACCAGCCTATGGTCTTTGCTAGCCTTATGAATGGTTACCACCTCCTCATGTTTCTACGCAGATGGGTAGTTGTAGGTCCTAATGATGGAGTTGAAAGATCTTTGTCAACTACTTTACCACTTGTGGCAGCAGCTGCCTCAGTATGTTGTCACATTACTACCCCCTGCTGTCCTGAGTTGGAGGTGTAGTAGTTGGTACTGCATTTGTTCTTTTGTGATGTCTTCTATGAGATCTGTTTCATTCCTGTTGTTCATGAACACCAGTAGCCTGTCCTCTACCAGGCAGATGTGTTCTTAGTCAACAACAGGGTTACACACATGGTCATGACAACATCGTATGCAACCACTTTGATGATTGCCGTGTCCGAGGCATCATGGAGGCTGTGATGTGGGTAGTGCCTTGGGTCATATGGACCCACCACTATTGTGTCGTTCCAGATGCTTGGCGCTGAATTCGCTGCAAATAAATAGGTTTGTATACACAGGCAGCAATGTGTTTAAGTCCCTCGCTTACAGGAGATGTTTCAGCTGATGGTACATTGTAATGGAGATCTCTTGGCCCGCTAAGATGCAGATGGTGACAGCTGTTGCTTCCAGTGGAGACAACTGTACTGGGTGCTGGCACAATGATGTTTGCACGTCTGTCGCTATTTCACTGCCTACAATTTCTCTGTCTATGCGACAACAGAAGTTTGGTGTCCGCACATCGATTCCATGTTTGACTAAGGTTTCGGTGGTGAAGCTGCCGTACACAGTCTCATCGTGCAGCAATTCCCAAAACTTGCTGTTTTGTGTTCCTATGCAGTGTGTGTTCCACATGCAAACGGTGAGGCTCATGAGTGGTGTATTAGCCACGTCTAGGTGTTGTGGGTGCTAGTATGGTATTGAGCCGGGTGGCTGCCTGCACTGCAGCAATGATCAGCTGCAGAATCTGCACAATGAGCTATTAGAACTCTTAGCATCGTCCTTAGCTCTGCAGCTTTGGTTGTCACAGCTGGTTTCTCCTGGCAAGGTGCCATCTGCTAGTCTATCAGCAGTTTGTGGAGTGGCAGCTTTGTGTGGTGGTCAAACCTTTGGTCCATCCTGCTGGGCTGGCTGATCCATCTGTGGTCCACTCCCAATTGAGTCTGCCATGGCAAACATATGCTCCATTTGATGTCCATGCCTTGGATGTTTGTGGGGGCAACTGGGAATTCATGGCCTGGCCTAGCTGGTGTTTGTTTCATTGCTGTTGCTTGTTTCATTGCTGTTGCTGCAGTGTAAGCTCCTTCCCTGCTGTACTGGCTTGGATGGGGCCATCATCTCTAGTTTGCGGCTGCATGCTGGAGGGCACTGCAGCCCTGGTAGTTCACCTTGCACTTCCCCTGGCTGTTGCAGCATTGTGGTAGGTCTGTCTTCAGGATCCAGTACACGGGTACACAGTATATGAGTGATCATCTTAGCTGGGTTTACTCCCAGCTGACAGGCTCAACCATATACTACACACAGTGTGAGGGCATCTGGCAATACCAAATGTGGTCAAGGCCCTGGCAATTTAAGCACTGCACTGGGTCTCCTCTTCTGCAAATATTTTCTGTGTAACTCCAACACTACCCACTGGCTCCAACTAGTTCAGTCTTTCTGATTCCCATGCTGTCAGCAAGTTTAAACACAAAAAGTGGTGTGTCACAAGTTGTCCCTGGATGACTTCATGTGCAATGGAGCACGAATGTTGTAGGTCATTTCTACCAGGGTCCATGCTAAAGCAAAGCTTCCGGAAGACTATCTTCAGTGTCTTCACTGGCTCTGAGTAGTAGTTGATGTAGTGCCAGGCCTCCTTTTCCACGAGGTCCATGATCTTTGTAGTCTTTGATCGAGTATGTCGCAACTTTGTATAGATTGCTTCCTGTCGTGAGAGTTGTGAAGTTATCCTTCCCAAGCAATTTTATCTTCTGCCCTAAAATTCTGAAGGCACCTGTCCACTGGATGATGACTGGTGGTGGCATCATCGTGTAATGTTAATTCTCCGTGGTCCCCTCACCTTCTATGGTAAGGTTGGTGAATTGGGTGACAGTACTGACGTATGCTGCGGCAAGTGTTAAAACCCTGGTCAGTGTGCTTGCATTTCAGCTTCATGAAGTCATCTTTGTCAGGCATCTGTGGGACCCTGGTCCCTTTCCTTGAGGCCTTTTGTTGTTTGTGGAGTTTGGGAATTGCTGGCAGTGCCTGTGGCAGTGTGCTTTGTGCTGGTACTGATTACATTTACATCAGCTGGGCAGTTTCAAGACCTTGCTCCACCTCCATCATCTCAGTTGCTGAATTTGCCCCTGGTGTGAGGCCTAGCAGTAGAACAAGGCCTTCCTCTGCCTCTCCTCTGTTGGCAATGCTCAACACAGGCAGTGTGCTCCACAACGGCGTGCTGTCCTCCGCAGCCATAGGCTGGAGGACAGTCATTGTTTTGGGCAATGCTGAAACTTTGTCCACTGCACTGCTTTTAGTGGTAAGGTGGGAGGCCTCAAGAATTACAACTATAAACATTTTCATTGACTATAATGATGCACCTTGACATCTCTAAAAAGGAACAATTCTTTTTTCTCATTAAATCTGCAATATGTATTCCAGATTAAATGCCTCACCTTCAGGTAATTCTCATCCTGGACTCTAACAAAATGATATTACTGTTTCTCATTTGGCACAACTCTTGCGAGAGTGGTAGTCTGAAATGAGGTCATTGCATCCCACGGCATGTTTAGTAATCAAATAACAGGATGTTCTGATACAGTAATTTCATTGTGATGGATGCTGACATACATGTGCTCCAAATTACTCCCAAAATCAGAACTACCTAACAGTCATTTCAGTCCTTAAAATGAGCAATAAAATTATTAAATAACAATTTTTCTTTAATTATGCTCTATTTATCTGTTTGCCATGATGAACTCATTCCACAATCTTTGGTCAGTATGAGGTACTCGATATATAGTGGAGAATTATTAAAGTTACTGATATTAAAGCACACCAATGTATGCACTTTTAAAGCTTTCGGGTACAGCAACCAGAGCAGTGAACGATGTACGATACTTTTCTATAGAGGAACAAATTATCAGATTTCTGACTTCTCACAACATAAATGCAAGAAAGCTATCAAATTTAAACCAATATGCTAGAAACCTGACACTCAGCACCACTTACCTGCACAATGAACGTCTTTCCACCCCAGCCTGGTGTTGTGCCAATCATGCTCATGTAGTTTGCCTCCATTATAAAGTTTTCCAGACCGTGAAAAACTCCTCTCCCAGTCGCAGAAATTCTTCCATGAATTCCTCCTTGATTTATTGGCTTTCCAGTAACACAAGCGTGAGCATTGATATCCAAGTGACCTGCAATAAGGAAGTCATTTTACTATTCTTTTTAAATGTAGTTCACTGCAAATTTTCACCAATAATTTTGCCTTTATTGCTTAGGAAGTTTTTCTGCTAATGTCTATCTTTTGAGCCTGCACAATTGCAATACAGTTTAAAAACCATTACCCAGCAGTTTCCAAGAATACATATAAGTGTCCATAGAACATTTGTTTGTGGCATTGCAATTTGGAATGAGGTCATACTGAGACTCTTTGCTCCATGTACTGCCATCTGTCATTACAATTAGAAGTATATTCCTGTTATATTTGAAGGCATAACATTTTTTCATTAAAGTTAGCAAAACAGCTTTTACTTATAATTTGTTTTGGAATGATTGTCATGAGGTAATTTAGAAACTACAGCAGTACTTAAAACATATTGGTGACATGAGAATAATGTCTATAAATCTACAACACAGCATCTGTGATTGAAATACAACAGATTTACTATATCACAAGTGATACAGCTAATTACAATTTACAATTTTAAAAACAGAAACGGAAGTTAGATTTTAGTGCCCTATCAACAATGGCTTCCTGTGAGGCAGAGTGTATGAAATGTTAGCTGTAAAGTTAATTCAAGAACGAGTCCAGCAGTTGCTTGAAGTGATTATAATTAATAATACGAAACTATTCCCATAGTGTGAAACTGAAGTTACCAATAGTTTTGGCATACGTATCGGCAATCCAAGACATCTCTCGTTCTCCTGTACCCATGTCTGGAGCAGGCACATCAACACCAGGCCCTGAAATACAGATAATTTAATTACATACACCTGTAAGAGTTTAACAACAATGTCAGATAACAGATTTACAAACATTGATAAATCAAACTTAAGGTTGCAAGTGCCTTGTAAAATAATGTGTTTGTCTGCATGGCCTTTTAATATACTTGTCAAAACCAACAGCAGCACAAAATATTCAAGACAAAAATATGAATATTACATAAAATTACACATATGAGAAATTTTTCCAGTGTTAGTTAATTACGAACATACCAATGAACCCTTTCTTTGCCAGCTCGAGAGTGAATCTTCTTGTAATTTTTTCTAGTTCATGTTCACTGTACTTCTGAGGATTCAGTTTCAGCCCTGCCTTCCCACCACCAAATGGAACGTCCACACAGGCACATTTGAATGTCATCAGAGCCGACAAGGCCTTTACTTCATCTCGCGTAACATCCTCTGAGTACCTAATACCTGAAACAAACAAACAAAAATTATGAAATCATTGTTATGTTAAAAGAGCTATTGCTATAATCATTATGGAGTGATTTAAAGCTATCAACATGTGAGCTACAAACATTTGCAGAATGAATAGTTTCTGAAATATTGCTCAGGAGTTCAAAGAAACTGCCACAGACCTTGCTATGGAAAGAGAGACAATGTGTCACAACTAAAAGTCTTGCAAATCTGAAAATTGTTTCCAAGCAGCAAAACAAAATATCCTAGATGCACTGCAAACAGTTGATAACTGTGTCAAGTTTGACTGTATCTTAAAACAGATCTCAAAAATTTATCAACTAAACACTCGCATTTTGACATGTACGAACTGCTTTAGGTATCTTTTTGCTGCAACCTTAGTGCCATTTATGAATAAAGTAACTGTTTAGAGCAGGAAGACAATTAAAGTGCGTTCTTGACTGTATCCAGCTGGAATAGATATGTAAAAAAAAACCATGTCTGTCTGAAGATCACGAAGCAAACAACTGGAATGTATTGTGGTTACAAAATAACGTTACTGCCACAAGATAAATAGCTTTATACTGTTTTGCAATTATATTGTAAATCTTTCACACACTTTCATCTTATGATCAGCCATGAATGGCTAGAAACTAGGATTGGAATTAGTCAAATATTTCACTGAGTAGTGCAGTTGTGTTCCCTACTAAGAACCATGTCTTTTGTTTTCTAATGCCCAGGATACCATCATAAAAAGCAATGAGTTAAATGTAATTATTGTCTGAATACATGTGTCATTTATGCCCATCTGTGTATTTCTTTTAGTTACCTATCTGTACAACAAATTAGTAGTTCTTTCTAAGTATGGTCCAAGTTTCATCACGCTTTGTTACTTGCCAAGTGACATCATGCTGAAGTTTTGTACACCAGCATATTTGAAGAACTCAAGCATAAGACCCAATGAATGCAGAATAGGCATGGTACAAACATGCAGTGGAGTCATGGGAGAGACGTGGCTATTTTGAGTCACACACGTGTTAATGTTGTGTCACGTCCCTTCATCATCTGCACGATGCTCATTTTCAACCACAGGCGCCACTCCAAAGCAACACATGGCAGAGGTGTCCAAGTAGCATGCTGCCGTTTTCATCATCTCATCAAATAGTGTGCCACATCATTTGATGGATTCTGGGAGCACGATGCTCATTTTCAACCACAGGCGCCACTCCAAAGCAACACATGGCAGAGGTGTCCAAGTAGCATGCTGCCGTTTTCATCATCTCATCAAATAGTGTGCACATCATTTGATGGATTCTGGGACTACCATCTGAGGGTGCTTTTAAGTTTCAGACCTAACAAATTTATCTGCTAAAATAAATTCTCATAAAACCTACATCAGTGCGTGTCTAAGTGAAGCAGCTAATCCATAACCGGGAACACTGTGCAAACAATGTTCTACATATGAGTGTTTAGTGAATGTAATAGCCATTCTGAAACTAAAGAGTATTTCAGGAAGTATGTGGAAAGACATTCTTCAATATATGAGGGTTACCCAGAAAGTAATGCACCAGTTTTTTTTTTCTTCAGCAATTCTTTATTGAACATAATGAGAATTACACACATGAAAGAATGGTGTTTTACCTACACACCCTATTTTTCCATGTAATCTCCAACCTGTTCTACGGCATTCCTCCAGCGCGAAACAAGAAGGTGTATGCCCTGTTGGTACCAATCCTTGTCCTGACTGTGGGGTCAGTGCTTCACTGTGTGAAGAACTTCATCATCCTCAAAATGCCTTCCACAAATGGCATCCTTTAATGGCAAATAACATCAGCTCGCTGCAACATGTCAGGTGTGACAGCCGTGGACGGTCTCCTCAACCTCTGTAAATCGTGGAGCCTTTTGGTGACCTCACCCTCTGTGCCCAGTGACTAACTGTACTTCTGTCGACAGCAGACGCTTCATAGACTTTGCACAAACGTTTGTCAATATTCCCCATAGTTCCTTTTTCTACAGTGAGGAATTCAATGACGGCACATTGCTTGTAATGTACATCACCTGCCGACGCCATTTTCAAACTGTCCTGCAGGTACTCTGGCAGAAGTGACGCAAAATTGGTGCGCTCACTCTTTTCTGGGCAACCCTCATACATTTGAGAAAGCATTGAGGTTTTAATTAAATATTTGTTAGCTTTCCTATTATGGTACTGCGGCACTGAAGACTTGATGTCCCGTCACAGATCAGAGTAATATTCTGTTTATGTAAATACCTTAAACAGTTAGAGGTTTTGTAGGATTGCAATGCAACCTCGTATTAATAGTTTATGTTAACATATCAAGTGCACATTGTGCTAATTTTTGTCCTCTTGTAAAACTTGCTGCTGCATGTTCTTAGCTCATTAATAAACAGATTCCACATACTGATTTCATTACATCTACATGAAGAGGGACACACTGTCTGCCACAAAACAGAAAGGAAACGTACACCTAGCAATGGTCATCATTAAAGTACACTGAGGTGTTGGTTGCGAAGCTTGTCGCTAATCAGTGCTATGAAATGCTCGTCTATGAATGGGGAGTCCATATTCATCTATCTCCATGATCACAAACATACTATTTTTATCCGCAAATGCCAACAAAACACCTAAAATAATTGATGTATTTCGCTAAGTCATATCGAACGTAGATTACTTTCATGTCTTTATCGTCCAAACCACCAACACAGTTGAACATCTTCCACTATGTGTATAAACGGTTTGATATTTCATCTCATTGACAGCAGTTCGTTGACGATCTCCAAATGATGTCCTTCACTTTGTGTAACACCATACAGAACATCTCTCAGACACAATGTATGTATTCTGAAAACGGTAGCAATACAGGTTTAATACGCTTAATTTCTTCTCCCTTTCCAAGAAGCATCCAGTATCTACAAGTTCCAAAATATGGAATGCATCGCACTGTGGGTCTGGTCTGGACGGCATGTTTGCCATTGTACTGTAGCACAAATATCTCACGTGTCCTGGCACTGTGATCCCAATGTGCTGCTAACTCCTGTCCGCTACCCCTTCACTTATGTGTGCATTGTGCCGTTCGGCCCATTTTATACTTGTCCGGCACTTGCCTAAACGGCATACCGGTTGTGCACGGCACGATATGGTCTATCCCTTTATTTTCTTCCTTCTTAGTGTCTCAGCGAAGTGTAATGTGAACAAAAGCTAGAATGGGTTTCAGTTTACCGTTGTTTAGAAAGGAGGAAACGAAAACTGCGGATTCATCTAATTTGGGAAAGAATGAATGAATGAATGCGGGCCTTTCACGGTTTGTTTCAAGAGCTCAGTTGCGATCGTGGAATGTTCTTCCAGGACGGTTGAATAGCAATATCGCCGTTCCATGGACAACATGGGCGACTGAAGGATTCGTTACAGCTGAAGAACATGTTTTTCAGAGAATCTACTCAACCTATGCAAATGCAGCCTGTCGCCACCAGGTAAGTGAAATGAATACTGATTCAGTATATGACAAGTTCTTCATACTTCGTAATCGGCGTATCATGAGTCACTGGTAACCAACAACTGCGGAACAGAGAGATATAGAAACATATCATTCAAAAGTTTCAAAAGGAATTTGTTCTATTATTTATATTTAATATTGAAACAAACGCACAATTTTACAAACCTCTTTTAACTAGAAAACCTCAATTTCTCTGTAGAAGCTGTAAACGGCTGTGCCGTTTTGTATAATTTTGTGCACGACAGAAGTGTTTGAAACGGAAGACGTAGTACCGTTAATTTTACTTAACCAAGTCCATGCAGCTCGACAAGTGTGTGGCGGATTTAAACAAATGTGACGAATATGGTCGATTTGAACTGGTTCTGTAAGTTGGCAGTTCTCTAAAATTCATTTTTTGGAAGGTTGTTGCTACTTCACTCAGTTGATAGCACTTTTGTAAATAGCACAATAAAATATCATTTAGTATATTAACTTACTAAAGGTACTGATATAATTCCTTGTTCATGTTTCGAAATGGGCCATTCAATTCCTTGAACAAATCGATCCACATATTCTCTTGCGTGAATACTGTCCTCGTAACTGTCTAGTTTTGTCCCACGAAATTGGCGTTAGTGCACCACGGAAATTAATCGCTCAATGTCTATTTCCGGAGCCATGAGAATAAGGTACCTAAATAATTAAAAAGGTCAAATGACCTTAGAACCAGTTCACTACTGTACACGCTATTACTGCCTGGAAGACTGCCGCGCCGTGCTCGAGATGTGCGAAGGCGCCAATGTCTGCAAATGCCCAATTATCGGCGAAACAGTCGTCCAGTTCAGTGGGGTGCCCGCTAGCTCCACGGCTGCCTTGTGTTGGATAGGAGTGGCAACCTCCACATAGCTCTCCCTACTACGGCCGTTTACACGGTACCGTACAGACGGTAGCCGGACAAGTGTCAAACGGGCTTGCCGGGCTGGTTACGGAGGCAGCGCGTGACACCTCCGTCACCTGTTATCTCACGCGACAAGAGTTCCGCCTACCACGCGCGTTTATGCGATAACTGCTGCTGGCTGGACCAACACGTGTGCTTCCGAAGCGAACAAGGCGCCAGGTCCTGCCGGAATTCGCTTAGATTTACACCGAAGGCGCTGCGGAATTGGCTCCTTTCGTAGCTCATATGTAATGAGAATCTCTTGCGCATCGTAAAGGCCCCCGTGATTACAAAAGCGCGAATGTCACCCCTGTTTTTGCAAAAAAAGTAGAAGATCGGATGCACACAATTACAGACCAATATCGGTTGATGGACCACAAACTATATTAGGAGGTCAAACAACAAGAAGGGAAACAAGCTTTTCTCGAAGGAGATCAGCGCGGATCTATTCAAACACATCTTGGAAACAACATATGTAGTTGAATAGATAGTTTCCGTCTTCCTAAATTTCCGAAAGGCTTTCAGCACTGTACCACGTCTTTCACTACATACGACTATAGGAAGTACCTTCGCAAATACTACGTAGTTATATTTAAACTGATGGTGCCCCGAGAGCTGCAGCGCGGGCTGTATACTTTGCACGACGCTGAAAGTTCAAAAATGGTTCAAGTGGCTCTGAGCACTATGGGACTCAACTGCTGTGGTCATTAGTCCCCTAGAACTTAGAATTACTAACCTAAGGACATCACACACATCCATACCCGAGGCAGGATTCGAACCTGCGACCGTAGCAGTCGCACGGTTCCTGACTGTGCGCCTAGAACCGCGAGACCACCGCGGCCAGCCGCTGAAAGTTCGTAGATATGTTCATTAATTAGTACCCTCACGGAGCATGCTGAAAACAAAAACAGTTCCACTTTCTGCCAGGTGAAAATATGACGATCGAAGCAGTCATAAGGTGACGGGGCGTGCAGGAAAAGGAAGAACGATCAAACACACGATGGATGGTGGTTCTGACCATTTACTCCATATCGTCATAAGCTAAAACATGTGTTCAACATGGTCTCCCGACTCAACATGCTACATCCGTATCATAGCATGATCGACAATCGCTCGCAGCACATCCAGGGTAATCACAGCAGTATGCCGTCGTATGTTATCCTCCAGATCTGGAAGAGACCGGATACATCCCTGGCAGACACGGTCTCTCAGATATCCTCAAAACCAGAAATCACATGGATTTAGGTCGGGGGGGGGGGGGGGTTGGAACGCCAAACATCTTGATATTGCCTGGAGATGATGCAGTCGTTATCGAAGGTTTCTAGAAGCAAATCTTTCACCTGGCAAGCGACGTGTGGTGTCGCGAAAAAATAATGGCGTAGGCGAAGTTGCGTTCTCGAAAATCTGGTGTCACTGTTCACCTAACAGACCCACGAGGTACCATGTCGTGGAAGACAAACGGACCGAGAATGGAGGAGCTTGTGTAACCACACCACAGAGTCACATAAGCTGAGTGCAGTGAATGTTCCTGCACAACATGTGACAGTTCTGAGCAATCACAACATCGTGCACAGTAAAATGTGCCTCGTTCATTGAAAGAAGGTTCACCCATTTCCATGTGTCCCAAAAAAGGGCGAAGTCGCGGCGTTTCAGCCTATCTTGGGGCTTCATTTGGTGCACATTCTGAACCTTGCAGGGATACCACTCTAAAATGCGCTGTAAAATCGTGTGAATTGTTGACCAGGGGCAAGAGAATTTCTGTGGCATAGCTCGAGCACTGGCTGCAGGATTTGAGTCATGTGTTCCATGGCTGCGGCAACATAGGGACGGGCCGCCTCCCTTTCCCTTCTGCACCATGTAATCGACTTTTACCTTCAAATTTCGTGATCACATTCTTTGGCCCATTTATTGACATGGGGCCTCATCGCAACTGTTTCGTCAGTTGTATTTCCCGCAACGAAGTGCTCCAATTGCTGCCATTCTGATAAAACAACTTCGCCAATAGCCGTTGTATTTCGTTGGGAAAACTGACCTTCTGAACCCGTTACACCAAAAGTCACTTCACAAAATGAAGCAACACGCGTCGCCAAGCGACAAAATGCGTACTGACGTCAAAACATGAAAATCTCATTCTGGAAACATCCCCCAGGCTGTGGCTAAGCCATGTCTCCGCAGTATCCTTTCTTTCAGGAGTGCTAGTTCTGCAAGGTTCGCAGAAGAGCTTCTGTAAAGTTTGGAAGGTAGGAGACGGATACTGGCAGAAGTAAAGCTGTGAGTACCGGGCGTGAGTCGTGCTTCGGTAGCTCAGTTGGTAGAGCACTTGCCCACGAAAGGCAAAGGTCTCGAGTTCGAGTCTCGGTCGGGCACACAGTTTTAATCTGCCAGGAAGTTGCATATCAGCGCACACTCCGCTGCAGAGTGAAAATCTCATTCTGGCACATTCTGACTGCTTGCAGCGCCATATTTCACCTAGTGAAAGGAAGAGCAACTTATTTTTTCAGCATACTCCGCGAGTGCACCGATTAATTAACGTAACTACGATATTTCAGCGTCCTTCGATGCACAGTCCACACTGTAGCACTCTGAACACGGTTAGTTTAATTATAACCACCCGGTATGTGATTAGTACGATGAACAGTTGAAGAAAAAAAAAAAAAGCATTACATTATTGCCTTGGATGAACTTTCCACTTGGTGTATGGGACGGCAGCTGTCTTTAAATGTGGAGAATGTACTGTAATACCCTCAACGAAGAAATAATCCTATAGTATCCCATTATAATAGTCGTCGAAAACTTGATCGCATCACACCGTGTAAGTATACATCGAGAATACTAATAATCAATATCAAATTCAATTATCACGCAAAATCAGTATTAGGAAGGGCGAACTGAAGACCCGAAACCGTTGGAAAGGGTTCTGGTTAAGTACAGTGCATATGTAAAGAAAATTGCGTACAAGATGGTAGTGCAACGAATTATAGTGTGTGTTTGGAGTCCTCATCGAATAGGCATGACAGACATCCCACGGATTAATAGACGCTTGCTAGTATCTCAACGGTTTGGTATAGACCATACTAAAGTGTAAAGGAGAAGCTCATGAAACGAATTTCAATCCTTAATGGGGGGGGGGCGATCTCATTTAACTCCCTAAAAATGTCCATTTTCTATTTATTACTTTATTTATTAGTAGAACTCATGTACAGTAAGTTCTCAAGGTTTCAATGATGAAATCCCATCCTGAAAAATAAATGTATGACGTGACCTTCGTGCCATGCCCACATTTTTGAAGCAACACTTCAATACTAGCTCTGGGAACAAAGACTCTGTGGATTACTTTCTAACAAACTTGTACGGTATACATCTAGAAGGCGATGATAAACACTTTTGGTTTTGTAGATCATTTGTGACATTGTTCTCCCTATCTTAGAAACAACAACATACTAGCTGCATTGAAATAATGCCCTAAAACCACATTTTGATCTGCTACAGTCGTCAGAGTTGCAGCTTATGATGCAGTTCTTGTATTTAATGATAACATAGGACGGATGAAGATGAAGAGAGAATGAGCTTTAAGATATGAAATTTCTCTCAAGACACCTCTCTGGAGCCAAAAAGTCAGTTGAAGACTTGATAAAGAAAAGGTAGTAAACAAGAAGGGATCCTCTGTAGAGGTGACATAAAAAAGGATGGGTTGAACTTTACTTTGCATTTCCGGAAAATTATGGTTTTTAAAGTCGATGTACTTTATTCTCAGCATCTATGACTGCTAAAATTACGAAATTTTTTACACTAATTTGTACAAGTCCAATAAACGTTGTTTCTAGCGTAAACTTTTGAATTCCTGAGTGTAAGCTGAGATATGGAGCAAAGTGCTTGAATTTTGCATGAATTTTATATTATATTTACAGAATTATAATTACAATATTGTTAAAATTCTCCTACTCGATATAGTCAAAAAACCTCATGAGAGAAGCTTACTATATGCTACGAGATCAAAAAGAAAATTTTACAAAAATCTCAAATAGTTCGAGGAAAGGGAACATTTTTTTTGAAAATAAAACTTTTAAATTCCATAAAATAAAGTTATATATGTATATAAGGAACTTAACATTAAATGTTGTAAAGCATGGAACAAAATTTCATTGGTGTCTCTTCAGAAATTGTGGGTATGGCACATCTTTTAAACAGCGTTTTTTAAGAACGCCTGCTTTAACAGAAAAAAATGAGAGTTCCCGCAGAAGCATACTGGATAAATATAGAGAACTATTAGAAGAAGAAAAAGGATATGCTACCGTTACGCTACCGCCATCCTCTACGATGTTGCCTTGACGATAATTAAAATAGAGATATTAGGGTGCGCATACAAGCAGACAGACAATGCGCGAGTGGAATAAAACACACAACCGATAACGCTGGTGTGATGTGACCTCCGGCATCGTTACACAGCGGCTTGCTGAGTGCAGCAAGCTACGGCGTCCGACGCGCGCGCCACACTGCGCGGATTTGCGACAATGTTGGCTTCGCTTGCCTTCCTGTCCTTATCAGCAGCGGCGAGCAGCGGCGGCAGGAACCGTTGCTAGAGTTGCTAACTGCTACGCGCTAAAGGCGTTGCCACGTCCCAGAAATTAATGTTTTAAGCTGAAGATAAAAGTTTCGGCGAGATACTCTTCCGCCAGTGGGCAACCACCGAGCGCCTAAGAAAACCACAAGATCGTCATCCGGACGTATCAGCCCAGATCTATCGCAACGGAAAATCGCTCTTCTAGCATCTTATTGCTTCCATGCCATTCGGGAAACCAGATTTTGTTTCCCAAGCTTTTTAACTGCCCTCGTCTCATAGATAACGTGTGACTCAGTTTCCGATAACAGCATAAAACATCGCAGTCATCGTTCAATAAGAATGGTATGTTATAATCGCTCTGGAACCTTTTGTAGGTTGCTCTTTAAACAGTTTGGGTAAATTTACTTTGAGGCAATTGTCAGTTAATCCTAACGAAGTTTGTAGTCAAATACCAATCATCGTTTGAAGCTTCAATGTGTTAGTGCCATTAGTGTGCGCAGTTTCACCAATCAACCTCTAATGTACATGAACTAATTTAATTAAATAATTCATCGATCATTATGAAGCAGTGTAATACCTCCGGACTGAACAACATTCTGGAATCCTAGACAAAGAAATAGTGCAACTTTAAGACGGTCTTTGGTATCATTCAGCAAGGTAATTCCCTGTATCGCGGCTGAAAGTGACCAGAGCTGGTTAGCCTTCCCCACAATATTTTCTTTGTATTCCTTCCAAGTTAAGTTAATCGTAATTCGTAGGTATGTAGTTGAATTTACGGCCTTTAGATTTGACTGATTTATCGTGTAGCCGAAGTTTAAGGAATTCCTTTTAGCACTCATGTGGATGACCTCTCACTTTTCATTATTAAGGGTCAACTGCCACTTTTCGCGCCATTGAGATATCTTTCCTTAATCGGTGTTCGATTTGTTTTGATCTTCTGATGACTTTATTAGTCGATAAACGACAGTGTTATCTACAAACAACCTAAGGCGGCTGCTCAGATTGTCTCATAAATCTTTTATATATATCAGGAAGAACGAAGGGCCTGTAACACTACCGCGGTGAACGCCAGAAATCGCTTCTGTCTTACTCGACGACTTTCCGTCAATTACCACGAACTGTGACCTCTCTGACAGGAAATCCTTAATTCAGTCACATAATCGACACGATATTCCATAAGCACGCAATTTCACTACAAGCCGCTTGCGTGGTACAGTGTCAAAAGCCTTCCGGAAATCCAGAAATACGGAATCGATCTGAAATCCCTTGTCAATAGCACTCAACACTTCATGCCAATAAAGAGCTTCCTCACTTGAGAAGCTAATACGCGCGGAGCAGCCATGGAGTCCATACATAGAGAAACATAACACGATCACAGAAGCACATACCTCACAATAAACGTGAATCCATCCGAGACAATTGCGAATTCGTGGTTATGAGCCTCCACTGACTTCAGTAAGAAATGGTGTTCATATTAGTACAGATTTATTTTTAATGTGAATTTCTCCATTAAGAATCCATCTAACTGGGCCCAAATGCACCCAATGCCCAAGGTTGAGAGGTACGGTAGATGGATGATGAGGTACCACTATCATATTTAGTCGTCCAGGATCAACAAATATATCTAGCAGGGGTTGTACTTTAACATGTGAATATTATGAGCGATGTGAATATTATTCCACTTGATATAGTTTAAATGGAGTGGCGAATTTTACAGTCTTGTCAGATTGTACGAGATGATCCAGGGTTTTTGAAAGAATTAGTACGTCACCAAAGAGGAGGGCAGTAGTGGAGCCAAAGGCGAGAGCGATATGTGGAACACCACCTTGAACGGTTACTCTACAGTACAATGTAACAACGTACTGAAGCAGCATTGTATTTCTTGTCAAAGTTACAGACTTGTATATGACATTCATTTGTAGTAACTAGGAGAATATTTCACATTTAAGTCAGTGGCGATTCGTGACCATAAATTTACAATGCTAGCCTGCGCACCCATATGTACTGGACTGGTTTTGCACCTACGAATGAAATTTTGTATTTATTATTTTTATTTACTTATTTAGTTATTCACTTATTTAAGTTTGAACCCAGCACTGCTTCTCAACTGCTAAGTATATATGCAAGTTGGGTGTAAATCGGTTGGAATCATTAGAGCACAGGGGGTAAGAGAGACGTTTCCAGCTGCTGAATGTGTCAGGATAGTTTTAATGACAGTATGTCGCATGGATTTAACCTACGAACAAGTAGGATTACAAAGCTAGCCGGAAACACAGCTTTCGTGATTCCTCTTAAAAATGGCTCCGAAAAGGAAAACAAAACCGCACGTTTTCACAGCACAGCTTGGCATGTTCTTTCTCGTAGCAGGTTTAAGAGAAAGTGTTAACATGTCTTCATTTCCAGTCAGTCATCTGGTCTAGAAGGGTTTCACACAGTAGATTCTTTCCTTTTCCGTGAATCAAATGAAATAAAACAACTTCAGCATTCACTGGCGGTAACAATGCTCCTGCACGATGGCGAATTTGACCTTGAATTTGTAAAAATGAAGACAAATGACTGATTTACGAGCCGTGGTGAAACTACGGATCGTTTAAGTTAGTTTGTGTTATGTGTGTTCGGATGTGATGTGATGTGAGATGCAGTCGAAAAAGAATCGTAAAAGTTGGGTTCAAAACCTCGTTCTTCGATAGTATTCGGCCCAAATGATGTCATTTGAAAGGAACTGTTGCACTTTTGCATCTTCTGCAAGAAACGCTTCAATCGAAGTTCTTGGCCAGAAAGCAACGATACCAGTGTCTCTGGTAGTGGTGGTGGTGGTGGTTTGACCTTTCCCTTCACACAACATAATACTAGCGGTACGTATCGAAACCTCAAAGTATTAAACAAGACTGACAAAAAGTTTTCACTGTTCCCAAGTCGACCAATAAATCCGTGACATAATCGACTGTTGGAACGTATCTGAACGCCAAATTGTCAATTCGAATGTACATGTTTGGTCGTCTGTGTTGTCTACGTCCCAAACTATTCGGTGCGTAAGCTCCAATTGAATGAAACTCTACTACCCGCGCGGAGTCCTAATGGATACTCGCTTGAGGCCGGCCAATGTAGCCGAGCGGTTCTAGGCAGTCCGGAACCGCGAGACCGCTATGGTCGCAGGTTCGAATCCTGCATCGGGCATGGATGTGTGTGATGTCCTTAAGTTAGTTAGGTTTAAGCAGTTGTAAGTTCTAGGGGACTGATGACCTTTAGATGTTAAGCCCCATAGTGCTCACAGCCATTTGAATTTTTTTTTTTTAATCACGCTTGAGAAATTCTTATTCGATTTGCCTCCAAACGCTGTCTACGCTATTTGTTAGTCTCACTGACTCTACGATCATGTAGTTAGCTCACATCGCACGTACGGCAAGTGATATTTCGACTCCTCGCTGACGGCATTTTTTCAAACAATCTATGAACTGAAATCAATTGTTCGCAACATACCTAATTACCAAGAACCGACGTCAATTCAATCTTTGCAACACGTAGATACGATCACCACCCGTAACAGACTGAAATGTTGTTGTGGTGGTCTTCAGTCCTGAAACTGGTTTGATGCAGCTCTCCATGCTACTCTATCCGGGGCAAGCTTCTGAATTATCGTTTTCAATTATATTCCTTTTCTGAAAATATCAATATTCAATGCGGAATTTGTCGTTATGGAAACAAGTGACAGCAAAGCGCCAAACACTTTTTTTATGAAAACACGTGTCAGCATAACTGTCATACCAACCGTCACATTTTTTTCTTTGAGATTTTCATACAAACCATCCAAATTTCCTTTAATACAAACCTTGTACTGAAAATATCTCTCTCTCTCTCTCTCTCTCTCTCTCTCTCTCTCTCTCTCACACACACACACACACACTGTCCAATCTAACGTGATCCCGAGTTTTTTATGCGTGTTATGAAGTTTGACACACAGAGTCCTTGATGTCTATTTCGAAGGGAACAATTAATTGGGCTGATGAAAAATTTCAACTTCTGTTTTACACTCCTGGAAATTGAAATAAGAACACCGTGAATTCATTGTCCCAGGAAGGGGAAACTTTATTGACACATTCCTGGGGTCAGATACATCACATGATCACACTGACAGAACCACAGGCACATAGACACAGGCAACAGAGCATGCACAATGTCGGCACTAGTACAGTGTATATCCACCTTTCGCAGCAATGCAGGCTGCTATTCTCCCATGGAGATGATCGTAGAGATGCTGGATGTAGTCCTGTGGAACGGCTTGCCATGCCATTTCCACCTGGCGCTCAGTTGGACCAGCGTTCGTGCTGGACGTGCAGACCGCGTGAGACGACGCTTCATCCAGTCCCAAACATGCTCAATGGGGGACAGATCCGGAGATCTTGCTGCCCAGGGTAGTTGACTTACACCTTCTAGAGCACGTTGGGTGGCACGGGATACATGCGGACGTGCATTGTCGTGTTGGAACAGCAAGTTCCCTTGCCGGTCTAGGAATGGTAGAACGATGGGTTCGATGACGGTTTGGATGTACCGTGCACTATTCAGTGTCCCCTCGACGATCACCAGAGGTGTACGGCCAGTGTAGGAGTTCGCTCCCCACACCATGATGCCGGGTGTTGGCTCTGTGTGCCTCGGTCGTATGCAGTCCTGATTGTGGCGCTCACCTGCACGGCGCCAAACACGCATACGACCATCATTGGCACCAAGGCAGAAGCGACTCTCATCGCTGAAGACGACACGTCTCCATTCGTCCCTCCATTCACGCCTGTCGCGACACCACTGGAGGCGGGCTGCACGATGTTGGGACGTGAGTGGAAGACGGCCTAACGGTGTGCGGGACCGTAGCCCAGCTTCATGGAGACGGTTGCGAATGGTCCTCGCCGATACCCCAGGAGCAACAGTGTCCCTAATTTGCTGGGAAGTGGCGGTGCGGTCCCCTACGGCAGTGCGTAGGATCCTACGGTCTTGACGTGCATCCGTGAGTCGCTGCGCTCCGGTCCCAGGTCGACGGGCACGTGCACCTTCCGCCGACCACTGGCGACAACATCGATGTACTGTGGAGACCTCACGCCCCACGTGTTGAGCAATTCGGCGGTACGTCCACCCGGCCTCCCGCATGCCCACTATACGCCCTCGCTCAAAGTCCGTCAACTGCACTTACGGTTCACGTCCACGCTGTCGTGGCATGCTACCAGTGTTAAAGACTGCGATGGAGCTCCGTATGCCACGGCAAACTGGCTGACACTGATGGCGGCGGTGCACAAATGCTGCGCAGCTAGCGCCATTCGACGGCCAACACCGCGGTTCCTGGTGTGTCCGCTGTGCCGTGCGTGGTATCATTGCTTGTACAGCCCTCTCGCAGTGTCCGGAGCAAGTATGGTGGGTCTGATACACCGGTGTCAATGTGTTCTTTTTTTCCATTTCCAGGAGTGTATTTGAGTTTGCAAACAAACATTGGCTTAAAATGTCTAGATCAGACGTTAGGATTTCTTCAGTTTGTGGCGACTACCGCACACGTCGATCGCAGCCGACGCGTAAAATTCGCGCCAACTGCAGAGATTATTTTCCACAGTTCGCACGGAAGTCACAGAGAAGAGAGCAGTCGACTGTGATTCTCATACCTATCTTTTTACTCTTTGTTGTTGATTCTCTTATGTGTTCTCTTACTGGACAACCTGTTATATGTAAAAGAAATAAAAAAGAAACTTTAGTTCAGACTCAGTTTCCTATTTCTAACTGTGTTTGCGTGGGTTCACACCTACTTACGCAACAACTTGTTTCAAAGGTTTAGTGTTGGGTAGCTATTGCCCAACCATCCGCACAACCAAACTTCCTGAATTATAATATATAGAACAGAAGAGGAGCACTGGCGAATCCCTGTGGTAAGCCATCTCTCGATACTTTTGGACAGTTAGAGTCTTTTTCCTGTAGTTATAGTAAATGTTCTTCCAGCCAATATCTTGTCGATTAGGTTTGTTCTCCGTCTGCATGTGACAAGTTGTAATCTATTCCTATTATAAAAAAAAATCTATTGTGTGCGAGTGTTCCATGTCTCCTCCTAAATCTCTGGACCGATTTCAGCCGAACTGGGTACACGTATATCCTTATAGTCACAACAACCGCTATGGAGTAACTACCTTCCTATCATGGTTCAGAAAATTTAAAGTCAAACAGTGAGACGCGTAAAAAACTGCCGCACCACGTACGAAATTTTAATACATTTATTCTTTACTACTAAGAAACACAGTCTAGGCAATTTAAGGGAGCAGCTGGCAGCGCTTTTGATAGTTTTTAGTTGCGAAACGCGAATGGCTGTAGGTGGAAACGGTAGCAGTCTTTAGAGCTACGAATAGGCGTTGCAATAGAGAGGTTAACAAAATCACTTAGAAACGCGAAGCGGCTGCACCCGGTGTACAGAAACTGTCCGGCATCGTCTCACACCGAGTTGACTGCAGGAGCACACACTGTTTCGTTTTTAACAGAAAATCGGCGAAATGAATACCGGGACAATGCCGATTTGTCAGCTAGTACTTGACGAAGCAGTCCATGCCTGAAAACTACCTCATACACTGCAATTCGATCAACAAAAGCAATTTATTTTTTCTGCTTCATTTGGTATCCTACTTCATAAGACTATCAACTCCGTCCTGGTCGGAATCCAGTTTGCTGAATAGAAGATTCTGAAAGATCACTGCAATAATCCGATCGAACAGAGTTCTTTCGAGCAACTTTAGTGCTCAGTGGTGATACTTTGACTCATCTAATTTCTTGTCGGGCTTGCATATTGGTGATTTTTTTTAAAAAATTGCTTCATTTTTATGGGATTGAACCAGATATCAGTGTCAGAGAAGAAATCCGGTAGACATCTTTTTGCCGTAGTTCCCACTACGAAAAAGGAAAGGATGAATTCATTTTAGAGCGCCTTTCCAGGTTTTAGAGTTCTACGTACAGCTTCTACTAATAATAAGGTTTCGCTGTTAACTATGAAGTGCACTGTATAAGTGAATGAGAACTGGAAGACTCCGGTGAGGCTGACGAGCTGTCTGAGTAGAACAGCGGCCTCTGTAGAAGTAGTCTAAACTGCCCGAGTGTCTGGGCGCCGAGACAAAGGCGTCCATTACGCGCCGCCCTCCTCCTACCACCCAGCCAGCCGAGCACTGGACAGACATCGCGGCGTTGGCAGCCCGCCACAGCACCCCCACCCACCCACCCACGGGCAGAGCTAAGCAAACTCTGCCCCGGGCTACGACCGCCGGCAGCAGCCAGCACCCACCTACTGCGCTGTGCACAACGCGGGTCTGAAGGCGGCCGACCGCCCCCCAGTGCTTCGTTTACGAAGGTGCCACGCGGGCAGCGCCGAACACTGCAGCCGTACTAAGCGCACACATGCCGGCTATTAGCGTACACTACAGACCACCGGTGAGCTGTCAGCCACTCCCAGATCACTTCTGTATGCGGGCGTCATTCAACCCGCTCCTACTGTAGCGCCACGAGGTGTCTCGGATGGAGTGTGCAACGTGCTCATACGCAACAGGAGTAGCCAAGTCCTGGCGGCAAACATCCGCCATCTCATTGTTACCGTGCTAAGTAGGTCGTTGTTAGTAGTTGAGGCAGTAGCGTTGGCGTCAGATGACGTGTCTGCAGACTGCTGCGACATCTCCTGGCGCGGGATTAGTTGTTTATGTCCAGCGTACTGGCAAGAGCGAGCTGAAGATCTGGTAGGGACGCCAATACAGTCGCATTTACAGAGCAGGAAGTAGTGACAGCGTACAGTCTTACAAGTAAAGTGTATTCACACTATACACGTCTGAACGCCAGTGTCTTGCACAGCACAGCAATGAAATACTTCCGTCTGCTAATATCTCTCACGTCTTTGCAACATTCTTTCACTATGTCATCTACAGGAATCCAAGGTTAGTCAGAGTAAACCAGTCGCAACTTTAGTTCGGAAGATTTTTTTTCTTTTTCTTTCGCACACGTGACGATTCGTTTACTCTGACACCTTTTAAAACCAAACCCCAGAGACAGGAGAATTTTTCTCAGTTTCCCCGTTACCAGTGTACTCCACTTGAGTGGCAAAAGCTGTGATCCTTTTCCAAAGCTAGTATTTCCTTACATATTTCGTTTTGGAACAAATTTCTTGATATCACCAATGGGATAATTTTTGTATGAAATTGTTAACTTCCTCTCTGGGGTAGATACTTTAATCCCACTCATTGTCAGCTCAGCTTCGTGTCCCTCACTCCTGCTGTAACAGTCTGGAACCGCGCGACCGCTACTGTCGCAGGTTCGAATCCTGCCTCGGGCATAGATGTGTGTCATGTCCTTAGGTTAGCTAGGTTTAAATAGTTCTAAGTCCTATAGTGCTCAGAGCCTGCTGTAACATCCAAGCAAAACGTGAAATTGAGTGAGTCGATGATGTGCAAGTCCTCGCCTTTTCCGTCTCATCCGCTCCTTTTGCCCCACCACGCTTCTTAACCCATCACCTTGCAATGTTTGCCGGTTCAGTGCCGGTTGCTCAGCTGACAAAATGCTCTACTTGGCAGAATTAACTTCTGCACGGTTGAATCTCGCTTCGTCCATCAATCTGTCCTATTTCACATCTCAATACGAATGATACTGAAGAAGAACGATATGTGTCAGTTCAAGTCCGCTTGATCAAGACAAGATGGACATTATCTATTGAATCACTCCTTGCTGTCTGCCACTTAATTTTTAGTTTATTTTCCTATTGTGGTACACTTTCTACCCTAGGCCATTTCCAAATGTGTAGACATTTGTTACCTGCCTGACCATCAGAAGCATCTTTGATGGTAAATATTGTCAATTCACCGGACATAAATTGGACAATCGTTCAGAAGTAAAATAAGAAATTAACTGCTGAAGGAGCATGAGAAATATTAGAGGGGCCGCGTCCCAAACTCAAAGGACATTAAGACTCAAGTTACCTGTACATATAATACTGTAATTTCAAGATGCAGGGTGACTGGCACAGTGATTCCGTGTCTGTGAGAGACGCAAACACAAAATTTCCTGAAAGCTACTGAATATTCTGTCTCCTTTTCAAGGGAACAGTGGGAAGAAGTATCGTGGCACCAACTATGCCAATCTGCGAGTCCTCTTGCGCCCCGTTTCTCTCCGAAATAAATGACACGTTACCACAATTATATATTCATCGTTTTCTCAACTGCTTCCACCCTTGGAATGTCTACTAAGTCGAACAACCGAAATTACAACAGGCAAAATAATTTCGTATCTTTCAGCGCTTCATTTTTTGTCTCTAAAACGATTTTTACAATTTCATGATAAGACTTGAGGAAACTACAAGAATTTTTTTTCGTTTCACGTGTTAGCGGTTCTAAGTTTTTCGGTGGGTGCAGTTCACCACCAACACCAATGTGTCATTACTGCGTATGCTGTATAGTTGTCGAATCGGATGATGGAGAAAGACTAGTTACGGTGTTGTGTGCCTCTCGCAGACAGCGACGAAACGTTACTGAAATGTCTTCTACCTGTCTGCTCTGAAATTTTAACGGAAGAAAATGTACCTACTAATTCCTATCGTGGTTTGCAATCTTTTACAAAAAAGTACTTAGAATCACCTAGGATGTAGGTGAAAGGAGAGATGTAGAGGGTTTAAAGTCCCTCAAACGATTAGGTCTTCAGAGCTTCAGTTGGAGCACGAATTAGACGTTCAACTGAACGACCCCAACCACCAATAGCCTTAATGGAACTCCCGCTGCGAGGCCTCCGTTGGAGATACATTACCGAGCGAAGAGGCTCAATGGTAAAGACCTTGGGCGCTTACTTGGTAGGATCGCGGCTCGAATCTAAGACCGGCCATCCCCATGCAGTTTTTACGCTATTTACCTAAATCAGCTATGGCGATAAATTCCGACAGTTTCTACGTACATGACACGCCCAGTTCTTCGTATGATTCTCCTCTCGTCCCGAGTTTTTGTGCTCTGCCCCTAATAAACTCGTCGTCAACAGCAGATCCGATGGCACGGTAGTGAGTTTACAAGTCAAGATTATCAGCAGGTGAGTAAGTTGCGAATGGTTCGATACTCTGAAGTAAACCTTGGAAGGAACGTCTCTGCTGCTTCTCTGCACCAAGCGCTCGTCTCCATGCACAGCTCAGATGGTATCCGGTATCGCGGTTAAAGTTATTTTGGCTCTTATTTCAACAGCCTCCTTAACGACAGAATCCCGTACGTGGAGGCATAGGACAGAATTTTTGCTTCATCGAACAATATTTTATGTTTGTTCGTGAGGCTGTGCTCCGCATTTGCCGATTTCTCCAGTTCTCTATTTTTAATATGGCGCTGGTGTTCTGCACAGCGGTCGGAAACGGTACGAATCGTCTGACCTATATAATTGCTTCTACACTTACAGGGTATATTATAAACTCCAGGGACCCTGAGGCCGAGATTGTCCTTAACAGGGCGCATCATCATCATAATTTTCTTAGGAGCACAAAAAATCAGTCGTATACCTCCTCTACGCAGGACTCTTCCTATTTTGCTGGAAATCGCGCCACAAAAGGAAGAACCGCAATCCGTGTTTCATCCTGTGAGTGTGCAGCATTTTCAAGTTTCCTTTTTTTTCCGAGAGCGCTGCCTTTATATAGCGTGCACCGTAGCCATTCTTTGGGAACACGTACTTCAGATGGTTAATCTCGACCCTTAAGTGGTACTCGTCAGAAGGCAGAAGATGATGCGCCCTGTAGGACAGTCTTGGCCGCAGGATCCCTGGAGTTTATATTATACCCTGTGAGTGTGGAAGTAATTATATAGGTCAGACGATTCGTACCGTTTCCGATCGCTGTGCAGAATACCAATGCCACATTAAAAATAGAGAACTGGAGAAATCGGCAATTGCGGAGCACAGCCTCACGAACAAACATAAAATATTGTTCGATGAAGCAAAAATTCTGTCCCATGCCTCCACGTATTGGGATTCTGTTATTAAGGAGGCTGTTGAAATACGAATGAGCCAAAATAACTTTAACCGCGATAGCGGATACCATCTGAGCTGTGCGTGGAAACGAGCGCTTGCGCTTGATGCAGAGAAGCAGCAGAGACGTTGCTTCCAAGGTTTACGTTCCAACGGAAGCGGTGGCGCCACCGGCGCATACAGTGACATCGTCTGCGACATCAGTACGTAATCGCCGACCAATCAGAAGCCGGCCACGGGCTATAAATAAGGCTACCACAGCAGCAGCAGTGAAGACAGTCAGTTACTGACGATGACGATGGAGATAATCGTCGAAAGCTCGAGATTTTATCCAGAACTGACGCGGAAAGAATACCGAGAACGTTTTACATAAATGCAATTATCACTCAACCCATGAAGTAACGTGATATGCCCGTCGATAGCCAAACACATATCGGAATTTTGTGATTAACTTTCTACAGCAGATGGACATATACCGTTTTATATAAACGCAATAAATGTTAAAGACAGATGAAGCTTAGCAAATAAGTAGTTTACAAACTACAATTAATGCCTGAGAAGTCTATGGCATCTGTTGCTTCTGGACACTGTTGAATTAAGCCGTTTCTTGTGGTCAGATTCCTTTCGGCTGTTGCCAAAAGGCGCTGGTCTCCTGGATAAAACGCCAAGGTTGCCAGCTCATACAGAAAACACGTTCTGACGGACAGAAGAATGCGACATCTGTCTTAGATAAGCCCGTAGGCGCTACGCGCTAAATATACACACGCGTACAGTGCAAGAACAAAACAACAAGGTATTTCACGCACCGGATATGAATTCCACATAACTACTGTTAAATATTTGATACATTTCCAGTTCTGGAAAGCAAACAAATGAGTGCTCACGGTTTCAACAAACCGCCTAGCCACCGAAGAAATCCTCCAGCTTCATGTACTGCACTATTAAACGCAGTTCGCTGATACGTTTCCAATTACCAAAAGGTTGTGCCCTCTTGCTATTCAAGCAGTGTCATAAATTCCAAGGATATCTTTACATTAAGGAATTTTTGCGTTACTTGAAATTACACACTTTGCATGTATTCAACATATCCTTTAATGCACCACTGCTACTTTACCTGTAAAAGTATTTATACACTATGATGACTAACAAGTTCGTGGCGTCCTCCACCGGTAACGCTGAAATTCAATATGGTGTTGGCCCACCTTTAGCCTAGATGACAGAAAAAAAGGTTCAAATGGCTCTGAGCACTATGGGACTTAACTGCTGTGGTCATCAGTCCCCTAGAACTTAGAACCAATTAAACCTAACTAACCTAAGGACATCACACACATCCATGCCCGAGGCAGGATTCGAACCTGCGACCGTAGCAGTCGCACGGCTCCGGGCTGAGCGCCTAGAACCGCTAGACCACCGCGACCGGCTGGATGACAGCTTCCACTCTCGCAGGCATACGTTCAGTCAGGTGCTGGAAGGTTTCTCAGGGAATGGCAGCCCCTTCTTCACGGAGTGCTGCACTGAGGAGAGGTATCGACGTCGGCCGGTGAGGCCTGTCACGAAGACAGCGTTCTAAAACAACCCAGAGGTGTTCTGTACGATTGAGGTCAGGATTCTGGGCAGGCCAGTCTGTTACAGGGATGTTACTGTCGTGCACCCACTGCGCCACGGAGCCATGCATTATGAACAGGTACTCGATAGTGTTGAAAGATGCAATCGCCATCCCCGAATTGCTCTTCAACAGTGGGAAGCAAGAAGGTGCTTAAAACATGGGTGTAAGCCTGTGCTGTGATAGTGCCACGCAAAACAAGGGGTGCAAGCCCCCTCCATGAAAAACACGACCACACTACCACACCACAGCCTCCGAATTTTACTGTTGGCACTACACACGCTGGCAGATGTTCACCGGGCATTTGCACAACCACGCCCTGCCATCGGATCGCCACATTGTGTACCGTGATCCGTCACTCCACACAACGTTTTTCCACCGTTCGGTCGTCCAGTGTTTACGCTCCTTACACCAAGCGAGGCGTTGTTTGGCATTTACCGGCCTGATGTGAGACTAATGAGCTCGACCATGAAATCGAAGTTTTCTCATCTCCTGCCTAACTGTTTGAGTACCTGCAGTGGATCCTGATGCAGTTTGGAATTCATGTGTGATGGTCTGGATAGATGTCTGCCTATGACACATTACGACCATCTTCACCTGTCGGCTGTTTCTGTACGTCAACAGACGAGGTCGGCCTGTATGCTTTTGTGCTGTACATGTCCCTTCTAGTTTCCACCTCACTATCACATCGAGAACAGTAGACCTAGGGATGCTTAGGAGCGTGGATATCACACATACAGACGCATGACCCAAGTAACACACAATCACCTGACCACGTTCGAAGTCCGTGAGTTCCGAGGAGCACCCCATTCTGCTCCCTTACGATGTCTAATGACGTTGATGACATTTAGTATCTGGCAGCAAAATGCACCTAATGTAAGAAACGTATGTTTTTGGACGTGCCAGGATACTTTTTATCACATAGTGTATGATTCTTGTTGTCCCGATATCGTGTCTTCGGAAATTATGGAAGGATGACTAGAGTTTAACGTTCTGTGGACGACGAGGTTTTTTTGACCGAAAAGAATTGAAGAAGGGGAAGTAACGATACTGGTAGTCTCTAATGGTTTTCCATATTCGCAATTGCGAGTACATTTAATTTATAACTTTTACCTCTTGCATATAGTTTTCCTTCTCATTATTCTGCTTCAGTTAGAGAATAGCCTTTATTGGTAGGTAATTTTCGATTTTTGGGCTCTCCACTTCCTTATATCGAATGCCAAATTTAATAGAGAGCGTAGGTCGTAAATGGGCCTCCATTCTTGCGCTACTGATTCTAGTATTCCTATGTAAGTCCCAGCCTGAGTTTTCTTCGCTGCACCACTGTCTAATGTTTTATTGTACGATGAGGTATTTTAGTTTCCTCTGAGCCGTTATACTAGATGGAGCGAATTCCTCCATCGATCGAACATAAAAATTGTATGGGCATGTTCCCGTCACCTCAAATGCTTTTGCACCCATTTCTGTTTTTGCTGTCCGGCAGTGGGCAATTCGGAATAAACCGCCTTTATTTCGAGTACTCTTGCCCGAAAGTCCACTAGTTAACAAATGCTTCGTTAGATACTACCATGTGGCATACAGCAGCTATCACGCGGACAAGAGAACAATACCATGTAGGTTTAAAATCTAATGTACGAAATTAAACTGCAGTGAGTGTGTGGTTAAAACCATTTAAAATACGAGGTGTTACTTTCGATCTTAAGACAAAAGCTTTCCTGTCTTCAGTACCAAGAAAGAACAGCGCAGCAACAGCAAACGTCTGGTCTTTATGTCGCTAAACGCACTGCATGGCTACCACGGCTGGCGAACGCAAATTTCCGTCCAACTGTAGCTAGCCAAATAAAATTCTTAGAAGATACATTTGACAGAACGAAAACTCCTGTATCCGTCGCTATTAATACATGTTCTGATTCGTTAGTTTGGGTGGTTCCTGTTCTCTCAACATACACGCTTACTAGCGCTCAAATTTTCTTCATAACCTATCAATCATTTACTGTTCTTATTTTCTCACCACTGATTGTCAACTCTCCCAGATTTGTAGGTTACTGCATCAAAATGGTTGCTAAAGATTCCATTTGAACTTTAGTCTACAAATTATAAATATAGTGATGCCAATGAAAGTCTGAACTTGTGAAATATCACGCGATTTATCAAAAGAAAACAGTACTGCAAGGAAAGACATGTAAAGACATGTACGGGCTAGAGTACATCTAATCTAATCTCAATAATCTGCAACGTGGCAGTCTCTACTATAAAGGAACAACAAAGGAATACAAAATTTCACATAAACATTTTAGTGGGGTATCCAGGTCCTTTCTTACGTACAATATATGTATAATCCAAAGCCTACTAAAATTCCAGAACATGTTTCCGAAGGATGTTAACTGCTTCTTAATGTTTGGTACATGATCATCGTACAGTGTTACGTGTAACACCCACAATTTTGTGCATTTCATTGATAATTACTTGCTGTTACTAGATCTGATCTTTTCACATAACCAGCTTGTATGTTACTTAATGTGCGCAATGCCTACTGCCCCGAAAACCAGTTCAGAAAGGCGAGTTACCGGGTAGTCAGTCTGTTAGTGGAAACAAAACGTCAGCCATCCTAAGGAAACAATCCCCCTTTGCACCTGATCTTAACTATGTGACTTTCCTAATGTTAGTGAATCATTTTGACAAGAATCTTCTCCGACAGCACATCCATGAACATTACGAAAACCGCCCAGAAGAGCGGTGTACGTAAAGAAGCACAAACCGCGTGTACCCCTAGGCACATTTACCAGACAGAGCAGCAGGAGATCGTATAATATACGTAAAACTGCCATCAAGCCGAAGGTCTGAACACCACATTGCTTCGTTAGGCGTGAGCTGGTATGCCGTTGCCCACCTCCAACCTTTGGACTGATTCACTCAGGCAGTTACAGGGGACACTTCGTTTAACTCTGATTCAACAACACTGTGCAACTCGGCATTATTCAAGTCAACGAACACTGACAGATGTTAAATAAGTGAAAGTGAGACACGGAAAACTTAGAACTGAGCATAATCGAGCCCGACGACTTTCGACACCCAGTCTGCCACTTTACCACTGAACCACTCAGCCACACTTACAGAACTAAAAAAATAAAAAAAATAACGTTGCTATCGAAATCTTCACAACACAATAGGTAACATTAATATTCTCCCATGCTTTTTTTGCCATTGAGTGTTCATTATCGAAGTAAGGTAACAATTGAAACTTCCTGGCAGATTAAAACTGTGTGCCCGTCCGAGACTCGAACTCGGGACCTTTGCCTTTCGCGGGCAAGTGCTCTACCAACTGAGCTACCGAAGCACGACTCACGCCCGGTACTCACAGCTTTACTTCTGCCAGTATCCGTCTCCTACCTTCCTACCAAGGTAACAATTATGTAACAAATTGTTTAATTCTATTCCAATTCGTTCTAGATGATACACACCGTCCGTAACTCCGGAACAGGAAAGAATTCTCTTTTTACCATTATTTAGCTGTGAATAACGGACTTCATGAATTACAGGAAATTTAATATCAGTGCTTGAGCGGCTTAACAAAATTTTAACCATCGCGGGACCTTAACCAGGAAGCTTAATGTTCTATCATTTTCGCAGAAGTTCGATGTTCTAGCAGATTTCTATGTTCTTGTTCAGACTTTAACGGGAGAAGGTGGCTCTTCCGGTGCGAGGAATAGGATATTTCAGGCAAGTTTGTTTCCCACTTAGGGAATGCTTCATCACTTGTAGTGACGGGGAAGTTCAGAAACCCAGCAGCCGCTTTACCGCGAGGGAACTCCAAAACTTTGGATGGTAATCAACTTCCTGATAATTCGTCTAATGTATGCTAATTTTTTAGTGCCAAAGGCAAGTGGGCGATATGAGTTGCTGAACCTAGTACAATTTCTGCTGTTTCACTTTTATATCTTTAGATCTGCGCTCACTGTCATGAGGCATAAGAAGGTAGGACTACTGACATTGTGCAATTCAACGCACTAATCTATTTCTTGATGATTTCTGTTTTGCGTCCATGGTGGTTGGTTGTTTCATTAGAAACTGTTTGAGAAATTGCGCTTTAACGAAATTTGGCCGCTGTAATGACAAATAGATAAAAAGAATTCTGTCCTCTGGAGACACATCTAGTTTACGTGGGGGGCAATAATCGTGATATGGTACATCAGGAGACGAAACGCCCGAATTCCTATTTTCTGGTTAGCAAGGCCACACAGTAGGTATATTATGCAACTTACTTACCGAGTTAAAAAAAATTGTTCAGAGTTATAATAATGTTTCAACTACAACCTCATCCATTTTCCCTGCAACAAAAACAAACTTCCAACCTACGCATTTCTTCGTCATCTTAAACGATTAAAAACATTTTTTCCTTCAACTACCTCCTGACCTTTGCAATTGTGTATCGTGGAAGTCCAAATCTGCAAGCACTCTGATGAGTCTTCAAATAACGGAAGAAGACAACGACACGAGAGGAAATGAGTTAAAGCGAAGGCTATCCACGATTTTTTGAGCGTACTGCTGGTACACAGCCAGCGGACGAACCTGTAAATATGAGTATTATTTTGCGAATCTGTTCCCAGCACCTGAGTCTAGCGCTACGCGTTCCAAATTTCTCAGAAACAGAAGAAAATCGCTACTATTTACTGAAAAAAGATTGAGCTACTAGCCAGTATTAATACCTACTGTGCTGATGGCATAGCGCTCTATTGACGAAAGTATCATAATACTGGTTTATCTCTTACTTTGTTGTAAAATAAGCAGAACGTCCGTAAATTGAAAATCTTACTTTATGAAACATAGGAAAAGAACATCTCATGTCTAGCAAACCAATGGATCATAACTGCTTAAGTGTGTGGACCTGTATGAAACAGCACCACCACAGGATACCGACAGGATTCCAAGAACAGCGGCTCGAATCGTCGCAGGTTTCTAAGTCTTTCGGAAATACATCGCATAAATGCTAAATATTTGAACCTGGCAGACGTTTGAAGATACGATGGCAGTAATCGCTCGAAAGCCAGTATTACGTAAAGAATCTATAAATCCTTCAGTCTCCTCCATGCACCGGCCGTGCAAGACATCGACTTATTTTATTCATGGCGTGTGAGCGACGTAAGCGCAGTAACCACCGTTGCACCTTTAACTGTAACTGCACAATAGGTTCGGCAGAGCCGTAGTAACCATCAAAATGCCTTTTGCGGAACACACACGAAACAAGCAAATTTGGTACTGTTATTTGGAATCACGGGTGACGAGGCTGTGTTACCAATTCGAAATTCGAAGCTACCACAAAACGAAGTGGAAGTAAGTCTCTGATGGTTTGCAAAGACCGAAGAAGATGCAATAACGCCATGAGCATTGTCAATCGCACCTTCTTCGGTCTTGGCGAACCATCAGGGACCCATTCTGTAGCTTGTCGTTTTGTGGTAGGTTCATACGGATAACATGAAGTCTCGTCGTTAGTGGATTAAATTAACGGGCGTGTCTTTCGTGTACTACATTTTAATGGTTCACTAGGGTTCCGTTATCTATCGGAATAGTCAAACTTTACACACCTAATGTTTACAGTTGTTCGTTCGAACTGCCAATGTAGTTACTGTGCTGATGTGACTTACATGCCAGGAATAAAATTAAATCTCAAAACTTTTCGACGCACTGTGTGTGTCTCTCGCAGCGATAGCGAAGAGAAAGACTGCTACAGAATGCACAGTAGAATTTAAGCTGTCATTTTCTACACTCTCCATTCGTAATTGGAAAGGGAATAAACCTTAACGCGGGAAGTACCCTCTGTCATACACTTAACAGTGCCGTCAAAGACAATGATCGTTACATCAAAAGCAAACTGTATCCTTTTCTCAATTCTCTCTTTTTCATTTACATACAGGTCTGAAAGAACAGACTCTGGACGATCCAAAACTGCACGAAGTACAACGAATTAATACGACTGAACAGCAGATGTCAAGGAATTAACAGTCTGCTAATTAATTTGTACGTATTTCGTACGGCAGTGGATCGTCAACAGTGTCTGTCGTTTGACACGTGCATGTAAGTATTACAAACCTAGGCGCTCGCACGACGATGGTAAGACTGGTCTCTACTCTTCGTGGTCCCATTCTCCCTGTTACAGGATTTCAATTAATGTTGCGAGGTTTAGGTGGTGAATTTATTGGAGTACGGTATAAGGAAAGAAGACAGTGTGAAACGTCGAAGTCTGGGTCGGCCCAGAGAACGTACACGGATAGCCGAAGTGGTTAAAGTGACGGCTCGCGATATGCGGGAAATTCGGGTTGGAGTACCGGTCCGCTACAAATTTTCATGTACCACTAATGGGTAGTGCATCCATATCTAAAAGAGCCGATATCAAGGAATTCGAGTCAATGAACTGATTCGAAGCCTCTTGTTTTCAGTTTTAATTCAAATGTATAAATACTTAATGTCGCTAAAAAGCCGAAACACTGCGTAGGATAGAGACCTTAAGTAATTCAGAAAGCATAACAAGACGGGAAAATTATACCGAATGCCAGAAACAAATCTCAGCTCATACAGGGCTCTAGCGCCTCCTCTTCGCCACTAAGTCACCGAGCAATCAGCGTTCGCTAA
Organism: Schistocerca gregaria; assembly: GCF_023897955.1. Classification (NCBI taxonomy): domain Eukaryota; kingdom Metazoa; phylum Arthropoda; class Insecta; order Orthoptera; family Acrididae; genus Schistocerca; species Schistocerca gregaria. The sequence continues at coordinate 545,247,175 of NC_064925.1, forward strand.
TCGTCCTAATAAGAGTGAGATACGGGTGTGGCAGGATCCGGTTAGTGTGGGATCCCAAGGAGACCGTGGGTCGAGAGGGTGAGCACGGCCGGCGGCGCGATGACCCGTGAGGTCAAGGTGACCCCAGCAGAGAACCGCTGGCCGCCTAAGACTCTACGGGAATAACCTCTCCCGTCTGATACGCCAATGCTCTGCGTTGTCTTGGTGCATACGAGGAACGACTGCGAAAACACAAAATGTCCACCAAGTACTTCTTTTCAGTACAAAAGGTGAGTTATGCTGCAGTAATGCAGTTTATTTATCAATCTATTTATTTATTTAGTCAGGCATTAATATTTTCATCATTACGTTGCTACGCAACGCCAATATAACAGAAACAGGCATATTCCCGCTAACTTAGAAGCTCGCCGGAATCAAACCCGACAATTATACGGCAAACATTTAAACCGAAACACGCAGCCTAAATATCTATCCGTAACATTTGATCGACTTCTGTAAAAGATTTCCAACTGGGAAACAGAAAGGTGGATGAAAGAAGCTGGGCGACAGAAGCAAATACTCGGACGGCCTTACTATCGATTGTGCACAGTGCTGCCGAATACTACGTTCCTGTGGGGTGAGATGCAGCCATAACTACAAGATCGTTGGTCAGATAAGGAGCACAGTGGCAATCGTTACTGACACACTAAAATCAACGCGTTCCCTGGCTTCATATTTTGTTTGATTTGGTATCACCAGCTGTAACTTAGTACCACAGGCAGTGGACCAAGAATGAAGTGAGGTATGGCTCAGCTCCTGTGGACTTTTCAGTCAACAACGTACTCTCTCACCTCCCACATGCCACGTGTGGACCTTATGTGGGAATTGGACAGTCTCCGCGAGCCTGCTTGGTTCCACTTAGAAGAGTGCTGGACGTCCAATTTATCACGGTTCACAGGCGAGCCCAACCGTACCGCCTACAGGCAAGCAGCTGCCAAGACAGACCTGGAGCCGCGTAAAGATTATCACCAGCAGCAGACCGGTAGACGCAAGGAGTGTCTTTATAAACAGGGGAACGTACACACTCTGAATGCTATTGTCGTGAAATCGAGTAAAGAGCAGACCACTGTATCCCTAACCGTCCAATAACAAGATTTCAAGATGACGGGAATGACGTCAGAAAGGTGTCTGCGAAGGTTAACCTCCCGAGACCCAGAGCTACGATGAGATTGCGAAATTAATAATGTCGCCAAAACTTCACTTTCTACAGTATTACACTACTTAGTTAACATTTTCGTGTGTTTAATACTTTAATTTTATTTTACATCTTACATGGAATATGACATTTTACAAAAATCAAATTTGATACTTAAAAATTAGTCATATTTGTAAAGCGGTAATTTGGAGGTAAGTAGACCAGGACTCCGGGTTACGGCAGCAAGGAACTTGAGAGGAAGAAATGGGAGAGTGAGAGTAAAGGTAACCTGGGAAAGAACAAGTAATGAGGAGAGGTGGGAAACAACGTGAACGAATGAACGAAGGGTTAATGGCAGCATTAAAACTGGCTTGGAGCGAGGACGACTCGCGCGCTGAGGGTGCCCAGAAATTTAATTATGTACACACACAGCTAATCCATTCCGGGAATCGAGAATGTTTCAAATTCAATAATACAATGTAGACATGATAAACGCATGCAGGAGGCAGCAGACAATTATTATTACAGCAATAAGTATATGTCGGCATTCAGGCTGAATGGGTCGCAATGGTAGAAGTCCAGCATCAGGTAAGGAATGACTATTGCTCATATAACGCTTTTCGCGATTTCCCCATCGTCAGATATCCACGAACGATACCTGAATGCAGATACAGCGTTTCAAGCTGTATGTGAAACAGATACTCGCAGACCAGTTATTCCTTTCCTGATTTCCGACTTTTACCATTGTGACCCAATCAGCCTGAATGTAGAACTACAGATTGCTGTAAGTTTGACGTCGGTTAACAAATAACGAAAGAAATATTTTTTCGGGTGATATAATTAAAAATTAACCATTTTCTGATTTTTCCACCTTTCTTTTACTGCGAAACATCGCTTCTTGTCAAATTTCATGATTTTAGGTCAATGGAAAGTACCCTGCAGGTAAATATGTGGTATCTGCAACAAATTTCGTTTTCGTGCAACTTACTAACGTATCAATAACAAAACACTGCATAATATGTGCTGCAATGTAAGGAGTTTTTCATTCTCGCTTCGTTTATATCATCACATTTTCGTTTGCTCTGAACGCCGTTCCTTCTCTTTCTCGGATGGTTCTGCATCACTCATTTTACAAAAGCTTTAACAGTGCAGAAGCAGTAATAATATTAAGAAAACTGAGTATAAGATTACTGGCATTACAATCAAATAACGTTTATGTACGTTACAGACTGTGGACTGTTCAGGATTCAGAAGCAACAACCTTAGAAAACTAAACTGACAAGGAAACCAGCGATAAATCAAAGAATGTTATTGCCACTTATTAGTGCAGAAACTCTCCATGTCACTGGACACGAGACGTTCCTGAACGAAACAGTAATATTTACCATCTCGTTACATGGAAACCATTAAATGCAAATGAAGTATTGCTATCACAATCAGTGTCGCTACCTTCACAGATACATAATCCGCCATTATCTCATTTTGCAAAAAATATGGAGATGACGGGTTTCTGATTTTATCGATTCATATATAATTAAGGCGCTGACGGCCAATGATCTGGGACTTCTAATTCATTAAAATGTAGCAGTGTAGTTTTTTTAACACCAAGATACATCACCATTCCCAAGGTCCCATCAAATTTGAAGGGAGCTACGGGAAAGAACATCAGCAGACGAAAATAACTGAGGGAAGGCGCAAGCCCATCATTAGACTGGCTATTATTCAAAAAACCTTCGGTACCCGCGGAAGTGGGTGAAAGACTTGCGGCTGCGCTCGCCCGCGGATACGGTGCGGACAGCATCTCTTACGCCACACAGCTCTGTAAAAGAGACGCTCAGAGATCTTAAGTGGCCAGCCGAGGTGGACGAGCGGATCTAGACGCTACAGTCTGGAACTGCCAGACCGCCACAGTCGCAGGTTCGAATCCTGCCTCGGGCATGGGTGTGTGTCATGTCCTTAGGTTAGTTAGGTTTAAGTAGTTCTAAGTCCTAGGGGACTGATGACCTCCAATGTTAAGTCCCATAGTGCTCAGAGCCATTTGAACCATTTTTTTTTAGATCTTCAGTGGAGATATTTTAAAGCAAGATCTGGTAGCGACTTTTGCCGCCCAAGTTGCAGTATATATGTTCTCGAAAAGATGTTCCCCGATCTCAGTCTTGGTTACAGGGATCTGAGCCCACGTAACGGGCGAGTTTCGTAAGTGTATTTTGACCTTTGCACGCTTTATTGTATAAATTTTTATGAACTGATACCGAGGAAGCTGTGGAGTTTAGATTTCTACTCACTTTCTAAACGTCAAAAGTAAATGTACGACTGAACGGTTCTGCTGAAGAAGCAAGAGAATATGTTAAAAATGTCAGTTCACAAAACAGTAACCAGAAGTACCACCAACATCCATAGCTGAAATTAATATAATTATAAAAATTCTAAAAAAGCAGCAGCCTATGTGGGGCTGACGAAATTTCAAACAGAATTCTGAAAAGTTGGTCCAGCTTATTAAGTATGACCTTAGCGATATATCCATCACTGGCACGGGGAATTTTTCTAGATAGATTAAAATATTCATTATTAAACCACTTCATAAGAAAGGTGACAAGACAGACATAAACGCTTATCGTTCAATTTCGTTCACATCTTTTTCCAAAGTATTCGGAAAAGTAGCCTCACACGTAAGTGGAGACCCTTTACTTAGCGTATCGTAGTTCAGATTGCGGAAGGGTCGCTCGATTGAGAATGCTATGCATACATTCACTCATCAAATAATACAAGCATTGAATGTTAATATATTGCCATTTGGTATCTTTTTCTTATCTTTCCAAGGCGTTTGACTGTGTAGATCGTGATACTCCCACGGGAAACTTTACACACAGCTGGGTTTAATCTTGCTTAAACAGAACGCGAAAGGTTGTGCTGTAAAATTCAGACGATGTCTGAAAAGCAGTAAATTTTAGTGGATTGGGGGAAAAAAAAATCAAAGCGAGTCCCACAGGGTTCAGTTTTGGATACACTCTTGTTCCTTGCATACGTGAATGACCTTTCACTTAAAGTTCAAGAAGCACAATCGCTGCATTTTGCAGACAAAACTAATGTTATAATAAATCCCATTAGCGAGAAAGCAACAGAAGAGTTGGTAAACGATATTTTCCTAAGAATTATGAAGTGGTTCTTTGAAAATGGACTCTCCCTGAAGTTTGAAAAAGCACGCTACAATCACCTCAGTACAACACAGTCATACCAACAACTGATGCAGTAGATAAGCACTAGTCAGTAAATAAGGCACAATGCTCCAGATTTTTGCGCGTACGCATTGCTGAAAACTTGAACTGGAAGACGCATATTACCGAGCTTCAACAATTACGTTCTACATTTGCTCTTCTTATAATTGCTTATCTTGGAAACAGATGTATCAACTTCGAGACATATTTTGCATATTTCCACTTAATGTCGTGCGGAATAATATTCTGGTGTAACTCATCACTTAGAAAGAAAGCACTGATGGCAAAAAAATGCGAGCAAAAAGAATAACATGCAGTATTCACCCAGAGACGTCATGTACGTATCTCTTCAAGGAGATAGGCATTGTAACTGCACCGTCAATACATATTTTCGCTAGTAAAATTGGTTATATATAATACACCACAGTTCGAGAAGAACAGTGATATACGGAACTCCAACACTGGAGTACGACTACATAATGTGTGTGTTAATGTTAACACTAATCATGCATACGTATCCGGTAAAATAACTCGTTCTACATCATTTCGATAAGAGATTCGTTGAAATGATCTACGAAACATGTCACTAACTACTGTACAATGTCAAATTCAAGCACTGTTATGTCCCTTCGCTCTCACCGTGGCGCTCTGCACAAGTATGCAGTTGTCAAAGATGACGTCATGCAAAGTACAAGGTTGCGCGGTGACGAAACTAGCTGTGAGCTCATCGGCATGACGTTATATGCCAGACTTCCGAAGCCAGCGGTGAAACCGGTAGGCTACGCACCACCGTAACACAGCCACTGCCCCGACCTTTGATCTACCGTGCGAATTCACGCAGCAGCAACACCAAAACACTAATCCAAAATCCCCACCGACGACTCTCAATACAGCCTCAATCACGCAACGAGGAAACACTCGTGAATCAATACAGAGAACATACAAACAAATTGACTAATTTTTCGTGCAGTTGTCTTGCAGTGCACGTCGCATCGCGGTAGCCTCCTCTGAAACACAAACACTGACCCGAGTGTCATACCACATCACTATACGAAAACGAACTTCATGTCGCGGCCCATGTAATTTGTTTTAGGTACTTTCTCTTACTTAGCGTAGCTGATTAAACTATGGTTTGATCCATTATAAATGGTTCTGAAAGTCTGCGGCTGTGAAAGCAATAGGTTTGTTTATAAATAATTTATTTTCCTTTTCAAAAATGGTTCAAATGGCTCTGAGCACTATGCGACTTGACATCTGAGGTCATTGCTTCCCTAGAACTTACAACTACTTGAACCTAACTAACCTAAAGACATCACACACATCCATGCCCGAGGCAGGATTCGAACCTGCGATCGTAGCGGTCGCGCGGTTCCAGAATGTAGCGCCTAGGACCGATCGGCCACTATTTTCCTTTTTACACGACGCGTTTCGGGAAATGATTCCCGTTTTCAAGTGCGTTTTTTGTGTTTTTATGCTATTTCTATGCGATGTCGATGTGCGACAGTCTGCTTCATTTCGTTGACTTGAAGTTTTCTTATCATCCATCTGCCAGAGTCTCGCACACACTAAACATCACACAACTTGCTGTACATTTTAAACATAAAAAACTAAAATAAAGAAAATTGCAACTGGTAGCAGAAAAATTATTTATAAGATTAAGCTACTTTAAGGAAAAAATGGATAAAGCTGTCCTCAACCCTCGCGTTTCCGGCTTTTCAATTGACTTACTGCAGCGTCATCTACAATTCAATGTGAACTCTTAATCATGGTGGAACTCTGCATCTTTCACATTAACAAACATTGCCAGAGATGAAAGAAAAATTAAGTACTATTGTCACAGTAACGTCTTAAATGCAGCGTGAACTCTGTAAAACTGCTTTACCGTTAAATCAATTACAGAGACCAAATGTTGAACCACTGACACTGTCTTTTACCATGTAAAACAGAAATCCTCAGTGAACAGGGTATTGTATTAAACCGGGGACCTAGAAACGAGGGAGAGACTTCGACCCGCCGTAGCCCTCAGTGGTTCACAACCTCAACAGCCACAGCAGTCCACCCACCCCCACCGACATACTGTAGCTGAGCGGAATAAGGGGAACCAGAGCGCATTCGCCGAGGCAGGTGGAAAACGGCTTTAAAAACCGGGGACCGGCACGCCTTCCCGCTCGGGAAGCAGAGCGTTAGACCGCGGGCTAACAGGGTATACTGTAAGCAGTTCAGGAACTTCAATTTTTTTTTCGTAACATACTTTTGGTGTAGGGATGTAACGTTACGTAACAGTTATGTCCCCCGCAACCCACGTCGGGGAAACCCCAGAACGCCGATTTTCCCGTTTCACTTCCCGGGATGTAATGCCTTTTATCATTTTCCCCACAGACTTCGATGGAAACTATGAGGAACCAACAGATCTCAATGGAGCCTGGAGGCAACAGAGCGCCGACTGTGGGGGCGGTATAGTGTTAATGGTCTGCTAACACGAAACCAGGAAGTTGCATCGCTTCGAAACAGCTGTTGTCTGACTATGCATTCAACGAACGCCTAGAATCATTAACGGGTAGACCAGGACGACGCTCTATTTTGGAACCGATATTCATTTTTTTTTCAATAAAATAACGAAAAAATTACAAAGCTGTCTTTAGACTGTTATTGTACACCCTTGAGTTATTTTTTCAGTAAAAAGAAATAAGGCGTTGATTCAACATATTTCAGTATACTGAAGAATATACCTGTCACTAATGCGAATTTCATTAGACTCCACCACGATACCGAGAAGTTCAGAATTAAACGGAGTCACTGGAGATGACCGATTTTACGTATCACCACAACTATTTTCAGCAAGACAGGAGAGAGTTTGCAAATTCTTCGGTTGCGATAACGAAGAAATACGTGATATAACCTAGCTGAAACACCTCCGTTTTACTGAGTCATTGCACAGATTGCCCCTCTTACGGATAAATATCTACACCGAATGGAAGAATTAACGGAGCAAGTTTGATTAGTAGGTGTGAAAAATCAATTTTAATAATACGAAAGTAATGTATAATGGAAATATCGAAAATAATGTTGTACAAATGAATAATGAAGTCACATAGTAGGTGTGAAAACTCAATTTTAATAATACGAAAGTAATGTATAACGGAAATATCGAAAATAATGTTGTACAAATGAATAATGAAGTCACAGAACCAGTTGAATTTCTGTGTGTATGGCACTGGGACAGGAGAATGAGTAAAATAGGCTCGGAGTTCTTTTGGTACACTATACACTGTTTTTCGCGACATATGAAAGGACCTTCTCAATACACGAGCACTGCCAGATTTGAATTACGGCACTGAGACATTAATTCCTATTGTGAAAACTATTATAAAACTGGGGGGTTGTTCAGTGAGCAACATAGAAGCTACCCAAACCTGTCATGTTCGGATACTGTATCACTATGTCCTGGTTACCACAGTCAAGTCGTTTAGATATCTGGGCGTAACGTTGCGAAGTGATACGAGATGGAACGACCATGTGTAGGGCAGGCGAATAGTCGACTTCGGTTTATTGGTAGAATTTTAGGAACGAGTGGTTCACCTGTAAAGGAGACCGCATATAGGACACTGGTGCGACCTGTTCTTGAGTACTGATCGAGTGTTTGGGATCTGTACCAGGTCGGACTGAAGGAAGACATCAAAGCAATGCAGAAGCAAGCGTTACGGAGATACTTCGGGAACTCAAATGGGAATACCTGCAGGGAAGGCGACGTTGTTTTCGAGAAACACTATTGAGAAAATTTAGAGAACCAGCATTTGACGCTGATTGCCGAACTATTCCACTGCACCCAACATACACTGCGCGTAAGGGCCGCGAAAATAAGATACGAGAAATTAGGGCTCATACCGAGACATACGGACAGTAGATTTTTCCCCTCGCTCCATTTGTGAGTGGAACAGAAAAGGAAACCTACATCTACATCATACTACGCAAGCCACCTAATGGTGTGTGGCGGAGGGTACTTTCGGTACCACTATCTGATCCCTCCAGCCCTGTTCTACTCGCGAATAGTGCTAGGGAAAAATTATTGTCGGCAAGCCTCTGTATTGGCTCTAATTTCTCGAATTTTCTCCTCGTGGTCAATAAGCGAGATGTATGTGGGGAAAGTAATATGTTGTTTGACTACGATCCCGTGACGAAACGCGTCGCTCTTCGTTGGATCTCCTCTGTCTTCTCTATCAGTCCTACCTGATAGGGATCCCAGACTAACGAACAATACTCAAGAATCGGGCGAACAAGTGCCTTATAAGCCCCTTCTTTTGTGGATGAATTACATTTCCCTAAGATTCTTCCAATGAATCTGAGTCTTGTGTCAGCTTTTCCCACTATCTGTTTTATATGGTCATTCCACTTAAAAGTCGCTCTGGGTAGTTACGCCTAGATAGTTTACGGCTGACGCTGTCTCGAGCTGTATGTCATCAGTAGTGTAGCTGTACAGTAGCGGATTTCTTTTCCTATCCATTCGCAATCTGTTACATTTATTTTCGTTCAGGTCAACTGCCAGAGTCTGCACCATTCAACAGTTATCTGCAGGTCGTTCTGCAAATTCTTACTATGTTCTGGCGTTGCTACATTGGTATAAACAACTGCGTCATCTGCGACTAGCCTTAAAGAGCACCCGACGCTTTCTACTAGATTATATATATTTTGAACAGCAATGGTCCTATCATACTTCCCTGTGGTACTCCGAATATTACCTTTACATCTGTCTATTTAGTTCCGTTAAGAGTGACGTGTTTAGTTCTATCTGCAAGAGTGTCTTTAATCCAATCGCAGGTCTGCTCCGATACTCCGTAAGCTTGTTTTTGTTTATTTCATTAAACGGCAATACTGGACGGTGTCATGCCTTCTGAAATCAAGGAACACGGCATCAGCCTGAGCGCCATTGTCCACTGTGCTGTGGATCTCATTGAGGAACAGAGCGAGGCAGGGTATCTGTTTGCGGAATCCATGTTAATTTTTATAGAGGAGCTGTTCATTTTACAAAAAGTCTTAATTACTAAGCATAAAACATGTTCCATAATTCAACAGATTGAAGTCAACGATATAGGCCTATAATTGTGTGGATCTGTCTTGCGGCTTATCTTAAAAACGGGATTGGCTTGCGCTTGTTTCCAGTCGTTAGGTACCTTTCGTTGCTCAAGCGATCTACAATAAATTACTGCTAGAAGACGAGCAAGTTCTTTCGCACAATTTTTATAGAATCTTATAGGTATCTCCTCTGGTCCTGAAGCCTTTCCACTACTAAGCGATTGTAGCTGCTTTTCAATTTCGCGATCGGTTATCTTTATCTCCCATTTCGACGTTCGCACGATTGAAAGGAGGGACAGTGTTACGATCTTCCGCGGTGAAGGACTAGTAGTGGTTCAGGGTACCCTCCGCCAAGCACCGTACGGTGGCTTGTGGAGTATCTTGGTGGATGTAGAGGTTTACTGTTTAACGTCCCGTCGTCTAAGATAAGGGCATTAGGGACGGCGGACATAGACGGGTTGGGGATAGATGGAAAAGGATATCTGCCTTAACCAATTCTGGCAAAACACAAAAACCTAAATCTGGATGGTGGACGGGGCTCCTGAGGTCAGTACCACCATGTAAGTCGATGCAGTGCAGCGACTCGTGATGTAAATTACCAAGAGAGGCAGTAAAACAAATGGATCGGTCAACAGACTGGAGTGGAAGTGTAATTTTAATTACAAAGAAAATAAGGAGGAGGATTGAGAGTATAGCCAAGAAAATAGATGGCAGCTGGACTAAAATTCTTTGGTGGATTTCAGAAGTTAAAACTAGTCCGAGACGACGATTTAATGTACGATGGATAGATGTTTTAAGAAAAATACGGAAGGGCAACGGATTCATTCATTCATCTTAAGCCCGTAATGTATGATGAAGTACAGAGAGAGCCTTTATCGAACGGAGGATGTCAAACCGCGGCTGTTGATTAACGGGAGTCCCACGGAAGCCTTCGTCACATACGAGTTCTGTGGAACTGACGGTGGATTAGCGTCGTAAGCTCGGATTACGTCACGCCTGACGTCACCACCCGAATGGCAACAAAGCAGTTCACATTCAAAGTGGCCCAAAGCCAACACGCACAGTCACTCTTCGAGCCGGAAGAGGAACCATGAGCCGAATAGGTATGCAGGTCAAGGCACGTAATAGTTACGTCACCGGACGCTCACTGTACGTACCAACGAAGGGGCTCACAAACGGAGTGCGGGACTAAATCAATGTGCCCGTGGAAGGCCTTTTTAAGTACGGCGACGTTTCCATAGCGAACTCCCTGGTATCACGTATTCAAGATACTGGCATAATTTTCCAGAACTCTCTGGGCATAACACGGGAAGCACTCCCCAATGATTGCGGTTATTAAACGATAAAGTGAAATTGTACGTAATGGCCTAATTAGTAGATAGACATCACTAAAGTGTGCGACTTAAAATTTGCATATCACAAGTTTCGTCCGATGAATCGGCATGGATTGCAAACCACGGACACCTGCTAATCAAGGATTGTTTCAGAATACCATTCCAATCTTTTACAATCGTGTATGTTCACTCAAATTTCGCATACCGTATAAAGGACAATGTTATGTGAAACAGTGTTTCAAAATGGCCTGTACCACGTTGAAAATGAAATCTATTTTTCGAAAACAGTACACTAATATTTTTATGACTTTAAAATAGTTGAAACAATCATTTTCATGCTTCATAACGGTTTGCGCATGACATAGCTGCACGGCCCACAGACGTCAACATGAAAATTTGCGAACATAGCAAGAACGCGATTAGAACTTCCTTGTGATAAAGAAATAGTGCGGAACATTCCGTGATCGACGGGGTCTTCGATCGAGTTTCCTGATGGAAAGTTTCTGTGTTAGCAGACGCACAGTAAGACAACGCAGCCGTGACCAAATCGTCAGCTTTATCGGTCTAATGATTTGTTGTTACATGACGCCCGTCTACACCCACCAAATTTTTATGTCAAGCAAAAGATAGTTTTAACTGTGTTTTGAACGTAAGGGCAGTGAGATAGAACCTGTAAATAAGTTTATCAGAGGAAGTAAGTAATGCTTATTGTCAAAATGAAACATAATGAATATTTATACAATTACATGGTTTCCGACAACTGTGGAAAAATTAGAATTTTATTCTGTAACTAAACAGCAAATTAAGTATTTTATGTATACACTGACAACAACTGAGCTAAGCTTCTTTGGAGAAACTGAAGTAGAAGTCTCAAATTCAACATTCGCGCCGTTCACCAATATCAGCGGCTGGGCACCTACACAGCTGCTCTTTCAGAGAAGGGAATCCGGAGTGGCCTTGAAGAAGGAATTCTCCTGGCGGCCGTCTGGCGAATTTACTGTAAAGTTTCTTAACATAAGGCAGCATTTTCGAAAGACACAATAAAGATTCTATATTACTACTACAGATCTACGGAAAGCATCTGATATTGTACCGAACTGTTGACAAAGATCCGAGCATATGGGATAGTTTCTGAAATAACATGCGGCTGGCTCTAAGCCTTTTTGAGTAACAGAGTCCAGTGGTTTATCCTTCAGTATGAGTGTTCAGACAGTGGTAAAGCCAGGTGTGCCCCAGAGTCGCGTGATAGGACCTCTCCTCTTCCCCATGTGCAGAAATAACCTTTCGGGTCGGGTGGCCAGCAATGTTAGACGGTCTATGATGACGCTTTCGTATTCGGAAAATGGTTGTGGAGTTACTGTTCGGGGTTAGGACTGCCTAGGACAGAATTTCTGTTCCGTGTGATGAATGGCAGCTTGCTTCGAAGTCAGACATTGTAACTTAAGGCGGATGTATAGGAAAAGTATTCCAGTAATGTTCGAATGGAGTTTGCGACATGGTGCCTCACTCAAATGACGTATATATTTATGTTTACGTTGTGAAACGGCATGAAATATAAGTAGCAACTTAAGGTCAGCTATAATTAACGGAAATAGCATACTGTCGTTTACTGGAAGAGCTTTGGATAAGTGTAGCTCACTGACGATTAATGCTGGGTGTAGAACACCTGTGCTATATACGCTTGAACACTGCTCAGGTAGGACCAAAGGAAGAAATCTAGACAATTCACAAGAAGACGTGCTGCTAGATTTGTTACTGGTCTCATCGAGCACTACTATAATGTTATGGAAATACTTCGTGAACTTACAAGGATACAATCAGAACTGTTAATCAGGTATTTTGACGAGTTTTGGGTACGTTGAAGCGGGACCCGTGCCGAGTAGCTGGCTAGCGTCTTTCCATGCGACAGCCCGTAATATTAGAGATAATCGATGTTGAAGTTTTATGCCGGTATCCTACATCTGCTAAGACAGACACGTTTCGACCACACAGAAGCACCTCAGTCACTGTGGTTCCCGGCTGTTCCACTGACGACACAGGTTCAAATCCTCCCCATGTACTTTTTTTCCAACTTTATCTATTAAATAGTATATTTCATTCAAGATTGTTCAAAACTAGTCATTTTCGCCGTCGTAATTTTATTAACAAATTTTCTTGGAAACCAGAGGCCGTCGCTAACAGGTCGCTAGCCGGGTAATCAGGAGAAGTCCCTCTACAAGAGACCTAAGAAGTGATATTCATCAAAACCCTTCATTACCATGTCTGATGCTCCTGTTAGATGAGAATCCTCTGAGTGAAGGTGACGATCTTAAGGCGAAATGTTTCTGCGGAATTTTAAAGAAATAGTGTTTAAGAAAGACAAATAGTGACTCTAAAGCCTCAAACATTTGTCTCGCTTAAGAAGGGTGAGGAAACATCTGGGAAGCCAGGGCGCCTACAGTGGTGTACAGGCAATCCTTTTTCTTCTGCTGCGTCTGGGAGTGCAAAATCTAACGGAATCCACACTATTATTCTGCAACTACCACTTAAGCGTTTGGCAGAAGGTTCAAGGAATTAGCAATAGTAGAAAGTACTCTCCACCAAGCACTGTACAGTGGATTATGCAGTGTGTTTGTAGATATAGGTGAATTGACTGCTGCCGTTCTAGAATACAGGTGCAGTATCACATATACTTCCCCACTTTGATTTATTCGGCATGTCGAAGAGAGCAAAGAATGTGTAGGAAGTGGATTGGCAGGCTACTCTCCAGCAGAGAATGGAAAAATACAACACGATAGAGCCGCATGTTCACGTCTGCCACTAGCTTCCTGTTTGAAGTCTTGTAGAAGCAGTCAAATTTCTTTCGCAGTAACCACATTCTAGTAACATCACTGGAGACGTCCATCGCACTTAAGTGCTCAGCCGTGAACTACTGCACTTAAGACTTTTTACGACAGCAGGGGAGGGGGGAGGAGGAGGCAATGAATTCATCGCCAGTCTTCAAGCAAATCTAAATTACAGGACACACTCCTCTTGTGAGAGTTGTTGATAGCTGATGTATCTTACTATATCCGAGTCAGAACAACAAAAGGGTTGACAGGTAGCATTTACGAAAGAGCTATCACAGTGTGAGCTTCGTCGTGCCTTCAGTTTTACTGGCCGTCGTAATCTCGCTCAGCGGACAGTTATTAGGACCGAATGATTCGATTGCGTCATGCTTTCCATTTCTGCAAATTTTTATAATATGGAAAAGAATGTCTGCAGGCAATAGAGAAAATGAGTAGGCTATTACGATACTGCAAGGCGAACTCAGTTCTCCAGGTTGACAGAATTCGGCGCTAAAGCGCATAGCTGTTTGGCGGCCATGTTAGACGTGTCTATCAACTACTTCTGTCATTCTGACGCAGGAATAGGTGGCTAGACTTCTGCTGGCGAAGTTCAAATGGTTCTAAAGACATGCAGTTTACAATTTAGGGTGCCACTCTCTCTACCTGTTGCACCTTCATGTCATGGCTTCTCATATATAGCCGATTTGTCAGCAGTCTGCTGTCTCGTGTGTTTTCTGAGCAAGCGCTTTTCGCAACGAATACGAGACTGCAGGCAATGTGTCAGCTTGTCAGTGTATTAACCTTTCCCCCAGGCTCTGTGACTAAGTGTCCTAAAAAATGAAAATCATGCTAGCTCTAACTGGAGAGCGCTCAAATCCACCGAACACGAGCTCTGTCTGGCTCACACGTTATCGCGGCAAAACATCTGTGGCCTTGTGGGCAGCTAAGCGTACAATCTAGCAGTGTCGCCGTGACTCACTGTACGGCAGGAAGTGTTTCACGAATCCGCCGGTCCTCCACGTTTTTGCAACAGGAAAGCCATTTTATATACGTAAAAAGCTGCTAATGATGGTGCAGCGGCGAAGGTTCTCCTGCCAAGGAAACAGAAAAAAATCAAGCTATGTTCTGGCTGAGAAATTTGAACAGTAAAGAACAGATATTGGTTCTCTTTCCAAAGCCGAGACCCTGTTTTGCATTGAATGGCCTCATTTCTTTTGCAAAGGAGACCAGTACGATCTCAATTCCTAAACTTCCTGGCAGATGAAAAGTATGTTCAGAGACAGGAAGCCTGCCTTTCGCGGCTAATGGTCTTACCGTCTGAGCTATCCAGCCCCGATTCACGATCCTATCTGTCTCCGCCAGTACCTGTCTTCTACATTTCGAAAGTGACAGGAGTTCTCCTGCATGCCTTCTGTCTAGCATTTCTGGAAGAAGGGGTACTGCACGAAGTGATTAGCCACAGCCAAGGGCCCTACGGGATTGTTCGCAGAATGAATCTAGGCTAATATGAAGCTACGAGGGCGTGCTGCGAAGCAATCCCTCCGTATATTTTATGTGAAAACTGTTGTTGTTGTTGTTGTTTTCAGTTCTGAGACTGGTTTGATGCAGCTCTCCATGCTACTCTATCCTGTAGAAGCTTCATCCTCTCCCAGTACCTACTACAACCTACATCCTTCTGAATCTGCTTAGTGTATTCATCTCTTTGTGTCCCTCTACGATTTTTACCCTCCACGCTGTCCTTCAATGCTAAATTTCAGATCCCTTGATGCCTCAGAACATGTACTATAAACCGATCCCTTCTTCTGGTCAAGTTGTGCCACAAACTCCTCCCCAATCCTATTCAATACTTCCTCATTAGTTATATGATCTACCCATCTAATCTTCAGCATTCTTCTGTAGCATCACATTTCGAAAGCTTCTATTCTCTTCCTGTCCAAACTATTTGTCGTCCGTGTTTCACTTCCATACATGGCTACACTCCATACAAATACTTTCAAAAATGACTTCCTGACACTTAAATCTATACTCGATGTTAAATTTCTCTTCTTTAGAAAGGCTTTCCTTGCCATTGCCAGTCTACATTTTATACCCTCTCTACTTCGACCATCATCAGTTATTTTGCTCCCCAAATAGCAAAACTCCGTTACTACTTTAAGTGTGTCATTTCCTAATCTAAATCCCTCTGCATCACCAGACTTAATTCGACTACATTCCATTATCCTCGTTTTGCTTATTTCTTTTACGAACTCAGTCTGTTTAAGAATGAAACATCAGAATAACTTCTGCAGTTGCAAGGATTGAACGTTCGCTGAACTAAAGCCTTCCCGCAGACAGTGCGCTTCGCGTTCACACACACAATGAGTCGTTTAGTCATTTGCAGTTTTTGTTACATGGGCGCTGGGCCGTGTCCTGGGTCACGTTTCCGAGCCCAGCGTTTCGTCTGCTAATGCTGGAGGCATCACCAGAGATAATATTTTCACGTTTAAACAAGTTCAGCAAGTCTATTACTGACGTCATCAGACAGCTGCGAATATGTTTTACGAAGCCTATAGTGACTGGTTTTCGGGCTCGTATTGGCACTCTGGCGCTTTTGGGGATAGGCAAGACACGTTCAACTTCAAAGTAGACAAAAAAATTGCGTCGGCAAACGTCAACACAGCGCCACTACAAACGTTACCTGCCGAGAGCACTTTGTCAGCTCTTGGACGATCAGATCGCTTGGCGCCTAGCTGCTTTCCTAAACCGAGCCTCCAGTCAGCGCGCATCTAAACAGCACAACCGGGCGCGTCTTTGGCAGCGTTCACGGCACAACATCCCACAGTACCTGCGCTGATCTCAGCACAAAGAGGAAAGGACGAGAGGCAAATTCACATCGGTGAAAAATTTGTGTCACTTGCGTAAGGATGTTCAGATGTGTGTGAAACCTTATGGGACTTAACTGCTAAGGTCATCAGTCCCTAAGCTTACACACTACTTAACCTAAATTATCCTAAGGACAAACACACACACCCATGCCCGAGGGAGGACTCTAACCTCCGCCGCTTGCGTAAGGGAAAGACTTAGCCCGATAGAGAATCTACGCCTCCTCTCTCTCTCTCTCTCTCTCTCTCTCTCTCTCTCTCTCTCTCTCTCTCTCTCTCTCCCCCCCCCCCTTTGATATTAAACATGTGCGGACGACTTAAGCACCCAGTGTACATGTTTATCCATACTCTGTGAACCACCTGCCATGCCATTCACACTGCACCACGTGTTACGGATTGTTCCCGTTCCAAGCGCGTTTGTAGCGCTGGGAGAATGGCAACTTGAATTGCTGTGTACTTTGAATTAGTCTCCGCTTCTCTTCATGATCACTATAGAAGATATACGTAGGGGAATGAAGAATAGCTCTGGACGCTTCACGTAATAAGGTTCTTGAAACACTGCATGCAGGCTTTCGCGATATAGATCGCTTGTATATTTCAGAATCCACCAGTTCGTGTTCCTCAGAATTTCGGTGAAGCTTTCCCGTGGTCCTACAAATCTTTGACTATCAGCGCTGTCCTTCTTTGATAAAATGTCACAGCTATTGCCACACACCTTTCCACAACGGAGACATTTGCAGCGCATTTACGAATACTAGAAAGTCGCCTGATGATAATTTACTACAGCGCCACCACTTCTTCGCTTACACGTGATGATTTTGGCGACAATCTTTCACCAGTCGAAATTTAATCTGTAAACTACGAATTCATTACAAAGATACCTCTCCGGCACAAGGAAACGACTGTGCACAGCACAGTATCAATAAAAAGTAAAAGAAAGATTTCGCTTGTTGACACGTATCGAAATAATCAATATAAGGGTGGAAGCGAGTGAAAGACAGACAGAGGTGTGACTTCCCGTCGACGGTGATGTCATAAGTGATGGATTTTAAATATCCCCCCCCCCCCCCCGCCATTTGCCTTATACGATGAACAAAAACTAAGGAAAACTTTAATCAGAATGGCCATACGGACTTGAGCCGTCGCCCTCCAGTCCAGCCAGTCCAGTATGTTACCACTGCGCAACGCTGAAAGCGATAGCAGAAAACCGTACGCACTGCCACACAAATTTCAAAGCCGTGAAGGGCACAAAGAACATATTAAATTTATTATGCAAACGAAAAAGTGACAGAAATGGTGAAGTACAACAATGGGTTTTGGGGAAGGCGTCAAATCAGCGAGGCGTCAGACGTGAATTCCCTGCTAACCTCGACTAATTAATCTACAAAGAACAAACCCCCATTTGTGAGTGCCTTTATTAAAGGAGTAGTGAACCAGGGTCCACTACGGGGCGTTCCTCGTTTCATGGTGGGCGGTAAGCGGTAGTAATTACTATTATTTGCTTTAGCCTGCCGTCAACTCTGCTAGAGAAACTTTATAAAATAAGCTACTCTCCTATATTACAAACCACCATTACTGTGGAACTAGTGGGCGGTTAGAAAATTTTACTACTAATAGATATAATGAAGTGGACGGTAGGTAAAAAAGACTGACTACCCCTGCTCTATTACGTACCTCTTGTATCCAGCCAGTATATGAAGCAAGTTGTGTTGCAGGAAAGCTATAACTTTACCCTCTATGACTTATTAGATTCGTACCTGTTGAATAAATTAGACTTAACAACCTAGGAAGACAGCCATTCCTTTTTACCATACTCTTCATTGATTGAGAATAATTGCATAGTAAGGGCTCCGCAAAAAAATATTAACACTGCCTGTTTTTCGACATTTCTACTTAGCTTTTTACAATTTTTTATGATTTCTGTGTTATTATTTCTGACTTGAAATTTAAATAATTATAGAATAAAATGTCTCATTTTTAAAAATTTTACTAATTTTACTAACGTTCAAAACAAGTAAGTTGATCCATCACAATACTAGGATTCTCAGTGTTCTGTCATAAGGAAAGTTTGGAAATCCCTGCAGTAGAGCAACCGTTAGGAGAACCTGATTCATTTCATCAGCCTGACATTGCACCCTGTTAAAGCAACATATTTCAGGCTATGGTTTGTGGGCAGTAATGTTCCTGAAATGGACTGGCCTGTCCCGAGTCTCGACCTGAACCCAATGGAAACCATCTGGGACGAGGCAGAACTTCAACTGCACTCGAGGCACCACAGTCAACTCAGTACCTTCTCTGGTTTCGGCTCTTGATGGAGAATGGGCTGCCAGCCCTCCTCCGAAATCCCGACACCTCGCTGTTAATTATCCCCAGCGATTGTAAAGGCGAAAGGTGGACACACTCCATATTAATGTAGGTTAATAATTGTCCGAATACTTTCGATTAGGTAGTGTATGTTGTGTGAGCTTTGTGGTTCGGTCTAGGCGAGTAGTGCCAGGGCAGGAGAGCATTAGCGACTTTCATTCCACTTTGTTACAAAAGCTCCGCACACGGCATACGACAGCGGTGTCGCTCATATTGCGATTGTCTACTGGCAGGACCTGCTCCGATGTTTCGTACCAAACAGGAGAATCTTCGAGAAACACGAGGCAGGTTCGGGTAATGCCCACTGGTCATGGGATCACATAAACGAACACCATGTCTTACCCTGAAGTTGCGGGCAGTAAACAAATAACAAATACACCCGGTGCGAAATCATTTTTTGTCTTGCCCTGTTCATGAAAATGGTCCTGGCAGTCAACCTGGTTCAGTAATCCTTTTTATCGTAATGCATCTCAGTAGCAATACTGCAGTAATCAAAGAGCATTAGTTCTTTGAATGTCAATTGGCTTTAGTCAGAGCAAAAAATTCTTAAATGTTTTTTAATGCTGGCTGGTGCTGATTATGAACATCCATACCGGTATTTGAGGCAGCACAAATTTTGAAGAAGAATCAAAGAGACTGTAGACAATGTATGGGAGAACGTCACATACTCAATGTGACGGGTGTGACATTTTTTGTCTCTTACAATTTTTCACAGAATCCTCCGGCTTCACAGCCACACAACTTGCGGAATGAAACAAGAGTGCTGCGAGACATTTTTATCTTAGGAAGCGCTGTACAACCGGAATGAAGTAAGATATTCCAGCGCTCGAAATAGGACGGTAATGTAAACGACTTCTGGTTCAGACTGGTAACATGCTTCGTAACCGGTCCGCAAAGAAAGAAATTCCGCAGCTGTTGCGGAATTCATTGCGTCCAGATAGTGCAGCGCAAACAGTATTGACGTACGAAATGAACGCCTAGCCCCCTCTCTTTTTTTTTTCTCTGTCACCCGCAAGATCAAGTGCCGTCCAAGAAGCGTTACTGTCAGTCATCATGTTGTTGTTGTGGTGGTGGTCTTCAGTCAAGAGACTGGTTTGATGCAGCTCTCCATGCTACTCTATCCTGTGCAAGCTCCTTCATCTCCCAGTACTTACTGTAACCCACATCCTTCTGAATCTGCTAACTGTATTCCTCTCATGGTCTCCCTCTACAACATATACAACCGTAAAACAAGTTCTAAAAGAGCAAGACGGTAATAAACCAATTGCATAATGCGCTGTTTGCTATAAATCTACCGACGGTGACATACTACTGCGGAATTACAAATGTATACATGAATCGCCAGACCTCAGTACTGTCCGACGTTATTACACACGTTATACCGTGAAGGGTCGTCTGTGCCATCCAAATTAGCTGCAACTCTTCTGGGAATGGAGAGCTATAAATTCTTAATGGACGTTTGCTGCAGAGGGGGAGTCTTATTTGTTTTGCCACCATAGAGATCTTTCGTAGCATTCAAACACAACCACTGGGATGGTCTGGGGAGATGTTATTTGATCAACATGCAAGTCAGACATATCTGTAACACGCCTAACTTTATGAGTGGGAGCACAACCACCACGCAACAAAACAACTAGCAACCTTTGTTGCACCATTTGATGAAGATTATCAACTAGAATCTAGGCGCTTCAGTCTGGAACCGCGCGACCGCTACGGTCGCAGGTTCGAATCCTGCCTCGGGCATTGATGTGTGCGATGCCCTTAGGTTAGTTAGGTTTAAGTAGTTCTAAGTTCTAGAGTTACTGATGACCTCAGATGTAGAGTCCCATAGTGCTCAGAGCCATTTGAACCATTTTATCAACTAAAACTACCATGTGACCGGCAAAACATATTTACCCACCATGCTTCGCAGGCGAAAAGAAAGAAGGGACCGAATTACGGTTCAACGTCCCATCATTTGAGATGGAGCACAAGCTTCGACTGGGGAAGGATGCGCAAGGGAACAGCGCGTATCCTTTATGAAGAAAGCAATTCGGAATTTGCCTCAATGTGTTTAAAGAAACCATGGAAACCCAGATGGCTGGACCGTTATTTCAAACGCCGTCCACCTGAATGCGAATTCAATGCACTGATCCTCCGCTACCGTATTCGCTCAAGCAGCGGAAAAATATCTATACTTTAAACTTCTAGTGTTCACAATGTGAAGAGGGTCTGTAGTAGTGAATATATTCGTATAACGTTACATACCAGGAGCGTTGAATTAAAATGCAACACTTTTTTCTCGGCCAATTTCGGGTGAAAAATGGACAATTTGTTGAAAGACCTGGGAGCCGAAGCGCACAATAACCCTGGGACCAGTGTGGGGCGGCGGTGGGGTGAGTGGACTGCTGTAGCTTCTTGTGGAGTTTCGAACCATCACTGAGGGCTACGGTGGGACGAAGCCTCTCCGTCGTTTCTAGGTCCCCGGTTTGATACATAGATAGATAGATAGATAGATAGATAGATAGATAGATAGATAGATAGATAGATAGATACCTAAACTACATATTTCATGCAAGTAACTTTTGCGTCCTTTGAGCATCACGATAATCCTCTGCTTAACGGAAGTAGTCACGCTTATGTTTAACAGGAGAATTTTCCCATGAACTCCGAATGCTGATTAAACTACCCCTAGCAGAGATATTTTTATTGATATTACGAAACCCCGAGTCACTATTTATTGAATTTTTTCTGGGATACTAAAGTTCACTTTATTATCTCCAAAATGATAACATTTACTTCCTGGAGTGATGTTAAATATGTATATTTGTTTATTTATGCATCTTTTAGTACTACACATATCAAGTATGTAAATTTGATTAACACGAAGACCGTGTCCTCGTAACAGGAATTAATAGGCACTGACATTTCAATGTGAGCTGTTGCGTGAGTGGCGAACAGCCAAAACGTCAATTGTCAACACATGGACAAAATTATGGAAAAAAATAAAGGTTATGAAGCCTAATACGGCGGAGGAAAAATGTTGGCATTCAAAACAGTCTCCAGCCGTCTTGAAAAGGATAAATACAGGTCCCTTAGTTTTCAAGGTCATGTATTCTACCTGTAAAACAGCGGCAAGTCTAGGTAACGGTGATGTAGGTCTACAGCGATGAGGCGCCTCTCTGCAAAGTAGACCACAAAGGCTCAGTAATAGTAATATCTGCCGACTGTGGCAGCCAGGGGAGACGCAATAATTCACTTTGGTGAGCACAAGACCAGTCTTCGGCGATTCGAGCTGTGTGAGGATGGACCTTTAGTCGTCAAACACAGCATCGCCATTGGGAAACGAACACTGTAACACGGAATGGACCTGATCACCCAAAATGGTCATACAATACTTGGCAGTAATGGGTCCTTGCAGGATAAGCGTGTGGCTCATGGAATACCGCGATATGGTTTACCGGATCACCGAACTCCGCAATGTTTCCCTCTAGCGACATAAACTCGCCCAAAAGCAGTGAACAATGTGAAACAAGACTCATCCCACCAAACGACTTTCTTTCGTTGCTCCGCAGTCCAGGTTTTATGGCGTCGGCACCACGTTATCCTGTTACCAGCATTTCCGTCACTGCGAGGGGTTCCGGAATTCCACCACGTCCTGCATTTTCCTGCTTCTGGAACTCTCCTCGTGTTGTGCTGGTGCTGACAGAGTTCACGAGTGCGACATTCAGTTCTGCAGTGCCTTTTGCATCTATTGTCCACAAGTTTCCCTCGCAACCCTCTTCAACGATCGTCTGCTACGGTCACTGAACGCACACTTTCTTCCGCGTTGCGACTTAGAGGATTTTTTTACGCTTTCGATACGCTGCCTCTTCGAACACCAAACACTTTGTCTATCTTCGTTACGGAAGGACGCACCATAGGATCACTGTCAATTTGTCCACGTTTGAACTCACTTAGCTCGGACATGGCGCACTCAAAAACACACAGAACACCTTTCTCTTCACGACTGACACTTGCGACGTATTAAGGACCTTCCACAGATAACGTCCGTGGTAAAGTACAACAGCGCAACCTGCATTTATGTTCAAGCATGCATTTTCATATTTTGGTCCATTTGCTGAACATTTATTAAGAGCCCAAGGGGAAATACTTTTAACATATTGCTGGGCTGCGGAAGAAAGCAAAAAGTAAACAGAACCTACATCGAATTTACGGCCCCACTTTGTTTTTGATGCTTTACCACTAGTACCATCCAGACAGATTCTAGAAACTAAACAAGGATAAAAAGGAATGAAATCTCAGTTTTGTAAATTAGCAGTGCATTACAGTACGAGAGGGTGTATAGTCAAGTTCGATGACGGAGGTCAATGGTGGCCTCTGTTTCAGACGGGCATCGTGAACTGATGAGACGCCCGTGTTCGAGCCGGTCTCCTTTTAAAACCACCGGACTATGGAATACCAAATGTCCAGAAAGATTCAGTGGTGTAGGAGGTCAGTGAACTACTGCCCATGAAAGGACAGGATTTTATCCACCAGAACTTTCATCCAAAACGTCTGCCAGTTGTGGGAACGGTTCCGATGCGTACGCCATTTAAATGTGACAGCTGTACACAAAACCCGTGTATCCGGTCACGGCCCGAAGGAGAGCCTAAGTAGTTTTCCTTGCGCCGCGATGTTATCTCTCAGCTGCCAGTGGTACGCCAAACAGCCGCGATTAATCTGCTCCATATCGCGTGGGTAAGACAACATCTGCAGGCGATGCAATAAACTGACCACTACGATATACGATCCCCCACTATCTGGTCTTCACCAGACTTATCCGACTTATTTTCATTATCTCTGTGTTGCGCTATACAAACATTTTTATTAATTTACTTTCAATTTGTCCACGCAGCAATAACGTACACACCTCTTCTAACAATGAAACATCTACTACAGAGCGATATCACCAAATGTATCCAATAAAACTATTTTAGATAAAAAATAACATTTTCGTGAAGGGCTAACATTTTATTCTGAAAATATTGGTAACAGAGAAAATTCCAAAAGACTTGCAAGAAGATTAACATACCATGTACTGTACACGTGAAGACGGCTAGACTAGTTTTCGCTTACTTAAGTACACTATGTGATCAAAAGTATCCAGACACCCACAAAAAACATACTTTTCATATTAGGTGCATTGTGCTGGCTGCCACCTACTGCCAGGTACTCCATATCAGCGACCTCAGTAGTCATTAGACATCGTGAGACAGCAGAATTGGGTCCTCCGAGGAACTCACAGACATCGAACGTGGTCAGGTGATTGGGTGTTACTTAGGTAATGCGTCTGTATGCGTGATTTCCACGTGCGACAGTCAGTTCTGCAGCGACTTTCGGGGCTGTCGTAATCTTATTTTTCGTCGCAGTTCTCCTCCATGATCGTGTGTCACAATCAAGCAACACACACACACACACACACACACACACACACACACACACACACACACACACACACGTATTGTTCTTGTGGTGATATATTGAATGTTACACATTTGAAGTTTATGTAAAACGGTGTTTAAAGGGTTAGAAAACTAAACGTTAATTTGGAACAAATTCTTACTTACGGATTTCTTGTCCTCTCATATATATACTTCATACTACTCACACTGTTACAAGTCTCAAGTACACGTTAAAGGAGTACACAACCAGTCACAGAGGTATGTTACACATTGTCAACAGATATATTAAGGGACGTCCACGGAGTATGAATGTTATACTTTAGTGTGGAGAGCGTTGTCATACCTAAGCTAAAATTGTTATTTACTTGTATCTGTACTAACTAGGGAATTTCTCTGTCTATATCTGTTTTGTTTTGCTTAATGATACCATCGAAGCAACTCAATTTTAACAGATTTTGATAGTCTTTCCAAATAAGCAAAATGAATCAGATCTTTAGAAGTAAGTACTCTTGTAGTTGTTACTCAAGGAAATAAAGATTTTACATTATGTATCTAAAACGCCACCTGAAAAACAAATACCATTAATGCTCCGGACAATCTGCAATATAACTCTGGACAATAACGTATCTGTATGTATGTTTATGCATGTTTCTATTTTTAAAGAAAAGGTGATGTATAAGTTTTTTTTGTTGTTGTTGCATCAGGGAACGAGTTGTTCGCAGTTAGAACTTAGTTCGAAATTTGTCACTATCTATTGTCGAAGCCACGTCAGTAATTACAAAATTGAGTTGACTGATATCATAGAAAGGCACCACTAGAATGCAGTAGCTCACACATCACGTATAAGAATGTCTTAGTACACGTAAGACCGCACATGAAATGGAAATGCTATCAAACACGTCTTGCGGAAAATAACGGACAATCTTAGCAGAAAATGCTAAACAACAAAAACTACAAACGGAAGAGTATCTAAAATTCACGTGAATAAAGAAACAAGAGAGAATATCACTACAGTTTCAGGAATTTAAACCCATGTACTGAAATGTTTACCTTAAAACCAATACCTTCTCCTACGGAAGTTAAAGGTTGACAATTATTGAACTATTTGAAACAAAATCGTCATAACTTCTGAACGGTTTGCATTAGGACGTTCAAACAGGACATTTCGCCGGGTGGCATGATGGGAACTAGAATGCACGTGCATCGTTTGGTTTAGCGACGAAGTCCACTTTCACTTGGATGAGTTCGTCAGTAACGAAAATTGGCGCATTCGGAGGGGACTGAGAATCTGCACTTCGCGATCGAAAAGTATCTTCACCTACAGCGTGTGACTTGTGTGCCATCCTTGACGGCACGGTGACTACTGAATGGTGAGTGAAGGTTTTGGAAGATGTCATTCCCATTATACAAAGTGACCCTGATTTCGACAAGACGTGTTTCATGCAAGACGGAGCTCGACCCAATCGAAGCAGGAGAGTGATGTCCTGGAGGCGCACTTTGGGTACTCAGAGGCCGCTGGCATGGACCTCAATATGGCGCCATATTCTCCGGATCTGAACACATACGACTCCTTTCCGTGCGGCTACATTGAAGACAAGGTGTACAGCAATAACCCAAAACCATTGGTGAGCTGAAAACAGCCATTTAGGTGGTCATCGACAGCACTGATGTTCCTACACTTCAGAGGGTCATGCAGAATTTTGCTTTTCGTCTGTGGATCATCATCGCCAACGATCGCAGACATATCGAACGTGTTACAGCCTAAATCCGAATGTGTGGTGACGTTTACATGTTGAATAAAGTTTGTGCACGCCGTATTTTGTAACTAATTTACGTTTTGTTTTCCCCTATAGTTCAATAACTGCCACCCTGTAAATAGTACTGCCATTTATTGGGTACACAACAAACAAAAACAAATAATTTGATGGTAAATTAAATATCTTAACAGGTGAAACCCTAAGACAGCGTTTTAAAAAAAAAAAAAAAAAAAAAAAAAAAAAAAAAAAAAAAAAAAAACATCGTCTATTCGAAATAACTTGGGTAAAGTGGAGTTTAGTGTGCATCATCATGAACTATAATTTTCTGTCGTCAGAAGTTGAGATCGCAATGCTAAACCAAATGTGTTAGGCGAGAAATCTAATGGCATTAAAGTAATTTTTAACTTGGAAAGATTACTTTCAAACACTTGCAAAAAATATTAAATAAGTGGTTTAAAATATCTAAAAATGTTACACGAGAAAAACAAAATTTATGACCAATATTAATAATGCACAGGAAATGATAACCGATACATATGGTATGTTAAAGGTTGCAAAGTTTGATTATCTGTAAAGTGAACAAAATAATGAGAAAAATCGACGAATGTTAGCAGGAATCAGTTTGGAAAAGTCATACGGTTACGGAAGAACGCTTTAACAATGTGTGTGCCTTGTTGATAGTTCTAGAAGCGTTTCGGTGAAGGGATTAAAACGCAGAAGACTGCACCAGTAAGCAGCCTTACATGGGGCAACGCGTGGACATCGTTACATTCGGTGGGCGCGCACTGCAGCAGCCTGAAGCCGCGTATATACACAGCGACACAGTCGCGGAACGCTAGTCGCCATACACCTTTCGAGGCTGCTCCACCGCATTTCTCACGTGTTACGGGACTGTCGCGATACCAAAGTCGCAAGTCTCAGGTTGCCCATCGGAACGGGAAACATGCGACAATGTGCCGCTACTTACTGTAGTCAGTATGTGTTTAGAAGCAGTTTCTACTTACCTGCACGTGATAACAGTGGAAAGAATTTAAGATTTTCGGGGTCTACAATGTCTTTGGAATGTGACATCTCAAGCCTACAGAAACAGAAGCAAACGGAGGGTTTCTATAGAGCAATTAGCCAAAAAATTACGAAATGTCAGAATACGACATGGAGAAAAATACACAATTTAAAACCACAATTCAGGAGTGAACCCGGATTTTCCGCTTATCGCTAGCTGTTTCACAAATAGGCCATCCGTCCAAGGGTGACTGGCGGACCCAAATTTCCATATATCATCAGCCATGTGTTTACAACCTGCACTCACACACACACCCGTACCGTACAGGGGAGACATTTTAAGTTAATGTCGCTTGCCCGGTGTCGGCGGATAAATACAATATTTCAGTGCCTGTATTGCTCAGAAGTACGATCCAAGGTTCCTTCCGACAAGCACGCATGTCTGAAGGTACATTGCAATGTACTTCTGAACAATACAGGCGCTCCAATATCTCAACAACAGAACAGTGGATTAAAGATAACTACATCATCTGCAGCAAACCCCCACGTCTGGTTGGAGAGTCAGTGTAGAGACCGGAAGTTTTACTTCGTAGCGGACAGAGGCTTGCAACATGTCTGAACCAAGATAAACATGACTTATGAAGCATTCGAAACGTGACAGGGGAAAAGAGGCAAAAACGAGGTCACGGAAGAGGCATTACGCTCGCACCGGGAAGAAGGCAGCTACGGCCCCGCTCTCCCACCCAGCCCGCGGGGAAGCACAGCACGGTCGAATCGATAGCCGGCTGTCGACCCGCGCGCCATGCTGAGAAGGGCCGAGGTCGGCCACGGCCCAACACGGGCGTAGCGGCCCGGGCGCAGGCACATAGGCGATGGGACTCATTGTCACGACCAGGTCTGAAGCGAGCGCACTAGAAGACGGGAAGTGTCCGGACACCTCTACGTAAACCGAAAATGACCATTAAAATTCGCGAGAAGTCTGTGAAAAGTGGCGGGGAGTACTACGTAATCATTAGAGAACCAGTAACGGCAGAAAGGGCCCGTCAGGGACATTTCAACCCTTGTGCAGCTCCTCACGTCGACCGTTGGTGATGTGATGGTGAAGTGGAAACGTCAAGGAACAAAAACAGGTCCATGCAGACCACGTATACTGACGGGACGAGGTTCGTCGAGCACTGCGGAGGATGGGTGTAAAAAATCGCACGAGCTCGTGAGTTCCGAAGTGGTACCAGCAGCACAGCTAGCAACAAAGGCAGTGCGTAGAATGGAATGGAACGGTCGAGCAGCACCTCGTAAGCCATACACACACTTCTGTGGTCAAGAATAAGCTACGTCGGAAGGTGGTATAAAGAGCATCGGCATTGGACAGTGGATGAGTGGAAACTAGTGATGGATCACGCTACACCTTGTGGCAATCAGATTAAAGAGTTTGGGTTTGCCGAATGCCTGGAGAACGTTCCCAGACAACACGTGCAGTGCCAACAGTCCAGTACGGAAGAGATGGTAATACAGTATCAAGGTATTTCTCGTCGTAGCGTGTTGTCCCCTTATAGCAAGGAAGAAAACGCTATAGGTGGAACGAAAGGAACACATTTTAAAGCACTGCGTACAGTAGAAGCAGCAGCAGACACTTTCGTACATCAGAAAATTTGTTCGCTGTATCTCAGTGAAAATTGTATCTCGGAATGTTTACTCGCTCCGCATTTATTTGGGGGGGGGGGGGGGCGGCTGTCTTAGCTGTATATGTAGCTGCAGAATACCCATCACGTAAGATGCAGAATCAAACGTAACTAAAGCACGGCCTGCAGCGAAGTGTTCTCTGTAAGAGAACTTTCCGGGATTTGAACGCAGACCCACTTTTTCACAGGGTAACCAGTAGGCCAGGGTTTCCTGACATGCATTCAAGGGGAAATGAGTAACTGTACGCAAAAAAAAAAACTATCAATAACATGCATGTCTTCAACTGCGCAGATGGCAAGGGTCCTAGTCCCGATGTTTACATATCTCAGGCGTTTTCAGGATCGGACCCAGATTCGTTTTTGACTACAAACGTTGCAAACGCATATGCATTTATACTACTACTATTGACTACGCCGTATTAAAATGGATCTGGGCCGGCTGCCGAAAAATTATGATTTTCACGAACCCCTTCAAAGTTCACAAAACACTTAACATGCTCTTACTGCTAAGACTTATGTTAAACCACGACTATTCGCCTTACAAGAAGAGCGATAGTTTAGGTGACAGGGAGGAATTTATGTACCAACGAATGCCTTTAGAGAATTTGACGTTTGCGGAGACTTTTCAAAACTCGAGTTTAATATTTCCTGTATCAATGATTACTGAAAAGACAACCCTGAACGTACGTCATGTCAGATTTGTAAGAAATGGAAACATTCTGGCTGCCACTATTTAACACATTGTTTATTATGAAAAGTACAAATAAGCTCGTGAACTACTGAACATCGGAGACCACCATATGAGAAAAGCTCAAGAGACTCGGCGATAACTCGCAAGAAGTAGCAGTAAACTGATTAGCGCAGTATGATTTCAGTAACGTGTTGACTTTCGAATATGTAAATCGTATGTAAACGCTTCTTGACAAACATGTTTATGGCCATGGCACGTGTTTTCCCACCAATTACTTAGAAGCAACGCTCGTGATTTTCACTTGCTGTTCAAAGAACAGTCGGACGAGCGTGATCTGTTAGAGTCTAAAAAATAACTCATGCTGCTACGCAACCTAAAATGTTTAACACAGAGAACGCTGGATCCGCATATTGCATTAACAGCAACACACATAGCCAGAAGCCAGCATACGGAGACTACGCAGCGCTCTGAAACGTAACCGCTGTACGTGATCCATTTAGCGTGCAGCAGTCGGTAAAGCAAGAAAGGTTGGTTGGTTGGTTTGAACACCGCAGTACTTTACTAGGCATGGTCCTATTCGAGGTTGTATGTCACTGGCTTTCATTGACTTACCAAGCCATTATGACGGGCGGGGAGAGGGAGGCTACAGATTGAAGTCGATGAAACGTGATGTTTTTCACATGTATTTACAGATGTGAAGAAAGTGGCAAAAACTCCGAGGTCGACAGAGATCTGAATCTCAACTTTCTGAGCGTGTAGTTCAGCCGAACTAGTCGCCAAGCCAGTATAACATAAAAATTTACTGTGTCAAGAAATTGGAAACCTTTGAATGCCATTCGTCAGAGTAACTTCAATCCGCAATCTAGGAAATGTACTGCAACAGTTGACAACATCTTGTCATCGTCAACTTCATCTCTGTTTACCTACTGCCGAGTATATAAATTTGAATCTGGTTACTGTATTCAACCCTTGGTGTCACTACAATTTTTTTACCCCTCCCCCATACTTCCAATACCAAATTGACAATTCTTTGATGCTTCAGAATGTGTCCCACCGACCAGCCCCTACGTCTAGTCAAGCTGTCATAAATGTATCTTTTTCCCCCACATTCGATTCAGTGCCTCGTATGTTATTTGATCTATCCATGCAATCAGCATTCTTCTACACCACCACCTCTCAAAAGCTTTTCTAATCTGAACTGCGTGTCCTTCACGTTTCACATACTTACAAGGCGACCCCACAGACTAGCAATTTTAGGAAACGGTTCCTAACATTTAAGTTTATCTTCGATAGTAAAACTTTTCTTCAGGAATACTTTTGTTGCTATTTCCAGCCTGCATTTTATATCCCCTCTACTTAGCCACCTTTAGTATTTTGTTGCTAAAATAGCTGAAGTCATCTACATTTAGTGTCATTTCTTAATCTAATTTCCTTAGCATCGCCTGTCGACTACACTACATTAACTTGTTTTCCTTTTGATTATGCTAATCTTTCATCCTCTTTTCAAGACACTTAATTCGGTTCATTGTCATTTGCTGAGTATTTCAATGACATCAGAAACTTCAAAGTTTTTAAATCTTAAACTTTAATTCCCTTTCCAAATTATTCCTTAGTTTTCTCCACAGCTCGCTAAAGTACAGATTGCATAACATTGGGGACAGACTACAACTTGTCTCACTCCGTTCTCAACTACAGTTTCTCTTCTATGTCCTTCGACTCTCGCAAATGCCATTTTGTTTATGGACAAGTTCGATATAACTTTCCGCTCCTGATATTTTATCCCTCTTACCTTCAAAATTTCGGAGAATAGTCCAGTGAACATTGTCAAAAGCTTTCTCTACGTCTAGATTTACCTTTCTTCAAAGTGTCTTCAAGGGCAAGACGTAGAGTCAGTGTACCACGGCGTGTTCCTACATTTCTCAGAACCCCAACTGATCGTCCCCGAGGCCGGCTTCTACCACTTTCTCCATTCTTTTGTCAATAATGCATAACAGTTTGAAACCAAGAATTACTAAACTGGTGTTTCAGTAGTATTCTCACAACTGTCAGCATCTACTTTCTTCGGAAGTGGAATTCCAAGAGCTCTGACTGGAGTTGCCAACTTTTTTTTTTTTTTTTTTTTTAGAGACTAATCAAGTCTTATTTGAAGGAGAGGTTAATAAAACGTATGTTTCTATAAATATTAGTTCTTGGGGAAACGTCATTTCAAATGTTTCTCATTAAGAAACTCTTAGTAAATACTTACTATAGCACGAAATGTGAACAACATATGAACGGAGAGCCGCTTCATATGAGTGGAAGGTTGTTACTTAAATTAATTAACCCCATCACTAGTGAATGAGAGGGGAGAGAGGGGAAACTCACACACGCACACGAGAAAGGAAGTAGGTTACTCCTTTCGAACTGCACCACGGAGGTCACCGTACTTAACGTCTCTCGATCTGGTGGATCCCACACCTCCGACAAACATCACGAAAGAGGTTTGGAGAATAGTCCAGAAGGTCGGCGCACTGTCTGCTGATGGGCACCTGCACACAGCAAGCTCTCCTTCCCCCCCCCCCCCCCCCCCCCACCACCCGTGCGCCGGAAATTTCTTCCCCACTACAGTTTGTACCACCTGCTTCCGGGATTCGCGCAGCTGTCCGTAGAGTAATTCTTCTTAATACTTCTGGTAATTTCTTGGAATCTTGTTTCAGATCGAATTTCGCCGGAAATATAGTTGTTGCATGACACGACTAATGCTCTATGCGAACATTACAGGTTCGTTTTTACTTCTCATCCGCATTAACTTACAGTTTTCTACATTTAAAGCTACCTGCCGTTCTTGACATCAACTAGAAACTTTGTTAAGTCTGTATGTATCTTCCTACAGTCATTCAACTACTACACTTTACCGTACACCACAGCATCATCAGCAAACGAACGCAGATAGTTGGCAACGCTGTACGCCAAATCATTTATCTGGCGATACTCTTGTCTCTGATGAACACCGCCATCGAACACAACGTTCGGGATTCTATTACTTCAGAAGTCTTCGAGCCAATCGCGCATCTGTGAACCTATTCCATATGCTCGTACCTTCTTCGACGGAAGTTTTGCAGAAATCTAGAAATATGGAATCTAGTCTGTTGCCCTTCGTCCATAGTTCCCACTATATCGTGTGAGAAAAAGGCAAGCTACGTTTGGCACGAGCGATGCTTTGTAAAACCGTGCTGACTCGTGGACATAAGCTTTTCGGCCTCTAGAAAATTCATTATATTCTAACTCTTTTTGTGTTTTAGAATTCTGCAACAACCCTATGTTTAAGAACAGTGGTCTGTAATTTTCCGGATCCGTCCTTTTGCCCTCAGGGTCACAACAGAGACGTCCGATCCCCCCGTCGGCATTGACCCGTGACGTAAAGGTGTTGTGTGACGTCATGACGGCGCGGAGTTTAGTTTATGACTGTGTTGTGTTTGTAGATTTAGTCTTGTTGCGGTTGGTGGTGTCCTTTGGTGGTGTGTGCGTATGGTCCGCGTGTTATGTGGTGTATTTGGGTGTCGGTGCTTGAGTGTGCCTTTATCGGTCGTGACTGTTATAGGAGAACGGAAATTTGACGTCGCCAGCTACGTGTTTTCTGGTATCGTGAGCTGCTGTTGACGTATATAGGTCGTGGGAAGTGAGCGATTCCAATTTGTCGTCGTAGCTGTGTGTGTTGGTATCGTGAGCTGCTGTTGACCTATAAGTCAAGGGAAGTGTCAGATTCCAATTTTTGTTATTTTAGGTGTAGGTTCTGTCTTGCCGATAGTTGCGGTATGATTATAATTTTTGGAATAGTTGGTTTTTATTTTGTGGTATCGCCAATGGCGGTTGAGTTACGTAGGTGAAGGGAAGTGGCAGATTCCTGTCGATATTTTAAGTGTAGCGGTATTTGGGAATTTTGTGGTGCTTTTATGTCGTCGTTTTATGTGGTTTGGGATCGTGGTGTGTCTGTATGTGTTTATACTTAGTTTGTCCCTACCCAAAAAACCCAATTTCCCGCGCTGGTCCCGTTAGTTTGACAATAGTTTTGGAGGGAGTTGTGCTTGTTGGTTTTATACGTATCTTCGTGTTTGTTGTGTTTACGTAATGACGTCGTAGGTGCCATATCGGAGACGTTGAGAATGGTCATTTTCGCCATATTGGTGACTTCGTGGGTCAAAGGAGACGGGTGGAATCAGACGTTTCTGTAATCCCTGCGCTTGTTATATAAGTGAGTCGCCTGAGCTGTTTTCCAGTCGCTCGGGACTTTGCGCTGAGCGGGAGATTCGCGGTAAATGCAGGCTAGGGAAGGGCCCAACGCCGCAAAGTACCCTTTGAAAACGAGTCATCTAGTGTTAAGGACGCCAGCCAAATCGCCAAAGGCGGGCAACGTACGCGAAGAGCCCCTCCTGGCGGACGAGTTAACGCGGCAACAGGCGAGCCGCCGTCCGCCGCCTACCACTCTGCGCTGTTCCGCGGCGAGGGCGTCCTCGAGCACCGCCTCCAGGGCCTCTCGTGGGTCCGTCCGCTGTGAGCGAGCCGGCGGCCGCACAATGGGGCCACGCAGAATACGGCCTGGCGTACGAATAACTCCGCGCCGCGACCAAAATAAAGCAGCTCCACGCCAGTTTTTCCTGTGGCCTCTTGCCAGCCTCGGGCCACATTTCCGATTCGCCTTTTTTCTACACCTGCCCCGCGACTGGCTTCTGACCTCGAGCAATGCAACCGTTTCGATCCGCTCGGTTCTTTCCCGTACGGCTTCTGTCAAATGTTCAAATGTGTGTGAAATCTTATGGGACTTAACTGCTGAGGTCATCAGTCTCTACGCTTACACACTACTTAACCTAAATTACCCTAAGGACAAACACACAGACCCATGCCCGAGGGAGGACTCGAACCTCCGCCGGCTTTTGTCGATTACGATTGTACTCTGCACAACTTCTTAACGAAGCGCCGCTGCTAGCAAATTACGAACAGTATCTGGACAACAGGTATCGAGTTTCTTACGAACGCTATGTCCAGTCGGCGACGAAATCATTGGAGAAGCAGCACAAGCACTGACTGGCGAAGAAAATCATCCGTGCTCTTTATCAAAGTAACTGTCTCGGTATTTGCCGTAAGGCATACAGTGGAATCACAGAAAAATTGCCGCGCGGGATTAGCCGAGCGGTCTAAGGCGCTGCAGTCATGGACTGTGAGGCTGGTCCCGGCGGAGGTTAAGTAGTGCGTAAGCGATTAGATGGGTAGATCACATAACTAATGAGGAGAATAGGATTGGGGAGAAGAGTTTGTGGCACAACTTTACTAGAAGAAGGGATCGGTTGGTAGGACATGTTCTGAGGCATCAAGGGATCACCAATTTAGAATTGGAGGGCAGCGTGGAGGGT
The DNA here is from genome assembly GCF_023897955.1 of Schistocerca gregaria. Classification (NCBI taxonomy): domain Eukaryota; kingdom Metazoa; phylum Arthropoda; class Insecta; order Orthoptera; family Acrididae; genus Schistocerca; species Schistocerca gregaria. The sequence continues at coordinate 545,281,939 of NC_064925.1, forward strand.
AAAAATCGTTGAGGGAAACCAAGAGATGAATACACTAAGCAGATTCAGAAGGATGTAGGCTGCAGTAGGTACTGGGAGATGATGAAGCTTGCATAGGATAGGGTAGCATGGAGAGGTGCATCGAACTAGTCTCAGGACTGAAGACCAGAACAACAGTGTGTAAGCTTAGGGACTGATGATCTTGGCAGTTAACTCCCGTAAGATTTCACACACAATTTTTGAACACAAAAAACTTAGAAAGAAATTAACGGACAGGCATTCGAACCGCAGTCCTCTTGAAAACCAGTCTAGTTCCTTACCACTGGGACACACTACTGTCTTTTTCCGAACAATACCATCCAGAACTCTTGAGGTTTCTAAAATATGAAGTGAATAAAAAAGTTTCCATCTGAAGGTGTTCTTCAGTGTAAACGGAACGTAGTGTGATTCCAATGCGGCTATATAAGCACTGACATGTACGCAAGGGATTAGTGTCCCATCCGTGTCTTTGCGACGTGCATGCCGTAATGGCAGGAACGTTAACTATGGCGACCTTATTACCAAATGTGTCCTAACAGGATCAACGTGCTGCTGTTCTTTTGTTGACTGCCGAAGGACAAACGGCGGTAGACATGCATCGGAGAATGAAGAATGTGTGTAGGGCAGAATGTGTGTAGGGCAGCATGTCGTCGAAAACTGTCGTCGTGGAATGGTGCGTAAAGTTCCGTGCTGATCGCGGTTCGACACTGGTCCCTCTGGGAGGCCAGCCTCAATGGCTCCCATAGGATAGTTAGTGTGTGTGTGTGTGTGTGTGTGTGTGTAGGGGGGCACTAGACCTTTGAAGACGAATGGCCGCTATTAAGTAGCAATAAAAATGTTCAATTTTGGACCCTGTCAGAAACTGATTTTCTTTAACGCAAACCTCTGACTGCACTTTATTTTTTCCTTTCCCCAAGAGCTGAGGGGAGGGGGGGGGGGCACTCCGTAGCCGCCCCCCCCCCCTCACTGTTGCTCCATGTACGGGTGCCCCTGTGCCAGCCTCGTCCATTACAGACAAGTGGCAGACAATGCAGCACCCACCCCATATTCCTGATCTCTCCCCAAGCAATTATCACGCTTTCGATCCTTTAAAGAAGGCTCTGATGTGCAGCAAGCAGTTACGGACATGCTCACCGCATTTTTGGCCCGATTGGCCATCTGTACGGTTTTGTAATGGGAACTTCCATCGCGCCCTTATATACTATTTCACATATTTCGGCTCTTACCGAACACAGAACTATCAAGATCAAGTTTGGCGTCGATACAGAGTAATGCCCACGCCGATGCTAGATACGAAGGTTGCCGAAATTTAATTTTCCGTTGAAAACGCCAAGAGTGGAAGACTATATGAAATGATGAAACTGAAAAAAAAATTAAACACTATAGACTACATTATTCTTAAATTTCACTACGATCGCGGGCTCATGCGAAGATTTTATTTGCTTAAGTAATAAAAAAACACTGTGTGAAAAAATATGTTGATTCCACGCTCAAAAGGCCTTTCTTTAAATATGTTCAAGTTGCTAAAATATTTCTATGTACGGAAATATACTCGACAACACATTTAGGAAACTATCAAGCACTCCATGGAGTGAAAATGCTGCCCTGGTCCACGGGCGCCAGAACACTGTACTACGCTGCGTGACCTTTTGTGTAGTAGGCAAGACCTACTCAGCGCAGTCGACATTTAAAAAAACACAGTCGGGGAGGTAATATGATCCGTCCAAGGGACTTCCTCACTACGTCTGTTTCTTGCATTAATACCGGTGCCCTTTCATACGTGCAAAGCCACGCATTAGCCAGAAAGTAGTTGCTGTTTACTGTTGAGTAAGGGATCGCAACGGAGTGGCAGTAGTCACCTGCAAATATGGATAATAATGCCTTAGTTGATGCGAACACATTTCCAGAAGCGACGACAAATGTATGGCATAATCTCCCTCTAAGAACATCGAGGAGACTAGTACTGGTCCGCCAAAAAAGAGATGGCTAGGCAAGGCCGAGGTGTAAGAGAGAGGCTTCAGATTGGAGGATAAGCTCGATAGGAAACATCCAAGCAAGCGGACGGGACTTGTTTCTGAGAACGCTTTATCCTCCAGGAAAGTAGAAAACTCAACTGGTGTTAAATGATTTCGGTGCCCATTTTCGCTTTTCTTGTTCATTTCGTATCACTGAAAGCCAATAACGGCAGACCGTCCAGTTACGAGCTTCCAAACTCTTAAAACAAACGTTGTGCACGCCCTTATGTCAGCCCAAAGGCTACGTATCAGTCGATACTGTAGGCGACTTCACCGCGCTGTCACTGTCACATCGCGGGGATCCAAATTTAGCACCAATAATTACATCTGCGATCGGCACAGAATTGTCAATCGACACGAAATTAGCCGCGCTCGCTCGCTTGCTAAAAGATTTATTGACTCAATTGGGGCTTCTAGGAAGCCAACAAGTTTTACCATAGCACAGATTGCTGTTCAGTTCAAACAACTGAATCTGATTCCCTTGCGACATCATCGATTCCGTTTCTTCAAATGGGTTCCCATTACAGATATTACTTGTCAATAGTTCTTCCTAGTGAGATGCTAAAAGCTCTCACGTTCGATGCAATTTTCATCCACTATGTATGACTCTTTCCTTCTGGACTAACTTGTTCAAACGATACAAGATCAGGTCAAACGTATACACGTATTTGTGGAAGTTAATATGGGGGTGTGACACGCTTCGCTCTTATGAATGCTTTAACTCTGGTAGGGACATTTTGAGTGAGTTGGTGAAACTCAATGTCGTGTGGCTAGCGTCTCCAGTCGGGTAGACCGCTCGCCTGGGGCAAGTCTTTTGAACTGACGCCACTTTAGTGCCTGCGCGGAGAAAATCTCAGACCCAGCCGGGAGTCGAACCCGGGCCCCTTTGCACAGCATTCGGCAGCGCTGACCACTCAGGTATCGAGGAGGGCAGCGAGGTGGCTGAATGCCTGGAGGAACGGGAGCCCACGCTTCCTCAAAAGCAAATGGTTGATGCTGGGGTCTAGAGCAAAATCAACGTTCTATCTCGTCCCAAAGACGTTATGCTGTCTTCAGGTCGGGACTCTGGGCAGGCCACTCCACTTCAGGACACAAACCATAGCCCCTCGTATTTTCAAAGTGTCTATTGTTATGCTGATACAAACTTCTCCGAACTTTTCCTCCACTGTACGCAGTTCACCATGTTGTACAATGTATTCATGTCCTTGACTATTTAGCGGTTCCTTAAGCACAACAAGGTGACCACACGCTAACCATGAAAACACCCCCGTAACGCAATACTACCTCCTCATTTCGCTGTTGGGCGACCTCCTCTAAATATTCGCCAAAACCAAACACTTCCATCGGACTGCCAAAGGGTATTGCGTCGTTCATCACTGCAAGTCACTTGTTCTCACTTACACCACCCGAAGCGTCGCTTAACCTCTACTACGGAAATGTGTGGTTCATGAGAAGCTAGTCAGCTATTACGTCCCAGTCTTTTTAACTACGAACGCGTAGATAATGTGCTAGCTGGACTGCCAGTAGCAGTTTGGAACTCGCGAGTGACTGTATCCGCTGATTTCATGCGATTTTTCTACACCAAGCTCCGCAGTGATCGATGGTTATTGTCCGTCAGTACTTCAGGTCTGGTTCAGATGAAGTTGTTGGTGATGTGATTTTGAAGGGGAAACGAGAAGGAACCAGTAGATTCCGGCAGAAGGGTTGAAATGTCCCATGTGGATTTGTTACTCAGGTGACATCTGACGCCGAGTTCACTAAGTTATCGAGCTCTCTTTAAGGATAAATTCTGCTGTTCGTGCTTCTCTGACAATACAAAACCCTCGCTTTCGTTTTTACAGGCAGGTCCGCCTCTTGTCGCATCTACAGGCTATACTGCATTACGGAGCGGTGTCCAGTTACTTTTGATCAGATAATGAAGATCTTGATTTTTCGAACTCTTCAGACAGAGAAACCTTCAGTGGGTACAAGAAAAAGATCCTGCTACCCGTGAACCGTGTCCGTCCTTCGCAACATTGGTGGCCACTGCAGAGAGGCCACCGCTGTGGCTGCATGGTACGGTGACCACGCGAGAGAGCGAGAGAGCGAAAGGGAGGGATGAGGTATTTCCGTATTGATTGATAGTTAAGCCGTGGTAGCAAGTGTAATTATTGGTGATAAATTGACGTCGCCGTAGTGTCAGTGATTGAATGTGACGAGGAAACTTAAGGACGCCAGCGTATGTACCTGTGCTGGAAACTTACGGAAACAGCTTCGACTCCAAGTTAAACTTCCGCTTCGAAATGAAAGTATTATTTAAAAAAGTGACAGTTTACGAACCGTATGTTCACTTTAAATGTGTACTTTCAGAGAATCAACGGTGAACTGAAATCCAGTACTGATTTGATCTTTCAAGTGTTATCCACGAAATAAATTATTTCAGAGTTTCCGAGTTTGCAGCCGAGTTAACAGTGTCACTTTTCCCTTTATATGTCATTTCGACAACTTGCCTATTGGTCCCCGACAAGAGCCGAGCGCAGCTTTAGTTGCTCATGGGATGCACTCCAGCCGAACTGTGGATGCGGCACGCTGCGCGCTGTACTTTGTTTCCGCACGCAGTCAGATTTTTTTCTTCGCTAGAGCGACGAGGCGCTTCTTGCACTCACGTTCTGGCCGAAGTTCAAGCCGTGAGCAACACGCTGTGATACACGCCTGGTTGGGTAATTAACCAGGTACCTCCAAGGTTCGTATTATCGTTTCGTGTACTTTTGTGAGACATAAATTAGAACGACCAAAAAAAATCGCGACACCAACAAATTAATGTAGATTAATAAAATTTGGGTTGGTTGGGTGTGGGATTGAAGGGACCAGACTGCTAAGGTCATCGGTCCCTTGTTCCACGATAAAATCACACGAAATAAAAACTGTCAGTCGTTAAAAACGGAGAACTGAGAGAAGGGACGACACAATACAAGAAAGGCAGACAAAGACCAGACAAACGGAACTAAAGTCGCACCGAGTGTGAAGGTGGTTGGCCGACCATGAAAATAAGGAAAAGCCAACCACCAAATGACATTAAAACCCACAGTTTAAAACCACAGGCCAAAGGCCCAAGTCAATACAGGAAATAAAAGGACAAACACTCAAATCATACGATAAAAACCCCCTGCCCGAATAAAACTCAACACGAGGTCCGCCATAGCATCGTCATCACATAAAAGGGCAGGGAGGGTATCAGGCAGCGCAAACGTCTGCCTGAGTCCTGTTAAAAGCGGGCAGTCCACCAAAATGTGGACCACCGTCAGAGCTGCCCCGCAGCGACATAGCGGTGGGTCCTCCCGGCGCAACAAATGGCCGTGCGTCAGCCACGTGTGGCCAACGCGCAGCCGGCAGAGGACGACAGAGTCCTTCCGAGAGGCCCGCATGGAGGAGCGCCACACACGGGTCGTCTCCTTCACCGCCCGAAGTTTGTTGGGCGTGGGCAGGGTGCGCCACTCGTCACCCCAGGCACCAAGCACTTTCTGGCGCAAAAGCGACAGGAGATCACACTCCATAAGGCCGAGTTCCAGAGCCGGTGAACTCACTGCCTGTTTAGCCAGCGTGTCAACCCGCTCATTGCCCGGGATGCCGACATGACCTGGGGTCCAAACAAAGACCACGGAGCGGCCGCAACGGGCAAGAGCATGGAGCGACTCGTGGATGGCCATCACCAGACGGGAACGAGGAAAGCACTGGTCAAGAGCTCGTAAACCACTCAGGGAGTCACTACAGATGACAAAGGACTCACCTGAGCGGGAGCGGATATACTCTAGGGCGCGATAGATGGCAACCAACTCGGCAGTGTATACACTGTTCCCGGGTGCCAGCGACCGTTGCTCACAATGATCCTCTAGAGTAAGAGCGTAACCAGTGCGACCAGAGACCATCGAACCGTCGGTATAGGTCACAGCAGATCCGGGAAACTCGGCAAGGATAGCAACAAAGCGGCGGCGGAGGGCGGGAGGAGGGACCGAGTCTTTCGGACCCTGTGCCAAATCCAGCCGAATGCATGGTCGGCGCACACACCAAGGGGGCAGACGGAGATTGGCCCGGAAAACAGGCGGGAGAGGAAAAAACTCAATCCCACACAGTAGAGCCCGGATGCGAACCGCGATCGTACACCCTGACCGGGGCCGCCTGTCTGGAAGATGGACGATCGAGTGCGGGAACAGGAGACGGTAGTTGGGATGCCCTGGCAAGCTACAAACGTGGGCAGCATAAGCGGCCAGAAGTCGGTCGCGCCAGATCCGCAATGGAGGAACACCAGCCTCCACAAGTAAGCTGTCAACAGGGCTTGTCCGAAATGCTCCTGTGGCGAGTCTGATCCCGCAGTGATGGATGGGATCCAGCAATTGCAACGCTGATGGCGACGCCGAACCATAAGCCACACACCCATAATCAAGGCGGGACTGGATCAGCGCTTGATACAGCCGGAGAAGGGTGGACCGATCGGCACCCCATCCGGTGTGGCTAAGGCAACGGAGAGCGTTTAAATGCCGCCAGCATGTTTGTTTAAGCTGCCTAATATGAGGCAGCCAAGTCAGCCGGGCATCAAATACCAGTCCCAAGAACCGATGCGTCTCTACCACAGCAAGAGGTTCACCGTCAAGGTAAAGGCGTGGCTCAGGGTGAACCGTGCGACGCCGGCAGAAATGCACAACGCAGGTCTTAGCGGCCGAAAACTGGAAGCCGTGCGCTACAGCCCACGACTGCGCCTTGCGGATAGCGCCCTGCAGCTGGCGCTCAGCAACTGAAATGCCAGCGGAGCTGTAGTAGAGGCAGAAATCGTCGGCATACAACGAAGCTGCGACGGACGATCCCACCGCCTCAGCGAGCCCATTGATCGCAATTAAAAACAGGGAGACACTGAGGACAGACCCCTGTGGGACCCCGTTCTCCTGGACCCGGGAGGAACTATGGGACGCAGCAACTTGCACGCGGAAGGAACGAGACGACAGAAAATTCTGAATAAAAATCGGGAGCGGGCCCCTAAGACCCCACCCATGAAGTGTGGCCAGGATGTGATATCGCCAAGTCGTATCGTACGCCTTCCGCATGTCGAAGAAGACGGCAACCAGATGTTGGCGGCGTGCAAAGGCTGTACGGACGGCAGACTCTAGGGAGACCAGATTATCGACGGCAGAGCGGCCTTTGCGGAACCCACCCTGAGACGGAGCCAGAAGGCCTCGAGACTCGAGGAGCCAACTCAACCTCCGGCTCACCATACGTTCTAGCAACTTGCAAAGAACGTTGGTGAGGCTTATGGGGCGGTAGCTGTCCACCTCCAGCGGGTTCTTGCCAGGTTTCAACACGGGGAGGACGATGCTTTCTCGCCATTGAGACGGGAACACACCCTCAACCCAGATGCGGTTGAAAACATCTAGGAGGCGTCGCTTGCAATTCACAGAGAGGTGTTTCAGCATCTGGCTGTGGATGCGGTCTGGCCCAGGAGCCGTATCAGGGCAAGCAGATAGGGCACTCTGGAATTCCCAGTCGCTGAAAGGAGCATTGTACGACTCCGCGTGGCGCGTGTGAAAGGAAAGCCTCCAACTTTCCAACCGCTCTTTCCGGGAGCGGAAGGCCAGTGGGTAATTCGTAGATGCGGAACACTGAGCAAAATGCGCTGCTAACAGGTCCGCAATCGTGTCGGAGTCAGTACACACCACTCCATTCAGCGAAAGCCCAGGGACAGAGACAGGCGGCCGATAGCCATGGAGTCACCTAATCTTAGCCCAAACCTGCGATGCAGAGGTACGGACGCCAATGGTGGAAACATACCGTTCCCAGCACTCCTGCTTCCGTTGGCGAATAAGGCGTCGGGCACGGGCACGGAGCTGTTTAAAAACGATGAGGTTCTCCAAGGACGGGTGCCGCTTATGGCGTTGAAGAGCCCGCCGGCGATCTCTAATCGCCTCTGCGATCTCGGGCGCCCACCAAGGCACAGTCCTCCTCCGAGGGGACCCGGATGAACAGGGAATCGCAGATGCCGCCGCAGAAACGATGCCGGTGGTGACCGACTGAACCACCGCATCAATGGTGTCAGGGGAAGGAGGTGCGATAGTGGCGAGAGAGGAGAACAAGCCCCAATCAGCCTTATTCAGAGCCCATCTGGAGGGGCGTTCAGAAGAGTGACGCTGTGGTAGTGACAGAAAGATGGGGAAATGGTCACTACCACATAAGTCGTCATGGACACTCCAGTGGATGGATGGTGAAAGTCCGGGGCTGCAGATAGAAAGGTCGATGGCCGAAAATGTGCCATGGACGACGCTGAAATGTGTCGGCTCTCCCGTGTTTAAGAGGCAGAGGTCAAGCTGCGAGAGAAGAGTCTCGACATCTCTACCCCGGCCAGTAATCGCGGCGCTACCCCACAGGGGGTTATGGGCGTTAAAGTCGCCCAGTAACACAAAAGGAGGAGGCAGTTGTGCTATCAATGCAGCCAACACATGACGCGAGACATCACCATCTGGCGGAAGATACAAACTGCAGACAGTAATAGGCTGAGGCGTCCACATCCTTACAGCGACAGCCTCTAAAGGTGTGTGAAGAGGTACACATTCGCTGTAGACAGAGTTAAGGATGTAGACGCAGACTCCACCAGATACCCTCTCATAAGCTGCCCGGTTCTTGTAATAACCCCGATACCCACGTAGGGCAGGGGTCCGCATTGCCGGAAACCAAGTTTCCTGTAGGGCAATGCAGAGGAAAGGGTGACTGCTGATGAGTTGGCGAAGCTCAGCAAGGTGGTGGAAAAAAGCGCTGCAGTTCCACTGGAGTATTGCTTTGTCCATGTCCGAAAAAGGCGTGAAGGGGCCGAGGAGGCAGATCACGCCACTGGGTCACCTGCTGCCACCGATGGAGGACCAGTACAATCTGCTTCCATGGCGTCTGAGGGTCCGGCGAGATCCAGGTCCTCAGCAGACGCCCGGATCTCCACCTTATCCTCGGACGCAGAGCCTGTAGGGAGCAGTGGGGTGGATGCCACCGCGTGGTCCTTGGCCTTAGAGGTCTTCTTCATCTTGTCTCTCCGGTCCTTGGGTTTCATTCGCTGGGAGGGCTCCAGCGAGTCAGTCTCCGGGACGGAGGAGGAGCGGGAAGCCCTGCGATCAGCCACTGGTCTGCTTTTCTTCCATTGGCTGACGTCACCCTTCCCAGAGGCGGAAACCTGGGAAGGAAGGGACCCAAGGGACCCTTTCCGTGCTATTCGAGCCGGGGAAGTTTGAGGCTTCCCCAACTTAGAAGTGGGGACTGATGTCCCTGATGGTTGTGGGGTTGCTGCTCCTGAGGCAGGTAGTGCAGGAGCAGCAGGGAGTGAAGTGCCCCCCACCATCAAGGGGGCAGGTGTAGCATTCCGGCTCTGAGAGGTGGCAGTCTGAGGGAGAGCTAATGGGGCCATAACAGTAGTAGCCGCGGCGTAAGAGGCAGGCATTCGAACAGGATGGAGGCGTTCGAACTTCTGCCTGGCCTCAGTGTATGTCAGGCAGTCCAGGGTCTTATACTCCATGATTTTGCGCTCTTTCTGGTAGATCCTGCAGTCCGGCGAGCAAGGTGAGTGGTGCTCTCCGCAGTTTACACAGATGGGAGGCGGAGCACATGGAGTATCGGGATGTGATGGGCGTCCACAATCTCGACATGTGAGGCCGGAAGTACAGCGGGAAGACATATGCCCGAACTTCCAGCACTTAAAGCACCGCATCGGGGGAGGGATATATGGCTTGACGTCACAACGATAGACCATCACCTTGACCTTCTCAGGTAAAGTATCACCCTCGAAGGCCAAGATGAAGGCACCGGTGGCAACCTGCTTATCCCTTGGACCACGATGTACGCGCCGGACGAAGTGAACACCTCGCCGCTCTAAATTGGCGCGAAGCTCGTCATCGGACTGCAATAGAAGGTCCCGATGGAATATTATGCCCTGGACCATATTAAGACTCTTATGGGGCGGGATTGTAACCGGAACATCCCCCAGCTTGTTACAATCGAGTAACCGGCGGGACTGGGCGGAGGACGCCGATTTGATCAAAACCGAGCCCGAGCGCATTTTGGACAAGCCCTCCACCTCCCCGAACTTGTCCTCTAAGTGCTCGACGAAGAACTGAGGCTTCATGGATGTAAAGGATTCACCATCAGCTCTCGTACACACCAGGTAGCGGGACGAGTATGGTTCGCTGGCATCCTTAGTCTTTCGTTCCTCCCATGGTGTAGCCAGGGAGGGGAACGATTTGGGGTCATATGTAGTTGCGTTGTATTGAGCCCTGGAACGCTTAGAGACTGCTGGCGGCTGGCCACCAGCAAGAGATGATGTACCACGCTTCATTGCGGGTCATCCGCCCTGATGCCACCTACTCCGACCAAGGGCCCTCCCCACGGGCGCCACCCAGCCTCAGCAACGACCACCTGGCAGGATGGCCATTGCCGGGAGTCCCAATGCCCCAAGGAGATAGGCATCTACTCCTTGGCATACGTGGGGAGTTAAAGGCGCTGGCATCAGCAGAGCGATCCCTGTGTAGTCAGGGGGCTACAACCAACAGGGTACATGGCGGCCCCACCACAACGGACTGGCTGCCGTGCTGGATTTCAGGTGATGTAGTCCAATATCGTCATTGGCGCATAAAGCGGCACAGCATAGCAGACTGCAAGAAACCGCACCCTAGAACAAATCCACGCCCAAGACATGGTAGGTGAGCGGGACTGCTAAGCGATGACGACAAACCTGGCTAGAGATGGTAATGCTTGATGGACACATCGCTCCTTGTAAGGCGCCCTTCCCCAATCGGCTCGCTCTTCGGAAAATTTAGAAGGATGGAGGTCAAACCCGTTAGGGGACCATCTCACAAGGCCAAAACGTTTGAGACTCCTTTTAGTCGCCTCTTACGACAGGCAGGAATACCGTGGGCCTATTCTTACCCCCGAACCCACAGGGGGGTAAAATTTGGGGAATTCGTTTGTCTAGACACCATGTTTACGTGATTAACACTGCAAGACAATAGGTTAATGTAAGGGCGAGATAAACCACTGCAAAAGTAAAATGCTGGTACATTAATAACCGGTATCAACACGAGAATGTTAAATGCAAGCACACAAACGTGTTTGCATTGTTTTGTACAAGTGCCGGTGCCGGCCGGAGTGGTCCAGCGGTTCTACGCGCTACAGTCTGGGACCGCACGACGGTCGCAGGTTCGAATCCTGCCTCGGGCATGGATGTGTGTGATGTCCTCAGGTTTAAGGAGTTCTAACTTTCGGGGACTGATGACCTCAGCAGTTAATTCCCATAGTGCTCAGAGCCATTTGAACAATTGCCGGATGTCAATTTGTGGGATGGAGTTCCATGGCTCCTCTTTGTCCATCAGTACAGGGACTCTTATTGCTGTTTTTGTGGATGACGCTGGAGTTGTCTTCCGAGGATGCCCCATACGTACTCGATTGAAGACTAGTGGTGATCCAATAGGCCAAGGCACAATGTGAACACCCAGTAGAGAATGCTGGGCTACAACTGCGGTATGCGAGCGAGCGTTAAGCTGTTGGAAGACACCTCCTCGAATGCTGAAAACGAATGGCAACGTAACATAATATTGTGTGACTAGGGCCTCCCGTCGGGCAGACCGTTCGCCTGGTACAAGTCTTTCGATTTGACGCCACCTCGGCGACTTGCGCGGCGATGGGGATGAAATAATGATTAGGACAACACAACACCCAGTCCCTGAGCGGAGAAACTCCGACCCAGCCGGGAATCGAACCCGGGCCCTTAGAATTGACAGTCTGTCGCGCTGACCACTCAACTACCGATCGAACCGATAGACTGACGTACAAATTTTCAGTCAACGTGCCTGGGATAACCACGAGTGTGTTCCTGTTGTCAAACGAAATCGCACCCCAGAGCATAACTCCAGGTGTGGGTCCTGTGTGTCCAGCACGGAGAGAGGTTGCTGGTCCCCAACCGACCAACACACGGCCATCACAGGCACCGAACCGGAACCACCTTTCATCAGAGAGAAAAAAAATCCAGGCTTCCACTTTACCCCCAATGATCTCTCGTCTGACACCACTGGCGCCGCAAATGGCGATGGCTTGGGGTCAGTGGAATGCATGCTGGAGGACATCGGGTTCGAAGCTGTCCTTGAAGTAGCCGATTTGTGACAGCTCCTTGTGGTGCCACTGCTGCTGGAACTGCTGCTCAGGTGCAGTACGAGGCGCCAAAGCCATACGCTGTTGGCGGACTTCCCTTTTGGTACTGCCACGTAGCCGTCAGGAGCACGGTCTTCTTGCGACCGTACATTCTGTAACCACCGCCGCCAGCAATCTTAAAATGGCTGTATTCCTGCCAAGTCATTCTGCAATATCGCATAAGTATCACCCAGCTTCTAGTAGCCCTGTTACACGACCTCCTTCAAACTGAATGAGGCGTTGATTATGGCGTCTTTGTCCCATTAATGGCACTCATGACTAACATCAACTCACCACGTCCTTTGCCTAACCAGCTCACCACGTCTTGTCTCAAAGGTAACGAACACTCAAGACCGTTACAGCGTGTATTTAAAGCGAACCTGATTTGCATCCTCGTAGTGGAGCAACTAGCGCCATCTTTATATGACTGGCGCGAACTAGAATATATACTATCTTTCAAATGTAGAAACACGCCTAACAACTCCTTACTCACGATTGCGATATTTTCGGTGTACATTTTATATGTAGTGAATACACATGTCAGGTAAGAACAAAGCTTTTGTAAATTACCTCTTCCCTGCGTTAATTACAACTAACTATTATTGCCATAACTCTATTACCTGCCTTCCAGTTGTAATCTCTCTTTATATTCGATGAATTATTCTGATACAATTCTACCCTTGAATGACGTTTACTAATTTTCTGTCTTCACACTCTCAGAATCCATGGGCAAAGTAGTTTCAAACAATAGCAATGCCATGAGCGCATAATTATTCTTTGTAGTACTCTCTCTGGTGGTTGTTAGAAAAAAGCTTCCGAGATTGTCTTCGTGCCGATTAGCCTGAGCATTGTTTGAAGAACTGTAATCTGAATATTGAGATTTATGACAAAAGGTAACTGATACGAACCTGTACGAGTAAAAAGGAAATTATATATATATATATATATATAATCCTTCATACAAAAGGTGTGTAACAATTTACATTATTTCGCGTTTGAGAATTAATGATATTCATCGATATATTGCGTAGTTTTTAATCAGAAGGGAACTTCTGAAAGACTGTCTACGAACTTACATTTAATAATCCAAGAGCTCCATTACTTCTTCGGAAGGTTAAACTTCATCAAAGCCAAATATCCGCTTGAACTGAGGTTTCCCTGCTGATTATACAACGCTCCCAAAATTACGAGGCATTTTATTTGTACAGATTAGCAGACTGCCGCAAAGCACGAGCCTGCAGAGAAGAAGAATCATCGCCTGATTTCATTCTAACAAAATTTCTGAATCATTTTGAGTGACTGAGTTATGACTGTTTCCTATTATTATGAATGATTGATTGATCGAACGAATTGAGAACTACATAATTACAGAGATAGGACGAAAAATTACAGTGACTGATCACAAATCGATTTATTAAACGATAAGTGGTCCTTTCAGCTAATGACGAGCTTCAGTTATGTTTGTAACTATTAGCCTCTCAGCCCTTAGTGGTAAGTCACGTACTACACAAATGCGTCCCCTGCGAAGGCGCTCATATCACTGAAGATATTATCCAGCAGGTCGTTTCGAAAAGACTCCTGCGATTTGACAGGGCTAAATTATCTATGTGAATGAGTCTGAAAACTAACGTGAATTTTATGTTACTCATCGAAGCTGGAAGTTTCCCTTCATATCAGCTATAGCTAGCTAGCTCGCTCGTGTGACTGGCGGTAGCGGACTTCCAGGTACAGCTAACTTGCTCGTTCACTCGTTCTTTCATTGCCCAATCTATGTGGAGTTGATACTGAGGTAAGAGGGCGTGAACAGGTGTTTGAAGCTCTCTGTTTCAACAGGTGCAATTCATTTACGAACTAGCGGCGTGATTTTCATCGATTGCCGCATGCACCTATTACAGGTCAAAACAATGTAAGTTAAGCCAACAGCAGTTTTCAGACACTGGTTTTTATGTGAAAGGGAAATGTTCCAAAACGTTGAGCGCTTTCACCTGAGTTTTGCACGTAATCCACTAAAATCTACTCGCCGTGGCAAGAAAGTTGCGGCGGTAGCGGCGTCAACTGCTATGTCTCTTCCTGATGGTGGTGGTAACATGTACCGTTTTGTGAATTCGTTCTGGTAGTGGAGATAGAAAATAATTTTCTTTCGCGTACCAGTTGCGTGGAAAAGTTAACTGCCAGCGAAGTAAGAATAAGGGGAACACAGCAACCACGGACTACAGTCTAACACGAGTGACTCCAAAGTTTCGTAAGTTATGCGCCACTTTCGGAGAAAAAGATACGCAGTCCGTCCTTTTTTGCGAAAAGGACATGATGGAGAAATGCTTTCTCCCCAATTGCTAGAACATGGTGAAAATTTCATTTTTCACAATTTTCAACAGGATAGCATCATAGCACTGGTACCTGCGGGGAAGAGATTTTGTGACAATGGATAGATCGATCGTAAGGACCGTACGGATGTCATTTTGCGCCACTATCCTCGAAAGTCGTCAAATCCATGGCCTGCGGTTTGTTGTGTGTGGCACTTCGTCGATGTGCCTCCCCTTCGAACAGTTTTAGGTGAAGTGTGGCACTGCATAGCAAACACAGCAGCAACTGCGGCCGTGCTTGCAAACAATATGGGACGAGTCTATTGTCTGGGGTTTGTCGTGCGTTCGGTGGAAGGCATACTGAACCACTATGACAGGTACATGAAAACTCGTTCTAAATGTAATTAAGGAAAGTACACCATGGTTGAACGTGCAAGCACGTAAGAGATGTGCTCTGGTAAAAAGAGGATGTTTTTAAATAGAAACCTCTTAATACTAAACGGAAGTTATAGTTTCAATTCCTGCACCAAACATAGATCATCCTTCACAATTTTTAACACTCCCTTGAGGTGCGACCGCAGTTACTTTCACATCTGAGAACATGCTGTGTTCGGTTTCCTAGAAACTACTCAGTCCAGTCACGCAGTTGCTCTGATATTCCATACGCTCGCATTTTGCTCATTTGGCAGCACTGCTGAACTGTGTTTCCGGAAGTGAAAGAACACAGCAGCTACCTGGGCGCCTGTGTCTGCTGCTTTTTGTGCTCGTGGACGAACAAAATTAGCTGGGCTTAACACGATCGTTGTTTTCGGGACCCATGTTGACTCCCACACAGGACATTTTCGGTCCATAGATGAATAAGACGCCAGCGTAAAACATATTCTAAAACCCTACAAAAGACCAACGTCAGACATATGCCTATAGTTCTGCGTGTCTGTTCGACGATCCTCGTTGAAAACGGAATCATTAAGAACTCTTCGTTCCCCTAGAAACCCACGGTAAACTGCTGCTAGACAGCGGCAAGCACTTTAGCACACTCAATGTAGAATCGTGTTGGTAGCGCGTCAGGTCCTGCAGCCCTTGCTGTGTTGAGCGATTTCAGTTGGTTTTCTATGACATGGTCACTTACTTCGGTATCTGACATTCGTGCGACGATCTGAAGGACGAAATGCAGTGCTATCTTTCTCTGTGGAAAACACCTTTAGCATTTCGGCCTTTTCTCTCACCGTTTCAGTACCATTACGGTTACAGAATGTCTGGACGGGTGGCTTCGATCCGTTTACTGATGTAACTTACGACCGAAACTTCTTAGGATTTTTCTGTCAAGTCGGTAGCTATGAGGGGCAGTCAAATGAAAACGGGACAGATGGAGTAAACGTAAGTAAACAGTTCATTATTTCGAAAGTAATCGCAGTAAATATATTTATCCCACTGTGAGACAAGGTGGTCAATGCCTTCAAGTAAAATGTTCGCGGTTGCCTATAAAACTAATACTGTATGCAAGCCTTCACCTCTTCGTCCGAAGCAATTCAACGCCCACGAATGTCTCTTTAGGTGTTGCCAGGGTTGTTTCGACTACGGTGCAGAATTTTCGCTAGGAAGCCCTTACAGATCCCCCATACAGTCGAACTTTCACCATGCAACTTACTTTTTTTCTTTTAGTCCTGCAGAAAGGATGAAGAGAGACACGCATGGATACAATCATGGTTCCCTAGACAACCGCAAACATTTTCCATGAAGGAAATGACGGTCTCTTCTCGTAGTGGGGCAATATATTAACAGTTACGGCGATTAATTGTGAAATAATGAACACTATATTTACTTGTATCCCATCTGTCTCCGTTTCATTTGACTGTCTCTTACAGTATTTAACTTTAGAATGTGTGTAACTACTCGTCCATGGATCTCCTTACCCTAATTTCGGCTCCGACTGTAGTTTAACCTGGCCGCCAGGCACTGTCTATGTTTAAATTTGCAGTGAACCTCTCTCTGCTTTCGCAGGCGCTTTCGAACACTGTTGTCGATTCACGGTGGATCTTTTCCAAGCCAGCCGGATTGGCCGAGCGGTTCTATGCGCTTGTCTAGAACCGCGCGACCGCTACGGTCGCAGGTTCGAATCCTGCCTCGGGCATGGATGTGTGTGATGTCCTTAGGTTAGTTAAGTTTAATTAGTTCTAAGTTCTAGGGAACTGATGGCCAAAGAAGTTGAGTGTCAGTGCTCAGAGCCATTTCAACCATTTTTTTTTATCTTTTCCATCCCTCACAACTTTGTCTGGCAGGCACCTGCCGTAAATGTATTGTACAAATTGTTTATCCCAAATTTTTATCTTCGTTTATGTAGAAGGTAATAATACAGTACTGAGAAATAGGACGAATCTTTTCCGAAACACCCCGTGTACCGTGGACAGCATCAGTTCTACTGCACTACCTGGAGGTACACTGGACACTCCATTCTTCGCTTGTGAAAGTACCTCTCCGTTTCGGACAGAGGCGCGCACCCGCGTACGTGGGAGTCTGGCTGAGAGACAGACGGCATTCCGCCGCGGGGTGAGCTGTACAGGTGAGGTGTGTGCGTCACGGGAGCGCTGCCAGGGCGCGTGCCGCCTCCACACACACACACACACACACACACACACACACACACACACACACACACACACACACACACGGCAGGTGTGAGACGGGCGGGCGCGTCGCCCTTGCCTCGGCGACACACAAAGCCCCCTCGCAGCAGCGATCCACAACCCCCTCGAAAGGGACTATCCTACCAACGAAGCAGTAGTTTCCTAAAAATGTGCGATGTTCTTACTGGTTCAGTCCTTGGGATGGCTGTCACCACTCAAACAACCAGTCTTCGACTATATCTTTTTTTTTTCTTTATTGGTCTCCAGTGTAACCTGACTTGAAGTGGCTCAAAATAACTGGTTTCTGACATAACCGATTTCCGGTTTTTATTGCTAATGTTTCCAATAATAGACGTGGATATCGATCAAAGATTCTAAGACTTGCTCAGACTTGCATTATACATCCAAAGGAACAGAGAATCAAAACACCAAATAAATAGGTAAGTGAAAGGACAATTAGTCCGTCCATCGTTCCCAGCAGTCACTTACGGTTCAGAAACTTGATGCACGACTAAACGAGAAAAGGAAATGCCACTAAAATTAAAAAAAAAAAAAACAGTAATGAAAAATGACACTGGGACCTATCTCGGGTAAAGGAGAATGGAGAAGGAGGAAGAATGACATCTACCTCTTAATGCAACAACTAACAATACAACAGAAGCTAAAGGGGAAAAGACTCGAGGAGGCTGGCCATGTAGCCCGTATACCAGAAGAAACATGTGAAAAAACGCACTTGCGGAAACCGAACACCCGACGCCCCGTAGTACGACCTAGGCAACGCTGGATGGACAATACGGCGAAGAACCTGGCGTCATTGGAGACTGAAGACACCTGGGGGAAACGAGCACAATATAGAAAGGAATGGAGGCACTTTGTGGAAGCAGCGCGTGGTCTGTAAGGCCTCTGAACCACTGGATATGTACATACGCTCATGTATGTACTGTAACTGAACAATTTATTACTGTTAAAATCGTACTGAACTCTGTCACGTTAAAAGTTTGATTAGCGGATATTTGTATGCGAGGAGAAGACAATAACAATGTGTGATCTCACCCCCAGCCCATAACCGAATCCTGGAATCGCGCCTGAACTGGCGTTCCTGGCCCTCTGCATCGAGCCCTTCACATGGAAAGGCGTGTAAGTTACAAAATACTCGTAAACAACTCTTTTGTTGAAAAATATAGTAAGGAGACACGCCAGTGGCATAGTGAAGCCAGTACGTCACTAAATGGAATAGTTTTGTTTTGTTTTTGCAGCTCTTCTAAGATCGCGTTTACGCCAGATGTGGAATGTTAGCCCGGAGAAGGCTGTTTGTCCAAGTCACAGACCAACAGTCTCGTCATGAGCAATCTTAATACTTTTCATCTTTTTCTCCCTTTCAACAGCGGTTTTCCTTTTACGTTGTTGCTAAATAATGTACTCATTACGTTAAGTGCACAGTGTCAATACAAATAATCCCTTTCAAATGTCTATATACACGCTGTTAATGTTGTGGCTATGGTTAAAGAAATAGCTTCATTATTTTCTTTTCTATTCTGCTGGATCGGGTGTAAGCGTTAAGGCATGACAACACGGAGGTAATCTATGTAGAAAAAGACACTTTCTGTGGCTAACAATATGTACCAATAATAAGGTGACGAAATATGCCAACGATTCTGAGTGTCAGCCCTCTAGAGGAGAGGTGTTAGTCACCCGTACTTCAATGCCTCACGATCACCTTGCCTTTAAGTATGCCGTCAGTTGTTTAAAAATATTTTGGAATTACTTGCAAACTTATTAATTTCCCTGAAACAGAAAAAAGAAGAGGGGACGTCATTCCTCTCTATTTTCCACGAATCAATGCTTAGTCTCACCGCCACACGTTGAAATACCAAGACTGAGATGTTGATTAAACCCAAACTCACATTTCCTCTCATTCGATACAAGAAAGCCATTCATAATCCAAGTGAACTAAGGTGTTCCTAAGTCCTGATTTAAAAATCTACACGATGTATCGTGGATTCCCACAACGAACTTAAGACTCATCCAACCAAAAGACTTTCTTCCAATGCTCCATAGTCCAATTCTTCTCTCTCTCTCTCTCTCTCTCTCTCTCTCTCTCTCTCTCTCTCTCTCTCTCTGATCCTACTCTTTTCCTGTTGCATCGCTGATGAGTGGCTCTGGATTTGCACTTTTCCGCTTTCCGTGCACACCGTACAGATTTTCCACGCGGTCTCTCGGTTGCGAAAACAACCACCTACGAACACGAACAATTTGATCACATTCGAATTCACTTCGCTCCGACATAACGCACCCCCAACTGCGCAAAATATTGTTCCGGGTTCAATTGACGCTCCGTATGAAGGAAACTGTGGAAGCGTCGTTCGTTGTTAAATATAACAGCGCAACGTGCCTGCTTTGCTAGCATTTGCATGTATATACAGGCATGCATTTCTCGCTATGTTTCTATATTTTTGCCTAATCTTGTATATGTACTAATAAAATTCCATGCCTACGCATGACCATGTAAGGCGTAGTCGACGTATCATTTCCAGGTAACGTCGAAAAAAAAAAAAAGCTAATTTGAAGTAAACGTAACATCGGGAAGGAACGAAGAATGATCTTACCGTCGCTTCGTTCGCAGAAGCATCCTGTCTCAGGGTGATGAAAAGGGTATCACACAAAAACTAAACCGGGGTACCTGACCACGGATTTGGTTAAGACGTCTAACGTATTAACCGTATGCCCCACCTTGCTATCTGAAGACAGAGGAGGAAGATGGTGATCTATTCTACAGAAAGTGACGCCTTCGTAATGCACGTAGCACTGAGTTAACGCTCTGAGCGACAACCGCCGGAGGTTATCAGTTTAATAAACAGTGCTATATTCGGACATTCGCAGTTTTTCTCCGAGTGTGTCGAGACACGCTACTCGAGAGCAAGGTCATCAAACAGGACTAACTGCTGCATAGCAGGCACTGGTATCCAACGTTTTGCTGACGTACCACATGCAATTCACCTCTTACGCATTCTATGAACGTAGACAGGAATTCTCCCTGCAGTTTTCCATCATGTGCATGGTTTAAACCAAAAAGGGTAATATTTTCACGGTTGTCAAGCCACGTCAAACCAGACTACGAACCCAACAGTTTGCTACCATTTATTCGTGATGAAGTCATCGTATGTTAACCTATAACGGTCAGAACTATTAACACAGCTGAAGCCAAGAGTAGCTTAATCACAGTGCAGGTGGATGAACATCGAAGGGGTGGCGTGCGTGAGAACTCCTAAGGGAAGGAAAACAATCTTCACCTCTTTAAAAAATCACTCCGTCGCTTTGAAGAGTTTTCGATTTTGTAGAGCTAACAATAGGTGGTCATGTGAGTCCCACACAAGGAGTCAGTCATGGCTGTCAAGTGGTGTGTGTGTGTGTGTGTGTGTGTGTGTGTGTGTGTGTGTGTGTGTGTGTGTGTTTTAAAATTGCTCTAAACACTACGTAACTTAATATCTGAGGTCATCAGTCCCCTAGACTTGGAACTACTTAAACCTAACTAACCTAAGGACGTCACACACATCCATACCCGAGGCAGGATTCGAACCTGCGACCGGGCTGAAGCACCTAGAACCGCTCGGCCACAACGACCGGCTGTGTGTGTGTGTGTGGGGGGGGGGGGGGGGGGGCAGTTGCACAGTATCAGTACAGTAAGATCGGTCTAACTGAAGACGACAGAACAGTAGAAAAGAGTTATCGTGAGTGACGTAACCATGACCACACCGTGAATAAAGTCGCGCGATACGTATGTTTGTGAACTAGTGTGGACTGCAAAGAATGGTCATGGCTCGCAGCTATATGTAACACGGCGTAAGATCACTATTCATGAAAAGATCAGGACAATGTCACGCTTGTCAGTCACAACCAATTACAAAACAGACAGGAATTACTGCTATCAGCGAATGAACGGTTCGTATCAACCAGCTTCCGAGCGACAATGCGAACGGAACTGTATGCAATCAGCGTTTGGAGTCTGGTTCCTCGCAATACGCCACTGCTCCGAGCAGCATGTAATTACAGGTCTCCAGTGGACGAAACAACACAAACTAGACATCACATGGCACGAGTCGCGATTTTGCCTCTTTTCAACTCGTGCAAGACACAGCGCACCGACGGTTTAATGAGGCGCCTGACCGAACGAGACAGTGCTGCTGTTGAAGACACTGACCTAGTAATATACGGGAAAATTACTTTTTGCTATGTCCGGCCATACCAGTTTGGATTTTCCGTGATTTTACTGGATCATTTCAGACAAATGTCGGAATGGATCCACCAACAAGGCCACGACGGAACTCCTGTCCTACGCTCATGCATCTGTATGTGTATTTGAGATTTTTTATTTTCACTGTGCACTATTATAATGAAGTCTTTACCATTGTGAGTCGATCCGTGGATAAATAAACATGACCTGCAATGCGTGGGAGTTACAGTGACAGGGAGTAGTTAGTGTAGTAACGTTTTTGCGAAATTTTGAATTTTTCCTTTCCTAGAGTGAGTTACGTCCACTCATTCGGGTTACCGTGAACATGAGCCAGGATCAACAGCTACATATATATTTCGCAAACCACAATACGGTTTTTGGTGGAGGGTACCCTGTACGACTGCTGCTCGTTTCCTTTCCTGTTCCATTCGCAAATAGAACGAGGGAGAAGACTGTCTTTAAGCCTTCGTAGGAGCCCCATTCTCTCTTCGGAATATTTGCGTTACAATTTAATTAACTGGTAACATCTACCAGCACGCCTCTAAATTGCTTCGATGTCTTCCTCTAATCTGACCTGCTGGGGATCCAAAACACACTAGCATAACGCTAGGATGGGTCGCACTTTCTTTCTACTGGTAGTTCCCTTTGCAGATGAGCTACACTTTCCCCAAGTTATCCCAGTAAAACCAAGCAATCGCCTTCCCTACTACTAACCAGATGTGCTCTTTTCAATTCATATCGTTCTGCAACGTTACGCATACATATTTAATCGCTGTGGTTGTGGCAAGTGGCATCCTGTATTATATTTGTTTTCCCTACTCATCTGCATTGAGTAACATTTTTTCTACATTTAGAGCAAGCTCCCACTCACCACACCGACTACAAATTTTGTCCCAGTCATCTTGTGTCCTCTACAGTAACTCAAGAACACCTTCCCGTACGCCACAGCTTCACCAACAAACAGGTGTTAATTACTGTTCACCCTGTCCGTCATACAATTTATGTATATTATTATTCCTAGATTGTCAATGATTAAGTGTTGCCCTTCCTTCTGTATCATGGTGATTATGCTGTGGGAATCTCGTCTTCTAAGATGACAACAGCCATGTTAACTGGTCTGTTCGCATACGTTCCCGGTTTGACCAACACTCACCTCTGCTGGCTCGCTGAATCACTCGATCTTAAACCCGCAGAAAACATCTGGGACTATTTAAAACAGTGCGTGAAAAACAGCAATCAAAGTTGCCGCAAATTGGAAGATCTGCGTCATCAACGAGTGACTCCAGCTGGGTATGGCATACCTAAAAACTTCTAAACTCTATTCCTCGCTAAACTGATGCCGTTAACGAGCCTAAAGGATGTGTTACAAGGTATTAGCGTGCCGTCTCCTGGGGGTTCAGTTTTTCCTCTGCTTACTAAGACGATCCGCCAGGAACCATCTCAACCGGCGCCACTTCACCCCACCAACAGCTAAACATAGCGGAGAATGCAGTAAGCAGAGAGGTGCTGCTGAGATGCAGCCGGCCTGAGTGGAATGACCTGGTGGTGACCTGCCACCGGGCACCGCAGGCCGATAGCACTCCGCTGGCCCCGCGCCAGCACTAGACGGAGGAATCTTGCTGGGAGTCTCATTCAGACCACCGCGAATAAGTCAACAGCGGTCTAACTAACAACTGACAGTCGCTCACAAAAAACCTGACCCATTCTGCAATTCGTCGTGTTCCGGAGGTCCCATCAACATGGAGGACGAGTGGCGATATACAGAACACGCAGCTCTTGGAGACTTTGTACAATGTGTTAACAACGAACTATCTCTATACTATTTACGCCAAGTACATTAAAGCCTAGTAGACTAGTAGACGAGAAAGTTCCGACTTCCTCAGCTACATTAAATACCTGCCATTTATCTTCTGTTGGTAGCTCAACATTCACCTAACTACATTAATATGTAGCACTTAACTACGTCATTATGAACTGAGGTCTGTTTGCAACACACCAATACTTGTCACGAAGCTTCACAATGAACGCTGCTACTGGTCATACAGTTCATAGGAACTTTGTATCCTTGAATCGGAACTAATCAACCAATTTCCTGAAATGGCTAAAAAACTATATTTTTAATATTCTTGTCTATAAATAGGGATTCCGAACTACTACTTTTATTTTGAATGGTAGCTTTGGTAACCTGCACCGGATTACGTGGCCCAAATTCAGGCAACACTAAATTAGTATATCAGGTTTTGGATGTTGCGATACTGAAATTTACACCGAAATAGTAACTTCAAAACTAATAAAATCCGGGAAAAAAATTAACTGGATGCGATGTAATGTGAAACTCAAAAACAGAGGAATTTTTTTTTAATTATAAAATTTTGTGGGCGGAACCAGTATGTCTCCTGCATGTTTCAAAAGCTGGGCGACTTAACGTAGAAACTTAAATGGGCCAAATTCTTCTGGAGAGCGTCCTGCTAATTCCTGTCTTGGTACTCACCAGAAAGGTTTCGTTTTTATGTCAAGAACTTTTGCAGAGTAAATATCAAAACGCTTGGGTTTGTGGCTTGACAGTTACAGACCTATGAGTGACATCTGCTGGCCTGTACTGATTCAGTTATTCCTCGTTTGCTAACAACGCAAAACAATTAGCTGAAGATGTAACGAAAAAAAATGCCTCACGCTGCAAACACACAACGGAAGTTGTTTGCTGAGAAGACAAACATTGCCGCCACCGCTGACGTCCACTGCTACCTAAAACGTGACTACAGACTTCGCCATGCATTAAGATACTCAACTGTATATATTAATATTGCTTCTGTGTGTTTTCTAATGTCCTCTGACCACCTATTAGGTCGTCTTATCAGAATGTACCAATACCTCACCATAGTTTTTCTCCCGCACAGTCCAATTTCATCCTCATAAGATCGTTTCTGCAGCCCGTTGCTTGATCCATAGCCTACCTGAGTCTTCCAGTAATGTCAACATGCACGTATAGTAATTGCTGAGCGACCTTCACTTCTTAAATGGCTTTCGTATAAGAGGTTTCAGTGCCCCTAGTCAAAAGCATTAAAACACATCGCTTTTAAGGTTTCCTTATCGGATACTGACTTTTTGAAACATTTATTTTACCAAAAGACCTCAAGGCCATATTTTCTTTTTCTTCTACTTTCAATCTCCTAACGGTCTTCAAACGCTCTGAATACCAAAATATTAACTGGTTCTACGACTTTATCCTTAGTATTATTCTCTTTTCGAAGTGCTTAATGTACTTACTCTTATTACAATTTATTTTCAGGATGACTCAAAATTTCCTCACTTTCTCCGATTAAATACACTACTGGCCATTAAAATTGCTACACCACGAAGATGACGTTCTACAGACGCGAAAATTAAACGACAGGAAGAAGATGCTGTGATATGCAAATGATTAGCTTTTCAGAGCATTCACACAAGGTTGGCGCCGGTGGCGACACCAACGTGCTGACACGACGAAAGTTTCTAACCGATTTCTCACAAACAAACATCAGTTGACCGGCGTTGCCTGGTGAAACGTTGTGATGCATCGTGTAAGAAGAACTGCGTACCATCACGTTTCCGACTTTGATAAACGTTGGATTGTAGCATATCGCGATTGCGGTTTATCGTTTCGCGACATTGCTGCTCGCGTTGGTCGAGATCCAATGACTGTTAGCAGAACATGGAATCGGTGGGTTCAGGAGGTTAATATGGAACGCCGTCCTGGATCCCAACTGCCTCTTATCACTAGCAGTCTAGATGACAGGCATCTCATCCGCTTGGCTGTAACGGATCGTGCAGCCACGTCTCGATCCCTGAGCCAACAGATGGGGACGTTTGCAAGACGACAACCATCTGCACGACGTTTGCAGCAGCATGGACTATCAGCTCTGAGACCATGGCTGTTATTACCCTTGACGCCGTATCACAGGCAGGAGCACCTGCGATAGTGTACTCAACGACGAACCTGGGTACACAAATGGCTAAACGTCATTTTTTCGACTGAATCCAGGTTCTGTTTACAGCATCATGATGGTCGCATCCGTGTTTGGCGACATCGCGGTGAACGCACATTGGAAGCGTGTATTCGTCATCGCCGTACTGGCGTATCACCCGGCGTGATGGGATGGGGCACCAATTCTTACGTACACCGGTTAACCTCTTGTTCGCATTGAAGGCACTCTGAACAGTGGACGTTACATTTCCGATGTGTTACGACCCGTGGCTCTACCCTTCATTCGATCCCTGCGAAACCCTACATTTCAGCAGGATAATGCACGACCGCATGTTGCAGGTCCTGTACGGGCCGTTCTGGATACAGAAAATGTTCGACAGGTGCCCTAGCCACAACATTCTCCAGATCTCTCACCAACTGAAAACATCTGCTCAATGGTGGCCGAGCAACTGGCTCGTCACAATGTGCCAGTCACTACTCTTGATGAACTGTACCATGTTGAAGCTGCATGGGCAGCTGTACCTGTACACGCCATCCACGCTTTGTTTGACTCAATGCCCAGGCGTATTAAGGCCGTTATTACGGCCAGAGGTTGTTCTGGGTACTGGTTTCTCAGGATCTATGCACCCAAATTGCGTGAAAATGTAATGACATGTCAGATCTAGTACAATTTATTTGTCCAATGAATACCCGTCAATCATCTGCATTTCGTCTTGGTGTAGCAATTTTAATGGCCAGTAGTGTATATTAAAAGTTCCTGCGAAACTGGTGAACGAGTTTATGTGATAACGGGATTACATATTTTCTCTAATTGTTAACTGATCGCTTACTATTCTCATGAAGCTGTAGAACTGACATACTCTTTATACGCTTAACTGTGTGTGTTTCTCAGCTGACAACCGTGCCACTTTTGTTGAAACAATCTAAAGCACTGCCAAAATCTTTGGCTATGAAATATCATTCCTTGAAAAAAAAAAAAAAAAAAAAAAAAAAAGAAACAAAAACAAAGAGGACCTTCACTATAATCTCATCCGACGCGTGCTTTTGCTTCTACCTGGCATAAAATCTACCTTTTTCTTTATTGAGGAGGGAGGTGTGCTATGGCGATGCGTACATTTGTGCTAAGCTACTGTGCGAGGGTGGTGTAGTGGTTAGCGTATCCGCCTAACTAGCAAGAGGTTTGGGTTCGAATCTCCGCCATGGTACAAATTTCCATTCGTCACTTCACCCTGCCTATATACATCACAGATGCCTGGCTTGAAGAGGTCTCTAGAACAACATAGTCATTTAGTGTTTTCTGTTTTATACAGGGTATCTTTTACATTGTGATAGGAGCGTAAAGGAGATGCGTTTACAGCTTTTTTAAGTCTTCTCTGTCCCACTTGCTGTTGTGTAAGACACGGTATTTACGGCAGGTGGTGACGCGGTGTTGACAAGGAAAGAGGCCAGAACTGGACCGTGGCATTTGTTCGCCGCATTCGCAAACAGCCCGTGGTTGGCCGCGCCTCACGCCGGGACTACAAATATTGGCCCCGCGCGCCGCGATAAGTGGGTGGACGCCTCCGTGCTGGGCGCCGGACGACATATTGTTTGAGCAGCGCTCGGCCGCCGTCGCCGTGTTTACGGCGCGGACCGCGCTAAGCGCAGGTGCAAATGACGAGACCGCGTCACGCGCCGCTGACTGCCCGAGTGGGGGCGCTGTCTCCGCGCTATTCTGTTCTATTCTGGGGGCGGCGGCGCACGTGCTCCGTCGTTTAGCACGCGCCTACTTCTGGCGCGCTTCGCCGACGGGAAACACCGAAGCTTAAGCTGAAGCTGAAATGGGCCCGCCAGTCATAACATTCGTTTTCCACCAGTAAATACATGCGATTGTCATCAGCTTGCTTCTTCTCCTCTCTCCAAATCGTAGGAGGGGCTACATTTGTGTTCTTACTAGCAAGCTACACCTTATGCGTATCATTTAGAGGACGACAGTATGGAGTATCGAGCGAAATTCGTAACTGGCTCGAGGGTTTTCGGTATGGGGGAGAAATAAGTTATCTTAAATGTAGAGTCCTCGACCGATGTAGAAGTAACTTCGGGTTTACTCCAAGAAAGTGTGTTGGGTCCACTGCTGTTCATGTTTAATATTCATCGCCTTGCGGACAGTATTAACAGTAACCTCACAATCTTTGCAGATATGCAGTTATCTGTAATGAAACCCAGAAATATTCGGCCGGGTCTTAATGAGTTACAAAGTGGTGCAAAGATATCCAACGTGCTTTAAATGTTCAGAAATGTAAAGTTGTACACTTCACAAAATTAAAAAAAAATTAAGAACATATATGACTACACTGTCAACGAGTCACAACTGGATCGGTCAACTCATATAATCACCAGGTTAACACTTGGAACGGATATGAAATGGAACGATCATTAGATTCAGCCCTGGGTAAAGTAGGTAGCAGACTTCGGTTTATTGCTAGAATACTAGGGAAATGCTCACAGTCTACAAAGGAGATTGGTAACAAATCTATCACGTGACTCATACCAGAGTACTCAAGTGTGCAGGACTCCTGAGAAACAGGACTAACGTGGGACACTGAACGTATATAGAGAAGGGCAGCACGAACAGTCACATGTTTCCAGAATGAGGTTTCCACCCTGCAGCGGAGTGTGCACTGATATGAAACTTCCTGGAAGATTAAAACTGTGTGCCGGACCGAGACTCGATCTCCGGACTTTACGAGACGAGGTACTGGCAGAAGTAAAGCTGTGAGGACGGGGGGTGAGTCGTGCTTGGGTAACGAAGATGGTAGAGAACTTGCCCGCGAAAGGCAAAGGTCCCGAGTTCGAGTCTCGATCCGACACACAGTTATAATCTGCCAGCAAGTTTCAGTCACAGGCTTGTTTGAACCTTGGGAAAGTGTAACAGATATTTAAACAATTGAACTGACAGTCTTGAAGAAACACGTAAATTACCCTGTCAATTTTTACTTACAAAGTTTCAAGAAGAGGCTTCAAATGAAGACATTAGGAATATACTAGAATTCCATACGTATCGCTCTCCAGGGATAGTGAGGATAAGATTAGATTAATTGCAGCACGAAGAGAAGCATTTTAACATCACTCTTCCCGCGCTCAATGCGTGAGCAGGACGGATAAAACACCTAATAACTGATAGTGGGGCGTACCCTACGTCGTGCACTTTACAGTGGTTTGCAGAGCTCGGATGTAGATGAGAAACTAAATACTTGTGTAGCTTCTGAAAAACAACAGGAGACGAAGGTGCCCACTGGGTCACCGACTTTGCTCCCCTTTCGCACAGGTATGCTACACTGAGGTGACAAAAGTCATGGAATAGCGATATGCACATATGCCAAAGGCGGTAGCATCGGAAACACAAGGAATAAAAGGGCAGTGCAGTGGTAGAGCTGCCATTAATGTGAAAAGTTTTCTGACTTGATTATGGCTGCACGAGGGAACGAAAAGACTGAACACGGAATAGTAGGTACAGCTAAGACGTATGGGACGTTCCATTGCGCTAGTCGTTGGGGAATTCAATATTCTCAGATCCACAGTGTCAAGAGTGTGCCGAGAATACCAAATTACAGGCATTCCTTCTCACCACAGACAAATATGATCGCATAGAGTTGTCAGTGTTAACAGACAAGCAGCACTGTATGAAACAACCGCATGTATCCATGTGAGACATACGACGCACGAATCCTTCAGGACATTGCAGCGACATTTGGTGTTAATGAGCTACGGTAACAGACGACAGACAGGGGTGGATTTGCTAGGAGCACATCGCCTGCAGCATCTTACGTGGGTTCGTGACCATATCGGTTGACCTTACATGACTGGAAAACCATGTCCACGCCAGATGGTTCCAGTTGGTAAAAGCATGGCACACACCCCACGAGGCCATGGACCTTAGTTGTCAACAACGCACTGTGCATGCTGGTAGTGGCTCCATAATAGTGTCGGCTGTGGTTACACGGAAGGGACTGGAATCTCTTGTCTTACTGAACCGATCATTGACTGGAAATGGTAAAGTTCGGCTACTTTAAATGGCTCTGAGCATTATGGGACGCTAGCAGCCAAATGTATTCCACAATGGTGGACTGTGTCAATACAGCGTAACATGGAAGGACGTGCAGATGAATTAGTTTCCAACGGACCAAGGGATCAGTACTGAGCAGGGAGGTCTGATCCACCCGCCGGAAAGTACCACTTAGGATACATAGGAAACTGAGGGTCCGGCTACAGCCTGCAGCGAGGTAAGACACGTGCGAGGACCAAGAAAGTTTTCTGTCACGCATTAGCCCCAGTAACTTCGAAGTTTCAGCGAACAGAGGGGCAGCAGGTCTAAAGTTGTAAAGCCGGTGGAAGAAACCTACTAAGCTGCCGGAAATTTATACAAACGGTTTTGTCAGTGGAAAATCAAAGGCCATTGTTGAAGATCAACAGCAGCTCACGATACCAAAACACATGGCTACGACGACGAATTGGTATCTGTCACTTCCCATGACCTATATAGGTCAACAGCAGCTCACCATACCAAAACACACCTAGCTGGCGACGTCACATTGGAATCTAACACTTCCCTCGACGTAATCGCTCAAATACAACTGACGGTACCAAAAACTGAAATCGAGTACTTCCCTTAAAATACATAAAGCAACCACAAGTGCCGATACCAAAACATCAACCACCAAGATATGCAGTAAATGACACTGACCCAACAACACACAAAACTCCCACCGAACAACGTAACACGCGAACAATAGTAAGTTGCACTGGACTGTATTCGCATTGAATAACGTGCACTGTATTTACGATACAAAGCTGAATGTACCGACAAACGTTTAAGCCATCAGAATTTCTTATCGATTATACATCGCCACAAAAATCACCACAACCATCATTTACCCTTTCCGAAGAAACATGGTTCGATGCATCGATATAAGTGTTTTGTAGATTACAGGGAAAAGACGGACGACCTTAGCGGCTTATGCGGTCGATAGTAAAGAAAGCAGCTGATCCTCGTAATATGCTTTTATCTGTTTGTAGCCCCTGAAAACAGACAAATTAACACTACAAAACGTTATTCCGCCTCAGTCTTAACCCTTTACGCAATGACTACTCGTAATTCCCGAACAGTTATATGATCTCTCATTACACGAGTTTTGAGCAGAGTTTCAAAAAATTACTATCAATAGGTGTATACTGATTTTCCGTAGTATTCAACTGCTTATCACATTTCGGAAAAAGCAGCGAACAGT
Source organism: Schistocerca gregaria (assembly GCF_023897955.1). Classification (NCBI taxonomy): domain Eukaryota; kingdom Metazoa; phylum Arthropoda; class Insecta; order Orthoptera; family Acrididae; genus Schistocerca; species Schistocerca gregaria. Next base: position 545,312,543 of record NC_064925.1, read on the forward strand.
GGACGGACTAACTTTTCTTCTATTTGCCTATTCAATATTTTAATCCTATGTCTCTTGAAACTGACGGAGTCAAAATTTCTCAATCTTTGTTCGATTTGTACGTTTTTTACTGCAAATAAGAAACCGAAAATCGGTTATTTCAGAAAACGGTTATTTTGGGAGGTCTTAATAGTCCGGTTCAACTGGTGTGGGCAGAAACAGATACAACCGACAACCGGTTGTTTCAGAGATAACCGCGATCCCTATATGGTTATCAACAGCCCGGTAAAACAATGAATGTAGATTTCTACAAAATGCTTGATAACTGCTTCATACTAGGCGAGTATTTATCCCCTCGAAGTACGTACTACAGCCGTGCGAAGGGCACCACAATCGGAAACTCAACAGGCTCCCCTTGATAAGCCGTGGTTGTAAATCACTAACACGAAATAATTATGGAAGACTAAAACTAACAGTGGAAGACGAGGGTCAGTTTGAGTTCCAGAGGAAATTAGTTAATACAAGAGGTAATATATATTGTAAGACAGACTGCAGAAAGGGAAACCCACATTTCGACAACTAACTCCTCTTCTCCGTGGTCTTACCCCCTGGTTTCAAGGTGTCGTTACGTCATTCTACATTGCGCTGTGTTTGTGGTAGCTCCGTACCCAGAGACTGGAAAGAATCACAGGTCGCACTAATACCCAAGGCAGGAGATAGCAGTAATCCGCTGAATTACAGACCCGTATCACCCACGTCGATTTGCGGTAGGATTTTGAAACATATACTGTATTCGTACATAATGAATCACCTCGCAGAAAAAGATTTATTGACATATGGCCATCACGGATTCAGATAATACCTATCTTGTGAAACAACTAGCTCTTTATTCTCTCGAAGTAGTCAGTGCTGTCAACAAGGGACGTCAAATTGATTCCGTATTTTTAGTTTTCCAGAAAGCTTTTGATACCACTCCTCACAAGCGACATCTAACTGAACTGAATGTCTATGGAATTCGTCTCAGTTGTGTGTTCGGATTCGTGATTTCCTGTCAGAGAGGTCACAGTTCGTGAAAGCTGACGGAAACTCATTGAGTAAAACAGAAGCAGTAGATGGCGTTCCCCAAGGAAGCGTTTGCTTTTCCTGTTATAGGAGACAATCCGAGCAGCCCTTTCAGACTTTTTGCAGACGATGCTTTAATTATCATCTTGTAAAGTCATCAGATCAAAACCAGTTACAAAATTATTTAGATAAGATGTCTGTATGGTACAAAAAGTGGCAGTTCACCCTAAATCATGAAGTGCGAAGTCATCCACAAGAGCACTAAAAAGAATGCGCTAAATTTCTATTACACTATAAATGACAAATCTAAAGGCTGTTAACTACATACTTCGAGATTGGAGCGATTACATAATAATGCTGTGTAGAAAGCACGCCCAAGAGCACGATTTATTAACTGAACACTTAGGAAATGTAACAGTGTAACTACAGAGACTGCTTACACTACGCTATTCTCCCTCTTCTGCAGTACTGCTGTGCGATGTGCGATCGCATCAGATAGGATTGACGGAGGAAATCGAAAAAGTTCGAAGGGCAACTCGTTTTGGTACTATTGCGAAATAAAGGAGAGCGTACCACTGATATACAAGAATTGGGGTGGCAGTCATTAAAACAAGGGAGTTTTTCACTGCGACAGGACCTTCATGAAATTTCACTCTCCAACTTTCTCCTCAGAGTGTGAAAATATTTTCCTGGCGCCCACTTACATAAGGAGAATTGATAATCATAATAAAATAAGAAAAATCAGAGCTCGCACGGAAAGATTTAATTGTTTGTTTTCCTGCATGCTGTTCGGGAATGGAACGGTAGAGAAGTAGCTTAAAGGTGGTTCGATGTACACACTGCCGGACAATTGTGAACTGCAGAGTCACCATGTACACTGAAGATTCTAACTGGTGCACCTGCCTAATATCCTGTAGGGCCCCCGCGAGCACGCAGAAGTGCCACAACACGACGTCGCATCGACTCGACTAATATCTCTCCAGTAGTGCTGGAGGGAATTGACACCATGAATCCTGCAGGATTGTCCATAAATCCGTGAGAGTTCGACGGGGTGGAGATCTCTTCTGAACAACACGTTGCAAGGCATATCAGGTATGCTCAACAATGTTCATGTCTGGGGAGTATGGTGGCCAGCTGAAGTTTTTAATCTCAGAAGAGTGTTCCTGAAGCAGTTCTGGAATTTCCAAGTACTTCAGAATGCACATTGGACATGAATGGATGCAAGTGATCTGATTAACCTGCCAATATAGCAGCAGTAACCGACCTAACAACTGTGCCAGACACTTGTCTTATACAGGCGTTGCCGACAGCAGCGCCGTATTCTGCCTGTTTACGTATCTCTGTATTTGAATGCGCATGCCTGTACAGTTTCTTTGGCGCTTCAGTGTAGACGCAGATGCAGACGTAGGGCTCCGGGAGGCGGTAATTATAGAGGGAGATGAGCGAGTCTCTACGTGAAGCAGGTGCCCTACGATGAAAGTTCCAACAGTTATGCAGATGGAGAAATAACTAACACGTTAGCCTAGCATGGAGAGCGGCTTCGAACTTACAACTCACAATTACCGTCCCTGACAACAGCTCCGCTAACGAAGGCGCTAAATCACACTGCCAATAAATACGGAGACGCCTGGCTCGAAACGCAGAGATGGGAAAATTTATCACTAAGCTTGGAGAATATACCGCAATCCATGTTTTCGATGAATACACGGTTTATTCGTAACTAGTTTGAACGTAAGTCTACCTGGAGAGTGGGTGGTGAGAGGGGGGAAAGGGACCAAACTGCGAGGTCATCGGCCCCTTGTTCCCAGTAGAACAATTACCGAAGGGAAAGAAGAAAACAAAGAAGACGTACGGCACAATAATACGAGAAAGGAAGAACCAGAAGAACGACAGAAGGACAACAAACTACAATGGACAAAACAGGACAAGAAAACCACAGAAAGACGCAAGGAACAGGGAGAGGAGATTAAAAACAAGAAAGCAGATTACCATGAGAATAAAAAAGGCGAAGCCAGCCACTTAGAACACATTAAAACCTTCACCCTAAAAGCCCAAGGATGAGGGCACAGAGGGAAAAAGGACATGCACTAAAACTCAGATCAAATGATAAAACCCACCCTCACGAAACTAAAGCTGCTGTTGAGGCATTGTCGCCCAACACTGAAGGCAGGGTGCTGCGAAAGTTAAAAGTTCGCCGCAGAGCGGCGAAAAGTGGGCAGTCTAACAAGAGGTGGACGACTGTCATTTGGGAGCCACAGAAACACTGAGGTGGGTCCTCGCGACGGAGGAGGTAACCGTGTGTGAGCCATGTATGGCCAATGCGGAATCGACAAAGGACAACTGATTCCCTGCGAGAAGCCCCCAGGGCAGACTTCCACGCATTGGCAGTCTCCTTGATGACACGCAGTTTGTTGTGCATACTGTTGTGCCACTCAGTCTCCCAAAGCAGAAAAACCATGCAGCGTAAGACAGAGCGCAGGTCAGTTTCAGAGATGCCCATTTCTAGGACAGGTTTTCGCCTAGCCTGTTTGGCCAGCCTGTCAGCAAGTTCGTTGCCTGGGATCCCGACGTGTCCTGGGGTCCACAGAAACACCAATGAACGACTGGACCGTCCCAGGGCAGAGATGGACTCCTCGATGTTCGTTACCAAAGGATGGCGAGGGTAGCACTGGTCCATAGCTTGTAGGCTGCTCAGGGAGTCAGAACAAAGAAGAAACGACTCACCAGAACAGAAACTGATGTACTGAAGTGCACGAGAAATGGCCACAAGCTCTGCAGTGAATACACGGAAGCCAGTGGGCAAGGAATGCTGTTCAACACAGCCTCTGAGGACATAGGTGAAGCCAACATTACCATCTGCCACTGAGCCGTTGGTGTAAAAAACTTCATAGCCCCGAAACACGCCAAGAATCGAGAGGAAGTGACAAGAGCGGTTGAGTTAACGGAGTCCTTAGGGCCATGCAAAATGTCCAGCCGAGGCTTCGGCTGAGGTGTACACCGTGGAGGTGTATGTGAATGGACCTCAGAAGTAGAGGTGGTAAAGGGGAGTACTCCAGTTCGAACAGCAATCGTGAGCCCTGACCTGGGCCGCCGATGCGGGGGATGAACTGCCACGGATGGGAAAAGGAGACGGTAATTCGGATCCTCAGGAGAAATACTAATGTGTGCAACATAACTGGTGAGCAGTTGCACACGTCGGATGCGCAATGGAGGGACACCGTCCTCCACCAGGACACTGGTCACCGGGCTCAATCTAAAGGCTCCCGTCACTAGGTGAACGCTACAATGCTGCACTGGGTCGAGGAAACGCAATGCTGAGGGCGTCGCCAAACTGTAAACCAGATTCCCATAGTCAAGGCGGGATTGAAAAAGGGCTCTGTAGAGCTGCAGCGGCGTAGAGCTATCTGCACTCCAATAGGTGTTGCTCAGACAGTGGAGAGCACCCCCGCTTAAGCTGACGAAGGTGAGGCAGCCAAATCAATTGGACATCTAAAACCAGTCTTAAGAATCGTTACGTCTCTACTACAGTGAGTGGATCGTCATTAAGATAAAGTTCAGGTTCCAGACGAACGGTACGAGGAAGTGCATGACAGACGACTTCGTGGCTGAAAACTGGAAGCCATCGGCTAGAGCCCATGACTGCGCCTTGTGAATGGCTTCCTGTAGGCGCCGCTCAGCAACACCAATACTGGAGGGGCAATACGAAATCCGGAAGTCATCCGCATACAGAGAAGGGGAGACCAACGGCCCTACAGCTGCTGCTCGGCTGTTGATGGCCACTAAAAATAGACACACTCAATATGGAAACCTGCAGAAAGCCATTATCCTGAATATGGGGAACTACAGGAGGCACCGACTTGGACACAGAATGTACGGAGCGACAGGAAGTTTTGGATAAAAATCGGGAGCGAGTCCCAGAGATCCCACGCACAGACTGTGGCAAGGATATGATATCGCCACATCATGTTATACGCTTTATGCAAGTCAAAAGAAGACGGCAACCAGATGTTGGCGTCTGGAAAACGCTGTTTGGATGACAGATTCGAGGGACACAAGATTATCAGTGGTAGAGCGACCTGGCGGAAGCCGCCCTGGCACAGCCAGTAGGCCAAGTGACCCAAGACCCAACCCAACTTCCGAAACACCATACGTCCCAGCAGCTTACAAAGCACGTTGATGAGGCTGATGGACCGATAGCTATCCACATCAAGCGGGTTTTAGTACTTGAATGATAGTGCTCTCCACGACTGCCATGGAAAGACGCCATCGCACCAAATCCGGTTGAAGATGACGAGGAGATGTGGCCTGTAGTCAGACGAGAGATGTTTAATCGTCTGACTGTGGATCCGATATGTCCCAGGAGCTGTGTCAGGGCAATGCGCAAGGCCGCTGAGGAGCTCCCACTCTAAATGGGGCGTTATAGGGTTCACTGTGGCGTGTAGTGAACGAGATTATTTTCCTTTCCACCCGGCGTTTGAGGATGTGAAAGGCTGGGGGGTAGTTCTCCAACACAGGCTCAAGCACAGTGCTCAGCAATCGTGTTTGCGTCGGTAGAGAGCACGCCACTAATGTTAACGCCAGGGACACCTGTTGGAGTCTCATACCCAAACATGTGTCTGATCTACGTCCAGACTTGAGATAGTGACGTATGGCACACAATGGTCGACCCTTACCTCTCCCAACAATGCTGTTTCTGTCGTTCTGTAAGTAGGCGAACGTGGGCATGGAGCTGCTTAAATGTTATTTGGGGCGCTAGGGAAGGGTGTCATTTATGTCGCTGTAGAGCTCGCCGACGCTCCTTAATGGCTTCAGCGACTTCCGGCGACCACCAAGGGACTGCCTCACGCCTCGTGCACCCTAAAGAGTGGGGGATCGCTTTTTCTGCTGCAGAAACAATTGTCGCAGTCACCTGCTCAACCAGCACATCGATGTTACTGTGTGGGGGAGATTCGGCAGTGACAGCAGATGTGAAAGTTTCCCAGCGTGCCTTGTTTAAAGCCCATCTGGGCAGGCGTCCGTGGGCCTGACACTGGTGCAGTGGCAGGAAGATGGGGAAGTGGCCGCTACCACACGGGCTGTCGTGTGCTCTCCAGTGGATAGATGGGAGAAGACCTCGGCTGCAAAATCATACCAATGGCCGAGTAACTGCCATGCGCCACACTGAAATGTGTGGCGGCCCCACTATTTAAGAGGCAGAGGCCGAACTGAGACAGTAAAGTTTCGACGTCTCTGCCTTGGCCAGAAAGCTTGGTACCACCCCACAAGGCGTTATGGGCATTAAAATCTCCCAAAAGTAGCAAAGGTTTAGGGAGTTTATCAATCAGTACAGCTAATACATCCAGGGGTACTGCACCATCTGGAGGAAGATACACATTGCAGACAGTTTCGTCCCTATCCTGACCGCAACAAATTCAAGATGGGTTTCAAGTTGCACATGTTCACTACAGACTGAGGTTAGGACATAAACGCAAACTCCACCTGACACTCGATTATAGTCGCTACAGTTCCTGTAATATCCCTTATATCTGCAGAGGGCAGAGGTCCACATTGCCGGGAATCAGGTTTCCTGGAGGGCAATGCAGATAGCAGGTGTAAAGCTTTACAGTTGCCTTAGCTCAGCAAGGCAGTGAAAAAAACAACCGCAATTCCACTATAGGATGACATCATGAGACTGGGAAGACATGGAACATTCAATGAGGTAATTTATGCCTCAGGGTCACCTGCTGCCACCGACTATTTTCCTGAGCAATCTATATCCCTTTCGTCTGAAGGTCTGGCAAGATCTAGGTCCTTAGTGGACGCCAAAATCTCCACCCCATCCCCAGATGGACAGCTTGTAGGCAGCGATGGTATGGGTGCCACTGCAATGTCCTAGGTCTTCGGGGTTTTCTTCTTGGATTTCTCTCGCTGCTCCTTGGGTTTCCCTGGCTGGGAGGATCACCGGCTCAGTCTCCAGGATTGAGGATGAGCATGACCAGCTGCTTTCTGGCTCTTCAACCACTGGCGGGTGTCACCTTTCCCACTAGCAGAAACCTGGGAAGGGAGTGACCCAAGGGACCCCTTCCCAGTGAGGGAAGCCGAAGAAGACTTGCACTTCTCCAGCTTAGAAGTAGGGACAGACATCCCCGATGGTTAGAGGGTTGTTGGTCCCAAAGTAGGTGATGCAGGAGCAGCAGGAAGGAAATGCCCTCACTATCTAGGGGGGCAGGTGTAGTCTTCCGGCTCTGAGAGGTGACTTGGGTTGGTGGAGCTGATGCTGCCAGAACTGTTGTAGTGGCATAAGATGTCATACACACAGGATGCAGACGTTCAAATTTTCTCTTAGCCTCAGTGTAAGCCAGTCAGTCCAAGGTCTTTTACTCCACGATTTTCCTTTATTTCTGGAGAATCCTACAATCTGGCGAGCAAGGTGAATGGTGCTCTCCGCAGTTGACACAAATGGGAGGTGGAGCACATGGAGTATTGGGATGTGATGGGTGTCCACAATCCTGGCATGTGACACTGGAAGTGCAGCGAGAAGACATGGCCGAACATCCAGCACTTACAACACCGTGTCAGGTGAGGTATATAGGGCATTACGTCACACTGGTAGACCATCACCTTGACCTCCGACAATCTATCAGTCACAAAGGCCAAGATAAAGGCACTGGTGGCAACCTGATTATCCCTCGGACCCCAGCAGACATGCTGAACGAAATGTACATTCACCGTTCTAAACTGGCACACAGTTCATCGTCGGACTGCAAAAGAAGGTCCCAGTGAAATATGATACCCTGCACCATATGTAAGTCTTATGGGTCATGATGATTACAGAATCATGACCCAATTTGTCACAAGCGAGTAACTCCCGTGATCGGGCAGAGGATGTTAATCAAGACTGACCCAGATCTCATTTTGGACAACCCCTCCACCTCCCTAAACTTGTCCTAAATGCTCAACGAAGAACTAAGGCTTCATCATAATTAAAGATTCCCCATCAGCTCTCTAACGTACAAGATAACACAGCGAATAAGATCCGCTGTCGTCCTTAGCCTCACATTCCTCCCATGGTGTGGCCAGGGAGGGGAACGATTTTGGGTCGTACTTCTGTGTGTTGAATTGTGATCACTTCGAGACTTCTGGTGTTTCACAACCAGCAAAAGATGAAGGTGTCCTCGCCCAAGAGAAGGAGGATGGGCGGGACTGCAATGCCTTGATGAGAAAGTGGGCTAAGGATCTAAATGCACACTGGACACGATGCACCATGTAAGGCGCCCTTTCTCAATTGGCTTGGGAAAATTTTGAAAAATGGAGGTCACACCATACAGTGGACCATCACATTGGACTTAATCCAACCCAGGGCCTGCAGGGCAGGGCTACCTGGAGACAACGGCATATGTCTGTGGTATATTCCTGTTAAGATGTGATGTTTATTTGCTTTCCTTGTACAGGGCATTACGTAAATATGTATGTACCCATTATTAAGTGTGTTGTTTATTCTTCTGTATATCGTGTGCATAAACCATTCATGCATGAAAAAGACTGCAAAAAAAATTTCACACTGTGCTTAAAAACTGCATCACAGCACGTCGTGAAAAGCAATTAGTAGCAAACCAATCCTGTTAGCGGTGGGAGTCCTTTATGCCACGAAAGTAAAATATAAATTTCAGATTGTTCACGTAGGGTGCGTGATGCGGCGGAGACATTGCTGGCGCAGTCTCCCCTCTTTTATTGTATATATCGCTGAGCGAATCGGTAAAACGAAAATCAGCTTACAGGAGTATGGGTACAAACCACAGATCGCAAATCTCGTAGAAAGCAGAAATGTGCGTGTCCGATTCTAAGTGTACCATTGTTATACTATCGACGTGAAATCGTTTAAAGCATCCTGAATCCGATCCTTGCTCTATCTGTTCGTTTGCCGACGTCGGATGTCGTAAGCTAAGGCGAAGCAAAACGCAATGTTTTTTACTTGCCCTTTCTGAAACTTCGGTTTACTCTGATTTTTTTTCCCACGAATTTGTCCCCTCCCTCACTGTAGCTACCGCTATGGGCTCGGCTGCTTTTTGCACGTTCAAAATATGGATCTGCTTGTAGTCTCCATTTGGAACCATTTAAAAGATATGGGTTAGAACTTAGGCGATCACCGTACAAAATGTACTTTTCACGGTCGTTACCAATTGTCTCGTTAATTCTTCGTAAGTACACACGAAGTCTATACTAATAAGAAACTCACAATAATGCTAACGTTGAGACGTTACGTGTGGTTTCACGTACCTTGTTTACTTTGTACAGGTTTTCAGTCCTTGAACGAGAAAGCGACAAATGGTGTCACCGCAGGAATGAAGAAAGTGAAGCAGAGAATGGGAATATATATATGTAGTACCTGAGAGTGGGCCTACATCATGTGAGCTGAGCGAGGTTTGCTGTTACTGGAAAATTTCTACTGTTGACCCTATATTCGGCGAGTGGCGATTGACTACACCGGAAAGTGACATGGTTTCATAGAAACACAGTGAAGAAAGAAAAGGCTTTAACGTCCCGTCGACGAGGAGGTAAGTACAGACGGAGCAAAGACTGACTTGAAAATGAAATCGGCCGTGTCTAATTCAAAGGCAATATTTCTGAGTTAAGTTGAAGCCATTTATGGGAAACCAAGGAAAACCCAAATCTGGATGGCGGGTTGGAGTTTCGAAACGCCGTCATTCCGAATGAGATTTCTGTGTCTTAACTGCTTTGTCGCCTCGCAGTGTCATAAGCCTTAGTGTTTGGGACCAAAGAAAGCTTTGAAGGGTTTGTTGAGCGTTCTAAGCCATAGCAGATGAAATAAAGGCAACAAACTTTATTTAATATGAGGTGCAAAAAGTATATCGGCTAATTACGGCGTTGTAAACATGATTTTTATGCTTCTTTCCTGGGCGACTGACAAGACCGTCTCCGGAGGTATTACGCAACATCACACAATGAGGAAGTCGAGAACTATTGTGGAAGACGTGCGTCTACGCAGCAGACACGATCAGAAAAAATTTGCTTTCTGCAGGAGAAGCGGCCAACTAACCCTGCGGAACGGAGCCGGTGTCTGAGTTAAAAATAGATTCGCAGCTCTTTGACTGTGAAGGAATCTGGGTGTGACTAACGCTACCCGTAAAAGTGTACTTAACGGTGTCGCCGGATTTTTCGTTGCATACTGCTGTTGGCAATGCTTCACGCGATTAACGACGGGGACTCAACATGACAAATCTTTAGTCAGATGAGAATAGCCAATGAAATTCTCGATCATACCTTCCTTTGTTTCGTACATTAAGTTACCTTATACTCTGTTTCACTCGCAGCAATTTCAGCAGTGCTCTTAGGTTCCTACATAATTTCAACCTCTGAAATAATCACATACGCTGATTCGGAAAAAACGGCCTAATATTTGGCCAAAGACTCATTTTCAATGCTACTAGCTGGACTCTCAGCAATTTACGCTGTACCACTAGGTTCCCAGACACACCATAACCTCGGAAATGTTGACGTGTTTGAAAAACAGCCAAATATTTGGCGTAACCAAAATTGTAAGATTTATCTATTCTCATTGGCTATCTAATACTGTTACCGGCTTGACTAGGTGTAACCATAACGAATTGCCAATAGCAGCTTTCACCGAAATTCTGTCGACACCAATAAGTATACTGTAGCCATACAGCTGCGTGGAGACATCTAAGATTTAACTTATTAAGTCGCAAGGCATTTTTTTGTGAAAGCCCAATGCAGACGTAGCCTAGACAGAAAGCATTTCTGTCTTTAATCATATTCAGTAACGTACAGTACGCTACTGCTCGCCACTCAGAAATCAGACCGTCACCAAATACGCACTGTGTATTAGTCACTGTTGGTCTGATACGCCTGCTTGCTTTTCCACATCCGTCTAAGAAAAAGCACAGGTTGTTCGGCTAGCGTCTTAGAAGCACAACTCCTAAATAAAATACAAGGTGCGGCTCGCAAAACCGGTCCGTAAAGTCAACACATGAACTAATAACTGACGCTCCTGTCAAGTTTGAATAAAACTCTTCCAGGATTCCCAAATACGTCACTTCTCACTGTCGTCTGGAAGAATACGGGCCCCACAACACGTATGGCAAATCAAACACTAATCTTGTCGCCAAGCAAGGGTGGCTGGTGGATCGCATGTGGATTTTTTGTCTACCAGTATCGGTTGTTTTGGGATTTACGTACCCAGACTCGTGGAACCACGCCTCGTCACTGGTTATGAGCCTTAGTGGGTCCAAGACATTTTCTCAACAGCTACGAACAGAAATGCACTCTCCTCTGCAGGCCAGGATTCTTCAGTTCTTGCGTAACTCATGTGGCACGTTTTTAACTTCAGTCTCCTTAAAACAAGTCTGCAACTCCTCTCACTCGCGTGAACCTTTTGACAAGCTCCTGGTTGACTTGCGACGACTTCTTATCTTCTGCACCTGCCTCTTCAGGTGTGCAGACAAGTGGTGGTCTGTTCCTGGGAGCATTTTGAACCGACCCTGTACGCCGCTATTTTTTTGTCAATTTTTTCGCTGGCACAGAACGTCCTGGAGATTTCTTCTGAAACAAATTCTTTGTTTTCACGAAAGACACAGTGCGGTTGAACGCTTCAACAATGGCAACACGCTCGGGTAAGGAATAAGGAATACGGCATCCCCAACTGGTTTCGACAAGTTTCAATGGCTGCGGCTGCGTTACACCGTAACGAGGTTTCGCGCAGCGTCAGTACATCAGCGGAAATGGTTAGTTAGTTCGTGCGCTTTGCGTACGACAGGTCGGTTTTACGTGCCGCACCCTGGATGAACGAGGCTATAGGTAAGTAGGTGGCGTACACGCCTGAAATCTTCTAGGCGACGATTTAGCGACAGGGAGAGCCTTGCAAGAGAAGATGATTCGAAATTCGTAGAAAAGAATTGAGTGTAGGTCAGCAGGTAAATACCGTACAAGCTGAAAGGTCTGGGGTTCGATCGTCACTCAGCTTTTTCTGTCATTTATTGTTTCTTTCACCTCTGGCGAAAATTCTACGTTGAATCGGGGTTTGGAGTCCATCTTCAACTGTAGAGTCGCCCTATAAGTGGCTGAATAAGTCGGGTCAAAAGTCAGAGCAGGCAAGCTCTAATCACTATCCGATGCACTGCGGTGATCGGGATGAGTTGGACTCAGCCAGAAAATTAGTGGACGGTGCATCGCTGAGGGGCTATAGTTGGCGCCATCCCTTTACAGTACTGTTAAGTGTAGATGACCACGTGCCAGGGCAAAGCCTAATGCGCTGGACGGACATCAAGGCAACCGGCAACAGTGCCACATAGCCTCACAGACGGTTCACAGTTTAGCGACGCTAATGCGAGGGTGATTTGATAAGTCTGCCAAATTTCCGCGAAAGAATGGAACATTTTTGTAGAGCCTTGATGGCTGGTAAGCTTGATTATTGATTAAGTATTTACACAATATTCGTTGCTGACAGTCGACTGAAATGGTCAGTTTGTCGACTGTGACTAAGTGGAAAAAGTTGAGTTTCATGCTATTATTAAACATTTTCATTGGAAGAGTTGGACTGTCGCACAAACAGCAACAGAATTGAATGAATATTTGTTTTCTAAATAAAAACACCTTCTCTTGCTGCACTACTTTATTCTCCCAGATGCGTTTCGCCTTTCACTTTAAGGCACCATCAGTGGGACGTTTTTTAGTTGGCATTTAGCATTGGTGTTTCCTCTCATTTGCTCACATGTAAGTCGCACTACCGCTCTATTTACGAAACAAACACGTTTTAGTGCTCCGAACATTTTTCTTCCCACTTTTCATTTTGTTTGCCCTTGTCGTTGTGATGCACTATTAGTCTTCTGTCACTACTCTAGACATAACTCTAATACAGACGTAACTACTTTGAGTTCACTGTGCACCTCATCCTGTTTGGTTTGTTTTAGTACACGTACATCGTACTATGTGCGAGGTGGATGCCGCGATTGCTCACTGACGGCCAAAAACGCATACCGCACATTTCAGCGCAACGCCTGTCGATGTTTCATACCAATCCGCAAAAATTGTTGCGCCAATTTGTGACTGTTGAAACATGGATGCCTCATTACACACCAGAGTCAAAACGGCAGTCAGAGCAATGGACAAAGGCTGGTGGTAGTGCACCGAAGAAGGCAAGGGCCAATTTGTCGGCTGGTAAGGTGATGACCACTTTTTTGGTTGGACCGTTTGAAACTTTCGTTAGCTGAAAAAAGATAAAGGCTAACACGAAGAAACTGCTCTTTCACCAGGATAATACACCATCCCACACATCAACGATAACAATGGCGAAAGTGCACGAATTGGGCTTTGAATTGGTTCCTCGTCTACCCCATTCAGCAGGCTTAGCCCAGAGTGCCTTATTCCTTGTCCCTAACTCGAGACTTTGCTTGCTGGGAAGAAATTTTCATGAAATGAAGCTATAGTTGCAGTCAACGAGTATTTTGCAGAGTTTGACAGAACCTATTTTTCTGACAGAATGAAGAATCTAAGATCGCTGGACCAAGCGTGAATCACTGAAAGAAAACTATGAGGAGAAGTAACGTGAGTTTTTTACGAAACAAACATTTTTTCTCGCTTTTTGTCTGACTTGTAAAACCCCACTCGTACACCCTCCACTCGGGGCCAGGGACTGTTCTCAAAACAGGGACTCTAATGTAAGCTGCGTGCCATCAAGCCACTTCCCTAACCACGAACGCACCTGCTCCAAGCGTTACTGTACGTCTTTGCACAACTGGCGTGAACAAGACGCGATGTTTGTTACGGTACTAAGTGTTTAACGCCATTTGGCTGAGCCAGCGGTGCTCCACTGCGCGCAGCAGATTGAGAGAACACAGAAGCCACAGAAGAATCCTCATGATTATTGCAACTTAAATGTATTTGAACCTGTTTACAATAGCCACGCCCCCTCTACATTTTGTATCCCTCCACATTTCCCTCAGTTACGAAACTGATGATTCCTGGATGCCTCACATCGTTTCATATCAACCGATCCCTTTTTTAACTCTACTTGAGACACAGCTCTCTTCTTCCAGTAAACAAATATACAACACAGGAAACTTCCACTAAATGATAGCATACATTGTATTGGTCTGCTCAGATTACAGGAAAATGCGGAAAAAATACACGGAAAGAAGTTCAGGCGGAAGTTAAGCATGTAACCACAGATGTGATGAACAACATCACTTGTTGCAAATTGCAAGTAGAGCAGCAGACTGTATCCATTACATTCTGGTTCTGTACTTCTGACCACAGATCAGTGGTTTCCTCCCACTGACTCAATTTTTAGTATTAATTCAATTTATGTATTTCCCTGTGTGGGGTAACTCGCAGCCTTCCATTCCTTTACGTTCGTTGTCCGGTGGTGCTACTTCCACGTACCTCGTCGGGTAACCTCTGGTAGTACTGTCCGAAAATTACTGGTTAAAATATCAAAAAGGCTCAGCCCTGAAGACGCGCTCAGATGGACTAATAGCTACGGCAACTGCTCGCAGAAGTCAGAGCGGTGTCATACGAATAGGGCGAGTCGTAAATTTTAGGTGGACAAACTAATACACTGTTCGACGTGAGGTTCGCCACAGACCACCTGGTGTTTTGCACACACATGGAGCTACAGCAAGCAGGAAGTTGCACGCAGTCTGTTCCGGAGGAGCAAGTGAGACTGCTATCTGGAGCGTCTACGCCACGCCCTGCAAACTGCAGCTCGGTGCAGTTTTAAGCAACGCTTTCTCACATACATATCCCAAGAAATCCTAGGCCTCACTATGGTTTAAACCGCCACACCATCGTACGTGCACTCCTAAACCCGCGTAACGTAATAAATTCATATGTTAGTTGATACCTACATCGGAATATTTTTATGTTGGCAATAGGCGAAGCCGGTAATAGTGACCTGTACAATTTATGTGATCATGACGGATCTTTACAAATAAAGTACCGTAACACGATCACGAATTGATTTCCAGACAAAGTCTACAACTCATGAATTCACTAGGTGTAACATTCTTCATTTCCATATTATAGAGTCCACAAGCAACTGCAAAATTTAAATCTCCACAGGCAATATTCCTTCTTCTGCCCTTGCTCTCATTTTCAATCCCCGAGTTTTGCCGTTACTCCTTCGCATGGGGTATGTTTCGTACACATAACGGACTTGCGTCGACAGGGTGGTAAATTCTTCGAACTGTTCATACTGGTGTTTTACAACCAATTTCTTTAAGTTCTGCGCATCGTTGAGGCTAATTATTGATGAGGTATTTCCAACAGCAGCAACTTCTTCAGCAAAAGGTAAAGGAAATAAATGGTTAATTGCCAACATTACAAAGTGCTCCGAGAGACGGAGATATTTCTTACGAAAACACTATCCTAACCCGGTGTTCCTAAATTGCCAGGTACAAAGATGTACTCAGGACGGTACTGAAGGCGGCAAAAACAAATGAAAAATTCAATACATAATACACATAAAACAAGAAACTGAAAAATAGCAATGAAGTATAGAAACATATTAATCAAAGACGGGCGCAGGTTAATGCAAAACATTCAGAAACTAGAAAAATTTGTGAACGACTTTCAGGTATTGCAGCTACAAGATTCAACAAAATTTACCCAAAACAGGTCAAGTGTTCACAATGATACAACATCCCAGAACACATCACAGTACAAAAATTAAGCGGTCAGGAAGCCTTCATAAGGTGCCAGTCTGTTCCAAAGGCATGTGTACACAGTATACAAAAACAATTAATTATAAATAAAGCTTTTAGCTCAAGCTTTTTCAAGAACATTTGAAACAGACAAGTTATGCACCCTACGAAGATAGAGAAAATACTCCTACTGTAAAGCAGAGGCCAGTTACCTTCCTCTCACCATCCAACACACAATAGAATCAAAGAAACTTACTAGCATAAACAACCTATGTAACAGAATTTGGTTTCATAAGTAGCAAAAGTACAGTACTGGCCATAACACAGCTTACAAAAGTAATATTTTAAGCTCTTCACAGGGATGAATTGCCTAGCAGACCTACCCAAGGCTCCAGACTATACACTACAACTAAACAAGCTATTGAAGCACTAGGTATAATAAGTGGCTAACTATTAACTCAATTCATATCTGGAAAGTAGGGAGCAAAAGATAGAGACAGCCTGCACATTTAGTGAAAACTATCAGGCTCAAAACATTGACTTAAGTATCCACCAGGGTAATGCATAATGATCAATGCTGTTCTTAATACACAGCTATGGCTATCCAATGAAAATAAGACAAAATATTCTCTTTGCTGAAGACACCAAAATTTTAGTTACTTACAAAATGACAGTACTCATATCTGAGAAATCAAATGAGCCCCAAACCCCTGAAGTATGTACAAAACTGGGCAGTAGTAATATATATAAAGCAAGCAAATAGCTTAAGTATCAAGACGAAGAGAGAAAACAGCTTTCTTACATTATAAATAACATAAATGATAACTCTATACATTATGTAGTATGTAATGTTCTTAGGGGTAAATATTGGTTGTCGAAGAGATCACGAGCTTTTTATCCCCTTAGCATCCTGTCACCAGCCTGTGATAGCCAGTGTCTTGTGGCGACATAGCTATTGCTATGTACTCTCAATCCTTAGCTATGCAGTTCTTTACTAGGGACCAAATGCACCTGGCATGGACACAGTTTTGCAACTACATGAACGGACCACAAGAATAACCGAAAGTAGTAGTCACACTCACAGTAAGAAAATATTTTAAAAATTGGACACCCTTACTCCAACACATGATATCCTCTATCTATTACACACTTCACTAAAAACTAATAAGTATGTCACAAATAGACAAGAGCCCATTTGGGCAAAAAAAAAAAAAAAAAAAAAAAAAAAAAAAAAAAAAAAAAAAAGATTCAAACAGTGTTTTGTAATGGAGGTTAAAGTTTCACCATAATTTGCCGTAGGGGATGAAGTGATGACTTAAATATAGTTATCTAAAAACCAATCCAAATGCACCTTTTAAATAATGTGTACTACAAAATTTAAGATCACTTAACAGTAAATGTTAGAGAGAAAAATGAAAATTAGAGCACTTCTGTCACAACACATTCATAGTGTAACGCTTTTCACAGGGAAAGCAATCACACAAGATCTTTAGTCCATAGCACTTATGTTCCACAATCTTCCTGAACTTAACATCTCATTTGTCACAAGAAGATGCTGGCTCAGTTTCCCTGACCGATTGGAGGGCAGAGAGATGTGACAGAGGTGTGGTAGCATGATCATGGTATTGAAATCATCTGTAAATGTGCGTGTTATATGTAGACAGTGAATTGTGTTTAATTATTTCCAATCTTGAAAAACTAAGTTATTCCATGTATGTGTATACGTACGAGCAATGAACAACAGGCGCAAACTGAATGTAATGGAACACGTGTGTAGAAACCAAGTTCAAATTTGTGAGGATGAAGTCTCATGCATTATCAGGCCATCCTGAGTTACATTTTCCTAAATTACCTCTGGCAAATACTAACAAGGATTCCCAAATGAAGCCAAGAGATCTCTAGTGGAAAAAATATAAGAACAATGGCACACACTGGTAAAGTAAACACATGGAAAAAAAGAAATTTAATCCTAGACTCCACGCTGGGGTAGGCACAGTACTGGAACTAGCACTGTGTTTGCTGCTGTCAGACTACGAACAGACAATAAAAATTCCTAACCTTTATAAATGCTTGGAAACGTACAAAATTTTCTTGAACATCCGAAAATAGAAAGGTCGTGATAACATACGTAAATATTGAGAGGAACATTCCGTTGCCATATAAAATACGTGGCAAAACGCATTTGCCAAAAGAAAATTGTAATGTCTTCGACGTTGTCAAGGTGTGGTATGACATCTGTAGGGTGTTGATCACGAGGATAAAGCGACTGTGGTCCGAAAAAAAGATGTGTACTTTTAAGGTGGCTACAAAACCATCACTGAACTTCAAATACAACATCATTCGGTTGTTGGGGGCCTAAGAGGAGCATAAGGTGGTATAATCAAAGCTACTCGTAATACGACAACATAGAAGTGGATTACACTAGAAAACATCACAGAGGTTGAACGAAGCTATTAACAATAGCGCCACCAACGAAATACAGTGATTCAAGGAAGCTTTAACCAAACAGAAATAACAAAATCCTATTTAAAAATTACAATTTACTTACCTCCTTTACAAGGGGTCCTGTGAGTGCTGTGCTGTGCTCTGTAACCGGTGATCATTTCATAATCTCCACTGTCTCTTTTGATAGGGAAAGAAACTTCTATTATGTGATCACAGCCTTGCATTAACATCAAAATACCTTTTACTTTCTTTTTTCTGTCTTCGACAGACATCCTTCTTTCCTTCATATCTTCAATTAATTTGTCCTCCGCTACCTGACACGCTCTGTGAAAGAAGTACTCAACCATATCGAAAAATCGTGGATTTTCTGCGGTAGGCACATCCTTTAAACGCTCAGGAATTTGATGATCTGAATACGATCTTGAATTCCGTAACTGAAATGCCGCAGGACACACTTTCAGAAGAGCGCCAACATCGAACTGTGTGCTCTGCTTCAGAGCCCCGACTGTTCTTGAAACAGCTTTAAGATGGAACATTGTTTACAGTTTATTTTCAGTTGAACGACAACAACATACAAATCACCAAACTCCTTTCCCGGCTTCTGTAACCACCCGCACAGCACCCGCTACACAACACGACAACAACCCACTCCACCTCTTCCTGCAGAATGATACAGTCCAGCTGGTGCCTAAGGTTGCTCAGACTGGCACCTCAAAGATAATAGCATTGCAGAGATCACTTCTTGTTGTATATTATATCTGTGATTGAGCAGTGCTCGCACGTCAAGATTGTTCAAGGAGGCTATCCAACGAATGTGACCTGGTTAAGGCTTCCAATAAAATTTAGTAATATTGAAGATAATTTCTAATCAAGACACCATATTCGAAAACTTGAATCACATGACGAAAGCTGATAACATAATTATAGAAGAGAAAGATATTTTCAAGCGGTTTTATATTGAAGCAGAAAGTGAAGCAGCAGCTTTTATTACGCTAATATTTAGTTTACGGTAAAATATTTGCTTCTGTAGGGATGAACAGAGATAGATGGCGTGCTTGTACTGGATGTAACCTGACAAAAAGGAGAGAGCGAACGAACGAACGATGCCGCAAACTAAATTAACTGCAAAAGTGTGATCTTATGCTAAAAATATGACAAAACAACCTGTAGTTCATTGCACGTAATTTAATTATACATTGTTGTTTATAACATAATTTATATTAACAGAAAGACCATTTGAGACTATTCTATATCAATGTGTCTATTGTTATGTTGTACAATGCACAGCGAGTAAGTGTAAAATTTTCATGAAACATTCGATGAATTGTGCTGTCTGTCAAGTAGATCTGTCGTGACTGTGATGTAAATTTCTTAAAGTAACTGACAAGAAAAGAATGTGATCTGTAGAACATGCAAATAACTAAATATACTTCTCCGTTTAGCAGTTTTTGATGTACATATGTGGATCACATCCAAGTACATATTTTCATTGCAGTTTTACAAAGTGATAATCACCTAAAGTATTTAATTATCTTAGGTATACCTTACCACTTTTAAATATGGTAGCATCGCACACAATTAAAAATTTTAAATATTGTATCTACTGCAAACTCTACCTATACACATTTTTTCTGTTGTGCCATGAATAAGAACACATCTTGAATTTACTATCCATCTGCTTATGCAAATTTTAATTCTTTTACACTGTGCCACTATTTCTATTTATTTGCATTTAGTACATATGCACTGGCAGAATAGGAAGGACTTCCCACATGCAATAGTTTCATTGTCTGCAAAAAATTTCTCTTTCATGCAGATATTTGAAATATAAAACGATAGACAGCTGTACAGTTTTGCTGCCATATAAGCTTTTACCTTCAAATTTAGCTATGTAGTATTGTGGAACTCAAAACTTTATAAAGTTTACGGCGGTATGATTTCGTGTATCTTCATTTTTGTTGAATTGGTTTTTATGTTCCCATACAAAAAGCAGTATTTTATAAATACACATTCTGTAGAATGTTACAATTTGTAGTGTTGACTGGTGGCCTACAGTTGTCTGTCATTATTGCTTTAGCTATTTTCTGGTGATTACTAATTGGAGATTCAACATTTTTTATTTCACCCACCAACTTATCCAGTATTTTTATTCCATAGGTCATGTCAACATTAAAATATCATAAATACGCCATTCACATTGCACTATCTGCTACTAGTGGTTTAATGTTTCAGAGAACAGATATGGCTGAACTTAGTTTCCTTCTTATGGTAGCAAAGTGGTTTTTCCATAGCAAACAGTTTTTTATGGAGAGCCCTAAGAACTTTATATTTGTAACTACATTCATATTTACTTCTAATAATTGTGACAATTACTCTTCTTCTTCCATTGTTTTTCCTGAATAATATTTTTGTAGTTTTCTCTTTATCACTTTTATGCCCTCATTTAATTTCTGCCAATAATTATACTGGTGATATTATCTGCGAAAAACATGATATCACCTTCACTGTTACGATGTAAATCATTTAAATCTTGTATCAGGAAAAACAGGGGTCCTACAACGCTACCCTATGGTACACTGCTACTTATTTGTTGAAATTCTGGTAAATATTTATTTTGTTTTAATCACATTTCTAATGCTTGTTCTCTATTATGCAAGTGTCATTTACTTATACTACGAGCAGTCCCTCTAGTCCCATAATGATTTGTTCTCTATTTTGCAAGTGTGATTTACTCATACTAAGAGCAGTTCTCCATAGTGACAAAGTTACCTTATTAAAATGTCATACTCCACTATATTTCCATATTTTTGTTGTGCCAAACAATCTCGTAGTTTTCATTTTGTCTGGAAAACTATCTTCCATCATTAGTTGTCAATAATATATTCCCCTTCCCTGTTTACAACAGTTTGCCAAAGCCAAGGAACCTTTTCGGATTCCACAACAGTATAAACGACGTGTTTTCAGGTAAAGAACACGTAGAACCATTTTCAGAGCACATCTTCATCTGAAGAGGAAGTTCTATGAAGTGTGCTCGACAGAGAGCGGAAAAGGCGAAATCTGACACCGAAAGACTGGGGAATAAGGTGGTGGAGGAACGACTTCACAACCCAACTCGTGTACAGTGTCTTTCATGGTCTAGCAGAATGCAGGTGGATGTTATCATGGAATAGCAGCAGTTCACACGGTCTTCGTGGTCGTTATTCATGAATTGTGTCTTTGTACATCTCCGTTGCTCACAATAAATGTCAACAGTGATGGTTACAGCTTGGGGAAGCAATTCTTAGTACACCATGTGTTGCTTTTCCACTACATGCATAACAATGTCTTTTGTGGATGTGTGCAGATATTTGTATAGGGAGCTGCTGCTCTGGTTGGATCAACCATTCCTTCCTTTTCCTTATTTTGGCATAAATAAACCATTTCTCGTCACCAGTAACGATACAGGATAGGAATGGTCGCTGCTGTTCACAAGCCAATTGATGACAACCAACAGAGACGCATACAGTATGTGGTCACCCAATGATTTTTGTGATTTTGCTACAGAGCATACAGGAACCACACACAGATTTTTGAATCTTCCCCATTGCATGCAAATGTTGCTCAATGGTGGAATGATAACATTTCATCACATTTGCCAGTTCTTGAGTACACTGATGTGGATCATTGTGGATTAATGCGTTTAAACAACCTTCATCAAATGCTGAATGTCTTCCTGAATGACAGGAGACAGTAATGCCAAAACGATCCTCCTTGAAGTGGGAAAACCCTTTTCTTGCGGTAAACTGTCCAGTGCCATTATCCCATATATGGCACAACTGTTTCTGGGTGCCTCCACTGCTGTCGCCGACCTATCGAACTCAAATAGAATAGATGTCGGAAATGTTCCGATTTCTACAGTTGGCACCACATTTTATAGTGTCCAAATGACAAAATGACAATATGTAAACTAAAACAGCAACAGTGAACTACGACTAAGAATGACAATAGACAAATAAACCTATAGTAGCAGGAATACCAGATGCAAAACAAAAACGCTACGAAGTTATGCACAACCCTAATAACTAGATGGCAAAGCGCTTTGGATATTTTATTTGTTGTTTCCTTTAAAATTAATGTCAGTTTAAGTCAGTGGAGGTTTTATTATCAAATTTCTTTATTACGTTTACTATCTATTGCTCTCATGATAATGAGTTAATGGAGGAATCTTACTTATTTTTAAGCAGCCGTAGGACTTGCAAAGGATCAGTTTTGTTATTCTCTATAAGTGTCTGGCATACGCTGGTAATTATTTCTTGGAAGTACTACTAGCAACTGCAAGATCGTCTATTACTTGATTGTTTACTTTGACCCGTAGGCATTTGCTATTATAGTCTGATGATATTTTTTTTTTCCTTCTTTGTGAATTATCTTCTATGTGCTTCTGACTTCGTTCAGTGCCTGAGCAACCAAATTTCCCTCAATTTTTTTCATTTCTTAGTATCTTATTGTAAGTCTTGTTGTAAGCTTCATAATATTCAAGAAAATGTTCAGGTTTGTGTGGATATTTGCTGATAATATAAACATTTTTTTTTAATTTTCACAGGATACAATTAAACGTTTTGTCAAACATGACACTGCCTTTTTCTTAACTGTCCACGTTTTACTCGGTAGGTAGTCTTCTGTAATGTTTAGGTAACTATGGAGTAAAATGTTATATTTTCTATTTATATTATCAGAAAGGTACCATTCTGGCCGCATTTCATTTGCCAATTTTTTTTCTTCGGGAATTCTGCATTAGAGATGGTAATGTCTGTTTAAGAGAAATATTTAATTATAAAATCAGTGGCAGATTGAATATTGTTGCTTATTCGATTCTATTGGCTTTTATGGCTGCAACATGTATGGCTAACACGACCAGTTTCGCATCTGTATCTCTTAGCATGACTTGATGGATTATACACAGAAATTAAAATATGTTTGATTCCAGATTTTTCCACAAATGATTTCCAGTTCTTAACCAAAAACTGTGATCCATTATCTCATAACTTTGTGCTTTGCCTACACATCTGAAATTGTCTTATTAAATTTTCGAAATAATGTCACTGCTTGCAACTTTAGTTATAGTTTCTGCTTCATCCTACGGCCAACATAACTTTAACTTATCAGAATCTTCATCTTTTCTTCTAATAAGCGTTCCCTGGAATACTTTCTAATACCTTTAATAATTTCTTAAATTCTCCAGTTGTAATTAAGATTCTGACTATTCCTAATTTTGTTGCACATGGACCTCATAATTTTTTGATCATGCATACCATTTATAGAACTCATTTTAAATTCTTTTTCTCTTCCATGAGCTAAAGTTTCATTGACTCCTCCTAGTGTCATAATGGAAAAGCATCAGCAACAATCTTGTCAGTCCCTATAATGTATTTGCTCCCATAGTCAAACTGTTGTAAGTACAGTGTCCATCTAGTGAGTGTCTATTGTAAAGTCTGCAATTCTGAAGACAGGTTTAGGCTTTGTGATGTACAGAAATACTTTCCAAGGCAAATAAGTTCTAAATTTCGTGAATACCCAGTCTGCTGTAACAATCATTTTCTTGCAACTGTGTAACATTTATTTATTTATTATTTAAACATTCTACTTGTGAAAACAATTGTGCACTGTATAACTTTCCCTATCACCTTTTTTCCTTAAAATAGTTTGTTATTTGTTCTAAATAATAAGTTCTAATTATTTTATTTTTTCTTGATATTCTCAAAAGTTTCTTGATATCCCTCACACCCTGCCCACACAGCGTTGTTTTTAAGTAAATTATTTAGACAGACTACATTTAAACTTTGTTCATTTATGAATTTTTTGTAAAAACCACATAAACTTAAAGAAGCTTTCAATTTTTGTACTTTCAACATCAGCAATCGTGATAATCTAATAAAAAAGAAACTATCATTACCGCAATTGAGGCTGATATTTTCTTATTTACAAGTTTTCAATTGATGTCTGTTATGTGGAGCTAAAAAGTCTCAAACAGCTTTAAATTTCTCAGGTTTTGCCAGAGTACTCTTTTCACTTATCACAGGTCCTAAACGTCTAATTCAGGTACTGTAAATTCATAATTTTTTAATTGTAATGCAATCCCACCTCATTTAAGCCTTTTGTATACTTGTCTCAAAAGTTCAGTGTATCCATTCCAACCAACTTTTAATTTAGGAAAAAGTTCCAGTCCAAGCACATGATCTAGTAATCTGCTACATATGAGTTCAGCCTGAAAGGTAACACACAATACCGCTAAGCTCATGCACCCTAACGAAAAACTGTACATCTTTTCGTCTCTGGAGTCGATGGAACCTGATGGAAACCTGACATTAGAGCTAGACCTGAAATATATTACAAATATATTTATTCACAACCGGTTTCGAACATTGATATGCTCACAGTGGAAAAAATGTTGTGAGAACTTCACATGTCTCACGCCCTATTGAACCAGAAAACACGTCATAGCTTACCTGTAAACGTCAGAATGATAAATGATCGAAGCTGGTTATTAATAAGTATGTTGGTAAAAAAGCACAGTGTGCACTGTGCACTTCTCCAAGCATATCGATACTGTTGACAGTCGCCTGAAAAAAGTTTTGATCCTTCTCGACTGTTGGGGTAGGTACCCCACATGGTTTTACGCAAATTGACTGACACCGTTTCAGATGTAAAGTACAGAAACGTCCTTTAATTCTTCATAAAATGTTACTAAAACACCACTATATTCCCACAATAAGGATTTCATCTCTTGTTTTTGTTTGTCAGGAATTCCTTTTGTTACACAAATGTTTTGTGTCAACAAGAGTTTTGAATTCTATGTCTAGTCCTGGTATTTCTACGTCAAGAAGTTTCCCCTCTTTCACAAAAATTATTATATTAATTTTGTTGTGGTGACATTTTACATTTGATGGAATAAAACTGGTAGAAATATGTTGTCCTTTTGGTACTGTTATGTAAAGCTTTTGTTCTCCCCAGCAAACACCATATCCACCCTTTTTAACCAAGATATACCCAGAATAAAGTCTTCAGCATGTAAAGATATGATTAAACATTAATAGGCAACCCTTCAATAATGAATGTTAGGGAACTTTGATTTTTAACTAATTTATTGTCTCACTATTGCACTTTCATATTTACAGCAATTACAAGCATCTCAGTATAATTCTTTACATGTCTCAGTTTATTAAAGAATGCTTCTGACACACCAGAAACCGGACTACCTATGTCCATAATGCACTACTTTCCCAAAAACCAATCTGCACTTTAGTGAATGGATTACAAATTTCATTTTTTGTTTCATAATTAATATCTTAATGTAATAAATCACTGTCAATTTCTTTGATACTGTGACGCCCAGATTTGTTCTTATTTCTACAGTCCTTATCCATATGACACTCTTTCAGTACATTAATGCAAGTATCGCCATCGTTGTCACCCTTACCAGTAAGTTCCTTAATCTAACTATTCTCATTTGTTTGACAATGCCCACAGCTATCGCACTTTCAGTTGTTCAACAATAATGTATTTGATCTTATATTATGAATCAAGATAAAAAGTTTTAGACACATTGACAATATTTTTACTTAAGTCCTCATGTAATAACATCAGTGTTTAACCATAGATAAAAAATAATCCTCTTTCATTTCAACAGGTAGTTTACCTTCACTATCATGTTTTTTGTAACTAAAATTTTCTGATTATCTATTCACAGTAAATTAAGTTATATAGAACTCACTGGCTCTCATTTTCATAAATATTTATTAATTTTTAACAATGTCTTTGGGTATATCTACACCATTCTTTCATTAAACAAAATATTTCTTCTCTTCATCATATACCACTGAGCCACAATAGCTCATTCTCCCTAATGTCACAAACATCATCAAAATCTTCTTTCCCCACTCTTTCAACGTTGCTTATACACACAATTACATTTGAATCATTTTCAATTAATACAGTCTTCACATGTTGCCTAACTTATTTTTATTTTTTACATTGCATTACCCCAACCTGTAAAAGACGTTATTTACTGTACGTATCTGCTTCAGTCTATATGTGCAACTCCTTTTCCAATGTCGTATACAATCATTGTAAATTCTTTGGCGACAAGAGTCAGTAACTGTCTGAAGATGGCCTTGTGAGCCGAAAACCAGGTAACACAATAAAAATAATACTGCAGAACAAAAGGAATGGCGCTTTCCATTTATTATAATGTTGTTCTACAAAGGACTGATAGAAGATTCAATCTGCCATAGCTTTTAATGAATGTTTTATATACTCAAGAACTGCAGTTTATACTGACTGATTAATCAAAAGTATCACTCTTGTTATACCAGATCCTTCCTGTTCTCCTCATTTAAATGACCCATCCTCTTTCTTGAGTGTTAGATTTAAGTTACCTGTGTTGGACATATCCTCACTATCCTCCATGGTCTCTGTTTCGACCTTTGACTCTAAAACACTAAATTTTAATAACACTGTTTCATACACAAATAGAAAAAATAATCACTTTTGTACTTAACTCTTCATCTGTCTGCTGCCATTACAATGTCACTCCCTCTTATTGTTCAGCATCCATGCTTGGACTGGAATGACATATTTGAGTTTCCAAAATTCCAAATAATTTTAATTTTGTTCCTACAACATGCATATAGTTTCAGTATATAACTGTAGTTATTTATATACTGGACTCCGCAAACATTTATAACATGCCACCTTGCTCTTTTGACTACTGATTTTGTAGTGTTAAAACCTTACAAAATTTTACTTTGCTTATATTTGTTTATTGATGCATATTAGAATGAGCAAGTGTGTATAGAAAACAAAGTTAATGGTTTTGTGCTTAACTTGCAGTACTCATTTGCAGATTGATGAAATTAATAGCTGGCTATCTGTTCAGTAGAATGTTCCATGTTATTGCAAGAAGAAGTCTGCATTCAATTTTAAATTATGTATGACGAAATAATATAGATACTTAAAGTAACATTATATTGACATAATTTATTTCTACATGCAACATACTACAAATCTTCCATACAGCAGAAATTATCATGTTTCATTGTGCACAATTTGATCAGTTCTTCACACCATAATCCAACAACTCCTCATTGCTTAGTAAAGTGACAAGCGATACAATGAAGTGAATTCACATAGGCTGCCATGTCACATGAACATTCTGCAACGCATTTTAAAAGATGGCATTCACACATGCCACTAACAGACCACCGTGTCACTTTAAGGTTTCTCTAGGAGAAAGCGTTGAAGGCCTTATGATCTTATGACATTGGAAGTGAACCTATTTTCTCTGCACTCAGTTATTTTACAAAAGTGGATTTGGTACTTTTGTTTCTTATTAATCTTTATTTTATTGTTGTGATTTTATTTTCGTGGATAAATTGCTAATATTCCATGGCGACTTAGACTGTTTTCCTATTGATGTTCTTCTACAAGTCAGGCCAGATATAGCAAAGAAAATAGCTGTTTATGTTTTACAATGACAGAACATATCTGACACACACACACACACACACACACACACACACACACACACACACACACACACACACACACACACACACACACACACACAACAATTATACATCAATTATATATCACTTTTTACATCTGGAGAAGCTTACATAATAATTATTATTAATGTCAATGTTTTCAAATGGTATTAGAGTTTTGAAATACATAGAAAATACAAAAATATTTATCTTATCTAAAGGATATTGTCTGGTGTGTTTTTATGTATATATTTTCGGTAGTAAATAAATGTTGATATTTCAATATGTTGTTTAACTTCTCAGCACCTTATCACACAAAACTGACCAATAACGTACGTTATAAAGTTTGTTTTGGCCATTAGTAAACTTTATCCTTCTTACTCCCATGATTTCCATAATATATGCCGACTTTTTGTATTAGAGATAGTAACTCAACCTCACTTTCCCTGTTCAGTACTGGGTGAAGTGAACTGATGCGGCAGAGAGTATGAATGCATCCTGACATGAATGATGGAATGATGGCCAGTGTGAATTTGGCTTATCCTGTATGCTCTCTCCAAGATGCTGCAATTATATTTCACTTTTTACATCTGGAGAAGCTTACATAACAATTATTATCAATGTCAATGGTTTCAAACGGTATGACAGTTTTGAAATATATAGAAAATATAAAAATATTTATCTTATCTAAAGGATAATAATTTTTATCTTAAAGTCACGTTTTTATTTATAAATATTTAAGACGAGTTTAAGTATGTTGCCAAAATTACACTAAATGCGAAATTATTATTTGTATACTATTGAATTCTGTTATGAATTAACCTTTTGTACCATATTCTATAGTATATGACGAAACAAGGTGCACTGATCAGTTTCATTACAGTCTGAGTTGTGGTGTGACAGATAGATACTAAAACTACTTCCATTCCTTAAAATGTGACCGCCATATTTTCAAAGTTACCTTCTTAGATCAAGTGCTCTAAAATTCATTTCACTGGAAACCATAAAAAACCAAGATTTAGATGTTTATGATTTATTACACATTGTGGAACTACGTTGCATCTACTGAAATATGTTATTCCACCAATATCTGAGTAGCTTTTATTCTGATTTCAGTCGTACATTACAAGGTGTATGATTTTGACAAAGTATGCAATATTCTGAAGAATATACAACCTTACATGCTTTTCCAAATGTGTCTGTAATATAAGTATTTGTTTGCATAGTACTATGTGCAAACATGATGTTATGAAAACTCTCCCTCTTGTAGATTTCACATTACAAAACCTCATATTGAAGAAAAATAAATTATCTGTAAAAATTGTAATTAAATTTCGCTTCATCTACACAGTTTGTAGTAAATGCCACATTGTTCACTAAAATCCTAAAGGTCAAATGAGCTATGGAAATTTCGAACATTTTATTCATCAAACAAATAGTGATCAGTTATTGGAAAATGTAATTAACGTCACCAGAAACAATTTCTCTTTATATAAAAGTTTAATAATAAAATAAATAAACTAACCTTGTGATTATGTGTATTTTGGAAGTACTGAATTTTATTTTAGAACTACATAAAATAACTTTCACTGCTGTTTTGATTCTTGGATGTTTGTAACTTAAAATGGATACAATTTTACGTGCATTTTTCACTATAATAAAACCAAATTATAAAATTTTATTTTGATGATGCAACTTCTAGAACATTCTGGAAAAAAGTGCTATAATATGTTGAAATGAATGTGTGTCATACAGCTCAATATTTAATCAATCTCAATCAGTCTGGAAAGAGTAGGTAGTCTGGACATATAAAGCACAGAATGTCTTTTGTGATTATCAGTTGTGTAAAAATGAGGTTTTTTTGTAAAAAAAAATTGTGATGTGACTATGTTTTCAACTTCTTATTGATTGAAGAAAAAGTACAAAGAGTTTGTTGTGTTTTATTACACTGACAGAAAAAAATACCAATGTCAAGAGGGAAATGTGTTACAAACGAAAGTTAGTAGACATGTTTCTACATCCAAAAATGTCTATTCAAATTTCGCACCAGTCGCATAAGAGTGGCGCTAGTAGTGCCACTATGAGATTAGATTAGATTAGATTAGATTAATACTTGTTCCATAGATCATTAATACGACACTTCGTAATGATGTGGAACGTGTCAGGTTAATAAAAGATGTCTGTACAAGAAATTACATTACACAAAATATTGCATGACACTAATGATTAAGTTTTTTTTTTTTTTTTACTTACTTTATATCTAAAAATTCAGCCAATGAGTAGAAGGAGTTGTCATCTAGAAATTCTTTTAATTTATTTTTAAATGTTAGTTGGCTATCTGTCAGGCTTTTGATGCTGTTTGGTAGGTGCCCAAAGACTTTTGTGGCAGCATAATTTACCCCTTTCTGTGCCAAAGTCAGATTTAACCCTGCATAGTGAAGATCATCCTTTCTCCTGGTGTTATAGGTATGCACACTGCTATTACTTTTGAATTGGGTTGGATTATTATCAACAAATTTCATAAGGGAATATATATACTGTGAGGTTACTGTGAGGATCCCTAGATCCTTAAATAGATGTCTGCAGGATGACCGTGGGTGGGCTCCAGCAATTATTCTGATTACACGTTTTTGTGCAATGAATACTTTTCTACTCAACGATGAATTACCCCAGAATATGATGCCATACGAAAGCAGTGAATGAAAGTAGGCGTAGTAAGCTAATTTACTGAGATTCTTATCACCAAAATTTGCAATAACCCTAATAGCATACGTAGCTGAACTCAGACGTTTCAGCAGACCATCAATGTGTTGCTTCCAGTTTAACCTCTCATCAATGGACACACCTAAAAATTTTGAAAATTCTACCTTAGCTACAGACTTCTGTTCAAATTCTATATTTATTACTGGAGTTTTGCCATTTACTGTACGGAACTGTATATACTGTGTTTTATCAAAATTTAAAGAGAGTCCGTTTGCTGAGAACCACTTAATAATTTTGTGAAAAACATCATTTACAATTACATCACTTAGTTCTTGGTTTTTGGATGTTATTACTATACTTGTATCATCAGCAAAAAGAACTAACTTTGCATCTTCATCAATGTGGAATGGTAAGTCATTAATGTATATCAAGAACAGTAAAGGACCTAAGACCGAACCCTGTGGGACCCCGTGCTTGATAGCACCCCAGTTTGAGGAATCAGCTGTTTTAACATTACACGAACCACTTATTTCAACTTTCTGCATTCTTCCAGTTAAAATCAGCTCTGGTTTAAATAAACGCTGTAACTATTGAGAGTTTTAGTTACCTTTGTCATTAGATGTGGTGAGTTTATGTTACTCAAGCATGCCTTTAAGGAGGCAAAGATGCCAATGTCACACCTCACTGAGGGGTCGAGTAATACAGTTATGGAAAGATGGGTGTCCCTTCTGTGATATTGCACAAAGACTTAGTATGATTGTACTCGCTGTACACAACTGTTGGCAGTGGCATTGACGAGAATGTATGACCTCAGAAAGTCCTTTCTCCAGAGAGCCAAATGCACTATTGAGAACAAAGACATCATGTTTGTGTATGGCTCTGTTGCATTGTACAGCATCTGCAGCAATTGGCGCCAATGTGACACAACAAACTGTTTAATTAAGTGATAGCTCTCAGCAAGATGTTGTGCAGCATGCATTCCACTGACCTCAAACCACCACCATTTACGACTTTAGTGATGTCAAGCGAGAGCTCATCGGAGGGCAGGATGGAGGTCTGTTGTGTGTTCTTGTGAAAGCTGGTTCAGCCTCAATGCCCGTGCTGCGTGTGTGTTGGTTAGGAGGAGGCCATTCTGGGGCCTGCAAGTAACCTGTACCTGCACCTAAAGTTACAGTCTGTGAATTTGCATGACGGTAGGAGCACTCTTGAGGTTATCCCACACAAACTGACTGCAAACTTGTGTGTTAATCTGATGATGTGATCTGTTGTGCTGCCATTCATGAACAGCATTCTATGGAGTGTTTTCTAAGAGGATAACGCTAGCCCAATACCACAGTCATAGGCCATCATGCTCTACAAATTGCATATTGCCTTGGCCAGCTTGATCACCAGATCTGTCTCCAGTGGAGCTCATATCGGACATCATTGGATGACAACTCCAGCGTCAACCACAAACAGCATTAATCGTTCCTTTATTGACCGACCAAATGGAACAGGCACGGAACTCCATCCCAAAAACTGAAGTCCAGCCCCCCAACAACACAATGCATGCCTATTTACACGCTTACATTCAACATTCTGGTTGTTTCACCGGTTATTAATGTACCAGCGTTTCACATTTGCAATGGCTCATCTCGCACTTACATTAGCCTGTGATCTTGCAATGTTAATCACTTAAATACGTCACCTCGACAAATATATTCCGGAAATTTCATTTCTCTACATTAATTATTTTTTGTGTTGCAGTTATTTCTGTTAGTATGTATGTAATCGTTCAACTGCGAAAATAAATCAAGAAGAAATATTAAGAAACAGCTTTTTTATTGGATAGTGAAAAAACTACAGACCTATTCATCCCCAAATTAAATGAGGATGCCACATTTTCAATAAAAAACGAGACGACTGTTTACCTCTGTCAATACTAATGACAATATTTAATTCTGAATATCTGTTCTTTCCATGATTTCTAAATGCACTAATCTAGTGAAAACTGATAAAACATTAAAGGACTTTACGCAGTTTTGGAAAGAGAGTCAGCAGAAAATTTGAATAATGGTACTGCCATCTACAAAAAATTGTTTCTATATTTATAGCCTTCTGGTGCATAGTTTCCCATTTGTCCTCCCTCGAGTCAATTTTCAGACAAAAAGAATACTTATTTTGTGGTAATGACTGATCCTATATTTCAAATTTACTTTCAAATCCTTACATGTTTAAGAATTTAAATGTACAGTCAACTTATTTTTTACTGTATTTATTAACTGCTTTTTGATACCCATTTCCCTTATGTGGGTCTCCTAGTCAACTGTCACGATCTTCGTCTGCACAGTCCATCATGTTTGCTGTGGAACAACTTCATGATGAGATGGCTCCTCCCTGTCAATTTCCTGAAATATTTTTTTCCCGATGTCTTCGTCTGCTTACATAACGGTATAAAAATCCTCACTCGATTTAGAAGGTCTCCTTGATCTCAGACACTTACCCTGGTGGTACTCTCCCAGTCCTTGGCAGAGCTGTCACTGCTGGCTCTTGTTTTCTTCGACTCTGTGGCTATACTTGTTTGGTTACTGTTGTAGTTGGCGATCCTTTGGTGCTTACTTCTTTCAATGTTGGTGATTAATATGTTTGTTCTTCTGTGTGGGTTTGGAGGACATGCAATGGTAGTGGCAGTGGGGGTTCGAAACTTTTTTAAGGGTTATTGGTAGCTTAAGATACGGAATTGGCATCTGTATGCAGGGCCACTTAATGATCACTGTTTATCATATATCCTTATTTTTGATAAATAAGAGTTCGTTTCATGTTCTTATTAACCATAATGATGTAGAATGAATAACTTTAGATTCATATTCATGTGAAATTGTGGCTGCATGTTGATCATATACATTTTCAGAAGTCATGAATTAAATAATACCCATCCATCTCCTTTTACACATTACGAAGTTAGAAATTCTTCTACTGAACAGAAGGCATCAAGAAGAAATTTTTTAACTTGTTTTCAAATTTAACTTTGCTGCCAATCAGTCATTTTGTATCATTCGATAATTAATCCAAAATTGTGGAGGCAATATTATTTACAACAAACTTCATAAGGAGATAAATATACTGTGAGGCAGTAGACAAAATGCATAATTCCTTAAACAGATGTACACGTAATGCTCATGGGTGAGCAACACATATAATCCATATCGCACATTTTTTTAACAGTGAACACTTTATTTCTTATATTTGAGTTACTCTACAACATTATTTCGTATGGAAGTACTGAATGAGAATACTCAAAATCTCTCTCCAAAACCTGCAAAGGTTTGAAACGGAAATACAGCTGAAGTAAATTGTTTCAGGACTTCTAAAATGTTTATTCTCCAGTTTAAATCCTCATAAATAATGATAATTAAAGTTTATGAAGTTTTCACCCTAGTTGTGACACTTATCATTGGTGGAGTACCTCATTTCTGCAGAACTGAATGTGTTGCGTCATTTTGGAACTAACAGTGAGACTACTCGCAGAAAACCACTAAATAATGCTTTGAAAAACGTACTTCAGCTTCTATATATTAGATGTAAGATCTTTTACATATATCAAGACAGTACTGGACCCAAGAATGAGCCTTGTGGAAATCTTTAAGTGATTCCTCACCAGTCAGCAGAATCTCCTCAGCTTAAATTGATTGAATTGTTAAATATAACTTTCTGATTTGTTTTAGTTATATAGGACATTAGCCATCAGTTTGTTGTACCATCAGTTCCACAAAATCTCACTTTATCCAGGAGAATATTACGATTCAGTAATATCATGAAAAGGATTTATTGCTACTCATTGTAAAAATTACATGCTGAGTTGCAGACAGGCATAACAAAAAGACTGTTATACATTGAGCTTTCGGCCAAATCCTTCTTCAGAAAGAAAAAGACACACATTCATATAGGCACGTACACCTTGTGCACACATGACTGCTACCTCCAGCTACTCTAGCTCAATGTCTAATAGTCTTTTGTTGTGTCTGTCCTTCACTCAATGTGTCCACCCTTTTCATAATAGTGTTTATATTCAAATCTGCACCTTACATAGTTTAACATTTGTGATTCACACTGTCAAATTCGTTAATAGGTCTCAGAAAACACCAGCTAGTGGAATTTTCTTATCTAGTTTTTGTAAAATTTAGTGAGTAAATTTGTAAATGGAAGTCGCAGACTCTGAAATCTATACTGTGACCTACTGAGGATATTATTGTTGCTTAGGTGGGATAGTATTCTAAATAACATGACCTTTCATTATTCCTGGAGAATAATATTCATAGTGAAATGGGTTGTGGTTATTGATGTTTCATCTATCATCTTTCTTATACAGGAGTTTAACAGTGGCATATTTCACTCTTCTGGAAAACGCCCTAAGTTTGTGATACATTACATATTTCAGAAAAACAGTGCTTATCATATGGGAATAATTCGTTTCTACTCTGAGAGGGAACAATACTTTAGCAAAATGGCTGTGAGCACTATGGGACTTAACTCCTGAGATCATCAGTCCCCTACAACTTAGAACTACTTAAACCTAACTAACCTAAGGACATCACACAGCCATGCCCGAGGCAGGATTCGAACCTGCGACCGTAGCGGTAACATGGTTCCAGACTGTAGCGCCTAGAACCGCACAGCCACTCTGGTCGGCAATACTTAAGCACTCTGATAGATTTTCCATTTCCATTTAAATGCTTAGCAATGAAGGATGGAATATTTTATGTGCTTCTCTATTTTGCTATGTGAAATGTACTTTAAAATTGTGTAAGTCTTGTGAGAAATTTCCTTTTTACCTATAATTGTCTGAATATCATAAATGGTTATTTTTAATAATTGATGATATTTTGATCTAATCTGGATTGGAGTTAGTAGGACATTCAGTTAGCTGTACTGAAGACATTATGTGGCAAGCAGTGCCACCCCAGGTGGATGAAGTCATTCTTCATTTCCTAATACACTCTTGTCTTATGCTGCCTTATCAAAGCATTGTAAGAAGATGTCAGGATTACACTCTACTCGTCCTTCTGTAAAACCAGAATGATTATGTAAAATATTCTTTGTTATTCAATTGTATTTTGTAGATATTCTTTATTATGTATGTCACTCAACTATCCAAGTGTAATATAATTTTGTTAATTCCTGCACTTTAAATTCAGTTCTAAATATTTTTGTGTAATGCTTGTTGAAATTATTTGTGATATTTGAGGCTGAAAGAGCTGATTAAAAAGTAGGAATGAAGTGCAACTTTGGAGAGACCATCTCCACAAAAAATTTAGCTGGTATTGTACATAAACTTAACATTTTGTTTTGCTGTATCATGACCCATGTCAAAAGAAACTTTCTGCGTAGAGTCTTTTACACAGTTTGTAAAATCACGTAAGTGTTAACAGAACTGTTAATTCTAACTTTTACCTATCATTCTCTGAAATTCAATCAACAGCCTAATCTGATGAAGCAGGACACCTGTTAGGTTAGTAGATGTGTAAACATTAAAGTAGTTAATAGAATACGTAACTCTTTGTAACTTTCAGAGTGGAACACTTGTAGGAACTAGACCAGTGAGACTCCAGAACATAACATCTATGACTATCGAGTGGTACTACGAGTTTCATCTGTACTTGACCAATGTTACATTAGGATGTTTGGTCCCTGACAGTAAACGCACTTAATGGAAAGAAATCAGTGAATGCTAATGCATTGATCCATATCATATCATACCCATCCATTCCCAAGTCCCACATTGGTGACACACGACTACCACGTCACGCCGTATTTTATCTTTTTATTACCAAGCCACTTACCGTGCAACAACAGTGCAGTCATTATTGCACCACACTGCTACGAATTTCACATGAACTGACAGTGATTTTCCTGCAACCTTGTTTTACATGGTACACTATGTCATAGAACATTCATATGCCGTGCATTAAACTTTGTTAAAACCTGACACAATGCCACAGATGTGTAGTGTACCGATCACCAAGTGCATCAATGTAGTTCCGCCCTCCATCAGCGTACGCTGCTCGTTTAGCCACGGAACATGCACTTAAGGGCCAAAGAAACTGGTATAGGCATTCATATTCAAATACAGAGATATTTAAACAGGCAGAATATGGCGCTGCGGTCAGCAACGCCTATATAAGACAAGAAGTTTCTTGCTTAGTTGTTAGATTGGTTACTGCTGCTACAATGGCAGGCTATCAAGATTTAAGTGAGTTTGAACGTGGTGTAATAGTTGGCGCACAAGCGATGGGACACAGCATCTCCGAGGTAGCGATGATGTGGGGATTCTCCCGTTTGACCTTTTCACGAGGGTACCTTCAATATCAAGAATCCAGTAAAACATCAAATCTCCGACATCGATGCGACCGGAACAAGATTCTTCAAGAATGTGACCAACAATGACTGAAGAGAATCGTTCAACGTGACAAAAGTGCAACCTTTCCGCACATTGCACCAGATTTCAATGGTGGGCCATCAGCAAGTGTCAGTGTGTGAACCACACAATGAAACATCATCTATGTGCGCTTTTGGAGCCGAAGGCCCACTCGTTTATCCTTGATGACTGCACAACACAAAACTTTATGCCTCACCTGGGTCAGTTAACACTGACATTGGACTGTTGATGACTGGAAACATGTTGCCTGGTCGGACAAGTCTAGTTTCAAATTGTATCGAGTGGATGGATGTGCGCAGGTATGTGGTCAACCTGATGAATTCAATGACCCTGCATGTCAGCAGGGAGCTGTTCAAGCTGGTGGACGCTCTGTAATGGTGTGGGCCATGTGCATATAGATACGACTCTGACAGGTGACACATTCGCAAGCATCTTGTCTGGTCAGCTGCATCCATTATGTACATTGTCATTCCGACGGACTTGGACAATTCCATCAGGAGAATGCGACACCCCACACATCCAGAATTGCTCCATAGTGGTCCCAGGAACACTCTTCCACCTTTAAACACTTCCACTGGCTACCAGACTCCCTGGACATGAACATTATTGAGCATATTTGGGATACCTTGCAGTGCACTATTCAGAAGAGATCTCCACCCTCTCGTACTCTTATAGATTTATGGACAGCACTGCAGAATTCATGGTGTCAGTTCCCTTCAGAACTACATCAGACATTAGTCGAGTCCATGCCACATCATATTGTGGCACCTCTGTGTGCCCATGTGGATGTACATGATAATAGGCAGCTGTGTAAGTTTCCTTGGCTCTTCATTGTATAACTGACATGTTTGGTGCTCCACAATTGCGCATTCAGGACTCTCCACAGGACTGAAGATCAGATATGAAGTGTCATTGCAGTGCTGGACAGAGACACACTATCCAACTAATTAGCGTGCTCTTGTTGATGCTACTGTTTCGACTACACCACATTCTGCCAGTAAACATTTTCACAATTGTGTCTTTCAACCAATTCATCAGTGCTCAGACGTGTTTTTCAAACCTCTTGATTTGTACAGTCAACAGTGTTGTAAGGTTACAGTATACAGGGTGGGCGGAAAGTAGCTAGGTATCATTGAATGGCTGCTATGTTTTTAATATTCATGGAATAATATTGGAAGCAGCGCAGACATACAGAACATTCAATAAGATAGTGACTTTTGTGCTGTGTAGTACCGATAGTAACAGAAGAGGTGGTACACTCAACAACAACAAAGATGGCCGATAGCCTTACAGTTAGAGAAGGAGCGCAGATTGCTTCACTCTATGAGGTGTGTCATTCGATCATTCTTATGCACAGATGGTGGCATAAGGTGAAGGAAAAGAATGCCACAATTCTTCCAGAGACAATAAAGATTTGTCACACGAGTCTAATGGCTACAGATTTGGTAAAGAATGCCACAAAACAGGTCACACATCCACGTCTCTGAGAATGTGGCGATCCTGCAGAACATGTTTACTTGTAGCCCAGGGAAAAAAGCATGCCGTGCATCAGGTGTTGCATAAAGAATTAATGTTTCGAACAAGGAAACCCCATTATATGCAGCAGCTGCACCAGAAGACTGTGATTGTAGAATGGAGTATGGGGAGTTGATGTTGGGTTGGACAAAGATTGGCCTGAACAGTTTCACAACATCCTCCGGAGAAAAAGAGGGCGTATTCCACAGAGGAGATTTTGGCAATCAGCGCATTTTTGGGCGGCAAAGAATCCTGGAGTTTTGATGGTGAAGATGCATCCTCGTCCAGAAGGGACCGTCTAGTGGGGAATAACGGCTACAAATGTCTTTGGCCATATCGCCTGTGTGACACAATGAATGGGGAACGCCACCTTCAGAATTACATTTGGCACACAGTATCAGGATGAGAAAACACCGACAACATTATCCACATGCAAGATAACTTAGTGCCTCGCTCTGCAAATGTCGCTAGGAACTGTCTGGATGAGAAGTTTCCAGGACGTCAGCTGGGGAAAAGTGTACCTCATTAATGGCCTGCAAGAAGTTCAGATCTAACACTCTGTGACTTTTTATGGGACTGGGGGAAAGGGGAGGCACAACTGACGCAAACTCACGCATAGGACGAAATGGAAGCTTGAATTTGGGAAGTTATTACCAACATTCTTCATTGTTTCCTCTCGAAATCTGTGGATTCCATTGTAGGTTGTTTGAGGAGATTGGTCGACGCCACAGGAGCCTACAACGAAATTAAATGGACATTTCCCATAAAATAGCGTGTATACTGCATTAATTTCAAATAAATAACTCCACAAAGATAAAAGTTATATGTAGGTCTCAGTACCTAGTTACTTCCCGCCCACCCTGCAGTTACTCTTTCAGAACTGATATCTATATCTTACACAAAGTGGGCTAGTGCAACAAAACTACAGCTGGAGGAAACCCCAATGGCTGAGAAGCTCGGTTTTGCGCCAACTGCTAAAGGCGGCACAGAAGGCAAGGAATTGTGGCTGGTTGTCAGACGTTGTTGGGCAACATATGGTCACATGCCGTGAGAAGTTCTATAAAGCCATTAAATGATGCAGTTTTTGTGGACAAGACTGAGAACTCGTTAATATTAGAAGCGATTCGTTAACAAAGATCGGTAAAAAGAATGGCTACCTCAGAAAAGTAATCACAAGCTGGAATAAGAGTGAACATCAGTATACGTACATTAAAATGTTAGGAACATGTACCGTACCTTGTACTAGGGACAATAAATCTTTCAGGTCTATGAATTCAGTCTCTCCTTTCGAGTCCTTTATTTGCCTGTTAGTACTAACAGAGTGTGAAGTTTTTTAATGGCAAGAATGGTGATTTTGATAGGGCATGTACCGACAGGCACATGGTCCCATTTTAAATCTTCAGGTGCATGTTCCTAGGGAGTGAGATGACACTCTAAACTGTGCCTCTAAAACATAGCTCCAATCACTGTGGTTACAGCAACACAGCTGGTTTTAGAGAGAAAGCTGTCCATGATAGATACGAATAAAGGAGTAGGTACTGCATGCACAAACGAAATTGACACTCGGCGTGGAGGCTGTAAATGAAAAGTGCCTTTATGGTCGCTCCCATCAGTCACCTCGCCGAGTGGCAACTTTGTTTGCATCTGTAGTATCATACAGTTGGCGACACGTGAAAGGACTTTTCAAATCCGTAGTTATCTGGAGAAAAAAACGGATATGAACTGCGAGGCAAGGAAATGCCACGGCGCCACATGTAGCCAACTGTGGGAACGAAAGGAGCCGCAGCAAGCAGCAGATGGCGACCAGAGAATAAAAATAAGTGCCGCAAATGCTTAGGTCACTAACAGTTTTTGAATGGTTGAAAAATGAATCAACAGTAGTGCAATGCGCTTGGGAATGAAGCTAACAGAAAGGCGTGTGAAGAAATTGCATACGATGGACATACTAGTTTCAGTATTTCCACAAAGTGGTATTTCGTTGTTTAACGTTTCAGGAACGAATATTGCGTAAAATGGAACCGTGTACTCCTGTAGATAAATCTAAAAAGGGAAAATTAGTTGAGGAGATTCGGTTTTATGGAGGAGGATGTATCTCATATCAATCGTTAACTGAAAGTCAAATTCAGAAGGATAATATGTCCATGGGAATAGTAGAACGTCTGCTAGGAAATTCTATGAGAATGATGGTAGGAAACTGAATGGGAATGAATAGCACAGGAAGCATGGGAGTGAAGCAGATAAAATGTTCAAAAACTCAGAACATACCATTAATGGAAACATGGTGGGGAAGGAAATGGTAGTCAAAAAGGGAGACAGCAGTAATATAAAGAGTAAATCAGAAAGTTTTTAGCAAACAAATCATGGATTTCATGAAGGTAAATTTTAAAGATCTGCAGTCATCAGTGGCATCGAAGAAAGATTTAAAAAAAACTGGTAAATGTGTGAACAAACAATAAACAACTTAGTAATCAAATGGAAAAAGGACATAAACGAACAAACAGAAAATGTAAAGGAAAACAGTCAGCAATGAATGAGGTATTAATGCAGCAGATGAAATTTCAAAAGGCTGAAACTGGCGAAATTCATGAAAAGCAAACAGTGTCAGACAGTAGAGCGGTAGCGGTTTCAGTTCTTGCAAATGATACCTTACCAACAACAGGACAAGACAGTCCAAAGGGTTCACGAAGTTGAGAAAAAAGCAGAAGCGGTAAGCTAAGCTGTGCAAGGGGTACAATTGCAGAGCAGCAGGTCGATCTGGTAGTGAAAAGTAAATTGAAGCAGAAATTCGGAGCTTGTATTGGACAGAAAACAGTGATTGTTAGAGACCGGATTATATACATCATAAAAATCTTAAAATACGCATGCAAATATGTATGAAAAATGATTACAAATGCATGAAAAGTGTCGAAATATGCAACCTCAAACAATAAAAAAACATGG
The DNA here is from genome assembly GCF_023897955.1 of Schistocerca gregaria. NCBI lineage: Eukaryota > Metazoa > Arthropoda > Insecta > Orthoptera > Acrididae > Schistocerca > Schistocerca gregaria. The sequence goes on from NC_064925.1 coordinate 545,353,780, forward strand.
TAGTTACTGCATGCATTAATATCTCAAAGTCGAACGTGTGCATATCAGTTACAAACAAGAGCCATGTGGAAAATCAGTGCATTTAGAATGCTAATTCGAGTATAGGTTTAAGTGTCAGGAAGTCATTTCTGAAAGTATTTGTATGGAGTGTAGCCATGTATGGAAGTGAAACATGGGCGATAAATAGTTTGGACAAGAAGAGAATAGAGGCTTTCGAAATGTGGTGCTACAGAAGAATGCTGAAGATTAGATGGGTAGATCACACAACTAATGAGGAAGTATTGAATAGGATTGGGGAGGACGGAAGTTTGTGGCACAACTTGACCAGAAGAAGGGATCGGTTGGTATGACATGTTCTGAGGCATCAGGGGATCACCAATTTAGTATTGGAGGGCAGCATGGGTAGTAAAAATTGTAGAGGGAGACCAAGAGATGAATACACTAAGCAGATTCAGAAGGATGAAGGCTGCAGTAGGTACTGGGAGATGAAGAAGCTTGCACAGGATACAGGAGCATGGAGAGCTGCATCAAACCAGTCTCAGGAGTGAAGTCCACAACAACAACATATCGTTTTCTGAATACTTTCTGGAAGAGGTTAGGAAGGAAGCCGTTCTGGAATTATTTTATCAAAATTTGCAAAATGGGGATGCATACCGTGTTTCAAGAATTGTTCCTTCTGTGCTATTGTAGTCAGTAACAAGTGGATGTGATAGGAGTGAGTCACACGAAACAATTGATAGGCACAGGACCAACTTCGATGTATATCGCACACAGAGGGGCACACTCAAAAACTCCATAATATTTTATTTAAAAAACAATATAGAATCATGAATTTTTTGAACGACATTAACTTTTAATTAATTAATTTACAATTTATTTTACATTTTTTTCTATTGTAATTATAAACGACTAAGTACTATTCCAAATGTTTGGTGGTAAGAATGTATCTTTGGTCATGCAAAACTTTTTTATAAGCAGAAAAGGGCCATTCTACATCAATGGAGGTAACTGGGCAGTATTTGAATTTGGGTATTATGTTGGTACTTAGTGTTTGTGCAAAAAGTTCACCTGTCCCATTAATAAAACTATCAATTTGGCACAAGGGTTCAAAGCCTGGGTTATTGTTTAAAATATTTTCAAACTTTTCTTTAAGTTTTTTTGGGAATACCTCTGATAATGAGGAGTCCACTAGAATAATTTTATTCATTAAATGAATAGATTCATTCAAAGCCAAACATCGAGTTTGAAGCTTTTTAATACTGGCCGGTACATGGGAAAAATGAGTGCTAATCACACCAATGTTTTTTTTAATACCAGAATCATTAAAAGCTTCCTTTCACTGGCAAACTGACAAAGCCTCTGCACTATAGAAGACGTTTAATACCTCTAATGACATCGAAATCTTCATTGGAAAACAACAGAGCTTCGATCCACTTAACCTATCGAGTCATCACTGGTTTGGGAGGTAAAGGCACAGTTGGCAGTTTTTTTTGTTGGTCTTGATGCGAACGGGAGCCTTTAGAAACATTTTCTTTATGGATGAAATCAGTTTATTTTCACTCACAAACATGGAACATACTTCTTTAGTAAGGTGATGTACTCCATGAGCAACGCACGTCACATAAATCAAACTGGGATGAAATACTCGGAGCGCTTTTCCTGCTTTGATCATATAGGGAGCAGCATCTGAAATAAACACAAACATCCTTTCATCTGCAGAAGATTCTGGAAATATTTTTCTAATACCCTTATTCACAAATTTGGCGATCGTAGAATGATTTACTTTTTCAAGTTCTTGGCAGGCCGCTAAATATTAAGAAGAAGGCTCTTCTTTTGAAGCACCAACAACTAAATTTGCAATGTAATGGCCCCTAGTGTCCGTATTTTCGTCATCTGAAATCCATATAATGCTGTTCTTGAGTACATTGCGTTTCTCTTCCAGAACATTTATGTAAATTGTCGGTGAGCAATATTTGCACAGGAAGCTTTTGAAGATAGGGTTTGTAAGTTTGTGAAGAGGAATATTGCTTGGAATGAATGCTTCAAATAGATTCATATTAAACCGACTTTTTTTGGTTACCTTTGGACAAATCCCTCCTACTGTAACATGCTGTTGTCAGAAGTTATTGTCTTGGTCCTTTCTTCTGCATTCCTGTGATATGAAGACTTGTCTTGACATGTTGGTCTATTTGAAATATTTTTTTTTTGCACGAAACGTTTTTCTCGCAAACTTGACAATATAAAACAATACCGTCATATGTAAATGTTTCAGGGTCATCAGCTATCCACGAAACGACGTTCCTTTTTTCGGACGGCATGGCGACAACACGTTACACATTACACGTCGTAAACACATTCAAATGTTTGCAAGTAAATAGAAAGCTAAACTGAAACAATGGACGAACGACTAAAAGCTTGCGTAGTTTAATTTAATTGTTGCCATTACCTACGATATGACTGCAGAGGGGATTAACTGGGGGCGCTGGCGCAGGAGCATTGACTCTGTCTGCCCGTTCCTCTTCTGTAATGATTTCGCTAGGCAGAGGCCTCTGGGTTAGCGACTGCGGCAGTTCTAGGTCGCGGTCAATCTGTGAGACATCAAAACTAGATTCAGCTAGAGACCGCCCATTCTAATTTTTAAAATATTTTAAACATAGAGCGAAAATATGTATCATCACTAGTTTTTAGTTAAAATATGCAATAACTGGTGAAAAGGAGCCAAATATGCAAATACACATAATCTGGTTTCTAATGATTGGTAAAAATTACCTATACGTTGAGTTCATTAACAGTTGTAAATTAGGCAAATTTCATCTAAAAGGAGAATTGCACCCTATAGCTTTCATTAGAAATTTTCGAAGCATATTAGCTACAAGTTGGGATGACAAAAAAATCGCATACATGGTGAATCAGATAGAAGATAAATCCTGTAATTCAGGTACGGGGCTATACAAGGAAGGAATAACATACCCGAAATTTCAGAAAATTTTACTGGATAGACATTGGTCGCATAGCAACTAGGATTATATACTACCATTTGCAACCAACCCTATAACAGGAGATCTGACAGGACACATCCCAAAATTTTTAGAAAAGAAACTTAAAAGGAACTAGTACTTCTATACTATATACTATAAAACAGCAGTTGCAAGGTGGGTGGTGCAAAGATTACCGAGAAACACGCGCAGCTGTTTAGTAGGAGCCATCATTGAGTCCGTTCTACATCTAAATCTACATCTATGCTCTACAAATCACTGTGATGTGCAATAGTTATTAGTGTAACAGTTATTAGGGTTTGTAAAAGTTATTGAGGTTCCTGCCCGTACCATTCATGTATGGAGCGTGCGAACAATGATTGTTTGAATGCCTCTGTTCATGCAGTAAATTCTAATCTGATTCTCAAGATCCCTACAAGAATTATATGTGGGGGATTGTAGTATATTCCAAGAGACATCATTTAAAGCTGGTTCTTGAAACTTTGTTAACAGACTCTCTCAGGGTACTTTACATCAACCTTCAAGAGTCTTCCAATCCAGTTCCTTCAGTATCTCTGTGATAGTTTCACATGGATTAAATAAACCTGCAACCATTTGTGTTGCACTTTTCTGTGTATGATCAATATCCCCCGTTAGTCCTATTTCATATGGACCCAACACACTTGAGCAGTAGTCTAAAACACGTTACATGAGTGATTTGTAAGTGATCTACTTTGTAGATCAATTGCACTTCCACAGTATTGTACCAATAAACCAAAGTCTACCACCAGCTTTACCCACGACTGAGTCTATCTGATCATTCCATTTCAACATCCCTACAAAGTGTTACAACCAGGTATTTGATTCTGTTGGCCGATTTGAACAGTGACTCACTGATATGGTAGTCATTCGATATATACTACGATTTTTCGTTTTGTGAAGCGCTGTCCACTAGGTCATTAATATACAAAATGAACAGTAAGGATCCCAACAAACTTTCCTGGGGCACACCTGGAGTTACTTCTATGTCAGATAATGACTGTCCACCCGAGATAACATGCACCATCCTCCCTACCAAAAGGTCCTCAATCCAATCAGAAATTCCACTTGATATCCCATATGATACCGTCAGGTGGCTTGCGGAGTATGGATGTAGATGTAGATATGATCACACTTTTGACAGTAAGCTTAGATGTGGGTCTGAATTAAATGCTTTTCAGAGGTAAAGAAACACTACATCTAATTGACTGCATTGATCCAAAGCTTTTGATATGTTATGTGAGAAAAGTGCGAGTCAGGTTTCACATGATCAATGTTTCTGGAATACAGGCTGGTTGGCATGGAGAAGGTCATTCTGTTCAAGACACTGCATTATATTTGAGCTCAGAATGTGTTCTATGAGTCTACAGCAAATCGATGTCAAGGACATTGGACTGTAGTTTTGTGGATCACTTCTACTAATCTTCTTGTGGACATGTGTGACTCGTGCTTTCTTCCAAGAACTGGACACGGTTGTTTGTTCACAGGATCTGTGATAGATCACAGTCAGAAGAGTGGCTAACTCAACCGCAAATTCAGTGGAGAATCTGACAGGAATTCCATCAGGCTCTGGAGCTGTGTTCAGTTTTAACAATTTCAGATGTTTCTCAATAACACTGACAGTAATACTTATTTCATCCATCTTTTCAGATGTACAAGGATTAAATTGGGGCAATTATCATGTGTTTATAAAGAAACATTTGAAGATGGAGTTAAGTATTTCATCTTTTGTTTTGCTACCCTCACTTTCAGATCCTGTCTCATTTGCTAGGGACCAGACACTAACTTTGATGCCACTAATAGTCTTTACATATGACCAAGATTTCTCTGGGTTTTGTGAAAGATCATTTGACAGTATTCTGCAACTGCAGTCATTGAAACATTACAGATGCTCTTGACAGCAAAATCCGTTTCATTCAGCATCTCTCAAGCTATAGTCCTATACTTGGTTTTAGCCTATTATGCAGTAATCTGAGTTTCTTTAGAAGTGTCTTTACAGCCACAGAGGCTCCCTTCCATTTTGAAGTTTTCTACTAGGTACATATCTATCCAGGCCATGGAGAACTATTCTTTTAAACTTGAGCCATGGTACCTCTACATTCTCTTGCACTATGCTAAATGTTTCAAGTTCCTCATTGAGATGGGACACTAATGATTTTTTATGTAGTATACTGAACACATATTTCTTTCTGCTTGTTTTAATTGTCCTTTGTACTTTGGTAACCATCATTGCCACAACGATCTCGTGGTCGCTGAAACGAGTTTAAATGTGGACACTCTCAAACAAGTCATGTCTTTTTGTTTCCATTAGATCCAATATATGTATTTCCACCATGAGTGGGATTCCTAGCTATCTGCTCTAGGTACTTGTAAGAGAAGGCATTTAGTAATGTTTCTTAGGATGTCTTATCATACCCACCAGTACAGAACTGTAATTTTCCTAATTAATTGTTGTTTGATTTAAGTCCCCGCCAATGATTAAAGTATGATTGGGGAATTTACATACAAGGGAACTGAGGTTTTCTCTAAAGTTTTGACTTAGATCAGAAGATCAGGTTGGAGGGAGGACACCAAATAGTGAGGTCAATGGTCTCAATCAGGAGATGAGTCTGCTGGGTAATAGAAGGATCCAATTATCATTTTATGCATGCCCCTGATACTGAGTCTTGCCCAGACAATCTCACATGCAGCTTCAATCTTGGTGGATTTCAGTTTCGACACACAGCCAGCTACCTGAGTAGCAGCCTCTGACATGAGTTGCACACCTTACAGTTCTCAACACTATAGCACAAGTCCAGGAAGTCATAGCCTAGTTTGTCACAGAATCTTTGAAGTCTCTGATTCAGTCCTTCCACTTGACTTGGAACCAAAGGGCCATGATCAGGTCTGGCAACAATGCTGCATACTGCAACCTTTACTGAAACTCCCACCCAGTTGCTGGAATAACCCACATATGACTCAGATCCCAGACAACAAGAATCATTTGTTCTAACATGTGTCACAATCTGCAGTCAGTTGCACCCTGTTCCCTTAATGGCAGCCGGAATAGCCTCTTACGTTGAATGAGACCCCCTGACATACACAGTGAGTGCACTTGGTGTCCTTTCCTGTACCTTCCTGCCATTTCCGTAAGGTACTATCATTTGCCACACATTTGAACTGCTGACGATTAATAGACCCCCTACTCTTTTGCGTTTGCCTTCTATTGTCATAGTACAAAACAGATTTCCCCAAAACACTTGTTCAGTTTCAGAGAAAGACAGCACTACAACTTTGTTGGTTAGGGGGATCGGTACAACACCCTGTGTCCTCCCTGGTCTCTGTCTTCCTGTACTCACTGCTAGATCCACCACTGACATGTCACTAGCTGTCAAGTGAACAAGTAGTGGCAAATCCTGTACTTTCTGCAGAGCAGACAGGATCCACAGGAGAGGACAGTACTTGAAATGGCTCTGGTACCAGTATTGTAGGTACCTGACTCTCGGGAGCTCTTCCGACGCACCTATTTGCACCAGCTGCCAACTGTTTGACAGCAGCAATTTCCTTGTTTGAGAATAGCATTCAAAGCGTTCCTGCATTTTGGCTTGTACAGTGTATTAAGAGGCAGTGCACAGATAACTTTAAATTAAGTCTGCTGACTATCTTTTAATCTGTTCAGCTAAAAATTTGTTAATTATCTATAAGAATTGAAGCAAATACACAAAACAAGATTTCTGTTAAGGCAACAAAAAAAACTTTGTTAAAAATGAATAGTTTCCTAATACGTTTTGAGGTTAATAATAATTGTTATCAATCTCGGAAAAAGAGTTTCTTTATGGTAAATGCAGGTAATATACAGGGCTACATCTCTTTAAGGGAAACCAGATTTTTACACAATATGTTTGTTAGAATATCTGCTACAGTAACTAAATCAAAAGAGCCAGTTTACTAAAAATTGCTCTAAGATTATGCAAAGATCTTTGGTAGCTTTCAAAAATTCTCAAAAAGACGCTTTTATTTGCGGCGAAATACGAGTATTGTAGGCTACAATGAAATTCAGGGGTAATGCATTCTTTGGCAGAACTGTGAACCACAAACACTGATTTGCTATGAAATAAATTACGTATCTAGAACACTTGTACCGATAACTTACGAAAATATAGTTCTGCAATTGTCCGAAAATTCTCGAAAAAAACCTATTTCTCGCGTAAGTGGACAATGAAATTACAGATCTATTGTTTTGAATGAGCATAGACCTATTGTTCTCAAAATTTTAAAAGGGCACAATTAAATTTAAGCCTGTAATTGACGATAACAGTAGGAGTTTACCACGGCACTCGCAAATGTTCGAAATTCCTCAATACATTGTAATACAAATGAGTATTGATACAATCAGTGAAAGAGTATGTAGAAGCGGTATGAACAGTAAAATATGCGAATCTAAAACCTCAAATCGGCACACAAATCATGTACACGCAATCTCACACAAAGGAAAATCCTGACGTTAGTTTTATATATAAATAAATGTGCATATTGCTTGGATTTTTCACTTAGCTGATTCTGTGCACATTTCTACACTGGCATACCAAAGAAGAACAATGCAGCGCGGGTTTATCTCAGCCGAAATCGCTAAAATGTGCAGCTCCAACAAAGCACATATTCTGCCAGTTGGAGCTAACAAAGCAAAACATTAATCAAACAAAGATAATGTGGGGGATGAGGTACCAGAGGTGTGATAGCAGAATAGTTGCACACCATAGCCATATGATTTCCACACTATTTATTAGTGAACACAATATACATAAAATGTGTAATCATGAGAAGCATACAGAGAATACTAGTACTCCTCGCATCTCAAGGCAGCAATCTTCCTTTCCTCCAGTCAGAGATGTTACGCTGCCATAGAGCCCCCTCACCCAATAGTGCGGAGCAGGTGAACAGTCTGCAGTGGGGCGTCGTCTGTCAGAACGGAAGTACGTGGCTGTACAACGATGGATGTGATGGAAGACACATTATAGTAAGCAAGGTCCGCCAGGGGACGCAGGTCACGCTCAAAGAGTAACCTTGGTTGTGTGCGGTAACTGGTTGCCACCTGCAGCGTTAGCAGATAGAGCATAGTCTCGGCGGCGTCCTTAATTGTTGCTGGCTCAGCGGCGGTATTTGAAGAGGAAGGCATGTTGGCGGGGTTGCCTTGCATTTTTGCGCCCACGGGAAGTGCTGTGGGGCCTACGGTGGTGTAAGTGTGGGAGGTGAGTCCTGCCGTGTCAACTTTTGGTGGGACAGGAGTGTTGTATACGAAACTGTGTGATGGTACTTGCACTCAACCGTCTGTCCGCGTAGGTAGTGGTAATCACGAAATTGGTGTCGTATAATATGTCAATATGTCATCAGCCAGAAAATTGTTGAGATTCACACGCACTTGGAAATTGACTAATGTGTGCTTAGGAGGCAATGGAGTGGGAAATGTTGTTGTGACAGATCGGATAAAGTCCACGTCGTTTTAATACAGTTGAACGCCACTGTGGCTTGTTTTCCAATTGCAATATCAAAAGTTTTTGTATCTCGTTTCAGCACTCGTATGGTCCTGTAAATAGCGGTTTTAGGGTGGTTTCACTGTGTCTTTATGTAGCAGCACATCAGAACATGTGACCAGATCGTAATGAATAAAAATTCGTTGCATCATGTGATGGAAGGGGGGTGACAGACGGCTGTTTTGTATATGTGTTCTCATGTCCACGACCAATTCTCATAAGTTCTGGTCTGTGGGACTGTTTCATGCATTACAAATTCAGCAGGCAGGGTGAAGGACTCGGTGTATAGTGTTTCAACAAGTGAGAAGTCAAGATCATCTTAATGCCCAGGAGAAAATACGATTCCGCGTGGCAAATGAGAGCAGCTTTCATAGTTCGATGCCACTGTTCTGTGAGGCCATTGTATTGGAGGTGGTAGGCGGTTATGTGGAACCAGTGGCATCTGAATAGCTGGCATAAATCATTGCAGAGCTGGGATTCAAACTGCTAACCCAGGTTCGATGTTACGGAGGCCAGCAGCCAAATCTAGCAATCCAACTGTTGACTGAAGTTTTTGTTACTGTCTCTGCTGAAATGTCGAAAATGGGTATGGCGTGCACCCATAGTGCCAAGTGATGTATCATTGACAGAATGTAATGTGTGATTCAGAGAGTGGCCCTACAATGTCAGTTTAAACTTGGCGAAACTGCCCCTTTGGAATAGGGAATTTACCAAAGGGAGGGGGGGGGGGGCTGCTCGTGGCGGCCAGTTTTTGTCTGCTGGCATTGAATTTAAGTCCTGGCCCATGTAGAACAATACATTTTAATGTTAGGCCAGACAAACTGTTCTGTGATGAGGTGTATGGTAGGGCACATGCCAGGATGTGCAAGGTTGTGGAGGTCAAAAATGACCCTGTCATACAGCTCTGGGACAATTGGTTGGACCTGTCCATTCAAAACATCACGCCAAACTTGTTTGGTAGCACCAGCTAGTGTGCAATTTGGATCTGGTGTCTGATCTTTAAACAAACACTGGAGATCAGCGTTGTCACTTGTTCATCTTCAATCCCATCACAGCCCATCTGGACTGTGCTACGAAATCTAGGTGGTGAAATCTCCTGGGTGCAGTATCCGCCGACAGGTTGCGGAATGCGTCTTTTAACGGACGATGGTCAGTATATATGATAAGGGATCTCCCCTCAACATCATTTTGAAAGTGACGAACTGCTTCATATTGCAATCAAATGTGGACCATTTTTTCAAGGTGTCAGTAAGTTTGTGCAAGAAAAACCTGTGCAGTTAAGTGATTCCACCAATCTCTTGCTGTGAAGCAGTTGTGATCATGTGATCACCAGCATTTGATGCGATAATTTAATGTGTGTCAGGCAATGGGTGGGCAACAGTCGTGGCATGTAACAGTTGTTCTTTTATTTTTTCAAAGGCTATCTGCATTTCTGGTGTTCAATTGAGGCATCATTTACCAGATGTATTCTTGCTGAGTAATGCTTTTGTGAGTGGTAGTAAAGTCTCAGTGATGTATGGCAACTGGTTCCTGTAGAAATTTATGTCCCCCAAAAACCTACGCAGCTCTTGGTAGTTGTCAGGTTGTCCAATGAAGGCCACACAGGGTTGCTGAAGTTGGTACTTATCATTGTTTATCAGTAGACTGAGAGGGACCAGCTTATCAAGGACAATGTCTGCCCCTGGTAGTTGAGTGGTCAGCATGACGGACTGTCAAACCTAAGGGCCCGGGTTCAATTCCCGGCTGGGTTGGAGATCTTCTCCACTTAGAGACTGTGTGTTGTGCTGTCCTAATCATCATCATTTCATCCCCATCTATGTGCAAGTCGCCGAAGTGGCATCAAATCAAAAAACTTGTGCCAGGCGAACGGTCTACCCGATGGGAGGCCTTCATCACACGACATTATTATTACCAAGGACAGTACACAGGTGGTTGTCATAGTCTTACTCGTTTTGCGAAAACATTATGATGTCATCTAGATGGGAATAACAAAAAGGCAAACTGAAAGGTACACTGTCAATAAATCTTTGCCATGTCTGTGCAGCGTTTTTTAGTCCAAATGGCACGTAGAGGAACTCAGAGAAGTAGAATGGCGTGACTTATCACAGTTTTTGGCAGCCTTCTGCTGCCATTGGAATTTGAAGTTATGCTGTTTTACAATCAACAACACCGATAATTTTTGCCCCAGCCAAGAGTTGAGAAAAATCGTGCAAGTTTGGACTGTCAGTGATTGTAAGGGCATTGAGGCAGTGGTAGTCACTGCTTTTAGTTCTTTATAGGAACTAGTTTAACTGGGGAGGCTCAAGCATTGTCTGATGGCTTGACTATACCAGCTTGGAAAAGTTCAACCACCACAGTTGTAACAGTCACTTTGTTTGTGGCGAGCTAGAAGATAGGGATGGCAATGGAGAGCGGGATCTGGCGTGGTTGTAACTTGATGGGCTGTACCGCCCCACATGGCACATATTGCATGTGGTTTAATGGAGAAATGTGGAGTGACTTCAGGAGGAAGGCTGCGACGTGCATCACCGTCACTAATAATAATAATAAAAATTTTATTGTCATTCAGCTGGTTACAGCAATAGACAAAGTCAAGAGCTTATATTTCTACATAAACTACTATATCGATGTAAATTGGTTTAAACATAAAATAGGTACACATTAGAATACAGTATTTTCATCTTTAAAAAATTCATCAATGGTGTAAAACGGATTGTTCACTAGTAGCTTGTATAATTTAGCTTTAAAAATATTTACAGGCAGTTCTTTAAAGTCAGCACTTAGTCTATTAAACATCCTTAGTCCGAGAACTAGGTAGGAGTTCTGCGATTTTGATAATCTACGATATGGTACGTCTACAGATGTTCTTTTTCTAGTATTATGGCTATGAATATCATTTCTCAACACAAAATTAGAGACATTGTTTCTAATGTACAATAAAACATTGTAGATGAATACGTTTATTACTGTAAGACACTGCAATTTAATAAACAGAGGTTTACAATGTTCTGTTTTATCAGAATCCGTTATTATTCTGATCACTTTCTTCTGTAAAAGTAAAATGTCATTTACATGACAGCTACTACCCCACAGTAAGATTCCATAAGAGATGATGCTTTGGAAGAAGGCAAAATATGCTGATCTCACATAGTCATTGGGGACATGTCTTTTTAAATTTCTAATTAGATAAATGACTCTTGAAAGCTTAGCCAATATATTTTTAATGTGTGGTTCCCATGTTAATTTATTGTCAATAGTAACACCTAAAAATTTAACAGTTTCTAATTCTTGGTAATTGGGAATCTCTTTGAGGCTAAAGTAAAGTGTCTGGGTTTTGTTTTCATTTAGTAGGAAGCCGTTAGCTTTGAACCATAATGAGGACTGAGCAAGCGTATTTTCAGTCAGTGTTTTTAGTGTACCTAGATCAGAGCTTTTATGTAGAAAAGTTGTGTCATCAGCATACAATATTGTGTGAGAATTTATGAATAAGGGCAGGTCATTAATCATTAGTATAAACAGTAAAGGTCCAAGCACCGACCCTTGAGGCACTCTGTACCTAACATTAACCAAATTTGATTTCTCCCTACCAATGCACACAACTTGTTGACGGTTCTCTAGAAAAAGACCTGAACATATTTATACTGTTGTCATCAAAACCATAGTAAACTAGCTTTTTCAGCACAGTGTCATGGTCTGCACAGTCAAAGGCTCTGCTCAGGTCACAAAATGTAGCCTGGGCATAGTCCCTAGCCTCGAACACATCTAGGACTAATTTTACGAGGGAGTCCATTGCATCCGTTGTGGATTTACCTTTTCTAAATCCAAACTGTTTATCACTAATTATATTTAGTTTACCCAAGTAGACACTAACTTGCTCATACATAATCGTTTCTAAAATTTTTGAAAAAACTGGGGTTATGGATATAGGTCTGTAACTAGCGGGACAGTTCTTTTCCCCTTTTTTATATATGGGCACAACTCTAGAAATCTTTAGTATGTCAGGGAACTTACTTTCAACTAGGCATTTGTTAACACAAAAGGTTAAAGGATAAATCACACAATCAATAACATCTTTCAACAAATTAACTGACATATCATAGTAGTCAACACTAACTGAAAGTTTGAAATTTTTTACAATTTCTAGGATATTATTTGGGCTCACTTCCGTGAAAGTGAAGGTGCTCGGGGGAAGCTTTCAAAACAGCTGTCCATAATGCTAAGTGCATTTTCAGGGGGTTTGTTTATTGAACTACTAATTTCTTCAATGGACTGGATGCAATATTTATTAAATTCTTCTGGGATAATGGCGATTTCCTCTTTGTATTTAGTGTGTGCAATGGAGTTTATTACACTCCACGCCTTTTTGCATTTATTGTTAGATTTTTCAATGTTTACTATGTTATGCAGTTTCTTTGCTTCATTTATTGCCTTCCTATACTTGTATTTAGCTTTAGCATAGAGTTCTTTATGCAGTTCTGATTTACTGGATTTGTACAGACTAGAATACAGCATGACAGTATTTTTCAGTTGCCCTAACTGTGGAGTATACCATTCCTTCGTTTTCCTTTTCTTGTAATTACTACTAATATTCACTGTACATTTTTTCAGAGGGATGTTATTTTCAAATATATTTAAAAATACGGAGAAAAACTTGGTGAAAACAATATCACCTGAACAGTGTTGAAACCTATTAAAACGTGTGTCCCAACTGAAATAAGTGAGGGCATGTCTAAACCTATCCACCCTCTCTTTGCTCACTGGTCTAGTAATCACAATTTTAGATTCTCGTTTAGTGCAGTCTGAAGTTACATTATTAAGACTAAGATATACTGCATCATGGTCTGAGAAAGGGAAACCAATTACATCAGTGGACATACAAGTTCTCTTAATATTTGTAAATATATTGTCTAGACAGGATGAGCCTCTGGTGGGTTCTCAGTTAACATAGTACAGGTTAAATTGTCGAAGCACATTTTGGAGCTCTGTCACAGTTTTTCTGTCCCGCAGGACATCAAAACTTGAGTTGATATCCCCTCCAATGACAATATTGTATTTTTTCCATTTTGGTATACATATGTACATTAAGAGTTCCTCAAGTTTCTCCAGAAAGATATGTGGGTCACCACTAGGTGGCCTGTACACTACTACTACCATTAGCTTAAGGCTCTCAATTACTAGACCTGATATTTCAAAATGCATTTCATCACAAAGGGTATTGAGATCCATCCTGCCACAGTTTGGTGCAAGAGGTGTTTTTGTATATATTGCTACCCCACCACGTAAGTGCTGTTTTCTACAATAGTAACTTAGTAGTGTGTAATCCTCCAATAATTTGTACCCAAGCTCATCCTCTTTGCACCAATGTTCACTTAAACAGAGAACATCTACCACGTTTTCATTTGAAAATTCGTTGACTATTACGTTTTTATCTGTCATACCCTGAATATTGAGGTAGCATATTTTGAACCCTACTTTAGGCATTTCTTCTTTTGTATATTCTCTTAGTTGACATGACCTAGTGTTACCGCATCAAAGTTGACCAGGTTGTGTCCTTCCATTACTAGAACACCCAGCCTGGTCTATGCATACAAGTTTTTTGTCATCTCAGTTGAAACATAATCCAAACACATTACTGGTCTTTTTTCCTTCTCTAGCTTATCCAATACTATTCCGAGAATTGTATCACGTAAAACACATTTACCTAGCTTATTGAAATGTTGCCCATGCTTGGTATGCCATTCTCTGCTACAACTAATGGTGTTAATTAAGGAAACATTCTTAAAGTGCTTACAGATAGCTTTGTACTCCTTGTTGGTCTGCTCCACTTCCTTATTCACGCACGACCACTGGGGCAAATCGTGTCGATGAGGAACATTAACAAAAATCACGTTGGTGTGGGTTAACACTTCGAGAGTCTTCTTCAGTGTCGAAGTAGCTATCTTCCTTTCATTTCTGCTGACGTCGTTTGCTCCGGCCATTACCACTACAAAGTCTCTGTCCGCGAGGGCTGTGCTTTCTTTCTTGATTGATGTTGCAACGTCTCGTAGACCAGCTCCTGACTTAACAGTACCTTGTATTTCAAACTCGTTAATCACACGAGGTCCGCGTTCCGTTAACATAGCTGCTAATCCTCTGGCGTAACTGTCTGAATAAATCTTAATTTTACGTTTTTTCTTGTACCTTACTTCGCTGTTCGCTAAGTTTTGAGTGTCCTGCACCACATTATCAGATGAGTATGCTGATACATTTTCTATGTCATCTGTGTTTTGAAGCGAATTATGTTTGTTATTTAATGGTAACAGAATGTCCTGCCTATGTTTATTGTTAATATGTTTGTAAGAGCTCCTCTTCGATTTTACAGTAACCCATTTACTGCTAGGCCTGTTGAGAGCCGTTTTAGTCGTAGCTTCACTTTCTGGCAATCCTTCCATGGGTTTGGAGATATTAAGACATAGCCGATGATCACTCTCTTCCAATTTAAGCTTGAGTCTTCTGTTTTCATCACTCAGAATTTTTGTTTCCTCTCGTAGCTCAGCAATAATTAACAACAGATCATTTTCGGAAGATGAAGCGCCGATTATCACATCTTTACCACGCCATTGCTCTGACTTGTGTGGATTTACTTCATATTTCTCGTACAGTTTTTTTAATTCATCCTGCAAGAGTCCAATGATTTTAAGATATGATAGGTTTTCCTTTTTTATACTGTCGGTCTTCCTTGCTACATCACAAGTACACGTTTCTTGATCATTAAGAGATGCAGCCTTTTGTTTACAATCCGCACAGTTCCACATAGTCGCACAGTTATCGTCGCTTCTCAGGGAAGGATCAACCTTTCCGCAACGAAAATGAAATTTATAGTTACACTGGACACACACGAAGCCACTTTTAACAGGTTTCACGCACTTTTTGCAAGATTGACACTGTATAACATTGTTTTCGACAACTTTTACATTCAAAACTTCCGCAACTGACGCCATCTTGCCTTGTCACACGGCCTGTTAATGTCACACGGCATTGTCACGGTAGTGCACTTGAGTGGGGATTGTGACACTTCACTAACCTGAGAAGTGTCCCTAGTAGCGGTGCCATGGTAGTGATTGGCATCTAGATGAAAAATGTCATTGAAATGCTGTTGAGCTCCATGTAGTGATGCAGTGGCATCTTTGATTCATCTCTGTAGCTGTTCGTTGTTATGGTGTGTGACCTAGTTGTCATGATGTAATGATGAGAACTTAGTTGTCTTTGAGCGTAACTGACTGAAAGGTGCTTCACTGTGTAGCTTTGGGTCGAATGGCGTGTCAGGCTACAGCAGCATGACTGAAGGCATTACTGTGCTGGCAGGTAGTGTATCGTTGACCACATCATGGATCAGCTACTGGTCATTCTATTGTAGAAAGAGGGCATAATTTGATTCTGGCAGTAGTTGGTGGTGCCAGAGGAAATCTGCTTGCAGGATTCGTGCAATTGTCTCTGCCTCTAGGAATGTCCAAGAAGTTTTGCATATCTGTTTCGAGATTGAGCATGATGTGTGCAGTTCCAGCAACTGCAATCACAGTGTCATTGGCTGTGTGCAGTTGCAGCTGCGATAGTGACAGTGTAGCAGGTGTGGCAGCAGATTGTAGCTGAGGTATGTGAGAAAGACAGCCTACGGCACATACATGACAGTGGGTGGTACTGCAACTCTTACAAGTGCCAGCAGCCATCTCCAGTGTGGAGTGAATAACCGTTTCAGACGAGTTTAATAATTCTTGACTGAGTGTTTAAATGCATACAAGTTCTCAAAAGCGCATGACGGAATTAAGACCTTTAGTGGGTACCTTTTCAACTACATATTCATTTTCTCATGGGCCCTGCATGGAGCCAAACGTTCACGAAATGTGGCAAACAAGCCGACTAATGTGACATCACAAGTTCATTGCAGCACTCGTATATCTCTTGGCCCCGGTCTGTAGCATGCTCACAACAGCTCCGGTGTTAACGAAGAAATACTTGTGCAGGCGCCTGTCACATACGAATAGTCGCAACCATCTTCCCGTTGAAACATTGTGTCAGAAATGTTTTGTCATGGTGCGCAGAGGCGTGTTGTTAATGAAGAACAGTCTAGTGCACCTATGTCAGGTCACTGTACTACTTTGGGAAGGAGAGGGTTGTTTGCAGTGCTGTGCATCCTGCCCAAATCTGGTATGAAACCAGCAGTAGTGATGCTGTGTGTGGAAGTAGGCAATGCACTTGGTCGGCATGGCTTTTGTTTGTGCACAGACTTGGAGTGGCGGCCAGCTTTGGTGACAGTGACGTCGGCTGTAGTGGTTGGAGACTGTTGTATGCTAGAGCTGCTAAGGGCACTTGTGGTGGTAGAGGTCAGGGGCACAGCCCATTATGGATCGGTCCAGCCGTCGTCGGGCATTCAGTGGATACACAGAATGTCTGGGCAGCTCGGCCAGAATCGTACAAAATCAGTTTCAGTGCAGGCTTACTGGGCATTGACTGCAACATAGCGCTGTTGATTGTTGATTAGAATGTGGTATTGTGACAGTGCGTGCATTCTGTCAGTGAGGTGAAGTTTAAACTCCAGACGTGCTTCCTCAAGTGCTGCATATTCTCTGGCACTTTTAGGAGCCAAAGTGCCCTTAGCGCATGATCAGCAGTAATGTTGGATCAATTGTAACTCGCAGACGATGCCAGGGTGTAGGTAATGTGCTGTTGCACCAAAGACAAGGTGTTGCTGCTGTTCAGGAGTGCATGTTAGTCATGTAGCAGTAGTGTCTTGGCTGTTTGGTATTTCTGAGAAGCTGGAATGTCCAGAATCTAGTCGCTTATAAGGACTACACTGTCTCCGAAGTGGCTAAGAAAAGTGACAAACTTCTTGACATCCCCAGTGATGCCACTGGGTGACAACAAACACTTCCGGGAGAATCTACGCAGAACAACGGTAGTTTCGGACGGTGGTGGATGGTATGATGGCTGTCAGTGATTTGACTGCAAGGCGGGAGTGTCGGTGTGCTAGACGAGCAGGAAATGTGGGTCCACATAGGGAGGCATGTGATGAGGCGAAGCATGTAGTGGCATCAGTGCCATGCTTCGATATGTGTAGAATTCAGGTGCTGTGTGAAGAACGGCTGTGGGTGTGAGTGAAGTTCCAGGGCCGATGCTGTAGCTGCAACTTTCCCAATGTCAGACATCTGAGACAATGGAAAATGTATGTGAGAGTGCACATGAGGTAATGGCTCCGTAACGAAGGAAGATGTGTGCCATTTATTATACAGTGAAATGGGCAGTGTCTCAGGGAGTTCATGCAGATGTGCAGTCATTTGAGATGTGGCTGATGTGTGTGTGAGGTCAATCGAACCATTAGGCAGTAGTATATGACTTGTCAAGGCAAGATCATGAAAAATGCGTTCTCAAAGTCAGTGGTCAGTGTGGGTGATGCACAAGCGAAGCACAGTGCTGGACCGGAAGCGTGTTGGTTGTGATGCCCAGCACAGCTGGCACGACTGGTAAACGAGTGATGTCTTAATCTGTCTTACAGAACTCACGTTTTGTCTCAACAGTTGGAACTGGGTTTGGAAAATTGGAATGCTCAGGTACTGAAAGATGATGAAACCCTTGATCCCGTAGTCCGCTGGCAGATGGGTGACGAAACAGAGTGATGGAGTGGTATGGCGTGGGCCATTGTTGTTCAACTATAACAGCACTGTGGGAGGGGTCTGTGTGGTTCAGATCATTGAAGGAATTGTCATAATGCCCATAATCACTAGCATTGGAAAACGTTATGTTTTGTCTTGTGCAAAGGTCGAAGGCACTCAGATTAGCTTTGGTTACAGAGGTGGGCAGCAAATGTTAAGGTGGTGTGAACAATGTAGGCATTGTAACTATTTTATTCAGCCTTGGCAGATATTTAGCGATTTTGTACACTGAATGTTTGTGGAATACAGGAGCACTCGTTGACAGGTGTTGTTGACATTACTGGAAGAAGCAGTGAGATTGTAATATTTGTAGTGACAGGGCATAATCGACACGACAGGTTTTCCACTTAACAGTAAAATTATGGCATGATGCAAAAATTTGGCATCACCACTGTGAGTGATGGGGTACCAGAAGTGTGACAGCAGGATAGTGGTACACCATTGAGATATGATTTCTACACTATTTATTACTTGGCATAATATACGTAACTCATGTAATCATTATAAACAAACAGAGCATGCTAACTGTCCTTGCCTCATGGGGCAGAGATCTTCCTTTTCTCCAGTCAGAGATTTTATTCTGCCAGAATGATATTCACCCCACCGGAGAGAGAAGAAAGATAAGGGGAAGCGTTTAGAGAAAGTTTTGACAAGGCTCGGTGACACCAAAAGGATGGCACCAAACGGAATGAAGAGAATGAGGCAGCTATGGATACAGAGGCTGTAGGGAGTGGTGATAACTGGGTGGGAGGAAGATGAGCACAGTGCACATGCTAGCAAATGTGATACTTGGGGGAGAGAGAGCAGAGTAGAACCTTTTGCAGGTAATCAGACAGAAAATAGGCTGTACTTTCAGGTGTGGCTCAACCTGAAACAGACAAAGGAGGGCGCAGCATTACAATATGAATGGCTCTGTCCAAGTTTTTGTAATAACAAAAGATCAATTAAGAGATGACTAAGAATAACTGATAAAAGAGAGGTTATTGGCAGTGATAAGGCAGTAATGGTACCAGTTATAAAAATAGAAGTCTATGGAAGAAAAACGACAATGCTGATTGACTGTGGGAGTCAGCTGTGTACAGTTGCCAACAACGTTTAAAATGCATTTTTAGCAGAGAATGTAGAAATACCAAGTTTTTCTGGGACAGGTTTTAAGATTAAAGGACCTGTGCCAGAAGCTGGATAAGCAGTTAGCTGTTAATTCATGTTAGAAGTTACAATAGATTGCCATGGGTGGTACCAGGGTCACAGGAAGAATTTATTATTGGATCAGACTGGCTCACCTAGTAGGGACAGGAAACAGATTATGGATGGAATGGGATGACAATAGAAGGAGATTCAGTTTACGAAAAGGATGGCAGTTGATAGGGAATTTTTGTGAATTTGCCAGATAGTTGAAATGGAATGACATGAAAATGATGTGTCAGAGACTTATGAAGTCAAAACAACTAAAAATTTAGAGAAATTGTAAAAACAATGTGAACTTAATTCAGATGAAGTGCATTCAGAAATTAATGGCATTATGATTTTGTCACACAGAAAAGCAGAAGAACTGTTAAAGTTTACTTGAGAATATAAAGAGGTATTCAGTCAGAAACCAGGGATTATGAAAGGACCACCTCATCGGATAAAAATAAAACTGTACAAATCATATTTTGTGCCTCCATATAAAATACCTCAAGCAATAAAGGAAGCCATTGAAAAGAAGCACCAGAGGATGTTGTCACCTGGAATAATTGAATGAGCCTGGAGTCAATTTAACAGGCCTTTGATGGTAGTTGTTTAAAAGAATGGGAAGGTTCACTTGAATTGAAATACGAGACAAGTGAATAAGATATTTGAACATGAAAGACACCGACCTGTAACTATGGAAGAAATACTTCAAATATTTAAAGAGAGGAAAATTTTTACAAGCCTCCATTTGACGTCAGGCTATCAAGTGTTTCTGCGCCGTGAATCAAGACCATTCGCAGTTTTTTCTTTTTTTTTTTTTTTTTCTTTTTTTGTGTGAAGGAGATTGTAAACAACATCAGTTTTACCTTTTGGGTTGAACATATCTGTTTTGGTATTTATACGGGCACCAGATGAGATTTTGGGTGAAGAAATGTTGAAGAAAGAACTGTGTATGTAGATGATTTGCTAATAGCCAGCAAAGACTGGAAGCAACATTTACAAATGTTAAGGGTAATATCTGAGAGTGTGCAGCAGCAGGAGCCTGATCAATGTTTCAAAAAATCAAAATATGGAAGACAAGAAATACAGTTTTTAGCAGATGTGATTGAACCTAATAGGATAAAGTGTAATCTGCAAAATATAAAAGCAATTAAGGAATTTCTGTTACCAAGCAATAGAAAACAATTGAAGAATTTCCTTGGACAGTGTGAATTTTGTTGATGGTTTCTATATAACCAAATACTGAACAATGCAGTACTGCACAAGCAGGCGAAGGAGAAAAATGCCTGGCTGTGGTCTAATTCGTGCACTGAAGAATTCCAGAAAAATCAAGGAGGGACTATGTAGTGCTCCAATAATGGCTCATCAGTACCTGAGTAAAATGTTCTATTTATCATGTGATGCATTGGATTATGGTCAGGGAATCCAGCTGTATCAGAAAGAAGAAGAAAATGGAGAGGAGATAATAAAGACCATTGCTTCTGCTAGTAGGATTTTAAACAGCCATGGATATGAAGACTTTAGATACTATTTGTTCAGCCAAAAATTAACTGTCATGAATGTCCTCAAAGCTCTGCCATTTTTACTGACAAGTAAATTAACCAGATGGATGTTAGCATGAAAGCCAACAAACAGTTTGAGAACATATTCAAAACGTATGAAAACGCTCAATTTCTACCTGTTAACTACCTACAGAGAGACAGCCTTACAAGACATGGTATGCACTTAAACGGAAAGGGAAAGAGACTTCTCAGCTTTAAAATTTTATAAACATTGATGACAACAGTAGAACCAAGATTACCATGCCAGCCACAAATAATAGTACAGCAACCACCACCAACTACAGCAGTGAAACCATCAAAACCTACAGCAACAAAAAAAACACTATCCATATCAGAAACAAAACCACCATCATCAGCTGATTCAGCACAGCCCTCACCAGTGGCAGAAAAACCAGAATCGACTGAAGCAAGACAATCCTCATCAACAGCAACAGTAGGCATAGTCACAACATTAGCTGACAATCCACCATCAGTCATGGCAGAACCACTACCACCACCAGCAGCAGCAGATGAATCAGCATCATCACTAATCCCAGTAGCAAGACCAAATACTAACAGGGTGAGTAAACGGAAAACAGTGCTTCCCTCCCATATAAATGAGTTTTTAGTGGTAGGCCAAAGGGGGAGGAAGATCTCAAGGTAAACAAACTCAGGCACAGATCAGACAATTTTAATGTCCTTCACTGGAATGTACAGTGTTTATCTAATAAGTTGAAAGTAGTGGAAGATGTCATAGAGACTTATCACTTAGATGTAGTCTGTCTCATAGAACACTGGTTAAAGCATGATGAAATAAATCTGTACTGCCCTGAGGGCTACACCCTAGCTGACAAATATTGTAGAACTAATGAAAATCATGGTGGGTGTGTTATATTTCTAAAAGAAGGGATTAAATATTAACCAATAGCAAAAGTTAAAGCATTATCTCTAGAAATGTTATGTGAAATTGCAGCTGTTAGGTTACCAGATTTAAATTTAATAGTTGTAGCTTTGTACTCAACTAAGACGGGAGTCAATTCAACAGATGATTTTGTTAACAAGTTGGTGTCTTTATGTGAGACAGTCTGTAAGTATAAGTGTAGGATACTAATCTGTGGAAATTTCAATTTGAATTTTCAGTTGTCCACTATCTATAACTCATATGTAAATAATATATTAAATTCTTTTGGTCTTTATACTACAACCACTGAAATAACAAGGCCATGTTATAAAGGTACTGGCACCTGTATTGACAATATAGTTGTATCAAATGAGTTAATGCACCTCAAGTCAGAGGTAATTAAGAACTGGGTATCTGATCACTGGCCACTACTTCTTATAACAGATATAACAAGAAATTGTAACACTGACTCAGTGCACATGGCAGGAAAGAAAGTATGTGTGGTCAATTAAGTCTCATATTGATAAAAGTAATTTGTTTCAGGTTTATCGAGAACATGCAATAGGTAGAAAGGTAGAAGAACTCATATCTACTCTTTCTGTATATGCTAAGATGTCCTTTCCCATTAAGTTACTAAATAATAAAAAGGCACTTAGAGTAAATAAGGTCAAGGATGAAAAGGTATTGAAGATCAAGAGGGAGTGTGATCAATATTATGACTGGTATAGAAGTACAGGTTCAAGTATTTAAAGACATGCTCACAGTGAAAAAGGAAAGATTACGACGTGCCTTAAAGGAAGCTAGGTGTAAAAAAAAAATGAAGATATAATACTAACATCTGAAAAGAAGACACGTGCAATGTGGAATATTATTAAAAGTAAGTGCAACAGGAACATGACTTCACAGGCTGAAAGCAGTAATCTGAATGCTGCACAATTAAATACATTCTTCACTGAGAAGGTGCAAGAAATAATAAAGGTGATTGGCACTTCCAATATAGCCACTGACCATAAATACTACCTGAGAAACACCATAAAGCCTGAAAGTACATTTAGCTTTAAACTGGTCAAGGCACAGGATGTTACTAATATACTGAGGAAAATGAAGAACAGTTTAGTAATGACGTTTATGGTTTAAGTTCAGCCATGTTAAAGTGTGATTCAGTTCAACTGTCAGAATTGATAACACATGTAGTAAATACATGTATTTCAGAGGCTCAGTTCCCAAAGGCACTAAAGTTTGTTAAAGTCACTCCAATACACAAAAAAGGCAGCCTCTTAAGTTGTGATAATTTTAGGCTTGTTTCAATTGTGCCAATCTTGTCTAAAGTGACAAAAGCTATATTAAATAATCAAATAGTAAAATACTTTGAATAAAACAAAATCTTCACTGATAGTCAATTTGGCTTCAGATCAGGGATAGGAACTGTTAAATCTGCCTTATCACTTTTAACACAGTGTGTGAAGCAACTAGAAAGCAAGCTAATGGTTCAGAATAAGCTCTTTGATTTATCAACAGCTTTCGACACTGTGTCTCATGAAATCTTATTGAACAAAATGCAATTCTGTGGCTTTACAGGAAGTGCTCTGGAATTGATAAAATCTTATCTAAATAATAGAGTGCAGAAAGTGATTTTTAATGGCGCAGAATCAGATTACTTACCTGTGGGCATGGGTGTCCCACAAGGTTCTGTACTTGGCCCCAATTCTATTTATTATTTATATAAATGACTTACCATGTAACATAGTTGGGCCATCAACTAGGACTTACTTATTTGCAGATGATCTTGCAGTCTGTATAACTGCAGAAACAGCACAGAAAGTGAAATATGAAGCAGACCAGTGCACTGTCAAAGTTGAAAATTGGTGTAAAGCTAATTCCCTTTGTGTCAACCAAAAAAAAAAAAAAAAAGACATGTATGCATTGTGGAATAATAACACTGCACTTGAGCAGATCTCAAATGCTGTTAATTTCCTTGGAATCTCAATTGATTCAAAATTATCCTGGGGTAGCCATATAGAAAGTGGGAAGCAGCATTAGCAAAGGAGTATTTGCTCTAAGGAAGCTGCATCTTTGTCTAAATGTGCCAGTACTTAAAGTGGTTTATTTTGCTTTAATACACAGCCACATTTCCTATGGCACAATACTGTGGGGACATCAAAGCAAGGCAGCTAATGTCTTCAAACTACAAAAGAAGGCAATAAGACTGATACGTAGCTTGGCACCCAGAGCTCACTGTAGGCCAAGCTTTGAAAAATTACAGATTATGACCCTGCCATCAATATTTATACTACAGTGTGTAATGCATATTAAGGAAAACTATCCAAGTTATCAACAGCATGACATGCGACATAATTATAACACAAGAAACAAGCAGGACCTAGTTTCTTTCCAATGTAACTATAAAAAAACACGAAAGTGCTTCTTATACAAGGCCATAAAATTTTTTAATGCCATACCCCAACATATCAGGTTTCTTCCAATTCAACAATTCAAAAAAAGAATAAAAGAATTTCTTCTTGAGCTCAGCATTTATGAAACTGATGAAGTTTTAAGGGAAGCAGAGAATATGGTATGACTACACTTTTTGATCAGTTTTTATATGCTTCTATACACGAGTAAGTCTGTAATTGGCTAAATTTACTATGCAATATCGATTTGTACAAGAAGTTTCTCTGTTTTGTATTTGTGTGAAGGTACCATAATTATTTGTGTAATGTTTATATTGTGTAATATTTTTCTTGTTTTTGTAATTATTTGTGTAACATTTATACTGTGTATTATTGGCTTTTGTAATGCCTCAGATGATCTCTGAGGTGTCCACAACAATAAAAATCAATCAATCAATCAACAAAGTCATATCAACAGTGACAATGTACTACCAACATTGATGGACCAGATCAAATGAAAGAGGACTTTAGAACTACAACCAGGGACATCAAAAAAGAAGAATAAGAACATACTATTTGTGAAGGTAATTTGTTTGTGTACTTGTGAGCCTGTTATCAAAATGAATAGAGATGAGGGTAGGAGCAAAGTAGAAGTGAAAGCTGTAGGATCCAGTCAGGTCATGTCTGAGCCGAGTGAAATCATAGTAAGCATAGAAACAGTAAAAACTAATATTTTACAGTTAATTTTGGCAAAATTAGAGTAAATGAAGACAGAGAACAATAGCAAATTTAGTGCAGGTAATGATCAGTTAACTGAAATAAGAACTGAAAATATACTAAAATGCTAAAATGAACAGGTTAAAAGATCAGCTGGACCAACTTAGCAGTAAAGTTTCAGAGCCAAAAATGCGTTTCAGACCGGATAAAAAGTGTGAATGAAAAAGTTGTTGTTTTAGAAAATAAATGTATTGTTTTGGAAAATGAGTTGATTGTTGAATCGGCAAGACAGTCGAAGAATATTAATGACATCATAGTTGAACAGAAGGCCATAGCAGAAAGAATGGAAAAACATCGCCAGTTCAGACCAAAAAATTAACTCTCCTTAACAAATCGTTTGATGAAATTACCTTGATTGATGTACTTAAAAGGAGATTACGAAAAAGGTTGCAGTGGGATCTAGTACACAGACCTGACAATTGTCTTAAACAAATTTTACGATATGTTGACAGTTTGGATAGGCAGCTGAAAGAAGTATGTACCATAATAATGAGAATGATAGAAATCACAATAGGAATAATTACATGAACAGAGATAATGATAACTTCTATCAGGAACAAAATATCAATAGAGAAAGAAATTCTGAACATCAGAAGGATAGGAATAATGGGGATAACCATGGGAATTTTAATTGGAGAACCGATCATAGCAGTAATATTTGGGAAATGGCAGTTTGCCTCAATGAAGGTACACAGTTTTGGGGCAAGGAAACACAAAAAGCACAGGACCTCCAAGTTACACTTGCAATTAGACAATAATAACAGCGTTAATGACATGGCACATTTATCTGATATTGAACAGAAGGAATATCAAATTTCTCATTTATCTTTTGATCAAAAGTTTTGGGATATCACATTTAATGAGAGAAGGGAATTGTTTGATGCAGGATGCCCACTTTGTGGGATATCTGAACAATTCAGAAAGAAGATTAGGTATAGTAAGAATTTTGTGGAAATTCCCGTGCAAGAGGAGCTGCTGGTAAGCAAAACAAATTGGTAAAATGTCAAGTACTGTTAACTTTGAGTGTAAAAGACGAGACCTTTGAACAGGGATGCATAATGATACCTAGTCTGGAAGAAAATACACATTATGTTTGCAGATTTATACGACTATATAATCATGGTTTGTTTGTCAGGAATGTAAGATGAAGTAATTTCTCAAGTTCTGTCTTAGAATAGAATAGAATATTTTTATTAGCCTTTCAGTATTTTTCACAGATTAGATTAGATTAATACTTGTTCCATAGATCATGAATACGACACTTCATAATGATGAGGAATGCGTCAGGTTAATAAAAAATGTCTGTACAAGATATTACATTACACAAAATATTGCATGACACTAATGTTTTAAGTTGTTTTCTTCCCACTTAATTTATATCTAAAAATTCAGCCAATGAGTAGGAGGAGTTGTCATCTAGAAATTCTTTTAATTTATTTTTAAATGTTAGTTGGCTATCTGTCAGGCTTTTGATGCTGTTTGGTAGGTGACCAAAGACTTTTGTGGCAGCATAATTTACCCCTTTCTGTGCCAAAGTCAGATTTAACCCACATAGTGAAGATCATCCTTTCTCCTGGTGTTATAGTTATGCACACTGCTATTACTTTTGAACTGGGTTGGATTATTAACAACAAATTTCATAAGTGAATATATATACTGTGAGGTTACTGTGAGGATCCCTAGATCCTTAAATAGATGTCTGCAGGATGATCACGGGTGGGCTCCAACAATTACTCTGATTACACATTTTTGAGCAATGAATACTTTTCTACTCAAAAAATGAATTACCCCAGAATATGATGCCATACGAAAGCAATGAATGAAAGTAGGCACAGTAAGCTAATTTACTGAGATTCTTATCACAAAAATTTGCAATGACCCTAATAGCATACGTAGCTGAACTCAGACGTTTCAGCAGACCATCAATGTGTTGCTTCCAGTTTAACCTCTCATCAATGGACACACCTAAAAATTTTGAAAATTCTACCTTTGCTACAGGCTTCTGTTCAAAGTCTATATTTATTACTGGAGTTTTGCCATTTACTGTACGGAACTGTATATACTGTGTTTTATCAAAATTTAAAGAGAGTCCGTTTGCTGAGAACCACTTAATAATTTTGTGAAAAACATCATTTACAATTACATCACTTAGTTCTTGGTTTTTGGATGTTATTACTATACTTGGACCATCAGCACAAAAAGAACTAACTGTGCATCTTCATGAATGTGGAATGGTAAGTCATTAATTTATATAAAGAAAAGTAAAGGACCTAAGACCGAACCCTGTGGGACCCCATAATTGATTACCCCCCCCCCCCCCCCCCCCCAGTTTGAGGAATCAGCTGTTGTTTTAACATTACATGAACCACTTATTTCAGGTTTCTGCATTCTTCCAATTAGCTTCATCAAAGTTTACAGAGGGTTTTAGTTTCAGTACGATATTCAAATAGTTACAGAAAGGGGAGAAAAGGAACTAAAGACCTTTTCTTCAGCATTATGTAAAACAATGTTTTATACAGTAATTAAATACATACATAAGAAAAGAATCACAATAAATAACTAGCTTATATAATATCAAAACATTTTTTTTCATAACTTAGGTAAAACCTATATTTTGATGATTAGTTTCTAAGAATTCTTCAGTTGTATAGAATTCGTTGTTTTTTAGCCACGTTTGCAATGTATTCTTATATTTATTTAGTGGTACTGTGCAAGCTGAGCATGGTAAGTTATTGAAAAATTTTATGCTCAAGTACTTATCGTTATTATGGACTACAGCAAGTCTTGTGGAAAGCAAGTCCAGCAGGTGACTGTTTATTGTTCTGTGTGCATGCACATCACATCTCATGTTCAATTTTTTGAGATTTTCTCTGGCATATAGTAAACAGTTATATATGAACATGCTTGGCACTGTCATTACTCCAAGAGATTTAAAATAATTTCTGCAGGACTCTCTGGGTGCTAACCCTTGCATGCACCTGATTGCTTTCTTCTGCCACCTGAAATTACATTCAGCCCCTGGGGAGTTACCCCAAAGCAATATTCCATACTGCAGTTGGGAATGAAAAAAACTTAGTATGAGTGGAGTAGCAATTGCTTGCTCACACTGTTTCTTAATTTATACAATAAGAAAAGTGCTCGTGCTAGTTTACTACGTACATAATTGGTGTGTCCTTCCCATGAGAGCTTTTGGTCTATGATTAGTCCAAGTAATTTCACTGTTTTGTTTTCATTTTTAGTTCCTTTCAGATTAAATATTATTTCTTCTGTTTTTGTTTGATTTATGCACAGCTGGATAGCCTGACACCACTAATTAGCCATTTGCATCATCATCATCATCATCATCATTTAATACTTTCATATCCGTAACCTCAACCTTGTTCATAAGGTAACCTGAATCCACCCAGATTTCGCTCCCATACAACAAAGTTGGTCGAAAGATTGAACATCTATTCTCTATTTTTGTCCAGGGCACTCTGTAAGTTCTCTCCTGTACTTATTAATGTCATATCGTCAGCATATAGTATGTTATTATCTATTGGAAATGGAAATGAAGTCCCATGCTTCTTGACAGAGTGTAGGGGAACAATGTGGGAGACCCGCACTGCCATACTAGGCAAGGTCCTAAGGGAGGTGGTTTGTCATTGCCTTCCTCTGATCTTATCTTATGACTGAACTTAAAACTATGACATACTATTTTGGAGGTTCTTACAACTATATAAATATATATCCTGTAATAGATTTGTGCTTTATAACCTTACTAGTTCATTTTTTCATTTCACTTAGCTCTGTTTATTAAAGTTTCATATGTGAACCCTTTTTCTTTCTATCTGACTTAAATCCTATATACTTGCTTTTGCAGTATAAGTAGGGACAGCATATGCCTTGTGATATGGGGAAGGTATTGAACAGCATATGTAGTACACAAAACAATGTTTCTGGATTTGATGTGAATACTAGACAGGAATAACCTATTCATTTGAGCGTGTGATGAGAAATCTAGGGACAAAGCTGAAAGATGTGGGAGGATTCACACCCACACTCCTGTATGGCTGTACCCTGCTGGACCACTCAACTTACAAGAGATCATAGGTGCTGGCTAATGTACTCAAGCATCTGTCAACTATGTCATTGTTATGACTGAAGTTTGTAAATTGTTAGGTAAAAATTATCCTCTACGAAGAATTTACAGAACTATTTGCTTAGGAAAACAATCAGTGCTATGGACAGTGTTAACCTAAAAAAAAGTATGTTTTTTCAAGCAGGACGATTGACTCCCCAATACATTATGTAGCTTTAAATTAGTATGTATTTTTTATCAATTGTAAATGAATCTTCTAGGCTGCTATGTACATAGGTTAGTGAGTATGAACAATCAGCATGTTGTGTGGAAGACATTTACTAGTATAGACAGTATAACAAGATGTATACATGTCTGATCTCGTACACTGCTTTTTGTCCTTAAGCTACTCAATTATGTCATCATTCAAAGCTATTTATGACTCTGATTACCTGTATTTATCCTGAGTACTGCAATACTGTATCTCATTGGAGCTTGAGTTGTGGTCAAACTCATGCTTAACTCTGTTTTCGGTACCCCTGGTCATCGTGACTGTGTGTGTGTACTCAAGGAGAGTGTGCAACTATCAATTGAGGCTAGATGCTTCCTATAATTACTATTTACATATGATTGAACTCATTTATATGATTATGAACTTTATTCATTTTGTTGTGTTGAAACATTTTTGCTGATGTGTACCCCATGTGGTTTAGATTCATTGGTCAGTAAGCTGAGGCCCTAATATTTTTTCATTATTTTGTTCTTTCATGAGTCAATACATCCTGGCATATTCTGGTTTATGTGGTTGATTGATTTTGTGTTATATTCCTACTCATGATTGAGGATATTCTTCTGGTCTGTACCCGTCATTATGAGTTTTTCGAGTCAGGACATTTGTCGAACACTTAGGCTCTGAATTTTTTTTTCTCTTCTCTTTTGAAGGTTTCTGAAGGTGTGACTTTATTGATGTAAACTTCAAATTTGTAACTATAGTAATTTACCTTGTCTCTGCCTTTATTTCCATAGTTTAGTATTGTAAAGTTGTAGTTTTGACTTTGTATCATTTCTGTTGTGCCAGAATGTTCCACAGATCTGAAAATCTGAATGCCATGTCCTGATATATGCATAAATTATGACTTGTATGATAGATATTTTTCTTATATTTTCTGTAATATGATATGTATCAGATACTTCTATACATCGATATTCTATCTTTTGGCATCATTTTGTCTACCTTTTGGCAAACCTTATAGTCTGTCGCAAAATATTGAAACCACCTAGTTTCCAAATTTTGTGAGGGGGATATTGTAAAAGGGACACCCTTCTCTAACATTACTTTTTCTCAACAGAAGTTGTTTATATCAAAAATATCTTCGAAGTTTGAATAGTAAATATTACGAGGGTTGACTGAAAAGTAATGCCTCCACCTTCATAACTCTTGGCAGTATTGGGTATGCTGCAGGTACTGGCTTGTTCCATAGCCTCTTTCCTACAGCTGCAGTTGGCAGGAAGCCTTAGCATTGAACGGTTGTGTTGTTACAGTGTAAAGTATGGAACCTGCGCAGACAGTCGGTCAGTGTGGTTTAAGCAACATGCAGTCATTGAATTCTTGACAGCAGAAGGTGTCACCCCAAAGAAGATTTGTCAGAGAATGAAAGCAGTTTATGGTGATTGTGTTGATGTGAGTACTGTGTGTTGTTGGGGAGTAAGTTTAAAGAATTGAGGTGGGAACATCTGACCTACATGACAAACAAGAAGTTGTAAATCCTGTGACGGCAGCCAACGAGTTTCACAAGCAAATTGTTGACAAATTGATTCAGGACAATAGTATTATCACTGAGAGAGAAACTGCAAGCACAATCGGCATTTCTCAAGAATGTGTGGGTCACATTATTGCCTTATTTGGCAAGTTCTGTGCACGATGGGTACTCCTGAAATGAAAGTGCACAGACTTGAAATTTGCCAGGAACTACTCTCACATTACAAGAATAAAAGTGACACCTTTCTCCATTCCGTTGTGACAGGAGACAAAATGTGGGTACACCATTATGACCCGGAGACGAAACATCAGTCTGTGGAATATCGGCACAAAGATTCACCCCAGAAAAAGAAATTTAAGATGCAGCACTCAGCTGGAAAAATCATGGCCACTGTGTTCTAGGACACAGATGGTGTTATCCATGTTGATTTCCTTAATCAAGGAACAACAATAAATTCAGGGTGTTACATCACAATGCTGTGAACTCTGAAACAATGGCTAACAAAGGTAAAAAAGGAAATGTTTTCCTGCAGCATGACAATACCAGACCACTCACTTTATGTGCTACCACAGCAGAACTACAGAGGCTGAATCTCACCACTGTACGGCATCCTCCATACAGTCCAGATTTAGCACCGTCTGACTTCCATCTGTTCCCTATAATGAAAGACAATTTGCAGGGACATCATTATGCTTCTCTGATGAAGGCATTGAGAGAACTGTGAAATTGTGGTTGTGGAAACAGAGTGTGGACTTCTCCCATGACAGCTTCAGAAAACTTGTTCGTTGTTGGCAGAAATGTATCTCGGCTTGCGATTATGTGGAAATTAAAGATCACATTCTAAGGATTATTTCTGCATTTGATTTATTATAATATCCCCATCCAAACCCAATTGATGGAAGTGGAGGCATTACTTTTCGTTCAACCCTCATTCTCAGCTGTTTTTCTAAAAGAATTTCATATGATTTTGTACACCATGTATTATATTTCAGGATAAAATCTGTAAAAAGAAATTACTTTATTTTCTTCATTACAATTGGTATGTACTAGCTCTGAATGTACAGTTGAAATTATTTTCTTTTAGAAACATTTGAAATTACAGAATATTTGCCACATTAAAATTTTCTATTTTTAATTATGCAATTTAGTGCTGTTTATTATATTTATTTCTGGATTTATTTATAAAATAATAATATAAATTAACAGAAATTCAATTGTCAAGAGAATTTGCAAACCCTGTGGTATATTGTTAGAACTGCAGAGTGAAGTAGTTGTGGGTATGCCTCTGATGTGATTGAATGGGTTTTTATGATTTGAAATAACATTGTAATTACAGCTTTGTTAATGTGAAAATTCAAAAGAGGATAAAATATTCATGACCCAAAAAAAAGCAGCGCAGGAAATTCTCCAGAATTAATTATGTCAATTACTACCATGAGATCCTAAAATATGAAAATTTCAGCTTCAAGAATTAGCCCCTAGACATGAAGAACTGGAGCCAACAATGAGAAAATAAGATAAGTAAAAAGTTCATTGTAAATCTAACTCCTCTCAAAACATACTTAAAAAATTAACCACAAAGACAGTGACAATCAACAAATGATGTGAGGGAAGGGTAGATTACAACTTTCAAGATTGGCAATAGAATTTTACGAAGAGGTACCTGAAGTGAGCACAGAAGATAAGGCTGTGTGCTTAATAAAGAGAGTATCACATGAAAAAAGTGTAAACACATGGCTACAGAATATTTGAAGAGAGCAAGATGGATACCCCAAATTGAAGTTAATTTAAGAAAAATGCCATTGTGCTGAGGAAGACCATATGAAGAAATTCTTCTTGATGTATGATAGTGTATGGTACCCCATATCAAGGGGAAATAAGGAAGAATAGTGAGTGTGCATTCCTGAGGAAAGAATTTATGAGCTTATTAAATACACATATGTAAGCTGCTGACATTTTGATCACAAGAGATGTCTCGATAAATTAAAAAGAGATTGTTAGTTCTTCAATATAGTCACACGAATGAGGAGGGCATTTCAGATGTGTGACATATGCCAGAAAACAACAGTGCAGCATAGGGGTTGCACGCATGCAATATTACCTAAATAAATTAGAGAAACCATGACTGTGAATTTTCTAGGCCCTTTGGTGAAGTTGGTAGGCGGTCTAACTTATTTGTTAGTAATGACTGATTTATTTTCCCGCTATGTGGAGCTATATCCACCTTGCAAAGCAAAGGGAACCAAATTAGTTGAAAATATGGTGAAACATTACTTTAAAAATGTACGTGTGCCAAGAAACATAGTGGGTGACAATGGGAACCAATTTACAAGTAAAGTATGGCTGAACACCCTGAAACAACACAATGTAGAATCTGTATTTATATCCAAATACAGAGCAGCTTCAAATCCAGCTGAAAGAATTATTAAAGATGTTAACAGTCTATGTGGGGCATACTGTCATAACAAACATAGAAGTAGACATGGTGGACAAGCAGTTTTGAAGATGTAATAAATCATGTGTTCCAAAATTCTACTGGATATGCTCCAGTGGAAATTTTAATGGACACGATGCCAGACAGTTTGATCAGAGCAGTACTGAAAAACATGCCAGCTGAAAACGCAACATGGCAGTTAAAATCAGAGAGAGTAGAACAGACCCTCCTCAACAAAGCTGAAGAAAGGAAGCAACATTATTATAACTTGGTACATCTGATGGTGTATCAAGTTGGGGGCATTGTGTTAATATGAACCCATGTTCAATCTATGAAGAATGACCACAAAATACAGAAATTTCACTGTGTATATAAGGGTCCATATAAAGTGGTCAGTGGAATTGGAAGAATATAACTTTGGGAAGTTCCACAGAAGTGAACATGTGGAGAACGTTATGCAACATTTTGATAACGAAACTATCTGACAACAAAGATGTGAGGTTTAAACAGTTTAGGTTGAACACCCATAGCCAGCACAATTAGGACAATTAAATGTGAAATGTGTCCAACAGCACTGTGGTATATTAGTTACGATTGTGGTGTAGTGTTTGACAGACACAGCATTTGATTTAATAGACCATGAAATTCTCCTAAAAAAGTTAGAGTGGTATGGTGTATGAGGCCTGTCACATGAGCGGCTGAAATCCTACCCAGAAAATTACTCTCAGATAATAGAGGTAAAACACATGGGAAAAAACGAACTCCAAGCTTATCAATCGAAACCTTTCACATTAACCCATGGTGTACCACTAGGCTCAATTTTAGGTCCCTTTCTCTTTTTAATTTTCATAAACAACTTCCCCCTACATGTTCAACATTCCAAACCAGTGCTATTTGCAGATGACATGAGCCTATTAATTGAAGGTAAAAACGAAAGGGCTCTAAGTTTAAATGATAAAGACACAAATGAAAATGTCACAGAGTGGTTTATGAGGAATAAATTACTGATAAACCCTCAAAAAACAGTCATCTTACACTTCCATACACAACAAAATAAAAACCCATTAAAACCAAACATGTCCATGGAAAACCAAAGAATTAACAGTGTCACTGAAACAAAATTTCTTGGCATCTACTTACAAATCTTAAATGGAATTCCCACATCACATCATTAAATTCTAAACTATCGAAAATGACTTACGTGATAAGGATTATATGGAACAACACAAGTCCTGAAACAGTTAGAACGATGTATCACACTTGCATACACTCCCTATTGAGATATGGCATCATATTCTGGGGAAATCCTCCTCATAGCATAACAACATTCCGGAAACAAAAAAACATTGTGAGGATAATGAAAAATGCTAACAGCAAAAAATCATGCAAACCATTCTTTAAAGAACTGCAGATTCTACCCCTACCATGTATCTATGTCCTAGAAGTTGTCATGTAGCTAAAAAAAGCATGCTATTAAATGGAAATGTATTTATTCAGAATAAATCTGTACATGAACACCATACAAGGGCAAATAGTGACATACACAGACATCATTGTTATACCACACTGTGCAAGAAAGGTGTATATCACTCAGGTTCACATTTGTTTAATAAGCTGCCAAGTAACTTAAAGGCCATAAACAAAACCCATAGCTGTAAAAAATCTGTAACCTCATATCTCTTGGAAAACTGTTTTTACTCAGTAACACAGTAGCCTAAAAAATAAGTTAAATATATTTATATAAAAATGTAATGTAACAATATAGCAATAAAACAATGTAACAATTTATAAATGTAATGAATTTAATACAGGGAAACATTCCATGTGGGAAAAAATATATCTAAAAACAAACATGATGTGACTTACCAAACAAAAGCGCTGCCAGGTCGATAGACACACAAACAAACACACACACAAAATTCAAGCTTTCGCAACCAATGGTTGCTTTGTCAGGAAAGAGGGAAGGTGAGGGAAAGACAAAAGGATGTCCATTAAAATTTCCACTGGAGCATTTTTACAAATGTCTGCTTGTGTCTGTGTATGTGCAGATGGATATGTGTGTGTGTGTACGAGTGTATACCTGTCCTTTTTTCCCCCTAAGGTAAGTCTTTCCGCTCCCGGAATTGGAATGACTCCTTAACCTCTCCCTTAAAACCCACATCCTGTCATCTTTCCCTCTCCTTCCCTTTTTCCTGAAGAAGCAATCGTTGGTTGCGAAAGCTTGAATTTTGTGTGTGTTTGTGTTTGTTTGTGTGTCTATCGACCTGCCAGCACTTTCGTTGGGTAAGTCACATCATCTTTGTTTTTAGATATAATTTAGAAATGTAATGTATACAATCAATGTAACAGTATATTAATGTAATGTCATTTTGTCAAACATCTAGGATATAGTATATGTACCTCAAAGATTCAGGATGTAAATAAATAAATTTCACAATAACACTTGTGACAGCTAGGAAACAACTGAACATAGATGCAGTGCATGGCACTTCTCATTTGCTACTGGACATTTATTATCAGTGACAGCCAGCAGTCCAACCGATCACCACAGGGAGCAGCAGCATGGCAAATACTGTAATGACAGTGACCCATTACAATCAAACTGTGAGAGGCACCAAAGGGGACAATTTGGCACGACTCTAAGGTGCTCGGAGAGGTTCAAGGCCATAGTACCATGATTTGCTTTCAGGAAGATCTATAGTCACAGACAGCAAGTTGGAGTCAGTGCAGCAGTGGCAAGTTCATAGGTCTTCCAGCAGTGCTGGCTCACGGCTATCCAGTCGCCGTTGTTCCGCAAGCTTTAGCAGAGATCAGGGTCAGTGTTCAGCAGAGACTGGAGGGGATAATGTGGCCAATGTCCCAGACAGCTGAGTGGAGTGCAGTTGGTAACTGCCTAGCCACTACCATTAGTCACCTGCCTTGTTAGTGCAGGGGATACCATGTTGTGAGGTGTGCACAGGGCCTTCTTGAGTCATTTAAACTCCAGTGCATGGTGATAAGTGAAAAAAAAATGGATTGTGATGTGGAAAACAATGCACTTATTAGCTTAGTTGTTTAATGCAGTTATTTACAACAAAAAGTAATAATTTTCAGTTTATTGAAAATAAGTAAATAAAATAAAAATAACTGCCATATTAAACTAAATCAAATTATTGGCAAACTTCAATTTTTGAGAAATAAACTGTTTCTAAGTTTTATGAATAATTCATTTGTGATTTTTATTAAATTACAATTACATGGTATCATTAACTTTCACATAATGAGCAGCAGTGACTATAAAGTAAGGCAATTATTTTACAATTCTGAAAAAATTATGTTTTAATGCATACTATTCCAATTGGCATATAACTCCTTCCACTTGTTTATGTAAATAATATCCATATATTTGAATAATTTTATCTTATTCACTATTGAATTACTGTATTACCATGTTATTGGACATTGTATGTAATTGTTGTGACCTGTCGATCATTCAAAGTGCCGCCACGCAATTACGCCCGTCGTCTACATGCGGCGCTGTCTGCCAGCCATGCAGCAGCCGCGGCACCTAAGTGGCCAGTCAGCCAGCGGCCGCTAGAGTTGGACTCAGTGCTCATTTGAATGTTACAGTGTTCACGTCTTGCGTTGTCAACTTGCTCAGTGACTTATATGTGTTGTATCATTTCGAAATATATGTGTTCAACTAGACGTTATAAAAATTGGTGATGAGGTAGTGGATTTTTTCCTTTTCATCGTTGACCCACAGGTTTCCATGGCTACTATCAAGCAACTACTGCAAGGTCTCACTGAACAGCAAACACTTCTAACATCGGCAATTCACGATTTTGTCACGGCATCAAATGCGGGACATTTCTCGTCATTGTCTATCCCTCATTTTCCCCCTTACAACGAGACGGTGGAAGACTGGTCTGATTATGGAAAACGTCTTCGACAGCACTTCTTGGCGTCTCATGTCATGGACGAACAAACATGTAAGTCTCTGTTCCTTTCCTGGATTTCACCTCAAATGTATCGGTTGTTGTCACAATTGGCTCCTTTGAAAGATCCTGTGTCTTTGTCCTTTGCTGAAATATGCTCACTTCTGTCTGTCTATTTTCAAAAGCAAATGCATTTGGTAGCCTCTCGTGTTGCCTTTTATCGTTGTCAAAAACAATCGCATCAATCCTATCGCACTTGGGCTGCTGAACTTCATGGCCTCAGTCGAAAGTGTCAATTTGTTACTGACGTTCACAAAGAATCCTATGCCGATTCCATGGTCCAGGTTGCTATTATCTGGTCGGCGCCCAACATGAAGTTCGGCAACGTGCCCTAAAGTTGGCTAATCTGACTCTAGATGAAGTCCTATCCATTGCGCAGTCTTTTGAAATTTCTCGTGCCGCTGGGGCGCATATAGAGGCGTGGGGTGAAGTCGGGGAAATACAACTCTGTGCGCTGTTGACGACGCGTGCAGTAGGTCCCCGCCAGCCGACGTGGCCGCAGTATGCTCCCAAGCACAGCCTCGGCCTAACCGTAAACAACCCTCTAAGAAACTGCAGCAAAACCCTCGGCAGCTTCCTTCATGTCCACAGTATTTTACGAAACATTCATGGGAGGACTGTCCCCAACGTTGGGCCATGTGTCACAATTGCAAAAAGAAGGGTCATGTGTCTGCCGTTTGCAAATCCGACTGCATACATGATGTTCATGACCGTGATGCTGATTCTGCTTCCGTGTTGTCTGTCAATTGCACTTCTTCCCTTTCAGGGAAGTTATTCCTCACTGTCCAAATCCTTGGTCAGGATGTTCGCATGCAGGTGGATACCAGTTCTGCTGCCACTATCACTAATTCTCAGATGTATCTTCAGTTGGGTTCTCCACTCCTATCAGCTGTCACTCGGCAATTATGGATATACAATAAACAGATTTCTCTCTTGGGAAAATTTAATGCTGAGGTATTTTACAAATCCGTCGTTCGCACTGTTCCCATATTTGTGGTCGACCAGAGTACCGCAGAGAATTTTTTTGGTTTCGATGCCTATCGCATTTTTGGGTTCTCCGTATATGACTGTCAATATCGTCTCTGATGCTATTCCTTATGCTCAATTGGATTCCTTGTCGAAGACATTTTTGTCCCTTTTTTCTCCTGGGTTATGCCGTGCAAACGACTTTGAAGCTCATATCACGCTCAAACCCACTGCTTGGCTTAAGTTTTTTCGGGCTCGGCCCATTCCTGTGGCCCTTTGTGATGGGGTAAAATGGGAGCTGGATTGTCTCACTACTTCAGGGGTCTTGCTTCCTGTCACTTCCATTGAGTGGTCCTCTCCTGTCATTGCCATTGCTAAGCCCAATGGTGATATTCATCTATGTGGTGATTTTAAAGCCACTGTAAATGCGCAATGCCTCATCGACACTTACTCTATGCCCCGACCTGAAGAATTGTTCACTAAACTCGCGGGAGGCCAGTATTTTTCTAAAATTGACCTGTCAGAAGCTTATCATCAACTTCCTCTCGACGCTGCTTCCCGGCAGTTTCTGGTCCTTAACACACCTTTCAATCTCTATCAGTACCAACAATTGCCATTCTGGGTTGCCTATCACGTACTTGGGATTTCAACTCTCTCGGGATGGTATTCGTCTGCTTCAGCAAACTGTCGCTGCCATCGACGCCCTTCCTCACCCTACATCTGTTAAGGAACTGCAGGCCTTCTTGGGAAAAATAGCATACTATCACAAGTTTTTACCATCTGCTGCATCAGTGGCTCAGCCGTTGCATCGCCTGTTGCATAAAAACATGCCTTTTCACTGCTCCACGTCATGCGATGCAGCTTTCCAGAAATGGAAGACTATGCCGAAACAAGCCCCGTGCCTGGCTACTTATCGCCCTGGCCAACATCTTGTTCTTGCCATGGACGCCTCTCAATACAGGGTCGGTGCAGTCCTTGCGCACCGTTTTTCTTACAGCTCTGAACTACCCATTGCTTATGCCTCCAAAACGTTCACGGATGCCCAACAAAAGTATTCTCAAATTGAAAAAGAAGCTTTGGCAATTATTTATGCTCTTCATAAGTTTGGTATTTTTCTCTATGGGTCCAAATTTCATCTAGTTACGGATCACGAACAACTTGTTTCCTTGTTTCATCCATCATCGTCACTTCCCGACAAGGCTGCACACCGCCTCCAGCGCTGGGCTCTTTACTTGTCTTGTTTCAATTATGAGATTCATTTCCGGTCGACGGCTCAACATGCGAATGCTGATGCACTGCCTCACCTTCCCATGGATCCTGATCTGGCATTCGATAGGGACGAATGTTTGTGTTTCCACCTGGATGTTGCCGAGCAGCGGGTTGTGAATGGATTCCCCATCACCAGGAACCGGCTGGCGACTGCTATGGGTTCTGATCCTACCCTCTCCCAGGTTTTACGGTGTATTAAGAAGGGTTGGCCAGATCGTCTGTCTGCTAAGACTTCTGATCTGTTGTGGAACTACTATGCTTTGCGCTAATGTCTCACAGCTGTGGATGTTGTTATCCTCCTTTCCACCGACAATGCTTTGCCGCGTGTTGTGGTACCTGCATCTTTGCGTGCTTCAGTCTTGCGCCTCCTTCACCAAGGGCACTGGGGTGTGTCTTGCACAAAATCTCTGGTGCGCTATCATGTGTACTGGCCTTGGCACCAACTCTGAAATAGCACACATGGTTTGCTGCCTGTGGCCCTTGTGCGTCACAGGCCACCGCCCCGAAGTCAACCTTGTCAGCGTGGCCTTCGCCTGAGACGCCCTGGGAGCGCATTCATGCTGACTTCATGGGACCTTTTTTAGGTACTTATTGGCTCCTCGTAATTGACGCCTACTCTAACTTTCCTTTCATTGTCCGTTGCACGTCGCTTACCACTGTGGCAACCACAAGTGCTCTCACATGCATTTTTTCCTTTGGAAGGCCTTCCCTCTACTTTTGTTACTGATAGTGGTCCGCAATCTGCCTCTTCCGAATTTGTGGATTTTTGTGCTCGTCACGGCGTTATGCATGTCACAGTCCCTCTGTTCCATCCACAATCAAATGGTGAGGCTGAATGACTGGTCCGCACGTTTAAGGCTCAGATGCAGAAACTCCTGACTTCTTCTGCTGCTGATGATGCGTGTCTCCAGTTTTTGGCTTCTTACCATTTCACCCCCATGGGCGACCACAGTCCAGCTGAGCTCTTACATGGCCGACAGCCCTGCACGCTGCTTCATTTTCTGCGGCCTTCCACCTCATGGCTGCGGGTGCCTTCACTTGGCCGGTTCACCACCAACGACCTTGTCTGGGTACTGGGATATGGCAGGCAGCCAAAATGGAGTTCGGGCCGCATCTTACGACACCGCGGCCGACGCCTGTATGAAATGCAGATGGACACGGGTGTTGCAGTGCGTCATTCGGACCAACTTTGGCCTCGTGTGCCGGCAATGCCTGTTCTGAATGCCGCTATATCACTTTCGGCTCTACCTGACACTCGGGATCTTGGCATCTCTCATTACTCGCAACACAGCCATCCCGCCGTCATCTCAGTGCCAGTACAAGAACAGACGCCACTGGGAGACGTGCCCATACAGGAACTGGATGACCATCATCCGTCGGAGCTGATCTACTCGCCTCCATCTCCTATGGATGCCGACACATCGCTCATGTCTCCTGTTATATCAGCTGGACTTGCCGCAATGGGCAGATTGGTGCACCGGCCCCCAGCCGATTTGACCACTACGTCTCCTGTCATCTCAACCCGGTATCATCGGGGACATGTCCATCCATACGAGAAGTCTCCTCCTCGAGACTTTACAGCCAGTCAGACAACACCTATGGACGTTAGCACTGTCCAGGCCACCTCCATCAAGACCAGTGCAAAAATTTCAAAGGGGGGAAAACTGTTGTGACTCGTCGATCATTGAAAGTGCTGCTGCCAATTACGCACGTCGTCTACATACGGCGCTGTCTGCCAGCCATGCAGCAGCCGCGCCACCTAAGTGGCCAGCCAGCCAGCAGCCGCTAGACTTGGACTCAGTGCTCATTCGAATGTTACAGTGTTCACGTCTTGCTTTGTCAACTTGCTCAGTGACTTATATGTGTTGTAGCGTTTCGAAATATGTGTGTTCAACTTGACGTTATAGCAGTAATAATTGTGCATGTATTTTACTGTGTACTTTTTGGACTGTTGTGATGTGTTTCCCCCTCCCCCACCCAGGTATTGATTTATGTGAAATGAACTATATTTTCAATTTTATTGAAATTGAAAACTGAATATTTTGTATTTTTCTACTGATACATTTCGTGTATAAATGTAAAATGTTCTTCAAGAGCTAGAAGGTATGAGTGGTGGTATTAAGGGTGCATTCTTGTTCATGTTTGCAGGGCTATTCATCCTGAGGATACCATTGCAATAAATTCTTCAAAATTTGGGGAGGTGGAGTTTCCTTCCATTCTATCCCCCCAGGAAGATAGTTTTTCTATTTTTCAAAATAAATTTTGAAAACATTTAAGTTGGGGGATGTGAGGTCAAAGATATAGTTATTCTTTGAGTATCAATATCTGTACCTCACACACAGTAGGCTAACACAGCAGCACTGCACCAGCAGAACCCCCAGTGATTCAGAAGCTTCATTCAGCACTAACCACTATGGGCAGCAGGGAAGGTAAGGAGTAGTGGGGAATCAAATCATGACTGGATGTCATGTGGTTGGACAATACATGGCTATGTGCTGTGAGAAGCTCAATAAATCTGTTAATTGATGCAGTGTTCATGGAAAGGTTTTAGAAATCATCAGTATTAGAAGCAAGTCATTAGCAAAGATTGGTGGAAGCAATGGTTACCTCAGAAAAGTAATAGAAATCCAAAGTAAGAAAGAATGTCAGTATGTGTGCATGGAAATGTTAGAAATGTGCACCTTGCCTTGTTCTACAGATGATAGACCTTTCCATTCTATGAAGTCAGTGCCTCCTTTTGAGTCATTTTCACATCTATTGGAACTAACTGAATGTGCAGATTTTTAATGGCAAAGTGTGGTGATTTTGACAGGGCATGTACTGCTAGGCACATGGTCCCATTTTTGTCTTCAGGTGCATGTTCTCTGGGAGTAAGATGCCCACTCAAAGATGTGCAGCATCAACATTGGTCCAATCACCATGGTTATATTACCATAGCTGGTTTTAGAGAGCTGTGATAGATAAAAATAAGGAAATAGGCATCTTACAACGTACAACCAGCATTGTCTAGAGTGGCTGCCATCTTCCTCGCTCCAACTTCGGCTTACTCCATGACGGCAAGCATCTGAGCGTGGTATGCTACAGCAGCTGTCAAATGACACAGCAACTTGTTGCTTGGTGTAAGCTGACCTTCCGCCATGTGCCATCTGTCTATGCTAGTTTCACCAACATTGTGACTCACCTGCACGCAAGTGCCAATGGCCGTGCATACTTTACCATTGTG
Organism: Schistocerca gregaria; assembly: GCF_023897955.1. NCBI lineage: Eukaryota > Metazoa > Arthropoda > Insecta > Orthoptera > Acrididae > Schistocerca > Schistocerca gregaria. Next base: position 545,396,461 of record NC_064925.1, read on the forward strand.
TTGCATGACCAGTGACAGATACTATCCAAGGCACCACCTACCAGATATGACAACACCCTCAATGACATCATTGTGCAGTGTTTTCGCCATATGGAGAATAATGACACTGTAGTGAACATGACATTCCAGCAGCATGTCACAGTTTCATTGACATCTAGTGGGCAACGAGAAGCCACCTCCACAACAGCTGTACTCTCCTCAATGACTGCAACACCTGCATGGCCAAGTCATGGCATACAGTTTGCTGGTTTCAAACAACTCTCTCTAAGAACAGATGACAGCTGCAGGGCAGGTCATGTGATCTGAACCTGACGACTCATGCCCTACAATCTCTGTGAGAACTATGTTAGCCATTCCTCACACCAACAATACTTGTGGCATGGGCAAGTACATGCATCTGCACCTTCTTCCTGTGAGAAATGGTCCACCCACACCATCTCACACCAAGCCATGATTCGGGCAGTCACATGCACTTGCACAAAGATGTCCACCCCAACATTCCATCCCCCTTCTCTCCTCATCCCATATTCCACACTGGAGGGAGAAGGGGGAGGGGGGTACTTGATCAGTGTGCCTCCCCGCAGAACATCTCTGACTATCGAGTGGTGCTGAGTAGGTACTCTCTGCTAGTTTAGTCTGAACTCGACGTGTGTTATGTTAGGACACTCACTCTACAACAGTGTACATACATTATGTAAATAAATTAGTGAACTCTTAACTATGGATTTGTGCTTTATCTTATCACGCCCATCCATACTCAAGTTCCTATACACCTTTGATAGCTCTATAGAGTACAAGGTTGGATAAATTCTCTTTAATTCAAAGTTCAAAATTCATCTGGAAGTTGTGTAAAGGAAATTTATTGTAAAATTTTTCTTTTCCTTTCCTAGCAGAGTGAAATAAATGTTAGTTTCAACACATCGTTATTAGCTTAACACGATCTAGGGTGAAGTTCTTCAGAGTGAAATGTCTCTGCAGGTACAAACACATTTCTATTACTTAAAAAACTAGAGTGGGCTGTACTATTTTCCCCATCTTTGTTGTGTATAGAAAGTAGAATGCATAATGATTTCTTTACTTTAGAACATAAACCATCTGCTAAAAGTAAGAACATCAGTTTTATGAATTTGTGAATGAAGTTCCTTTGTTTCAGTAACAACAAGATATATATTCTTAGTTTATTATTTGAAATTTTATTTATTGTCAATTTTGCAGCTGTATTTTCAGGTACATATTTTGTGTAGATTAGTTTTGTTATGACATGTTTTAATATTCTTGCAGTGGAAGCTATATTAGTCTTCCTATGTGTAGATATATTAAGTCACATCAGTGATGGTATTTCAGATGTGTGCATTGCAGATATAAGGAAGGTAATGTAGTGCAAGCTAGATGGTGACATGGAAGAAACAAGAATCACGTTAGACCATGGGTATGACTGACGAAGGGACATGGAGTGAAACATGAGTAAAAAAAATTGTTTAGTATTGTTTAAATAGACGTTATAAAAATAAGCAGAACAGAGCTTTTCATAATAAAATAAAATGTGTATTCAGTGAGTTTACTGTTACTACTTTGTTATGAGCTTACTTAGAAAAGTTTGCCATTTTCATTAATGTTTTCTCAAAGCCACTTGACAGTTTATTTAATGTATGAAGTTTTCAGTCAGTAGTTATCATACTTCACACCAAATAATAACCAATAAGTATATATAATAACTCTTTTGTGCTGTGTCTTATTGAGTACATATAATTTTGTTCTGTATTTGCTACAAAAGCCTGTACTTCTTTTATTTGTATTTTGCACCATTTACATGGATACAGATATGTACTGACTTAGCATATGTCTCTTTATCTTTATATTACTCCAGTGTTTATTTTCATAATTACATGATTTTGTTAAAAGTTGTCTTTGCTTCTCATCCAGACTCTAACCCTTTGCCTACAGGTTATTACACCTGATGATGCTAGTTGTTATTGCATTACCTTGAAAGAGATGTTTACCTCTCAAACTTGTACTACCAGTGCTATATTGTGATTATTCCATACATTTAAGACAGTATAAATAAAACAGTTCACCTATTGTCTGTAGTTACTATGGTGTCAACACGCAAGTGTGTGAACGTCTCAGTTTTTTTTCTGTTACATTCCTAGATATCACACAGTATGCAAGCAGAGAATGGCTATAAAAGACTCTGTGAAGAAATCTTACCATGCTTATTTTAAAATGAAAGTTGGTGACCCAGGCAAGGGATGAGCACCAAAGGCGTTTTGCCACTATTGTGTGCATGTCATTCCAGTGGTGTGGAGGGAGCCTAAAAATCACCTAATGACTGTTACTTCTGTTTAGTTAATGTTCAGTGGTGCAATTTAAACAATAAGAAACAAAATGTGTTTCTAAGCATTCATTAAGCCATTAGGTCAGTTGCACATGGAGAAGATCTTATTGCTCCTCTTCCACCAGCTGTTTTAGAGAATGTGGCAGAAGATGATGATGAAAACAAAGCTGATGCAATTACCAAAGATGATAGTAATGTCCAGCAGCCTGACTGCAACTTTGTTCCACAACTGTTCTTCCCGAGTGAACTCAATGATCTCATATTAGATTTGAATTTACCCATGGAATCTAAGGAACTACTTAGCTAGTAATTACAAATTAGGAATCTTCTGGAATCACAAACACATTATTCATGGTATAGACATAGTGAGAAAGAACTAGTTCCTTTATTCTCACTGAACAAGTTTTTGTTTTACCGCAATAACATAAATGATTTCATGCAATTCTGTGGCACGGAACATGATCCTATTCAGTGGATAATTTTTATAGACTCATCAACAAGGAGCCTGAAAGGCATGTTACCACATAATGAGAATTGGTAGCGATCCATTCCAGTAACCAGTTCAGTTCAAATGAAAGAGATGTATGAGAACATGAACATACTTTAAACAAGTATAGAGTATAAGGAACACAAATAGCTTATCTGTAGTGACTTCAGAAGAGGTAATTTTTTAGGGATGGTTATCACATCTAATTGGCACTGAAGAATTGGGCGATTTCAATGCAGAGGATCTTATAAAAATGAAAAATGATGCTGTTGAAGGAGTGAAAAATATAGTAAACAAGATTGTGTGGTTAGCAATGAAGATAAGCAAATAAGACAGCCTTTCACATGTGAAGGCCTTAGAACTCCTGAACCATTTGAATTTATGAATGCAGATCTATGTTGACCAATGGAAGTTACGTGATTAGGTGTTGCAAAGAATTTTCTCATTTTGGAATATGATTACAGCCAAATTGGATTTATGTATAAATTCTTCCAAAAGACAAAGGATGAGACTTGTGAAAAATTTCAATACTTTCAAAAAATGGCAGAAAATCAGCAAGAATGGTGAATCAAAACCAAGAGAGCAGATTAGGGCAAAGAATTCTGTTGCATGAGTTTTCACAGTGTGCTGAAAAAAATGGGATTATACATCAACTGATGTACATCCAGCTGTAGTTGAAGTCCAAGTGGAGTAACCTAACATCAATACAATGGCTCATAATGATTCAAATGTGGCAAATAAGCAGTCAGCTGTGTGAAGACCACAAAAATTAGAATAGATATCACAATGTTCATCACTAAAACTAACCCCAAGTGCAAAGCTAAACTCTATTCTGATAAAACAACACTGTGATTTTAGCTCATTGCTGGAGACCGACACAGCCATTAATAATAAAAATAATAAAATTTTATTGTTATTCAGCTGATTACAGCAATAGACAAAGTCAGGAGCATATATTTCTACATAAACTACTATATCAATGTAAACTGGTTTACATAAAATAGGTACACGTTAGAATACAGGATTTTCATCTCCAAAAAATTCATCAATGGTGTAAAACTGATTGTTCACTAGTAGCCTCTATAATTTAGCTTTAAAAATATTTACAGGCAGTTCTTTAAAGTCAGCACTTAGTGTATTAAACATCCTTAGTCCAGGAACTAGGTAGGAGTTCTGTGGTTTAGATAATCTATGATATGGCACATCTACAGATGTTCTGTTTCTAGTATTATGACTACGAATATCACTTCTCAACACAAAATTAGAGACCTTGTTTCTAATGTACAATAAAACATTGTAGATGAGTAAGTTTACTACTGTAAGACACTGCAATTAAAGTAAACAGATGTTTACAGTGTTCTGTTTTATCAGAATCTGTAAAAGTAAAATGTCATTTACATGACAGCTACTGCCCCACAGTAAGATTCCATAAGAGATGATGCTTTGGAAAAAGCACATAGTCATTGGGAACATGTCTTTTTAAATTTCTAATTAGATAAATAACTCTTGAAATCCTAGCCAATATATTTTTAATGTGTGGTTCCCATGTCAATTTATTGTCAATAGTAACACCTAAAAATTTAACACTTTCTAATTCTTGGTAGTTAGGAATATCTTTGAGGCTAAAGTAAAGTGCCTGGGTTTTGTTTTCATTTAGTAAGAAACCATTAGCTTTGCACCATAATGAGGACTGAGCAAGGGTATTTTCGGTCAGTGTTTTCAGTGTACCTAGATCAGAGTATTTATGTATGGAAGTTGTGTCATAAGCATGCAATATTGTGTGAGAATTCATGAATAAGGGCAGGTCATTAATCATTAGTATAAACAGTAAAGGTCCAAGCACCGACCCTTGAGGCACTCCATACCTAACATTAACCAAATTTGATTTCTCCCTACCAATGAACACTACTTGTTGACGGTTCTCTAGAAAAACCTGAACATATTTATACTGTTGTCATCAAAACCATAGTAAACTAGCTTATTCAGCACAGTGTCATTTTCTACACAGTCAAAGGCTCTGCTCAGGTCACAAAATGTAGCCTGGGCTTAGTCCCTAGCCTCGAACACATCTAGGACTAATTTTACGAGGGAGTCCATTGCATCTGCTGTGCATTTACCTTTCCTAAATCCAAACTGTTTATCAGTAATTACATTTAGTTGACCCAAGTAGACACTAACTTGCTCATACATAACTGTTTCCAAATTTTTGGGAAAAACTGGCGCTATGGATATAGGTCTGTAACTAGCTGGACAGTTCTTTTCCCCTTTTTTATATATGGGCACAACTCTAGAAATTTTTAGTATGTCAGGGTAATTACTTGCAACTAGGTATTTGTTAACACAAAAAGTTAAGGGATAAATCACACAATCAATAACATCATTCAACAAATTACATGACATATCATAGTAATCAATGCTAACTGAAAGTTTTAAATTTTTCACTGTTTTTAGGATATTATTTGGGCTCACTTCTGTGAAAGTGAAGGTGCTTGGGGGAAGCTTTTCAAAGCAGCTGTCCATAATACTAAGTGCATTTTCAGGGGGTTTGTTTATTTCTTCAGTGGACTGTATGCAATATTTATTAAATTCTTTTGGGGTATTGGTCATTTCCTCTTTGTGTTGAGTGTGAGCAATGGAGTTTATTACACTCCAGGCCTTTTGCATTTATTTTTAGATTTTTCAATGTTTACTATGTTTCTTTGCTTCATTTATTGCCCTCCTATACTTGTATTTAGCTTTAGCATACAGTTCTTTATACAGTTCCGATTTCCTGTTTTTTTTTTTTGCAGACTAGAATACAGCATAACAGTATTTTTCAGTTGCCTTAACTATGAAGTATACCATTCCTTCATTTTCCTTTTCTTGTAATTACTACTAATATTCACTGTACATTTTTTCAGAGGGATGTTATTTTGAAATATATTTAAAAATACGGAGAAAAACTTGGTGAAAACAATATCAGCTGAACAGTGTTGAAGCCTAATAAAACATGTGTCCCAACTGAAATAAGTGAGGACATGTCTAAACCTATCCACACTCTCTCTGCTCACTGGTCTAGTAATCACAATTTTAGATTATGGTTTGGTGCAGTCTGAAGTTACATTATTAAGACTAAGATATATTGCATCATGGTCTGAGAAAGGGAAACTAATTACATCAGTGGACATACAAGTTCTCTTAATATTTGTAAATATATTATCTAGACAGGATGAGGCTCAGGTAGGTTTTCAGTTAACATAGTACAGGTTAAATTGTTGAAGCACATTTTTGAGCTCTGTCACAGTTCTTCTGCCCTGCAGGACATCAAAACTTGAATTGATATCCCTTCCAATGACAATATTGTATTTTTTCCATTTCAGTGTACATATGTGCATTAAGAGTTCCTCAAGTTTCTCCAGAAAGATATGGGGGTCACCACTAGGTAGCCTGTACACTACTACTACCATTAGCTTAAGGCTCTCAGTAACTAGACCTGATATTTCAAAATGCATATCATCACAGTGGGTATTGAGATCTATCCTGCATTTCTTTCTTTGCATATTCTCTTAGTTGACATGATCTAATGTTACCACTTGAAAGTTTACCAGGCTGTGTCCTTATGTTTCTAGAACACCCAGCCTGGTCTATGCATACAAGTGTTTTGTCATCTCAGATGAAACATAATCCAAACACATTACTGATCTTTTTTTCTTCTATAGCTTTTCCAATACTATTCCAAGAATTGTATCACTTAAAACACGTTTGCCTAGATTATTGAAATGTTGACCATGCTTGGTATGCCATTCTCTGCTACAACTACTGGTGTTAATTAAGGAAACACTGTTAAAGTGCTTACAGATAGCTTTGTACTCCTTGTTGGTGTGCTCCACTTCCCTATTAACACATGACCACTGGGGCAAATCATGACGATGAAGCACATTAACAGCAATCACGTTGGTTTGGGTTAACACTCTGAGAGTCTTCTTCAGTGTCAAAGTAGCTGTCTTCCTTTCGTTTCTACAGTGAATTATATTTGTTATTTAATGGTAACACAAAGTCCTGCCCATGTTTATTGTTAATATGTTTGTAAGAGCTCCCCTTCAACTACCCATCTACTGCTAGGCCTGTTGTGAGCTGTTTTAGTCGTAGCTTCACTTTCTGGCATTCCTTCCATGTATAAGTTCACATTAAAAGTAATTATCAAAATTATTAAGTAATAATTGACAGGACATGAAACACACTGCAAACATTGCACACTTTTTTGGTTTAAGATATCCACCAGATTGATTGCTGTACTTTTCCTTTTAATGACAATATTATGAAAAAGATAAATTTCTATTCACAACCTAGAGAAGACATTGAGTTGCAGACAGTATTTTATTTTATTCTTGCTTACAGGTCTGCTAATTGATATTCCGTTGCCAAGCCAGCCCATAAATTATGTAATCTTGCATATGATAGAGGTCAGACACTTCTCTAAGCAAGCCAATAAAATAAGAAGATGTAAAGGTAACAAAATACTGGATCTGTATTTACTTTTTATTGGTGGGTTCACTTTCATCATACGAGTTGCCTAAACAATTTAGATATTTTACAAATCTCTCATTCATAGTAAAGCACAAAGTTGCTGCATCTAACTTGGAAATAAAATATTGTAAATACAGACACTGTAATAAAATAAAGTCTTTGCTATACAAGCTGTTATTAAATGAAATACTTTCACCCTGCAGCGGGCACTTGGTAGCATATAGTGCTGCCAATTTTGTTTTCGTTCAATAATTATGACAGCGCACCGAGCACACAACAGTAGTGCTAGATAAGCTTCAATTGTTTAGTCACATGCCAAACTGCATTGCTGTGCCATCATTATACCCACCATAACAGCTGTGACTCACCTGTGAAGTGGACGACTGCACCGAGATGGCACTGCGTACCGCATGTGCCCGGTAATGTGACTACATGTACCCGTACCACTGTCGAATGTTTTGATGATTAGAAGCTTTGTTTTACAACTCTGTGGGTGAATGATGATTTAGTTATTAACATTGCTTTGGTTTTAGAATTATTTTAGTGTCTCCCAGGTCCACACAAAGGAAAGGACTAACACCAGAAGAAATTGAGCGTCTTCTTCTGCAATCATCTGATGAAGAAGATTACACAGATTTCTCAGCAATGAGGAAGCAGAAATAATTGAAATTGTTGATCATTCCAGTGAATCTGAGCAGTCATGCATAGACGGGAATGAAGTGAAAGGAATGCCACATGATGACTGCCATTTTTATATTGGTAAGGACCAAGTAACCTTGTGGATAAATAATCCATTAGCACTACCAGGGAAACCAAAATGTAAGAATATAATCAAAGTCCTACCTAGCCTGAAACTCAATGGTAGAGAAGCTAAAATTGAAACTAAAAGTTTTCTCAAATTGTTTGATCCTGAGATAACTTTTATTTTTTTTTTAATACTCCGCAAGCCACCCAACGGTGTGTGGCGGAGGGCACATTACGTGCCACTGTCATTACCTCCCTTTCCTGTTCCAGTCGCGTACGGTTCGCGGGAAGAACGACTGTCTGAAAGCCTCCGTGTGTGCTATAATCTCTCTAATTTTACATTTGTGATCTCCTCAGGAGGTATAAGTAGGTGGAAGCAATATATTTGATGCCTCATCCAGAAACGCACCCTCTCGAAAGCTGGACAGCAAGCTACACCGCGATGCAGAGCGCCTCTCTTTCAGAGTCTGCCACTTGAGTTTGTTAAACATCTCCGTAACGCTATCATGGTTACTAAATAACCCTATGACGAAATGTGCCACTCTTCTTTGGATCTTCTCTATCTCCTCCGTCAACCCGATCTGGTATGGATCCCACACTGATGAGCAATACTCAAGTATAGGTCAAACGAGTGTTTTGTAAGCCACCTCCTTTGTTGATGGACTACATTTTCTAAGGACTCTCCCAATGAATCTCAACCTGGTACTCGCCTTACCAACAATTAATTTTATATGATCATTCCACTTCAAATCGTTCCACACGCATACTCCCAGATATTTAACAGAAGTAACTGCTACCAGTGTTTGTTCCGCTATCATATAATCATACAATAAAGGAGCCTTCTTTCTATGTATTCACAATACATTACATTTGCCTATGTTAAGGGTCAGTTGCCACTCCCTGCACCAAGTGCCTATCCGCTGCAGATCTTCCTGCATTTCGCTGCAATTTTCTAATGCTGCAACTTCTCTGTATACTACAGCATCATCCGTGAAAAGCCGCATGGAACTTCTGACACTATCTACTAGGTCATTTATATATATTGTGAAAAGCAAGGGTCCCATAACACTCCCCTGTGACATGCCAGAGGTTACTTTAATGTCTGTAGACATCTCTCTATTGAGAAGAACATGCTGTGTTCTCTTTGCTAAAAACTCTTCAATCCAGCCACCCAGCTGGTCTGATATTCCATAGGCTCTTATCAGGCGACAGTGCGGAACTGTATCGAACGCCTTCCGGAAGTCAAGAAAAATAGCATCTACCTGGGAGCATATATATAATATTTTCTGGGTCTCATGAACAAACAAAGCGAGTTGGGTCTCACACGATTGCTGTTTCCAGAATCCATGTTGATTCCTACAGAGTAGATTCTGGGTTTCCAAACACGACATGATACTCGAACAAAAACCGTGTTATAAAATTCTACAACAGATCGATGTCAGAGATATAGGTCTATAGTTTTGTGCATCTGCTCGACGACCCTTCTTGAAGACTGAGCTATCTATGCTCTTTTACAATCATTTGGAACCTTCCGTTCCTCTAGAGACTTGCGGTACACGGCTGTTAGAAGGGGGGCAAGTTCTTTCGCGTACTCTGTGTAGAATTGAATTGGTATCTCGTCAGGTCCAGTGGATTTTCCTCTGTTGAATGGTTCCAGTTGCTTTTCTATTCCTTGGACACTTATTTCGATGTCAGCCATTTTTTCGTTTGTGCAAGGATTTAGAGAAGGAACTGCAGTGCGGTCTTCCTCTGTGAAACAGCTTTGGAAAAAGGTGTTTAGTATATCAGCTTTACGCATGTCATCCTCTGTTTCAATGCCATCATCATCCCAGAGTGTCTGGATATGCTGTTTCGAGCCACTTACTGGTTTAACGTAAGACCAGAACTTTCTAGGATTTTCTGTCAAGTCGGTACATAGAATTTTACTTTCGAATTCACTGAACGCTTCACGCATAGCGCTCCTTACGCTAACTTTGACATTGTTTAGCTTCTGTTTGTCTGAGAGGTTTTGGCTGCGTTTAAACTTGGAGTGAAGCTCTCTTTGCTTTCGCAGTAGTTTCCTAACTTTGTTGTTGTACCACAGGGGGTTTTTCCCATCTCTCACAGTTTTACTCGGCACGTACCTGTCTAAAACGCATTTTACGATTGCCTTGAACTTTTTCCATAAACACTCAACATTGTCAGTGTTGGAAGAGAAATTTTCATTTTGATCTGTTAGGTAGCCTGAAATCTGCCTTCTACTACTCTTGATAAACAGATAAACCTTCCTCCCTTTTTTTATATTCCTGTTTACTTCCATATTGAGGGATGCTGCAATGGCCTTATGATCACTGATTCCCTGTTCTGCACATACAGAGTCGAAAAGTTCGGGTCTGTTTGTTATCAGTAGGTCCAAGATGTTATCTCCACGAGTCGGTTCTCTGTTTAATTGCTCGAGATAATTTTTGGATGGTGCACCCAGTATAATGTCACTTGATGCTCTGTCCCTACCACCCGTCCTAAACATCTGAGTGTCCCAGTCTATATCTGGTAAATTGAAATCTCCACCTAAGACTATAACATGCTGAGAAAATTTATATGAAATGTATTCCAGATTTTCTCTCAGTTGTTCTGCCACTAATGCTGCTGAGTTAGGAGGTCGGTAAAAGGAGCCAATTATTAACCTAGCTCGGTTTCAGCCAGCTTTCTGTACCTATAACGATTTCAGCTTCAGTGCTTCCTATCAGTGCTAGAAGTTCTGGTATTTTGCCAACGCAGCTTAGACAGCTTACAATTACAATACCGATTGCTGCTTGGTCCCCGCATGTCCTGACTTTGCCCCGCACCCGTTGAGGCTGTTGCCCTTTCTGTACTTGCCCAAGGCCATCTAACCTAAAAATCCGCCCAGCCCACGCCACACAACCCCTGCTACCCATGTAGCCGCTTGTTGCGTGTAGTGGACTCCAGCGGAACCCGAAACCCCACCAATCTATGGTGGAAGTCAAGGAATCTGCAGACCACATGGTCGCAGAATCGTCTCAGCCTCTGATTGAGACCATCCACTCAGCTCTGTACCAAAAGGCCTGCGGTCAGTCCTGTCGACGATGCTGCAGATGGTGAGCTCTGCTTTCATCCCGCTAGCGATACTGGCAGTCTTCACCAAATCAGATAGCCACTGGAAGTCAGAGAGGATTTCCTCCAATCCATAGCGACACACATCATTGGTGCCGACATGAGCGACCACGTGCAGATGGGTGCACCCTGTACCCTTCATGGCACCTGGAAGGACCCTTTCCACATCTGGAATGACTCCCCCCAGTATGCACACGGCGTGCACGTTGGTTTTCTTCCCCTCTCTTGCTGCCATATCCCTAAGGGGCCCCATTACACGCCTGACATTGGAGCTCCCAACTACCAGTAAGCTCACCCTCTGGGACCATTGCAAACACAAACAAGTACATAAATAACAAGAGATCATCTGTGAACTACGCAAGGGCTATAGATTGCAAAACTACTGCTGCCTCTGAAATAACAGCACTGTTTCTCATTGCTGTACAGAAAGGAGGACCCACAAATGTATTAGAAATGTAGGCATCAAATGGAACAGGAATGATTATTCTAAGTGCAGCATTTAGCTAAAAGCACTTTCTGTTCTTGCTGTGGTCACTCAGGTTTGACAATACTTCTACAAGAAAAGAACGACTAGCAACTGATGAACTTGCTGTCATCCGCAACCTCCACTCAATATTTCTGAACAACTGCAGAAATAACTACAGTCCAGGGGAGTTCACAAGCATAGACGAAATGCTTGTCCCATTTCACGGACATTGTGGTTTTGTTCAGTACATGCCCAATAAGCACGCTAAGTATGGATGGAAGTTGTATGCATTGTGCGATAGCAAGACATATTATACATTTAATTTTGAAGTATACTGTGACAGACAGAATACTGGACCATTGTTCTTGTTGTTGTGGTCTTCAGTCCTGAGACTGGTTTGATGCAGCTCTGTGCTACTCTGTCCTGTGCAAGCTTCTTCATCTCCCAGTACGTACTGCAGCCTACATCCTTATGAATCTGCTTAGTGTATTCATCTCTTGGTCCCCCTCTATGATTTTTAACCTAAACGCTGCCGTCCAATACTAAATTGGTGATCCATTGATGCATCAGAATATGTCCTACCAACTGATCCCTTCTTCTAGTCAAGTTGTGCCATAAACTACTCTTCTCCCCACTCCTATTCAGTACCTCCTCATTAGTTATGTGATTTACCCATCTCATCTTCAGCATTCTTCTGTAGCACCACATTTCAAAAGCTTCTATTCTCTTCTTGCCTAAACTATTTTTTGTCCATGATTCACTTCCATATATGGCTACACTCCATACAAATACTTTCAGAAATGACTTCCTGACACTTAAACCAATACTCGATGTTAAAAAATTTCTCTTCTTCAGAAACACTTTCCTTGCCATTGCCAGTCTACATTTTATATCCTCTCTACTTTGACCATCATCAGTTATTTTGCTCCCCAAATAGCAAAATAACTTTACTACTTTAAGTGTCTCATTTCCTAATCTAATTCCCTCAGCATCACCCGACTTAATTCAATGACATTCCATTATCCTTGTTTTGCTTTTGTTGATGTTCATGTTATACCCTCTTTTCAAGACACTGTCCATTCCGTTCAACTGCTCTTCCAAGTCCTTTGCTGTCTCTGACAGAATTACAATGTCATTGGCGAACCTTAAAGTTTTTATTTCTTCTCCATGCATTTTAATACCAACTCCGAATTTTTATTTTGCTTCCTTTACTGCTTGCTCAATATAGAGAGTGAACAACATTGGGGACAGGCTACAACCCTGTCTCACTCCCTTCCCAACCACGGCTTCCCTTTCATGCCCCTCAACTTTTATAACTGCCATCTGGTTTCTGTACAAATTGAAAATAGCCTTTCGCTCCCTGTATTTTACCTCTGCCACCTTCAGAATTTGAAAGAGAGTACTCCAGTCAACATTGTTAAAAGCTTTATCTAAGTCTACAAATGCTAGAAACGTAGGTTTGCCTTTCCTTAATCTAGCTTTTAAAATAAGTCGTAGGGTCAGTATTGCCTCACGTGTTCCAAACTGATCTTCTCTTAGGTCAGCTTCTACCAATTTTTCCATTCATCTGTAAAGAATTTGTGTTAGTATTTTGCAGCCATGACTTATTAAACTGATAGTTTGGTAAATTTCACATTTGTCAACGCCTGCTTTCTTTGGGATTGGTATTATTATATTCTTCTTGAAGTCTGAGGGTATTTCACCTGTCTCATATATTTTGCTCACCAGATGGTAGAGTTTTGTCAGGACTGGCTCTCCCAAGGCTGTCAGTAGTTCTAATGGAATGTTGTCTACTCCTGGGGCCTTGTTTCGACTTAGGTCTTTCAGTGCTCTAGCAAACTCTGCACGCAGTATCATATCTCCCATTTCATCTTCATCTACATCCTCTTCCATTTCCATAATATTGTCCTCAAGTACATTGCCCTTGTATAGACCCTCTATATACTCCTTCCACCTTTCTGCTTTCCCTTTTTTGCTTAGAACTGTGTTTCCATCTGAGCTCTTGATATTCATACAAGTGGTTCTCTTTTCTCCAAAGGTCTCCTAATTTTCCTGTAGGCAATATCTATCTTACCCCTAGTGAGATAAGCCTCTACATCCTTACATTTGTCCTCTAGCCATGCCTGCTTAGCTATTTTGCACTTCCTGTTCATCTCATTTTTGAGATGTTTGTATTCCTTTTTGCCTGCTTAATTTACTGCATTTTTATATTTTCTCCTTTCATCAATTAAATTCAATATTTCTTTTGTTACCCAAGGATTTCTTCCAGCCCTCGTCTTTTTACTTACTTGATCCTCTGCTGCCTTCACTGCTTCATCCCTCAGAGCTACCCATTCTTCTTCTACTGCATTTCTTTCCCCCATTCCTGTCAATTGTTCCCTTATGCTCTCCTTGATACTCTGTACAACCTCTGGTTCTTTCAGTTTATCCAGGTCCCATCTCCTTAAATTCCCATCTTTTTGCAGTTTCTTCAGTTTTATTCTACAGTTCATAACCAACAGATTGTGGTTAGAGTCCACATCTGCCCCTGGAAATGTCTTACAATTTAAAACCTGCTTCCTAAATCTCTGTAATACGTTCACTATGCTGTTTGTAGTAGCTTACCCGCACTCCTATTTTTTTATTCATTATTAAACATACTCCTGCATTACCCCTATTTGATTTTGTATTTATAACCCTATATTCACCTGACCAAAAGTCTTGTTTTTCCTGCCACCGAACTTCAGTAATTCCCACTATATCTAACTTTAACCTGTCCATTTCCCTTTTTAAATTTTCTAACCTACCTGCCCGATTAAGGGATCTGACATTCCACGCTCCAATCCGTAGAACGCCAGTTTTCTTTCTCCTGATAACGACGTCCTCCTGAGTAGTCGCCGCCCGGAGATCCGAATGGGGGACTATTTTACCTCCGGAATATTTTACCCAAGAGGACGCCATCATCATTTAATCATACAGTAAAGCTGCATGTCCTTGGGAAAAATTATGGCTGTAGTTTCCCCTTGCTTTCAGCCGTTCACAGTACTAGCACAGCAAGGCCGTTTTGGTTAATGTTGCAAGGCCAGATCAGTCACTCATCCAGACTGTTGCCCCTGCAACTACTGAAAAGGCTGCTGCCCCTCTTCAGGAACCACGTTTGTCTGGCCTCTCAACAGATACCCCTTCGTTGTGGTTGCACCTACGGTACGGCCATCTGTATCGCTGAGTCACGCAAGCCTCCCCACCAACGGCAAGGTCCATGGTTCATTATGAAATGTTAATATTTCAATCAATATTGGAGTTAGCTTTTTCAATATCTAAAAATGATAAGGAGCAATTTTTTCTCTTTTTTCTTCACTTTATCCAGTTTTAAATTCCAGGTGTTCAGGACACTTGAGTACTTTATCCTTTATTTTAATTCCTTGTACTATTTTTTCCTTAGTACTTACTAGTATCATTATTTATAGTAGTTTGTAGTCTGAGGGAACTCTAGGAAAAATAAAAATGTTCCATTTTGACACTCGTAAACTTACCTAAAACATAATAGAGCTAGTGGTATACACAATACAAACTCACCAGAATAATTCCTATTAAATGTGTGACTTCTGTCATGATACTGTCCTCTTCCCCTAGGATCAATACGTATACCTTATATGTGGGTTGACCCTATGAGTGCACTTCCTCCTTCCGTTCTGGTAGGTATGCCACTTTATAAAACATCCCTATTCATCAGGCCACAGGTCATCCTATCTCTATGTAGGTACACCTTCCCTCTATCCTTAGCAAATGCCGGGTACATCCCCCTTATCCTTTATGAGTAGGCCTCATGGTTCATTGGCCTAGTATACATCATACATCTTTATGTACAATATAATTAAATATTTCCTGGTGAAATTAAAATCTATTTTACACTTCACTCTCACTTCTTAGTACCTCCTCAATACCCTAGAGCCCTCTTCCACTTTTCAACTTCTATCATCTTAGTAGATACTATGTCTACATGTATTATTCAACTCATGGTAGATACTATGTCTACCTGCATTAATCACCTATTAGTAGATACCTTGTCTACACATAATGATCAAGTCCCCCTACTCTATGACTTATCACTTCATCAGGGTGTTTGCTACCCTGACTTTTCTTAAATGATTATCATGATTAACTCCAACCTTGAAACTTCCTGACAGATTAAAACTGTGTCCCGAACCAAGTCTCAAAATCGGGAACTTTGCCTTTCGCGGGCAAGTGCTCTACCGACTGAGCTACCCAAGCATGACTCACACCCCATCCTGACAGCTTTAATTCCACCAGTACCTTCCACTTGCCAGGGAAAGGCAAAGGTCCCGGGTTCGAGTCTCGGTCCGGCACACAGTTTTAATCTGCCAGGAAGTTTCATATCAGCACACACTCCATTGTAGAGTGAAAATTTCATTCTAACTCCAACCTTGCTTATCACTGTTTTATAATAAGACAAAATTGCTACCATTCTTTCTTTATTTATATAAACCTCTATATACATGTATGTATATGCAAGGTAAGACCAAAAAAAAAAGGAACAACATAGAACCATCATTTAAAAAACAGTGTGTGCATCTTTCCAGATGTACACATACCTTTTTCCCCTACAACCCTCAGCAGTTTGAATTGAATTGAATTTTAGTTGGTCCTGTAAGATTACATTGTGTACAGTAAATGTACGTGTAATATAGGACATGTCAAAGTAGTAACATTCATTATCACTTATTTTTCTACCCCTTTAGCTCACATTTTTACATCATTGATAATGAATAACAATATATACAAATTTAATTGCATAAGTATTCTGAAACACTGTAAAACTCTTTGTCCATGAGATAGTCTTTAAGTTTCTTTGGAAAGTCATTGTCAAGTACACTATCTTCCAGGTGTTTAGCAGACTTCTTAGTAGTCTGATACCAGAGTACTGGGGTCCTTTTTCTAGCATTACCAGTTGGTAGGGTATGCACTGTACTTCATTCTTCCTTCTTGTATTGAAGGTGTGTACACTAGCATTTGTAATCCAGTCCTCACTACCTTTCGTTATGTGCATTATTGTTTTGTATATATACAACGAAGAAAAAGTTAAGGTACCTAACTTCTTAAAACAGTTTCTGCACATTTCAGAGGTCCTTCTTCTTATAATGGTCCTAATTGCCTTTTTTTTTTTTTTTTAGTGAACGCTCGTTTTGTCTCTTGTTTGTTCAAGTTTCCCCACACAGTCACTCCATACTGTAAGTATGGTTCGAAAAGTCTGTGATACACTGTACACAGAAGGTTCTTGTCTGAATACTAGGATAGCTGCATGATTAAGAATATGACAGAGCTCAGTTTCTTACAGACATTATTAATATGTTTTTTTTTTTCCATTTCAGTTCATTATCCACAAGAATACCTAAGAATCTAGCGGATTCTATTTCTTTCTGCCTTGTTCCATCAACCTCTAAATCCATGTCTACAGCCTTCTCCTTGTTTTCAAACACTGCATACATAGTCTTTTTTAGATTTATAACCAGTTCATTTTCCAACAGCCATTGAGCTGTGACATTTGCAGGTATGTATGCTCTTCTCTCAAGTTGTCCCATATTTTGGTCATTATTTAGTATTGTCATGTCATCAGCATAAAATATTTTCTTTTCTTCCTCCTCAACACCTATATCATTAACAAACACATTAAATAGCAATGGCCCTATTACCAAACCCTGGGGCACTCCACATCTGATGGGTTTGGTTTCTGATTGGTCTGAGTTTCCTAATGATACATACTGCTTGCGATTGCACAAATATGATTTTATCCTTTCACCTGGTTGTCCTCGAATGCCACAGTTGTCTAATTTTTGTATCAGCTTTTCATGGTCAATGGTGTCACTTTTGGAAGATCCAGAAACATTGCAGAGACAACCTTTTTCATCAAAGGACTGTAAAATGTATTCTGTTAGACTGGCAATTGCTGATTCTGTAGATTTACCCTTTCTGAAACCATGTTGTAAGGGTATGAGAATATTATGTTTGTCCAAATAATTAACTGATCTGGTATACATAAGAATTTCTAGGATTTTTGAAAAACCTGATATAAATAAAACTGGTCTGTAGTTGTTGCGGTCGTCCTTATCCCCTTTCTTGTACAGTGGCACAACCTTCATTACTTTCAGTTTTTCTGGAAAAATTCCATCTCTGAAAGAACAGTTTGCTATGTTCAGCAGTGGTGTTATTATTTGCTCACTTACCAGCTTTATTACATGATTTGACATTTCATTATCACCAGCTGATTTCTTGGACTTCAGTTTCTGTATAGTTTTCCGTAGTTCATCTTCTGTGACTCGTCTTAAAACATAGTACTGCTTGATCTTTTTGGTACCTTAATGCTCTTCTGTTTTTGACTATTTCTTTCCAATTTTAAGTTTTCTACTACACTGATATAGTTATTATATCCTTACCATCTGTGACCACTGTGGTATCTATTTTAATTGACCTAACACCTTTTTCTTTGTTTGACCCATCTTTTTCCTTTCTTTCAAGCTGCCTTTGCCTTGTTTTTTGAGTTTGTTATGGTGGTGTCAACTCCTCTTGCTTTTGATTCACTTATTGTTTTTCTATACTTCTTTTTCAACATTTTATAGTTTTCAGTTTTGCCCATCCGTCTCAGATCCTGCAGTTTCCTTCGCTGTTCTAGTATTTCATTGGTAATCCACTGCGTTTGATCAGATATTTCTGTTTGAACTACATGTGACTCACAGTTACACATATTAATAATTATGTTGTCAATAACTGTTTCACTTTGTGAAGTCACTCTTGTTGGTGCACTTGCTGTTACTTTCATGTTATGCTGTATTAACAATTCTTCAAAATCCTGTCTTATTTTTGTGTGTTTTCCCATGTCAATGTTGAAGTCTCCCCATATAATACAGTATCTCTTCATATTCATTCACAATAAGCTGTAAATTTTTTTTCAGAAAGATGTTACTACTGCCACATGGTGATCTGTACACACAAAACACTCTAAAATCCTCTGTCACTATACCAGTAACTTCATAGTCTTTTTCTCTAGCTATGGGCAAAGCAGCAGCTTCACTGTTTACATTCTTTAGGAGAGTACCTGTTTTAATATATATAGAAACGCCACTACCCTTATATTTAGATTTGCAGAAGTAACTAGCTAGTTTGTAGTCCTTTATTGTAACATTACCTATTTTGCTTTCAGTTAGTCCATGTTCACTGATGCATAATATGTCTGGTCTTACTTCACTCAGGAGCACTTCTGCTTCTAATTTTTTGTTACCAAAGTATTGCATATTTTGATGAAGCACTTTTATGTAATTATTCTTCTGTTAGTTTACATGTTGTGAACTGTATTTTGGGACAAATTATTTAGCATCATCTTTTTTTTGTATGGCACTTATATTTTTCCTTTCCACCTAGTGTGTATGATTTTTCACTCCCTTCAGGCCATATTAGTTTCCCTTGCTTCTAATGATTTTGCAGATATCTGCAAACATTCTGCTGAATGTTACAGACCTCAGTCTGTTTAAATGCAAGCCATCCTTCGCTAGTGAGTTTTCACATACAAATTTGTTTGGGTCTATAAAAACTGCCCCAAGACGATCACATTGTTCTTTAAGAGCACAGTTTATTTTGGCAAAGTATTTTTTACTCACTGACCTTCTGTTTACAATTCCACTAAGTATCAGCTGAGATCCTGCACACATATTTCTTGCAGAACGGATCATGTTCTTACATCCTTTTAATCTGTAACTTCATTGTTTGTGTATTCGTATTTCTTTGTGCATATGCGGACATATTTTCATGTAGTCTGATTCTTACCTAAAGATAAGTTGTAGGTTATTGGAAACCACAGAAACTAGGAAGGACTTCTGCTATAGAAGAAGATGAATATGGAAAGAAGGAAAAATAGATAGGTCCTCAAACGAGAAGTAAGAAAGGAAAAAAGGTAGATGTGGTTGCTAAGATCAAAGAAGACAAGGAAGACAGTCCCAAAGACAGGAAACCTTTCGCAGCCCCCTTCCCCAGGATCCTTACCTCACCAGTACTTGAGAGAGAATCGTCTCCTACAGAACGGACATTCCCACCTTCACCCTTGAGGTCCCCCAAAGAAAATCTTAGTAACCCAATGGAAACAGCAAATGATGAAGACTAAGGCACACTTGTTTGTGAGGGTTGTATGAAAGATGTAATGTGTGTTTTGTGTTAGTCATGATTTATCTGTTAGTGTAAATCATGCTTTTACCTACACTATCCACCCCTTTTGACATTGATACAAATCCTCCCGTCTACATCACATCTCATAAAAGGTATAAAATATTCTGTACCAAGTATAAAATTACATATTCCATTATCACATTCATTTAATTAGTCCCACAAATTAGTCCACAAATATAATATTCCATTCAGTTTACTAAGAAAAATATGCTATAATGACTTTAACTCGATTATCTTACATTCAGTGTGAGAATGATGTTCTCACAAATTCAGAAATTATTTTGTAATTTATGTGAAATTCAGAAATTATTTTGTAATTTATATGCCAGATATGGTTCTCTCAACTTACTTAGAACTATGTGACAAGAAAAGGAGTACCAGGCAGCTTTCAAAAAACCAATTTTTGAATCATTGTGATTACGATTCATATTAATAGAATATGCAAACTTAATGACAATGATTTCACCCAGACTTCTGCCCACAGATTTGCACAGAAAACTGGTGAAGAGATTACTTGCAAGAACTACTTCAGGCAAAAATAAAACCTATATGTGGAGACCGCATCAGCTGCTGTTGACATTACAATTGAAACCGTGGGATAGAATGGCTGGCTAGGCAGATTTAATCTATCTTATTTCAGTGATAAAAATAAAATAGAAAGAAACTTCCACATGGGAAAAATATATTAAAAACAACTCGCCCTTCAGTATATCCTCTCTTCTCGATATCCGCCAGGCCTCAACCTCCGCTAATTTCAAGTTGCCGCCGCTCATACCTCACCTGTCTTTCAACAACTTCTTTGCCTCTGTACTTCCGCCTCGACTGCTGCCTCGACTGACATCTCTGCCCTTACTCTTTGCCTTTAAATATGTCTGCTTGTGTCTGTGTATGTGCGGATGGATATGTGTGTGTGTGTGTGTGTGTGTGTGTGTGTGTGTGTGTGTGTGTGTGTGCGCGCGAGTGTACACCTGTTCTTTTTTTCCCCTAAGGGAAGTCTTTCCGCTCCCGGGATTGGAATGACTCCTTACCCTCTCCCTTAAAACCCACATCCTTTCGTCTTTCTCTCTCCTTCCTGAAGAAGCAACCATCGGTTGCGAAAGCTAGTAATTCTGTGTGTGTGTTTGTGTGTTTTGTTCATTGTGCCTGTCTGCCGGCGCTTTCCCGCTTGGTAAGTCTTGGAATCTTTGTTTTTAATTTATTTCAGTGATAATATGCATACCAATTCCCACCTCATGTTGCCATCTGGTAAAGTCAGGATAAGTTGGGGTGAGCCAGGATGGGTCATGAAAACAGGTACTGGCACCCCTGGAATAACCAAGGAAGATGCAATCAAGATTTTTAGCTGTCACAACCATCTAACAACTGAGGATGAACCAAATTCATAGTGGGCACAACCCTCTAACAACTGAGGATGACACAGTCAAAATTCCTAGTGGGCACAACACTAAAACAACCGAGGACGATGCAGTCACATACCAGGAGCAATTTTGGGTGACATAATAAGGAATTCTTGCTGGTATGGTTTTTACCAGTACTCTACGTGTGGAATGATAGAATAGTTTAAGAGTTTGGGGGAATTTGGTGCAGGAGAATTATTACAGAAGAAACACCGAAAACAACTCGAGATCAGATGGCCGTCACTCTGACCATTAACATGAATATTAATGTCCCTGGAAGATATGTGACTCCACCTGGATCCTATGGATCTGATATTAACTTCACTTGAGCAAGTGCAGACCAGTACGTCTCATTAAATTTCCTCAGGAAGTCTTCCAAAGAAGAAAAATTCTCAGTATTTACAGTACCCGATTCTGAGGCTTCCCCTAAAAGGTACCCCACAGCATATTCAATTTTCTTAGAATCTTCCCAGTTCTTTGGCAAAGCTTGATTGAATATTTTCAAAAAATGAGTTGGATATACATCCCTGTCCAGCTTAAAGTTAGGGAATTGCCTGAATAATCCTGAATTGGGCCCCCGTTGTAGATCAGTCATCACTTCACTAGTCAATACCGCATTAAGAGAAGTCATCCTCTTGTCCACTTTATCCTGGATAAGTTTGAATTCTCTCCATAGGTCATCCATACCTCTCTTGGTATCACTAAGTTCAGAAGATAAAATAGGAGATACGTTCCCAGATGTTACTTTCTCAGAAACTTTTCGATCTATAAGTTCTCCCACCTATTCCTCCAAACTATTTATATTTATAATATCAGAGTTCACTAGTTTCTCTCTGAAATTTCTTTCCACAGAATCTACTCATGTATTCATGCCTGTAATTTGTGACTGGATAACTGGTATCAACCTCTTTTGCTTATCAACGCTCTCTCTAATAGTATGTAACCTCTGCTTTACAGCATCAAACTTAACATTACATACATTTTCAAATGATCCTAATTTTTCACTGATTTCAGTTTCAACCTTACTACATTTTTCCTTAATATTAAATTCTAACCTTGTTGCTAAATCTTGGATTTGATCATTCTGCTTCAGACTAAAATCAGTGAATAGTTGATTTACATGAAGGTTTAAAGAACTCATTAATTCTTTCTTTAAATCTAATTTCAAATTTTCAACTTTACTATTTAGAATGTCAAATTCAGTCTTTACTAAACCTATATTTGTTGCTTGACTATTCAAGGTTTCACTCTGGTCAGTTAGAACTTCACTTTGAGCATTTAAACTAGAATGTACCAAACCTATTTCTTTCCTTAAAGTTTCATTCTGAGCATTTAATCTAGAATTTAAAGTTTCATTTAATTTCCTTCTTAAAACCGTAGAATCTGCCCTCTGGGCATCTAGTTCTCCTCTTAAAGTCACAATTTGAGCATTTGAAGCTGCACTTTGTGTTTTAATTAAATTTGCTAACTCAGTCCAGTCTGGCATTTCTCTACTGGTTCTGAATTTTCTCAAACTAACTGTATGTTTTCCACGGTTTTGCCAATTTTAGATCTAGTAAGCATTTTAAAAAATCATTCTAAGTATAATAAATACACAAATACAGTCTATTGAACAGTTTCTTCAACTTTATACTCAAACAATTATTATTTTACACTCACCTGGCATAGATTTTTAGGCTGCATCAGTGATCGAGAGTGAAATCAGCACTGGTGAACAGCAACTGGTGCCGGTGTCATCAGTTGCTGGTTTCCGCATCAACTTTGCTACGATGTGTGCGAGAGCTGTATACTCCCCACACTGGATCATCTTAGTTGAATTATTCTCATCATATCTCTTCTTAGTCTAATACGTTGAGGTCTTCTTTCTGTTCTTTTAATGTTATTACTTCCTTGCGTCTTTCCCTTTGCTGCAATCACAAATTTTCTGGGCTAAATCAAGTCTCTCATAACGGTTTTCTTGTCTTGTTATACTTGGCTGCTATGGGAACATGCAACATCCACTTTTCTCATTTTTGTCTCTAATTCCCATTTTTTGGGGGTCCTTCTTCACCGGTCACCATGTTCTAACACTTTAAATGATAGAACATGTGGAGTAAGTATGAAAACTTTATGTTTTCATCAATTAACTATGTATTGGATTATGCAGAATAATATTCTCGCATTTCACATATAAATATCTCCATCTTCTTGTATTTCCCTCGTACTTCGAGCTTTAGAAATGAATTAAATTAATATTCATAAGCGAGCTGGTTTAAGAACCACTCATAATTATGAACGTGTCTTTCTTAAAAGTCGAATCTCATTTCTTCATTTGTCCTTAACAATCATCACAGTCACTAAACCAGCAAAGAATAGCACAGGCTCTTCTCTACACATACACTGAAACTCTATGGATCATTCAGCAGGTACTTGTCAGCCGCCATTTGGCCACTGCATACACATTTTGCTCATGACTGTTTTTAGACCTGCACACACAAACATGCAATACACAGTAAGTTGGATTCATCTCTCTCACCCTTCTATTTAAAATATTGTGGATTCAAGACAGAGGAAGGTCAAGTGGTTTTAGAATTTACACAGAAATTCTCGAACAGAATGTGGCGAAGACTGAATTCCATGACCATTTATGTAATATTTACAAGACTGTCATATTACCCCTAATGGTCCTGATCCTCAGCATTAATTCCTTCATTTCCTATTCACTGTTGCAGGAAAAATGCATTTCCTAACCTTAGGTGCAATAACTAAGGTCACTTATGACATTTCTGAGTGGCTCTATTTTCACATGCAACAGGACATTTCACTGTGATCTCAAATTACTGATAAGTTTCCTATTTCTTGGTACTTCACACGTTAATGCACAGCATTCCCTTGTTCCTGGATTTAGAAACCATGTTGTAGAATGATCTATGCCAGATTATAGGCCAATTTTTCTGAAATATTTGGGTTGCTGTGCCATTTTTTCACTTAAATTTTATTCTGCAATAGTTGCCTCCTACTGGAGCTGATGAAGTTTAACTGTCACAGCACCTCTAACACAAAGATGCACAATAGTTGGGTCTGGATCAGGCACTTATTAGATCTGCCATATGAGGTTCTGCATTCCTTTACTTTTGTACTTCAGTTGCAGTCAGTGTGGCACTCACTTCGTTGAATTCTGACAACAACAGACATCAGTCAAAGGTGGCAGAACACCTGTCTGCCATTATGTGGAGGTCACAATGCAGCCAATCTCATCATCTGAACATACCAACTTCAGATGACAACCTGAAATTCATATCAGTTTGTCTTCTTCAGTAGAACTGGCTGACATTCTCATACACAAAACACAGACTTTGAGAGACTGATAAGTTTAGTTTGAGAAAGAAGAAGTTTGTGAAATCCTGAGGATGAAAAAAATCATAATCAGTATATAACTCACAATCTATGGACTGAAATCATAGCTTTATTGGAAAGCACAAAGAAGCAAAAATCTTTATTGGAAATTTCAGGCATAAAGTACACCCTCAAAAAACAATTTGTACAAGTGAGAAAGGTAGTGTATCCTTCACTTAAAGTTACTGTAGTGGATCTTTTTTGTTTTGTAGTAGGTGGTTCAGTGTTACATCCCTAGGTTCTGAAGTATAAGTACAGCAGAAGTTCAATTTATCAGCCTTCCACTCAGCTAAATATTTGATTTAATCATTGTTGACTGTGTTCAGATTTCTGTCATCCAGTGTTAAGCCATAACTAAATCTTTGAAGTTTTCTGATAAGCAATTAGCAAATTCAAACATCTAGAGACTATCTTGAGTGAGATCACTTCCAATTGTCCTGATAAAAATGTTAATTTCATTGAAAATTGTCAATGATAAAGCCTATGCCTCGAATATGCAATGCCATAAATAATCTGTAGCTGAACTGTCAGATTTTCTTGAATCATGAATCTCAAACAATTTTTAGGTATCCAGACATTAATTAGGACAGGATAATGATTTTCAGTAAGTTCTTGCAAAACAAATAGGTATTGTACGCTTCTCAAATGAGAAGTGCAACAAAATAATCTTCACTTATTGGTGACAAGCAAGGTCATAACAGGTTCTGATAGACATCAAACAGCATATTGATATATAGTCTGATTACATGTTAGTGAATTAACACTATCATATTTCTTTATTTTTCAATTACATTTCTCATAAATCATTCCATTGACAGCAGAGAACTGCAAGAGTTGTCAGTGTGTTCTTTTCTGCACTGGCTGTCAATTGGTGTGTGGCAGTGGTCAGCTTTTTATCTCTGGCAGCAATGACAAAGATGATGTCATCAGAAAGTTGCAGCACCCACTTCTGCCTGACATGAAATAAACATTTATGTACAAAAATTATCAGAACAATGTATCTAAACAAGAGAATAAAATAGAAAGAAACTTCCACATGGGAAAAATATATTAAAAACAAAGATTCCAAGACTTACCAAGCGGGAAAGCGCCGGCAGACAGGCACATGAACAAAACACACAAACACACACACACAGAATTACTAGCTTTCGCAACCGATGGTTGCTTCTTCAGGAAGGAGAGGGAAAGACGAAAGGATGTGGGTTTTAAGGGAGAGGGTAAGGAGTCATTCCAATCCCGGGAGCGGAAAGACTTCCCTTAGGGGAAAAAAAGGACAGGTGTACACTCGCGCACACACACACACACACACACACACACACACACACATATCTATCCGCACATACACAGACACAAGCTTGTGTCTGTGTATGTGCGGATAGATATGTGTGTGTGTGTGTGTGTGTGTGTGTGTGTGTGCGCGAGTGTACACCTGTCCTTTTTTTCCCCTAAGGGAAGTCTTTCCGCTCCCGGGATTGGAATGACTCCTTACCCTCTCCCTTAAAACCCACATCCTTTCGTCTTTCCCTCTCCTTCCTGAAGAAGCAACCATCGGTTGCGAAAGCTAATAATTCTGTGTGTGTGTATTTGTGTGTTTTGTTCATGTGCCTGTCTGCCGGCGCTTTCCCGCTTGGTAAGTCTTGGAATCTTTGTTTTTAATAAACAAGAGAATAAATTCAGAATCCAATAACTTAATAGCTATCATATCTTCTCATCTGCACACGCTGGATAACTGATGTAGCTGCCACAAATTTCTGTTACATTGCAGTGGGGATTAGTTGTCTACCAATAATTAGCACTGCTTACTTGCATTTTTGTGCCAGCAGTTGGTGCTTTTCACTTTTCAGTGCTTTAGGTATTAATAGTAGCTCATTCTAAAATTTATATTGGTTCTTGAAATGTATGCTGAAAGACAGTCATTGAATAAAGAAGCAATTACAAAATATAAAATAAGTTCTATGAAAATATTCCAACTGCACTTGGAAATACAAACAAATCATAGCTCTGATACATATTCTCTGAACCTGCCAGTACTTGGTCACTGCATTAATGAATCAACTTAATATATCATTTCCTTCTTACATTAATTATTACTTTCACCAAGTGATTCCTTTGTGAAAGTGAAAGAGTTGAGGTGCTATACATCTGTCAGCATAATTGACAATTTTTTAACAGTTAGATCAAGTCAGAAAAAGAGGCCACGACAGATTTGTCATTTACATTACAAGCTCTATCTCCATGACTATGATATTTATTGTTCTGATGCTGCAGTTACCAAACCTGAGGATGCCTCACCTAGCATTGTTTCTATGCGTAATGATGGAAAATGTGCCACATCAGTTTTACCTTCGAAGGTCAGATGTTGGACATTACATGCGTCTATCTGATATAGATGATTTCACTAACGCTGTACTGCTAGAGGGACATTGAATATCTTCTGTTTATGAGTTCCCTTAATGTTTTGTTACAAAAAAAAAAAAAAAAAAAAAAAAAAGAAACAGAAAGTCAAAAAATATGCTCCAATATCACATCTGGAAAAATTCCACTAGCTCAAACTGTTAGACAAAGATCAAGAGCTTTACTGCAAATATTGTGTTCTTTTCACCATAGGCTCTGGTGGTGGCTTTCAGATGAATACTCCTCTAGGCTTTCAGACAAATTCTCCTCTAAAACCACTGGTCAGAGAACATTTGAAGACCTTTGATAATTTGCTTGAGAAAAAGGATCTCTTTTGACTCATCAGCAGAACACAAATATTACAAAAGGACTGTTGAGATTGGGAAGATCTTTGCCCTTCATTATTGTCATTCTCAGCTTGATGTGTCTAAAGAGGTTTGTTCACAAAGGGTGCTAAAGTTAAAGAGAACCAATAAAGATTGCACCCAATTATCAGCAGCATAATCTTCTGTGACTGTCAAAATATTTCTTTGCATGGCCACAGAGATGATGGGTACTTGTACCAAAGAAGTACTAACACAAAAACTGATGCTCCTGATAATGAGAGAGAAAATGTTGTGATTAGAATGGAGATCTAAATGCAAAACACCCCAACTGGAACTCACGAATACGTACCTCCAATGGCGAGAAACTACATGAACATGCACTAGGCTGAAACAACATTATACTTGAGCCGGACGTCCCCACATTTGTGCCTACACAGGCCAGATGTGCTAGACATAGTCCTCATCAAGGGCATCACATGCACACTCAACCTTATGGTTGAAAACGATCTGGAATCAGACCACATGCCTGTAATACTGCACATGAAAGAAACACTGCAGGATACAGAACCACACAGGATACTGAACTACAAGTGCGTGAATTGGACACTGTTCAAGGAAATGCTTGATAGTCATATTCCTGACACCCATGAAATTAACAACGTGCAACAAATTGATGAGGCTGTGGGGGCTCTTACTACTGCCGTCCAAGATGCAATGACTGACACCATTCCACGTACAACACCAAAACAACACTCGATGGCCCTGCCCCAGGAGATCCTGGGCCTTATCTCAACGAGGAACTGCTTCAGGAGATACTAGCAGCATACCATGCACCCGTTCTATAAACTGCACGTCAGCAGACTCCAGGGTATAATATGGGACAAAATTCAAACATTTAGAAACGAACAATGGGGACAGAAACCCACTGGGATAGATCCACACATCCTGGTGTGTGGAGCTAGCCAGACACTTCACCAGGGAGAAACATTACAATCCCACTCTACAAGGACCAGACAGTCCAGCTTACTCTGCAATGGAGAAGGCAGAGCTTATGGCCACAACACTTGCAGTGTCTTTCATGTCAAATCTGGCTCCTTCAGATCCAGTATTCACACTTGAAATGGACCAGGAGGTTACATGACTTGTAGCCCAGTCCACATGCAACAAAATTAGATGCACTAGCACAAATGAAATTACATGGGCTATCAAGCATACCAATGATAGGAAAGCCCAGGGCCTGGTGGCGTTCAAAACCATGTCCTCCAGAAGTTCACGGATAGAGTCATAGAATACCTTACACACATAATGAATGCCATTCTAAAACACCAACACTTACCTGACTTTTGGAAGGCAGCCAGGGTCCTGATATTCAGGAAGTCAGGGAAAGACCAATCCCTCCCACAAAATTACCACCCCATAAGTCTGCTGTGCTCGCTCAGCAAGATTGTTGAGAAGGTAATAGTAAAATGCATCACTAGGCACTGCATCGCCAATGACACCCTAAGACCAGAGCAATTAGGCTTTAGGAATCACCACTCAACAACACAACAACTCCTCTTTGTAGTCAAATAAATAACACACGGGTACAACATGAACAAAGCTACAGGGGCTATGTTCCTGGACATCAAAAAAGCTTTTGACCATCTTTGGCACAACAGCCTTACACACAGACTAAGCAAAGCTGGTTTCCTGGACCGACTCATACATCTCATACACTCGTATCTCATGAACAGATGTCTCAACACTGATATGCAGGGTAAACAATCAACACAACACAGTATCCAATCTGGAGTACCCCAGGGAAGCATTCTAGGGCCCATCTTGTTCAACCTGTACATTAATGACTTCCCAGCAACACAAAACATGATGTTAGCCTTTTCCTTTGATGATGCAGCCATCCTTGCACAAGACTGGAAACTGTCGAACATTAATTCATGAATACAGATGGCACTCAGAACTGCTGAGCCTTGGTTGGAGTGATGGCATATTAAAGTAAACGTCTACAAGTGTGAAGCAGTTCTGTTTACATGCAGACTGAAACTACTGCACAAATATCAACACAGTAGAAAGATAACACTACATATGTGATCAATTCACTTCCGAGAGAAAGGCAGATATCTCGGTGTCTGGCTGGACCGGAAACTTACATGGGGGGACCACTGGGGTACGCAGCTCCTAGACAACTGTGCCGCCTGCAGAACATACAGAACAAAGTGCTACGAATCATTAGCAACACTCCATGCTACACACGCACTGTGGATCTTCACAATGAATACCGCCTTGAAACTCTCAATGAAGTATTCAAAAAACACGCCACATGACTATACAGGAACTCAAGACAGTCGAACAATCCTTTCATCCTTACTCTGGGAAACTGTGATCACAACCATAGGTAGAAGCATAAGTGGCCAAAGACACTGCTAGCTAGGGAAAGATAACGCACATCAACAAGCAAAAAATTTCAGCAAGCCCCTGCATATCAGCAACGTTGACTGGAAATACCAGCTGCTACTGAAGCTGACCAACAGGCTACAGCAGGGAAACCAACAAGCTCGCCCAAATAAATCACCAACATCACCCTACACTGTGTATCTGGCACCGCACAACGTCAAAGGTATTGACATGCATGATACCCACTACTAACAAAGCCTACCCTTGCATGACCTGTTGCAGGCAGCAAGACATCTGCTACTGCTCTTACCACCTGACCTAACTATTGCAGGGGTTTTATTCCTGTGGCTCTTGCCTTGGCATTTTTTTCCCTCTGCCTTCCAAACCACTACCCTTTGTTCAACTTTCGGCCCAATCTGTCTCCAGATGAGCCCGTATTAATGGTTAACCTTAACCAGACACACACAAACATCACAGTACCCACATCCTGCAACACCTCACTTTAGTGAAAACTATCCCTTAAGGAGAGACAGCAGCAGACCTTTCGAGTTGGCCATCATGCTGGTATGGGCGTGGAGAGGCTCCACCTCATGTGAAAAAATTATGGGAATTTCAAAGCTGCTTTTGTTTCAGAGTTTATTTGGGTGATTAAAATCTACATTACCATTTAGAAAATGACTCTTTGAATGCCAGATCTATAACCAAAACCATCAAAATCAATTCGCTGACATACGCAAAGAAGAAATTCGAAACTAGATTCTATCTATAGTCAGAAAGCCAAGTTTTTTTCAGTATGTTTGATGAAACTACAAATATTTCTCACATTGGACAGCTCAGTTTATCTCTAAGTTCCCTTCACAAAGGAATATGTAGAGGACATTTTATTACATCTTGTAATGCTTATGAGAAAATCCATACAAAGATGCAAATGGAGAGCATCATCTAACTGGACTCACTCATTCTCACACAGTTAACAATTTTTGTAACAAATTTAATATTGATCTGAAGATGTGTGCTGGAATTGGCAGTGACAGCTATTCAGTTATGGTTTCTGCATCAAAGCATGCCATTGAGAAACTTACGAAGACATTATTTGCACAAATCATTGCCCCTCTAGCAATGATTTATTGAACAATTTTCTTGCAAATTCTCTTGCAAAATATGGAAACATCAAAAACACAAGACTTTCTATATCTAATGTGATGGAAACCAACTCTTATTCAAAACTGCTTTCAGTATTCTCAGAATGAATAAACACTGGTCTTGTCTGGTTAGGAGAGGAATCTTATAACATTATTCCTGTAAAGTAGTGTCAAGTTCTTGTAACAGTGATAGAGGCAGAGACAGATCATGAAGCTTCTCTCCAAAGTAAACCACAAAGGGTAAAAAATATTAAGATATATTGACTGTGGTGGTCAAGGCAAATGTGACAGTTCATTCTCATGCTCACAAAACCAGTCCTGGATGATATGAGCTGTGTTAATAGTGGCCCTGTCATATTGGAACACAGCACCAGCACTGGGGAACAAACATTTTACCATGGGATGGACCTGATCAGTTAAATGGTCACATAATTCTTGGCAGTAATGCATTCCTGCAGAGTAACCATGGAACCCAGGGAATACCATGATATGGCTGCCCTAAATCACTGAACACCATAGGTTAGAAATAGTGTGAAACAAGACTCATCCAACCTAGTGACTTTCTTCCATTGGTTCATAGTCGAGGTTTTATGGCTGTGGCATCATGTTTTCCTGTTAAAGGCTCTGGCATTACTGATGATCAATTCTGAAATTCCAGCTCACCCTGCAATTCTCTGCTTATGGAACCCTCTCCCTGTTGTTTTGGTGCTGACGGGATTTGTCAGTGCAACATTCAGTTCTACAGTGAGATTCAGCTGTCATCTTCTTACTTTGTGTCACTATCCCCTTCAGTGAACATCTGTCATGATCACACAACACACACTTTTGTAAGTATGATGTCTTAGTGGATGCTCTTCAATAGGGTATCCCTTGACACATTGAATACTTCAGCTCCCTTGGTTATGTATACGAGCACCAACAATTTGCCCATGATTTACGACACTGTACAAGTGCTATCCATGGTCAAATACAACAGTGCAAAATCCAGGCTTGACTAGCATCTGCATTTATGTTCAAGCATGCATTTCTCAAGGTATTTCCATATTTGTGTCCAACCCAGTGTCGTTCCACGGAGAGGGGAATGGGGGCAGTAGGGCAAATTGTAAGATGTGAGCTTCATCACAAAACAAAATATGATATCTTAGTGCACGCATAATGTCCTATGTTAATGTTTTTTCAACAAGTATTATTTTAAGTGTTTGCCTGTGGAAGTGGTGGCTGTCCCCGCCCTCGAAACAGTGTGTCGTGAGATCTCCATCTGGTTGGAGCAGCCTTCTTTTGCTTGTGGTGCAAGTGTAAAACAAATGCTCTCGGTTGCTTCACAACCATACTGATGTGTTTCTTTTCAGAAATGTTCACCCCTGTGGCTTACATCAGTATTGCAAAGATATCAGAAAAAGATAACTTTTAGATACAATGTACAGGTAAATAATATTTCTATATTATATGGTTGTGCTTAAGAAAGTTTACTCCATTCCCAAAATAGTTTTAGCAAGATTGAAAATATGAATCAGTAGCTACTGAAGTTGATCTTAACCCTTGCATATCTGAGAAGGTATCTGAGTTACCTCAAGCAAGATTTTTTGTTCACAATTCATTGGTTTTTGGAAATGATGGACTACAATTTTTTATATTTGTCAATTGAGATGTCTCAAAGAGACAAAAAAAATTGTTATTTAAAGTAGACTAGGAACAGAAATCTACATACATGAGCTGTGACAGAAGGAATACCCCCACTTGTCCCCTTAACGTTTTCTGGCCACTTCCAGGACTTGTTATGCACATCCTGTCCTATTTGCTGTTCCCACCCTCACTTGTACATATGTAATGCCACCTATTGTACCCTTGGTTGCCTTCTTGCCTTCAGTAGCATCACTTTGTCAACTACGCCAGTTACCTATTATGTTCACTTATTTGTTGTTTATATCAATTTTTATAAATATTTATATAATAGAGGGAAACATTCCATGTGGGAAAAATTTATCTAAAAACAAAGATGTAAATAAAATAGAAAGAAACTTCCACATGGGAAAAATATATATTAAAAACAAAGATTCCAAGACTTACCAAGCGGGAAAGCACCGGCAGACAGGCACATGAACAAAACACACAAACACACACACAGAATTACGAGCTTTTGCAACTGGCAGTTGCTTCGTCAGGAAAGAGGGAAGGAGAGGGAAAAATGAAAGGATGTGGGTTTTAAGGGAGAGGGTAAGGAGTCATTCCAATCCCGGGAGCGGAAAGACTTCCCTTAGGGGAAAAAAAGGACAGGTGTACACTCGCACACACACACACACATATCCATCCGCACATACACAGACACAAGCAGACATATTTAAAGGCCAAAGGGAAGTCTTTCCGCTCCCGGGATTGGAATGACTCCTTACCCTCTCCCTTAAAACCCACATCCTTTCATTTTTCCCTCTCCTTCCCTCTTTCCTGACGAAGCAACTGCCAGTTGCGAAAGCTCGTAATTCTGTGTGTGTGTTTGTGTGTTTTGTTCATGTGCCTGTCTGCCGGCGCTTTCCCGCTTGGTAAGTCTTGGAATCTTTGTTTTTAATATAAAAACAAAGATGATGTGACTTACCAAACGAACTCGCTGGCAGGTTGATAGACACACAAACAAACACAAACATACACACAAAATTCAAGCTTTCACAACCAAAGGTTGCTTCATCAGGAAAGAGGGAAGGAGAAGGAAAGACGAAAGGACGTGGGTTTTAAGGGAGAGGGTAAGGAGTCATTCCAATCCCGGGAGCAGAAAGACACCTTAGCGGGAAAAAAGGACAGTTATACACTCACATACAAACACATATACATCAGCACATACACAGACACAAGCAGAAATGTTTTCAATGTCCACACAGAATGTCACTTTCTCACAACAGATTGATTTGGAGTTTTTGACTGATATTAGTTACTGGTCAGAAAATGTAATGGAGACTTTGAAAAATGATGTTTTTAAGATACGAACATGTGAATGTCAGATTAAAGACACAGTTAATACTGGTGATTCATTTTCTAAGGGTTACTTTTATATGAAGTTAGGAAATTGTGAGAGAGTTTTAAGATCACAGCTTGTAATTCAATCTTCCATCTATTGTCCACATGAAACAACACCCAATCCAAGTTATTAAAAATGCAAAATCTTTTATGAAAATTTGAGAGGAGCAAAGATTACAATAAACTTTCAAGTTTACTTAGCTTGTCATGCTGAAATGGCTCCAGTTCTTCTTGTCTAGGGGTCTGATTCTTGAAGCTGAAAATCTAACATCAGGTTCTCATGGTTGGTTTGAACTAAATAAATTGTAAGATTTTTTTACATAAATACATTTTCTCACATTTTATTATATCATATAGTATTCTGATTTTTCACATTAACAAAGCCAAAATTACATTGTTCACAGTTCTTATACAAAAATATGCCCCATCACATCAGAGGCAAGCTTACCACTCTCACATACCGCAAAAATAACAATATTCCAAAGGGTTTACATTTTTTTTAACAAGTTGATTCCTACTAATTTTTGTTACAATACTAATTTCAATTAATATTTCATAAATGAATCCAGAAATAAACATAGTAAACAGCACAGGATTGCTCAATTAATCACAGAAATTTTAAGTGTGCAAATAATTTGTAATTTCAAATGTTTCTAAAAAAAAATAATTTTAACTATACATTCAGTACTAGTACTTATTGATTGTAACATTGAAACTAAAATATTTTATAAAGTAATTCCTTTTCATAAATTTTAGCTTGAAATATAACTACTGTGCATAAAATGATAAGGAAGTTCTCATAAAAGCTACTGAGATAATACTTACCTGTCTAAATTTCAAAAAATAATGCTGGTATCGACAACTACTGTTGAGGAAAAACAATGCTAGAGGAGCATGTCCTGTTACAAGTTGTACACTCCTGTGAAATGTGCTATATAGGTATGGCACATAATTAAATGCTCTGAGTTAGAATTTCCCAAAAATATGTTGTTATTGTTGTTGTGGTCTTCAGTACTGAGACTGGTTTGATGCAGTTCTCCATGCTAATCTATCCTGTGCAAGCTCCTTCATCTCCCAGTACCTACTGCAACCTACATCCTTATGAATCTGCTTTGTGTATTCATCTCTTGGTCTCCCTCTACAATTTTACCCTCCATGCTGCCCTCCAATGCTAAATTTGTGATCCCTTGATGCCTCAGGACATGTCCAACCAACTGATCCCTTCTTCTAGTCAAGTTGTGCCACAAACTTCTCTTCTTCCCAATCCTATTCAATGCCTCCTCATTAGTTACGTGATCTACCCATCTAATCTTCAGCATTCTTCTGTAGCACCACATTTCGAAAGCTTCTATTCCCTTCTTGTCTAAACTATTTATCGTCCATGTTTCACTTCCATACATGGCTACACTCCAGACAAATACTTTCAGAAATGACTTCCTGACACTTAAATCTATACTCAATGTTAACAACTTTTTCTTCTTCAGAAACACTTTCCTTGCCATTGCCAGTCTACATTTTATATCCTCTCTACTTTGACCATCATCAGTTATTTTGCTCCCCAAATAGCAAAACTCCTTACTACTTTAAGTGTCTCATTTCCTAATCTAATTCCCTTAGCATCACCCAACTTAATTCGACTACATCCCATTATCCTCGGTTTGCTTTTGTTGATGTTCATCTTATACCCTACTTTCAAGACACTGTCCATTCCATTCAACTGCTCTTCCAAGTCCTTTGCTGTCTCTGAAAGAATTACAATGTCATCGGCGAACCTCAAAGTTTTTATTTCTTCTCCATGGACTTTAATATCTACTACAAAATTTTCTTTTGTTTCCTTTACTGCGTACTCAGTATACAGATTGAATAACATTGGGGGTAGGCTACAACCCTGCCTCACTCCCTTCCCAACCACTGCTTCCCTTTCAAGCTCCTCGACTCTTATAACTGCCATCTGGTTTCTGTATGAATTGTAAATAGCTTTTCGCTCCCTGTATTTTACCCCTTCCACCTTTAGAATTTGAAAGAGAGTATTCCAGTCAACACTGTCAAAAGCTTTCTCTAAGTCTACAAATGCTAGAAATGTAGGTTTGCCTTTCCTTAATCTATTTTGTAAGATAAGTCGTAGGGTCAGTATTGCCTCTCGTGTTCCAATATTTCTATGGAATCCAAACTGATATTCGCCGAGGTCGGCTACTACCAGTTTTTCCATATGTCTGTAAAGAATTCGCATTAGTATTTTGCAGCTGTGACTTACTAAACGGATGGTTCGGTAATTTTCACATCTGTCAACACCTGCTTTCTTTGAGATGGGAATTATTATATTCTTCTTGAAGTCTGAGGGCAGTCTGTCTCATACATCTTGCTCACTAGATGGTAGAGTTTTGTCAGGGCTGGCTCTCACAAGGCTATCAGTAGTTTTAATGGAATGTTGTCTACTCCCGGGGCCTTGTTTCGACTCAGGTTTTTCAGTACTCTGTCAAACTCTTCACACAGTATCTTACCTCCCATTTCGTCTTCATCTACATCCTCTTCCATTTCCATAATATTGTCCTCAAGTACATCACCCTTGTATAAACATTCTATATACTCCTTCCACCTTTCTGCCTTCCCTTCTTTGCTTAGAACTGGGTTGCCATCTGAGCTCTTGATATTCATACATGTGGTTCTCTTCTCTCCAAAGGTCTCTTTAATTTTCCTGTAGGCAGTATCTATCTTACCCCTAGTGAGATAAGCCTCTACATCCTTACATTTGTCCTCTAGCCATCCCTGCTTAGCCATTTTGCACTTACTGTCGATCTCATTTTTGAGACATTTGTATTCCTTTTTGCCTGCTTCATTTACTGCATTTTTATATTTTCTCCTTTCATCAATTAAATTCAATATTTCTTCTGTTACCCAAGGATTTCTACTAGCCCTCATCTTTTTACCTACATGATTCTCTCCTGCCTTCACTACTTCATCCCTCAGAGCTACCCATTCGTCTTGTACTGTATTTCTTTCCCCCATTCCTGTCAATTGTTCCCTTATGCTCTCCCTGAAACTCTGTACAACCTCTGGTTCTTTCAGCTTATCCAGATGCCATGTCCTTAAGTTCCCACTTTTTTGCAGTTTCTTCAGTTTTAACCTACAGGTCATAACCAATAGATTGTGGTCAGAGTCCACATCTGCACCTTGGAAAAGTCCTACAATTTAAGACTTGGTTCCTAAATCTCTGTCTTACCATTATATAATCTATCTGATACCTTTTAGTATCTCCAGGATTCTTCCATGTATACAACCTTTTTTATGATTCTTGAACCAAGTGTTAGCTATGATTAAGTTATGCTCTGTGAAAAATTCTGACAGATGGCTTCCTCTTTCATTTCTTAGCCCCAATCCATATTCACCTACTACATTTCCTTCTCTCCCTTTTCCTACTGTCGAATTCCAGTCACCCATGACTATTAAATTTTTGTCTCCCTTCCCTACCTGAATAATTTCTTTTATCTCATCATACATTTCTTCAATTTTTTCGTCATCTGCAGAGCTAGTTGGCATATGAACTTTTACTAATGTAGTGGGCATGGGCTTCATGTCTATCTTGGCCACTATAATACGTTCACTATGCTGCTTGTAGTAGCTTACTCGCACTCCTATTTTCCTATTCATTATTAAACCCACTCCCGCATTAACCCTATTTGATTTTGTATTTATAACCCTGTCTTCACCTGACCAGAAGTCTTGTTCCTTCTGCCACCAAACCTCACTAATTCCCACTATATTTAACTTTAACCTATCCATATCTTTTTTTAAATTTTCTAACCTACCTGCCCGATTAATGGATCTGACATTCCACGCTCTGATCCATAGAATGCCAGTTTTCTTTCTCCTGATAACGACGTCCTCTTGAGTAGTCCCCCCCCCCCCCCCCCCCCCAGAGATCCGAATGGGGGACTATTTTACCTCCGGAATATTTTACCCAAGAGGACGCCATCATCATTTAACTATACAGTAAAGCTGCATGCCCTTGGGAAAAATTACAGCTGTAGTTTCCCCTTGCTTTCAGCCATTCACAGTACCACAACAGCAAGGTCGTTTTGGTTAATGTCACTAGGCCAGATCAGTCAATCATCCAGACTATTGCCTCTGCAACTACTGATAAGGCTGCTGCCCCTCTTCAGGAACCACACGTTTGTCTGGCCTCTCAACAGATACCCCTCCATTGTGGTTGCACCTATGGTATGGCTATCTGTATCATTGAGGCATACAAACCTCCCTACCAATGGCAAGGTCCATGGTTCATCGGGGGAGGCCCAAAAATATATATTTAAAAAATTTCTTACTAACGTATTACAGAATTTAAATTATCAGAACACATTTTGCATATTTCCCACAAGGATTTAATTAATGGTTGTCAACCTTTTTGAACTGCTGATATGTGATTTCAAGCAATATTTTTCAAGCTGATAGTAGCTAGTCATAAGGCTGTGCCTTAAAATGCTGCTTAGCTCTATATAGCAGAGGTTTGAGGGCATGACTTCCTTGGAGTTCAGGTTTTATGGGCATCCCAAACGTTTCGGTGTTTCAGCCTAAGGGTGTCCTACCAACCAACATACAATTTTCACATTCCACTGCTTATATCAAAAAGGGATGAATACAGCTGCTGAAACTCTACTATCAATACCTTGTCTCTGTATCTCTATTATGGTTAACTGTGTCTTTAGTCACCATTTATTACTATCGTTTTGATAGTGTTTTTTGTTTCTGCCATTTGTGATGTTCACCTGCTTTATTTCTTCATTGATAGTCCTCGGTGTTGATGTACTATATTGTTATACTGGATGAAAATGGGGGGAGGGGAGGGGGGAGGGAGTTCAACACTGACTACTGTAAATGATGTAGCCGACAGTTGCACGGTTGTGTTTGAGAGTTCTTTACTTTCACTGTTCACAACCCCCAATATTACACAATTATATTGCCAGTTCACTACTGGTAAATGTTGATAAGCCTCATTAAATAGGTTTCAGCCAAACATCAGCATATTGTTACAATAGTTTGCTGTTGAATGTCTATGATCAGTAAAAACCTAACCATGCAGTTCTTGCCGAATATTGTTTATGTGACACTGTTTCTCAAATAAATTGAACAGCCATTTTCATTAATTGTTTTAACACACAGCCTTATTCCACTGTTAAGTTGATGCTTTGTTGTTAATTTAATCAGTAAATAATGCCCGTCTGAAATTTGGCCACGGACTGACTGTCTCAGGACCAAAAATTGGTCCTTTATATATCCTCACAATAATACATACTGCAATTATACGAGGTATGTCCACAAAGTAAGTTCCATTTGGTTATATAAAACAAACATGTACTGATACAGAAAAAATATTTATTGTACAAAAATCTACAACTGTTAAACTACTTTTCTACAAAGCTTCCAAAATTTTGTAGGCACTTGTCATAGTGTGACCCAAGTTCTTGTATGCCTTCTTCATGGAAGGTTGACACCTGTGTATTCAACCATGTGGTTACATGTGGTTACA
The DNA here is from genome assembly GCF_023897955.1 of Schistocerca gregaria. Lineage (NCBI taxonomy): Eukaryota > Metazoa > Arthropoda > Insecta > Orthoptera > Acrididae > Schistocerca > Schistocerca gregaria. Next base: position 545,435,876 of record NC_064925.1, read on the forward strand.
TGTTCTTTCAGTTCATCATCATTGTTGAAGTGTTGACCACTAAGAACAGATTTTAGGTGTAAGAAGAGATGAAAGTTGCTAGGAGTGAGGTCCGGGCTGTACGGAGAATGATCAAACGCATCCCAGTGAAATTCCCGTAAGAGTTGTTTGGCCACATTTGCCTTGTGAGGTTGGGCACTATTGTGGAAAAAAAACACCTTTTGACAGTAATCCTCGGCGCTTGTTCTGTATTGTGCAGCACAGTTTCTTAATGGTCTCGCAGTAACCATGTGCATTGATTGTTTGGCCTTGTGGTATGAAGTCCATCAGCAAAATGCCTTTCCTATCCCAAAAAAAGGTGCACATGACTTTTCGATGTGTCAGCATTTGCTTAGGCTTAACCTTTGTTGGGAATGATGTGTGCCTCCATTCCATTGATTGCCATTTTGTTTCAGGGGTGTCGTACGATACCCAAGTTTCATCCCCCGTGATTATCTGAGAATGAAAACCATCACCTACTTCATTGTAGCATGTCAAAAACTGAGGTGCACTGCCCATCCGTTGTTTTTTGTGTTGTTCAGTAAGAATTTAGGGCACAGAATGTGAACAAAGTTCTCAAAATTTCAGTTTTTCAGTAACAATTTCATGAATTAGTGGTCGTGAGATTTTCAGAACTTCCATAGCAAGGCCACTAAGAGTAAACTTACGGTTGTGCTTAATCTTCTCTTCAATTGTGTGAACCAGTTCATCAGTAACCACAGATGGGCATCTGCTTCATTCTTCATTGAAAAGGTTGACCCATCTTCTAACCATTGAATCACTCATAGCATTTTGTCCGTAAACCTCACAAATTTGACAGTGAATTTCCTTTGGCTTATCTTTCTTTGCATTTAGAAAACGAATCACAGATCTGATTTCACATGTGGCAGCATTTTCAATTATGGTTGACATTATAAAGAAGCACTAAAAAGCACACATTAGCAGCAGCAATCTGACAATGGTGTACATGTCTTCTCCTTGAGTCAGAGTAACAGCTGCGCATGCTCGGAACTCCGACTGTAGTGCTGCTGCGGATGGAAATAGAAACGGAACATACTTTGTGGATGACCCTCATACATTGTTTGATGTTTAAGTTACAGAAATTAAAATTAAAACATAACGCATTCAATTAACTGAATACATTAAAAATTTCCATCTTTTTAACAGTTTCTTCTACCACAAATGTTAGGCCGAATTATTTGTTTAAATAATGAAATTAACAGATATAGTTATATAAACAATACTTTTGACAAACCTAGTAACTATTTTGGAATTAATGAAGGACTGGCTTTACTAATATGTTTTTCGAATAGAGCCAAATAAATACTTTAAGAATGCTAGCAGTTCCTCTTACAAATGTTGATAATTAGTACACAAATTATATTTTTTCATAAGTCAACAATAGAATCTCAGGCATGAAACAATTACTGATTTCACCTTATAACAAAGGTATTAACTAGGAATGGTCAAAATAAATTAGGAAATTAATTACATACACAAAACTAAGCACAAAATTAGACCTGGTGCTATATTCCTTAAGACTGAGGGCCAACCTTTCTCTTTTATGGAAATGCCGATTATACTCATGCATGTTAATGGTAATTGGGCAAAAATGAAAATAAAATGAATTTAAGGAGACAGATAGCAAAATAAGAGAGGAAGTAAAAAGATCCCAGCTTGCTTTGTCACACATTGTCAATTCTACCCAGCATTGCAATAAGTTTTTGAATGTCTCACCAGTGTGCACTATAGTATGATAATGTAAGTATCACCACCTAGTGAGAGTTTCACAAACAAAAGGAGAAAAAAGTGTGCAAAATACCTTCCATGCGTGAAATATGTCCCATTACTTCAGTTTGTTTGCTTACTGACAGCAGGTAACATGAGTTATTAAGAAGTTTCTTTTTGTGAGTTTTACTTTGTTGCAAATAACAGCAGCATACCAATGAGTTCAAAAGCAACACAATATGAATTCAGTGTGCAATTTATCATGTAAAATTTTGGAACAAGCAGTTAGGATGAAAGTGAAGGGACTTGTTGCAGCCAGACCTGATGTAAACATGAATCAAGAACAAAACAGTGTAAATCCGGGAAAAGATATAAACGCAACTTTAACAGAGCAGTGTACAATACAGCTGAGTGTTGTGTGTGCCTTAATGCTTGAAATTCATGTTTCTGCAATACACAAGTATAATTATGACAAACACGGTGTGTAATTACCACGGATGTTGCTTGGGTTGTTCATTTCAGCCAATCACAGTGTAAGATCTGTAACATCATGGATACATCACTATTTCATCACCCAAACATAAATGCCACAGTTTTTGCACAAAAAACACTAAAATTTTGAAGTTTAATAATGAAAATACCAAAAACATTAAGCACACAGTGAAACTAACATACACTGCATTACTGAACTCATGAAAATGCACCTTTAAGTACAGTTTGTTGTGGTAAACTGTCGGGAACTGTGACACTGGGGATAAATTATTTTAGATTTTATGTTGGAGTTAGTTTTTGATGTTATTTAGTAGTCAATTATGAGACAGAAGGAAGGCACAGCATGTATACTTTTGACTAGAGTGTGACATCACCCCTCCCCCCCCCCCCCCCCCCCCCTCTACTGGAATCTTGTTCGTGGTGACACACTGAACTATAGTGTAGCCCAAGATCTAGGTTAGTTCCGAATGATAAATGTTGCAGCCTTCCCCAGTATGGAAACCAAGAGTCACGCCTGTTGCTATGTACTGCTTTCTTTGCAAGATTTTTTTTAAAAACAAATGTTGCTGTTGTTCTGGTCTTCAGTCCAGAGACTGGTTTGATGCAGCTCTCCATGATACTCTATCCCATGAAAACTTCTTCATCTCCCAGTACCTACTGCAACCTACATCCTTCTGAATCTACTTAGTGTACTCATCTCTTGGTCTCCCTCTATGCTGTTTACACTGTCCTCCAGTACTAAATTGGTGATCCCTTGATGTCTCAAAACATGTCCTACCAACCGATCCCTTCTTCTAGTCAAGGTGTTCCACAAATTCCTCTTCTCCCTAATTCTATTGAATACCTCCTCATAGTTATGTGATCTACCCATCTAATCTTCAGCATTCTTCTATAGCACCACATTTCAAAAGCATCTATTCTCTTCTTGTCCAAACTATTTATCGTCCACGTTTCACTTCCATACATCGCCACACTTCATAAAAATACTTTCAGAAATGACTTCTGACACTTAAATCTATACTCGATGTTAATAAATTTCTCTTCTTCAGAAACACTTTCCTTGCCATTGCCAGTCTGCATTTTATATCCTCTCTACTTTGACCATCATCAGTTATTTTGCTCCCCAAATAGCAAAACTCTTTTCCTAATCTAATTCCCTCAGCATCACCCAACTTAATTCGACTACATTCCATTATCCTCGTTTTGCTTTTGTTGATGTTCATCTTATATCCTACTTTCAAGACACTGTCCATTCCATTCAACTGCTCTTCCAAGTCCTTTGCTGTCTCTGACAGAATCACAATGTCATTGGCGAACCTCAAAGTTTTTATTTCTTCTCCATGGACTTTAATACCTACTACAAATTTTTCTTTTGTTTCCTTTACTGCTTACTCAGATTACAGATTGAATAACATTGGGGATAGGCTACAACCCTGCCTCACTCCCTTCCCAACCACTGCTTCCCTTTCATGTCCCTCGACTCTTATAACTGCCATCTGGATTCTGTACAAATTGTAAATAGACTTTCAGTCCCTGTATTTTACCCCTGCCACTTTCAGAATTTGAAAGAGAGTATTCCAGTCAACATTTTCAAAAGATTTCTGTAAGTCTAGAAATGCTAGAAACGTAGGTTTGCCTATTTTCTAACATAAGTTGCAGGGTCAGTATTGCCTCATGTGTTCCAACATTTCTACAGAATCCAAACTGATTTTCCCCGAGGTCAGCTTCTTCCAGTTTTTCCATTCGTCTGTAAAGAATTCGTGTTAGTATTTTGCAGCCATGGCTTATTAAACTGATGGTTCAGTAATTTTCACATCCGTCTACAACTGATTTCTTTGGTATTGGAACTATTATATTCTTCTTGAAGTCTGAGGGTATTTCACCTGTCTCATACATCTTGCTCACCAGATGGTAGAGTTTTGTCAGGGCTGGCTCTCACAAGGCTATCAGTAGTTTTAATGGAATGTTGTCTACTCCCGGGGCCTTGTTTTGGCTTAGGTCTTTCAATGCCCTGTCAAACTCTTCACGCAGTATCATATCTCCCATTTCATCTTCATCTACATCCTCTTCCATTTCCATAACATTGTCCTCAAGTACATCGCCCCTGTATAAACCCTCTATATAATCCTTCCAACTTTGTGCTTTCCCTTCTTTGCTTTGAACTGAGTTTCCATCTGAGCTCTTGATATATCAAGTGCTTCTCTTTTCTCCAAAGGTCTCTTTAATTTTTCTGTAGGCATTATCTATCTTATCCCTAGTGAGACAAGGCTCTACACCCTTACATTTGTCCTCTAGCCATCCCTGCTTAGCCATTTCTCACTTCCTGTCAATCTCATTTTTGAGACGAATGTATTCCTTTTTTGCCTGCTTCATTTACTGCATTTTTATGTTTTCTCCTTTCATCATTTAATTCAATATAGCTTCTGTTACCCAACGATTTCTACTAGCTCTCATCTTTTTACCTACTTGATCCTCTGCTCCCTTCACTATTTTGTGCCTCAAAGCTACCCATTCTTCTTCTACTGTATTTCTTTCCCCCATTCGTCTCAATCATTCCCTAATTCTCTCCCTGAATCACTCTACAACCTCTGATTCTGTCAGTTTATCCAGGTCCCATCTCCTTAAATTCCGACCTTTTTGCAGTCTCTTCAGTTTTAATCTACAGTTCATAACCAATAGATTGTGTTCAGAGTCCACGTCTGCCCCTAGAAATGTCTTACAATTTAAAACCTGGTTCCTAAATCTCTGTCTTACCATTATATAATCTATGTGAAATCTTCGAGTATCTCCAGGCCTCTTCCATGTATATAACCTTCTTTTATGATTCTTGAACCAAGTATTAGCTATGATTAAGTTATACTCTGTGCAAAATTCTATCAGATGGCTTCCTCTTTCATTTCTTACCCCCATTCCATATTCACCTACTACGTTTCCTTTTCTTCCTTTACCTATTACCGAATTCCAGACATTCATGACTATTAAATTTTCGTCTCCCTTCACTATCTGAATAATTTCTTTTATCTCATCATACATTTCATCAATCTCTTTGTCATCTGCTGAGCTAGCTGGCATATAAACTTGTTCTACTGTGGTATGCCTGGGCTTAGTGTCTATCTTGGCCACAGTAATGTGTTTGCTATGCTGTTTGTAGTAGCTTACCCATACTCCTATTTTTTTTATTCATTATTATACCTACTCCCACATTACGCTTATTTTATTTTGTGTTTATAACCCTGTATTCAACTGACCAGAAGTCTGTTTTCCTCCTGCCACCTGTAATGGTACTTGAATTACGTAACCGTTAAGGCACCTCACCTGAACCTCTCGATACCAGTAATATTCTACTGTGTTTCTGTAAAGTAGTTAACAATATTTCTGAGACAACATTCAGATTTGATTTCATTTACGATACATCGATATGTTTATATTGCAATGATATTATTCGTACGTGTAATCTTTCTTTTATCACTATGATCTTTGTCGTACTTGTAACTCTGATTTTTGAGCGCGTAAGCTATTATTAGTTAGCTGTTAGAGTCGGACCTTGAAAAAGTCAAGTCTTGGACGTCATGTTGTAGTCAGCTTATAAAATGTGAACTTTAACAGTGAGGAAGATGTTTTTCAAGTATTTTTTGTATTGTGAAGTGATGTTTGTGTGTCACGTGATATCGCAACGAAAGCAATAAAAAAGAAGTGTAACTTAAATTTGGAGTGCTGATTTTTTTTTTTTTTTACATCACTATTGTGTTAACTTTGAATGGTTTAATCTTCAAGAATGGTTTGTGAAGCGCATCTACAAAACTTTTGAAGATAGCGGAATAAAACATAGTCCTTTTTGCATCCGAGCTTGGAATCATCACCACCTAGATTTTCGACGATTGAGCCATTATTTTACAACGAGACCAGCATGGGAAACACGAAAAGATGAGTGCCTAGTTTATTCATTATTACATGAAATGACTTTATTAACTGTGCTCTAATTTTACCTGCCACATAATAACTTTGTTGTTGCCCAAAAATGCAGTATTTAGCAGTGTGAGCAACACCACAATCATTAAATTGTGACCTTTGTTGTGGTAGGGTTGTTAGACACCGAACTTCACTAATTCCCACTACATCTAATTTTAAAAAATAAAGGGAGAATTTCCTTTGTACAGTCACATAGTTTTAAAACATGGGAAAAGCTTAATGTCAGAATATAGATCATGAAAAAACTAATATGTTGAAGCATCTGACAATTGATAAGAGCTTAAACTATGACTACAGAAATTTGAAACAATGGATGATGCAGTTCAATTAGAACACGATTCATTTCAGCTGTATTAACCCTTTCAATACCAATTGTTTCTGCCTCAGGCCACCATTATAGCAATTTTTTTAAAGTACCAATGCCTTTTGCATGAAACCACCAATGCTATTTCAAGACAGATATCTTGTGGTACGCTGAGGTGCTTTTACGAATGTGTAGCAGTCGTTTATAGTGTTAAAAGCAACTGTCACATAATAGTCAGAGCAGAGATAGTGCTACATGATTGTTGGAGATTGTGACATGTATACTGGCAGTAAGAATTATTGTAACATAAATTCGAGTTTGTGTGCACTTTTAAGAGTTTGTGGGGATACAAGCTCTATTGACTTCCGTCCGCAAGAATATCGCTGCAGAAACAGTATCTCTGGACCTGGGGCAGTGTGTTCTGAGGCATAAAGAGTTTAAGTTGTATCTGTCTGTATAATGCATATAAATAAATATTGTGTATGTCAATCAGTAATGTTGACAGTCATTATACATCATGAACATTGTGTTCATTACCCAAATCCTACATTGGTGACCCCGAGTTTTTTGACAATCGCGCCACGTTGCTCCACCTCTACCTGACAAGAGAATCCAACACATTGCCAACATGGATCCTACACACACCAACAGTCAGTCAGTCACAGTCAATGATGGCAAGCATTGTGAGTGTTTATCTAATGACTTTTCACCACTACAAGATGGAAATTGCAGTACTTCTGTGTTTAATACCCACACAACAATGCAACCATTGTCACATCAGCACACACATAAGGACTACAATATTGAACTTCTATCAACCACAATGCCTTTAAGGAACACTAAAAATAGTGCTACGAGTGCTTATGTGGACACTAACCTTGTCAGACTACATAACGAAAGGACAACAATTGACAGTAACGAACAATGGCACTACCCTGCCACCCCCAGCATTATTGAGTGCAATATTCCAATTTATATACATTCAGCTAGAAATATTGCTACTCGCAAGTCTCCCTATCAACTGAGTGACTCTACCATTATTGAGATGACAGGCACTGTCAGCCTGATTGCGGACACCAGCCACAGTGTCGTAACAAACGACGAAAAATCAGTGTCAACAAACAAAAATGCAGGTCATTCTATTTGGTGGTCTCAGGGACAGATAGCGCCAGTCCTTGAACAGAATGGCGTATTTCCTCAAACCACTTTCACTCTCGCACTTCAGAAAGGTGACGTCACAGCAGCCGCGCCACATACCACGGTACATTCCAGTGTGACATCACAGCTCTGCCAGCAACACCACCCCTTGCCACACCCCAGCTGGCACCGGGATACACTGATGTCCATTGTGTGCTGGTATGGACATATGACATGACCATTTTACCATGACCACACATCAACAGCTACCAGGATGCCATAACAGACACATCAACAGCACTACGACCACATGATGGATATAAGAATTACAACCTGACTGCTACACCAATTGCACTGATAACAAAAGACACCACGTTCAAGCCAGACATCACCATCATGCCTACAGTGAACCCCATATCGTGTGGGCCGACGATCTGCCACAAATTTATCAAGCCAACAATCATTACACAACACTCTGCCAATCATATGGGCTCACCGCACGGACCTCCCACACTGTGAAGGCCTTAGACCAACCGTAACTTCAGCCCACCTACCACAATGAGTGTTACAACTGAGGGGTGCGACGCCATTAACATCTACTTACTTGCTACACCACCTGTCCCACATGCTGTGTTTCATTACACCGATGCTAACACAGCACCTGTGATGGCCGCAATGCTACTAATGGAACTGTGTGCACAGTGGACACATGCATGAACACCCCAAGAAAACTGTGATATCCAACAGAACTATATTTCTCCTCAGTCTGCCAATGCCTCTATATGCACATGGGTGATGGCACAGAAATATTAGCTGCGCCGCAACACTCACCACTCCATGAGCATGACATCACCACCTAGCCAGCCACGCTGCACACCAGACCACTGCTCCAACTGGAATATCACACCACACCATGCTGATAGTTACAACAAACAGTGGCCATACTTCATCAGGCCATCACAGTCAATCCAAGCAATGCCAGGCAGCTATTGCACAGTGACAATCCAGTGGGGCAAACACAAAACAACCACTACAGGAACCACCTACCATCTATCAAACTCCACCTGCCACCCACTCACACAGACTCACTAGAAGTGTGGTTTGCTTTAGGTGAATGTATGATGAGGACAGCAGGGATCGAGGATGACCAGAGCAAGCTGTTAATACCTCTCCACCATCTCAATGAACAAACGGATCTCGTCAGCGATCTACTGCTAAATCCTCCAATGGCGCACAAGTATGAGATGGTGAAGTCACTAATATTACACGCTGGAGCAGCAACTATACCTCACCATAAATGAAATGACATTGGGAAATGACACACCATTGGCATTATGGCGCAAACTGTGGCTGAAAATTGATAACAACTGACTGCCAGACCAGGCCCTGTGGTCATTATGGTTTCTCAAGCTCCCAGAGTAAATACAGACACCACTATAAGTACATGCGGACACACCACTGGAAATGTGCCTGCAACTGGCCAATAGGATGCTGGTGCTCTTTTGGCACCACACACTGATCAGTGCCAGGACACCTATCTAAGACCGCCATGCCAGCGATGGATACGTTGCACAACAGACAAGGACAGCAGCAGTGGCAGACACAGAACGAAACACTGGGCACAGTCCCCGAGCAACCTCCTGCCCCCACACCTAGATTCCAGCCACCTTGTAGGCTGTGACTGTTGACGCATCACAACAATCATGGCGTGTGGACTCAGCTCCTGCAGGAAATAAACAAACAAGGGAGATGGCCGACACCCGGCCCGCCACAACACAGCCCAGCGAAAACAAAACGACAAGTGGCTACTGCTGGTTTTACGAGTGATTCAGTGTTGATGCATGCCACTGCTGACAACCATGTAGCTGCTACTCAAACTACACCAGTGGACAGGCTTAGGCACACCAGCCCACTTCCCTACAACAAGCCGCCTTTCTATTGGAGATACCAATGCACATAACATGCCATACACAAGGGCAAATGGTGGGCAGACGGCATGCGACTGTTTCTTTACGACTGCCGGCTACACCAGCACCCCTCTGCTGGTCAATATGGGTGTGTGCTATCCCCACATATCTCCACAGGATGATACAAGCCCACAACCATACAACTGTGAATGGCAAATGATTCAGTAATACTAGTAATGGGGAAACCTCCATGATGCTCTGGCTAGACGACCACACAACACATCCATGGACTTTCTCTGTGGCCAAAACAGTGAAATCGGTACTCGGAGCAGACTTCCTCCATCATTAGCACCTCATCCCAGATCTCAGCAATGCTCTGTTGTTACAGGCAACAGACTACACCCTATACGGGGACGTCTGCAGTGACAGTCTGCCGTCCACCACAGACTCTCCCCCACCACCAACAGACATAAAGACCACAGTGGATCTTGCATTACAATATTCAACACTGTGTGACAAACTTCACAAAAAGATCGTAGCCTACAAGAACATCTGCAAAAAGAATGACAAAAATTGTACAGAGAATGAGCAGCTATGCAGCCTCCATCACAAACTGGACAGCCAACTGCAATGAATCCAGTAGCAACTACAGATGGCCTGGTGCCCCCAAGAGCCACAGGATAACTGTAGAACCACTAGAACAGATACATAGGTTAGTACAGTGCCTATTATACTTGGTGATGCAGCTCTCACGGGCAGGTTGAACAGGGACAGTGTTTGCACTCTCGCGAGCAAGTTGAATAGTGACAATGTTTCTGTTCTCACTAGTGGTTACCCACCGAATAGGCTACCACCCCTGCAGACAGACCAGACAACAGGATTCTGCCCCCTGGACCACCCCTACCAAACAAAACAGTATAGTTATGGATGGTGCCATCCACAGTATAAATACAACTCTGGGACTGCCTATATGCCACTGCCCCCACCACCTAGCCACCCACAAACTCAAGGTGGCCAAGGCACCCATTGAAGAATTTCTCCAGGATGATATAATCAGACCTATGGCCAGTTCATTGGCATCACCTATCACTATGTGGCCAAAGAAAGATGATACATGGTGCCTCTGTGGCTACTACCCGTACCTCAATGCCAGAAAGATTACCCGGTACCGAATATACAAGATTTCACACACAAGTTGGCAGGGGCGACCATCTTTAGTGTACTGGACTGTAAAAGCACGTACTCCCAAATACCTAAGGCCCTGGAGAATGTTCACCAAATGGTCATTATCACTCCACTGGGTTTATGTGAATTCTTATTTATGCGTTTTGGGTTGAAAAATGCCACACAGACGTGGCAAAGATACTTTGATGGGTTGTTTATCAATGTGCCACACTGTGACTACTATTTAGATGATTTAATTATATTCTCAAAATCCACAGAGGAACACGAATGACAACTGCATGGAGTATACAACAAGCTGTCTCAACTCGGGTTGGCAATTAATACGGACAAATGCCAACTGTGACATCCTCGAGTCACGTTCATCGGCCACCTAGTCAACACAACAGGAGCACATGTGGCAAAATTGAGCATATTACTAACTGGTTCCCTCCCACAAATTACCAAGAACAATGTAAATTTCTCGGTATTGTCAATTTCTACCAACAACACCAACCCCTTGCAGCTGAATCTCTACTTGCCATCACAGAAGCTCTATGGAGGAAAAATACATCAGGGAAGAGGAAGCTAACATGGACAGCTGAGATCCAAACTGCATTTGACAACACTAAAGCTGAACCAGTCCACATTGTCACACTGGCACTAGCTACACCAGATGTTCGTCTTATCATTACATCAGATGTGAGCGATTGAGCGATAGGTGCTGTGTTACAGTAGGAAGTGCCAGGGTTGACACAACCTCTTCATTTTTTCTCAAGGAATCTGACACTCTCTCAAAGGAAGTGGTTGACATTTGGCTGCAAACTAGTGGGCATCTATGAAGTGGTGCACTACTTCCGCGGCAATACTGAAGGGCGACCACTTACTATCTATATACACCATTGACTACCACACCATGGACGTTTAGGCACTTGGACCACATCTCACAGTTCACAACAGACGTTCGCCACATGCATGGAGCAGACATTATGGTTGCAGACTACCTGTCCTGCCTAGCAGTCGTGATCACTCAACTGGATTTCAATAATCTTGCAGTTGCACAGGCAACAGATATGGACCTGGAATGATTCTTGTTAGGTGGCAACATAGGACTACAACTACGACAATGTCCAGTGCCTGGAACTGACAAACTAGTTTGATGCAGCATTTCAACAGGGAGGCAATGACTTTCATTCCTGCCCACTATTGCTGAACAATATTCCCCTTGCTCCATAACTTAGCTCACCCCAGAATGCACCCCATGATGAAACTAGTTTTGGAGCATTATGTGTGACCAAATATGAAGAGGTATTGTGCCACTTGGACACGAGTTTGCATTCCATGCCAGAGGACAAAGACAGGACGGCACAATCATTGGCCATTAGGAAGCTTCCCTGTCATAAAGGGCCATTTTTGCCATGCACATATAGATTCATTGGGGCCACTACCTGAATCTAATGGATTTCATTATATCCTATCAGTCATCGACTGAACAACTCGGTGGGTGAACGTTTCTCCACTCAGTGACATATCAGAGGATACAGTGGTGAGATCATTCATCGACCTATGAATAGCAAGATTTGTCTGTCCTGAGTCACTGGCAACCAATCATGGCACACAACTCGAATCGACCCTGATTATGGAATTATGCTGCCACTGTGGATGCCATCGATTCTATACCACAACCTACCAGCCACAATCAAATGGCCTAGTGGAATTGTGGCACCACATGCTGAAAACAGCACTGGTGTGCTGTGATAATGAATGGTCAGAGGCCCTACTCTGTGTGATGCTGGGTATCAGAACAGCCCACAAAAATTACCTCGATGTGTCGCTAGTGGAGATACTCTACAGTGAAGCGTTTAGCATTGCGACAGAATTTGTCACACAGACAATAGATGAAGGCAACTAGGACCTCCCAGACCTTGTATGATGAGTCAGAGAATGGATACGCAGCATTCGAGTCCGATCGCTGTCACACCGCACAACACCCACTGTATTTGTGCACAAAAACCTACAGACTTGTACTCATGTAATGCTACACACTGACGCCATCAAAGCAGCGCTGCACCCAGCGTACAGTGGACCATATAAAATACCAAGATGAGGACTCACCACATTCAAAATCATGCAAGCCAGCAAACCCATTACTGTGTCTGTCAATAGACTGAAGCCTGTGTGGACTTTAGAAGAGACACCAGGGAACAATACTGTCCCTTTTACCTCATGCCACGACACAACCCCCTTTTCAGTCGCAGTCGAAGTCAAGCATTACCTGCTGGAAGATATCACAGTGTCTCTACATGACAAGTTAAACATGGTATCTGCCACATATGAAAACGGACAGGTCGGCAACACCACAGTGTTGCAGTCATTGTACCACTCCACACCAATACCACATTAGTCAATACAGCTACTCTGTTATCTATGCTATCCAGGGACAGCATCCAACATGTGTCAGCAGCAGACCACAACACAGAAAACCGGACACAGGATCAGCCTACACCCCCATCACAGGATCATGTACAACCACTGCCAGATGACCTAACAATGGCATCTCCAGTACCACCTACTAGGGCAGTACCAATTTCATGAACAGGCAGACTGCTGTGATGAGCAAGATATCTAGATGAGTACAAGCTGGACAGCGTATCTGGAGATGACCTACACACACCACAACACAACTTCAACACTCCATGCCTTTGGGGGATGTGGGGTTGGGGGAGCCCTGTGGGGACACAAGCTCTATGGACTTCTGTCCCCAAGAACATCACTGAAAAAGCAGTATCTATGGACCTGGGGCAGTGTGTTCTGAGACACTAAGTGTTCAAGTTGTATCTGTCCATATAATGTGTATGAATAAATATTTTTTATGTGAACTCGTAACATTGGTAGTCGTTAAACATTATGAACATCATGTTCATTATCCAAATCCAACAAGTGGTTTCGAAATGAAACCACTGGAGCTGTATGTACTTTTGATATAAATTTCTCAAACAATGGAAACTCTAGGTAGGAATATCAACAATGTAGGAAAAGATAGATTGCTACTTACCATAAAGAAGACACATCAAGTTGCAGCCAGGTATGATTAAAGACACTCACATGTAGATTTCAGGCACAGCCTTCATTAGTAAAGTCTATGGTAAGTAGCAATCTACCATTTCCTCCATTATTGATATAAATTTACTAACTTTTAGCACCATTTTTGCTTGATATTTGGATAATAATTTGTTTTAGGCATTATGAGCTCATGGGAGTTTTGAGATGCATGACTGTGTCTAGAAAAAACGCATATTGCTTTTAAATATATCACATGAAATGATGGGTGGTTGAAAACTGAATGTCCCAGTGGTTCCAAAGCACAATCACCTCCTTAAAACAAATTATTGTTACCTTTGCCAATTTATTCTTGTATTTGTTGTTTACTATGATAATAAATATTAATTTTGTGAACAATTTTAAAACAAGGTTTTTTTCATATTTTAGTACTCAAAGAGGTAACAAGAATTATTGATTATATATTGAATTTGGTAGACAATCCTAACTGTTGTTTGATCACTCAGAAGATTTGTGGAAATGTTGACTGTGGAAATTTCCTTGGCACTTTCAGTCTACTTGCCAAATATGATATAGTTATGAATCACCATCAAAAGTACAGCAAACAGACAGCTATGTTGGGTATTATCTTGCTCCACAAAGCCAAAATGAATTCATCAAACTACTTGGTGATCGTGTCAGAATATAGATATTGAAGAAAATTTCTAAAGCTAATTATTTTTCCATCATATTTGATACTACACCAGATATATTGCATGCTGACAATGTCTCAAGTACTTCATTATGTATATACTGAAGGTTCAGAAATCATAGCAGAAGAATCCTTTATTGATGTCATTACATTACAGGAGAAATCAGCAATGAAATTACAGAAAAAAATTGTGACCAGTTCTAAGGAGATGGCCTGAAACTGGAATACTGCTATGGACAAGGATATGATAATGCTGTGACCATGGTTGGAGACTTTAGTGGAGTTCAGAGACACCAACTTAGATAACTGCAGAGTTGACATAATATACCATCACCTCTCTGACGATCTTTTCCAGACAATGGAAATACTGAATATGTACGATTCACAAAGTACATATGAGATGATGGAAATAAGATGTACAAAAGAAAAATGTTTAGAGAAGTTGGAGTCTGCACTGCAGTCTGAGACATGGAATGACATATATTGTGCAGAAAATGTTGCAGACACATGGAATAACTTTTATAACACTTTCTTTAACCATTTCAATGTAACATATCCAGTTACTTACAAAAAGAAATACTCAAAACCATATAAGACTTCCTTCAGAAGTAAAACAGCTGAAGGAGAAAATGTTTGTTACTTGGAAAATATATAAAGAGTTCCCGGACACATCTACTAGAGACAACTACCAAACATGTTGAAAAGCCTATAAACAAGCACTGAATTATACACAAAGGAAATTATACTGTAAAAAATTGCTGCCTCAAATGACATAAGCAAATAAGTATGGAACTATGAAAATGAGAGACTCAGCAGAAAACCAAAGCCTAGTGTCAACAATATCCAACTAATCACTGATAAAGTAAATATTTCAGATCCATATATGATCAGCCCTCCCACCATGAACCATGGACCTTGCCGTTGGTGGGGAGGCTTGCGTGCCTCAGCGATACAGATAGCCGTACCGTAGGTTCCACCACAACGGAGGGATATCTGTTGAGAGGCCAGACAAACGTGTGGCTCCTGAAGAGGGGCAGCAGCCTTATCAGTAGTTGCAGGGGCAACAGTCAGGATGATTGACTGATCTGGCATTGTAGCAATAACCAAAACGGTCTTGCTGTGCTGGTACTGCGAACGGCTGAAAGCAAGGGGAAACTACGGCCGTAATTTTTCCCGAGGGCATGCAGCTTTGCTGTATGATTAAATGATGATGGCGTCCTCTTGGTTAAAAAAATGTCATTATCAGGAGAAAGAAAACTGGCATTCTATGGATCAGAGCGTGGAATATCAGATCCCTTAATCGGGCAGGTAGGTTAGAAAATTTAAAAAGAGAAATGGATAGGTTAAAGTTAGATATAGTGGAAATTAGTGAAGTTCGGTGGCAGGAGGAACAAGACTTCTGGTCAGGTGACTACAGGGTCATAAACACAAAATCAAATAGGGGTAATGCAGGAGTAGGTTTAATAATGAATACGAAAATAGGAATGCAGGTAAGCTATTACAAACAGCATAGTGAACGCATTATTGTGGCCAAGATAGACATGAAACCACACCTACTACAGTAGTACAAGTTAATATGCCAACTAGCTCTGCAGATGGCGAAAAAATTGATGAAATGTATGATCAAATTAAAGAAATTATTCAGATAGTGAAGGGAGATGAAAATTTAATAATCATGGGTGACTGGAATTCTAGAATAGGAAAAGGGAGAGAAGGAAACATAGTAGGTGAATATGGACTGGGGCAAAGAAATGAAAGAGGAAGCCACCTGGTAGAATTTTGCACAGAGCACAACTTAATCATAGGTAACACTTGGTTCAAGAATCATAAAAGAAGGCTGTATACATGGAAGAAGCCTGGAGATACTGACAGGTTTCAGATAGATTATATAATGGTAAGAAAGAGATTTAGGAACCAGATTTTAAACTGTAGGACATTTCCAGGGGCAGATGTGGACTCCGACCACAATCTATTGGTTATGACCTGTAGATTAAAATTGAAGAAACTGCAAATAGGTGGAAATTTAAGGAGATGGGACCTGGATAAACTGAAAGAACCAGAGGTTGTACAGAATTTCAGGAAGAGCATAAGGGAGCAATTGACAGGAATGAGGGAAAGAAATACAGTAGAAGAAGAATGGGTAGCTTTGAGGGACGAAGTAGTGAAGGCAGCAGACGATCAAGTAGGTAAAAAGACGAGGTCTAGTAGAAATCCTTGGGTAACAGAAGACATATTGAATTTAATTGATGAAAGGAGAAAATATAAAAATGCAGTAAATTAAGCAGGCAAAAAGGAAGTGCAAAATGGCTAAGCAGGGATGGCTAGAGGACAAATGTAAGGATGTAGAGGCTTATCTCACTAGGTGTAAGATAGATACTGCCTACAGGAAAATTAA
Organism: Schistocerca gregaria; assembly: GCF_023897955.1. Taxonomy (NCBI): domain Eukaryota; kingdom Metazoa; phylum Arthropoda; class Insecta; order Orthoptera; family Acrididae; genus Schistocerca; species Schistocerca gregaria. Next base: position 545,452,738 of record NC_064925.1, read on the forward strand.
AGAGACCTTTGGAAATAAGAGAACCACTTGTATGAACACCAAGGGCTCAGATGGAAATCCAGTTCTAAGCAAAGAAGGGAAAGCAGAAAGGTGGAAGAAGTATATAGAGTGTCTATACAAGGGTGATGTACTTGAGGACAATATTGTGGAAATGGAACATGATGTAGATGAAGATGAAAGGGAGATACGATACTGCGTGAAGAGTTTGACAGAGCACTGAAAGACCTGAGTCGAAACAAGGCCCCCGGAGTAGACAACATTCCATTGGAACCACTGACGGCCTTGGGAGAGCCAGTCCTGACAAAACTCTACCATCTGGTGAGCAAGATGTATGACGCAGGTGAAATACCCTCAGACTTCAAGAAGAATATAATAATTCCAATCCCAAAGAAAGCAGGTGTTGGCAGATGTGAAAATTACCAAACTATCAGTTTAATAAGTCACAGCTGCAAAATACTAACACAAATTCTTTACAGACGAATGGAAAAACTAGTAGAATCTGACCTCGGGGAAGATCAGTTTGGAACACGTGAGGCAATACTGACCCTATGACTTATCTTAGAAGCTAGATTAAGGAAGGGCAAACCTATGTTTCTAGCATTTATAGACTTAGAGTAAGCTTTTGACAATGTTGACTGGAATACGCTCTTTCAAATTCTGAAGGTGGCAGGGGTAAAATACAGGGAGCGAAAGGCTATTTACAATTTGTACAGAAACCAGATGGCAGTTATAAGAGTCGAGGGACATGAAAGGGAAGCAGTGGTTGTGAAGGGAGTGAGACAGGGTTTTAGCCTCTCCCCGATGTTATTCAATCTCTATATTGAGCTAGCAGTGAAGGAAACAAAAGAAAAGTTTGGAGTAGCTATTAAAATCCATGGAGAAGAAATAAAAACTTTGAGGTTCGCCGATGACATTGTAATTCTGTCAGAGACAGCAAAGGACTTGGAAGAGCAGTTGAACAGAATGGATAGTCTCTTGAAAGGAGGATATAAGATGAGCATCAACAAAAGCAAAACGAGGATAATGGAATGTAGTCTGATGTTGAGGGTATTAGATTAGGAAATGAGACACTTAAAGTAGTAAAGGAGTTTTGCTATTTGGGGAGCAAAATAACTGATGATGGTCGAAGTAGAGAGGATATAAAATGTAGACTGGCAATGGCAAGGAAAGTGTTTCTGAAGAAGAGAAATTTGTTAACATCGAGTATAGATTTAAGTGTCAGGAAGACATTTCTGAAAGTATTTGTATGGAGTGTAGCCATGTATGGAAGTGAAACATGGATGATAAATAGTTTGGACAAGAAGAGAATAGAAGCTTTTGAAATGTGGTGCTACAGAAGAATGCTGAAGATTAGATGGGTAGATCACATAACTAATGAGGAAGTATTGAATAGGATTGGGGAGAAGAGAAGTTTGTAGCACAACTTGACCAGAAGAAGGGATCAGTTGGTAGGACATGTTCTGAGGTATCAAGGGATCACCAATTTAGTATTGGAGGGCAGCATGGAGGGTAAAGGGAGACCAAGAGATGACTACACTACACAGATTCAGAAGGATGTAGGTTGCAGTGGGTACTGGGAGATGAAGAGGCTTGCACAGGATAGATTAGCATGGAGAGCTGCATCAAACCAGTCTCAGGACTGAAGACCACAACAACAACAACAACAACAACATATGAGCAGCAATGTTTTTAATACCCACTTTATAAATTCAGGTAACATGTGTGTCACCTCTGAGACTGATGACTGCAGAACTCAGTGTTTATGTATGAAACAGATACAACTGAAGTAGAGGGAATCATAAATCAAATGCAAAACAAATTATGGGATGGGATGAAATCTCCTCCATTATATTAAAATGATGGAAACATTCACTCATACCTGTTCTGATCCACCTCTTTAATGAAAGTTTTAATAAAGGTGTGTTTCCATCTGAATTAAAATATACAATAGTCATGCCACTGCACAAAAAAGATAATACCAACACAGTCGAAACTACGAACCCATTACCTTAATTCCAAGGCTACACAAAATACTAGAAAAGATTATTTCACTTCGGTTAGAAAACTTTCTTGTCAAAGAAAAAGTGTTATGAGAAACCCAACATGGTTTTAGGAAAGGCTATTCAACATCATCTGCCATATGTGATGTAGTACATACAATACTTATGAAATTAGATAAAAAGAAAGGGTGGCATGTTTGTTCCTAGATTTATCATACGCATTTGACAGTATCTCATGAGCTGCTGCTTGAGGAACTGGAAACTTAAGGTATCAGAGGACTTGCCAAAACATACAGTCATACCAACAAGACTGATATCGAGTCACACCCAAAGTGTGCAACGTTATTAAGAAGTACAGCTCCAGTCCAGCTATAGTAAAGTATGGTGTGGCCCAAGGGTCAGTTCTGGGTCCTTTATTGTTCATACTATATGTTAATGATCTGTCCACAGAACACAACAGCAAGATACTTAACTGTGCAGATGATACAACCATTGTTAACTGGGGAACCAATGAGGATGACTTGGCCCAAAATTGTTCTGGTGTCTTATTTGGATTGAAGAATTACTTCCAAAACAACCATTTAAGCTTAAACATCAATAAAACAAATCTAATGGAATTTCAAATACACCACAAACAAGATGAAATGCAATGGAGTGTTGTGTGTGATGATGGTTCAGGTAATAAAATTGAAAGATAAAACTTCCTTTCTTGGTGTAATGTTAGACCAGCGTCTTTCTTGGGAGCATCATATCGATTTGTTATGCCAAAAACTAAGCAAATCAATTTATGCAATGTGGACAATGTGACAATTTCTTAAATATGAGCAAATGAGTATAATCTACTATGCTTTAGTGTATCCATACCTCCCATATGGAATTGAAGTATGGGGATATGCTGCTGCCAAGCATGTAAATAGGGTATTCATCCTACAAAAAAAGGCAGTTAGGATCATGTGTAAGCTTAGCTATAATTAGTCTTGCAAAGCAATTTTCAAAATTAAGAAACTACTAATGCTCCCGTACTATATATTTATAAAATGGTTCAGCTGATGCTAAAATACACGCAGTACAATCATCTAAATAGAGAAGTGCACATGTACAATAATAGGAGGGATGATGATTACCACCTGGAAAAAAATTATACAAAAAGTGCAGACAAGAATGCCTATTACATGTGGATCAAATTTTATCCCAAAATTCCAAAAAAAATTAAAAAGCTTAAGTGGAAGCTGCTTTGAAATTGCCTTGAAGGAGTTCCTCAGCAATAAGTGTTTTTATATCATTGACAAATTCCTCTCAGAGGAGTAGAATACTTTCACTTGTATAAATAGTATTTACATGTACCAAAAAAAAAAGCAACATAATTTTTTTATCTGTAGGCTTATTGTATATAATTGGTTCCCGCAATGTTATAAGGGGAAATGATCAACATGTAAACTATCCAAAACAAATCCTTGTATTTGTCCGTGGAGAATAAATAAATAAATATTTTGGATAGAAACCCCGTAGTAATGTTTGTGCCACGTAACAGTCATTCAGTCTTGTGGAGAACATTCAGCTACTGTTGGAACAAAATTTGTTACTTTTTTGGCACTGTGCAAAGTACTTACACATTTTTCTCATGTTCCATAGATAGGTGAGATATTCTTAAAAAACATTAATGTGAAGTGATTGTTTGACCAAATTGAGTTCAGTGCATGAGTCTGTACATGTGCTTGCTGAGTACATTGAAAGCATAATACAAATTTTGGAATTCTTGAGAGACAGATCAGAAGAAAACATAGAAACCAAAGGAAATGTAGGCAGTTTGTTGTTTTGCACTATGACCTGTCCTTTCTTAGTATTTCTTTAGTTTTGGGGCCCATTGCTTATTGAAGTTAATGGTGCTCAGATGTACCTACAAGAAAGAGGGCTTGAACTTTCACATTGTGTTAAAAAATAAAAAGCACTGTCTATTTTGTGAGGAAAAACACGATTTTCTAGTCACCAAAGCAGTTGAGAAAGCCATAGTAATATGCATTATATCTGATATTTCAATCATACATAGAATTAGAAGACAGAAAAGAATGTCTGGTGAGAAAAGTATCGACTCTGGCTTAAATTTAATTCTAGAAACTTGTTGGGAACAGCTTGAGACAGTAGATGAGCTAACATCTTAATTAATGAAACATGCATTACAAATTACTGAGCTTCATGAGCTATCTGCCTTCCCTCAAATTTAGATACTACTGTATGCAGCATTTACATAAAAATATATTCGAAACTAGTCAGTTGCTGCAGTGCATATTATATGTCACATATCTTTATTTAAATCAGTTCATCCAAAAGACAGCATTTTTGCGTGGACAACTCTAGAATTATTAAGTTCAGTAATAAAGCGGAAGATGCTCCAGAGTTTAACACAGTTGTGCCGCTAAGAATTTTTTTAACAGTCATTGAGTCAAATGCCATGTTAAAGCTGCTAAAGTCTTATCACAGATCAACTTTGAACCAGGAAATGTTAAGTAACCTTGAAATTTTATCAACTGAAAGAAAAATAAATGTAAATTTTAAACATGAAATTGAACAATCTGCAAAAATAAAATGCAGAAGATTTTAAGTAAATGCAATTTGTATACTTGAATGCCTAATATTTAAAGTTTCCTGTTTCTCTCTTTTGTTATATGGGTATTGGTACCTATAAACTATTAATGTTTCAAAGTAAACTTTAATGACTGTAGAGAATTAACTTGATTTTATAATTATAAGTCTTGGTTAAGAAAACAAATAGTTTTAAAACTTGGATTTGTAACACCTTATGTGGGGGCACAATATTTTAAACTGCCCCAAATGTGCAAACTCCATGATACACCATTGGTCCAGCTCATATATATGATAATGTAGTTAAATATTTGATATATTCTATTGCTATTTTATTAATATTGCTGCAGAATAAGCTGAGTAGCACCATAGTGTAGTGGTTATGATACTAAACTGCTGCATGGAGGGTCATGAATTCAAAACTTATCTGGACTGCACTATTTTAATTTCTATATTTGGTTCAAGTATATTCTAGAAGTATCCACAAATGTCAAGAATCATTGTACTGGAATGTTCTGTACCTACATATATACTGTATGTGTTCTGGACAGAGGCAGTTCACTCCGTGCTCTTGTGTATGCAAGTGCTGAATAAACCTTTGTTAAGTGAAGTTAGTGATCATCATTCATCTAATAACACCTTTTTCTACACGACATAATTCTGGTGGAGTAGCTGGGTATTGGAACTTGTGATAGCGCACATTATTGATGACACAGTGGGTCCCATCAGGCCATGACAGAGCCGCCGTTTACATGGTGAGAAACCTGAGTTCGAGCCATATTCAACAGATTGCAATCTATTGGAGACAGAAGAAGAAGAGGCCATTATGATGACAGCAACTGTGTGCCACCACATGAGACATCCTTCCAGGTCCTCTGGTGATGATGGCCAACATCCAAACAAATGGCTGAAGGTATATGAGTGTATAGCCAAATTTAACAAATGGGATGATTCCGTGTGTTTGGCTAACGTATTTTTCTACTTGGAGGGCACTGCCAAGCAATGGTATGAGAATAATGAGGAGAAGTTCACAAACTGGGCAGTATTCCAGGCAGAACTGCGTAAGTATTTCGGCGACACACAACAGAAGTGCAAGGCTGAAGATAAATTATAGTGCGAGCCACAGCGTCCAGCAGAAACTACAGCATCCTACAGTCAAGATGTCTTGGAGTGTGTAAAATAGTGGATCCTAGAATGAAGGAAGAAGATAAGGTTGCACATCTCATGAAGGGTGTTGCTGAGGACATGTATCAAGTCCTACTCCTGAAGGAGGTTTCGACAGCAGACGACTTCATAACATGGTGCCAGTATTTCAAGACAATGCATTAAAAAAGAATTAAACGCAAGGGGTTTGAATGGCTTTTAAATGTCATATCAATTTCTGTAATGGAAAAGCAACGGATTTCACAAGTGTTCTCTGTCAGATAGTGAGAGAGGAAGTTCAGAAGGTACTTGGATTGCACGGCGAGCAAAAAACTGAGTCTCTTCAAGAGTTCATAAGGGAGGAAGTGGAACAGACATTGAACCCAATCTCTCGTCCATTTCCCTTTAAAACAGTGAAAAATCGAGACCCATGCAGAGTTACATACCTACAATGCCGCATGAGGAACCTGTTTGGGCACCAAGGAAGACTGACATCTGGAGGACCCAGGATAACCAAACAGTATGTTTCCACTGTGGGCGACCGGGACATGTGGTGTGCTATTGTTAAGAAAGGCAGCTGATGTTTGTTGACACCCTTGTCAGAAGACAGCAGACCAATCTTAGCCGATGCCAACTCTGGGACGATGAAGAAAGGAAAGACCTAAGTCGAAACAAGGCCCTGGGAGTAGACAATATTCCATTAGAACTACTGACAGCCTTGGGAGAGCCAGGCCTAACAAAACTCTATCATCTAGTGAGCAAGATGTATGAGACAGATGAAATACCCTCAGACCTCAAGAAGAATACATTACATTGGACAGACAGGTAGACCTATTAAAGTAAGGTATAAAGAACACATGCTAGGTAAAAATGGGGAAAACATATATAATTTCACATTTGCTGGCCATCTATGACTCTTACAGCATACACCACGTAAACTGGATGATGTAGAATTGTTTCACGAAGTGAGTAAGGGTTACAAACAGGACCCACTCAAAGAATTAGAGATTTTCAAGCATCTGTCTCAAAAAGATGGTTTTATTCTTAATGAACAGGTGCAGCTTAGAAACAAAAAATTTTAGACAGTTTCAAACCCCTCCTTGCTCTAATGTAAAATAGTCTGGCTGACTAGAAGTTAGTTTTCTTGCCTGTTGATGCCAGTGAGATGTGCGTTTCCTGTCTTGTTGGGATTTTACATATTTTTGATGTTTGCTGTTTGTGGCTTTCAATGTGTATATGTGGTTAAATGACTGTATTGTCTTTTATTCACAACGACAGATGGTTTCAGTTTAATTTAACAATTTGGTTGTTTTTGCTAGTATGAGTTTTACCTTTTAAGTTATGAGAGATTCTCATGCATAATACTAGTGCCCTCTCTCGTTAGATATGTTCCGTAATGCAAGCTTCATCTGCTTGACACTAGGACACAGGAACAATTGGTTTCATATTTTCTATTTTATGTAGCAGTCAGGGCGAACAGGCTTAGATGGTGAGGTCATGTTACATGCATGGGAGAAGCAAGGTTACCCAAGAGACTCATGGGTTCAGCAGTAGAGGGTAGGAGGAGTTGGGGCAGACCAAGGAGAAGGTACCTGGATTCTGTTAAGAATGATTTTGAAGTAATAGGTTTAACATCAGAAGAGGCACCAATGTTAGCACTGAATAGGGGAACATGGAGGAATTTTATAAGGGGGCTATGCTCCAGACTGAACGCTGAAAGGCATAATCAGTCTTAAATGATGATGATGATGATGATGATGATGATGTAGATGTTTTTAAATGGTTCTCATATGTTTTATTTATTAAGACAGAAGGTTTGAATTAACACAACTTTTAATAATTTTGATGTGTATGTGTATGTATCCATGGGTTTTAATGTGCGAGAGTGTCTCGCACATACCACAAGTGCCCTCTCTCGGTGAAACTGCCTGCCCTAGAGATTTCACATCCTCTTCTGGCTAGTTCACAGGTGAGATAATGATGCTATGCTGTGTTCGCATCAACCCACTGTCCATAATTATGTTGTATAAATGGAGATGATTTTTTAACTACTGACAACACCTTTGGCACAATTGTTTTATGTATCTCCAGTGCAGGATGGGATTTTAGTAAGTGACTAAAAGTTATTGTGTTTATAATACTCTTGTAATTTTACAGTAACTTAAGCTATAGTGTTTTTTTCTTTCTCAGTTCCAATGTAAAGTTTTTGTTAATGAAGGTGTCTTCCTGTTCAGGTGTATTTTACTTCTGATGAAGGTATATTTAGATATACCAAAACCATGGTCAAGAATTTTAATAAATCTTTATCCTGCAACTGTTTGGCTGTTATTATTTACCGTGAATAGATTTAAGTGTCAGGAAATCATTTCTGAAAGTATTTGTATGGAGTGTAGCCATGTATCGAAGTGAAACATGAACGATAAATAGTTTAGACAAGAAGAGAATAGAAGCTTTCGAAATGTGGTGCTACTGAAGAATGATGAAGATTAGTTGGGTAGATCACACAACTTATGAGGAGGTATTGAATAGAACTGGAGATAAGAGAAATTTGTGGTGCATCTTGACTAGAAGAAGGGATCGGTTGGTAGGGCATATTCTGAGGCATCAAGGGATCACCAATTTAGTATTGGAGGGCAGCGTGGAGGGTAAAAATTGTAGAGGGAGACCAAGAGATGAATACATTAAACAGATTCAGAAGGATATAGGTTGCAAAAGTACTGGGAGATGAAAAAGCTTGTACAGGATAGAGTAGCATGGAGAGCTGCATCAAACGAGTCTTTGGACTGAAGACTACAACAACAACAACAACAACAACATGGAGGGACCACCCAGACAATGCTAGTTGCCTCAGTCCCAGAAAACTGTGCCACACTAAAACAGCTGACAGTGAGCTATTTGACAAGGGCATTATAGCCAATTGGTTAGCAGTTGGTCTTCCCCCACGCACCTCGTTCAGAAGAAAGACAGTTCACTTTGTCTGTGTGGGGAATACAGGGCAATTATCTGAGCCTACATGTTTAGGATTTTGCCCAAATTCTCAATTATGTGCAAGTGTTCAGTGTACTTGATTCCCACAAAGTTTACCATGAAATTCCCACATTCAAGGACGACATCACCAAAACTGCTCTAACTACACCTTTTGGACTTTTTAAGTACTGTTTTGTGCCGTGTAGCTTCAAAATATGCAGCCTAGACTTGACAGTGGTTTATTGATTCTTTACTGTTCAATCTCCTATTTGCATTATGTAGGTTCTTTAAATGGCCTACACATATAGATAAATATTTGTAATGATTCTTATTCACACCATCCCCATGTGGCAGAAATATTGTAGGGATGTATGATTATATCAGAGTAAGCTGACAGAAAAGTGGAAGCTATATATCAGTTTTGTGTACCTCAGTTATTTCTTTCACTGATCTCAGTCACTGTTGGTGTTCTGAGCTGATGTGATAAAGTCATATGTACTTGCACTTTCCCAATATTGTGTTAATTAAAAGTTATAATATGCAGAAGTTGCAAGTTTCCATTCTCCTTCCAAGCTACAACCTAACCTCCACATCCGAGTGCAATGAGGACTTGAATTTTTAAATGGACCTTGTAAAGGGACACCCTCCTCTACCATTACCTTTATTCAACAGAAGTAATCGATATCAAAAATATTTACAAATATTGTATAGGTTAATATTATCTCAGCTGTTTAACTAAAAGTATTTCATATGATTTTGTATAAAATGTATTGTATTTCAGGGTAAAATCTAGAAAAAGAAATTATTTTATTACTTTACTACAAATGACATATATTTACTCTGCATGTACAGTTAAAACTAATTTTCTTTTAGAAACATTTGAAATTATGAAACATTTGGTAAACTTGAAATTTATATTATTAATTGCACAATCTAATGTAATTTATTGAATTTATTTCTGGATTAATTTACAAAATAATGATATGACTTGGTGAAGATTCTTCTTTTATCAAGAAAGTTTATAAACGCTTTGGAATATTGTTAGTATCACAGAATGAGTTAGTAGTGGGCATGCCACTGGTGGAATCGGACGTGTTTTTAATTTTGGCAGTAACGATGTAATTTTTGGTTTTATGGAAGTAGAAATTGTAAAGACAGTGTGATATAGAAGAGTGTGACATAATAAAAAAAAAAGAGTACAAAAACAGAAATTACACAGCAGGTTTACTTAGTTGTTATCATGTCATTTGGAACCTACAATGTCAAAAGTTTCAGCCTCAAGAATCAACCCCTAACTGCAGCCAACTATGAGAAAAGAAGGTAAGCAAAAAGTTTATTTGTAAACCTTACTCCCCCCTAAGCTTATGAAATGAGTAATTATAAAGAGAGTGAAAATCAACTGGTGATGTGAGGGAGGGTAAGATTACAATTGGTGGCATCGTCCAGGATCAGTTGACTGATAATGAAGTTTCGTCTATTGCAGAAGATGGGACAGTGATTTGTGTCATTTGCAGTTTATTTACAAACAATTTTCTGATAACTCAAAGAAAGAAGACTGAGGACTGCCCAACAAAGTTGAGATACTACCAACAATGATGGACCAGATTAATTGAAAGGACTTTATGACTACGATGAGGGACATCATAAAAAGAAAGATAAGGACAAACTATTTGTGAAATTAATTTATTTATTGACTCATGTGACTGTTAATGAAACAAATAGAGGCAAGGGCAGTAGCGATGTAGAAGTGACAGCTGTAGGACCCAGGCAGGACATGTTTGAACTGAGTGGAAGCATAGTCAGCAAAGAAAGAGTAAAAACTGTGTAGTGGAGGGCACTTTATGTGACACTGTTATTACCTCCCTTTCCTGTTCCAGTCGCGTATGGTTTGCGGGAAGAACGACTGCTGGAAAGCCTCCGTGCATGGTTGAATCTCTCTAATTTTACATTCGTGATCTCCTTGGGAGGTATAAATAGGAGAAAGCAATATATTCTATACCTCATGTCACTGCCACTATCATTACCTCCCTTTCCTGTTCCAGTCGCGTATAGTTTACAGGAAGAACGACTGCCGGAAAGCCTCCGTGCACGCTCGAATATCTCTAATTTTACATTCCTGATCTCCTTGGGAGGTATAAGTAGAGGGAAGCAATATATTCGATACCTCATCCAGAAATGCACCCTCTCAAAATCTGGACTGCAACCTACACCGCAATGCAGAGCGCCTCTCTTGCAGAGTCTGCCACTTGAGTTTGCTAAACATCTCCATAATGCTATCATTCTTACCAAATAACCCTGTGATGAAACGCGCCACTCTTCTTTGGATCTTCTCTATCTCCTCTGTCAGCCCGACCTGGTACAGATCCCACACTAATGAGCAATACTCAAGCATAGGTCGAACGAGTGTTTTGTAAGCCACCTCCTTTGTTGATTGACTACATTTTCTAGGGACTCTCCCAATGAACCTCAACCTGACACCCACCTTACCAACAATTAATTTTATATGATCATTCCATTTCAAATCATTCCATATGCATACTCTCAGATATTTTACGGAAGTAACTGCTACCAGTGTTTGTTCTGCTATCATATAATCATACAATAAAGGATCCCTCTTTCTATGTATTTGCAATAAATTAGATTTGTCTATGTTAAGGATCAGTTGCCACTCCATGCACCAAGTGCCTATCTGCTGCAGATCTTCCTGCATTTCGCTGCAATTTTCTAATGCTGCAACTTCTCTGTATACTACAGCATCATCCACAAAAAGCCACATGGAACTTCCGACTCTATCTACTAGGTCATTTATATATATTTTGAAAAGCAATGGTCCCATAACACTCCCCTGTGGCACACCAGAGGTTACTTTAACATCTGTAGATGTCTCTCCATTGAGAACAACATGCTGTGTTCTGTTTGCTAAAAACTCTGCAATCCAGCCACACAGCTGGTCTGATATCCCATAGGCTCTTACTTTGTTTATCAGTCAACAGTGTGGAACTGTATCGAACACCTTCTGGACGTCAAGAAAAATGGCATTTACCTGGGAACCAGTATCTAATATTTTCTGGGTCTCATGAACAAATAAAGGGAGTTGGGTCTCACACGATCACTGTTTCCGGAATCCATATTGGTTCCTGCAGAGTAGATTCTGGGTTTCCAGAAATGACATGATACAAGAGCAAAAAACATGTTCTAAAATTCTACAACAGATTGATGTCAGGCATATAGGCCTATAGTTTTGCACATCTGCTCAACGACCCTTCTTGAAAACTGGAACTACCTGTGCTTTTTTCCAATTGTTTGGAACCTTCCGTTCCTCTAGAGATTTGTGGTACACGGCTGTTAGAAGGGGTGACAAGTTATTTTGCATACTCTGTGTAGAATCGAATTGGTATCCCATCAGGTCCAGTGGACATTCCTCTGTTGAGTGATTTCAGTTGCTTTTCTATTCCTTGGACACTTATTTTGATGTCAGCCATTTTTTCGATAGAGAAGGAACTGCAGTGCGGTCTTCCTCTTTGAAGCAGCTTTGGAAAAAGGTGTTTAGTATTTCAGCTTTATGCGTGTCATTCTCTGTTTCAATCCCATTATCGTCTTGGAGTATTTAACATAAGGCCAGAACTTCCTAGGATTTTCTGTAAATTCAGTACATAGAATTTTATTTTCAAATTCACTGAACACTTCACACATACCCCTTTTTACACTAACTTTGACATCGTTTAACTTGTGTTTGTCTGAGAGGTTATGGCTGCGTTTAAATTTGCAGTGAAGCTCTCTTTGCTTTCACAGCAGTTTCCTAACTTTGTTGTTGAACCACAATGGGTTCCATCCCTCACAATTTTACCCAGCACGTACCTGTCTAAAACACATTTTACAATTGCCTTGAACTTTTTCCATAAACACTCAACATTGTCAGTGTTGGAACAGAAATTTTCATTTTGAACTGTTAGGTAGTCTGAAATCTGCCTCCTATTACTCTTGCTAAACAGATAAACCTTCCTCCCTTTTTTTATATTCCTATTTACTGCCATATTCAGGGATGCTGCAATGGCCTTATGATCACTGATCCCCTGTTCTGCGTTTACAGAGTCGAAAAGTTCAGTTCTGTTTGTTAACAGTAGGCCCAAGATGTTATCTCCATGAGTCGGTTCTCTGTTTAATTGCTCGAGGTAATTTTCAGATAGTGCACTCAGTATAATGTCACTCAATGCTCTATCCCTACCACCTGTCCTATACATCTGAGTGTCCCAGTCTATATCTGGTAAATTGAAATCTCCACCTAGAACAATAACATACTGAGAAAATTTATGTGAAAAGTATTCCAAATTTTCTCTCAGTTGTTCTGCCACTAATGCTTCTGAGTCGGGAGGTCAGTAAAAGGAGCCAATTATTAAGCTAGCTCAGTTGTTGCGTACAACCTCCACCCATAATAATTCACAGGAACTATCCACTGCTATTTCACTACAGGATAAACGGGATAAATTACTACTAACAGCAACAAACACGCCACCACCAGTTGCATGCAATCTATCCTTTCTAAACACCATCTGTGCCTTCGTAAAAATTCTGGCAGAATTTATCTCTGGCTTCAGCCAGCTTTCCATACCTATAACGATTTCAGCTTCGATGCTTTCTATGAGTGCTTGAAATTCCAGTACTTTACCAACGTAGCTTCGACAGTTTACAGTTACACTACTGGCCATTAAAATTGCAAGACCATGAAGATGATGTGCTACAGACGCAAAATTTAACCGACAGGAAGATGTTGCTTTGATATGCAAATGATTAGCTTTTCAGAGCATTCACACAAGGTTCGTGCCGGTGGCAACACCTACAATGTGCTGACATGAGGAAAGTTTCCAACCGATTTCTCATACACAAACAGCAGTTGACCAGCGTTGCCTGGTGAAACGTTGTTGTGATGCCTCGTGTAAGGAGGAGAAATGCGTACCATCACGTTTCCGACTTTGATAAAGGTCGGATTGTTGCCTATCGTGATAGTAGTTAATCTTATCGCGACATTGGTGCTCGCGTTGGTCAAGATCCAATGACTGTTAGCAGAATATGGAATCGATGGATTCATCAGGGTAATACAGAACACCGTGCTGGATCCCAACAGCCTTGTATCACTAGCAGTCAAGATGACAGGCACCTTATCCGCATGGCTGTAACGGATCATGCAGCCATGTCTCAATCACTGAGTCAACAGATGGGGACGTTTTCAAGACAACAACCACTTGCACAAACAGTTCAACAACATTTGCAGCAGCATGGACTATCAGCTCGGAGAGTATGGCTGTGGTTACCCTTGACGCTGCATCATAGACAGGAGCGCCTGCGATGGTGTACTCAATGACGAACCAGGGTGCACAAATGGCTAAACGTCATTTTTTTTGGATGAATCCAGGTTCTGTTTACAGCATCATGATGGCTCCATCCGTGTTTGGTGACACTGCGGTGAACACACATTGAAAGCATGTATTCGTCATCGCCTTACTGGCATATCACCCGGAGTGATGGTATGGGGTGCCATTGGTTACACGTCTCGGTCACCTCTTGTTTCCATTGACGGCACTTTGAACAGTGGACGTTATATTTCAGATGTTACGACCCCTGGTTCTACCCTTCATTCGATCCCTGCAAAACCCTACATTTCAGCAGAATAATGCACAACCGCATGTTGCAGCTCCTGTGTGGGCCTTTCTGGATACAGAAAATGTTCGATTGCTGCCCTGGCACGCACATTCTCCAGATCTCTCACCAATTGAAAACATCTGGTCAATGGTGGCTGAGCAACTGGCTTGTCACAATGTGCCAGTCACTACTCTTGATGAACTGTACCATGTTGAAGCTGCATGGGCAGCTGTACTTGTACACGCCATCCAAGCTCTGTTTGACTCCATGCCCAGGCGTATCAAGGCCGTTATTATGGCCAGAGGTGGTTGTTCTGGGTACTGATTTCTCAGGATCTATGCGCCCCAATTACGTGAAAATGTAATCACATATCAGTTATAGTATAATATATTAGTGAATACACGTTTATCACCTGCATTTCTTCTTGGTGTAGCAATTTTAATGGCAGTAATGTACAATACCAAATGCTGCTTGGTCCCTGCACGTTCTGACTTTGCCCCGCACCCTTTGAGGCTGTTGCCCTTTCTGTACTTGTCCGAGGCCATCTAACCTAAAAAACTGCCCAGTCCATGCCACACAATCCCTGCTACCTGTGTAGCTGCCTGTGTGTGTAGTGGACACCTGACCTATCCACTGGAACCCAAAACCCCACTACCCTATGGCGCAAGTTGAGGAATCAGAGAATCTGTTGTCAGAGGAATTAAAAGGTGTGAATGAAAAACATGATGTCTTAGAAAATAAATTTATTGTTTTGGAAAATTAGTTAATTGACAAATCTGCTACACAGATGAAGAATCTTAATGACAGCAGAGTTGAACATAAGGCCATAGTAGGAAAAATGGAACAGAACTTTAGTAGTTTAGATCAAAAAATTTTAAATGTTGAAAATAATATGCAAACTAATGTAAATGTTTTAGATCAAAAGATTTCAGCAGTTCAGGAAAATTGTGTGGTTCAACATTCCAAACAAAAGTTTTCCATCAGACAATTTACATCCAGTGGATTTTATGCACCACTGGAGATATAGTTTTGTGTCAGGCATGAGCGACAGTCAAAAAATCAAGTTTGTTAAAGGGTGTCTTGAAGTCAAAGCTCTGCCTTGGGAAACTTTAGATTCAAGTCAGTGGGAAACATACCAGAGTATCAAGAAAAGTTTTTTAAATAAACTTTCATCAAAAGCTGCACAAGAGATAATCAAAAGTGAATTTTTATATGGTTCTAATTATAGGAATGGGGACAGTAGTCTGAAAGAATTTTGTGAGAATCAACTTAAGAAATTAACACACCTTGACAAATCATTTGATGAAATAACATTGACTGATGCACTAAAAAGGAGATTACCAGAAAGGTTCAGTGGGATTTAGTACACAGACATGACAGTTGCCTTGAGCAGTTTTTACCATATGTTGACAGGCTGGATAGGGCAGCAGAAAGAAGCTAGATATCACAATAGTAACAACTACAGAAACAGAGATAGTGGTAACTTCTATCAGAGTCAAAATGGTAATAGAGACAGAAATTTGGAACATCAACAGAATAGAAATAATGGGAATAACCATGAGCAATTTAATAGAAGAAACAATCATAGAGGTAACTACTCGGGAAACGGCTGTTCGCCTCAATGGAGGTCCACAGTTTTGGGACACGGAAACACAACAAGCACAGAACCCCCAATTTACACTTGCAGTTATACAATAGTAACAGTGTTAATGATATGGCACAGGTATCTGACGTTGAATAGAAGGAATATCAGATTTCTCATTTATATTTTGTTCAAAAGTTTCGGGATACTATGTTTAATTATAGTGATGTAGGTGCTAATCACAAACTAGAATGTGAGAGTAATGAGAATTTTGATGTGGTTTGTACTAATGATTTCTTCTATTGGTCAAAAAACAGTGTTATTGATGTATGTAAAACAGATGATGACTGTATTGGATCTGAACTAGGTGTTATTTTTTATGTAGATGTGAATGTGAGCTGTGAAATAACTAAGGTTGGTAAGTCTGAGACTGGCAGCTTATTTGCAAATGAATGAAATTGTTTATGGAGATGAGTCTTGTGTTGTTAATGATGTTGTTGATGAAGTCATTTTGGAAGAATATGATGGTGATGATAATGATGATGAGTATCAGGTATTTTCAGTGTTTAATAATAATGAAGTTTCAGGGTTATTTGTGAATACAAGCAAGATAAGTGACATATGTGATGATGTAAATGTGAGTCATGGAATATCAGTCCAGTCAAAGCAGTTTCTCATTAATGTCTTGCAGAGTAATGATCCAAACAGTAGAGGTGAATTATATTGAAGCCTAGGGAATAAATGTGACAACTTTTTGGAGTTTATTTGGGACCAGATTGATGATAACATAGATAAATGTGCATTCTGGAATAAGTTAGCTGTGGTTAGCCAAAATTTGTATCCAAATTGGTGGAATGAAGTGAAAGAAGATCTAAGTATGAAGTGTAATTTTAACAGCAATATATTTTGTGTTCCTTCTGTAATAAGTGATGTTAGCTGTGCTATGGAATCCATTCATTGTATTCAAGCTATACCTGACAACTTGAGTAACCAAAGTAATGCTATGATATCAGTAAAGTTGATAAAACCCTGTAAAGACAGTAAGAAGGTAGCATTTGCTGAAATAGAAAATGATCTTTTAAATGAAGTGTCTAATAGCAGAGAAGATGATTCAGATTTTGGGTGTCCTTACATTAAGATTGATTAGTGGGAGGGGAACTGTTTGATCGATACAGGTAGCCCAATTTGTGGTATATCTGAACAATTTAGAGACAAGATTAAGTATAGTAAGAATTTTGTGGAAATGCCTGTTGTAGGTGTAAAGATAAGAGGAAGTACTGGTAAGCAAAGCAAGTATTTAAAATGTCGAGAAATGTTAACTTTTAATTTAGCGGACAAGACCTATGAACATAGATGCTTAATGATCCCTAATCTAGAAGAAAATACTCACTATGTTTGTAGACTTATAAGACTACATAATTGTGCTTTGTTTGCCATGAATGAAGTATGTAAGATCATGTAATTTCTAAAATTCTATCTTATCCATTGACTGAGTTTAAATCTATTTGCAGATTCACAAGACTATTAAATTGTGTTTTGTTTTTCATGAATTTGGTATGAAAAATGATATGATTTCTCAAGTTCTGTCTTATATGTTGACTGTGTTAAAATCTATGATACACTTTTTAATTATGTTTTGTAATAGATTTGTTCTTTAGAATTTGATACATATATGCCATGAGACTAAATGAGTAGATCCTTGTGCAATTCTGAAAAGGGACAATGTTCATAATTTATACTGTAAAATTAGGAATAGTATCTTAGTATATCTGGGTGTATCTCCTTGTTATTTCATTTTTTGTTGTATTTAACTCTGTTTATTAATGTTTCATATGTGAACACTTTTTAATCTTATCTGATGTAAATCCTACATAATTGCTTTTGGAATATATTGAGGGAGAGTGTATGCCGTGTGATATGAAGAAGGTATTGAACAGCATATTTAGTACACAAAACAATGTTTCAGGATTTGATGTAAATGCTAGATGGGAAGTTACTTATCAACTTATCAAATTATCAAATTATATATATATGCTCCACTCCCCCCAACACCTCAAAATTCTAGTCAACACAACCTGGAACCACAACACCCCAATTCAGTAGTTAACCTTTCCTCCAAACCCCTCTCCCAATCCGAAACCTCTGTCCTATCCAAAGGCCTCACCTTCAGCCCCACTCCCAGGTTCAACCAAACTGCCCTGGTCAAGGATTTACTGTCCTACACTCGTAGTCTCTGCTGGAAATATCACTTTGCCACGAAGAAAAACAATCCTGATCCCACTCCTAATGATCCAACTCCCCAAGACACTATCCAAATTGAACCCTGCCTGCAACAGTTCCGTCCTCCATCACAGCGGGACCCACCTCCTCTTCCTCAAAATCACTCTCTCCAAACCTTCCAGGAATTTCTCACTTCCAACCTTGCCTCTCAATCTTTCTTGAAAAACCTTAATCCTACTCCCAACATCACCACAGCCGAATCCCAGGCTATCCGTGATCTGAAAGCTGACCGATCCATCATCATTCTTCCGGCTGACAAGGGTTCCACGACCGTGGTACTTGATCGTCGGGAGTATGTGGCTGAGGGACTGCGTCAGCTTGCAGACAACTCTACATACAAAGTTTGCCGAGGTAATCCGATTCCTGATGTCCAGGCGGAGCTCCAAGGAATCCTCAGAACCTTAGGCCCCCTACAAAACCTCTCACCTGACTCCATCAAACTCCTCACCCCACCGACACCTCGCACTCCTACCCTCTACCTACTTCCTAAAATTCACAAACCCAAACATCCTGGCCGCCCCATTGTAGCTGGTTACCAAGCCCCCACAGAACGTATCTCTGCCTACGTAGATCAACACCTTCAACCCATTACATGCAGTCTCCCATCCTTCATCAAAGACACCAACCACTTTCTCGAACGCCTGGAATCCGTACCCAGTCTGTTACCCCCGGAAACCATCCTTGTAACCATTGATGCCACTTCCCTATACACGAATATCCCACACGTCCAGGGCCTCGCTGCAGTGGAGCACTTACTTTCACGCCGATCACCTGCCACCCTACCTAAAACCTCTTTCCTCGTCACCTTAGCCAGCTTCATCCTGACCCACAACTTCTTCACTTTTGAAGGCCAGACATACCAACAATTAAAGGGAACAGCCATGGGTACCAGGATGGCCCCCTCGTATGCCAACCTATTTATGGGTCGCTTAGAGGAAGCCTTCTTGGTTACCCAAGCCTGCCAACCCAAAGTTTGGTACAGATTTATTGATGACATCTTCATGATCTGGACTCACAGTGAAGAACAACTCCAGAATTTCCTCTCCAACCTCAACTCCTTTGGTTCCATCAGATTCACCTGGTCCTACTCCAAATCCCATGCCACTTTCCTAGACGTTGACCTCCATCTGTCCAATGGCCAGCTGCACACATCCGTACACATCAAACCCACCAACAAGCAACAGTACCTCCATTATGACAGCTGCCACCCATTCCATATCAAACGGTCCCTTCCCTACAGCCTAGGCCTTCGTGGCAAACGAATCTGCTCCAGTCCTGAATCCCTCGACCATTACACCAACAACCTGAAAACAGCTT
This sequence comes from Schistocerca gregaria, assembly GCF_023897955.1. Taxonomy (NCBI): domain Eukaryota; kingdom Metazoa; phylum Arthropoda; class Insecta; order Orthoptera; family Acrididae; genus Schistocerca; species Schistocerca gregaria. The sequence continues at coordinate 545,472,244 of NC_064925.1, forward strand.
TCGCATCCCGTAACTACCCTCCCAACCTGGTACAGAAGCAGATAACCAGAGCCACTTCCTCATCCCCTCAAACCCAGAACCTCTCACAGAAGAACCCCAAAAGTGCCCCACTTGTGACAGAATACTTCCCGGGACTGGATCAGACCTTGAATGTGGCTCTCCAGCAGGGATACGACTTCCTAAAATCCTGCCCCGAAATGAGATCCATCCTTCATGAAATCCTCCCCACTCCACCAAGAGTGTCTTTCCGCCGTCCACCTAACCTTCGTAACCTCTTGGTTCATCCCTATGAAATCCCCAAACCACCTTCCCTACCCTCTGGCTCCTACCCTTGCAACCGCCCCCGGTGTAAAACCTGTCCTATGCACCCTCCCACCACCACCTACTCCAGTCCTGTAACCCGGAAGGTGTACACGATCAAAGGGAGAGCCACATGTGAAAGCACCCACGTGATTTACCAACTGACCTGCCTGCACTGTGACGCTTTCTATGTGGGAATGACCAGCAACAAACTGTCCATTCGCATGAATGGACACAGGCAGACAGTGTTTGTTGGTAATGAGGATCACCCTGTGGCTAAACATGCCTTGATGCACGGCCAGCACATCTTGGCACAGTGTTACACCGTCCGAGTTATCTGGATACTTCCCACCAACACCAACCTATCCGAACTCCGGAGATGGGAACTCGCCCTTCAGTATATCCTCTCTTCTCGATATCCGCCAGGCCTCAACCTCCGCTAATTTCAAGTTGCCGCCGCTCATACCTCACCTGTCTTTCAACAACTTCTTTGCCTCTGTACTTCCGCCTCGACTGACACCTCTGCCCTTACTCTTTGCCTTTAAATATGTCTGCTTGTGTCTGTGTATGTGCGGATGGATATGTGTGTGTGTGTGTGTGTGTGTGTGCGAGTGTACACCTGTCCTTTTTTTCCCCTAAGGGAAGTCTTTCCGCTTCCGGGATTGGAATGACTCCTTACCCTCTGCCTTAAAACCCACATCCTTTCATTTTTCCCTCTCCTTCCCTCTTTCCTGACGAAGCAACTGCCAGTTGCAAAAGCTCGTAATTCTGTGTGTGTGTTTGTGTGTTTTGTTCATGTGCCTGTCTGCCGGCACTTTCCCGCTTGGTAAGTCTTGGAATCTTTGTTTTTAATATATATATATATATATTAAAAACAAAGATTCCAAGACTTACCAAGCGGGAAAACGCCGGCAGACAGGCACATTAACAAAACACACAAACACACACACAGAATTACTAGCTTTCGCAACCGATGGTTGCTTCTTCAGGAAGGAGAGGGAAAGACGAAAGGATGTGGGTTTTAAGGGAGAGGGTAAGGAGTCATTCCAATCCCGGGAGCGGAAAGACTTCCCTTAGGGGAAACAAAGGACAGGTGTACACTCGCACACACATACACACACATATCCATCCGCACATACACAGACACAAGCAGACATATTTAAAGGCCAATATATGTCTGCTTGTGTCTGTGTATGTGCGGATGGATATGTGTGTGTATGTGTGTGCGAGTGTACACCTGTCCTTTTTTTCCCCTAAGGGAAGTCTTTCCGCTCCCGGGATTGGAATGACTCCTTACCCTCTCCCTTAAAACCCACATCCTTTCGTCTTTCCCTCTCCTTCCTGAAGAAGCAACCATCGGTTGCGAAAGCTAGTAATTCTGTGTGTGTGTTTGTGTGTTTTGTTAATGTGCCTGTCTGCCGGCGCTTTCCCGCTTGGTAAGTCTTGGAATCTTTGTTTTTAATATATATATATATATAAATAAAACAGAAAGAAACTTCCACATGGGAAAAATATATTAAAAATAAAGATTCCAAGACTTACCAAGCGGGAAAGCGCCGGCAGACAGGCACATGAACAAAACACACAAACACACACACAAAATTACGAGCTTTCGCAACTGCCAGTTGCGAAAGCTCGTAATTTTGTGTGTGTGTTTGTGTGTTTTGTTCATGTGCCTGTCTGCCGGCGCTTTCCCGCTTGGTAAGTCTTGGAATCTATATATATATATATATATTCTCTTTTGAAGATTTTGAAGGCGTAATTTTATGGATGTAAACTTACAATTTGTAATTCTAGTAATTTACATTGTCTCTTTAATTATTTCTATAGTTTAGTGTTGCAGTTTTGTAGTTTTGACGTTGTATCAATTGTCTTGTGACAAAATGTTCCACAGATCTGAAAATCTGAATGCTAATCTGTAAAATTAGGAATAGTATCTTAGTATATCTGGGTGTATCTCCTTGTTAGTTCATTTTTTCCGTTGCATTTAACTCTGGTTATTAATGTTTCATATGTGAACACTTTTTAATCTTATCTGATGTAAATCCTACATAATTGCTTTTGGAATATATATAGGGAGAGTGTATGCTGTGTGATATGAAGAAGGTATTGAACAGCATATTTAGTAAGCAAAACAATGTTTCAGGATTTGATGTAAATGCTAGACAGGAAGTTACTTATTCAAAAAAATTAAGCGTCGTGTAATATTTTGTGTAATGTAATATCTTGTATCGACACCTTTTATTAACCTGACATATTCCACATCATTACAAAGTGTCATACTCATGACCTATGGAACAAGTACTAATCTAATCTAATATAACCTAATCAGAGTGTGTTATAAGAACTCTAGAGAGGAAACTGGAAGATGTGGGCAGATCCACTCCCCAAACTACTGTCTGGCTGTACCAGTTGACTTGCAAGAGATCATAGGTGCTGGGTAATGTACTCAAGCATCTGTCACTTTCATCAGTGTTGTGACTGAGATTTGTAAATTGTTAGCCAAGACTGCCACAGACAGTGTTATTGTACATAAATGTATGTTTTTTCAAGTTGGGGGATTAACTTCCCAATACATTATGTAACTTGAAATCAGTATATTTTTTCAGTTATAAATGAATCTTCTAGGGCTTTATGTATGTAGGTAAGGTTGTATGGACAATTAGTAAATAGTGTGCTAGACATTTACTAGTATAGATAGTATAACAAAATGTGTACATGTCTGATTTCATACACTGATTTTGGTCCTCGAGCTACTCAAATATGTCATGATTCAAAGCTATTTATGACTCTGTTTACCTGTATTTATCCTGCGTGCTGCAATATTGTATCTGATTGGAACTTGAGTTGTGGGCAAACTCATGCTTAACTCAGTTTTGAGTATCCTAGGCCATCGTGATTATGTGTGTGTATACTCAAGGAGAGCATACAACTATTGATGGAGGGTAGACGCTTCTTACAATTTCTCTTTTGATTTGATTGAACTTATTGATGTGATAGTGAACTTTATTCATTTTGTTGTGTTGAAACATTTTTTGGTGGTTTGCACCTGGTGTGGTTTTGATTCATGGGTCGGTCTCCACATCGTAAGCTTAGGCCCTAATATTTTTCCATTATTTTGTCCTTTCATGAATCAGCATATCCTCAAATACTCTGGTTTATGTGGGTGATTGATTTTATACCATATTCCTACTCATGAGTTAATATATTCTACTGGTCTGTACCTGTCGTCGTGAGTTTTTCGAGTTGGCTCACTCGTCATACACGTAGGCCCTAAATGTTTTTTCTATTCTCTTTTGAAGATTTTGAAAGTGTGATTTTATAGATGTAAACCTACAATTTGTAATTCTAGTAATTTACATTGTCTCTTTAATTATTTCTGTAGTTTAGTGTTGCAGTTTTGTAGTTTTTCCGTTGTATCAATTGTCTTGTGACAAAATGTTCAACAGATCTGAAAATCTGAATGCCATGTCCTGATTGATGTATATATACATTATGGCTTGTATAGTAGATATTTTTCTCATGTTTTCTGTAATATGTTATGTATCAGATACTTCTATACATGTGTATTCTATCTTTTGGCATCGTTTTGTACACCGCTTGGTAAATCTTACAGTTTGTGACAAAATACTGTAAACACAATGTTTCCAAATTTTGTGAGGGGGATATTGTTAAGGGTCACCCTTCTTTAACATTACCTTTTTTTAATAGAAATAATCAATACCAAAAATATTTTCAAATCTGTAAGGCTAATATTATCTCAGCTGTTTAACTAAAATAATTTCATTTCATTTTGTATATGATGTATTACTAACAAAGAGATAGAGGGGCTGGCCAGTACTTACCTCAGCTCAGTACAGCCGATAGAAACACGAAAAGCAACCGAAAATTTAGGTTCCTAGATTTCGGAATAAATGTTCCTTCATCAGGGAGGAGAGAGGGGAAAGAAAGGGAAGAAGGGAAAGTGGATTTAGTTACTCACAACCCAGGCTATGAAGCAACAGGCAAAGGAAAACAGGGAGGGTAGCAAGGATGGAGGCATGGTTGTCAGAGGGAAGCCAAAGATATTCTACTTCCCTCTGACAACCATGTCTCCATCCTTGCTACCCTCCCTGTTTTCCTTTGCCTGTTGCTTCATAGCCTGGGTTGTGAGTAACTACATCCACTTTCCCTTCTTCCCTTTCTTTCCCCTCTCTCCTCCCTGATGAAGGAACATTTATTCCGAAAGCTAGGAACTTAAATTTTCGGTTGTTGTTTGTTGTTTTTTGTGTTTCTATTGGCTGTACTGAGCTGAGGTAAGTACTGGCCAGCCCCTCTATCTCTTTGTTAGTAATTCTTTCACATCTTTATATGAGATTTTTCATTAATTAGTTGTATATGATGTATTATATTTCAGGCTAAAATCTAGAAAAAGAAATTATTTTATTACTTTATTACAAATAATATGTATTAACTCTGCATGTACAGTTAAAATTACTTTTCTTTTAGAAACATTTGAAATTGTGAAATATCTGGCATACTTAAAATTCCTATTAATTGCACAATCTAATAATATTTATTAAATTCATTTTTGGATTCATTTACAAAACAATGATATGACTTGATGAAGATTCTTTTTTTTGTCAAGAAAGTTTGTAAACTCTTTCGAATATTGTTAGTTCCATGGAATGAATTAGTAGTGGGCATGCCTCTGATGGAATGAAATAAGTTTTTAATTTTGGCAATAACAATGTAATTTTTGGTTTTATGGAAGCAGAAATTGTACAGACAATATGATATAGAAGAATGTGATATAATAAAAAATGGAACAAAAACAGACATTACGTAGCAGCCTTACTTTATCATTATCATGTCATTTGGAACCAACGAAGTCAAAAATTTTAGCCTCAAGAATCAACCCCTAGATGTGATGAACTGAAGCCAACTGCAAGAAAAGAAGATAAGTAAAAAAGTTTATTTGTAAATCTTACTCCTCTTGAAGCTTATGGAATGAGTCAATTGTAAGGAACGTGAAAATCACCCAGTGATGTGAGGGAGGGTCAGATTACAACCTTTTCAGAGAAGAAGTCAACATGAAGCACTTACCACTTACCACAGCTCTGATCAGAAAAATTACCTCTGGCATGAGGGAAGTTGCATGGACAGATGATAAGATCCAAGCAGTCAAGGCTCTCAAGTCTGTCTCACCCACGCCATCACACTGGTACACACAGCACTTGACACCTGAATCTGTCACTGTTGGTGCGAGTGAAACATCAATAGGTGCCATTCCACAACAACACATTGGTGATACCACCAAGTCTCTGAGATTTTTCTCTGAAAAACTTTCGTCTGCACAGCACAAGTGGTCAATGTTCAACTGTGAACTCCTTGTGGTCTATGAATTGGTCAGACACTTCCACAATGATTTCTAAGGGTGTGAGTTTACCATCTTTACTGACCAATAGCCACTTGCAGATTCCATCCACAAACCTGGCAAAAGTGTTCCTCCCCAATTCCTGTAGCAGATGGATATTATAGCTGGTATTCTATGGATGTATGCTATATTTACAGTTTTCAGTTGTCACTGACTACATATCCTGGGTGAACATTATCTCTGACCAGTTGTGCGTCCCCTCTCTGACAAGTTGTATTCACATCTCTGCATGATCTCACTCACCCAGCCATCGAGGCCACTACAAAACTGATTACCGAACAGTTCATCTGGCTGGGAATTAAGAATGATTGCCACAATTGGGTGGGTGCCTGTATCACTTACCCCCTCAAGGCCACTTTAGCATCCCCAAAGAATGCCCATGTCGTGTACATATTGACATCACCAGCCCACTCCCTTCCTCCAAGGACTTTCCTTATTTACTCTCAATCATAGATTGAGTCATGAGGTGGGTCAAAGGTATCTCTCTATTTGATATTATGGCTGGTTCAGTTGCCCATGCCTTTATCATCTCCCAGATTTCTCTTTTTGGTTGCCACTGTTTCATAACCATGGATCACGCCTGCCACTTCAAATCCTCTCTATTTGCAAAACTATGCTGTGTGGTGTTGACAAGGTCCACAGCACTGCCTACCGTCTGCATAGCAACAGCCTCATGGAGCCCTGACATTGCACACTTAAGGTAGTACTCACATGCCATGGTGGTTCCTGGTTGGAAGCTCTACCATGGGTATGCAGCTGCGAATACAAGCTGCACATAAAGAGGACCTAGAAGCATCACTTGCTTACCTTCTCTATGGACAACTGCTCATCCTTCCTGTCAAGTCCATTGAACATTCTCACTTCCAAAATGAAGACAAGCTTCCCACTCTAGTTGATCAATAAGTGAACATATTTCATACATCCATACTCCTCCACCAAAGTTGCATGTGTTACCACAAGTCTTTATTCACAAAGAATTCTCCCTTTGCAGTTATGTTCTGCTTTGTGATGACTCTGCTGATGCATCTTGCTAGTCCCCATCCTCGTAGCCTCACAAGGTCCTTGACCATGGACAGAAGACATTATACATTCTACTAAACACCGAATGCAAAACAGTCTCAGTGAACAGGATAAAGCCAGTGTAGTCATTAGCAAACAACCTACATCCACCTGCTTCTACAGTTTCACCGGCCACTGTCAACGGCATCTCTCCCCAGCCAATGTGTGAAGCGTATTATGATTTTGCCCCACCATCTGACACCATCATCTTTTCCCTGCAACCCCCCACCTTTCCCAAAATACAGTGTTTACGAGCCATTAACCCTGATGACCTCTCCTGTGAGATTCAATGTGGCACTGTCTTTTTGCCAACACAACACGACACCTCAACAGACTCAAATACAAACACCAAGCAGGACCACATAGCGGCCAAAATCTTGAGTGACAGCATCCTCTCTATTGCCATCCCTTTCCTCCTGCAGCTCATGGACATCACTTCAGTCAATGAACCTCCCCACTCCCACCTAAGATGTCACCTTCGTTGACCAATGTGGCTTCCAAATTTCATCGTGGACAGCATCTCCCACTCAGTTTCTCCCCTGTGCTCTGCATTACCTGTGGGAAGGGCTAGGGGAGGGGAGGGGAGGGGGAGCAGACTCTGTGTCAACTATTGACCAGAGTTTTGACTAGCAGACATTTAGCTCTATGCTCTTTGCCAACTTCACACTGCAGGGGTTTTCTCATGTTTGTGTGTCTCATGTTGGTTATTCCTATTCCTTCATCACATGACAAAGGGATAGGAAATGCCACATAGGATTATCATACTTCCAAATGAAAATATCAGAGGGAGGGGGAGAAGAGATATTACAAACAGTCTTATGTGAATCACAATCTCTTACTGTTATACAAAAGCATATTTCTCATTTCCTCAAACTTTCTTAAGTTACTTTTTCTTGGATTTGAAGTTATCATAGTATTGAGAACAAGTGAGATCTATATAGTTATAACTGATGATCAACATGATCTTTACACATTAAACAGGAAATCTATTTCTTTCATATGTGTTATTTAAATTTAATACAGGAAAATATTCTTTCCACATCTGCATTGTGGGTTGGGACTGCAAAAAATGATTGCACAATTTTCAAAAAATCTGAGTATTCACCTCCAGAATGATTCTGTATGAAATCACACAATCTATGATATACAGTTTTCTCTAAGATGTTGATATTGTAGTGGGTTGAGGTATTGTGATGCTAGATATTGTGCATCAGTGACGCATCAGTGACAGAGGGGAGCAAAGGTCATTATTTTGTCAGGGATGGTGGGAAGGAAAGCAGCAATTTGTGGGTGGTGGAATGGGTTCTTTCTCATCGCAGTGGGTGGGGTGTGAGTGAAACATTGGTGGTTCCAATATCAGTCATTTATTTACACGTAAGACCCTTTAAACAAACAGAGTAATACATTGAATTTTAACTTGCTCAGTTCCTTGTGGTATCATGGTAGCAATGCAGTGTTGTAGCATGCAGATTGCAGTGACCACTGATGCGGTGACAGCTCATGTTGCAGCGAAGTGCCAGGCAGCTTATTCTTCCATTCAATACCATACCCATGACCTACTGCAGTGGCAGCACTGTCTTCTCTTATGAATTTGCTTGTTGCATTATTAACAAGCGGTTACAGGATGACATAGAGTGCACAGTTCCAGACTCAAATCAGTGTCCCTCATGTTTGGCACCTTCTGGTAGAGTTCACCAAACATTCACAAGTGACCCATTTGGTGAGGCCACAGTCTCTTCGTCCTCACCAGCTACCTGGGTAAGTACCATATGAACTACTTTCTGGTAACATCTGGGTTGGCATCTTCTATGTTGACATATTGGCGCAGTACTGACATCTCCTCCTATTGAGCAGCACAGCGATTAAGTCATTGCACCAAATAATGACATCTGCTGATTAACCATAAGTGTGTCTACCCAGGCAACATTTCTTCATCTCTTCTTTCTTCCTTCCAAGGACCACCTGATGCCCATTTGCCGGAGGTATTTATTTGGTGTTTTCACCACTGTCACAAAAATTCTAGAGTGGTGACTGACTCTTTGGTCATTGATCTATGCTTCTCACCTTGGCCAGAAACATGACCAATGTCAATACACATGCCAGCGTTTCTTGTTTATATCTATGCTCGCATGGTCGGGCATTGCCCTGTCGTCGTCGTCCTCCTCCACATCGGCAAATATGGTACGCACTGAATGCGGTATGATGACAGTTCCTGGAGCATTGGCAACTAATGTGCAGACTGTGCTGGTCATTTGTAGCAGTTCCATCTGCTTTATTCAATCATTTGTTGTCCTTGGTGTCGATGTACTGCATTGCTACAGTGGCTGCAAAATGGGGTTTGTAACTTGGACACTGACTACGGTAAATAATGTAGCTGACAGATGCTCAGTTGCATTTCACTGTCTTTTACTTTCACTTTGCACCCCCCCCCCCCCCCCCCCCCAAATGATACTCAGTTATATATGTATGGCCAGTACACTATTTTTTAAACTTTCCATATGCCTGATTAATAGTTTGCAGGCAAACCTCCACATACTGCTACAATAGTTTCAGTTGAACATGAGCAGTAAAACCTAACCATAAAGTTCACAGTTCTTGAAGAATAATCAGCTACATATGGAGCAGACACTAATCAGCTACATATGGAGCAGACACTGTCACTGTTTTTACACATGGCTTAATTGTTTAACACTTATTCCACAGTTAACTCAAAGCATTGTTGTTGCTCTAATCAGCACAGGCTACTCGTCTGAAACTCGGCCATGGACTGACTGTCTCGTGACCAAAAACCGGGCCCTTATATATCATCGCAATAATAGGTACTGAAGCTTTACATTGTTCAAAGTTAAATTTACAGAATAAAAATTAAAACTTAACTCATTAAATTAACTGAATACATCAAAAAATTCTGTCTTTTTAACAGTTTCTTCCACTACAAGGGTTAGGCCGAATTATTTGTTTAAATCATGAAATCAACAAATATAGTTTCACAAACAATACTTTTGACAAAACTGTTAATTACTTTGGAGTTAATGAAGGGCTAGTTTTGCTAACATATTTTCAAATAGAGCCAAATAGTTACTTCAAGAATACTATTGTTTCATCTCCCAAGTGTTTATAATTAGTGCAGGATTTATATTTGTTTAAAAGTCAACAACAGAATTTAAGCTACAAAACAATTACTGATTTCACCCTATAATGAAAGATACTAACTAGGAATAGTCAAAATAAATTAGAAAATCAATTACATAATTAAAACTAAGCACAAAATTAGATCTGGTGTTATATTCTTTAAAACTAAGAGCCAATCTTTCTCTTTTATGAAAATGCTGATTATATTCACGCATGTTACTGGCCATTAGTTAAACATGAAAAAATGAATTTAAGGAGGCAGATGGAAAAACAAGAGGGGAATTAAAATTATCCCAGATTGCTTCATCAAACATTGTTTTCCTTGGAAGTATTGCCCCTCTGCTTGGTTATTGATCTATCGAAGTGCTTACTGCTCTCCGCAAACTCCACGGGTTATCGGCCTCCTTGTTCAACTGCTGCCACTTCTGAATATTATGGCTTAATGTGTCAAAGTCTCTAAAATGCTTACTTAATCTATAATAAGTCTTTACATATTGTTCTTCCTGATCTCTGCTTTGAAAACCATGAATAACACATAAGTATTATACAAAACCACAAATAATGTATTATTATTATACATGATTATTATCCAAGGAGGAGAAGAAGAAGAAGAAGAAGAAGAAGGAAGACTTATTGAGGATTGGGGCTTGGAATGTTTTAACCCTTCTCCAGGAAGGGAAATTAGAAAATGTGAAACATGAAATGACAAGAAACAAATTGGATGTACTCGGAAATTGTGAGGTGAGATGGGGTGGTTGTGGAGAACTAGAAAGTGACAACTTCCGATTTTACTATTCAGGTAATGATAAAAAGGAATGTATGGGGTTGGAATTTTGATAGGTAAAAGACTGAAGGGCGAGGTTGTCAAGGTTGAATATGTTAGTGGAAGAATAATGATGATTAGACTGAAAGGGAAAAAGAAAGACTTAGTTATCACCGAGGTCTGTATGCCAACAAGTAACCATTCAGATGAAGAGGTAGAAGAATGTTATGAGATGATAGAAAACTTAGCAGAGAGAGAAAAAAAATGCATGTATTGATATAATGGGTGATTGGAATGTAGTAGTTGGTGAAGGGCCAGAAGGAAAATCTCTGGAAAAATTTGGACTGGGATAAAGAAATGAGAGAGGGTAAAGATTGTTGGAATACTGCAATAAAAATTTCATGGTAGTTGGAAATACTCTATTTGATAACCACAAAAGACAACAGCATACTTGGATATCTCAACTTTACAACAAAAGATATAAAATTGATTACTTAATGATACAACAAAGATACCAAAATTACCTAAAGAGTATCAAAAGCTATCCAGGGGCAGATATTTATTCAGATCATATATTAGTAATAGCTGTGGTTCTAGTTAAATTGAAAAGAACCTAGAAAGGACAGAAGAGAGAGCACATTAACTTTGAGAAACTGAAAGACAAAGGCAATTGTGAAAAATTAGAGGGTGCATATTGTGAAATCATGATGAAAGGACAGGAAACGGAATGCACAGAAGGGAGATGGGATCGTTTTAAAAATGGAATCAAAAAGGCAGCTAAGGAAAAAAGTAAAGAAAGAATGGGTAACACCAGATGTGGTAACCAAGATGGATAATCGCAGGAAATGGAAAACTGTAAACACAGAAGGGAAGCACAGCTACAGGAGGTTAAATAACGAATTAAGAAGGGGGACAGAAAAAGTAAAGGAGAAATGGCTGACAGAAAAGTGTGACAAGGTAGAGAAATTAGAGAAAGAAGGAAAATATGATTTGATGTACAAAGAAGCAATGGATTTGATATTCAGGGGAAAGTGAAACAACAATGGACTAAAGGAAGTAGAGGCAGCAGACAGTAAAATGGTGAGTGAACCCCAAGAAATAATGAGAAGATGGGAAGAAAATATAGAATGGCTATACACTGCAGACAGCCGACCAAGTGAAGAAGACCTTGGGGTAGAAGAAGAAGATAAAGTTGCAGATGATGACAAAGGAAATGCAATACTAACTTGTGAGATTGAAGAATCTATGAAGGAGATGAAAAATGGAAAGGCAATGGGAACTGATGAGATTCCTGGGAAACTGTTAAAGTCATTGGAGAAAGAAGGGAAAAGAGAGTTGATTGAATTGTGTAATCAAATATACATGACAGGAAAATGGCCAAAGGACTTTACAAAAAGTATCTTAATACCTATAGAAAAGAAAAAGAACAGCAAAACGCATGAGGAACATAGAACAGTGAGCCTGATATCGCATGCGGCCAAAGTCTTGCTGAGGACGCACAACAGAAGGCTATATGGAAAGCTGCATTGCGTAATACAAGATGAACAATTTGGTTTCAGTCGAGGAGTGGGAACTAGAGATGCCTCTGGGCTCCTGAGAGTGATAGGGGAGAGGTACATGCAGAAGAAAAGGAAGGAAAGTGTATGTTGTGTTCATTGATCTTGAGAAGGATTTTGACTGTGTCAGATGGGACAAACTGGTGGAAATCCTAAGGAAACATGGAGTTGACTGGAGGGATAGATGGCTAATTAGAAATTTATATTTAAACCAGAGAGCAAGAGTAAGAATAGGAGGTGTTATAAGTGAAGAAATTGAACTGGGAAGAGGGGTAAGACAAGGTTGTTGTTTATCACCAACACTGTTCAATATATATCTAGAGGAAATTACCAGTGAAAGTTTTGATGGAAGAAGAAGAGTTTGTACAGGGGGGCGGAAAGTAGAGTGTATAAGGAGTGTATAAGAATTGCAGATGACATGGTTGTGATGGCAGAGAGTGAAAGAAAGATGGAACAAATATTAGATGCTCTAAACACAAAATTAGAAGAATATGGAATGAAGATTAACAAGAAGAAAACGAAAAGTATGGTAATTGGAGGAAAGGGGAGAAAATGCCGTATGAAAATAGGAGGAGATGGAATAGAGTAAGTGAATAACTACAATTACTTGGGAAATGTGATGATATGTATTGCTCAACAGAAATTAGGAAAAGAATTGCAATGGCAAAAGAAGGATTCAAGAGGAAACAGAAATTATTTTGTGGACCACGATACAAAGATCAGAGGAAAAGACTTGCAAAATGTTACATCTGGAGCGTTGCACTACATGGTGCGGAGACCTGGACATTGAAGAAGGAAGATGCAAGAAGACTGGAGGCACTAGAGATGTGGATATGGAGAAGAATGGAAAAAGTGAAATGGGAAGACCGAGTAAGGAATGAAGAAGTATTAAGAAGAGTTGGAGAAGAATGAAACATGCTGAAAGTCATCAGAAAGAGAAAATGGAACTGGATTGGACATTGTTTGAGGAGAGACTGTTTATTGAAGGAAGGAATAAAAGGAATGGTGGAGGGAAAAAGGCAAAGAGGAAGAAGAAGATATCAAATGCTGGGCAATATCAAAGGAGACAAATATTCAGAAATGAAAAGACTAGCTATGGACAGACAAAAGTGGAAGAGGCTTAACCGATGACAAGACCCACCGTAAGGCAGAACACCATACTACTACTACTACTACTACTACTACTACTATACACCCTACATTCCTGCCCCGTCCAGAAAAATTCATCATTGAATTTTCTCCTATGTCCATCTAGAAATAACTACCTTAAAAACAAGAAACAAAAACAAAGTTTAGACCTTATTCTGTCAGGAAAATTTTATATACATTCGTTCCATCACAGCTTGAAATACATCAGCATTAAGAAAACTTCTGAAAGTAATGTTAGAAATATGGTAGAATGATGATTAATAACAATACAATGAAGTAGCAAGAAACAATTATCTATATGTACATTTTATCAGTACAGGTGTATGCTCAAGATTTTTTGTAGCCATTCAGCTGGAATTTGATGTAGTGATACATTATTGTGTGTCTTGGGTTTTCATCTGATACACAGCAAAGCAGTACAAAGAATAATTATGAACAAGAAGGTCCCAGAAATACCAGTACCTAATATCATAATTCACGTTTTATGTTCCTCTTTCAACAACACAAAATGCTGCATCATAGAGTTGGCATCACTCTTGCATTCTTGTGCAGTGATAAGTTTGTCTAATAACTGCAGGTTGAAGGAATCGAGGGTATTGTTTAATGAAGACAAATTTTGAGGAGCCAATAGTTGCGTTGGTGTTTCTGGCCAGTAAATTAGTGGGTATAATGAGGTGACAGTGGGCCAAACCAGTTATTGTTGTGAGTAAGTGAAAATTTTACACCTGAGAGAGAACATAATGTGCCATTAACTATCAGTCCACTACCACAGAGTTCAACGTGTTCGACTATAGCAGTGGCACCATGGTTGAAACAGTGTGCATACATATCAGTCGGTTGGTTTACTGGATAAATCCAGTGTTCTACTTGCTCGAAAAAATATGGTGTAGGAGTTAGTATGTTGTGCGGGCACTTTGAGGATTTGTTTTGCCCAAAAAATAGCTGGGACTCACAATTGTTGGTGTTCACTTCAGCGACACGTGATGGGCATGTGGTAAACCGCTCATGTGTGTAGTTACTTAATTCTACAGCTGCCATTACTGCAGTAGCATTCGAGGTTTTGGAGATTAGGAATACATGACTTGTGTATAAATCTGTTAAGTAGGCCCCATTTCACGGGGAAGGAGTGCACTGTATAATCGTCATAGACCAACTTTTTTGCCAGTCACTGGGATTGAAACACGAATTTGTGATTTTACATCATCTTTGTCCACTATCACCTTAGCTAAGTGGTAGCATTGCGGCAAGTGTTCCTTATCTGGAGTGAAGATTAATTGTAGTGACTCCGGTAACCGTTTATGGATCTGACTCAATATGATTATAAAGTTTATTGGCGATAGTAAAGTTGGTGATAAATATCACTGTTCTGCACAGTGGATGACTTCCTTGAGATCTTCTGCCGTCAGCCATGCATCCACTAACTTATCTGTAAGTAACCTCACTACTGAGATCCTCTGTATCTAGTCTGTTGTGGTAGTAGCTTGGAGATACTTTTCAATTTTTGCATAACATTCCTAATGGCCTTCGTGTTCTTTAGTACTGCTTGTTCTAAGTCATTTAATCTTGAGGCATGCCAGGCAATACGGGCCTTGTTGAGACCTGCTGTAACTGTAATGTCCTGTAATGTATTACTTAACTGTACAATATCGTTGTCCTCAGCTCTATCTATACGCCCTACCACAGACTGTCAAAATCAGTTAACAGTTATGAACTTATGGACCACAAATTATTTAACAAACTTCCATAAGATATACAAAATTTACCAGAGCAACAATACAAACAAACACTTTATGACTGGTTAGTTGTCAATCCATTCTACAATATAAAGGATTTCATGACCTGTGATATTAAACTGTTAAGTTCTTAACAATTCTGTTCTTTTATAGCATGTACTGTACTGTATTGTATTGTATTGTGTGTATGACTTTGTCTATTGCTGTAATGGCTTAAAGACAATAAAATTATTATTATTATTATTATTATTATTATTATTATTATCATCATCATAATTTACCTCCTGTGTTCATCCACTCTCATTTAAATTTGATGTAAATGGTCTCATAACTGGTCATATGAGTACTGCAGAGTTTTATATTACTTGCTACCTCATCAAATATCTGTGCTTTACTTGCTGCCGAGTTTCTCGCTCTAACTTCCTAAGTTCATTACATAACTGCCATAGATTATATTGCAATACTATTTCCACTGATGATCAGTTACTACCACCATGTCCTGTCTAACAAATACAGGGTGTTTCAAAAATGACCGGTATATTTGAAACGGCAATAAAAACTAAACGAGCAGCGATAGAACTACACCGTTTGTTGCAATATGCTTGGGACAACAGTACATTTTCAGGCGGACAAACTTTCGAAATTACAGTAGTTACAATTTTCAACAACAGATGGCGCTGCAAGTGATGTGAAAGATATAGAAGACAACATAGTCTGTGGGTGCGCCATTCTGTACGTCGTCTTTCTACTGTAAGCGTGTGTTGTTCACAACGTGCAAGTGTGCTGTGGACAACATGGTTTATTCCTTAGAACAGAGGATTTTTCTGGTGTTGGAATTCCACCGCCTAGAACACAAAGTTGTTGCAACAAGACGAAGTTTTCAACGGAGGTTTAATGTAACCAAAGGACCGAAAAGCGATACAATAAAGGATCTGTTTGAAAAATTTCAACGGACTGGGAACGTGACAGATGAACGTGCTGGAAAGGTAGGGCGACCGCGTACGGCAACCACAGAGGGCAACACGCAGCTAGTGCAGCAGGTGATCCAACAGCGGCCTCGGGTTTCCGTTCGCCGTGTTGCACCTGCGGTCCAAATGACGCCAACGTCCATGTATCGTCTCATGCGCCAGAGTTTACACCTCTATCCATACAAAATTCAAACGCGGCAACCTCTCAGCGCCGCTACCATTGCTGCACGAGAGACATTCGTTAATGATATAGTGCACAGGATTGATGACGGCGATATGCATGTGGGCAGCATTTGGTTTACTGACGAAGCTTATTTTCACCTGGACGGCTTCGTCAATAAACAGAACTGGCGCATATGGGGAACCAAAAAGCCCCATGTTGCAGTCCCATCGTCCCTGCATCCTCAAAAAGTACTGGTCTGGGCCGCCATTTCTTCCAAAGGAATCATTGGCCCATTTTTCAGATCCGAAACAATTACTGCATCACGCTACCTGGACATTCTCGGTGAATTTGTGGCTGTACAAACTGCCTTAGACGACACTGCGAACACCTCGTGGTTTATGCAAGATGGTGCCCGGCCACATCACACGGGCGACGTCTTTAATTTCCTGAATGAATATTTCGATGATCGTGCGATTGGTTTGGGCTATCCGAAACATACACGAGGCGGCGTGGATTGGCCTCCCTATTCGCCAGACATGAACCCTTGTGACTTCTTTCTGTGGGGACACTTGAAAGACCAGGTGTACTGCCAGAATCCAGAAACAATTGAACAGCTGAAGCAGTACATCTCATCTGCATGTGAAGCCATTCCGCCAGACACGTTGTCAAAGGTTTCGGGTAATTTCATTCAGAGACTACGCCATATTATTGCTACGCATGGTGGATATGTGGAAAATATCGTACTATAGAGTTTCCCAGACCGCAGCGCCATCTGTTGTTGAAAATTGTAACTACTGTAATTTCGAAAGTTTGTCTGCCTGAAAATGTACTGTTGTTCCAAGCATATTGCAACAAACGGTGTAGTTCTATCGCTGCTCGTTTAGTTTGTGTTGCCGTTTCAAATATACCGGTCATTTTTGAAACACCCTGTATGATGCCACTCCTCAACTGGAGCACTTGTAATCCATATCTCATGTTATTCATAACTGAGAACAAGAAAAGTAGTGCTGCAAAGATGTAGGTCCCCATTGTGGTAGAAGGTGATATCTGTAAATATGGAAAGCAGTACTGCTAAGTGCATCTTACAGAATTGTGAATTTATGGCAAAAGAAAAATTATTGTGCACTTTGTATGACATAGATAACCTTATCAATACATTCTACTGAATGATTTATTACCTATTTAAGCACATGGTGTCTAATCATATTTCGGTACTTCCTATTATTTAAAACACAGAGTTCCCCTTCATGTATATTGCTAATTCCCTTTTCTGTGCCTGATTCCCTGTTAGTACATTATTGCTAGAATCTGTTGTATACAAACCTTATTTATTTTTTCATTAGTGTTAGATTTTGTATTGTGCATGCATAATCGACTGAGCGTGGCCGAAGGTTATATTGGGCTGATTGCATGTTCTGTCTTGGTAGATCAGCAGTCTTCCATTTCAGCAGTCCTGCACACTTCAGAACAGTATTTACTACTGTTGGTGGCATTACATCTGTTACTCCCTTAAAAGGTTTCACCTGATTCACATGAACAATAGTTGTTTTTGTGAGTAACTTTAAATTGATGTTAAATGGTGATGTGATTTCAACAACTTAGTAAGGACTCTGGTAATTTGTCGCATTTTTTTTTTATTTTTTTCATCTTTCCTTTAGCAACATAGGCAATAGAAAACCCCACTGTCCAATTTTGAAATCTGGAAACTTAGCATGTACATTCCCTAATTTCTCTTGCTATTCTAATGCTGTGGTATATGATTTCTGTACTTTTTTCCACACTCCTTAATGATTTGAGCAAATTTCCTAACTGCTTCTCCATTCTTTCCTTCTATGGGCTTAATAACATCAAATGGTGATGGCATCTTCCTCCCATAAATAACTTCATAAGGCAACATGCTCGTTCCTTCATGTGTTTTGGCATCATACAGTATTGAGTGACATCCCAATTGTTGTGTTGGTCATTGATAAAATAACCAAGCATCTTCCCTATAATGCAGTGGACACTTTCTGTCCATCGGTTTGCCTATGGGTGTAATGGTGTGGTGTGTAATTTATATACTTTCAGCAAACGGCAAACTTGTTTCCTGAGGTTGGACATGACGTTACTACTTTGGTTGGTTATAAGTGCTACTGATATGCTGAATTTTAAAATCCAATTTATTTATTTATTTTATTACCCATATTTAGGCATTAAAAATGCAATTGATGTCATCATTTGTGTACTATACAGTTTACATAACTAACACAAATGGTGCAATATATTGTAGATCATTATTGTCTAATAAGGTACAAGAATTTGTCCTTGATGCTGCACAAGGTATTTGCATTATATTTACATGTATAAATTTAATCTAAGTGAAACTATATTAGTACCGGTACTTAAGATCATCTTTAGTGCACGTTATAAACTCTTCTATTGCATAAAAAGCTTTTTCTCTAAGCCATTTCTTTGCGACACTTTTAAACTCATTCAGTGACACATTATGTGCCTCTATTGGCAACATGTTGAATAGTTTTATTCCCATGTACCTGTAACTATCTTGAGTATTCTTTAGTCTACCAACTGGGATGTCAATTTGCTGTTTTATTTGTGTGACACGGTGATGGATAGATTGTCGTAGTTTGTGATTGTGTTGGTTTTCTTTAGTGTATCAGACAACTTAGTATAAAGAGGGCTTCAACCGTTAGTATTTTTAGATTTTTGAAATATGGTCTACAAGACTCGTTATTTCTGACTCCATGGATACACCTGACTGCCTTCTTTTGCCAAATGAAAACTTGTTTTGCTCCGGGTGACTTTCCCCACAACAAAGGGGCATATGTTAAATGGGTGTGGAAAATGGCATAGTATGCATTGAGTAATAACTTACCACTAACTCATGACCTTAGTTTACCTAACAAATATGTCACACATGCTAACTTACTACAAATATAATCGGTATGACTCTTCCATGTTAATTTTGAGTCAAGATGGATCCCAAGTAGTTTAGCTGAGACACAATCAATCTTATCACTCTTAACACACAAGCTAAAGAGAATGTTTACAGTTTTATCATGATTTATATGCAAGTCATGGAGTTGGGGCCACTTGATGGCTAGTCTGAGATGAGCCTCACTTTCCTCGTTTAATTTTCCTAAATCTTTCCCTGCTGTAACAAAAGTTGTATCATCTGCATAGAGTGCAGATTTACATAACATGATGCTGGGCAAGTCATTTACATAAATTATAAGAAGTAAAGGTCCAAACACAGAGCCTTGTGGCACACCCTGCATGATATCCAAGACATTTGACCTCATATTGTTAAAATGCACAATTTGTTTTCTGTCGCTCAGATAGGATCTGATCAGAGATAGTTCTGAGCCTCTTGCTGTTGACAGGCCGCACATGAAGCAATACTGAGAGTCACTAAGAATATTATTCACAGACAGATGTTGACTGATTTGGAGCTGTATGCAATATTCCACTACTTTTGATATGATGAGCACAAGGGAGATTGGACAGTAATTATTAGGACAAGACTTGTCACCTTTCTTGTGTAGTGGAGTAACAACTGCCATTTTTAAGAATGAAGGGAAACAGCCACTGACAAACATCTGGTTCATAAGAGAACAGAGTGGATGTGCTATTACATCTGCTATTTTTTTAATTACAAAATTAGAGAGACCATAAATGTCTTCTGATTTTGAGTAACTTAATTTTACTATTGCAGTTTTAACATCTGTTACTTTTACTTCTTTCCATTTAAACACAGGAACCATATCCTCAAAATTTTGTAGAAATGAATTTCTATTATTTGAGATATGGTTGTTGTCACATTTATGGATATGTTCATTTGCAGCACTGTTATTCATACTGGCAGCATTAATGAAGAAGGTGTTGAAATCATCCAGTGTGATACAAGCATCACATGAATTATTTTTGTTAACATCTTTATTTCTACCCAGATGAGTCTTGGTAACAGTCCAGGTTGCTTTGCATTTATTTTGGGACTTATTAATATAATCATCAGTTGCCTTGCACTTGCTTAACCTAATTTCTGCCTTGTATTTGTTCCTCAAACTTATGTAGTTTGCTTTTTCGGCTTCACTATTTTTTTATTTGTCAAAAGAAATCATTAACAGAGTTCTGAGCCTTTGTAGGTCAGGTGTGAACCAGTTATGCACTGATGTGAGACCTTGTTTCCTCATAGTTCCCTTATTTTTTCTGATTACTTTAGGGCAGAAAGTTTTAAATGTATCTGACAATGCACTAATGAATAATGTAAATGCTTTTTCAATATGATTACTTTCCAGCAGAATGTAATTCCAATTCGTCATCTTTATTTGTGTTCTGTAGTTATCAATGTTCTCTTCATTCAAAAGCCTAATGTACCTAATTTTATTGGGGATAGACGCTGGCTCTTTTGTTATCAATTTTAACAAAATACCTTTATGGTCTGATAAAAAATGAGTATTGAATAGCCCTAGTTCATACCGATTTGTCTCAACATTTGTGATTACGTTATGAGGCAGGCAGACTGTCTTGTTGGGTTTTCATTAATGCAGTGCAGTTCATGTGATCTTAGCATATTCAGAGGATTAAGTTGTTTAGGTGTGTTCTGCCTTGTATCAATATTTATGTCACCAAAAATTAAAATCCTATATTTAGGCCACTTATCGAGGTGTAGTACGAGTTTCTGTAAGGCCTGTGCCAATACTTCAACATCATTATCTGATGTGCGGCATGTAGACACAATTATGAGTTTTAACATGGGCAGTAACATTGCTGCTATATCCAGTACATTTTCTATACAGTAATCATTAACACTAATGGCGATGTAATCCAAGTCTATACCACTACTAACATATATAGAGGCTCCCCCACAGATGTGTGTTGGTCTACAATAACCTGTTACTAAACCAAAGCCTGGGGGTTACATATAACTGCAGTTGGTTTTCACTTAACCAATGTTCATTGATACATAATATAATATTCTTGTTCACTCCTCACAAAAAAACTCAGGTCATCAGTTTTTTTTTCTTAATGACCTGATATTTAAATGTACAAATAATAATGAGTCATCCTCACAAAGGGGTAGGTCTGGATTCCTCTGTGGCAGTATATCAGTTTGTTCACTTTGCTTGTACATTCTTCTATCACTTGTTGATTGTGTACTTACATCTCTGGCTAGTTTCTTGATCATGTTGGATCCAGATGACGAGATGATTTCCCTGGTGCCATCCATAAAAAATCACTACTCCTCTGTGGAACTTTTCTCACTCTAGAAGATGCACATACAGTAGTTAGTTTGTTTTCACTCATGTCTCATGTACTTGCTTTTCTCATTTTTACAGCTTGAATGCTTATGCTCACTGGCTGAACACTTACATTTAAATCATCTGCTCTTTGAATGTTCTTATTCACTGACTGAAAACTTCCTTTTAACTGACCCACTTGACCTGGAGATGACAACATGACATTCATATGTGTAGGTGATGTGCTGACAGTTCCTGGAGACTTTCTTCTTTGCTGGGAAGTGGACCGTATAATGGTTTCACTTCTGTTTATATGTGTAGTTGGTGCGCTGACAGTTTCTGGTGGCTTTCTTCTCTGCTGAGAAGTGGCCTGGATAACAGTCTCACTGGGATTGTACACAGTAGCAGCCCAGTATGACGCATTCTTGGAATTAATCTTTGTAAAACCGTTTTAAAAACTGCTGTGCTTCTGTTACTGTAATTAAAACCTGCAATAACTACCACTAAGTCATCCCAAGTGAAGCCCCTGGAGAGTTCGACTGCTTCCCTGACAACATATTCAAAGCATGCATTTGGTTTTACAACTGCTGACATGCTGTAATTGAAAGATGCATTTAAGAGTGATGCACCACACCCATGACTATCAGATAACAGCAGTATATTGTTTTTATGCTTAATCTGAATCATTTGACTACCAGTAACTGTTTTCATGCAGTTGAAGGGCTTCCACTCCATTCTGTTGAGCCTCTTTTTTTTTTTTTTTTTTTTTGCAGCAGCAGCAGCAGCAGCAGTATTGTTTTTTGGCAGAATATTGAAGCTAACGGTTGCTGGTTTAAAATTGTGCACTGTAGGACTATTAGTTACTGCATTTTGTTTTGAATTAGAAAGAAGAGTGTAGGTATTTTTTCCAGTCATGCATCATATTGATGTTTGAGAAGTTGAAACTCGTCGAATATCATCGAGATAACTTCATCTTTACTGTTAAACGTTTGACCTTTTCCTTGTTTACAGCCAGATTTTTTGCTTTTCACTAACATTCATACAACTGTAATGATAAACAGTCCTGCATTTAATGAGCGGATCACCTTTAAACACACGTATAATGAAATAGCGGTAATTAATTTCTATCAGTTCCTTAGTTGCACATGTTCGATCTTGTAACGAAGTGGACACTGAGCACATGGCTTCATTAACAGAGTTTACTGCATCTATGCTTCTTTTTTCCGCAACATTAGCGATTATACAACACACGATACACTTGATTATTGGCCATAGCCTGTGCAATGGTGTTTCCCTGTTGATCAGGGAGACTTTCCAGAGTTAGATATCTTCCAAAATGATCTCTAATCATTAGTATGTACAGATTCCCAGCTGGTGGTTTATTAAAGGGACCATAAATATCCATTCTTACTATCTGAAATGGGTGTGAAGCTTCCGGGAGTCTTTTTAATGGTATACATTGAAGGTAATAATCTTCTCACTGGGCACGATATGCAATTGCACATGTATTGTGCTACATCACACTTTCTTGTCTCCCACCATAAATGTTTAGCAATGTGTCTTTCAGTAGTTCTTGGGCCACTGTGACCTGAAAGAATGTGATCATGGACCTCTTGAAAGACGACCTATCAGAGGTGTTTGGGAACTACAATTCTTGGTCTGAATCTAGTTGTTCGACACAGTTCCCCATCCTGTAAACAGAACTGTTGTTGTGCTGCATATCTTTAGCAATCTGTATCTGAAGTCTGTGCTTTTTACCATTCTTCTGCATCACGATCTGCTGCTTCTAGTACCACTACCTTTCTGGTAAGACAGTCTGCATAGGAATGTTTCTTCCCCGGCTTACAAATGACTTCAAAGTCCATTTCGGAGAGGTGTAGGGAGCAATGTGTCAAATGACTTGATGGGCCTTTTAACCCAAGTAACCACTTGAGAGCACCATGGTCCATGATTATCTTGGGTTTATTTCCATAGACAGCATCTGAAATATTTTATACCACAGATGACACTCAGTAACTCCTTTTCTGTTGTTCAGTAATTCTTTTCTGCCATATTTAATTGCCTATATGCCAAGACTACTGGATGTTCTGCACCATTAATGTATTGAGCCAAACCTGCTCTGATAGTATGTCCAAATGCATTGCAGGATACGATGAATTCTTTGCTGAAATCTAGATAGATTAATATAGGACTACGTGTTAATTTGTATTTCAATGCGTCAAATGTTGTGGCACATTCTGTTGTCCAGTGAAAGTTTGTATCTTTTTTCAATAACTGCCTGAGAGGTCATGCTATTTCTGCAGTCTTTCACAAATTTTTTATAATAATTTGAGAGGCCTAGAAATTGCTGTACTTCTTTGGCAGATGGTGGTGTTGGAAAATCTTTAACTGTGTATTTAAATATGTCTGCTTGTGTCTGTGTATGTGCGGATGGATATGTGTGTGTGTGTGTGTGCGAGTGTACACCTGTCCTTTTTTTCCCCTAAGGGAAGTCTTTCCGCTCCCGGGATTGGAATGACTCCTTACCCTCTCCCTTAAAACCCACACCCTTTCATTTTTCCCTCTCCTTCCTTCCTTCCTGACGAAGCAACTGCCAGTTGCGAAAGCTCGTAATTCTGTGTGTGTGTTTGTGTGTTTTGTTCATGTGCCTGTCTGCCGGCGCTTTCCCGCTTGGTAAGTCTTGGAATCTTTGTTTTTAATATATTTTTCCCATGTGGAAGTTTCTTTGTTATATATATATATATATATATATATATATATATATATATATATATATATATGTGTGTGTGTGTGTGTGTGTGTGTGTGTGTCCACTTATCAAGGGATAAGGGATAATTATTTTTATAATTATATATTTTATTATTTGCATTGGGGTGTCTTTAAATATTGTGGGCTAGCATGAGATTTATAATATTTTTTAAACACAATGCGCGACTCACTGCCTCCTAATAAATAGTTTCCGCGAGTGTTGCTATTTAGAAAAGAAAATGTGTATTCTTACACAAACTGCAATTATTATTATTATGGATCTGAGTGGTTACTGGTTATTTATGTACCAAACTACATAAAGATTAACTGAGATATTGCTGAGCTTATTGAATGGAATAATTTTCAATATTTCTTGTTCATTATTTGCAAGGCAAAACAGGAGAGAATCTCATCTGCTGTTAGGTGCCCAAAATGAAACAAACTGAACTCATTTACTGCTGGGAATTTTGCTACATGAAATCTATCACTACTCGTTTTAACTTTGAAATTAATCAAAGATCAAAAATTGAGAAGTCTCTCGCATTTACATTTAATAACACAAATCGTCAGCATAATGGCCGACCAAATGCTGCTAAGGAAAAAGAGCTCCCCGCAATTCGAACTTCTGAGAGAGAGAGAGAGAGAGAGAGAGAGAGAGAGAGAGAGAGAGAGAGAGAGAGAGAGAGAACACCTTGGTTAATGATAATTAATGGTTGCGACCATGAGAGGTGACACCTATGTCACTAATACACACTTTCTAATAACAACTCCTATTATATTTTTCAAAAACACAGAGAAAACTTAAATTAATTTGTCATCCAGCACTACAATGGCGGCGTACCTCTAGATGAAACAAAAACAGGAGAGAGTTCAACCAAAGCACTGTGTCTGACCTTCATGGCCTATGATACACAGATTACACAAAAACTGTTCTTTTTTTAATTAGATTGATATTTGTGTTCGGGTGAAAACAACTTATGTTCTTTACTATTTGTTATACATTGCACAGATGTACTTAGTCTTTAGATAATTTATGGTTCACATGTCTCACAACAAAAACTTATTTTCCCTTTCACCAAATGTCCATTTATGTGACATACCGTCACAGGTTCCACTATGTATAGTGTTTTTGCAGGTAAAGCAGCATTAATTTCCAACCAAAGTAGCTTTCCTGTACCAAATGGCATTTTACCCTCTAATCTTCCTCCAAGGACATTGCTCGCAGTTTAGTTGATTCTTCTTTCTGGAGTGATGGATATTGCAGCAGAGCTTCCTTCGCAGCTGCTTCACCAAATCTAACCCTAGGTTAACATCTTATTCATCACTTACCCTTGATATGACTTCCACAACCTCCTGGAAACTTACACCCTGAATGTAAAAGGTTAGTGACATACAGCCTACTAAACGTACATCACCTCCTCCTATACCACTTAACTTATATCTTGGAGTGTCATATCTCCTGATCTCAGTGCACTATTTACTTATGACTGACATGTGGGCCCCAGTGTCGACTAATAGTCTGTGTGTTTTACCCTTAATAGTGTCTGGTGTAGGTCCACTTATAAAGGGATAATTATATATTTTTATAATTATATATTTTATGATTTTGGTTGGGGTGTCCAAATATTGTGGGCTAGCATGAGACTTTTAATTACCTTATACCGCAATAACAAGTTTGCATGCACTGTATAGCATAGAATTTTAATGGGAGTGCCTGGCAGTAGTTCCTGTTCCTGTTTAATGGGCTCCTGTTTGCAAAGTTCCCTGTACTGCTACACTCATGGTATGTACAGTTCACCTATGACAATTTGTGCACTGTGGCTGGTGAGAGTTTTTCCATGTGTCCCTGCCAATTGCATCTGAAACAATGAACCGCTATAGAAATTTTTTTTTTCTTTCCTTGTAGCTTTTCACACATCTATTTCCTCTAATGTTGTAGCAATGCTGACTGCATCGGTTAAATTCCTCAGAAATTCTACCCTATCATGACACAATGTTACGGGTATCAATCCTCGCAAAAAAAAAAAAGTATATAAGGCCCTATTCTTTGCTTCTTGTTGAATGTACTTATTGGCTTCATTACTAGCTGACAATTGGTGAATATCACTACTAACTTTTCATGTTCTATCCACAATGCTTTCTGTTGTTTTGTTGTTCAACTGCTCCCTATAAAAACAGCAACAGTTCTGCTTTTTAAACCTTTTGAGCACACGTTGTTCCAATCCTTCAAAAGTTAATACATTTCGTAACTCCTTGTGATACAGTATGTGCACCTTCGCTTCCTTGATTAAGCATAACTTTGTCATTTGCAACATCCATTCATCTGACCAGGAACCAAGTTTAGTGACTGCTAACAAATCAACAAAAAATGTTTCTATATCCAAGCTTGGCTTGTCGGAGAAGAGAGTCACAAGGGTGGCTGCTGATGAATCTACATGTCAGCCTGCACTCGGATAATCAATTCAACAATTCATTACTGTCAGACCTAAATTGGGCTACCTGATTAAGTAGGTCCTAAATAGCCACATGAGTGGAAACTCCTTGTGTCTTACTGTCTGTCGTTATAATGCTTTCCTGTTAAACAAGTGGTTACTCCCACAAATATACTCAGCTATATAACAAGTAACATTAGAAATGTGATTACAATTCCACTCAGAATAACAAGAGCATCCAACATCATCCAAAAAGAAATTTTCTAGTGTCATATTTCTTTGAAAGATTGAGTTTTACTTTTTTTTACTCCGCAAAAGCGTTACTTGGAAAGGAAAAACATCTGGGACCAATTTACACTCATCTAAGTTCTGAAATTGGCTGCAGGTTGTCGTCTGCTGTCTGTGGGTTGTCTGTGGCCCATCACTGGCCATGGTTTCATGAATTCCTTGTATCAGAAATTCCCTACCATGTACCCATCAAAACAGAGCCAAGGTTATCTGACCACCAAATGTAGCAGGTCGAGGTTTTGTGAAACTAGATATTGAGTGTTAGTGACAGAGGGGAGCTAAGGTCATTAATTTGTCAAGGATGGTGGGAGGGAAAGCATCATTTTGTGGGTGGTGGAATGGGTTCTTTCCTTGGCTCAGTGGGTGAGGTGTGAGTGAAACACTGGTGGTTCCAATGTCAGTTATTTGTTGATACATAACAATCTTTAAACAAACAGAGTAATACATTGTGTTTTAACTTGCTCAAGTCATGGCAGTGGTGCGGTGCGGAGTCATAGTGTGCAGATTCCAGTGACTGTTGATGCAAGGACAGTTCTTGTTGCAGTGGAGTGTCAGGTGGCATATTCTTCCATTCAGTACTGTACCTGTGACCCACTGCGATGTCAACACAGTCTTCTCCTTATGTATTGACTTGTTGCATTATTAACAAGTGGTTATCACATGGCGCTGTGTGCTCCAGCCTGGAATTGAACCAGTGACCCTCAGGTTCAGCAGCTTCTGGTGGAGTTCATCAGCCTCTAGGTTCATTGCTGACCCACTTGGTAAGGTCACAGTCCCTTCTTGTTCACCAGCCACCTAATTAAGTACTAAATGAACTTCTTTCTGGTAACATCTGAGATGGCATCTTCTGCACTCAACTATTGGCGCGGTATTGACATCATCATCTGTCGAACAGGATAGTGGCTAAGTTGTTGCGGCAAAGTATGATGTCCATCCCGGCAATGTTACTACATCTCTTCTTTCTCCCTTCAAAGAACCACCATATGCCCATTTGCTGGAGGTATTTATTGGGTGTTTTCGCCAATGTTGCGAAGTTTCTAGGGCAGTGACTGACTCTTCAGTCATTGGTCTATGTTTCTCATACTGGGCACAAATGTGACCAATGTTGACATACATGCCAACTTTCCTTTGTTTTACCTCTATTCTGGCATGGTTGGGCATTGCCCTGTCATCCTCCTCTGCATCACCAGATACGTCACACACGTGAGTTCAGTATGATGACAATTCCTGGAGCATTGACCACTGATGTGCAAATTCTGCTGGTCATTGTTCTCCTTGGAAGCATTGTCCCTGTGCTAGGCCATGATCTGTCAAAGTGCTGACTGCTCTGTGCAAACTCCACTGGTCATCAACCTCATTGTTTGGTTGCTGCCCCCACTTCTGAATATTGTGGCTTACGTGTCAAAGTCTCTAAAACGTTCACTAAACCTATAATAAGTCTTTACGTATTTTTCTGTCAGATCTCTGCTTTGAACAACCATAAGTAACACATAATTATTGTACACCTACAATATGGTTTCTGATTTGAATTGTTAACATGGAAACATTTTTAGGCTATTTAGTTCATCAAATAATTAACTGCCATAAACAAGAAAATTTCTATTTCCCAAGCAGTTTTAATATTTTCCCATTCAAGTTCTCTGCTAAGAGTTAATTGAACAAAGTTAATTCACCATACTATGTTATCCATTTGCTAATGTTATCACTACAAGCAGAATAAAAAGCATTCATACCTTTTCTGAACAAATTAATGAGCTGTATATTGTCACATTTAGAGATGATATCTCTTACTTTTACTCATACACAATCCTTCCTTCTCATAGAAATCAAAATTTGTAGACATAACTTTCCCTAAGTTTGCATTTGCAGTTATCTTTAGGCAAATTCAAAATGTTCTCTGCAGTCACAGCAGCTAATATAAGTGACAACACCATGGTCACCACAGAACCCCGAAGTATCAGAAGTGCAAGACCATGTTACGAAACAGAAACAAGAGAGTAAGAGTGTTCTGAGCTCCGAGTGGCTTGGCAGTGAACTTCAAATTCTGGAAAATATGGCACAATAACCCGTATCTTTGCTTTGCCAAAATACAAGTACTAGATGATAATATTTTTTATTTATACTTTATGCTTGGGTCTGGTAGTCTAGTGGTAAAGTGCACTTATTTTCAAAACTCAACAACGCAATTTCTACCATGTGGCTGTTATCAAGGAAGACAGTGTGTTCCTGATTACAACCTTCTTTGTTTATATTGCAGTGTAAATATGTTGCTCTTATTGTGTCTAATTTTTGCTCTCATCTGTAATTCTAGGTGGGATAAATCATTCCATATTTGACAATCTTTTCTCAATATTGTACCACATCATAATATAAAAAGCTATACTGTAGAAACCAACATTTCATCCATAGTTACAGTGACCTCCTCCTACTGAGTAGAAATAGTACAGTATTCTGTGGACTCATGTCTGTTCATTAGTGTTTATGAATCCATGTGTGAACTGCTAGATTTAGAAGCACTGTAAGTATACTGCTCATATTCTACATTATTTTTGTTCTCATCCATTTTTTTGTACTCTCATTTAATGGAGGTCACTGATATCTTTATTGACTTCTGCTGAAATGTACTGTTTGCAGTACCTGTTAATAACATGTATAAACATTTGTGTAACTGTTTTTAGATTTTTAGCATTTGCACGGAAGAATATTCTAGTCACTAACACTACAAAGCATAATCATCTACACGTACCTCCGTACCCTGCAAGCCACTGTGAACAAATATTTGCTTCACAATTACTCTGTGAAATAATTTCTGAATATACCTTTGTAAAAAAAGTGCTGTGAACTTCAATCTGTGATCCACATTACATGACAACTAACCTTTGATAAATTCTGGGATGGCCCAGGATCAGAGCGGTCGTAAGACTCCTCAGAAACTGCATCTGTTTCTGGAGACTCGGCCACCACTAAATAAATGAAAGCACTGCATAATATGAAATTCAGTTATGCAATTCATTAGCACAATATTTATATAGAAGTTTACATGAAGCATGCATGGAGTATCTACCACATGGAGTGAGCAATAGCTTACGATTAATATTTGCTCTTTTTTTTTAATATATTGTTTATTTCTTTAACCAATTCAGTTTTTCTCACTCTACTTGATGATTTATTGTTGTCAACTGCCTTCTTGCAGTCATGCTCTAACACTCGCCACCTATTTTCACAATGTTGAGATGAAGAATAGTTGCTACACACTATCGTCAATTTCCTCAACATTATCTCTCATAAATTTTTGATTCATTATAATGCCGTGGTACCCACTTGGAGCCTATTCACTTTGTAGCTCTCAATGAGAATGTGAAACATCAGTTATCCTAACATTGCATTCTGAAAGTAAGCATATATATTGTATAGTACAATTTCCTTATTCACTGCCACAGTTAACTGGTATGCATCAGATGAACACTACATGGAAGATGTAACAGATTTCATGCCTTCCACCTCAGTGATACATGTGGCATTGTTGCTCGTACTGTTAGATCTTCACTTCAAGAAGCGTCGACAGCAAATGGGAGAGAGACACTAGGTTCACCTCAGTAATACTTCTCCATGACGTCACTATGACGTGTAGATGCCCAGTTTTGACCGCCAGGCTTATCTATCCACTTTTAAGGTCATATCAAGTTCTGAGAAAGGGGAGAAGCCAAACTGTACAAATTTTTGTTGCTGTCATCCCATTCTACACCTGACGATTGTCCATATTCATCACTATGAATACACTTCATGTATTTCGTAACGGCTGTAGTTGCCAGAGTGCCTGTTCCTTCGGACATGCATGCATATTTGAAGGAACATTTCATCATACTCCTGAACAAATCAGTCACTGTAATATCAAATTATTTTAGTCTTCTGTGGTTATGTGGATGTATTTAAGTCATTTGATAGCTTCCAGTTGTAAAAATCCATTTTTTTCATTTGAAATGAGAACTGTACACAGAGTAAAAACAGAAAACATCAAAATAATGAACTGTAAACACAGGTCAGGTGGAGAATACACCCACTGCAGCTCCTACAGCTCTGCATATGCCCAGAAGCTACAACCAGCATACAACATGAGGCTGCATTCGGGTCATGTGACATAACTTGATCACTATGTCGTTCAGTCTGTCCTGATCACCAGATTTACGAAAGCATTGTTGAAGATTTGATAGCAGCTAAATATCTTTGACAGACTAGAGTATCAATCTCATTGCTACTTGTTTCACCTGAAGCAATTTAAGCTGTGCTCTTTGTTCCTGCATAACCACATCCTCAGAAATCATTATGTATTCAAGAAAAAAGTGGCCAAATATTTGTGACAATTAAAAATATAAATATCATAGTGGGGTCATTTCACTTGCAGCACTTCATCTTTTGTTTTTTAATCAGACTTAAGTCACAAAATTGCAGAAAATGGTTACTGAGAGGGCATGCACTTACTTCTAAATAGCATTGAATATTGTAGAGCATACTACTATTACATTAATAAGAAAGAATCAGAACCTGTAACAAATTCAAAGGTGGAAAAAAAATAGTTGTGTGAAGCGTGATGTGAACCTACTTCCTTTGATTCCATAATCACACATCTCTGTAAGATCACATACTACTCTGAGGATTTGTATCGTGTATCTTAGAATCTTCTAAAGGCATTTTACTGATGATATATCATCAACTGACATTTAATTGTAACAAATCATAGCAGGAGTGAGGTTTTTGATAAATATTCACAATGCGCCATTACCTTGAAGTGACACACTCTTGTAACACGAAAGTTATAATACTGAGACAACAAAATATAATGAAATCCAATGGGGCATCTCCAAATGTAAAGAGAGGTGCGTCACATGACCCAACCCTAATGCTGGTTGCAGCTTCCAAATTTTAGACACTCATCTGCTCAAACATCTAATAGCCACAATCCAATAGCCAGAAGTGGGAGAAGGTGCTTCTGATACACGACTTCAGTTCTGCATATGCACATGAGCCCACTGGCAATTGCTCAAATTAACCTTGTGACACGTTTGAAAATCTGATTTCTTGTTCATTCTATGACTTTTTACACAACACAACACACAAACAATACTCTGCTGCACAAAGTAGGACACAGCATAAACAAACACCAGCACTCTACAGTGGTGTTTAGCACACAAGAAATAGTATTTCCTTTGATTTGTAAAATGGATACCAGTAAATATTTTTCTGTTGGCAATATGTTTCAAACATTGATGGTCCAGCAATAGATTGTAAAGGGACATCCAAATCTAGTATTACTTTTCCTCAACAGTAGTAGTTGATACCAGAAATATTTTTCGAGCTTTGGACAGGTCAATATTATACAGCTGCTTTTCAGAAAAATTTCATATAATTTTATACACAACTTGTTATATTTGAAGCTAAAATTTATGAAAAGGAATGATTTTGTTTTCATTGTTACAATCAATATGTACCAGCTCTGAATTTACAGTTAAAATTGTTTTTTAGAAATATTTGAAATAAAAGATATTTGGCACATTCAAAAGTTCTATTATTAAGTACACAATCTAGTACTGTTTATTATGTCTATTTCTGGATTCATTTGTAAAATAACAATCTAAACTAAGGGAAATTTATTTTTCAAGAAAAACTGTAAACCCTTTGGAATGTTGTTATTACTGCAGAATAAAGCACAAGGGTTGGAACTTAAATAGTGGCAACTATTTATTCACAACCAATACAAAAGAGTTACATGTTTGCACATGTTACTGTCCTTCAAAGTAGTCACCAGCATTCTGTAGAACCCATTGCCAATGATGTGGAAGGTGTAACATACCATTAGCAGAGCCTGTTCTGTTGATGGTGCAAATGGAGCAGTCTACTGCCTGTCAAATCTGTGGAACAGTTCTGAAGTGAATGTCACAAAGTGGTTCCTTCATCTTCAGAATAAAACAAAGTCATAAGAACTTAAGTTGTGTTATTGCTTGTTTCTGCATCATCACCTGTGACTAGCTTTGCGAAATTAGCGGCGGCACTTTCCGTGCAACCCACCCATCATTTTGCACAACAATGCATAGGCACATACAGTGCAAGCTGTGGCTGCTCTGTTCGGTCGATAGGGCTGGGAAGTACTGTACGATACACCATACTCCCCAGACTTACGTCCTTGTGACTTTGATTTGATTCCAGAGACGAAGGAACCACTTTGTGGCATTCACTTCAGAACTGTTCCAGAGATTCAACAGGCAGTAGACCACTCCATTTGCAGCATCAACAGAACAGGCTCTGTTAATGGTATACTACACTTTCCACATCACTGGCAACACATTCTACACAACACTGGTGACTACTCTGAAATACAGTAACAGGTGCAAATATGCAATGCTTTCGTATCGGTTGTGAATAAATAGTTGCCACTATTTAAGTTCCAACCCTCGTAGTAGTAGTAGTAAGCATGCTTCTGATGTGATTGGATGTATTTTGCACAAATAATGTAATTTTGGCTTTGTTAATGTGAAAATTCAGAAGACAGTGTGATATAGTAAAATGTGAGACAATAAATTATTGCAAAAACAAAAATTTTGCAAAGACATTCTTCAAAATTATTTAGATCAATTGAACCATAACAACTGTAAGAATTTCAGCTTCAAGAATCAGACACCTAGACATGAAGAACTGGAGCCAACTGCATGAGAAAAAATAAGTAAAAAGTTTATTTTGCTCCTCTCGAATCCTCTGAAAAGACTTCACTATCGTGGATAGTAGCAATAACAAGGGAGGGAGGGATGGATTACAAGATAAAAACAAATTTGCAAAATATGTATAAAGCTCAGTGTAGAAGTGACTTTTCCAAACTGAGACCAGGAGATATCTGAATTCTTCTAAGCCAAATAGCACGTCTTAATCCCACAAAGACTTATGAGATACTAGTATTTTTTTCCTCACACTTCTGAATTTCCTTACAGTGTTGCAGAAGAAGATAACATTCTTAAACAAGCTACAGCTCTATGGCCTACAGATGGAATATTAAAAAGGAAAAACAGGAAAAACGACATTATTGGTTTATGATTCACTGACTTTTGTCATATGAAATGAATGTGAGAAGATCAGACTCTCATATATGTAGAATTTATTTCTATGATTGGTAAGTAATCTGTCTGTAGCCGAATAAATTCTGGAGCAAAGGACTCTGATGTCACTAATGTTGGCAACAATTAGAATTCACAGAGCAAATTGAGAGGTTTGGGTACCACTGTACTAGCAGCAGTCCAATAGTATTTCAGTGGGAAGTAAACCATGGGAACAAATTTTATTACTTAAATTTTTAAAGAATATTCTATAATTTATGTAATATGTATTAAGCACAAACAAGGGAAGGTTAGTTTCATGTGCCATGGATCATTTGTATGATTAACTGTACTGATGTGGAACAGATCATCCATTACACATTAATATGTAATCAAACATTGTTGAGATTAAAATGTAAATATGGTTACATGCTGACCATTTACAAAGATATATATTTTCCATTGTAAAATATATAGCAGAGTTAGTAATATAAAATATTCACACTCTGACAGTTGGACTGTTTGGTACATTGAAGGAGAAGATATTGGTATGTCACTATAATTCATGTACTAATTGTTTGAAAAACTGTCATTTATAATGTGTCAAAAAGAGTGTTAGGGATTTAAATGTTGGCTGTCATCTGAATTTCATTTTAAATGAAATGTGGACCAGAAATGTCCTAGCTGGAACGACAAAGGAACAGCCAAGTTATCATTTTCTTTTCTAGAAACAAACAGAGAACAATAGAAATTGTTAAGTTCCTGATAATTACAAAGTGTAGAAGTAGTAAAAGTTGTAACTTTACATTTTATTTTTTTCAACATGAAAGAAAGACTCCCACAATTACTACAATGGTGTAACGTTGTATGCACAAAATAACTGGACCTTGAAGAGATGAATTTCTTAAAATTTCATAAAGGCCTACATCCCACAGCTAGCAGCAGGTGTTCGTGAAGTATTTCAGTTCTTCTTCAAATCGCCAATTAAGTTTCTCATTGTCACCATGATTACTTCCAAACACTTTACCTGGTCAATTTGATACACCATTTTATCTATTTCCCACTCTTCATGTGGCTTGAAAATTCCAACAAAAATTTCATTACCCTGGTTACGTTCAAAGAATTAAACCCTTAAAGAAAAGTTTGATAGCCCATTTTGTACTCTTTATTTGGCTTTTTACAGGACCATCTAGGACTTGGTCACTGTACTTCCCCAGTTCCTGGAGATCCATCCACGAATACATATGATACTTTATTCAAGTTTATAGCTGAAGATGATACAAAACTCTAGGAGGAGTAATGTTCGTTGATCTTACTGAAGGGACTGAATTGCCAGCTTTCATAGTAACAAATAATTAACTGTTACTTGGATGCAGTAATCTCATTTAATGTGTATCACCATTATATTTTGAATTCACATTTACAAATCTCTCTTCTCTACAGTGTTTCTGATCACAGTTATACCTTGCAGTGCCGTAATTGTCACTTTATTTAAATTTTAGTGGCTAAATCATGTCCTGCTAGAGGCCAAAAATTTTAAAAAAGATTTTAAAAAGTACAATCTGAGAAACAGAGGCTTTACATCACCACCATGTGCAGTTATTTAAATGTCCAGTCACGGAAAAAAAGTTTATTCATCATTGATCATGGAGACTAGATAAGAGATGTTACTTGGTAAACTTAACAGTATGGGGTTTCCTTCCTAATCTGTGCAAATAAAAGAATTAACTAAATTAGCCTTCTCTAAAAAATAAATAAAAATTCTGTATCAGCTGGCTTCACACAGTAAGGAAAAAAGTATTTGCCTACTAACATTTTCGGCTGCGACCTTTAGTTGTAATAAAATTATTCTAGAAGGATTTGAGATAGACCACATTGTGATATCCACAAAGAACACTACTAGAAATCATCAATGTAAAAATAAGGAAAAGATTTTTCAAATCCAATCATTGGCAGCTCCAAATCACAGCAAAGTTTATACCAAACAGGCAAGTCAAGAGAACCAACAGAACTTTTGGAACAGACCCAGAGAACCAAAAATATCAGTAAAAATTAAGAAAATTGACAGTAAAAACTGGACAACACTGTCAGAAAAAGTTAAGGAACTGGTGAAATTGGGACAACAACTGAAAATAATGAAACACAGATAGTGGAACAACATAAAATGTAACAGAGCCACAGAAGACAGAATACAAGCCTGGAAAAAAGATGAACAGTCACACAACATCCAAAAACTGGGAAGGATTGAACAGGACAGAGAAAACTGCTTTGAAAACAATCTGTTAAGGAAAAAGGAGTTAGAGAAACAATAGATTGAAAGAGACAGTAGAGGACTTCAACAAAAACAGCACACAAAATTTTTACAGATCATTCAGAGAAAATACTACAGGATACCAACCAACGAACATATGCTTCAAAAGACAAGATGAAACACTGGAGACAAAGCCCCAAAAGAGCTGTGAAATATTAGTGCAATACTTCAACACACTACTAAACTGTGACAAACGGATGCAGGGTCTACAATTTTAGAAGCCAGAACCTTTTGTATTTTATTTGTCTCATAACATACAATTTATACTGATAATATTGTACAGGAAACTCATCAATTTTTGGCTTACAATGTACATAGTTACATAATTTTCTAAGCCAAATTTTACCAGCTCAGCTTTCTGTTGATCACAATATTATTATTAAATTTTTTCTCATGCTGTACAAGTACTTAAGTGCCTATATTTTCCAGACATTATTTTATACATACAATTTTATTCAGAATATTTTGATGTTAAATAGTCACACTGTTCAAATGATCATCTCGTCATTCATAAATTCCTCAACTGAGTAGTAGCATTTTTCCATCAGGAGATCATGTATTTTTTGCTTCAGTGAACCTATCTTCATGCTAAGTACATCTCTACCCTTGTGTTTATTGCAGACTTTCATTTCTATGTATCTGGGTGCCTGTTGGTAGAATGCAAACCTCAAACGCATGAGGAACTTGTGAAAATACGCAATAAAATCATTAAAAAATGTCAGAGCACCTGGAGACGATGGACTGATTGCAGAAATCTGGAAATAAGACCATGAAAACATTACATCAAAAATACACAGAATCCTCAGAAACAACTGGGAAACAGGAGAGGTACCAGAGGAATGGAAGTCAGCACTAATGTATCCCTTCTCACGAAAGGAGACAAAACATCTACATCTACATCTACATCTACATCTACATCCATACTCCGCAAGCCACCTGACTGTGTGTGGCGGAGGGTACCCTGAGTACCTCTATCGGTTCTCCCTTCTATTCCAGTCTCGTATTGTACGTGGAAAGAAGGATTGCCGGTATGCTTCTGTGTGGGCTCTAATCTCTCTGATTTTATCCTCATGGTCTCTTCGCGAGATATACGTAGGAGGGAGCAATATACTGCTTGACTCTTCGGTGAAGGTATGTTCTCGAAACATTAACAAAAGCCCATACTGAGCTACTGAGCGTCTCTCCTGCAGAGTCTTCCACTGGAGTTTATCTATCATCTCCGTAACGCTTTCGCGATTACTAAATGATCCTGTAACAAAGCGCGCTGCTCTCCATTGGATCTTCTCTGTCTCTTCTATCAACCTTACCTGGTGTGGATCCCAAACTGCTGAGCAGTATTCAAGCAGTGGGCAAACAAGCGTACTGTAACCTACTTCCTTTGTTGTCAGATTGCATTTCCTTAGGATTCTTCAAATGAATCTCAGTCTGGCATCTGCTTTACCGACGATCAACTTTATATGATCATTCCATTTTAAATCACTCCTAATGCGTACTCCCAGATAATTTATGGAATTAACTGCTTCCAGTTGCTGACCTGCTATTTTGTAGCTAAATGATAAGGGACCTATCTTTCTATGTATTCGCATCACATTACACTTGTCTACATTGAGATTCAATTGCCATTCCGTGGACCATGCGTCAATTCTCTGCAGATCCTCCTGCATTTCAGTACAATTTTCCATTGTTGCAACCTCTCGATACGCCACAGCATCATCTGCAAAAAGCCTCAGTGAACTTCCGATGTCATCCATCAGGTCATTTATGTATATTGTGAATAGCAACGGTCCTATGACACTCCCCTGCGGCACACCTGAAATCACTCTTACTTCGGAAGACTTCTCTACATTGAGAATGACATGCTGCGTTCTGTTATCTAGGAACTCCTCAATCCAATCACACAATTGATCTGATAGTCTGTATGCTCTTACTTTGTTCATTAAAAGACTGTGGGGAACTGTGTCAAACGCCTTGTGGAAGTCAAGAAACACGGCATCTACCTGTGAACCCGTGTCTAATGCCCTCTGAGTCTCGTGGACGAATAGCGCGAGCTGGGTTTCACACGACCGTCTTTTTCGAAACCCATGCTGATTCCTACAGAGTAGATTTCTAGACTCCAGAAAAGACATTATACTCGAACATAATACGTGTTCCAAAATTCTACAACTGATCGACGTTAAAGATATAGGTCTATAGTTCTGCACATCTGTTCGACGTCCCTTCTTGAAAACGGGGATGACGTGCCCTTTTCCAATCCTTTGGAATGCTTCGCTCTTCTAGAGACCTACGGTACACCGCTGCAAGAAGGGGGGCAAGTTCCTTCGCGTACTCTGTGTAAAATCGAACTGGTATCCCATCAGGACCAGCGGCCTTTCCTCTTTTGAGCGATTTTAATTGTTTCTCTATCCCTCTGTCGTCTATTTCAATATCTACCATTTTTTCAACTGTGCGACAATCTAGAGAAGGAAGCACAGTGCAGTCTTCCTCTGTAAAACAGCTTTGGAAGAAGACATTTAGTATTTCGGCCTTTAGTCTGTCATCCTCTGTTTCAGTACCATTTTGGTCACAGAGTGTCTGGACATTTTGTTTTGATCCACCTACCGCTTTGACATAGGACCAAAATTTCTTAGGATTTTCTGCCAAGTCAGTACATAGAACTTTACCTTCGAATTCATTGAAAGCCTCTCGCATAGCCCTCCTCACACTACATTTCGCTTCGCGTAATTTTTGTTTGTCTGCAAGGCTTTGACTATGTTTATGTTTGCTGTGAAGTTCCCTTTGCTTCCGCAGCAGTTTTCTAACTCGGTTGTTGTACCACGGTGGCTCTTTCCCATCTCTTACAATCTTGCTTGGCACATACTCATCTAACGCATATTGTACGATGGTTTTGAACTTTGTCCACTGATCCTCAACACTATCTGTACTTGAGACAAAACTTTTGTGTTGAGCCGTCAGGTACTCTGTAATCTGCTTTTTGTCACTTTTGCTAAACAGAAAAATCTTCCTGCCTTTTTTAATATTTCTATTTACGGCTGAAATCATCGATGCAGTAACCGCTTTATGATTGCTGATTCCCTGTTCTGCATTAACTGATTCAAATACTTCGGGCCTGTTTGTCACCAGAAGGTCTAATATGTTACCACCACGAGTCGGTTTTCTGTTTAACTGCTCAAGGCAGTTTTCAGATAAAGCACTTAAAAATATTTCACTGGATTCTTTGTCCCTGTCACCCGTTATGAATGTTTGAGTCTCCCAGTCTATATCCGGAAAATTAAAATCTCCACCCAGAACTATAACATGGTGGGGAAATCTACTCGAAATATTTTCCAAATTATTCTTCAGGTGCTGAGCCACAACAGCTCCTAATAACTACAGACAAATTTTACTACTGCCCGTGACATACAAAATTCTGTCCAAAGTCCTGTTGAATCAGCTGGAGCCTCAGTTAGAGACACCAATAGGAGAATACCAAGTAGCGTTCAGAAAGGGAAGATCATGCAGTGAATAGACCTAGTGTCTCAGAACAATACTGATAACAAGATAGTCCAGGAGCACCACAATAACATTCGTCAACTTCAAGGCGGCCTATGATTCCATAGAAAGAAAAATGAAAAGAGCGCATGGCATCGTTGGCTGGGAGGCACCATCCAGGGAAGTTCGGCTGCCAAGTGCAAGTCTCATTTCAGTCGACACCATATTGGGCAACTTGCACACCAGTGATGAGGATGAAATGATGATGAGGACAATGCAACACCCAGTCCCCGAGAAGAGAAAACCTCCAACCCAGCCAGGAATCAAACCCGAGCCCACTTGCATGGGAGGCAAGCACGTTACCACCCAACTCAGCAGGCAGACTCCATAGATAAACACTCTTAAACACACTGGAGGAAATGATGGTGGACAAGACCAGAAAGCTGTGCAGACAACATTAACAAATACAACATCCACAGTGAAGTTCATGGGAGTTATCTTGGAACAATTTGAAACAGAGACAGGAGAGAGATAGGGATATGGCCTGTCATCCAGCCTATTTAACTTCGTTTTAGAGAAAATAATCATGACGTAGGACAAAGGGAGTCAATGGGGTAAAGGTGGGGACACACAAAGATAGATCTGTCAACTTATATGTCTGCCCTTTGCTGATGATATAGCCCTCATAACAAGTAACAGAAAAGAAGCTAGATAAGCTCTAAACACTACACAAGTCTCAACCAAAACAGGACTACAAAACTCATATGAGAAAATGCAGTACATGGACACAAACTCCACAGACAGATACCCAATGGTAAAGAAGTATGGAAAGTTAGCAGAAGTAGAAGTTTCATATAATTGGGAGAGATTATGCAGGAAACAGGGCTTAACTTGACATCCAGTGATGAAAGTATCACAAAACTACAAAAAGCATCCAGACTTGAATGGAACCACTACAACAAAAGAAATATTTCCCTCAATGCCAAATTAAGACACTACAGTACAACAGCCTTACCAGAGACCTTCTATGCCTTGGAAACAACAATAAACAAAGAAAAAATGGAAATTCAGGAGATGGAAAAACAAGAACAGAAAAACTTAGAAAGACCTACGGGCCAGTTCAGAAAGAGCGGATCATCAAAAAGACAACAAAAGAAATGTACAAACAGATAGTAACGATTAAAAAGAACATTAGGAAAAGAAGGGCAAAGCTCTACAAACAAATACTAGGATGAACAAAAATAAACCAATCAAGAAGGTCTTCAACACAGTGTCAACTAATACATTTAAAACCAACTGGGTACAGGAAACCATGTAACACCTTAAGAAACTGAACGTCTCCACAGAAGACATGACAGACAGGGAAAAATACAGAGAAAAAAATCAGAACAGAAATTTCAGCAAACACCCAAAGATAAGAAACACCAAAGAAGAGGACAGAAGTGAGGAAGAAGATACACAATAAATATATGGGAGGTTTTTAGGAAAGAAAAGGAAAGAGACAGAAAAAAGAGCTGTGAAAAGTGTTTGTTTTTTTTTGGCGCTCTCCTTAACGTGGATAATAATGTTGTTACACATGAACAATCATGTGTAAATACTTTTTCCATGACTGTAGTTTTCTTTGGGTTGACATATTTCATTTGAATTGGTAAACAAATAAAAGGATTATCAAGATACTTTTTACAGGATTATTCAACAAAATGGAGAATTTTGAAAATTAAATAATTTCATGAAAATAATTTTTTAAAATCTTTGTTTATGTCATTTAATAGTAAACACAACGCCATTTTAGAATACATACTGTACAATTTATTTTTTGAAGCTGACATTTTGCAATGGGCTCCTTCTCTACTTAAACTTTCCTGCAGTCTCTTCATTACATTGTTCATGGTTTGACAGGTCGGGAAAAAAAAAACCTGTTTTTAAGGTGCCCCCACAAAAAGAAATCACAAGCTGACAGATTGCGAGTCTGGGAGGCCACTGAATGTCACCATTTCCCAAAATTACATGTTGCCATGATTCCTGAGGTTTTGGTTAGCAAGGAACCTAATAGCACAGCTTAATTTACTGTGAGTGAAACTAGTGACATTTACAATCTTGGTTGCCATAGATATTTAGCTGTTTTTCGGAAATATATCACGATTTCCGAGGTGGTGGTTAGAATGGGACACGAGAGGGAACTGCTGCAGCTGAAACAAATTACCAGCTAACTTCATTTGGGAAGTGCAGAAAATTACAAGCTAGACATGTGATTAGCTGTTATTACAAATGTTTAGCTGGTTTTCTGCAATATATCACAATTTTCAAAGCAGTGGTTAGGGTGAGACCCAATAGCTCAGCTTAAAATGCCACGAGTGAAACAAATTACCCATGTATTTTATTTACAAACCATAGGAAATTATGAACAAACAATGTGAATTACTATGCGCATCCGAAAAATTATTCTTCATGGTCACTTCTTGTTACCAACAGTAGCCGACAACAGAAAAGTCATGGACACCAAAAGTGCACTTTTACCCATATCTACAGTAAAGGATGGCATCTAAGCCAGTTTAATTTTTAAAAAACTGTTGTATATTTTTGTAAACAATTCTTCTTTGTGTTTCTGGTCAAGAATACAAGTGAGAACACACACAAAGATTTATTAATGCCAAATTGGCATTTTGTAGAGAAAAATTTCAAATCATTGCAGATGGTTTGGCAATATTGTCATTGATAGTGCAAAATTAGTTATGACGGTGAATGAAATAAAAAAGCATTTACTCCTAGATGATAGTTGCTCATGATAAAAACAATTACAGTTCTCATATGACCTTGTCCCCTTGTCTAGAGTTCATAGTGAAGTTATGTACTCTTTTACAAATGTCTGTGACAAGCCTACATAATTCACATATTGTCAGGTTTAGATTATTTGCAAATTCTAAAGAAAATTAAAAACATCCCTTTTAGCCAGTTGTTCTACAAATTATCTGATTATCTAGATTCAAGGACTGATAATTCCTGTTATTTGCCCAATAAGTAGGAGTGACTTGTGTGATGCTACAGGGCAACTAGTAATTTAGCATTCTTTGAAATATATCTTATCTATTTACGCACCTTCCAACATTGCACATGTTACTGTTGCAAATACTTATATCAAGCTAAGACAAGGAGAACATAAAGTTTCATGATATATATATTAATGGTGTAATGTTACATATAATCTAAGAATTACATATGCTGAAACCTTTTAGCAGACTATCTGTCATAGGTTATAGTATTTACTAGTATTCTTTAGTGTTACAACTTAATGGACAGTAATTAGACAATTTTCACTTAAACTTGATTCCTCATACTCTCTTACTGAACAGTATGTTCTCTTCATGAACCACACTCCTAAAACAACAGAATGGACAGTTTCTGGAAACTGTGGAAAATCTGAGGCCGAGCTATTTGTGATTTTATGAATCTTAGCTAGCATACTGTAGGACAAATCAATGCTGTCCACTTATTGTGTTGTGTTCTTGTACCGACAATGTAAGGTTAAAATTATTAAAATTCTCCTTAATATTCAGGAAGCAGCTATGCATATAGAGGCTACGGACCATCATAATGTTAAGCTCTCTGAGATGGTCTTTCGACAATTCTCTGGAAGTAAGTGCTACTATAATCTGAAACTTTTTTTTCTCCCTCTCTAAAAGAGCTTTTGAGCCAGGGCAGTTACCCCACAGAAGAATTCCATACATAAAGTGGAAAATGCAAAATATGCGTACACTAACAGAGCATTGTATACATTGTTCCTCAATTTGTACAGAAGATATTTGGGATAACATGAGTCAAGGTTTTCTTTTAATAATTTTAAAAATTTCTATGTTGATTCATTGGTATAAATGTCACTCTGATGTGTACTATATCCCAATTTATGTGGTTTAAATTCGTTTTTAACTTATTCATTTTATGTTCATCAATTTATCTGATTAACTTTCTCAGTTTAGTTGTAGAACTGTTTTGTTGTTTAGATGGCACTGATGCCACAGCCTGGCATGTTCTGAAATTCCAAGGTTTACAGTAACATATTCAGTTTTATTTAGCTGAAAGTTGCAGATTATATTACCCACGCATGCTCTGAGCCTGGTGGGTTTGTCATTTAGACAGTAGAAGTTTAATGATCTTCATGTATTGTATTGTATTGCATTGTTTTATGTAATCGATTATCATTTTCATTTTTGTATATAGCTACAAACCTCTGACATCTCCGTTTTCAGTACAGTTCCTTTTTTGGACTCTGTCACTAATCAGCAGTAAGTTCATGGCTGATATAACAGCATTTTTTCCATCATGTCCTTTCCTCAACCTACTTTTTATTTAACAGTGAATATTTTGAGCAAACTGACACTGTTACCATGGGCAGTCCTCTCTCCCCTCTGGTACCAAACTTCTTTATGGAAGACAGGGCACTCGATTCACCAGAACTTACACTGGAAGTCTTCTGGTGATATGCAGGTGACACTTTGGCATTGTGGTCCCATGGTGAAGAAGAACTGTCATGTTTCTTGGAACATCTGAATTCAATCCACAAGAACATCCAACCTACAATGGAAATAGAGAAGGATGGTTGCTTATCAGTTTTGGATGTTTTGGTTAGTAGGAAAGTGAATG
Organism: Schistocerca gregaria; assembly: GCF_023897955.1. Classification (NCBI taxonomy): domain Eukaryota; kingdom Metazoa; phylum Arthropoda; class Insecta; order Orthoptera; family Acrididae; genus Schistocerca; species Schistocerca gregaria. The sequence continues at coordinate 545,516,684 of NC_064925.1, forward strand.
GGTCATTAGGGCCTTCCATCTTCCGTAAACCCACTCATACAGACCTCTATCTGCAAGCATCGAGTGCCACACCTTCAGAAACTACCAGTGTCCTTAGCACCCTTTATTTTCATCATTCTATACCTTGCTTGTGAAACAGAAACATTACCTATCAATATGTTTATGATGTGGAAACATTACCTATCAATATGTTTATGATGTGTAATGAATGAGCTCGAAGAATGGTCGCAATGTGCAAAACATATTCAGAAATGGATGATTCATGAAGTAAGTACTCCTACTGTCAGTAATTACTGATAAATGGTAATAGAGCAAAACTCATGTATAGACTTTTTATTTATTTCATACAGTGAGAGTTGTAATATTAGTCTTATGCTATTTTTGTATTTTTCTACATGTCCAGGTCCAAGTCCTGTCCCGTCAATCTCAGATGCCATTCATCTGTTGTTGACTGATTTTGAGAAAGCTCATGTTCCAGAAACTGAAATTCAATCGTCTGGCTCAGACAGCCAGTTACGTAATCAAATTGTAAGACAGCTGCATTCATTAGAAATCAAAGAAATATGATTAAATATTTTTTATCTGTTAGAAATCAGTGACAAAGTAGACAATCATTATTTCAAATGTTTTGTTTTCCAGGGTCCAATCCTAATCTGCAAAACTTTCATATCATAGAGACAGCAGAGGATACATCTGAGACTGAGCAATGTAATGGAAATGCAATATGTTTTTGAACTCATAAGAAAGAGTTTAAAAGGTGGAGTATGAGCCATTAGGTCGTAAAAGAAGGTAAAAGGAACCATGCAAAGGAGTATGTTTCTAAGAGAAGCAAACTTGTCAAAGGAAGATCGTGTAAGAAACTAGATGTGTGTAGAATGAAGTGCAGGGACTGTATTCTGATAAACAGCATGAAAATGTCTTGAAAGAATACTGGAATCTGGGAGACTATAACAGAAGAGTTGCCTTCATCACCAGACTTATTACAGGTACTGAGATGGCAAGTGTGAGAAAATCGATTGCTAATCCTAACAAACAGGAGATACGGTTTTTTAACCCACAAATATCATTTATGAATATCAGATGAATCGGTCTCAGTTGAAAAGCACGTTTTTGAAAAACTTAGATGAAACTAATAAGTTTATTACTCCAACTGTCTGTGAATCTCAAATTTCGATTTCAGGCATAACAAGTGAAGATAACAGGTGAACCAACAAACAGAATACAGCTGTAGCATGAGGACACAGCAAGCCAACACACAAATTCTATCCCAGCCTATGAGAGCCACTATGCAAGGCACAATTCTTCAAAAAAGTATCTTCCATCATACTACACTCTTTCACAGCTGTAAGAAGAGTATAAACATTTTTGCAAGGATTTGAGTAACAACCGGAAAGTAAGACAGCTTATGAGTCTCACGTTCACAAACTTAATCTTGCTAGAAGAGCACCAAAAAAGGGCATTTGTCACACTTGCGACAGGTTTGAAAATTTATATGTCTAACACAAAGGAGGAAGATAAGGAGAAACTTGAGCAAGAGTTCCTTCTTCATGAAATCTGACAATAAGAATGTTTCCATAATGGACAACAGAAACAGCAAAAAGGCTCAGATTTTCGACATGCAGCAAGGTTTGCCCATTCCAAAAAGTGACACTTCCATTGCAATTTACAAATGGCTTCTAAGGACATACAATTTTACTATAAATGACAGCAGTGATTCTCAGGCATACTGTGACATGTGGTTTTAGGGTATTGGGCGCTGGGGAACAAATCAAGTTGCATCTTGTGTTGCTGAATATCTACTTAGCCTTCCTCCTCACTGAATCATGTCACTATGTATTCGGATACATGTGGTGGGCAGAATAAGAATAGCCACATGGCTGTTATGTGCAGATTTGTTATGAAAAATACCATCAACTTGGAAACAATTGATTACAAATTCCTTTTGAGTGGGCATACTCACAAGAAGTCAGACATCAATCACTCTTTGGTAGAAAAGAAAAAGAAGAGCAAATTTTTGAGGCAACTGATACAACAAGCACGAAAATGGAAACCTTTCAAGATAAGAGAGATGACCCAAAGCGACTGCTTTCAATATTCTGTTGTGCTAAAAAGTCTCTGCAGATAAAAAATGTTGATGTAGGACGCAAAATCATCTGGAGGGACATAAAATGGCTCCATTTCACAAAAAAAGAAGATATTATCTTCTACAAGAACACACTGGATGAAACACCTGAATTTATGAAAGTGTCTTGCACTTGTCAAGGTAATGTGATAATCCTCTGCCAGTATTATCACACTGAGGTCCATTGTGTATTAGCAGAGAAAAGACAAAAGATCGCTTGGATTTATTGCCACTAATACCATCTGTGTTTCATTCAAAGTATAGACATTTAAATTGTGATGAACATATGAGAGACGTTCTTCCTAATACCACTGAAGAGGGTGACGAAACGGTTTGACTTAAGTAATCTTTGAAGCAATTATTGCTTAATTAACTTCAGTTTTTGACTACAATTTACTTTAGCTACCTGATAATACAGAGTGTTCATAAAGTCCAGGAACACTTTCAATTATTTATTGCACAAGAACCAAACAACGTACAGATATGATACATATGTCATTTTGAAGAGAAAACCTGGAAGTTCTTCCCCCCCCCCCCCCCCCCCTCCATGTATACTGCCACAACGTACTATGGTAATTTGCTGACAGTCAGCGCTAGTCGCCAACAAGGCAAGTTCAGTTGCGGAGTGAGCTTTCTTTGAGTTGGAGTTCAACAAAAACCAAGTGAGCTACAGCTGTTAAACGGATGTTTAGAAGTAAGTACGATAAGAAGTCACCAACGAGGAAAGCCATTTACCACTGGCACAACAAATTCGTTATGACAGGTTGCTTGTGCCCAGCAAAGAGAAGCGAACGTCCCAGTGTGAGTGAAGTGAATGTAGATTGCATACGAGAGACATGCTGGGATGTGTATGGCAAAAATTCGATTACCGTATTGACGTATGCCAGGTCACTCACGTTTCGAATATCGAATGTTTGTAAAAAAACTTTCAGAGTTTCTCTTCAATATGCAATATATATTACAACTGTACAATGCTTAGCTGTTGTGCAATAAATATTTGAAAGTGTTTCTGGACTTTATGTACACCCTGTATTTACCCCATGAAATATCACAAGACTAAGCAGTAACATTTAACCAAGCATTCAGTTGTAAAGCCTACACCAAATGACAAATAGCAAAATGTACACGACTCAGTTTTCTATGAATTTCACAATTTTACAAGCTTTCCTCATTTGTCACAACAAAATCTATTTGCCTTGAGATCATTCCACCCTTACTCAATTCACTGATCAGTAAACTAACCTCTCGCACCTTTCAAATAACAATTAGGATTTTAAGGAAATTTTTGTTTCCTGAAAAGTTGTACATTTGGACTTTCCCTGGGATCAGTGAATTTACTTAGAATCATAATGACATATCTCCTCAACACTACATCAAACAAACAAAAGTGAACCATTAAGGACTATTTTTAAATATATATTAATATCTGATGGCTTTTTAAGTGGTTTAGAGATTTTTCACTAAAGTATGCATTAAATCACAGAAACATGAAACTTGTGTGTTAAAATACCTTCTTTCACCTCTCCTGTAAAACTGCTAAAATGGAGTTACATTCTTCTGATCCTTACACAGCAAAATTATCTAGTGGATAATGTCCAAAGTTCCATGACACAGTTTGTAGACAATCCAGTTATCCACGAAAAGGTAGCAATGCCAGAAGACTATTGAATTGCAGAAGATCTGCGGAGGATTGACAGTTGGTGTGGGGACTGCCAATTGACCCTGAACATAAATAAATGTAGCATGGTGTGCACAAATAGGCAAAGAAACCCCCTGTGGTTGATTATGCTGTTGGCAACAAATCACTGGAAACATAACCACTATAAAATACCTGGGAGTAATCACCCAGAGCAACCTAAAATGGAATGACTACATAAAACAAATTTCACCAGTAAATATACGCCACTGAGGGATTCATTAGTAAAAACCTAAAGGAATGTGATTCATCCACAAATGAAGTGGCTAACAGAATCTTGTTTGAGCAATTCTTCAGTATTGCTCATCAGTCCAGATCACCTTACCACACAAATTAACAGAAGGGAAAGAGAAGATCCAATGAAGAGCAGCACGTTTTGTCAAGAACTTGTTTATCTGGGACTAGAACATTATTGAGATGCTCAACAAACTACGGAGGCAGATGCTTTTTTTAAAAAAGAGAGAGAGAGAGAGAGAGAGAGAGAGAGAGAGAGAGAGAGAGAGAGAGAGAGAGAGAGAGAGAGGTCCATGGTGGTGTACTCTCACCGACAGGGTCTGCTACTGAAATCATCAGAGTGTACAATTTGGAAAGAGTTGCCCAACATATGTTTCTTTCCACGTATATGTCTTGTAAAATGACAAAGAGAAATCACAGAAATAAAGCTAAAGAACTATTCTCCACCACACCCCATAAGGTGGACTGCATATTATTGACGTAGACATTCCAAATGCTTTTGCAGAACTGTCCATTGGAGGATGGTAGTATAGGCTTCTGGTGAGGCATTGGCCTATGTTTGCAGTTCAGTCTGTCACAACTTCCATTTAAAAAACAGCAATGGTAACACCACTGGTCAAAGTAGAGGGCAGTCTTCAATACACTAAGGATTTCCACTAGCAGTCTTCAATCACTAAATGTCTACTCTAGACCTGTATATGAGTAGGCCTAGTGAACAACACAATCTAAGCCACCACTCACAAGAATTAAATGACATGTTAACAAACACATAAAGAACATCTACGACTGAAACATACAAACAAAAACATTGTAGATGCAGTCTATATTACAAACAACATCACACTTCAAAAAATATTTCAACAGCTCAGATTGTTCATAAGATTCAAATTCAAAATACTCTGTCCAATATAATTTCTATCCATAATAAAAGTATTATGACATAGTTCCCCCAACTCTATGGTTTTATGTGTGTGTGTGTGGGGGGGGGGGGGGGGGGGGAGACAATAAAAGAAGAACTACAGTGAATTCAGAAGTAATAGTTCTAACTAGTGGACTGAGAAAATATTCTAATATGATTTGGCCCATGTGTGTAAATAACAGATCAGTCATCTTTACAATCATCCACTGGCCATCCTTGCACTGAAATAGAGGACTAACACGGAGAAGACTGAAATAATAAATCCTGTCTTCTGAAACAGTTTCAATGTCCTGTAAATGAAGGAGACAAGGTTTCCCCACACAACCACCTTTCAGGTTAGAAAATTTATAATAATGACAAGGACTAGGGATTATTAATGAAACAGACTATCCAACTTATACCAGGGGGGGTCATCTGCTGCTATTATTATTATTATTATTATTACTATTATACCCTCTAATGGATTAACAGAACCTTTCAATACCACTTTGCCCATTTACAATCAAAATGCCACCCTCCAATCTAACTTAGAGCTCAGCCTATGCTACAGCCTGGCCTGTCACCACAACCCACATTCAAAAAAAGTAATACAAACACATGAGAAATATTTTCAGCAGTCTGTTCTCTGTCTGCACAAATACCACGTCATACCCCACATCATTACACAAGGTGTACAACTTTGCTTCCGCTGTTTGCCGATAGGTGGTGACAACGGTAACTAGCGGTCGAAAGAAACAGATCGCAGACGTCAGGCAGTTAGCTGGGATGTTGGTCAACATAACCTCATTCAAACATTAGCCGATTTGTCTCTGCATCATAAGTTGTTCTTGATTGAAAATGTCAGTTTACGAGCCTAATTCTAGTCATTTGCGGCAGGTGTTACTGTTTTGTTTCAATATGAAGAAAACAGCAGCTGAGTCTCACTGAATGCTTTCAAGTCCATAAGGTAAGGACACTATTCGTGAAAGAAAGTGTCGTGAGTGGTTTCAACGCTTCAAGAACAGTGATTTAAACTTCATAGACCAGCTTAGTGGTAGAAGAGAGAATATTTTCGAAGATGCAGAATTGGAGACATTACTGAGTGAAGACTCACGTGAAACTCAAGAAGAATGGCACGATAATGGGAGTGACACAGCAAGCCATTTCAAAATGTCTCAAGGCTATGGGCATGATTCAGAAAGAAGGAACTTTGGTCCCGTGTGAGTTGAAACCAAGAGACGTTGAATGGCATTTGTGTGTTTGTGAACAGTTGGCTCAGAGGCAAAAACGGAAGGGATTTCTGCATTGCATTGTGACTGGGGACAAAAATGGGTTCGTTACAATAACCCTAAACGCAAAATATCGTTGGGATATACCGCCCATGCTTCCACATCGACGGCGAAACCAATTACTCACAGGTCCAAGATCATGCTCTGCATTTGGTGGGACCAGCACTGTGTACTATGAGGTGTTAAAACCAACTGAAACATTCACAGATGCTCGTTATCAAACACAATTAATGCATTTGAGAAGAGCATTGAAAGACAAATGTCCACAATACAGCGAGAGGCACGATAAAGTGATTTTGCAGCACGACAACACTCGACCCCACGTTGCAAAAGAGGCCTAAATGTACTTGGATACGTTAAAATAGTTAGTTCTACCCCACCCACCATATTCTCCAGACATTGCTCCCTCTGACTATCGCCTGTTTAGATCAATGATGCATGGCCTGGCTGACCAACACTTCCGATCTCATGAAGAAGTCACAAATTGGATCGATTCATGGACTGCTTCAAAAGATCAACAATTTTTCAACAGCTCAGGTTGTTCATAAGATTAAAATTCAAAATACTCTCTCCAATATAATTTCTATCCATAATAAAAGTATTTTGTCATAGTTCACCCCAATCTATGGTTTTATGTATACATACGTGTGTGGGGGTGGGGGGGGGGGGGGGAGACAATGGCTTTGTACACTGCTCGAAAGGCAGGAAAAGGAGTGGCCAGCGGTGGAAAATACTTTTTAAATGATACATGTGTAACCAATTTGTTTCATTTTTTCATTAAAGCCTCAAATGTTGGGGAAAAAATGGCGGAAGCAAAATTGTACACCTTGTATCATGGGACAGAGTTGACACTGAGTATCATCACGTACAGTTGATGCTTCCGAATCACCATTTAGCTTGGAATCAGGTACTTTGAAAGTATCTTCTGCTGTCTGAGTTATATTACGCTGTTTACCTATTGCTATTTACTTACCATGTACATGACTCCACTTAAAAACTGTGTTAAGAATATCAGTTGTTGCAAGGATATAGGTCTGCTTATAGTGAGCATTGCTATTCCCCAGTCTGCACACAGGAGCCTTAAATCCTCAAATCTACATAATCTCATTTTACGTCTGCTTGTATCTTGTTAAGGGCCTCCTTTGCATTAAAATATACTGTTCCGCTCTAAATCCTACACACAGGAGAAAAGTCTGCTTGCAAATTGTTTTTGTTATCTAGTATGTTATCTACTGACATTGTAATTCTGTCAGAGACAGCAAAGGACTTGGAAGAGCAGTTGAATGGAATGGATAGTGTCTTGAAAGGAGGGTATAAGATGAACATCAACAAAAACAAAACGAAGATAATGGAATGTAGTCAAATTAAGTCGGGTGATGCTGAGGGAATTAGATTAGGAAATGAGACACTTAAGTAAAGGAGTTTTGCTATTTGAGGAGCAAAATAACTGATGATGGTCGTAGTAGAGAGGATATAAAATGTAGACTGTCAATGGCAAGGAAAGTGTTTCTGAAGAAGAGAAATTTGTTAACATCGAGTATAGATTTAAGTGTCAGGAAGTCGTTTCTGAAAGTATTTGTATGGAGTGTAGCCATGTATGGAAGTGAAACATGGACGATAGTTTAGACAAGAAGAGAATAGAAGCTTTCGAAATGTGGTGCTACAGAAGAATGCTGAAGATTAGATGGGTAGATCACATAACTAATGAGGAGAAGAGAAGTTTGTGGCACAACTTGGCTAGAAGAAGGGATCGATTGGTAGGACATGTTCCGAGGCATCACGGGATCACCAATTTAGTATTGGAGGGCACCGTGGAGGGTAAAAATCGTAGAGGGAGACCAAGAGATGAATACACCAAGCAGATTTAGAAGGATGTAGGTTGCAGTAGGTACTGGGAGATGATGAAGCTTGCACAGGATAGAGTAGCATGGAGAGCTGCATCAAACCAGTCTCAGGACTGAAGACAACAACAACAACAACAACAACAACAACAACAACAACAACATCTAGTACTACACTGGTACACATCACAGTTACTCTGAAATTTACTTTCATACCATTTAAGAGCAATTGCAATAGAAGAGTAATGATAAGGTGATAGGGAGGAGGGATTTTTAAGCAAAGAAATGTATAGTAACTGTACTTCACTTATTTATCTACAGTAGTGTTAAGTTTGTTAGCTAGCTGGACATCACGAGAATTTACATGTTGTTTCAAGTATTGTGTCGTCTTTCAAGTACCAGCAGATAATTTTAACTGTTTGGCATTGCTTAATGTTAATATCAAGACTTAACACTGTTGGCCAATTTAAATTGTCAACCATGAAATAGCTGTACATTTCTTCAGATGTGTTCACATTGTTTAGCAAAGTGAAGTTTGCGTCGTTGACTAATGCTTGTGCCATTGACGAAAATGATAGTTTTTGGACAGTCATGTAAATTCATTGATAGGTCACTTCTGTAGACAAGGAACAAGAATTGAACAAAATCCAAAGCTTGTAGAACACCACATTTTATGTCCCCTATTCCAAGGTGCCCATCCCCCCCTCCCCTGTGACACTCTGCTCTTGATTATGATGGTTAGATGTTATACATGGAAAAAAAGCCACTACTGTTGTGTAACATAATTATGGTCCATGAAATCAAAAGGTCTGGTGAATTACAGAAAACTCCAACAGATTATTTTTTTAATGTTTCTCTCTGCCAGGACTGCAATTTATGGCCTATGATGTCAATGAGTAATTATTTCTGTTACAAATATTGTTTGGAAGCTCAACTACATTTATCAAATTTTGTTTGTTTCTTGCCCTATCATTTCTGCATTATTCATGGTATTAGATCTAATGTTGTCTGAGTGAAAATGGAAATCTACTTTCTGGTAGAGACATAAGAAACATAACAGTAGTTATCGACAACGCAAACAAATCGAGTGTGAACCCTGTGCAATTAACTGAATCACACAGACAGAAGATAAGTACAATAGCGAAGATGATCTTGGCTACACTCTCAGAACAATGAAACTACCACAGATATTTGAGAATTTTTGGATGTTACCATTGTCCTCTGCATAATATATGAGTAACTTCTAGTAAATAAGTGTTTATGATTTAGTTGCTGTTAGCAGATATTCTGACAAACATATTTTGTTACATCTGGTTTTCCCTTACACATTAGCAGCCCTATATATTATAAACATTTATCATAAATTAACTCTGTCTTCAAGTTTGCTAAAAACTATGATTAACCTCTCCTGCAGATCCTGTCACCTCTACAGAAAGTACAGTACCTGTCACTACTTGTCCACTTGACTGCAAGTGGCATGTCAGTGCTAGGTCTAGGTGTCTGTAAAGGGTAGACTGCAACCAAGGAGCACTGACAGTGTTTTAACGATCCCCATAACCAACAAGTCTGAGGTGCTGTCTTTCGCTCAAACTAAACCAGTGGGACTCACTTCACTTGTTTTAGGGAAACCAGTTTCCTTCATTGTTAAGAGGAGGCAAATGAACAAGGGTAGGGGGTCTACTAATCATCGGCATTTCAAACGTACGACGAATGACGGTACCCCTTGGGGATACAGCAACAAGGGACAGGACAGGACAGCAGCGGCACTCAGTGTGTATACCTATGGGGCTCATTCAACATGTTGAAAAGGTTATTCCACCAGCCGTTGATGGAACAGGGACAACCAATTTCACATTGTGGTACATGCTGGAGCAAATGATGTTTGTCGTCTGTGCTCTAAGCCCATACTTGGATCATTCTAGCAATTAGCTGAGAAGGTTGGAAGATCAGCTTTGTACATGGAGTTTCAATGAAGCTCACATAGCAGCATTGTCCCCAGAACTGATTGTGGCCCTTCATTCCGAGTTGAGTGGAAGATCTGAACCAGAGACTTTGAAGGCTCCATGACAGGCTAGGTTGCGATTTCCTGGACTTTTACCATTTTGGGAGAACTGTATGGTCCCCCTAAATGAGTTAGGTCTGCACTACACATCAGAGGCTGTTCCTAAGGTAGCAGACTGTGTGTGGAGTGCATACTAGGGTTTTTCAGATTAGGCCACTCTTCATCCAACCCAGAGAACGATAGCTGTAGGAAAACTAGAAGTATTTGTGTAAGATTGAAAGAAACTTCTCCTACAGGTGAGGGTATTAAAATCCTAATACTTACCTGCCAAAGCATTCACAATGAAGTGCCAGAGTATGAAGCACTCATGAAAAGCAGCAAAGCTCAAATAATACTAGATACAGAAAGCTGGTTGAAACCAGAAATTTATAGCAGCGAGATTCGTGGAGCAAATTTATGCTTATATCAAAAGGATAGGCAAATGGTACATAGAGGTGGTGTATTTATTGCAGCAGACAAGACACTCAAATCTACTGATATAGAAATTGAAGCAGGTGCATGTGAGACTGTTTAGTCACAACTAAGTATTATGGGTAGATACAAAATGATAATTTGGCTCAGTGACGTGGTAGTGGCAACAGTGATAATTAAAGTACAAAGGACAACTGAAACAAGCAAAACATATATGTGTTCAGTATACCAGACAAAGAAGCAGTAGTGCCATATTTCAATGGGGAACTAGAACCTTTTAGCTCAGTACGGGAGCATAGAGGAATTTAAAAGAATAATCTGCCATTCACTGGACAGATATGTACCCTGTAGAACAATTCACAATGGGAGGGAACCTCCATGGTATACAGTCTGAAAAGAAACTTCTAAAGAAACAGAGATTGCTGTGTAATATGTGTAAAACTCAGCATAGGGTAATAGATAGATAGATGCTAAATGAAACGCATTTGGTTGTCACGGGAATAACGCAAGAAGCCTTCAATGACTACCATAGCAGAATATTGTCAAATGATCTTTCACAAAACCCACAGAAATTCTGGTCACATTTAATAAGGTTGTTAATGGCCCCACAGTAAGTGTCCATTAGTGAATGAGACACAAACTGAAATTCTTAACTCCATTTTTAAATGTACCTTTACAAAGGAAAAGCTAGAATTGCCTCAATTTAATCCTTATACCATTGAAAAGATATGTATTAGTATCAGTGGTGTTGAAAAATGACTGAAAACATTACAATTGAACACAGCTCCAGGGGCCAACGGAAGCCCTTTAAGGTTCTATCCCAAATTTAGAACTGAGCTAGCCCCTCTTCTAACCATAATGTATCATGGATCCCTCGAACAAAAAACTATACCCAGTTCACGAACCCCCCCCCCCCCCCCCACACACACACACACACAGGTTACAAACTGGTAGTAGATGGAATCCACAAAACTACCATACAATATCCTTAACACTGATTTGTCACAGAATCTTAGAACATATTCTGAGCTCGAACATAATGATGCATCTTGAACAGAATGACCACCTCAGTGCCAACCAGCATGAATTCTGAAAACATTGTCGATGTGAAACCCAACTTGGACTTTTCCCACATGACGTACTGAAAGCTTTGTCCCCAGGCAGTCAGGAAGATGCAGTATTTCCTGATTTCTGAAACACATCTGACTCAGTACAGCACCTGCACTTATTGTTAAAATTTCGATCAAATGGGATATCAAGTGAAATTTGTGACTGGATTGAGGACTTTTTAATAGGGAGGATGTTACGAGGATGAGTCAAATTAAAACCTTAAATTTGTAATAACAAATCAAAATTTCACACCATTATCCTGTAAGCTGGTAAGCGTGCTACAAACAGTGTGCAGAATGGCCTTTAGGTGGCAGCATACTGCAGATGCACACATACTGTCACAGTATCAGTATAAAGATGGCCGCCCCACTTGCGACTTGGACCAGGGAAGAACAGCATTCTGTTATTCGGTTTTTGCATAGTGAAGGTGTGAAACCTATTGAAATTCATCGACGAATGAAGGTTCAGTATGGTGATGCATGTTTGTCACAGCACCAATTGCGCCATTCCTCATCACCCAAACCCAAGAAGTTTCAAACAGAACCATCAGCAGGGAAGGTTATGCTGACTCTCTTTTGGGATGAAAAAGGCATCATTTTGGAGCATTACATGCCTAGAGGGACCACTGTCACCAGTGCATCATACACAGATCTCCTAAAAAAATCATCTGCAACCTGAAATCAAATCAAAGTGACATGGATTACTGAAGCAGGTGTCCTCCTGCAACATGACAATGCAAGGCCCCACACTGCCCGTACAACAGTTACAACAATCACATACCTGCATTTTGAGTGTCTTCCTCATCCACCATACTCACCAGACCTTGCCCCAAGTGATTTCCATATGTTTGGACCACTCAAACCACTCAAAGACACAATGGGAGGAAAGAAGTTCTGACCTGATGAAGAGGTATGCCACGTGGTGCATAAGTGGTTGCGTGGACTACCAAAAGAATTTTTTTCTAAAGGAATTTATGCACTTTGTAAGTGATGGAGGACTTGCATTGAATGTGGAGGAGATTATGTTGAAAAGTGATACAGCTTTGTACCATTTGTGCACAATAAATAATGTTTTAAAAAATATTTAAGGTGTTCGTTTGACTCACCCTGGTATATACTGTCTTGGATGGAGAATCATCGTCATATGTAGAAGTAACTTCAGGTGTGCCCCAGGGAAGTGTTTTGGGACACTCACTGTTCATATTGTACATTAATAACCTTGCAGACAATATTAATAGTAACCTCAGACATTTTGCGGATGAAACAATTATCTACAATGAAGTACTGTCTGAAAGAAGCCGCGTATATATTCAGTCAGGTCTTGATAAGATACCAATGTGGTGCAGAGATTGGCAACATGGTTTAAATGTTCAAAAATGTAAAATTGTGCACTTCATAAAATGAAAAAAACATAGTATCCTATGACTATGGTATCGATGAATCACTGTTGGAAATCACACACACACTTGAGAAATAAAATCAATATACTACAGGCATTTGTGAATGAGTACTTGCCGTATTTATTAATACCAACTGAACCTGGTCTAGAATGCAATGTAATTTGGTACTATAAACTAGATGGTTATGGAATGGTAAACAGTTACTGTAGAAAGCAGCATAAGGGCGGTGCTGTGGCCATCTTTATCAGTGAATATATTTAGTTTAAGAAACTTGCACTTTTTGAGCAATATATTGAAAAAAGGAACATTAGAAGTGAGTGGTATTTCAATTCAGTTAAAAGAACATGAAGTTAATGTAGTAAAAGTAATAGGAATACATAGACCACACAGTGCAGATGTAATACAGTTTCCAAAAGTTCAAATATCATAATTAGGCAGACTGCTTTCAATGATCTTACTATAGAATAAGCCCTTAACACTGACACAAATTTCTAAAACATAGCCAACATGAAGGTTCACTGCTGTTGTGGTCTTTGGTCTGAAGACTGATGCAGCTCTCCATGCTGGCCTATTCTGTGCAAGCCTCTTTTCCTCTGAGTAACTACTGCTATATATACGGGGCATTCAAAAAGAAATGAGCAGGAGGCATAATTACAGAAACCAGTGCCTGTACATACATCAGATGTATTGACCCTGGCTGTTGAGACACTTGTCCCACTGTGACACAAGGCAGTGAATGGCTGTCTCATAAAATTCCCGGGACTGTGATGTTAAACAGTTCCGCACACACAGCTGGACATTGCCCCTCAGAGCCTTTTAAGGGGACCAAACATGTCGTAATCATTGGGAGAGAGGTCCAGACTATGGATGGTGGCTGAGAACCTCCCATTTGAATTTCTGCAGGAGTGCTGCGACTGTGTTGGCCATATGTGGGTTTGCATTGTCGTGGAGCAGACTGACCCCATGGGTGAGATTGCCTTGTCATTTTGATTTGATCGCTTGGGGAAGGGTGGTCACGGTTTGCGACTAATGCTGGGAATTCACTGTTGTCCTGTGCTGCAGTAAGTGAATCAGAAAGGGGCATCTTGGTCAAAGAAGAACATCAGCATAACCTTTCCTGCGCTCATGTGGACAGCGACACCCAGCTGTACATGCAGAACTGGTTAACATCGCAGCCCCAGGAATTTTATGAGACAGCCATTCACTGCCTTATGTCACAGTGGGACAAGTGTCTTAACAGCCACGGTCAGTACTTCTAACATACAGGTAATGGTTTACGTAATTATGCCTCCGGCTCATTTCTTTTTGAATGCCCTTTATACATCCCTCTGAATCTGCTTACTGTATTCGTCATTTTTACCCCCCATACTTCTCTATGGTACTGAAATGGTGACCCCTTGATGTTTCAGATGTGTCCTGCCAATGACTCCCTTGTTCTAGACAGGTTGTGCCACAAATTTCTCTTCTCCCTAATTCTATTCTGTACCTCCTTATTAGTTACATGATCTACCCATCTCATCTTCAACATTCATCAATAGCACCATGTTTTGAAAGTGTCTTTTTGTCTAAAATGTTTATCCATACATTGCTACACTCCATACAAGTACTTCCAGGAAAGACTTTCCGACACTTAAATCTATATTAAGTGTCAACAAATTTCTCTTGTTCAGAAACACTTTTCTTGCCATTGCCTTTCTACATTTTGTATCTCCTCTACTTCTAGCATCATCAGTTATTTTGCTGCCCAAATAGCAGGACTCATCTACAACTGTGTCATTTCCTAACCTAATTCCCTAAGCATCGCCTGATTTAATTTGACCACATTCCACTATCCTCATTTTGCTTTTGTTGATGCCTCCTTTCCAGACACTGTCCATTCCATTCAACTGCTCTTCCAAATCCTTTGCTGTCTCCTACAGAATTACAATATCATTGGAAAACCTCAAAGTTTTTATTCCTTCTCCCAGGACTTCCCTACTGCAAATTTTTCTTTTGTTTCTTTTACTGCTTGCTCAATATACAGATAGAATAACATTTTGGGCTAGGCTACAACCCTATCTCACTCCCTTCTCAACTGCTGCTTCCCTATCATGCCTCTCGACTTACAACTGCCATCTGGTTTCTGTACAACTTGTAAATAGTCTTTCCCTCCCTATATTTACCCCTGCCACCTTTAAAATTTGAAAGAGAGTTTCCCTTTCAACACTCAAAAGCTTTCTGTAAGTCAGGTTTGCCTTTCCTTAACCTATCTTTGATGAGAAGTCATAGAGTCAGTATTGCCTCGTGTGTTCCTACATTCCTCCGGAATCCAAACTGATCTTCCCCAAGGCTGTCATCTACCAGTTTTTCCATTCTTCTACATGGAATTCGTGTTAGTATCTTGCAAATTAGGTTCATACACTCTTAGAAACACAGTTTTCTCAGACACCAGGGTCTTGGCTTCTATTTCTATGAAGATAAATTAGGCTATAATTAACAAAATTACTTAAGACATTTACAGTATATTAACAGACTTTCATTACCCATGCCGTGTTGAACAACAGATGGAATTCACATAGTCAGTTCCTCAAAAAGGAAAATAAACTTTTGAAAATAAAAGAAGCTTTGAAGAACTGTAGTATCAACTCTCTTGAACTAAACTTGTTGAGGAGAGATGAGATACAATCTAAAATGTGGAAAGGTCCGGTAATAAATGGGATGAGTTTTACACAATTCTATTGAGAGATTCAGCTGCCTCATATATAAGAGAGAGACATGACAAAAACACAGAGTGGAAGAAATAACAAACTCAACTTCCAGGAAACCCTGTTAAATTTAGGTAATCCTAAATGTCTTGTACAAGTAAACAAGACTTCATATTTTCAAACAGAAATATAACACAGCTAAAAAATCTTTGAAGTCAGGTATTTCAAACCTTGAAAAACAGGTTCACAGTACTGAAATATCAGTCCAATAGTGTAAGTGGAGCCTCCTGGAAACTCGTTAATAAGTATCAAAAAGATCACAACTATAGATAGTACAACATTGTGCATTAAATAAGATAGAAATATCATTAAAGAAACTGAAACCAGTAACTGTTTTAATTAACATTTCGTATCAGCAACAGGAAACCCGCCACAGAGGCACGCACCAAGCTACATCAAATCACATCACTCAAACAGCACATGATGAATTTAAAAAGGTTGATCGAAATAAAACAAGCAAGATAATCATCACATTTAAGACTGAATACTCAGCTAGATGGTACCAAATGTCACGTGACGAACTGTACTTAAAAATTGCATAGGCTAATAGATATAGTTAAACAACTATCTTACTTCATAAAATGCACTGCTAGAGTAAACACTTATCCAAGGATCTCAGAAAATAAGCACTGTTAGACTAGTGCATAAGAAGGAAAGTACAAAAGAGGTTTCAAACTACAACCCAAAAACATAGATCCCCATGTTTAGTAAGGTTTCTGAAAAGTTACATTTTCTCAGTTCTCTGCTCACTCAAAAAAACTAATAGGGTTATTCCATGTCAATTCAACCAATTTGAGAATATGTTCCAGCTGATAGTCTCAGATTTGGCTGAAATTTAGCACACCAGTGCTACGAAGTGTGGAACACTCATGCACAAAATTTTAAGTTCCCCTGCCAATTAGTTCCAGAATTATGACTTGTGAAAGAAGGTGGTCAAGAGATTGCAGTGCAATAAAGCAGCTGGGGTGGATGAAATTAAGTTGGAACTCATCAAATACAGTGGAATGTCAGGTCTTAAATGGCTACACGGGATAATTGAAATGGCCTGGGAGTCAGGACAGGTTCCATCAGACTAGACAAAAGCAGTAATGACACCAATCTTTAAACATGGAAACAGAAAAGACTGTAACAACTACAGAGGTATCTCTTTAATCAGCGTTGTGGGTGAAATCTTCCCAGGTATTGTTGAAAGGAAAGTGTGAGTATTAGTTGAGGACCAATTGGCAGAAAATCAGTGTGGGTTTAGGCCTCTTAAGAGGTTGTCTGGACAAGATCTTTAGCTTACGGCAAATAATGGAGAAGTGTTATGAGTGGAACAGGGAATTGTATCTATGCTATATAGATCTAGAAAAGGCATATGACCGGGTTCCTAGGAGGAAGTTATTGTCTGTTTTACGAGATTATGGAGTAGGAGGCAAACTTTTGCAAGCAATCAAAGGTGTTTACATGGATGGTCAGGCAGCAGTTAGAGTTGACGGTAAATTGAGTTCATGATTCAGAGTAGTTTCAGGAGTAAGACAAGGCTGCAACCTGTCTCCACTGTTGTTCATATTATATATGGATCATATGTTGAAAACAATAGACTGGCGGGGTGAGATTAAGACATGTGAAAACAAAATAAGCAGTCTTGCATATGCGGATGACTTAGTTGTGATGGCAGATTCGATTGAAAATTTGCAAAGTAATATTTCAAAGCTAGATCAGAAATGTAAGGACTATGGTATGAAGATTAGCATCTCCAAAACGAAAGTAATGTCAGTGGGAAAGAAATATAAACAGATTGAGTGCCAAATAGGAGGAACAAAGTTAGAACAGGTGGACAGTTTCAAGTACTTAGGATGCATATTCTCACAGGATGGCAACATAGTGAAAGAACTGGAAGCGAGGTGTAGCAAAGTTAATGCAGTGAGCACTCAGCTACGACCTACTCTCTTCTGCAAGAAGGAAGTCGGTGCCAAGACTAAGTTATCTGTGCACCGTTCAATCTTTCGACCAACTTTGTTGTATGGGAGCGAAAGCTGGGTGGATTAAGGTTACCTTATCAACAAGGTTGAGGTTACGGATATGAAAGTAGCTAGGATGATTGCACGTACTAGTAGATGGGAACAATGGCAGTAGGGTGTCCACAATGAGGATAGCAAAGAAATACTGGGAATGAACTCTATAAATGTAGCAGTCAGGGCGAACAGGCTTAGATGGTGGGGTCATGTCACACGCATGGGAGAAGCAAGGTTACCCAAGGGACTCATGGGTTCAGCAGTAGAGGGTAGGAGGAGTCGTGGCAGACCAAGGAGAAGGTACCTGGATTCGGTTAAAAACGATTTTGAAATAATAGGTTTAACATCAGAAGAAGCACCAATGTTAGCACTGAATAGGGGATCATGGAGGAATTTTATAACGGGACTATGCTCCAGACTGAATGCTGAAAGGCATAATCAGTCTCAAATGATGATGATGATGAAAGAAGGTGACGTGACCTGGAAATTGCAACCCACATCTGGCAATCTATCTTCAGACCCAACTTCAGGTCTTAATAACTTTGGAACTATTCCGCACAGTCCAATGAAATTTTTACAACCCAGTAACATCCACTTAGAGAACACATTCTATGAATCAAAACACCACCAACATATTTCTGAGGGAAAATAAAAAATTCCAAAATGTGATTAAAAAATGCAAAACGTTAAAAGGTACATATTGTAGGTGCCCTCTATGCCAAATATAATTCACTCAAAAAGGGAATAAATTTTTTTGTGGTGGTGGTGGTAGTTAGTGTTTAACGTCCCGTCGACAATGAGGTAATTAGAGACGGAGTGCAAGTTCGGGTTAGGGAAGGATTGGGAAGGAAATCGGCCGTGCCCTTTCAAAGGAACCATCCCGGCATTTGCCTGAAACGATTTAGGGAAATCACGGAAAACCTAAATCAGGATGGCTGGAGACGGGATTGAACCGTCGTCCTCCCGAATGCGAGTCCAGTGTGCTAACCACTGCGCCATCTCGCTCGGTATATATATATGGTAAGCTTAATGTGGCCTAAACACACACAGAACTCATCTTGCCCATATCAGTCAGACAAACAGCTACATGCACACGAAAATACACAAGTTTGAAAAATTACCTGGAAAACATGGATTTTCTAAGTGTGGTAGCACAAAAGGGACGAGTGATATCCAAGCCAAATTTCAAACACTGCATTAGTAGACCATAATATAATGTGACAAAATTTCAACTTGTTATTGCAAGGCATTTGTGTACAAAAAAAGTTGACAGATGTATTTGGTTACATTTCTTTTAACACGATTTAGCAAGTAATAGTGATGATGCAGAGAGTTTGTTTCAGATAAAGCTGCACCAATTGTTGGGAACCATTAGGCAACAGGAAGTTAAACAATGGTAGTTTTCAGGGACAGAATGAGTCATTGTTAGGCAGGAACAACAAAGTAAACAAGCAACAATTACAAGATTCTAATTCCGACTGGTCAGTACTGTTGTGGAAAGTCAGTATGGAGGCAGAAGAGTGTACTAGTGGTGCTTTTGTTCAAACAAGTTGCAGTATTGGTAGAGCACAAGCATCTGAATGTCATAAAACAACATATGGAACAAAATGTGGCATTCGCTTTGTACAGTATGATCTGGATGAATCGGACCAAGATTTGTTGCTACAGAGATCAGGGGTACACCCTGTGGGCACAAGAAGTACAGTTCCAGGAAACTTTAGTGTTTGTTATCATCATATGAAAGTGTTTCTGGATAAGTATTCTTTCCTACAAAGAAGTTGTTTTGATCCATTTCGAATTCACAAGAAGGCAGTGAAGTGTTGCCTCAGAGAAATTGATATAAAACAGTATTGAAAGTGAATCAGTGCATGAGACTTAACATGAAACCAGGACAAAAGTTATGTTCCATGTGTGTTACACTGCTAAAAAATGAAGAATATTCTGATAATTTACATGACAGTGACGAAAAGTATCAGCCACCTACAACCACAGCGGATGAGCAATTAAATACTTCAGTGACTGCTCTTGGTTTGTCTCCCATGAAGACACACACAGTTGGGGAAAGGACAGGGCCAGCTATGGTAGAGGAAAACTACAAGCAGCTCACATGGAATTAAAACACAAAATAGCTGACACACTAATGGTGGAAGAGGAAGAACTACCTGCTCCAAAGGAACAGAAATCATGCCAGAAATGCTCTGATTTGCACAAAATTGTGCATGATTTTAAGGAAAAATGTGTCATGTCCACACACCAGGAAAAGTAGATATTTTTACCCTTGCACCTTCCAACTGGTCTACTGACTACACTGCAAAAGAATTCAATGTTTCTACATATATGGTAAAGCAAGCTAGGAAAATAAAAGCAACCCAAGGCGTGCTTCCACAACTTCAGCAGGCTCAGGGTAAGCAATTGAGTTCAGAAATAAAGGTGCTGGTGTCGCAGTTTTATGAAAATAATGACTTCAGCAGAATAATACCCTGAAAAAAACCTATCTAACAGTGCATAAGGGAAATGTATGTATACAGATGCAAAAGAGACTGTTGCTATGCAACATATCAGAACTGTATGTAGAATTCAAGGAGAAGTATCCCAATACCAAAGTGGGTTCATCATCTTTTTTCAATCCTCGGCCAAAATAGGTTGTGCTTGTAAATGCGAGGGGCACACACAATGTTTGTGTATGCAAGACCAATCAAAATGCTAAGCTGATGTCTGCTGCTATAAAGGATTCTGGTATGGATTACAAAGGTGCAATGAAGCTGCTAGTGTGTGACATCAGCTCCTACCAGTGCATGACACACAGGTGTGAAAAGTGTCCTGGTAAGGCAAATCTCGCAGAACACATGAATAACAAACTGTATGGCGAACTCCTTATGGATGATGAGCTTGTTTCTTATAAACAATGGACACACATGGATCGCACAAGTCTTGAAACAAAGCAAAGTACAGAGGAAGATTTTGTTGAAATGTGTTGTCAAAAAATGGACAAACTGACCACACACAGCTTCACGGCAACAGCACAATCGGCTTATCTACAGCTTTGTAGAGATAATTTGAAACTAGATGAAGTTATAGTAATACTAGACTTTTCTGAAAATTATGCATTTATACTTCAAGATGCCATTCAAGGATATCATTGGGACAACAGTCAAGCAGCTCTCCACCCATTTGCGATTTACTATAGAGGTGAATCAGGTGATGTGTCTGTTATGAACCTGTGCATTTTTATTGACTGTTTAATTCATGATGCCATTGCAGTTCATGCCCACATTCGCACTGTCATGGCATATGGGAAAAACAAGCTGCCTCACATACATTTTGCAAAATACTTTAGTGTTGGAGCAGCTAGTCAGTACAAAAACTGTAAAAACCTAAAAAAATTATGCATGTATTACCATGATTTTCAGATTCATGCACAATGGAATCTTTTTGCAACAAGTTATGTATGTGATGGTATTGGTGCTACCATAAAGTGCATGGCACACAAGCTAGTCTGCAGCATCCTACAGAAGGTCACATTCTAACACCTCTTCAATTATTTACCTGTGTACAGAAAAATATATCTGGCAAACAATTATTCGAAGAGTTGCTAAAAAGCAGACTAGAACACATTAAAATTGTTGCAGGCACAAGGAGCCATCACTTCTCTCCAGCGGACTCTGACAATGTGCAGATAAGCAGACTGTCCAGTTATAACTATATGTTTATGCACAACATGTCTCTTCACATTGTGTGTGACTCAGGATTCAGAACCAAAAGCAGTAACTTACAACCAGGTTGCTACGTTATTGCTGTTTATGACGATAAATGGTATTTAGGATGTGTTGCAGAGTGCAGTGAAGCAGAAGGCGATGTATTTGTGAACTTCATGGCACCAGCAGTACCAGCAAGATAATTTCATTGGCCACGTTAGGCAGACAGGTGTTGGATTCCTTTTTAAGACATTCTTATGACAGTTCCAGTTCCTACCACAGTGTCAGGAAGACAGTACAATTTGCCACTCTATGTACAGAGTACAGCAGCTAAAGTGTGGGAGAACTTCTGTTCAAAGCACAATCGACTGGTTTTTAGCAGTTAAGGTGCAGTAAACATTAATGATAGGTTGTGTTAATCTGTCTATATGTTGTTGCTTGGCGATTAAACAGTCGTGAGAGAAGATAAGAAGAGGCAGAACAGTTTACGATATGTTTTTACAAAATTGTGTTGTGGAACAATGGCCACATCACCAAATACATCTGTCAACTTCCATTGTACACAAATGTCTTGCAATAACATGCTGAAATTTTGAGATATATATCATTATGGTCTACTTCTGCAGTGTGTGATACCACTCGTCCCTTTTGTGCTACCATTCTTCGAAAATCCACATTTTTCAATTTTTTTTATTTTTTTATTTTCGTGTGCATATAACTCAGTTTTTGTGACTGATATTAGCATGATGAGTTCTGTGTGTGTTTAGGCCACATTAAGCTTACCACAAAAAATTTATACCCTTTTTTAGTGAATTATATTTGGCATAAAGGGCACCTACAATATGTACCTTTTAACGTATTCCTTTTTTTTAATCACATTTTGGAATTTTTTATTTTCCCTCAGAAATATGTTGTTAGTGTTTTGATATTATTAAGATCTGAAGTTGGCTCTGTAGATGGATTGCCAGATGCGGGTTGCAATCTCCGGGTCATGCCATCTCCTTTCACAAGTCATAATTCTCGAACTAATTGGCAGAGGAAACTAATACTTTGTACACGAGTGTTCCACACATGGTAGAGTTAGTGTACTGAATTTCTGTCAAATCTGAGACTATGAGCTGGAGCCCCTGGTTGAACTGACATGGAATGAACCAATAGAAACATAGCATGGCTTTAAGAAAGATTGCAGTACAATTACTACAATTATCAAATTTCTCCATTAATGTATACAATACTAGATGTAGCTATAAGGACAACAGGTATATTCTTAGATCTTTCTAATGCTTTTGACACACACAGACTTATTAAGAAACTGTCCACGTACTTCAAAAATCTCAAGCAGTGCAAATAATGAGGTCACATAATTCTAGTATTCTACAGATACAGTAATTTATAGGGTGGCACAGGGGTCAATTCTTGATTTTGTGCCCATGGCATGACATCCCTTCGACTCACATTTAGTATTTGAGGCATTATAGTCAGTTGCAACTAGAGGTGTAGTCAAATTTAACACATATTTTTTTACATAAAGGCCTAAACACCAACAGCAATACACCCCAGCTACTGACATTTAATAAAGTCCATTCCCATCAGTTTATAATGAAGTATGTAAGAGATATTACACCACTGAACTAATTCTGATTGTGAGAAAATCAGCAGTGGCCTGTATCTGATACGCCGACTGACAAAAGTAGTTCCAAACCGAAGCTTAGAAATTGTGTACTGTCTAACATTATCCACTTTGCTATTATGGTATTGACATGTGGGATTGTGGGGCACACCTACAACTGAATGAAATATTGATTTTACAGGAAAGGACAATTCAGTTAATGCTAACAGAAACATTAGTCATGTTGTGAATCATTTATCCAACATAAATACCGATAATATATTCCTTTTAGTTGTATAAACTTCTTATATTTTATTGCATACTCAAAACAAAGTAAGCAAATCAGTGATACATATGACGGCATAAGGTGAGGTACACCACAAAATTAAAAATAACTGACAATGGTCCTTATATTAATGTTCAGACATGGTTCAACAAGCTACCTCATATTTTGAAAACTTCGGAGCCAAAGCTGTTCCACAAGAATTTCAAAACTTTATTAGTGTCTTTGTTCACACAGTGAATTCTATGCTACTGCTGTAACCCACTAAAACAATCAACACGAATACATGCACCACTAAAATACGTATAATTTATACTTATTAATCAACCCAAGTATGACATTTGCAAATGACATCAGCTTGATGTCTACCGTACAAGAAAAAAATGTAAATAAACTGCATTCTAACCCCACTTTAATTTCAGTTTTCAGTTTCTGTAATGCTAGTTTCAAACTAGACAATTCTGAGTAATGCAAGGAGGAATTTTAAAAAGACATTTAACCTATGGTCAATTTTTTTTTTTCCGTTACGAAAACTGCTGCCTGTTGAATGTACTATTATTAATGAGTACATAAAGTACCGTTAAAACATCACATCATATGAAAACAATATGTCATACGACTAAACTATAAGTGCTGTCTACACACGACTGTAAGCGAGCAAACTTTAGTACTAGATAGACATGAGACTTCTTTTATCACCAAAACACTCGATTTCGATGGCGATATCACAAGTTTCAAAACGACTGTCCACATTTCATTTACTCGAGGCATTATTCTAATTCAATACTGCAGCACCACTACGTATTTTCTTACGTGAAATATCTTCCGAAACGACTCTCAAACGTAAACATTTTCAGTAATAGCTATTTACCAAATGCATGCAAATTTCAACTTCACACGACGCTCCAGGTCTATTTGTTGCTAAAATTCTGCTGGTCTAACCCAAAACTACTACGTACAGCCTAGGTTTCAGATGTCTATGTTGTCTTGTTTTTACTGTGTCGCATCGGAAAATCATTTCCTTTCGCACGCATTAAACAGATCTGCTAGTAAGCAAACTTTAATAAACAATAGCACCATACGTTGTATACACACATACTATCTCGCCTAATGACCTCCGAGCTTAACAGCCACTCTACAGCGCCGTAGATGGCCCCACTTATACGCAAACGAAACAATCGATGCTCCGTACCAATCTGGCATACACTTGCAAGATCTCCTTCAATAAAGATTAAAGTGGGAGCATGTGACGCGTTATTTACGAACTAACGCTTGCTTTCATACCTTTACAAAGAGCTTTCTAATGTTTGTTAGATGCTGTATTTTAAACTGTATTATTCTTTCAGTGAATTTGAGTGACCATTTGTCGTTATATGTTCACTTAAAAGAAGTGGTGAAAATTGGAACCTGTGAGGAACTTTCCATCGCATATTGTATACATTTTTTTAAAAAAGAATGACTGCTTTCTGTTAACATTCACCGTTTCTCACCGCCATACCCTACAACCACAATCCACATACAAAAGCAACAGCGGGCCGTCATATTTGGCAACGTTGTCTACTCGTCTGATGAGATGACAACCTGGGAGACTGCGGTATTTACAACTCCCCCGCGGCCGTGAGAGGAGCTGTATCATATGTAAAATACAGTCTATTAGAAAGCTCCGAAACAAGAAAAACAGGGGTTCTGTAGTTCTACGATATCTGTTGGTGTGACGATGAACTTGTCACTTCTCAATGAATGAATAGCTTTAATGCATACAAGCAACCTTCGTTTGCAATTTGCAAACTTATTTGAAAATGACAGTTCTTTTCGCCTGCTTAATTTTTGGTCATTAAGCTCCGAATATCCTAACAGGGGTGTGTAAAGAGTCTACTGGCAATAGTATCCACTATATACAGGAAATTTTAATATAATAAATTATAACAAAAGTGCCTTATGGTACCTGTCAGTTTGAAAGAGGTGAACTACACTTAAAATTAATGAAGAGTCATGGAGTATAAAATCTTATAATCTTTATTTAAGATAAATTTAATGAGTAAGATTGCTCTGTCAAGAGTTTATTTGCTAATGTAAGAGCCAAGCTATTATCAGGCATGATAAACAGAAAATCCATGCGGTGTTCATCTAGGTGACACGAATCATTCCTTAAGTACTATAAGCGTTTTATGTCCTGCGTACGCAGATTTTAAGCAAGTTAATTGTGACGATGTTTCAGGTATCTTTAATACAAATAATGTCGCTTCATTCATTAAAGGAAGAAGATTACTTCTTCAAGATTCGTGTTATACAGGAAGCCGGTAGCGTCTCTTAGCAGTCCGAAGATGCGTGGGCTGTACGTTTAGCCTGAGGTTAAATGGCATTAACACCTCCTCGTCTCAACATTCGATTACAAATAACGCAGCCGGCTGTCGCCCTTAGACAGTCTGCCTCTCTTTAAGATGTGAGAATCTTCTGTCCGCTACACAAGAAAAGTTCCGTCACTTATATAAAAAAAAAAGTAAAGTTCGGTGGCCGCTACAAGTCGTCGTTTGCTGCTATTTCCAAAAGCGTCACTCTTCAATTGCATTGTGCCTAGTAATGATAGTCGTGTAGTGTTGCGGAATAGGGGGAGGCGGGAAGGGCCAGGGGGGAGAACTTTATTGATTTTTAGGGTGACACTGTCAACCGCCGGTGACTGTGAGTTCACGATGGAAGACATGCGAACGAAAAAATTTGTCAGGTGGATGTAAAGAAAGCTCAACAAAAACGCAAAGTAACAGCTGTCAAGTCACAGAAATTAAGTTTCATTTGGTGACGCCGGTCATCGTCTGCAGAGTGGCTGACTATCTCCGAGGATGTGTGGCACGACAACATGCCCACCGCTGCCTCCCTCAGCCGGTCGCGTCGCGCTGTAAAAATGGCAGCATTCAGTGGCTTCTCGCAGGATAATTTTTGCAGACGGCCCAAGAAGAAAATTAGTTGACACCGCTGCCACGACTTCCCCAACACAAACGGCCCTCGGAAGAGGCAAGAAAGGTGGGCGTTTGCTTTATATTTGAAATGTTACGCTATCTATTTATGTGAGTTTGGAAAAGAAAAATGGTGAATTATATCGGAAGTACTGCCATGCGTTTTAGCGGAGTGTAATTATCTCGCGCCAGTTTTCGGCTTGAAAACCTTCGTAATTTCATATGCTGTGATCTGTATTTAAATCTATAGGTAGAAATAGTGCAACAGTACCGTGGAAGTGACGTCTGACATGCGTTTGTCCATTATTTCGTGTATTAATGTATACTCTATGTTGATTAAAAATCTGCGTTCACAGTGGTCAGTTTATACGTAAATACGCACAAGATTGTGAATAAGGACTGAAATAAAATGCTTAAATATATTACAGTTATTTCGAAGTATACGTATGTGAATAAATAAGTGATATTTTCTACGAGTGGCATAAGAAGATAAACATAAGCTTGACCTTGATGGTGTTTACTTGCTGCGTTTCTTGAGAAGTTATTAGAAAAGACGAAAATCTGACAGACAGAACTGATGTTTGGCAAAATGAAGGAGAAATTTAGACTAAACATGGAAATGCTCCCGTGCGTCGAGTTTGGTCGATTCGTGATATGTAGTACACGATATTTTCTGACGGTGTGCGTTCTCAGAAGTATGAACTTCGAGTGGTCTTGGTGCTATGCGTCTACTAAGGCAGAGCATAAAAACATACAAAGTTTGTTAATTTCGACACCGACAGAATGAGACAAGGGCGCGGAGGACAGCGGAACAAGAAATGTAAATTAATATTTAATTTTTACTGGTCTGTAGCCCAAGGTTTAACAGAATTATTCTTTATTTATATTAGGAGTTGAAGTAAACATAAAGCTGCCAACTCAGAAAGTTCTTCAGATAAACATGATTTTGTCTTCGTATACATATTCTTTATTTAATATCGAAAATAAAAGTGGCAAAATATTCATAGTGAACCTACATTTTGTTTATTGTTTTCATTTTGTATGTGTGTGACAGAAAAGGTTACTGAAACTTTATAGGAATGGCTACGCCGAATTGATTATTTTATTAGGAACGAAATGCGTATTTGTGCGTAGTTACAGCCAGTGAAACCCTTTTTTTAATAATTATT
Source organism: Schistocerca gregaria (assembly GCF_023897955.1). Classification (NCBI taxonomy): domain Eukaryota; kingdom Metazoa; phylum Arthropoda; class Insecta; order Orthoptera; family Acrididae; genus Schistocerca; species Schistocerca gregaria. The sequence goes on from NC_064925.1 coordinate 545,544,194, forward strand.
ATTCGTTCCCCTAAAGGCATACTGACAGTGAAGTGAATGAAATATAAACAGAAAATTAAACCAATTTTTTGTAGAAGTATTTTCTCTTAATTAAATGTTGTATGTACACACAGATGTAAGATAACCTTAATCTATCAAAGTTACATGTTTCTTTCTTGAGTATTGAGGAAAGGGTAAACTTAGCTTTTAGCTTAGAGCAAAAACTATATAATAGCAAACTGCCTGTGCTGAAGAGCTAAAGGTTACTGCATTTTTTCAGGCTGTAGAGGTCGTGGTGCACCACCAATCACGCTGCCAGCAACACTGGAGGACCCTGCTGCCACCTGGAAGGGACCGCCACCCGGTTCGGAGCCCCAGAACTTTTCACAGAACTCTAATCAGAACTTCTCCGGACCGCCGGCGGGCTTCCAGGGGCCATCGCCCTTCCAGGGCCCGCCGGCCGGTGCCGGCTCACCTGCGGGTGCTCCCCCTTACTCAGGAGGACCACCACCTGGTTCAGGAACACCTCAGTACACTGCTTCACCTGCTCCATCTGGTTCATCTACGCCAGGACCGGGACCACCTCAGTCGGCCGGATTCCCTCCACCTCCGAACAATGGTCCACCGTACAACGGACCTGGTCCCGGCCCCGGGCCATTCGGATCGCCGTCTGCCGGTGCTCCTGGTCCCGGACCTGGACCTCAGTTTGTTGGGCGGCCTGGATCCTCAGGACCACCGTTTGTGGGCGGACCTCCGGGTGCAGGGAATCCTCACTTTGCCTCACCGGGACAGCCATTTGGAGGCCCTCAGTTTGGTATTCCTCCTGGTTCACCATTTGGACACGGCCCCGGACACCCAATTCCAGGACCTATTCCAGCACACGGCATGATGCCGGGGCAGATACCAGGACCCAATCCCGTCGACAGGATAGACCAGGGGTAAGTGTTAAATCTGTGTATAACACTCCTTCAAACATGTTCACTCACAACGAACTATTGTGAAAAAAAATGTATGATTTCCTTAATCTTTTTCTTGGTTTAAAGTGATGTAAACATGTTTGCTGGTGTGCACCATTTTAACTTATTTGATACATTTAAATTCATTGTTCTTGATATTTGTTGTTTTTCATGAATAGGCTCCTTAATTGAAAGTTATTTGATATTACATATTCGGATAAGAGGATAATAAACTTGACTGTGTGATTTAAGGCTGTGCATACTTGATTTGAAGGATAACTTGGAAACAAGCATTTTCTTACACTACTTCAATCAAACATAGCAGCTTGATTTGTGCAGTCCAATGCTTATGGGCACTGTAGTTTTGTCTGTTAAGCAGTCAACGGAAGAAGCAAATGGATTTTTCATATCACTTAGTGATGTCTTGACACACGTTACCTTCACAGAATTAAATAACACACAAACAGTGTGTGAAATAATATAGTTGTGCATTTGAGTTTATAAACAAAATATTTTGTTATGTGACTTTGATGTTTGTAGTTAGACATGTTATTGTCCATTAATCAATAAAAATTCTGTCTCGAATTCATGGAAGTATAGTCAACTGCTGGTTACTGCTGAATTTCTCCTGCTGATACAGTTTGTTATATGCAATAGAGCTACTCCTTTCACTTGTCTTGTCCTATTCCTAGCTTTTTATTTGATGTGAAAACTCAGTGTGCTATAGCATACATGAAATACTTACAGATATTCTGTTTGATATAAACACTTCCAAATTGTGAGAGAAAGGTGCCTCATATTTTGCTGTTTCCGTCGTATTAGTGTGAAGATGAGATGAGCCTTTGCTAGTGTACTTCTCTGTTCATGTGCAACAGACATAGTAGGGATGTTTGTTACGGAATTTCGTGTCTTTTAATGAAATTTGTTAAAAAAATTTTCAATTCAGGGCGGACACTTGTGATGTGAGGGAAGTTTCAATATATTTTCATTAAGATAGTTGTATGATTGGGAATATGCTTGAAATATTGGACTTTGATCAACATTCTGTTTGTGATATTTTTTCTTCAGTTTATAATATGTTTTTTATACCTTTATGTTCTTTATACTTTTGTGTTGTTCTGTGTGACTTCTTGCTGTGAGAAATATTTTGTTGACATTTTGTTATGTTTGACATTATTAAATGCATGGAAGTTATTTCATCTAAATGGTTTACTGAAATTAAAAGATTATTAAGTTTTTGGTGCCTTTCATTTTTTATGTAGGTCCTGTGTAGTATTTATTTCTGTCTTGATTGTTTCAAAACATAGTAAGGTATCATTACTACCATTGACATCCTGGATAGTAAAAGTTTGTTTCTTCTTGTTTGATCTGGTGAATACTTACAAGAGTTTTTATATAGTGTCACATATTTCCGTCAAACAACCATACATATATAGGTTCGGAATATGTATTTTTAACTACCAGTGATTACTTCTGCCAGCTCTTCACCTACCTCCACCCCTCCCCCATGGTCCCTACACCTACTGCTCTCTCTCTCTCTCTCTCTCTCTCTCTCTCTCTCTCTCTCTCTCTCTCTCTCTCTCTTCCTCAGTGAATGAATAAGTTTTCCCAAGTATCTCAAAAACATATGTACTGTATGAGAAATCTGGTGGAATGCCATTTATAATCTATAGTAAGTCAATTTCAATCTTCATCGATGGTGTTTAATGCTAACAGTTACAAAGTACTACATGGGCAAACTATACTATACAACGTTGCTAAGTTTGCTTATGAATCACGCATTGAAATTTTCTGATGTACCTTAAGACTTTAATGGTCACTAGGAATTCATAAATACGGTTATGAAAGCGTGTTTACAGTTCTATACAAGACAAATCAATACACATGCCATGGTTTTAATTCTCTTTATTTATATATATGTATATGCCTGTTCATAACACTACTTCGCCACTGGGATAAATGGAAAGTGTCTATTTTGATTAACACAATTTCTTTTTTACACATGTTGATGTCAATCAAAGATACTGATATGATGATTCTGATAAGAACCTGCAGGTTTTTGTTGAGTAGCAGAGTAAGCTGGTTCAGAAGTTAATGAAATGATAGGGTATAAAAACTTCATGGCATATTAAAACTGTTTTCAGGCCTTTTGCGGGCAACTGCTCTATGAGGACAGGTTGTGAGACATGCTCGGGTATCTCAGTCGGTAGTGTAGTTGCCCATGAAAGGCAAAGTTCCCGAGTTTGAGTCTTCAGTCTGGCACACAGTTTTAATTTGCCAGGAAATTCCATATCAGCACACACTCTGCTGCAGAGTGAAAGATTCATTCTGAATAAAGGCGTATCATTTTCGAACCAGTCTCTTCATGTTGTAGTATACTTTAATGGCAAAATTTGATTATTATCATATGCATAATTGTTGTATAGTAACAGTATTATGAAAAGGAAAGTTGCCATTAACCATATAGCGGAGATGCTGAGTCGCAGATAGGCATGACAAAAAGAATATCACAAATAAAGCTTTCAGCCGGTAAGGCCTTCGTCAACAATAGATCTCTCTCTCTCTCTCTCTCTCTCTCTCTCTCTCTCTCTCTCTCTCTCTCTCTCTCTCTCTCACACACACACACACACACACACACACACACACACCTTTGTGCGCAAACGCAACTCACACACACAACTGCAGTCTCAATTTGTTTGTGGTTTTTTTTTTTTTTTTTTTTTTTTTTTTTTTTTTTTTTTTGGTGTGTGTGTGTGTGTGTGTGTGTGTGTGTGTGTGTGTGTGTGTGTGTGTGTGTGTATTGTTCACGAAGGCCTTACTGGCCGAAAGCTTTATTTGTGAGATTCTTTTTGTTGTGCCTATCTACGACTCAGCATCTCTGCTCTATGGTGAGTGACAACTTTCCTTTTCATAATATTGTTCAATTCCATCCTGGGTTTTCCACTGTTTAATTTTTGTATAGAGGAGTTAGGAGAACTGCTTAGTGGTTTACTATAAATAGGTTGACAAAAAAGTTCAGTAGAATAAGACTGCTAATAACGAAAAAGTATTAAAGTGGAAAATTTATTCTAGAGTCGAAAGTGAAACACAACTTGTTTATCTTGAAGGCATTGTTCAAACATATGAAGTGAAATGAGCCCTTACTCTGACCTGAAGAAAAATAAATGTACAGTTTAGCTATGATATTGTGAGGAAGAAACAAAGAAGGTGTTCTGCTGCAAAGTGCTCAGTGCTCATCATAGCACACAATACTTTACTGATTCTGATTAAAAGACAATTTCACGTGCCCATTTACGTAGTATTCTAAAACCGATAACTAAGCAAATATGTATTTCATAATATTTTCCATGGTTTCTGTAAATTGTGTGAGGTAAATGTCAGAATGTTCGGTTTGTAAAGGATACAGCTGATTTTCTTTCCCAGTTTGAGCTTGTGCTCCAAGTCTAATAACCTCTTCAGCAGCAGGACATTAAACTAAATTTTTACTTGCTTCTTTCCTTTTGGTCAAATGCAAAATGACTGTCTCTTGGTAAAATTAGTGTTTTACGGTGATGGAAATCCTGTGAAAGAAATGACAAACAAGTATTGAAAACAAGCAGCACCCACCCACTTGCAGATGAACAGTGAATAGTGCTTAGGAATACTTCAAATGTTTGAAAATCAGACTGATATTTGTTTCAGGGACAAGTAATAGAGAATATCAAATAGTATAGGTTGCCTGTACCTGCTCGACTATAGTCTGTAAGGGAATCCAACATGCCCCTGCACGGGTGAACATACTAATACTTGCCAGGATGATTTGTGTGATCTGGAAAATATAAGTTTGTATAGATAAACTAAGCTTTGTGCTGTGTATACTTACATCATTTGATAAGTCCAAACATGTAATCTTTGGTGTAAAGGACAAATCGGGCTTGAATGTGTAAATCACAGTCAGTGAGGTGCTAGTCATCCAAGAGTTTCTGAAGTATTTTCACAGGAATGCTACTAATTCATTTGGGAGTACATAAAAATATTTGTTTTAGGCACTTAACATACAGCAGAAAGCATTTCAGTGTTACCAAAAAAACAGCATTAGCTATTTTCCAAGTGACCGAGTATCATCACTTGATACACGAAGATACCAAGTGGATACTACTTCATGAAGAATTATACATGTATTTATGTTGTCCATTCTTGGCACTGAACACTGTAATTTTGCTTAAATAATGAATTATTTGTGTGATGACTAGTGGATATCTCTTCGGTGTTTTTAAACTTTTTATTGTGGTGTTAACCAGCTTTAGACCTATTGCTGACCTCTCATGGTTTGGTAGATATTTGTAACTACGTGTTATGTACCATGTGTAGCTGGCCATGAGATTATGGTGCTATTGTGTTATCCTGGAACATGTGAATATTGCTCTTTAAAATGCTGTATTATACTCTAGTGTGAAAAACACAGCGCTTAGATGTACATTGTTTAATATACAAACATGTGAAAAGGAATAGATTGCTATTCATCATATAGAAGTGGCACTGAGTGGCAAACAGGCACATTTTTAATACTATTTAGCTACCAGATCAAGTCCTTCATTCGACATAGAACACACACACACACACACACACACACACACACACACACACACACACACACACACACACACACTTGTATTCGGTCATACAGACCATGCTATCTCAATGTCAAACCATGTGCATTTCGCTGTTGAGTTTTCCATACTGAATATAAGCTATCCTTATACTCAAAACTTCTAGACTTTAATGACTGTTCCACAATCTTGGCAAATATAGGTGAGTCATCGTAAGTTGACCCCTGACAATTGCAGTGGGCTGGGTGCAGCTCCTGTAATGTTATGCAATTTTGTAAACTATTCTGTGGAAGCGTCTCAGTTTTGTCACAGCTCCGTAGACGGCTGCTGTTTTCGCCAGCAGCTGTTAGCACTTTGCAATTGAAAGCTGACAAAAGCGCTACAAACTGGTAGAGTTCTGCTTAAGCTGTCTTGACTGTAGCTGGATATGGTACACAGTATAAAATTGATGTAAATATAAACATTCTGATGTAGGCCTGTGCTGGCTTGGAAGCTGTCTATAAAATATTTTAAGGCTCTATAAAGTGATAGGCCACAGTTCACACTCAAAATATACACTAATCATCAGTTAGTTGTCAACAGTGCATGTCACAGAAAAATATTGATTATGAGGCACAATTTCATTATAAAGACTTTATTAGTTTTACCGGTTTTCTTGTTACTGAAACTGCTAGAAGCACTAGAACATAGTTTGACAACCATGTAGTGGAGTTCAAGCACAAACTGTTTGGGTTTCTTTAAACCTCAGCCATGCCATGCCCAACAAAACCAAGAAAAGAGGTATGGCATGACAGGCATGTCTGGTATGGATATCAAACAGCGCTGCTCTCCACAACAAAAAATAAGCTCCGTGTAATGTTGGTACATCAAAGGAAATGCCCAGCATTGTTTGGGATGCGTTTTTTGTTTTCCATTCTTATTGAAACTCATGTACATACTGGAACTTTGCTGCACGCCTATGAAGACTCTGTGCCTTACTGCACTGCTTTACATTGCGAGTACTGAGTGAGGTGGTGCAGTGGTCAGCACACTGGGCTCGCATTCGGGAGGACAACAGTTCAAACCCGCATCCAGCCATCCTGATTTACGTTTTCTGTGATTTCCCTAAATTGTTTCAGGAAAATGATTCCTTTGAAAGAAAATGGACGATTTCCTTCTCCATCCTTCCCTAATCTGAGCTTGTGCTCCACCTCTAATGACCACGTTGTCCACGGGACGTTAAACACTAATCTCCTCCTCCTCCTCCTCCTCCTCCTCCTCCTCCTCCTCCTCCTCCTCCATTGTGAGCCTGTGCATGTCACATACAGTGTGGATGCAGCTGGAGGTAATGTCAGAGTTCGAGAATTTTAACACTGTTTAGAAAAATTGTTGCAGCGTCCTGTGTAAAGCAATCATATGCAAGTACACAGTTCTCAATTACCTCTCAGTTTACACAGAGAGTTAACAAGAAGTTTTAATCTTGTCATGTAAGTATATCATTGTGGAACCTGAGAAATATTTTTTATTTTTCATATACTGTTCTGATTTACAGGAAATGTGCAAAACAACTCTTAAGTGCATGTGGGTCACACACTTATTCATTGTCAGTTCAGCACCTAAGTAGTGTTCCATATTTCACTATCACAACCTTAGCATCACAAATTCTTCACCGAAATTGAGTCAGTGTGTCAAAGGACAGCTCTCTCAAAAAACTGAAGCTACATTAAGGTTACAAAAATCACTTAAAGTGTGATACACATTGATGAATGTAGCTAACTCAGTTCGATACTGCACTTTCCCTTGTTTAGTGGCTTATTCTTATACAGAAAATGTTAAAGAGTCTATCGCTTGACCTTTCATGACTTACTAGTCTTAACATCTGCGTTACGGAGAAAATAAATCTCACAGTTACGTGTTTGTAGGTGCTGCCAATTTCTGCAGCAATTACATAAATGTGTTATAAATTCAGGAACTTTTTCGTTTTTACAAGTCATTTCAATGTATAAAATGAATATTTACGTATTTCTTTGGTTTATCATCCACTCTGTTAAAGTATCTTATAGGATTTAAATTTTGTAATCAGCTGTAAACTCTTTTTTTTTTTTTTTTTTTCTCAGTTTGAGCCCAAGTTTATTTTTTGTAAGTGAACAGGGGGTTCAAAAACTGCTTGGCAAATCATACTTAAAGCATAGGAACATAATAACTCAGTTACAGTGGTAATATCTATACATTACATTATTACTATTTTTTTAATTTTTTAATAAAAGAAGATCATCAGTACTGCTCTCTCTCTCTCTCTCTCTCTCTCTCTCTCTCTCTCTCTCTCTCTCTCTCTCTCTCTCTCTTACTGTGTAAAGTTTTGTTGGAGAATGAGGCATATAATTCTTTGCAATATCTCTTCTGCCTGAGCTGAGAGTGCCGTTTATGAACTGCATTACTATGCAGGAAGAATTGCTGTAACTATGTATCAACAATGCTCGAGTCCTCACATTAGTTGTTCTACCCCTTTAGTCTGGCACAAGAAAGTACTGTGCGTGTGTTTGCTGGTTTCAGAAGTCGCAGGGTGTGTTCAGTCCTCTCACATAAAATTTAATTTGGCTTTCTGGTTGATACTTCGTAGGCAATGGGCACCATTCATAATTGAGGCTGAAATTGTCTAACAGGTTTTTAAGAGCAGAAACAATGTTAAGTGATCGAATGCTGATATTTGCTTGCTTTCGAAGAAGAGAATTAGACTTGAACTTTGTTATAGTTTGTGTTACTGGTGACACTGCTTGTGCAGTGACCACTACAGTTACAATTGTCAAATCCAAATCCTCATTGTAGTGTTCATCAGTAATTTAGCTTACATTTGACTGATGTATGAGGAGGCAGTTCAGATAGTGCAAACATAACTGAATTTCTTACTTCACAATCTGTAGTAGGTAGACTGTATGTTCCATGGCAGCATTTTACTTTCTTTCTTTCTCTCTCTCTCTCTCTCTCTCTCTCTCTCTCTCTCTCTCTTTTTTTTTTTTTTGCATGGAAGGATGTTTGTAGACCTTCGTGGGAAATTTAAATTCTACCAATTTGAACCCAGACAATTGTGTTTCTGGGCAATACACTAATTAGACAATCTAGGCATTCCTAACAGGCCAGTCCCAATGTTTCAGACTATAGTTACATCTCTCAGACTTTCAAATTACACAGAAGCCCTCCTGCATTGGGCTCCTGTGGATGAGGATGTGTTGAAAAATGGTTTAGGTATAGCCTAGGTGTCCTTTCCGTAATTACTCTTTCACTCTGTTCCAGTGGGTTAGCTACAGTTTAGTTTTGTTAAAACATTATAAATGCAGGTAACAAAAATACATGCAGACAGGCTGCAAATGTAAATAACCAGAAGAAAATGCAAGAATTGGAAAACAAAGGTGTCTTCATCCGTCAATAAAGCAAGGAGGAGTACATGAAATGAGAATAAACAGGGATTACATAAGATGAGTCATCCTTGGCTCCCAGTCAGTGGAGGAGATTAACTATTAAATGCTACCAAAAGGATATGGAGACCTGAGACATTAGAAGTGCTAGGAAAGAACAGTGGAAAAGTCAAGAGATCAGTAGGGGATTGGTTGAAGTGGGACCAAATAGACAATAGAAAATACTAGCATCAAGGAAACCACATGAGACCAAGTTGTAATGGCCTAATGATCTATAAGGAAGATTATTTGCAAAGCACCACCTCAGTGAAATACAGACGTAGCTATAAAATAGGGAATGTATTGCAGATTGTAAATTCCTCCATGCTGAAACAGAATTTGATACAAAGGATGTGTAAGAGACACTAGCAAAAGGCAGCTGACATAAGTCATTTGTTTGTTTGACAACTATTTGCTAACTGGAAATTTTTCTGTAAAAGTTCAGTTAAATTTTTCATTTTTGTGATCATTTTAAAAAAATATCATTCAACATGGCAGTAAAGTGATCCTGTCTACTAAAAAAGAAAGAAATTGTGTACCTCCGCTACTGGCTTTCAAAATATATTATACAAAACAAATGAATGGCAGATTAACAAAATTTCACATACAATCAAAATTATTGGAATGAAGTAAATTGTAGGTAAACATCACGATGTATCCAGTATCGGTGAGAAGCATACCGTGGAACTCCAACAACTGTACAACACAATTAAATGATATATGCTGTTGATTTGGAGTAATTTCCAGAAGTGTAATGTAGTCAAAAGATCTCTTTCAAGAGACCCATGATGAAAAGTTTTGAGAAGTCTGATACTCCTTTCAATCCATCCTCCGGTTTCACCATAGCCACAAACTTACCACCCCGTATTGAAGTGAAAAATTTAATGTAGGTTTCTGTTTGATAACATTCTCAGAGCATAATTTTTCATCAGGAGATTTGGAGGATATAGGCAGTAACACATCGACTGTAACATGCTTATGGGTGGATGTTTTACACCAGGCATGTGACGTTAGACACGAGACTCTGCTGTGACTGTTGATGGCCGCGCTATGTCAGGCATGTCGTTCTGCTGTGGCCTTTGCCGATCATAGGGCTCTCAGCGTGTTATCAAAAGAAATATTTATATTCGTGAGAGATCGATGATTAGACATGAATCCATTCTATGTTTTTCATTTTTTATAGAAATAAGTCTTTGTGGGGTAATTTCTCTGGTGTAAAATTTTGGTATTTGGTACTCAAAGGACAAGAAAGATATTTACCTTCGTAGGGTGCAGATATGTAAGCAATAACTAAATTTAGTCATATTGTGTAGTAAAATGTTCCTGTATTTTGGTATAAACTTGTGTTCATCATTATCAGTTCTGTTTTCTTTAGCTGTGGACAGAACTTCTTGCAAATATTCCTAACACTCCTGATAATGGTAATGATTTGCTGAAATCAACCATGTGAACATTTTTATAATAATTACAAATCACGTCTAAATGAAGAGAGAAATACTCAACAGTATGTGTGTGGTGTTTTGTACTCATCATAGACTGTTGGTAACATAAAGGACTCCACAACATGAAGATTGGTTTAAATGCCTTAGAACATTATTAGGCACGGCCTATTGAATGTTTGTTTCTCCAGTCTTCGAGCCATCTTACACAGTCAGTTGTAGGGGGAAACTACAGTTTAACATAGACTCCGAACCACAATGCAACTTGGAATTTTTACATTCACAAGTTACTGCTAGAGGTAAAAGAATCAATGATCAGCAGACAGAGATCCTAGGAGCAAATGTGGATTTGTGGTCTGGCAATTGTCCTCTTAGTTGCCAAATAGGGATCATAAATGTTCACATGTAATGGCACAAAATAAACTTGTTAAAATTGTATGTAATTTTGTACCTGTATACATTTATGCAGGATTGATACTGCATATAACTCACTACTGTTTCAGCTCCTTACGGCACATTTATGGAAGTAATTGTTGTCTCTCTACATGAAATAGCAGGAATCTGAGTAGTATTGGCTAGGTGTGAGGAAGCAGGAATCTGAGTAGTATTGGCTAGGTGTGAGGAAGAGAAAAATTGTGGGGACTCGGAGAGAAAATAATGTGTTTCAAGCTTCTATGTAGAAAATAATGTGTTTCAAGCTTCAATGTAGAAAATAATTTATAGAAACTTGTTTATTTCGTAATGAGACAACTAAAGGTCAGAGTTACGTGTACTTAATATGCATCAAAATTCTCATCAGCGACACCTCTTTTATGTAACAAAGGAGTTCTTAATTTACCTTTAAGTTTTAATTAGAGAAGTGTGTCAAATATGGAACGAAAGTTAGCTACAATGGCTTCATACCGCAAAATTAGAAATGACTGAATCGATCACAAATCATTGTTCATATGTCACCACAATGACTTGCCTATACATGGAGTAAATGTTGCTAATGGTGAACATAGACCAAAGGCTACAATACAGATCAGTCTGTTACCACATCGTTTATTTGATTTTCATATTCATTTGCTTCACCAACTCACAACCAGATTGGCCTCATCGAACCTCAATTAGATTTCAGGATACTCTACAAGTCTCTCTGTCCCCACCACCAAGATTTGAGATGAGGGGGCAGGGGGAGAAATATTGTACACAAACCACACTGCATTTGTTCTGTGTCAGATGAGTTGTTCTCAAACGGTTTGTTGCTCAGTGTGAGTTTGTCTTAAACATACAGTTTTTTGAAGAATACGATCCACCTACATTACATATTAAAAGGTCAATAACGATCACTGTGACAATTCCACTGGTTGAAGGTTGACTCTCACTGGATGTGAAAGGAACAAAAGACAAAGGCACTGTGAAATGGAGGTGTTTTCACTGTCGACAGAATATCAACACAGTATAACTCCACTTAACCTGGTACCAAATGATGAAAGTGACTTTGAGGTATCATCAGTAAAATAGAAAGTTGGAAAATAATTTAAGAATTAAAGAACTGGACGATATATTAACAGCCTGTGCAACATTCATGATTAATTTTGTTGACAAAGTTTGTGTGGAAAATTGCTGATAAATCAAACGAATATTTCAGTTTGTAGATATTTGTTTGCTGGAGAAAATATTTACAGACCAACACCTACCAAAAAAAAGGTGGCAATACAGAGAACATTTTCAATATATCCAATGTGTTTGGTTCAGTTCCTAACTAGCAGACAACATCAAAAGTACTGTGTTTTGCTCTGGCAATAGAGTTTATTTTTTCACTTTTAAAGAAGCTTGTTTAATGAAAATTCTTTCATCAGTTTATGTTCTTGATTTGTCAAATAGTAGGCTTTTTGTTTTCTCAGGTATTTTAAAACCCAAATTACTTTTCACATTGAGTTACCTGACTTATTTTTGGAAAGAACGCTCATAGAAAAACTATCCGGGTTCTCGTGGAACCTTTGCAATATGTCTCGAAAAATGAACGCTAAGACGACACAGTATGATGAATGCCGCCGCCCTGCCCTCCCTCACCACCACTGGACGCCAGTGTCAAAACTTTATTCCCGAGAAACGTAACATTGACGTCTCGTTTCGTGCCGTTGCCGGCTATATGAACGCCCCCATTTGAAATTCATTGAGGAATGTTTTGACGTTCCGTTCCGCCAAGTGTGAATCTACCGTAATAAACTTAAAAGACGCAGGAGGTAAAGCCGCGCGCTGCCTAATAGCTGAAGTGTAAGCAAGGTTGACTATGCTGTCTCCTCGGGGTGACTGGTTGGCACGTGTCGGTAGGTAAGGAGGGGTGAGGTGTGGGGTGGGAGAGGGTGTTTGCTGCGCAGGCGCTGCAGCAGCTGCACCCCAACATCCCGCAGCTGCAGCAGCTGCTACAGACCCGCTGCCTTTGTTAAGTGTTCGAGCCACGTACACGCTCTAATGTCTTCTCTCGAGCCTACATACTCCCTTTCGGTATATAGTGTTCAAAAACTCTCACTTCATATTAGCCCATATAGGAATGAAAACTCAAAAAAACACTCATTGCGTAACGGAAATAAATAGTCCTGAACATCGTAGTACGAATGTGCTTATTACGGTAGTTTGCCGGCACAATTCTTTAAACACGAGAGATATTAATATCAACAGAATGGGGGAAGACAGCTTAGTTAAATAAGTAAACTATGCAAACCACTTGGATAGAGAGATATAAAACGACAAAGAAACAGATGGCTTCTGTAAAGAATAAACAGGGGTGTAAGAAGAAATGAATGCCAAGATTTTAAACGCGACTGAAACATCAACTGTTGAAATTCTTCACGGTAAATAACAGCCAACCTGCAACTGGTTGGCTGTTATCAATTATCGTGAGAAAATGAATGCCATTATTTCATAATAGGTACAATAAATGACTTGGTCTTACAGTGGCTAGTCTAAGAATCCAAAGGTGCCAGGTTAAACCCCAATGTCACCTAGGATTTTTATCTGTCACTTCTGGCTATGTTTGCTAGTGAGAAAAGTGCTGAGTTTCATCGTTCGGAATTCACATTAAACTGTAGATCTCCTTGTACGAGGACGTGCTGAGAAGTGATTCCTCCCAATATTTATGTGAAAACTCTCATAGCTTTTTAAATAAACATTTTTAACGCTCTACATTTTATTCTTCATGGTTACACATTTGCAATCCTCTACCGCTAGAGGGCCCCGAATTGTAGCGTGTAACTTGGCGGTGTACTGTAAGTACGTCGATGCGTGAGAAACAGCCTGCTGTAATAATGTTTCTAACAGCAGGAAACTTCGGCCACACATGGAACACCCTCTCCCTCATCGTGGCAATTCCATGCCACACAGGAGCGTCGCTACATCTGCAGCAAATCCGACGCCTTGGATTCAGTGTCATCGACCATCCTCCGTGCAATACCAACTTGCTTCCATCCGATTTTAATCTGTTCCGAAATGTAAGGAACACCTTCGAGGACCTTTTGATAGTGATGAGGCGGCGCAAGCAGAGGCGAGGCTGTGGCTCCGTCGACATCGTGAAACGTTCTACAGTGACGTTATCAACGAACTGGTCTCTCGTTGGGAGGAATGTGTCCGTTGTAAGTGTGTGACTATAGTGAGAAATAAATATTTCGACATGAAGAATAAAAATCTAGAATGTTAATAAGGTTTGCTTTATTTAAAGAGTTTTAAGAGTTTTCGCATAAAAATTCGGAGATATTAGCTTTCAGAACGACCTCGTAACTGGCTAGGTAAGCCAATTTAAAGAGCAGCGGAAGGCAAAATCACATCACTTTCAATACGACCATACTTAACAAAGCACTGTTGTGTTCAAACCAATCTTCGGATTGCGGAGAGCTCTATATTTACCTGCAATGTTCTTAACTGAAATATAGTAGTGTGTATCAGATTTGTGCATATTATTTTCCTGTGATGCGGGTAACTTTCAAATACATTCGAATACCGTCTGTACTCACGTTGTAGTAGATTTTTATGTGACTAACAACTGGAAAGTAACCTGGGTAATTGAAGGTACAACCTTACCATCCAGGGCCATCTCGCATTTTCTTTTGCAAGGAGAAGAGCGAAAACATTTTGAAGTTTCACGACGAATGGCTCTGGATTCACTTCCTACTTCTCAACACCGATTATACATCCCATGCGACCCGCCGCGTTAGCCGCGCGTGTTAACGCGACCTCTCCCGGGCGAAATGTGTGCCAGCCTGGAAGTGTTTTTTAGGCGGTTTCTCACATCCCACTAGTGAATATCTGGCTGGTTCCCATTTTACGCCTCGGATACACGCTACGCATACAATTCGAACGCTTTCTCACACCTGAACCAGAATTTACTCACTACGCAAACAGATTATGTACACCGCTTCTGTCCTCGGGATTGTGTAGGAGACGGATGACCTTAGCTGTTTGGCCTCCTTAAACATTCAGAATCTGAAAATTCCATGCGAGATAGACTGCAACGTGGACTGTCTGGAACAGTCTGCTAACACGACTCCCCCCCCCCCCCCCCCACACACACACACACATGCATGCCTTGAAGTAAAAAAAAAATCTTTGATTTCAGGATATTTACCGCGTCATGTACGTTTACAATTCAAGCTATATGGTGACCTATTTGAATTTAATGTACCGCGTGTTCTGGTAAGGTAACTAAGTCCTTCTTTAAGTAATTCTTTGTGCGATGCTTCTTGTTAAAGCGCAAGGGGGCGACTCAACTAATCACCCATAAAATAAAGTAAGAGTATTCATATCAAATAAAAAAATAGCCTCACGTAGGAAAATTGTTTATTTCAAGAAATTTAATCCGACCCTGGCGCAAAGATCCGCCTGCGATGTTTATCCGATGTCCACGCGTGATGACATAGACTTGTTTGTTCGTCCGCCCGCCCTCTCTACTTTCCTGCATTATAAGTACCTGAACAATTCTCATTATCATCCATCCTTATGTTATCGCTTATAACGTAACTGTTTGCGGTTCGAACTAATAATGTTGATCTTTATTCCGTACAACACACAGACGTAACTTCGTGGTATTATCATGTAATTGTTAAGCTATTCGATTCAGATGCAACTGAGAAAACACTTATGAACGCTATAATAATTTTTATCCAAGGACGCCAACTTAAAATGTTTTTTTCTGCATTAACTACAGGTAATCCATGCTTTATTGTTAGTAATTTTATGAATCCTACTCACATGCCTTTGATTATCACTTTTTTTATTCATTATCTCGTAATATTTTTCCTCGAATTTTTCTGTGCCTTGTCGAGCAACTTAATTTATTCTTCAGAATAAAAATAAATTTCTCATTCCGCAATGCTGTGATGAAAAATCGTTAGAGTTGAAATTTACCATAGTGTTTAAGGGCGATGGTCGTAACCACTGAATTATCCGGACACAACTCGTAATCTATCGGAGATCTTCATTGTGCCAGTGCCTCTCTACTACTTTCCGAAGAACACAGTCTTTCTTGAGTAAAGGCCCGGGTCCAGCACACAGCTTTGATCTATCGCAGAACGTCATTTATCTTCTTTTCCAGGGAAGTGGGGAGTCCTGGACGTCGAGACTTACGAATGTGACTAACGATTTGTTAATCGTTCAATAACATTTTTTGGACATAAATATTAAGTTGCATTATTAATAATGTTGCTAAACTTACTGGACAAAATATTACTCACCCCGTTACACAGAGTACGATGGTCGCTATGGAAATCTGTAGATGCTTTAAAACTGGTACTTGGCGACCATGTGACCCTTCACTGTTGAAGTTAAGTCATGCCAGTGACGCGATTTGTATGTGCCAGACGGTTGTATGGAATCAGCGCAGCAAGACGGGCCGAAGTGGAGACGGCACAGAATGGCAAAAAGAGCTATCGTCTTTCCACGTGGCTGTGACCGCACCGCAAATGAAAGTGCCAAATTGTTGGTGTATAGACCTGGATTGTCGAACGCGTCCGCGCCGCCCGGACTGGTCGAGCGGTTCTAGGCGCTACAGTCAGAAGCCGAGCGACCGCTACAGTCGCAGGTTCGAATCCTGCCTCGGGCATGGATGTGTGTGATGTCATTAGGTTAGTTAGGTTTAATTAGTTCTAAGTTCTAGGCGACTGATAACCTCAGAAGTTAGGTCCCATAGTGCTCAGAGCCATTTGAACCATTTATGAACGCGTCTACAGTAAATGGTAGCACACGCGAAGCCCTGTGACACGGGGTAAGAACAGTGGTCGAAAAATATCCAAACCTACAGTGAACGGGAACTATTGTCTCACCTTGTCAATAACAGTTTCATTGTTGTCAGTTAAGTACGGTGTATCTGAACCAGCTTCCGAGGGAACGTGGCAAGGGATCTTCGTGCAACGGGCATTAATTGCAGTAAACTACCTCGCAAAAGACCATTTTCACAGCGGGTCATAAGACTTGCACGTCTTCAGTGGGCTAAACAATGTTTTGGGGGTGTTAACCCGGGTTCACTCATTCAGGGTACTGTGGAATTCAGCCAGGATGTTTTATTTCAACATTCTCGGTGACCAAGTCTTGCGCGTTCTTCTATATTTTCATGGTGAATGTGCTATCGAAAGTTCCGGTTTCCAGGATGACAGCCATTTTTACAGGGCTGTGCGCATACGCTCCGTTCCTGGTTTGACGAACACTCAGGCACATTATCCCCCTTTGACTGACGCACGAAATCGCCCGCTCTTTATCCCACAGAAAATGCCTGGGACTAATCTGAAACAGCGTGTGAAATGTAGTAATCAACAACCCCTCATGTTGTAATATCTACGGGATTTAATCGTCAATGAAGGGCTTCAGTTGGATATAGCATACCTGAAGAAACTAACAGACTCTTTTCCTCGCAGAATTTAGGCTATCGGCGTGATATATCCGGAGGAGGCTGATGGGGGTACTAATTTTACTGTCAGGCTTGCTTATTTTGTGTTATTTTTTTATCGGATAATATGGTCAGCGTACTTAAAAGGAGAAAAGGAAGGGTTTAACTTCCCCACGGCGGTAGTGACATTTCAGATAGAACACAAGCTCAGATTGTACTGGGAAGTGGGAGGAAATCGACTGTAACGTATTGAAAGAAATCCCCCTGGTATCCTCCCGAAGCACAATCGGGGAAATCAGTTAGAATTTAAGTCTCTATAGTCGGACAGGTATTCGAAACCTGCTCACGATGGGCGGGACCAGTTTCATGCCCACAAAGCCACTTCGTTTGCAGACAGAAGCAGTGGATATTACACAAGTAAAATAACACGCCTGCCGTTACGTCACAGGGGATGCATGGCGTCTATCTACGTCCATGCGCGGCAAGTCTCCTTTCGGCCAGTGGGGCATAAGAAGAAAGACTTGATAAACCTCCGCACAGCGTATGAGCTCAAACTTCTGATTTTCTCGCCGTGGTCATTTCGCAAGGCATGGAAGTAATGTGTTTCCTTCTTCGAATGTACATGTTTGAAATTTCAACCACATACCTTTTAGTGATATGCATCACATCTCTTGTAGCGTTCGAAACTGTAATTTTGTTGATCTTACTTAGCGATCCCGTGACAGATCACCCCCTTCTCTTCTATAAGACACATGTTTCGTAAATGAATTACATTTCCTTAACGTTCTTGGAATGAAAAGTTGCGGTACTATGAGAAGCATTTCTGCAAAGCACCCTCCGCAAGGTAGTGGCGTGCGGAGTAAGTATGCCGATGTAGAAACAAAAATTGTGTTTTTGGAAGTAAAGTCGAGTGAGTGGTAGACTAATTCTGCAGGAGCGGCGTGTAGAGTTTTGCACGTGCTGGGAAAGTGTGTAGACGCGCACAGCAAGTGCCGGCTGCGCCCGCCTCGCACGTGTCGCGCAGCGCGCTCTGCTCCGCCCCCTGGCGCCAGTCGGCCAATGGGAGGAGGCCGTTGTCGCGTGGCAGCGGCGTGTGGCGCCCCACATCGATACTCGAAACGCGCCGGCCGCCATCCGGCGCCGGCTCGCACGCTGCTCTCGCTCGTTTGTCGATTCTGCGTGTCGATGTCTCGCACTTCAGCGTCTGTCGCGCCGTAAAACTTCTCTCGTGTCACATTCTCGAGTCACTAGGCATGATAATCATTAAGTATTCACATTCACTGTACAGTATACGGCACACCGTTGAATCCTGTGATATACGTACATCATTTTCGCTTATAAATTTGCAATTACAACTTCGAGGTGTTACAATCCTACTCGGAGCAAATTTCTGTCCGGAGCTGACATGTTTCTGCTGGGAAGTGCACTGAGATGACAAAAGTCATGGGATAACGGTATGGACATACAGAGATGGCGGTAGTTTAGCGTACACAACGTATAAAGGAAAGTGTATTGGTGGAGCTGTCATTTTTATTCAGATGATTAATGTGAAAAGGTATCTGACATGATTATATCCGCACGACGGGAATTAACACACTTTGAACCCGGAATGGTAGATCGAACAAAACGCATGGGCTGTTCCATTTCGGAAATCGTTAGGGAATTCAATATTCCGATATCCACTGTGTTAAGATAGTGTAAAGGATACCAAATTTCAGGGATTACCTCTCATCGTGGACAAAGCAGTGTCCGACGGTCTTGACGGCCGAGAGCAGCGATCTTTGCTAAGAGTTGTCAGTGTTAACAGACGACCAACACTGCGTAAAATAACCACACAAATCAAAGTGGGACGCACGAAAAACGTGTCCGTTGGGCAGAGCGCCGAAATCTGTCGTTAACGGGCTATGACAGAAGACGACCGAGGCGAGTGCCTTTGCTAACAGCATGACATCGTCTGCAGTGCCACTCCTGGGTTCGTGACCATATCGGTTGAGCCCTAAACGAGTGGTAAACCATGGCCGGATCAGATGATTTCGTATTTCATTTGGTAAGAACTAGTGGTAGCGTTCGAGTGTGGCGCATACCCCACGAAGCCATGGGCCCTAGTTGTTATAAGGCATTGTACAAGCTGATGGTGACTCCATAACAGTGTGGGCTGTGTTTACATGGAATGAACTGGTTTCTTTGGTCCAACTGAACCGATTATTGACTGGAAATAGTTATGTTCTGCTACTTGGAGACCATTTGCAACTATTCGTGGAGTTCATGTTCCCAAATAAAGTTATGTCACGGAGCAACAGCTGTTAGCCATTGGTTTGAAAAACTTGCAGGGCAGTTGGTTCGAATGATTTGGCGGCGCAGATTTCCCGGCATGAATCCCGTCGAACATTGATGTTGCAATTATGAACGGCTGTATATGCAGCATGGCTCAGTATTTCTGCAGGAGACTGCCAGTGGCCGACCAGAGTGGATGAGCGGTTCTAGGCGCTTCAGTCTGGAACCGCGGGACCGCTACGGTCGGAGGTTCGAATCCTGCCTCGGTAATGGATGTGTGTGATGTCCTTAGGTTAGTTAGGCTTAAGTAGTTCTAAGTTCTAGGGGACTGATGACCTCAGATGTTAACTCCGATAGTGCTCAGAGCCATTTGAACTTCCAATGACTTGTTGAGCTCATGCCACGTCGAGATGCTCCAGTACACCCGGCAAGAAAGAGGTCCGACACGATATTAGGAACTATCCCAGGAAATTTGTCACCTAGGGAGTGTACTTTGTATACCATTGGCAGTTCCCCACTTTTCCGTTCCAGTCGCGAATGGTACGCGGAAAGAACAATTGTTAGTAGGCGTTGGTGTGAGCTTGAATCTAATTTTACCGTCTAGCCTTTCCGAGAAGTGGACAGGAAGAACCAGAACTCCACCGACAAATTTTAGTGGTTGTTTAGGGATGTGGTCTGAGTGTTTTGGTTTGAGGAACCCACGGTGTCTGGCGGCTCTTCACAGAGTTACTGCGTTTCGTTCCGTTTAATGCCTCCGTTAACTTTGTATTGCACTGAAAATAGGTCACCATAGTGCAAATATCAAGGCTATACGCTGTGTGCCTTGTTTCTGTTCGCTCACGGTATCTGCTGTTCATATTAGTAATGTCCTCCTTACCTACTTGTCCTCAAGTTTGCATTTAATGCTGCTCGGTTCTGCCCAGTGTCAGTGTGCGTTAACAGTGATACGCGGTAGTACTGCGGTCATATGCACCTCTTGTACGCAGAGGAAGAACGGCATATCGACGCTATACCGAGCCGTTCCCTCACCGACGGTAAACACGTCGCAGTACTTTTACCTCCGTACATAGGCGCCTACGAGAAACTGCATTCTTCGTGTTAGAATGTAAAGTACGAGCTGACCGATATGGAGAAGAATGCGTTACATGCGATAGGTGAATTTCCTGCCGCTAATAGTTGGTACATTCTCTGAATACAAGCCAATAAATAGTTTTGAGAATCTTTCATGGGGAACAATTGCACCACCTATAATCCACTGAAGGCGCTGTGATTGCAGCCACCGGACTTCCCCTTTTCGAGTGGCTTTCGCATACTGGATCCTACAGCACTGCATAGAAAACTCCAGTTTTCCTGCGTTCGTATTGTTTACAGAGGGGCGTGTTTACAAGAGAGGGCAACATTAGGAATAGCCATGTATGAGATGACGAAAATCCACACTCACTGGTGTGTCAATCCTATAAACAGAAGTTTGCTGTGAATGTATGGACTCGTGTTGACCACGATTTTGTAACTGGTTCTTAACTACTTCCTGGTAACTGACCGGAGTCGTGTACGAAACGATCCTTCAGCGTCTCCTCCCACAGTTCCTAGAAGATGTGCCACCGGGGATTCGTCACTTTGTGAGTTTGCAACACAACCGAGCGCCGACACACATTGCACTTGATGTTAGGAACCACACTGAAGTACAGTTTGGACGACAATGTATTGGTCGCGGTGGTCCTATTCCGTGGCCAGGTTAGTCACCATACGTGACACCACGTGACTTCTCCTCCTAGGGGCATATGAAGATCTTAGTTCACGAGACTCCGGCCGATACATGAGCGTGGTTGCAAAGATTATCGCAGCCGCGGAAGTAGTCCGACAAACTCCTGGAATTTTGGAGCGTATAACACAGTTGATATCGCATAACTGTACACACTTCCGTATTCATGATGGTCGACATTTTGAACAGCATGTGTAAGGGAATGGTTTTTCGTGTGTTTCGCGCTGTACTGAACGCTAACGGAACAGAGAGAACCACCCGAGAGAACAGTGTACGTGTTTCGTCTTAGTGCTGTCGCATTACGCTGTGTTGTGTATTGCACGTTTTGGTCATTGCATGTTACAGGCTTCTGCTCTGTTGTGAAGTTATTTCCACAGAATCAAGGTTGACATCAGCAACAAACCGAATAAATAATAATTACATTATTACTCTGTTACGAACGACCGGAGTCCATGGTCCCTTCTCTGAAATTTTGTCGGTGGAGTTCTGGTTCACTATGTGTACAGGAGGAAGCAACCCGTTGATTGACTCTTGTGGCTACGTACACTCGCACAATTTTAACAACAAAACCACATCGTCATGCACAACACTTTTCTTGTAACTTTAGCAGCTGTTTTACATGAATGTCTACGTAACATTTATGTGTTTACTAAACGAATCTGTGACGAAAAGTGCTGCCGGTCTTAGAATCATCTCTACTTCCTCTGTCAATCCAATCTGCCAACAGTCCCAGATTGAATGAGAAATGCTGCCCGCTTCGTGGGTAGACTACATTTACTAAAAATTCTTCCTATTAAAATAAAGTCATATGTCGTAATTGGCGAGGAGTTCCTCAAAGCGGACGTTCAGCCACCTGGTGCAAGTCTTTTTTAATTGTTAGCCACTTCGACGACTTGCGAAGTGATGGGATAATCGACTGTTTTCAACAATCGATTGCTCAGTCGGTTGTTTTTTCGTTCAGTCGGTTTTTTCAGTCGAATAAAAGAACCGGTGAAACTAATTTCTGCGGCCATGTCAGCTATATTAATGTCTTCACTCACTCACTGGGTTTGAGTGATTTTTAGCCTTTTCGGTTATACATGAACCACGACTAGGGCGGACAACTTTTGTCGAGACCAAGTATCGTATTTCAAGGCGAATTGAATGAAAAGTCTATTTCTAAACAAAAGTTCATTCAAAATGTATGTATTTACTTACTGAAATACGAATTTTCGTACTTACGGCATTAAATATCAGTTTTTTTGTTGCTTTTAACAGTTTAATATCTGATGCTCCACTGTAGATTTATGCATATATAAATGAACAATCACTTTTTTACACGTTTTCATTAGGTCGGTTTCTTGCCCTTTTTTCGGCGCATATTTTGCAATTGATCTTAAACTAGCTTCCTGATAAGCTATAGACTTGAAACTTTCAGCTTAGCTCAAAACTGGATGACAATGCAATATTAACTCGCCTTCTCTTCTGGTGTATGACGAAGAGTAGCTGCTTGGTGTACCACTTCTGTTTCCCTGTGTCCAGTCGTGAATGTTTCGCACTTAAGAAAGATTGCTGTTCAGCTTCCCTGTGAGCCCGATTCTCTGTTATTTGTATAGTCGGCGTCTTTTCGCGAGATATGCCTATGAGGAAGGGATAAATGGTTCAAATGGCTCTGAGCACTATGGGACTTGACATCTATGGTCATCAGTCCCCTAGAACTTAGAACTACTTAAACCTAACTAACCTAAGGACATCACACAACACCCAGTCATCACGAGGCAGAGAAAATTGCTGACCCCGCCGAGAATCGAACCCGGGCGCGGGAACGAGAACGCTACCGCACGACCACGACCTGCGGACGGGGAAGGGATATATTGGCTGACTCCGTTGAAGAGAAACTGAAATAAACCTCAAGTTTTCAACATGTCTCTGTAATCACATGAAAATGTTTTAAATCAGTTGAAAAATTTCACACACAAAAGACCAAAAAGCAGAAAATAACTAAATAGAGAACGGGCTAATAAATATTAAATAATCTCTCCCAACCCCATACAGAGTCCTAACGTCATAACAGATAGTTTTGAAAATTTGCGCCTATGGATTTTTAATAGCTATTACACTACCTGTAAAACTGAAAACATCGGTGCCAGGTATGTAGCTGGTGACGTAATTTTCTGTACAAAATATGTACCTTGCAAAAAAAATAAGTGACTGAATATTCAAATTAGTTTGCTTTTGTGGACATCATCATGACATCATTACAAATTGCGTACAAAACGGAACGCAAACTGTCGCTGAAACGAGGCAAGAGTCCTTTATTCTTCACACATCATTAAGAAAGCCATTGTGCTCATCTTTGCATCCCCAATTAAGGCTGCAGTACGTCCGGATTTCCCAGGATTGGTCCAAATGTTGAGGGCGTCTAGAGGCCTG
The DNA here is from genome assembly GCF_023897955.1 of Schistocerca gregaria. Taxonomy (NCBI): domain Eukaryota; kingdom Metazoa; phylum Arthropoda; class Insecta; order Orthoptera; family Acrididae; genus Schistocerca; species Schistocerca gregaria. The sequence goes on from NC_064925.1 coordinate 545,567,895, forward strand.
CTGTAGGGATTTTTATACAACTGTCCAGGGTAAACGTGGACCTTTTTTGTGTTTTGGAAATTCGATTGATTGGAAAAACATCGTAATAAACCTTAGCTAAAATTCATTAAACGAGGGCCGAACCAAAGACAGTTTTTTTCGTTTTAGTCTTTTAAAAATGCAGCGGAAGCACGCTTAGTCGCTCTTCTATGCGCATACGGTATGTTCTTAAATGATCTTTACAACTTTGATCAGTATATTATAGAAATGGTAGAAACCCGCGGTTTACGGCATAATGTCCACACTCACCAAATCCTGATTTTTTCCCTTGGTAGTTATTCACTGGCCCCACTCCAGCAGTTTGCACAATGTGTGGAATGGTCGGTACAGACCAGATCTAACACCAAGATTCTGCGCAACCACATTACATTTTTTTCCTTCGGGCGCGACTTGCACGAACTGTAAGCTCGCATCAGAGCAGCAATAGCACAGTTTAATGAGGACGTCCTTGGCCGGACATGGATGTGGACTATCGCTTAGATAACCTGTGTGCTACAGACGGCTCACATATTTGAGTTGACCATCCGTCCCCCCTTTTTGCGTGACAGTCACGATTTTCTTAGCTCTGTCCCAAATTTTTTCGAAGGTAATCCGTGACGCATATTTGGCCTGGATTTAACAATTATGAAACGATTTAACCCCAATTATATGTTCATTTGACGTGTATCGTTATGCTATCACTGAAAGGGTATTTTCACAAATGAATTATCTATGGGGCAGTGAGAATTTGTCGTAGAAACTACGAAAGCACAGTTAGTGACTATAGTGAATTATGATGAAACTTGAGTTGAATGTTCCCATAATGTTGTTGAAGAATGTAACATGCTGAAGAACGTCTAACGCACTGGTGAATACTGTGTGTCTGCTCGCACTACTTCGCCGTAGGAGGCCCTAATAAAATATAAATTAATGTACTTTTTGTGACAAAATTAAGTGGCAGTTTACGTTTATCACATTCAGTTAGGAACTTTTTTGAAACATCATTTTTTTAATGTGTCCCGAATTTGACTAGAAAATGTGGCCACCTTGACACACTGAACCCTGTTAAACGGCTAACAGAACCTTAGGTATGTATGAACATTATGCCGCAAACTGCTCTTTTCGATCTATCCCCATTTCTCAAAAATATGTGATCAAGGTTGTAAAGACAGTTTTGGAACACCCTGTATTTTCCATACTTCTTAATTGACACAATGAATGCCGCCGGCAATGGGCCATCGCAAAGTCCGCGACGCCGTCCCGCCCGCCAGAGAACTGAATACCTTAAATGTCAATTGTCCTCTACTCATTGAGCTGTATAAAACTGATTTCATATTTCAACTAAAGTTCAGTCTTGATCACAATACTTATGTCTCAATAACATAGGTGACAGGTTTCGGTTATCTTTATATAACCATCTTCAGACCCATGGCTTCCTTGGAGGATAGCAGCTGAGGAGAGCTCCGCCTATCATCCTCCAAGGAAGCCATCGGTCTGAAGATGGTTATATAAAGATAACCGAAACCGGTCACCTATGTTGTTGAGACATAAGTGTTGTGATCAAGACTGAACTGTAGTTAAAATATAATATTGTATTGATCACTGTATCCAAAAATGTTTACCAAAATTGTAAAAACTGATTTCATTTACATTCATTTTCTTTACTGCAAATTAGTCTTACGTCTGAACATGAACGACTCTACGATGGGCTTTAACAAACCCTTGTCACTTTCATGTGTATTTTATATCTGATGGTCGGCTGGAGGCTTGCGCCCGCTTATATTGTCGTCACTAAAACGCAAGCTAGAGAACATTCCCCGCTCCCCGCGCAACGTCGTGGCCATCGACCAGCTTATTTGTGTCGTCTACGGACTTTTCGTGTCGGGGAAAATAATTCGATTAGACTCAGATGTTCTGGGTTTCCGAAGGTTTTATCTGGGGTTATGTTAGGTTAATTAGTTACCTGTTAATGGCACCTGGAACAATTTAATCCACAACAGTATATCAGTCAGTTTTAAATGATGAAAAGAAAATTATTCCATTCACTACATAATTAAATGAACATGTATACTGCTTGTTTTAACTTTGGCATACCGCTAAGTCTTTACTGAGGACCATCCCCGCTCAGTATAATGTAGCACTGCTTTAGTTGAACTAATCAAATCATTGCAGACTGGTTTCACTCAGTAAGCTGAATGGATAGCTCCGTCACTTTCAGTTAAAAGAATGAACACTTGGTTCAACCGAAAGAAAAATTACTGATTGTTTTCACTTGAAAAGGAAGAATGAATAATTCAGTCAACATGCAAAGCTACAATGGCGTCGAATCTTTTCATTCGGTTGTTTTCACAGACTTGTTTCCTTCAAAAGAATGAATGAGTAGTCGAACCGAATGAATTGATTGCATTCATTCGGTTGCTCCCGCAGACTAGTTCCACTCAAAAGAATGAATGAATAATTCAACCGATACATGTAATTACAACCGAATGAGTCGACTATTTTCCGGCAATCGAAAGAATCGATTGTTTTCATTCAATTGTTCCCATTGCTAGACTTGCGTGCACCCAAAACCTGTAATGCTGCTGGGGAAAGGAGACGAACAGTTGAACTTGGAATCCGAACCCTTCCTGGGGTATCTTCACATCATTCAGAGATAAAGGCTAGGTTAAAGACAGAATGAAGAATTTCAAAGTCTGTTTGGGATTCGACCCCATGACCTTTCACTTTCGTTGCATGCTCTCTACCATAGGACCACCAAGTCGGAAGAATCTCAGTGTGGCATCTGCCTTTTCCAAAATGTTCTATATATGGTCGTTCCACTTTAAACTGTTCCCAGATGTTTAATATATGTGACACATAACTGCTTTCAGTGATTGATTACATTCGAACTTTACATCCCATATATGTACCGTTGTATACTGCTTATTCGGATTGGGAATAAGTACTCCAATAGAATTCATTGTTGCCAGCTGGAGTGTGAAGCTACGTCACAAGTACATGGGTCATTTACATTAAGGTGGCCACCGCCTACGTTCGGTGTCATCGTGCAATGATCACTCATAGATGGTAGGCGGCAACACAAGCAGTGGAAGGTATGAGAAGGGTCATTGGCTTTTGGGCTATGGTTGGAATCAGTTCCGAAATGGCTGATTTTGCGAACTGTTTGCGTCGTTGAAGTAAACCCAGCGTGGCAAAGTGGTGCTATTGGCAAAGTGGTGCCGAGGAAACTGGTGCACCAGAGGCCATGGATGATAGGGGTGAATGATGGTTGCGGAGATATGTACGGGCGAATAGACGTGATACTGTCGAGTAACTGACCGCTCAGATTAACGAAGGGGCTACCAACAGCGTCTCTTCAACAACCGTTCGTTCGCAGCTCGTGGTCTTGCGGTAGCGTTCTCGCTTCCCGCGTCCGGGTTCCCGGGTTCGATTCCCGGCAGGGTCAGGGATTTTCTCTGCCTCGTGATGACTGGGTGTTGTGTGATGTCCTTAGTTTAGTTAGGTTTAAATAGTTCTAAGTTCTAGGGGACTGATGACCATAGATGTTAAGTCCCATAGTGCTCAGAGCCATTTTGAACCCTCAACGACCGTTCGGCGAACGCTGTTGCGTGTGGGCCTGCACAGCACCCATACTGACCGCTGTTGGTCGGCGACGAAAACTGGAATTTCGACGACAGTACCGCACCTTCATATCCACTGTCAATGTAGGTTTTCCATATTGTTAACGTATTTAAAGTGCGAGCACAGGCTCCACCAGTGTGTTGCATGAAATCGGCCGAGGCCGTTTATCTAACCTTATGGAGACCTAAATCGGGATCATTGAGTGAGAATTTGAAACAGCGCCTCTCGAATTTTATTTCTGCCCATTCAGCATTGTGACACTGAGCATAAAGTAAGGAGCCGGCGACATGTTGCCGTACCAATTTGTTCGCTAGCGTTAGTTGAACACTTTAGCATTATATTTGTTATCTTGCTCGTTCCGGAAGTCAAGAAGTACGACTAAAATAATTACGATCATAACAGAGGCCAGGAATTGTGAAGCAACGTATTATACTTGTGTTCACATTAACTTCAATGTCCAGAACAGAATTAAATGCCGCAACCTTGCTGAAGATCGAAGTTTGGTCCAGGGACTGGCCGTCGACTCTCAACACAAAAAACAACGTATTTCGCATAAATAGGCGTAAAGCTCGATTAATGTTCTTGTTAACATGATTGGCAGTTAAAAACTGAAAACAAACGTCTAGTAAGTATCTAGGAATAGGCGACCGAAACAGTCAAATAAACGTTGGCGCTTGCATCCTTCACAGCTACCATCCACCCCAAGGTACTACCGCCTTCCAGGTCAGACTTACAGTAGAAATTCTACCCCAATAAAAATGTGTATCAAACAGTTACTATTATAAACACTCGTTCCTACCCACACGAAAAAGTAATGTTACAGCGTGAGTTGCAGGGTGGCAATGCACTGTTGGTTCGCAACATGGAAATTTTCACTTTCCCTGAAAAAGCAGACATGCGTACCGTGTTTGGTTGGGCAGGAGCACCGCAAGATCTATATGAACAGACCTTTTCAAACGAAGTCCGTCCAGGCCACCGGGTCTTCTCGTCTGTGGATGCACGAGATCGGAGCATTCACAGCGAGGGATTAATCCACCAGCGTGCAGTTCAACGGCGTGACGGCAGTGGTTTTAGGGAACGCTTCGCTGCGTAACAACTGTGCAAAACACGTGGACTCGCTCGTACAATGAGCGCGAATCGCCAAAGTTTTTTGAGGCTTCTGCAAGTGATGCAATCGGCCAATTTGCAGCCACGAGTGGATTTTGCGCGCTGGTAGTTACATCGCAACGCAAACTACCCTGGATTTCTCATTCAATTCTGTGCTCAACGAGGCTGTTTTCGCGCGTGAAGATTGGTCACCTTTCGTTGAATGCCGCACTCGAATAACATTTAAAGGTAGCATGCCTGAACTAGACTATACTTTTCAGCGCCCCTTCATCGTCCCACCGTTAGTTTTGCGCGAATGCTAATTACATGCCACCTGTTCTGGTGTCACCATATATGGAAGAAGTGTACTACCCAAGAACGATGTTATTACACTTGACCTACCGTGGTCGTTATCGGGAATACGCGGTACAGTAAGTAACTACAGTGGTAACATTGTGAATGTCATCAACTCCGTTGTGCATGTACTATCAAGTGTTTCAGTGTGCCCTCGTGAAATATCATTATAAACACTAACGATAAGCCGACCGAAACACTCTCACTCTCAGATGCAATAACATTGTGGTCGACTAAATTAATAGGCAAGGCGGCCAGAATCTATAGGCACGGCCACGCGGGTGTCCCAAGCCAGGCTTCGTCGTTATATCCCGTTACTGGTCGGGCCTGTTCGATTTACTTCCTACTCCTCGGTTTTGTAGCTCAATGCCCGGGCGTTACTGACTCACATTTGAAAATTTCAAGATTTCCAAGTGCTGTTCAGAATAAAACATTTGTAACCCATTAATGTAGTTGCTGGTAGCTGAGAGCGTAACATAATGTCGCTGTGTTGTATCCCGCTGTAAGCAGTTCATGTTATTTTTATTTTAAATCCTTTTCTTATCAAATAGATATATAGAATTATAACGTTTTAATAAGAATAGCATCTTTAACCTTTAATTACTAGCCGACCGCGGTGGTCACGCGGTTCAAGGCGCGCAGTCCGGAACCGTGCGACTGCTACAGTCGCAGGTTCGAATCCTGCCTCGGGCATGGATGTGTGTGATGTCCTTAGGTTAGTTAGGTTTAAGTAGTTCTAAGTTCTAGGGGACTAATGACCACAGCAGTTGAGTCCCATAGTGCTCAGAGCCATTTGACCCTTTTTTTTTAATTACTGATCGTGTGAAAATGCGGGTATTCACAGTAGCTTAAAATTTGGTTAAAAATACGAAGCATTCAAAATGGTTCAAATGGCTCTGAGCACTATGCGACTTAACTTCTGAGGTCATTAGTCCCCTAGAACTTAGAACTACTTAAACCTAACTAACCTATGGACATCACACACATCCATGCCCGAGGCAGGATTCGAACCTGCGACCGTAGCAGTCGCACGGTTTCGGACTGCGCGCCTAGAACCGCGAGACCACCGCGGCCGGCTACGAAGCATTAAATAGACAATAACGTACTTACTCATATCTAGAGATTGAACAGTATTACTGATGCATACATTTTTTTTTCAGTTAACCATTAGACATTTCACAAGTCTGCGTGAAATTTAATTTTTCTAAAATTAGAAATTAAAAATCAAAGATTTACTTTTATTAAAAATATGATTCTGTATTTGTTATCGACTTTTTTACAAGATTTCAACGCTGTGCACTCAGCTAACAGCGACTACATTAACGACCTACAAATGTACTGTACATAACAATGCTTGTAAATGCTTTCATTTTCAAATTGTTTTGCGAATTGCGTCATAATGCTTTAGGAAATAAACGTCAAGGCACTAACCCTCAGATCCTATAAACATGAAGCAAATCAAAGAAGGCCTGTAGATTAACCCCCCTTGTCCTCTTGGCCCTACTATATACGACAAAGACACAGGAACAACACTAATTATTGTAAATGGAACTGTATGCGAACTTCCATCAAAAGGGCTTAGGAAAAGTAGAAATTAGCAGCAATCGAAGCTCACCCTGTACTTGTCTCGTGTAAAGTAGCACACAGAGGAAATTCGTTTTATATCAGTATTGAAAGCCTACCTCCTTACGAAGTTTAAGAACGGCGCATGTTGCGATGGCCTCGCTTGGCTTTGTTTACACCGCTACAGCCGCAGTAGTGGTCGCTATATGCGAGTATAAACGGCGGTGTTGTCCCCCGTAACTGAGTGATCAGCGCAGCGGAATGGCATGTGAGGGGCCCGCGTTCGAAGATTTTCTCCGCTCTAGTACTAAGTGTTGTGTTGTCATCATCATCTAATCGTCTTCTTTGACACGAAAGTCGCCGAAGTGGCGTCAAATAAAAAGAATTGCACCAGCAGACTGGTCTACCCGACGGGAGGCCCTCGCCACATGACATTGACGGCAGTGTTCATGGCAGACAACTAAGTTCTCCCTTTGTGGCATTCTTATGACGAAAACTGTTCATCTGGTAGTTTTCATCACGTTTACCCATGCCGTACACTAAGGTTTTCAAATTCACATCATTTAATAGATTAATCGTACTTGATTTTCCGAGCGTTGGGTGCAACGGAACGCCTGACTGTCGCTCGGCGAGCAGTCCGCAGAACAGCGGTGTATTGCGCGTAGCCTGGCTCGCAGGCGTCATCAGCCAAACAGTCGTAAAACTATTTCGGAACGTCAAGGTAAGACTCGACTAGCAAACGCCACGAGCTGCAACACGTGACGACATCACTGCCTGCAAATAAAATCGCGCCTTGGAATGATTTCGGTGCAGTCCTTTAAGGCACCTGCATTGCGAATGGCTTTGATTCTCATTCTCTTCTGGAGTGTTACGTATACACTGTCCACATTAATTTACGTTGGCAATATCGATTGGTGATACGAACAATAATAATAAAATTAAAACAAGGTCATAAATAGAGTTTTCAAATAACTATCACCCGTAAAAAAATGTATTACTAACAAACTAAAGCCTAGCCTAGAATCCCGTAAGTAGCGCATCGTACAAGCAGCAAGGCTACGTTAGGAGTTTCACACTGAAGATATTGGCGTTATATAGCCTCTTTCGTAGATAGCGATCCCACAAGCTTGATAATTCTTGTAGTCTTGCTTTCTCACTTCACAGTTATTGCTCTGTGAGGTATTGCATTCGAGATACGTGCTATGTTGGAGAGAGGACGCGCTACTCTTTCCACAGTGAATGGAATAGTTCGCCGTATGCGTGAAAGTGACGTGGTCAGGCTTTTCACTGGCCGTCGGTGTACGGGATGGACAAGACGCGCATCAGTACACGCTACTGCGATTTGACCAAGGATGCCCGCCATACGGCACACCCCACCTCGGAAGACGCGTAGGCAACCGGCTTTTGACGTGTCACCGTTCCAGGCTGTGCCGTGGATAGCCTGATTCGCGGAATAACCTACCACCGGCTCTAGAATGATATTCTTTGGACATGGTAACGACAGGCGCCGCCGTCGACTATAGCGGATTGTAACACCTGGAGCCAGGTAAAAGTTAACGAAATAATTCGCCAGTTAATTGCTGGACGACAACAAAATCAAATGGCTCTGAGCACTATGGGACTTAACATCGGAGGTCATCAGGCCCCTAGAACTTAGAACTACTTAAACCTAACTAACCTAAGGACATCACACACATCCATGCTCGAGGCAGGATTCGAACCTGCGACCGTAGCGGTCGCGCGGTTCCAGACTGAAGCGCCTAGAACCGCTCGGCCACTCCGGCTGGCGGACGACAAGAGCTAGTGAGTAGTCATGCTATAAGAAATCAGCACCACACACTTTCCTCTCCTCTCCTCTCCTCTCCTCTCCTCTCCACAAGACACATATAAGCATGTGACCATGAAGCCCATCACTCGACTTCTAAGTACGGAAAAAAGTCATCTGGACTGAGTAGTAACATTCAAACAGACGGTGGAGGTATTCTGTTACGTGGTCTATATGGTATCAAACGATGCCTCTGATACGGCAGCCATCATCTCTCCCCGGCAAATAACACAGAAAGCAACTGTCCTACAAACTGCATCCGTTTGCTTTCGTAGAACAGTCCGCAGGTGATATTTACCTTCATCGAGACAACGCGGTTCCCTTCACTTTCGATTTAAATAAGGTCCCGCATAGTATGGGAAAGACTGCAAGGAAGTGATTGCGCTCATATAGCAATTCCCCACCCCTCCCAACCTTCGCCTCGCTCCGGTCAACAGTCTACAATACCGTTGAGCACATGTGATATCTAGGACACTTTTGAGCGAGATACCTGCCTTGATTCAATTTTGGACTGACTTCAGTAAAGTGGTTTGCAGCGGTAGAGCGAACGTGGATCAGGATAGTTCCCTAATTCTTTCAAGGTCTACTGTATCAATCGACAAAAAATTAAAAGTATTTCTATTCAGTTATAAGTTATTAATTTCTTGTAATGTGAGTTCACAACTTCAGTATATATATTTTTAAAATCACATCATACTGTTTTTAGCTGTAACTGTAATTTCACAGTTACAATTAAAAGTGTACGAGACGTCATTTAAAAAACTATAATTTGTTCACACTAATGGCCACGTTACTTACGTTGATCTTTATGAGGCCCTAATATATTGGTTAAAAATAAATGTTATAGATTAATTATTCTGCATTACGTTTGTCCATATTGCTATCTAATAGGTTGTATACATACATGTTGCCATCAGTCTTTGGATGATAAGCCTTTTACGTTTTGGGTGTTGTGGTTGTAAACATAAACTTGGAAAAATCCGAAAAGGAACACAACTTCATTAGTAATTGGCGCACGTTTTTGACACCAGCAAAATGAAACCATTTATCATGGCGCAATGAAATATTTTTAGCTTAGTCTGAAATTCAGCGATCGTTCAATATAAACGGGACATCAGAGGGCACCGCTATCTGTCAGATGTAGAGTCATTTGCAATGAACATGGAGAGCGTTACGTTTTGTTCTGTGTACTAATATGTAGTCGGATGATCTCAGAAGACGACATTTCCCCGTTTAAAAATAGTACATTTCGCAAGATCAGTTGTTCGTGTAGTGCAACACGTGACCCGTTTCATTATTCTGCCAAGTCAGGTTTGTCCGTAATTGTCGCAATTTCGTTCATGTTAAACCTTAAAATAGCTTTTGTATAACTTGTTCAGAAATCAGACAGTATTCTGACAGTCGAAAAAACATGAAAGGAATGCACTTATCGCGAACGTTGGAAGGTAGGGTTGTAGCATATACACAATATTATTCTGTATGCGAATAGAGGAAGCGGTAAAGGAAAACAAAAATAAATTTGGAAAAGGAACTAAAGTTCAAGGAGATTAAATAAAAGGTTTTCCGATGACGTTGTTATTCTGTCACAGGCGCAAAGGTCTTGGAAGATTAGCTGATCGCAGTGGATAATGTATTGAAAATATATGTTAAAACAAGTACCATCATAAGTAAAGTAAGCGCAAGGAATTTTGTCTAATTAAATCAGACAATGATGGAGGAATTGCATTACGAAATTTGGCACCAAAAGAAGTAGATGGGTTTTGTTATTTGGGCAGAAAAATAAGTGGCAGTGGCCAAAGTAGGGTATACAGAATACAGATTGACAACAGCAAGAAAAAATTTTCCAGAAAAGAGGACTTTGTTAACATTATGGAGGCGTGCCAAAAAGTAAGGCCTGCAAATTTTTTATGTTAAAACTGTTAAGGCTTTTAAAATAAAACAAACGTTATTAAGAATGAAATTTTCACTTCGCAACGGAGTGTGCGCTGATATGAAACTTCCTGGCAGATTAAAACTGTGTGCCCGATCGAGACTCGAACTCGGGACCTTTACCTTTCGCAGGCAAGTGCTATACCGACAGAGCTACCCAAACACGATTCACGACCCGTCTTCACGGCTTCAGTTCCGCCAGCAGAGCACTTTCCCGCGAAAGGGAAAGGTCCCGAGTTCGAGTCTCGGTCCGGCAAACAGTTTTAATCTGCCAGGAAGTTTCTAACGTTGTTCACATTATTACTTTTCTACGTCTGTGTTCTTCATGTCTACCTATTTGCGGCCATCTGCCGTTAGAGGGCTCTGGATTGTAGCGTGTAACATGGCTGTGTGTAACGTGTGTATGTCGGTGCGTGGGAAACAACGTACTGTAATCGAGTTTGTAACCATAGAATAATTTGGTCCACACATAAAGCACTCTCTCCTTCAACATGACAATGCCGGACAACACACGAGCGTTGCATCTCCAACAATCCGACGCGTTGGGTTCACAGTGATCAATCATCCTCCATACAGTCCCGATTTGGAACCATCCGATTTTCGTCTGTTTTCAAATATTCCAGAACACTTAGAAAGACTTCACTTTGTTAGCGATGAAGTGGTACAAGCAGAGGTGAGGTTGTGGCTCCGTCAACAAAGTCGAAGATTCTACGGTGATGGTATCAACAAACTGATGCTTCGTTGGGAGAAATGTTTTCGTCGCCAGGAGAAAAATTATGTAAACTTGAACAGTAAAGATGTAGAATGTAAATAATTTTTGTTTTATTTAAAAAGCTTTACGAGTTTTTTCGGAGGTATTACTCTTAAGCACGCTCTCGTAACATAAATTTAAGTGTTAGGAAGTCTTTTCTGTAGGTATGTGGAATGTAGCCTTGTACAGAACAGAAACGTGAACGATAAACAGATCAGACAGAAGAGAATAGAGATTCGTAAATGTGGATCAGTAGAAGAATTCTGATTATCATATAGATAAAAAAATGGTTCAAATGGCTCTGAGCACTATGGGACTTAACTGCTGTGGTCATCAGTCCCCTAGAACTTAGAACTACTTAAACCTAACTAACCTAAGTACATCACACACATCCATGCCCGAGGCAGGATTCGAACCTGCGACCGTAGCGGTCGCGCGGTTCCAGACTGTAGCGCCTAGAGCCGCTTGGCCACTCCGGCCGGCTATCATATAGATAGATCGAGTAACTAATGAAGAGGTACTGAACCAAATTGGAGAAAAGAGGAAATTACGCCAGAAAGTAACGAAAAGAAGGGCTCTGTTGATAGGACACATTGTGAGGCAACAAGGAATCGTCGGTTTGGTAATCGAAGGAAATGTGAGGGTAAAAATTATAGAGGGAGTCCAACGCTTGAATACAGTAAGCAGGTTTAAATACATGCAGGTTGAAGTAGTTACGCGGAGAAGAAGAGAGCTGCACAGGATAGACTAGTGTGGAAAGCAGTATCGAATTAAAACTTCCTGGCAGATTAAAACTGTGTGCCCGACCGAGGCTCGAACTCGGGACCTTTGCCTTTCGCGGGCAAGTGCTCTACCAACTGAGCTACCGAAGCACGACTCACGCCCGGTACTCACAGCTTTACTTCTGCCAGTACCTCGTCTCCTACCTTCCAAACTTTACAGAAGCTCTCCTGCTTACCTTCCAGAACTAGCACTCCTGAAAGAAAGGATATGGTAGAGCACTTGCCCGCGAAAGGCAAAGGTCCCGAGTTCGAGTCTTGGTCGGGCACACAGTTTTAATCTGCCAGGAAGTTTCATATCAGCGCACACTCCGCTGCAGAGTGAAAATCTCATTCTGGAAACATCCCCCAGGCTGTGGCTAAGCCATGTCTCAGCATTTCCTTTCTTTAAGGAGTGCTAGTTCTGCAAGGTTAGCAGGAGAGCTTCTGTAAAGTTTGGAAGGTAGGAGACGAGGTACTGGCAGAAGTAAAGCTGTGAGTACCGGGCGTGAGTCGTGCTTCGGTAGCTCAGTTGGTAGAGCACTTGCCCGCGAAAGGCAAAGGTCCCGAGTTCGAGTCTCGGTCGGGCACACAGTTTTAATCTTCCAGGAAGTTTCATATCAGCGCACTCTCCGCTGCAGAGTGAAAATCTCATTCTGGAGTATCGAATTAGCTTTCGAGCTGAAGATCACGACAACAACAACAACATAGCGTTAACTACAAGTAGCGATAAGTTTTGTGCCCCGGTTGCATTTAATCCGTTTGAACTTGCTTACTTGTAACGGTGTTTCCCTCGCCCTGGGCATTGTTCCGAGGTCGTGCAGACTCGCCGCTCTGCTAGCTGACCCAGCGGTCAAGGAGACGCCTAGCAGTAGAATGTGGTCCGGCGGCGAGCGACTCACGCGGGTTCAGAATGCACCAGACCCGTTCCTTGTTACGCGGTCCCTGCCACACGTGCGTCAAGACAGGTTGCTATCCCAGCAGATGTTTCCTTGTTGCTACTACCTGGCCGGTTCTGATCGCTGGAGCACGGGCCCTGCGGCACGACTTGGTGCTGTTAAACTTTAGACAGAACGATCATTATCGGGAAAATGATTGTACATACGAGAGGTATCCATAAAGTATTAATTTTCCACATTCTGGCCTCAGCCAGTGACGTCATTAATGCGGTGTGGACTGTCATGGGATCAGCACAGCGCTCTCCCGGTTGATGTAGGATTTCTTGATTTTGTAACCTCTACTACTCGGCCGGTTAGATCCTCAGTTGGCCTCATGAGACAGCGCAGCCGGTTCCCGTCCTCCCACCAAAGAAAAATCGCTGACAATGCAAGGAATCGAAACGGGGTCCTCTACATGGCAGTCAGCTACACTGTCCACTCAGCTACGGAGGCAGACAACGGATTAATTTCCATCTAGAAAAAAAATAAGTTCCGACCATGTAACTAGGTGCTAGACTCTTTCTACATGTTCCCTCTTCAGTGCGACCTATTCTTTGGCTGTTAAGGAAGCGTAAGATACCGAAAATCATCTCGCCATCATTTGGAATTGCTGTCCACGAAATGGTTTCTTCATCCGAGGAAAGAGGAAGAATACGGGGCGAAAGGGTGAGGCAAAATTTGATACCGTAAGAAGTAGCATATGTGGCTATGATATGTACAGAATGGGCTGGAATGTCGTCGTGGAGCAAAAACACCGCCTTCTTCATTAATAATCCGCAGGCCACATTACGGTGTGTCGAAGAGAATACTTCTGGTACCACTGTCTGTTCCGCCTCCTATATTCAATTGAACGGCGCATGGGTAGAATGATTGTCGATAAACATTCGTATTAGCTGTAATTTGTCGGATTTCTGTGCTCATTTCGCGAGACTTATTTGGGAGGAACGTACTCTCTCAGAATTTCAGTAGTAAACAACGCCTGGTTTGTAGCGTCTCCCTCTCCATAACGCTCTCGCGCCGATTAAACGATCCCGAGAAAAAACTGTGTTCCTTGAATCTGTATTAATTCGACCTGGTAACGGTCTCAGACTAATGAACAGTCTCAAGAATTGGGCGAACAAGTCTTTTGTAAGCAACTTTTGTCGTGTGTAAGTTACATTTCCTTAAGATTCTTCCTAGGCTCTCAGTCTGGAACGCGGTTTCCCTAATGTTTGTTTTTTGCGCTCATTCGACTTGGGCAGCTTCTCGCGACGCTTCTTCCTCACAGCTTCCAATAACATCGTCAGGAGATCTCGGTAGTATGCTTCTGAAACGGACTACCCCTTAAAGAGCGTGATCCCTTAGAACCACCCCATGGGAGCCCCAAGAAACACTCAGCATCTCCTTGCCCAGTGACTGTTGGGTTTTGACCATTTTCAACGAAGGCGAATCCAATGTTTCTACTGCTGGCTTTGTTCCTTTGTCTCGGGGTCATAATACTACAGCCAGCACTCCTCCAACACTTTCGCTGCTACTTCGGTTCGGCGAGCTTTTTGAATGGTTGTTAGCAGTCGTGGAACGCTATTGGCGACGACCTTTGTGGTGGTTTAAACTGTTGTAAAAATGGTTGGGAACTGACCCACGACCGGTTTTCGCCTTTTCGTCTGTCTCATCGATTCTCAAAGGCCGGCCTTCGAGCTCTCCTAGGACCTCCATTTCTCGAGTGATTCCCGGTCCGTCACGGAGAAATGGTCTGCCGATTTGTTCTTAATCACTGAGGCTTGTTGACTAAGCTACAAGAGTCTGCGGCACCTGGTTATCGTGGCATTTGGTGGTGCATTGTTGCCGTACCACCAACTCAACACGGAGTGCTGCAGAGTTGTTCCTCTTTAAATGCAGAAAATAAATAGCGCACGATTCTGTACTTTATCAGTGGGCTGCGTCATTTTGCTGTGGCTCATGGAGTAGCGTGCTACGGGACTGTGGCGCGAGGAGTTCAATGTATAACAGAACTGTAGACATGTATCTGCAAAGAAACAAAAACTTGCACGTAACTTTATGTTTTGGGGGTGGTGATGATAACTGTTTGACTCCCTACCTGCTCTGAAGTCAATGGTTTCCAATCTTTGTGAGACCATTTAACCCCGAGTGCAACCAGGTATTAGCTAGTAATCCCCCCACCCGACCCCACGCCTCCCACCAGTCTCAACATTACCGCCCAACTTTAGAATGAAAAAGAATTTTCGTTGAACACTTTCATTGTTAAAACGACAGACATTTAGTTTCTATAGGTCGTTTATTAAACAAATAATTAATGATTCAGTGAGACAGTTGCTGTTGTTTACTTACAAGGACGTATTTTGAAGAGTGATGAAGCGATATTCATTGCACCTCGAGCGTTACCTGTAACTGCTTCTCTGAAAAAAAAGCTAAATATCCACATTGGGGAATGACACTTGTTACAAAACGTGCTTCCTAGCGACACTTGCTTGACCCATTCTCTGCACTCTCATGTAAAATCAACCAAACCGAAATGTGTGCACTATACTTGGGCTTGCTGTTTGTACATCACTTGATTGCTGCTGGTCTCCTTTCTTCCAAAGTGGCAGAAATTCGAAGACATCAAGCTGCCAAGCTTTCTACTTCACAATTGCCACTGATATTATTATTAAAGTGCAGGTCCTACAACAGCTCATTAGCCATTACCTAGTTGCTGTTAATTTGTGCTCTCTATTGGTTCGTTTATTTATACGAAGGGAATAAAGAAGCAATTTATGGTCTATTGTCGGAACTAACTATAATTCAGACAAGGTATTTTCATTTGATATCTAACCATATGTGACCTGTACGTCTCAATTTTACTGTCATAGACGCATGGCACAAAGTACGTATGTAGTGAGTGGGCTGTGTAAGGAAGATGACGTTCATACTTTACCTTCTCAAACTGTAATGTATACCACATTGTCTCACACTTTAATGCAATTATTTGGAAAAAAATGCAGTTATTGGCAACTTATGTATTATAGTTTAACAACATAGTGATAATATTGATTTTAAGAATAATTTAGTGTCATGAACGAAACACGATACAGCCGCACTGTTTTTACCCCTCAGAAAAGTACATTTTACCCTCGGGGGGGGGGGGGGGGTTATTACCTCCAGGTTCGGTACCACTATGCTAAGGGGATGTTTTGTGGTTGCATAACGGTGCTATTGATCGAAACTGATGGCACAGTAAAAAGAATCACATAGCAGCTGTCTGTCGGTTTTCAAACATGACTTTCAGACAACGTATTTTACCTTTAGGGCGGCAGGGGAACATAATCTTGGCCCCTCAAGTTTCGACACAGATAGTAGTACACAGGTACTGATCATCGAACTATAGCTGATTAGCATCCAATTACAACGTCGCTGATGAGCGACATTTGTCACGCGTAACGAGGTTGTGCCAACGCTGTTCTGACGCTGATTATCCGCGAAACGAATTACTCCTGCTGATTTTTCAGCAGGCGAGTGGAATGGAGAGCCTCGCTGCAACGGCTTCGCCCGACTAAATGAAGCGTCAAACATAATTGTTTTATAAAATTGTAATGGGGTTTCAGAAATGGCCGGTTTCGGGCACGTGTTTCCATCTTCAGCTGGCAGTCTTCGTGTGTCGTTCAGAAGAGGGCACGATGCGTGGCTTTAGCATCACGTCTTCTGCTCTTGCGCCTAGAGGGAGATAATCGTGTAGTCATTATCGATGTTTAAGAATGGCTTAGAATGTGTGAGAGGAGCTGTTGGAAGGTGAGAATAGTTAATGGTGTGGTCAGTATATGTGGCCTCCGCTTTCCGAGCGAGGTGGCGTGTCCTTTAAGGCATTGGACTCGCGTTCTGGAGTATCGGGGTTCATAGAGCCGTGCAGCCATTAAGATTTAGGCTCCTCGTTGTTTCCCTTTCTATTCGACCCTGTGCTGCGTCTCTTAATATCTCCAACGTCGACGGAGCATTAAACTCTAAAAACTTACTTTCTTCCTCTCTTCCAGATCTCGACTTGCAGAACTCATGCTGCTGTGCGATTGTCCCTGAAAATACACACCAGACCAAAATGTAAATCAGTGTTATGATTTCCGCACGTACTCCTCTTGTGTCCCACATGGGAAAACTTAATATATTATTCTCAAACACAATATCAGGCGTCAGGCAGTAACTTGACAGCAGATAGCATTTTTACAACTAAATAACTTGTATTGGGCAGAGTGGAAAATAAGTTACGGTCTTATCATCGATACATACCCTGTTAGAAGGCATTTGACAGCAGAATATATGGAACAACTGCTCTATATAAAATACTTAACAATGATGAACACTGGATGGTTGTGATTTTCTCTGTATACAAGCAAGAGCGTATGGTTTTAGCAGTACGTTACTCTGCATACATGACTAAAAAGGACTTTCCTACGATTGTAGATAGACTACATGATTTATATTTCATATTGTACTCGTCCACTGTATACCCACGGACAGCAATAAGATGAAAATGGTTACAGAAGGATCTTTGTTGGACCTTAGATGTAACGCTATCTCCCCCCCCCCCCCCTTTTTTGTGTGTCACACAGAGGTCTGAATATTTCTTATTCGGTTGCCGGCCGTGCTACGTCCGTCATTGCACAGTAATTTCCGTACTTACGCATCTTGTCTAACGATTACACTCCACGCGTTCGCGGGCCAGCTGTTCGTCCCGCAGGTTACTGACGCCGAGATTCCGGGTTCGATGATTCTCAGTAGTAATTTCAGAATGACTTGTAGCAGGAGCGTGTGCAACGATGTAGACTGAGCTGCGTTTAGCTGTTGCGAAGCTGCTAGCGTAAATAATTATCGCCATTATTAGAGTGACGCCTAAGGAACTTTTCATAGAATTTTCTCGAGGATAAAGGGCAATTCATAAAATTATTCTTTGACAGCGTAGGAAGTGTTTGAGTAGCGAAGCACCGGCTTGTCGGTGCTCTTTGATAGTTTTCTTTGACTACTGTCCCAGCACGTGCAATAGCTATACACGTACTTTCTATTAAATAAGTATATGCTGTAAGCTGTGTCCGTCTTATGCCGATGTCGATAAGATGTTGATCATAGTACAAGTTTCACTGCCTGACAAGTAAACTACCCATATCAATTACTTGGAAAACTGCAACTCGTGTTCTGTTCTTTGACATTATCTAGCGCTATAAATTGTGCTTTTCGGTTCTTCAGCCATCAAATGGACCACAGCGAATAACCTCAATATTCTGGCACTAAGAGATTTTTACTTTGCATGCTTCATAACTGTATTCCGAATAAAAGAAAAATATAATATATCCACGTATTATATGTAGGTAGATGCCTAGTAAATAATAGTATGAATGATGTTTACGCAACGTATACCACTTGTTAAATAATACGATTGAAATAAAGCACTCTTCGATGGCCACGTTACTTTAATATCTGGACAGATGGCAGTGCCGCACTTGTTTACACTGTTCACACCATGGTAAATACTTCGAGTGAGAAGGCAAGTGTGTACAAGCGCGATGGACTGTCCAGGCGGTACGATGCCACGCAAAGCTAATACTAGTTTTGAGATACGACAGCTTGTGATTTTTCACAACGCGCAAGGTAAGTCATATAGACAAATTACTGCCCCCACTCAACATAAGTATGAGTATTGAGGCAGATATCGTCAGACGATTCAAAAATGAGGACCGTATCGACCCTATACCGCAATAGGGCCAGCCACCGAAGCTGGATGCACGTGACAAGAGGCAGCTAATACGGAAAATAAAGAAGGATCCTACATTCAGTGCACCCAGATTAGCACGTGAGCTGCAAAACAAGACTGGCAGGAAGATACATCCTCGAACGATTCGCAGAGCTTTGAATGAAAGTGGCTACTATGGAAGAGTGGCCAGGCAGAAACCGTATGTGAATGAACAGAACTGAAAGGTGAGATTGTACTTTGCCAGGGAGTTTATTACGAAGGGTGAAATATGGTGGTACGACGTCACTTTTGCCGACGAAAGTAAATTTAACGTTTTTGGTTCGGATGGACGAAACATGGTGTGGCGGAAGGAGAACGAAGAATTTACGGTCACAAATATTAAACCGACTGTTAAGCATGAAGGTGGCAGCGTTCTTGTCTAGGGCTGTATATCGATGAATTGGTGTTCATCGACAGTATTATGGACAAATATGTCTGTTTGAGCATGTTAAAGAGCAATTTACGAAAAAGTACTGAAAGCATGGGGGATGTCAAACGCGTTCAAGTTTTACCAGTACAGTGACCCGAAACAGATGGCTCGCATTGTGCAGGAATATTTGTTGTACAATTGCCCCAAAGTCTTACAACCACCGCCTCAGTCACCAGATCTCAACATTGAGAATGTGTGTGCAGAACTGGTGCGACTTATTAGAAAAACACCATTATCGTCCAAGGAAACTCCGAAGCGTCGACTAAAAGAAGAATAGGACAGTTTACATGCGGACTACTTAAGAAAAGATCGTTTGCAGTAGGCCGCAGCGTTTGAAAGAAGTGATAAAACAGAATGGCTACCCGACAAGATTTTGAAACATTTAATGTTCCACAAAATCTTGTCTTGAAATGATTAGTTCTGCAAAGTGTCCGAATATTAAAGTAACGTAAATATAGGACGGAGTTGTATTTAAATAGTATTATAAAAGAATTTACGTTTGTTATCTTAATAAAGTTTATGCTGTTATTTACAAGACACATCAATGGATATAATACTTGGTTGTGTTGTTTTTTTTGTTTGTTTTCTCACGAATGAAGTTACGATGCTATACATGGTTAAAATATCATATTATCTGAATATTAAAGTGATTCACTGCTGGTTTATTCTAAAGCTTTGGTAAGAAACGTTGCTTTCGGATTTTCTGTTGTAAGTTACGTGACTTACTAGGGGAAGGCCTCAGACACGGCCAACCGATTAGGCTCAAATTTGGCAGGTCGCTTGTGTACAGCCTAAAACGAAGGAATCTAAGATATTATGATCCAACACCCCCGCTTTTTTGAGAAAATCACCTTTAAATATTATGACGAGCAGTCGACTCAAAATTGGCGGGATCGATAGATAATTGTAAATAAAGCATTTTTCATCATCAGGTATGGGGTCCGAAAACGCATACTTTACCAGAAATCGAGGTAAGAAACTTTTACAACTGCCGCTTCTGTACCCACATGGTAAACGCTTTTCGCCGACAGCACCGATAGCGCTCCGGCCAAAGTAACTGGCTGGGAATCGGAGAACCCGGGTTCTAATCTAGCAGATGTTCTTTTCGTTTGTATTTTTCCATATCTCAATTGATAGGGATAGGAGGGTTAATAAAGTAAGTAAATCAGTAAGGAATGATAATAATAAGGTAGGCAAATAACCCTCCTATCCCTGTCAATTGAGATATGGAAAAATACGAACGAAAAGAATAACATCCGGTAGGTTTCTTCGAGATTCGAACCCGGTTTTTCCGATAAACAGCTAAGTTTTTTTTTTCTTTTTTTTTCATTTTGTTCGTTGTTAATCGTTGGGTTTAGTCGTTGCGGAAGTCACATGACATCCGTTTAAGTTCGTTTGTTGATCCTTCCACTCAATTTATTATTATTATTATTATTATTATTATTATTATTATTTTATTGCAGAGGCCAACCAGCTCTCTGACCGAACATACTGAGCTACCGTGCCGGCATTACCTTGGCTGTTGCGCTGTCGGCGAAAAGCGTTTACCATGTGGGTACAGAAGCGGCAGTTGTAAAAGCTCCTTTCCTCGATATCTGGAAAAGGTTGCGTTTGCGGACCCCATACCTGATGATGAAAAACTATTTACAATTATCTATCTATCCCTCCAATTTTGAGTCGATTGCTCGTCGTAACATTCAGGGGTTATTTTCTCAAAATCGCGGGGTGTTGACCCAAAATATCTTAGAGTGTTTCGTTTTAGGTTGTACACAAGCGATCTGCCAAATTAGAGCCGAATCGGTTGGCCGTGTCTGAGGCCTTCCCCTTGTTAGTTGAAGATGACTTGACGGTGAAGGGAATTACATTCGTAAGTGTCGGTTGCAGAAATTTATTATTTTAAGTAACGAATTGACGTTTACGTGTAATTGTGCTTTTCTGTTCAGTTTGATTTTACTTTTGCGCAGTATAAGTAGTTGGCTGATGACACCAGCGGTTAGTGCGCTCAGGCTGTGAGTGACGTGTCACTTTTTGATAGCCGAGTTCCTTGTGCGGTAAACACCGGCAAAGCTTTTGCGTCGGTGGTGGCGCGGCGGGTTGAATGGGGCGCCGGCGGCCGCGGCGGTGGTCAGCCGTTCGTGCCTCTCTCGGCGCGCTAGCGAGCGAGCGAGCGAGCAAGCCTCTCTCTCCGCTCTCCTACTCTGCTGCTCTCCTCTCCTCCTCTCTCCTCTCCCAGTTATCGGCCATTCTGCCTTTTCCCCCCTTCATTGTGCTCGTCCCCTTTGCACCCGGCCGGCTCCCGGCTCTGCCCTAGCTGGTGCGCCTCGGGCTGTGCCGGGCGCTCGCGCAAAGCCAAGGTTTTTCTAATAATTACATCGAGTTGCCATGGCGACGCGCTCGCCAGTCAGCGCCGCCGCCGCCGCCGCTGCGATCGGTACGGTACAGGGGCACCAGCAAGTCGCGCGCTCGGCGCCGCCGTCCGTCCTTTGTCGTCGTCGCCATCGGCTCCGCCGCGCCGGCGCGCTTTCTGAGCCACCCGGTACTGACGCGTCCCGCCATTCCATCTGGCTCCCGTTTTAGGAAAAATAAAAAAAAAGCTTCTCCCCTTTTTTGTGTTAGTCGAAAAGTCTTGAATCTATCCGCACTGTTGCACTTAACCGACATTCCCGTCATGTTCTGGAATTGTTCTGTGAAATTCGTGACGACGCGTCATGTTTTTATGAATACCAAAACAAAACAAAAAGAAACTGACTGCCCATGGAGAGACAGTGGGTCTTATGGGTTGTGACCGAAAACGCAAACGTGTGGTTCTCTTTAAGGGCGCGTGACATGCAGGTCATTAGCGCAGTGGTAGCAGAGGTACCAGTTCTTTTTGTCGGTTTCCTTACTTTACATACTTAATTTTCTTGGTATTTTGTCTTGTTTTATTACTTGCATATTAAATATCAGAAATACCCCACACGTTAAAACCAGACAGAAACTCTCCGGACCGTGGAGGATCGCTTCCTGAGAATTGCAAGGCAAGAGGTCTGCATGACAGACATTGTTAGCAGAAAAGTTATAGAAACTCGCGTATTATTGAACATTCAGTTATATAATTAGGAAAATGCGATATGCAAAAGGAACTCGATGGCGGACTATTCTAAATTACACACCATAACAGTAGCCTTATGTTACTGTTGTAGCAAATAAATTTAAGACACTAAAAAATATTAAAGCCGCTGTTATTTTTGCTATGAATCCAGTAGCATTTAAAATGAGTGATATATCTACAATTCCATATGTTTAAGACTTACCAAAGGGATGTAAATAAAATCAAAACCCTCAAAAGAAGTCTGAAAAACATGGGTGGTTCCTCACCAGTGGACTAACTGTACTCTCGGAAGCACATTGAAATATTCTTCTTGTATCTAAAATGGAGAGCTGCATCAAACCAGTCTCAGGACTGAAGACCACAACAACAACAACATGTAAAATTTATGTAAGAGAGCAGACAGCATATAAAACATAAAACCATTTAGAAGATTCAACTCACCTTTCCCTAAAGTACATGTTAGGACACTACCAGGCAAAATTTTACTCTCATTTGTGATTACATGACGCAGTCACTCGAGACGTTCTGACGTAACACAAGAACTGTTACATTCATTACTATAAACTGATGTAAATGACGATGGAAACCGCTACGGCCGCAGTTTCGAATCCTGCCTCGGGCATAGATGTGTGTGCTGTCCTTAGGTTAGTTAGGTTAAATTAGTTCTAAGTTCTAGGGGACTGATGACCTTATAAGTTAAGCCCCATAGTGCTGAGAGCCATTTGAACCATTTTTGACGATGGAAAAAATACATTTTGTAGAGAGACAGTGACTGACTCCTATAGTAGCTTCCGCCAGCTCACTGTTGCTTCTCGGCTCGGCGTACGTAAGATTCCGAGTGCGTATCTCGCGCAATATAGGGCGAATGAGAGCTGAGATGCGCGTAGAACCGTTCATTTAGCACTTTCGTAGTATCAAAGCTTCAACGATGGACGTTCCGCTCAAGAACTCGATCTCTGTAAAAACGCTACAAAACAAGCTTGTCGAAATATATCTAGCGGCGTTAAGAACGAAATTCACTCATAAATTAGTAACAATTCGTCGTGAAAACGTTTTTATCGGCAATCCGTGAGATCCACAGCGCCTTAGACAATGGCGCTCAGGTTGCTGCCGTGTTGCTTGACTTCAGGGAGGCATCTTACTTCGTACCGCACTGCCGTTTAGTGAAAAAAATACGATCTTATCGGGTATCTGAGCAGATTTGGGACTGGATTCAAGACTTCCCCGAACTCAACACGTCGCTCTTAACGGACAGACGTAAAGGTCATTTCCGCAATACTCCGAGGGAATCTGATAGGACCGTTACTGTTTACAATTTATATAAATGATGTAGTAGAAAGCGTCGGATGCTCTCCGAGGCTGACCGCAGATGATGCGGTTGCCTTTAACAAAGTAGCAACGCCAGAAGATAGTAACGTTTACAGCACGACCTCCAGAGAATTGATGAATGGTGCGGGCTCTGGCAGTTGACCGCGAACGGTAATAAATGTAACATACTGCGCATACATAGGAAAAGAAATCCACTACTGTGTAGCTATACTAGTGATGACAAGCTGCTGGAAACATTATCTGCCATAAAATATCAAGGAGTAACCAATCGGACCGACGTTAAGTGGAATGACCACATAAAACATAGTGGGTGAGGCAGATGCCAGACGCAGATTCATAGGAAGACTCTTTAGGAAATGTAACTCATCCGCGAAGGAAGTGGCTTACAAGGCGCTTGTTCGACCGATTTTTGAGTATTGTTAATCTGTGTGGGATCCCTACCAAATAGGACTGATAGAAGAGATAGAGAAGATCCGACGAAGAGCAGCAAGTTTCACCACGGGATTGTTTAGTCGCCACGAGAGTGTTACGGAGTTGCTAAACAAACTCCATTGGCAGACGTTACAAGAGAGGTGTTGTGCAGAGGTGTTGTGCTTCACGGAGAGATTTACTATTGAAATTTCGAGAGAGCACTTGCGGGGAAATGCTCGAAACATATTACTGTACTCCCCCCACCCCCACCCCTCCCCCGTCTCTCGTAATGACCATGAGGAGGAAATTCGAGAAATTAGAGCCAATACAGAAGTTTACCGACCAACGTTCTTCCCACGTGCTATTCATAAGTGTAACAGGGTTGGAGAGCTCAGTTAGTGGTAGAGAAAGTACACTCCGCCTCACCGTTAGGTGGCTTGCAGTGTATGATGTAGATGTAGTTTACAGAAACAGACAGTTTGGTATATTAAGGTGACTGAAAAGTTTTAGTAGATCGTTATTACTTGTGAATTAGCATAATTAAAACGTCCTATTACGTTGATTGATCGCATTTCGGAATTTCTGCCCTCGCCTTTTTGTTGCACTCCTCCAGTTTCAATCAGGTGACTGTTATTGACAGCGAATGACGATTTAGCGGATGTGATGAAGGCGTCGCCTGCGACGCACATGTTCCGGCGTGTCACCTTCGTTGTTCATCTGCATTACTGGACTCGGACCTGATGAACAACTTTTGGAGATGTGTTACTGGAGCAGCTGCTAACTGACGTATTTTGTGTAACTGCAACATCGGCCCAACCTCCACGCAACCGAGTACGGAATAAATACGAAGTAGCAAATAGCTGTGCTAATCTCGAAGTCGGGTACACCTTTACCGAATAATCTAACCTGGAAGATACAGTATTTCTCGAAAACGGCTCATCCAGTACTTACCTTTGTATCTATTTCGGTTGTGTTTGTGTTGTCCTTAGCGTAACGTAGTTCAAGTAGAGTAACTAGTGTGCAAGGCTAGGGACCGATGACCTCAGCAGTTTTGTCCCTTAGGAACTTACCACAAATTTATAAATTTCCACCAAAAAGCAGGTGGTTGGTTGCCCCAAAAAGTCGTATTGCCGACAAGTCACTGGAAGCAGGTTACAAGATGGTAACGCATAATGCCTGAGTTCGAAATCCGCGACAGCATTCTGGGAGGAACAATTCATCACCGAAGTCTGTAAGCTGTGCAAGCTACCGCGCGGTGGATGGCGGAGGGTACATCAGATACTATTATCATTTTCCCCTGTTCTCTGTTCCGTTGACGAATGATGCATGGGAAGAGCGACTGTCGAGAAGCCTTCGCATAAGCTCTGATTTCTCCCATTTTCCCGTCGCTCTCATTGCCCAAGACGTATGACGAAGAACGTAATATGTTGCCCTGGTCTTCTTGGAACGTACGTTCTGGTAATTTCGACAGTGCATCTCCCCGTGGAAGATAACCCCTCTCTTGGAGCGACTGTCGCTGCAGTTCGTCAGTCGTCTCCATAAATCTCTTTGGCTTACTGTACGCTGCAGGCCGCTCTTCGTTAGTACTCGAGAGTCGTTCGACCGAGTCCTTTGTGAGCGACAGCTTCGTGGTTCAATTACGTTTCCTCCATTGATTCCCAGCCTGGTAAGTACTGTTTCGTAACTAATTGTACGTGATCATTTCCCTTATCTCTAAGTATTTTATTGCTAACGGCATTGCCGCGGTGGTGAAACGGTTTCCCGTCAGATGACCGAAGTTAAGCGTTGTCGGACTTGGCTAGCACCTGGATGAGTCACCGCCCGAGTCTGGCGTGCGCTGTTGGAAAGCGGGGTACACTCGGCCGACTGAGGAGTTACTTGACAGAGAAGTAGCGGCTACGGTCACGAAAACTGACGACGGCTGGGAGAGCGGTGTGTTGACCGCATGCCCCTCCGTATCCGCATCCATTGACGCCTGTCAGCTGAGGATGGCACGGCGCCCGGTGTGTGTCGTTGGGCCTTCCGTGGCCTATTAGGACGGGAGTAAGTATTTTACTTTTGTTACAGCTCGCATGAATTTATCGCCATTAGGGTAATTTTTTTCATATTTAAGCTCAATACGTTACATTTATATACGTTGAGTTCCACGTGCCAGTCCCTGCACCAATCATTTGTCCTCTGCAAATGTTACTGCAATTCGGTACAGTCTTCCTGCGTTGCACACTCCTATAGACATTAGCATAATATGTAAACCTCCTCACAGGGCTTATGCTATTATCCAGTAAAATATTTCTACATCTACATGGATACTCTGCAAATCACATTTAAGTGCCTGGCAGAGGGTTCATCGAACCGCCTTCACAATTCTCTATTATTCCAATCTCGTAAAGCGCGCGGAAAAAATGAACACCTGTATCTTTCCGTACGAGCTCTGATTTCCCTTATTTTATCGTGGTGATCGTTCCTCCCTATGTAGGTCGGTGTCAACAAAATATTTTCGCATTCGGAGGAGAAAGTTGGTCATTGCAATTTCGTGAGAAGATTCCGTAGGAACGAAAAACGCCTTTCTTTTAATGATCTCCAGCCCAAATCCTGTATCATTTCTGTGACACTCCCATACTTGCGCGTATTCGAAAAACTAAGGGCCCCTGCGTAGTGGTGTGTAAAATTTAAGAAGGAAATTAACTTTCTCTGTGTCACTGCCAAGCAACGTAGATCGTTGAAACTTGGACCATACGTAGAAAGAACTACTGGCGTATAGTATATTACTCAAGTTAGCTGGAAGAAATATGCAATGGGACGAAGACAATAATTACACTGGAGCCACCGGGCATTACAAAAGGCGGGACATAGTTCCTAATAAGGCGTGTGATCACGACGAAATGTAGTGCACGCTGTGCAACGTGCTTCCATGGTGGCCGCGACGGTGGTAGCGAGTTACTGTGGTAGGGCGTTCCGGCAATGCTTGGAGGGTCGTTGGTACACGTGCATGCGCATGTGCTGCTATACGTGTCCCCACCGCATCACACAGGTGCCCGATGGGATTTAAGTTGAGGGATCCGGCAGCACAGTGCATACGCCGAATGTCCTCTCATTCCGAAACCTCCTCCACCTGCGCCCTTTGTTTTGTGTTCTGTGCGGTCACGCTTTGGCGCTCATAAAAATGAAGTCAGGGCCGAACGCATCCCTGAAAAGACACAAATGGAGAAGGAATACAGTCTCACATTGACGTTGGCCGGTGAGTGTACCTTGTTAAAACTTTAGGAAGTCACTTTGTCCGTGCAAAATTATGCATCCCCGCACCGTAACACCTGGGCCGCCAAATTGATCAAATTCGACAGTGCTCCTGGTTGCACTGTGTGTCTCCACCTCTCGCCACTTGAAGGTACGTCCAACACCCGTACGTCCAACACTGTCGAAAATGGTCAGTTTGATGGTCCAGATGTAATGTTGTGAGGAAGGAATAGTGTTCCTTGGATGTACTGGCATCTACATATTTGAAAGTACACTCACCAGTCAGTGTCAATGTGACTCTATACTGTTTTTCTCATGCACGTCTTTCCGTACGTGCATTCAGACCTAAGTTCATTTTTGTGGGTCCCAATGCGCCACCGCATCGAACCATACAGGTAGAAGACCTCTCGGAATGAGAGGATATTGGACGAATGGACTGGCCTGCCCATTCCCCAGGCTTAAATCCCATCGAGCACGTTTGTCATCCGGTGGGGAGACGCATTGCACCGTGTCAACATTCACTAACGACAGTCCAGCAGATGCCAACTGCGCTATTAGAAGAATGGAGCGTCGTGACGCAAAAAATCCGTACCGACCGTGTGGCCTGCTTGGGAGCGCATTGCAGAGCATGCACTGCCGTCCGTGGTGACCAAACACCGGGTATAGAATTACGCCACGTCTTTCGCAATTTCCAGCGTCCGTCATGAATTTCGGTGACTTCAGCCAGAGAGAAAAGGTAGGGAGTGAGGCAGACACTGTAGCAGCAAATTCGATAAGAGGTGATGAACAGGTAGGAGGGGCATATTAAAACGTCAGGTGACAAAAATTTGTTGCTATTTTAATGCCACGCTTTTCAAATAGCAGTTGTGAAAACTTTTTTCGCTATAAAAACTCAAGTAACTTTTTTTTAATGACATTATTGACACAACCGTGGTAGATACACACCCCAGAATTCCGCGGGTACACCAGCTGCGTGGCTGAAGAGTACGGTGCCCGTAGCAGCTAGCCTTCATATCGTCAGAGTTGTCGGTTTGAGACTCCTTGGAATTCTCAGTTGTGCCCATCACCGGCAGGCCTGAGGCGGCCGTGTGGTCGTTCTCTGCCGCAGACGCGGAGGCAGACCTTGCCGGCCGGCCCGGACTCGCGCGTGCTGCGGCTCCACCGGAAGGCGCTCTCCTTGGGCGCCGCGTGGGCAGGTACTGCACCGCAGCTGCGCCGACCCCGTCCGGGGCTTACGTCACACACGTACGGCGACACTGGGTCCTCAGCGTCCAGTAAACCTCGGATGAGCGCTGCGGTCAAAAAACACTCGATCCCCCGCCAAGTGATACCACGCTGATACCGTGTAGCTTCTAGCCTCGATAATGGTCTGACTTGGGCAGGATGAGAGGCACCAGATTGTGCGGTTGCTACTGTAGCATCCACTGTTACAAACAGTTCCAGAACTTCGTGTGGGATTCAGATCGGGTGATTTAGCCAGCCAGCCGAGGTGCGATTGTGCGTCTTAGTGTTCGTCAAACTAGGAACGTAATTGTGCAGCGCTGTGAACACGGCCGTTGTCTTCTCGGAAGACGGGAGTGACCAGAATTTGCGAATATACTTACTAGATCATGTTCATCGTAGCCTAAATGAGTGGACCAAAGCTGCGGTAAGAAAAAAACCAAAACATCACAGAATCACCTGCGACCTGAACTAATACCCCCTCACCCATCCCGCCTCCCCCACTCTCACACACGCACACTGCGGGATCATTTGAAAAGAGGCGAACTGGCTATTGTCACCTGACAAAACGTCACACTAGTACCCAATTCCCGACGGTTACAATCTTTTTAGGCCACTCGCTGTATGTGTTACATTAATAATGAGCGTATGGCATTGGTGGTCGGGAGACCCCTCGCGGTGCGTTTCGGCCGCCGCTCCACAAGTCCTTTAACACCCCTACGGCGACTTGCGAGTGAATGAGGATGAAATGATGATGAAAGACACTCAACACCAAGTCATCTCGAGGCAGAGAAAAATCCCTGACCCCGCCGGGAATCGAACCCGGGACCCCGTGCGCGGAAAGCTACCGCAAGACCACGAGCTACATTGATGAAAGTAGTACAGCAATCATTGTAGACTCATTGACAGTCCCTGTTGACACACCATGTCAGTCAGCTTCATTCGCGGCGTGATCGTAAACACTTCTGAAAGTGCGAGCCTCTTTCTGCTGCTATCACGTCTGCATGTCGACCCGTCTTTCTGTGCAGATTCCGTTCTACGAACTAAAACTTGCATACCACTTGACTGCGAAGACTTCGAGAACAACACGGGAAGTGCCATAACCTGATTTGCAAGGAACTTCGCTGAGTGGAAGAGCGCTCAAAATAAGCGAGTACGTGCTTATCCGCAGATACTCGACCGTTTCCGAGGAAACGACGGTCAAAGTTTTCGAGGTACTTTATGTGCCTTTCAGTTGTAGGGGTGTCACTGTAGTTAGCATCGTGCGTTCACACTTTTGCACTCTGTGTTCGAAACCCGATCATTATTTTTATTGTTGTTTTTCGTTTAGCTATCCATGCACGCAAAAGATTATTGCACCAATGTTTTCGTCTACTAATTTTATATCTCGCGAATGAATTAAAAAAAGGGGAAGTCAATGAGAAAATTATTTGGAAGTATTTCTGGTGAAATTATATTACAGGAATGAAATAAAAGAATATGAGAAATTAAAAAGATTATAACCCCTGAAAATACCACAAACACACACACACACACGTATATACGTGGATTGGAGCTTTAATAGTGGCAACTATTTATTTACAGCTCGTACAAAATAGATACGTGTTTCAGTTTTTACTGACATACAAAGTAGTCAGCAGCATTGTGCATAACCCGTTGCCAGCGACGTGGAAGTCGTAGGATACTGTTAGCAGTGCCAGTTGTGTTGACAGTTCGAGCGGCGCGTTCTGTTGCCCGACGAATTTGCAGCAGTTCTGAAGCGAATGCCGTGAAATATTTTCTTCAGTTTAGAAATCGAGCTGAACTTACGAGGGCTTAAGTCAGGGGAGTGCAGTAGGTGGTATAGCACTTCCCAGCCCCATCAAGCAAACAAATAAGTAACAGCTTGCACTGTACGTGTTTTCTTATCCCACCCGTTCTCTACCAGAGCCCGTGCTCTGTCCCTGACGAACTAGTCGGAGGCGGAGACCAGCAGTGGACGGAAGTCTCGGGCGCGTCGTCGGTCTGGTGACGGAAATGCGGCCCACAACCGTTGTTTTTGCGACCACAGCTCACTGCAGGCTTTTAAACGGCGCGCCGGCTGCATAGCGAACGCTGCTCACGCGACAGAGCAACGCCGACGCAGAGAGCGCGTGTCATGGGAGGTCGGCCCCTCACACCGCTGCTGTAGGGCCGCGTCTCGACCCAGGGCTGAGTCTACGCCTACACTCCGCAACCCGCCATGCGGTGTGCGGTGAGGGTACTTCTGGTACCCCTATTTGCCGTCTTCTGCACTCCATTCGCAAATGGTGCTTGGGAAGATCGAATTACAAAATAAATTTGTAGAAACTCTGATTTCTCGTCGTGATCATTTCGTGAGAGGTACACTACTGGCCATTAAATTGCTACACCAACAAGAAATGCAGATGATAAACGAGTATTCATTGGACAGATACAGTATACTAGAACTGACATGTGATTACATTTTCACGCAATTTGGGTGCATAGATCCTGAGAAATCAGTACCCAGAACAACCACCTCTGGCCGTAATAACGGCCTTGATACGCTTGGGTATTGAGTCAAACAGAGCTTGGATGGCGTGTACAAGTACAGCTGCCCATGCGGCTTCAACACGATACAACAGTTCATCAACAGTACTGACTGGCGTATTGTGACGAGCCAGTTGCTCGGCCACCATTGACCCGACATTTTCAATTGGTGAGAAATCTGGATAATGTGCTGGCCAGGACAGCAGTCGAACATTTTCTGTATCCAGAAAGACCCGTACAGGACCTGCAACATGCGGTCGTTCATTATCCTGTTGAAATGTAGGGTTCCGCAGGGATCGAATGAAGGGTAGAACCACGAGTCGTAACACATCTGAAATGTAACGTCCACTATTCAGAGTGCCGTCAAAGCGAACGAGAACCGCGCGGGATTAGCCGAGCCGTCTGAAGGTGCTGCAGTCATGGACTGTGCGGCTGGTTCTGGCGGAGGTTCGAGTCCTTCCTCGGGCACGTCTGTTTGTCCTTAGGATAATTTAGGTTAAGTAGTGTGTAAGCTTAGGGACTGATGACCTTAGCAGTTAAGACCCATAATATTTCACACACATTTGAACTTTTTTTTGCGAACAAGAGGTGACCGAGATGTGTAACCAATGGCACCCCATGCCATCACGCCGGGTGATACGTCAGTATGGCGATGACGAATACACGCTTCAAATGTGCGTTCACCACGATGTTGCCAAACACGGATGCGACCATCATTATGCTGTAAACAGAACCTGGATTCATCCGAAAAAATGACGTTTTGCCATTCGTGCACCCAGGTTCGTCGTTGAGTACAACATCGCAGGCATTCCTGTCTGTGATGCAGCGTCATTCTCACCGCCTGTTCAGATACA
Organism: Schistocerca gregaria; assembly: GCF_023897955.1. Taxonomy (NCBI): domain Eukaryota; kingdom Metazoa; phylum Arthropoda; class Insecta; order Orthoptera; family Acrididae; genus Schistocerca; species Schistocerca gregaria. Next base: position 545,599,589 of record NC_064925.1, read on the forward strand.
TCATTTTACTCTTATTTACGTTCAGTCATCGACCGTCTACAGGTGTTCACCCATTTCGCTGCACTCCTGCCCGTTGCGCTTTACCTAGAGGCAAGAGCGTCGTCTTCGAACAGACGTTCGGAGATTCCGACGTTACCGACTAGATCATTTGTGTACACTGTGACCCCGTAACAGTCCAATAACGCTGCCTGTGCATGTTCTCGAAATTACTTTTACATCTGTCGACTTCAGTGCGTTAAGGACGACATGTTACACAGGTCCCAAATTCAAATCTTGGGGATTCCGAAATTTGTTCCAAAACAGCTGTATCTAATCCCTTTCGAAATCAAGGAACCCGACATTATCGTGAGCGCCGTTGTATGTGGTACACTAGATCTCATGGAGGAATCGAGCGAGCCAAAATTCAGTTTTCTTAGTGCACGCGTTATTTGCAGGCGAGATATTCGTTCTCCAAAACTGTCATATTGCGTGACGAAAAAAATGGGTTCATAATTCTACAACAAATAAACTCGGCGATGTAGGTAGATAACTGTGAGCATCTTCCTGACGACCTTTGTTTAACCTTCACCACACCAGGGGGAGGGGGGGTTGTGGCACTTTATGCCCACCTTTTGAAAATATTGTAATCTAGCCACGTAGTTTATATTTTAAAATTTTCGTGTATCAGATTCCGCAATAATTTTTTTAAAAATTTTCGGTAACGTAATCCCAAAACGTAAGTCCTTGTACTGAATGTGGCTTTAAATTTTCGTATATCAGATTCCGCAATAATTTTTAAAAATTTTTTAGGTAAATGTAATCCCAAAACGTAAGTCCTTGTACTGAATGTGGCTTTTCGCAACAAACGTCATATTCATATTTGTAAGTTCACAAGCCTTCTTACATCTCCCTCTATCTTTAGAGACAACAGTATATCTTTAAAAAGTATATTGTGAATAAAACTCAAAGACAATTAAGGAAATTTGTATTTTTTTTAAAAAATTTTATTGGTCATGAAATACACTTTCTGTGTACGCACTACGGGAAATAAGTTGGTATTGCTATGATTGTGCCAGAAGATATTTTTAGGTTCAGTACAATACTTACGCATCAGTATCTATTTAAAAGGATTTTGTTATTAAAAATTAACAACAATTAACGAATTTTGCTTGTTTAATCTTTTGTCGTGGAGTCCAAACCCCCACCCCCCCTCCGACTCCTCGGGAAGTACGTGTTATGGAAAATACGCTGGCATTGCTAGGGTTAAAACGAGAATGATTTTGCGCTTAATGTCAATCGCTTGGTTCACTTCTTTGCTTCAGCAGCCTACGATGTTCTGCTGGTAGAAAGGGGCGCAGCTTCTTTCTCTGAAGTTGGTTAATTCGTTAGTTACATGTTCTATTGATCATTTGAACGATGTTTTGTCGACAAGATGTGAAACGAGTGAGTTTCATGCATCCACATTGAAAACGACATTTTAATAAAATCATGATTTGCGGCTGAAGGCGGTTGTTTTTTTAATTCTTTGCTTACTGTGTGTTTTTCTCGTGAATAGCGACGTAACTTCGAGTTTCAGCCAGGTATTGTTAGCAGCCTGTGTGGCTTCCGAACTGTTTTTGATCTTTAAATCTGTGTATTTTGGCTTAAGATCGTTACGTTAACACTGGTTTTTAAATGTGATGGTCTAACAATTTTGTAGAGATTAAAATGAATCTTCGTAAACTAGGCCGGTCGGAGTGGCCGAGCGGTTCTAAGCGCTACAGTCTGGAATCGCGCGACTGCAGCTTCGAATCCTGCATCGGGCATGGATATGTTTGATGTCCTTAGGTTAGTTGTGTTTAAGTAGTTCTAAGTTCTAGGGGACTGATGACCTCGGAAGTTAAGTCCCATAGTGGTCAGAGCCGTTTGATCTATTCTTAAACTGGCAGTAAAGGCAAACTGGGAAACTTGTGTGGCTATATAGTCCGTAGTTGCTTTACCAAATGGCTCTGAGCACGATGGGACTTAACTTCTCAGGTCATCAGTCCCCTAGAACTTAGAACTACTTAAACCTAACTGACCTAAGGACATCACACACATCCATGCCCGAGGCAGGATTCGAACCTGCGACCGTAACGTCCGCGCGGTCCCAGACCGAAGCGCTAGAAAGGCTCGCCCAACAGCGGCCGGCAGTTGCTTTACCATGCCTGAGGGTATTTCCTTCCGTCGTTACAACTACAGGAAAATGCGTGCAGTCTCGGTTGTTCAACCCTTCTGGAATACAAACTGTGATGTGCTAAGTAAAGGCCCGTGATTTCCAATTAAATGTGAGAATACTCGTGAGTACTTTCTCGAATATTCTGGAAAAGACGTCAGTAAGAAAATTGAAGGATAATTATTTAAGTCTGTTTATGTCGTCTTTCGTATGAAGAGGTTTAGCACTGGCAAATTTTAAAATGCGCGGAAAAATACCGTGTGTGAGTGATCCATTACATGTATCAGTGAGGACATTACTTACTAACAAGGGGAGGCCACGACGTTTGGAACGCGGATTTACTGCAAACTTCGTACACTCGTAGCACTCCACGTGGACAACAAAATGTGTAAGCAGTAGCGCGTTCTTCTCAAGCGTTACTGAGAATATCGCAAGATAATTTCCGTCCTCGAATATACCGTGTGATGAAAAAGTCAGTATAAATTTGAAAACTGAATAAATCACGGAATAATGTAGATAGAGAGGTACAAGTTGACACACATGCTTGGAATGACGTGGCGTTTTATTAGAACCAAAAAATAGAAAAGTTCAGAAAATGTCCGACAGATGGCGCTTCATCTGATCAGAATACCAATAATTAGCATAATAAAGTAAGACAAAGCAAAGATGATGTTCTTTTCAGGAAATGCTCAAATTGGCCACCATCATTCCTCAACAATAGCTGTAGTCGAGGAATAATGTTGTGAACAGCACTGTATAGCATGTCCGGAGTAATGGTGAGGCATTGGCGTCGGATGTTGTCTTTGAGCAACCCTAGAGATGTCGGTCGATCACGATATATTTTCGACTTCAGGTAACCCCAAAGCCAATAATCGCACGGACTGTTGTCTGGGGACATGGGAGGCCAAGCATTACGAAACTGGCGGCTGAGCCCACAATCATCACCAAAAGACGCGCGCAAGAGATCTTTCACGCGTCTAGCAATATGGGGTGGAGCGCCATCCTGCATTAACATCCTACGTTCCAGCAGGTGTTTATCAGCCAGGCTGGAGACGACGCGATTCTGTAACATGCCGGCGTACCTCTCACCCGTCGCGGTAGCAGTTACAAAACCAGAATCACGCATTTGCTCGAAGAAAAATGGCCCGATAACGTTAGATGTGGGAAATCCAACCCATACAGTAACTTTCTCGTCGTGCAATGGAGTTTCCACAACAGTTCTAGGATTTTGGGTAGCCCAAATTCTGCAGTTGTGGGCGTTGAGAGACCCTCGGAGCGCGAAGTGAACTTCGTCGGTCCACAACACGTTACTCAAGCAATCGTCATCTTCCGCCATCTTTTGAAACGCCCACGCCGCAAATGCTCTCCGCTTCACTAAATCTTCAGGTAACAGTGCATGATGCCGATGGATTTTGTACGGATAGCATCGGAGGGTACGCCTAAGTGCCAACCAAACAGTAGTGTATGGAATGCCGGTGCGACGTGCGACTGCACGAGCGCTGACTTCCCCGTGCGTAGACGAACCCGCTACAGTCTCCATTTCTTCCTGAACTGTCTCAGCAGCATTATGCCTTTGCCCGATAGACCAGTGCGGGGTCTAACGTTTATACAACCCGTGGCTTCGAACTTCGAAATCATTCTCGCCACAGCTGCATTTGACAACGGACCTTTACCCGTTCGAATCCCCTTCCTATGGCGATAGGATCGTAAGGCTGAACTAGGACATTCGCCATTCTGATAATACATCTCCACTAAAAGCGTCTTTTCAGGTAACGTCAACATGCTGCGACTGCAGCCGTATCTGATTCTTTGTCTCATTACAGCTCCTTTTATACACGATTGCTATGCGCAGTCACTGACTTTTTGCTATCCAGCGCCATCTGTCGGACAATTTGTGGACTTTTTTTGGTTCTGATAAAATCCCACGTCATTCTAAGCATGTGTGTCAACTTTTACCTGTCTATCTACATTATTCCGTGGTTTATTAAGTTTTCGCCGACCGCGGTGGTCTCGCGGTTCTAGGCGCGCAGTCCAGAACCGTGAGACTGCTACGGTCGCAGGTTCGAATCCTGCCTCGGGCATGGCTATGTGTAATGCCCTTAGGTTTAAGTAGTTCTAAGTTATAGGGGACTGATGACCACAGCATAGTGCTCAGAGCCATTTATTAAGTTTTCAAATTTATACTGACTTTTTGATCACACGGTATATCTGGGCGTGGCTGTTTTAACCATGAAGCGGTTGCAGTCGAGTTGTGCCGGCACGGTAGCTCAGCGTGTTCGGTCAGCGCGTTAGTTACCCTTTATAATACAATAACAGAGCGAAAATACATTTTATTCTATATAGTTCGCTTAATTTGTTCAGGGCGGAGTCCGGTGACACCAGCCAGTCTGTTCGTTCATGCGTTCGCTCAGTTTCTTTATTAGAAAGGTAAGCTAACGCTCTGACCGAACGCGCTGAGCTACCGTGCCGGCACCATTAGGCTGCTCGGCTGCAGCCGCTTCGTGGTTAAAATGGCCACGCACAGATATATATTCGAGGACGGAAATTATCTTGCGAGTGTCTCAGTAACGCTTGGGACGCACGCGCTACTGCTTACACATTTTGTTGTCCTCGTGGAGTACTACGAGTGTACGAAGTGTGCAGTAAATCCGCGTTCCAAAGGTCGTGGCCGCCCCTTCTAAGTGAGAACAAGTTCCAGGGTTCCGTCACCGGTGTGCGCAGAGTGTTAGCAGTGTGTGACCAGACGCAGAAGCCTCGCCACGTTTTCCCCGTGCCACTGGAGCCCCCTGTCGAGTGTTGCCCCCGCCGCAGCGCGCTCGCCACGCGCTGCCCGCCTGCCTGCCCGGGTCACGTGTCGGGATGGCACGGCGCTGCCACGCCACAGCACGCCGCGCCCTGCCTCTGCCTCCGCCGCTGCCTCTACAGCCGCCCGGCCGTCGCCTTGAGACGCCGCGGAAGGTCAGCCGGCGGGAAACCTGTTCGGGCGGCGGCCGGCCGCCGGGCCTCTCAGCTGCCACACTCCGCCGTCGCCCTTTGTTCACTTTCCCTGCCAGCCAGCTCGGCGGGACTTCCAAAACCGCACGTTACACGCCGCTTAACCTGCTGCTGCTGCTCACGGTTACCACCATCTACGTGAACTAGCTGTGTTCTCTCATAACATTCTACGTATACCGGGTGATCAAAAAGTCAGTATAAACTTGAAAACTTAATAAACCACGGAATAATGTAGATAGACAGGTAAAAATTGACACATACGATTCTAATGACGTGGGGTTTTATTATAACAAAAAAAGTTCACAAAATGTCCGACAGATGGCGCTGGACAGCAAAACGTCAGTGACTGCGCATGGCGATCGTGTATAAAAGGAGCTGTAATGAGAGAGAGAATCAATTGCGCCAGCAGTTGCAGCATGTTGACGTTACCTGAAAAGGCGCTTTTAGCGAAGCTGTATTATCAGAATGCCGAATGTCCTAGTTCAGCCTTACGATCCTATCCCCATAGGAAGGGGATTCAAATTGGTAAAGGTCCGTTGTCAAATGCAGCTGTGGCGAGAATGATTTCCAAGTTCGAAGTTACGGATTGTTTAGACGATAGACTCCGTAGTGGCCGACCAAGCACAAGGCGTAATGCTGCTGAGACTGTAGCGGGTTCATCTATCCAGGGGGAAGTCAGCGCTCATACAGTCGCACGTCGCACAGTCATTCCATACACTACTGTTCGGTTGCCACTTACGCGTACCCTCCTATGCTATCCGTACAAAATCCATCGGCATCATGAACTGTTACCTGGCGATTTAGTGAAACGGGGGGCATTTGCGGTGTGGGCGTCTCAAAAGATGGCGGAAGATGACGATTGGTTGAGTAACGTGTTGTGGTCCCACGAAGATCGTTTCACACTCCGAGCGTTTGTCAACGCCCACAACTGCAGAATTCGGGCTACCGAAAATCCTACAACTATCGTGGAAACTCCATTGCATGGCGAGAAACTCACGGTATCGGGCCTTTTTTCTTTGAGGAAATGCGTGATTCTGGTTTTGTAACTGCTACCGTGACGGTTGAGAGGTACGCCCATATGTTACAGCATCGTATCATCCCCAACCTGGCTGATAAATACCTGCTGGAACGTAGGATGTTTATGGTGGATGGCGCTCCACCCCATATTGGTAGAAATATCTCTTGTGCGCGTCGTTTGGTGATGATCGTGTGCTCAGCCGCCACTTTCGTCATGCTTGGCCTCCCAGGTCCCCAGACCTCAGTTGTGCGATTATTGGCTTTGGGGTTACCTGAAGTCGCAAGTTTATCGTGAACGACCGACATCTCTAGGGATGCTGAAAGGCAACATCCGACGCCAATGCCTCACCATAACTCCGGACATGCTTTACAGTGCTGTTCACAACATTATTCCTCGACTAGAGCTATTGTTGAGGAATGATGGTGGACATATTGAGCATTTCCTTAAAGAACATCATCTTTGTTTTGTCTTACTTTGTTATGCTTATTATTGCTATTCTAATCAGATCTAGCTCCATTTGTCGGACATTTTTTCAACGTTTGCATTTTTTTGGTTCTAATAAAAACCCACGTCATTCCAAGGATGTGTGTCAATTTGCCCTCTCTATGTACACTATTCCGTGATTTATTCAGTTTTCAAATTTATAGTGACTTTTTGATCACCTGGTACATACATATTCCAAAAAACCACCGTACGGTGTATGGCGGAGCGTATCTATAGCACTACTAAGCGTGTCCTTTATCGTTCCACTGGCACATAGAGCGAGGGAAAAACGACTGTCCCTATGCATCTGCACGAGCCCTGATTTTTCGTATCTTATCTTCGTGATCCGTACGCAAAATGTATGTTAGCGGCAGTAGGATCGTTCTGCAGTCAGCTTCATACGCCGGTTCTCAAAATTTTCTCAATGCTTTTCCTCGGAAAGAACACCCACTTTCGTCCAGAGATTCCCATTTCAATCCCCGAGGCATCTCCGTAACACTGACGTGTTGTTCGAACCTACCGGTAACAAATCTAACTGCCCGTCTCTGAATTCCGTCTGTGTATTCCTTTAATCCGACCTGGCGCGGATCCCAAACACTCGAGCAGTACTTAACAGTGGGTCGCACAAGAGTCCTATATGCAGTCTCCTTTGCATATGAACCAGACTTTCCTAGAATTCTCCTAATAAACCGAAGTCGCCCATTCTCCTTTCCTGCCACAGTCCACACATACTCCTTCAATTACATATTGCTGTGCAACGTTACGCCCAGATATTCAAATGACATGACTGTGTCAAGCACGGCAGTACTAATCTGCATCCGAACATTACGCATGTACTCTTTGTAAAAACGAATTGGGATTCCATCCGTACCTGTCAATTTACTTTTTATTTTTTTTATTTTTTTTTACTCTCTCAGTTGTTCCTCTGCGCCAGGGATGCTTACTACTACGCCGTCCATACGGTATTCTTGTGCGATGGTCAAATGAGAGTATGTTTGTACGATTCTCCTGCGTGAACGATTTCTTAAACGCAGAGGCATTAAGGAGCTCTCCGGCGTTAATTAATCTGTACTTTGAGCATATAGTAAAGGAAATCAAAGAGGAATTTGGAAACGGAAAGAGAGATCAGAGAGAAAAAAAGAATAAAAACTTTGAAGTATGCCGAGGAGCACAATAATATTTGCCGCTGGGCCAAACACCGCTTCCAAAACTTGTTGCCACAGGGACAATTGATAAGGTTCACATGGTGCTAGATCCGTATCAAAACTCCTTTTATTTCGTATACGCTTGGCCACCTGAAGTTCCCACTTGGGGCACTTTCATGACTCACCACGTCCTACATGTACCACGAATTTGGACGAATTCGGCGACGACGAGTAGGCGTTCTCTCCTTGGAAGAGCCTAAATGTCGATGGAGATTTGAACCGCTCTCCACTGCGCTGCCTCGCACAGTATTTTGAATACGCTAGTCTTTTTGTTTCCGTTACTGCCCATCCGGCGTTGCGAACAAATGCCCCGAGTGGATGGTCGATGACCTTAGGATTGAGTCTGATAACAGGTGTTCAGGCGTAGTGGCGACAGTATATTCATCGTGAGCTGTTATACGGTACAGAAACATGCTTCATGTGTTTGCATCGACATGTTTATCTCTCGAGGCGCACGTATGTCTTTCAGGAGGTTACGCGCTGTAGTCACGTCGGATTTCGCGTTTGTAAACACAGTCAGATACTTCGGGCATCGGCCCATGTGGTTTCGGCGCCAGCTACCGTCTGCCCGCTGCAGGAAGTCGACAGCGATCGGTCGCGCTTTAATTTTCGGCCGAGATGATTGCCGCTAAGCGGCGGCAGCGACGCCGCGCGCCGCGACGCGTAGCCCGGCGCTCGCCGGGGCTGCGCTGGGCTGGGGGAAGGCCCTGCCTGTGTAATGGCCTCCTCCCTCCAGCGTATCAAGGGTCCCTCACATCCTCCTCCCCTCCCCAGCCCGCTGCGTCCTCTTCTCTCTCCCTCGGCCGTCCCTTCGCTGTCTCTCCCGCTCCGTCCCTCTCCCAAAATCAATAATCCGGTGCAACATAGTTTAGCGGCGCGCCGGGGAATCAATCACGAAAAACACGTCCGTCGCCGCGAGCAGTAATGCCAACCTCGCCAGCGGGACACTGTGTCTTAATTACCGGCCCCTGTGCGCTCTGGTGCGTGGGTCGGCCGCTAGGGGCGCTGCTGCTGCCGCCGCCGCGGAGAGGGAGAGAGAGTTCAACTTGCGTTTCAGTTACTTTGCAGCCATCAAGTTTAATGTTGTTTACGCAGCAAACAGGTATAATATCCAAGTTTACACGCGTAAAGTCGCCCCGTGGGCACCGCTGCGCCGTTGGGTATAATCTCGCCTCGGCAAGGATAGTTCTCGTTTTGGCGAGAACGAAGGTCAGGCGCGGAATAAAAACAAAAGACTGAACGAGACTTTTGCAGCAGTCCCACGTGACCTCGGCTGGCTTCTGCTGGCGATAATTTCTGTTTATCGCTGTAGTTCGAGCCTTGTCCTGCGGGTTGACATCGTTGTGAGGACTGTAGAAATCCGCATGAAGAACTGCAGAGGATCTGCGGCTGTTGCAGTTGGCCCACATCCCAAGTAAATGCAGTATACTGAGCACAGATGGGGGAAAGGTACACTACTCTCCCATTACACTATAGGCAGTAAATCACTGGAAAGAGCAAAAGCGAAAAATCCCTAGGATTAATCATTAGACCGATCTAAAGAGGAACGACCACATGAAAATAGTTATAGGAAAAGCAGATACTAAGCTAATATTTATTCGAAGAATCCCAAGGAAATTAAATTGATCCTCGAAAAAATTGCCTTAAAGAATACCAGTTTGACCAATTCTTGAGTATCGCTTAATGGTTAGGACTAATAGAAGAAAAAATAAAGCTCCTCGGATTCGATTAGTAAGCGCTAGATCGTTACATAGGTGCCTAACAAACTGCAATGGCAGACGCTACAGGAGAGGCGAAATGCGTCACAGACAGGTTTGCTGTTGAAATACCGAGAGCGTACGCTCGAATTAAATAGTGCGAAAACAAACTGCATACTCCCACAGACGTCTCGCGAAATTGCCACGATTACGAGGTTAGGGAAATCGGAGGCAATGCGTCGTCACTTGTTCTTTCGATGGACCATTCGAAAATGGAACAGGTGGATTTAGAAATGGTTAATGACACCACAAGTGCGCCTTTTCACAAATGTTCGTTGGTGTTCGGAGTATAGATGCAGAGGTTAAAATTCACATCAAGGCGTACTCGTCCATGTGAAGCGAGAAATTGTTTCCTCCGTATACGTTGCAGAGACACTCGGAGAAATATCGTTGTTGGAAATCAGTTTTCGGTGCTTAAGTTGTTGCTGTTGTGATCGAATAAGTCTAGAGGAACAAGGTTCGAAGACACTCCTAGCCATTCACATTTAGATTTCACTGTTATTTCTCTAAATTGTTTCAGCGGTTTGCTGATATGTTCAAAACCAAATCTCGGTCCTTCTCTGTGCTTCTCGTGGTTGGTTAGAAGGAAGGGACCTAATAGCGTGGTCATCGGTCCCACCGAATTAGGGAAGGATGGAGAAGGAAACATCCCGTCATTTGCTTGAAGCGATTTAAGGAAATCACGGAAAAGCCAAATCGGGATGGCCGGACGCGGAATTGAACCGCCATCCTCCCGAATGCGAGTCCAGTGTGCTAGCCGCTGCGCCACGTTGCTCGGTGCTGCTCATGGCCTTCTTGTCGACTGTACTTCATCCGTTTTGTGTCACACGACGCAGATCTCACATAAATCACTGTCATGTCTGTTACTACTATCGCGATTTCGGTATGCTTGCCCCTCTGATGTCAAAAATCCACTATGGAATGCGTAAATTATTTATATTCTTTGCTAAGAATACATCGTCCTCGGTCCATCACATTCTTGTGACTCTAAAGTTCAGATACGTTTGTAAATATGATTGTACCTGAGGACGACGTCGCTGTAACGTGAAAAGAATATCAGTTTACACACGCCATTAGCTGTTGTTATTTCAGAACAAAACACATGCCGAAATCACGCTTGTGGAACAAATGAATAAATCCAGTGACAGTGCACGTTATGGTTACGTTTTTGCGGCCATGTGATTTCTCGTTCTCCTTATATCTGTATTCTCTGAAACGCTGCGAACTGCGTAACTGCGTACCAGAGGACACTTCTCATTGCATCTCCCGGCAAATTTTGAAAGTTGTTCTAGCGGCTGGTGGTTTCCGGTGGTTCAGTACAGATAACTGGATTTCGTTTCGGTCTCCTACCCAAATTTATCTTTCTATTGTGCTGTGTGTCTACGGGGTCAGTTAAAAAAAAAAAAAAAAAAAAACGTAAGTTTGTCCTTAAATTTTTTTTGCGTTTGCCTTTTACTTACTGTGCGTGGTCTCCTTCGAAATACTCTCCTCCGCAATTGACATGTCGCTCCCAACGCCGTTTCCCCTTACGCAAGCGGTCTTGGTATGCCTCTTGCTGGATCGTGCGACGCGCCGTCTCCGAATTTTCTTTTATTTCGTCTGTCGTTGCAAATCTCCGTCCTTTCAACGGGATTTTCAACTTTGGCCATGTCTGGAAAATACTGAGGTTGAGGCAGCACAGTGATTTCGTTCTTGGTGCAGTAGTCACGCACCAACACGGATGAATCTGCGTGTGCATTACCGTGATACAAGAGCCATGAATTGTCTCGCAACACGTCCCGATAGTGCCATCGATTAGCAGTTTGTCCCTGTGGCACGGATTCATGATGAGTTAAACTTCGAAGACGAAGAAAACTATTAGCATGGCTTTGACATGTGACCTGACCTGAAGAGCTTTTTCTTTTTTTTGGTCTTAGATAACCTTTCTCGTCCCATTTTGAAGTACAAACCTTGGTCTCAACATCATAACCGTAGACCCACGTCTCATCACCAGTTATAATTCTCTTAAGGAACATCTCGTTTTCATTTGCTTTATCCAAAAGCTCTTCACAGATTGCGAGGCGACGATGTTTCTGGCCTTCACTCATGAGCCGTGTGGTGAACTAGACGGCAACACGATGCGTTCCAAGACGCTGTGTTAGGATTACATGACGCGATCCAGCTGAAATGTTACATTCCTCTCCAATTCTCGGACAGTAAGTCTTCGACTGTCATGCACAGTCCCGTTTACGTACCTGACATGAGCGTTGACGCTAGACGTCGAAGGGCGTCTTGAACGAGAGTCATCTTCAACTTACGTGTGGCCATTTTAAATCGTATAAACAATTCGTAACACCGAGTACGGCTTAAGCACTCATCACCGTAGGCTTCCTGCAACATTTGGCGTGTCTCTGAAAAAGGTTTTCTTGAGTTTCACGCAAAATTTAATGCAGACGCGTTGCTCCTCTTAACTCCGCCATCTCGAAATTCGCAGACTATGCGACACTGAACAATAACTAACAGACATACAACAATGAAACTTTCAGCAATTACACTTTAAACACAGGCATCTGCAGGGATGACAACCGCATTTCGGTCCAACGCACCATTGGCGCGAAATTACGAATGTTTCGGAATTTTTTGAACAGACCTCGTACTTCATAACAAAGTTGTTTCTTTCACCCTTGGTACTTGTGTTGACAATAGTAATGTCTCCTCTAGCTTGTATGTTTTTATTACAGAAAATGTTAGTTATGTGTTAACAGTAACATGCAGCTTTATGGATAGGTTAACATAGGTGAAGTTGGCTGTTATGCACCTTGTGTGTGGGTTCACTGAATACAATGGAAGCGCAGCACGACGCTGTGCTAGGAGTGTACTCGTATGTCTTTCAGCTTGAGTTTGTGAGTTATTCTGTATTTCGTGTCGTAAGCTTAGATGCTTGCACATTACAGGCATTTCCACTGCTGTGACGTTAGTTGTAAGAAATCATAGTTAACCGAACAAATAATAACTACATTCTCAGTAACCAGCCATCAGAGACCAAGAGTCCCTTATTCAGAAATACTCAGGAAATATCACTCAAAAGTATCCGAAATGTTGAAACTACCTGACACATTAAAACTGTGTGCCGGACCGAGACTCGAACGCGGGACCTTTGCCTTTCGCGGGCAAGTGGTCTACCTGCAAGGTTCGCAGGAGAGCTTCTGTAAAGTTTGGAAGGTAGGAGACGAGGTACTGGCAGAAGCAAAGCTGTGAGGACAGGGCGTGAGTCGTGCTTGGGTAGCTTTGATGGCAGAGCACTTGCCCACGAAAGGCAAAGGTCCCGAGTTCGAGTCTCGGTCCAGCACACAGTTTTAATCTGCCAGGAAGTTTCATATCAGCGCACACTCCGCTGCAGAGTGAAAATCTCATTCTGGATCCGAAATTTTGTCAGTGGAGTTGGAGTTTCGCCCCGTATATTAAGGTTCGTTTTCATTCTCTGGATTTTTGAGGAGGTTGTGGATTTCCTGCATGGCCTGAATTATTGGCTTTGACGTGGTGAGAAGTTTCACACTTTCGAGACAAAGCCCGAGTCTCAAGGCACGACGTTTCAGTTTATTGCTTCTTTCTACGAACTCTATTCGGAGCACGTTTTGCAGACAATATCCACAGATACCACCGAATGTACCTGCGAAATTATGTCCTTGAACGACGCACAGGTCAGGAAATATGACGTCTGTTGGTCATGGATCACTATCCGAGTGCAACGCGGGCCAGTCTAGTGTTACTCGTGTCTCATGGCTCAAAGGGAGGCTGGCTACCCTTATTTAGACTATTTCTACATGTGTAAGAGCGCAGAGAGTCAATCTGTGTCGTCCTAAAAACGTTTCCGATTAAATCTGTGCACCAGCGTGTCGCGTAATTTCTCTCGCACGCCGCATATCGACTCCGCTCAACCCCACGGTCGCACCGAGGCACGGACGAAAGGAACATTTCAACAGTAAACTTATAGTTCCAGGTGATATCTATGTGTAAAGGTCACAGTAGAACCTAACGTGAAAAGCTCGCATTTAAAGCTTTAGGGCAGTTGTTTAGTAACTTAGTGCACCATCCGCCGCCGGACAAGTCATTGCTAGTACAATTTCTGGAGTTTTTCTCAGTTCGTTTCTTTGCGTTAACGTCTGAAACCGTAAAGCTATCAGAGAAACTTGAATTTTGGCCTGTGTTTGGTTCCTGAGCGACAAGTAAGGCGATAAATCCGAAATTCCAGATCTCTTTCTTTGCGTTTGATTAGTATAGGTAATAGAACGAACGACATGTACCACGCCGCGTAATGCGTGTTCAGCCAAGCGAGTAATTTTCTCCATTAAGACTTCAAAAGTTGCGACTGCAGTTTGTTCTGCGTGTGTACGAGTGACAACCAGAGGCGCATTGAAAGTTTTCGGCAACCTCGGCAAGTAAAGTGATATATTAATAGATGTTCATCAAGTCTACAAAGTTTTCGTGGACCTTCGAGTAAACCAGGACTCCAACTACGTTCTGCAGCACAATGAGAAACAGTCCCGTTTTGTTTACAGCGTTGTCTCCTTCGCTCATGACTTACTGAAGCTACGGACATAAAATAGTCAGACACAAACTGATATCGTTGGAAACATTCGTAGATAACGTAATAACAAAGTCCATCTAATTTCTGTTGCAATGGCGCATTTTATTCGGTAACGTAAATTATTCGCCAGTTCCTATATCAAAACATAGCTTCCCCTTCAGGATTCCAGTTGTCTATCGGAGCACCGGCATTCTGACGGCAAAGCAAGACATGAAGCTGAAGCTGTGCTTCGCACTGTACATTGCGGAATAAAATACGATACTGAAAATACTGTAGACGTGCCCTATTTGTTGTGTACATAGTTCCGCGTAGTCAGCGCGTACACAACTTTCCCACTAGAGCGCGCCTCGCTAAGCACAACAGCGCAGGCGCAGCGCTCGTCCGTCTCTGCACTACGAGATGGCGCTGTCTTAGAGATGGACCAAATTCTGCTTCCGCCGATCCGCGTATTAATATGTAACGCAGCCAATGAGATTGCTGCTGACGTAGAACCTTTTCTCCTCACGGATCACACTCGCGCAGTGATACCTGAATGCGCGAGGTATTATAACGAGTGTACAGACCTCCGATTGGTCAGTCTGCATTTGTCTGCATTTGTCTGTACCAGTCTACAGTCAAGTTTCAGTCTGCACCTAATAAGATTACCATATTCCTGTACATAGCCATGAAGATAAATGAATAGACACTTGTCAAGAATCAGAGATATATGAGAATAAGATTAACGTACCAAGACCAAAGGAACTTCAGATTGTCAATTGTAAATAGCATCCAGAAACCAGTTAAGTTATTTTTATGCTTGTTATTATTTTAATAAACGTGTTTGAAAATTAATCAACTTCTGTTTAAAGTTGGTCACCGTCAATCTGCTACTCTAAGCGTGCAAGTGGCATTTCTATCGTCTGACCTAACGGCAGAAGATAAACTCTCCATGATAACACCACGAGACATATTGCTGACACTCACCTACTTCGTTAGAGCGACAAGTCAAATAATCTGATGGTGTGTGTACCGAAGGTCTCACAGTACGCACACCACACTATTTTTAAGTTATCATTTCATTTAACTGTCGCAGTTTTGCGAAGAGTTGGCACTATAGCTATCATAAAGGCATTCATAACAGTAAAGGTTGGTTTCTCGAAATTACTGCAAAGTTTGATGCTCTAAGAACACTTGCTAATGACTGATAGGAAAATTTTCCCGGAAGAGGACAGTCAGTGGGATTTCCTAAAAGCGGGCGATCGATATATCTCACTGCTCTCAGAACGCAATGGGGCTACGTGCCTTGTCCTCTAAGGAATTACCCGTCATATGCGACCGAACCCAGCGTAATTTAGCTTCTAAGTAAGATAAAAATTTCATCTTTATGGCGGTGAAGGACCCGCGTTCGTACTTAACTGGCTCTTAGAGCATTCTGTGCGTGACGTCATTGTGCGCCGAGCGTGGTCCACGTGAAGCATATTTCGTCGTTCCCAACAGAAGAGCCCGTTTACCCACTTTTGATATTACACTACTGGCAATTAAAACTGCGAAGAAATGCATTTGATAAACTGATATTCATTGGACAAATATATTATACTAGAACTGACATGTGATTACACTTTTCACGTAATTTGGGTGCATAGATTCTGGGAAATCAGTGCCCAGAACAACCACCTCTGGCCGTAATAACAGCCTTGATACGCCTGGGCATTGAGTCAAACAGAGCTCGGATAGCGTGTACAGGTACAGCTGCCCATGCACCTTCAACACGATACCACAGTTCATCACGAGTAGTGACTGGCGTATTGTGGCGAGCCAGTTGCTCGGCTACCATTGACCAGGCGTTTTCAATTGTTGAGAGATCTGTATAATGTGCTGATCAGGGCAGCAGTCGAACATTTTCTGTATCCAGAAATGCCCGTATAGGACCTGCAACAAGCGGGCGTGCATTATCCGGCTCAAATGCATGGTTTCACAGGGGTCGAATGAAGGGCAGAGCCACGGGTCGTAACCCATCTGAAATGTAACGTCCACTGTTCGAAGTGCCGTCAATGGGAACAAGAGGTGACTGAGACGTGTAGCCAGTGGCACCCCATACCATCACGCCAGGTGTTACGCTATTATGGCGATGACAAATACGCGCTTCCAATGTGCGTTCACCGCGATGTCACCAAACACGGATGCGACCATCATGATGCTGTAAACAGAACCTGGATTCATCCGAAAAAATGACGTTTTGCCATACTTGCACCCAGGTTCGTCGTTGAGTACACCATCGCAGGCGCTCCTGTCTCTGATGCAGCGTCAAGGGTAACCGCAGTCATGGTCTCCGAGCTGATAGTCCATGCTACTGCAAACGTCGTCGAACTGTTCGTGCAGATGGTTGTTGTCTTGCAAACGTCCCCGTCTGTTGACTCAGGGATCGAGACGTGGCTGCACGATCTGTTACAGCCATGCTGATAAGATGCCTGTCATCTCTCGACTGCTAGAGATACGAGGCCGTTGGGATCCAGCACGGTGTTCCGTATTACTCTCCTGAACCCACCGATTCCATATTCTGCTAACAGTCATTGGATCTCGACTAACGCGAGCAGCAATGTAGCGACACGATAAATTACAATCGCGATAGGCTACAATCGGACCTTTATCAAAGTCGGAAACGTGATGGTACGCATTTCTTCTCCTTTCATGGGGCATCACAAAAGCGTTTCACCAGGCAACGCGGGTCAACTGTTGTTTGTGTATGAGAAATCGGTTGAAAACTTTCCTCATGTCAGTACGTTGTAGGTGTCGCCGCCGGCGCCAACCTTGTGTGAATGCCCTGAAAAGGTAATCATTTGTGTATCACAGCATCGTCTTCCTGTCGGTTAAATTTCGCGTCTGTAGCACGTCATCTTCGTGGTGTGCCAATTTTAATGGCCAGTAGAGTACTTTACTTCACATTGCATTCTGTTCGAGCTGTTTAAGGCCGATGTGTCGATTGTACCATTCAGTGAATGGTCTCAGAAAATGAAAGAGGCAAGAACAACAAGAGATTAGGCCTAGGTGCTACCAATACGATCCACAGCCGAAGCGACAATCAGTGGCATGTTCTTCATCGTCTTTCCTATCTTCCTCGAGAACAAGTTCGTGATGGATCAAGCCCTTGTTGTTGAAAAGGGCAGCCATCATCATCTTAATGATTGTTTTTGTGAGCCGACGTTTTTTGGGAGGCGGGGAAGACGGTGAATACTATTCCAGTAACTCTCATTTGGTGTCCGCTTCGTGCTGGTAGCACCACGTCTCATATCGTATAATGACGCGGATATAAAACAAAACGCGACGACGGTGCTTCGAGCGACTTCACAAGTAGCGCTTGCTGACAGTTTTCAACGGCTCTTACAACCGATGTTAGAAGTCACTTTAAAGACTAGTAAAAGTATATTGTTTGTTGCCTTGACGATTTTATGAGACAATTCACCGTACTTTACAGACATACTTGTATATCTTTCCCACGTACAAACGTTACGTGCCGTACACACCTTCAGTTTAAATGGACAGTTCATCATGAGTGAGGTATTGTTTGAGCGATGAACTGTACGATTACCGCAGATCAGGAAGGTCGTTAGGCTTTGCGAGAGACTCGTCTTTTGCGACGATAAACTGTGCAGTTTCCTCCGCTAATTGCATGATTTGAGTGTCCTTATAGTTGCCAGTTACCAGAAACCCAACCTGATATCGTCATGGCGTCATTGAAGGGCATGGCTTATATTGAAAGCTGTCGCAGTCTTCCTGAACTTTGGGATACAGAGTATGCTCCACCCACATTTCTTGTAAATAAATAAAAAAAAAACAGTTGTCACATTTGATGCTGTAGTAGGAAGAGAAAAGCTTTAGGGCCTGACGCGTTTCGTTGCAATATAATAAAGAAATTAAGCACTCTCAGATCCGCTTTTTTGAGATGAGATAGGCAGTGACGACCTACATGTTCCGCGCGTTCCGTATTTTTGGGAACTGACACAACAATACAACAAACCGCGGCTCTCCGTTTCTGTCAGCCGTCGTTTCTAATATTGCGCGGAACGCCAGCAGTGATTACGGAATTGAGTGAAAAACGGAATATACTCATACACCTTCAGTTCTGATTTTAACGTGGACAGATAACTGCACAACTGAACTGAAATTGTGTTATGCCCTTAAACACTGCAGTGTTGCATATTAAACTGAAGCAAGTGCTTCTCGTACAAGAACAATGAAAGTGTGTAAACCTTGTAAGCTGGCTGGCTATTCGAGAGTGACATACTTAGAATGCGACTTCACGTCGCTGCAGCTGAAACAGTACGATACATTTCAGTGAAAAATATTCTCATGCACTCCCTTTATCCTATAATTAGTTCCGTGGAAAGACTTTACTAATCTGTCAAAAAAGAAACAAAGCCAAGTCCGGTTACCGTCTCCATTGTAAATAACAGTTAGGACCTTGAAGAACGAATCTTTTGCCCGGCAGTGTAATGTATGCTGTTTTGAAACTTCTTGATGGATTGAAACTGTGTGACAGTCCGACACACATTTTTAATCTACAGCGGACTTTCACAACAGTGCACACTCCGCAACAAGGTAAAATATTCGTCCTGGAAACAAGCTGTTGTCATTTCTCCGCGGTACCTTTCCAGGAGTGCTGCCTCCGTAAGATATTCAGGAGAGGTTCTGTGAAGTTTGGAGCGTGGCAGACAGGTGCTGTTAGAAGTGGAGCTGGTGAGCACGGTTTGTGGTCGTGCGTGGGTAGCTCTGTCTATACGAACGTTACGCGCGAAAGGCGTTTTTTGCGGGTTTGTATCTCTGTATGCTACACATTGTTGATTTACCAGGCAGTTTCGATTCGTACACACATACTTTAGTGGTGATTCGTTGGTCGTATCTTCATTCCAGTAGCTTATGTTGATGGAGTAGTTTGTTGTCAGTAAGCCTTTAGTTACGATTGTGGGTGGATACGTCAGAACAGTCGTCTTGTGTCGCCTCGGAAGCAACGCATTTACTTCTGGCTAGACAAGGCGATATCGAACGCCAGAGCCGAATTATAAGTGCTTGTAGAATAAACTGTGCATACTGACAGACCCCGAGTTACTTTTTACAAGTTTTACTCCGCTAAGACATTTCTTATGTGTCAGACTCGAAGTGTAGCCTGTCACTTAGTATTTACAGGGGTGCTATAAACTTCCGCGAGATGTGAATCTCATACCAGCGACTTTCAGCGATCAGAACAGCTCTTCCTCCTCCCAACTCCACCGACGGTCGCAAGGAAACCGTTTTACGAACAGTACAAAGCCATTGGTAAACTCAGTACACCGTGTTGACGAAATCACAACAGTTGATATACGGATATCATCGTTAAAACAACTTAGCTCGAAAAGCTTGTAAACACGATAGTGAAAATGGGTTTACAACATCGGATTGTGTCACATGCAAACACCACAGCCATCACCTCTACCTTTGCCACCGCCATCTCTGACGGCAACCGAGACATACCGAATTCTTGGTATAATTTCAGTAGCAGCTATATAACCACACAACAGCCTCTGCTCCATTTAGATATGCTCGATTTCTGTGAGTTCATCCAACACGACAACGTTTGCTTTGTTACAATCCGCTTACACTGCTTACTCTTACATCCACATCTATATTTCGCAGGGAATACGTTGTGTATTGTCTTCCTATTCCATCACTGATGGTACGCGGGAAAAAGAGTGCGGGTACGACTCTATATGATCCCAAATTCGTCTAGCTTTAGCGTCGTGATAATTGGCTCATTTTGGAACTTGAGCTTTCAGAATTTTGTAATACCCGCCGGGATACACAACGTCTTCCTTGTAGCGTCTCCTATTGCAGTTTGTTGAACATTTCAGTGACATAATCACTGTGATCACATACGCTCCGTAAGTATCGTGCAGCTCTTCTTTGTATCTTTTCTATCTCTTCCAGTAATTTAACTTGGTGTGTGTCCCAGACTGACGAACGGTACTCAGGAACAACGGTCTTGTAAACTACTTCTTTCGTGAGTGAACTACACTTCCTCAGACTCTTCCAGTAAATTGACCCACTTTTACATCGTCGTACTACATTAATTCGATTATACTATTAGCACAAATCCCTAGTAACAGTAACAATGTGAAATAGGTAGGAGCGAGTGCAAATGGAGTGATCACATAAAACCACAATGTAAGAAAAGTAGATGCCAGAGGGAGATTGATTGGGAGGATCTGGTGGAAACGTAATTCATTTACGAAAGGAGTGGCTTACAAAACGCTTATTCGGCCGATTCCTGAGTAATGCTTGTTCGTGTGGCGCCTTTACCAGGTTCGATTAATGGAAGAGATGTCTTTTTAAAAGAAAAAAAAAGAAAAAGAAAATTAAAAAAGTTCTGAGAGAGCACTTCCCGGGAAGACTCGTCTTATATATTATTTTCTCCCACACACCTTTCGCGAAATGACCACAGTGAAAAAATCAGACAAATTTGAGCTATTACGGAGGTTCACCCTCGCGCAGTTCATGAATGGAACAGGGAAGGTTGAAGAAACTAGGGGTACCAAAAGTACCCCTCCACCACACACCGTAAGGAGACTTGCGGAATATAGATGGAGAAATCGATCCGGCCACATACTCGCAGATACTTGAAGGATGTGACTGATTCCAGTGAATGATAGCGTATCTCGTAGTCAAACGATATCGTATCTTTCCGTCTATGCATTAGATTACATTTCTTTATATTTAGTCAGCTGCCAATGTTTGAACCACTCACTGATCACACGCAACTGCGCGTTTCATTTGAGTTTTCTAGCGATGTCATCTCGCTGTGCGCAAGTGCGTCTTCTGTGATCATTCTTGTAGGCTACAGACGTTAACCTGTTTCCTAGCGTTTGTAGTATCGTGCGGATTCAGCTGTTATTGATTTCGGAATTTTTTATTATTATTTCAGCTTCTTGGTCGGATTTACTTCCTGTTGCTACACTCATGCAGTTAACTTAAGGAAGTGTCTACGTTCCACGCCACCTATCTGTGATTCGCGTAAACTTTGCTGTTGATGTTACCATATATTAATTTGGAGAAACTGGAAAGAAATTCTGTCTTATGCAACACAGTGTAGGATTTGATTTATTTTATCCAAACATGTTGCAGCATTTTCTGTGATGTTGTACTTACTATTCTTTCTGGAGATTATTTTGACTTGATAACATCTTAAGGACGTCATATGAAATTATATTGAAGCTATTTGCACTTAAAGTGAAGCGATAACGGGCGTTAAATTTTACGTGAGTTTACCTCCTTTACATGTTATCGTGTCATGATAATTTGCAGGAAGAATAATAAATAAAACCCACCGAAGATAGGAAATGAATTGCTGAAACGTAACCACCTCTCGTGGCCACTAGAAATGGATACTTCGTTTGCTGTTTCTTAATGGTCGTAATTCCGGTGTGTATCTCTTCACTTCCAATTTTTTCATTTAAAAGAAAGTCTTGGGCCCTCCGCAGTGTCAGATCTGCTTGTCTTGTTTAATCAATGCTACTGAGTGATGTGGTCGATACAAAAACATGGTTAACTAAGTGTTTATTCGGACTAGAAAGATGGAATGACACTCACCCAGCATAACTTGAAGACAATACTAGCCATGCCAACGTTGCTGCCACTGGTCCTTATGTATGTTTCAACAATCCAAATATAAATGCACACACTGTTCAGAACACTAGTTTTGAAGTTTACAGTTAAAAGTTCAATGGTGTTTCAAAAAGCGACAGAGTTTGGATTTATAACTAGTTATAATGATTTCAGAATAATAAACATAACGAAATATGACATCCGTCATTGCCGAAATACGTTCAGATACATTTTTATAAGAATATATGATTTATAAATGTCAATATTTTGAAATACAGGTTTGATTTCGATTCTAACACGAGTCCTTGATCTTTATATATATATATATATATATATATATATATATATATATATATATATATATATATATATATATATATATATATATATATGAATTATTACAAAAATGTCATTTTTGTGTACAAATTTTGTAAATACGAGGGTAATCCCAAAGTAAGGTCTCCTATTTTTTTATAATTGCATTGACCTATTTATTTCTACAGTGGTTTACATCAGTTTACAGCTTGAACATTTAGCTATTTTTCGACATAATCAACATTTCCATCGATACATTTTTGTAGACGCTGTGGCAGTTTTTGTATACCCATATCATACCAGCTCGCCGCCATGCTGTTCAGAAAGTTATGAATCTCTTCTTTCACCTCGTCGTCGGAGCTGAATCGCTGGGACCAGAATTAACGCTGACAGGTACTGTGAGACTCTGAAAAAACTCAAGCGGACAATTCAGAATCGGCGAAGAGGAAAGTTGAGCAAGGGCGTACACATTCTCCATAACAATGCTCGCCCACACATCGCTCGGCAAGCCGTTGCTCTCCTGCAACAGTTTCAGTGGAACATAATCACCCACCCACCCTATAGTCCTAACTTGGCGCCCAGTGACTGTGACCTGTTCCGTTGGTTAAAAGAACGTTTAACCGGAAAGCAATTCAACTCCGACGACGAGGTGAAAAAAGAGGTTCATAACTTTGTGAACAGCATGGCGGCGAGCTGGTATGATATGGGCGTACAAAAACTGCCACAACGTCTACAAAAATGCATGGACAGAAATTGTGACTATGTCGAAAAGTAGCTAAATGTTCAAGCTGCAAACTGAAGTAAACCATTTGCAGAAATAAACAGGTCTATGTACTTATAAAAAAAATAGGAGACCTTACTTTTGGGATTACCCTCGTACAAGTTGTAAAATTTGTTACATTTCGGATGGAAACAACGTTTCATCATAATTTTGCTGTATTCCATTATTATTTAGTTGCATATCCCTCAGTTTCATTTATTATGTCAACAATTGTCGTTGCAATATATGGTCATTAATTTACGTAAGCCCACGTATACATCGAGAGTTAGTATGGGATGCTAGTATATGGCCTTCGTTATGTATCGTCTCATCTTCTTACTTTACAGTTCTGAAATAAGTTTAGGTAAAAGAAAACTAATCAGATGATGTCTTGCATTTGGCGGAATTCATCTCCATTTTTTCTTAGGAAACATGGAAAGTAAGAAGAACTACAACATCCAAAAGACGTATCTCGCATTTGTATCGTATTTTTCGTCGCGGAGATTGGATACCAACCCAACATTCGCCTAAACAAGCGTGGAAAACGGCCTATATACCAAAAGCTGGTGGTTATAGCAGACAGACGGTCGCCAAGCTGGCGCGCGGATCTCGTATCACATCCCTGGCAATAGTAAGCTAGCTTGTTGCGCGTTGAGCTACACGATCAGGTCGGGTACAGACTGTAACTAGCAGCTCATTTGTGCAAGGTATTCCAGGAGGAAACGTTAATTTTCAAGGATATGACAGGACGATCATCCGAAGCAAAGAAGTCTAGTAAACAGGGTCTCTAAATGCATATCTGAAGAGTTATGAGTAGTCGTTCGACTCCGATAGTGTGAAGCACATCTCTTCTACTGAACAAAAGATATGCAGTTTAGAGGCTGGACCAATGAATCGAGTCCCGTTCATCAGTTTTTTTATTTATAACACAGTAGTTTTCTTTACTATTTATATTACAATTGGTATAATGGGAAAAATATTTATAATCGGACGATCTTTTATTAAATTTACAGTATTATTTGGCAGTCTACAAATTTTTATTATCCCAAATAATATAATATTCATAACTATCCGCTAGTAAAAGACCAAACGCATAAAGTGATACTGAAAATGTATGCTTGTCCGTGTCTTCAAAATTGTTCGTATTTAATCAAAAGAGAACGAGAAATTGCTTCTCGTGAAGACGCTATTAAAATACAGTGGATACTGCATGATCAGTTATCAGCGTCGATATTTAAGGGAACACTGCGTTATGCATGGTTTGCTTGCAAATAATTGTCTGAAAGAGAGGTTTACGAAAATGTTAACGAGGTTTATTTTTCCATGGAAAACGTCAAAAGACCGTGCGTATGCGGAAACATAGAATTTATTCAATACAGCTGGTCCCGTTTAACTTTATGTTTTCCATGTTTATACGAAAAATACCATCCTGCAACTTGTACTCGTAATGTCGGAAGCGACGATTAATTGTACAACTTTCGAAAGCAGTCTGTGCCGGTCAAATCTTGGAGGTAACAAGTCGTTTAGGGCTCCTTCCAGGTATAAGGGATTTATTTCTAAATCACGGACATTCATACATTTTCAGTATCACTTTATGCGTTTGGTCGTTTACTAGTCGAAAGTTATGAATATTATATTATCTGTGATAATAAAAATTTGTAGACTGCCAAATAAAATTGTAAATTTAATAAAAGTTCATCCGATTATACGTATTTTTCCCATTATATCAATTGCAATATAAGTAGTAAAGAAAATTACTGTGTTAGAAATTTAAAAATACTGACGAGCTGGACTCGATCCATCGATCCAGTGATTACGGGGCTCAAACGCTAACCACTCGGCTGCCGCCGCTTTATGGTAAAAATGGCCACGCACAGGTGTACAGGGCGTTACGAAAACGTACGGCCAAACTTTCAGGAAACATTCCTCACACACAAAGGAAGAAAATATGTTATGTGGACATGTGTCCGGAAACGCTTACTTTCCATGTTAGAGCTCATTTTATTACTTCTCTTCAAATCACATTAATCATGGAATGGAAACACACAGCAACAGAACGTACCAGCGTGACTTCAAACACTTTGTTACAGGAAATGTTCAAAATGTCCTCCATTAGCGAGGATACATGCATCCACTCTCCGTCGCATGGAATCCTTGATGCGCTGATGCAGCCCTTGTGAATGGCGTGTTGTATCACAGCCGTCCACAATACGAGCACGAAGAGTCTCTACATTTGGTACCGGGGTTGCGTAGACAAGAGCTTTCAAACGCTCCCATAAATGAAAGTGAAGAGGGTTGAGGTCAGGAGAACGTGGAGGCCATGGAATTGGTCCGCCTCTACCAATCCATCGGTCACCGAATGTGTTGTTGAGAAGCGTACGAACACTTCGACTGAAAAGTACAGGAGCTCCATCGCGCATGAACCACATGTTGTGTCGTACTCGTAAAGGCACATGTTCTAGCAGCGCAGGTAGAGTATCCCGTATGAAATCATGATAACGTGCTCCATTGAGCGCAGGTGGTTGAACATGGGGCCCAATCAAGACGGTCGTGATGAACACTAACCTTGTTGATGCTACGTACTGACGTGCTTGATGCTAGTACTGTAGAGGAATCAGTCGCATGTCAACACAAGCACCGAAGTCAACATTACCTTCCTTCAATTGGGCCAACTGGCGGTGAATCGAGGAAGTACAGTACATACTGACGAATCTAAAATGAGCTCTAACATGGAAATTAAGCGTTTCCGGACACATGGCCACATAACATCTTTTCTTTATTTGTGTGTGAGGAATGTTTCCTGAAAGTTTGGCCGTACCTTTTTGTGTTACCCTGTATATTCGACGACCGAAATTATCTTGCGATTTTCTCAGTAACGCTTGAGAAGTACGAGATACTGCTTACACATTTTATTGTCCTGACGGAGTAATACCAGTGTGCAAAGTTTGCAGTAAATCCACGTTCCAAACATCGTGGCCTCCCGTTGTCAGTGACTTCACTTCACTCCCCTCAGACGAATGGCAATGTTTTTCTTGCAAGAAATACGACCAAAGAGTTTTGAATGATGAGTGCTCTGAGCTCGGTGAGAGAATACGAAACTGTAGATTCGGTTAGCTATTGCTGTACCAGTCTTAAGTGTTGTTGTTGTTGTTGTTGTTGTGGTCTTCAGTCCTGAGACTGGTTTGATGCAGCTCTCCATGCTACTCTATCTTGTGCAAGCTTCTTCATCTCCCAGTACCTACTGCAACCTACATCCTTCTGAATCTGCTTAGTGTATTCATCTCTTGGTCTCCCTCTACGATTTTTACCCTCCACGCTGCCCTCCAATACTAAATTGGTGATCCCTTGATGCCTCAACACATGTCCTACCAACCGATCCCTTCTTCTAGTCAAGTTGTGCCACAAACTTCTCTTCTCCCCAATCCTATTCAATACTTCCTCATTAGTTATGTGATCTACCCACCTAATCTTCAGCATTCTTCTGTAGCACCACATTTCGAAAGCTTCTATTCTCTTCTTGTCCAAACTATTTATCGCCCATGTTTCACTTCCATACATGGCTACACTCCATACAAATACCTCCTTTACTACTTTAAGTGTCTCATTTCCTAATCTAATTCCCTCAGCATCACTCCACTTAATTCGACTACATTCCATTATCCTCGTTTTGCTTTTGTTGATGTTCATCTTATACCCTCCTTTCAAGGCACTATCCATTCCATTCAACTGCTCTCCTTTGATGACGTAAATATTACGCATATTGGGCAGTGTGGACGGTACCAGGGGAAGGGAGTGTGAGCTGGCTCCTGTGTGTGTGTGTGTGTGTGTTGTTTTTGCGGCAGGGACAGCGCGGAGGTGTAGAGCGCCGCCGCCGCCTGGGTCGATATGTGCCGTGCTGCTTGCCGGTCTCACCCCACCCCACTGCAGCCCACCTCCACACCGCCTGCTCGCCCACCCCTCTGTCTCCCCCCCTCCCCCCAGCCACCCACGGTGTGTAGCATCCCCCACCCCGGGCTGGCGCCGCTTAATTGTGATGTACCAATACGGCGGGCGCAGCGACGCCGGGGCTGACCGCGTCCGCCTTTTTAGTACGCTGCGGCACGGTACTCCACCAGCTGTCCGTCCCTTGTCCCCTGTCCCTTGCCGCTCGTTTGCACGCCACGCGCTATTGTTTGCGCGCCTCGTGTACTTCTTTTTATCCCCTCGGGGACGGCCGTCAACAGGTTTTCTGGTACAGCCCCTGGCGAAACACTCCCGACTGTTGTAAACCAGTTTCCGTCCTTCCGCCCGCCAGACCAAGTTCACGCCGTCGATTGTCACTGTATTAACGCGCGGAATTTATGGCAGGCGATACCAGAGGTTACTCAGGGTGTGGCAGACGAACGAATTTAGCGAGCCGCTGACGTATATACTCCGCAAGTAGCTGTACACTGCGTGGGGAATCGTATTTAGTACCACGATTGACGATTTCCTACCCAATTATTCCAGCTGCCCTTTGAGCAAGGCAGGGATGACAAGTCATTGGTATACGAAGTACTCACCGCCACACATCTTAAAGTGATTTCCACAGCATATATGTAGGTATATAATTATCTCATACATTGGGTTACTTACATTTCGTAGTCGCATGCCGGCCGGAGTGGCCGAGCGGTTCTAGGCGCTACAGTCTGGAACCGCGCGACCGCTACGGTCACAGGTTCGAATCCTGCCTCGGGCATGGAAGTGTGTGATGTCCTTGCGTTAGTTAGGTTTAAGTAGTTCTGAGTTCTAGGGGACTGATGACCTCAGAAGTTAAGTCCCATAGTGCTCAGAGCCAATGAGTACAATGTCCACCAACGAAGAGAAGGTAAAAATGCTAGATCATTTAAAAATACTGCTGTGCTGTACTACACGTGTACGTATTGTAAATAAGGAAACGTTATCATATTCTCCGTAAATGAGTAGCATTTCTACCTTCTCTCTGTCGGTATACATTTTACTCATACAAACCTTCAACTGAAGACGGTTCATTGAATGTGAGCATTTAGGTTGATTTTTCGTTAGTTCACTGCCAACTCCCGTAAAAAACCGACCAGGTACGCTGTGTACCCGTGCTACATCTACATCTACATTTATTCTCCGCAAGCCACCCAACGGTGTGTGGCGGAGGGCACTTCACGTGCCACTGTCATTACCTCCCTTTCCTGTTCCAATCGCGTATGGTTCTCCGGAAGAACGACTGTCTGAAAGCCTCTGTACGCGCTCTCAACTCTCTAATTTTATATTCGATTCGTGATCTCCTCGGGAGGTATAAGTAGGAGGAAGCAATATATTCGATACCTCATCCAGGAACGCACGCTCTCGAAACGTGGACAGCAAGCTACACCGCGATGCAGAGCGCCTATCTTGCAGAGTCTGCCACTTGAGTTTCCTAAACATCTCCGTAACGCTACCAAGCTTACCAAATAACCCTGTGACGAAACGCTCCGCTCTTCTTTGGATCTTCTCTATCTCTTCCGTCAACCCGACCTGGTACGGATCCCACACTGATGAGCAATACTCAAGTATAGGTCGAACGAGTGTTTTGTAAGCCACCTCTTTTGTTGATGGACTACGTTTTCTAAGGACTCTTCCAATGAATCTCAACTTGGCACCCGCCTTACCAACAATTAATTTTATATGATCATTCCGCTTGAAATCGTTCCGCACGCATACTCCCAGATATTTTACAGAAGTAACTGCTACCAGTGTTTGTTCCTCCATCATATAATCATAAAATAAAGGATCCTTCTTTCTATGTATTCGCAATACATTACATTTGTCCATGTTAAGGGTCAGTTGCCACTCCCTGCACCAAGTGCCTATCCGTTGCAGATCTTCCTGCATTTCGCTGCGATTTTCTAATGCTGCAACGTCATGCTGTTACAGGGGAGTCAGTCAGCCGTGTGTTCCTCTTTTAATAACGTCGGACTTCCGTGGATGGTATTCTGTGATATGTTTTTAAACAGGTCTTGAGGACAAGACGTGGACTGCCGAAAAAATGTACGATTTAAAAAAAGATAAATTGCTGTTCGTATCTTCGTAACGATCAAAGTTAAAAGAAAGGCTGTCATTGCGGTTAATGTCCCCCTGGTATCTCAGCAACGATTGCTTGACACATTTTTTATTGTGGTCCTGGACAAAAATTGATTTTGGGCGGTCAAGATAAGTGAAACACGGTTTCAAATGGTTCAAATGGCTCTGAGCACTATTGGACCTAACTTCTGAGGTCATTAGTCCCCTAGAACTTAGAACTAAGTAAACCTAACTAACCTAAGGACATCACACATCCACGCCCGAGGCAAGATTCGAACCCGTGATCGCGGCGGTCGTGCGGTTCCAGACTGAAGCGCCTAGAACCGCTCGTCCACAGCGGCCGGCAAACACGGTTTTGTAGCGTCGAAATAAACATCCGTGTATTTTTCAATGTTCATCTCTAGCTCGCAATCCCCTGGAACCACCACCGAATCGTTAGTGGGGAGCGTGGCAAAGAATCAGCGTTTGACAAATACCTTTTTAGAAGGTAGTGCGTCAGACGCTGTATTGTATTGGTAAACTGCTTTGGACACTGACGCTGTCGAAGTGAACAACAAGAGAGAGACTGGAATATGACAATCCGGCTTTGCTGCGGCGCTTTGTGGAATCCTTTGTAGGGGCTGTCTGAGTGGAGGAGACGCCGCGGGACCGCCCCTGCGGCATATGTTGGACGTGCGGGCGGCCGTGCGGTCATCTGGCTGCCGGCTGGCAGACACCTGTTCCCTTCCGTCGTGTGGAGCCCACCCTGACGTCGACAGCTGGACATCTTATCGGTTCCGTCCACGCAAAATGCGCACGCAGTAGCAGCGATCACTCTGTGTGTGATTCACACGCGGCCGGCCGGGGTGGCCGAGCGGTTCTAGGCCCTACAGTCTGGAACCGTGCGACCGCTACGGTCGCAGGTTCGAATCCTGCCTCGGGCATGGATGTGTGTGATGTCCTTATGTTGGTTATTTTTAAGTAGTTCTAAGTTCTAGGGGACTGATGACCTCAGAAGTTAAGTCCCATAGTGCTCAGAGCCATTTGAACCATTCACACGCGGTTCTTTCCATCGGTAGCTCAAACGTGTTCATAGTTCAGGAGGAGGGGGAATGATAGTGAGCCAACACCACCCCTTCTAGAGCGTTTTTGTTGTTGATCAATTTGCAGGTGACTTTCACTGCAGACCTTTGACCCTGTCACCCAACACCGTCAATTTTAACATGCTGCAGATACCTAGGGTTTTAATAACAATAAATCTATAAATATGTTACCGTTATAATAATAATAATGAAAAATTAATAATTTGTTTTCGTCAGTGCTTACTAAACTGCTATAGCATAACTTAAAGGACATTGTAAGTGACGGGAATACGTCATTGCATATGTGCGTCCTACACTCTATTAATCTTAATAGCAAAAAATTGGCCAGGTGCGAACAGGACTCGCGAGTTGAGCGTTCCGTACAAACTTAATTATGTAAATAGACATTTGACCCATTCCGGAAACAGAGAATTTCGATCATTTTTACGTGTTGTCAACCAAGTCACTGGCAAGATATCGGTCATGGGGATTCCAAGATTTTCGAGGATGTTTCAATTTCAGTAATATAAATGCGAAATAAAGCCATGCAGGGGGCAAGCGACCACCCTTATAATAATCAGTACTTCTCCATTCAGGCTGACTGGGTCGCAATGGTAAAATTCAAACATCAGGCAAGGAATAACTTTATTGCTCGTATGACGCGTTTCGGAATGTATCCATTACCAGGTATCCAGGAGCGATTATTGAATGTAGATGTGGCGTTTGAAGTTGTATGTGAAACACCCGCAGACAACTTGGAAGGCCATGTCTACAAGCAAATAACGGCTCCTGGATATCTGTTGATGGACGAATTCCGAAACGCTTCGTATGAGCAATAAAGTTATTCGTTGCCTGATGTTTGAATTTTACCATTGCGACCCAGTCAGCCTGAATGGAGAAGTACTTTTGTTTTAATATCAACTCTGACGTCGAATAACAAATGAAAAAAGAAATATTTTTTGTGTGGTCTTCTTTCTTCTTCTTCTTCTTCTTCTTCTTCTTCTTCTTCTTCTTTATCGTCTCCTTGTCCCCCGTCACGTAGGGTCGGCGTTGCTCTTCTGGATACTTCTCCTCCATAGTTCTCTATCCATTGCCTCTTCCTTCTTCCATCCTTTCTCCCTTAGGTCCCCGGATATCTTATCCTTCCACCTCATCTTCGGTGTTCCTCTCCTTCTCGCTCCTTCAATCTGTATATCTTCAACTCTGTTTCCGATGTACTCTTTCCCTTTTCTCTGTAAGTGTCCGTACCACCTTAGTCTGCTCTATCTTTTTCCCCATGGGTCCCACTTTCACAGCTCCTCTAACAAATTCATTTATAATGTGTATTTCCTTTGTACCCCACACATCCACCTAAGCATCCTCATTTCCGCCACTTCCATCTTCCTTTCCTGCAGGCCTTACCACCGACTTGTACACTTTCCCTTTCAACCCAGTGCTCGCCTTCTTGTCACACAGCACTCGACTCATTTTCCTCCAGTTGTTCCAAACGCAATTTATTCGTGTTGTATCTCGCTTTCCGGTCCTCCGTCCCTTTATATGTACGACCCCAGGTATTTAAATTTTTCGTGTGATATAATTAAAAATTTACAGTTTTCATATTTTTTCCGATGGGTGTATTGCGAAACCTAACTTCCTTCCAAAATCATGACTGTAGGCCAACGGGAAGTAACCTATAGGTTTTGATGAGTGAGATTGCTAGTTTCAAAATATACGATATATATGGCCGTAGCTGTTGGTTGCATTGACTTAGTCTGTGACATAAATTTCAGCTTGATACCTCTACGTGCTCCTAAGAAAGGCAAAGAGAGAGAAAGTCACATAAGCGATGACAATTTTTTTCATCTGATATAGATAGGAATTTATTGTTTTCGGATTTTTTTCTTTCCTTGTACTGTGAAACTGTCATTTTGCCAAATTTCATGGTTCTCTGCCAACGGGAAGTACGCTGTAAGTTTTGATGAGTGAGGTCGCGAGTTCGTGTGAGAAAGGGTTTTCAACAGTCGGACACACACACAGAGCGACGGATAACAAAACGATGCTTTAATATTTCCATTTTTACCGCTTGAGGCAGGGAGCCCTAAAAACCTTCACAGCTTTGACGTCATCATAATTTACGCGATGTAAAATCGAAGTGTGCACTCACCATTAACAGTATTTCACTTAGCAGTAAGTTTGTGAACTCGTAACTCTCGACTATGGCTTTGGAGACGCGTAAATGGTGAATGGTGCTTGTTTCCTCTTGTTTCTGTGCGTTAAGGGGCTGTTTGGCTTATAAATTCACGTTGCCGGTAGATATTGCTCTTGTTGTAGCCGCGTGCCTGAAGTGTAACCCACGTGCATACAAATTAATACACGGACGTGACGACGACTGTTGGCTGTCCGAAGGGCACGATATTTCGGCAGTCGATCGTGTCGCCATCATCAGGTGCATGGTGATGGCGACAGAATCACTCGTCCAAATGTTACACTCTATGTAGGCTCCAGCAGCCGGCAGTACACCTATGGATATTATTTTGCCATAAAATACGCCGGCAGAAGGTAAAGAACCACATAATATATATGAGATTAGACCTCTAACTTTTCACCCAAATTACTTTTGACTCGCTTGATTATATTTTTAATCTAGTTTTCGTGGAGAGCAATATCTGTATTAATCAAACGCAGCGATATTTATCTTTCGTAAGTCTGACAGCAAATTACAGAGTAAAAATAGATATAATTGGCGGACTCATGTGATGCGTTTGAGGCACTTTGAATGGTGCGTCATCTGATTCTTCAGTCCACTATATACGGGAACTAACGGCGCCCAGCCGAGCGATACGCGATGTTCATCAAACTCTCGAGGAAAACCACCGAGAAGAGATGGTTTATGAGGCTGTAAATCAAGCTGATTTTCAGCAATATAATATTATCTTTCGTACCAAGTGTTTTCAATCATTTTAAGGTCTAATGCTTAGGCATGATTTTGCATCTCAGTTCGTCTGTGTAAGTTATCGCGGAAATTTGCGGAAATTACCGGGCATCCATTCGGACTACCGCAGTAACAACACAAAAATCACAATATTCAACGTGTTTTTGCTCCGTAATATCTCGTGGGAGATCCACAGGAAAGAGTTTGAATGTCCCTCATACAGATCTGACATTCTGACGCAAAAAATACTGCTGTTGCAATTTTGTAATAATGCCCCTATTAGGGTTGTTAGCGAAGTTACGAAAACGCATTGCTCTGTATTGAATGGTCACTATTTGCTCTCACGGAAAGAGACTGTCTTTTAAGATACTAGAGTTGAAACAGGCAAGTGCTTGCCTGTATTACGTTTGTTAATGAAGTTGCGAAAGCGCATTGCTCCTTATTGAATGGTCAGTATTTGCCCCGATGGAAAGAGACTGTCTTCTAAGATACTCGAAACAGGTAGGCGCCCTGACCCGGTATAAGGCGAGGAACAATTTAGATAGCCCTCACTGCTGGGAGACACTTCATAGGCGCAGCAAATGTTTCCTAGTGCCTGGTGAAAGCGCTGAATTTTCTAAAGCTGCTTTAATTGAACACGAAAACAAGAGTCATAGGGATGTCGCGAGATTTTTCACTTACACTGTTTTTCTAATTATATACAGAGGGATTATGTAAAGAGGTGCTGTGGAGTATCCACCTCGTTTCCCAGACGCAACTCCTCTGAACTGTTAACTGTGGACTTTTGCTTGTGGGGAACACTGAAGGACGTCGTTTATCGATAAAAGCCACGCACATTGGATGAACTTCGAGAATACATCGTACATACATGTGCAAATATCCAAATGAACACGTTGCAGTTAGTAGTTCGTGCTGCAGTTCGGCGCCATCGTTTGTGTGTGAATGTTAATGGTGACCATTTCGAACACCTAAAGTGATATCTTTAAGTTGGACTTCAAGCTACACTTTCACCAAAAATGAGTCAACTCCGTCAATTAGTTTGCCAGTTACGGACTTTTAAACAGTGAATACATTTTTTTGGACCCCTCTGTATAATGTTCCTACATTGAGGTGACAGAAACAGTGGGAGAGTGATATGTACATATACAGATGGCGGCAATATCGCGTGCACAAAATGTGCACAGTGCATTGGCAGAGCTGTCATTTGAACTTAGTTGATTGATGTGAGAAGGTTTCCGACGTGATTGTGGTCGCACATCGGGAATTAACAGACTTTGAACGCGGAATGGTGGTTGCAGCTAGACGCACGGAACAGTCCATTTCGTAAATCGTTAGGGAATTCAGTATTCCGAGATCCACAGTGTAAGAGTGTGTTGAGAATACCCAGTTTCAGGCATTGGCTCTCACCACGGATAACGCAGAGGCAGATGGCCTTCACATAACGACCGAGAGCAGCGGCGTTTGCTAAGAGTTGTCAGTGCTAACAGACAAGCAACACTGCGTGAAATAACCTCAGAAATCAATGTGGGAAGTACGACGGACGCATCCGTTAGGACAGCGCTGCGAAATCTGCGCTAATAATGGGCTATGGCAGCAGACGGCCGACGCGAGTGCCCGCATCTCGTGGTCGTGCGGTAGCGTTCTCGCTTCCCGCGCCCGGGTTCCCGGGTTCGATTCCCGGCGGGGTCAGGGATTTTCTCTGCCTCGTGATGTCTGGGTGTTGTGTGTTGTCCTTAGGTTAGTTAGGTTTAAGTAGTTCTAAGTTCTTAGACTGGTGACCATAGATGTTAAGTCCCATAGTGCTCAGCGCCATTTGAACCATTTGAACCGACACGATTGCCTTTGCTAACAGCACGACGTCGCGTGCAGCGCCTCTCGTGGCCGCCTCTTCATACGGGTTGGGCCCTTGACGATTGGAAAACCGTGGCCCTATCAGATGAGCCCCGACGTCAGTTACTAACAGCCAATGATAGGGTTCGAGTGTGGCGCAGATCCCACGAAGCCATGTACCCAAGTTATCAACAAGGCACTGCGCAAGCTGGTGATGGCTCCATAATAGCATCGACAGTGTTTACATGGAATGGAGTGTGTACTCTGGATTTTCGGCAACTAGAAGACCATTTGCAGTCATTCATTTAATGGATGACACTGCACCATATCAGTGGGCCACAATTCTTCCCGATTGGTTTGAAGAACCTTCTCGACAATTCAAGCGAATGGTTTGGCCACCCAGATCGCCCGGCATGAATCCCGTCGAACATTTACTGGACATAATCGAAAGTTCTATTCGTGCACAAAATTCAGCGCCGGCAACACTTTCGAAGTTACGGACGGCTATAGAGGCAGCATGGCTCAGTATTTCTGCAGGGCACTTCCAACGACTTCATGCCACGTCGAGTTGTCCCACCACACCGGGAAAAAGGAGCTCCTATACGGTTTTAGGAGGTAGGTCATTAGTTTTGTCTCCTCACTGTATAGTTATCTGGGTAATGAGAAGGACGTGAACGAGAAAATTAAAGGTCTCATCCCTCCACTCATCTGCCAATGTCTTCTAAGTGATGCATATTTACTGCATCTCATGATGCATATTTACTGCATCTCATATAGAGCGATGTGCTGCAGTGTTTAGTGTACTGACTCACTTTCGGGAGGACGATAGTTTACGTCTCCATCCGACCATGAACATTTGTGTTTTCCGTGGTTTCACCAAGTCGCTTAAGGCAAATGCCGGACGTTTCTTTGGAAGGTCACGGTCGGTTTCCTTCCTCACCGTTCCCTAACCCGAGCTTTTGCTCCGTCTCTAATGACCTCGCAGCCGATTGCGCGTTAAACACTAATCTTCCTTGCATCTTCCTTATTGTATTTCATATGACTACTATTCAATTAAAGCTTCTGTACTTTGAGGAATCCACATTGAGTAAGAGATAGTTCTTTCATTTCCTATAATCTAGGCATTTTTGAGTATTTCGTTGAAAGTAACTACATAAAAGTTTCACAAATTAAAAAAAAACGGTAGGAAAAACAATAATTTACTTCGTTGCCTGTTGATAGTTTAGACGCATCCCATCTATCGCGATAGTGAAACAATTCTGCTGATTGGCTGCAAGAATAGTGGAGCGTGTCTACATCAAGGCTGCAAACATTAAAATCTATTTTACTCGGAGCAGTGATTTACGAATACTTCGTTGTTATAGAAATATGCTCGCAAGGAGACAGTTTCAAAAGTCGTGGACCAGTGATCCACTCGTAGTTGCATTCTCCTTAGCGGTAATGGTTTTACGATTCTGTAACGCAAGAACTACTCTAAAACTGTCCGAAAGTACATCGGGGACGATTACGTAGGCCGTGCCTGATTTCGTTAATTTGCACCTGAAAAAAGATTTCTCCTCTAACACTCTTTCCTCCTATTATTGCGTTAAGTCGCAGTTTGCGAGTCGTGTAACAGAGGCGAGACTTGGATACTAGTCCAATATTCACCCAGTCAGATTTGGGAAACCGCCTAAATAGCACATCCACCCTGGCTTCCATACCGACCTCCGTTAATTGGCCAGGCGGATTCGATCCGCAGCCATCGCTCCTACCTGTCGCAGGAGCGGCGCTGTAACACCCACGCCTGTCGAGTCGATATTCATAGCGAATTCAGCATTACTAGATGTGTAGTACATAAACAGTAAGTAATAATAACTATAACGGTTGTAGTAATGAGTATATAGTATCTCACAATCTTAATACTCATTAACATTATTGCATACCTAGGCTTTTTTTTTCTTTTTTTCCGAATGAGAGTAGCGACGAGTAGTGAACAGAAGGCCAAGATTCAATAGGGTAATTCAGCAGATTAGCAAAGGACCTGGAAGAGGAGCTGAACGGGATGGACATGGTATTGAAAGGACGATTTAAGATGAACATCAACAAAAGCAAAACGCGAATAATGGAATGTAGTCGAATTAAATCGGGTGATGCTGCGGGAATTAGATTAGGAAATGAGATGCTTAAAGTAGTAAATGAGTTTTGCTATTTGGTGAACAAAATAACTGATGATGGTCGAAGTAGAGAGGATATAAAATGTAGACTGGCAAGGAAAGCGTTTCTGAAGAAGAGAAATTTGTTAACATCGAGTATAGATTTAATTGTCAGGAAGTCGTTTCTGAAAGTATTTGTATGGAGTGTAGTCATGTATGGAAGTGAAACATGGACGATAAGTAGTTAAGACAAGAAGAGAATAGAAGCTTTCGAAATGTGGTGCTACAGAAGAATGCTAAAGATTAGATGGGTAGATCACATAACTAATGAGGAGGTATTGAACAGAATTGGAGAGAAGATGAATTTGTGGTATAACTTGACTAGAAGAAGGGATCGGTTGCTAGGGCATATTCTGAGGCATCAAGGGATCACCGATTTAGTATTGGAGGGCAGCGTGGAGGGTAAAAATTGCAGAGGGAGACCAAGAGTTGAATACACTAAACAGATTCAGAAGGATGTAGGTTGCAGTAGGTACTGGGAGATGAAGAACCTTGCACAGGATAGATTAGCATGGAGAGCTGCGTCAAACCAGTCTCTGGACTGAAGACAACAACAATTCAGATGGAGGAAAGAAGACAGAAATAGCTGATGTTGAAGAAAGTAAGGACAGTGTTGACAGTAGGACAGAAATCATGGCTCATTTTGGAACGAGGGAAGACCAAGGGGATACGAAGAGTTTGGGGAGGGGGGGGGGGGGGTGCGGTGTGGAGGGTGTGTGTTGATGATAAGACTTAAAACTTCAATGTCCTCTCGTAAGGGTTTTCCAGTTCCACTGATTAATACAGGTGCTTCCCTTCCGCGATTGCGTTACGCGAGTTGAAGGTGCCTGCAGCTGCGCACATGGCGCAAATTGACTAGACAGACACAGTGAGGTAGGCATTGTTCCAAGTAGCGAGCGACATGGTTCCGTCGCAGCTGAGTCCGGGGCCGTGTGTCGCCGCAGTATTGACAGTGGACTGCCCGGCAGAGTTTGGAATCGCCCGTGCGGTGTAGCTACACGCGGACAATTGACGCATGTGTCAGGGCGTTCGCGCGTTGCAGGCTGGTATGAGCGGGTGAGCGGGTCCCCGTGCACTGCTGCTACTCCGGGAGGCGGCTGGAGAGAAACTGCTTTTCCGTGTTTTACCACGAGACCTACTCTCTCACAGAATCTTGTGAGGTAGACGAGGCCGGAACAGTAGTAAGACTCGCAGTGAGGTGGGGGCTCGAATCTCAATATGGCCATCCAGATTAAGGATTTCCGTATCGCAAATGTCAGAGCGTGTTTTCCCCTCCTGCTCTCTACTGCATGCATGCCGTACCATAGCGTATGCTGCATCTTTAATGATGTTTTCGGCAGAACTTCAAACTGTAATCTTCCTTCCATCATGATCCATAAAATTGTGGGAATTCTGACGTAACCAAACTTTTTTTTGCTGTTAATATTTCGGCTGTAATCCGTTTAGCTACCTTCAGAGCTCACAGGAAAGACTGTGGCAAAGCGCTCCCATCTGTCAAGCAGCCGAGTGTGTATGAATATACAGCGAATCGTAGTGGAAGAAATACGATACGGCACGGGCCGCAGAGAGGCGTGCTATTGTGACTCATATGTGAAGGATGGTGTTTCACAAATTCTGGTTGACTGGAGGAGTTCGGAACTACTCGTATCGTCACGATTAATTAAATCGACGGTCAAACACATATCAGTGTTGTTGTTGTTGTTGTTGTTGTTGTTGTTGTTGTTGGCAAATGCGATGAACTGTGCTCGCTCCACCGTCGTGCGATATTTCCATGCAGTGGGGAAGGTTCAAAAAGCGGGTGTATCGGTTGCGCATTCTCTACGTTGTTGTTGTTGTTGTTGTTGTGGTCGTCAGTCCTGAGACTGGTTTGATGCAGCTCTCCATGCTACTGTATCCTGTGCAAGCTTCTTCATCTCCCAGTACTTACTGCAACCTACATCCAGGTTCCCTGAAATCTGAACCCCAGTAGGATGAAACACGTGTTAAAATGATTTATCAGGTTCCGCGACAGTTACTGAACTGTGGTTAAATAACGTCCGATATACGATAGACCACACTGACAGTGAATTTCATACACGGCTGCTTTTCGCGGAATCTGTTCATCCGCCACAAAAGCAACGAACATAAATATGTTTGGTGCTAGCAGAAAAATAACTTTGACTTTATATTTGGAGAGTACACGACCTATTTTAGAAGAAACATTCTCTACGAACTGTAAGAAGGTCATGTACCAGAAACTTTTCTCTTCATCTTCTTGAGGTGGGACACTCACCTTCCCTCCTCTTTAGCTTTTTGAGGTGGAACACTTACATTCGGTTTGAATTGCAAAGCCTAGCGTATCTTCCTTGGTGGATAGCAATTAGTTTCAAAAACTTTTTTTTTTTTAGATGTTCGATTTCTTTCTGCAGATGGCCCTCGCTATCAGTTACACGTGCCTTGTGTACACGTGTATTCATAACACCACTGGTCTTCGCAGGATGATGACAGCTGTCATCTCACAGGTACAGATCTGTATGAATCGTCCCCAGGATGCCGTCAGTTTTACGGTGTACCAGAACATCCAAGAAAGGGAGCCAACCGCGCTTTTCCAGCTACAAAGTAAATTGGATGTTTTCGTGAAATAAATTCAGATTCTCCAAGAAATGATGGGTCCAACACCTTCTTCTCAAAATCTTTCTTCGTTTTCGGCAGGAGCGGCCAAATCATCTGCGTGCTGCACTGCTGTATGTGCACTGTTGTGTTTCTAAATAGTGTAAGATGAATGTCAGGGTGATCCCACAGTTGCCGTTCATGACTCACTGCGAGATGCATTGCAGAGATTGATCTGTAAAGGTTGGTCAGAACTGTCTGAAAAGCTTGTAAGGTTGTTGCAGGGTAGGTTGCGCTGCGAAATTATTATTAAGAAAACAATTTGATACGTTGTGCCGCTTGCGAGTTAACTAGCATTGAAGTTAGCCAATCAGACCGTTACGAGCGCAAATTCAAGCGACCCACCAGTTAGTTAGTATTAGTAGTTTTCATATCGTAGATGGTAGCGCACGAGACAGCTTTAACCTTTGGCTCGCGTTCGGTCCTTAACTACCGACCCATGTCCAGCTTTGTATCGATGTCCTGTTTTGTTTTAGGAAACAAAACGAAGAACGCGTTTGGCGACACCATCACTGGCGGGCCGCTTGAATTTGCGCGGGGAACAACCTGATTGGCTAACTCCAAAGCTAATTAACTCGGAAACAGTGCAACGTATCTCTCTAAGTACTATGGGACTTAACATCTGAGGTCATCAGTCCCCTAGACTTAGAGCTGCTGAAACCTAACTAACCTAACGACATCACACACATCCATGCCCGAGGCAGGTTTCGAACCTGCGACCGCAGCAGCAACGCGGTTGGGGACTGATGCGCCTAGAACAGCTTGGCCACAGAGGCCGGCTGTCCTCTACCATTTGATACATGCAATGAGCGTACAGTTGCACATGCGTCTTAAGTGAAAGTGAGCTCATCAGACACCATTGTGAGGATTCGACAATACAACTGACAGCCACCACTGCGCTGCATATTACTACGTCAGCCTGTAGCAAACCTTTCGTGGCACACTATCAACGCCTTCACAGTGCAATAACAAAGATAATGTTAACTATAACAGCGCCGCTACAGTGAAGTGATTAAAGACGGTTTTCGAAGTTCGTTCACCAAATAAGGTGCCGTAAATATTCTGGAATTCGAATCTAGAATAGCTGCCAACATGAGTAGCTTATAATTAGATACCCACGGTGTAGTGATGAAACGGAAGTCAATAAATAAACGCAAGTCTTCCAGCCCAGACTGTATACCAACTAGGTTCCTTTCGGTGTATGCTGACGAAATAGTTCCAGATTTAACAAACACATATAACTGCTCTCTCGACGAATGACAGTGTTACACAAATTACCCTCCGCCTCTCACCATAATGTGGTTTGCGGAGTATATATGTAAACGTAGAAACGCGATTGTGAAAGTTGAGGGCACCAACATCTGCGACAGAATTTGCAACGATCCTGCTGCCTCCGTCGTTCATCTCGCATAAAGGCCGTGAGAGGACTAAATAAGAGAAACGAGTGTGTAATTTTTCCTTTGCTCCTTTTGTGCGTCGAACAGGAGTGGATGACTAGTAGTGTTACGAAGTACCCTCCGCCATGCTCTCTTTAATGGCTTGGGGAGTTTGTGTGTAGAAGTAGATTTGAAGTTAGTGAGGGAGGAATCAACGCCGGCCGGTGTGGCCGAGCGGTTCTAGGCGCTTCAGTCTGAAACCGCGCGACCGCTACGGTCGCAGGTTCGAATCCTGGCTCGGGCATGGATGTGTGTGATGTCTTTAGGTTAGCTAGGTTTAAGTAGTTCTACGTTCTAGGGGACTGATGTCCTGAGATGTTAAGTACCATAGTCCTCAGAGCCATTTGAACTTTTATATATATATATATATACGCGATATGACTGCCTGCGGAGTACAGGTTTAGACGCCAGTGTGCCCGTCAGGAGCTCGCGAGTGCAGTGCCGGCGGGAAGTTTCTGTCTGGCGAGAGGCTGCGCTGGGGGCGGAGTGATTGCCACTTACCTGTCGTATCGCGCGCGCGTTATTGCCGTATTGCCATCGCAGCCGCCTCGCCACCACAAAGGGACGCGCGCCGTTTGTTAATCCGCCCCGCGCTAAACGCAGCGGGCCGACCGCCTTAATTGAACGCGTGGCCGCCATCTCACAGGGGAGCCAGAACTAATCTTCCCTGCCAACAAGTGGTAGTAATTCTAAATATGCGCCCCGCTAATGTACTGCCCCGGGCGGAACTAGCGCAAAGTAGAGGACGAGGACGAGCGCGTGAACGCGCGCCTCGCGGTCTCTCATTAAAGATTGTTTTAAAACGGCGGTGTCCGCGCGCCAGGGGCATAAAATTAGCGGCGCCGTTACGGTTATTGCAGGCGGCCGTTTACGCAAAGTGTTTCGCACTTGTTTACGCGCCCGCTCGCGGATTAGCACAATCAGCGCTAATGAAGTACTTCGTTTAGGGATTTATGCCCGCGTCGGGGACCCGACTGAAAACCGATATTTCCCGTGTTCCGTGCTTAGCGCCGCTGCCGCCGTTTGTGCAGCTGCGGCGTGAATCGGCGTTAAGTGACTCCCATCTTTTCCGCTGCAGTGCAGTGCAGTACATGCAGGCTACTGTTTTTGAGGCAGTGGCATTATAACACGTTCACCGTGAGAATAAACCTGATGTAAACAGTAGGCAATGTATTCTTCCGCGTTTGTTGGAACCTCATTGGATTTCGTGTGACGTGGAGTGGAAGCCAAGCTGTGTCGATTATATACAAGTAGATAATGAGGATACGTTTTCTGCTGTGCATTACGGGCACATCGGTTCAGTGATAATACGGCATCACCGGCGCATTTGACTTGGACAGCACTGGCCAGCCAGCTGGTCCAAGTGACCTGCAATGATGTGATCAGTTGTAATTATGACGTACATAGAGACGAGCACTGAAACATTGTATTTTTAAATAGAATTAAGTAATATACGGCCAAGCTCCGGCAGTACCCTTCTTAGGGAACCTGACGGAAAACATAACACCGGCCGGGGTGGCCTAGAACCATTGTAGTACAACAGTTATATTACTACACTGACGTGCGGCACTGTGGCAGCGTCTGTCAACTGTCTCCAACAGAGCGTCCCCTGAGCCCTCTGCTTCCCTATTTACATGTTCTTAACAATGAATTTTACAAAACTATAGTGCAAATTTATGAAATTAACAATAGAAAGTTCAGAAGTATTATGAATGACCATAGAAAATAACTTCGGTATTTTATGCCCAATCTGGCGTACACAGTATAAAAGATTTTTGCATAAGATATATATCAAATTAAACAAAATAGTGAAAAACGACAATGCCAACCTAATTTTTCTTAATTGTGGCTTAATTAGTGAATGCAAAGTAATTTTTTTGCACGAACATTACCTACAAGTGAACAAATGAAATAATAAATTTTATGAAATTTAATGTATTATAAGAAATCACTTATTTTGTGGAGGTATACTAGATACAATTGGAATCACGGAACTTTCAATAAATTGCTTCTTCGGAGAGTATTTCATTAGGGTATCGAAAAAGGAATGTAAAACGAGGTGTTGTTTTATTTCACACGGTTCGCGCGGCTTCTGCCGTCGTAGGTTCGAGTCCTCCCTCGGGCATGGGAGTGTGTATGTGTTGCCCTTAGCGTAAGTTAGTTTAAGTAGTGTGTAACCCTAGGGACCGATGATCTCAGCACTTTGGTCCCATAGGAACTTAACCACAACCACAATCAACAACAGAACCCACGAACTCACCCAAG
This sequence comes from Schistocerca gregaria, assembly GCF_023897955.1. Lineage (NCBI taxonomy): Eukaryota > Metazoa > Arthropoda > Insecta > Orthoptera > Acrididae > Schistocerca > Schistocerca gregaria. The sequence goes on from NC_064925.1 coordinate 545,642,870, forward strand.
CACTGAATTTTCTCTTCTTTTATTAAATGCAGTTCTGCGTCGCACCAGCGTTCGGCAGTGACATGCGAAAGAGCTCCCTCTATTAGTTCCGGTACATCTCTCAGCTTAAATGTGTTGTTATTTCTCGCGACAAACCGCTTAACTTGGCTTCGGATCAGTTCTATTGCGTTCAGATTGCAGTGGTACGGCGGCAACTCTAAAAATGCAGTATTTGAATGGTGTGTTCCATGCAGTGAAAATTATTGTTTTCCATGTTTCTAGAATCCTTATCACTCTGGCTCCTGTGAGGCGACATCTGTGGTCCAAGAAAGTGGACATGGCCCAAATAATCAGTATTTGTTTTTTTTTCATTTTTGTCTGAAAATTTAATTTATAATATTTCTGTAATTGAAATAGTCTTTAATAAAATATCGATGATTAAGAATTTATATTTGCAATGAAAACTGCAATTTTGCGTACGATATGTAATTAGAAACAAGAAGACGTGCATTTTTCATGAAACATGATTAGTTATTTGATCATTAGCGTATATTTCATTAATTATAGGTTTAAATGATGTAGGGATTCGAACCGAACAAAATAAGTCAAAGTGTGATTCGAACCAGCGGCCCATGGAATTCCCAACTATCATGCTCCACCGCTACCGATTAGACCTCGCGTCTCGTTATACAACTGCCCCAACTCAAGTACACTCAGTTCTATGGAAAACTTTACAGCCAATTTTCTCTGTACACTTGCGCGAAATATTAAGAACAATATCTCTCTCTCTCTCTCTCTCTCTCTCTCTCTCTCTCTCTCGCCACTTTTAAAAGTGTTCCACGCGCGTTTCACTACGGAGCACGAAGCAACGCCATTTTCATAGGAACCTTTGCCTTTCGAGGGCAAATGCTCTTCCAAGATCGCAGGTAGGAGATGAGGTGCTGGCGGAAGTAAAGCTATGAGAGCTGATAGTGTGTCGTACTTGGATAGCTCTGTCGGTAGAGCACGTGTCTGTGAAACGCAAAGATCCCACGCTTCGTGTCCGAGCCCTGCACAGTTTTAATCTGCCAAGGAGTTTCAAATCATGAACTGTTTCTCCAGCAAGACCAAAAGTCATTTCCTTGTTCGTCCTCCATCGTTGTCCTACCGACAAAGCTCTTGCTCCTTACTGTTTCATCGGCATTGGAGTGGTAAACTTTTACCTTACTTCTACGAAGGGACGTCACGGAAAAGTGGTGGAATGTTGTTACTTGGAGGGCTAACTTGTTAGAACTCCAACGACTGCCTACTCATTTTTAACGTTGTAGACATCATTTACAAGCACCACTCTTCTTCATAAAGACTGAAGAAAAATGTAATGATAAACATTTGAGTTTCACTTGTATAAAAGTCTTTATCTCCATTTACCTTCTGTATGTTTCTAGATTTTTTCCCTTTTTTATAGGGTACTGTCATTGAAGGAAAAATTCTGCCGAAAATGTATATTCGGGTGTAAGACTTCGCCAAAGAAAAGCACAGTTTGCGCTTTTGGGGCACTGAATTTTTTATTTGTTTATCGTGTTTGCATTATCAGTGCCGAACAAACACCTGGAATACCACTCTTGTTCCTGATTGTCCCAGGCAAAAATAATGCGAGGGTCTTATGGCACTGTTACCTGACTGACACTGGGGGAAAAGGAGGCGCTAGTTTCAGCTGCGGTATTAAAAAGATTTCTCTTTCTTCGCGCACAATCGCACTTTTCCTTCGCGAAGGGCGAAATTTGGATTGTAATAGTATTTGTTGACTATAGGTGACTGTAATGAGTGCATGTGAAGTTTTAGTTTGTTGTTTGTGACAGTAAAGGAGTGGGTGAAACCCGCTGCTTGCACGTAGTTTACACCATTCGAAGAGCACAAAGGCAACCGCTGAACGTGACGTCTAACGCTCGGACGGGTCTCCATCACTGGTGTCGCCTCCCTTACGTCCTGTGGGGGACGTTCGGTATTTAATCCAGGACATTGATGCATAGTTTTGGGATATGCAACTTACGCTGCGAGCTTTGCTTCTCTTTCTCGCTAAATATCGCCTGTGAAACCTCCTTCCACCGACAGTGTTCGAATCCACTAGCTCTGAGTTGGGCCCCACCAAATAAGCGCACCTTAGCGACCTCACTTACCGAGGCAGATGAACTACATCTGCGGCATTAATAACCAACCTTCTCTTAGTACGTCGCGTTAATTCGAAAGGGGCCCTGTTTATCTCCAACTTTTGCTAGCTGTCATTCTACAATACTGGATACCGCCTATACTGAACTGCTACTGTTGTCATTTTGAATATTGCTAGCCATCTCTGTCATCATTACATCATAATCTTGTACTCATTACGATCTTCATGCTGCTTTTGCATATCTGGTGTGATGAATTCTTTTTCTTATACCTTGCAATCCAGAAAATAACGTCTTTGTCCGATTTACCAACAATTCGTCGGGCTATATGCCAAATGTATTTATTTTTATTTGTTTACTTTTAGTTCCTAGTGGTTTGCGACACCAGTGTCTCAGTTTCTCGCGGGGAAGCCTTATATTTGCTGTTAAAAATTAAGTGTTTCATCGCCATAATTCAAAGTTGGTCATACAGATTGATTTTAAACAGTCGCTTTCAGACACATTGGACACTAGGTTTGAGAAATAGGGAAGATTAAGATATTTCGGTCCGTCAAAGACAACGTCGTTAGAAGCGGAACTCTCGTTCGGATAGGAAAGGAAATAGGCCGCGCCCTTTCCAAACGAAATGTCACGTCATTCGCTTTAAGCAGTTTAAGGGGGGTAGGACGTCAAACGGGCCGATTTGGAGCAGGAGAGGCACCACAGGACATTTTAATTTCTAATGTCTACACTTTTACAAATAAATTCATAAAACTTTGTCAGTATGACCAGGAAGGATTCAGGATTGACACTCATAGCAGTGGAAGTGCAAAAACATAACAAAATAATTTTTTTTAGATATGAAATTTCATCATTTTTTTCACTTACTGTCGGCTGCATTTGTTGCTATAAGTACATTTTCCTTCACAAGTAAGAGAGATTCTTTGATGAATTTTGCACAGCATACAAACCATACTTACAGGTGTATGAAACTCTAGAATTTTCCAAATCTATTAAAAACTGTGGTAAAAATTGTGATAATTAACTACAAAATTTGATTTTTTTCTAAACATAAAGTTTGAAACGTAACAGCTCATTCATTTTTTCATAAATTAAATAGATTCTAGAGTTTCAGACACCTGTAAGTATGGTTTGTATGCTGTACAAAATTCATCGAACAGTCTCTCCTACTTATGAAGAGAAGTGTACTATTTTGTTATGTTTTTGAACTTCCGATACTACGAGTGTGAATCCTGAATCCTTCCTGCTCATACTGACTAAGTTTTATGAATTTAGTTGTAAAAGTATAGACACTAGCAAATAAAATGTCCTGTGGTGCCTCTCCTGCTCCAAATCGGCCCGTTTGACGTCCACCCCCCCCCCCCTCCCCTTAAGGAAAAAATGAAAAACATGAATCCGGATGATCAGATGGGAATTTGTCCCATCATCCTACCAAATACGAGCGCACTGTCTTAATGGCTCTGCGCACTATGGGACTTAACTGCTGCGGTCATCAGTTCCCTAGAACTTAGAACTTCAAAAAGGTTCAAATGGTTCTGAGCACTATGGGACTTAACATCTAAGGTCATCAGCCCCTAGAACTTGGAACTACTTAAACCTAACTAACCTAAGGACATCACAAACATCCATGCCCGAGGCAGGATTCCAACCTGCGACCGTAGCAGTCACTTAGAACTACTTAAACCTAACTAATCTAAGGACATCAAACACATCCATGCCCGAGGCAGGATTCGAACTTGCGACCGTAGTGGTGGCGCGGCTCCCGACTGTAGCGCCTAGAACCGCTCGGCCACTCCGCCTGGCTCGGAATTCAAGTTCGCAAAGGAAAGTAAATAGGCCGCGCCCTTTTGAAAGGAAATGTCACTTAATTCGCTTTAAGCAGTTTAAGGAAAAAATGAAAAACCTGAATCCGGTTGATCAGTTGGGAATTTGACTCATCATCCTCCCAAATACGAGTGCAATGTCTTACCATACGCCACCTTGCATAGGTTTCCAATACGAACAGTATTTTTATTTCTGCAGTTGTCCGTCCAATCATTGACGCCAGCCGCGCTGGATTAGCCGAGCGGTCTTAGGCGCTGCAGTCATGGACTGTGCTGCTGCTCCCGGCGGAGGTTCGAGTCCTGCCTCAGACATGGGTGTGTGTGTGTGTGTTTGTCCTTAGGATAAGTTAGGTTAAGTAGTGTGTAAGCTGAGGGACTGATGACCTTAGCAGTTAAGTCCCACACGATTTCACACACACACACACACACACACACACACACACACACACAATCACACAGACACACACACACACATTGACGCCAAATGCTGTGAATACAAAAAGAAGTCAATATGCTCTACGATTTCATTGTCAGTTTCCGCTGTGTTCATTAGGCAGTATTTGAGCATTCTTACAACTGACTATCTACGAGGGCTATCCACAAAGTACATTACGTTTCGGAATTAAAAATAAATAAAGTATTGGAAATTTTTTATTATATACAGTTGAAAGCCACACTTAAATACTACTTTTCTACATAGTTGCCATTTAAATTAAGGCACTTATCGTAGCTATGGACGAGCTTGGAAATTCGTTCGTCGAAAAATTCGGCGGCCTGCGCCTTCAACCACGTGGTTACCTCTTCTTGAAGCTGTGCGTCGTCATCAAAACGCTGCATAGCCAACCACTTCTTCATTGCCGGGAATAAGTGGAAGTCGCTCGGTGCCAGGTCGGCACTGTACGGCGGATGAGGAAACAACTCCCACTTAAAAGATTCGAGAACTTCACGAGTGGCATTTGCCGTGTGGGCCCGGGCGTTGTCGTGAATTAGCAAGATCTTTGAGCACAACTTTGCCCTGCGCTTGTTTTGTATCGCTCTTCTGAGGTTGTGCAGAGTTTGGCAATACTTTTGAGAGTTTATTGTAGTGCCTCTTTTCCGGAAATCCACAAAAATCACACCTTTTCTGTCCCAAAAGAGATAACCACGTGGTTGAAGGCGCAGGCGGCGGAATTTTATGACGAAGGAATTTCCAAGCTCTTCCATCGCTACGATAAGTGCCTTAATTTATATGGCAACTATGTAGAAAAGTAGTATTTAAGTGTGGCTTTCATCTGTATATAATTTTAAAAAAATTTCCCATACTTTATTTATTTTTAATTCCGAAACGTAATGTACTTTGTGGACAGCCCTCGTAGACGAGTGTTTCCCCGTCTGGCGGCAGGCAGGCGTGCTTTCGGCCCGTGAGATGACGCACCGTATCGGCGGTTGTCAGCAGCGGAGCCGGGCAGCTAGCTGCCTGCCACAGAGGCGCCGCTTGCGCCAGCACGCGCCGAAACAATACGGCGTCACGTGTCGCGTCACCTCCGCCACCGCATTCACTGGCCGCTGGGCGCCGTTCCAGTTTGCGTCACGCCGTGACCGACAGCTCGGCGGGCCACAGTTTTGTACCGGGCCTTTTTGTCGTCCACTTTCAGCGTCGCACTGGTCCTTACGTCACTTGCGGTCGAGCTCATTGTTACTAGTTGAACAGGTTTTCCTTGAGAACTCAGAGTTTTCGAAACACCTCAATGTGGAATAATGCAGACGGTACACGGGATGTTAAATGAAGAGCTCTGTTTAGAAGAGGAATGGGCAAACCATTGGTGACCCGCGGGCCTGATTCACATACTAATTAAACTCGCGGGGCGGGCCGTAACTTGAAACGACAGCAGCGCTCCTAGCTCGTAAAGTCAAAACTGTAGTCCCGTTACGTTAATGTTTATGGGATAACGCACCAATATGAATGGCATCCCTTTCCTGAAACGCCACGCCGACAAATTATGCCTCAAAACTCTCGTTTTTGTCAGGACATTCAGTTTATGTTGACCCCAGCTTCTGATGTTTACATTTATTTAAGTCCCGTGAACATTGTTTCTGTATGGCTCGGTTCAAATGGCTCTGAGTACTATGGGACTTAACTGCTGTGGTCATCAGTCCCCTAGAACTTAGAACTAGTTAAACCTAGCAAATCTAAGGACATCACACACATCCATACCCGAGGCAGGATTAAAACCTGCGACCATAGCGGTCACGCGGTTCCAGACTGAAGCGCCTAGAACCGCACGGCCACAAAGGCCGGCTTGTTTCTGTACTTCCAAATGCAACTAACTTGGTAGTTACTGCCGACAAGTAGTTCTGTTCATGCCATCTGCCTTCTACAATTTCGCCACAATGTCGACGCATTGTTGTGCGTTCTCCACCGGTATGTGGATTTCTCTCGTTAGGATGCACAACAGGTGGTTAGCAAGGCTCTCAAAATATTTCCTGGTCAAACACGTCCATAGAACAAAAGTAAATTTTTAGTACATTAATTTGATTTATTTCCCTTTCATTAAATGTTAACGCATGTATACCAATTTCATTTTTCATCGCACACATTATGTTATGTTCGACATTTTGTTTTACTATAACAGCTTTCTGACGATAGCCATTTGTACAGTGACGGATTGTGACGTGGTGCCATTTTGTACGTTAAATATCCAGCGACAGGGACTGGAGAGGGCAGGTCTCGATGAAATAGGAATAATGAATGAAATGTAAGGGACTGTGTGACGGCTGACGACAAGCTGTGTGTAATGTTGTGCTTCTTGCTGACAACGATGACACAGAGCACAGAGTAGGTGACATCCGGAGCCGTCACATGTCGTGCAGCTGTTGGCTGGCGCCTAGACCTCGCTGTGCGATCGGCCGGACCATAACGAGCAGCGACACACTTCGCAGTCCGTGCGATAATTGCGGAGAGGCTTCTACGATTTACTCGGGACCGGCCTGGAGATGAGGAACTGCCCTCCCACACTGTTCGCGTGACAGTGGCGGTGAAAGTTTCTTCCACAGCCGGGATTCGAATCAGATGCCGAGAGCAACAGACAACCAAATGAACGTCAGACCAACCTAGTTCTAAATGTTTAACTAGGGGCCCTAAGGGACTCTTCGATTTTCTTCGTACGTATAGGATGTGAAGGGTAGCGGCCGGACTACAGCGTGCTAATCCAGTACGACGCGATCGCAAAAAAAAAAAAAAAAGGTTCGAAAAAGTCACCTTGGAAGGTTAGAAGATTTACGAGTGGAGTTCCGTGTGAAACATAATCCAGCAATATGATTCCCCGGTAGCTGACTGTGTAGCGTATCAGCCTTTGTAAACGTGAAGTCCTTCGTTCGATTCTCGGTAGTATCGTTTTTGTTTAATTTATTGCAATGCTGCATTTACTGTTAAATGGAAAAATATAAAAAGTTTAGAATCATATTTTGTAGAGTGAAAGTAACATCTATTTATTTTTAATTACTAATTGCGTGAAAGTACGAATGTTCTCTGTAAATTAAAATTAGGTACAAAAATGCGAAACATCAAAAGCGTAACAGAATACCTTTTTACCTCTCTAGACTGCACAATAGTATCGATGTATTCGTTTGTGTGTATAGTAATTACAAATAAAAGGATGTTTTTTTTTAAAATATGTTTTAGTATTCGGTATTTAACATTCTCATTTGACAATAAACATACACTGATCAGCCAAAACATTATGACCGCCTGATTGATATCTTGTTTGTCCGTCTTTGGAACGAAATACACTATGCGATGAAAAGTGTCCGGACACCTGGCTGAAAATGACGTGCCACTTCGTGGCGCCCTCCATCGGCAAGGCTGGAATTTAATATGCTGTAGGCCCACCTTTAGCTTGATGACAGCTTCTACTCTTACATGCATAGTTCAGTGAGGTGCTGGCCGTTTTCTTGGGGAATGGCAGCCCATTCTTCACGGAGTGCTGCACTGAAGAGAGGTATCGGTGTCGATCAGTGAGGCCTGGCACGACGTCGGTGTTCCAAAACATCCCAAAGGTGTTTTGTAGCATTCAGGTCAGGACTCTGTGCACGCCAGTCCATTACAGGGATGTTATTGTTGTGTAAACACTCCGCCACAGGCCGTGCATTAAGAACAAGTGTTCGATCGTGTTAAAAGGTGCAATCGCCATCGCCGAATTGCTCTTCGACAGTAGGAAGTAAGAAAGTGCTTAAAGCGTCAATATAGGTCTGTGCTGTGATAGTGCTACGCAAAATAACAAGGGGTGCAAGCCCCCTCCATGAAAAAATACGATCACATCATAACACCACCGCCTCTGAATTTTACTGTTGGCACTACACATGCTGGCAGATGACGTTCACCGGGCATTCGCCATACCCACACCCCGCCATCGGATCTCCACATTGTGCACCGTGGTTCTTCACTCCATACAACGTTTTTCCACTGTTCAATCGTCCAATGTTAACGCTCCTTACACCAAGTGAGCCGTCGTTTGGCGTTTACCGGCGCGATGTGTGGCTAATGAGCAGTCACTCGACCATGAAATCCAAGTTTCCTCACCTCCCGCCCAACTGTCATAGTACTTGCAGTGGATCCTGATGCAGTTTGGAATTCCTGTGTGATGGTCTGGATAGACGTCTGCCTATTACACATTACGATCGCCTTCAACTGTCGGCGGTCTCTGTCAGTCAACAGACGAGGTCGGCCTGCACGCTTTTGTGCTGTACGTGTTCCTTCACATTTCCACTTCGCTATCACAGCGGAAACAGTGGACTTAGGGATGTTTAGGTGTGTGAAAATCTCGCGTACAGACGTATGATACTAGTGACACCCAGTCACCTGACCACGTTCGAAGTCCTTGAGTTCCGCGTAGCGCCCCATTCTGCTCTCTCACGATGCCTAATGACCACTGAGGTCGCTGATATGGAGTACCTGGCAGTAGGTGTTAGCACAATGCACCTGATATGAAAAACGTACGTTTTTGGGGGCGTCCGTATACTTTTGATCACATAGTGTACTTCACTGATTCTGCGTATCAGGGATCGAACAGTTTGTTAGTACAGGGTCTTTCAAAAATGACCGGTATATTTGAAACGGCAATAAAAACTAAACGAGCAGCGATAGAAATACACCGTTTGTTGCAATATGCTTGGGACAACAGTACATTTTCAGGCGGACAAACTTTCGAAATTACAGTAGTTACAATTTTCAACAACAGATGGCGCTGCAAGTGATGTGAAAGATGTAGAAGACAACGCAGTCTGTGGGTGCGCCATTCTGTACGTCGTCTTTCTGCTGTAAGCGTGTGCTGTTCACAACGTGCAAGTGTGCTGTGGACAACATGGTTTATTCCTTAGAACAGAGGATTTTTCTGGTGTTGGAATTCCACCGCTTGGAACACAGTGTTGTTGCAACAAGACGAACTTTTCAACGGAGGTTTAATGTAACCAAAGGACCGAAAAGCGATACAATAAAGGATCTGTTTGAAAAATTTCAACGGACTGGGAACGTGACGGATGAACGTGCTGGAAAGGTAGGGCGACCGCGTACGGCAACCACAGAGGGCAACGCGCAGCTAGTGCAGTAGGTGATCCGACAGCGGCCTCGGGTTTCCGTTCGCCGTGTTGCAGCTGCGGTCCAAATGACGCCAACGTCCACGTATCGTCTCATGCGCCAGAGTTTACACCTCTATCCATACAAAATTCAAACGCGGCAACCCCTCAGCGCCGCTACCGTTGCTGCACGAGAGACATTCGCTAATGATATAGTGCACAGGATTGATGACGGCGATATGCATGTGGGCAGCATTTGGTTTACTAACGAAGCTTATTTTTACCTGGACGGCTTCGTCAATAAACAAAACTGGCGCATACGGGGAACCGAAAAGCCCCATGTTGCAGTCCCATCGTCCCTGCATCCTCAAAAAGTACTGGTCTGGGCCGCCATTTCTTCCAAAGGAATCATTGGCCCATTTTTCAGATCGGAAACGATTACTGCATCACGCTATCTGGAAATTGTTCGTGAATTTGTGGCGGTACAAACTGTCTTAGACGACACTGCGAACACCTCGTGGTTTATGCAAGATGGTGCTCGGCCACATCGCACGGCCGACGTCTTTAATTTACTGAATGAATATTTCGATGATCGTGTGATTGCTTTGGGCTATCCGAAACATACGGGAGGCGGCGTGGATTGGCCTCCCTATTCGCCAGACATGAACCCCTGTGACTTCTTTCTGTGGGGACACTTGAAAGACCAGGTGTACCGCCAGAATCCAGAAACAATTGAACAGCTGAAGCAATACATCTCATCTGCATGTGAAGCCATTCCGCGAGACACGTTGTCAAAGGTTTCGGGTAATTTCATTCAGAGACTAGGCCATATTATTGCTACGCATGGTGGATATGTGGAAAATATTGTACTATAGAGTTTCCCAGACCGCAGTGCCATCTGTTGTTGACAATTGTAACTACTGTAATTTCGAAAGTTTGTCTGCCTGAAAAGGTACTATTGTCCCAAGCATATTGCAACAAACGGTGTATTTCTATCGCTGCTCGTTTAGTTTGTATTGCCGTTTCAAATATACCGGTCATTTCTGAAAGACCCTGTAGGTTTGTGAAGATACATGACATTAGATGTCTATGTGCAGGTTATGTAATTAGCGTAAAGAATGGGCTGCTGATTTCCGTACGCGGTGATGGCGCCCGATAGCGACCCAGATGGGTTCCATAGGATTTACATGAGGCGAATTTGGTCGCCGAGACGTAAATGTGAGCTCACCATAATGCTAGTGAAGCCACTCTAGCGCTGTTCTGGCACCGCGACTCGGACAGTTATACTGGTGAAACATGATATGGCCGTCGGGAACGACAGCAAGCATGAAAGGATGCAGATGGTTCGCAGGTGTCACTGTGTCTTCGATTACTACCACAGTTCCCATGCAAGGGTAGGAGAATGTCTCCCATAGCGTACTAGTGCTCCCACCAGCCCGCATCCACGGCACGCTGCACCGTTCACCTCGATGACGGCGTATGTGGAGACGACCATCGACGCAGTGTAGCAAAAACGTCATTCACCTGAACAGCCGACTCGTTGCCATTCATCGACGTTCGAACCCCGATGGTCTGGTGCCCACTGCAATCGTAACTGACGATGTCGTTGGGTCAACATGTGAACACGTAGGGGTAGTGTGCTACGGAGCTCCATGTACGATGAACGGTGTGCTCCAAAACATGTGCACGTGCACTGTGCTCTTTCGGCAGAGATGCTACAGATCACCATCTGTCCTACTTTACAGAGCAGACAAGCCTCTGAACCCCTCTGTCTGTGAAGAGTCGTGTACGTCCAACCACTTTGCGCGTAGTGCTAGTCTCACTGCCCTACCTCTTTCAGTAGAAGCTCACGAAAGTAGCACGTGAACATTCGACTAGCTTCACCGTTTTCGAGATACTCGTTCGCAGTCTGTGCGCTATAATACACTACTGGCGATTAAAATTGCTACACCAAGAAGAAATGCAGATGGTAAACGGGTATTCATTGGACAAATATATTATACTAGAACTGACATGTGATTAAATTTTCACGCAGTTTGGATCCATAAATCCTGAGAAATCAGTACCCAGAACAACGACCTCTGGCCCGTAATAACGATCTTGATACGCCTGGGCATGGAGACAAACAGTGCTTGGACGGCGTGCACAGGTACAGCTGTCCATGCAGCTTCAGCACGTTACCACAGTTCATCAAGGGTAGTGACTGGCGTATTGTGACGAGCCAGTTGCTCGGCCACCATTGACCAGACGTTTTCAGTTGGTGAGAGATCTGGAGAATGTGCTGGCCACATCCAGAAAGGCCCGTACAGAACCTGCAACATGCGGCCGTGCATTATCCTGCTGAAATGGTGGGATTCGCAGGGCTCGAATGAAGGGTAGAGCCACGGGTCGTAACACATCTGAAATGTAACGTCCACTGATCAGAGTGCCGTCAATGCGAACAAGAGGTGACCGAGACGTGTAACCAAAGGCACCCCATGCCATCACGCCGGGTGATAGGCCAGTATGTCGATGACGAATACACTCTTCCAGTGTGCGTTCACGGCGATGACGCCAAACACGGATAGGACCATCATGATGCTTTAAACAGAACCTGGATTTACCCGAAAAAATGACGTTTTGCCATTCGTGCACCCAGGTTCGTCGTTGAGTACACAATCGCAGGCACTCCTGTCTGTGTTGCAGCGTCATGGGTAACGGCTGCCATGGTCTCCGAGCTGATAGTCCATGCTACTGCAGACGTCGTCGAACTATTCGTGCAGATGGTTGTTGTCTTGCAAACGTCCCCATCTGTTGACTTGGGGATTGACACGTGGCTGCACGATCCGTTACAGCCATGCGGATAAGATGCCTGTCATCTCGACTGTTAGTGATACGAGGCCTTTGGGATCCAGCACAGCGTTCCGTATTACCCTCCTGAACCCACCGATTCAATATTCTGCTAACAGTCATTGGATCTCGACCAACGCGAGCAGCAATGTCGCGATACGGTAAACCGCAATCGCGATAGGCTACAATCTGAGCTTTATCAAAGTCGGAAACGTGATGGTACGCAGTTCTCCTCCTTACACGAGGCATCACAACAACGTTTCACCAGGCAACGGCGGTCTGCTGCTGTTTGTGTATGAGATGGCTCTGAGCACTATGGGACTTAACAGCTGTGGTCATCAGTGCCCTAGAACTTAGAAATACTTAAACCTAACTAACCTAAGGACATCACACACATCCATGTCCGAGGCAGGATTTGAACCTGCGACCGTAGCAGTCGCACGGTTCCGGACTGCGCGCCTAGAACCGCGAGACCACCGCGGCCGGCATTTGTGTATGAGTGATCGGTTGGAAACTGTCCTCGTCACAGCACGTTGTAGGTGTCGCCACCGGCACCGACCTTGTGTGAATGCTGTGAAAAGCTAATCATTTGCATATCACAGCATCTTCTTCATGTCTGTCAAATTTCGCGTCTGTAGCACGTCATCTTCGTGGTGTAGCAATTTTTATGGCCAGTAGTGTAATAAACTGACCTTCGTCAACGTCGCTTATCTCAGTGGATTTCCCCCAATTCCAGCCCATATCTTCGCTAGGGTGATCCTCCTTCAATATCAGCTCCGCTTACATGCTTTTGATGCCGTGTCACGTGGACCGCAACACCACCAGGCGGCATCCAACGCCGTGGTGGGCAGTGGTCATAATGTAAGTCTGCAGATCCTGAGGAAGATCCCATCAGAGGGGTCGAAACGTCGATCATTTTAGAAGAAACATGACGCGGCCCAATGACCCAGAAGATTTTAACTTCAGTGGACTATCAGTGTAGGATAATGGGGGGGGGGGGGGGGGCAAAGAACTTTGCACTTTCAAAAATTCATACGTGTGAATCAGTAGAAATTATTCCTTTCAATCTTATTGTGTTACTGGAGAATGTCTGTTAGTCCTTTTCTTCGGATTGTTGGGACTCTAGATGTGCTCTTCGTGTCACACAGCAAACCTCGAGACTATGACAAACACTTTGTCAGTCACATAACCTCCTTTAAAAGAGGAGTTAAGTCTGGTAATCGTGGTGGCCATCTGCAGCTTGAAGAGACTGACCTTCAAGTTCTGTAAGTATGAAGAAAATCGAAGAACGGCGCCAGTTCATACGAAATAACCCACCCGCGCCCCTCGTGGATTGTGGTGTGGCACTGTTTCGTCTCGGCCTATAAACTGTTATCGGACGCCGGCTGCCACATTGACACTGCAGCTTCTGCGCAGTGGGTCACACACACACACAGAAGGACGGGGTCGCTGCCACGAGTGCACCAGTACTGCGCGGACACGGCCGCTAGCGCAGTCACGGAATAATGCATGGCGGCGCTGCGTGGCGTGGCCCGCTCCGCTCCTGATGACGCCCGCTTCTTTGTTTGCAGTCGCGGCCATCTTTTATTCACTGCAGCTGGATGGACCGCGATGAGCGAGTTATCCACTGCTCCCAGGTACCTGGCACCGTTCGTTGGCACCTCCCAGTTTTTCCGCGCTCGGTTGCTTAGCTTTTCTCTGCTACCTGCCAAACACGCGAAACATTTCGCTCTCAGCCGTTCGCGTAGCATCCACGTATACGGTAGTGTGGAGTGCGAGGTATGGCACTGTAGGTGGTAAAGCAGTCTGTACCTTGTACTAGGCGCGATCCAGCTGGAGGGTGCGCGCCCTTGCCTTCCTCTGGCCTTTGACCTGCATTCCCTGGACATTTAGACGGGGAACTATAGCTAGGCCCCTACACATAGGCCGACTTTGTGCAAGACATAGCCAAAAGTACACGAAGTTGCAAGTCACCGAAAAAATTGTTGGCATGATTGGGGATTCAATTCCAGAGCATTAATCTTGTAGTCTGACATTTACCAATTCAGCCACCGATTCACATATAATTTCTTATCCACAAGAAGTTCCTTTTCTCATCTGAAGGACTCCGATGAGGGCGAATTAACGGCAAGGGTCGATGAGCTGGCCAGCCAAGATGTACGTTTCAGGCTGTTTCCCACATCCCACTAAGTGAATACCGGGTCGTTACCCCAATCCCGCCTCAGTTACGCGATTTGCAAACATTTAGAACACATTCGCATCCGGCCACTCCTTAAAGTAGCCATGTCAAATCCGTTAATAACCTTGCTGAACCTGCGCAGATGGGGACAAAGGTACAAGAAAAAGAAAAAGAAAAAAAAAAAAACAGTAGCAGTACTCCGATGTACCAGTTGCAGTGCAAGGGCGTTGTTCTAAACCTGGCGCTGACATGCAGACGTCTTACGCAATTTCTCAAGTTCGCTACGCTACTGGCAGGAGGTATGTCTCCATATGGTGGGCAGTCCCGTCTGTCTCACGGTAGCTTTACACACATCACTGTCTCGATACCATCAAGGTCAGTGGCCGTGAATTTTTGTTTTTCTTTGCTCAAGACCTAACACTGACATTGTTGTGTGTGCCGACCTTATTATTAAGCGCTAAGCTGTAAAAGTTAGTCTTGTTATGAGCTCCCAGTACGCTTGCTATAGTATAGGAGGCATAAATTGATCGGCATCCCCCCCCCCCAACTACTAATCGTTAAAAGTCGACACCATTCGGAACACTTCATGTTGATTGTCTGTGTTTCAGATTGCTGCTGTCCGCAGCTTGTAACACTGTAATTGCCCGACGAGCCGGTGTTGTGTTATCTGTGTGAGAGGATGGTTAATTGTGTAGTAACAATAACTGTACTCATACTTAAATGCATTACGCAATAAGAGACACGATCACAAATGTTTACAAAATGTTTTGATTTTCGTTTTCTACTACTCATTGCGTTCTATTACAACAGGCTTAATCTGACAACAGGCTTAATTTTATCTCACATTCTCTGCTACGAATATGCACTGCATATGAAAATAGCGGTGTCTGTAATGCGCATTCACGAATCCATCTTCCTTGCGGCTGACATTTACACCACAACACCTAATCGATAAGTAACACCCACACCCACGAGTTGTCAGCACTCGAAGACAAACAATAAAACACTCCCACTCTCACACCATCTAACCCCGAAGTGGCCCCTTTACTTACGCCTCTGTCCCTGAGGGAACTGGCCTAACTTTTCTCAGCTCACCGCCGAATTCACCAACGGCAATTAAACGGAAGCACATCTTAAAATGTTACTGTCTCTGGTAGTATTTTTGTTTATAATTGAACCAAAACCACACCCTTAGCGAGCTCTTAGCGTTAGTTAACGGTTTGGGATTCGCCCGTTAGTTGCTAGATGCATATTGTTATAAAATACGGCTAAGAACCACGGGCCGCATGAGTGCTTGATCCCGGCCGCAGTTCGTCTAAAACCATCACCCTTGGCACCTATCGAAAACGTCTAGAAATATTGTGCGGTAAAATATAAACGTCAACCTGGGTGGGCATTGTTTATTTCTTTTATATTATTTGACGTTAGAGTTTGGAATACGAGGCCAACATGTTCGCTCGCACCGCACACACACACACACACACACACACACACACACACACACACACACACAAGTTTTATATTATTGGTTAAAAACAGTCTTGGTTGCAATTTTATTTTACAACGACGCGTTTCGCCTTATTTAGGCATATTCAGGTTATCTTTTCTAGATGGTCGCGAGAGGCACCCAAGAGCTGCATAACGCGTTCCCGTTCCCTCCTGTGCCTCTCGCGTCCATCTAGAAAAGATAACCTGAAGATGCCTAAATAAGGCCAATACTGTTTTTAACCAATACTTTTAAGCACTAGTTTGCTGTATGACATATACGGATTGGAAGAATTTCTATAGTTTTATATTATATTAATCAACGTTAACATAAGGTACAAAACATAATACCATCACATTAAAAAGAGAACCTGTACCTTAATTAAAAATGAATGTAATAGGGTTAGAAAAAACCTCCAATGTTTATCAGATGCTGTTGTAATTAATTTGTACTATTGTACGAGTGCCACTCCAGAAGATACGCTCAATGTCTTTTTCGACACTACTATTTATTTTCCATAACTGTCTGCTGTGTTACGCCAACTTGGAACTGTATACCTCTATAGCAGAAGTCAGCACCAGGACTGTTGAGCCATTGTTTAGCAGCCTTCTCAAGGGAGTCGTCATCTTCAAATCTCGTTCCATAAAGGGATTCCGCCAGTTTACCGAAAAGGTGATGGTCAGACGGTGCCTTATTGGGGCTGTAGGCTGAATATTTTGGTGTTGTCGACACAAGCTTTGTGGTCTCGGTGACGGTTTTCTCACTGACGTGTGGTCTAGCGTTATCATGCAACAGCAAAACACGAAATTTTTACCGATTCTGTCCAACGCGACACATTCAAGCATGAGCTTCTTTTAAAGGTTGCCTCATACCAGTCAGAACTGAAAGTTATTCCGTGTGACCATAATACACACATGCAACAGTCCTTCTGAATCAACAAACACAGTAACCATCACTTAACCTGCTGAATACTCGCATGATATCATTCCAATTCTTGTAAGGAAGTCATCTCAAGAATTCTCGTACGATTCCGAAAGTTCGCTACACACTGTCTTCCATGCTTTGTGGGCATCCAACAAAATTCTCGGAACCCACCAGGCTCAAATCTTTTTCATCTTCAACAGTCTCAGTATCCTACGCACGCTCCCTTCTACTACTCCCACTCGGATTGCCATTTCATTCTCTGTACGCGTTTGTCAGCCAAAATCAGACTGCGAATACGCTGCACATTGTCAGGAGTTTGTGCAGTGCTCGGTCTGCCGCAACGCCGGAAGTCGCGAGAACTGGCGTCCCCACTTTCACCAGATAATCTGCTTGCCTAACGACTAACTGCGATCGACAGTGTCGTCCTCATACAACTTTTTCAATCTCTTGCGAATATTTGTCACTGTCTGGTTTTCTCAGCATGGGAACTCTGTAACAGCAAGTTGCCGCAGACGAACATCAAGTGCAGCAGACATGTTGACTAGTGCTGTGAAGTGCGACTTGCGGAAAAATGCTGAGTTAAATCTGAGTACAAGCGGGTAGAATATTCCTGTGACCTCCGTTAAAAGCAGAGATGTAGCACACAACTTCAATCTTTGGAAAAATGTGCATTTCTTTTGGAGTGCGCCTGTAGTTGTACAACTAGCAAAAGAAGATGTGGTTGGCGCTCACACCTTATGGCAGTCGCGTAATGGGGATGCCTTCAGGCCAGTGTGTTGTAGTTGTTTCTTGTAGGAGGTGGCGGAATTTTGGCCTTTGTGTTTGGAGGCTCTTGCCATCGTGCGCTCCACTTCTCTTAGATCACTAGTTACAGGTCGTGTAAACATTAGCAACTCGTACTCCTATATTTTGCCACTCTCCGTCGTAATTGCCTATTTTGGCTATCTTGTCTGCTGTTTCATTTCCAACAATGCTGCAGTGAGTTGTTACCAACCACCTTCTTGAGAGCTTCGGTAAAATCATTTCGTCATACGCCGGTGGATGACTGTTTCGTCCACTGTAAAGGTGACTCAATAATTCTAGCAATGGTCTTTTGTATGAGTGACGGGTTCTATATTTTAGCAAAACAGTGGACACAAATGCCAAGGCGATCGGTGATAATTTCGGATACAGTGTCTCATTCATTTTGTGGTACTTTACGAAGAAGAAATAGTAGAGTTACTATGAATAGGTATGGTGTTGGCAATAACTTGTGAAAGACCGTAACGTGTAACTACACCCATGCAGGGTATTAATTGAAAACCCAAATGAAAATCGCAAAAGGATGCCTTCTATTCAGTTCCATTAAAACAGAACATTGGCTTTGTTTCTAATCTGTTATTCGTCGTCCTCGACATACAGTTTTCAAGTTACCAGACTCGAATGCAGGAAGAGCACTGTTTAAAATAAAAATATGGCATTAAATTAATCTTTGTTTTAAATTCCATAGAGCTTTTCGTGTAGAAAAGGTTTTGTCTTGCGTATTGAATTCCACTCGAATGTTGAAACTCGTGGTAACATGTTTTGGCAGATTGAGATCTGCTGGCAAAATTTGCCTTGTTCTGCATTCAGTTGGTCGTTTTACCGCATATTTTTTGCTAACATGCTCTCTTCAACTTCAGGTGATACAAGACAAATTAAAACAGTTGCTTGCGTCAGTTAAATTTTTAATTAAAATTCGCGATGCGTTTAGAGCATTTGCACACTCACCCTCAAGTGGATACGGTGGCTCAAATACCGGCTTGATGCTGCAATTCGCCAACCTTGCCTTTTATTTCGGAACACAATAATTATATGTCACTTATCATTCACAAAATGTTACCGTTTATAAGAAAATTAGCCAGGTTATTCTAGTAAGTGCACACTGCAAGGCATTGTCGCACTCATATTGTACAGAAAAACAAAAAGCATCTAGAGGTTTTATTGATGTGCATATACAGTGCATTGTAAGTCATAGTATTGCATAACTGTTCAAAAATGCAAATAACATGCCAGGGAGCATTGCCAGCATTACATAACAAATAAAAGATTCAGTTGATATGTACATAAATGTTATATGTGTGTACAACTCTTGCGTAAATATAGCTTTTTATATAAATATAGCCGGTCTATGTGACCGAGCGGTTCTAGGCGCTTCAGTCCGGAACCACGCTGCTGCTACGGTCGCAGGTTCGAATCCTGCCTGGGGCATGGATGTATGTGATGTCCTTAGGTTATTTAGGTTTAAGTAGTTCTAAGTCTAGGGAACTGATGACCTCAGATGTTACGTCCCATGGTGCTTACAGCATTTATATAAATCTAAATACTTTTTGTATTATTTCAATATATGAAACAATTTCTTTGCGCTTTCAGAAGTACAATGTGCAAATTGTATTTTTATTGTTTATGACTTAGGAGTAAATAGCATTAGCTAAATAGCAAGTGATGTGTAGTTATTGTATATCAAAATAAGCTGTAAAACAGTCCTGTGGCTTAATGAAGCGGTAATACACATGTGAACCACAGTATTCACCTTAGGGCGAGGGTGTCAAATCGCCTAGAGATTGTACAAATGTAGATAAACAGTGGCTTGTAAGTCAAATAGTATTGCAAACGCGTCGCATATGTTAATAAGAATGGTAACTGTTGTCTTATAAAAAGCTGCCGATTATCAATAAAGATACAAACAGGGGCGAAAGAAAACTTCAGGTGAATTTTGTATATGTTAAGGACCGCTATTGCGGTAACACCGTCTGCAGTTCAAGAGGAGCTGCCGTTCGGCGAAGTCCTTGCTACTCTCCTGTCAGTTTCCAGAAAGAGATACAACTGGCACAGTGGCATACAGGCAACTATTTTGCTCTCGTTCCCGTTGTGAATCAAATAAGAAAGGAAATCGCTAGCAGCTGTAGAAAGTACCCTCCGCTATGCACTGTATAGCGGCTTACGGAATTTGTGTATTGAGGTCAGTGTTGTGCCACATAATCTTCCATAATGGGTACACGCAAATTCCGTAGTCAGTAGCTGGGGATTCTCATGCGCCATTCGTGCGTTTCCAGTTCGCCGCGCGTCTGCTACGTGTGTTCGTATAGAGAGGTTCGGCGAGCGATGCGGCTGCACGAACAAGCCACCACCGCACTGGCCAGTTCGCCTCCCAGCAGATGTTTTGAAGCTTTTATACCTGAAGCCGTTTCTGCAGTCCTTCCCTTATGTGGTGTTCTTTAAGCTGTGACTGTTTATACTGCTGCCAGAAGCTTTCAAGTGCGATCTGAGTCAGCATCGTAATTGATGTTTCGATGGCGAATACCTCATCGCTTGTTGCATCAGCTTCTTCGAGGACACTGCTCTCTCTCTGTGCATGCCTCTTCTGCCATTTTAGTGCATCGGTTCTGTTACGACGCCGGTGAGATTTGTGTAGCCGGAGTGCGTCCTTCTTACAGGTAGCGCAAATTTTGCAACAATGCATAAGTATTTGCACAGTCTGGCGTGTCCTTTTCTGTTGTTCCTCTCCGCTCCTTTTCTTGCCCTTCCTTTCTTTTCGTTTCCTTTCCTCCTGCGCACTGTGCGGCCGAATCCCTATCGCGAGCTCTTCTCCCCTGCCCGTGTTTTCTTGGCGCGCGGCGAGTAACAAGTCGGCAGGTAGGCAGCTCAGCGCATGACGTCATTTTGCGCCATGTGGCGATAAGATAGCAGAGCCGGCAGCAGCGCAATCCGCCAGCTGCCCAGCTGATAACACGCCAGGTCTGTTTTGCGGAAAATATTTCTCACTCTACATCGTTCCAGAAAATATCGCACAGGGAGGCCTCGTGTGACCTTTGTGTCCAGTGCGATATTTGCTAGGCAAGAAACCAAATATACATCTGTTCTGTAGTCAATATATAGGTAGGGGGTTTATTCGGAAAGTAAGGAACGATAGATCGCAAAATGGAAACCACGGTGAAAAATCAAAACTTGTTTCATTTGCAACAGTTAGCTGCTCCTTCCAGCTACTTCTCTACACAGAAGGCAGCCTTCTGTGCTTTCGGACAATTTTCTGCGCTGGACTGCCGCTCTTTGTATGTGTCATAGACAGCCGTTTATTTGAACAGAGATGAAAAACAGAGGGAGCCAGGTCCGGACTATATGAGGTGTGACAAAACACTTTCCACCGAAAACGCTGCGGGAGCCTCGTCATAGCCGCTGCAATGTGCGCCCGAAAATTGTCATGAAGAAGGAACATCAAAAAATGGCTCTGAGCACTATGGGACTTAACATCTGTGATCATCAGTCCCCTAGAACTTAGAACTACTTAAACGTAACTAACCTAAGGACATCACACATATCCATGCCCGAGGCAGGATTCGAACCTGCGACCGGAGCGGTCTCGTGGTTCCAGACTGAAGCGCCTAGAACATCACGGCCACAAGGGTCGGCAAGAAGGAACTGTATGACTGGCAGGGGTTGCATGAAATCAGGCGAAACCTCTTGCAGGCACTCATACTTGGCGGGAGACACTATTTTAGAGGCATCTTTACGCTCTCACTGTACGCTTAGAACTAATAAGCGCCGGCGGGAGTGGCCGTGCGGTTCTGGGTGCTACAGTCTGGAACCGAGCGACCGCTACGGTCGTAGGTTCGAATCCTGCCTCGGGCATGGATGTGTGTGCTCAGAGCCATTTGAACCATTTTGAACTAACAAGCGCGACGTAACGCTGTCTACGGGCATACTAGAGACACTGCCCAACGCATCTGTGCAGAGCTTCATCAGATTTTCACTGTGGTTCTCATTTCGCGATCGATCGGACCGTACTTCACGAATAGCCGTTGTAGTTTCCGAAGATAATGAAAATAAGAGATTTGTGATAAGGTCTTACGGGACCAAACTGCTGAGATCATCCATCCCTAAGCTAACGCACTACTTCAGATAATTTACACTAACTTAAGCTAAGGGCAACACACATCCATGCCCGAGGGAGGACTCGAACCTCCGACGGTGGTAGCCGCGCGGACCATGACAAGGCGCCTCAGACCACACGGCTACCCCGCGCGGCGAAAGTAATGAGAATACGCAAACTGACAATATTAACACCGCACAGCAGCATCTAAATATCGCTTCTTGCACTTCTGGCGGCGTGAAATGGTACTCGTCATATACGGGCGTCCGCAGAAATTTTCCCATGGTAAAGGGTAGGGCGGGGGGGGGGGGGGGGGCAAGATTCTAAAATTGAGTTTCGAGACATGTCATACCACGAAAGCTCAGTTTTATAGGTGACACAAAAAACTTTTTATATCCTAGATAATTGATGGTTACGCGCTCAATACATGAATAAAAACTCTGTACTCCAGTTTCCGAGGGAGAGTGTGGGTTCAAGTGTCCCGTCTCCCCCCCCCCCCCCCCCATGCGGACCCCTATGCCCCGTAACTGGCTTACCCACTTCCATGGTCAGACGAAAGTAAGGACAATCCACTTCCAATGGATCAATGCCCGGTTAAGTAGTGTGGTGTTGAAACCACCCTTCTCTTTGGTTAATGCTATTCTCTTTAGCCTTCTATGCACTTGCGGGTCATGAATTTTTCCAGAAGAGATTTATTCCGTTGGTCGCCGAATGCGTTGTTGAGTTTCATCTCAAATGATGGAGGAGGATATACGCACTGTTTCTTCTACTCACAAACCCACACTGGTGGTCCATAATATCAGTATATCACTAATTTGCGTACACAATATTGGTAACATTAATTAAGACTTGCCTACGACGTCACCATTCGTATCTGAACGTTTCAAATACGTGCAGTTTTTCTTTCGGTTTCCCCAGTTTTCCCGTTACCAACAAAGTGCCTTCGTTGAAAATCAGTAATATCCTCCATTTTGATTGCAATACAAGCGGCCAAAAGCTGATGCCACTAGGGGACCATTTCGCTTCCATTCCGAATTTTTGACAGTAGTTGTAAGATTTCTTACGGTTCCGTCATTTTAGAGAAGTCATTAAGTCATTGCCTGATAGCTAGACTTGAGCGGGTTCAAATCCGTGTCCGATCATCCGGGTTTAAAATTTCCGTGATATCACACGGTCGATTAAGGCGCCCTGAATGACTGTTCTAGAAAGAACGCTGCCGAATGTCTGAACCGTTTTCTATACTATCCGAAGTTGCGCTGCGTTACCCGCATATTTCATTTTTCACAACATTAACAAATAGATACGTTGCTCCACCCTTTTGTGTTGATGCTATTCCACATAGCTCGAGTCAATAATCCCTCCACTAACATACGTTTCAGGTGTGGAATGGTTTTTACGAAACGACGTTGATATCGGGTGCAAGTGGCCAACTCGTAAAAGGTAAACTGTCTAGGGAAGTATTTGCAGAGACGCGAGGTTGTGAGTTCGGGTAAATAAGAAAGGGCAAAGGTGAAAAGCGTTGTTGATCCAGTTGACGGAAAGCAAAGTTTGCATTGGGTTGCAGCAGCCGACAAAAACTCCACAGAAGTCACAATACAAGCATGAAGTGCGCAATGTTGCTGTAACGGGCGAGGGCAGTACGTAAGCAGGCAACTGTCTTTCTTAGGACTCGGTGTTTATTATTCACTGGTTTCTCGTCCTCAGATATTGTTGGCAGCAGAACGGAGAGTCTTGTCGCTTTTAAAAGTAGCTTCAGTATTTACTTTACGAATCGAGGAAATACGGTACTAGCAGTGTATTTTTTTTATTTTTTCAAAACGCTGTTCTCGAAATGTGCGCAAGTTCACTTTATTTGAATGTCGTCAGTTCTCTGATGGACTAGTTACTCTGGGCTCTTATTTTCGGAAAAACGTAGATTTGAGTCTGAAGTGACAACTGTCATTGGATTCCTGCTTACGTGAATGATACAAATCTGTCGGCTAACCATTCGAAGAATAATAATACTACCACTTAACATTTAGGACACAACTAATTTGTTGTTGAGCGTTATCGTCTCATTTAATTATATACATGTCCTAAGTATGTACTAATTTTCGTATGATGAGACTATTCCGTTTTTAAACCGATGCTTTCATAAACGACTGATTGTTTAAGAGCGATACCTGTTAAATGTCCTATCCTTGTGCGACTTAGTTCTAATCAGTCTCTAATGAGTTTCATGTCCTGAGTGTCAGCCTGCTAAAAATGTCGTACACCCGTTGGACGCTCTTTTGTAATGGCATCAGAATTAGCTGTTGTGTAAGAGAGACAATACTCGTGGCATCACGGTGGACCGAATAGTTCTGTGTATCACCTGACTGGGATCAGCAAATTTGATTGCGACATGATCATGGATGCTCAGTCCATAAGGCGCCCCATGTCCAAGGTCGTACAGCCGTTGCGCTTTTCTCGTGTGACCCTCTGGAGCGTGTGCTGTGAGTTTCCTGAATCGACTTGAACCAGCCCCACCAAAATCAGTGTTAATGGGAGGGACTACCGTTGACTTTGATAGATAGTAACAGCGGAGAAGTACTAAGGGGCGGTAAATAAATTGTAATTTCACTGCTGGGAGAACTACTGGTGTGTAGCTATAGTACTGAAAATCCCTCCTCCCTACTGGTTACTGAAACCACGCGTAGAGATTAGCGTGGATGGACGGACATCGCTATTGGGCTTTCGAATACTTATGCACTAGGCAAGAAATATATCACTTTTTCGATACCCCGTAATTATCTACCATTACGACGCATACGTTTGAAATTTGTCTCAAAGGTGCCGACATCCTCAAAAATGGTTCAAATGGCTCTGAGCACTACGCGACTTAACTTCTGAGACCATCAGTCCCCTAGAACTAATTAAACCTAACTAACCTAAGGACATTACACACATCCATGCCCGAGGCAGGATTCGAACCTGCGACCGTAGCGGTCGCTCGGTTCCAGACTGTTGCGCCTAGAACCGCACGGCCATTCCGGCCGGCCCGACATCCTCCCTCAGTAACGGTGCAAAAGTGTGGCGCCCTGCGAAGTCACCCTTTGGCTCTTCGACGCTTCGAACACGAAGGTGGTCATCACATGCTTAAGAAAAAAAACTGCCAAAGCTCAGATATTCACGTGAAGTGTAAGATGGGTTAATGATGTGACATTGACATCAAATTTCACCACAATTCTGCCCAACGCCGTCGGGAACGTTTCACACTATGATACGGTTGTCACATCCTCTGTTACCCATATTCCACCCCTTCTTTTGACGCCTCTGTGATGGAGGTCGGAACTGCGAAACCCGGAGTTGAAATGACGTAGTTCTCTAGCGAGTGGCCGAGAAAAACATTTCAGATACGCCGCCGCTAAGAATCGACTTGAAAACCCCTCATATTGCACCATTTCCATTGCATCATGTGTGAGAATGGGTTTCCTATTGCAGTCATCGCAGGGTGACAGCCGTGCTCGTTCCAGGTTCTCGTATGCCAGTAAAAGGCTGTACTGTCACATTAAAACATTAATTACTTCACATTCAGCACAAGAAGTTTTTAACGTTGGGAACAGTGCTTACAGACATGAAAAAAACAGATGGGTGATTCAGAAAATTATTTTTTTCAGTTATAAGTTTCAGAGGAAACCTAGTGTTTACATTACTAAAAATCATTTTGTCTTAGTGCAAACCGAATCCAGTCAAATAAATAGAATTTATGACTCCAAAGCAGTAGAACTGTCCCTCCCCTTCCCACCCCCCCACCCCACCTCTCTCTCTCTCTCTCTCTCTCTCTCTCTCTCTCTCTCTCTCTCTCTGTGTGTGTGTGTGTGTGTGTGTGTGTGTTTTGTAACCTATTGTAAGCTAGTATTTCTAGAAAGAGTGAATGTGAGGATTTGGAACCATGAATAACGGTGACGGAGAAAAGATTAGTTCAAAATGGTTCAAATAGCTCTGAGCACTATGGGACTTAACATCTGTGGTCATCAGTCCCCTAGAACTTAGAGCTACTTAAACCTAACTAACGTAAGGACATCACACACATCCATGCCCGAGGCAGGATTCGAACCTGCGACCGTAGCAGTCGCGCGGTTCCGGACTGAGCGCCTAGAACCGCTCGGCCACCGCGGCCGGCAATGGATTAGTATTTTTATTAATATGTAGGTGGGCATGGCGGTACTGGAGGCGTTTTCCGGGTATTTTCCAACATGAAAACTTGTCGGAACTGACGTCTAACGCCACGAACATAACGCAAATCTGTACTGAGACTCAACGACGTGCGCAAACGAGATAACAGTGGGGAGTGTTATCAGCGGCTGTTACTGTCGGCTGTGGAAACTGCAGCCGGTACTTCTCCATTAAGCAGTCTTCGGGTGTCCTCTCACAAGTGTAGATCGCGTCCCAGTAATCATATACAGGAAAAATTGGTGCAGACTGCGTGCTTATGGAATATTGTCTCAGTTATGTGACTGGATTTGTGATTTCCTGTCAGAGAGGTCACAATTCGTAGTAATTGACGGAAAGTCATCGAGTAAAACAACAGAAGAGATTTCAGGCGTTCCCCAAGGTGGAGTTATAGGCACTTCGCTGTTCCTTATCTATATAAACGATTTGGGAGACAATCTGAGCAGACGACTTCGGTTGTTTGCAGATGACGCTGTCGTTTAACGACTAATAAAATCATCAGAAGACCAAAATAAACAGCAAAACTATTTGGAAAAAATATCTGAATGGTGCGAAAAGTGGCAGTTGACCCAAAATATCGAAAAGTGTGAGGTCATCCACATGAGTACTAAAAGGAACTCGTTAAACTTCGGTTACACGATAAATCAGTCTAATCTAAAAGCCGCAAATTCAACTAAATACCTAGGAATTACAATTACGAACAATTTAAATTGGAAAGAACACATAAAAAATGGTGTGGGAAAGGCTTACCAAAGGCTGCGTTTTATTGGCAGGACACTTAGAAATTGTAACAGACGTACTAAGGCGACTGCCTACACTACGCTTGTCCGTCCTCTTTTAGAATACGGCTGCGCGATGTGGGATCCTTACCAGGTAAGACTGATGGAGTACATCGAAAAAGTTCAAAGAAGGGCAGCACGTTTTGTATTATCGCGAAAAATGGGAGAGAGTGTCAGAGAGATGATACAGGATTTGGTCTGGAAATCATTAAAAGAAAGGCGTTTTTCGTTGCGACGGAATCTTCTCACGAAATTCCAATCACCAACTTCCTCCTCAGAATGCGAAATATTTTGTTGACACCGACATACAAATGGAGAAACGATCAACTAGACAAAATAAGGGAAATCAGAGCTCGTACGGAAAGATATAGGTGTTCATTCTTCGCGCTATACGAGATTGGAATAATAGAGAATTGTGAAGGTGGTTCGATGAACCCTCTGCCAGGCACTTAAATGTGATTTGCAGAGTATCCATGTAATATGTAGATGTAGATCTAGATGCCGAGTATCGAACATGGGCACTCTACGTGGAATAAGACTTGGTTACAGCTTTGACGTTTTCTCAGCACCTGGTTCGCTCTGAAGGGTGTTGTTTTCGTGTTCCTCCATTAATGCTCCGTACGCGGGCACCTGCCACTGTGTGGAGGGCGGCGGGCGGCGGCCGGCGTTTACCCCGCTCCGCTCCCGCCGCCCATTAATCTGGCCTCCTTTATTAGCCGCGTCGCCTTTAATTACATGCTAATGCTCCTAATGCGCCTCTCCTCAGCGCGGCCCAGTCCGCTGTGAATGCCGACCCGCGGGGCGCACTATTTCTTTATGTTCCCCTGGCTGTGTTTTACCGGCCTGCTTGTGCAGCGTCAGCGAAACCTGCAGAAATTTTCTGACCTCTCCGGGGAGTAGAGGGCCGCGCTGTTTTCCTTAGAACAGTGGTAGTAGTTCCTTGACACAATGTTCCCAGTGCTGACCGTGTCAGCTCTCGCGCAGTAGCGGCTCAACTATAAAAAAGGTTCGATAATGTGCCACGAGTTTCCTTAGCTATTGAAAGCGTCACCATCTTTTTTTCTTGTAAAGTATCCGACAATGAAACTAACTTAAGATAGACTGATGGCAAGAAGTTTCGTCTTTGTACGAGGTAATTTTAACGTGTTGGCACATGCAAACAAAACTTAAGGTTGAAACTTCCTGGCAGATTATAAC
Source organism: Schistocerca gregaria (assembly GCF_023897955.1). Lineage (NCBI taxonomy): Eukaryota > Metazoa > Arthropoda > Insecta > Orthoptera > Acrididae > Schistocerca > Schistocerca gregaria. The sequence goes on from NC_064925.1 coordinate 545,670,842, forward strand.
TGTGTGCTGGGCTGAGACTCGAACTCGGGACCTTTGCCTGTCGCGGGCAAGTGCTCTACTAACTGACCTACCCGAGCACGACTCACGCCCCGTCCTCACAGCTTTAATTCCCTCCTACCTTCCATACTTCGTAGGAGCTCTCCTGCATACCTTGCAGAACTAGCACTCCAGGAAGTTTCATAACAGCTTACACTCCGCTGCAGAGTGAAAGTTTCATTCTGCAAACATCCCCTAGGCTGTGGCTAAGCCATATCTCCGCAGTATCCTTTCTTCAAGGAGTGCTAGTTCTGCAAGGTTCGCAGGAGAGAGGAAGGTTCGCAGGAGAGCTTCTGTAAAGTTTGGGAGGTAGGAGACGAGGTACTGGCAGAAGTAAAGCTGAGAGGACGGGGCGTGAGTCGTGCTTGGGTAGCTCAGTTGGTAGAGCACTTGCCCGCGACAGGCAAAGGTCCCGAGTTCGAGTCTCAGCCCGGCACACAGTTTTAATCTGCCAGGGTTCGATACCCGGAGGGGTCAGGGATTTTCTCTGCCTCTTGATGACTGGTGTTGCATGCTGTCCTTAGGTTAGTTAGGTTTAAGTAGTTCTAAATTCCAGGGGACTGATGACCATAGATGTTAAGTCCCATACTGCTCAGAGCCATTTGAACCATTTTTGAACCAGGAAGTTTCATATCAGCGCACACTCCGCTGCAGATTGTTAGTTTCAAAACTTAAGGTTGCTTAACTTTTGTTCACACCTCATCAGATTTCGTTTCAAGCATTTGAAATATAACTACGAATTCTCCCACGACGGATTTGTTGTATTAGATCTTCTCGGTAACCTTGTTGTGCGACGAACTTTTGACAGAATCTACCATTATTAAAAACTTGAACACACACTATTAATGTTACACAATAATACTTATTTAACAGTTCCTTATGAACTGGCTTTCGGCTTCTTAGGCCATCGTCAGGTAACTTAATACTGAACAGATAGTCCACCACACTTCAGCGAGAATTCATAGCTGTACAGTGATCGTTGTACAAAGATATGTGACATATTGTGGCTATATCGATACAAAACACAAGCTTAATGTAATACCCAAAGAGACTGTGAACAAATGAAATGAAATGAGCGTATGACATTTTTGGCCGGGAGGCCGCATCCAGAGAAGTTCGGCCGCCGAGTGCAAGTATTATTGCAGTGGGCGCCACATTGGCCGACTTGCGTGTCGGTGATGCGGGTGGAATGATGACGAGGACAACACAACACCCTGTCCACGAGCGGAGAAAAGCTCCAACCCGCCTGGGAATCGAACCCGGTCCCGCTTGCACGGTAGGCTAGCACGTTTCCACACAGCTAAGCAGGCGGACTCTGAACAAACATCTTACGTTACAGTATATTCAAATATTAAAACTATATGAATGTGTAAGCGATATTTGTTTTAATATCTGAGACTACTGAGTTATAAGATTTATTTGTTCAGTGTTTCTTCGGGTATTACATTACGCTTGTGTTTTGTATCGATATAGTCGGAAGGTGTCACATGTCTTTGTACAACCATATTTGTACAACTACAAACTCTGGCTGAAGTTGTGCGGACTATCCATTTAGTATTAAGTTTATCTGACGGTGGCCTAAAAAGCCGAAAGCTGGTTCATAACGGAACAATAAAATGAATATTATTGTGTAACATTAATATTGTTTATTCAAGTTTTTAATATTTCAATTGTGTAACATTAATAGTGTTTATTCAAGTTTTTAATATTTCAGTGTTCCTCGAGGAACCGATGGAATATTCCATAAACAGTGTCTGCCATTGTATTAATCAGAAAAGCAACTGATGTAACAGTATCATTCCGTTATTATAATGTACCTCTCGCAAGTCGAAGATTCATTGTTGTTGTGCTTTTATCTTCGAATTTTTTCAACGTACCCCGCGAATCTGTTAAATAAGAGAAGCACATAACAAAAAATTAGTCTTCTCCTCCGCCCCCCCCCCCTCCCAGATACAACATGATAAAACCCAAGAACGTCGTCTCTAGCCTTGGTAATGGCCTCAACTCCTGAAGCTTAGATGATGGCAGTATAAGAGTCTTGAAACCAATAGTCTGCGATCGTGGCGTGTGGAGTGTGTTCATTTCATATTGGGTTCGGTTACTTGAAAAATCTTCGAGCCACTCGCATGTCTGGGAACCTATTCCACATGTTCGTACCTTCGTTGATAGTCTGCTGTAGGGCACCGTGTCAGGTGCTTCGGAAACTGCATTCACTGTGGCAGCAATTCCTGTCCTGTTGGCACAAATTGTGACTGACAGGGCGTGACACACATTTCGAGTCCCTGTCGGTTTGGACTGTTTAAACACCAATGTTCTTACGTCGTATTAAATTATTGCGATTGGTACACCATTTCTTGTAGAGAAGTTCCACAGCGCGCGTTCATACACCAAAGCGTCAGGCAACTCCATTTACGGTGTGGTTGTGGATAAGTCGTTATATCATGTCTCCGCACTTCCTATTGCGCTGATGACGTTCAGCCGACTCCCTCGTACACACCAATTCACTGCTTCGTTTTACGTCAGCAGTGGAGGATCACATGTAAGCGTCGCGCCGGTTCTACACCATCTCAGCGCTCCAAGGCGACCAGTGTTCTCCTTTTAAGAGTTTGGCTGATGTTTTATCCGCCGAGGCTGTACCATATTCATGTTCTGAAAGGCGTAGTTAAGGGCCTCTGTGTCATCGTAGAGCCGGTCTGGTATCTTACTGACAATGAGTGGATGCTTTTTCGCTAGGTAGCCCATCGTTGCACAAGTAGAAGTCATCAGCCAGGTGGCAGCGCAGAGTAGACTAAAGTGAGTGAGTGAGGTGTGCTCTTGACGAGGGGGAGGGAGGAGGAGACAGCAGTAGCAGCAGGCCGGGTGTTTACAGCGCGAGATGAATGAGACAGGCGGGCGGCAAGAAGCGCGGCTCGCCAGCCTGCGTCGCGGTTTTTGGGCCATCAATAAGGCCGGCTGTCAGACGGAGGCGTACCGCCGGCGCTGGGTCCGCACCTGTCAACCCGAGCGCGTCTCCCAGGTTGCCGTTTAATTGTCGACGGAGGAAAGGCACGGCGTGCGCGACACACATCCCTAGCCGGCCCTGTTGACACCTTACAGCGGTAGCACTTGTTCACTTTAGCGAGACTAGCCGCACGGTACGTTATGAGGGGAGTAGTTGTTTCGAAAGAATTCAGTAACGACAAGACTTCGGAACGAAATACTAATTTCCGGTCGCTACAAACCTTAGCTTTCAGTATTGTGCTCTACCACACTGACATTGTTGCAGCTATATCGTTTCCTTGTTGACGACGCACTCTGGTTATAATCATGTACACTTTGTAGTGTTTCAGTTATTTCAGTTTCGCCTTACGAGTTTCTAGACGCACTGACAAAGGGGCCACGCCCACTTGTCTTCGTCGCTTTCGTCCAAATGTAAAGTATATGCAGAGCATGACCAGGAATGAAAGTGGCAGAGCCGGGAGCTACAGATCACTAAGCTTTTAACAAATTTACCGGTCCCTTGTGGCACGGATCTGGCGAGACACGAGCCATTCCTGATAGCGTAGTTTCCACATACCGAATGGCGCAGCGGGAAGAGAATGGAACGACAATCCGAGGATCGTGGTTCAGATGGCTTTGAGCACTATGGGACTTAACATCTGAGGTCGTCAGTCCCCTAGAACTTAGAACTACTCAAACCCAACCAACCTAAGGACATCACACACATCCATGCCCGAGGCAGGATTTGAACCTGCGACCGTAGCGGTCGCGCGGTTCCAGTCTGTAGCGCCTAGAACCGCTCCGCCACCCAGGCCGGCTGGAGGATCGTGGGATCGATTCCCTTTGTGGAAACTATTTTAAGTGAAATAAATCTAGATAATGCTCAGTGTATTTATTAATATTTTCATAAAAGGCATGAAATGGAAAGACAAAGAAGCCTTTTGGGATTGCAGATAAATTTCCAGGTAGGGGATTGGGGCGTAAACAAGAACTTCGTTTACAAAATTAGATTCTTTTATTATTTTATGACTTAACACCTGCTGGGGCGATATTCAGCGTAAAAACATGTAACTTACTGTTCGCTTGCAACTGCCGAGAGCTGCTTGAAGATAAAAATGAAACTACCGGAAGTCCTGCACGCTTTGATTACACTTCCTTCGTGGGAACTTGTCTGCAGAGTCGTCGTGGGCGCTGGAAGTACAGTGCATTCTTGTAAATTATTTGCAATCCAAAATTTTCTTTTGCCAATGCTGTTACTCGTGCAGTATACAGAGTATTATTTCGATTTATTTGTTGCAAAACTATCGTAAAAAGTGAAAAGAAAAAGTTTCTGCACAGAGACCCGATCTCACGATCCTCGTACTCTTTCCGTTATCTCAGCCGCTGGTATCCTATGGTCGAACAGTGGAATCGAAACCCAGTCTTCTGGGACAAAAATAAAGAAAAAAGGAAAGAAGGAAGATTGGTTTTAACTTCCCGTCGAGATCATATTAGAGACAGAACACAACCTCGGATTGTGTCAAGAATGGGGAAGGAAATCGGCCGTGCCCTTTCAAAGGAAGCATTCCGGCATTTAGTGACGTCACGGAAAACCTGAATCTGGATGGCGCACAAACACAGAAGCTACCCACTTCGCAATGTCGCTCCATCTAACTCAATACGAGCGCGTGCTGAAAAGCAATGCATCCGAATTTTTATGTCAAAACAGGTAAAGCTTTTTAAATAAAACAAACGTTGTTACCGGTAGTATTTTAGAACTTTACTCTTTGTGTCTACGTATTTGCAGCATTCTGTCGCTAGAGGGCTCCAAAATGTAGCGTGTAAACACGACGTTGTGAGGCGTTATCTGTGTCGGTGCGTGAGAAACAGAATGCTGTTATCGAGTTTTGAACTGGAAGAGGTTGCTCCCACATTGAGCGCCCTCTGCTTCAGCATGACAATGCCGGAGCACACACGAGCGCTGCGACATCCGCAACAATCCGATGCCCTGGGCCCACCGTCGTCGGTCATCCTCCATGCAGTCAGTCTTGCCCCTATCCGATTTTCATCTGTTTTCAAATTTAAAGAACGCCTTCGAAGGCTTCACTTCGGTAGTGATGAAGCGGTCCAAGCAGAGGTAAGGTTGTGACGCCCTCAACAAAGTCGAAGTTTCTAAAGTGGAGGTATTGACGGGAGAAATGTGTTCGTCGCCAAGGTGACTACATGAGAAATAAATAAGTAGACATGATAAATAAAACTGTAGAATGCTAATAATATTTGTTTTAATTATCGGTTTAAGACTTTTCACATAAAAAATTCGGATGCATTACATTTCAGCTTGCCTTTTTACTTCATACTTGCTTACATCTTCATGTCCGAGCAAGTTTTAGATGTGATCTTTGGTACTCGTCATCTCTCTTAAAATATTCGGCCCCGTATTGGGTGACGTCAATTGCTTCATTGTTTCCCGGCCATAGACCTTCGAGGGTGCGCTAGTCAGGATACACTAATGTGTGTGCCATATTCTGCACCTCACCACAGTCGCACAACACGCCGCAGTCAAATCGTAGCCCTCACCTTCAAAGGTTTGTCTTTACTGGTACAACACTTTTCCGTAATCTGTTGCGGATCCACCGAGTTGCAGCTGCAGTTGGGGTCCCCCTTGGCTGAGTTTCTTGTGATGGGTACCATTCGGGAATTCTGTGTCCACATTGTTCACGAACCTTTGTGTGGATTTTAATCTTACTGAAAAACTTGAACGTCTCACGGTACACTACATATTTTCCATCAAGCTCTCTTTCAACTTTTTCGTGTATTTTATTGATGATCGTCGAATACATGAAGGAATATATACGCAGTACAATTTCTCAAGAGTTGTAGCGTTCATACAGTCCGTTATTAATCACCATGTTTCATTCAGGATGACCTCAACTTTTCCCGTGTGGGCAGATCTAATCCAGACTGAACAGCCGTACTCCGCAGTGGTAAAGCGCAGGGCCTTACCAGTTGTCCTGAGGACAGTAGTTGCTTCAAAAGGTTGTTTCTCGCTGTTACCTTCTTAGCAGTTTGAATGCAGTGATTTTTATAACTCAAAGACCTGTCAAGGAGTACTCCTAGATATTTATGAGTGCCCATGTGTTCCAGATACTGGCCCACCAAATGTATTCTGAGTTTTTTGTGTTTTCAAAGCCTGTGCTCTGAACGCATTTTGTTTGTAATACGTTAACGTAGTAGAAATGGTCCTGTTACTGGCTTCAAAATTTTCACCTTGTGCAGCAAGAGCAAGAACATCCACGTAGGGAAAATGATTAATGTCCTGAGAAGTGCTTGTTTATTTGCGTACAAATTAAATAACATTGGCGCCAGCGCACTTCCCTGTGACAGAACCTTCTGACCTCAAGAATTGATTGAGTAACTTTAAAGAAACGAAAATCTGTGAAATTTATGTACAGCTTGTCGAGAAAGAGTCTGTGATTTATCGTGCCGTATCTTTCAGAGCAACTCCTGTGATTAATTTATTTTTATATCCCTCCTCAATGTGCTTTTTAAGGCTTAGAACTTGATTTGTGCCGTTCTTTCCAGGTCTGGAACCTGCTTGGCGAGGTGTAAGTTGTGGTTCTGTGAGTTTTCTACTATTAATGTCTCACATAATTTACATAGATGGCCTTGCAGAAATGTTGACCTATAGCTATTAATTGCATCGGGATATTTTCCTGGTTTCAAGACAGCATTGTCTGTAGATTTTGTCCACATTTTTGCGATAATACATGTATATCTTGAAATAGTAGCCTGTTCCTTACACATAATACAGTGGTCCAACAGTTTGATTTAGTGCTGAATCTGTACGAGAACTAAAGAAAGCATGTCCACAGTCGGAGACCGTTGTGTTTCAAGTCCTGTACACCGCCTGACACTTCAGCGACCCCGCGATCCGGCAGACGGCTCCGTTCTGCAACTGTTTCTGTTTCACTGAGCCCACATAAGACTTCTGCGAACTAGGATGTTTATCTCTAGTACATTTGGACTGTCTTTGACGCACGCGAATCGCATTTAATGTCCCGTCAGAGTGATAATAATAGGCGAATATGCCATGTTCCAGCAAATGTGGCCTATGGTAGTCTACTTGCACTCAGCCACGCATTTCCCAGTTGATACAAAATATTACAACAAACCAGTTTTAGATGTATTGCGCCTGTATCTTCTTTCGCTGAACATCAACCTCCACGAACAGAGCTGACATCTAGGAGTCAACAGACTACCTCTACATAATATGCAAGAATCACCGGACTTGTACAGTGAAATTTGCTGTCTTCAGTTTGCAGAATTAATACTCGAGGAATTTTACCTGTTGTCCATTCCAGATGAGGACCAACATGAAGTTTACACGTTGTTTGAAATACGCAACACTTAGAAAAATGTGCACGTTGGTGGTGGGACTGTTGGACTGTAACATAGCCTGGGTTATACTGAGAAAAGGAACTACTTAACATTCTGTCTGATTTCCAGATTCTCAAATAGGGCTTTTGGAGGAATCTTGAGCCACCTAGTGCCGTATCTCTTTACGCAGTTTCCACAAAGCGGGCACTTGCACTTCTTGACTTTGGGACTTTAAGACTTGATATAATTTCTTCCTTGGAAATGATACGGTCCTAAAATAAAAACACCTCAACCTCTGCAAATTGTCAACCAAAGAGTGTTCCATATAGTATTCGCTTTTAATCAATATTTTTTGCATCATTCTAAAGTGATGTTTCATTTCATTGCCTTATCTCTTCGTTTGCTAGTCCTTTGTTGTCTTATATCACCAGCTACTAATAATTTACCCTTCACATTTCCATCTTCGTTCTGTCATCCGATTGTCGATTCTCATATTTAAACTAGTTGGTCCTGTAAGCATTTAGACATTTCAGAGTAGTTTTGTTTTTACTTTAGAAGGTCTAGTCTCAAACTCATTACTCTTTTTTCATGTAGCACTTCTCCCTTCCGCTGTTTATCTGTCACCTATCGACAGCGTGAGACATTCTGCGGAGAAAGCAAACGCAGTCGACGACCTCTTGTAATCTGTAGTTCTGTGGGAACAATACATTGCAATTCTTTTTCCCACTGCATGTTTAATTTTAGAATTTAGACCGGCCACAGTATTACGCAGCGGAGAAATAATTCCCTTCTTACCCGTGATGCTCGTCAACTACGAAGAGAGGATTAGGCGCAACATGGCAGACTTTGAATTTACGCCCACGACAGCATTCAGCTGCAGGTGGCGCGCTACTGCTTTAAGTCGGAAGACGGCACACATCCCGTACTTAATTAAGAATATGACACTTCGTGGGTACCAGCTGCTTTATTTCGACACGTATTGATGTGGAAACAGGGGGCAATAAAAAAGTACGGACTCGCGCAATCACGCTTTGACTTTACAAAAAAAGGAAGAGTGGAAACTTTTTGCGCGAAAGTACATGTTATTCGCATCGGCGTTAATAAACAACGCGGAACCCGGAACGAAACAGTATTGATTACAGAAGTGCCGCGCAGCCGGTGGGTGGGTGGGGGGTAACGCTCGCAGTGAATTTCGGACTACTCTCTCTCTCTCTCTCTCTCTCTCTCTCTCTCTCTCTCTCTCTCTCTCTCTCTCTCTCTCTCTCTCCACTGGTGCGCAGCGAAACAAAAACAGAAAAATAAATATTCAGAGAGCACTGCATAATTGACGAGAAATCAAAACTGGCTGCCGGCCGAGTGGGTGCAGAGCCGAGCCGGGCCTGCTCCGGCAGCGACCGAATGCAGATTTTTAATTTCGATCAAGTTATTCAGCCGCACCGCCGGCGGACGATACGTCACTGGGAAACAGATGGCAGCGGAGAGAAGTTGAAAAAAAAAAAAAAAAAAAGAGAGAGAGAGAGAGAGAGAGAGAGAGAGCGGGGGATGGGGGAAGAAAGAAACGGTGGGAAACGAGCGGACTGCCGGAAAAAAGGCCAATTGCTGGTAAAATTAATGCGGGGCACGCTCTTCGGCTGCGTGCCTCCTCAGAGATCGGCAGGCGGGCGCGCAAGACGGGCAGCACGTGACGTACACGTGACGTACACGTGTGCCGGCCGCCCGGAGCTCAGCGACAACGCCGTTGTCGCCCTTTCACGGGAGATACAAAACAGCTGCAGGTCTGCGTGGCACGGTTTCCACCTGTCCGTCCTGTGTGGCCGAGGACGCTCTTTTTTACGGGCAGCCTACATAGACATCCACTGAGAACCAAAAAGTCAGCCACTTGAGAGGAGGCGCCCGGTAAAGAAGCAGTTTCACAAACGCGGATATCATCAGCGGAATTAAATGACTGGGGTTGCAATGCTGCTAGTATGGGCGGCAGCGTGCATTACTGTCCGCGGAGACCGCGAGACTAGTAAGTAAAATAATAAATCTGACCTCAATGTAAACATATAATTGTGAAACCAAGTGCAAAAAAAAGAAAAAAAAAGAAATAATAAAGTTGCGCACGTAGGCCCGGAGCCACACCGACATGGTACGATGATCAGCTGTGACAGACCGATAGGCTGCCCGTGTATCGAGGTAAGTCATTTTGTGACGTCACATGTTCACATTTTTGGGGTATTTCCCGACATATGCAGTTCCACGTACCTTATATTAATTTACTTGTCTCATTGTCAGCTACGTCGTTTCGGCGTTCTTAAACGTTGTATGTATTGTATTGTATGTTAAACGGGCACCTAGAAACGACGGAGAGGCTCCGTTCTCGCCACAGCCGCAGTGGTCCACAACCCCACGACGACTACCGCAGTCCACTTCACCCCTCCGCCGCCCCTCACCGAAACCAGGGTTATTGTGCGGTTTGGCCCCCGGTAGACCCCCCGCCCCCCAGGGAATGTCTCACACCAAACGAATGTAACACCTATGTTTGCGTGATAGAGTAATGGTGGTGTACGCTTACGTGGAGAACTTGTTTCCGCAGCAATCGCTGACATAGTGTAACTGAGGCGAAATAAGGGAAACCAGCCCGCATTCGCCGAGGCAGATGGAAAACCGCCTAAAAACCATCCACAGACTGGCCGGTTCACCGGACCTCGACACAAATCCGCCGGGCGGATTCGTGCCGGGGACCAGGTGCTCCTTCTTTCCCGGAAAGCCGTGCGTTAGACGGGGCTTCTTAAACGTTAATAAGAATCTGACTGAACACACGTTAGCTGCTCTAATTGCTAGCTACCACCTTTTAACAAGTTAAAATTATAGCAATTTATACATGACGATTTGATTTCATCAAAAGATTTTCCAGATTTTTGCAGGATTAAGTTGTGACAGTTTTACTTTTAATGGTTTTTATGACCGCAAATAAAAATTTTTTGAGTCACAACGTCTTACATTCAGTATTATTCGAAGTTCAGCTGCTGTTTACTGCCTTGTCAATATATCTGTAAATTTCAAATTCTTGCCGCCCATGCAAATTGCTTCGTCACTGTGTCCAGTCACCATGTCGTGGCATGCCTTGTCATACTGCGATAGCGTAGTGCGTGTAGGGAAATCCTAGCAGAAAAACGCCTCGAACTGCTTGCGTTGGAAAGTAATTGCAATTGTCTTTGATAATGACGACGACACGTCATGTTTCATACCTGACGCTCTTGTCACTTCGTTGGCTTGAAGCATAGCACTACGAGAAAGTTGGCAAAGAAAAGGAACCGAACTCTAGATGTTCCTTGTTGGCCCAGGACCGGTTTAAAACAGAAGTGAAACATGCGGTCGCCAGACGCTAGTGACGCGACAAGCGAGTGCTTTTAGTAACCGATTAGCCAGCCCATTGTTTTATCGCTTAGTCAGTTTTTTCACTCGAATGAAACTAGACTTTGCGGACACGTCATCTATGCTAATGTTATACACTCAGTCTGTTAGGATTGAGTGATTTGACTTACATACTTTTCTTCAGCCTTTCGGCAATACACGAACCTTGAGTAGGATTGCCAACTTTTTTAGAGACTAATACCGTATTTTACCTCAAGGAATGCGGATATGAAGTATTTTTAAAATTCACGTGTTTAATTACTTAAATAGGTATTTTTCGTGCCTACTTTTGGCACTAAGAATGTATGTATAGTTGGTTTTAAAAAGTAAATAACTGTTGGTACATTATAAATTTATATTTAAATAAAGTAAAAAGAACTGTTTCATTTACATTTATTGGAACTCTGCCTCGTTGTTCCCGCTGGTTTGAACCTGTCACCGATAAGTCTGTTTCGGTAAATGCTGAAGTGAAGTGAGCACAAAGCATATAAAATACAATTTTTTTAGTTGTTTTTGACACATTTGCTTTATAAGCATATGACATCACTCCTCGGAAGCTTTGTTTGTGAGAAACATTTGTCATCATTCCAAAATTATGTTCGAGTATAATGTCTTTTCTGGAGACTAGAAATCTACTCTGTAGGAATCAGCATGGGTTTCGAAAAAGACGGTCGTGGGAAACCCAGCTCGCGCTATTCGTCCACGAGACTCAGAGGGCCTTAGACACGGGTTCACAGGTAGATGCCGTGTTTCTTGACTTCCGCAAGGCGTTTGACACAGTTCCCCACAGTCGTTTAATGAACAAAGTAAGAGCATACGGACTATCAGATCAATTGTGTGATTGGATTGAGGAGTTCCTAGATAACAGAACGCAGCATGTCATTCTCAATGGAGAGAAGTCTTCCGAAGTAAGAGTGATTTCAGGTGTGCCGCAGGGGAGTGTCATAGGACCGTTGCTATTCACAATATACATAAATGACCTGGTGGATGACATCGGAAGTTCACTGAGGCTTTTTGCAGATGATGCTGTGGTGTATTGAGAGGTTGCAACAATGGAAAATTGTACTGAAATGCAGGAGGATCTGCAGCGAATTGACGCATGGTGCACGGAATGGCAATTGAATCTCAATGTAGACAAGTGTAATGTGATGCGAATACATAGAAAGATAGGTCCCTTATCATTTAGCTACAAAATAGGTCAGCAACTGGAAGCAGTTAATTCCATAAATTATCTGGGAGTACGCATTAGGAGTGATTTAAAATGGAATCATCATATAAAGTTGATCGTCGGTAAAGCAGATGCCAGACTGAGATTCATTGGAAGAATCCTAAGGAAATGCAATCCGACAACAAAGGAAGTAGGTTACAGTACGCTTGTTCGCCCAATGCTTGAATACTGCTCAGCAGTGTGGGATCCGCACCAGGTAGGGTTGATAGAAGAGATAGAGAAGATCCAACGGAGAGCAGCGCGCTTCGTTACAGGATCATTTAGTAATTGCGAAAGCGTTACGGAGATGATAGATAAACTCCAGTGGAAGACTCTGCAGGAGAGACGCTCAGTAGCTCGGTACGGGCTTTTGTTAAAGTTTCGAGAACATACCTTCACCGAAGAGTCAAGCAGTATATTGCTCCCTCCTACGTATATCTCGCGAAGAGACCATGAGGATAAAATCAGAGAGATTAGAGCCCACACAGAAGCATACCTACAATCCTTGTTTCCACGTACAATACGAGACTGGAATAGAAGGGAGAACCGATAGAGGTACTCAGGGTACCCTCCGCCACACACCGTCAGGTGGCTTGCGGAGTATGGGTGTAGATGTAGATGTAGATGTAGATGTAGAAAATTTGTCTTTGAATTTCTTCGATCAATATAGTTTGATAATATGAATCAGCCTTGCATATAATGTTTATTCGATTCAATTTACGTCGAACACTGTATATCTAGTTGTGGCTTCTTTCATTTTTGCGCCACATTGAAGAAATGATCGTACGGCATTGTTGGCCGGGAGACCCCATGCGGGGTGTTCGGCCGCCGAGAGTGCAAGTCCTTTTTAGCTGACGCCACTTCGGCGACTTGCGAGTCAACAATGCCGTACTATCATTTCATTTCATTTTTTGCGCCACATTCTGTTCGAGAGAGGAAGTTCAGTATTAAGAAAAAGAATATTTATAAACACGAACAGCTGTTGGTTGGCACTCAATAAAAAGAAAATACCGGCACGGCAATAAAATAGGGTGTAAGACTTCATCCAAAGATAATGATTTAACTATGGCAGGACAATCGAATGTTTCCGCTCAGACCAGACTGCGCCGACTGTTTTCATTCGGGTGCTCCCATAGACTGGTTCCACTCAAAACAATAAATGAACAGCCGCGCGGGGTGGCCGCGCGGTTAGAGGCGCCATGTCACGGATTGCGCGGCCTCTCCCGCCGGAGGGAGAGTGTGTAAGTCTAGGAACCGATGACGTCAGCAGTTTGGTTCCACAGGAAGTCACACACGTTTAAACATTTCAACAATAAATGAGTAGTTCATTCGATACGTATAACTACAACAACTGACTGAATCGATTTCTTTATTCGATTGTTCCCATCACTACCGGGTGCGCCCTTAGTGCATAGTTTGTACACAATTTAAGATACGAACATTTACAGGCATTGGTTGCGAGTGGCATTGATGTAAATCAGTGGGGCAAGTTGAAAATTCGTGCTGGAGTGGGATTCGAAAGTGGGTCTCGTGCTTACTCGAATCCGTGTCTTGCGCAAATTTTCAGGTTTCCCCATTGATTTACGTTAGTGACCACTCGCAGCCAATGTCTGTAATTCCGTGGTGTCTTAATTCAAGGAAACAAAAGAAAAATTCGGAGTAGGTATTAAAATCCGTGGAGAAGAAATAAAAACTTTGAGGTTCGCCGATGACATTGTAATTTTGTCAGAGACCGCAAAGGACTTGGAAGAGCAGTTGAACGGAATGGACAGTGTCTTGAAAGGAGGTTATAAGATACACATCAACAATAGCAAAACGAGGATAATGGAATGTAGTCGAATTAAATCGGGGGATGCTGAGGGAATTAGATTAGGAAATGAGACACTTAAAGTAGTAAAGGAGTTTTGCTATTTAGGAAGTAAAATAACTGATGATGGTCGAAGTAGAGACGATATAAAATGTAGACTGGCAATGGCAAGGAAAGTGTTTCTGAAGAAGAGAAATTTGTTAACATCTAGTATAGATTTAAGTAGCAGGAAGTCGTTTCTGAAAGTATTTGTATGGAGTGTAGCCATGTATGGAAGTGAAACATGGGCGATAACTCGTTTGGCCTAGAAGAGAATAGAAGCTTTCGAAATGTGGTGCTACAGAAGAATGTAGGAGATTAGATGGGTAGATCACATAACTAATGAGCAAGTATTGAATAGGATTGGGGAGAAGAGAAGTTTATGCACAACTTGACTAGAAGAAGGGGCCGGTTGATAGGACATGTTCTAAGGCATCAAGGGATCACCAATTTAGTATTGGAGGGCATCGTGGAGGGTAAAAATCGTAGAGGGAGACCAAGAGATGAATACACTGAGCAGATTCAGAAGGATATAGGTTGCAGTAGGTACTGGGAGATGAAGAAGCTTGCACAGGGTAGAGTAGCATGGAGAGCTGCATCAAACCAGTCTCTGGACTGAAGACCACAACACAACAACTTAGTTCATAGTGGCCGCTGGATCAAGAATGGTGTCTGTTCTTTCGGAAATTTCGGAAAGGACATTCAGCACACATATGAATTGCACACAAGTGTCCCACAATTAGTAGTGAGAAAAAATCTGTATGGATGCTCACTAGACTCGAATTTATTGTTAAATGTCTTGCCAAGATCTCAAGAAATTACAACGAATGTATGTGAGAAGAAGAGAGAATGGAGGAAGGAAGGGGACACCAATGACACATGGTTTATGTGGGAAAATGTGGATGGGTGGCGCCGGTTGATATGTCGGTTGTGTAGGAAAATGCTCTGGCTCTGAGCACTATGGGACTCAACTGTTGTGGTCATCAGTCCCCTAGAACTTAGAACTACTTAAACCTAGCTAACCTAAGGACATCACACACATCCATGCCCGAGGCAGGATTCGAACCTGCGACCGTAGCAGTCGCACGGTTCCGCACTGCGCCCCTAGAACCGCGAGACCACCGCGGCCGGCAAATGCTCTGGAACGGGTCCTGTGTTGACCTACAAAACACGTGGCGCCAAATTCTTGTGTGTCGGCTCGGCCCTGACACGCCTGCTCGGAAGTCCACTGCGAGTCAAGTCCCGGTGTATGAGCCGAGTGGCCGCACGGCACCGTACCGTATCGACATTTCTTCGGGCGTCCGCGCCGGGGGCGGCGTCGGCGTCGGAGGCGGCTGAGTTGGCGCCGGTCGGTGCAGCACGGCGGCGCATTAATGCCGGGGCATTTGCATAGCCAGATTAAATTCCCCGCGTAACCGCTTCGGAAGGCCGTTAGGCCGCGCGAGTGACTGCCCGCCCGGCGACCTTGGCAGGGTGCGCCTGCGTGGCGGGCGGCTGCAGCGTCGCGCCGCGTCACCTGCGAGAGGCGTCCCCGGGGGCGGGGGCGACAGCGACGGGTATTTATCCACCAACGATGAACTCTTTTTCTTTTACTTGCGTGCCTGCTTGAGAAGGCATTGATGACGATTGACAGACGTCCGCCTCAGTCGTGTTAGGGATAGACACACTACCTGTTAGTGACATCTGAAAATTTGTGCCGGACAAGGACTTGAAATCCAGATTTCCCGCACATCGCGAGCTCTCGCCTTAAACAGTACGCCTCCGTAGCGTAGCTTTAGCGTTACCGCTGTGATAAATCTCTTGCATTTCTTTTATGTTTTCGTCTTCTTTAAAGGCAAAGAGAAAAGATGAAGTGGTAACCCATCATAGAATCTACGCCTACCGTCAGGTATTTTTTATTTTCGGCTGTTAAAAAAAGAGAGGAGATTTTCTTGTACCAGTAAGAGGAAGGGAGAATTCGCGCTCAGCCAGTGAACGAGTGAGAAGCACGCCATTTTAAGCGAGTAATTGTAGACCGCCATTTTGGGGGCGCTACGAATAAGTGCACCGTTTAGAAAAATACAGTATTGTTTTATTAAGAGAAAGGTCGTGTGAGTTGTTATTTCAAATAGTACGATAATTATAAGATTTGAAGCCCGCTGTGTACTTTGGAATATCGCGAAGATCCGATGAGCTCAATGTGAACACGGTCAAGACTTTGAAGGTGAATTCGGCGACCAAACGTAGCATTATAAAGAAGGGTAAGCAGAAATCTACAGCGGAGAAAGAAACTACTCCCCCCTGCAAAATACTATGAACTACTACAAACTTATTTCCGGTCAAAGCTCAGCTTATTGTGCTTGTCATTCATGGCAAAAAATTAACCTAATTAATTAATACATTTTAAAAAGCCACACATTTCAACATTTTATTATCATCTATTCTATTATTTTATTATATTATACCGGCTACCACGCAGGAGGCCCGGGTTAGGTTCTCGGAAGGGGACTGGATTTTGTGTGTCCTTCATCATCATTACCATCATCATTGACTCGCTAAGTCGCCGATGTGGTGTCAACTAAAGAGGACTTCCAATCCGGCGGCGAACTCCCCCGCATGGGGCCTCCCGGCCAACAATGCCACACGATAATCTCTCTCTCTCTCTCTCTCTCTCTCTCTCTCTCTCTCTCTTTCTCTCTTTCTCTCTTTCTTTCTCTCTCGCCTTAAACACTTCGGCTACTCGTGGACGCCTCCGAAACCGGACCAAACTTCTATACGTGACACTGGCTACAAGCCCCTGCGTATCACTTAATGCTCGCACTCTTACTCTGTATAACCACCAGCAGCGAGAGAGAGACTCTGAGCAATCGGAGCCCGTGATATTATCGTTTTAGGTCGGTCCAGGAGGCGTGTCGAATAGCCTACGTGATTAAGGCGATCGTTCGCGTTAAGCGAAAAATCCAGGTTCGAGTCCCGGTCCAACACAAATTTACAAATGTCGCTAATAGGTAGCATGTTTATACCTAACACAACTGGTGCCAGCATACTCTCAGTCGGCGAATGTATTTCGAATTAAATTCGTTTTGTTTTTGTTGTAGCAATGGGCGTCCGCAGAGATTTATCCAAGAGAGGGCAAGGCAATACATAGCAGTTTTTTCTTTAACTGATTCAGCGAGTCTGCACTACGTGTCGTGTTGCACGAACTGAGTTCGACATCAAGTGCGTCAGACGTATTGTACCCACGTTGATTGTTACTCCGATACTTTAAAAAGTTAAACAAATATCAACAGTATAGCCAAAGGACAGATTTTTTATGTTATTAACATAAGTATCGATACTGCATTTTTAATTCAACAATGTAAATTTACTTCCTCATATTATTAAATTCATCTACCGAACTGTGAAATAAAGGTAGAAAGCCAAAACATAGTCACAAAAGAAATTTACTCGTCTTCCATTAATGAAAGGTTGAAAATGAAAATTAAAAAATATGAAATAGTAAAAATAAGGCAATTGAGAAAAACCTGTTCAGCATTTACAAAAGAAAAACACAGAAAATAGCGAAATTCGTTTCATTAATACTCCTAGAAGTGGGGAAACAGTTAAGAATCATGAAAATCCGGTTATTCAGCTTTGATGCAAACAGTTTATTTACCTGATTAAGTTCAAATCTGATAATGCTAATAGATCTACAGCATTACTTATTGTTGACTGGCATAACTAATGTTCAACAAAATGTCTTTTGAAAGCTACAGGAAGTGTAACCCAGGGCCACTATACGGACATATGAAGGTGCAAAATCGCGGGAGGCTACTGTAAAATTTGCCGATGCAATTCGCTTTCGACACCCTGGGACTGAACCAGGACACTCCTCGTCTCTTCCTTGTGTCACATTATCCTGCAGCCATAACAGCACATCTGGACTGCAGGCTCAAATGGCTCTGAACACTATGGGACTTAACCTCTGAGGTCATCAGTCCCCTAGAACGTAGAACTACTTAAACCTAACTAACCTAAAGACATCACACACATCCATCCCCGAGGTAGGATTCGAACCTGCGACCGTAGCGGTCGCGCGATTCCAGACTGTAGCGCCTAGAACCGCTCGGTCACCCCGGCCGGCTGGACTGCATGTTCCGCTTTGTTGCACTCCTTAGAGTATGAGAAGACCCAAACTCGTGGAGAGGGCACCTTTTCTGTCTTGAATTTCACACTTTTTTAAATTTCTTATAACACAGCAAATGATATTTTCATTTTAGAACTGATGTATTTGGCTTTCCAGATTTAGGATAACGTGACGACCTTGTTCAGAGTCTACTGCAGTTGCTCTGCCGTGTAGAACAAAATGTATAAACAGCAAGCCAACGCGAGTCCACGGACAAACGGTTAATTACTGTCATCATTGTGTTGTGTAGTAAATGCAGAGGCCTCATTTGTAAACTGCGTCGGATGACGGTCACGTATACAGGTGCTATGTTTATGTTGTGCTGGGAATCTGAGCGCGAGGGTGTTGGGCATGTCTCTTTGTGCAACTCTGTATGGAGTGTACGAGCGAGCGACATAACAGTGATTGTGGACTCTTGCTTCGACACTGTTCTGTCATCCACCTCGACTGCAGAACAACACGGAATCCTCAGCTGCACCATGTAATCGGCACAAATTCCCATGAAGAACGTAAAATTTATATGTATGATTGCTAAAATCACAATCATTTCCCGTCGCGCTAGGCAATGTCAGGCCTATTGTTTAGTAGAGTCACAGACATCCATTGCTATAAATGCGTGCGAATTTACATGTGGCAGCGTGTGGTAATGAACTTCCAGATTCCCGTAGGAGGTAACTGCCGGTCCTCTGTACCTTCCTTGCCATGACTTACTCAGCGATGGAGGATTATGTGCACGAAAGCAACCAGTTAAGTCCATTAACCCTTTGACTACCAATTTTATTTCAAAAACATTAACAGTTTTAAAATAATGTCTTAGAATCTTAGAAGTAACAATCGAAAAGAATATTTCCCTCCGTTTCGTTTTCGAAATAGTTGGGGGAGGGGGGGGGGGGGGGGGTGATAGGACATACGGCATTGTTCATGTATACCTGCAGGGTTTCTGAAGTCGACTGCGCGAAACCTACAAGACGTACTTTAAACAGACACACATCAGTGAACAGAGCGTCTGTCAAACTTTGCAACTCACGCTACAGGTGCTCAATAAGGGCTTCGTTTGTGATGTGGCAAGCATCAATTGCTGGATGCAGGTCGTTAACAACGATGTGTCGGGGAAGGCGCCAAGGCAGGACGCTTTGCGAATCTGGTAATTGGGTTGCCTGCCCGTTGCCTATCTGCAGGCGCGACCTAATTCGACATGATAATACGGTGACTAGGGTTAAAAATGAAATTCGGGGACAGCTCAAAAACACAGTTGCATTCTGTAATTATGAGGATTCCGCCATCCACTCGTACCCTTTACCAGTAGGACACTTTAAGCAACAGCGTGCAACAAATTCCAGTTGATCCACTGATAACCTATCGTACGACGTGTATGTCCCGTTGGCAGTCAAAGGATTAAGGAGCTGACTGGTACCGGGGTAATTATGTGTTCCGTAGTGATACGGGGATAAGGATTACAGAGAATCCTAAAGAAGCGCAAAATTTCGTTGCACGAACACAGTGCTACGGAAATCCGGTGCATGCACGGTGATGCCCAAGAGAGAAGTTCCGTAACATAAATGATACTGTCGGATACTGGCGTTATAATTGAAGAACTACGGCTCTGTCATCTCAGTGCAAAGATGATTTCATCAGTGATACAGTCGAGCACTTCGAAATGACAATAACATTCCCGGATGCCATTGGGAGTTTGACGCAACAGGGTGGTTGTGAAATAGGAAATGTACCGTCAGATCGCGTATATCAGCACAATCGTTTTAACAATTACTAAGCAGGACATGCTTCAGTAATGGGCGATGTCACGGCTTGATAATGATACCACGGATTGCATCTTCCAGTGGAATCGGTCACTCTCGCATTGGGCTACGGAGGTTCGGTCACTTTTAAATCATGGACATGGCAACTCTGTGTTGCGTCCTTAACCACCTAAATCTCTTCTTCTGACACCGCTGGGTTTCGTCATGGGATTATGCGGAACGTATTGTGTCTGTGCCTCCTTTGCCAGAAACATTTCCTCAACTCGAAATGTGCATTTCAAATGCGAACGTTTCACATATGCTTCAGAATGTATGGCATAAAATTGATTATCGTGTAGATGTTCTTCAGACTAGTGAGGGGAGTGATATAGGACACATGTCAAGTATTTTTTTAAGAATTTGAACTTTGGTTTACATTCTTTGGAATTCTTATCCATGTATCAGTGTGCCTTCATTAATAATAGCTGTCTTTACTGCTGTATTCATTTTGAATTACCCTCTGTTTTTTCCAGTGAGTTTACCAGTCTGCGACTCTTCGCTGATAACGATACTGAGCACGGGAAAGTAACGTCGCCGAATGACTTTAGGGGGTTTCAGAATGAGTTGGTCAGAATTTCGAGCTGGTCGACGATCGGCACCTTGTTTTAAATATTATTATTGAATGTTAACGTGGGTGGGAGAAGAAATGTCCCTTTGATGTTCGAATATAGTATGAATGGTATAGTACTTGACTTACGTAGGCGTAACGTTGCGGAACAACATGCAATGGAATGATCGGGAAAGGTTAGTTGTAGAGAGACGAAATGGGCGACTAAGGATTTTAGGAGAGTTCTGGAAAAGTGGACCGTAGCGGGAGGCCAAATACTGAATGTCTGTGCGAGTAGTGTCTCTTGAGTAGTGCTTGAGGGGATACCCTACTCGATCAAATAGAAGAAAGACATGGGACCAATTCAGAGACGTGGTGCTAGGTTCGTTGCCGGTCGGTTAGATTAGTGCGTTTTACGCGAATGTTCCGCGGACTTAGGTGGGAATGTCTGTTCCAGGTCGGGTGTCGGCCCGAGGGCATCGGTGGGCAAACAGCTGAGGAGGCGCAGTGAGTGAGGCAGCTGGTCTGTAGGGTACGCGATCTTACTGCCTTCGACTCACGCCGGCGAGCAGTGGTGGCAAAGTGGTTCGTGGATGCGCGTAAGTCGTGTAATAGGCGCAACTGTGGGGTAGCCTATACCGACCGCGTCTGTCCGCCAGTATATGCAACAGAGTGCAGTACGAGTGTACTGCCTCCAGTGACCCACCTTGCGTAGCCACAAAAATACGGCAGATTACGGCTCGTGCAAAACTATTGCTGCATTTGTGAGTACAGTGGGAATCCGAATGACCAGCAGTTCTACTACGTACCCTCCGCCATGCAGTGTACGGTGTCTTTGTGAAATACCATAAAGGAAATCAGTTCAAACTAATTTGAATTATTGTGCTTGTAGAGCTGTAAGTGGACATGCGGAGCATGTGTTAGGCAGCGATTTCATTATAGTACGAGGGTCAGTCAAAAAGTAATGCCTCCTATTTTTTTTCTACGTTTAATTGTCAGGAAATTTAAATGCAATTACATAGGTTGAAAACCACAACATTGAGGATCATTTTGTCATTTTTCAATGTAATCTCCGCCCATCTCTACAGTTTTGGTCCATCTTTGAACAAGGGCATGTATCCCAGCACGGTAAAAATCACAGCTCTTCTTCCTAAGCCATTGACGCACGGATGTTTTGACGGCCTCCTCATCTTCAAAATGAATCCCACGATGAGCTTCTTTTAGTGGCCCGAACAGATGGAAGTCTGATGGTGCCAGGTCAGGGCTGTATGGGGGATGAGGCAAAACTTCCCATCCAATTTTGACAATCTCGTCAGAGGTGTGACGACTGGTGTGTGGTCTTGCATTGTCATGCAAAAGAAGAACATCTGCCATTGATTTTGTTGGGCGAACTCGCTGAAGACGTGCTTTAAGTTTTTTGAGGGTTGTGACGTATTGAACAGAATTTATTGTGCATCCCTGCTCCAAAAAATCAACCAGAATCACACCCTCTGTATCCCAGAAAACTGTTGCCATAACTTTCCCTGCCGATCGCACAGTTTTGAATTTTTTCTTCCTCGGCGAGCTTGTGTGACGCCACTCCATTGACTGCCTCTTTGATTCGGGTTCAAAAAAATGCACCCATGTTTCGTTCCCGGTCACAATTTTTTTCAGAAACTCATCTCCATCCAAACGGAAGCGCTGCAAGTGTTGGGAGGCTATTGTTTTCCTTGCCTCTTTATTCTGATCGGTTAACATTCTTGGAACCCACCGTGCACAAACTTTTGAGTACCCCAATTGTTTAATAATCGTGATCACACTGCCTTTACTAAGAGAAATAATGCGACACACTTCATCTGCAGTCACCCGACGGTCACCACGAATGATGTCATCAAGTTGCTGAATGTTGTGTGGAGTCACTGCACTCACCGGCCTGCCACTCCGCTTTTCGTCAGTCAACGGTGTTTGCCCTTCAGCTTCCTTACAACGACGAACCCATCGTCTAACAGTGCTGACATCCACTGTCACAACACCATACACCTTCTTCAGTCTTTCATGAATGCGTATGGGCGTTTCACCTTCTGCATTCAAGAATTCAATCACACAACGCTGTCTCAAACGAACATCGATGTCGGCCATCTTACAAACTTCTGCTGTGCTGCCACCTGTTGACACAGAAAGTTACTACTGCAGTGGATTGCAGAAGAAGGTTTGAGGAATGGCGCCAAATTCAAATTTTTCACTTAACTTAATTTTTTTAAGTAGAAAAAAAATGGGAGGCATTACTTTTTGACCGACCCTCGTACTTGGAGGTACTTCTGTATGTAATCTTGGCACGAAGAGCAACCATCTCCTCCTCTAGTACAGGCGTGAATTGTGCGGAGCGTCGATTACGAAGGACCTGTTTAGCTTTTTGGAAAATCGCGGTCACTGCTTCCAGTTGGCAGGTCTCTAGCAGTGCGGTTAATGGGAGCTTTGCAGTTTTCTGCTGTTCTCTCTCTCTCTCTCTCTCTCTCTCTCTCTCTCACACACACACACACACACACACACACACACACACACACACACACACACACACACACACACTTTCTATAGTAGTAAGGTTAGTGAAAGTTGCAGGGAACTGTAAAACTGAAATATCTCGGAGGGCTTGTCTAAATCTGACCACTCTCTCAGCACGGGCACTATCCATCTGAAACATATCGAAAGAACAACTGACAATAATTGTATCGTCAATCATCAAGAAGGAAGATTTCTAAATAAATACCATACTGTGGTGTCACCGCCAGACACCACACTTGCTAGGTGGCAGCCTTTAAATCGGCCGCGGTCCGTTAGTATACGTCGGACCCGCGTGTCGCCACTATCAGTGATTGCAGACCGAGCGCCGCCACACGGCAGGTCTAGTCTAGAGAGACTCCGTAGCACTCGCCCCAGTTGTACAGCCAACTTTGCTAGCGATGGTTCACTGTCTACATACGCTCTCAGTTGCAGAGACGACAGTTTAGCGTAGCCTTCAGCTACGTCATTTGCTACGACCTAGCAAGGCGCCATATTCAGTTACTATTAATGTACTCTGAACAGATAATATTGTGAATCGTGTACCTTCAAGAGCGACGTTCATCATTAAATGGATTAAAGTTAAGTATCAAACTGATTACGTCCGCTTTCTGAATTCTAATTCCTTGTCATGTTCCAGACCTCACGTCAGTATAGTTCTTCCCTCCTTACGCCAGCGTGCGTGAGCTAAAACCCGTGCATTTCGGCCTCCTCTAGTAACACGATGTTGGCTCTTCTGCCAACACAACACATACCTCTCCATACCTTAATGCCATCGTTACAGAATGAGTCTACAAACGTATTAGTTCCCTGTACAAATGTTTAGCGTAATAACCTGCACGACAGAACTATAGCAGTTCGACCGCTACGGCAGGGTAACCGAATCTTTCCTCCCACGTACCGTCATCGAATGGACTAGGAAGGGGGGCAAGTGATACAGTTGCATTATGTATGCCACAGTTAGTACAGCGATTTTTCTTTGGCGTGTGACGAAGGCCTCCCGTAGGGTAGACCGCTCGCCTGGTGCAAGTCTTTCGATTTGACGCCACTTCGGCGACTTGCGCGTCGATGGGGATGAAATGATGATGATGGACACACAACACCCAGTCATCACGAGGTAAAGAAAATCCCTGACCCCGCCGGGAATCGAACCCGGGACCCCGTGCGCAGGAAGCGAGAACGCTACCGCAAGACCACGAGCTGCGGACAGTACAGCGATCAGCGGATGACACACGTAGACGAAGGCAGAACGAGTTGGCTTGCATTCGCCAGCGTCTTCACCGGCTGAACAGAGAGGACAGCAGGAACATGGTCCATTGGTAATTAATTATTTTGTCCGTAAAAAACGACATCGTGCTTACTGCGACAGCTAATGATATGTATGTAAAACGGTGTTCTGCATCAGTCTATTGCTTGCTCTACCGCAACGCATATCCGTGGTTCACACCTTCATTTGCAGATGAAGAACGACATTGTTACATTTTTGGTATTAGTGCGAGCATAGACGCCTTGACCTGGTGCTGTGAAAAGACCACCGTGCTCTGCACAAAGACCTAGAATGTAACTACGTAATTCTCCATCTGCAGATGATGGTGTGATTTATGGAGAATGACGTAGTAGTACAATAACCAAGTAACTGACAAAGTAAATTTTATTTCGTATTGGTCCTTTGGTACTGGAGAAGGAGGAGGTAACTAGACTTCCGCGAGAGTGAGAACCAGCCTAAATGAAACTCTTTATTTGCTATTAAAAACAGTCTTGATCACGATTTATTTATTAAGGTGACCGGTTTCGACCACTACTTCGGCAGTAGTCATTCTCAAACAGAAAGAGGTTCGTACTCAATGGTCTGAAGATGACCACAGCAGTGATCGAAACCGGTCACCTTAATAAATAAATCGTGACCAAGACTGTTTTTAATAGTAAATATTTGTAATACATTGATCGCTCGTCACTCCTACAATGTATTCAAAAATAATTAAATGAAACTCGTAACTCTGCTTCCCAAATCGAAGGCGATCGAAAGGTGTGGATGTTGTGATTGGTTCAAATGGTTGTGAACAGTATGGGACTTAACTTCTGAGGTCATCAGTCCCCTATAACGTAGAACTACTTAAACCTAACTACCCTAAGGACATCACACATATCCATGCCCGAGGCAGAATTCAAACCAGCGACCTTAGCGGTCGCGTGTACCAGACTGTAGCGCCTAGAACCGCTCGGCCACTCCGGCCGGCTGGTGTGATTATACGGGTGGTTACGATGAACGTGAACTGACGGATGGGGTGGCCGGAAGATGGTACTTGTGGGAGCGGACACAGCACCAGTGAGGAGCGGTGACGGTGGGAGCGGAGTCTGCGGCGTGCTGTGTGGCGGTCAGCCTTGGGTGTGCGGCGGCGGCGGTGGTCGATAGACGCCGGCTGAAGCTCAACGGAAGCTGGCTGCCCCTCGCCACAGGCGGCCTGGCGCACGCAACCCGTGTGTGGCCGCACATGCCCTGCACCGTCTTATTAGACACTGGCGGGCGGAACTTGAGGACCAGAGTAACTTTCTCATGACGTGTCACTATCAAACAACACAGTTCGGTGCAGTGCTGTTTTTCTGGGGGAACGCTGGGGGATGCGTACCACTAAACTTTTTCGTCGACAACGTAATTTTTTTACGATGTTGAGAACTTGGAAGAGTGCCAAAGATTTATTTCACCGACGTAATTTTTTTTGTTTCATTTTTTCATGTTGGTAATTGCAATACGAACGATACCAGTGCAGTATTTGGTGGGAAAAGGGATGTCATTGACTGTTTTAAGCATTTCGAAGCTGCGGCAACTGAATCGCTCGCAGCCAGTTCGACAAGCACGTAATGCCCTCGCCCGCTAATAGTGGGCGGTAGTAGTGCTAAACGGATATGGGTAAGCTCAAACGCCGAGGTACCGATAGATATCTCTACGGTCCCGCTACCATGATGATGTTGATGACGTCATGGCTAAAAGCAGATGGGTGGTATCCCATGTTTCAGTTATAAGTAATTTTCGCTGCATTATATCCAATGTCAGAGTACCCTCAAACTTTTTATTAGAAAAAGCCACTGGTTCGATTAAACCTAAACCATACATAGAAAAAAAACTGTTGCTGTATAATATAGAAGGCAGCTGAAGGAAATGTTGTACGAGACGGAACAGAAATGACACTTTTATTCAAAGACAGTAATTTCGCTGAAGTCACCGCGATTTACGATGGTCACTGGACTTAAAAAATGAGGGACGTGGTTCTTGACAGGATGCATGCTGTACAACGTGCTCGCACGCTGATCACGGGGTTGGTGAGGAGTCCTTGTGGCAGGGCGTTCCCCTCGTGCACCATCGCGCTGGACAAGTGCTGTCCGGTCGCTGTGCATGTGGACGAGTCGCGATACGTCTCTCCGACGCTTCCCACATCTGCTCGATGGGATTTAACTCGGGAGAACGGGCAGGACAGTCCATTCACAGAATATCCTCTCGTTCCAAGAGCCGCTCCAGTGCACATTTCGATGCAGCCGCACATTTTCATGCATAAAAATGTATCCTGGACCGAATGCACCCCTGAAAAGACGCACGTGGATAAGGAGTACAGTGTCACAATAACATTGATCCATAATGTATGGTGTCCAAAGATTTAGAGGCCAGTACGACCATATAGCGTTATGCCTCACCCGCACCATAACACTTGGACCGCCAAAACGATCATGTTCGGCAGTGACCAAGTTCAGATCGAGTTCAAATGGCTCTGAGCACTATGGGACTAAACATCGAAGGTCATCAGTCCCCCAGAACTTAGAACTACTTAAACCTAACTAACCTAAGGACAACACACAAATCCATGCCCGAGGCAGGATTCGAACCTGCGACCGTAGCAGTCGCGCGGTTCCGGAGTGAAGCGCCTAGAACCGCTCGGCTACCAAATAAAGTGGAACTCCTGCCAAATATCGTGTAGGCCCCCGCGACCACGCGGAAGTGCCGCAACACGGCGTGGCATGGACTCGACTAGTGTCTGAAGTAGAGCTGACACCATGAATCCTGCAGGACTGTCCAAAAATCCGTATGAGTACGAGGGGGTGGAGATGTTTTCTGAACAGCACGATGCAAGGCGTCCCAGGTATGATCAATAATGTTCATGTCTGGCGAGTTTGGTGGCAAATGGAAGTGTTTAAACTCAGAAGAATGTTCCTGGAGCCACTCTGTTGCAGTTCTGGACGCGTATGGTCTCGCATTGTCCTGCTGGAATTGCCCAAGACCGTCATAATGCACTATGGACATGAATAGATGCAAGTGATCCGACAGGATGCTTAGAAATGTGTCACCTGTCAATAGTCGTATCTAGACGTATCAGGAGTCCCATATCACTCCAACTGCACACGCCTCACACCATTAACAGAGCCTCCAACAGCTTGAAGAGTCCTCTGCTGACATGCAGGGTCCATGGATTCATGAGGTTGTCTCCATACCCGTACATGTCCATCTGCTCGATACAATTTGAAACGAGACTCGTCCGACCAAGCAATATGTTTCCAGTCATCAGCAGTCCAATTGCGGTGTTGACGGACCCAGGCGAGGTGTAAGGCTTTGTGTCGTGCAGTCATCAAGGGTACACGAGTGGGCCTTCGGTTCCGAAATCCCATGTCGATGATGTTTCGTTGAGTAGTTCGCACGTTGACATTAGTTCATGGCCCAGCATTGAAATCTCCAGCAATTTGCGGAAGGGTAGCACTTCTGTCACGTTGAACGATTCTCCTCGGTCGTCGTTGATCCCGTTCTTGCTGGATCTTTTTCTGGCCGCAGCGATGTCGGAGATTTGATGTTTTACCGGATTTCTGATATTCACGGTACACTCGTGAAATGGCCGTACGGGAAAATCCCCACTTCATCGCTACATCGTAGGTGATGTGTCCCTCGGCTCGTGCACCGACTACATCATCACTTTCAAACTCAATTAAATCTTGACTGTTGTAGCAGCAGTAAGCGATGTAACAACTGCGCCAGACACTGGCTGTCTTATATAGGCGTTGCCGACGGCAGCGCCGTATTCTGCCCGTTTACATATCTTTGTATTCGAATACGCTTGCCTATACCAGTTTCTTTGGCGCTTCAGTGTGCGATGAAAGATTGCTATTATAATTTATAGATATTTCGGACAAAGTGGCTGGCGGCGGGAAAACTATTTCATTACTTTGTTGATTGGCGACTCCATGACGTGTTGTGTGCACCACGACCAAATAGTGGATAGAATTGGAAGGAAAATTAGTATTGGCCGTATTTTGTTGTTTTATTGTCAGCAAAATCGATTTTCGGTCACTTAGTGACCATCCTCAGTGCTCTAATATACAATTAAAATTGGTAGGCACTGGTATCCAGCTATAGCCACAGGCTTAGAGCGATCACATAAACTTTATGTTTCGCAGTTTGGTATCAACTTTCCAATATCCTTGTCACAGAGGGGAGCCGCTTGTGCTTTCCGCCAATTCTCTGCTCTGCCCTGCAGCTCGTTGTCTGTGCGAAAAAGTTGTCTTCGTGGCCGGCGGTTCATATGAGCGAGATGAAATTCAGTCGGAGCCAGTTACGGGCTGTATTGTGGGTGATCAAACACTTGCCATCGAAAACGATGCAGGAAGATCCTCATTGCCGCTGCAGAGTGCGGCGGAGAGTAATAATGGTCGTGAAGAAGGAAACACGACAGTTACGTTATGCGGGCTGCATGGCATCAGGCAAACCGTACCTACATACTCGGCGGGATTCACTATTTTCTAGGCATCTTTAAGGAACGTCCCTTAACTACATGAACTAAAGCTATGGGGGGAGTGGAGCAGCAAAATCTCACGTCAAAGTTTTAATTCCTACAAGATTCGTCCTTATAGTTGACGATATTAAAATGCCCACCAATCTGAACGCTTTACACGTGTCCATGCCAGCCAGAGTGGCCGTGCGGTTCTAGGCGCTACAGTCTGGAGCCGAGCGACCGCTACGGTCGCAGGTTCGAATCCTGCCTCGGGCATGGGTGTGTGTGATGTCCTTACGTTAGTTAGGTTTAATTAGTTATAAGTTCTAGGCGACTGATGACCTCAGAAGTTAAGACGCATAGTGCTCGGAGCCATTTGAACCATTTTGAGCGTGTCCATATCTGTAATTCCATAATTTGAAACAAGTGCCGCGTAAGTGTCAGCTTTCAATAGGGGAGTTGTCTCCGGCGGCTCTAGAAATCACTGCATGTCAGTCAGTGAGTCAGTCGAGATATTCTGCAATGCATTTAAAGCCAATGTTATTGTGTTATATCGAAACTTTCACAATGCCTATGTTAAGCTACACGTCGAAACAAACGTGTCAGCAAGAACTTACACGTTAGTGGATGGAAACTAAGGTAAAGGACAGGATCCTCTTCGTGATCATATACATCAAGAGACCGAAAAGGTACGTAATCATACGGACCAAAGGAAGGTACAAGCTGTGTTTTCTTTCATCTGAAAAGTAAGTAAAGATTCGACGGCATTTAATGTATTTACTATAACAATAAAATACCAGTTTTCCAGGGATCCATCAAAACAGTTAATACTATTTCTGGCGAATTTTTTTTTTTTCATCTGTCTCTGTTTATCTGTCCGGTCCGCCGTCCTACTACTACTCAGGGTTGGCATGTTTGAAATAGTGTTCAAACATTGTTTGTACATGTATAAAAAGTTCTCGGTTTACTTGCCGCGTCAAATTTGGATAAAATCCCGAGCTTTCGATGACTACCTCCGTCATCTTCGTGAGGGGTAAAACTGACCGAGAACTTTTTAAACAAGGATTCCGCCGCGAAAGACTTCGTAGTCACTGTTTAGTACAGTTTCTCAATAAAGCACTGTTTTATTGAAGTGTTTTAATCACGTGAGGGAGAGTGGGGTCCCCACCACATCTCACCAAAGCGGGAGTGGGGTCCAAATTTTAATAAAAGCTTCTCATGTAATTACCTGCTCACTGTGCGCTCAGAACTGGAAAGAGCGACGCGATGGGATCGATGGACATACCAGAGACACTGCCCATCACGTGTGTGCAGTGCTTCGCTGGAATTTGATTGTGGTTTTCATCTCGCGCTCGATCGAACCTTGCTTCCGAATAGCCGTCGTATGTTGGTTTTTACGCATTTCTACAAATTTATCGTGTAACGTCGTTGTTTCAAACGTTATGTTCTGGGATCGATTATTACCGGCCATCGATGTTCAGATGTCGATAATACACTACTGGCGATTAAAATTGCTACACCAAGAATAAATGCAGATGATAAACGGGTATTCACTGGACAAATATATTATACTAGAGCTGACATGTGGTTACATTTTCACGCAATTTGGTTGCATAGATCTTGAGAAATCAGTACCCAGAACAACCACCTCTGGACGTAATAACAGCCTTGATACGCCTGGACATTGAGTCAAACAGAGCTTGGTAGCGACTGGCGTATTGTGACGAGCCAGTTGCTCGGCCACCATTGACCGGACGTTTTCAATTGGTGAGAGATCTGGAGAATGTGCTGTCAAGGGCAGCAGTCGAATATTTTCTGTATCCAGAAAGGCCCGTACAGGACCTGCAACATGCGGTCGTGCATTATCCTGCTGAAATGCAGGGTTTCGAAGGGATCGAATGAAAGGTAGAGCCACGGGTCGTAACACATCTGAAATGTAACGTACACTGTTCAAAGTGTCGTCAATGATAATAGGTGGAGTCCATGGCACGCCATACCATCACGCCGGATGATACGCCAGTATGGCGATGACGAATCCACGCTTCCAATGTGCGTTCACCGTGATCTCGCCAAACACGGATGCGACCATCATGATGCTGTAAACAGAACCTGGATTCATCCGAAAAAATGACCTTTTGCCATTCGTGCACACAGGTTCGTCGTTGAGTACACCGTCGCAGACGCTCCTGTCTGTGATGCAGCGTGAAGGCTAACCGCAGCCACCGTCTCCGAGATGTTAGTGCATGCTGTTGCAAACGTCGTCGAACTGTTCGTGCAGATGGTTGTTGTCTTGCAAACGTCCCTATCTGTCGACTCAGGGATGGAGACGTGGCTGCACGATCCGTTACAGCCATGCGGATAAGATGCCTGTCATCTCGACTGCTACATCTACATCTACATTCATACTCCGCAAGCCACCCAACGCTGTGTGGCGAAGAGCACTTTACGTGCCACTGTCATTACCTCCCTTTCCTGTTCCAGTCGCGTATGGTTCGCCGGAAGAACGGCTGTCTGAAAGCCTCCGTACGCGCTCTAAACTCTCTAATTTTATATTCGTGATCTCCTCGGGAGGTATAAGTAGGGGGAAGCAATATATTCGATACCTCATCAGGAAACGAACCCTCTCGAAACCTGGCGAGCATGCTACACCGAGATGCAGAGCGCCTCTCTTGCAGTGTTTGCCACTTGAGTTTGTTAAACATCTCCGTAACGCTATCGCGGTTACCAAATAACGCTGTGACGAAACGCGCCGCTCTTCTTTGGATCTTCTCTATCTCCTCCGTCAACCCGATCTGGTACGGATCCCACACTGATGAGCAATACTCAAGTATAGGTCGAACGAGTGTTTTATAGGTCACCTCCTTTGTTGACGGACTACATTTTCTAAGGACTCTCGCAATGAATCTCAACCTGGTACCCGCCTTACCGCTCGTGATACGAGGCCGGTCGAATCAGCACGGCGTTCCGAATTACCCTCCTGAACTCACCGAATCCATATTCTGGTAACAGTCATTGGATCTCGACCAACGCGAGCAGCAATGTCGCGATACGATAAACCGCAACCGCGATAGGCTACAGCCCCGAGGGATTAGCCGAGCGGTCTTAGGCGCTGCAGTCATGGACTGTGCGGCTGGTCCTGGCGGGGGTTCGAGTCCTCCCTCGGGCATTGGTGTGTGTGTTTGTCCTTAGGATAGTTTAGGTTAAGTAGCGTGTAAGCTTAGGGACTTATGACCTTAGCAGTTAAGTCCCGTAAGATTTCACACACATTTGAAAATTTTTTTGATAGGCTACAATCCGACGTTTATCAAAGTCGGAAACGTGATGGTACGCATTGTTTCTCCTTACACGAGGCATCAGAACAACGTTTCGCCAGACAACGCCGGTCAACTGATGCTTTTGTATAAGAAATCGGTTGGAAACTTTCCTCATGTCAGCACGTTGTGTGTGTCGCCAAAGATGCCAACGTCGTGGGACTGCTCTGAAAAGCTAATGATTTGCGTATCACAGCATCATTTTCGTGTCAGTTAAATGTCGCGCCTCTAACACATGATGTTAGTGGTGCAGCAGTTTTAATGGCCAGTGGTGTAAGATCTAAATGAGCCTCTGTGGTGTGCGAATGTCGCGCGCTCAAATCCCGACTGGTACGCCGGCTCTTGAAATCACTCGTTGGCAGGATGTGGCCACACCTAGTCAGTTGCAAAGTTTGCGCCTCTGTTTCGCTCCTGCGCGGAAGGAGAGACGCAGTGGCTGACCAGCGTCAGCAGGTGAGGATGTGTCGGGATGGGAGCAGCTAGCCACCTGTGCCTTGCCGTGGTGTGGCGTGCCACTGTAGGCTGCGCCAGGCTCCGGTGTGTTCCCGGCGCACCTCCTCCGCCGCCGCCGACCCGCAGCTGCTGGCCGTGAGCGGCGGGGCGGCCAAGGCCGGGTGGTCGCCGACTCCAGCCGCCGCCGCCGCCGCCCGTGGCTCTCTCGCCGCGCTGCTACCAGCCGCCGCCGCCGCCGCAGCCACTGAACCAGCCGCCGGCCAGGCCGCCGCCGCCGCCGCCGCCGCCGCCGCCTCCAGCCTTAATACGCCCCCGCCGCGCCGCGCCCCGCCCCGCAGCATTTCCCGTGGGAATTCGCCCTGGGCGCGAGCTCTTGCGTAATCTGCGACAGCGCCCTCACCCTTTCTCCGTGCGCCTCTTTCTCCGCGTCTCTCTCTCTCTTTTTCTCCCACCCACGCGTGCTCGCGCTACACAGGTCTTTGTCCGGCGACGCCGCGGCCTAGGCTGCAAAAAATGACAGGTTTCCCCGGAACTCGAGACCTCAGACCTCTGCCCGAATTATATAAAGTGCGTCTGCAAACAGTATTGCGCAACAATTATTACTTGCGATCCATAGCCGTATTAGCTGTTGTGGCTGTTTGTTAAAATCTATACTGCTGGCCATTAAAATTGCTACACAAAGAAGAATTCCAGATGATAAATGAATATTCATTGGACAAATATATTATACTAGAACTGACATGTGATTACATTTTCACGCAATTTGGGTGCACAGATCCTGAGAAATCACTACCCGGAACAACCACCTCTGGTCGTAATAGCGCCTGGGCATTGAGTCAAACCGAGCTTGGATGGCGTGTAGAGCTACACCTGCCCATGTAGCTTCAACTCGATACCACAGTTCATCAAGAGTGGTGACTAGTATATTGTGACGAGCCAGTTGCTCTGCCATCATTGACCAGACGTTTTCAGTTGGTGAGAGATCTGGAGAATGTGCTCGCTAGGGCAGCAGTGGAACATTTTCTGTATCCAGAAAGGCCCATACAGGACCTGCTACATGCGGTCGTGCATTATCCTACTGAAATGTAGGGTTTCGCAGTGATCGAATGAAAAGGAGAGCCACGGAACACATCTGAAATGTAACGTCCAGTGTTCAAAGTACTGTCAGTGCCAACAACAGTTAACCGAGACGTGTAACCAATGGCACCCCATACCATCACGCCGGGTGATACGCCAGCATGGCGATGACGAATACACGCTTCCAATGTGCGTTCTCTTTCTCCGCAGGCTGTCGACAAGACACAACGAGTCTACGGCATTAAGACCTATGTCTGCTTATGTTAAATGTTCTTATATTGTCATTCTATAAGTATACTCGAAACATATTGCAATATTAAAATAACTAAAGCTTTGCAACAGTGGTTTTCATGAATACATTGTGTTAACAGTCAAAGAGACGTTAATTTATTTCTAAATCCATGTTAAACGATGTTGTATTCCCATTTCTGCCTGATAATGTCGTATCTTGAAACATACTGCAATATTAAAATAGTTTAAGCAAGATAACAAAGAACTATAACTGGCAGAAGTGTTTGAAAATCTGTTTACAGAGCCTTGTTCGGCTTTCCATGTCGTAAGCTTATTACAAATTATCCCCAGACGCATTCCACACTATCGGTAAAGACTCATCAATGATTGTTGGCTTCTATTGCTCTGTTCCACATGTTTCTACGACACCTTGTTTTCCCTCTCGTTGTTAGCACAGCTCGCAATCGAAAAACCTTCGATGTCACTATCAGTATCCGCCGTTTTCGCCTTTTAGAAG
This sequence comes from Schistocerca gregaria, assembly GCF_023897955.1. NCBI lineage: Eukaryota > Metazoa > Arthropoda > Insecta > Orthoptera > Acrididae > Schistocerca > Schistocerca gregaria. The sequence goes on from NC_064925.1 coordinate 545,705,026, forward strand.
TTCTTTTTTCCTTTACCTGCTTTTGGTTTTCAAAAAATGGTTCAAATGGCTCTGAGCGCTATGGGACTTAACGTCTGAGGTCATCAGTCCTCTAGAACTTAGAACTTTTTAAACCTAACTAACTTAAGGACACCACACACACACCCATGCCCGGGGCAGGATTCGAACCTGCGTCCGTAGCGGTCGCGCGGTTCCAGACTGAAGCGCCACACTGCTGTCCACCACCAACTGGATTACGTGCATTGACACAAGAGGGAACTCTGCAGCCAAGACTTTTCTGACAGCACGAACGAAAATATAACACAGTGTTCAATATGACGTCGTTCGGTACGACAGCACCACGTACACACACCGCAGTGGGCACTATGTTCGAGATCCAGTGGCAGATACGTGTATCACTGGATGCGTTCCGTGTTCCCACCTGAAGGCAATGCAATCAAATACCTACGACTCTGTTTCCTAAGTAACAAGGTCCTTGAGGCAGATAGATGTTGTGAATGCAACCCCACGCACAGTGCTAATTTGTGATTACATTATACACACACACACACACACACACACACACACATATATATATATATATATATATATATATATATATATATATATATATATATATATATGCACAATTGAAAACTGCCGTAGAACATATGAAGATTGATAAGTGCAAATTAGTTACACGCTATAATAAACGACCGTCAGGATAGCACAAACGCCGTTTCAATCTGCCCCAGTCCCTGGGATTGCAGTGGTCAGAAGCACAGATGTTACTGACGTCATAGGACATCATTCTAAATTGATGCAGCACAGGGTTATATTTGTATCTGAATCGCAGCAATTATACGACACACTACAGTACCCCACAACCCCATATTCCGTCCCAGAGATGATGACTACTATTCTGGCCGCCCGTTTGTTTACTTGTCTGGTGAGACTAGGCCGAAGAAGGTGACTGCAGTGGAATTCTGTGCATTCCACGTTATGGTTCGAACTGACGTCTTCAAGCACCTACGAAAATACCGCCAATTATTGCAACGGTTCCTGATGGGTGTATATGCAAAAATCTGAGACTTAGCCTCCAATACATACACCAGCATGAACGACGTTTACGCGCAGAGCACTATGTATATCTTAAGAATGCGCTTGCAAAAGATACAAATGCCCACATTGTTGGTGCAATAGTAATTCTACAGGCTACAGCCAAGGGTACTGTTCGGCGCTCACGGTGTCGAGGTGGCGCAGTTTCAGTCTACTGGACTCGTATACGGGAGGACGACAGTTGAAATACCTGTCCGGTCATATAGATTTAGGTATCCCATGATTTCCCTAAATCGCTTAAGACAAATGCCGGTATGGTTCCTGTGGAAAGGGCACGGCCGATTTCCTTACCCATCCTGTAATCCGAGCTTGTGCTCCATCTCTTAATTTCCTTCACAGTGTCGCCAGCAGCTCCGTCTACCTTTTCCCAACAATCAATCCTTTTGTGGAATTATTGAACGAGCCGATACCACCCGTTTACTTCGACCCATGAAGACATCAACACCAGGATATAAACCACTCATCGAAATCTAATATGCGAAAAACACTTGCCATAACGATAATTACAATCATTTTTATGACATCGCATTTGTTGGCCTCACCAAAGCACAAGCAGTCTGTCACCTTTCGACCTAACGTAGACCTCGAGCGACGTTACCGAACAATCCCTTCCTGCAATCTAATTTTCAAAACTTTAGGAAAAATAAATATCATCAATCATATTCACCCTAATTTCCCACGCATGACGTTACACGCCACAGCACATTCAGTCACCGGTCAAAACCGACATCCGGTACTTCTTTTTGTACTGCAGTCGGAATTGGTTTTACAGGAAGACAATGGACGTAGTACTTTTTATGAAATACTGTAAGTAACTCGCTTGCACAACTTATATGCTTTGCGCACGAACCGAAATCTGTAATGAGCGAAACGACTGCGGAAGACCAGCAGAGAGACGCACCCCCATCCACGACGGCTGGAGCGCCAAACCACTGCCGAGACTGCTAATCCGATTAGCGGACTCGATCCGGTTTGGGCGTGGTTGCCTCTTATTCTGCGAGTGATGTTTGTCTGGTACAACCCGGTGTCCCGAGGTGTCACAGAGAAGGCTCGTGAGCGTAATAGAGAAATTTCCGTGTTAGATTACCGGGTTATGCAAGTACTGGAAACCTGATGGCGGTCTGACATGTGGGGTTTCTGTTTAGCCATTCTCTCCACTACCACATTCGCTCGGGACACAGCTGGAACATATCATTCCTAAGCCTGTTGACACAAGCATTAGTAGTAACCATTAGCAGATTCGGATTTTTAAACTGGACAGGAACTTCATTTCCATTTTATTGTAATGCCATAGACGGCAACGCGAAGAATGTAGTATCTTCTCTAATAGCGACGCAATAGCCGGTGTTCGGCATAGGTTCGGGTTTGTCTTTCGTCTGGAAACGTGAATATGACGCGATGGCTTTGCCTAGTCATCGTAAAGTGTTTTGAAGGGTGAATGTCGTGGTTGGTGCTTACCAAGCTATTGGTCTTCTCCCAACACTATTAACAAAATAGCGAGGAGACGTGGCAGGAGGCAGTACTTTCGGAGGGTTGTTGGGAGAAGAATGCCCGCGTTGTGCACCTAAAGCTAATTGGCTGAAACGCCTGAATGTTTAAACAAGTTTGGAAACCGCTTGTAGCTCTCGCCTGGGAGTCGATCGGAATTCCTCACGGGAGTAGCTTGCAAGTTGCGAATCCTCCGGTGCGGAGGTGGTATTAAAAATAATAATAGCACATTAAGTAGTCTCAGACTGCAGTTACAAGTTCTACAACTTTTATTCCGTGATCGGTTTCGAGGCTTCACTTCACATCTTCAGATCTGCCTTAGTGTTCATCTAACCGACACTACGCATTAATTTCATAGCAGGTTGTCAACCGAAAGACAGGAGAACAGCTCTACAGACTGTTGCCCACCGGTGCAGTGCCGCCTTGCATTGTTGCGTACGAAGGATATCTTGACCTGTCTTTCGGTTGACGACCTGCTGTGATCTGGAAAATTAATACCTAACGTCGATTAAATTTGTGTAAGGTACATGCGAAGCCTCGAAATCGATCGAGGAATAAAATTTGTACAGCCTTAACTGCGGCCTGAAACTATTTTATTTATTAATTATTATTACTACGTATATGAGGCTGCGTTCCCACCTTCCAGTATGACGGATAATGAATATACGAGGCCTGTCTGAAAAGTATCCGACCTTTGGCCAGAAAAAAATATTTCGAATACCTGACGGGGTTGGGAGCCTAATCCCCTTCAAAGTAGGCCCCTTGTGCTTGCACACACTTTGCGCACCGATCCTTCCACCGCTGGAAACACCTCTGGAAGTCTGCTTTTGGAATTGTGCAGCTCCGTCGTCTTGTTCCGCATTATCTCTTCTCTAATCTCAAAACGTTTTCCTTTCAGTGGCGTCTGCAATTTTGGAAACAATCAGAAGTCGCAAGGAGAGTAGGGAGGTTGGCGAACGGCTGTAATTCCATGTTTGGCCACGAAATTTTGGATCAAGTGCGGGGGCGTTGTCGTGCTGCAGTTGTCAATTTTTTTCCGTCCACATATCTGGTCTTTTACGCCGAACTGCGTCGCAGAGTCGCCGGAGAACATCTTGATAATACTGCTTTCTCACTGTTTGTCCTTCCGGTGCGTATTTGTGATGCACAATTCAACAACAACTGCACACCGAGCAGTTTGGGACTTGCCAGAACGCTGGTCACTCTCCGCTGATGTGCGGACACTTTTGAATCGGTTGAACCACTCCGTAATTTGTGTTAAACCCATCACATCTTCTCCAAACACCTGCTGAATCTTACGAACTGTTTCGCTTTAAGAATCACCAAGCTTTTGACAAAATTTGATGCAGTACCTTTGCTCAAATTAAAAAATGATTCAAATGGCTCTGAGCACTATGGGACTTAACATCTGTGGTCATCAGCCCCTAGAACTTAGAACTACTTAAAGCTAACTAACCTAAGGACATCACACACATCGATGCCCGAGGCAGGATTCGAACCTGCGACCGTAGCGGTCGCGCGGTTCCAGACTGTAGCGCCTAGAACCGCTCGGCCACTCCGGCCGGCAGTACTTTTGCTGAACCCGTTCAGTCATCTTGAGAGAATCGGTAATCTGACGAACACGTTGCGTAGCGCCTCACTCAGCGACCGACTGGCAGCGAATGACGCGCTGGAAGGCGGGTACAAAATTCACGCATGGGCATAAAGGTCTCTTCCTTTACTGTGTGTAGTGGCGCCGCGCTATCGGCTCTATTTTGAGCAGGATGATCAAAGGTGGGATATTTTTTAGACAGACCTCGTACAATTACAAGTTCCATATTTTTGAACTCTTGAGCAAGCGATGCACAGTGGTCGATTATTTCACGGAAAACTAAAACGATCAGTAGTTGCGTATCCCGTTTGCGGGCAAGAAGTTCGTATTAGTTTTTTTCCGGTTTCTGTAGGCGTGTGTTGCGGGTTAGTGAGTGCGCACGTGTTTAGTGGACAAAGGCCTTCTGTTAGATTGTGGAGCAATTAGCTCGCTGAAGGCAGTGTTTGGTGGAAGAGAAGGAATTGGTGATGGTTAAATTAATGTAGTAGAGTGCTTTGTTTCCTTGGAAACCTAAAGTGTTTTGATGTGGGCAGCGAGGCTGACGCGACTGCTCAGCAGCCGGATCAGCAGAGATATTTCCGACGCGGTCCACTATCTGGCCGCTAGAGGGCTGACAGCCTCGCTGCCAGCATGGAATACATAACAACGCGACAAGCGGTGAACCAGAAACACGAAGGAAGCGGGAGATCAGCACTGCGTGCTAGTACACCACCCTGTGTAGAGTCTGCGTATGAGAATTTGAGCTACTGGTAAAAGTATAGCTGTGAGGACGGGTCGCGGGTCTTACAGGATATCTCCGTTGGCAAGAGCATTGTTCGTGAAAGGGGAAGGTTCCGATTCTAAGTCCCGGTCGGGCACACAGTTTTAATCTGCGAGGAAGATTACCTAGCTGCTGAGCAGCCGGGGTCAACCTCGCTGCCCACATCAAAACATCTCAGGTTTCCAAGGAAACGGTTGTAATCGGAAGCGTTTATTGGCGGATCCCGATTAATTTTCTGCAGTCTGCACGGGCAAAATGACTCTAAACAATGATCGCCTGTTTCACTTTGCGGGGCGAGACGGGGTTAAACTTTTCATCGCTCCAAAGTCAGTAATGAAAAGTCCTGTAACGACCCCACCCCTTTCAGTATGATTGTGAGACCCGTCCATTGGGTTGCAAGACGTTCACGGTTAATGGTTCAATACGACTTCAGAAATCACCTTCGTCACCTATACTAAATTCGATGGATACAAATATAACCAAGCCACGATGCGTAATAATCATACCAGGTTTATTCTTCACGTTAACAGTAACTGGACGACCTTCAACAATACGTTTCAATACAGAGGCATATTGACACCACCTAGACCATTAAAACTCTTCGAAAACAATAGCTTTATGAATGCGACTATCATAGCCACCAAATCCGAATTCGGAACAAAATGGCAAAATGGCTTCTTTGACAACACCTTTTCTACAAGCGTAAACTTGCCAATATTTGTATCGCCAAATAAATACAATTGTTTCTTACGAACCTGCGTGGACCGAAAGGCCTTATTATACCAACGTACGACGCGGCCCGCCCAGTCATTATACTTAAGATGGCACTCGTTCAGGAGATGCACAACTACACGATTAGCCTGAAACGATTCAAAGTACTTCTCTATAAAACGTATACGACTCCAATTATTAACAAGAAAAGGATCTGTATAATCAAGCCTACTAGTTCGTTCGGCCCCTCTACGTAACCTCACATTAAAGGACAATGCAGAATCATTACAGTTAGATAAAGGCTCCGCATCATATTTAGTTATATAAATGGGAGCTGATTTCCTACTCTTACAACTTTGAACCTCAAATACGCCTGTTATACTACCAAACATAAATTGCACACCTCTACGTACTTCATCTAAATACTTCTTATCTTTCAATTTCAGCTAACAATGCAAATGGGTAGCATTACCTTGTGTAAAAGGTTCCTCAGAAACACAGTACTCCAGAACAGACCAAATGGTGATGGATGACAGAAGGGTTAAGGTGTGTGAGATTGCTAGTGCTGGGGGCGTCTCGAATGTTCGGGTACATAATATTTTGCATAAACATTTGGACATGAGAAAGCTATCCGCAAGATGGGTTCCGGGACTGCTCTCGCTTGAACAAAAACGGGATCGTGGGAAGTGTTGCAAGGATGGTTTGCAGCTGTTCAGAAAGGATACACAGGACTTTAAGCGTCGTTTCGTCACTGTGGGTGAAACATGGATACATTACTATACTCCTGAGACCAAAGAACAATCTAAACAATGGATTACTAAGGGAGAATCTGCACCAAAAAAGTGGAAGACAAAATCTTTGTCCGGAAAGGTTATGGCGATTGTCTTTTGTGATTCATAAGGGATAATCCTCAATGACTACCTGGAAAAGCGTAAAACTTTTATAAGTGCATATTATTCATCGTTACTGAACCGTTTAAAAACAGAGCTGCAAGAAAAACGCCGGCAATTGGACCGCAAAAAAGTCCTCTCCATCACGACAATGCACCAGCACACACCTCAGTAGTTGTGGTCGCAAAATTAATGGAAATAGGATTCCAGCTCTTTCCTCTTCCCCCATGTACTCCAGACTTGGCTTCATCGGAGTACTGTTTGTTGCCCAATTTTAGGAAATGGCTGGCGGGACAAAGATTTTATTCGAACGAGGAGGTGATTGCAGCAACTAATAGCTATTTTGCAGACTTGGGCAATTCCTGTTATTCGGAAGGGATCAACAAATTAGAACAGCGTTCGACGAAGTGTATAAGTCTAAAAGGAGACTATGTCGAAAAATAAAAAGAGGTTTACCCCAAACACGTAAGTAGTTTTTATTTTCGCACGGACTTTTCAACCGGCCCTCGTATTGTACTTGCGTCCTTCTGACGTTCCTACTGTGCGTACTTCTGTTCTTATTTGTGTACAGTACACTATCACAGACGTCCGGTGACACAGTGTGCTACAGTTATTCTGAGTTCAACGACTAACTCAGCAAGCGCTACATGCAAATACGGAGACAGCCAAACTCGTAAACATCGTAGTCTTTGTAAACATACCCGTACAGATCTTGTTTGTTACAATCGTCAACTTTACGTTACAAATTACTCTCGATGTAATTAATATATTACAGTGTAACAAACGGCATTGACTAAGTATTTGCTTCTATTTTCAGTTTTGCTAAAAATAATAACAGGTTTCCATTTTTAAGAAAAAGATAAGTATGTGTTGAAAATCAGACTTCCGTCCATTTTTCAATGGTCTGTATTAACCATTTACAACAGCCCCCCTCCTCAGTTTCGGTCTACGGAATTGGTTATTCAGTATTTGTCGTGGTTCGGGAGGTGTTTCCAGTGGTAATGTTACGAGACTCACCCTGAATAGGAGGGTTAGGGGAAGACCGACGCATCGTGTTCAGATCGAATGCAAACCCTCTTCTACCCCCTAGCGGTAACTGGCCTAGGCGGCTTCATTTGCGAACAGGGATAGCACGCATGGGCGGCCAGGAGATTGTAGTGCCCGTGGTAATCAGTTAAAGTCGAATATGTGAAAAACACCAAGTTTCACGGGGTCCACGTTAAACTGTAGGTTCCGCTGTAAGTGGCGGGGTAAGTCTGTTCGTAGGTCGGAAGAAGTTTCCTCCAATAATACCAAGACTAATAAAGTTCTGTGGTGCTTCGTGTGGAGTGCAGGGTTGCTTTTACGTCCGAATCGAGCGCCATCACATGGGCGTGCGGTGGCGACCACGGCTTGCGGAGGAGTGTCCCTATTTCATGTATTTAACGACGTTCCTAAAGTTGTTAAGCACCACGCCATACAAATGTGCATAATAGACGCAGCAATCTATGCGACGGCACGACAATTCTTCGTTCAGCGTTCTATACAGTTCCGCACTGTCGCCGGATTAAACAAAGTAAGAGCCTACGGAATATCGGACCAGCTGTGTGGCTGGATTGAAGAGTTTTTAGTAAACAGAACAAAGCATGTTGTTCTCAATGGAGAGACGTCTACAGGCGTTAAAGTAACCTCTGGCGTGCCACAGGGGAGTTTTATGGGACCATTGATTTTCACAATATATATAAATGAAATAAGTAGATAGTGTCTGAAGATCCATGCGGCTTTTTCGCGGATGATGCTGTAGTATACAGAGAAGTTGCAGCATTAGAAAATTGTAGCGAAATGCAGGAATATCTGCAGCGGATAGGCACTTGGTGCAGGGAGTGGCAACTGACCCTTAACATAGAAAAATGTAATGTATTGCGAATACATAGAAAGAAGGATCCTTTATTGTATGATTATATGATAGTGGAACAAACACTGGTAGCAGTTACTTCTGTAAAATATCTGGGAGTATGAGTGCGGAACGATTTGGAGTGGAATGATCATATAAAATTGTTGGTAAGGCGAGTGCCAGGTTGAGATTCATTGGGAGAGTCCTTAGAAAATGTAGTCCATCAACAGAGGAGGTGGATTACAAAACACTCTCTCGACCTTTACTTGAGTATGGCTCATCAGTGTGGGACCCGTACCAGGTCGGCTTGACAGAGGGGATAAATAAGATCCAAAGAAGAGCAGCGAGTTTCGTCACAGGGTTATTTGGTAAGCGTGATAGCGTTACAGAGATGTTTAGCAAACTCAAGTGGCAGACTCTGCAAGAGAGGCGCTCTGCATCGCGGTGTAGCTTGCTCGCCAGGTTTCGAGAGGGTGCGTTTCTGGATGAGGTATCGAATATATTGCTTCCCCCTACTTATACCTCCCGAGGAGATCACGAATGTAAAATTAGAGAGATTAGAGCGCGCAAGGAGGCTTTCAGACAGTCGTTCTTCCCGCGAACCATACGCGACTGGAACAGGAAAGGGAGGTAACGACAGTGGCACGTAAAGTGCCCTCCTCCTCACACCGTTGGGTGGCTTGCGGAGTGTAAATGTAGATGCAGAAGTGCAGATCTTCTTTAGATCATTTTGTTCAGGCCACGCCGCCTTAGTGACGATCCCATTATGATTGTTTTAGTGCCATTCAGTCATCGAAAGCTCCTTCTATAGCAATTGGAAATGAGAACGAGCGTGGTGTAGAATTCCCGCACTCAGCTGGTGTTCAGTCGGCGAGAGACGGGCCGCAGAGGTGGCGGCAGTCGCGCAGAACTAACCGCGGCACGTGCCCAGGGATGACGTAGGCGACAACTTTTTGCCCTGCAGCCGCGGTCGGACTTGACGCGGAAGCAGACAGCTGCGTGCGTGCAACAGGCACTAGGTTTCGCGTTTGTTTTTCCCAGTCACTGACAGGTGGAACGTTGGTGTCGCACGTGTCAGGCAAATACTGTGTGTCGAGAAATAATATTCGTAATATTAAAATTTACATGTTAAAATAACGTGCAGTAAATAAATTAAAATGTGAAAACTAAGGAAGCAGAACAAGCTAAGTAAAAGAAGAGGAGAATACTGCGCATAAAATGAGACAAGCATTGACAAATAAGTGAGAACAACTTAGTTGCTTAATAATGTCTTTCATACTTTTGTATGCTCGATCAGTAAGCTACAGAAATCGCATTATTTTTAACGATAATCGGTATTGTCATACAATAACATTACATTGATAATTTTCGTATCCTACGCCTGATTTCCAGGTGGTGCAGAGCAAACTACTTATTGAGGTAGCTTATCGTCGTAGCTTACTACGGAGCAGGGTCATGTAGCTCTTGTCACTGTAACTTTAATTTTTTAGTGCATAGTTTCTATTACTGTTTGCACTAGCTAAAAGTGTTTGGAATTTTCTATTAGTTGCTTCCTTTTCAGATAATCACCTTTATACTTGCAATTGTGTCAGTTCAGTACATCTCGAATTCTAAAATTACTGTCCTTTCTCTTGTATCTCACATCTGGTCGCATTTCCCTTCCCTTAGGGCTCACGTGGTCAGGCTAGCTTTCACCACAGTGTTCCTAATGTATTGAGAATTCTCGTTTAAAATAAAAAGATCTCCTTACGAACATTGGATGAAGTATAGTTACATGATGCCAACCGCAGAGAAAGGGGATCCACCGAGATTTTTAGAATTTCTGGGAACTGCTGGGAAATGCGGATGTACATAGGCGGTACCAGGAAGTCTGGAAAAGACAGGTGATATGGGACAGTACGCTTTTGCCAAAAATGTTTTCCATATAGAGGGTGACAATGAACAATATCAAAAAACGTGAATTAGTTACAAACTACGGCGTGCACACACTTTATTCAACATGTAAAGCACTTCGTCTACAGGCCACAAATGGTCCACCGGGACCATCCGACCGCCGTGTCATCCTCAGATGAGGATGCGGATAGGAGGGGCGTGTCGTCAGCACACCGATCTCCCGGTCGTTATGATGGTTTTCTGTGACCGGAGCCGCTACTATTCGGTCGAGTAGCTCCTCAATTGGCATCACGAGGCTGTGTGCACCCCGAAAAACGGCAACAGCGCATGGCGGCCCGGACGATTCCACATATAAAAGTCACTACAACTATTCGGATTTAGCTTATGATATGTTCGATATACCTGCCATCCTTGGCGATGATGTGGCGCAGATGAATAGCGAAATTTTACATGACCCGCTGAAATGTCGGGACGTCGATGCTGTCGACGACCTCCTGAATGGCTGTTTTCAGCTCCTCTCAGTGGTTTCGGGGTTACTGCTGCACACCTTGTCTTTAATATAGGCCCACAAAAAGTCGCACTTGTTCAGATCCGGAGAATGTGGCGGTCAATCGAGGCCCATGCCAGTGGCTTGTGGGTGCCTCAGTGCCAGAAGACGGTCTCCAGAGTGCTCCTCCAGGACAGCAAACACACTCCTGCTTCGATGGGGTCGCGTACCGTTCGGTAGTCACCGTGCCGTCAAGGAATATTGCACACAACACAGTCATCCGTTGAAGGTGAAGAGACTTCTCAATCGCGAAATGCGGATTCTCAGTCCGTCCCTCCCCCCCCCCCCCCCTCCCCAAATGCACCAATTTTGCTTGCTGACGAACCCATCCAAATGAAAGTGAGTCCCGTCGCTAAATTAAACCATGCACGCGCATGCTAATTCCCATCATGCCTCGCGGCCAACCGTGCAGTTTCAACGTCCTAACGAAAACCGTTCGGAATTTACGATGATTTTCTTTCATATAGTTCAATAATTGTCATTCTGTGCGCAGGAGAATTACGAATTCCATTCGATTTGGCGGACATGCAAGCTGGAATGTGATACCAATCCATTTTAATACGAAGAATTCTGCGAATCGGAGAACTTTACAGAAGGATTCACTCCATTCGGAATGTGAATCTCCTTTAAAAAAGGCAATAGAAATTTGTCAATCAGACTGTAACTCTACGAACATTCTAAAAGGTAGCAATTACGCCCTCATATGCAAAGCCAGCCTTACTCCCAGAAACTCAGACGAATTAGAAGTTTCATCACTGCGCAGTGGATACACCGGTTCCCGTGAGATCACCGAAGTTAAGCGTTGTTGGGCGTGGGCGGCACTTGGATGGGTGACCATCCAGCCGCCATGCGCTGTTGCCATTTTTGGGGTGCACTCAGCCTCGTGATGCCAATAGAGGAGCTTCTCGACCGAATAGTAGCGGCTCCGGTCAAGAATACCATCACAACGACCGGGAGAGCGGTGTGCTGATCCCACGCCCTTCCTATCCGCATCCTCCTGTGAGGGTGACGCGGCGGTCGGATGGTACCATTAGCTGGCCTGAAGACGGAATGCTTTCTTTTTTTTATCACTGCTCTCGACCACCCGACACTTAATCACTATAATCACCCTTTCCATCTCTACTGCATCAACTAGGAGACGCTTACTACGAGTATGATAACTTTTGTTTGGGGGCTGTAATCAAAGCATTGCAGTACAGTAAATACGAAAAGGTAGAAGTAATAGATATTTTGTGCTTCAGTTGTACCGTGGGACAATGGACCTCAGAGCGCAGAACGTGTTCCATTCATGTTATGACTCAAGTAATTCCGCTGGTGTCATTGTGTCAAATACAAAAATTACGAAGATGAAAGGCCCGTTCGTCTCGCAGCTACCGTGAAATACGCTGAATATTCGATACAGATTATTATTATTATTTTATTATGGGTATATTGTGGGGACAGATTGTCTTGCTAGGCTGTTAGTGCCTGCAGTAAACTGCGAGTAAGGAATTTGCTGGAAATGCTTCCAGGGAGCTACGCGCCTCGCGGCTGACATTGAGGCGGCGTCCTCTGATGGCTGAACGCGACGCTTGCGCAAACGCTGTCCGCTATCGGGAGGCGCAGATAACTGCCGGCCGGCAAGGACGCCGACTAGGCTAGACTAGTCTAGTCTAGTCTATCGTAGAATCGGGTTGTTGGCGTTCGACGCGTACTGTGGAAGAAAGCAAATGGTCTTCGAGAAACCAGCTGCGTGCTGTATGTTAGCCCCTAGCTACGTTGCCAGAACAGTTTGTTTGGTTTGTTCTTTGGGGAAGGAGACCAGACAGCGAGGTCATCGGTCTCATTGGATTAGGGAAGGACGGGGAAGGAAGTCGGCCGTGCCCTTTCAAAGGAACCATCCCGGCATTTGCCTGGAGCGATTTAGGGAAATCACGGAAAACCTAAATTAGGACGGCCGGACGCGGGATTGAACCGTCGTCCCCCCGAATGCGAGTCCAGTGTGTTAACCACTGTGTCACCTCGCTCGATTGAATGGAAATCGGTAGATGCGATGTGTATGTACAGTCAACTGAGTACAATTTTTAAAAAAGATAATGATTTATTCGAGAGGAAGAGTTTCACTGGTCCACCTGTGGCCCTCGTGCAAGCTGTTATTCGTCTGGGCAAGTGAGTTGACAGAGTTGTTGGTTGTCGCCCAGAGGGATACCGTGCCGAATTCTGTGCAGCTGGTGCTTAGGTCGTTAAAATCCCGAGCTGTTTGGAGGGCCATGCCCGCTGCACTCCAAACGTCCTCAGTTTGTGAGAGATCCGGTGATCTCACTGGCCAAGATTTATTTTGGCAAGCGTCAAGACAAGCAGTAGAAAGTCTCGCCGTTTGCGGACGGGCATTATCGTGCTGAAATTTAAGCCCAGTGTCAAAATTTGATGTCACTTTACTGCTTTAGTTACCACAGTCGCTCCTTATTTTGCTCTATGGGGCTGAACGGACACCATTCCACATATTTTCATTTTAGCTGGTCATTTAACCGATCAGTAGTCCTCTAAACCAGTAGTGAACGACTCCACCCGCTAGGCCATAGAGTCTGGCATCAAAGTAGTTGCCCCGGCCGCAGTGGCCGAGCGGTTCTAGGCGCTACAGTCTGGAGCCGCGCGACCGCTCCCGTCACAGATTCGAATCCTGCCTCGGGCATGTATGTGTGTGATGTCCTTAGGTTAGTTAGGTTTAAGTAGTTATACGTTCTAGGGGACTGATGACCTCAGCAGTTAAGTTCCATAGTGCTCAGAGCCATTTTTGAGCCATCAAAGTGGTTGCGCATTTATATAGCAGCTGGCCGAACTGAGGCTAGTTGGAGAGTTAGTTGAATGGGTTCTAAAATCGGCCGGGCGTTGATAGTCTCTTTTTGTGTGGCTGTGCCGTATGCCAACAAAATATTTCGTAATATTGTGCTTTCGGTTGTTGTTGTTCTCATTTCTCTGTACGATATTTCCACTACCGACCTGCTCACCTTCTGTAGTGGCCGTGAACTGTGTAATGCGTACATTCTGCCTGGACTCCAACCAGAATGTGAAGACGAGTGGGTCAAATGTCGAAATGTCGTGCAGAAAAATAGTATCAACAACAAGACTGAGCAACAGAAAGGATTACACTAATCAGTCACACCGAGAAAACCTGAAAGCATGAAAATATGTGTAGTTTCCTGACATACCGGGTGAACAAGTATAAATTTGAAAACTGAATAAATCACGGAATAACGTAAATAGAGAGGTACAAATTGACACACATGCTTGGAATGACATGGGGTTTTATTAGAACCAAAAAAATACAAACGTTCAAAAAGTGTCCGACAGATGGCGCTTTATCTGATCAGAAAGCAATAATTAGCATAACAAAGTAAGACAAAGCGAAGACGATGTTCAAGAAATGGTTCAAATGGGTCTGAGCACTATGGGACTTAATATCTATGGTCATCAGTCCCATCCGACTTAGAATTACTTAAACCTAAGTAACCTAAGGACATCACACAACACCCAGTCATCACGAAAGACGATGGTCGTCACAGGAAATGCTCAATATGTCCATCATCATTCCACAACAATAGCTGTGGCCGAGTAATAATGTTGTGAACAGCACTGTAACGCATGTCCGGAGTTATGGTGAGGCACTGGCGTCGGATGTTGCCTTTCAGCATCCCTAGAGATGTCGGTCGATCACGATACACTTGCGACTTCAGGTAATCCCAAAGTCAATAATCGCGCGGACTGAGGTCTGGGGACGTGGGAGGCCAAGCATGACGAAAGTGGCGGCTGAACACACGATCATCACCAAACGACCCGCGCAAGAGATCTTTCACGCTTCTAGCAATACTTTGTTTGTTTTTTTCTAATAAAACCCCATTTCATTCCAAGCATGTGTGTCAAATTGTACCTCTCTATCTACATTATTGCGTGGTTTACTTAATTTTCAAATTTATACCGAATTTTTGATCACTCGATATATTAACGTCAAATGGTTCAAATGGCTCTGAGCACTATGCGACTTAACTTCTGAGGTCATCAGTCGATTAACGTCTTCGAAGTGATCCGAGAAGATCGAATGAACCGGTTTAACAGGCGAAACGGTAACGGCCAGCCAGGTCACACCGACGTGCTGTGCCCGGGAGAACACTGGGCACTTGTTGGTTCCGCACTGAGCTAGGAAGACGGGGCGTCAGTTTTATTGTTACCGGCCGCGGGCTGTGGAACACATGTGGAGTCGCTGCAGGGAAGCGTCCGTCGGTCCGTTTACTCGTTCGGAAATAGACCGGGGCTGTGGAGCGTGGCCCCAGGGCTGCTGGCGTGGCGAGTGGAACCGCTGCGACCGTAGGGGACCCACTAACTAGTCCTGTGCGGTCCGGCTGAGCAGGCGTCCTGGGGTTGCGTGTATCACAGCTAGTTGTACGTCTACAAGTTTTACGTGTCAGGTATTCTGACAGACCAGAGCACAATATATTACCGCAAGTGAACCAAACCTACAGCAGAACACTGGAGTGTGCCAGAAGATCTCCATGAAGGGCCGCATGGTTTATGTATCTTGCGCAAATTTCTGCAGATTTCAGTGCTGCGCCGTCAACAAGTGTCAGCATGCAAACCATTCAACGAAACATCATCGATATGGCCCACTCGTGTTCCCATTTTCAGTTGAGGGTTATAAAGGGTACGGAATTTAGTATACAGAGCGACCACCTGCGACGTCACAACGAATCGAACCCGGGGGAGCATCGGTAGGCTGAGCTTGGATGACGTATAGCGATACGTCATTACATGGCTGACGAATGATAGCGTACCAATCTCTCGGCAACGCAACGGATGAGGGATATGGGAAAATGTTGACTGGACTAACACTCGACCCATCTCTATACGAATGTAGGTCGGGACAGCATGGGCGACATGCCGTATTGTGTTGTCTTGTTGAAAGGTCGCCGGCCAGGTTGGTCGAGTGGTTCTAGGCGCTACAGTCTGGAACCGCACGACCACTACGGTCGCAGGTTCGAATCCTTCCTCGGGCATGGATGTGTGTGATCTCCTTATGTTAAAGTAGTCCTAAGTTCTAGGGGACTGATGACCTCAGATGTTAAGTCCCATAGTGCTCAGAACCATTTGAACCTTTTATTTATTTTTTTTTTTTTTTTTGAAAGCTATCGTCACAAAGACCTCGGAGACACAGACATACGAGGGTCACTCCAAAAGAAATGCACACTATTTTTTAATCCATCTTTTATTCTACATGTTTTAACGTTTTACAGTCTATAGATGCATCCTTTAGGAACAATATTTTCATTTCTCTACATAATTTCCATCTCTCTCAACTACCTTACGCCATCTAGGGAACCAGCGCCTGTACACCCGCACGGTAAAATTTTGGACCAACCTGTTGGAGCCACTGTTTGGCAGCATGCACAAGGGCGTCATCATCTTCAGACCTTGTTCCACGAAGAGAGTCTTCCATTTTCCCAAAGAGATGATAGACACATGGAGGTAGGTCGGGACTGTAAAGCGGGTGTTTCAGTGTTGTCCATTGTCCATCCGAGTTTTGCGATCGCTTCCATGGTCTTTTGACTGACATGTGGCGTGCATTGTCGTACAACAGCAAAACATCCTGCTTTTGCCGGTGTGGTCGAACACGACACAGTCGAGCTTGAAGTTTCTTCAGTGTCGTCACGTATGCATCAGAATTTATGGTGGTTCCACTTGTCATGATGTCCACAGGCAAGAGTCCTTCGGAATCGAAATACACCGTAGCCACAACTTTTCCAGCAGAAGGCGTGGTTTTGAATATTTTTTTTCTTGGGTGAATTTGCATGGTGCCACTCCATTGATTGCCTCTTCGTCTCTGGTGAAAAATGGTGGAGCCACGTTTGATCACCTGTCACAATTCTTCCATGAAATTTATCTTCACAATTCTCATACTGTTTCAAAAGTTCGCTGCACACCGTTTACCTTGTTTCTTTGTGAGCCAATGTCAACATTTTGGGAACCCACCTGGTACAAACCTTTTTTAACGCCAACACTGAGTATTCGGCAAACACTTCCTTCCCCTATCCCAACGTAGCGTGACAATTCGTTCACTGTGATGCGTCTGGCAGCAGTCACCATTTCGTTAACTCTCTGCACATTGTCTGGAGTGCGTACAGTACGAGGCCTGCGGCTGCGCGGACAGTCCTCAATATCGCCGTGCCCGCTTCCGTCACGTAACCTGCTTGCCCACCGACTAACTGTACTGCGATCGACAGCAGCATCTCCGTACACCTTTTTCAACCTCTTGTGGACGTTTCCCACTGTCTCGTTTTCACAGCACAGGAATTCTATGACAACACGTTGCTTCTGACGAACGCCAAGTGTAGCAGCCATCTTGAAGACATGCTGTGACGGCGCCACTCACGGGAACAGGTTGAACTAAGTTTGAAAACAGGCGTTAAGGAGGTATGTACACACTGTAAAACTTTCACACATCGAGAATGAAAACTGTAGTTTTACAAAAAATAGTGTGCATTTCTTTTGGATGACCCTCGTACAAGGCCTTACCACGTCAGAAGTGTAAAGGCCGCTGCCCTGATCAGCAACCATGTGAACCAGATGTGGTCGTGTCTTGTAGTACCCAACAGCACTCCATTCCGTCACACCAGATGCAGGAGGTTTATAATGACGACGAATGCTTTGTGAGAAAGTTCGTCCTGTCGAAGTCTCCACACAGGGATACGCCCATCATGATGTTGCACACGGACACTGGACTCTGCCGGAAAGACGACGATGTGTCCAGTGTTGTCGCCCCACGTATCTTTTATATGAGTGCGTGCTGTCTGTTCTTTCGGACGTGTCCGAAAGAACAAATACCACGCATGCATATTCGCCTCGATGGTCAACGAATCCAGGTGATACGCCCGCTGGGCAGAACAGGTAATTAGGACTGTGGAAAGGGCCATATAGGTTGGGGTCAGTTTCATCTTGTAATTTATTGTAATTTATTAACAGTTTTACAATGAAAGCGGCACATAGCCGGACCTTTACCGAATGCAACTCTTTCACGGCTGAAGGCCTCCAAACAAAAAATCTTAACAAATCAATAAGATAATAATCCAATTAAGATAGCAATAAAACAATTTTAAAAAACGCCGCAAGGTAGACAGAACAAACATATGCAAGGTGCAATACAAATGGGTGAAGGATACAATTAAGTTTCAGAATTTTAGAATATATTACCATAGCCTTTTAAAAGCAGAAGCCCACAATGTTTAAAAACACGAAATCTTAAACATCAACAAGATAAAAATGCAATTAAAGAGGCAAATAAATTTTTAAAAAACATATCACGGGTAAGTGGAAAGCCTCAAAACAAAGCGGATAGAACAAACGTATGCGAGGTGCAATACCAATAGCTGGAGGCCACAATTAAGTTTCAAAATTTTAAAATATATTACCATAAACTTTTAAAGACGGAAGGACGCAATGTTTAAGCTTCAAAGATAAATTTAAGAATTAATTTTGCAAAATTTTTAAGACGAAAGGAAAATAACCATAAGCCTTAAATTTTAAGCAGCCGAAAACAGATAATTAAACACCGGTGGCACTCAGAAGCCTCCATGGATGTCGGTCTGCCCTCGTTCACGTACGCGAGACAGGTGGTGAGCCCAATTACACTTGATCCGTCGGAACCCAACCAGGGGACAGCCACGGACCGACCGACACAACGACTTTCTTCCCGTCAATTAGTACATGAGAACTCCAACAGAAAAGGTTGCAAACGTGATAATCCACAATGTATTAGGTGTCAAAATTACACACCATGTTGGACAGCGAAAACAGGTGAAGAAAGCACGCTGCCTGAAATTCAGTTAATGGCCAGGGCAGGTAACCGGAACACTAAAGGCCACTAGGCAGAAAACTCCGCCGGTGCACTCGAATTGTAGTCAACCAAAATAGTTAATTCCACCGCATGGTGGCTAAATTTCAGCAGTTTCAGCAGTAGAAACACTAGGTGTTGCTCACAGGAAAACCTCCCCAACAGCCAACCACCGAAAGAAACCACCACAACATGAATGGACGCGGCTCGGGTAGCTGAAACGAGTACTCAACTTTGACGTCCTGGGTCGGTGAACCACGAAACTCGTAGCGATCGGACAGCTCCACACACGCTCCGACACTGCTGCCCCAGCCGACTGCACCACGCGGAAATCACTTCCCTCGTCCGCAACAACCGACCTTCTGCCTGAAGACCCCGTAGCCGGAAACTATATGCACCAAACCAAAGACGGTACACGGCGCAAATATCGATACACATCACTGACGCCACACCTAGAACGAAGAAGAGCCACGACGTAACCGCAACAAGGGCGTGAAACCAAACACAGATAGACAACGAAGTTCACGAAAACGCGTAGTTGGGAGTGAGCACGGGTCACCAGGTTCTTCAGCACGGATGCTCCAGGGAGCATCTCGTAAGTTGTGGGCACGGAGGACATGGGCGGACAGTTGGCGCAGGGTGGGAACGTGGGCCGAGCGGGAGGCGTGCCGGAGCAGTCCGCGCAGTAGCAATGAACACTGTGTCCGGGTGAGTGCAGTGGTTCCTGATAGACAGGAGATCCCAGGTTCGAATCCCGATCCGGCTCACATTTTCTCTCGTCGCCGCGAGTCCGCGTAAAGTCCCGATGCAGTTGACATCAGTGACCCATCCCTTTCCTTTCCTTTCCTTCCCCCCCCCCCCCCCCCCCCATCCACCTCCAATTTACATATCACGTATCTTTGCCACAACAGTGGTCAATGTCCTGACAGTTGTGCGGTGACAACGTGGCACCACAGTCCGTGTGGATGCTTGTTTTGATCAGACGAGTCAGAAGTGCGTGGCATATCTGTACGATCGTACACAACCGGGCGCTAGGAGCGTGTGACCATTTAGACGGTGCACGGCGCTGAGAATGGCCCACCTTGAACCCATTGATTCCATATTCGCGTGGCAGTCGTGGGATCCCAGTCAACGCAGCAGTATCACGGAACAATAAGCGACAGTCACGATACGCCACGATCCTGCCTGCTGTCGAATTCCCCAACAGCTCCTGGTATACGTTTCCCCTTCTCACACGATTTTTTCACAAGCAACCAACATTCAAATTCATTTTCTGACAGAGATACCCGCTGAGTAAAATGTTCCTTATTTAGAGAATAAACAGGGTTATATTCCACCAGCCGCGGTGGTCTCGCGGTTCTAGGCGCGCAGTCCGGAACCGCGCGACTGCTACGGTCGCAGGTTCGAATCCTGCCTCGAGCATGGATGTGTGTGATGTCCTGAGGTTAGTTAGGTTTAAGTAGTTCTAAGTTCTAGGGGACTGATGACCACAGCAGTTGAGTCCCATAGTGCTCAGAGCCATTTGAACCATTTTTGGTTATATTCCTACCGTATTCCTACCAGTTTGTAAGGTTGCACTGAAATACTAATCATTTGCATATCTAAGCATTTAGTACACTCCATGCCCATTTGGCATGCCGCGTTCATGGTGTTGCAGATTTAATGGCCAGAATTGTATTTTGACGTCGTCCATTTTTACAGTGTGGGATTTTGTAAATTTTTATTTATTTATTTATCTTGCGATCGCTACGGTCGCAGGTCCGAATCCTGCCTCGGGTATGAATGTGTGTGATGTCCTTACATTAGTTAGGTTTTGATGACCTCCGATGTTAAGTCCCATAGTGCTCAGAGCCATTTCGAAATACAGAAGCAGCGGTGGATCCCCGCGAGGTGCGTCATAGACGTTGTACGAGGGTTGAAACTTTAATAATAGTGGCAACTATTTATTTACAGCTCGTACAAAATATATACGTGTTTCAAAGTTTTACTGATCAAAGTAGTCGCCAACATTGTGTACAACCAGTTGCCAGCGACGTCGAAGTCGTAGGACACTCTTAGCAGTGCCAGTTATGTTGACAGTTCGAGCGGTACGGTCTATTGCCCGACGAATTTGTAGCAGCTCTATAGCGAATGCCGTGAAGTGTTTCCTTCAGTTTAGAAATCGAGTTTAAATTACGAGGGCTTAAGTCAGGGGAGTGCATTAGGTGGTATAGTACTTAGTAGCCCCATCACTCAAACAAATCAGTAACAGCTTGCACTGTACGTGCTTGAGCATTGTACTGAAAAATGGGGCTCAGGTCCTGCAGAAAGCGTCATCACTTCTGTCTTAATGCTGTTCATTTTTGTAACACGACCTACGACCAGCTTAGAGACTGAAGTTATGACACTTGCTGCAGGACCTGGCCATCATTTTGCAGGACAATGCTCAAGAACGTACAGAGCAAGCTGTTACTGATTTATCTGACTGAGTGTTATGTGCTATACCATCTATGCACTCCCCTGACGATGCATATGAAAAACATATGTTTTTGGGGGTGTATAACGTATTTCCTGGCCGCGCCTGCCTGCTCGTCCTGTTCTGTATTGTGGACACTCGCGCTGGTATCCAAGGGATGGATCCTTTTGTTCGACCAGGAGATATTGCGCCTGAGTTCTCTATACGACGGCGTACTGAAAAGTAGTGCCTCCAATTTTTTAATGTGAAAATTCTTAAAGCTTAGAAAACAACATTATTGACACTCTGCATCTTTATTGTTCATGTCTACATAATTATTTCTCAATATACTCGCACTGGTGTCGGAACAGATGTCTTCCAAAGAGAGACCAGTTTGAGCTAGCCAAGCACGACTCATGCCTCGTCCTCACAGCTTTACTTCTGCCAGTTAGTCTCGGTCTGGCACACATTTTTAATTTGCCAGGAAGTTTCATATCAGCGCACACTCCGCTGCAGAGTGAAAATTTCATTCCCGAGGGACCAGTTTATTGATATGTTACTGTACAATGTCTGCCTTGGTTGACGGAGCCACAACCTCACCTCTGCTTGCACCGCTTCATCACTATGAAAGTGAAGTCCTCGAAGGTGTTGTTTAAGAATTGGAAGGAGATGAAAACCTGATGATGCCGAGTCGGGAATGTACGGAGGACGACCGCCGACAGTGAACGTGAAGCGTCGGATTGTTGCAGATGTCGCAGCGGTCGTGTGCGTTGTGGCATTGTCATGCTGAAGGAAAGCGTGCTCCGTGTGTAGGCGAATTCTTCTGTCGCAAGAAACTCGATTACAGCGTACTGTTTCTCACACATAGACATAGTTACACACATTTCGCACGGCGCTGTTACACGTTACAACTCGTAGCCCTCTAGCGGCGCACGGTTGCAACTTGAGTCAGCGATGCTGCTAAGTCAAGTAATATGCATGATATGTAATTCCTCAACCGATACTGAGAACAGGCAAAATAATTTGAAGGCAACATATGACATTTTGAATTCAATCTTCCAAGTTGGTGCAAATAGTTTTATTATATTTTGTACAATAGGCATATTCCGGCGGTACTGCCATTGTGAAGTACGACTGCGAATATCATAGTTTGTAAATTACATTTGCTTTTCCGATATTTGTATGTGGAGTCGATTGTCCAAGTGCACTTACGTCTAGCTGGGCGAGACGTACACATTGCAGTACTGATGAATCCTGTTGCTAGTTGTAGCTGTTCTTATAGCGGTGGAAGAAAGTTACAGGGTGTTTCAAAAATGACCGGTATATTTGAAACGGCAATAAAAAGTAAACGAGCAGCGATAGAAATACACCGTTTGTTGCAATATGCTTGGGACAACAGTACATTTTCAGGCGGACAAACTTTCGAAATTACAGTAGTTACAATTTTCAACAACAGATGGCGCTGTAAGTGATGTGAAAGATATAGAAGACAACGCAGTCTGTGGGTGCGCCATTCTGTACGTCGTCTTTCTGCTGTAAGCGCGTGCTGTTCACAACGTGCAAGTGTGCTGTGGACAACATGGTTTATTCCTTAGAACAGAGGATTTTTCTGGTGTTGGAATTCCACCGCCTAGAACACAGTGTTGTTGCAACAAGACGAAGTTTTCAACGGAGGTTTAATGTAACAAAAGGACCGAAAAGCGATACAGTAAAGGATCTGTTTGAAAAATTTCAACGGACTGGGAACGTGACGGATGAACGTGCTGGAAAGGTAGGGCGACCGCGTACGGCAACCACAGAGGGCAACGCACAGCTAGTGGAGCAGGTGATCCAAAGCGGCCTCGGGTTTCCGTTCGCCGTGTTGCAGCTGCGGTCCAAATGACGCCAACGTCCACGTATCGTCTCATGCGCCAGAGTTTACACCTCTATCCATACAAAATTCAAACGCGGCAACCCCTCAGCGCCGCTACCATTGCTGCACGAGAGACATTCGCTAACGATATAGTGCACAGGATTGATGACGGCGATATGCATGTGGGCAGCATTTGGTTTACTGACGAAGCTTATTTTTACCTGGACGGCTTCGTCAATAAACAGAACTGGCGCATATGGGGAACCGAAAAGCCCCATATTGCAGTCCCATCGTCCCTGCATCCTCAAAAAGTACTGGTCTGGGCCGCCATTTCTTCCAAAGGAATCATTGGCCCATTTTTCAGATCCGAAACGATTACTGCATCACGCTATCTGGACATTCTTCGTGAATTTGTGATGGTACGAACTGCCTTAGACGACACTGCGAACACCTCGTGGTTTATGCAAGATGGTGCCCGGCCACATCGCACGGCCGACGTCTTTAATTTCCTGAATGAATATTTCTATGATCGTGTGATTGCTTTGGGCTATCCGAAACATACAGGAGGCGGCGTGGATTGGCCTCCCTATTCGCCAGACATGAACCCCTGTGACTTCTTTCTGTGGGGACACTTGAAAGATCAGGTGTACCGCCAGAATCCAGAAACAATTGAACAGCTGAAGCAGTACATCTCATCTGCATGTGAAGCCATTCCGCCAGACACGTTGTCAAAGGTTTCGGGTAATTTCATTCAGAGGCTAGGCCATATTATTGCTACGCATGGTGGATATGTGGAAAATATCGTACTATAGAGTTTCCCAGACCGCAGCGCCATCTGTTGTTGACAATTGTAACTACTGTAATTTCGAAAGTTTGTCTGCCTGAAAATGTACTGTTGTCCCAAGCATATTGCAACAAACGGTGTATTTCTATCGCTGCTCGTTTAGTTTGTATTGCCGTTTCAAATATACCGGTCATTTTTGAAACACCCTGTATATAGTAATTTGACAGCTAGTTGACCTTTCCCAATGATACTGTACATTTGCAACGTGGTTATACCTTAGCTAGCGATGATGTTTTAGTTACAGATAACTTAGTTGTTTCTGTAATCTTTGGTTGTTTATTTATTATCTGTTGTCTTGTTACAAAAAGTCAACAAAATTTTCTAAGTAATAATTATGTTTGAAGTCGGTCTGTTGGTTTAATATGTCTGCAGTTATTTCAGAATGTCCATGGCGCATCCATTTGGTATTATGTGTAAAACTTAAAGTGTAGTTTCGGTTTTGTTGACAGTATGATTTTAGTTTTTTTTGAATGCATGAAGAGACTCGATTGTCTGCTATCACTGCCTCTGGTGTTTTCTGTAAATCTGATGTTAAAATGTCGTCCTGTTTGTCCAGTGCAAAATTTGTTGCAATTGTCAGATGTTATTTTGTATATGCCTGAATATACATATGAAAATATCGCAGAAGTAAATGAAATTTACAAACTATAACATCAGCATGTGTACTTACAATTGCATTTCCGCCGAAATAGGCCTCCTGTACGATGTATAATAAAACTCTTAGCAGCAAGCGTGAAAGATTCAGTTCAAAATTTCATATTACGACCAGTTTCATGCTGTAGGCTCAGTTATACAAAAATAATGACAATAGCGTCGGATGCATTACTTTCCAGGACGCCCTCCTATGTACTAAATGGTTGTGGTGAAGGGCTATAAATCTTGTTTAACTGCTTGAGACTTTCCAAGGATGGTATGTACCAGCCACAAACAATACAAACAATACTGTACGGAATAGTGCGGTAAGTGGGACCAGGAAATGGCCAATTGAAATGCCTGTGTCTGTTCCTGAGGCTGACGGACTGGAAGGGCTAAATGTTAAACATTTTTGAGGAGCCGTTTGGAGCTCGCGAAATCGAGAAGTTGACTGGTAACCCTCATTAGAGTACGAGGCATATCGTTTGCCCTCTTGAGCGATGTTTGTGTTTCGAAGTGGGTGGTTATTGTTTCGGAATCGAGAGTTGGAGATCTTTCGTGATCAACGTCGTTTCTTTTGCAGTATTTGGACCTTACAAATGTTCGAAAACATATTCTGGTGCGCGGTCATGGAATTCATAACAAATGGTTCAAATGGCTCTGAACACTGTGGGACTTAACTTCAGACGTCATCAGTCCCCTAGAACTACTTAAACGTAACTAACCTAAGGACATCACACATATCCATGCCCGAGACAGGATTCGAACCTGCGGTCGTAGCGGTCGCCCGGTTCCAGATGTAGCGCCTAGAACCGCTCGGCCACCCGGGCCGGCGGAATTCATAACATTTTCAAGATATAGTAATGTGACTTTTTTGACACTTCTGTCTGGTGATCCTTTTTACTGCTTTTTTTACCGTGTAATTTCCGATGATTAGATTACATTAAGCAACAAAACGCTTTTGCCGCCATCGCCGAGGAAAGTCCGAGAATTAGCTTGTAAGTGTGGTGACAGAGGGTGGCGTGGAATCTGTAGGTAATTGCTCTTTCTTCCGCCCTGTGAGCAGGGCTCCCGCCAGTACTCGAGGCTAGGGCGCTATGTGTGAGGTGCCTCGCTCGATCCCCGGCCGAGGCCGGCGCTACAGCCGCCGCACGCACAGTGGTGGCCGTGCAGAGCAGGCACCAGCCGCGCACCACCCCACACCACCACGCCGCGCCGCACCACACCACCACCACTACGCCACGCCACGCCCGTTCCTCCCATGCCCCCCCTCCCCCCTTCAGAGCAACCGAACAGACAGCCAGCCAGCCGGGCCGGCGCCTCTCTGCCTGCCTCTCTCCCTATCCTTTGTCTCTCTTCTCTTCGCTTCGCCTCCCGTCCTACCCCTAACGCAGCAGCAGCGGCGGCGGCGGCAGCAGCACGGGCGCAGCGTTTTTCCCGAGTGTAGAGTCCCTCGTTCCTCGCCCTCCCCTCCTCCCATTCTTCGCCGCCCGCGCCGGCGGATTCTCAATTTCTTCTCCTCCGGTTCACATCTTCATTTTGCATACGCCGCCGCCGCCGCCTAGCGCTCACCGTCCGTCGCCTCTAGCACTGTACTCGGCCCGGCTCTTCCTGCCCTGCCGCCGCTGCGACCTTCCTTTCTTCTTTTTTTTACCGCTGAAGCAAAAAAAAGAAGGAAAAAAGGGAAAAAGAAAGACGGGTCGCAGTACGAGCTCGGTGCTGTAATTATTTTGCGTCACGATCTGATCTCATTCCAGAGTCGAGTCGGGTCGGGACTGCATTCACGTCCGAGGTTAACGAATGCGCTTAAGCGCCAGTAGGGATTCCTATTGCCACGGAAATGCTTGTTTCCGATCAGGCGGCCTAGGGCCCCGACCCGCCTGGTTAGCTGCTAGATCTCGGCGGTCGTAGTGTCGTTCAAGGTGCCCGATCATACGGCTAACCGACGCGGTCCGTGCGTCTGCTTGCTCGTTACACATTGACCAGAGGCCACGCAGAGCTGTTGTTAAACTAATCCAGTACCGGCATAGTATCCTCCATTCTGTATCAATGCCCATTCATATTTGGCTTCTAACTATACCAGATAAAGGTACGTAGTTTCCTTGACGGAGTATTCCGCCTTGGTGCCACGCGCAAGTTAGTATAGATAAAAATTACAAAAAATTTCGACGTCTAATGTACCAAATTCAGTGAAAATTTTCCCCTCGTTACGTCATATGCTTTGTATCACGGCTACAGAATTAGCTACCTGAATGGTAATAATTACTTGACTATATTTTTTTTTCTTCTCTGCATTCAGTGACTGAATGGTAGTGTTAAAGACCCAATCAAAAGGTCATCAACAGCTGATGATTGTTTCGTGAATGATGAGCCTATACCGGGCGTTTCTTTTAAAACGTAGAGGCAGCAATTGCTGACGACAGAATCTTGACTTAACTGTTTTTTACTACTAGTATCTTATACGTAGGGACTTCAGAAAGCAAATTACACTTGCCGTCCCATGCTAGGAGTATTGCGCATGTAGAGTTGCGCCGTATAGGAAGAGTGTACATGTTTCGGATTTCCTTCAGACATATTCGTGCTGTGCGACGGACAACTGGTACTTCACAGTGTGGGAATGAAAGCATACAGTAACTCCACTGAGAAGGTATATTGAAATGTTGCTAGCAATTTGATCAAGGCCGCATAGACGTTGGTGATGCTGATGGGGAAGTCCAGATATTGCCATGCGACTCCTACCTTTTTGGCAAGTAGAAAGATGATGTGAGGGGAAAGAGATGTTGGAATGATGGGGACATTCACACAGCAGTTTCCGAATGGCTCCGTGACTAAGGAGCGGATTTCTATCGTCGGCGAACTGAAAGACTGGTAAAACGTACCGGCTGTTCTTTACAGATATTTGGTGACCAAGTTCAAAAAATTCTGTAATGCACCTGTGTCACTTGGAACTGTAGTGCAGCCTTTAGTAAAAGTTGCCTGGCCAGCGATAATAATGTGTAACTTACTTTCTGAAGTCTGTTGGTAAATAAATGATACGAAAGATAACATGTGTATCTTTCAGGCCGTTTGCAGATGATCCGTGTGTACATGTGATATCTTCAGGAAATTGTTGTGAAATGTGGCAAGTCTTGAAGATAATCTGCACCTCGTGCAAAGTTTGGCAGCCAACTCTCAACATAAATAAATAGTCAGAAGGCAGGCTCGGATTTATTCGAAGAATTAGCGTACGCTAGAGGCAGCTCACAGAACAAATATTATTGTTCGGCCATTTCGTGAGTATTGTTGAAGGTCTGGGACGTGGTAGGGAAGATACTTCCCCGTGCTCACAGCTCCCATAGTGAGCTCGATGTTATAACCAGATACATTCGAGGAAGTAGAAGGAGGTGTCCAACTACACTGTGTGCTCAAAAGCATCCGGACCCTTATTAGTGGCCGTTATGTCCACCCTCCGCCATTATGACGGCTCGCGCTTTGCTGTGGACACTTTCAATTGTTTGTCTGTGAGGAATGGCAGTCCATTATTTCTCAAGGGGCCGAAACCAGAGAAGGTAAGTGATGTTCGACACTTGGGTCTGGAGCGAATTCGACGTTGTAGATCATCCCAAGGATATTCCATTGGTTCAGATCGAGACTCAGTGTAGGCCAGTCTATTTCAGGAATGTTTATGTCCACAAAACTCATTACCTCACAGATGTTCCTTTGTAGCGAGGTGTATTATCATGCCGATACGGTCATTGCCGCCCCCCCCCCCCCCATTTCCCTCTACTGTATGCAGTACACAATATTGTATAATGTGTTCATATATTTGCGCTTTTAACGTTTTCTTAAGCGCAATAAGGAGACTACACCTTCACAGCGAGAAACACCGGACGCCTCTATACCGCTCCACTCCCTTCTCAACACTTCACTCTTGGCACTACAAACGAAGGCAGGAAATTTTCTGCTGGCATCCGTCAAACACAAACCCTACCATCGGACTGCCGAGGATACAGCGTGAGTCCTCGGTGCAAATCGCTAGTTTCCAGTCATCCACTGTCCAGTTCCGTCGCGTTTACCCTACCTCAAACATTGCTTAGCGTAGACTTCAGAAACGAGTGGCGTATGGGGAGCTGCTAGGCCATTCTACACAGTTCTTTGTAACTCCTTACGCACACTCTTGTAGGTGGACTGCATGCAGCACTTTGGAACTCACAAGTGATTCCTTCTGCCGATTTCATGCGATTTTGTTTTACAACCATCCCCGGCAGTACTCACTGTCCGCAAGTGCATGAGGTCTGCCTGTTCTTAGTTTAGTTGTGGTTGTTCCTTCGCGCTGGCAACCAACAATCACACCACCAACAGTCGATTTGGCCAGCTTCAGAATTGTTGAAATGTCCCTGATGGCTTTGTTGCAGGTGACATCCCGTGAGTAGTCCAGGTATGAAGTCGCTAAGCTCTCCTGGTCGACCTGTTCTGCTGTTACCCTCCTGACAAAATAGTAGACTACTCCTCACCACCTTTTATAATGGCACCTTTGCCTTTCGTAACATCTAGAGGCTTAGAGTTGTCAGGATACTTTCAATCAGATATCGTAGGTTTCTTCCAGCGTACGAAACGTAGATGAACTAGTGAAAGGAAAAAGAGGGGGGGGGGGGGGGCGTAAGAGAGTAATACCGGCACACAAAATATCCTACGCTGCACACCATACACTGGCTCTCGAAGTACAAATATAGATGTTGTCCATGACATGTATTCGCAGTTGCGAATACGGACAACCGTCATCTGAAAAGCGGGCTGACGAGAGTGAAAATTAGCGCCGGATTTCTCGTTGTACGCGAGCGTTACCCTTAACCGCTTTGGCCATCGCTGCAAGACTCGCGGTCAGATCAGTGCATGTCCGAAGAAACATTGCTGCGTACATCTTAACAACACAGGCCGTGTAATATCGTATATATTTTGTCGTTGGCATAGTTTGATTTCAGCTGCGGTAACCAGTTTGGACAATAGATAAAAATCAGGACTTAATGCAAATTAGAGAACACCAGAGGCTGAACAGTTTACTAGCAACTGACTGTAAACCCTTCTAACTTTTTAAAAAAAATCTGCGATTCCAGATTTTCGTGTCACCATTAACAGAGAAAGTCCTTGTCTGATAGAGAATAAGGTGTCAACTGGTTTTACGGATTTTTTAAGACAGGTGGACGAATGACAGTGAAATTATGTCCTCACCTTCAAGAGAACGTCCAGGGTACGGCTTGAGATCGTAACATTGTGAGATTCGTGTGCATTAACGTATTAGTGTAACTCAAATAAATTCGGAATAAACTGACAATAAGGACAACTGAGGTCTTTAGTATCTTATGTGTGTAGTGACACAGTGTTTCATGTAGGATGATATCTGAGAGAAATAATGTCCACATTGTCACATAGAGCCAGCCGCGGTGGCCGAGCGGTTCAAGGCGCTTCAGTCGGCAACCATGCGACTGCTACGGTCGCAAGTTCGAATCCTGCCTTGGGCATGGATGTGTGTGATGTCCTTAGGTTAGTTAGGTTTAAGTAGTTCTAAGTTCTAGGGGACTGATGACCTCAGATGTTAAGTCTCATAGTGCCCAGAGCCATTTGAACCATTTGTCACATAGAACGATGATTTATCCAGTGTGTTTTAATCCATTCCATTAACACATTCAGTCAGCGACGTTCAACAATGCACATGTTAATATGATACCGGCATTCAGAAATCAATGGACGTTGACTGAAGTGAAGAAACGACGTAAAGAAATTGACAGACTATGGTCAAAGATTTGCAGAGAATAAGCCGCTACACGTGTAGGCTAAATACGAACGAGGCAAATTATTGGCTTCCTCTCAAATTACTTTGCTGTCGACGCGACATTGATCCATCATAAAAATGGTTTCTTTTATAAAAATCCATCTTATCTTACTGTGTTTAATAGTAGCGAAATTAAACATGTCACAGGCTGTCCACGATTATAACACAGGTAATTGCAATTTGGGAACAATAATTTACAAATTGTGTTATCTGTGCAAGTCTGCTCTGTGGTGAAACATTCATTCCTTTAGTGTGTCCTCCTTTTCGGAACTCGATACAGGCGTACTTTAATTGTCCTAATTTCTCAAAAATGTTCAAATGTGTGTGAAATCTTAACAGCTTACAGGACTTAACAGCTAAGGTCATCAGTCCCTAAGCTTACACACTACTTAACCTAAATTATCCTTAGGACAAACAAACACCCCCATGCCCGAGGGAGGACTCGAACCTAATTTCTCCAGTAGGCGTAATCCGCCGAAAAGTGGAACATTAAATTTCTTTCCGCATTACATTGTAATCAAAGTAAATGTGTCTAAAGTGCTCCAAGACGCTTTGCGTACTGTGAAAGAGGCGGCTCGTGGGTGTCTCGGGCACACTCGACGAAACATTGCCAGGTTGGTTCGCGGCGCCGGTTCCTTGTTTACGCTGTTTACTCGCCGTATCTGGTTTGCTCAGCGCGCGGTGCGCTATCGGCCCGCGCTATCTCGAGCCGCTCGCTGATAGCGTATCGCGCGAATCCCTCGCCCGCGGCCTCCGTACCAATGAATCAGTCGACACACACCTACATAAACCAATAGCCGCTCTGTGCATGCTCTCATATTCCCTACTTCCCTCGCAGCCTGGTACACACGTTCAGAATCCTTCAGTTGTACGGAAATCAGTTTGAGTTTGACAGCGAGCTG
This sequence comes from Schistocerca gregaria, assembly GCF_023897955.1. NCBI lineage: Eukaryota > Metazoa > Arthropoda > Insecta > Orthoptera > Acrididae > Schistocerca > Schistocerca gregaria. The sequence goes on from NC_064925.1 coordinate 545,736,209, forward strand.
ATCTCGCAGGTCCCGCCAGCAGTAGACCCGTGGCACTCTGGCATTGTTGACTCTCACCGTATCGACAACTCCGCTGCGCAAAGCATTTTCCTTGCCAGTTCTCAAGTAATAAATTGTTTCCGGACACGAAAATTTTGGCTATTTCAAGAAAAAGCGCAATTGCGGCCCTAATTAATTTTTTTAGCGTCTTAAGAGACACTATAGAGATCTGTGCAAGAAATTGAAACGCTTACAGCTTTCCTTATGATCTTATTCATTGTGTAGCAACCGGTTTCGGCGCTTCAGTGCGCCATCTCGAAGCCTCAGTTGATGGTGAAGCGGTAATCAAAAAACGGTTCAAATGGCTCTAAGCACTATGGGACTTAATATCTGAGGTCATCACTCCCCCGGACTTAGAACTACTTAAACCTAACTAACCTAAGGACATCACACACATCCATGCCCGAGGCAGCATTCGAACTTGCGACCGTGAAGCGGTTATCACGACCCATATATACGGTGCATCAGTGGCCAATATAACTGGTTAAAAAATGGTTCAAGTGGCTCTGAGCACTATGGGACTTAACATATGAGGTCGTCAGTCCCCTAGAACTTAGAACTACTTAAACCTAACTAACCTAAGAACGTGACACACATCCATGCCCGAGGTCGCACGGTTCCAGACTGAAGCGCCCAGAACCGCTCGGCCACCGCTGCCGGCATAACTGCTTTACACAGACTATCTACAGAACCTATAACTGTGATGATGTCAGCACTCCAACCATCAACTGCCGGTTGGACTGGTTTGAGCCCTGACATCACAGTTTTGGTTGCTTCTACAGCCATCTTCAGCTCCTTCCTTGGAAAGGTGTGATTGAACCAACGCATAGTTTTGACGTGTGTTGAAGGCTGGTTGGCCATGAGGCGAAAAACTTCAATTTTCAACTTTTGCACATTTTATTACTATGTTATACGCCATGTTGGATTAGTCGTTTGTAAGCTAGGATCTGAAGATGAAGATGGTTGTAGAAAACATCGTGCTTCGATTGTATCATGAAAATAGCGGTCAGGGCATTAAAAGCTTTTTTTACATTAAAATATTATTAAGTAAATGATTTTCCATGCCGCCGGGAGCGGGACGCTGGAGTGGCAGCCCTCGGAGAGTAATTACTAGTAGCCTCTTAACTTGGGACTCCAAACGTTAGATACCAACTAATTAGGCTGTAATTGCCGACGGCGACTAGTCCACTGATTCGGTGTTTTGGAATAATTTGTTAGCCTTTAGTATAGTTCTGGAATGAGAAGTGCACGACCCGTATTTGAAAACCGATCGCCGCAGATTTTATTTGTTTATTTTTGTTGATTTCATTAGCTTCACTACAAGTTCATAAAAGGCAGATGCAAATACACAGTAGAGAATGAAGTATTTTCTCTGTTAAATTTCACGAGTGCAGCGGCATAAATTCTATTTCTTCATACAAATATTTCGGCCGTATACGGCCGGACTTCATCTCCCAGTACCTACTGCAACCTAGGTCCTTCTGAATCTGTTTAGTGTATTCATCTCTTGGTCTCCCTCTACGATTTTTACGCTCCACGCTGCCCTCCAATACTAAATTGGTGATCCGTTGATGCCTCAGAAGATGTCCTACCAACCGATCCCTTCTTATAGTCAAGTCGCGTCACAAATTTCCCTTTTTCCCCAATTCTGTTCAATACCTCCTCATAAGTTATGTGATCTACCCATCTAATCTTCAGAATTCTTCTGTAGCACCACATTTCGAAAGCTACTGTTCTCTTCTTGTCCAAACTATTTATCGTCCACGTTTTACTTCCATACATGGTTACACTCCATACAAATACTTTCAGAAACGACTTCCTGACATTTAAATCTATACTCGATGTTAACAATTTTCTTGTCTTCAGAAACGCTAATGTACTTATTCCGTCGTTTAAAGCACAGGTACACAAGTGTCAGAAACGTTAAGAATATACACACACACACACTTCATGGTCTCTACCACCCCCCCCCCCCCGGCCCCTCCAGAAAAAATTTGTTTGTCTTGGAGACCATTTGGACATTTGGCGCCCCTCTGCAAGTGACACCCGAGATGAGGTACCCTCTTGGTCCCACCCCCCTCCTCGCCACTGCGTATGTGACAGCAGATGCTATATTTAGGAAAAGGTCAGAATTTGGGCTCTCGAATTTTGTGAGTAAGACTCTATGTGGTGCACGACACCATCATTGTAGCATCCTAAACTGGATTCTGTCGAGCATCTATGTGACTCTCGTACTGACAAAACAAACCATTGACGAACCATGTTGCTCTTCTTTGCATCTTCTCTCTTCTGTCGACCCAGCTTGGTAATTGTCCCAGAGTGATGCACAGTACTCGAAAATTGGTTGAACAAGGGTTTTGTAAGCGACCACTGTTTTTACACGACTTATACAATCATAAGCTTCTCCCAGTAAATCTTAGCCAGCCATCTAGACGTTTCTATACTGAGGTAGCGTATGTATTTCACGGGCAACTCGCTTACCTAGTCAAGTCTCTCACCTGATCAAGGCGTGAGGTCCCAAGAAGGTTTTTATTCAACACTCCTGTATATAGTTATATGCTCCGCAGACCACGTTACGGTATGTGGTGGAGGGTACTTGTGGTACCACTATCTTTTCGCCCCTTTCTATTCCGTTCACGAATGGCGAATGGGAAGCTCCGTATAAGCTATAATTTCTTCCTGGCAACTGGTGACCGTAATGTCGCATTAGTATTAAACGAAGGGCCTGCCTTTCCGATCCGACAGCTGTTTACGTCTTTCAGGAAGTTCGAACATTCGACCGAGCGATGAAGCACAGAGGGAAGATATGGGATTGTATTCGGGAAGACACCGATTCATATCACCGTCCGGCTATCCAGTTTTACATTTTCCATAACTTTCTCTAAATTCCTTAACGCAAACGCCATGATAGTTCCTGTAAAAGAGCACGACCGGCTACCTTCTCGAGTCCAAGCTAGCGCTCCGTTTCTAATTTCATAGGCGACGTGACCTTAAATGCCTAATTTTCTTTTCTTTTCGTTTCTCGTCTGGCATTCGAGTACATTGTTTTCTGTTAGGCACTGCAGCACCTCTGTGCTGTAGCTACTGAGTTAACACTGAGTTAATGTTATGATCTGTACATGCGTCATTTATCTATCTCTGATGCTGACGGTAATTTTAATTCGTTTCAGATTCATGATCTCTCACTCGAAGAGTAACCCCATTAAGCGCTATATCTGCATGTATTCACCCTTCTGTAACATGTCGTGTATAGTCGGCATGCCTCATTCCGTGTCACATCCAGCAACGTGGACAGAAAATGTATTCTAGCCTCTCACGCGATGCAGTGATGTAATGCGTGTTCCAAGTCATGCGAAATGTGCTCCCTCTGGTTTTACGTTGTTGACCCCCGCTGCGTTGTTGGATGTGCACACCTGTTCCTGTCTCAGGCAGTGCTTCTGCCGAATGATCGGAAACTACCAGAAGTGAAAAATCAGTAATACGACTACTGGCTGTTTCGTGTTACTGTTTCACAGTTATGCACACAAACACATTTAATTTATTTAAAAAGCAAAGAAATAAATTATTAGAAATATATTTAAATGTTTCCCGAAAAGCGACACTTCTGTGTTGTAGGAAATTGCTGCTTTTCTTTGTATAAGCAGTCTTATTGGCCAGTAGAAATGTAAAATAATGCTCGTTGTCTGTTTAAGTGTACAGTTGGCAGATTCACATATTTTTTATTGTTGAACTATAAATACACACACCATCATACAGAATAATATTTGGTTGTTGCTCATCAACGTTTTGACCTTATCACGTTGGATTAACAGAATATACAGAAAGGATACACATAAGATTTCCTTGATCCGTTGTTGGTTTTTTTGGGCACCGCGAAAATGTTACAGCAGTGTTCAACAAGAAAAGTCTCATGCAAACGTTTACACTTGAACTCACAATAGTGGTGATTTTTAGGTTAGATGAGAAACATATTTCTCATGACAGCGTTTTTGGGAAAACTAGAGAAATTTGGTGGACATACACGATTGTGTACCGTATGTCCTTATCTCAATTTCTCGACTAGAATGTCTACACGTTTAACTGAGTTTCGCGCTACAAATTCATGTATTAGTCAAGAAAGCAAGTAAGCAATTGCCACTAATGTCTGTTGTAGAGGGTCTTGTAGACGCCGAAACTATGTGTAGTTATCATTTTCGAGCTCGAAATCTCAGCGTTGCAGCCCTGCAATATTGGATCCACTCCGCAAACCATCTAAAGTGTGTGATGGGCCGTCGGGGAGGGGGGGGGGGGGGGGGGGGGGGAGGCGTACTTCTGGTACTATGAGACTTAACGTCTGAAGTCATCAGTCCCCTAGAACTTCGAACTACTTAAGCCTAAATAACCTAAGGACATCACACACATCCATACCCGAGGCAGAATTCGAATCTGCGACCGTAGCGGTCGCGCGGTTCCAGACTGTAGCGCCTAGAACCGCTCGGTCACTCTGACCGGCTACACTTAATAGTTGATCGTTGTGGTATTAGTAAAGACATCAAACAGAGTAACCCGTTCAGAGTCCCAGAAGATCGTTGCCATGACTTCATCGGCCGAAGGTGCGGCTTTGAACTCTTTCTTCGGAGGATAGGTGATGTGGCGCCACTCCGTAGATTGCTGTTGTGTTTCCGGTTCGAAGTGATAGCAATGTTCCATCGCCTGTGACGATGTTCATCAAAAAATTGCCACGATCAGTCGAGTAACGCGCTAGCAGTTCCGCAAAAATCGTTGTCCTTTATGGTCTTCTGTCAGGCGGTGAGCAAGCCAGCGAGCGCACACATTTGAGCACCCCGACTGCTGAACACGTGTCTCTGTGGTATCAACAGAGACGTTCAATTGAGGAGCGACGTGTTTCATTGTGATCAGTCGATCACCTCGGATGAGAGTGTCCGCACGTTCCAACATTACAGGAGTCACAGCTACGTGCGGCTGCCCAGCACGCGGGAGATCGGACAGGTTTGGGCGACTTTGTTGCGATGACGACACACGCCTCGCCCAACGACTCACCGTGCTTTTGTTCAATGCCGGGTTTCTGTAGATATTCTGCAAGCGCCTACGAATATCTGTGGAACAGCAGTTTTCCGCCAAATAAAACTCAGTGACAGCTCTCTGCTTGGAATACACTTTCGTCACAGACGCCTTTTTAAGGCTGCGAACAGCGCTTCACAAATGGGAACTTCGTAAAACTACGGTGGCTGAAGCGGGTAATACCACGATGTTCCACAACAAATTCCGAATTTTTCAAACCGAAATTGGCCTAGAAGAAGAGCGTTGCTTTACTTATTGAACGCCCCTCGTATTAAGCTACAAATTCTCGAAAGTTAACGATTTCCTATCTAAGTATTTCGTCGTCTAGGTATCAGTTTGTGCTGTGTAATACTTCAGGTGGCTATTCGGTTTCTTACACAAGGCTTAATATAATCTGGATATTACAAAACTATGTAAGGTAATGTGAATGTCACAGATGGTATCCTCATGTTTATTTCTTTATACAAGTTTATTATACAAATGAGCGTGCAACTTTCAAGTGAAAAACCGTATATGTATACGGCAAAAAGTGTTTCATTTCCTAAATACGACCTGTGTTGAAGTATCCGGCAGACTGTCTAAATAGCTATAACCGACAGGTGATCGTCACGGGTTCGATCTGTAAAGGCAGTGGGAACAGCACTCCGTCTTGTTTTATCGTATGTTTACATGAAAACAGAGAGTTCTCATTATAACCAGTACTTTTTTCAAATTACAATTACTTACACCTTCAGTTACTCGCGCATTGTTAGATTCTCCGGTAGTTGAGTAATATTCGGTTGGGGCGTAAGTTCGTAGCGTTATTGTCTTGCATCTTGGTAGTCCGGTTGCTGTGGGTTTATTTATCGATTCCCTTTTTTTATTTTGTCGTCCATTGTTGCTATTTGAGTTTACGTAATGTCATTTTGTCATATGGAGATATTGAATGGAGTTGTGAACCCTAGAAAATGAAATGTAAAGTGGAGAAATCGGAACATTTCCGACATGTTCTTCTGTTGGCGTTCAGTAGAGGGGTGAAACAAGCGGGAGCAGACAGAAACATTAGCGCTGTATGTGGGGTAACGCCATTGGACAGAGCGCCGCAAGAAAATGGCTGGGCGTTTTGACATTAACCATTCTCCACATTCAGGAAGACCCTCGCAGATTGGAGAAGATCGTTTAAACGCATTAATCCACAATGATCCGCGTTGGTGTGCTGCATAACTGGCAAATGCGATGAACTGTGCTCACTTCACCGTCGTGCGATATTTCCATGCAGTGAGGAAGGTTCGAAAAGCGGGTGTATCGGTTGCGCATTCTCTACGCTGTTGTTGTTGTTGTTGTGGTCTTCAGTCCAGAGACTGGTTTGATGCAGCTCTCCATGCTACTCTATCCTGTGCAAGCTGCTTCATCTCCCAGTACCTACTGCAAAACCTACATCCTTCTGAATCTGCTTAGTGTATTCATCTCTTGGTCTCCCTCTACGATGTTTACCCTCCACGCTGCCCTCCAATGCTAAATTTGTGATCCCTTGGTGCCTCATGTCCTACCAACCGATCCCTTCTTCTAGTCAAGTTGGGCCACAAACTTCTCTTCTCCCCAGTTCCATTCAATACTTCATCATTAGTTATGTGATCTACCCACCTAATCTTCAGCATTCTTCTGTAGCACCACATTTCAAAAGCTTCTATTCTCTTCTTGTCCAAACTAGTTATCGTCCATGTTTCACTTCCATACATGGCTACACTCCAAACAAATACTTTCAGAAATGACTTCCTGACACTTAAATCTGTACTCGATGTTAACAAATTTCTCTTCTTCAGAAACGCTTTCCTTGCCATTGCCAGTCTACATTTTATATCCTCTCTACTTCGACCATCATCAGTTATTTTACTTCCTAAATAGCAAAACTCCTTTACTACTTTAAGTGTCTCATTTCCAAATCTAATTCCCTCAGCATCACCCGATTTAATTTGACTACATTCCATTATCCCCGTTTTGCTTTTGTTGATGTTCATCTTATGGCCTCCTTTCAAGACACTGTCCATTCCATTCAACTGCTCTTCCAGGTTCTTTGCTGTCTCTGACAGAATTACAATGTCATCGGCGAACCTCCAAAGTTTTTATTTCTTCTCCATGGATTTTAATACCTACTCCGAATTTTTCTTTTGTTTCCTTTACTGCTTGCTCAATATGCAGATTGAATAACATCGGGGATATGCTACAACCCTGTCTCACTTCCTTCCCAACCACTGCTTCCCTTTCATGCCCCTCAACTGTTATAACTGCCATCTGGTTTCTGTACAAATTGTAAATAGCCTCTCTCTCCCTGTATTTTACCCCTGCCACTTTCAGAATTTGAGAGAGAGTATTCCAGTCAACATTGTCAAAAGCTTTCTCTAAGTCTACAAATGCTAGAAACGTAGGTTTGCCTTTTCTTAATATAGCTTCTAAGATAAGCCGCAGGATCAGTATTGCCTCACGTGTTCCAACATTTCTACGGTATCCAAAGTGATCTTCCCCGAGGTCGGCTTCTACCAGTTTTTCCATTCGCCTGCAAAGAATTCGTGTTAGTATTTTGCAGCAGTGGCTTATTAAACTGATAGTTCGGTAATTTTCACATCTGTCAACAGCTGCTTTCTTTGGGATCAATCACAAAAATTACATTGCTCACGAACACTGACCGTTCCTATACCGTATCGCTACTGCTGACGAGAAGTGGTGTCTTTATGCTAACATAACGAAAAGAGAGGAATGGTTGACCCCGTACAAAGGCGTGTGCGCATCCACAAAAGATGTAGCTGGTGGAACAGCGACGGTGTGGTGTACTACTAACTGCTTCGCCGGGGTCTAACCACCACTGCTGACTGAATGAAGTGATGCTACTCCACCATAACGCCCGCCCGCATTCTGCTTGACTGACGAAAAACACTGTGCAGGAGCTGAGCTGGGAAGTCGTACTGCTACCGCCCTCCTCACCTGGCCTTGCGCTATAGCTTTTTCGAGCACCCTTCAAGAAACGTCTTTTCTAGATCTTCCACCTTTGCGTAGCTCCGTGATACAAAAGAAACGATTCCAACTGATTTTTAAATCGCACCTATTTGCTGGCTTACGAATTTTATACGCTGATATTTTAAAATTTCGAATTATATCCATGTCTGGAAATACGACACTTCAAGGTTTCTCATTCGTTACATTGACAAACTCAGTTACTAAATCCGGCAACTAAAATGAGAAAACCAGATATGTTTAGATGCAGAACGGTCTCAAAATAGTTCAAATGGCTCTGTGCACTATGGGACTTAATATCTGAGGCCATCAATCCCCTAGAACTTAGAACTCTTTAAGCCTAACTAACCTAGGAACATCACACACATCCATGCCCGCGGCAAGATTCGAACCTGCGACCGTAGCGGTCGAGCGTTTCCAGACTGAAGCGCTTAGAACCGCTCGGCCACACTGGCCCGCCAGAACGGTTTCCTCAAGTAACTTGTTAAAGCTGGCAGTTTTGTACGTGAGGGTGAAAACTAGCACGGCGAGTGTGCAAGGATGCTGCAGCGTACAGAAAACTTTATCCTTCGTTAATGTGATGAAGAAACATACGTTGTAACCTCCCCACAGATAAATAATATGTCTAATAACTTCCCAACAGTAAAAAATATAAGTATATAATTCACATTCAGCGTAACCTTCCAACATATTACACTCCAAAACCTACCAACAGTAAAATTTCGTAACCTGCCAATAATACGATGTGACTAACTTCTCAATAAAATTGTCGCTCACTTATAACCTTTCAATAATGACTGTGAATTTAAACTGGTGAATTTTGGACGTCAGCAGCGCTGCGTCATGGCACTGAAAGATCATTTTGAATAAACTGAAAATCGCCAGATAACGCATATATATCTGCTCCTTTAAGAAATTTTTCTGGCACAGCCCAGGGCAGTGCTGGCCGATAGATTGTCATGTATAAAAAGAAACTACTGATTTTTCTTCACAATAATCAGGATGACCATGGATTGGAGAAATTAGTAAAATCTTTAAATTGAGTTGAATAATTTTCAAAGGTTAATTTTTATAAGAAAGATTATTATTAAGAGATTTCTTTTTAAAATCATTTACATGGGACTTGATATAACAATACTACATATGCGCGAAGCCGCTTTTACCTTATACTACAACGCTCAGGCACCGCCATCGCTCCCCCACGGCCGCCCCAGCCAACTCCATACACCAGACTGCTAGCTATTACTACATCTGCTACACGGTTCCTACTGCTGACAACACTGCTCTCTGGTCTGAGATTCTCTTATAGCTTACATATCGCAGGCAGCGCGTGAGCAATCCATCAAAATTACATGTGCTCGGGTGCGCTAGCAACAAATTCTTTAATCATGGACTTCTTACAACGTTCCGTGATCATTATCACGAGAAGAGCCAGATAAAATACCAGACGAACTGGATCATAAACCAGTGGCATTCCATAACCCTGTCAACTTGCCATTGAAGACCTCTGGCGACCGTATTCTTCGGCTCTCTGAGTTGCCCAGCTGTTGCCGGCTTCCTGTTTTACGTCACGTTGCCAAGCTGTTGCTACGGCTGCCGTCCCGTAAGTCACGTTTGGACATTTCTCCCGATACCGTTTCCGCGGCAACGTGCGCAATTCGTCGACTCGGCTCAATAATCGACCTACTGTCGTAAACATGTACAATAGTTACCCGTCTTCGTTTAAAAACTGAGTATCGAACGCACGCAAGTCCAGTTTCCGTTCTACAGTGGCGCGTGTGCCCGTAGCCTTCCAGCTCGTCTGCACTAACTGTTCACGTAACTCAAATGAGCGACATAATGTGCAGACAAATCGTTTCACGTGTAATATTTGTAATCTTCTCCTTGCGAGTTCCAAGTTGCTCAGTTTTCGTTGTTTGTCGTAGGAGTTAAACGCACGGCAGAAAATGATTAGTTACACATATGCCGATGCGTTATGATTACTTAAATAATACGGTAATTCGACTTGTTTTGTGCGCAGGATATATACGACCTAATTGTTGGAAGCGATCAGCGCTTCTCCTCCCCGTTGATCTCATTGAAATACGAGGCCAACCCGGAAAATAAGGTTACAGGAATTTTTTAAAGTACAAAACTGAATTTATTTTAATAGAGTTTATATGTATTCAAGTATAGGTCTTTCATTATTGTTCCACATAATGGCCATTTACCTCCATACATTTTGTCATCAGTGGGACGAGTTTTTTTATTCTTATATCATAGACGTTTCCCGCCGCTAATTTAAACCACCTCGCCACTTCGATTTTCACCTTGTTGTCGTCGGAAAAGTGTTTTCTACAAAGGTGATTCTTCAATTTAGTGAACAGATGATAGTCACTAGGTGCGTGATCGGGGCTGTGAGAGCCGTGGCTTAAAATATTCCGACCAAACGAAGTCAACAACTTTTGTGTTGCATGAGCCGTGTATGGACGCGCGTTCTCATGGAGAGTGACTCCCGCTCTCAGCATCCCGCGACGTTTGTTTTGTATCGCTCTGCGAAGTTTCGTCATGGTCCCACAATATCTTGCAGCATTTATTCTTCAACCTCTTCCCGAAAAAATCAACGAGCAGGACCCCTTTTCTGTCCAAAAACACTGACACTGTGTTTTTCCTCGCTATTCGCTGAGTTTTGAATTTTTTGGCTGAAGGAGAATAAGTATGGCGTCACTGTATTGATTGCCATTTGCTCTGTGGAGTATTGCGATAAGCCCAAGTTTCATCTCCTGTCACTATAGAGTTGAGAAAAGCCTCGCCTTCAGTCTCAAAGCGGCCAAGAAATTCGCTAGCGGCACAGACTATGTTCGTTTTGTCTGATTCGGTAAGCATCTTGGGCACCCATCGCGCACATAACTTGCGAGAATTTAATCGATCAGTTGCGGTTTCGTGAATGACAGCTGGTGAAATGTTTGGACAAACAGCATGCAGGTCGTCAATTGCCGAACGGTGATCAGAGAGAAGATGATCTTCAGTTTTTTGCACCACATCATCAGTCTCAACAGACGGCCTTCCGCCTCTGTCTTCATCGTGAATTTCCGTCCTTCCAAAATTGAAATTCCATACCTGTTTCGTCACATGCTGCCTTCACATTACGTCCTCGCCATAAACTGTAACAATTTCGCGATGAATCGCAGCGGCGTTCGTGCTCTTAGCGTTTAGGTAACGAAGTACAGCGCGCCTTTCGCACTTGGCGGGAGCCAGAATGAGAACGCTCATTTCCAACAGTCACCACGACACCAATCGACGAGTTACTGATTGTTGGGAACGCTCGTTCCTTCCACTCGCTTCCCGCTACACAGCTGTGGTACCATCTTCCCCCACAGACATCCCATGCTGAAGCTACGTACTTTGTAACCTTAATTTCCATGTGATGTTTGCGTTTCTATCGAGATTACTCTTTAACCATGTATTGAGTAAAGGGCCTAGTTCTCTATTTTCATATTGCATCATTCCATTTTAGACGACGGGAACTGACGTCAGCACAACAAATGTTTTATCATTCTATAATGATCAGGAATACATCAGATTTCGTTTAATTCAATTATCAACATGCAATGTATGTTATGTACAGATGTGATCTCATTATCAGCTACCAACTTTACTAATGAACAATGAAAGATTCAACGTTAACGGTAGTTGATGACGTCACTCACCGCCGTATTAAGACGTTACCCACTAAATGGCCACCATGTGAGGGGTGCTCCACTGATTGGCGCACAGCGTCCTCACAGCGCACCGACTGTTGCTGTTTGGTTCTGTCGGGCGACATGCTGTCGCGCCGCATAGCTACGGAGAGACCACCGAAAACCACAAGTTTACCAGCGTCAACTTATAATATTATGAATATTTCGCATTAAAAACATTGTTTATCACGATTTATTCATCAAGGTGACCGGTTTCAACCACTACTGTGGTCATTTTCAGACCACTGAGTAGGAACCTCTTTCTGTTGGAGAATCAGCAGAAAGAGGTTCCTACCCAATGGTCTGAAGTGGTTGAAACCGGTCACCTTGATGAATAAATCGTGATCAAGACTGTTTTTAATAGTAAATATTTGTAAAACATTGATCACTGCCTCTCCCATAATGTATTCAAAAGTAAATAACAGTATGACTTGTGGAATACAAGATTATACCTGGCCATAATATTATGAATTGCGGAATATGAGACTACACCTAGCCTAACTCATTTATAAAGTAGATGCCAAGAGTTTCTACCCTTAGAATGAAAATCGGCAAATGAACGGTGTTGGCGAACATTGTCCTACTTCCAAGGCGTCAAAATCAAGTAAAAAAATTGTGAGTCTATAGTATTTTCTTTCTTCGGGATAGATGGTTGTGGAATGATTAAATCTGAAGCTTACAGTACCTGCGCTGTCTGTGCTATGTGCATGTGAAGAAGCCAGGGAGTAGCAAGGTTTACATTTTGCGCGAAACTGGGACTTCCCACGTACAGGGCTCTGTGAGCCAGTTCTCACTCCAGGGGAAGGCGAGGGCGTGCAATCTCTGACGACGACGACGAAAGATTCCTGCGTTAACTTCCAGTTTTGTTGAGTACGAGACTCTTTTAGAAAAAAAATGCGGTGCCAGCAGCGTTGGAACCTGAGGCTACTTTGAGTCACAGCGGACAGCCTTCTCTCTGTTTATCGGTTGTGCCACAACGTCGCGGTGCGGTCGTCTGAGGTGAATGTGGTTTCTGCATAGCGCAGTAGTGGCACCGCGTTACGTAAGACAACACGCGCGACGCCTTTTAATCGCGCTACTGTCGAGGCGACAATTGCTATCTCACCTTGAGAATCGTGTTTTCAATACAGCACGAGAAACCTTATGTATCGTATTTCTAATTTGTCAACACCAGTGTAGCGATGTTTATGGATACTTCGATATTTATTGCTGTTGCCAAACTGTAGATCACGGGTGGGATACCGACAACGAAAGTTTTAAAGACAGTTATTGTAAAACTCCTTTAGTAAAGGAACGATGTTCACCACGCGTAAGTACGTCTACGTCTACATGGATACTCTGCAAATCACATTTAAGTGTCTGGCAGAGGGTTCATCGAACCACCTTCCCAATTATCTGTTATTCCAATCTCGTACATCGCGCGGGAAGAATGAACACCTATTCTTTGTTATCTTGGCGTTGAAATTTTTCTCAAAAATTGCCAAAAATGAGCTAAAAATGGAAGTTAAGATGGACAAATTCGGCTTTACGGTGTAAATGCAACCAAGCGGGGCTCTCGTGCCAAGCTCCATTGATGTGCGAAACCTTTCACTCTTTGCACTAAAGCTGTTCACTTGAACGTGACTACGTAACCACATTAGTTTTCATTAAGCCCATTTCATATGCTGGAAGTTAGCAATATTTGACAGTTACCACAATCGCACTTAACCTAGTATTTTTTCGTGTAAAGAAGGGACAAGAGGGATTAATCTTGTAACATCATACAACGACGCAACTTGGCAAGACAGCCACGTGTGTCAGCGTGTACGTCGCAATAGCTGATTTGGGCTTTATCTGTACGCAATGTGCAGTAGCGCCTAGAACCGCTCGGACACCACGGCTAGCTAATAAAAGTTGTTCTGTCCCTATGTACTCCTTTTAAACCTTGTTGACGAAGATGGCGTTGCACTGTTGAGGCATACTATTTACATCCTCACGAATTTCAGATGCAGTACTAGTCCTCTGACGTATAAACTGTAGACCTATGAACTGTTCTTCCCTATATGATATTACTCGGGGTCTTGCAGATCGCGAAACACTTGCGTTGGCACCAGTTTGCCTGAATCGCTGCAATGTATACACCACTGTGGATTGGGGTTAAACCAACTTTTGTTGCTACTGTCCTACTAGATAGCCTTCCTGAAAGAGAGCTACAATTGCAGAACGTTTTTCAATTTCACTCTCCTGCTTCCATCCCATGTTAGAGAACGATATAAAGCTGGTCAGGTACACAAACACACTGCTAGATGTAACTATTTGGAACTGACTGCTATACAGATAGCTGAAGGAATGAGGCCTACTCGAATGGAACCGTCTTAGTTAGAAGCACGGTGTTATGGTTGTGGATACTCATCATCGCTCCTCTGTGGAAACAACCTGTGAAATAGACAACTGAGGCGGTTGGTCTTTACGTTTTTATACTTTTTTGTTATCGAAATGGGGATATGATAGAATATTCACAACAAAATCTCTGTTTTAACCACGAATTCACAATTGTGACAGATTATCGAAAATTTTTGACCTGCATGACATTGGGTTAAATGCTAAGTTGAAAGTACTTCCGAAACGCCTAAGTTTGTAAACTGTTCGGTCGCCTCCGTGGATAAAGTATATTAATACCGTGTATGGTAAAATGGCGCTATCCAAAACCGGTGCCGAGGCAGCTGTGATAGACCACGGACCACAGATCACAGGGGTGAACGACGACTCAGGACATGTGTATGGGCGAATAGAAGCACAACTGTTGAGCAACAGATCGCCCGGATCAACCATGGGCAACCAACATTGTATCCTCAAGGACGATTCAGCAAACGTCGTTCCATATGGGCTTCCAGAGCAGGCGCCTGGTTCATGCACCCGTGTTGACTGCTGGTCATTGGCAAAGAAGCCTAGAATTTGCACACTGATACTGCAACTGGACGTCCACTGAGTGGCGACTGGCCTTTGCAGATGAATCACATTTTTTACTACAACGGACACTTCTCCGTTGGCGTGTACGGCCCTGCAACAATCGTCGGAAAGGTCCAGGCGGAAGAGGGAGCGTTATGGTCTGGGGAATGTTTTCATGGCATTCCCTGGGTGATCTCGTCAATCTGGGAGGTACTGCAGATGAACACAACTATTTATCTGTCCTTGGGGACCACGTTCACCCTTACGTGCAGTTTCTTCTTCCTCAGCACGATGGCATCAACCAACAAGACAATGCAACATGTCACTCAGTTCTCAGCATACGCACGTGCTTCTAAGAGCACCAGGATGAGTTTACCGTACTCCTCTGGCCACCAGACTCCCCGTACTTAAAACCAATCGAGAATCTAAGGGACCATTTCGATTGGGCTGTTCACACCATGGGTAGCCAACCGACAAACCTAGCGCAGCGCGCCACAGCATAGGAGCCAGCATATCTGGAGATGAGGTGAACATCAATTGAATGGACGCTCAAAAAAACATGTTTTGAGACGTGATATGTTGGCGTGGAGTGTCGAGGAGTGGGTGCTAGTCGTATCGGTGCGCTACCCGATAAACATTAACGTCGCAGACGCTTCATGCTTTAGAAGCGCTGCTGTCGGGTCACGTGACGAACCGGACGCCGGCCCCGCGAGTGACCGGAGTGCCCATGACTGAAGGAGATGCAGAATCAAATTTTCACTCTGCAGCGGAGTGTGCGCTAGTATGAAACTTACTAGCAGATTGAAACTGTGTGCCGGGCCGAGACTCGAACTCGGGACCTTTGCCTTTCGCGGGCAAGTGCTCAACCAACTGAGCCCCCAAGCACGACTTACGCCCAGTCCTCACAGCATCTGGCTATGGCAAAGCCATGTCTCCGCAATATCCTTCCTTCCAGGAGTGCTTGTTCTGCAAGTTTCGCAGGAGAGGTTCTGTGAAGTCTGGAAGGTAGGAGTCGAGGTACGGGCGGAATTAACACTGTGAGAACCGGGGTTGAGTCATGCTTAGGTAGCTCATTTGCTGTCGGCACGGTAGCTCAGCGTGTTCGGTCAGAGAGCTGGTTGGCCCCTGTAATAAAAAAAAAACTGAGTGGAAGGATCAACAAAGGAACTTGAACTGATGTCAGGTGACGTTCGCAACGACCAAACACAACGATCAAAAAAAAGTTGGTAGAGCATGTGCCCGCGAAAGGCAAAGGTCCCGAGTTCGAGTCGCGGTCCGGCACACAGTTTTAATCTGCCAGGAAGTTTCACTTCAGTAGATGTTAAATAGTCTTCCGTAGTTTTAAAGAGCCATTGTATGCCGCTGTGCTGATTAATATAAGATGACTTCTTTCAACAATGCTAAACTTGGTATGGAACCTGACAGTCGTTTGAGGAAAAAAATAAAGAGCTGTCTACAATAGTACACTAGATTTCGAAAGTTATGAAATTGGCTTCCATGTTGTAAGAAGAACGTACCGTTAAATGATCATTACAAACCATCTTTTAAAAGCAAAACTTGAAATTGCTGTCTTCTCAAAGGTTCACTACTGCAGTGTTTATTTTATTTACTGCAGTCAGGTGGCGCAGCGGTTAAGGCAAAGGATTCGCTTTTGGGAGAACGGTAGTTCAAATTCCCGTCCGGCCATTCAGATTTAGGTTTTCGGTGGGTTCCCTAAATCGATTAAAGTAAGTGCGTGGACGGTTCCTTTGGAAAACAGACGGGGGATTTCCTTCTCCACTCCTTCCGAATCAGAGCTTCTGCTCTGTCTCTAATGCTGTCGTCATCGACTTTAACCATAATCTGCCTTCTTCCATTGCAGTTGAGCTGAACTTATTTTATAAGGTGTAATTTATGCTGTTTCAGACTGTGATCTGAGTTTATTGAGAACAGCTGTTTCTTTGTGGCGTAATGGGTCAATAAGCAAACTACATAATGAAGTGTAGTTGTACGCAGCCTGTAGGTAGACAAAGTTCTGTGTTCGGCTAGGTCTGCTCCCTGTTTTGGAGCTGTTGGGTTGCAGTATGCAGCGTGTTTCTCTGCTGCTCCTTGTTTTGTATTTGCCCTCCGAAGAGAAGCTTGGTACTAAGTGTTCCATCGGCAGCTTCATAGCTATGATTGGTCGACCTGTAGTCCTTCTGAAATATATGGCTAGATGGACGACTTCCAATAATCTCTGTTTTCTTTATTTTCGGTTTACATTCTCCAATTAAAAATTGGTGTTTCTCAGGCTTAGACACTCTGTATTAATAATAATGGAATTGTAATGTTCCAGCTTCATGTATGTTCGAAGATGAACCTTTTGTTGATAGTTTGGGTGGGACGGTATGAAATTAACTTTTCTTTGATTATTAAGTATGTAGTATTCCCTCACAGTTTTCCCGTCTTATGATGCAGTTTGTGTTTTCTTTTGTACCCTAAATTGTGTGAAGCAGTTTCTCTTTCCGTGTGTAATGTGTGTCAGTTCCTCTTTTTTATGCGTCGAGGTTGAGCATTTTAGTTTTGTACCGTGCTGTCTGAATACACTTGCTACTGTCTACGTACTGTTCTGTAAGCACGATATTGAAAGTAGTGGATTAAAAGCTTTTTAGGTCTGGTGTGCTGTTTTTACTGCCTGGATTAATGGTTGATTGTATTCCTTTCTGTGTATTGTCTGTTTCAATTTCGTAATTATTTTCGGAAGGTATTGTTTTAATAATGAGGCTTTTTATCCCACGATTAAGTTCAATCACTACTTTTTGCGTGTGTCATGTGTGACGCACCATTATTAAAAACACTAATTAAGCTACTTGTTGCTAGCATTTGATAGACACAATGTTGTCGGGACAGTTAAGGCAATGGTCCTCGAATCTCCAAATTTTGATAATTCATGACAGTCACAACAGTTACATGGAGCTATAAGAAATTTATTAATTTATTTTCTGAACAGGGAAGTCAATCCGATTTCCTCATAAAATGTAATTGACGTTTTGTTTTTTGTTATCTCATAATAATAACAACGTGCCATCCCTAAAAATTACAGAAACTACAAAGCAAATAAAAATCTTTCTGCGTCAGTAGCTCGCATCTTTACATAGGAAGTGTTTCACACCAAATGACGTAGGTCAATGTAAAATTTGGGTTCCAGTAAGGTTGAGACACGTGGAAACTAACAGCTTCCTGTCATGTAGAACACACAATGCCACATGTTCTGCGCAAAACATACAGTAGCAACAGCAAGTCAATTCATAGTCATAAATACAGGATTAAGTGTTGCGCACAAATTTAAAGGACAATGAAGAATATATACGGATAATTCGAATTTGATCTGCTTTTCCAGGGAAGCAGACTTAGATTTCTAATTGTAAAACCAAATCTATAACATTTTTCAGAATTTCATCAAACGTTTTATAACAGAAATGACAAAGGAGTAGAAATTAGCTTTTGCTTTTTGCGAGACATGCGATCAGCATTGAACGTAGTCTTTGACAAAAATGTAAGATCTCTGGAACAGACAATATAAGAACGATGTATTGTGCACGCAGCTAGTTTTATTACCGGGACTTTGGCCAGATGTACGGGACAGTGGGAAAAGAATAGTGCGACTGATGTGTTTAGGGGTGATGCGCGTTACTTCCAAGACAGGCCGATAACGTCAGTGAAACCACTAAATCTCAGCCAGATGAATGTTTCTTACCTCCCGAACTTGCATTTTATTTTGTTTTGATTATAGATAAAAATAGCTATTTTTACGTCAAACAAGTACTCCTTCAAACATACTGCATAAACAGTGTTGAATTAACTTATCCTAGTTGGGAATGCGGGCTCTCAAGGAACTGTTTCATCTTTCGTTTCTTCCCAAATATTCGCGATGCGACAGAACAAACGACAGACGAGGTTCAGCAAAGACGTTTTACTGCTACGGCGCTAGTGTCGTAGTAGGTGGCAAACAAGCGGTTTGCCCGCAGCCTTCCATTATGAACCTATTCAGATTTACGGTGCCAAGGTAAAAACAACGCGCGCAGATATATTTTTAATTTTGTCAAAAGACATCATATTCAACTAGTTCCGACAAAAATAATAACACATTCCTGTAATATCGTGTACCTGTATGTTGAAGGAGTTTCAGAATAAATTAATTAGCGGTTGTTACCCGGACATCAATTAATTTTAAAAATGTGCAGAGAGTGACAAAATTTTCGGTTTTTAAACGCAGATGGCTCTGTTCGGTATCTGTTAACTTTGTTGCTACATTGTTGATGCCATGCTTCGTCAAATGTTGAATTTTGGCTACATGTGCCTTTCACAAAGACAAAATATTGACATAGGGTTGTCAGTGTTAGTTGTAACGCTCGGTGGCAGATTGGACATTGGTATAATTGTAGTTTTATGTTTACCTTTTTTCTCCGGGAGCATGACAACCAAGGCTAGATTAAGAGACATAGGCAAGAAATATGCCCATTGATCGCCAGGAGTGAGACACTCTCGATCACTAGGAAATGTTAGTTATTCTGTTAGAATATAGCAATAAATGCCCGATTCTTTAACGAATCGAACTCCGATGTACAAAACACCTTCAGACTTTTTAATTACTTTACAAATGAGTTAAGCATAGAAAAGGTTTCGGATTATGCTTAAAGTTTGTTGGAAGTCACTTAGTGCTCTCATTATCAGACAGTGGATGAATGCACTCTGGATAATTTGAGCTGCATTTTAAGAAAACTTAGTTTTTCATGCATCTCAGTGTTATGAACTGTCGGCAAAATTCGTTGCGAATAGAGTGGGTTATAAGAAGCAAAAAATTAAAGCGTCGTGCCTGATGCCGAAGCTAGAGTGCATGAACAGCGAAAATGTAATAGTCAAGCGGTAAACTTTTTTTCTTTAATAATTTTCTGGGCAGTGTCGGCGAGAAAAAGTTTTGTAGAGGTTTGAACCTGTGTAAATTATGATCTTGTCAGTCGCTGAATGCTCCCATTCTCAAATATTAATTGAATAATGTCCATTAAATTTCGAGCATGTAGCTGCGCAGATAAAATTTCTTCCACTGATATTTCGGCCGCGTATCGTCCGGCCGTCCTCAGAGTTACGTCGCAAGACTTGAATATAGTCCGGGTATTTGCGCACCGTGAGTTACCCTGCCTCAAGACAGATACTTGCCATACTGTATGAAATCTGTAACCTAGGGCTATACCTGTTAATTACAATATATCGTATCATTTTAATTTAATAAATTCTGTCAGTAATTATACGAAATATTGAAAATGAAATTTTTGTTGCCCTCAAAGCTGTGAGTTACGAAACCTTGTTCCGGGTTAGTCGCTTTCGTAATACAGATTTGAATGCAACATGGGATTATCTTATGAATGTGATACACTGGACACTAATTGCGAATTAAATTTATCAAATTCCAACACTGCTTTTCACCTGATTTGCACATACTCCACTACATCACGAATACGTTCTGGAGATATGACACATTTTATAGTAGGTCTCACAATTCCTAGGATTATTTAGCACGAAAGGAATTATCTTTATACAAAAATTCTTCTTACTGATGTGACGTAATGTCAACAGCTAAGCTTTTAGACCCTCCGTGGATCAGCGCGTCATTTCAGATTATGTTCTGCCATTGTGGAACGTGCCACTCGAAATCACCTTAGTTTGCCGTTGTTGTTTTATATACCCGTTACAAGCTGATTATCATCACAATAGAGTAAATAGGTGTGGCTGAACTAGCTTCATAAGATAATCGTTTTATGTAATAAATTCGAGGTACGATGTTAAGTCCAAGGGAATTTTACTGCTTGAAGCAGGTTATTACGTGTACGAGATTTTATGTCGTAAGGTGAATACCCATCATGTTTCATGACCGGTGTAAGATATCGAAACAAGGTATTCGAGAACAGACAAATAGTTTAATGTTCGTTAGTAGACATTTATATCTAACGAAGTGCGGCAGTTTTTTTTTTTTAATGCAATCGTGTATGAACTGTCGAAAATGGTCTAACTGATGCAACGCTCATTAATGGGTGCACAGAAACGTGTTGCATAAATGTTTGGGAAATGTTGTAAATATAGGAACTAATGTATCCATCCAAGCCTCGTTAAGATATGTTGATGAGGTAGGAGAGACGTAAGTACTGCACAGGCGGAATACGGTCGACTTCACTTTCGGCATTTCACCAATGTAATTTGGTGAAATGGGCCGACGATAGCATTGAAACCAGTAACATCAGTGTATTCCTCTTTTCAGCAGCAGTTGAATACTGTTTATTTTGGTACATAGACTGTTGTTGTCGTGGTGGTCAGTCCCGAGACTGGTTTGACGCTGCTGCATCCTGTGAAAGTCTCTTCATCTCGAATATCTGCTGCAACATACATCCTTCTGAAATTGGCGCTGGATTTATTTTTTGGTCTCCCTCTATGATTTTTTGCCACCCAGAAAACTTTTATCTCTATGTTTATAGCATTTGTAGACTTAGACAAAGGCTTTCATAATGTTGACTGGAACACTCTCTTTGAAATTCTGAAGGTAGCGGGAGTAAAATATAGGCAGCAGAAAGCTATTTACGAGGGTTGGACCTTTAATAGTGGCAACTATTTATTTACAGCTCGTTTCAAAGTTTTACTAATCAGCATTGTGTATAATCCGTTGCCAGCGATGTGGAAGTCGTATGATACTCTTAGCACTGCCAGTCGTGTTGAAAGTTCGAGCGGCGCGATCTATTGCCCGACGAATTTGTAACAGTTCTGAAGCGAACGCCGTGAAGTGTTTCCATCAGTTTAGAAATCGAGTTGAACTTACGAGGGCTTAAATCAGGGGAGTGAAGTAGGTGGTATAGCACTTAGCAGCCCCATCAGTCAAACAAATCAGTAACAGCTTGCACTGCACATGCTTGAGCATTGCCTTCAAAATGATGGTCAGGTCCTGCAGAAAGTGTCGTCACTTCTGTCTCTATGCTGTTCATTTTTGGACCACAACCTACGACCAGCTTAGACACAGAAGTGATGACACTTTCTGCAGGACCTGACCATCATTTTGCAGGACAATGCTCAAGCACGTACAGTGCTTGTTTGACTGATTGGGCTGCTAAGTGCTATACCACCTACTGCACTCCCCTGCCTTAAGCCCTCGTAATTTGAACTCGCTTTCTAAACTGAAGGAAACACTTCACGGCATTCGCTTCAGAACTGCTACAAATCCGTCGGGCAATAGACCGCGACGCACAAGCGTTACGCACGATGAAGGAGCCGTACGACCGTTTACCGCCAAAGATGAAGAAACCATTGAGCGTTCACGTGAAATGATTCTCTTAGACAGACGACTAACTATTGACGAAGTGGCACATCGTCTACAAATTAGTCACTGTTCTGCCTGCGAAATCATCCACAACAGACTTGGGTTTCATAAAGTTTGTGTAAGATGGGTCCCAAAGCAACTCACACAGTTGCGTAAACAAACGCGCTTAGACATCTGCAAAAAACATTTGGATCGCTATGGTAACGAAGGGAACAGCTTCTTAGACAGAATCATTACTGATGACGAAACATGGATCCATCAGGTATCTGTTGAGAGGCCAGACAAACGTGTTGTTCCTGAAGAGGGGCAGCAGCCTTATCAGTAGCTGCAGGGGCAACAGTCTGGATGATTGACTGATCTGGCCTTGTAACACTAACCAAAACGGTCTTGCTGTGAAGTACTGGGAGATGAAGAAGCTTGCACGGGATAGAGTAGCATGGAGAGATGCATCAAACCAGTCTCAGGACTGAAGATCACAAGAACAATAACGGTTTTTTTGGGACGCACAAGGTCCAGTACTGGAACATTACGGGGAAAGGGGCACAGCAATGAACAGTGTACATTACAGTGAGAGCCAAAGCCTGCAATTCGAAGCTAACGCCAAGGATTGCTGTCAGAAGTGTTGTATTGCTGCACGACAATGCACGTCGGCATACTACTGCCCACACTGCTGAAACGCTCCAGAAACTCAAATGTGAAATACTGGGTCACCCTCCATACAGTCCTGATATGGCCCTTCTGACTATCCCTTGTCTGGTCCACGCAAACAGGCATTAAGGGGCCATCGATTTGCGTCGGACGAAGCAGTGAAAGAAGCGGTGCATTCCTGGCTCGCAGCTCTTTTATGAGGGCATCAGGAAGCTTGTACAACAATGGATCAAGTGCTTTGAAACGCAAGGAGACTATGTCGAAAAATGAAGTCTTGTAAGTGTCCTATTTGATTGCAATAAAACTTTGCGGATAATAACTGACTTACCATCGTATAATACGACACGACGATGCGGTCACACTAACAACGAAAGGTACCAGCTGCCGCGGAATGGTTTGTTTATGAATCACGTCGGGCGCTGTTAAACCTGCAGCCGGTGCAGCAGTAGGAGTTTTTATAAATGTGCTTACAGGGGGCAGGCACGATGGTAAAGCAGACGTAGCGCCTGTCGCCTAGGTGCAATGTTAAAGCCGTCACGGAAGATGCCAGCGAGGCTGATAACAGCGGACTGCTTTGTTGAGTAACGCTTCCATTAGCAGTGTTAACGATCGGCGACCGCGGCCGTTAAATGCTCGGCGCCGCGCTAGTGCGCTGCCGGCAGCCGGGCTGCTCGTTTCCGGGTCATTAGGACGGACCGCGCAGCACGCGCGCTCGCAGCCGATTTTTGTCAATTGTTAAGGAGGCCGGATTACTGTCACGGCCAAGGGGAGGGAGCTGCGAGCCGCGTGGGGTGGGGTGAGGCGGCATTATTCAGCGGCGCGCTAATTGCTGCCACTGCGACTGCCATTGACTGCCGCCTCCCTCCCACCCTGCCAGTGGCGCGGGCCGCTGCTGCGCTAATTATCTCGTCAAACATTGAGCAACGCTTCAAGTCGCCCACGCCGATACGCCTGTCTGGCGAGACACGCGATTGAGACCGCGCCCCTGACCGGCATTGCGAGCTCCGCTGCGTTGCGTCCACAACCTGTGCGGCGGCGCTACGCGTCGATAATAGTATCAAAGTGCACTCACTTGCGAACGCTGCTTTCCAGCGTAATTGCGAATTTCTTTTCTTGTATATCTTCATCATCATCTCGTTGTTTGTTTTTATTAAAATCTGAAGTAGATAAGTGCAGGATTGCTGTTAGCGAGCCGAACATAAACAATGTGACGAGTTTTTAATTTATTACACAATTTTTTTTCGAGACATCCTCTCTCTCTCCCTCCCTCCCTCCCTCCCTCCCTCCCTCCCTCCCTCCCTCCCTCCCTCCCTCCCTCCCTCCCTCTGGTTTCTACACTGAAGCGTCGAAGAATCGGTATAGACATGCGTATTGATATCGCTTACTGCTGCTACAGTTGTAGGTTATCAAGATTTGCACGTGGTGCTACAGTCGGCGCACGAGCGATCTATCTATCTGTCGCTTGAGCCTTGTCCCGCAGTTACGCAGCGTCAGCCGTCGTTAATCGGATTTGGCATGTTAATGTTTAAAAGGGGGGGGGGGGGGGGGGGGAACTGATGCCCTTCCTGCCGCCACCCCGTACCCCCTGGGACGGAATTAGTGTACCCCAACTGTCTGCGTCGAGTGTAATCCATGCAATAGTGCGAATGTGTTCAGATGGCTGTGAGCCGTGTAACTGAGGCGGAACATGGGGACCAGCCTGGTATTCACCTAGCGGGATCTGGAAAACCGCCTAAAAAGCACATCCAGGCTGGCCGGCACACCGGCCCTCGTCGGTAATCCGCCGAACGGATTCGATCCGGGGCCTGCGCGGCTACCGTGTCGGGTACTCGGCACACGAGCGATGGGACACAGTATCTCCGAGGTAGCGATGAAGCAGGGATTTTCCCATACGACTACTTCACGTGTGTTCGGTGAATATCAGGATTTCGGCAAAACATCAAACCTCCTCCATCGCTGCGGCCGGAAAAAGATCCTGAAAGAACAGGACCAAGGACTACTGAAGTGATTCGTTCAACGTGACAGAAGTGCAACCCTACCACAATTTGCTGCAGATTAGCACCTGTCAGCATGAGAACCATTCAACGAAACATCATCGAATGGGCTTTCGGAGCCGAAGGCCCACTCGTGTACGTTTGATGATTGCACGAAAGAAAGCTGTACGCTTCGCCTGGGCCCGTCAACACAGACGCTGGGCTGTTGATGACTGGAAACATGTTGCCTGGTCAGATAAATCTCAGAAAAATGGTTCAAATGGCTCTGAGCACTATGGGACTTAACTGCTGAGATAACTCCCCTAGAACTTAGAACTACTTAAACCTAACTAACCTAAGGACATCACACACATCCATGCCCGAGGCAGGATTCGAACCTGCGAACGTAGCGGTTGCGCGGTTCCAGACTGGGATGGGTCTCCTTTCAAGTTCTGTCTAGCGAATGGATGTATACGGCTATGGAGACTACCTCATTAATCCATGGGCCGTGTATGTCAGCAGGGGACTGTCCAAGCTGCTGGAGGCTCTGTAATGATGTGGAGCGTGTGCGCTAGATACAACTCTGACAGGTGACACGTACTTACGCATCCTGTCTGATCACCTGCAACCATCCATGTCCATTGTGCATTCCGACGGACTTGGGAAATCCCAGCAGGACAGTGCCACAGAGTAGCTCCAGAAACAGCTTTCTGAGTTTAAACACGCTGGCCACTAAACTTCCCAGACGTGAACGTTATTGAGCATACCTGGGATGCCTTGCTACGTAATTTTTATTTCAAAAATCGTGTACAGCCTCTGTCTCTGTAAACGCCACTTGGGCTTTGGTTGTCTCGCTGTCAATAACGAGCCGGCCGTAGTGGCCGAGCGGTTCTAGGCGCTACATTCTGGAACTGCGCGACCGATACGGTCGCAGTTTCGAATCCTGCCTCGGGCATGGATGTGTGTGATGTCCTTAGGTTAGTTAGGTTTAAGTAGTTCTAAGTTCTAGGGGACTGATGACCACAGCAGTTAAGTCCCATAGTGCTCAGAGCCATTGAACATCACTTAACGCTTCTTTTATCTCTGGCAGTGTTTTTTGGTGTGAAGCAGTACCTGGACGGGTAAGTCATTTCAGAGGTCGGAGGAAGGCAAGGACATACCACCGCCAACAGGACCATGCTCAGTAAAGCATTCTTTTGTTCAAACCAAGCTTCGGTGTGATGACAGATTTACCTTTGCAACGTGTGCAAGTTTTACTTGAAAATTTTTGTTTTATACATCACAATATACAGAGTGTTACAAAAAGGTACGGCCAAACTTTCAGGAAACACTCCTCACACACAAATAAGGAAAAGATGTTATGTGGACATGTGTTCGGAAACGCTTAATTTCCATATTAGAGCTCATTTTAGTTTCGTCAGTATGTACTGTACTTCCTCGATTCACCGCCAGTTGGCCCAATTGAAGGAAGGTAATGTTGCAATTGTGCAGTCACGTCATCAACACAGATTTTCTGTGAACGTTTGGGCAGGCATTGTTGGTGATGTCTCGATTGGGCCGCATGTTCTTCCACCTACGCTCAATGCAGCACGTTATCATGATTTCATACGGGATACTCTACCTGTGCTGCTAGAACATGTGCCTTTACAAGTACGACATGTGGTTCATGCACATTTCAGTCGAATTGTTCGTACGCTTCTCAACAACAGATTCGGTGACCGATGGATTGGTAGAGGCGCACCAATTCCATGGCCTCCACGCTCTCCTGACCTCAACTCTCTTGACTTTCATTTATGGGGGCATTTGAAAGCTCTTGTCTACGCAACCCCGGTACCTAATGTAGAGACTCTTCGAGCTCGTATTGTGGACGACTGTGATACAATACGCCATTCTCCAGGGCTGCATCAGCGCATCAGGGATTCCATGCGACGAAGGGTGGATGCACGTATCCTCGATAACGGAGGACATTTTGAACATTTCCGGTAACAAAGTGTTTGAAGTCACGCTGGTACGTTCTGTTGCTGTGTGTTTCCATTCCATGATTAATGTGATTTGAAGAGAAGTATTAAAATGAGCTCTAACATGGAAAGTACGCGTTTCCGGACACATGTCCACATAACACATTTTCTTTCTTTGTGTGTGAGGAATGTTTCCTGAAAGTTTGGCCGTACCTTTTTGTAACACCCTGTATAGGTCTGCTTTCATTGAAGAATGCTAAATCATAACCTATTGTAAAGACGAGACGGTAGATAAATGACGATGGGCATAGGTGCAGAACTAGTCATGGTGAAATAAATATTTTATTTAAAAAAGTACGGCTGGTTCCTGTTGTTTCTTTAGTGACGTTTAGGAAAACAGTACCCGCCTGGATAGCCGCGGGCATCAGCACCTCGCTTGCGGTCTCGGTGAGGCTCACTGGTTCCGGATCGCATCCGGCCAGTTGATGAACGACAAGAGCCGCTGAGCTAGCCATTCGCGATGTGGTTTTCAGGCCTCTACCCACATCCGATATTAGGTGAATAAAGGGCTAGTATCCTTGTCCCGCCTAAGTTACGTTTGAGAAACGTTCTCACACTTATTACGTGTGATACCTTAGACGCAGATAGATTGGATGTACAAATTCTGCCCCGGTGCGGAAAGGTTCGGGGGGGGGGGGGGCAGAAAGAGCATCCGGTCACTTTCTGCTCCTAACAGTGCCAGACAGAGATTAAAAAGCTGCGTCCATTAAAATAAAGACATGAAAAAGATGTACGGAAATAGTCGCGGTGCTCTCAGACCATCACGGATAAAATGAAAGTCATTAGCTTGTTGGTGATGTGGAATGGCGTGCCGGTTTGAACGTACAGGTGTGTCCAGCAGCTGCTGGTGGAAGGTCTGGTGTGGGAAGATGCGTCGGGGCACGGAACGAGCGGTCACCCAGTGTGCCCGGCTGGGCAGGGCCGTTCCGCGAACGCTAAAACCAGACGGGCTTCCTAGAAGTGGCGTGCGCCTAGCGTAGCCATCACCGGCTCCCACCTGCTGCCTTGCCCTGCCTGCCGCACTCCACGACCAGGGTTAGCAGCTCAAGAGCTCGTAAATATCGCTTGCACGCTCCAGAGCTATTGTGCCAATTCGTAAACGCTGCCGAGGTGGAAGTTCGACGGTTAAAACACCGAACCCTGGAAAGCGGAATGTCAGGATTTTTCATTTCACAGGCTTACAATCGATTTCCAGCTTAAACAGACTGTGTTCAGCATCTAACTACATCATCTGTAGTAGGACGCTAAATCCTAACTTTCCTTCTTTGATTTTAGTGTTAACCTTCTACATCTACATCTACATGACTACTCTGCAATTCACATTTAAGTGCTTGGCAGAGGGTTCATCGAACCACAATCATACTATCTCTCTACTATTCCACTCTCGAACAGCGAGCGGGAAAAACGAACACCTAAACCTTTCTGTTCGAGCTCTGATTTCTCTTATTTTATTTTGATGATCATTCCTACCTATGTAGGTTGGGCTCAACAAAATATTTTCGCATTCGGAAGAGAAAGTTGGTGACTGAAATTTCGTAAAAAGGTCTCGCCGCGACGAAAAACGTCTATGCTGTAATGACTTCCATCCCAACTCGTGTATCATATCTGCCACACTCTCTCCCCTATAACGTGATAATACAAAACGAGCTGCCCTTTTTTGCACCCTTTCGATGTCCTCCGTCAATCCCACCTGGTAAGGATCCCACACCGCGCAGCAATATTCTAACAGAGGACGAACGAGTGTAGTGTAAGCTGTCTCTTTAGTGGACTTGTTGCATCTTCTAAGTGTCCTGCCAATGAAACGCTACCTTTGGCTAGCCTTCCCGACAATATTATCTATGTGGTCCTTCCAACTGAAGTTGTTCGTAATTTTAACACCCAGGTACTTAGTTGAATTGACAGCCTTGAGAATTGTACTATTTATCGAGTAATCGAATTCCAATGGATTTCTTTTGGAACTCATGTGGATCATCTCACACTTTTCGTTATTTAGCGTCAACTGCCACCTGACACACCATACAGCAATCTTTTCTAAATCGCTTTGCAACTGATACTGGTCTTCGGATGACCTTACTAGACGGTAAATTACAGCATCATCTGCGAACAGTCTAAGAGAACTGCTCAGATTGTCACCCAGGTCATTTATATAGATCAGGAACAGTAGAGGTCCCAGGACGCTTCCCTGGGGAACACCTGATATCACTTCAGTTTTACTCGATTATTTGCCGTCTATTACTACGAACTGCGACCTTCCTGATAGGAAATCACGAATCCAGTCGCACAACTGAGACGATAACCTTTTTCCTATTTCATTTATTGTCACAATTTTAAGAGTTGTTACATATGCTCTTATAGCAGAGATTTAAAAAAAAAATTAAAGTAATAATTATGAATTACAAGAATAACGGAGAGACTGAAATGGGCGAAATTACTACTGCTTCAGGTGAAGAAGAATGAGAAGATGAAGATAGAAAATGTAGGTATTAACTGGATATACTTCTGTGGGAAATGGGAAGTTGAGCGAAGAAGGGAATACACTGCGCCACGAACGCAGCTCACGTAGTGAATATCTCGGAAAGTCACTTCGCTCGGGACCACCTTTGCTATGACCCGCGAGAGAAAACGAGACCGCTGCGCTTTCGGCACATTCCGCACGCTGGTCTCCAGCTCGCTGTCTGTGTCAAACTTCTGTCATTACAGTCAGTGGCTGATGTAGGCGAAGAGATAAAAATCAGAGGGGACCGAGACTGTATGATGGGTGATCAAACACTTTCGATCCAAAACGCTGCACGAGCGTAACTGTTGCACCCGCAGTGTGCGGCCGACCATTCTCATGAAGAAAGAAATGCATGACAGTTCACACTTGGCAGAAGACTCCTGTTGTTTTAAGTATCTTTACGTGCTCACTGTGCTCTCAGAAGTGAAAAGTGGTACGTGGCGCGATTGACGGATATACCAGAGACACTGCACAACGCATTTGCGCAAAGATTCATCGGATTTTCACTGTGAGTTTAATTTCACGAATAACCGGAGGTTGAAAAAATATATATAACGCTGATGCAAAATATAAGGTGTATTTCTTGCTGTGTTTTATGTATAACTGTTACGCGCCCAAGTATCACAGCTGACGGACATGGTCTACCTTTAGCATTATCTAGATATTTGATAAGAAATTGGGAGATTCTCCAGAGAATTGCCGAGGAAAGGTATATATGGAAAAGACTACTTAGAAGAAGAGACAGGATTGATATCGGGGAACAGCACACTCCATGGCACAGTGAGAATTCCTGTAGCTAAGATATTTCCCCGTAGTCTCATGTTTTCCACGAGTGCTAGTCCCGTTGCTACGCAAAAATTCTGTCAAGTGTGGAATCCAGGAGAAAAGGTACTATCGAAAGAAGTGCTGTGGGTGCAGATCGTGTGTCATGGCTGGTTAGTCCTTGGGCTGGGAGTGTTCTCGAGAAAGGCCAGATTCCGAAGTTCAAGTCCGTGCCTAGCACATGCTTTTAATCTACTAAGAAATTTCAAATCAGCGCACACTCCGCTGCACTGTGAAAATTCATTCCGGATATCGACCCTTTCTTTTAGTACAGTTCTGCCATAAATGTCTTTTCTCCCATTTCGATTCAGTCCTTATTACGAGTAGTAATCATGATTCTTCTCTAGTACGACGTTTCAAAATCTGTTCTCTCTTTGTCTGAATTGTTTATCGTCAATGTTTCTCTTCTGGACAAGACTACACTCCAGACAAAAGACTTCATAATGTTTAAATTAATTTTCGACGTTAAAATATTTCCTCATTATAAGAAAGCTTTTGTTGTTGCCGGTGTACATTTCATGTTCTTTTTATTTTTATCATCGTCAGTTATTTTGCAGCTCAAGTAGCAGAACTCATCAGCTGTTTTCAGCGTCGTATTTTCTACCCTGATGCCATCAGCATAGGTTGATTTTAGTGATTATCTTGTTTAACTTGTGTTGATGTTCGTGTTATAACTTCTGTCCACGACATTATCAACACAGTACAGCTGATAGTTTACGTCATTTACCGTGTCTGACAGAATTACAGTGTAATCGGCAAACCTTTAAGTTCTTATTTCGTTTCTTTGAAAGTTAATTCCCTTTCCTAACTCCTTTTTATTTTCCTTTCTACTTGGTGTATATATATATATTTTCAATAAATAACTTAAGAACGTAGCGTTCAAGTGCTACTGTGAGATTAAGAGCCGGCCGGTGTGACCGAGCGGTTCTAGGCGCTTCAGTTTGGAACAGCGCGACCGTTACGGTCGCAGGTTCGGATCCTGCCTCGGGCATGCATGTATGTGATGTCCTTAGGTTAGTTAGGTTTAAGTAGTTCTAAGTTCTAGGGGACTGATGACACCAGATGTTAAGTCCCACAGTGTTCAGACCCATTTGCACCATTTGAGATTAAGAGGCTGCCACTGTAGAGGAAACTATGACTGGTAGCACCAACCAGCCGGAAGACTGTTAAACAAAAAGATACTTGATAAACAGTGTACATTCTTTTGCTCGTACATATTGTATGCTTTATTTGGGGCAATAGCATGACATAGTTTATTCTGAGCTTTTCTAGTGGTTGCTTAGCTTACGCCATTCGTTAGAAAGTACTATTCGGCAGGCGGCGGGCATGTATTACTTCTTTCTGGGATCACCGTTACCAGTTGCCAGTTGCAGTGTTTTCCGAGTCTCTGTGTCGTGGTAAGTGTGCTGGTATCCTGCTTATTGTGGATTTTGGTGTCGCGTTCTTGGTTGTCTGTATTGTCGCATTTCTTGTTTAACGGTTTAATTGTACCACGAGACGCATAATTTGTTTTTGTCGAGGTATGCTTGTCGCACTGGAATATTTCCTTCCAATCGACGCCATTGTTTGACTGCAAAAAACAAAAAAAACGAGACCTTGGACACTTAGTCAAGAAAATTCTACAGCTCTCTAATACTCACCGTGTTTCAGTGCTGAATTTGTGCTCATCTACTATCTACCTCACACGTGAATAAAGAGGACAGGTAGAATCTCTGAGTCAACATTGTGTAATAAGTACTGACAGATCTGCATATCTGAAGCTCATCTTCACAGCCATCGCCGGTTTCCGTGTGACTGTTGCAGTTGTAAAAGAAGCAACAGGTGTGACGGACATTCAGTGGCCACTCAAATCCAAATCACGCATAGCCCTGCCCCATCGTATTTTAGTAGGATACATACGGTGCAGTATCGGATTAATTGGCCTGTTTTGTCTCGAATCACAATTACTGAATCGAGCGGTCTATTGGACAGCCGGTTTTTGCACAAAAAAATTCTTTGGTTTTAACTTACGATTGAAGTATACGAGAAATATTGTGTTATATGTACCTGTGTATGAAATGTTAGAGATTAACGTCCCGTACTAATATAAGCTGAATTTCACACTTTATTGTCTCAACGTGGTGCTATCATGTATTTTCCTGTGGTTTTGTGAACAGATCTGTAAATGTATGTTTATAGCTATATTCTTTAACTACAAACTCCAAAAACATGTTAAGAGTGTTAACGCAAGACTTAACAACCATCTTATTTTCGTGAACGGTTGAAGGTATTGAAACAAGCATTTCGGCAAATGATTGTATGCAAAGAGCCACAAGATTATGATGCGTAGATAACATGTATCAACCGTGATATTGAAGTAAGTTTTTTCATAGAACGGTACAAATTTATATCGACGTTCGAAAGACCTTAAAAAGAATAATACAGTGCTACAACGCTTGTTATTGTCGTTTCTGAAACTTTCCGCAAAATAATAAGGGAAATGTGCTGAAATTGAGTGGCAAGGTAGCTGTTGTGTTGTAAAGGTCGCGATATAAGGAGCACGTGGCGGGCCCCTTCGTTAAATTCAGCAAGAAAATTAGTAGTGTTCAGACCGCCGTAGCATACTTCGGCCGCCTTTCCAGTCGATACTTTTATAAAATGTTTCAGCTCCAACATTAATAGCGTTATATCACTGTACTCGAGTTTCTAAAGCAATTTGATGAAATTACATGTGAACATTCTCACATGTCCCCGACGAACATTGCTAAAGTTTAACATTCGTCGAAGCAATACTGGCCGAGAATAGTCACTTACTTGATTTCATGCGCTACCTTGTGCAGAGCGGTCGTGAGTTACTGGCCATTTTGACCTGTTACGTCTCTTGCAATATTTTGTTGAGAGAAATGAAATTTTGCCAACTTGTACAGCTTTACGTGTTCTCTTAAAAAATAACAATGAAAAGAATTTTACATGCCGTATTCAGCTAAAAAAATTTTAATGAAGTCGACAGACAAAAGTACCAACCGAAAAAAATTCTTAATTTTGGCACGCTATCGACAACTAAATGTATGACGAACGTGAAATTTGGCACGTTGTAATATAACAACACAAGGTTCTCAAATATATATAAAGTTTCTTTAATGCACTACTGTCCTATACTGAATAAATTAAGTGCAAAGTTGAAGATTTTATGAAAAGGTCAAAAATGCGGTATTTTCGACCCTATTTTGCAATAAAAGTGTCTTATAAAAATTTTAAAACTGGGCTAATTAGGAAAACCACAGTTTTTGCCGCCTAAAAAGATTATTTGATTATCCAACGCAGGCTAACAATGGTAAATAATTTGAATCTGAGCTGGGCAAGAAAATTGCGGCATGAAAAAAATGTAAATTTTGGACTCTCATGTCTTGCAGGATAAACGCACGTTAAACATGAAACTTAACACGCAAATATGTATAAGGGGCGTTCAAAAAGAAACGAGCCGGAGGCATAATTACAGATACCAGTACCTGTATGTTAGAAGTATGGACCCTTGCTGTTGAGAGACTTGTCCCACTGTGACACAAGTCGGTGAATGGCTGTCTCATAAAATTCCCGGGTGTGCGATGTTAACCAGTACCGCACGTACAGCTGGACGTCGGTCGTCCGAGGTGAATCGTTTGCCCCTTAAAGCCTTTTTAAGGGGACCAAAAATGGCGTTTTTTATCGTGTCACCATCTTGAGCAACTATTAAAAATGTCAAAGTAGAAAGTATTCGTGTATATCTGTACCCAACCGGCGTGACAACAGAATGGTTCAAATGGCTCTGAGCACTGTGGGACTTAACGTCTGAGGTCATCAGTCCCCAAGAACTTAGAGCTACTTAAACCTAACTAACCTAAGGACATTACACACATCCATGCCCGAACAGTCGCGCGGTTCCGGACTGAAGCGTCTAGAACCGCTCGGCCACAGCGGCCGGCAGCAGAATAGTATTTACCACCCTCAAACACTCAGTATGTTTGGTAATTGATGAACAGATCCTGGGTCGGCTGTTGTTACTGTAACTTCAATAAACGTAAACACTCAGCAGATGTCTGCTGCATCGGTGACGGAAGACACTGAAGGGGCGCTTAGTGCATCAAGCTGTTAGCCACACAGCATGGCTGTATTGCCCGAGAACGACGCGGTCATGCGATGTATGCTTAGACAGTTGTCTATCCTGCTTCGTGCAGGGGCGACCCACCTGCTTGTAGCCTGCCTTCCACCGAGCACAGTGAAACTAATGGCTCCTATACTTCGTCCACCATAAGAGTAAACCTGATGTAAACAAACAGAAACGCGATGACTAGTTAGCAGCCATAGCTCTCGTACACTCGTGAATTGTTCCATTCTTGTAAGTAGGTCCAACTGTGTATTAGACATCTTATTATTATGTAATTGTAGATGAAACTTTAAGACATTCTGATGCATCAGCAGCCATCAAAGTTTTTCTTAATCATACTTTAGCAACGTAATTTTTATTTCAAAAATCGTGTACAGCCTCTGTTTCTGTAAACGCCACTTGGGCTTTGGTTGTCTCGCTGTCAATAACGAGCCGGCCGTGGTAGCCGAGCGGTTCTAGGCGCTACATTCTGGAACCGCGCGACCGATACGGTCGCAGGTTCGAATCCTTCCTCGGGCATGGATGTGTGTGATGTCCTTAGGTTAGTTAGATTAAGTAGTTCTAAGTTCTAGGGGACTGATGACCTCAGAAGTTAAGTCCGGTAGTGCTCACAGCCATTGAACCATTTTTTTGTTAATAACGTATGTGAAAATGGATGACATTGCTTCATAGTGGAACACGCGTATGGAACACCTTAATGGCGATAACCAAGTTGTTGTTAATGTTTTTCACAAGATTAGAGAGAAACATCGTCTTGTGTAACATAATTGGCAGCGTCGCAGAACGGTACGTAACAGCGTAAATTCTGGGGCGGCGGTTCGAATATCGTTCTACTCTCTAATTTTTTTTGTTCGGTTTGAATACGTAAATCATTTAAATATCATCAGATATGTGTTAATTAACTCATGCTTAACAATGATTTTTTTTCAAGATAAATGCACGTCTTCTAGTTTCTAATTACATATCGCACTGGTTTTCATTGAAAATATGAGTTCTTAATTATCGATATTTTATAAAAGATTGTTGAAGTTAAGCAAACATTACACAATTAAATTTTTTGGAGAAAAATGATAAATCACATACTTTTTATTTGAATATTCACCACTGTTTTGTAGGATAAATGTAGTCTCACACGAGCTAGAGTGATAAACGTCGTAGAAACATGGAAAACAATCATTTTGAGGGCATCGAGCCCACTGTACAAATGCCGCATTTTTACTGTTGTCACCTTACCACTACAATTCGAACCCAGTAGAATTGATTTAGAGTCAAGTTAAGGGGTTTGGCGCGAGAAATGATAAGACATTTAAGCTGCTAGAGGTACTGGATTAACGCACGAAACTTTGTGACACGTCACTAACGAACGAAGGCGAAATTCAGAACAGCCTGTCATAAAAGAAGAGGACATGTGGATTTTTTGGTGGCTTGGGATTCTGTTGCTGATCGCCTCGTTATCAA
The DNA here is from genome assembly GCF_023897955.1 of Schistocerca gregaria. Lineage (NCBI taxonomy): Eukaryota > Metazoa > Arthropoda > Insecta > Orthoptera > Acrididae > Schistocerca > Schistocerca gregaria. Next base: position 545,771,801 of record NC_064925.1, read on the forward strand.
CGTAGCAGTACTAAAATGTATTACTGGCAGTGCCGTATGGAAGGAGTTCATAGACTACCAGACGATAGACTGTAATAGCTTCAGTGGCTTCAATATTTAACTACATGGGAAATAAGCTTTTACACCACACATAGATCATGCAGCAAAGTTACCCTTGTTAAAAGTGTAGAAATATTCGTCACTCTTGTTTTTCATAACAACGCTATGTTAGCTAAGATCGCGAGCATGGGAAGTTTTTCCCCGGTCACCTAAGAAATGTATTTCTTGTGTTTTTGCCACAAATTATTTCCTTCTGTTTAGAAATTACGTGGCATTCGAAGCTATATTTTTCTCTGCTCGACTCTTTTTTTTTTCGTCTTTACTGCAACTGTAAACATCACTGCAGGTTAGTTGGATCAGTTGACTGCCCAGTGATGTCGAACTATAAAGCGCCGGTAAAGCTGTTGCCCCGTATCATCTCTGAGCTGATGTACGTGTAAGGCAGAGTATAAAACGTTTCCTTGTTATCATACTTGACAATACTCTACACAGTTTGGCTTCAGCTCCACGTCAAACGAAATGGAATAAGGTTCCATCAAACGTGGAAAAATACACAGTGCAATGTTTACGTGAAGTTTATTCTTATGATGCCGGTTTAAAGAAACTTTTTAGAACTTTCTTTTTCGTGGAACCCGCTGTGAATAACTAAGTACATGAGCAAAAAAAGTGAAGCACCCGGAAGACATGGCCGAGTGTTATTGTAACTTCGACACACACGCACGACTGGCGGGCATGTAAATTATAAGAATTTCAATATGCAAGAATGTGAGCGGTATTAGATGTTGAATGATCAGTGTGAAGGATACGCAGATGTCGCGTACCCGTGTGAGATAGCGTTGTCAGCTCCTGACAGAGCTTGAAAGGGTGTCCCATTTTTGTCTCTCTTTAGCCCGATGGTCGAATCATGCAATATTTGTGGGGCATTTGGATGTGATTGTGGCCCGGTGTTGGACTGCATGGTAACATGAGGGCTTGCATATTGCTCATGTTTCTGGTCGACCAACGACAAAAGAGGATCGCCATGTTGTGTAGCCAGCGCTTCGTCGTGCGTTCCGTGTTCTGCGTGTCATGCAGTACTCTGGTGGTGCCATTTCTCAGTGGGACAGTGCTCGTCCATAAATGTCACATGTCTCCAAGGACAGTCCGCGTGATGTTGAGGCCAGCAAGATCTCCAGATCTGTCGCCGATACAACATCAGACCTCAGCTCCGTCCCAGAGCCAGTATCAAAGATATCAAGGGCCATTCATAATGTTTGCCTCAGGAAAGGATACATCGGCTTTATGAAAACCTTCCCAAGCGAATCAGTCCCCGATTCATGCCATGAGGAATCCAAAGTGATACAAATAAGTGAGCTTGTACAGCGAAGTTCTTCTCAAGTGTGACTCGATTCTGTATTCATTGAAATAACATCACATATCCTCTGAACACACGTAGTTTCATTTTGTTTCCTCCTCCGCTCCTGGATGCTTCACTTTTTTTGTCACACATTAGTAGTCGGCAAACTCGAACAGGGGGCGCTGCAGAGGCTACTGCGGGCAGGGGCAGGCATTCGCCTATTATTAAGAGTATGCACGTAAAAGAAAAGTGTTCCAATAATTAAACAACTTAGCTATCTTCAGGGACGAAACGTTTGCGTACTTCTGCATCAAGTAATCCACTGTGTCAACGAGAGAATGGATTTACCCTTTATTTTAAACGAAGTGTTTTCAGCGGAGGATTAAGAGCTGCGATAATTTTAGTCTTCATGTCATTTCTGTAACTCCAAACAGACAACACTTTCATTTTGGTACATAAATTTCCTCTCCATTGAATTCTGTAATGTCTTGCTCTTCCACGCGTGATTTACGTGAATACGGAATACGCAAATAAATGAAATATATCATCCTAAATTTCAGCCCACTTCAGGGAAGTACAGACGTGAACGCGCTTGTCGATTGTGCTCCATTTTTAAACCCCGTCTTCAGCGTCGATACTACGGAATGCTTGCTTTTGACTGTTTACTCCCAGTCTTGACCACTGACGTAGACGTAATGCAATTACGCCACGTTAATCTGTACCATTCTTCTATACAGCTTTCACAAATATGTCGTTCCCGACAATTCAGTTCTGGGGAAAAGTTTTCACAGCGCTCTTGAATTAAATGATTGAAGACTTCAGTCATGAGGGACGTCGGATGCGGGTACGAAGTTAGTTTCGAGCCAAATTCAGCTCAGAAAATCAGTGAAGAGTAAATTTGTATATAAAAATGAAGTTTTTGTGTACCTGGTGTAACAGAAATGACGCGAGCAATTACACTGTCACAGCTCATCTTCCTTCATTGAATCATACCTTTTTTAAGGTCAGACGTCAGAATCCGTTTCGGGCTAAGTGTTGTTATTATTATACAACACCGAAAATAAGGAAATTTTGTTAGTACATATACATATCACGACCGCAGCTTAATAGATGGGCAGAAGTTGCAGAATTAGTGATTTCGATCTGTTGCAGATATGCTTGAGGAGGAAAGATCTCGCTAACATGGGCTACGGCCACGTGGTATAAATCCTTCGTTCAGCTTGCAGTCTACAACGGATCGAATTGGGACGAACACGTAAAGCCATTAGCCTAATAAGGAAGGTGAGTGCAAGATTTAGACTTGTTGGAAGTATTCTGTGAAAGGGCACTGCATCTGTATAGGAAATCGCGTGCAAGACGCTGGTGCAACCTATACTTCCAGCGTTTTAATGCCTTATCACGTAGGCAAGTGAACAAACACGGAACGAATTCAGAGACGCACTGCTAGGATCGTAACCGCCTATACAAAACTGTAACACAGGTGCTCGGGGAAATTAAGTAGGAACTGAATTGCTCAACAGTTGCACGTCTATTCGCCCATAGGCATCTCCGCAGCCGTCGTCGCCGCTGTCGTCTATGGCCCGTTTTGCACCACTGTTGCATCGGCGCCGGTTGTGGATGGTGCCATTGAGCTGTGTGTGGTATACTTCAACCACGGCGGCAGCGAACAGTTTACAGCCTTGGCCGTTTCAGAAATGCTCATCCGTGGCCCGAAAGCCAATGATCCTGTCCATTTGAACATCAGTCAACTTCTGTGAGTGCTTATTGCACTTAGAGTCGAACGTAGGCGTTGGTCACATTAATGCATCGGACCGTGTATCAGAAAGGTTTCGTAAGGGTGAAATCTAAAATGTGTGTGCGATGTATGTGAGGTAGTGTATTTTTATAAGCTCTTTTTTGAGCGTAGTTCTAGAAGGATCTGTAATAGCTTTTCTATCGTTCAATTTATCTTTAGGTAATTATGACTATGTTTGAAGCTTCGGCAGGTTCGTTGCCTCAAATGGTGACATATGTAGTACGACACGTTACAGCGTAAACAAGGGCTTGATCATCGCGAAATGGTGTTAAACTTCATACTACGATTGTGGTTATTAAAGTACTACGCCTTCCGCAGAGTACAATGATTTGCTTTTTATTTTATGGTTTATTCGTACATATATGTTTAGAAACCTATGTGACATCCTCTGTGGGCTTCACTTTGAATTCTGCAAAACCATCGAACCATCTTTTGATAGCCTGCTGTTCCGTAGTTGGAAGCAGGCTGCTTTTCTTGCTCTGTATGTTGTTCATTTGTATTAACTTCCCGAGAGTAACAATATATGATTCGCTTACGTGTAAAAAACCACTGACAAGATCTTCCGAGTTCGACAAAACTTTTACTACATCCTATAATGTAAGCAACTCACGTATTATTTTGCAAAGATTGCTTATGTAGACCTTTTTCAGTGACTTCAAATAATACCATATTTAACTTATTTAAACACACATTTGTTCTCGTTTTTAAAGCACCAATCCAAGACAGCGACAATATTTACGTAGTTTCCTCAGAAATCTCGTCTAACATTTCGGGTGAGAAAATGAATGTGGTTCGAGATTTAGCTTCGATTACATACATACAGGGATCAAAAACATCTACAGTGGGTGAACCCCGAGGTAGTAGCGCTTTTTTGTTTTTTGTTTTTCATATGTAAGACCCCTGCCTCTACCACTCCTTGCCTCCCTGCCCACCCCCCCCCCCCTCCCTCCCCCAATTTCCTAATAATCTCACCAGCGTTGACAAGACGTTAATTCTCGGCCTACCTTAAAATGGACAGGATTAGCAAAATTGCTTTTGTACTCCCAAAAACCCTCCGCAAAAACATCTTCGCAGTTTTGTTTTAGGTTAACACTTTTACTTTTTACTTTACATGTGGCAAGGGCGTCATCGACCATACGCCTGCTCTATGAGCCTCTTCCACTTCTGCCTGCCCAGTGCGCTGTTTGTCCAGTTGCTGCTGCTGTTCATCCTCACTGTGTCTTCCCGAATGTCATCCCACCATCTGATTCTGGGTCTCCCTCTTCTTCTCGTTCCTTCTATTGTTCTGCTGAATGCCATTCTAGGTAGTCTATTCTCTGTCATTCTTGCCCAATTCAACCTTCTCCTCTTGAGCTCTTCGACGATGTTACGGTGTTTGTACAACCCTCTTAATTCTTCATTTCTTCTTATTCCCCATTCCATGTTATTTCCGTCGTATACACGTCCAAAAATTTGCCTTAGTACTTTTCTGTCGAATTAAAACAGTTTTTCTTCATCTTTCTTTCTAAATATTAATGTTTCACATCCATATAACATTCACATAAGCGGATTTTGTAGTTACTGCTAAGTGATCCTTTTCTTAGAATTTTGATGAAACTAAAAAGTGTCTTGTTTGCTGTTGATAAACAGGCATCTATTTCTATATCTCTTCTATTGTTATTACTAAAAATACTTACTAGGTGCTTGAAGTGGTCAACAGTCTTGAAATCGAATCCATCTACAATCAGAGGTGAATCCTTTCTGGTTTTCTTACTTATGGGCAGGTATTCTGTCTTTTCTTCATTAACATGTAATCCTGTTTTCTCAGCAATTTTATAGTAATTTTACATCATTCTGATTAATTTTCTAATTAAATTTTTTTTTTTTTAGATTAACAGCGTAACATAAATTCTAATGGTCGACTTTATCATTTGGACTGCCGTTATTTGTATATTGGTGGTCGTGGAGGTAACTTACGGCTGCTTTGCGACCGAGGATGACTTGACCTCTATACGCGGAGACGATGCGGAAGCCTTTCGTGAAACTGGCGCGACACGCGAGATGTTGAGCGACGGCAGCCTCCGGCGGGCGCCGATGTGCGGCTCGTCTCGGTCGCGCTCGCCGTCGGGCCCGTGCGTGCGCGCGCGCGCGTGCGTGCGTGCGTGTGCGTGCGTGCGCTCGCGCGCGGCCGCGAGCACGCGTGTGTCCGCTGCGCTCGGTGCGGCCGCCGGGATTATAGCGCCGCGCGCCAGGGATCCGGGCCGCGCTGGCCGCCGCTGTTGACAAGGGGTGGATTTGGCAACTCTGCATTCCCTCCGGTTGCCATGACTACGCGGTGACGTAAGCATCCCCCTGCCGGCCCCACCGCCCCCGCCCGCTGCAGCGCGCGCTCTACCTGCCGGCAGACGGGCTGGCTGCTCTGGCGGCGCGGCGCTAACCCCAAGGCCGTGTCCGCGCCCGCGCCGCGTAAAAGCAAAAACAAAAAAGAGGAGAGAGAGAGAGAGAGACGGGAAAAGGAGAGGAGAAAAAAAGACGACCGTACCGACCGGACAGGAGAGGAGCGCGGCACCGGTCTCCCTCCCTCTGCCCATCGGGAAAATATGCTATTCCTGCGAGCGGAGCACCGTCATTATCCAACGTTCAGGTGACGCGTCAGTCTTCGACCTGTTTTAGCTCACAGCTGTTTCCACCGGAGCAGACGGGCGGCACTGCTTTCACGAGTCTCATCAATAAATATGACAAACAGTTATAGATTACCATATTATAATTTTGCTTAAATGCAGCAATCGATATGAATGAAATCGAAATTTAACGTGGGATCTCATCATATCTTTGGTCGCTCATATAGTCATATTGTCATACCACAAATATGTGTGTCTGTTTCTTTTGAGCGCGCTCTGCATTTTTATTGTTTTTCTTTTGTTTACATATATTGTGAAGCTAATCTCCGCCATGTAAAGCTAAGTACGTAAGTTACATTGCGTTTGTCTCGCACATATTGCGGTCCACTTCCAGCAAATTTAACTGGACTGTGTCGGCATATACGTGGAGAATTTTACTTATATTATAAGTAATGCATAACAGTAAGTTTATCACACTGGTTGTCGATACCATGTTGGGTTTCGCTGCTCTGAACCCGAAGTGCCACATTTGGTGTTTTTCGCATAACGCGTTACGAGCTGAGAAACTGTTACGGTTAGAAGGACGATTAAAAGCGCGTCGTTTTGTTTAAACTTGTAACATAATGTCGAAAACGCTGCTTGGATGTATGAGCGACTTTCATTATATAAAATTGCAGATTAAGTCATTTTTTTCTGCAGTACGACGCTCTCACTACGCTAGCACACATACAACACTAAGTTATGTAACGCTTAAAGAAAGAACATATGAAAGGAACGCAGCTTTAGAAGCCAGAGTTGCATTAACATAGGTGTTCTCTTTATTATTATTTCTGTAATTATTCTTCAAATAGCTTTTTGTAAAATATATGTCCATCGTCTCGTACGCTACAGGTACGTTATGATATATGACATGACATGACATGTTTTAGGTAAACTCAGATATGTATCGCCTCGCGGGAGTAGCCTAGCGGTCTTAGGCGCTGCAGTCATGGACTGCGCTGCTGATCCCCGCGGAGGTTCGAGTCCTCCCTTGGGCGTGGGGGTGTGTGTTTGTCCTTAGGATAATTTAGGTTAACTAGTGTGTAAGTTTAGGGACTGATGAACTTAGCAGTTAAGTCCCATAAGATTTCACACACATTCTCAGATATGTATCAATCAGTATTTGACTAATTACATATACAAGCTGAGTCAGGAGGAAAGGTACGCGCTTTTAGGGATGATAGTGATTCTGAACAAAAACAGTCATATGAACGTATGTCCTGCTGTTAACAGCTTCCGAGAAAACTAATGCAAACAATAGGAACAGGACAAACGCGGAAGATAGTAAATAAAATATTGTGATCGAACGTGTTTTTTAATTTGTACATTTTTCACAAAATATGTTAAAGGATATCAAATGAAACGCCTTTCAGCCGGCAAATTTCCAACCTTATTTTTGTTGGCAACCAGTTTCTGTTTTACAACTCTAATTTCAGGCCCCTGAGCGACGTGTAGGCAGGATCTACCTTGGTTGTGATCTAAACAGGGGCCGGTCGTGCGGTAGCGTTCTCGCTTCCCACGCCCGGGTTCCCGGGTTCGATTCCCGGCGGGGTCAGGGATTTTCTCTGCCTCGTGATGACTGGGTGTTGTGTGATGTCCTTAGGTTAGTTAGGTTTCAGTAGTTCTAAGTTCTGGGGCACTGAAGACCACAGATGTTAAGTCCCATAGTGCTCAGAGCCATTTGAAACAGGGGCCAGTAATACTGGTATTAGTAGATACTTGCTACAGTGATCGCTTCAGCCATCACCTGCCTACAGGATACTTCTTACACGTCCGTCAGTGGTCTGAACATGGCGCAGTAACACGCTGAAACTGGTTGCCAAATTAAATAAGATTGGAAATTAGACGACTGAAAAGTGTTTAATTTGACATCCTCTATTGAACAGCCGAGTCCCGCAACCATTTCTAAAGAGATTGCCATACAGAGAAATATGTTAAAGTCTGCAGTCAGCTGCAATACAGTTTGCAGCTATAGCAGACAGCTGTCGTGTTGCTGATCAGAGCTCAAGCCTACGGTACTTTACTTGAGCGCACGCTTGTACAATATAAGCGAGAAGTTCTTCCATAGTGTCTATTCTGCGCTTGTAGCCTGCGCACTTAAGCCAACCCACAGACAGTAATCTAATGGAGAAAGATCGGGTACCACGGTGATCAAGAAATGACTCCACGGGACCTATCCAACGCCGCGAATACGCCTCATTGAGGTTCTGTGCCACGAAATGTGCGGGACTCCGTCGTTCTGAAAGTACATGCAATGTTTTGTTGCCAAAAGAATGCCTTCCAAGTATTCTGGTGATAAATTTTGAATTAAATCAATATACCGAACTCCATTAAGACGGCTATCTAAACAACTGCACGATTCGCCGGTCTACGATGCGCAAGTGAAGTGCGCTTTGACACGATCAGTAGAGACAACATTATGCAACCAGTAACAATCACCCCTTAAAGCAGTACCTTTCCTCCTGACACATCCTGTATGTTTCTGGAGCAGTCGCTCTAGTCTGTTTTTATTACATAATGCACGTTCTGCTTCTGTTATAAGTATGAACAGTTCATGTATACTTGAAAGTATTCGAACATCCGAAGTGGACCACTAGTGTACACTGCCGGAAAAAAGCTGTCCCAACAAGCACAAGGTCATTTTATTGACAAGTGAAGTGACACTCCACTTGTGTTTCAGACCAAATGAAACACACGTGCGACAGTGAAGGATGGCCAAACAGTCGCATCAATACACAGTGTTCCCATCTCGGGCGGTAACACTTTTCGCGTGCAAATGATCGTCAAAGTGCCGAATAGCATTTTTCAATAGATTGTCCAAAGCATCTTGCGCCTTTTGTTGCAGTTCGGCAGTGGTTGTTGTAGGCCGTGGAGAATGAGTACCCTCCCACGTCACCATGTCCCACACGTGTTTAACTGGAGAGGGATCTTGCGATCTTGTGGCCAGGCGTCTGCTGTACACTGTGAAGAGCAGCGGCCGAGTGTCCTGCTGAAAAAGCGTATCACTTTCCTACCGCAGGAATGGCAGTAGTATGGAGATAACAGCCTGTGCAATGTAGCGAACGGTGGTTACTTTTGCCTGCAGAAACTCCAGACGTGATCGCGAGTTGACACTGATGGCTTGGGAGTGGAGCTTTGAGTCGCGGACGCATGCAATCTGCAATGGGCAGCTTACCAGGGTAAAACCGTTCACTCGTAAGACCATCCACTCGCATACAGACAGAACCCCCTGCTATCGCTGAAGACAATAGAGCGCCATTCGGCTGTCCAGCCAACTCATTTACGATACCAGAGGTCGTGATGTTAGTGGTAGTCTGGGCAGGCAAGCAGATGGTTCCCAATGGCCCCTGATGGCCCCGAAGGTGGAATATGTGTCTGGGTATCGTCCCCGGATGATGATCGGTCGGCCACTATGGCTATGGGAATGTTATACAGGCCGTGGGTGAAAGCAGCGACACACCACCGATGTACTGTGCCCAGCAGTCCATCCAGCCTGCCGCAGGTCCACAGTGCGACCCTGCTCAAATGGTTGAAACAGTTCGACAGGAGCACGTGCTCGTCGGTGGAGCATAGTTATATCTTAGAATGAATGTTGCAAACACATTTCGTCTCTAAACTCAGTACAGACACTGCCTACAGACTCAAAACAGAGGGTGCACAGGTACGCCTCCTAAGCGCCATCGTACTGTCGATGACCGTGACAAATGAATCACTACCACTGCAGTCCAACAATATGCCCATATTATTCCCTGGTGCCACTGAACACAGTCCTTTAAAGTATTCCAATTTTTTCGACAGTATAGAATAAAACATTTTGTTGCAAATAAACTGACAGCTTCAAAGGAAAAGAATAATTTCAGTAACCGAGTTATGGTACTTATAGACGCAAGCACGATCGTAGGTGTTTTACAGAAGCCAAATTTATCTTGCAAACCAACACAAATATTACCTTAATCCTTAAAAAATTTATTGACCTTTTGATTATGAAGTAATAAAATCAGGAAGCGAAACGAAAGTCTGCGTAACAAATGTTGATTACATCTATCGTGCCTGTAAATGTATTTTAATTCATTTGAAAGTTTCCATTCTCCCGAGTCTGTTCTGTCTTCATTTGAAGGGAGAACTGTATAACTGTATACAATAATCTGCGTATGCGCTGAATTAACTTGGGGTTGGAGGTAGTTGGAGCAAATGTTTGGACTCGTTCTGAATGTTACCAACAGCCAGTGCCTAGTTTGATACAGTGCACGTACGGTTTCCCGGCGCATGCTCTTGACGTTTGGGACTTGTGGTCTAACGGAGCTAATGTGACTTGCGGTTACGTGGAAGCCAGCAACCAACGTCGTAACGTTAAATTATTCACCTTCTGTACCGACCTTAACGCTTTGCATTATACTACCAAGGCTGACACAGGTGTACATATCGTAATCCTGCAACAGTCTGCTTGTAAAAAAAAAATAAAAAAATTGTAAATTTGTGGTAAGATCTTATGGGACCAAACCGCTTAGATCATGGGTCCCTAAGCTTACACATTACTTAATCGAACTTAAACTAACTTACGATATGGACAACACACACACACACACACACACACACACACACACACACACATGCCCGAGGTAGGAATCGAACTTCCGACGGGGGTAGCCGCTCGGACCGTAACAAGACGCCTCAAACCGCACGGCTACCCCACAATCTGCTTGATTCATTTTTATGCTTTCGTTTGAAAATTTTGCAGTTGCTGTTATTGTTCGCCAAAACTGTTCAAATCAAATGGCTCTGAGCACTATGGGACTTAACATCTATAGTCATCAGTCCCCTAGAACTTAGAACTACTTAAACCTAACTAACCTAAGGACATCACACAACACCCAGCCATCACGAGGCATAGAAAATCCCCGATCCCCTCAGGAATCGAACCCGGGAACCCGGGCGTGGGAAGGCCAAAACTGTACTACCTTACGCAAACGATACGCGATGCCTTTATCCCTAGTGGTATATTAATTTCGTAAGTATTTTAAGCACCAGTCGTCTCTTCAAAAGTAGCTTCCGTGTAGGTCCAAACCGTGGATCATTAACTGCCCGTATTATTATCAACGCAACATATAAACAATATCGTCAGCCAGGTACAAGTTTCACATTTTTTACTATAAATTACTTGATGATTTCGGGGAATGGTGTTGTCATACTTCTGATGATATGTCAAATGCTATTTCTATCTGGTATTCACATGTAGATATGCTCAATTGATGGATCTGTTGAAATTTTCTTGTTGCTTTCTTTCTGCAACAAGATGTGATCGCACTCTTACGATATAGCATTAATTCTCTGTCACGATATTCATGTAATTTTCTTTGTATCTTCTCAATCAGTACTCTATTAGAAAGTTATAAAAAATCAGTTAGTTAATTGATGCGTAATAAAACCATATATCTATTATTCGTCAGAACCGACATACTAAATTCGAATCGGTGACATAACTTTCTCTCCTTTCCAAAATAAGGAAATACATTTTGTAAGAACGTTGTAGACGGTCTCACTTGCATCGAAGAATTTATTTAATTCAACAAACGATTTCGGTGAAGTTACGCCGTCCCAGTCTCCATACGTCGCAAACACTACAAGAGGCATCGGCACCCTTTTAATGTCCTCGGGCCGCATGTATAAAACCTGATTATCTTGTGGCCCGTACATGTTTCCAGTTTAATATTGTAAAGGTGTTGAATTAAGAATAAGTTGAAATTCAAACACATGTTTTGTATTCGTTGTAACAGTGTTAGGAATTAATTAAAAATGAAATACATTGTTTGGCACAAACTGAAACGAATATTCAACTTCAACCATCTATACTAATGTAATCACTGCTCATCGTAACGACTTAACAACAACAACAATAATAATAATAATAATAATAATAATAATAATAATAGTCATTGAATCTCTCCGAGAGTTTCCAATTTGTAAAGCGGTGTTGGTGGAAAGGCACTGTTACCCGAAGATTAGATGCTTTTTTAAGGTTCCTACGTTGCCTGTGCTTCGTAACTAACGCGGAATAAAGATCCGGGCTAGCTTTTGGAGTGGTGTCACTGTTTAGATCACGGCAATACTGATATTCCCACATTGTCCTGTGGCTGACGGTATAAATGCGGCTTAACTCTGAAACTCGCTGACCGCCTTGGAATTACCGGCTCCCGTTCTTAATTGCTTGTTTTGAGACTTATTTTATTGTGCGAAAAAAACATAAAACCTCTTGTTAAATCTGTTCTCTGTAACACGACCAAATCAATGATAGGCTGCAGCCGATCGAAGTATTTTGCAGCCGACCACGCAATATCGAGGACGAAACGAACGCAGCAGCTATGGCAGGATTTACGTGAAGTCAACGTACGTGGTTTTACGCAATTAAAGTGAAGTGCAGAAAATCCAAATACAGTTCAAGGAACAGTCGACAACAAAAAGCCGAAAAAAGCGAATAGTGAAAGTGAACTCAAATGCTTTTCGACTACGACTTCTGTTAGCAACGAGTGGAAAAACCTGTTGTTCTCAATGCCTGTAAAAATTGGCAAAAAACGGGTAACCGGGGTAGCTGGCGCCCAGGGCAAACTTCGACTTTGCGCACCAAATCATTCCTCCACTTTGTCGACATTTTCCCGTTTGTTGTCGAATCTTTCTCGCTACTTAGCCTTTTCATTTGTTTTTTGTGATCAGTACGATTTACAGTGAAGTAAACGGCGCACATTTCAATAATTCTTTTTATGTGATACAATTCAAACACGGAATACCACACAGTCCGAAGTCATATTGGTATCCACAATAACGCTACTGATTTTCCATTGGTTCATTGCCGTTCAATGCAAAGCCGTAGTAAACTAAACAGCAAGCGTAAATTATTGTACTCTAAACTTTCGTTCGGTTTGCTCTCATGGAACTATGATAGTGGTAGGTTTTATGGAACTGCTTCTCAAGGCAGTCCTTTCCGAATCACCTCAAATTTCCCTTTCGTGCATTCCTGTATCCTTCTCATTTTAGTGCTCTCCAATCAATTTCCTGCTCCACCTTCTTATTCTTCTTCTTCCCCACCCCCACCACCTATTCCTATTCCTACATTGACTTCCCTCTTCCCCTTTTTCTTTGCCTGTCCTCATTTATAAAACTTAACAACCGGAAACGGCGCCCAGGATATGCGCTTCAGCTGCGTTCCACATCCTACTAGCGACACTGAATAAACGCCAGACACTACCTACAACGCTTCCCTAATAAACTGAAGTTTGGACGGGCGTAACTTAAATTAGTAGTGAACCTAAGACTGAATGAAATTTTTAAATTACATTGGTTTATGTTGAAAGTCATCTACCAGTCTTTCAGGTAATTATCATTTTGTTACAATTTTCTAACGATTTCACCTACTTTTACTCATCCACCAACTCAGATCAAACACTGCTGCACTACCGCATACCGCAGTTATTGATTCGACAGAGGTAAATGCACTTGCGCACTGTTCTGAGGAGAGATTGAAGATCGTAATGGATCTCAAGACATGGGGTACGACTTGGTGCAGTTTAATGGTAACTGGTTCTACATCTACCTATATTCTCTATAACGTACTGTGGAAGTCGGAGGACAAATCTTAGGGGCAACGGCCTTGCCGCAGTGGATGCGCCGTTTCCCGTGAGATCACCGAAGTTAAGCGCTGTCGGGCGTGGTCGGTTCTTGGATGGGTGACCATCCAGGCCGCCTTGCGCTGTTGCCATTTTTCGGGGTGTGCTCAGCCTCTTGATGCTAATTGAGGAGCTACTCGACCAAATAGTAGCGGCTACGGTCAAGAATACCATCATAACGACCGGGAGAGTGGTGTGTTGACCCCACGGCCCTCCTATCCGCATCCTCATTTGAGGATGACACGGCGGTCGGATGGTCTCGGTAGGCCACTCGTGGCCTGAAGACGGAGTGCTATTCCATTGGCGTACTGAGCGAGGGAAGAGAATACTATCTACGTGCCCCTATAAGCAATTTTCACAGTAGCCACGGCAGATATATGACGTCGGTGACAGACTGGTCGCACTGTTTTTCTCAGATACAGGTTATCTAAATTGACGCAATAAGATCTGGACTGAACGCTGTCACTTTTCTTCCTAGGATATGTATTTCATTTGACGCGCGGGGTAGCCGCCCGGTCTCAGGCGTCTTTTCCACGGTTCGCGCGGCGTCCCTCGTCGGAGGTTCGAGTCCTCCCTCGGGTATGGGTGTGTGTGTTGTCCTTAGCCTAAGTTAAAGTTAGAGTAAGTAGTGTGTAAGCCAAGGGACCGATGACCTCAGCAGTTTGGTTCCATAGAACTTGCTACAAATTTCTATTTCATTTCCGCAAGAACTTCTCTTTACACTTTCACATGGGCTAGACCCAATAAACCGACCTGTTAAGATCATAGCGGCGCGTTTCTGAATTGTTTCGATGTCTGTTGTCATGCCTATTCGATAACGATTACAAACACTGGAACAGTGCTCTGGAATGGGTCGCACTATTGCCTTGTATGTGATTTCCCTTGCAGATACAGTGCACTTATCGGGATGTTCTGTTGGCTTGCCTTAATACTCATTTTACGTGCTCGTATAATTTCATGGCGCTTCTGATGGTCTCAAATCTTGTAATCCATGCTATCGGGATCTTTCTCTTTGCTTACATTTTTACACATTTAAACAAATCTGTTATTCAGTGCACAGAGTGAAATATTGGTGCAAGTCTTCTGCAATCCATTACGATCGTCCAACGGCGATACTTTCCCGTACACAACAGCTTCGTCAGCGAACAATGTTATTGGGTTGCACATCCTATCAGATAAGCTAAATCGTTTATGTATATTGAGAAAATTTGAGTCCTGTTTCGCTTCCTCAGGGCACACCAGGCATTAATTTTGTTTGTGTTGAACATTCTCCGTCCAACAAAATGTATTGTGTTCTGTTAATGAAATATGAAATATGCCTTGAGACGATTTCATCGGTCGCCACTTTCTTACAAATGGCTCTTGAGCACTATGGGACTTAACTGCTGAGGTCATCAGTCCCCTAGAACTTAGAACTACTTAAACCTAACAAACCTAAGAACATCACACACATTCATGCCCGAGGCAGGATTCGAACCTGCGACCGTAGCGCTCGCGCGGTTACAGACTGAAGCGCCTGGAATCGCTCGGCCACTCTGGCCGGCCCACTTTCTGACAGTATGTCGCCAACAGTAGATCGGTGGAAGGTAATGTTTCCATTAGGATTTGTGTATCAGCCTGTTAGCCCATTTCCCACGAAAAGATATCCAGGAGCTAATTCCTTCACTTTTGCTCCCTGCAGTAAAGACTCTTGTTCAGTGTATGGGCTCGTCACTTTTAATCGCACATCTGTGAAAATGGATTTATGTGGTCGGTAATGTGTGTGGGCACTGCATTTGTGACAGCCGGCCGTGCAGCCCTCGTGACAAGGGGCGACCCCTTTCCCTGCGAAGGTATTTTTGAGTCCACGTGACAGCCGGCACGTGCAGGGCAGAGAGGCGCGCGGTTATCAAATAAACAGCGCGGCTCCATTTGCGGCTTCAGGCGCCGCCGGCCTAATTGAGACAGGCACGTGCACCCCGGGCTGCCGTAGCTGGCCGAAGCGCGGTCAGCGCCTGCCGGTGTTATTCTGCTGTGGGGGAGAGGCTGGGGTACCCGGGGGCAGGCACGAGTGAAGCAGCGGCTGCCGCTCTGCGAGAAGCCGTCTCGCCGGGAGACAGCGCCCTAACCCGAACTGCGCCGGCAACGTTTTGGTGGTATTTCAGGTCAGCGCACACTCAACTGCACAGTGAAAATACCTTCTGGAAACAATCCCGCAGACTGTCACTAAAGCCGTCGGCACACGGACCGTGCTGTCGAACGTCAACGTTGAGCGTGCCAAGTTCAACGTGCTGCTGAACGCTCAGGAACGATGTGACTCGTGCATACGGTACGTGGGCCCCAACTTGGTATAAGCGGTCGCAGCACATTCCAGCGGCAGTTGAAGAATGTTTCTAGTTCGTAAATCACACAGTTCACTCAACGGGCGCGCGTAAAACTCCCACGTTAGCTCTATTAAAACGCACATTTCCTCCATCGTCCACGAAAGGGAAGTACCATGTCCAGGCTATAAGGACACAGGCTTATAAAAGTTCCATTACAGACAGTGCGTTACAAATTTGGAATACTTCTCCACATAAGATAAACATTGTTTCATCATTCCCACATTTTAGTAAAACCCCAAGGTCAGTCTTACTTGATCACTGTTCCTACCCAGTAGCAGAATGTCTGCAACATGTGAATTACGAAGCGTAAAAGAAAAAGGAGCAAAATATCTTTATACGAGTAGAGCAAGCTGTCCTGTAGCATCGAACAAAGTCACTCAAAAAAAAGTGAACTTATATTTACATAACATCAAATTCTATGGTATATACTTACATTAAAGTAATAATTAAGTATGAGAACCTAATAAAAACGTGAATGTTCGGAAAAAAAATTCTAAGTGTCAAGCCGCGAACCACCGCCCCAACACTCTATATAGGACAATAATCTTGCTATGTTACGCCCTCCTGAAAACCTTAATCGTAGATGTGTTACTAATTGAAATTTCATCATCATCATTTAAGACTGATCATGCCTTTCAGCGTTCAGTCTGGAGCATAGCCCCCTTATAAAATTCCTCCATGATCCCCTATTCAGTGCTAACATTGGTGCCTCTTCTGATGTTAAACCTATTACTTCAAAATCATTCTTAACCGAATACAGGTACCTTATCTTAGGAGTCCCTGGTTTGTCAGTTAGAGGTGGGACTCCGTCACCTCCAAAGGTCCGAGGCATTTTGCTCTGATTGTTGCCAGTATCATATTTAAAGTACCAGGGAAGCTGATTGCTAGCCTTACTTGCCCCGAGTCCCATTGGGTTTTACCCCTAACGGCTGAGGGACTAACCGGTGGATTTGGTAGTCTTTGCCGTATGAGCACAAAGGTGACCACGACTCAGAATATATCCGAGATGCCCAGCCTTATTCCAAAGTAACTGGTATCCCGACTGTTGGGACCACTTACTTGGCCACTCATAAGTTGCCTGTGGTTCATGAACTAGGACATGACTACAGGAACCCACACTATGAACCACCTATTTCAAATTTAACTGTAACAAATTGTACCAAGAACAGTGCGGTTTGGGTGGATCTTCAGTGTGTCGGTGCCTTCAAATAGCCTACTCTCATAATATGCAAGTTACAATAATTCTTTTGCCACGAATACGATGTTTCCCTTTATTGGAACGAATCACAAAGTTAACAGCGGGTTTTCCAGTGATTCTCAAGTTGCTCGTGCTCAGAAACGGCACATATATTTAAAGGCTTGAAATGAATGCCAATATGGCACCTCACCGCTCTGTACTGAAGGGAGACGGCGTGCGTCTGACGTAGGTGACATTGTGCCATCTCATTGGTCAACGCTCAGATGCACGCTCAGCATCCAGGACAGTAATGCTACTCATTACGATAAACCAACAACACAGTCTTAGAATAATATCATACTGCACTACTGGCCATTAAAATTGCTACACCACGAAGATGACGTGCTACAGACGCGAAATTTAACCGACAGGAAGAAGTTGCTGTGATATTCAAATGAAGGTTGGCACCGGAGGCGACACTTATGACGTGCTGACAGGAAAGTTTCCAACCGATTTCTCATACACAAACAGCAGTTGACCGGCGTTGCCTGGTGAAACGTTGTTGTGATGCCTCGGGTAAGGAGGACAAACGCGTACCATCACGTTTCCGACTTTGATAAAGTTCGGATTGTAGCCTATCGCGATTGCGGTTTATCGTACATTGCTGCTCGCGTTGGTCGAGATCCAACGACTGTTAGCAGAATATGGAATCGGTGGGTTCAGGAGAGTAATACGGTACACCGTGCTGGATCCCAACGGCCTCGTATCTCTAGCAGTCGAGAGATGACAGGCATCTTATCAGCATGGCTGTAACAGACCGTGCAGCCACGTCTCGATCCCTGAGTCAACAGACGGGGACGTTTGCAAGACAACAACCATCTGCACGAACAGTTCGACGACGTTTGCAGTAGCATGGACTGTCACCTCCGAGACCATGGCTGCGGTTACCCTAGACGTTGCATCGCAGACAGGAGCGCCTGCGATGGTGTACTCAACGACGAACCTGGGTGCACGAATGGCAAAACGTCATTTTTTCGGATGAATCGAGTATTCGTCATCACCATACTGGCGTATCACCCGGCGTGATGGTATGGGGTGCCATTGGTTACACGTCTCGGTCACCTCTTGTTCGCATTGACGGCACTTTGAACAATGGACGTTATATTTCAGATGTGTTACGACCCGTGGCTCTACCCTTCATTCGACACCTGCGAAACCCTACATTTCAGCAGGATAATGCACGACCGCATGTTGCAGTTCCTGTACGGCCCTTTCTGGATACAGAAAATGTTCGACTCCTGCCCTGGCCAGCACATTCTCCAGATCTCTCACCAATTGAAAACGTCTGGTCAATGGTGGCCGTGCAACTGGCTCGTCACAATACGCCAGTCGCTACTCTTGGTGAACTATGGTATCGTGTTGAAGCTGCATGGGCAACTGTACCTGTACACGCCAGCCAAGCTCTGTTTGACTCAATGCCCAGGCGTATCAAGGCCCTTATTACGGCCAGATTTGGTTGTTCTAGGTACTGATTTCTGAGGATCTATGCACCCAAATTGCGTGAAAATGTAATCACATGTCAGTTCTAGTATAATATATTTGTCCAATGAACACCCGTTTGTCATCTGCGTTTCTTCTTGGTGTAGCAATTGTAATGGCCAGTAGTGTACCTTCTGGAAACAATCCCGCAGACTGTGGCTAAGCTGTTTCTCCGTAGTATCCGTTCTTCCACGAATGCAGTCGTGGAAGGTATACAGGACAAATTCTGTGACGTTTAGAGAAGCCCTGCCGGAAACACCCAAGAGGGCGGTGTGTAAATATCGCCCAGGATTGCTCACTCTGTAGAACATTTGCCCTCGAAAGGCAAAGGTTCCAGGCTTGAGTCCAGGCCCGGCAAATAATTTTGATCTACCAGAAAGGCCCAGAAGAAGACACACCTCGCTGCAGACTCAAAATTCATTCATAATTACTTTATTACTCTGTGATGAGCCACCAGACATCCTTATACCGAAATATTTAGAAAATATCTCAGAAGAAACTCCAAAATTTTGGCGGTGGGATTCCGATTGCCCACGTATAAAATAAGGCCTTACAATCACATTTCGTAGCAATTTAACATTTCTCACTCATAACAGCATTCAGGGAACCTTTGGTATTAGATAAGTAGATCAGATAATTAACGCAGAGGTGCTAAAACTTTGAAAGCAGAAAAAAAATTGTGGCACTGTTTGATTTGAGAAGAGATAGGTTGCTAACACACATCCTGAGGCATCAAGAAATAGTGCGCTTGGCAGTGGAAGGAAGTACTTGGGCGGGGGCCTAAAAATCCTTGAGGTGGATTAAGGTTTGACTATCGTAAGCAGGGTCAAGTGAATGTAGGTTGTGGTAGTCAGCCACAGAGCAAGAGGCTTGCACAGGGTAGACTAGAGCGGAAAGCTGCATCAAACTAGTCTTCGCACTCAAGACCACAACTACAACATCAAACGGGACTCCCATGAACACGTCAGATGTGCCTATATGAATCAAGCAAAATTCAAATTTATATAAATTTGGCACCCAGCCAGGCTTTCAAGGCCGGTTTCATATGATAGAGCAAAGCAATCAGTCGTCCTATTCTTTCAGGTTTTATTAGGCAAATCTAGATTTTGGCTAGTGCCTAGCCACTATCATAGTGCTATTTAATAGTGTCAATGCATGTCCTAGTACGTCAATCCCCTGTTGTTGGGGTTTCTGTCACAGTTTATTCAAGACTATTAAGGAGTTAAGGAGACGATTAGTCGTGAACGAACTGTGACAGAAGCCCGAAGAACAGGGGACTGACTTACCAGGACATGCATTGATACTATTAAATAGCACTATGATAATGGCTAGGCACTAGCCGAAATCTAGATTTGCCTAATAAAACCTGAAGGAAAAGGACGACTGATTTCTGTGCTCTATGGTTCAAATGGCTCTGAGAGACTTAACTTCTGAGGTCATCAGTCGCCTAGAAGGACATCACACACATCCATGCCCGAGGCACGATTCGAACCTGCGACCGTAGCGATCGCTCGGCTCCAGACTGTAGCGCCTAGAACCGCACGGCCACTCCGGCCGGCGCTGAAAGTCATATCAGAGTTGTTGAGTGCACCCACATTCCTAATGGAAGGTAACTTGATGGTTTGAAGGCCGGTATCAGCGAATTTGGGGTTAATTTTCCACATGGGCATTAGGCTGCATTCGTGAGCATATTTCTGTGCCTGAAGTTTCATCTCCTAATACTGAAGACATCATTGAGGCTATCAGGGTTTGGATGGAGTGAAAGCCTCAAAAATTTTGTATTCTGACAGTAGCTCAAAAACCAAACACGCTTTGCAAGCCGGAAAGTTCATCCTTGCAACGGCAGGGTGTTCATAATCTGTGTTGTTGGCATCCGAACCTTGTGACGATATTTTGTTGGTGTGGAACGTCACACCTTTGTCATACCATTACTGGGTGTGCCGTCGGATGAAGTGATACAGTAATTTCTAAATCCCTTCAGTGTACAGAAACCAGTGCAATCTATGACGTATGGTCCATCCTGTGAGTCTTACAGTCTCCCCATACGAATGTCAGGCTCCGCATTTCAAACTCAGCAACCATATTAGCTCAGGAATGACAACCACTTTCTTAAAAGCTTCATGTTGGTGGCCCTCTTCCTTTGAGAGCAGAAAACAGCTGTAGTAGGCTGGTGGAAATCCGGTTGACTGCTTCTCTGATGTGGCATTTCCGCGTAAGTCTGTCTCATCTGGAGCCGAGGTATTTCTCCAAGTAGCTCCCAAGCAGGTCCCTATCGCCAGCAAGAAATAGCCGACTAGTAGGCTGTCTTCCGGCAGAAGGCATAACTGCTTAATTTGTATTTTCGAAAGACTGATCGCGGAGTAATTGCCTCAGATTGCATGTTAAGTTCCATACAGATGTGGTTGATGTTCGGACGACTGTGGAGTGCAAGAGTGTATGTAATCCTTGTAGAGAAAAAAGTGACTGCCTATAACATTTTGGGAGTTTTGAAGCTATTTCACTCCTACCTAATGTAGGCGTTTGGAAGAGGCAGTCCTCTAGAGACGAGCAACGTTCTAGTTTTGCGATCGAGATACAGAAGGACTGTCCAGTTAGTAAAGATATTATCAAGAGCGGGACAGACAGTCATTTTTGAGTTTCTTGTTTATCTGCCATAGGATGCAAATGAGCCATCAGCTAGTGCAGAGAAATTTGTTTCTCTTGGAGTAAGAGCGCATTAAAGGCGATCCTGAATATAAATTCTGAAGGATTTGATTATGCATTTAATAAAGTGTTACTTGAATCAATAAGTGATACCTGGCTTCCTTTTGGCTTTATATAACGGTAGAAATGTCCACGCTCATGCTGTACTCTGCCGAAGAACTATTCGGTGTATATTAGCTGTCCTGTGTTGCAACCAGCTGAAGATAGGAAATGAAAAGAAAATATTCTGAGTGCAATTTTATCAAAAATCGTGTTTTCGGTGCTATTGTGTTCTTGATGCCCTGCTGCATGTCCCTAGACTTGACCCAGATGCAAATCGCGGAGAGAGTTTTTAAGATCATACACGCGTTAGTAGCGACCGCTGTAAATATTACCTGGCTGAATTCCCGTAAGTTGTTTGAATACAGTTCTACTAGTTAAAAACTTAGTGTTGTATTTTTGTACTTGTATTATCGTAAATAAAACGTAATGCCTCAGTGTCAGTGGCACATGGAACAGAATCTTTCTTCTTGCTATTTTGTCGAAAACTGACATTTTCGAGTTCAAGATTGTGTACAAAAACAAGTTGATTCTTGCAAAGAAGAAAACAGCAACTAGCTATTGTTAATAATTAATGCTATTTATTTAGAGAAATATTGCTTTACCTGTTTCGAACGACAAAAAAAAAGGCTCTGAGCTCTAGGGGACTTAACATCTGTGGTCATCAGTCCCCTAGAACTTAGAACTACTTAAACCTACCTAACCTAAGGACATCACACACATCCATGCCCGAGGCAGGATTCGAACCTGCAACCGTAGCGGTCGCGCGGTTCCAGACTGAAGTGCCTAGAACCGCTCGGCCACAATCAAACGGACAAGTTAATCTTCCGACGGCTGTTC
Organism: Schistocerca gregaria; assembly: GCF_023897955.1. Classification (NCBI taxonomy): domain Eukaryota; kingdom Metazoa; phylum Arthropoda; class Insecta; order Orthoptera; family Acrididae; genus Schistocerca; species Schistocerca gregaria. The sequence continues at coordinate 545,793,929 of NC_064925.1, forward strand.
ACTTGTATATAACATATGTTGTTATTTACATTAACAGTTGAAAAAAAACAGCCAACAGCTAATGTAAACAACATCATATGTATGTGAACTGCTGTCAGGAGATGAACCCGTCTGTTCGAAACAAGCAACAGCGCCGTGTGCCTAAATAAATAGCTTCGTTAAGAATGCCCGGTTGATGCTTTTTTTTCCTCTTTGCAAGAATCAGCTCGCAAAACCTTGCTTATTGGCGCTTGAGATCAGTCGATGTCCTTGTATGGCACTTAGATCGTTCTTAATGAAGCATCTGTTTTCTAATTTGGCTTATTTTTTGCTGTGATACAATGAGCAGTATAGTTCTGCGGTAGCTTCTTAATTTATTTTGTTACGAATATGTGTAAGAGATACTTTTTTTTCATTCTTCTCACAAATTTCAGAGTTGTTTCCAGTCGCTCACATGTTGGGTGGTGGCATGCTCTCACGAAAGCTAGTACTGAGTGCTCAGTTTTAAGCCTTGGTAATGCGAGTATTGGGATCGGCAGATAGTTGTGGAAAAAGTGAATATTATATTTATTTTTGTCAGTATTCCAGGGCTAAGATCGCTGTTAATATATAAATCATTTTCTTTCACCGACAGCTAGGCCCTTCCTAATCTTGAGTCTGTCTTTAGGATAGCTGTTTTCCGTAAAAATGCATCTGTCACTTGCCTCTATAGTTTTTGTAGGAGGCCCTGGCGTACTGTGTACGGGAGTGGAAAGATGGGAGGCATAGAGCAGCGGCCAGGCGCGGGAGCTCACGCTAGGGAAACTGGTTTGTGGCGCGCGATGGGCCTCGCTGAAGATACGAGCCTGACGTCATATCTGGAGGAATGCAGACGAGGCTGCAGCCGCCGCTGCGGTGAAGAAACCACGCGGAATGCGAGCTGCGCCGCCTCCCCCGCCCTAATACACCGCTACCGAGGTCCAGCTCCAGGCAGCGGCGGGGGAGCGCACAGGGAAATACGTGCCGTGATACGCACTTCGTCACGGCTGTAAAGCTGCTGAGGGTGGTTTATATTATCAGAGCTTTTTAAGTTTTTTGTATGTGAAACTGAATTCAACAGTGGCTCCGTGGTCGAGTGCACAAATTCAAAACTAGTGCTGAGATATTAGGAACATAATGAGTTCGCAGTCCTAGCAGAAGACACCAAAGTAGGAAGTAAGGCGCAAGTTTCGTATTTTGAAGCAGCAAGTTTCACAGCCCCAGTCGGTTCACTTCATATTTAACTCATAGAGAGCGGAGGGTGTTTCACGAGATTCAACAATCCCAACTCATAATAATAAAGCAAAAATAGTCACATAAAAAAGGACGGGAAATGGGGGTTTAATGTGCAGTCGACTATGAGGCCATTAGAGTTGGACTGCAAGAGTGTGGCAGGGAATCAGTACTGTACTTTTGAAATGAACCAGCGCTAAATTTGCTTTAATTGATTTAGAAAAACCACAGAAAACTAATCGGGATGGCCGAACGGAGATTGCCGCTCTCTACTGTGGGATAAAAGTCCAATGCACTAACCATTCCCTCCTTGGGGAATGTGCACACAAGTGTCCAAGAAGGTGCTAAAGGACACTGTGGATGTGACATTAGGTATATCAAAGGCTTAGCTGTAAGCAAGTGACACAGATTACGCAGATGAGACGCTGTACTGACAGCTACAGAGATCCTGTGTACGAGGAATTTGCGTCAGAACTCAGACTGTCAGACGACGATGGTCATCGCCTCCCCAGAGTGCATATGGACTCGTGGCTAAAAATCTCTGTGCAATGATTCAAGGACGATACAGATATCAACACGGGTCATTCTCAATCAGTTACACTCCGGAGGAATATTCGTAGCTTGGAAATTTGAGTCAGCATTCCACGCAAGAGATGCGTAATCGTAGCAGCGCTATCAGGATTGTTCGCTAACGAAGCAGCTCACGGTTTAGACTATTGTAAGTAGATGCAGGAAGTGTGTGACAAAATTTCAGTTTAGTTTGATGAATTGCAGCTCCGTCTAAATGAAAGTAAGTGCGAGATATTGTCCAAAACGATAAGGAGAACTCGATAGTGTCAGATTTTAAGATTAATGGTGAAATTTTGTAGCCCTTCACGTCGCTTAAACACTCGTATTGAGAGTTAACATCCAGTAGCTACATGAAATGTGTCGAACACACAAAATCTTTTGTGGATAAAAGAAATGGAGTACAGATATTTTGTATGAGTTCTATTAAAACGCAATACATCTGCAAAGAAAATCGCTCGCAAGACTGCAGTGCGACCAGTTCTAGGTTGTTGCTCCAGCGCATGAAGTCCTTGTCAGTTAACCGTGACAGCTAGCATCGCATCAGGTCGTTACAGCACATATAGAATATAGTATAGATTCTGAGGGTGTTGAGTAGGAGCCTGAGGAAGGAAGTAGACATTGGCCTGGAGACACCCGTTTTCACATCTGATGTTCGTTGACTACCTGTCAATTCTTATAGACAGTAATTTCTGTCCCCCCTCAATACCAAAATCGACTATGACAGAAAATTTGCCTTACGGTTTGTATATGTAGATGTAAATGGCATTACTACCATACTACACTGTGGGTCCATATGCGACAGGAGTAAACTATGGAGGGCTGAAAACTATACACGTTTCTGGCTGTATGTAAATGAAGTGATGAATCGTTGTCGTGGTAAACCCCAGGAAATCTTCCGACTGTGCACAAGTTGGAGGAGGCTCATACAGCTTGTGGCGGTATTCCTTTGTACTTTGGTCGAACTGACATGTACCTGGCATCTGAGAACAGCTGCATAGTGCACTGGCCAATAGGGTCTTGCTTTTTACATGACATTTGAACCATAAGAGATGCAATGCCAACTCTTGTCTTATAGTGTGGTGCCTGAAGCTGTGACAGAGACGTGGGTCGTTCAGGGAACCCAGTCCCTACAATTAACACAAATGGGAATTTTCCGCAACCGCCTGGAAAAACGCACCAAATGTCATGGATCACATGCAGGAACTCTGGACCATGATACGGCGAATCACTGCTGTTGACAAGGCATCGCGTGATATTTTACCGCCGTTATTTTGAAGATACGGAATGAATGTAGGCGAATTAAATCAGGTGATGGCGGGGGGGCGGATAGCTTGGGATATGAGACACTGAAACTAGTAGACTACTTTTGCTGTTCAGGTAGAAAATGATGATGGTGGAAGAAGCGTAAAAAGACATTAAATTCAGGCTTTCGACAGAAAAGAAAAATATCTTAACATATAGTATTAATTTTAATGTTAAGAAAATTTTCTGATAGTATTCGTCGTGAGTGTAGCTTTGAACGGAAGTAAAATGTGGCCAATAAAGTAGATGTTTTTGAAATGTGATTCTGCAGAAGATGCTGATTGCTGTACACAACGGTAGCTCTAATACCCAGTAGCAAGTCCTCTTGCATTGATGCATGCCAGTTTTCGTCGTGGTATACTATTCACTATCATCAAGGCACTGTTGGTCCTGATTTTTCCACTTCTCAACGGCGATTCGGCGTAGATCCCTCTGAGTGGTTGGTGGGTCACGTCGACCATAAACAACCCTTTCCAATCGATCCCAGCCATGTTCGCAAGGGTTCAAGTCTGGAGAACATGCTGGCCACTCTAGTCAAGCGATGTCGTTATCCTGAAGGAAGTCATTCACAAGATGTGCACATGGAGGCGCGAATTGTCGTCCACGAAGACGAATGCCTTACCAGCATGCTTCCGTTAAGGTTGCACTATCGGTCGGAGGAGGGCATTCACGTATCGTACAGCCGTGTTACGGCGCCTTCCATGACCACCAGCGGCATATGTCGGTCCCACATAATGCCACCCCAAAACAGCAGGGTACCTCCACCTTGCTGCACTCGCTGGACAGTATGTCTAAGGCGTTCAGCCTGACCGGGTTGCCTCCAAACGTATTTGACGATTGTGTGGTTGAAGGCACTGATCAGTGAGGAGAGCGTGATGCCAATCCTGAGCTCTCCATTGGGCATGTTGTTGGGCCCATCTATACCGCGCTGCATGGTGTCGTGGATGCAAAGATGGACCTCGCCATGGACATCGGGACTGAAATTACGTATCATGCAGCCTGTTGCACTCTCCAATATGGTGGCGTTGCTGTCAGTGTTCCTCCGAGTCATAATCCGTAGTTAGCGGTCATTCTCTGCAGCAGTAGCCCTTGGGCGGCCTAAGCGAGGCATGTCATCGACAGTTCCTGTCTCTCTGTATCTCCTCCGTGTTCGAACAACATCACTTTGGTTCACTCCGAGACGCCTGGACACTTCCCTCGTTGGGAGCCCTTCCTGGCACAAAGTAACAATGCGTGCGGATTCTGTCGAACCGCGGTACTGACCGTCTAGGCATAGTTGAAGTACAGACAACACGAGCCGTGTACCTCCTTCCTGGTGGAATGACTGGAACCGATCGGCTGTCCGACCCCCTCCGTCTAAGAGGCGTTGCTCATGCATGGTTGTTTACATCTTTGAGCGGGTTTAGTGACATCTCTGAACAGTCCAGGGGGCTGCGTCTGTGATACAATTTCCACAGTCAACGTTAATCTTCAGGATTTCTGTCAGGACGCGCTATGAGACTTGAAGGAATAGTCATTTTGGTAGTGGAAGGAAGTGATGGCAGGGGAGGGGGTGGGGGGTGAAAGGATTTGTAGATGAGACCAAAGTTCAAGTGGATGTAGGCTGCAGTAATTATGCAGAGACAAAGAGGCTTGCACAGGAGATACTAGCTTGGATAGTTATATCAAACCAGTCTTTGAACTGAGGACCAAGCAACATAACATCAGAGAAAAAGTACTTGCAGCACACTGTAGCTAGTGAATGAATGTACTGGAATTAAAATAAATGAAAGAAAGTGTGAACAGCCAACAGAGCTTGCAGGCTTGTTCAAGACGCATCTGTCATGATCACCATTCGTTGTTTAACATTGTGATTGATTTTAACGAATTTTCGTGAGTAAAACCGAGGAATGACTGCCTCCTCAGTATAGAATTGTTGGTCTTCCGCAGCCTCTGAAATAACAGTTAGCGAAACTGGGTTGAGAAGAGGGAAGAGGTCCCGTTAGGGCAGCGTGGGGCTGTCGGCAGGTAGATGCCCACGGAATGCACTCACTTGTTATCTTGGAGGCTGCCGGCACACGTCAGCCGTCCCATGTGAGCAGTGGGGCTTTTAAGACACAGTAGCTATTTCTCTGCGTCTGCCTCGTATAAAGAGCGCGACAGACTGAACTTTCTACTGGACCACTCGTTAAAATATCTTTCCGTTCCCTTCTTGGATGGATTAAGTGACAAAAATTTTCTTTGTTAATATGCGAGCTGTGATTTGCCAAATTATATCTTTATGCCTACTGTGACAACGATATATAGGAGGCTGAGAAATATTCGTGGATTCACTCTAAAATCTATTCATGGAATTTCTAATTAGGATTTTGCGAGATATTTGCCGTTCTTCTTAGTAGTTCTGTTTTCTGAGATATTGCTGAGGCCGTGTTAGTCTCCGGCAGGCGAACGGTCTTGTGATCGTTTCAATTACTTTTTCTCCTGTTCGCTCGATATTCTCTGGTAGTGCATATTTATTTGAACCCTACTTCAGCAGCACTTCAGTGGTCTTTTTTTTATGTGCGTGACGTGTATTACTTACAATGTCTCTAAATTAAGGGTTAGTTGATAGTCTTTGCACTAGGTTGATATTTTGTCCAGGGCCGAAAGGATGCTCTAAAGTTTCAATTGGTAGCACTTACTCATAGATAGCCATGCCATCTCCAAAAAAATCTGAGATTGCAATTTATTAATGTACACTACGAATGGTGATGGTCCCAACACAATATCTGCAGCCACCTGAAACGACTTGAGTATTTTTAGGTGAATCCCGAGGTAGGATAATGAACTGATTGTATTCTGTTTGATAAATAACGAAGTAATTTTGAATAGAAAGCTTCCAGAATTGTTATTTATCGAATTATCTCATCAGATCAGTCCACTGGTGTAGACTATCATGTTTGATGCGCGTCAGTTGAGTTTTGCTACACCTGTGTTTCCGAAGTCCATGCTAGAAAGTATTTTTTTTTTAATAGGTAATTATGAGCACGAGGAAGTACACATTCGTGCATTGTGCCTAATGGTACATCTGTATCCCTCAAATTGGCTTAGCACAGCGAAATAATTAAATAAATGTGTGTAATGGCCCTGTTTGCTGCGATTCAGTTAATAGCCTAGTTCTTCTCGCAATGGATATGCTGTTGAAACTGACTTTATGGCTTTCATTAATGTGAATTGTTCATATTGTATAATGCCATTTTTCGCGGCGTACAGACACAACTGGTATGTAGAATGTAGTTCATCTTTAACATATGTGCTAAAGAACATTTATATCGCGTTAGAATTATGCACGACGTCTTTGAGTGGGTCGCAGACTGCAATAAAGATTGCGTAATTCACAAGTGCAAAGGTCTTGTCCAGAGTCAGTGATATTTCGCCGAATTTCTTAAGTCAGATCTATTCCAGATATCGAAAACAACAATGTAGGTAATTACGCTACTGCTCTGCAGCTACTGTATATAAGTGCAGTCCAGTAGATGTGGGTTCCCATCGTACAAATGGCTCTGAGCACTATGGGACTTAACTTCTGAAGTCATCAGTCCCCTAGAACTTAGAACTACTTAAATCTAACTAATCTAAGAAAATCACACACATCCATGCCCGAGGCAGGATTCGACCCTGCGACCGTAGCCGTTGCGCGGTTCCAGACCGTAGCGCCGAGAACCGCTCGGCCACTCCGGCCGGCTCCCATCGTACATTATCGAAGTATATGAACTAAAGTAGTGGGACGTAGTACAGAGATGTGTTATACAGATAGCTCCGAGCAAAGTGGATTAGAAACTGACTCAAGACTCCCATTCAGAAGGACCTGAGTTCAAATCCCCACACGACGTCCCAGTTTAGATTTTTTTAGGTTTACGGTTGATTACTAAAGGAAAATGCCGAGATTGTAAAAGGACACAGCTAATTTCCTTCCCTACATTTGCCCTTGCGGAGCTTGTTCTGCGTCACTAATGTCTTCGTCGTCGGCAGGTCGCTAAACCACAATCTTCCCTGTTGTGTAGAAGTCAATAGTCCGCAGCCGCTGCTGTCGCAATGGATCAAAATTATCGATCTCTGGAATGATGACGTGATTGATTACCACAACTGTAATTAGTGACAGCAGGTTTCGTTCGTCATAAATCTTACGAGGCGGCCGGGGTGGTCGAGAGGTTTTAGTCACTACAGTCTGGAATCGCGCGACCGCTACGGTCGCAGGTTCGAATCATGCCTCGGGCATGGGTGTATGTGATGTCCTTAGGTTAGTTAGGTTTAAGTAGTTCTAAGTTCTGGGGGACTGATGACCTCAGACGTTAAGTTCCATAGTGCTCAGAGCCATTTTTTGAAACCTTATGAAGTCAACTGTTGTTGGTGTAGTGTTGTGAAAACGTTGCAAAACGGTTATTACCCAGAAGTGACCTATCGAAGCCCACTTTTGACCATATGTTGCATTTAATGTTACAAGCCGGCCGAGTGAATCACATTGGCTGAACTAAACCCTTGTCGACAAAGATATAAGAGACCTAAACTACTCTTGTTGATGTTTCCCACACGTGCGATGTGTGCAAAGCATATATTTTTGATGTTACGCTATGTATTTTATTTGTACGCATATGTTTTGTTATTAATTTATTTTGAATTATTCCATTTTGTTGCGATTAATTTATTCTGTTGTTTACGTTTCTCAGTCGAGATGTCATGGCAGTAACACACTAGTTGGTAATCACAGGAGGGCTGTGACTCGGTTCCCGGTCCAGCCATACTGTTTTCGATTTATGTAGCTCATAGAAAACACCTCCTAAAAGCGCAAGATTTTTTGTTTCGTATACAAATCAACATCGAGCTCCTCCTTTTGTATGTGCTGGGTCTGACTTAAATAGTTATTCTTCTCCTCATCAATAGCTTTTGGTTGACAGTTTACCTTGGTAACACTTTCTGTGACAGATGGTAGTAAATGCGACATGGAATGAAACCGACTTGTTAAATTTCACTGAATTTTTTCCAGTTGCTCATAAAAAGCAACGCTACTTCTTAGACTACAGACTGCCTTTCTCCTGCATCATTTTGATGGCTGTCCCCACTCCTTCCAAAACGCGTAACTTCTTCGAATGCATTATCTTTCCATCGATCAAAACGTGCACACGTCATACCTGAACTTATATTCGACATGACAGATGTCCAGTTTCTCATGCTGGACGTTCTGCTGGAGGCTCGACTACGTTTTTTAAGTTACTTGAGACTGATTTTCGCAGACGAACACATCATTTGTGTTTGTTGAATACATTAATTGCTTCGCCCAGGGGAGGAAGAACGGGCAGCAGAGGAACATTTTACTCTTTATTTTCACCATTGTTCGGCTTGTAGACGTTCTTCGTCAAATCGTTAAACTCAGCTAAATTCCGATGAATTACTACGGGTTAGTTAGAACAGTATACTTGACCGGGAATCGAATGCACGCCTGTGAAAGAGGCTGTCAACAGCCGCTTAGTTCTGCTGCCTCAGCATTGCTGTAAAGCTACATTTTGTGCCTAACCCAGATAAGTTCAGACTATGATCTTCGATACGGACCGATATCCTCGTTTGTAAGACAACGGATGTCGGATGAGTTGCAGATTGAGCTTTGTTCCATGTGAAGTGTGAAACTTGACAAGGGGAAGCTGATACGCACAGAGAGGCGGGAGCATTTCCATTTGTTGACAGCCAGAAAGCTGGAGAGCAGTCCACCACGCTGCTACGCCGAGACTGAATGCTTTGCCAATTAGTCCAATACGGATTTCTTTTCAGCCTGGCGTCTCGTGTAAATGTGGGCGAGGTTTCTGCGGCTGTGCCCGGAGCTATCGCCCAGGCCGGGGTTTCGCCTTGTCTGCACTGCGACTCGCTGACGCAAACATACTGGTATCGCAGCAAGTATGCTCTCATTACTCTTCAGTGTGCTAGGGAGCGCGAACACACTTAACCATTAATCATACCGTAGAGCAGTATAATTAATCACTTAGTCTTACCTCTCACTGCCCTTAGCTTTATACTCTTTAGTTTTTAAAAGGCAGACGATAGTCGCACTTAATGTAGACAGCGTGGTTTACGAGGTCCCTGACCTGGTGCCACGTATGCTAATAGTGGAGCACTGGATCTGCAGACTGTCAACAGAGGGAAGACTTTGGTGGTGGTTTACATGTTGCTGACACTCGTGTGCTCGTCAGAGGACAAGTCAGATCACTCTGTTTGCCTTGGAACGGGGCTTGTTTTTATTTGGTGATAGGGAAGCATGCTAAAGTCGCTTGGATATGGAAGAAAATGCCGAAGATTCGCTATTCATAGTAAAGGACTGTGGCTGGATACTGTTAAACGCGGACTTGCAGATGTCGTGTGGGCAGATCACGTTTGTGGCTTCGACGTAATCATTTCGAATCTGGCCATTAAAATAGTCTCACCTCTTTAATTCTTCCTTCTCTCTTTCCATGCCTCTGTCTCCTTCTCCCACCACTCGCTGCAATTCTCCCGTTAGTGCTTAGTGGCTTACAGATTCTTTCCCTGAATTTATCCATAATCAGAACTACCTTGATTTTGTAATGACTCTGCCACGTTTGTTGTAACGGGTCGTGATCGAGATACCACCGATTTATTTGTTTCCTGCGTGGGCACAGTAGCCAGTAGCATTTAGCTGCTCTTCGTTACACTGTGCGATAGTGTTTCATACGACTGCAATTGCCCGTTTCAAAGGCACAAGCTCTGTTCATAAAGAACAGTACAATCTCAGCGTTTAAAGACGTAATCCATAAATTTTTCAAGCAATTTCATGTCGGGTCACCATAAGCTTATAGAGACGATTATCAAATCGACATGGAATACAATATGTTAATGAATATATAGAATTTCATAAATAGTAGAATCCGTTATATTGTAGAACATGTAAAACTGTAAGTGCTGCGTTAACGAGTTCGTACAACAATCATTCACAAGGGCATTTTGATAAAGCTTGCAGTCCATAGGTAACATGTACATTAGTCAAAGTTTAATTGTGAAGCACAGAATACATCAGCCGACCGTAGCTTATTCATCTTAGAATAAAATATTTTATAATCGCTTTTTTTCCGTAAAGGTAGGTGAAAAGCTGCCATGTGTTCTTATGGAGCATTTCTTTCTCATACTGCCTATCCATCCTTAGCATTAAGCTCAATCTTTTAGCTGGAAGCAGGTGTAACTTCTGAAATTCAGTTAATTAATAAAGGGGTTTGAAATGTTGGGTTGTATGCAGATAGATATCTGTTTGGTGGAGAGCAAATAACGGCGCATATTGCTTTCCTCGAGTCACGTTTTTTTCTCATAACGAGGTGACGTCCTATACAAAGAGGACTGTCCAATTTATTTTAAAGGAATACACAGTGAAAGTCCATACGAGATACATGAACAACAGAGGTATAAACTTTTCATCTACTTGGGGTGTGTTATTAGATAAAATACGGATACCTGCCTCGATAATAATTAAAAAACTTAATTCAGTGTGCGTGATCTCCAGCATGAAACATAAGGACAAATGCCACAATTCACTGCTCTACTGTGTTAAACAGATTTCAAAATGTGAGCCGTTGCTAAAAGGTGACTGAATAGAACTGAAATTCTTACAGTTTGTTAAACGATATGGAGGACAATCCTAAATAAAAATAATAAGGGTCGCTAGATTTTTATATAATTATTTTTCTGTTGAGTAATATTACTTTTTAAGAAGTGACGGAGTGTGGCACGCACTATTAATGTAGCAAACACATTTAAAAGTTACATCGCAGACTAAAAGGTTTTAAGAGTTTTGGTGTTGTCTTTCATTAACGGTACTGTATCAGAGGTCGATTAATCCCTCTAAGCAGCTGTTATGAGGGCGCTGGGAGGTTGCAAAATAGCTAAATTAATTAACTGTCCAAGTAGTCATCCAGTGACGGAGTCCCATTATCATTCCCTGAACTAATGCTGCCAATCGTATTTAAACGCCTCCATATTGTTAACAAGTTCGATAATGAAATGGGGTGTAGCGTAGAAATTTCTTGGCACGTCGACAGTGCCTACATGACTTGCGCAACTGACACGGCGACAAGACCTTTCCAGAACTAAGAATTTCCTTTGTGAATGCGTGCGTACCCAAAAATACACTCCTGGAAATGGAAAAAAGAACACATTGACACCGGTGTGTCAGACCCACCATACTTGCTCCGGACACAGCGAGAGGGCTGTACAAGCAATGATCACACGCACGGCACAGCGGACACACCAGGAACCGCGGTGTTGGCCGTCGAATGGCGCTAGCTGCGCAGCATTTGTGCACCGCCGCCGTCAGTGTCAGCCAGTTTGCCGTGGCATACGGAGCTCCATCGCAGTCTTTTAACACTGGTAGCATGCCGCGACAGCGTGGACGTGAACCGTATGTGCAGTTGACGGACTTTGAGCGAGGGCGTATAGTGGGCATGCGGGAGGCCGGGTGGACGTACCGCAGAATTGCTCAACACGTGGGGCGTGAGGTCTTCACAGTACATCGATGTTGTCGCCAGTGGTCGGCGGAAGGTGCACGTGCCCGTCGACCTGGGACAGGACCGCAGCGACGCACGGATGCACGCCAAGACCGTAGGATCCTACGCAGGGCCGTAGGGGACCGCACCGCCACTTCCCAGCAAATTAGGGACACTGTTGCTCCTGGGGTATCGGCGAGGACCATTTGCAACCGTCTCCATGAAGCTGGGCTACGGTCCCGCACACCGTTAGGCCGTCTTCCGCTCACGCCCCAACATCGTTCAGCCCGCCTCCAGTGGTGTCGCGACAGGCGTGAATGGAGGGACGAATGGAGACGTGTCGTCTTCAGCGATGAGAGTCGCTTCTGCCTTGGTGCCAATGATGGTCGTATGCGTGTTTGGCGCCGTGCAGGTGAGCGCCACAATCAGGACAGCATACGACCGAGGCACACAGGGCCAACAGCCGGCATCATGGTGTGGGGAGCGATCTCCTACACTGGCCGTACACCTCTGGTGATCGTGGAGGGGACACTGAATAGTGCACGGTACATCCAAACCGTCATCGAACCCATCGTTCTACCATTCCTAGACCGGCAAGGGAACTTGCTGTTCCAACAGGACAATGCACGTCCGCATGTATCCCGTGCCACCCAGCGTGCTCTAGAAAGTGTAAGTCAACTACCCTGGCCAGCAAGATCTCCGGATCTGTCCCCCATTGAGTATGTTTGGGACTGGATGAAGCGTCGTCTCACGCGCTCTGCACGTCCAGCACGAACGCTGGTGCAACTGAGGCGCCAGGTGGAAATGGCATGGCAAGCCGTTCCACAGGACTACATCCAGCATCTCTACGATCGTCTCCATGGGAGAATAGCAGCGTGCATTGCTGCGAAAGGTGGATATACACTGTACTAGTGCCGACATTGTGCATGCTCTGTTGCCTGTGTCTATGTGCATGTAGTTCTGTCAGTGTGATCATGTGATGTATCTGACCCCAGGAATGTGTCAATAAAGTTTCCCCTTCCTGGGACAATGAATTCACGGTGTTCTTATTTCAATTTCCAGGAGTGTATAATATGAAAGGACATTAAATATTATCGCTTCACAGCGCAAACAGTGACAGTGGAAATTATTCTGATAATGGAGATAGCAGCTCAAAGTTTCTGCATAAAGTTCTCAGAAAGATATTCGGGCGAAGGAGCTCAGTATACATGGTGTAACAAAGCAGAACTGACAAACCACGAGGGATAGCAGAGGAAAGGTCTTGTATTGGCGCCTGCAGTTGTAACGTCCTTTCGGCAGCAAAACTGTTTGTACACTCTACTCTACGGTGTAGTGACAGGTGTGGACGTGCTCGACACGATCTGCTGTCCTGAATGCTCTCTCAGGCCCAATGGGAAAAGTTCCATTTGCACCATATTACTACATAGGTTTGCTGCGAAAGGTGCGGCCTAGCGGCAGGCGTAGTTTCCTGTAACTTCAACGTTCTGTGGTGAAAAGCAAGGCAAAGTTCCGCGTTCTGACCCAGACGGGCTAATCGGGACCGAGCAACCATCGGCCAGTTGCGAATTTGGCTGCGGTAAGGAGGAGCGTAGATTCAGCACACCACTCACCTGGCCATTGTGGGCTCGCTAGACCTTGGAGCCCCTACTTTCCACTCAGTAGCTGCTCAGTTCGCATCACGAGGCCGAGTCCTCCCTGTTCCAGTTACTCCTACCAAGGAAAATTCCTTGACAATATCGGGAACAGAACCCGGGTCCTCCGCATGCAAGACAGACACGCTAATCCCAGGGCAACTTAGCGGCTGTGGATAAAGTCTCCGCTCACATGGATCCCTATCCTCAATTGGTTTCTAAAGGCACCCCCTAAAATCCTTCAAATTTTGTTGGTATCCTTTGCTTACTATTCGTATATCCAGTCCTAAAAATTTAGAAAGTTCGACATCAGCAATGATTTGATTATCCTGTGGTAATAATTTACCCTTGTACGTGGCTAATGCGTCAATAACTGTATGTACGAGGGTTGAATGAAAAGTAATGTCTCCGCCTTCGTTAGTTGGATTTGGATGGGAATATTTTAATAAATCACACGCGGAAATAATCCTTAGAACGTGATCTTTAATTGCCAATATTCACTTTTCCACATAATCTCCAGCCAATTGGATACATTTCTGCAAACGATGAACCAATTTTCTGAAGCCATCACGTAAGAAGTCGACACTCTGTTTCCGCAACCACAGTCTCACAGTTCTCTCAACGTCTTCATCAGAAGCATAAAGATGTCCCCGCAGACCGTCTTCATTATCGGGAACAAATGGAAGTCAGAGGGTGCTAAATCTGGACTGTATGGAGGATGCTGTACGATGGTGAGATTCAGTCCCTGAAGTTCTGCTGTGGTGGCACGTGAATGAGTGGTTTGGCATGGTCATGCTGCAGGAAAACATTTCCCTTTTCCTTTAGGACCCTTGTTAGCCATCGTTTCAGAGTTCGCAGCGTTGTGATGTAACGCTCTGAATTTATAGTTGTTTCACGATCAAGGAAATCAACATGAATAACACCATCTGCGTCCTAGAACACAGTGGCCATTTTTTTTTCCAGCTGAGGGCTGCGTCTTGAATTTCTTTTTCTGGGGAGAGTCTTAGTGTCGATATTCCATAGACTGACGTTTCGTCTCCGGGTCGTGGTGGTGTACCCACGTTTCGTCTCCTGTCACAATTGAATGGAGAGATGAGGAGTTCCTGACAAATTTCAAGTCTGTGCGCTTTCATTTCAGGAGTCAACATCCGGGGTACCCATCGTACTCAGATCTTCCGATAGCCAAGAAAAGCAATAATGTGACCCAAACGCTCTTGTGAAATGCTGATTGTGCTTGCAATTTCTCTCTGAGTGATACGAAGATCGCCCTGAATCAATCTGTCAACATTTTGCTTGTGAAACTCGGTGGTTGCCGTCACAGGACGTCCAACTGCTTGTTTGTCACGCAGGTCAGATGTTCTCGCCTCAAAATCTTTAAACTTACTCCCCGACAGCGCACAGAACACACATCAACGCAATCACCATAAACTGCTTTCATTCTCTGTCCTTCCCCTGTCAACAATTCAATGACTGCACGTTGCTTAAATCGCATTGACCGACTGTCTGCGCAGGGTTATATACTTTACACTGTAACAACAGAACCAATCAATTTCTAAGGCTTCCCGCCAACTGGAACTATAGAGAAGAAGCTACGGAACAAACCTGTACCTGCCGCATACCAATGCTGCCAACTGTTGAAGAGTTACGAAGGTGGAGGCATTACTTTTCAGTCAACTCTCGTACTATGAAAGTTACTGACGGATAATATTGTGTTCCAGACGGGAACTGGAACCTGTAAACCTTACCTTTCGCGTGCAATGCTCTTTCCAGTTGACGTATCCAGGCACGACTCACGACTCATCCTAATGGTTTGAGACCTTTTAGCACCAGTCCGCAAGTTTCCAAATTTCACAGAAGTTCTCCTTCATACCTCGCTGGACTCGAGCTTTAGGGACTATGGGTACACAGAGAATAGGCGTAGGCGAACCCTATGTATCGTTTCCAGATTGAGTCTATCACTCTTCGGTGGAGTATCCGCCGATGCAAAACTTACTGACAAATCTGTGCGTGTATGCCGTGCCTGGAATCGAACGCGGATGTTTGATGGCTGCTGAGCGTTGCCTGGAGAAGGCGAGCTCCAACTTTGTACCCCTAGCCGGCATACACGTTTTAATATCTGTCAGCAACTTTCACAATTGCCCACACTCCGCAAAAGACTGCAAGATTCATATCGTTTGCGTTGTGTTTCGATGGCATACGATTGGCCATTTTCAGTATGACATGTGTCGATGTTCCACTAACCTGTTTCCTACATAGTGCACAGTACATTAGCTTCTCGGAGAAACCGTTCATTCGAATAACTGGCTGTGGGAATTGGTTCTCGCTTTGGATAAGAGCAAATGCATTCCATCCCGATAAGACCATCTGTAGTGAAGCATTTGTGTGTTCCATCAACCTGTCGGTTGATCTGAGCGTTCTGACCTAATTGCCACGAGATCGTCGGCAAACAGCAAATGACGGGGGAAGAAAGTTTAGAAATGTGTTACGTCTAAATGTTGCGCGGCAGCAAAGATCGTTCTGAAAAATGCATTTCAGAATCGATCTTTACCTGTAACGAATCCGAAAAATACAAATACAGTGAACATATAAACTTGTTGAAAATAGCCAATTGCTTTCTTTCTTTCCCGGAACCGTATTTCCGTGTATCAGTGATTGCCTTTGCTACTGCCAATTCTTATTTTTAATAGAAGACGCAGAGAAAATTAAAAAAAAAGGGAGGGCCTCATTTCGTCACTATTCAGTAAGCACGAGATAGTAATGGAATCGCTGATCAAACTACAGTAGCAGACGTTGCGATTGGAGGCGTTTGGGTCGCGAGAAGGTTTAACGCTAATCTTTCAAGAACATGTTTCAAGAACGGTGAGGCAGTACATTACTCCGTGCCATGTACGTCGACTTATTTATCCAACAGAAAAATGTACTACGCTTTTACGGTATTTGAAGCGCGCAGCTTTACATTTCTCCACATTAACAAGTAGCCAGTCTAATATTTTGTTAAGCTCTGACTTATTGCAGTTTTCACTGAATAGAAACTCTTCATAGGTAGCTGAATCGTCCGCGAAAAACGTGAGGTGATAAGCAAATTATTTATAACTATAACAACATTGCCCCATTACACTCTCCTGACGCACACCAAATGCCACTTCACTGTCTGTAGACGACTCTCCATCCTGGATAATGTTGGTAGGTTTTTGATCAAGTCGCAAATCTTGTCAGTTACGCCACTGGAACGTATTTTCTTCAGCAAGCCTCGAAGTACTGAATCGCAGTTAGGATATGACGTGTAACCAGCGCAAGTTCCGCATGATCTTTGTTTTTTGAACCAGTGTTCATTTCCACGGAGAGGATTACATTTCTCCTGATAGATAATAACGTTTGCGATAGTTCATTCTGCTACAAATAGATGTAAGTCATTGTAAGGACTACAACTTGAATTCAGCAACCGTCCGCAGTTATCATATGAAAAGTTTATTTACATTTAACTGTTACCTGTTTCGGGATTTTTTTATGGCTGTTACAAGATTTGATGCTGAGGCTTCGCTTTGTGGTCATTATTTGTTTGGCGTTGTGGTTTATGTTCCTTAGCGACACATTCGTCGATTGTTTTTACTGTGCCATTCCGAATTATGCTGTGTAGCGCATGTATTGTGTATGTATTACACAATGCACTTATCATCGGTATAATGAGCACCATTAATTTAGGACATTGCACACTATGATCAACATTCAAGAAATGTCGCCATCTTCACA
This sequence comes from Schistocerca gregaria, assembly GCF_023897955.1. Taxonomy (NCBI): domain Eukaryota; kingdom Metazoa; phylum Arthropoda; class Insecta; order Orthoptera; family Acrididae; genus Schistocerca; species Schistocerca gregaria. The sequence goes on from NC_064925.1 coordinate 545,810,904, forward strand.
TGGATAGAAAGAATAATTTAAAGCTGAGTCATGCTTTGTGAATTTTGTTCTGTCCTAAAACTTAAAATATACTTTTTAAACCAAAGTGTCACATATTCCTCCATATGCATTATTAGACTGATGTACAATATTAAAAGTCTTCCAAGCAATTACATCACGAGTTGGAAAGGAATCCAATAACTTCGAATAATGCTTGTTAAATCGGTGATAAGTGTCACATTCAATACCTATATAGTGCACGCACATCTCATCTGAATTGTGGATGGTTCAATAAAATAATTTGACGGGTGCGTCCAGGAGCATACACCGCAGCACCAATACGTCATGCGACACTAGAGCGTGAAAGCTTGAAAAATCAATCTCGCGAGGGCTTCAGTTGTTAAATATAAATGAACTTTTGTACCATCCTTGTGGTAGATTTCCATTTACAAGACCTACTGCAGCAGTGTTTTTCATAAAGTCCGTTTTAAGCTTAAGTGATGTAGTATAGCATATATATAACTGGAAAATTATGATCTTATACAGAGGAGCTGTTAAAGATGAGGGAACAGGAGTCGGCTAAAAGCCGAGGCAGAGCACTTACTGAATTGTCTCTGCCGTTGGCAGCTGGCACGCGCTGCCTGGCACCTAGCAATGTCGCGCGTGCCCGCCTGTCGGACCTAGGCCACTGCGGGCTGTGGCACCAGTGCGTGACCCTGTTATTAGGCGCCATTTAATCAAAGCCGAATCCCGGCCTCCGCCCTCTGCCCTCGGTTTCCAAATTATTTCATCGTTTTCCGATAGCGCTATTAATTTGCGATAATAAATAGAAACGGATGGAGCCGCCGCCGGCGCGCGGCTAATTATTATCTAATGAAGATAAATTGGTTTGACATGGGAAGCAACGCGCGGCTCAGCACGACGGAACAGTGACCCAGTTTGGAAATCTGTCGCCAAGATCGCTTACTTCCTTAGATGTGGACGTGGTGCTGGTAGCCAGTCGCCGCGTCGTGATTTGCCAGTTTGTGGCGAACTGTCGCAACCGCACTTGAAGAGTGAGGCATTACTTGTCTAGATGTGTGTGGTGAGCGGAGTAACAGCTTACCAACTATCGGGCCAGCTTAGCGATTGGATTCAGAACTTCCTTGTAGATTGAACACAACACGCCATTCGTAAAGCGAAGAAATAGACACGTGTAACAGTTGCATCGGAAGGTACCCAAGGCAGTGTAGTAGAGCCGTTGCCACGTTCTACATCTACATCTACATTTATACTCCGCAAGCCAGGCAACGGTGTGTGGCGGAGGGCACTTTACGTGCCACTGTCATTACCTCCCTTTCCTGTTCCAGTCGCGTATGGTTCGCGGGAAGAACGACTGCCGGAAAGGCTCCGTGCGCGCTCGAATCTCTCTACTTTTACATTCGTGATCTCCTCGGGAAGTATAAATAGGGGGAAGTAATATATTCGATACATCATCCAGAAAGGCAGCCTCTCGCAACCTGGCGAGCAAGCTACACCGCGATGCAGAGCGTCTCTGTTGCAGAGTCTGCCACTTGAGTTTGCTAAACATCTCCGTAACGCTATCACGGTTACCAAATAACCCTGTGACGAAACGCGCCTTTCCCGGCTGGGTCAGACATTTTCTTTGCCTCGTGATGACTGGGTGTTGTGTGATGTCCTTAGGTTAGTTACGTTTAAGTAGTTCTAAGTTCTAGGGGACTGATCACCATAGATGTTAAGTCCCATAGTGCTCAGAGCCATTTGAACCATTTTTTTGAAATGAAACAAAATGCTTGGTGATATAGGTCAAGTGTGCGATACATTGTAAGGGCTCATTGAGAATGATGTAGCTTCCGCTGGTTTACGAGTTGCTTACTTTTGCAAATGGAGAAAATTGTTACACTGGAATGTCAGTATTGTTTTATGAGCGGTCAATGGTCGTAACGCCCAGAAATTTGCAGGTCTGTTTGTTTTAGTTTTTAACTTGTCGGTAAAGGCAACTAATTCCCAGCTAAGAAATAGAAGCAGTGTGCTGAAAAGAAAGTTTTCCTTGTACATTTTCACTTTTTAGTGAGATGAATTGAAGATCGAAAGATTTCGTAGGAAACGTGTTAAGTGATTACTAACTACGTGGTTGTCAATTTCTTTCGAAAAGTCACACGTATGAATTACAGGAAAACTAAGAATCACGTAAGGTACTGTCCAAGGGCTCTTCCTCATAGTGATAAGGACAAGAATTACTTTCGGTCTGCCCATTTTGCCAGGATGCGAGGTCACTGTGAATGAAGATTAACATGATCATTGTTACTGTTGTTGTGTACCTCGCCGGTTGTTTTCGTCTCGCCAGCTCCACGTGGGCGCATTAAATTGACTGTTACGCTTTATTGTACGTGCAACGTGTTCCAGCGTCAGAAGTTTCCTCAGGTCGTGTGACGTGTGTCGTAGTTTTTGGGGGCAGCCAGCGGAGGGCACTTAATAAAGGCCGTGTCCAATAATTGTTAGCGCTCCTTTGATCAAAGTGAATAAATTGCTGCCCGTAGTACTTTGATGTTGGCGGGATCCATGAAGCCGTAGCAGCGCCGGTAACACCGCCAACCCTCCGAATCACTTCACGTTTCATTGCCTCGCGTCGAGCCGCGCGTCAAACTGCCGAACATCGCTTAAATACTGCTGTCGTTTCAATTTATCCGGAGGCGTCCGCCAGATCGGTGTTAAGCTGGTGTTCTCAAAAAACTAGATTCTTTGGGCCAGTTCGTACAGGCACATTCATACTATTCCCTTATAATTTGCGTTACGTGTCAGGTGCCAAAGCTGACTTAGTACTCCTCTGTTTATAGGTACGTTAATAATTCAGTAACACCCGCGGAGTAGCCGCGTGGTTAGAGGCGCCATGTCACGGATTGCGCGGCCTCTGCCGCCGGAGGTTCGAGTCCTCTCTCGGGCATGGGTGTGTGTGTGTGTGTGTGTGTGTGTGTGTGTGTGTGTGTGTGTGTGTGTTAGTGTGTTGTTCGTGTCAGTCTAGGGACCGATGACCTCGGCAGTTTGGTCCCATATGAATTCACACACATTTGAACAATAATTAAGTTGTTCTTTCTGAGTGCCGCTGTTGTTGTTTCGTAGTGTTTAAAATACATCTGTACAAATTGTTTTATATGACGGAGTAAGTAGATAATAGCTTTCTACATCACATTGCAGTAAAATAACGTCGTGCTACCACACTTCGACGGCCTGACAAATGTTTCTCGTAGCTCGTCGTACTGATGTAAACTTTTCTGTGTATCACATCTGTACTACAGTTATTGTATCTATGAAAAGTACCAGTTGAATTACATTGTGTGAATTTCATCACCTCAGATGTTAAATGTACACTCCTGGAAATGGAAAAAAGAACATATTGACACCGGTGTGTTAGACCCACCATACTTGCTCCGGACATTGCGAGAGGGCTGTACAAGCAATGATCACACGCACGGCACAGCGGACACACCAGGAACCGCGGTGTTGGCCGTCGAATGGCGCTAGCTGCGCAGCATTTGTGTACCGCCGCCGTCAGTGTCAGCCAGTTTGCCGTGGCATACGGAGCTCCATCGCAGTCTTTAACACTGATAGCATGCCGCGACAGCGTGGACGTGAACCGTATGTGCAGTTGACGAACTTTGAGCGAGGGCGTATAGTGGGCATGCGGGAGGCCGGGTGGACGTACCGCCGAATTGCTCAACACGTGGGGCGTGAGGTCTCCACAGTACATCGATGTTGTCGCCAGTGGTCGGCGGAAGGTGCACGTGCCCGTAGACCTGGGACCGGACCGCAGCGACTCACGGATGCACGCCAAGACCGTAGGATCCTACGCAGTGCCATAGGGGACCGCACCGCCACTTCCCAGCAAATTAGGGACACTGTTGCTCCTGGGGTATCGGCGAGGACCATTCGCAACCGTCTCCATGAAGCTGGGCTGCGGTCCCGCACACCGTTAGGCCGTCTTCCGCTCACGCCCCAACATCGTGCAGCCCGCCTCCAGTGGTGTCGCGACAGGCGTGAATGGAGGGACGAATGGAGACGTGTCGTCTTCAGCGATGAGAGTCGCTTCTGCCTTGGTGCCAATGATGGTCGTATGCGTGTTTGGCGCCGTTCAGGTGAGCGCCACAATCAGGACTGCATACGACCGAGGCACACAGGGCCAACACCCGGCATCATGGTGTGGGGGGCGATTTCCTACACTGGCCGTACACCTCTGGTGATCGTCGAGGGGACACTGAATAGTGCACGGTACATCCAAACCGTCATCGAACCCATCGTTCTACCATTCCTAGACCGGCAAGGGAACTTGCTGTTCCAACAGGACAATGCACGTCCGCATGTATCCAGTGCCACCCAACGTGCTCTAGAAAGTGTAAGTCAACTACCCTGGCCAGCAAGATCTCCGGATCTGTCCCCCATTGAGGATGTTTGGGACTGGATGAAGCGTCGTCTCACGCGCTCTGCACGTCCAGCACGAACGCTGGTCCAACTGAAGCGCCAGGTGGAAATGGCATGGCAAGCCGTTCCACAGGACTACATCCAGCATCTCTACGATCGTCTCCATGGGAGAATAGCAGCCTGCATTGCTGCGAAAGGTGGATATACACTGTACTAGTGCCGACATTGTGCATGCTCTGCTGCCTGTGTCTATGTGCCTGTGGTTCTGTCAGTGTGACCCCAGGAATGTGTAAATAAAGTTTCCCCTTCCTGGGACAATGAATTCACGGTGTTCTTATTTCAATTTCCAGGAGTGTATTTTCTGGGTCTCATGAACAAATAAAGCGAGTTGGGTTTCACACGATCGCTGTTTCCGGAATCCATGTTGATTCCTACAGAGTAGATTCTGGGTTTCCATAAACGACATTATGCTCGAGCAAAAAACATGTTCTAAAATTCTACAACAGATCGGCGTCAGAGATATAGGTCTATAGTTTTGCGCATCTGCTCGACGACCCTACTTGAAGACTGGGACTACCTATGCTCTTTTCCAATCATTTGGAACCTTCCGTTGCTCTAGAAACTTGCGGTACACGGCTGTTCGAAGGGGGGCAAGTTCTTTCGCGTACTCTGTGTAGAATCGAATTGGTATCCCGTCAGGTCCAGTGGACTTTCCTCTGTTGAGTGATTCCAGTTGCTTTTCTATTCCTTGGACACTTATTTTGATGTCAGCCATTTTTTCGTTTGTGCGAGGATTTAGAGAAGGAACTGCAGTGCGGTCTTCCTCTGTGAAACAGCTTTGGAAAAAGGTGTTTAATATTTCAGCTTTACGCGTATCATCCTCTGTTTCAATGCCTTCATCATCCCGGAGTGTCTGGATATGCTGTTTCTAGCCACTTACTGTTTTAACGTAAGACCAGAACTTCCTAGGATTTTCTGTCGAGTCGGCACATAGAATTTTACTTTCGAATTCACTGAACGCTTCACGCGTAGCCCTCCTTACGCTAACTTTGACATCGTTTAGCTTCTGTTTGTCTGAGAGGTTCTGGCTGCGTTTAAACTTGGAGTGTAGCTCTCTTTGCTTTCGCAGTAGTTTTCTAACTTTATTGTTGTACCATGGTGGATTTTTCCCGTCCCTCATAGTTTTACTCGGCACGTACCTGTCTAAAACGCATTTTACGATTGCCTTTAACTTTGTCCACAAACACTCAACATTGTCAGTGTCGGAACAGAAATTTTCGTTTTGACCTGTTAGGTAGTCTGAAATCTGCCTTCTATTACTCTTGCTAAACAGATAAACCTTCCTCCCTTTTTTATATTCCTATTAACTTCCATATTCAGGGATGCTGCAACGGCCTTATGATCACTGATTCCCTGTTCTGCACATACAGAGTCGAAAAGTTCGGGTCTGTTTGTTATCAGTAGGTCCAAGATGTTATCTCCACGAAACAGTTCTCTGTTTAATTGCTCGAGGTAATTTTCGGATAGCGCACTCGATGCTCTGTCCCTACCACCTGTCCTAAACATCTGAGTGTCCCAGAATATATCTCGTAAATTGAAATCTCCACCTAAGAATATAACGTGCTGAGAAAATTTATGTGAAATGTATTCCAAATTTTCTCTCAGTTGCTCTGCCACTAGTACTGCTGAGTCGGGAGGTCGGTAAAAGGAGAGAATTATTAACCTAGGTCGGTTGTTGAATGTAACCTCCACCCATAATATTTCACAGGAACTATCCACTTCTACTTCACTACAGGATAAACTACTACTAACAGCGACGAACACTCCACCACCGGTTGCATGCAATCTATCCTTTCTAAACACTGTCTGTACCTTTGTAAAAATTTCGGCAGAATTTATCTCTGGCTTGAGCCAGCTTTCTGTACCTATAACGATTACAGCTTCGGTGCTTTTTATCAGCGCTTGAAGTTCTGGTACTTTACCAATGCAGCTTCGACAGTTTACAATTACAATACCGATTTCTGCTTGGTCCCCGCATGTCCTGACTTTGCCCCGCATTCTTTGAGGCTGTTGCCCTTTCTGTACTTGCCCGAGGCCATCTAACCTAAAAAAAACGCCCGTCCCACGCCACACAACCCCTGCTACCCTCGTAGCCGCTTGTTGCGTGTAGTGGACTCGTAACCTATCCAGCGGAACCCGAAACCCTACCACCCTATGGCGCAAGTCGAGGAATCTGCAGCCCACACGGTCGCACATGCTTACGATGACGACCGTGTTTACGAGTGTGGCTGTAGTGCACTGTTGTGGTTTGGTCTAGCAGTCGCAGTGTCCGCATGTAGCGCTTGCTACTATTTTTACCAGACGTCTGTGATAGTGTAGCATTGTAGGAACTGTGACCGTGGTGTATTCGAACTCTGAAAAGGCGGAGATGATACTCATCTATGGCGAGTGTTGACGAAATGCAGCTAAAGCCTGCAGGGTGTATGCAGAACGGTACCCGGACAGAGTCATCCAATGTGCTGCACATTGCAAAACATCTACCGCCAAATGTATGCAACAGGTTATGGTCGTAGCACGCAAACGGGTCCGTAACAGGCCCGTCACAGGAGAAGCGGGTGCAGTTGGTGTGTTAGCTGCTGTTGCCATAAACCCACACATGAGTACACGGGACATTGCGAGAGCCGGTGGACTGAGTCAAAGTAGTGTCATGCGCATACTGCATCGTCACCGCTTTCACCCGTTTCATGTGTCGCTACATCAGCAATTGCATGGTGATGGCTTTAATCATCGAGTGCAATTCTGTCAATGGGCATTAACAGATAATGCGGTGCAGTTCTACCTGTTTACCGATGAAGCGGGTTTCACAAACCACGGGGCAGTGAATCTACGGAACATGCATTACTGGTCCGTGGACAATCCTCGCTGGCTCAGACAGGTAGAGCGACAGCGACCGTGGACTGTAAATGTATGGTGCGAAATCATTGGCGACCAACTCATTGGTCCTCACTTCATTGCAGGGGCCCAAACAGCTGTAGCATACATCGCGTTTCTACAGAATGATCTGCCAACGTTTCTCGAAAATGTTCCACTGGAAACGCGTCGACGTATGTGGTATCAGCATGATGCGCACCTGCACATTCCGCAATTAACACTAGGCTGACCCTTGACAGGATGTTCGACGGGCGTTTCATAGGACGTGGAGGACACATAAATTGGCAAGCCCGTTCTCCTGATCGTACACCTCTGGACTTCTTTCTGTGGGGTACGTTAAAGGAGAATGTGTACTGTGATGTGCGTACAACCCCAAAGGATATGAAACAACGTATTGTGGCGGCCTGCGGCGACATTACACCAGATGTACTGCGGCGTGTACGATATTCATTACGCCAGAGATTGCAATTGTGCGCAGCAAATGATGGCCACCACATTGAACATCTATTGGCCTGACATGTCGGGACACACTCTGTTCCACTCCGTAATTGAAAACGGAAACCACGTGTGTACGTGTACCTCACCCTTCATGGTAATGTACATGTGCGTCAGTGAAAAAGACCAATAGAAAGGTGTTAGCATGTGGACGTAATTTGCTGCTCCAGTCTGTTCTGTACCGAAGGTCCATCACCGTTCCCTTTGGATCCCTACGTAATTCGGTGCTCTCCGATACACACGATCGAACAGCGGAGGAGTGGTACTCAAGCGTCAACTTTAAGTTACAATATCTCCGGATGTAATTAACAGTTTATAATGCAACAAACGGCACTGATTACCTATTTGTGTATATGTGCAGATGTGCTAACAAAACTAACGGGGTTCCATTTAAAAAAACGTAGGTTTTTGTGAAAAAACATACTTCCGTGCATTTTTTTTATGGTTTGTATTAACCAATTACACTAGCCCTTCTCCCACGTTCGGTCTGTGGAGTCGATTCGTCAGTATTTGATGTGGTTTACGAAATATATCGAGCGGTAATGTTAGGTGACTCACCCTGTATATTGTGGAGTGCCCTCTGCCGCGCACTTGACATTGGTTTGCAGAGTACAGCCGCAGATGTACACGTTACGTTAGCGTCGATCGCCAAACCCTGTGGATTGAGGCATACGATAAGGGACGGAGGTGACAGAGGTTATGTGGCCGCGTCGCCCGAGGCAGCAGCCGTCGCGTTTTTGCGCCAGTGTCGGTGGCGCTCGTCGCGTCACGTCACGGCTGACATTTGCCGCGGCTGTGGCTGTGGCTGGTATCGACGCGGCCAGCGCCGGCCCGCGGCCAGGACGCCGGCACGCACACACGCCCGCGCTCACGCACGCGGCGCCGAGCGTCCAGCGCTCACAGGTCAGCGGGCTTCCCGCACTTCCTCCCGTGCAGTGAGCACGTGCCACCTGGACCACTTGGGCCTCCTCTGGAAGGCAAATCCTTTGTATGTTCTCAGAAATTTACCACATTCGCTACGAAGCGTACACAGGGCGAGTCAGAAGTCCTTCGACACCTTCATAAGTCGGAAGATTAAAGAGAAAATTGAAATATGATGGTGGCAACATAGGTTCCACGTGGGGCTGCAACTCTTGGAGTGAATGTCATTCATGGCCGTCATCTTGAAATCGGACATTTTTGATTCAAGTAATTTTTTTTAAATGGGAAAGGGGGTGTATGATACATCAGATAACACTCGCTTGAGCTCTGGAAATGAGTGGTGTAATTTGTTTTTGTCTATCTTGTACAGTTTAGAAGTTATTAATGTCCAAAGTTACCTTGATACCGACTCATGTCTCGGATGGACATCACGTAGAACATGTGTTGTACCAGTCGGTATGAAGGTAATTTCTCACATTTGAACGGTAATAACCTCTAAACGGTACAAGATAGACAAAAACAAATTACACCACCCAGTTCCAGACCTCAAGCGAATGTTACCTGATGCGTCATACACCCCCCCCCCCCCCACTTCCCATTAAAAAAAATAAAAATAAACTTTAATTCAAGATGGCGGCTATGAATGACATTCACTCCAAAAGTTGCGGCCCCACATAAAACCTATTGTCCCATCATCACATTTCAATTTTCCCTGTACTCCAACTTATGAAGGTGTTCAAGGACTTTTGACTCGCCCTGATTTACATTTTCCAGGGTGCGTCTCTGCGGCTGTTACTTTCCGCGTGTGGAATACGCGAATAAATCCGCACCAGTCGCTCTATAATTTTTATATGGGGAAACGTGCTCTTTTGCAAATTATTTCGGTAAATGTTTATTTTTGTGACCTAGGTTATGGGTTAATAGTCATTTGTCAAGCAAACTTAACAGTGATGATGTGCACATAGTTCAAAGGTAAACTGCAAAAAATTTACGACTGACCAACAAGTTAAATACTCTCTTCAGTTGAAACATCCGGGCTGAGAGGCCGTGGTCAATGTATAAAATTTCCACCTAACGTTTCGTCTCCGTCTGCAGGAGACATCTTCTGATGTCGTCTGGAAACTGCCACTGAGGCTCTTTTTTTTTTTTTTTTTCCTTTATTGTGATTTTAATACCTGTGACAAACAGGTAGGCCGGCAGCGGACCAAGTATGCCGCTCTTCGGCCTCAGAGTATACACAGAACAGAGATGAGTGAGATATAAAAACAATCAAGACGGCGGGGTACAAACAGTAGACAAAACAGAGTTAAAACGGAGTCGGTCACGTGCGTAGCACAATGGATAAAAGCGGAGAAACACGGTGCACAAACGCAGATGGCAGATGGCCACACGTGAACCAGCGGAGCACAAACGACGAAACACAAACACACTGCAGGAGAGTCGAGGCACAAACACATGCGATGGTCTTCGGCGTAGGACGATGAAAGTAACTGATGGAAGACAGCAGAGTCGTGGCCTGCCAAGGGGAAAAGGTGTGGGGAAGAGGAGAGAGAGGGGGAGGGGAAGATGCCAGTGGAGGAGAGGGATGGAGGAGAAGGGGGAGGGTAGGGGGAGTGGAAGCCCAAGGAGAAAGGGGAGGGGAGGGAGGGAGAGAAGGGAGAGAGGGTGCCCACAGGAAAAGGAGAGGAGAGGGAAGGTAAGGCTCAAAGTTGGTAGGAGGGGTAGATGGAGGGGAGGAGGGCATCATCAGGGAGGGGGAGTTGACGGAAGCCACCGAGGGAGAGGGTGTGGAGGGTGTAAAGATGGAGAGCAGGTGGGATATAGGAATGCAGGCGCGGCAGCGGGTTGGGGTGGGAGAGGATGGGAGAGACAAGAGGGTGTGGAGGATCAAGCTTGCGGGAGGTGTAGAGGATCCACTGAGGCTCCAGGTACTCTCGCATTTATAGAGCGCATAGAGGGCACCACCATTCGTCACGTGATGCCGACGGTATGCCTATCTTTGGAAGGCGTCGTCATTCTCGATTAAGAGCAGTCGATGGTCATTCTGCTGGCGCAACGCCGACAGCCATATTTTGTCGTCTTGTGGTGGCCAGATATCTCGCCTGCTTGCTGCAACCATACATTGGCAGAACGGACAGTTACATTAAAAACTCGGGGCATTTTATTGAAAAACTGAGGGAGATTAACGTCAGCCCAAGTGATATTCTTGTGAGCTTCGATGTAGTGTCATTGTTTACCATGGTGCCTGTAAACGAAGCTAATTCGTATATAGCAGATATTTTTACGACTGGCATAGTGGCTTTATTTAAACACTGCCTGACGGCAACTTATTTCCAGTATAACAACGAGTTTTACGGGCAGATCAACCGGGTGGCGATGTGACGCCCTCTCAGCCCAGTTGTTGCCAATTTATTTATGGAGATCTTCGAGCAGCGTGATGACACATTTGTAGTGTGGACTCATGGTGAAGAAGAGTTGGATGTTTTCTTGGTGCATCTGAACAGTATTAACCCGAAGATACAGTTTACGGTCAACTCAATTTCCTGGATGTGTCGGTAATTAAACGGGTGGATGGGACGCTGGGCCACAAAGTATATAAAAAGAACACTCACACGGATCGATACCTCCACAATGAATCTAACCATCATCCTAGGCAAAAAAGAGGTGTCATGAAAACCTTGGTGGACAGAGCCAACAAAATGTGCGAGCCGGCTTACTTACAAGATGAACTAAATCACTTACGGTCAGCCTTCATGAAAAACGGATATACCAGCAAGGAAATTGATCGAGCCATCCATCAAAGAAGAACAGAAGCCAGAAGTCCAGAGCAACAACGGTCACCTGCTGGAAGAGTCTTCCTACCGTTCATTAATAAAGTCACGGACCGTATCGGAAATGTTCTGGCCAAGCATTGGATCGAAACAATCTTCAGACCCACCAAGAAGATTAAGGAATATTTAAGAAATGCAAAAGACGCCCGGCAACCCCTAGCAACACCTGAGTTATACAAAATTCCATGCAGTTGTGGACAAGTATATATTGGAACAACGAAAATAAGTATAAACACCCGAAAAATGGGCCGTAACTGAGCATGTTTTTTGAGATGGGAACCAAAAAATTAAATTTAACGAGACAAGCGTTCTAGTACGAACACCCAATTATCATGCGCGCATGTATAGAGCAGCAACACAGATTCACAAACGCCATAACAATTTTAATAGAAAAGAGGCAATTTTAAAGTTAGGCAAAATATGGATGTCGACCTTGCGCCAGCAGAATGACAATCAATTACTCTTAATCGAGAATGATGACGCCTTCCAAAGATATGCATACCGTCGGCATCACGTGACGAATGATGGTGCCCTCTTTGCGCTCTATAAATGCGAGAGTACCTGGAGCCTAAGTGGCAGTAGCAGAAGATGTCTCCCGCACATGGAGACGAAACTTAGAGTGGAAATTTTATACATCGACCATGGCCTCTCAGCCCGGAAGTTTCAACTGAAGACAACACCGACCGTGAAAGCCTACATTGTATGAAAGTTAAATACTATTACTAATTATACAGAAGAATACATTCATAGTCATATAACGCTACCTTTTAAGACAAATAACGGGTGATCAGTGGAACAATATAGTATTGCGTACTCAGTCTGGATTGGCAGTATCAATAGGTGGAGAGAAATTTAAGTCTGTTTGTTCATTCAGCAGCTGTTCAGACTGATTGTCGTAGTGTCTTTTGATCTCCACTATTGCTAATAGTTACAGTTTCTGTCCAGAGCGCAATATTTCTGACATCCACTGTACAAAGTGTAAACAATAACTCTTTACAATGTACCACAGTGCTGCGGGGACGTCGAAGCGAATATTTTTATACAGGACACACGCTGGGAGAAAAACTTCAAACTAGCCCACTAAAACAACTTAAGTTACGTCGCAAGCACGCCCGCGACATTTCGCGCATCCTCTCGCCCCACTGGCTTAGCTAGTCTTAATTGTTTGAAGCTCCTTTAGTTTTTTTCGGTAAAATCATCCTTGATTATTAAACACTCACTGTTCTTCTTCTGTGCGATGAGAATGAACCCTTTATAAGCATAAACCAAGTTTATTTTTGCATAGAAACTTTACAACACCCACGTAACTGTAAAAATGCGGCGTTTATATCGTGTCAAGATGCCGAGAACTCTACTACTTCTAATGTTTTTACGATAAATATCACCCCAGTACGTGTAAATTATCAGCTGTAAAATATTTAATAAGCATCTAATTTTATATACAAAGTTTTCGTGTACACCTTGGAAATTTCCAATCCCAAATTGTCCTTTGCCTTTTCTTTTCATGTCCTTTATGACATTATTAGTAAATGCGGTGTATTGAACATTATTTCAGATTACTTGCGTAAAAAGTAATGTTAAAATTGACAGTAAAAGTATGTGTGGACTTTAACCTATGATCCTCGGATTACCGTTCTACACTCTTTCCACTGCACCAATCGCTGCTTGGAACCTTTGTTAACAAAAATGGCTGATGCCACGTCCGACCCGCGCCAGAAAGCTGTTTTGTCTAAGCGCTGGCCATATGGAGCTCCCACATCAGTCACTTTCCTTGCTGTGCAATCTCTCAATATGCCATAAAGTTGGACGACTTCTTAAAAGCAGCCTCAGTGAAATCCACAGAAATTATCATCCTTTTTTTAGCTTTGGGAAACCAATTTTAAGCCTGATCTTGTTTCTGTCATAGGTTTGCCAAGTAAATGGTTACAATTCGTTTTCCTGCGTATCACATGTCTCTTGATGTTTCCACAAGTCATGTTATACACCGCCCGATATAACGCACTGGGTTCTACTAGCCAATAAAATAATCGAACCAGTAATATATTTTGAATATACACCTTATTGTATCTCGGTCAACAGTCAGCGATAATGTACAGTGGAAACGTCCTTCGTAAGAATAGAAAGACAAAAAACACCTGTTTACCCGAAACTGCTATTTGAAATATATCATGAGTGAATAACAGTTGCAATAAACAATTTATGGTACCAGTGAGAATAATATATGAATAGTAATAATTATAAATGATACAGTCGACAGCAGTTTTAGCACAGCGCCGCTTAGTCGATTCATCTCGCTTCTTTCTGTTAGGATTCATTGGAAAAATCCTAAGGAAATGCAATCTAAAAACAAAGGAAGTAGGTTACAGTACGCTTGTTCTCCCGCTGCTTGAATAATGCTCAGCAGTGTGGGATCCGTACCAGATAGGGTTGATAGAAGAGATAGAGAAGATCCAACGGAGAGCAGCGCGCTTCGTTACAGGATCATTTAGTGATCGCGAAAGCGTTACGGAGATGATAGATAAACTCCAGTGGAAGACTCTGCAGGAGAGACGCTCAGTAGCTCGGCACGGGCTTTTGTTGAAGTTTCGAGAACTTACCTTCACCAAGGAGTCAAGCAGTATATTGCTCCCTCCTACGTATACCTTGCGAGGAGACCATGAGGATAAAATCAGAGAGACTAGAGCCGACACAGAGGCATACCGACAATCCTTCTTTCCACGAACAATACGAGACTGGAATAGAAGGGAGAACCGATAGAGGTACTCAAGGTACCCTCCGCCACACACCGTCAGGTGGCTTGCGAAGTATGGATGTAGCTGTAGCTCTTCGCATGTGTAGCTGTGATTCGAATATTTTTTTTTGTCTTGAGACTCACATCAAGACTGTGACACATCGCACACAGATACCACATATGTTAAATTTATGACAAGACTTGTTTAACGCCCCTGTTGTGTAGAACTGTAATGGTGCACGAGACAAATCTGATGATATTATTTCGGTCTGGACTGCCGAAACAGTTGGATTTCAACTTTGGTTTTCGACATATATTTTACATGTTTGTCCCAATTCATCTCGCTTCTTAGTACAAGCGTTTAATGCTTAAACGATGTGACATGTTAATCAGTCTCACCACTAATGTCATAATCGGGTACTGTAGAGTTGTTAATCCATATTATACACATTCATCATTTCCGTGGTCCTTCGTCGTACTTCAACGCGGGGTCGGCCTTGTACCGTGGATTTGGCAATCGAATTGTCATTCGTTACACCAAGTGAAAATTTTGTCGCAAGTCTTTCTGCGTTTCGTTACGGTCGTTCAACGACGATACTTCCCGTATACAAGAACAGCGTATGAGAACAGTAGCCGTGAAACATTACGATACTCGGCGTTCTTACGTGTCGTTTGGAAATGGTTCAAATGGCTCTGAGCACTATGGGACTCAACTGCTGTGGTCATTAGTCCCCTAGAACTTAGAACTACTTAAACCTAACTAACCTAAGGACATCACACACATCCATGCCCGAGGCAGGATTCGAACCTGCGACCGTAGCAGACGCACGGTTCCGGACTGCGCGCCTAGAACCGCGAGACTACCGCGGTCGGCTCGTTTGGAGAGACGACATATTGAGGTTAAGGTGGGAAATGCTGCGACGCTATTCTAATGTTCGGAGAAACCGAGTGCCTCCAACAGAGTGCGGCTTCAGCGTGAATAAATTGTGGAATCCAGCTCTTTCTTTAACAAACGTGGAAAAACGTCGCCACACTGCAGCTGACGGCGATACATAAGAGTTCCAAGCGTGGATGGACCGATTAGCCACAGGTTTAATTCGTGCGTAGCCCGCATCTCGTGGTCGTGCGGTAGCGTTCTCGCTTCCCACGCCCGGGTTCCCGGGTTCGATTCCCGGCGGGGTCAGGGATTTTCTCTGCCTCGTGATGGCTGGGTGTTGGGTGGTGTCCTTAGGTTAGTTAGGTTTACGTAGTTCTAAGTTCTAGGGGACTGATGACCATAGATGTTAAGTCCCATAGTGCTCAGAGCCATTTGAATTCGTGCGTGTCTGTAGTACTTAGCTGCCGTTCGACGCCTCTGGTGTCTGTGCATCTGTGGCCGCATGCGCATTGGCGAGTTTAAAAGGACGGACCGAGTGCTGTAGCCCGAGCCGTCACAACAACCACCAAAGGCCAGCAACAACAAGAACGAATCTATCCGATGCAGGAGAAGAACCGACGTGCTAAGATTCTCCAACAAAGGTGCTAAGATCAATCTGTCGAAGAGAGCCGGCCGGGGTGGCCGAGCGGTTCTAGGCGCTACAGTCTGGGACCGCGCAACCGCTACGGTCGCAGGTTCGAATCCTGCCTCGGGCATGGATGTGTGTGGTGTCTATAGGTCGGTTACGTTTAAGTAGTTCTAGGGGACTGATGGCCTCAGAAGTTAAGTCCCATAGTGCTCAGAGCTATTCTTTTGTCGAAGGGAGAGAGAGCGAGCGAGAAACGTCAGTCTTTCGGTACACTCTGAAGATCGCCGAACGGTCACCACTGAAATATTGGAAGAAAAGTGGAATTTATGCGGTTACACACTCTAATCCAGAGATTAACGGGAGCAACAGCGACTGTAGTTCTTAAATACGTACATCTGTTACCACGTCCCCTGCTCGTGTCATCTCCACGTATGGCATCTCCTTGTGGAAATATCTGTGTCTTGAGGTTATTTTTGTATGCTTGGAACTAACAGAAAATCATCGGCTTTCTGAAGCATTAGACTCTACATTGAAGTAACCATTACACATCTGAATCGAAGTTCCCACTTCGTAGTTGAAACTGCGATACCGCCAAGGCAGACTGGCAGATGCAGTGTGGATGCGGCGCCGCTCAGCCGGTAGGACTTGGGTGGAGAGCTCGCGGCGCCCTATCCCATCCTCCACGGCTGAGCGTGGATCACCGCCGGCAGGGCGGCAGCATTTAAAGCGCAGTGGTCGGGGGCGGGGGTGGTGGCGGCGGCGGCGGCGGCGGCGGCGGCGGCGGCGGGGGTGGGGATCGATGCGCGTGCAGCCGCGCCAGCCTCTGGCTCTGCCTCAGCGCCCGCGACGTCTGACCTTTTGCCGAATAACCACACCACGCCGTGTCTCCGGCTTCAACATTATGCTATATTCGATGCTGATAGTGGCTATTATGCGGAAGGGTGCTAAAAGCAAAATCATTCCTCCTGTGGCGTTCCCTCTGAACCAGGCTATTTATTCTAGCCTTAACAAGCTCTTTCGTGGGCTGTGGTGGACTTAAAACATTGGTTCCCAAACTGGAGGGGTTAAAACAAAATTTTCTGAGGATAGAATCAAAGGGGGTTGATCAGTAGAAATAGTTAATATTATCACTATTTCGGTAGACTAATGTTTGTTAGATCAACATCGTCATCAGGGGTTCGCCGTTTATGGTGATAAAGCCCTTGTCGCGACTTTTCATCGTTGTGATTTTCAGCCATACGCAGCAAAGTCTACTTCTGCAGGACAAGTGTGTGAGGCACGGCGGACCGTATTTCGTTCTATCATTTACAAGGTCCTTTTCACACCCTTTCGCGTATTGGGCGCGGGAACAATGCCTCTGTGCTGTAACTAGTTTCATCTTGTCTACGCCGTAATTGATCGATTGATGTGCGGTTGTTGTATATTCCTACGAGGGCAAGAATGAACCCTCCGCATTTTTTAATACAAGAACTCTTACAGATTACTAAATAAGAGAAATTCTGGTGATATTCCACATCTTAATTCTTCATGTCTGCATATTTATTTCTTAACATCGTCATCATGACGACGAACAAGTTTGTCCCAACAAGAAAAAAAAAAAAGTTCAAATGTGTGTGAAATCTTGTGGGACTTAACTGCTAAGCTTACACACTACTTAACCTAAATTATCTTAAGGATAAACCCACACACCCATGCCCGAGGGAGGACTCGAACTTCCGCCGGGACCAGCCGCACAGTTCATGACTGCAGCGCCGTAAGACCGCTCGGCTAATCCCGCGCGGCTCCCAACAAGACATCAGTTTGTTGATACCGACACTGTAGAATGTTTGACTTTGTTGACGGAGCCACAACCTCACCTGTGCTTGCACTTCTCCATCGCTATCAAATTGAAGTCTCGAAGGTTTTCTTTAAGTTCTGGAAGCACTCCAAGCCCTGTCACACACGTTGAGGTTAGCACCACCGTTTCCGACGGCAGCTCGTGGTCTGCTGCCTCTGGATCAGGGGGTCCCGGGTTAGATTCCCGGCCGGGTTGGGGATTTTCGCTGCCCGGGGACTGGGTGTTTGTGTTGTCCTCATCATTTCATCCTCATCATCATTCATGACAGTGGCTCGATTGGACTGTGTAAAAAAAAATTGCACTGTGAAAAAATTGGGACATTGTATGGGCGCCGATGACCGCGCATTTGAGCGCCCCACAAAGCCAGACATCATCAAACCACCGTTTCCTTCATTTCGAGCACAACGACCCAACATCGCACATTATAAAACCACAACAGTTCACAGCTTCCTTTCGTCTGTGGATTTCAATTGAATCGATGCGTCGGAAAAGGGATCACATGTGCTCTTTTTCCAAATTATGTTTACAGGAGATAACTGATCTTTATATTTGTACTGATCGTTGCTTATTAGCGGTCGATGTTCCACCAACAGAAGTGCTCGTCAGTAAGGTGTTGATTTAGAGAAGGGGCAGTGCCCCCATGTACAAGTTATAGTACACCTGTCCCAATAAAGAAGAAATTAGGCGACCTAAAGAAAATTATATAATAATACCTGACGAGCATAAATAATTTTATAACAGTATCTGCCAGTGGCCAACGCGGGATGGACGAGATGAAAGTGAAGCATACCCAACATTGTCTGCTTTGCTGTACTTCGCTTGAGATTGTATTTTTTGTACATTATGAATAAACCTGTATACTAGTCACACACTCTTTCATTGCTGTAATGAAATGAATAATGTAAACCTGCATAACACAATCCTTCCGTTGCAAACAGCACGCTAGTTGCCTCATGAATAATATGAGGTTCGAAAATGGTCTCTTCAGTACATTCAAACTCGATTACTGACCATAGTCGGTGGGTACAGTATGGTTGTGTACAGTGTTTCACCTTGTGGCCAATTGTTACATGTCAGCACCTTGCTTAAACCCGATTGTGTAGTAAAACATTTTTTGTGCCTCCTGAAAGATTTACTGTCTGGAACATGTCTCCCTTTCTAACTCACCCATTTTATTGGAGGCACTTTTTCTGCATTGGAAACGCGATTGCAGAACGCTATTTCTCATGCACCGACGTAGTTACTTCATAGACTATCATGTTACACGGTAAAATTGGGAGGCTTCTGGTGGCCGCGAGTTGCAACTTGCCTCAGCGAAGCGGGGTAATTGACCGAGTAATGCTCATGACGTGTGACACCTCAACCGACATTAGGAACAGAATTAAAAAAATTCGGAGGCATTACTTTTAAGCTCGCCCACGTAGATTCCTCATGTGATTTCTGAAACTTTTAAAGTAGGCTTCCTCGGGATAGTTGCTTTCGATACTCAGTTATCTCCTAGTTTACGTTTTTCAGCATATTCGTGGCGCTCTCCCTTATGTCGAACCAATGTCTCACTATACATCCTACTGTTCTGTACTACATACGTCAGTATCCCCTGCTAGTCCAACATAGGTCATGCGAAACTCTACTCTCACTCTTCTCATGTGACACCCTGAAAGCCTTGAATCAAGGTACTCGATTAGAAAGAATACTTCTTGATTTCCAAAAAGCATTGGACTGAACACCACACCAACGCTTATTAATGAAAGTACGCTCGCATGCGTTAACAAACGAAATTTATCACTGGATTGAATGAATCTTTATGGGGAGGACGCAGATTATCTTGGAATCAGAGCCATCAACATATGTAGAAGTAACTTCAGGAGTGCCCAGCAAAATCTGCGTTGCTAGTAAACATTTTTTTAATTTCATCTACCGCCTTCCTTTAGGCTGTTGTCTCGCTCTGCTCTTTCTGAATCCAACAGAGGAACTCCTTGGTCCATCTACTGTCCATTCGCCTGAGTACATTTCACGCCCACTTCCATTTAATTTTGATTAAAGTCTTAATTACACTTTCCACTCTTAGTTTGTTCCGTAATCTATTTGTTGGTTTTTCTGTCGATAATTTCCATCAGTCATGTCTCGGTTTGTCAATTAATAAGAGTCAATTTTTGAATGGCTCTCATAAAGCAGAACCGGCAACAATTTTGGCGAAATGTTGGTGACGACCACCGATTTTTGTCGGAGGAAGACTGAAGAACACCAATTCATTTCAACGAAACTTGCAGGTGTTCAGTGCTTATTCATTTACAAAAAACGCGTATCACATGGGTAGTAAAATTCCATATTACTTGTTTACGTAATCGCCTAGTGACGTGACCTGACCTACATACCTTAAGACTGTGAGTGAAGGTGCAGCTGAGCTGGTAGAACGCCAATGCCGGGATACTTTCAGCTTTCTCCGAGCTATGCCCTCACGATGACATTAAGTTGGCTGTCGTTGACAGTCAGCAGAAACTCAGCAAGTACAATAACTATTCAGGGCGTTACGCGATTTGTTGGAAAGCCGATATACAAATCTTAATATGTATTTGGCGTTTATTGTTGTTTTGTTATGTATTTAACCTCAGGTAACTCAAATGCTACAGTTACCGGTTTCGACTTATTTCCAAATGAGCTGAACACGTTGCGTGGTAACTCGTCAGCTGAACAAAAGACGTGAGGTGATACTTCAACAGTCATAGCACAGATTCATTTGCGTTATGAGCGTCTCCCAGAGTCTGTTCAGTTTATCGTAAGATGCTAAGACGTGATACCATTAATGATATAATTTGAGTAATCTGAGGCTGGAATACGTAATAAAAATAAATAATAAAACGTTTCAAAGATGATCGCTGTGTTTCCCTAAGGGTGTATGGCTAGTCTGCTTAAGTTTATTGTTTTATTACTATTTTCACGTCATATTATACGCTTTCAAATCTTCGTTAAGGTTAAGATCCACCCAACTTTGCTAATTTTGTTTCGAGGAGTCATGGTATCACCACACACAACCTCCGATATACGCTGTTATTGTCCGTGATAACGTGTACATAAGTTATCGTAAAAGTGTCCAACCAATCGTTAATAAGAGTAGTGAATGTACTGCCCTAATAACGAATTAGTGCACACATGCGTAATTATTAAGATGACTTTTGCATAGTTAGTCGACTTGGTCGCTAATGAAAGGGGCTGAAGTTTAGTAAAATTTTACTGATATAAAGGAGTAAGACGTTCGCCATTCCTAAATTGGCAATGTCTTCCTGGAACCAGTTGGAGACGATTGAATTTAAGCTTACCCTGAAGGTTAGTAATACGCTTATGGTTGACCATGGTCATTATTCACGCGGGAGCTAATGCTGAGTATAGGCAAGTAATCACAAAATTAGTCAGTCAAATCCAAGCATAAGTTCAAAACTTTTGAGTTACTTGAAGAACCTACAGAAAAATTAAAACTGACTGAATTATCGCATTGCGCGAAGCGATAATAATTACGTAGCATAAACTCGCGGTGATCTTTACTCTTACTGATTTTTATTAACAAGTCTTCCAAATACTTATAACTCGCTCTTTAGAATGAAGCAATGAAATGTTTGACGTCGAAATAGCAACGAAGTACCTCGGTAACCATTAAATACTGCAGACAAGACATCGATATATAAATTTATCAAAACACATAAAGTAATCAGTGTAGTTGAGAAAAAGGTAAAATTCTGTATGATTTGTCAGATTCACTTGTTTTCAGTAGATTCAAAAAATTAATTATGATAATTGTAGTTCACAAGTAATGTCTTTGATTAGTTAACAGAAAGTGAACTTTAAGTGGAAATGTCACTACACTGTCTTGAAAAATATCTTCTTTTTCTATATTCCTTCATTTATGATGTGACTCTCGGAAAATAGGATAATATGATATGGACCTTGTTTATGTCGACCATGTCTTGGGTTCATGACCACTAAAAAATTCTGCTTAAAGTTCACTCGAGTTTTATTCTCTAAGACACTAATAAGTCTTCCACATAACTGGATGTCTGAAATGTTCTATCTTACTGACTACGAAGCGCTGGCGCGACATGTTAACTTGGCGACAACAATTAGAATAAAGATGTCTCATTTTCCTGTTGCAAATATTTCTTGCGCGTGCTTGGGCGAAACAGTACTCTTCTTTTATAATCCTCTTGAAGCCTTCTCGTAAATCAAAATTAGAGCCCCGATTTCCACGCAAATGCATGATGCGAGTATGCTTTTGCCATTTGGCGTGTAAATGCATATTTCGCTGATTTCATCATTATAGCTTCCGTACTTCAGTCGGTGAAAACGGAACCTTTACAGGTTCACTTTGTTGTCCGACTGTTAAAGACCCTTATTTCTCAGGAACGGGTCGAGATATCATTTTGAAATTTATGTCAAATATTAAAGTCTACGGTCCATTGGCGGTGTAAATAATTTAAATCAAAAGATGCGGTCACATATGTCACGTATTTTCATACTCGCAAACACACTCGCCGAAACCTATAGACGAACCATCTGTATACATTTTGGTTCTGGTGGTTTAGTGGTAAAGCAAGCCTGTGGCATCCAGATTACTGTCCGCCACATTTTACTTGATTGTCCTTTATTCTCTGACCAGAGGGCGGTGGTTTCCTTGCCACCGGATTTGCCCTCTATTTTGCAAGATGACGCAACGACTGTGGTTAAGGTCTTAAGGTTTTGTGTCCTGTCCAATTTGTTGCTTTGGACTTTAGGGAGAGGATTTTAATGTGCTGCTGGGTGACTGGCTCACCCAGGTTTTAGGTAAGAGGTCCGCCAGTCACGATTACCTACTTGTTTCACTTCGATTTCTGTTCTCTTTTCCTTGTGTTTCCTTTCCTTTTTTAGTGCGTTTCTTCTCCTCTTGTTTTGCCTCTCTATGTGAGGATTTGGAACTGCGTCAGGTCTGCGTCTTTTAGCCATTATCCTTGTTCGCCGTCCGTCTTCGTCCCTTCACCGCGTGTGTTCCTGTTTCTATGCGTTTGGGCGCTGATGACCATGCTGTTTAGCGCCCGAAAACCTCAAACCACACACACACACAGCCTCTGGAAACCGAGAGGTCGCGGGATCGAATGCCTGTCGCGCTACCGATGTTTCAGTCTTCGTTTTAACCTATCCTCTTAACGATGTGAGGGGCCATCAGAAACCCGTGGTTCGGATTCCACATGGAACACTATGTCGCCTTTTCCCGGTTGGATGACTGGGGTAGGTCAGGGACACGCAAGTCACTGAAGTCGCATCCAGTAGAAAGACTTGCAGCTGGCCATTGAATCATGCAAAGTCCTTACCTATAGTCACTGATGAGCCAAAACATTATGGCCACCAGCTTAATAGCT
Organism: Schistocerca gregaria; assembly: GCF_023897955.1. Lineage (NCBI taxonomy): Eukaryota > Metazoa > Arthropoda > Insecta > Orthoptera > Acrididae > Schistocerca > Schistocerca gregaria. The sequence goes on from NC_064925.1 coordinate 545,833,934, forward strand.
TGTTTGTCCGTATTTCCAACGAAATACATAATTGAGTCTGCGTATCGGGGATCCGACAGTTTGTTGGTAGGTTTGTGAAAGCATGCGGCATTAGATGTCTCCGCACAGGTCCTGTAATTCGCATAAATAACGGTGATGGCACCCGATAACGAACCAGATGGGTCCCATAGGTCTTACATCAGTCGAATTTGGCCGCCGAGACATCAACGTGAGTTTACTATAATGCTCAACGTGAGTTCACTGTAATGCTTCTCAAACCACTGCAGCATGGTTCTGGCTCCGAGACATGGACGATTATACTGCTGATAGATGACATCGCCGTCGGGGAAAACATCAAGCGTGAAGGGATGCAGTTGGTTCGCAGCTGTCAGAGTGCCTTCGATTACTGCCAAAGGTCCCATGCAATCGCAGGAGAATGTCCCCATAGCGTAATACTGTTCGCACCAGTCTGAGTCCGTGGCGCGCTGCTCGTTTCGAGCCGCCGTTGACATCGCTGACGGCCCTCGACCTAGTGCAGCAAAAATGTGATTCAACCAAAGAGCCGATACATTTGTATTGATCGACTCTCGAATTCCTATGGTCCTGTGCCGACTGCAATCGTAATTGACGATGTCGTTGGGTCAGCATGTGAACACGTAAGGGTGGTCTGCTGCGGAGCTCCATATTCAACGACGTGCTGCGAACACTTGTGCTGGCGCCAGCATTGTGGTCTTTCGGCAGAGATGCCTACTTTAGAGACCAGACAAGCCTCCAAACCCCGCGTTTTGTAAAGAATCGAGGACGTCCACCCATTCAGCGCATAATGATTGTTTCGCTGTCCCGCCTCTTTCAGTAGATGCTCACGACAGTAGCACATGATCATTCGACCAACTTCGCCGTTTTCGAGATACTTTTTAACGGGCCCTGCGTAATAATGATATGCCTTGTGTCAACATCGCTTATTTCAGTGGATTTCCGCATTTGCAGCCCGCATCTTCGCTAGCGCGATCCCCCATCCGTGTCTGCTCTGCTTATATACTTTCGTTACCGCGTCACGTGCACGCAGTGACCGGCTGGCCCGTCTCTCGTGGTATGTAGTGGTCAGTTCCGCATTACATACGGGTCACCATATTTTAGTGACCAGATAGTCTGCCTTCTTCGGCGCCCTGCCTAGTAAATCAGTGTGGTGCTCGAACTCAGGTTTAAGGATCGCTTTCGTTTAATGAGAATTTCGGGGAGATGACTAGAGCGATGGATAAATTAACCGAATTTCACGAGATGTGATAGATAAGGCTCACTTAAAAATATTGAGAGTGACACGTTTAACTTTTTCATCATAGAATTCTTTGGACTCGTTAAAGATGTGTGTAATCGTTTTTCACCCACACAAATGGTAACTCGGCCTTAATGAAACAAAGAGCATTGCGACTGAATCTTTCGCTCTGCAATGGAGTGTACGTTTCGTTGAGACGTCTTGCCTGATTCAAATTGTATGTCGGACCAGGACTTGAACCTGGAACCTTGCCGTTGAGTTATCTAGGTACGATGTCGTCTCAGCTTTACTTCCGCCAGTACCTCTCACTTACTTTCCAGACATGACAGGGGTGTCATGTGTTTCTTGCGGGACTAACACTTGCCGAAGAAGGGGAGGGACCGACATAAATGTAGCTGTGAGCGTGGGTCGGGCGTCGTACCTAGTTATTTCAGTCACTAAGAGATCTGCTCGCGTGTGGAAATCTTCCGGGTCCCAGTTTGACACACAGTTTACGCTATCAGTGCACCTACGGTATTTTTTGCGCTTGAGTTGAAGATGTGTATGTGACGAATGTATGCAAATGGTTTTTGTAGGTATTACAAGAAATTAGGGTGTAAAAATACATCAAGTTTGAGCATTTGTACGCAGTTGTCGAGGCCATTTGAATGACGCGACGTCCTAGCGTTAACGCCATTCTCCAGGAAAAGAAGCGCCGGCGAGACATTCATTCACAATATGCCTACACACTTACGCCCACGCTTTCAAGGCAGTTAAGGACTATAAGTGAGAACTTTTGAAGTTCACCTGTTACTAGCGCTCAGTGACTAACCTCTCTGCGTACATCCTACGTTCGGCAGATAGTAGAGCACTGAAATTTGAGTTTAGCTACAGCCGAAACCCAGGCTGGAAATATTCCATACGTAGGGTTTAGTTCCACGGAGCAAAATGTGCAGTGGGGAAACGATGACTCAACAGTGCAGGGACAGTGTGTGGAAATTCCCTAAATTTTTGAGTTTGCATTTGTTGTGATCCTTACTTCCGAAACACGTCTCGCAAGTTTTGCTATTTGTAGCACAAATTAGATGGAAGTTATAGAAAAGTGACAGCAGGAAAAGAGCGGAGAAATCGGAAAAAAAGGTCTTCGAGATGGAAGAACCTTCAACATCGCGGAGTTTATGGCGGGTCATGGCCCATCGAACATAGGCCGGTGTGAGGTGGAGCGTACACCATTAAGTTAAGTAGTGGTTTTGGCTTTGTACATATGTACTGTTTGTGTTTCCTTTTCTTTTTCGTTTATTAAAAAAATGGCTCTGAGCACTATGGGACTTAACTTCTGAGGTCATCAGTCCCTTACTTAAACCTAACTAACTTAAGGACATCACACACATCCATGCCCGAGGCAGGATTCGAACCTGCGACCGTAGCGGTCTCGCGGTTCCAGACTGTACCGCCTAGAACCGCTCGGCCACTCCGGCCGGCTTTTTCGTTTATTAATGTATAGCTATGGTGTTATTTTAATCATTGACAAAGGTCTTCTTAGGCACTTTTGGGTTTTATTATTGTTCTGAAGAAGGTGTAGTTATCTATGCCGAAACCTGGGTTAACACTTAACACTAGGTGCTTTTTTCGCAATCGAGGCGGGTTTTTAGTTTTTTAATATGTCTTCGGGACGATTCAGCATACAGGACAGCGAAAACAACTTTGGGGTAATTTCACAAACAAAGCCGATAATACGAAGAGTGTAAAAGGAATTCCACTTTTTAACGCAGAGGAGGGAGCATTTCTCCGAGCTTTCAATCCGTCGCCGAGTCAGACGGTCATATTATGCAATATTATGCGCACACATTTCTCTTGTTACCACTTCGATCTACTAGTGAGGAAAGCTAGCGGCAATTTGTCGTAGGCTTGACTGATGGGAGATCGACAGTGCTTGCATCAAAAATAAAAAAGTCAGGTGCGATGTCGCGGATGATTTTGCTTCGATATGTAGTGGTCAGCAGCCGCAGTAATTTATATACACGGTGGCGGGCACGCCCACGAGGTCGCGCGCGCGGGCACACGCTCGCCGCTCGCACACGTGCGCGTCGCTGTGGCCGCCGCCGCTGCCGCCGCCGCCGTACTCGCGTTATGACGCCGGAGCCGGCGCTGGGGCGAGTGCGGCCGCCTATATTTGTGTGCTCCTCTGCGCACGCCGTTCGCCGGCACAGCGCACCGCAGCCTAGTTCAGTTCTCGGCGCTCCCTCTGCGCCTCGCCGTTCTCCTCTCTCTCTCTGTCCCTCTTCCGTCCGCCCGTTGTTTCCCGGGCTGCAGCAGCAGCGGCGTCGGCGGCGCCGGCAACGCGCGCTCGCCAGCGTTGGCGAACGCTCGCCGCCGCGCGGCCGGTTTGAGAGCAGCGGAGCCAGCGCCGGCGCCGGGGGTGGGGAAAGGGACCGGGGTGAGTGGGTAGCGGTCGTGGGATGGGGCAGGGCGGTCGGATGCGGCACGGAGGAGGGGGATCTGCTGTGCTCGTGGTCGCCATGGCAACGCAAGTACGCTCGCGGCGGGTCAAAATAACCCGCGCCGTGCCGGGCTTCGCTCGCCTCTGCGCGAGGTCGCCTCACGGCACGTGCCGAACGACAGCCCATTGCGAATGCACTGCACTAGGCGATACTCACAAATATACACTCATTCGCAAAAGTATTCGGACAGTGGGAAGTTTCACAATGAGTACTCGAGAAACACCGACTATGAAACCCAAACATATTTATTAGCAATATATTTGCGTAACAACATTAATTACAAAAGAATTATTGTATTATTTCGTTTTCAAAACATAAATAACAGAAAAATTAACAACAAAAATGAAACATCGGGCACACACTGCTGCTACAAAAGTATTCGGACACTGTCCAATAAATGTTCGTAAGTTGTACGGCGAAAGCGTCAATACCTTGTGGGTCCACCTTCCATTTTCAATACCTCCTCCAATCTACTAGGCATACTTACCACGAGTTTTTTCGTGAAATCTGGGCCTATATTTGCCCATTCTTGGCGCAGTTTCTCTTTCAAGGTCTCCTTCGTATAGATGTTGTCCGGCGCGGAGGGTCCGTTTCAATTTATCCCACAAATGTTCGATTACGGTCTGGTGATTGGGGAGGGGCGTGCAGTACTTTCAGGCAATTGAAGAGCAACCACATTTGTACAATATGCGCGGTATGCTTGGGATCATTATCCTGATAAAAATGAAAGTTGTTCGCAATACCTAAATGTCGTGCACTCTGCTTCAAATGTCCTCGCAGTATAATCAGATACGCTTCCTTGTTCATCTTATCATCAGTGAACACTAAATCACCCCCACCATTGCCGGATATGCTTCCCCACACCCTGATGCTCCCACCTCCAAACTTTACTGTTGGTTTGAGGTTCCTGGGATTTAGCTCTTCATTGGTCTTTCGCCACACGTTTGCCTTTCCGTCGCTTTGCCATTATGTAAATTTACATTCGTCGCAAAATATCATCCGATTCCACCAAGCCTGATCGTATTCGGCGTATTCGCTCGCAAACTGCATACGTTTCTTCTGGTTCACTGTATTTATGAATGGCTTTCGCCGTGCCACTCGACCATGGTACTGCGATCGTCGTAGAACTCTCCGCACGGTGTCGGTATGAACTTTTATACCAAGGTCTCCCTCCACCTCACTTGCAATTCGTGTGGCAGATATTTTCGGATTCTGTTGTACCTTTAGCACAATCACACGTTCATCTCTCAGAGAAATGTTCGTGGCCGTCCTGTACTGCAACGGAATTCCAGTCGGTCTTCTTTCTCGAACCGTTTAATAATGTCGTGAACTGTACTTTTCTTCATGTTCAGTATTGCGGCAATTTCCCTGCATGTTTTCCCCTTCGCGTGATGATAAACGACAAGTTGCCTTTGCTCGAACGTAGAACACTTCCCTCTGCGTCCCATCGTCGACCAGCACAGGTTCGCGATACGTGTTTACTAACCATCGCTATCGTCTCGCGGAAATGTCGGACACACTGCTGTCGCTTCACCCTCTGTGCGTCTCGGAATGAACTATTCTCTCACGTTGTCCGCCTATGTCCGAATACTTTTGTTGCACCTTCCCATGCCGTTTTCAGGAAATATTACGTAACAGAGACATGTCCAACAACAATTCTTCCTATTTGACGCGTGTTTCACGTTGCAACATCGTACCCAGAGTCCCAGATACATTACAAAGTGCAATTTCTGTATCTGTTCACACGGCAAACTGCAAAATTGTACGCCGTTACGTGCTGTCCGAATACTTTTGCGACTGACTGTATGTGAATAACAGTCTGTCCCTGCTGTGCGTCGCGTTATTGTCCTTGGGATTCCTCCATACTTCCCCGTCGAGCTCGCTCCAAAGATTATTACAAGTGATTTGCGCCATTACGATAGTTATTTTGAAAGGTTATTTGGTTGTTTAGGACACTGAAAATCGCAATCATCAACGCCCATTCACACCTGCATTGAGAAATGGGGATTTCGCGGTAATGGAATTTGGGGACAACATCTACGCGATACTTTGGGTATGGAGAACGAATGTTAATTCTCTGCTGTGATAACTATTACACTGTCTTACAGTTACCATACTAAAGGGTGCTGGGGTACATTAACAGGATACACCTGAGCTGGTATATCACATTGATCAATGTTCTAAATTACGTAAAGCTAAGCCGTAGTTGCTTCAAAACCCACAGAAAGAAGCAAGAAACCAGCTTAGTGGAAAACTAGTAAGTGAATAATATCTGCTCTGAGTATAAAAAAATTGAAAGAAGATATGTATGGATCGCCGCTCAGATACTTGTTTGACAGACGTGACAAGCTCATCCGCAGCCAGTCTGCCTCGAGAAAGCATTCATGACATTCCAGGAATCAATGCTCAGTGAAAAATCTGAAAATAGTGTTCCTAATATCGCCCCGAGAAAGCGCAAATAAAAGTTCAGTATCTCGAAGCGACTAACACGGTACTAGTTGCAGGTTGCCTGTTTCACGGGTTCCAAGGACAACAAAAATGTTGATGTTCAGTATTTCGCGTAAATTACAGACCGAATTTAAAAAAATTATGATGGTGGCATCGTCTACTCATTAAGAGGTATAATTTTATGTCGCGAGTTTATCACATTAATGACTAGTGTCACAGTTAGAAACTATATCTTTGTCTGGAGGCAGCGTAATTGACGGCGCGCAAATACCCTGAATTTATTCATCCAGTATTTGAGAACGAGACCACTTAGCGAATTCCAGAAAACTTTACAGATAATTTCAAACTTTTACGAAACTTTTTCTCGCGGACACCCCCACAACATGGTAAAAGCAGAAACTTTTTCTTGTTGACACCCCCACAAAATGATAACAGATAAAACGTGCGTCGCCTACTGCATCTTCACTGTTCATTCAGTCAAACTCGACATTGTTCAAATGGCATCAAACTCGACATTGTTCAAATGGCTCTGAGCACTACGGGACTCAACTGCTGTGGTCATCAGTCCCCTAGAACTTAGAACTACTTAAACCTAACTAACCTAAGCACATCACACACATCCATGCCCGAGGCAGGATTCGAACCTGCGACCGTAGCGGTCGCGCGGTTCCGGACTGAAGCGCCTAGAACCGCTCGGCCACCGCGGCCGGCTCGGCAATGTACTTTATTACTTCTTTACTCCTAACTTTATTCGCAGCACAGTTCGCATACAATATCCACGTGTACCAAAATTAGACCTGCATGAGTGCACAACAACTCAGGAGATACGAAGTCATTAGCACTGAGATGCATGAAAAACTAGATTATGCTTAAAACGGAGCGCAGTTACCCATACTACTGTACATCCATCCAGTGTTTCATACTGACAGCACATAACGATTTCCAACAAACTTGAAGCCTATTTTAGCCCGCATCTCGTGGTCGTGCGGTAGCGTTCTCGCTTCCAACGCCCGGGTTTCCGGGTTCGATTCCCGGCGGGGTCAGGGATTTTCTTTGCCTCGTGATGGCTGGGTGTTGTGTGATGTCCTTAGGTTAGTTAGGTTTAAGTAGTTCTAAGTTATAGAGGACTGATGACCATCGATGTTAAGTCCCATAGTGCTCAGAGCCATTTGAACCATTTTGAAGCCTATTTTAATTGTTTTCCAAACCTCCTCGTTTAAATGCTTGACGTCAGATATTTAAAAGATAAACTCATTTGTAAATCAGTTAGAGATTTGAAACTGTTTCGTGTATGGAAGTTCGATTCTACAAAGAAATGAGGGTTTGCAGGTAGAGTGGTATCAGCATGCCATGATACCGATGCTGTAAGCATTTTTTTTTTTTTCCTCGCTACGTTCCATTTGTGAATGGATGCGTGCATAAACCAAATTGAAAAGGTCATCTTCGAAGAATTTTACAGTGATCTGAAGAGATTTGCCATAGATGTAGAAAAGAAATCTGAAAATCTGCTGCAATCGTCAAATAAGGAGCAGAACCGCATGTGTTTCCTCTTAATAGTAGTACAGACGCCGAGGTGCTCTATCCGATCCGTTCAGTTTTAACGTGATTGAGATCAAATGAAGGGGAATACTTGAATTTGGAAACATAAACTATTTCCTTTACTGGGTTTTAACCAACCGTAGTGTTGAACTGTTATTGCTGTGGCGCAGGACGGGTTGGAATAACAGCGCTACAATTATGTCGTTCGCCTTGCGTACTTCGCTGTGGCACCCGGTCGGCATTGTCTAGTAACGTAGTAATATTTTTTGTTTGATTCGCTAAGCAAGGATGATTATAACAAATGGTAAATGTACAGTCTTTTGCTGATGATTAGTGCTAAATTTTACGTTGGTCTATAGCAAAGACACTGGATCAGGCAGCATAATGGTTAATGCTGCAATTATTTCGCCAAATTATATTGTGATTCAGATTCAATTAGTATTTTTCAGAACATAGATGTATTCTTCTGTTCCGAGGATGGAAGCTTTTGCTTTCATCCCACTGGGCGACGCTTCTTTTTCCCTGTTTGTTTACACAAAAGCTTCTCATTTGGTCTCACGAGGCTTAAAAGGTTATCATCCCAAATCCAATGTAGTCACACGGAATCGAACCCGGTTGCGCGTCGACTGTTAGCGCCGCTCCCACAAGCGGAATTTCCCGAAGTAAAATATGAAGTTAGGTGTCACTTGATGCAGCTAGTCTCCGGCGTTTAGGTTTAGTCGCCTAGTTGGGCAAGCTTTTTCTTTTCACGCATATTTTAACTGTTTCTTCGAGATATGTAGGTGTGGTTTAGTTATGTTTATATATAAACCCAGTTAAGCCACCACGCACTGAGTGACGGGGGATACTTCAGTACCAGCCTTACCGTTTTTCTGTTCTATTCAGTGAATACTAATGACTCTTTATGTCTCATTACGCGCCTTAACCTTCCTGTATTTTACTCTCATTCTGCTTACGCGAGATTTACTATGATAGCAGTAGAATCGTTGCAGTCTTCGTCGAATACTTGTTCTCTAAATTTAGCCAACAGGGTTTCGCGAGAACATCTCCTCCTAGGAATCCCATTTTATGTTCGCCGATCGTTTCTGTTAACTTCCGTATGGGATATACCGACCTGTTACGATCTAAACAGCACTTCCCTGAATTCGTTTGGTCTTTGCTGTCGTGCCTGCTTGATTAGGACCTCCAAATGCTAGAGCAGAACCGGTCGCGCTCCTCCCATAGACGAAGTTCGTTACACGTAGAGGCATTTTTCCAGGACGCTTCCAACTAATGTAAGTCTTCCATTCTCCTTCTCTCCTACAGATTTCAAACGTGTTCGTGCCACTTTATATAACCTGTTACTAATACGCGTAATTTAAAGGATGTCATGTGTTCCAAATGTTCAAAAATGGTTCAAATGGCTCTGAGCACTGTGCGACTTAACTTCTGAGCTCATCAGTCGCCAAGAACTTAGAACTAATTAAACCTAACTAACCTAAGGACATCACACACATCCATGCCCGAGGCAGGATTCGAACCTGCGACCGCAGCGGTCGCTCGGCTCCAGACCGTAGCGCCTAGAACCGCTCGGCCACTCCGGCCGGCGTTCCAAGTGTTCACCAGTCTTGTTCTGTGGTGTTATGGAGTTCTTCGTCTTTGTTATGAACATTCGTTGCATTTGTCCACATATAAATATGATGACTGCATTCTGTTGCTGTGTACATCTGTTCTTATAAAGGTTATAGATGAGCGAGAGGCTAACTCTCGGGAGAACTTTATTCTGTTTCTCAGGGCCTTGGTGCACTCCATCTATCGGAATACATGTACCGCTATCGCTGACCACGGCACTACGGGTGTTCGGATTTCTAATAACAGTATGTTGTGTTTCCGGTCGATTGTTGGGAATTGAACATTATTGTCTCTTATAGGAGGAACGGAAACATGTTCTACGGAGGGGTACTACTATCAGGGATTCACGTGCGAACGCGAAGTACAAAGGTTGCAAGATGGCCGCACAGATTATAATTACGATACTAATCTGTATACTTTGGGGTGTTTTGCATTGCGAGCTTAAAACACATCTCGACGTGCACAGATGTTTTTCCGTAAGCTACTCGAAACGTTTATGAAAATATGCGGTAAAACGTGCTCGTGGAATCCCGACTCAGCCAGCACTATAGACCCCACTAGTGTTGCGTTTGACAATAGAAGTAAAAAAGAAAAAGCTATAGCAGGCAAGTAGCTTTCTTTGCTAAATTTTCATTTGACCATTGACGTTTTTTATACGGTTGTGCTTCTCAGTACACTAGTTGTGGGCTGTTGTTATGTATTGTTTCAGTTTTAAAAAAAAGTTTCTTTGCAACAATAATATAGTAGGCAAACGAGTCACGCTAGTACAGAAAATGCTTGCCCTTTACAGACTGTCGCTTCCAGAAGACTTTGTTTAGATATTCTTTGTTGAATATAATACGTGTCGGTGTTGGACAGGACGCCTTAAATTACTCATTAACTTCGGCCTTTCGGAACCTGCTGAACTTTGAGTTATTTGTGAACAAATGCTATGTGAACAATGAACAGCATTTAATTCTGTTTACTCCTAAAGCACGAAAAGTAATTTTTCAAAAGCACACTGCAAATGCTGTTGCGGATTTACGTGTTTTGTTTCGATACCAGTTACGGTCGTTTGGAAGTGATTATTAGCTGTTAGCTGCAAATCGAAATAGAGAAATTGTAAATAGCAGAGGCGGTCAGTGAGAACTCTTGACTTTCGTACAAAATAAATACCATACTTACATTTCTGAAATGATTGTCCGTGGTTAGTCACAACAAATATGCGCGATATACGCCGTTTTACGGTATACACATTTTTAATGTGTCGATCTCAGTTCTTTAACAACTGGCGCGAACTGTTGATAACCCATCACATGTAGAACCTCTGATGTTGAGTAATATTATCTGAAACTTTGTACGACTGGTAAAATTATGAAATGGTAGGTGCTTCTAAAAACACGGAACTTGCTTGATAGTAATCATGTCGTAAAGCTCAGTGGTCTGGTGCAAATCTTTCGAGTTGGACGCCACCTCGGCGACTAGGACGCCCCTGAGCCAACGGTAGCCGGTGTTCCTAGGCCGTCAATCGTCCAAATGCTAACCCGGCCCCAACGTTGCTCAACTTCGGTATAGAGAACGAAAAGTCGGAGGGTATATCTACCAGAAATTCTCAACGCAAAGTTTGCCGCAGTTCCACAGTGTTCACTAGGTAGTGATAAACTGTGGCATGGTCACGGTGTTTCTTACGTGTAGAAACAATTTCGACAGCGTTGAAAAACATTGACAGAACCAGGTTAACTACCGTAAAATGCAACCAACCTTCGCCTTTGTCTCTCAGTGTTATCTTTTCGTTTCTTTGCCAGCCGAAAGGCTCACTTATAGCAGTATTTTTTCCAGATGTGAGTGTTCATTACTAGGATGTGTGTTACAATTGTTAGGTTGTTTCCGTTTTCCTGTGAATATTCGACAGTTTGTTTTAATGCTTGTGACGGAATATGCGTATCTAATGTAGATTTCTGAAAGTTATCTCTTGTTAGACCTTTGCTTTGTGCTGATAAATGTTGATATAGAAGTGCATTTGCAGGTATCTTGTGCGTGTGTGAGAAGGTCGCCTAGAGAAATACGAAATATTGTTTTCCTTTGAGAGTGCCAGATACGAGGTGAGTGAGCGAGACGAAACGCTTGTTCTCGTGTTTTAACTGAGGAGACACGCTAACGATTCTCCGAATCCGCTGTCAGCGTTTGCAGGCCGGCCGCGATATTTGCGCGGCCGTTCGCTTAAAGCAGAACTGCCATTACGCGCCGGATTCAGCGGTGGCCCCAAGTTCGGTGGGCAATGTCAGGTTCTGCGAGCGGAACTCCGGGCGCTCTAAAACACCTGTAAACAGCGCCAGGCAGCAGCTCTCTACTCTCCAGCCACCACTGCAGGATGCGATCATTTCCGTAACTTTTTAATCATTTTTGCTATCAGAAAGTTTTATTCTTTCGTGAGGAGTTTTGCCTTATTTCCACTTCGATTAGAAGCGTGAAAATATTATTTACTACTGCGCTGTGACCTCGGTTTGTTAACATCTCAACAGTTTTCAGACTTTTTAACCAGTAGAATTGCAAAATGTGAGACTTGTTCTTCGTGTGTGAAGATCGAGACATGATAGGCGAAGGAGCCGATTAGCTTTTCCGTCATGATGCTGTTTCGTCAAAACTTGACATGGTGGTTCAAATGGCTCTGAGCACTATAGGACTTAACATCTGAGGTCATCAGTCCCCTAGAACTTAAAACTACATAAACCTAACTAACCTAAGGACATTCCGCACATCCATGTCCGAGGCAAGATTCGAACCGTAGTAGAAGTGCGGTTCCGGACTGAAGCGCCTATAACCGCTCGGCCACAGCGGACGGCCATGACATGGTGGGACCATGTCTTTGTACAAGTACGGATTAATTTTTAGAGAAAAAGTGAACACAGCAACAGCCACGGTCAATGTAGTTATTTACTAAAGACAAAGACAGCGTCTGAGTCAGCAGTTCACGTTTAAAATTACATTAGGTTATGCTGTACATGGGATATCTTCTGTTTATCGTAGTGGCAACTAATAATCATGGCCGGCCGGAGTGGCCGTGCGGTTCTAGGCGATACAATCTGGAACCGCGAGACCGCTACGGTCGCAGGTTCGAATCCTGCCTTGGGCATGGATGTGTGTGATGTCCTTAGGTTAGTTAGGTTTAAGTAGTTCTAAGTTCTAGGGGACTGATGACCTCAGATGTTAAGTCCCATAGTGCTCAGATCCATTTGAAAATTTGAAACATTTTTCAAAAGTTCTTAGGTAACGTACTCCATCAAATTCAAATAAAATCCCAAGCATTTGGTGATAGAGTTGCTTTACTGAATTTTATATATATATATATATATATATATATATATATATATATATATATATATATATATATATAGTAGAACACAGATTAGATATAAAACATTGTTCCGGAGAAAGTAGCTAAAATGATTATAAAAGATAATAATGTATACGGTTAGCATGTTGCCATATTTTTTTACTGCGGATGTGTATTGTAATTGTAAACTGAATCTTTCCACATCAAAATGATAGATAGCATTTTTGATCCACGGAACGCACAAACAACTAAAACTGGCGAAGTAACCAATTGGAGTAGTAAAGAAGAGAGGAAGATCAATGTGAAACAATTTTTCAGCATGGGGACGGTACCGATGAGCAGTTACATGGGATTAGATTGGAAAGAAAGAGACTATGTGCTTTGCAAAGGACTTTTTTTAAAAACAAAGAAAAAAGAAGTTGTAAGGTGGGCTGTGATTGGGCGTATCGTAACCTCGCTCGTCGTTAATGTGATAACAGGTTCTAAACGCTTTGCCCCGTTGAAATTGTTGAGTCTTTGGAACCAGACAGTGGCACTACAAAGGTCTGCCTTAAGCAGTTAGGAAAACCAACCAAAACGTAAATCGGGATGGCCGGACTGCGATTTGAACGGCACACGTACGTGATCAAAGTTTAGGATCTTACCTTAAGCAGTGCATGACCTCGAAAGGGAGAGCAGAACAGATACCGTCGAGAATGTCTGTAGGTGCAGATGCTGACTGTGTAACCTGAGATTTACTCAGATTAATATACAGATAAAAGCTGTCTATAATAACTCAATTCTTCGGGGGACGGACGATCCGCAGGAAAATGCTACTAGTAACTGATGAGATGTTATGCATGCAAGCTGGTAAAGTTGTTTTTACTGATACTCTGACTGAGTACTTACTATGCATATCTTGAATTAGTCGATGGCTTTCGCTGTAATCTTGAAGTCGGTTGTGTAACATTATATATATATATATATATATATATATATATATATATATATATATATATATATATATAATTTTAGATCGTCCACTCCTGAAGAATTCGATTATAATAGACCCTTCTTATCTGGACGTTAATCTGTAGTCTGAGGGTACACAGCACTCGCACCTTCAAAAATTCTCCGCAACCTACTGTACAGCGCATATCTTATTAATCAAAAATGTATCGAGATTGGATTCATAATATATAGAGAAAAGTGGAGATGGTTTTAATGCTACTCGTGTTTTACAGAGTCTCCCCCCACTAGAGTACAACGCACAGAGCTTTTGTACCCACAAAAGTGCTTGTTTAGGATGTTGTTCAACTCGCGCGCCCTATTAGCTTAAGTATCGGCTATGTTCATCGGAAGTTTTTCTCTTTGTCTTTTTGTGGTAGGTACGTATTTATAACACCACGGCTGACCAACTGTGATGATTCTTTCCAGAAAAGAATTGTCCGCGTCTTGCATTTTAATCAAGTTTCGGCAGGTGTCGGCTCGTTGTCTTTGTTTGGGAGTCAATGTGTGCGAGACAAACTTTCCACACACTTTCCACTGCTTCAAAACATTCTCCCTTCACAACATTCTGGAGAATGTCTGAAACACTTGATTTAGAAATGGTGCTTCACTGCGATTTGTCAACGTTGAGACACTACAGCCGCGAAGGCGAATGCACGTCCATTTACAAGCTGTTTGTTGAAGCTGCCGCCATAGTTACTGCTTATACGCGAGCATTAAAATCAGTGTCCGAACTTTTTGGATGGACGGCATAGGTTTGTACCATAACTCGGCCGCCCTTTTCTGTTCTACCGAATGAAGCGAGGCGCTACTTAAGATACTGAATCCTGATTTTGTAAGCGCGTAGTTAACATTGCAGTTCTGTCATTCAGATACACGTCTTTGTGGTTTGCCTAATTGCTTAAGGCATTCGGCTGCGATGCCACTATTTGGTTTTAATAGATTCAGCAATTTCGTGATCCGACCTAAAGGCTCGGGTTCACGTTGGGGAGAGGCCGCGTTATGAGACACCTCCCCACACATAAGAAAAAGGACGCTTAACCTGAATGCTGCCACAGTTCCTTTGGAAAGAACAGAGCTGCTTGCCTTCCCCATTCTCATCCAATCTGAGTTCATTGCTCTGGTGTCTCGTTATCTCAGTTTGTGTTTTGGTTGATCTTAGTACCGGTACGCTGGCGACCGGTATGCTCCATACCGCCGCACATAAAACCACGAATCGCGTGACCGCTACGGTCACAGGTTCGAATCCTGCTTCGGGCATGGATGTGTGTGATGTCCTTAGGTTAGTTAGGTTTAAGTAGTTCTAAGTTCTAGGGGACTGATGACCACAGCAGTTGAGTCCCATGGTGCTCAGAGCCATTTGAACCATTTGAACAAAACCAGGATTTCTCCGGGGCTCATACCTCGGGTGCTGTTGGCGATAGGAAGGTAGAGCCAAGTGTTTCGGATAGCCCTTGACTAGGGGCTATTTGTATACCCAACAGAAGGGACGTCTTACTACAGTACAGGATCAATTTTTTAATATTACGCACTTCCTCCAGCGTAGGCAAATTGAGTAAATCGACTCGTTGTTTTTGCATTAGAAATGGTCCACGGGTGCGCCT
Source organism: Schistocerca gregaria (assembly GCF_023897955.1). Classification (NCBI taxonomy): domain Eukaryota; kingdom Metazoa; phylum Arthropoda; class Insecta; order Orthoptera; family Acrididae; genus Schistocerca; species Schistocerca gregaria. Next base: position 545,849,168 of record NC_064925.1, read on the forward strand.
CGAGAGGCTTATGGAGCCATGGAGGGTACCTGAGAAAATCCGAAAACAGCGTTCCTCACCATTTTTTCTTCGTCCGTAGCTGATATTTAAATAACTAACCGCAGCTAATTGTTCAAATTTTAATGGTATATTCTCTAGCCATTGATCTCGAAGTTCCGCCTAACCGTTTTCAAAAATCCTTATCCATTATGAAGAAATACCCTCACACGTGGTTGAGTACGAGAACCGAACCGCGGATTCGATGACGGCAAATGGCTGTGACTTACATTATGTTCCTGAGATCCAGAGGTCGAATAACCTTGAAATTTTTTTTTGATATATTTATTCGTTTCCTAGATACAATGGTTCAAAAGTTCCATAGTTGTACACGAAAACACACGGGTAAAATCCGACGTCAGTCGAAAACGTAGTTTAGGAAGTGATGTTGCACGGAGAAACATGCTGTTAAATGTCTCTGTTATCATCAGAGGGCTCTCGGAACTCCAGGTTCTAGTACTGAAGCACAAGAAAAAAAGATTTTGGACGCGTAAAATCCGGGCTGAAGTGTGAGATAAATATTGCGTTATTTCAATTTCACATAAGTAAAATATCAATTTTTTAAATATGAATGACAGACGCAGCTCTAGCAGGAAAAAGAAGGGAACCAGCGAAAAAAAATTCCTACGGAGCACAAAAAGAGCGAATATGGTCCTGTTTAAAAGATTCTATCTGAAAACTGAGGTACCAGCTGCCTCATTCTATCTTACTACACTAGTGGCCATTAAAATTGCAACACCAAGAAGAAATGCAGATCATTGGACAAATATATTATACTAGAACTGACATGTGATTACATTTTCACGCAATTTTGGTGCGTAGATCCCGAGAAGTCAGTACCCAGAAGAACCATCTCTGGTCGTAATAACGGCCTTGTTATGCCTGGGCATTGAGTCAAACAGAGCTTGGATGGCGTGTACAGGTACAGCTGCCCATGCAGCTTCAACGCGATACCACAGTAAATCAAGAGTAGTGACTGGCGTATTGTGACGAGCCAGTAGTTGCTTGGCCACCATTGACCAGACGTTTTCAGTTGGTGAGAGATCTGGAGAATGTGCTGGCCAGGGCACCGTCGAACATTTTCTGTATCCAGAAAGGCCCATAGAGGACCTGCAACATGCGGTCGTGCATTATCATGCTGAAATGTAGGGTTTCGCAGGGATCGAATGAATTGTAGAGTCACGGGTCGTAACACATCTGAAATGTAACGTCCACTGTTCAAAGTGCCGTCAGTGCAACAAGAGGTGACCGAGACGTGGAACCAATGGCATCCCGTACCATATATAAAGCAGCTTTTGGGAGTTAGAGGTGAATCGCATGACAACCGCGAATATTTTCGCATACCAAAATATTTGGAAACAATTTGTTAAGGCACTGAGGAAGGTTGAACAAGCCAGCTGGTACCCCTCTTTTCTCGGGTTTTTTTGTGCTACAACAAGAGCATTTTTCTGCTGGTCTGTTGTATACTGCACGTGTGGTCAAAGTTGAGGAGTGCAGGGTAAATGTCAGAATGCCGTGTGTGAGGGTAATGTGCAACGTGTGTTCTGGCATATGTCGTACCAAAATACACTGAAGCGCCGAAAAATGGTATAGGAATGCATATTCAAAGACAGAATAAGTATGTAAACAGGCAGAATACGGCGCTGCGCCTATATAAGACAAGTGTTTGGCGCAGCTGTTAAAACGGTTACGACTGCTACAATGGCAGATTATCAAGATTTAAGTGAGTCTAAACGTGGTGTTACAATTGGCGTACGAGCGATAGGACAGGGAATCTCCGAGGTAGCGATGAAGCGGGGATATTCCCCTACGCCCATTTCATGAGTGCACCGTGAAGATCAGTACTTTGATAAAACATTAAATCTCAGACATCATTTCGACCGGAAAAAGATCCTGCAAGAACGGGACCAACGATGACTTACGGGAATCGTTCAAGGTGACTTAAGTGCAACCCTTCCGCAAATTGCTGCAGATTTGAGTGCTGGGATATCAAAAAATGTCAGCGTGCGAACCATTCAACGAAACATCATTGATATGGGCTTTCGGAGCCGAAGGCCCATTGATGTACCCTTGAAGACTGCACGGCACAAAGCTTTATGCCTCGCCTGGGTCCATCGACATCGACATTGGACTGTCGATGACTGGAAACGTGTTGCCTGGTCGGGCGAGTCTCGTTTCAAATTGTATCGAGCGGATGGACGTGTACGAATATAGAGACAACCTCATGAATCTATGGACCCTACATATCAGCAGTTCTCTCTGCCTCGTGATGTCTGGGTGTTGTGTGATGTCCTTAGGTTAGTTCGGTTTAAGTAGTTCTAAGTTCTAGGGGACTGATGACCATAGATGTTAAGTCCCATAGTGCTCAGAGCCATTTGAGCCATGTCAGCAGGGGCTGTTCCAGCTGATGGAGGGTCTTTAATGATATGGGGCGTGTGTAATTTGAGTGATATGGGACCCCTGATATGTCGAGATACGTTTCCGACAGGTGACAAGTTCGTAAGCCTCCTCTCTGATCATATGCATCTATTCATGTTCATTGTGCATTCCGACGGACATGGGCAATTCCAGCAGGACAATGCGTCACCCCAAACGCCCAGAGTTGCTACACTCTTCTCAGTTTCAACACTTCCGCTGGCCAGCCAACTCTTCAAGCATGAACCACACACCAGCAACACGCAAGGAACACGCGGCACGTGGTCAGAGGAACTTCCCTTCGTCAGCGCCGTCTACCGTGGCAACGATGTATTTCCGGTCACGTGTTCATAGAACCTTTTTTCCTCCATTTTCAGTCAGGAATCCATCCCTTAGTTCGTCGGTTTTATTAATGTTCACCCCGTGTATGTCGATGTAGAGGTGATGGTGGCAATACCTGGCAACTATACATCTGCGTACTGCGGAGGCGGCGAGATGGGTGGGTGGCGGTGCGCGCGGTATTAGGTGAGGTGTCCGGCGGCAGCGGCAGCGGCAGCGACTGTACCGGGCCTCGGCTCGGCTCTTGCGCTGCCGCAGCGCAGCGCAGCACAGCCGGCAGCGGCGAGAGGACGGCCGGCCGGTCGCCAGCACAGCACAGCGCAGCCCGGCTGACCGACCGCCCGGGCCCTGCCATTGTAATTAGAATTATTAGCCCGGCAGCGCAGCAGCAAGGATTTCTCTTTTTCTTTCTGCTTTCTTCATTCCATCCCTTCCCCTCGCCGCCCTTTCCGCCTCCACTCCTGCCCACGTCACCACGAGGGCTGCTGGCTGCTCGCTCCCTCTCACTCCCTTGATACCCTCTCGCCCTGCAGACCACTTCACTGGGCTTTCACCGGTCGCAGTCTCCCATTCACAACGGGAAATCCGTGCGGTTCCGACAAGCAAAGGCGCCGCGGCGCATTGACATCAACAGTAAGGCTCAAACTCTGTGTCGTTTTGAGCAACTTTTCACTACCGAACACATGAAATGATTTAAAATAAGAAATCAGTCGCATGTACCCGATTTGAAAGAAGGAATTGCTTATGCTAGAAGCTAGAAAAATGCAACCTTCGCAACGTTGAAGCTTCTCTTCTTTTACAAATGCTCCAAGAAAACGAGGTTTCACTGAAGTCATAGTACTCCATACACTGTGCGAATGCGGAAATCAGCAACAATAACTACTTTGAATATAAAAGCTTGTGTCTATAAGGTTATTCGCAGGTATATCCGTAGTAATAATTACTTCGTGTTTAAAAGTTGCCGGCCGTGTAGCTGAGCGGTTCTAGGCGCTTCAGTCCGGAACCGCGCTGCTGCTGCGGTTGGAGGTTCGAATTCTGCCTCGGCCTTGGTTCAAATGGCTCTGAGCACTATGGGACTTAACGGCTGAGGTCATCAGTCCACTAGAACTTAGAACCACTTAAACCTAACTAACCTAAGGACATCACACACATCCATGCCCGAGGCAGGATTCGAACCTGCGACCGTAGCGGTCGCGCGTCTCCTGACTGTAGCGCCTAGAACCGCTCGGCCACGCCGGCCGGCCCTCGGGCATGGATGTGTGTGATGTCCTCCGGTTATTTAGTTTTAAATAGTTCTAAGTGTAAGGGACTGATAACGTCACATGCTAAGTCCCATAGCGCGTAGAACCGTTTGAACCATTTGTTTAAAATTTAAAGAACAGTGTCAGTATTATCGTATAACACTGATCAGTTATAATAAAAATTATTACGAGGAATGAATTTTTATTCTGTCACTGAGGGCAGATTAAAATTATATGACGTGCAGGTAATACATCTAGCTACTTTCGCCTTTACCAAGTCAGCTATCCATGCACATCTCACCCTCACAGCTTGACTTCCGGCAGTATTCCAGCTGCTACCTTCCATAAACCACTTAAGTTCTTCGGAATATTTTTCGGGACTAGCACTCCAGGTAGAAAAATTATTGCGGAGAAATACCTTACCCACAAATTAGATAAAAATTTTCCTAGACGAATTCTCACTCTGCAGCAGAGCACTTTCCCCGAAAGGGCAAGAGTCCCAAGTTCGAGTACCTGTCTGGCACACGCTTTGAATCTGCCAGGAAGTTTGAGATCAGCGCACACCTCGCAGCAGAGTGAAAATTGATTCTGAAAACATTCCCCCTGGCTATGGCTAAGCAAGCCATTTCTCCGCAGTATCCTTCCTTTGGGAATGCAGGTCCCGCAACGTATGAGATTACGTGAAGTTTGATACAAGGGACACTGGTGGGAGTAAAGCTGTGAGGGAGTGTCTGAGTCGTGCTTGGATAACTCACTCATTCAGCCTTGCACGCGAAAGAAAAAAATTACATGTTTGATTTCCGGCCCAGCACAGACTTTTAATCTGCCATAAAATTGTTTTAAGTTACTGATGACGGAGTGCACAATGTTGCATAGAGTGCAGTGTTCTGGGCAGTTATATGCATTGTTGACTTCTGCAAGTACTGAAGATGAAAAAAACCTCATGTTTTTAGCTCTCAAACTGTTTCTCTTATATTCTCTGTACGTTAAGCCAGATTTATGCCCATGTCAACACGTTAACATGACTTGACTTTCTGATGAAGTGACGTACTAAATAACTTTTAACATATGCAGTACACGATAACTTGTAACGGGACTTGATGTGGTTTACTAATGTTGCAGAAATGCTCCACAGAAAATTTCATTGACTGTCACAGAAGTTTGTGACTTGCCGCACATGTTAAGAATGTGACAGGCTATTTTATATTAATACATGGTAATGGCCCCCCATTCTTAGTTTATTGGATTTAAATTATCGTGTTTCATTCAAGCAGACGGAAATTTAGCGCCGGGAGCAGTCTTACCATTCAGAGCTCTACTGAACGTTTTAAAACAGTTTACAAAATTGTAATTCCGCTTTTCCGCGCAGACCTCCACCCATAGACCCGGAAGCAGCTTTTTAAATGGCATGATGTATTTGTTTTTGCGGCATTCATCAACTCTTGCAAAGAGGACTACAATTTCAAATCATATGGCTCCTAGACTTGGAACTACTTAAAACTAACTAACCTAAGGACATCACACACATCCACGCCCGAGGCAGGATTCGAACCTGCGATCGCAGCATCAGCGCGGTTCCGGACTGAAGCGCCCAGAACCTCTCGGTCACAGCGGCCGGCGGACTATAATTTACAGGCTGTTCAGTTTATGTGAAGGCACTGAAATATCTCGAAAATTACGCATCTGATCCAAAAATTTATAGTAAAAATTGTTCGTCACGTTGGAGGACGTCCAACGATACCAAACTCGACCGCACACCCCAACCCATATGCGGCGACGGGGAGGGGGGAAAGCAATTTTAAACCATAAATGATATTTTTTATTGCAGATTCGGATAAGCCGAAAATACAAATATTATTTCTCAACCATTATTTTCATTTTGCAACAGATGGCGCTGTAATCGGAAACATCAAAACGGTTAGAAAATCTATGTTTCAAAATGCTATCGAATGACACTTGAACTTAACGCCCACCTCCACGCTGCAAGGGTACGAATGGCAATTATTAGGTAACGTTTGATGGGAAACCACATTCTCAGCGCTGTATTCTTCCGACAAAACGAAAAGTGGACCACTTGATGCGCCAACTACGACTTAAAGAATTACAACAGGCAGTGCGGCCCCATTAAAAGTTATCAAATAATTACATATCCTATCCTCCCGCCTTGGAGGTGGGGGGGTTAATTCAAGAGTCATTGGGTAGCATTTTGAAACATACCATTTTCTATTCTTTTTGATTTTTACGATTACAGCGCCGTCTGAAGCGTAACTAAAAAAATGTTCCAGACAAAAGCTATGTATTTTTTCCATAGATTCCGAATCTCCAACAAAAAATGTAAGTTTCCATTTAATATTTCAAAGTTGGGTCCCCGTCCATACACACATGGCGTGGGAAAGGGGTGTTGAGATCGGTATCATAGAAGTCCCTCTCCGAGAGGAGCAAAATTTTAATTATAATGTGTTGTTTTCGATATATTTCAATGCCTTCAGTTAAACACACTTCACAACGGAACTTTCGTCAAAACTAGCCCGACTCAATGGGAACAGATAAGACCGAGACTATGGGGCAAACCGCGGCTTCATCTCCTAAACCAGATAAGCGTGGTACAATGAACCTTAACGCCTCTATATCAGCGAGCTTAGAAATCACTAATGGCATGCTGCCAGACTGTTTTTTTAGAAGCATCTTCCCGCCGTTTTCTTACGAGAAATTTATTTAGTTTTTTTTGTTTCTTTGTTTGTATTTCGTCTGTTTGGTGTGACTATATATTACGAACGTAGGAGTAGTCAGGCACAAACATGTATAACTGTACTATTCTCTTCAAGAATGTTCGAAATCCATTGTGAAAGTACTACATTCCATTTCCTAAAATGTACTTCCATAAATCGACCGATAAAAAAGTGTCAAGAATTAAAACTATAAAATAATACTCTCCTTTTGTCAGAATTTCACACTGTTTGAATATTTCAGCCCTTAACAAAGTTTTACCGTATGCATCTTGTATGAAGAGAGGTGACATTGTTCTCGAGAAACCCTAGTGGTTTTATTTAGAGAACAACATTACAGGAAGACTGTCACATTTATTCTGGCGTGACCGCGCGTCTCGTTTATGGACCAAGAAAACAAGATGAGAGAGATTACGGCGAGTACATACGCTTATTTTCCCTCGCTTAATAAGGTCAGAAATGCGCTGATACTGTTACGAAATGGCCTGGCCACTCACTTTACAGTGGCTAGCTTGGTATTTAGTCGTGGAGACGGAACTACGATGAGCTGAGAAATACTGAAATAGTGACATTTCTGCCTCGGTGCTGCTGTGAGCCGTATACTCTTTTAGCCATTTTCTTCCGAGAAATTTCACTGTTTCTTTGTATTTCGCTTTGCCTATTTAGTGTGACTGTGAATTAAGGATGTAGAGGTAGTCCTGAGAATGTTTGCGCGCCACATAAGAAGAGCGAAACGGGCAAAACGTGAGGAGGTGCCGGCAGCTGGCCGTCACGTCACGGCAGAGTTCCGTCGCCTCGCGACCACCTGTTACAAAACGGCAGCCCAGCTTGCGACAGCGCGTGACGTCTGGAGACAGCAGCGCGCGTGCGGGCCGGGCAGACAGCGGCGTCGTGTCACCTCCACGTCCCCACGAATCCCCGCCAACAGCCGGCACGCGCGCAGAATACGGCCGCAGCCCACCGTGGAATTAGCCGGCTCCCCTCCTGCGTTGTTCGTTTCTGCCGCGCGGCGAGTGGATCAGCTGATAGAACGACCACGTAAATGTAGTCACCCGGGACGACTGACATCTGGCAACTCTCGTAAGAAAGTACCTACATCTACATCCATAGTCCGCAAGCCACCTGACGGTGTGTGGCGGAGGGTACTTTGAGAACATCTATCAGTTCTCCCTTCTATTCCAGTCTGTTTTTGTTCGTGGAAAGAAAGATTGTCGGTATGCCTCTGTGTGGGCTCTAATCTCTCTGATTTTATCCTCATGGTCTATTCGCGAGATATACATAGGAAGGAGCAATATACTGCTTGACTTCTCGGTGACGGTATATTCTCGAAACTTCAACAAACGCCCGTACCGAGCTACTGGGCGTCTCTCTTGCAGAGTCTTCCACTGGAGTTTATCTGTCATCTCCGTAACGCTTTCGCGATTACTAAACGATCCTGTAACGAAGCGGGCCGCTCTCCGTTGGATCTTTCCTCTCTCTCTTCCATCTACCCTATCTGGTACGGATCCCACACCGGTGAACAGTATTCAAGCAGTGGGCGAACAAGTGCATTGTAACCTACTTCCTTTGTTTTCGGATTGCATTTCCTTAGGATTCAATTTCTTCCAATGAATCTCAGTCCGGCATCTGCTTTGCCGACGATTAATTTGATATGGTCACTCCATTTTAAATCACTCCTAATGCCGAATCCCAGATTTTTTATGAAATTAACTGCTTCCAGTTGCTGACCTGCTATATTGTAGCAAAATGATAAAGTATCTTTCTTTCTCTGTATTCGCAGCACACTACATGTGTCTACAATGAGATTCAATTGCCATTCCCTGCACTATGCGTCAGTTAGTTGCAGATGTTCCTCCATTTCAGTACAATTTTCCATTGTTACAACCTCTCAGTATACTACAGCATCATCCGCAAAAAGCCTCAGTGGACTTCCGATGTCATCCACCAGGTCATTTATGTGTATTGTGAATAGCAACGACCCTACGACACTCCTTTGCGGCACACCTGAAATCACTCTTACTTCGAAAGACTTCTCTCCATTGAGAATGACATGCTGCGTTCTGTTATCTAGTAATTCTTCAATCCAGCCACACAATTGGTCTGATAGTCCATAAGCTCTTACTTTGTTCGTTAAACTACTGTATGGAACTGTATCGAACGCTTGCGTAAGTCAAGAAACACGGCATCTACCTGGGAACCCATGTCTATGGCCCTCTGGGTCTCGTGGACGAATAGCGCGAACTGGGTTTCACACGATCATCTTTTTCGAAACCCACGCTGATTCCTACAGAGTAGATTTCTAGTCTCCAGAAAAGTCATTATACTCGAACATAATACGTGCTCCAAAATTCTACAACTGATCGAGGTTAGAGATATAGGTCTATAGTTCTGCACATCTGTTCGACGTCCCTTCTTGAAAACGGGGATGACCTGTGCCCTTTTCCAATCCTTTGGTCTTTTCCAATCCTTTGGAACGCTACGCTCTTCTAGAGACCTACGGTACACCACTGCAAGAAGGGGGGCAAGTTCCTTAGCGTACTCTGTGTAAAATCTAACTGGTATCCCATCAGGTCCAGCGACCTCTCCTCTTTTGAGCGATTTTAATTGTTTTTCTATTCCTCTGTCATCTATTTCGATATATATCATTTCGTCTTCTGTGCGACAATCTAGAGAAGGAACTACAGTGCAGTCTTCCTCTGTGAAACAGCTTTGTAAAAAGACAGTTAGTATTTCGGCCTTTAGTCTGTCATCCTCTGTTTCAGTACCATTTTGGTCACAGAGTGGTCTGGACATTTTGTTTTGATCCATCTACCGCTTTGACATAAGACCAAAATTTCTTAGGATTTTCTGCCAAGTCAGTACATAGAACTTTACTTTCGAATTCATTGAACGCCGCTCGCATACCCCTCCTTACACAACATTTCGCTTCGTGTAATTTTTGTTTGTCTGCAAGTGTAATTGTTCTATGACGGAGGTGGAATGCTGAGGTCTCGTTCGTCCAATTCTCGAGTGCCGTTCGTTGCTCTCGAATCTATGCCATTTAGAATCGAGCAGAATAGAGAAGAGCAAGACGATTTGTTGCACCATCCCAGAACGGGGGGAATGGGTTTCGTATATATAGTCTTAATTTGAATTAGTTTAAGGCCCGAAGCTGCGACGTTGTCATATCAAGCACTATCGCTGCTCTCCCCGCTTTAAATCCCATGCCTCCAACAGTGATCATGTATAAAATCAGAAATTCACCTGCGGTATAGATCTCTATAGTGTCTCGAAACACGTCAAAAATCTTTTCATAATTTCTGTTAGAACCGTGTTTATTTAGAAAAAAGGAAATTGCCTCAACTGCAGTGAAATGATCTTCATTTTATTCTACCGAGATCGATTTCAATGTTTCTAACCCCGTGATCACCTGTTCGCAATAAGATATATACTCGTCAATATAACGAAAAGCGCCGGCCGCGGTGGTCTCGCGGTTCTAGGCGCGCAGTCCGGAACCGTGCGACTGCTACGGTCGCAGGTTCGAATTTTGCCTCGGGCATGGATGTGTGTGATGTCCTTAGGTTAGTTAGGTTTAAGTAGCTCTAAGTTCTAGGGGGCTGATAACCACAGCAGTTGAGTCCCATAGTGCTCAGAGCCATTTGAACCATTTGAAAATAACGAAAAGCAACATTGTTAAACGGGGTGAAACCAAACTGTATTGACAACATTTCGGACGCTGTTCAATGATATTTTATGAGTAACTCACCAGCAGAGACTCTTGGTGTCTGGCGGTTCACTACAGAGAATGTAGTTACGATTTGTTCGTTTCTTTGTACCTGTTAGCTTTGTTTCCGTAAAACTACCTGCACAACAATGAAACCGCCTGTAATACTCCTCCCTTCACATTTATGTGACCACCTGTCAGAAACCTGAATAACCACCTTTCGCAGCGCGGACCGGTTCTGTAAAGCACAGAGACGAATGTGGATCCATTCCGACTCCAGTGCCGTGTTCAGCTGCGCTAGATTTCTCGGTTGCGGATCTTCGGCGCGAACAGCCCAATCCAGGTGGTCCCACTGGTTCTCGACTGGATTTAAATCCGGAGATTTTGGTGGCCATGGAAATACAGTAAACTCATCCCGGCGCTCTTCGAATCACGCACGTGCACAGGCAGCTATGTGACACGTTGCATTGTCCTGCTGGAAATCGCCATCGTGCCGAGAAAAAAGAGACTGTATGTAGTGGTGGACATAGCCCCAAGGATAGATTGTATTGAGCATTGTGGCTTCCCGGCTGACGAGGTCGTATAGGAACTGCTACGAAAATATTCCCCAGACCACAATGCTCCTTCCTCCGGCTTGGACCCTTCCGATCATTGCAGCAGGGTGTTTGCTTTCAGACGTTTACACCGTACACACCAGTGGGCATCTGACATCTGAAAAGACCACCTTTCGTCACACAGCGGTTACAGCTGCGGCACTGGCGTGCAAATTCTAGCCTTCGTCGCCAATTAACAGCAGCCATCTTGGGTGTATTAACTAGGCGCCTGCTGCGGAGAACTTTCCTTGAGGAGACGCTGTTCGTAGTCCATTGGTTCATCTGGACGGCCTGCCGCTCAACTTTTGTACATCTATTCGCCTGTACACATCTCCGCAGCCGTCGTTCACCGCTGTTATCTATGGCCCGTGCTGTATCATAGTTGCCTCGGCACCGGTTTTCGATGGGGCAATTTTGCCGTGCACGGTGTACTTTAAGCGCGTTGGCACATAAACTGTTACAAATTAGCATTTTCGAAAATACTTTCACCTTTGCCTCGAAAGCCCATGATCATGTCCTATTGCACGTCAGATAATTCGCGTCAGATAATTCGCTCGTTTCAGCATTACGGCAACGATTGTACTGTTTGTCTTGCCTCCAGACACTCTTTATACCCCTTCCACTGTTAGTCTGCCACCTGCCTTCTGTGACAGATTGTCGATGTTGACGTCTAACATAGGCGATGATCACATTAATCTGACTCGACCGTGTATATTGTGCATGACCCAACAAATCTGTTGACTTCCCAAGTCGAGAGACTTACTGACGGCTTTCACATGAATATCAACTCGTATATAAATTACAAAAGCGTATGGTAACGGACAAGCTACATCTGTACGGTGATGGTATTGAGAATAACATGGTTTTTGGCTCTTTATTTATACCTTAGCTTAACTAAACTTGTAAACGACAGTGCCAAACCAACTGAAGCTCACGTTCGTGTGTTGTTTGCGGCAGTAATCCAACCCGCTCGCTGTAAAATGCTACGTCGACGAGTGCGTGGAGGGACGTCGTTCGTCGTGATGTCAGGAGTCGGAGGCGAACTAATCGATTATACACACATCTAAAAAGTTTTGCATCACCCCGGTTACCAGAACTCCTGAAAATAGACATTGACTGTGAATATTGTATCACAGATTACTTTGTGCCAGGAAGGTCTCTCAATAAGGCAAGTGTCCAGGCGACTCGGAATGAACCAAAGCGATGTCGTTCCGACATGGAGGAGATACAGAGAGACAGGAACTGCCTATGACGTGCCTCGCTCAGGCCGCCCAAGGGCTGCTAACTGCAGTGGATGACCGCTAACTGCCGGCCGGAGTGGCCGAGCGGTTCTAGGGGCTCCAGTCTGGAACCGCGCGACTGTTACCGTCGCAGGTTCGAATCCTGCCTTGGGCATGGATGTGTGTGATGTCCTTAGGTTAGTTAGGTTTAAGTAGTTCTAACTTCTAGGGGACTGACGACCTAGTGCTCAGAGCCTCTTTTTTTTGAGCGCTACCTACGGATTGTGGACTCGGAGGAATCCTGACTGCAACGTCACCATATTGGAGAATGTTTTTCGTGCAGCCACAGGACGTCGTGTTAGGACTCAAACTGTGCGCAACAGGCTGCATGATACGCAACTTCATTCCCCGATGTCTATGGCGAGGTCCATCTTTGAAACCACGACACCATGCAGCGCGGTACAGAAGGGCCCAACACCATGCCGAATGGACCGCTCAGGATTGGCATCACGTTCTTCTTCACTGATGATTGTCGCGTATGCCTTCAACCAGACATTCGTCGAAGACGGGTTTGGTGGCAACCCGGTCAGTCTGAACACCTTAGACACACTGTCCAGCGAGTGCAGTAAGGTGGAGGTTCGCTGATGTTTTCGGGTGGCATTGTGTGGGGCCGACGTAAGCCACTGGTGTTCACGGAAGGCGCCGTAACGGCTGTACGACACGTGAATGCCCTCCTCCGACCGATAGTGCAACCATGTCGGCAGCATATTGGCGAGGCATTCGTCTTCGTGGACGACAATTCGCGCCCCCAATGTGTACATCTTGTGAATGACTTCCTTCAGGATGACGACATCGCTCGACTAGAGTGGCCAGCACGTTCTCCAGACATGAACCCTATCGAACATGCCTGGGATAGATTGAAAAGGGCTGTTTATGAGCGACGTGACCCACCACCCACTCTGAGGGATCTACGCCGAATCGCCGTTGAGAAGTGGGAAAATCAGGACCAACAGTGCCTTGATGAAGTTGTGGATAATATGCCACGACGAATACAAGCAGGTATCAATGCAAGAGGACGTGCTACTGGGTATTAGAAGTACCGTTGTGTACAGCAGTCTGGACCACCACCTCTGAAGGTCTGCTGTATGGTGTTACAACATGCAATGTGTGGTTTTCATGAGCAGTAAAAAGGGCGGAAATGATATTTATGTTGATCTCAATTCCAGTTTTCTGTACGGGTTTCTGAACTCTCGGAACCGCGGTGATAAAAATTTTTTTTCGATGTGTGTGACAACAAAAGAGTAAGACTAAGAACTTAACATGAATATCGAGAGTGGGTGCTACATAAAAACGGGGAAAAGCGTACTGTTAAAAGTTCCATGACGCGCCAAAAAGCGTTTCAGTGCCTTCCGTACCTATCTCTCGTAGTGGCCACGGTGGTTAAGTTATATCAATTCTGCCTTACATAGGGCAGGCGTTGGGGTTGCACTAATTGTCCCCTTTCACCATGTCCGTGTGGAGGGAGGAAAAGAGATACTAGCATATCACATTTTATCTACCACACACCATACGGAAGCTTTGCAGACTATAGATGCGAACGTAAATCGGATGAGTGTTTCACGTCTTTGTTAATATTACGACCACCCAGGCACTGCTTTATGTCCCCTTACGTCCATCATATTCAAAGACATAACAGATGGAACACAACTGTAAACATGCCACAGTGTTCGCCACATGTGAATCGTAATTCTGCATCTGTAGTAAGCTCACCCTCTGGGGTAACTCCGAAGCGAACCGTGTGAAATCTTAAAGGATTTTTGAATAACAGGAAATAAGAAATCACACATTTCACTAGTTTGCCCCAAAATCAGAAATCTCTGAACTTATTCATCCACCATTCTTTGCTTGAACAGTCTTATTTAAGAAAGAAACCACAAGGTTTTGATATTCTACTCTGTTTATGTGTAACTGATTTCGGCCTGCGGGACCATCTTCGTTTATGACAATCTGGTTATACGTAAAAAGAAGTAAACTCCGCCCCAGCAGGCCATGAAGGCCCAACGTTACCGACCGACCGCCATGTCACCCTCAGCCCATAGGCGTCACCGGATGCGGATAAGGAGGGGCATGTGGTTAGCACATCGCTCTCCCGGCCGTATGTCAGTTTACGAGACCTGAGCCGCTACTTCTCAATCAGGTAGCTCCTCAGTTGGCCACACAAGTGCTGAATGATTCAAATGGCTCTGAGCACCATGGGACATAACATCTGAGCTCATCAGTCCCCTAGAACTTAGAACTACTTAAACCTAACTAACCTAAGGACATCACACACATCCATGCCTGAGGCAGGATTCGAACCAGCGACTGTAGCGGTCGAGCGGTTAAAGACAAGCGCCTAGAGCCGCTCGTCCACAGCGGCTGGCTCACAAGTTCTGAGTGCACTCCGCTTGCCAACAGCGTTCGGCAGACAGGATGGTCACCCATCCAAGTGGTAGCCCAGCCCGGCAGCGCTTAACTTCGGTGATCTGACGGGAACCGGTGTTGCCACTGCGGCAAGGCCGTTGGCTACATGAAAATCAATACTTTTGTAATATTACCAACTTCTCTTCTCCGCTTAAACAAGAAATGAGTATCGTTGTTTCCTTGACAGTATGAACTAATAGCTCCGCACTTTTATGTCACATTACTCATGCAAACCTCGAGTATCGTGTCTGCGCATCATCCTTTACGCAGAACAGACACAGGAAGACAGCAAGTCTGAACTCAGCTGCATCTCCTTAATCAAATTAGGGTTATCGTTCTGTGGGGAGGTCTGTGCCGAACCGTCGTCCAAGGACAGTGCACTGGCATATACGAACTCTGCTCGTCTATTTGGAAGGAGGGCAGAAAACTTCTTAGTCGCTACACCGGCGCGCTGTTCGTCCGCAAAACGTTCACGAAGGGGCTCGCTGCTGTCAATTAACTCGTTTTTTGTTTTGCGCAGTGGATCGATAATTTTTCGAATTATGCCATTTCAGTGTCACTTCTCTCTGTTACTGCACAACGAGTATCAGTTTTCACATTTCAGTTTTTTTTTATCAAAATTCCATATCGACAGATTATACGTTATGCCATATGTTTACAAGTGATTTTGTTTCCGGGCAGTTACGCCGAAATGTAACGTTAACTCGTAACGGGAACACAGTGGAGCCCTTTCCGCATTTGCGCATTTATCACCTAATTTTCGATCGAGCGGCTTATAAATCCGGATGAACATTCTAATAACTGTTGCAGTCCCGTCAAACAAATGCTTAGCAGAATCTACATGCATAATTTACGCCGTACGAATTTGCCAACTGAATGCATTATTCATCAACAGGTGTACTGGTAACAAAGCGGCTAATATATTTCTTGACTCTAAATATGTGGAAATAGTTTTATTTCAGTTTTGCGACTTAGAGAAATCAGTCCTGAAGTAATAATCAACACCATATAACAATACCGTTAAGCTACATGTATTTGAAGGGAACACATGAATAACGAGCTTGATTATTGATAGTAACAAGTCGATAGGACAAGATGAAATGGTTAATTGGCTGGTTTCTCGGTAGCCAGTCTTAAATAATAATAATAAATGAAAAAGGATCGTATTTACCAATGGGATATTGAGTTCGGACATGTTAACGAAAATATGTTCGTCTCCACTTACTGCGTCGTCAAATGTCACAGACGGCTGATTGCTTTCACGGAAAATATCTGAATAAAAGCCACGATGCTGTCTGCCAGATACAAAGAATACACAACCTACATATCCAGAATGATGTCAGCAAAAATGCAGCCAATCAGTTTTGTTACTGAAAATATCTGTTTTAGTGAGGAGCGATTCCTGTGCGAAGCCGATGTTCATAAAATAACATAAAGTACTTTATACAGTAAGCTAAAAAACTTTAAGTGAACTACGAACTATTGTAATATCAAGTTAACCATGTGTTGAGTAAGAGTTCCGTTTTAATAAATTACCCCACAGTGCATTGCGCCATGTGGTAGACTCTTTCCCATCTGGCAAAGAACAAAGTGCCAGTATGTTGCATTTAGTTTCAGATAATTTCACATCATGATTCTTTTGAATTTGAGATTGATAACAGAGTGTTTGAAGTCTTCGTCAAAATATTTTTAGTTTTCTAACAAAGCAAATTCAAGGCACTGTATTTGTTATAAGTTAAGGAATGTCTGTGGTGCAGGATAGGATCATTCTAGAAGGTAGAACAACTAACACAGCATCCCGTAAACGTTTGGCGTTACGCGATACGAAATAGTAACCTGTTTAAAAGTTCTACAATTTCCACTAAGTTCCTTAAGTGGCAGAAGGTTTTTCCAGCATAACAGTGAAATACATGTCAGTATGTGTTCTTTCGGAATAGCAGTGTATAAATCTGCTTAGGTTAATATGTATTTTAGGTCTATCATGATGTATGGGATAGTAAACATCCTTACCGGTGAATCAGGAGACAAACAGTTATACATGGTATTTCCAGCAGTTTACCCAGGTGTATATAGCCTATATTTACCAATGCAACTTAAATGGTATACGTTTTTCTTTCATATCTCTTGTATTAACCACAGGTTAATGTGAATGCGAAGGATGTCCACTCAGAGAAAGAAAATAAGAGATAAGCATTTGATTTGAGCCCTGCCAATTTGATAAAAACTCCAAAGAAGAATAGGTGTTACTCTGAATCTACACAGAAACCAATTTTTGCACCTCTAGCGCTTCTGTGCTTACGTTAGGTTCCTCGTAGCCCAAGAAGATGTGATGAAACTAATTCATGATAAGACCCACGGAACGTGGAATCCGGAATGTTCCATAATCGATCCACACTGTTGTAACTAAGTTTTCGACAAAATGATCGTCGGCAGAGGGACTATTGTAACGCTGCGTGGGTAACATGTGATAGTTGTACCTCCCGAGATAGGGAAGCAACAGTCTTTTAATTAACCGTAACAAGTTTCACGGCACAGTTCGATAGCTTCGAAAAGGATGAATGTTGTGATCTAACGTTTGTTACTGTGTGGAGTTGATTATTTCATAAAAGCAGATGTGAACTGAGGTGAATGACACGCTGAAAGCTGCCATGGCAAAGCTCTCCTCCCTGCCTAGTCGGAAAAACGTCAACTAACACGTAAACGACGTTCTCCAGACAGTTTTTGCTTTCATCTTCTGCCCTTAATCGACTACTTTAATTGAAAGCATTGAGAGACTCTGTAACATTAGTCACATAATTTAAAGAGTGCCTCAATGCCTTTGAGAAAAGTGTACCTTAAATAAAAATAAAAATGAAGACTTCTTTCAACGACTCGGTAAGTGGAAGAGTTACGGGCTTTACTGACTCTTACTCGCCAATGAAGCTTTCGCCTATTAAATAATGGTGGTGAGATGCCCTATATTCAGCGAGTATCTGAAATACTTTTGCAAACTTTCGAAGCGAACTTGTCAAACCAAAACAACAAAACAGACCATGCAAACGTACGTCCGAAAATTGAACTTCGTTTTTGAACTGCTGCTGAAAGTAATCTTTGAACGCGTTTCAGTGTAAAATCCAACAACAGAAGTTTGTTACTAGTAATTAAAATTCATTTAGTTAGGTAATCGAGTGTTGTTATAGACACAAGTGAAGCTGCGTTTTACTCGTGCAATCAACAAACTTCGCCGGCCAGAGTGGCCGCGCGGTTCTAGGCGCTACAGTCTGGAGCCGAGCGACCGCTACGGTCGCAGGTTCGAATCCTGCCTCCGGCATAGATGTGTGTGATGTCCTTAGAACTAAGTAAACCTAACTAACCTAAGTTCTAGGCGACTGATGACCTCAGAAGTTAAGTCGCATAGTGCTCAGAGCCATTTGAACCAACAAACTTCGAGCTATCAACACACGACATGTCGCGGTAGCGTACGAAACATCTCATCGTACCACATGGAGGTGAATGGACATTTCATGTAGCCGTATCATCTTCAACATGTGTTTCGCCAAAAAGGTCACCGGCCATGGTTTGGTGTACAACCTCCTGCTCAGTTCGTACTTTTGTGTACAAGTGAAACAGCATTTGGAAGATGCAGAATAGCAAATTCTCGCTTGCAGTTTCCGAACACTATTGCAGCAGTTTCTCTCACGGGAACGTCGGAATTAGAATAGCACACCTGAGGAAACAAGCTCACAACGCCGTGGATTACCCTGTCACAAGGGTCACGTACATATAGCTGGGGATGAAATCAGTGACGCAAAAAATTATTATCTGCTGGGAGCGACTAAAACGAATGGTTACTGAAGCAGGCATTGCTAAGACAGAGACACTTAATCAACGTGTCAGGAAAGCGTACCCTACTATCCGGAAGCGTTTTGAAGGATGCGACTGTACATGAAAAGCTGAAATGATTGTGTGGCATTGTTGGCCGGGGAATTTCGGCCACCGAGTGCAAGTCCTAATTTAGATGACGTCACATTGGGCGACTCGCGTTCGGTGATAAAGACGACAACACAACACCCAGTCCATGGGCGGTGAAAATCACCAACCCGGCCGGTAATCGAACTGGGCCCGCTGTGCACGATAGGCAAGCACATTACGATTGAGCTAAGCAGTCGGGAATGCCCATTATCCGGACTACGTGCGCCTGTCTAAGCAAGCTGAGGATGAGTTTCCCTTAGAACGTTGTAAAATATTTCGTCACTAATTAACTCTGAAGGGTTTTTGGACATAGGTTTTAGTGGACCTTTTACCATCTATTCACTCAGTCTCAAAACTTCGGTTAAAGTATTTCCGAAACATTCTGTGTAAATAATGATGTACGTAGCTAGTATCGGCAACTGCCTATGACTGCCGACGACATATTGGGAGCGATGGAAGATTTTGGTTCGAAGCCTGTACAGTCCAAAGTCTGTATGTCGTTCAGGCAAAATCGCCGTGAGCATTGAGGCAATCATCCCACCGACGCACCAGGTTGCAGATACATGTTTGGTAAAACAACGTGTACTGCTGCGTGAAGAAGTCCGCAACTGCCTGCTGCATGTCCTCGTCCGACAGGAGTCGTCAACACTTGAAGGCCTTTTTTAAGAGGCCGAGGTCGTGATAATTGCATGGGGAGAAATCAGGATATAGGGCGGATGCTCGACTGCGTCGCACTTGAGTTGTAACTTCTGCGGTACGACGTGTGCGATGTGGGGACGTGCGTTATTACTGAGCAGCACACTCCTTGTCCCAGTTTTCACGGACTTTGTTTTCCACAGACATGCTGCCCCAGACACATTCGTCATTCTTGGGTAGTGTCTACCGGTGTCTGTCCTTCGGCAGCCAATAAAAGAATAACACGACGTTGGACGCATTCGGTAAGAAAATCGCCATAGGTTATGTTTCCGCATTTACCGCACGCACGTCGGAAAGACAGTGTTGCCACGCTAATCTCATGTCTGTATGTCGGTGGCTATAAACTCGCATCGGAGTCGTGCTGCGTTTTATATACGCTGCAGCAACGCCCGAAAATGAAAACTTTTTGCCCACCCTTATAATTATAAACAGAGAAGTAATTGGTATACTATTGCTGCAAAATACACGAGGAATTGCAGATAATTTGTCGTTGGCCAAACACTGCCTGCCGAATCTGCATGTAGGAAAATGTAATGGCATGTTCGGAAATGGATGTATGAGCCTGTGTTCATTGACTGCATATTATGCAATAAGTGATTCAGGCTAGTGACAGATTTATAGTCGCTATCGTCAGGACGGAATTCGATGAAACGAAAAAGCATATGACTCACTCCAAGAATTATTAGCCGGTGTAACTGAACTAAGGAGGAAATTGTTGAGGAAAGTGCTGCCTGACTCATTCTGTTGTACTGCTGCTGTGTTTGGCGCCCTTAGCAAAAAAATAGGGTAAAAAAGTATTCAAACAAGTTTTCGCTATTCGCCACGTTGCGGGAATTGGGGATGGTAGATGAAAGTCTCTCCAAACTGCAGTCGGAATCTGCGTCCGAGGCTTTAAGTCTAGCTAGCCGCCTTGTATGCGAAGTGCGACGGTTCGAGTAAGTCTTCATACGTGGCTGTGGTTTTTGAAAGTGGCCTTACTTAGTGAATGCCGCAAATAGCAGGAATCAGTGGTAAAGGAACCAATTACGAACTTGTGATAAAAATTCATAGCTGTAATTGTAACATAAACCTCTGAAATCAATGCATACAAGATGCGCGCGCCGAGAATAATTTATCAGCTACACCTCCATTTACATAACTACTCTGCTATTCCTACTTAAGTGCTTGACACTGGAAAGGTGGAGAAATAGTCTGAAAGTGGTCCGATGGACCATCTTCCGACTATTTCTGTATGTTTCCACTATCGAATTGCAAGTGGGAAAAATGAACATTTACATCTTTCCGCAGGAGCTCTGATTTCCTTTATTTTTTTATGATGATCATTTCTTCCTTTGTAGGTTGGCGTCAGTAAAATATTTTTCGCACTCAGAGGAGGAAGTTGGCAATCGAAATTTCGAGAGAAGATCTCATCGCGACGAATACCGCATTTGTTTTATTTTTGCCACCCCAACTCGCGCGTCATGTCCGTAACACTCTCTCCCCTATTTCGCGATAATACAAAACGAGCTACCGCTCTTTGGACTTTTTCGATATCTGCCGTCAGTCCGCTCAGCAGTACTCTAGCAGAGGACGAACAAGCATAGTGCAGGCTGACTCTTTAGGTAGTCCTGTTGGATCTTCCATGTGTTCTGGCAGTAAAACACAGTCTTTGGTTTGCCTTCCCCAGAACATTATCTGTGCGATTGTTCCAATTTAAGTTTTTTGTAATTGGAATTCGTGTATGTATTTAGCTGAATTGGCAGCCTTTGATTTGTGTGAGTTAGCGTGTAACTGAAATTTAACAGATTTCTGTTCGTGCTCATGTGGTTGACAACACACTTTTCCTTATTTAGAGTCAATTGTCATATTGTGTAAGTCATTTAGTAATTGATTTTGATCTTCTTATGATTTTATAGATGGTAAATGACAGCGTCATTTGCAAAAAATCTGACAAGGAACCTCATGAGTGCTGTGTCGCAAGTGTAATCCTTAGTAGGCTCATTTCGAAGTGTTGCGTTAACAATTATGACAGAAAAAAATATTAGCTGCTAATGACTCACCATGTGCATCTGGAGTTCGACAGAAAATGAGTGTCCGGGAGGTGCAGACGTCAATATTCTATGGGATTATGCATTACTCTTCACAAAATGATGGACATCGTCGACATTTAAGAAATGTTCAAAACAAACCATTAACTTGCACCATCAAAACAGATTGAAAAACGACGCGCCACAGCGATCACAAAAATTCGCACCATCAAGAGCGAAGGCAGACTCCTTGGGAGTTACCAACAATGCAGGACGTTCAGCTAGGTATCCTCTCCCAAAGAATGCATATCGAATAATATTGGTGTGAAGGGATGATGAGAACTGATGGAATGTCATACTATGCAACTTAATGCGAAACGATGTGTCGTGAAACTGGCTAACCTTTAACCGTTGTCTTACGTCCTCCAATTCCGTAGCACTCTGAAGTTATATAACCGCCCACTGCTCTCTTGAGATCACTGTAACCAATGTCGTGCGCCTTTTGATCTGCATAACGCAGTAGGTCATATCGTGCATATCCTGTAAAGGGGTATCGAGCGTCCTTCAAATGCGGAGACAGCACATTTTGTAACAAATGCGCCTTGCCTTTCCTTGAATACCTGTAGTTATTCATATGCACTACTAGTTCACACTGCTGCAGATGAGCTTCCATTTACGTAATTATGGTTCGCACTCGCTTGTTAGACGTTTGCCCTTTAATACGTTCCGATGGAGACGGGATTTGTGGCTCGCTGTCCGCCAAGGATGGTGAACTACATGGCTTGACGCCTGTTTCAATATCACTTTACTTGTTAAGCACGTATCGTGGTCATTGCACTCGATATGTACACTGTCCGCACGGACGAGCGTATACGACACTACACATTCCACTGACTCATCTTGCAGGATTCTTAATGTTTCATTGGCCACTTCTTTCTCACCCTGCCAAATTCCTTGGCTTTCTTTATGGCGAAATATCAACTTCGGCAACTGTTGTTGTAGATATAATGCTATGTTTGCTTTGTTCATCGTCGCCATTGCTTTGCTTTGTATCAACATCACTAGCATTGTAGCAATGTTGCGAGTTACTCGTCCTCGTCGACTAAGCAATTCAACTACGCTACGTAGCCTCAAGGTGTTCACCTTTGGATACCTCCAATCCTGCCACCTGTTTCCACTTTCTCAAAAATGGTTCAAATGGTTGTGAGCACTATGTGACTTAACATCTGAGGTCATCAGTCCCCTAGACTTAGAACTGCTTAAACCTAACCTAAGGACATCACACACATCCATGCCCGAGGCAGGATTGGAACCTGCGACCCTAGATGCAGCGCGGTTCCGGACTGAAGCGCCTAGAACCGGTCGACCAGAACGGCGAGCCTGTTGCCACTAGCATCCAATATTGTGGTTGCGCAGTAGACAATATGTGGGGCGTCGAATGTCGTAAACATGATTGTCCTTTTGCTATTTTCTCCCTCAACGGGTCCGTTGTAAGGGTGCTGCACAGATTGTAAGACGCGCTCTGTAAGAAGACTCTCATCAGGGTGGCAGACGGGAGAAACTTCGAAAGAAATGAAGTGTTGACGACCGGCGTTGGCTGATTTGTAGTCACTAACCACTTGAGCTAGACAAAAACATTATGTTTTGTAGGTTTACGGCTACGAAATCAGAAGTGGAAAATGGAGTCAGCGACCGCGGCGATGTTACGTGTAATCTTATTTATTGACTACCAGAACAGTTAGACAGTGGTGTTGCTGGCTAATGTTGGGCTACCGTTAAGGAATGCTTACCTGTGAACAGCATTCGATTTCTTTTTATTCAACTACTCACCGATAAACGACCTCGCCGAAAGTGTTCATGGAGTGTGCATGTAGTATACACTGTGAACCGAAACTCCACTGCCTATTAATGGTTCAACCGGCTCTGAGCACTATGGGACTTAACATCTGTGGTCATCAATTCCCTAGAACTTAGAACTACTTAAAGCTAACTAACCTAAGGACATCAAACACATCCATGCCCGAGGCAGGATTCGAACCTGCGAGCGTAGCGGTCACGCGGTTCCAGACTGAAGCGGCTAGAACCGCATGGCCACACCGGCCGGCTCCACTGCCTATTACAAATGGCTCTGAGCAGTATCGGACTGAACTTCTGAGGTCATCAGTCCCCCAGAACGTAGAACTACTTAAACCTAACTAACCTAAGGACACCACACACATTCATGCCCGAGGCACGATTCGAGCCTGCGACCGCAGCGGTCTCGCGGTTCCAGACTGTAGCGCGTAGAACCGCACGGCTACTCCGGCCGGCACTGCCTATTACAGACTTTTTCATTGTTCTGAAGTTGTTTTCACAGAATCAGTGGCGATTTGGGTATGAAACCGAATGATTCATCATTAAGTTACTATTCTGCAAAGAGCGAGCAGAGTCCACCTGCCCCTTATATCAAAACAATCTGGAAATATGTCTGAACAATCACCGAAATTTTGTCGTTAGACTTCGGGTTTCCACTCTATGACCAAATAACTACGTGCGAGTTAAATGAGAATATCATAATAGTAACTCCAGTGGGACACACGCAAACGAAGATGTTGGTATCAGGAAAAAGATTGCTCATAGCAAGTTCCGACAGTGAGGGCCTACATTTGGAGGAAAAGCACGGAAAATATTGGTCCTAGCCGTATCGCGTATTGATGAGAAGGGTAGAACGAAATACCGATGTCTGTAAACAGGCGTTTGGTCAGCTGTTATCTTGCCCACCGCCCGTGGACGTGAGAGAGAGAGAATAACACTGCTGTCAGCCTTCGACCTGGGCCGAGCAGTGGGACAGGCGCGCGCTTCGCTGCCGGGCTGCCGCAGTGACCCGCGCGGCGCGACCTGCGGTTGGCCAACGCCGCCGGCGCCTGCCCCGCTGCCTCCGGCCTTAGCATTTGCCGGCTGGCCGCTGGATGCTTTCTTTCCCTCTCGCCGCTGTTGAGCAACTCACGGCCGCGTTCACCGACCTGGGCCGCTCGGACAGGCTGCGTGCCGGTAACAGACCGCTTTTCAAATGATCTTTGTTTCGCAGTGCGTATTGTGCGTTCTGACACCCCCACCTCCACAACTACAGAAAAACGACAGCTGAACACTGCTATTAACTAGGAAAAAAAGAGTTACTTCATGTCACGACTGCAGTTAAGAAAGAAAAATAAGCAAAAAAGATTATAAATGTAAAGCTTGTGACGCAAGCCCGCGAACGGACTGTTAACCCGACTACAGCTACCGCGCAGTCTTTCTGTTCGCCGCGACACTAGGAGGGCGAGGAGTGGCGGGTCCCAAAGATCTGGTCGTCCTGTACGGTGTTCAGATGGTTCAAATGGCCCTGAGCACAATGGGACTTAACTTCTGAGGTCGTCAGTCCCCTAGAACTTAGAACTACTTAAACCTAAGGACATCACACACATCCATGCCCGAGGCAGGATTCCAACCTGCGACCCTAGCGGTCGCGCGCTTCCAGACTGAAGCGCCTAGAATCGGTGTGGAGCGACGAAAAATCAGAGTCCCTATGACGGATAGAACCCGGACCTCCAGGCCCCGAGTCAAATCCTTTACCCACTTCACCATCACGACCACATTACGATAGGAGTAGTATTTGAAATTTTTTAAATTCCAGATACTCCTTTACACAATAAAATCTAAGCGTATTGTCCCAACTTAATTCTCACATCACTGCAAAGATGAGTAAAATAGTTATTAAAGTTGAAACTTCCTGGCAGATTAAATCTCGAACTCGTGACCTTTACCTTTCGCGGGCAAGTACTCTACCGACTGAGTTACCCAAGCACAATTGACGCCCCGTCCTCACAGCTTTAATTCCGCCAGTACCTCGTCTCCTACCTTCCAAACTTCACTCAAGCTCTCCTGCGAGGCAAAGGTTCCGATTTCGAGTTTCGGTCCGGCACACAGTATTAATCTGCCAGGAGGTTTCTGATCAGCGCACACTCCGCTATAGAGTGAAAATTTCATTCTAGGTATTAGAGTTAATAGTGTTCGAAAATATCTGAAATCGCTAAAATTTAATTGAGCTCCAGGGCTCGATGGAATGTCTAGCGTATTCTATATGAATATGCAGTTGAGTTAGCCCCCTTTTTCAGTCATAACTCACCATAGATACCTAGAACAAAAGACTGTGTGAACTTGTGGGAAAGAAGGACAGCCCACACCGCCGTACAAGAAAGATAGCTGAAATCATCCGCAAAACTACCGTCCAACATACCTGATATCCATTTCTTGTAGACGCGTAGAACAAATTATGAGCTCAAACTTAATGAGATGTCTCGAACAGTTCTTCCATGCGAACAGATCATCCATCGTACAGGTTCCACTGTTTTCATGATTTGGCAAATTTATGTTTATTTTAAGTTTCTGGCCGGCTGCCATTTCGTGACGCCACAGTCGTCAGTTAACCTTAGGGAGCAAGTCGTGTGCGCCATCTGTCTGTTAGTCATGTAACCTTTGTTGTGTATGTTATAGTATCTTAACTGTGTGTGGTTTTATTTTCCGAGGCGGACCCTGGCATTTGCGTAAAGAAAGGTGGAAAGCAGCCGAAAACCACGCCCAGGCTGATGACCGATGTACCAGGTCAACGATTTCTGAATGGTCAAACCATTTTAAATGTCCACAGTATGCTGTCAATTTTTTTAATACAAATTAACTTGATTGCATCATGTACCACATTACTTCCCACTCGGTCTGAGGCGCTGCAATCTTGGATTGTGCTGCTGGTCCCGGCGGAGGTTCGAGCCCTCCCTCGGGCATGGGTGTGTGTGTTTGTCCTTGGGTTAAGTAGCGTCTAAGCTTAGGGACTGATGACCTTGGCACTTAAGCCCCATAAGATTTCACACACATTTGAACATTAAAATTCCCACTTTTGGCGCATGGCCATTTTGAAATGCAACTGCGTTGTTGAAATGTGTGTCACATTTAAAAACTCAGTAGACCAGTATATAATAAAGGTTGACAACCTACGATGGACGTTTAAAATGGTTGTAGCGTTCAGATATTACGACAAGACTGTCGACCCACATATGAAAAAACTAAGGCCAACGATTGTGAATTCCACTCACAGACTCGATCCGGATTTGTCTTTCAAGCTAGCACGCTGCTTGTTATAAGCAGTTACAAACGGAGCTACATTTGACGTATAATATATAAAAAGTAACCCGCAGATGGATCCCAGTTTACGTGACGCAATTTGATTTAAGGATGACAGGAAACACCAAGAACAAGCTAATCCTCAGTCTCTGTATCCACTGAGTTCGGCTTGTGCCATGCCATGCTTCTTTCACAGTCTCAATAGCGCACTGAGTAAGGTGCCAGGCGAACCTGAGGCGTCTCTATCAAACACGCAGGTAAAACTCCAGTTCGAACGTATTGTGTTAGTGATAAGTCCCGTCGTATGAAACAGCTCGCGGAAAATGTTAATTTGAGCTGACTGTTCATTTATTTCACATGACAGTAAGCACATCGGTGCGGAGAGCGTGGGCGAGTGTAGGCCCCCTCGCCGGCGCACGCCTGTTACACGGGCTGACCACTCAGTGTAACAGCGCGCCCGCGCCGCCTCCCTGCTTTGCTGGCTCCGTTCCACGTCCGCTCCGCTCCGTTATTAATTGCGAGCGCAGCCCGCATTCTGGTTGCTAAACGTATTGTGCGTCCCGGTCCAGGGTCGTGTCTCTTCATACACACGACCTCACGACGGCGCGCACGGTGCAGGCTGGCCAAAGCTTACAAGGGAACCTCCCCATCGCACCCCCCTCAGATTTAGTTATAAGTTGGCACAGTGGATAGGCTTTGAATAACTAAACACAGATCAACCGAGAAAACAGGAAGAAGTTGTGTGGAACTATGAAAAAAATAAGCAAAATATGCAAACTGAGTAGTCCATGCGCAAGATAGGCAACATCAAGGACAGTGTGAGCTCAGGAGGGCCGTGGTCCCCTGGTTAGCGTGAGCAGTTGCGGAACGAGACGTCCTTGGTTCAAGTCTTCCCTCGAGTTAAAAGTTTATTTTTTTTATTTTCAGACAGTTATTATCTGTCCGTCCGTCCGTCCGATGCGAGGTAACTGCGCCGTAGTATGGGGACGCTACACCTAAACAAACATCGAAACACACGACGTCAGTCGACCACAGCGCACGGAAGAGAGGGAGTTCCTGCTAACGAGGCTCCCTGGCTGGCAGTTGACTGTTCGCTACTTTGGACGAGAGTGCATTGAATACGTGAGATGTAGTCGGTGGGCAATATGAACCCTGCAAATATAGCTCGCGATTTCAATAACGAGGTCAATGAATATTTTCCGAACTGTAAGGCATCGGAAAGTTCCTTAAGGGATCGAACGATTGTCGAACATTTGTATGGTTATTTTCTACATTTGTTGATAAACAATACGTGTGGTGACGACGGTACCTTGATGATTGCTGCAGGGCTTTATGTACCATATGATGAGATTGTTGACGATCCGTACGAAGAACACGAAGAGAAAATACTGCGACTTCAATCTGATGGAAATGCTCCAATACAGATTACTGTCCAAACCAATTAAAAGACGCAAATATAGATTATGGAGTGAAGTAACAAATAAATTTAAGAAATTTAAAGGGATAGAGGAAAAAAAGCACAATTAAATATAGCAAAGAAGGCGTGGAACGAGGTGGAACCCGAAGACACAAGTTCACTGAACTAGAAAACGATATATACCGACAATTTATTAAAGCCAGAAATGAATTAAGTGCAGTGCATGATACAGACCTACAGATTTGGGGATTGCATTACGCTAAACAAATCGGCCTAGACTTCAACGCTCCATCTCATTGGCTTGTCACATTCAAAAGAAAATACAAAATTACGAAGAAGTAAGATCAAGAAATATGAAAGCAAGAACTACGCGAATAAACTGGAAGAACTTTTAGAGTGTTCCAAGGCGATTGTTACAGAAACTAACGTCAGATTCCAACAGTATGATGACGCATATATTATCAACACAGATCAGTCCGGTTTTAAATATGAAATAAAATCGACCCGAACGTTATCGTTAGTTGGAGAAGGCGACACGGAATGTACTGTTGACCAGCTGCATGCCACTACACATAGTTAAACCATAAAATATGCTCCGAACAAAGCATGATTCCTTTTACCTACATTTTATTTATGTTTGCAGGAAAAAATGGTGTATTTGGACCGCAAGTTCAGCAACAGGTGAATAGGGTACTTGCACAAACGCCGAATGTCATTGTGAATTGCAGTGTCAGGAAGAATGGAGAAAAGACTAGTGAAAGACTTTAATGAACGTGTGAGTGCTCCTTACGCGGACAAAGATTTTGCCTTACTCCTTGACAGCTATACAGGACAGGAGGATCAGGCATTGTACAATTTTATGTGGGAGTAGACGTTATTACCATTCCTCCAGGTTGTACACCTCTTGTGCAACCGTTAGATGTGTTTGGTCTTCGGCAAGCGAAATACTTTGTGAAAAGATTCTATGATTTTGCGAAGCTGCACTGGTACACAGAGCAGTATTGTTTTCGTGATCGTGTGTCAATTGTCAAAATTCAGGCACTCACACATAATCAACTTCGCTCTCCAAAATTCCAGGACATGTTCAGATTTGCTTGGACATATGCAGGATTTGACGGTCTATACACGGAAAAATATGAAAACGTTAAAAACATGTGTTTTGACAGAGCACAGGGAAAACTGTGCGACTGTGAAACTGTTGCATTCATTTGTTTCACTTTATGTGACAAACTCTTATGTTTTCATCACTTTTTTGGGAGTGATTATCACATTCACAAGAAAACCTAAATCGGGCAAGGTAGAAGATTCTTTTTACCCATTTGTCAAGTGTACAAGTTAAGTTGGTCGACAACATATTCCAGTCATGTGACGCACATGCCGTCACCAGTGTCGTATAGAATATATCAGATTTGTTTTCCTGTGGAGGAATCCGTTGACCCATGACGTTGCGATCAAATGTTTTCGGTTCCCATTGGAGAGGCACGTCCATTCGTCTACTAATCGCACGGTTTTGCGGTGCGGTCGCAAAACACAGACACTAAGTTCTGTCCGTTCGTTCATTGACGTGTCTGTTCACTGCAATAAGTTTAGTGTCTGTGTTTTGTGACGGCACCGCAAAACCGTGCGATTAGTAGAGGAAAGGACGTGCCTCTCCAATGGGAACCGAAAACATTTGATAGCAAGGTCATAGGTCAACCGATTCCTCCACAGGGAAACACGTCTGATATATTCTATACGACACTGGTGACGGCATGTGCGTTACACGACATGAATATGTTGTCGATCCACCTAACTTGTACACTTGGCGAATGGGTAAAAAGATTCTTCTACCTTGCCCGATTTAGGTTTTCTTGTGAATGTGATAATCACTCCCAAAGAAGTGATGAAAACGTAAGAGTTTGTCACATAAAATGCAACAGTTTCACAGTAGCACAGTTTTCCCTGTGCTCTGTCAAAATACATCTTTTTAACCTTTTCAAATTTTTCCGTGAACAGAGACGTCAATGAACGAACGAACAGATCATAACTTTGCGAAAATAAAGAAAGAAAACTTTTGGCTCGAGGGAAGACTTGAACCGAGGACCTCCCGCTTCGAAGCTACTCGCCCTAACCATTTTTTTTTTTTAATTTCATTTTGTTCACTTTGGTTTGTTGCATCTGCTCGGGGCGGACGTCGTAAGACACCCGTATAAGTTCGTTGTTGATCCATCAACTCAGTTTTTTTATTACAGAGGGCTGCTAACCCTCTGACCGAACACGCTGAGCTACCGTGCCGGCGAACCATGGGACCACGGCGCTCCTGAGCTCACATTGTCCGTTATGTTGCATATCTTGCGCATGGACTACTCAGTATGTATATTTTGCTTATTTTTTCATAGTTCCACACAACTTCTTCCTGTTTTCCCGATTGATCTTTGTTCAGTTTTTCAAGGCCTATCCACTGTGCCAACTTATAACTAAAACTGAGGGGGTTACGATGGGAGGTTCCCTTGTCAGTAGGATTCGTGCAGCGTCCCACCTTTTCTGTTGTGAGCACGTGGGGGAGAATGGTTAATTACGTTTGCAGCAGAAGGCGCACACGGGGAAGCGGGTACTTTTCCGCCGTCGGCCGGTGTCCGCGCGCGACTTCCCGGCGTGCGCGCCTGCGAGAACCGGGTCAAAGTAATACGGCGGGCGGCAGCGGCCGTAAAGCTGGCGGCGGTGACCCCTGGAGACAATCGTCGCCCTGCCGTGTTGGGCGGCGCCGGACCGACGCTGGCCCGGCCGTCGCAGGTTTTAAAGCGGCCCCTCCCGGCACCCCGCGCCGCGCCGCGCCGCGCCGCGCCGCACAGCGCTATGCCGTGTTATTGATAAATGTTGAGCCGCCTCTCCTCTCCTCCTCCTCCTCCGCCCGTCTCTGCCTCTCTCTGGCACAGCCCGGGGCTCTCTCCCCCTGCCACTGCCCCGCGCTGCTCTCTCCTCTCCTCTCCTCTCCTCACACCACGCTACGCGCTCTGCTCCCCCACCCCCTCAGACTCCCTAGCGGCCCGCTGCTGCTGCTGCTGCTGCCGTGGCTGCTCTTGCCATCTCCCCCGGTTCGCCCACCACCACCACCACCACCACCACCACCACCACCACCACCCGCTCGCTCGCTCGTTCATTCGGCCGCGTGTGTTGGCAGCGAGCGCGCGCGGCAGAGTTCGCCTTACCGACCACCGGACCGGAACCCTCATTATTATTATTTTTTTGCACTACAATAATAAAACCACATGTATTTAATTATACGTGGTACTGTATTTTTATTTGTGGGCGAAAAAATAAATATATTTATTGGTCTTGGTCTCCTAACCGCGGCGCTGCCGTTCCGCATTATCGAAGCTAAATTTTTAATTTCGCTGTAACCTTTTGTACGGAAAAGAGAGAGAGAGAGGGATAGGGAAGGGTACGTGCGTGCGCGATGTGGAAATTCTGCGAAACGCGAAGCCGGCATAATTACATGGCTGCTGGGAGCTGCTTTATTAATGGCAGACTTTCTGCGCAGAGTCTGCCCGCCCGAATATTAATATGTATATTCTTCCCGGTGTGGCCGTGCTGATCTGTGGCCAGCAGGCGCAGCACTCGCAACTCGGCACCGGTACAGCCGTACCTGCAGCCTATAGCACTGCAGCGACACTCGCCAAATGCCACGATTCCTATGCGCCAGCCAGCCGCTGTATCCGAGCGGTTCCAGGCGCTTCAGTTCGGAACCGCGCTGCTGCTACAGCCCCAGGTTCGAAACCTGCCTCGGGCATGGATGTGTGTGATGTCCTTAGGTTAGTTAGGTTTAAGTAGTTCTAAGTCTAGGGGACTGATGATCTGAGAAGTTAAGTCCCATAGTGCTCAGAGCCATTTGAACCAATGCGCCTGTCACTTCCTACTATGTCGCGTATAACTGCTGCTTCGAGCTGGCACGTCCGCTTAAGGCGATGCATGAACTATTTCGCGAAGACTCAGAAGTACCTCGTTAGTCCGAGAAGTTTCGGAACTTGACTAATAAAGAAAAAAAAAGTTTAAGTTGCTGATTTTAATGCTTCAGATGTTCTAGAGAGTGCAACGCATGAAACGTTAATACGTACATGTGAAACTGTCAAAAGAGGCCTCGTTTAGCATGTTGTTGAACTCGAGGGTCACATTGCCTTGAATGTCGGTTGTATTAATTTTAATTCCTGTAATTTGTCGCTTTGTGATAAGTTAATGTTGATAACACCAAGTCTTCTCACCTGTGATGATTTTTTTCCAGAAAATTAAAGTCCGCGTTTATCATTTCAGTCAAGTGTTGACAGGCGTAAACGGTCGTTGTTTTTTGTTCGCGAGTCAAGGTGCACTGGACAAACGGTGCACACTCTTTTCTCTTCTTGAAAAGATTCTGCAGAATGTGTTGAACATTTGAGTTGGAGATGCCGCTCCACTGCGACGAGGCCTACGTCACGAAGGTAGTCCTGCGCTCGCTCGCTCAGCTCAGCAGACAAACTACGTTTCTAGACCTGTTGACTCGTAACTGGGCGTGTCCGTACAAACGAAAACTAAATATTCATCTGGAATCCGCTATAATGGAATCTTAATGTTATTAGTCCTATAATGATGGCAAGTCCATGGGCCTGCTTATAATTTGTCACAGCTGTACTGGCGCACAATAAAATAAAATCTTGTTAAAATGATTATCAGTTGCATAAGGCACCGCTTCCAGCATGTAACGAGTACTGTTAAGCAGAAGAGACTAAATGGTATAACAAGCCGTTATACCGTTGATATCGAGTATTGATGTTAAATTTTGCTGTTAATCAGTAAGACTTCATAATAGCAGATTCCAGTGGAAGATGCAATTCTCTTTAGTACTTGCACGCCCAGCTGCGAGTTAGCAGGTTTAGAAACGCATTTTGTCTGCTGAGCTGAGCGAGCAAACGAGTTCAGGATGCCTTCGTGACGCACGCGCCGCGACCTGTGTTTCTCGTGGGCCCCGCACTGCGATTTGTGGCGCAACCACGTTGACACGGTACGGTCTCACGTCCACTACCCGACGCCGCTTGCTCACATCGAACTGCTCGAATGCACGTCTGTTGTTTGCAGTTGTTAACTCACGCTGCCGCCGCAGCTACTGCGCTGACGTCGCTTATACGCCAACAATGAAATCAGTCTCAAAATTTTTTGTTGGACAGTGTATACCAAGAAATGGCAGTACACATGATTCAAAGATTGAATGCCGTACAAACATATGCCTGTTTTTTTCCATGCGAAAACTGTTAGCGCTTTGTTCTACTGATATTTGTTTGCCACTGTTTAGTTAGTTACATGTTCTATGGATCATTTTATACGATAGATCGTAATGATGTGGAACAAGTCATTTTACATTCAAATCTTAAATTAATTTGTACATACGGTTATATTCTGAACATTTCTAAGTATTTTATTTTCGTACTACAAAACGGAAGAAGATGTACAGATGTGCGTTTCTACGCACCACCAGCTCAACATTCCAGTGACAGAAATCCTGCTACGGAATAGGAGGAGTTGTCAGGGAGAAACTTTCTCAGTTTGTTTTCAAAATTTTACTTTGCTGTATGTGAGACATTTTATATCACGGGATATGTGTTCAAAAATTTTTGTTGTCTTTGTGCACTCCTTTTTGTGCTAAAGACAACCTTTATGTGGAGTAATGAATGTCATTTTTCCTTCTAGTATTGTAATTAGCTACATCAATGTTCGTTTTGAACTGTAGTGGATTATTTACAACAAATTTCATGAGGGAATAAATATATTTTGAAGTAGTAGTCAGAATTCCCAAGTCTTTAAACAGGTGTCTAAAGTTTATTGTGGATGAGCACCACATATTATCCTTACAGCACATTTTTGCACAATGAAGACTTTCTTCCTTAAATATGAGTTACCCCAGTACATTATTCCATATAACATTAATGAATGAAAATATGCCAAGTTACTGATTTCTCTCTGCCCAAGATTTGCAACGATTCTAAACGCAAATGTGGCTGAATAAGTTGTTTTAGGAGTTCCAAAATGTGTTTTTTCCGGTTGAAATTCTCATCAGTATGGAATCCTAAGAATTTTAAAGTGTCCACCCTATTCATTATTTCCTGGCTACGTGTTACACTTATCACTGGTGTAGTGCCGCTAGATGTGCAGAACAGAATATGTTGTGTCTTTTCAAAATTGAATGTTAGGCCATTCGCAAAAAGCTATCCAGTGCTACTTTTAAGAACTTTGTTTACCATTTCTTCTGTTTCTGTACGTATGCTTGGATTGAGTACAATACTAGTGTCATCTGCAAAAAGAACTAATTGCGCTTGTTGCGTGTTAGACGGAAGATCGCTTACATATTTGAGGAACAGTAGTGGACCTAAGATAGAACCTTCTGCAAAACCAAATGTGATTTCTCTACAGTCCCTGGACTGTATTACTTTCCGGATTATTAGGCCATCGCCTGGTATCAACTGAGACTACCATCCAGGAAAATGCTGTAGTTTGCAAGAATCCAGGTCTTGGAAACTTAGAGGTATTAGCAATTAAACATATTCTTTCGTCATGACCTTGCGATAGAGTGCTCATAAGTCTCGTTATGTGTCTAATATGTTAAAATGTACTAATTATGATGTGGTCCAACTGTATGACAAAAAGAAATTAACTGTAGCTAAATAAGGCCTACCAGTAATTACAAAATGTGCTATTATACGAAGGACACATTCATGTACAATCTTCACGTGGTTTACCATCCTTTTTTGTTTAGAAGGAAAATACAGGTAGCTTATCGCTGTTTGAAGGAACAGTACTGTGTAAGTAACTCTTCAAATTTTCAACATTTCGGCCAGTTAGAATATTTGACGGAGCGCACCTGCTGTTATTGCAGCAGCGAAAAATTTTCAATTCTTTGCAATGAGACAGAAGCTTAAAGAATGCCGCGTGAGTCAGAAAAGATATAAATTCCGTATAACTGCAAAAGAATAAAATATCGCGTAACTGGAGCGTCGGAACTTCAGCGAGACAGTCCACGGACCATGCTATGGTCTGTAGCGAGATTACAGCACCAAAAGAATTCACCAAACTCCAGTACTACCCGCAGAGGATCGATGATTTATGTAGTCTGACACCTGTCAGTCACATTCATAAACAAATCTCCACTTTTGTACCCAACGTTCAAGCTAGCAGCGATTTCTTTCTCGGTCAAGAGAACATTTTGTGAAACGCCGTCTGTATCGACCAACAGAAGCCTTGATTCAACAATGCTTTCCATTTTTTAGAGATAAGTAGCAAGCAATAACATGCTGTTGCTGCTCTCACTTTTGCATTTGCGCGAGAATTCAAAATAGTCATTTTAGCAGTATTGTCTCTTAAATGACGATGTATATTGTGCAGGGTGTTGTTCAACGACGGTATGTATTATACAGGTTGTTGATAATCTAACGTCAGTGATAAGGTAAAACAGTAACAGCGTCAGTATGTACTTGTGGCGCTGAAGCCCTAGATGCTTCTCCATACCAGGAAAACGATAAGCATAAAAATTAGCTCGGCTGTCATGTTCAACGCAAATGAAAGCAGTCGAATAACAATGAACAGGTAGTGGCGAAATAAAAATAGTAAAATAACATCGTTTGCCTCTCGAACTTGGCAGTATCGGCATCTGTTGAAAAGTTGTAGTTTCAAGGTCGTTGGTTGGTTGATTTGGGGGAGGGGACCAATCGGAGAAGTCATCGGTCCCATCGGATTAGGGAAGGATGGAGAAGGAAGTCGTCCGTGCCCTTTTCAAAGGAACCATCCCGGCATTTGCCTGAAGCGATTTGGGGAAATCACGGAAAGCCTAAATCAGGATGGCCGGACGCGCGTTTCATCCGTCGTTCCCCGAATACGAGCTCAGCGCGCTAACCACTGCGCCACCTCGCCGTTTCAAGGTCGTCTCGTGCTAAATGTTGGTAAGAAGGGTGAACAACTTAGATATCACCCACACGAAGAATTACATGACGACTGAAATTCAGTGTGCCAAGGGAATTGTGGTACTTGCCCGTAGATGATAAGAATGCGGAATGTTGAATGTTGTATTCAATATGCAACTTTTCGTTTGCTGTAAGTGCATGAGTAATTCTATATAATTCTCCCTGAAGCACTACGCGGAATAGTGGTGCCTTTATTGTCAACCCCACACTTTACTTTGTGCAGCAGTAATAGATCATCTTTAAGCCTGTTACTGGTTACGTCTTAAGGCGTATTTCAGTTTTTCGATGTATCAGACGAAGAATCTGTACACATGGCATTTAACTGTGTGAAAAATATTGTTATTCATTTTACGCTAGAAACTTATGACGTATTGCGGACACTACAAACTTTTCCAAAAGTTGTATGCTGGGGGATAATATTCACTCAGTTTCATAAATATCGTGCAGAAAATGTTTTATACTGTTTATACCTCACAGGCTCATTGTACGTAGTTTACAAAGATCGACTGTTATCGTTCTTAATAAAATTATGACAAATGTACCATGAGGAGACAAAGTTCGGAAATACTACTACTACTACTACTACTACTAATAATAATAATAATAATAATAATAATAGTATTAGTAGTAGTAAATGATCAGTACTCAATCATGAAACTATCAGCATCCACGAAAATCACTTGGTTTGTGGATATTTCGCCATGTGTTTTCCTTACCTGCGGCAACCATACGGGGAAATGGAGTAATGTTGCAGACACCGGACGCGCAAGAGCAGTGTTTAAAGCTCATTCCGTCTTTTTTTTTTAACTTTCCCTACTTTCCCAAGTCATATGAAGCGAAAACTGGGGTCGTAATTTGAGAAAGGCATGGCCAATGAGTGTACTGCTGGTAGCTAATTACACTTGTGGCGTATTTGGAGACGACAGTACCTTTAACTAGGGATGGGCACTATCGACAACTTCAACGAGTGGGGAACGGATTCAAGTTCTCGGATGCTTACCTGGAGTGTTTTGGATGTCATGTCATCTGCTGCGTCTCAAAATAAAACAGTTTTACGTAAACGAAGTAAGTCGAGTGATTCTCATTAATATGCAGTATTCAACGTGCGGATTTAAGGAAACCGTAGGACAAAAAAATTATTATTTTGGGTTTACCTCACCACTGCTTGATAGTGCACTGGATATTTAATCATTATGGTCATACGTGTCGCAATGGAATTGATGGAACGATGCTTAGCGCAGTTCTTGGGGGTTACGTTAATGTATATGTAAAATATTCATGATATAAAACTTTTTAATACATCTTTCAAAGCAACATTCTTTTTTGTATGCGAAGTGAAACTCGTTGCCTGTATTTCCTTAGTAAGAAGAAGTTCGAAATCAACGGAAAGGAATATACGTCCGAGAAGCGATGACTTACGTTAGAGAACAACCAGCAACTATTCTCGTTCTGATATTGAGTGCTGCCGATCCGCATCGTGAAGTAAGAGGTCTTGTTCTCGGGTGCTGTATTCTGACACTCGACGTCTGTTCCAGACTTGGAATAGAGAACTTCTCGGATAGTCCAACACAGCCTTTAACCTCGCAGTCTTATTTAGGTTGCCCAGAAAAGTAGTTGACCAAGAAGTTCGTTGGGCCAGACATGTGATTCGAGGATATACGGACCCTTTCTCCCTGTTCCTTCCATCTCCTACCCCCCGCCCCACAGACAGTTGGCTCGTCAAGTAGCTACAGGTGTGTATCGGCAGTGTTGGGAGAGCAGGGCTGTTGCACAGTAGCGGCAGTTGTAGGTGACGGTAGAGGAGAGGTGTGGATGTCCAGACGAGGGATTACGGCCACTAAACTGTGTTAGGCCCGCAGCCCGCACAGTACTTTTGTGCGCTGCGCCGCGCCGCGCCGCACCGCACCGCGCCGCGCGGCTTGTAATCTGTTGACCGAAACTTCGTCGCCGAGGGTGGGGGAAGCGCCGGCGCGACTGCGGCCGAAGTTTGCCGACCGTCTTCCCAGAACTTGGCCGGCCACCCTCGTCTCCCCACACTTTGCTTTGCCGGGGGACCCGCTGCGCTCTGCGCCGCTTGATCCGTTCTCATTTCAGCGTCGTTTCGGACTACTTATTAACGAGACCGCCAAGTTCCTACTAGTTTTCTCCATAATGTACATTTCAGTCGCAGCAGTCGGCATAAACAGTGTGAGAGGTCGCACCAGCAGGGAGAAAGAGTTGCCCTGTAGCATAGTAAACATTCGGCACTGCTTCGTTCTTACCGCGGAGTCCACTGCTTTTCACAGAAAGATATTCGTACGCTATTAGCATGTCTATACCTCATGAACAGTGACTAATAAATTAATTTTTTACGATTGTTTATGGACGAGACAAACGAGATCAGCCGTTATATGTTGTGGTCTCCCTCAAAGCGTTCGTAGTTACTTTGGTGGTGCCCCTTTACCTATGCACGAACGTAGTGATGCATGCTCATTACCAGAATGGTCGCAGTTTTAACAGGCACCTGTTCGTCATTTAAGTTTTCAGTACTCGCAATGGGGGTTCAAATGGCTCTGAGCACTATGGGACTTAACATCTGAGTCATCAGTCCCCTAGAACTACTGAAACCTAACTAACCTAAGGACATCACACTCATCCAAGCCCGAGGCAAGATTCGAACCTGCGACCGTAACGGTCCCGCCGTTCCACACTGAAGCGCCTTGAACCGCCTGGCCATAGCGGCCAGCCACAATGTAGGGGTTGGCCTGCGGTTAGCGCTGGCTTGGTTCAATCCACTGTGAGGGAACGCGAAAAACTGGCCCTCTGTCAAAAATGTACACGTATGTCTGCATCCATTATCTGAAAACCGCTGATAATTGCAAGACGTAGTCTACTTTTCATTGTACCATTTATAAGGCTTCCTTCCCTTTGCATTGGCTTATGGAGTGCAAGACGATTGACTGTCTGAACATCTCTGTGCGCTTGGTAATCACTCTAATCTAGTCTTCATGGTTCCTGCGAGAGAGTTATCAGAAATAGAGCCTCTATGAAGACTGTTCATTGATTAATTAGGTAAGATGATAACAGTAGCTTGTTGTTCGTGGTAACATTTCGGAGGAAAGCATAGCAGTTATAAAACCGAAGGACAGACAGAAAACACGATGGACTATTACGTATAGCCTTACTGGCTCGCTTCTAGTTGTACACCATGAGTAATTCCAGAACATTTTATAACATTTTATCTGTTTGCTTCACCCACAA
Organism: Schistocerca gregaria; assembly: GCF_023897955.1. Lineage (NCBI taxonomy): Eukaryota > Metazoa > Arthropoda > Insecta > Orthoptera > Acrididae > Schistocerca > Schistocerca gregaria. The sequence continues at coordinate 545,888,305 of NC_064925.1, forward strand.
CGGGGCTAGCGAAGTTCTCGGTACTAAACCTGTGTTTCTGAGGAGCGATGTGAAAGTCCGAATCGAGAACAGAGCGTTCCTGATTCACCCTAATCACTTGTGGCGTATAGGGTGGTGGTGGTGGTGGTGGTGGTGGTGGTGGTGGTGGTGGTGGTTGGTGTTTAACGTCCCGTACACTACGAGGTCATTAGAGACGGAGCGCAAGCTCGGGGTAGGGAAGGATTGGGAAGGAAATCGGCCGTGCCCTTTCAAGGGAACCATCCCGGCATTTGCCTGAAACTATTTAGGGAAATCACGGAAAACGTAAATCAGGATGGCCGGAGACGGGATTGAACCGTCGTCCTCCCGAATGCGAGTCCAGCGTGGTAACCACTGCGCCACCTCGCTCGGTGTAAGATGGTTTTGCCGGCTGAGAACAATAACACGTAGACCTATGATATTAACTCCGCATTCGCTTTTATGTGTGAAGTAGTGTGTTAATCAGAGGTGGCGCGATGACTTGAACAGTGATAAATCCGTTTACGTTGCCCGCGACGGTGAATGTTCAAGACAGACAAAGGCAACATTCAGTGTGTCCCAGGGAAATTTGATACGACCGCTCCTGTTCTGTGCATACATAGATCATGTTTCAGATGGGATAGGAAAACATTCGAATACAGTATTAATAGTTTATACTGGTTGACTCAGTCACGTCCATTGACATTGCTTAACGACAGGAAATAATAAGCAGATAAGTTGAGATTTAGCATAGTTCTTTTTTCAGTAGAATTTTAGGAGCCTAACGTACCCATGAAAGAGTCTGCGCTCAGAACTATTGTGAGACCCATTTTCGAATATTGCTGTAGTGTTTGGGGGCCCTGCCTGGTCGACTTAAAGGAAGACCTGAGATGATAAAGTCGTTTCGCGGAAAATGTAGAAATTCCGTCTTGGCATTTGCGACAGGCTGCAGGTCAGCTCTGCCTCCCGTGAGGTCATGGTAATAGAGAGGACGGCTTGTATAGATGTGTAAAGACAACAATTTTCCCTTCACTCCATTTGCGAGTGAACAGGGAAGGGAATGACTAGCAAGAGCACAAAGTTCTCTCCGCCATGTACTGTACATGGGCTCTCGGAGCCTGTAAGTTTATGCGTAGATAACGATTTGTGAAATATACGAAGGAGAGATAAATATTAAGACGAGGGCACCATGACCCAGTGCACGTTTGCAAAGCTAGAAGTGGACATAGATAACGCACGTTAGACTATATGATTGTTGTAGTTTCAGGCACTTTTGGAGACGTGAATCCTTGGACTGGGACTGGGAACTCTCTAATGCGGCTTAGCGTACCAATATTTGCGGTAGGCCGCAGACCGATTTCACTGGCTGCAACGTTCATCACTCTTAAAAACAAAATGAAATAGATCAAGGCTCGTAGCAAAGATATGTTGAACGCAAGGGAAACATGTGTACTGTCGTATTTGCTGCACGAGGAACTCAGTGTACTAAACTAAAGTAATAGCGTTATTGGGAAAGGACAGTATTATTATGCGGACAAAGCAATTAACTATTCATGCTGGATACTAACGAGTAGGTGTAAGTGCATAAGGTGAGATGCTAAATGAGAATTTTCTTAACAGCACGAACGCTGTCGCCACATACGTGTGTGTAACAGAATGGGGAATGAATAGCAGTGGTATGAAGTACTCTCTGCCATGCACTTTATATTGGATTGCAGAGTATGAATTTACGTAGACGTAGGCTGCGAGGTGGCGACAGTCGTCGAGAGTAGCGTCGTACACGCTAGTAACAGGCAGAGGGCACCAAGTCCTGCAGGCGTGAGCTCGTCACCGGTCGAGGCGAGACGCCTGACCATTGCGGGGCTGGCGGGCTCGCGGGCACGGCGATCACACGGCTGCCCCGCGGCGCCGGACCCACCTCGGGCCATAAATTAGGCCGCGGCTATTCTGGTGCGACCTAGCGGCGGCCGCCGCGCCGAAACCCCGGATCTGTCGGCCGGAACTCCAACCTCCTACTGGCCACTTCCGTCTGAAGGCGTCCGTGCTGTTAAAAAAACATTCGTCAAGCGTCTCACTCACGTGCGATTTACAATGCATTCAGCTAATACGTCTGTATACATTTTCTCCTTGAGATCATCTACACTAGCGGAAAAAAACCACAACGCCAAAAAGTACACTACTGGCCATTAAAATTGCTACACCAAGAAGAAATGCAGATGATAAGCGGGTATTCATTGGACAAATATATTATACTAGAACTGACACGTGATTACACTTTCAGAGATCCTGAGAAATCAAAACCCAGAACAACCCCCTCCGGCTGTAATAACGGCCTTGATGCGCCTGGGCCGGCCGGAGTGGGCGTGCGGTTCTTCGCGCTACAGTCTGGAACCGAGCGACCGCTACGGTAGCAGGTTAGAATCCTGCCTCGGGCATGGGTGTGTGTGATATCCTTAGGTTAGCTAGGTTTAATTAGCTCTAAGTTCTAGCCGACTGATGATCTAAGAAGTTAAGTCCCATAGTGCTCAGAGCCATTTGAACCATTTGATTTTTGATACGCCTGGGCATTGAGTCAAACAGAACTTGGATGGCGTGTACAGGTACAGCTGCCCATGCAGCTTCAACACGATACCACAGTTCACCAAGAGTAGTGACTGGCGTATTGTGACGAGCCAGTTGCTCGGCCACCATTGACCAGACGTCTTCAACTAGTGGGAGATCTGGAGAATGTGCTGGCTAGGGCAGCAGTCGAACATTTACTGTGATACGAGGCTGTTGGGATCCAGCACGGCGTTCCGTATTACCCTCCTGAACCCACCGATTCCATATTGTGTCAACAGTCATTGGATGTCGACCAAAGCAAGCAGCAGTGTCGCGGTACGATAAACCGCAAACGCGATAGACTACAATCCGACCTTTATGAAAGTCGGAAACGTGATGGTACGCATTTCTCCTCCTTACACGAGGCATCACAACAACGTTTCACCAGACAACGCCGGTCAACTGCTGTTTGTGTATGAGAAATCGGTTGGAAGCTTTCCTCATGTTAGCACGTTGTTCGTGTTTCCACCGGCGCCAGCCTTCTGTGAATGCTCTGAGTAGCTAATCATTTGCATATCACAGCATCTTCTTCCTGTCCGTTAAATTTCCCGTCTGTAGTACGTTATCTTCGTGGTGTAGCAAGTTTAATGGCCACTAGTGTAGTTGTGGGACATAAAGGAAACTTTTTAGACGTGTGTCTACATTTGAAAGATGATGATTATTTAAATTTCGCGCCAGTCACAACGGAGTGACGCTAGTAGCGCCTCTGTGAGGGTGTAAATCTTTCGTTTAATACACGATGTAACTAACTGTCGAGGCCAGATGGCCTGTAGCGTGCATTCCACTCACCCCGACGCATCGCCAGTTGCGAGTTCATTCGTGTCAAGCGAGAGCGCATTGGAGGGCACAGTGTTGTGTTCTCTGATGAAAGTTGGTTCTTCCTCGGTGCCAGTGAAGGCTGTGTGTTAGTCAGGAAGAGGTCACTTGAGGATCTGCACCCAACCTGTCTGCGTGTTAGACACGTTGGACATAAACTCCTGGAGTCGTGGTCCGGGGAGGGGAGGGGGTTCCAACAAGATGACGCTCGCCCACACAGTGCTGCTGTAACTCGACATGATGTCCAGAGTGTCCACATGCTGCCTCGGCTTGCTCGATCACCAGCTGTGTCTCCAGTCGAACTCATGTGGGGCACCATGAGACGACAGCGTCGTCCACAAACAGCATTAACCACCCCTTTAGTGATACGACCAAGTGCAACACGCATGAAACTCCATCCCACAAACTAACATGTGGTACCTCTGCAACATAATGTATGCACTTTTGCATACTTACATTCAACATTTTGGCGGTTACAACGGTTGTTAATGTACCAGCATTTCATATTTCCAGTGGCTTACATCTCGGTTATATTAACCTGTAATCTTGCAGTGTTAATCACTTAACTATATTACCTAGACAGGTGTATTCCCGAAATTTCATTACTCTACATTAATTATTTTTTGGTTGCGTTTTTCGCGAGAGTGTATTTATTCGCGTTATAACTGCAAGCCATTTCACACATACGTTGTTCGATTACAACAAATATCTATGTGTAAGCGAAGGGCTGAAACACATCAACGACTCCTAACACGACATAGGCTACTCGTGACAGATAAAAAGCAAGAGGCGTTTGTGTAATTCGGAAGGAACAACTACGCACTCTTTCAATCCGTGGCACCTTACGGGGTAAGTGTAACATTATTTAATTTTTTTAAGTATATGAAAATAGCGTCTTTCGCAACTAAATTCCATTCTTCTTCTCGACCAAACACATTTCGTCTATTTGTCTGAGGTCTTCTGGTTCGTTTACTGCAGAAATAATGGTTGTTATTGGTTTCTAACTGGTATTATTTTATTTTATTTCATTTTGTTTTGAATCGTTTAGTTGAGATTTGTAGTTTTTCTTGTCTTTGAAGGTTACAGATGAAATACTTCGCTTCCCGTCATTCAAGGGCAACTACGGTGTCCTGAGATGTTACGCATTTCGTGGGAAGTCTTCGTCTCCCGGCTTCACCCCCCTTCAGCCAGTGATGTAATTATCACGTAGTTGCGGAGTTTTTTTTATTTATGAACTAACAGTTGTTTCTTCTTTTTAAATGTGTGGCCATATGCCCTTCCTGCCGCCGCAGTGGTCACTCAATCAAAGGGAAGGAAGTCGTGTGTACCACCTGTCTCTGCATCTGTATGTATTTCATGTGTGTTATTGTGCTTTCTGAGGCGGATACGGATTCAAGAAGCCTAATAAACGACACACCGGTTGCCCGGTGTACGAGGTCGAGGGTCGTTAATATGCCTCGTGGACTCGGAGTTAAGCTATATTTTATAGCGCGCTAACCGCTGCGAGTTGAGCTACGCACGCTGGTCGATCTGTAGTGATAAAAGGTGGAATTTAATGTTAGAGGTAGCTGAGATGTTAAGATTTGGCGATCTCTGTTGGCCGCTTGCCTGTATTCGTATGAGTTTGTGTTGATTCCTTTTTTATTTCATTTTATAGTACTCCTCCTTCGATTTTTCGTTATGTAGAAATGTGAATTTTCTTTTGGCGATCTTTTGGTCATTGACCATATTTACCTGTTTGTCCAAAAACTTTTGAAACTGCGTTAAATAATACAGAAAACTTAAAATGGTGATTTAATGCAGATTTTCCACATTGACCCCCCGCCCCCGTCTCTCTCTCTCTCTCTCTCTCTCTCTCTCTCTCTCTCTCTCTCTCACACACACACACACACACACACACACACACACACACACAGCTCCAATCACACTCCTACCTCCACATTAGCGTATAACGCTCAGAACTTTCATACAACCACGCGAAACTGTGAGAAAAGTTCTTCTTTGGGATGCTGTTAAGCTCACGAGTCACATAGCACTTTCTTCGGACTTGGCGAACCGTCGGAGGCCCATTCTGCGCTGCATCGTTGTGCTGGGTTCGTACTGATATCAGCAAGTCTCGTCACTCGTTATGATCTCTTTCTAGAAAACAATTGTCTGTTTTTGCATTTCAATGAAGTCGCGGCAGGTGTCCTCGCGGCTTCTTGTTCTGGGGTCAAGGTGTGCGGGACGAACCTTGTACACAAGTTTATTTCTTCAAAGCATTCTGAAGAATGTCATGAGCACTTGATTCAGAGATATTGCCCCATTAAGATTTGTGACTCTTCTTGTTCGGGAGTCAAGATGTGCGAGATGAACTTTGCACTCAACTTCATTTCTTCAAACCATTTTGAAGAGTGTCATGAGCACTTGATTCAGAGATATTGCTCCATTGAGATTTGTGACACAGAAACAGTGACACAGTATGGCCGCACGTCAACTACGAAACACTGCCTGCTCACAGATGACTGATCCATTGCATATCTGTTGTGTACAGTTGTTAATTTAAGCTGCCACCATAGTTCAACGCTGAAGTCGCTTCATGAACTGTGAACTTTTTGGACGGACGATGTAGTTCTTTTTTCTTCGCAGTTTTCTGTATGAATTGTCCTTCCTTTAGAGTGAGAATGCTTTTTGAAGCAAATGAAAGAAATTCAGTGTTTGTAACGTGTTCAGAATAAACCACTCTGAACTAGTGACCGCGGAAAATAATCAGAAGCATTATCAACTTACATATTTTGAGGTTTTGCATCGTTGACCTAATGCGATTTTTGGAAATGAAGTGGCAGATTTCCTAGAAATCTTTGTCATCAATTAGCAGAATACCTCTGAAAGGGATGAAGACACACGCGTTGCGTTACTAACGCACGGTTTTCGTCTGTTACAGCCGTATGCGCTCTTTAAAAGTCGAGTGTACCCCCAATGTTTGCGTTGTAGAGTAATTACGGTGTACGCATATGTGGAGAAAGTGTTTGCGCAGCAATCGCCGACATAGTGTAACTGAGGCGGAATGAGAGGAACCAGCCGCATTCGCCGAGGCACGTGGAAAAACGCCTTAAAACCATCCACCGGCTGGCCGGCACACAGGACCTCGACACTAATCCGCCGGGCGGATTCGTGCAGGGAATCGGCACGCCTTCCCGCCCGGAAAGCAATGCGTTAGATCGCACGGCTAACCGGGAGGGCTAAGAAGCATGATACTCGTACTTAATGCCAGCCTGTTTTGTTATTCCAGTCGGCTGCGCGATTTGAGGCGCCATGTCACGGACTGCGCGGCCCCTCCTGCCGGAGGTTCGAGTTCTCCCACGGGCATGGGTGCGTGTGTTGTTCTTAGCATACGTTAGCTTAAGTTAGTTCAAGTAGTACGTAACTTAAGGGACCGATGACTTCAGCAGTTAGGTCCCTCTGGAATTCACACACGTTTGAACATTTCTGAACATTCTGTTATTCTACTCGTAACACTTTCCAGCAAGCTTTCTGTAGCACCTCCAGATGCCCAACAAAATAATATAGTATAACGACCTGCACGGTATGCTGTAAAGCCTCCTGTTGGCACCTAAGGCACCTTGAATCCTTGAATACTCTTGTGGACAACATACATTCACCCTGAATGGAGGTCAGTGAATTTTATGTCATTCCTCCCATAGAAACCTCAGATCTTTGACGTATGCATAAGTGCTGTGTGGACTCTTAAGTTCTCTCGAACACAGACCACTGAATTTAAATCCAACAATCGTGTAAGTTTTATTTCGCTCTCATAATCAACAGGTCCCATCATAGAAAATATCATCATAGAAAATATCATTGTGACCACAGTACATACTGTAAATCACAATATGGCCGTTGAGCCATTATTAAAGTTTCGTCTAATTTCACGCATGGACGAAGACAGTTTGGATGATGTGATGTTATGGAGAGCTCCAAGCATAAAGACGTCCTGTGGCAAATAAGGATGTAAATTTAAAATCTTTTCTTTGGTCAGTCACCCAGATTTTGTGCTAGCCACACGGCTGAAGCATCTTATTTGGTCTCACATGGTTTACAAGACTTTTGGCCTTGGCACCTCTACAATGTTGGTTATGTTTGTGCAGGTCCCACCACACTGCTGCATGTAGTCGTTTTACTAGGTAAAAATAATGCTGTCCTGTACCCGAAGGATGGTATGAACACCGCAATGCTTTACTGCGGGAGGTTCCAGGTGCCTACCCGACTAAAGTGCTGAATTTGTAACTAGGATTCACGCTACATTTTCAGATACATGTTTCCACTGCAGCCTGAAAACCACTTAATGGCTAGAGTGATGTTGATCCCCTCCCTTCCTCAGAAATCTTGACTGTGCTGGCAGATCGATCTGTAGCGCAGCCCGAGGTCTAGTTTAAGTTAAAAGATGTTGATTGAGAGTTAGCGAAGCCAACGACTGTGATGTGTATAGGTTGTAGTAACAGATAAATATGTAACCTACGCCATATGTAACACACTTTGCCATAGTTAACCCACTTTAATTATGAAAACTAAAGTTACAAGATAAATTCAAGAAACCTTTATTAGGGAATGGAAAAGTCCCTGAAGAGTGTTTTGATGCGTATTATCTACATATATCGTACATAAACTACTAAAAATACCTTGGAGATCCATTAATAACTCTTACCTCACTAACATAAAAATTGGGTTTACAGTAATGGAAAAAACGAAACAAAAAATATGATTAATGTACAGTAATGAAATATCGCAAATAAATTTTCTAGGTAACATATTTAATGGACTAACACTGCAAGATCGCGGGTTAATGTAAGCCCGAGATAAGCAGTTGCAGACGTGAAATGCTGCTAACTTAATAACCGCCAAAATGTATAATGCAAATGTGCGTGCATTGTGTCGTAAAGTTGCCAGATGTTAGTTTGTGGGGTGTAGTTCCAAGCATGTGGCACTCGGTCGGTCAATACATGGGCGCTTAATGCTGTTTGTGGATGACGTTGGAGTTGTCGTCAGATGATGTCCCACATGTGTTCGATTGGATCTGGTGGCCAAGGCAACCTGTCGACACTCTTTACAGCATGTTGGATTACAGCAGCGGTCTGTGGGCAAGCGTTATCCTGTTGGAAAACACCCCCTGGAAAGCTGGCAGCACAACAGGTCGAATCATCAGATTCCTAACGTCCAGTGCAAATTTGCAGTGATGTTGCGTGGAATAACCACGAAAGTGCTCTTGCTGTCATACGAAGTAGAACGCAGACCATAACTCTAGGTCTGGGTCCAGTGTATCTAGCACGCAAACAGATTGGCTGCTGGCCTTCAACTGGCCATCATTGGCACCGAACCAGAATCAGCATTCATCAGAAAACAGGACACACCTCTACTCTGCCCTCCAATGATTATCGCTTGACACCGCTGAAGTCGCTAATGGCGATGGTTTGGAGTCAGTGCGTCGCCTACTGCATCTTCACTGTTCATTCAGTCAAACTTCAGCATCAAACTCGACATTGTTCAAATGGCTCTGAGCACTACGGGACTCAACTGCTGTGGTCATCAGTCCCCTAGAACTTAGAACTACTTAAACCTAACTAACCTAAGGACATCACACACATCCATGCCCGAGGCAGGATTCGAACCTGCGACCGTAGCAGTCGCACGGTTCCGGACTACGCGCCTAGAACCACGAGACCACCGCGGCCGCAGATTAGATTTGTACTCGTTCCATAGGTCATGAATACGACACTTCGTAATGATGTGGAACGTGTCAGTTTAGTAAAAGGTGTTTATACAAGATATTACATTACACAAAATATTACATGACAGTTAATATTTTTTTTTCTTTGGTGGTTGGGGAAATAACCCACTTATTACACCCAAAAATTCATCTAATGAGTCCTTTTAAATGCTATATGGCTATCTGTCAGTCTTTTGATGCTATTAGGTAAGTGACCAAAGACTGTCGTGGCAGCATAATTTGCCCCGTTCTGAGCCAAAGTTAGATTTAACCTTGAGTGGTGAAGATCATCCTTTCTCCTAGTGTTGTAGCCATGTAAACTGCTATTACTTCTGAATTTGTTAATAACAAATTTCATAAGTGAATATATATATTGTGAGGCTACAGTGAAGACCTCTAGCTCTTTAAATAAGTGTCTGCAGGATTATCTTGGATGAGCTCCAGCAATTATTCTGATTACACGCTTTTGTGCAATGAACACTCTTTTACTTTTGTGCAATGAACACTCTTTTACTGAATGATGAGTTACCTCAGAATATGATGCCATACGAAAGCAGAGAATGAAAATAGGCGTGGTAAGCTAATTTACTGAGATGTATATCTCCAAAATTTGCAATGACCCTAATGACATAAGTAGCTGAACTCAAACGTTACTTCCTTGAAGTAACTCATTTGTAACAGTTCGTTGTGTCACTATGGCTCCAACTGGTGCTGCAGCTGCAGTACGATGCGCCAGAGCATACGCCGAATGCCATGGTTTTCCTTCTCGTAGCCGCCTGGAGTCCGGTCTTCTTGCGACCGTCCATTCCAGTGACCACCGCTGCTAGCCATCACGTACAGTGGCTACATTCCTGCCAAGTCGTTCTGCAGCATCGCAGAGTAGCCCTTTTACATGACCTCGTTCAAACTCAGTCAGGTGTTCATTAAAGACATTCTTGACTAATATCAACGCACCACATCCAATCATCCACTCGTTCGACCTATACTTTGAGTATTGCTCATCAGTGTGGGATCCGTACCAGGTCGGGTTGACGGAGGAGATAGAGAAGATCCAAAGAAGAGCGGCGCGTTTCGTCACAGGGTTATTTGGTAAGCGTGATAGCATTATGGGATGTTCAGCAAGCTCGAGTGGCATACTCTGAAAGAAAGGCGCTCTGCATCGCGGTGTAGCTTGCTCGCCAGGTTTCGAGAGGGTGCGTTTCTGGATGAGGTGTCGAATATATTGCTTCCCTCTACTTATACCTCCCGAGGAGATCACGAATGTAAAGTGGCAAATTGGCTTTGCTGTGTTCCAGTCAATATCTTGGAAGATAAAAGAAAAAATAACAAGAATTTATAGTTTGCTTAGATAAGCGCGGTTTTCGTGAATATCCCATGTGGTTCATTGGTCCAGTGTCAGAATACCGTTCGAAACGTCTCGATTCGATCACGAAACTGGTCCTACGAATTTTCTCTGTATCTTTTCACTTATTCTACTGCTGGGAGTCTTTTTTAACGTGCTTGCAACTTGTTTCATAGTTCACGTTAACTTGTAAGTCCCCTCCCACCCTCCCAAACACACACACACACACACACACACACACACACACCACCACCACCACCACCACCACCACCGATAAATTGAACCAAGGCGGTAAGCCAATTGGAAGTCCGGGGGAAGGCAATGGTTTGCTACCTCCAATGGGGCCATGTCTAGTATAAAACGGTGGTGTTCAGACTAATCTTCGGGTCGGTAACAGCTTTACGCTTTTTTACAGTTCCTTGTGTGCTGCATGCACATGCTTGTGATTAGCTAGTGTGTTATTTTTGTTTAGTGTACTCTTTTTCACAATAGGTGAAAACTTTTTAAAGGGAAAAATGTACTGTTGCTCTTACTGTGGTTTCAACCATACTGAAGTTGAATACGTCTGTTTAGGACTTCTATTCGATGGGAGTTATTGCAAACCTCTTAGTAATATTGTCATTTTAAGTCGACGTAATATATTCCCAGATATTCATCATGAGATTATTATAAGTAGCAGCAAACAGTCAGTTTTTGCATAGAATACACTAATTATTAAGACGTACAATTCGTCTATTCACTATAAAGTGACTGGCAGAGGGTTCAATGAACCACCTTAGAGCTGACTCTCTACCATTCCACTCTCGAATGGCGCACGGGAAAAACGAGCACTTAAACTTTTCTGTGCGAGCACTGATTTCTGTTATTTCATCGTAACGATCATTCCTCCCTATGTAGGTGGGTGCGAACAGAATATTTACGAAATCGGAGGAGAAAAGTGGTAATTGAAATTTCACGGGAAGATCCCATCACAACGAGAAACCCCTTTGTTTTAATGAATGCCACTCCATTTCATGTATCATGTCTGTGGCACTATCTCCCCTATTTCGCGATAATACAAGACGAGCTGCCCTTCTTTGAACTTTTTCGATGTCATCTGTCAGCCCCACCTGATGCAGATCCCACACCGCACAGCAAACTCCAGAATAAGGCGGACATTCATGGTGTAAGCAGTCACTTTAATAGATCTGTTGCACCTTCTAAGTGTTCTGCCAATAAATCACAATCTTTGGTTTGCTCGACCCACAACATTATCCATGTGGTCATTCCAATTTAGGTTATTTGTAATTGTAATCCCTAAGTATTTAGTTGAATTTACATCCTTCAGATTTGTGTGATTTATCGCGTAATTTAAATCTAGCAGATTTCTTTTAGTACTCATATGAGTAACTTCACACTATTCTTTATTCATGGTCAACTGCCACTTTCCGCACCGTGTAGTCAACTTCTCCTGCGTAAACTAAGGTTTTATGGGATTTACGGTATATCCAACGAATGGATAGTGTCGTATCTAACCATAAGACTCCAGAAAGTAGTCTGGAGACATTATTCTGACTGGGGAGGAATCACATATGGGATTCCCTGAGGCTGAATCTTATATCCACTACTATTCCTCATATATGTTAACAATCTTCGTTCTAATATCGGGGTGTATACACGGACAAGGAAAAAAAATTCCCGGATTGTCCCCGGATATCGCGGTTAAAAAATGTACTTTTCCCGTCAATCAAAAAAGAAAATTATGGAGGCTCGACGCTGGCCCCTGAGAACAGTAACAAATACTGTTTTGAGTATCATGTTCCAGTGGAAGGTATATGTGCGAGAACCACAACATTTCAGACGACAAAAATGGTTCAAATGGTTCTGAGCACTATGGGACTTAACATCTGTGGTCATCAGTCCCCTAGAACTTAGAACTACTTAAACCTAACTAACCTAAGGACATCACACACATCCATGCCCGAGGCAGGATTCGAACCTGCGACTGTAGCGGTCGCGCGGTTGCAGACTGAAACGTCTAGAACCGCTTGGCCACACCGGCCGGCTTCAGAAACAGGCGGGTGTACGCGTATTTTGTTAAGTGTGTGCAAGACGGTATATGACAAGTTTGTAGCCATTTCCTTGATTGTCGTTTCACATCCTTTATACTTGGGAAGATTCTACATAGGTATATTGGATAGTTTCCATTTGTATGATCAGCATAGTTAGCTCAAGCGGTGCATAAATCTACAGACTTATTAACATCTCTAAACTGACGAGAAGACCATGTTAGCAGCGGAAAATAATTTTCAAGTTCGCATCTCAGCTAATCCAACACACACGAATCTGCACGAAGTGCGGTCGTACACAATTACGGAAATCTTTCGAAATAGGTCTTATGGAATTTCGGTCAACAGCATAGCCGCTCCGTTGTTACACATTACATCCGAATGACTGAGGCATGATTCGTTCTGGACAGATCCCAATTTCTGTCCAAAAATATCTTGTCTGGCGTTTCTGGTGTGACAGTGTGTCTACAGACGTCCCGCCCTTGGGAAATCTCTGGCAGTGCGCTGTGCATCCCGTCAACTCTTGCAGCCTAAACGGCAGACGTAAGGTTGGCAACAGTTGACTAAGAACTCAATTATTTAACGTGTTGAGACTTTAAGGGAACGTACGAAGTTGCGTCTGTATATCAAATTTAGTTAAAATTTCGGCTCTTTCGGTGCCTTGTAGCGCGTCAGAGCTGTACATGCAGAGACGCGTCATATGCTAGGAAGAAGTCTCTGGAGGCTGCTTGTCATTTTTTAAGCTTTACTCTTATCACTTCAGACGAGAAACTAATAAAAGACGGATAAATCTTAGTTGATTTTTTTACGATGTACCAATTTTTTCCGTGCAGGCATTGAACAGTATTCGACGATGAATGCTGAAGTAGACTCTTCAGTGCGGAGTGAAAGGTAATTAATGGGTCTGAGCACTATGGGACTTAACATCTGAGGTCATCAGTCCCCTGGACCTAACAACTGCTTAAACCTAACTAACCTAAGGACATCACACACATCAATGCCCGAGGCAGGATTCGAACCTGCGACGGTAGCAGCAGCGCGGGTCCGGGCTGAAGTGCCTAGAACCGCTCGGCCACAGCGGCCGGCTAAGGTAATTAGCTGTGGGTATTTTTCATCCATCTTTAATTACAAGAGATTTTTTCGTTTTGAATGCTCATCGGCGATGGCGTTTCTTGTTCCGTTGTTAGTAGATAAGTGCAAAAATACTGGATATCTGGTTTTTCTATAGAAAATATCATTCAGATGCATCTTTCTAGTATGAAGACGGGAGTCAAGCGTTCTGAAAGAGTGTGCTAGATGATGGAGAACTTAAAAAAGCCTCTTGTGCCACTCTTACAAAGGAAACTCCCCATCGCATCCCCGTCAGATTTAAAGGTAAGAAAAACTGAACACAAATCAACTATAAACAAAGGGAGAAAGTGCACTAAACTGTGAAAAATGAAGCAAAATGAAAGAGTGAACAGTCCAAGCTGAAAATGTGCAACATCGAGTGACTGCATCGCAACGGCGTCGAGGCTGTGTGGTCAATGTGTTGGACTGCGAAGGGGGGGAGATCCGTGTTCAAATCTCCCTCGTGCCCCCATAATATATGTATCAAAATTATGAACCGTCCGTCCGGTGGTTGAAGTGTTAACTGTATTCAAATTTGCGTATGTGTGTGGTGTAACGTCCGTTTTCGACAGTGCTGTGTAAGGAAGGGACCTCCTATTTGTTCTACCCAAGTACCATATGTTATAACTCTTGCGGAAGTTTTGACTCTTTAATTCCTTTTTTGTAACGTAGTGTTCAAACCCGTTTATTTGCTTTTTTCGTTCCTTTGAGAGGTCTATAAAGCATCTCGCCTGCTCTTACTATTCATCCCATTTACTTGCGACTGCAATATATTCTTACCACACATCCTATAACCAGTGTATAGTATGACAACTGCCAAGACTACAAAAGGAGAACAGACACGTCAGTGGCTGGACGGAAAGTTCATAATTTTGTGAAAAAAAGTGGGGCACGAGAGAGATTTGAACACAGATCTCTCACTTTGTAACCGAACGCCGTGAGCACTCAGCCACTACGTCGCTCGGTGTTGCATATCTTGAGCTTGAACTGTCTACTCTTTCCATGTGGCTTCCTTTTTCGCAGTTCAGTACAGCTTCTTCCTGGTTTCATGCTTGATCTGTGGTCAGTTTTTGTCAGGCTATCCACTGAGCCATTTTACCACTAAATCTGAGAGGGTGCAAATGGGAGTTTCCGTTGTTAGACTTAATGTACATAGTGATGTACGCCTATAGTCAGTCAATTGACAGCTACAAGGACTCTTTACATCCGTTGTGGGTAACGAACTCCAGCTGTGATTTACGTTGGCAGTTTATTTAGATATAATATGCAGCCAGTTGATTTTTAAAATTCATTCGAATTATTCTACCTTTAACTAGTTTTCGTGCAACTGGAGGCTCATCATCAGGTGGAGTTGTTACAAGATTATATATTAGCGAGTATCGGACCAGATTTGTGACTGGATTCAAGACTTCCTTGTAGATAAAACTCAACGCGGAACAAAATAGACAGATGTAAAAGTAATTTCTGGAATGTCCCAGGAAAGTATGATAGAACCGTATAAATGATGTAGTGTATAGCGACGGAAGCTCAGTGAAGTCGTTTGTCTACAAGAAGGCTGCAACACCAGAAGAGTGTAGCAGATTTACAGTTACACGTGCAGAGTACTGATGCGTGGTACAGCGAGTGGCAGTTGACCACGAACATAAATAAATGAAACATATTGCTCGTACACAGTGTAGGTATCCACTACCGAGCAATTACACTATTGAATCGCTAGAAACAGTAATTACCGTAAAACACCGAAAAGTAACCAATTAGAACGATCTAAAGTGGAATGACCACATAAAATAAATACAGAATAGGCACATTTCTGGCTGAGAATCGTAGGAATAAATTTTAAGGATATTTAATTCATCCACGAAGGAAGATTTTTACGAAACAATTCTTCGTCCGATTCTTGATTATTGCTCATCAGTCTAGGGCCTTTACGAGGTTGGATTAACAGAAGACTAGTGAAGAACGACTCGTTTCGTCGCGGCGCTGTTTATTGGACCCGATAGTTATAAGGAAATGCTCACCAACCTATAGTAGGAGATGCTACGTAAGAGACGTTGTCGATCAAGGTTTTCTTTTGAGATTACGTTTTGGGAAGACGTGGGAAACATTATTTCCTCTCACATACGTCTCATGAAATGACCACTTAGAGGAAACCCGAGAAGTTAGAGCTAATATGGGTGTTTACCGACAGTATATCTTTCCACACGCCTTTTGTGAATGGAACAGGGAAGGGGGATAGTACCAGATGTACTCTTCACCACACACCTTCAGATGCCTTTCAGAAGATACTTGCACATTACTGTAATGAATTTGTCATGGATATCGCAAACCAGTGTATTTAGCTCGACTCTAGCGTCTAAATGCACATGTCCCGAAATATAATGTTCCTATATGTATGTATGTATTGAACTTGGGACCTAGAAACGACGGAGAGGCTTCGTTCGTCCCCGCCGTAACCTTCAGTGATACACTACGCCCCACAACAGGCTACAGCAGTCCGGTCACTCACCCCACCGCCGCCCCACACCGAACCCAGGGTTATTGTGCGGTTCGGCCCCCAGAATGTTGAAGATACGAAACTGTTTTAGGATAAGGAACCATTGGTCGCAAATGACTATATCAGGCGGTTCAAGGTTTGGAATGGACAATACGTGTGAGGTACATGTTTGTACAATTGCTTATATTTCTGTATCAACATATGTGGTGCTCCCTAAAATAATAACAATCATCCATGATGTAATGCCAGCGGACTTTTTGTAGGGTTTTAAATGAATTCACTGGTGTACATATCCCAGTAGACAATAGGAACCGATTGGTGTAACTGTTGTTATCATTAAGCACTGGACAGCAAGCGCACATATTTTAGAGACGGGCAATATTTTAGGTGTCACTGTAACGCGTGCAGAAAGACTGGCTGCCTTCACAAGCAACGTAAATTGTTGCTGAAAATTTAAGCTGCTAAAAAAAGTATTGATTAGAGGCCATTAGTTCCTCACATCATGAGACACAGTTTAGGATCCCTTACCATCTCCATGATTTTGAACCTAAGTACTCGTATGTGAGACACTCTGCATAGGACCGAACGGTTTAAAGGGTTTTCACGATACTCTTCTTGTCATATTTTGTTATGTACACTAAAGATTCCGA
This sequence comes from Schistocerca gregaria, assembly GCF_023897955.1. Taxonomy (NCBI): domain Eukaryota; kingdom Metazoa; phylum Arthropoda; class Insecta; order Orthoptera; family Acrididae; genus Schistocerca; species Schistocerca gregaria. The sequence goes on from NC_064925.1 coordinate 545,905,106, forward strand.
TTATGAGCGCCCTAATGGTCTCTGATATCGTTCTGTTTTTGGAATACAGAGATCATGCACATGAGATTACTATATTCCCTCTAGACTTGCTCTGGCCTACGTAGCTCTTATTTGTGGCGAGGTTTCTTCGTAGCCCAGTACACTCTCAGCCTGGCGCTGTGTGTATTTTTAGGGCCCTGGGTTTGTTTCACTACAGTATCTGGGCACATTTTTACTGCTGCGTGTGGGTGGAGAGAATCTAATGTTCTGGTATCATTCTCTACTGATTTCTATCGTGACTGTCGTTGCGTCAATTTCTAAGATGCTTGCTGAAAGTCTTTGCTAACTACTAGTCTTTTTCACTTGGCGACTACCTAGCGACAGTGCTGAAGATTCTTAAATTGAGTCTCTAGTTGCTGACAGTGATTACGTGGATGTAGAAATTAGCCCTGTCCTTCCCATTGTTGTTGTAATATAGTGTAGATGTTCCATGTTGTGTTTGACCCTGTATACGCTACCCATGATGAGACCAAAGAGTTTTTTCAGTATCGTTGTGTTCTATATAGTTTCCTGAGTTGCCCCCTTCTGATCATTCTGAGGAACATAGCTTGAAGGTCTCGTTAGGGAACTGTAGTATCGGAGTAATAGATGGTGACATTTTTTACTTCACTTTTCGTCCACAGGGAACGATGGCATCGATGATTGGAGCCGTAGCACGTGCAGGTTGCAGACCGCCGTACGTATGCCGTCGCGTGCTCGGGGCAGGTGCGCTCGGCGCGCCTCGGGGTCAATATGGTTGCCGCACGACGCGAGCTGTAAACAAAGCGAGCCGGCAGCCGGCGGGCAGCGGCCACGCGCAAACACGCCGCGCCGTTACGTTATCGCTCACACCTGTAATTAGCCGACACACTGCGCTCTGTTCTTTGCTGCCTCACCGTGTCGTAAGCATCAGAGCAGCTTGTATTTGCCGTCTCCAAGGGAAAGCGTTTCCTGGCGACTGGCGATGCTACGCTTTAGAGCTTGCTTCGATTTTCATTTGTGAGTTGTAATTCCTCGACTATTTCCTAAACAACAGCAGTTTCCAAAACCTAATTTGTTGCAGGTGTAGCGTACATTTGGGGATTACTTGCCGAAACAAGTTTGGTAGGTATACGATGAGAATGTATTTTTGACTGGTGGGAACCACCGTAGTTTCGTTTCCTGTGCCAGGTTCTATATATAAGCACTACGAGAGAGGCATGTTTGATTATAAATGCAGTACTAGTCAGGGCTGGTGATGGCGATGCTGTATTTGACCACGAACGGCACTTCTAGAACGTCCTTAATATGTTTCTTCAGTCGTGGTCAACCAAGTTCTCTCTAGTTGTGAGTGCGTTATGTGGCAAATAGGTGAATTCGAACATGGGCAAATACACACCTGGAAATTGAAATAAGAACACCGTGAATTCATTGTCCCAGGAAGGGGAAACTTTATTGACAAATTCCTGGGGTCAGATACATCACATGATCACACTGACAGAACCACAGGCACATAGACACAGGCAACAGAGCATGCACAATGTCGCCACTAGTACAGTGTATATCCACCTTTCGTAGCAATGCAGGCTGCTACTCTCCCATGGAGACGATCGTAGAGATGCTGGATGTAGTCCTGTGGAACGGCTTGCCATGCCATTTCCACCTGGCGCCTCAGTTGGACCAGCGTTCGTGCTGGACGTGCAGACCGCGTGAGACGACGCTTCATCCAGTCCCAAACATGCTCAATGGGGGACAGATCCGGAGATCTTGCTGGCCAGGGTAGTTGACTTACACCTTCTAGAGCACGTTGGGTGGCACAGGATACATGCGGACGTGCATTGTCCTGTTGGAACAGCAAGTTCCCTTGCCGGTCTAGGAATGGTAGAACGATGGGTTCGATGATTCAGTGTCCCCCTCGACGATCACCAGAGGTGTACGGCCAGTGTAGGAGATCGCTCCCCACACCATGATGCCGGGTGTTGGCCCTGTGTGCCTCGGTCGTATGCAGTCCTGATTGTGGCGCTCACCTGCACGGCGCCAAACACGCATACGACCATCATTGGCACCAAGGCAGAAGCGACTCTCATCGCTGAAGACGACACGTCTCCATTCGTCCCTCCATTCACGCCTGTCGCGACACCACTGGAGGCGGGCTGCACGATGTTGGGGCGTGAGCGGAAGACGGCCTAACGGTGTGCGGGACCGTAGCCCAGCTTCATGGAGACGGTTGCGAATGGTCCTCGCCGATACCCCAGGAGCAACAGTGTCCCTAATTTGCTGGGAAGTGGCGGTGCAGTTCCCTACGGCACTGCGTAGGATCCTACGGTCTTGGCGTGCATCCGTGCGTCGCTGCGGTCCGGTCCCAGGTCGACGGGCACGTGCACCTTCCGCCGACCACTGGCGACAACATCGATGTACTGTGGAGACCTCACGCCCCACGTGTTGAGCAATTCGGCGATACGTCCACCCGGCCTCCCGCATGCCCACTATACGCCCTCGCTCAAAGTCCGTCAACTGCACATACGGTTCACGTCCACGCTGTCGCGGCATGCTACCAGTGTTAAAGACTGCGATGGAGCTCCGTATGCCACGGCAAACTGGCTGACACTGACGGTGGCGGTGCACAAATGCTGCGCAGCTAGCGCCATTCGACAGCCAACACCGCGATTCCTGGTGTGTCCGCTGTGCCGTGCGTGTGATCATTGCTTGTACAGCCCTCTCGCAGTGTCCGGAGCAAGTATGGTGGGTCTGACACACCGGTGTCAATGTGTCCTTTTGCCATTTCCAGGAGTGTAGTTGGTGCTCGTGTGGTGCGTGCTCCTTTAACCGAGATAGACAGAGTGTTTGACGTTTCGAGAGGCACCGTATCGAAGATTTATTCTGCATACAGGAAAAACGGAGAAACATCACGCACTTGCGAACACTCAGCACCAAAACAACAAAAAGGTGATTCCGTTAGCAGGGACTGCCAGCGCGAGCTGGAATTCCAAAACCACTCATAAAACCTAGACTACGGACCATGGAGCAGTGGAATAATGCCATTTGGTCGGATGATCCTTGTATTATACCATTTCCAGCGTCTGGCCGAGTTTTCGTCCCTAGAATGAAATGTGGCGGGAATTCGGTGATGGTCTGGTTTGCTACGGTCGCATGTTCGAATCCTGCCTCGGGCATGGATGTGTGTGATGTCCTTAGGTTAGTTAGGTTTAAGTAGTTCTAAGATCTAGGGGACTGATAACCACAGATGTTAAGTCCCATAGTGCTCAGAGCCATTTTTGATGATCTGATTCAAAAATAATTCAAATGGCTCTGAGAACTATGGGACTTAACTTCTAAGGTCATCAGTCCCCTATAACTTAGAACTACTTAAAACTAACTAACTTAAGGACATCACACACATCCATGCCCGAGGCAGGATTCGAACCTGCGACCGTAGCGGTCTCGCGGTTCCAGACTGTAGCGCCTAGAACCTCTCGGCCACCCTTCCCGGCGGTGATGATCTGGGAAGCCTTATTGTGGTACCCCTTAAGCCCCATGGTTACTCTGCAAGGTAGCATTACTGCCAAGGATTATGTGACCCTTTTGGCCTATCAGGACCATCCCATTCTACAGTGTTTGTTCTCCAATTGTGACCCTGTGTTCCAAGAATACAGAGCCCCTGTTGACACAGCTCGCATCGTCCAGGACAGATTTTGTGGGCACGAGGATGAACTGTCGCATCTCTCCTGGCCACAAGCGTCACAAGATCTCAATATTATTGAGCTCTTGTGGTCTGCTTTTTAAAAATGGTTTGTGATCTTCATCCATCTCCATCATCGTTACCTGAGCTTGCCACTGTTTTGAAGGAAAAACGGTATAAGTTTCCTCTGAAAACCATACAGGACCTGTATTTATCCATTACGAGACAGCAGGACACTGTTTTGTATTCGAATTGTTTTCCTGCACCGTATTAGGCACGGCAGTGTGTTGTGTTTTTAGTGTTTCGATATTTTTGTCCACCTCCTTGCACATGCCACATGGCCTGGATTGTTTTTTTACAATATATTCCACGTTGTGACTTCTCTTCAAATTCTGCACTGTACGGATCCCTCTGGTACGATGGAAATTATTCCTTGATGTATTAACACTAGTTCTGTCTTCCATGGTGTATTCATTTCTTTTCGAATTCCGCAGAGGTACTCCTTATTTATTATTATTGTCACGTAGAGGAAGGTGTAAGTACATGTATGACGAACACTAACTCCACTTAACGAAGGTTGATTCCGCAAACGGTATATACATAGCTACCGAACATTCCAGTACAATGATATTCCTAGAATGTACTCGAACCGAATATAGAAATTAAAATGTTTCAGTTCAGGTGAGTTATGAACTCACGACCCTCCATGCAACAATCTAGTTGAGATTGCGCTACTCGGCTTCTTCTGCGAGATTATATCATTACTTAATTTTCAGCATACTTTTGTAGCATGACATCTCAAACGCTTCATTTCACTATTTTTCTCTCTATACGTCACCAGTTTGCTAGTCCTCAAATGTTTGCAGATTCCCTCCGGTAACAAAATGTCAATGTAGATGGTATGTTAAGTCAAAAGAAAGTTTTGTTAACAACAGCCTGTCACGTTGCGGATGACGGGCAATGTGAGGAACTCATAACACTTTATAGAGTAGTGGCATGTGAGGAGTATGAAAAACAGCAAAACCCTTGTCACCACCATCAGAGCTGAAGACTGCAGTATATAGAAGAAAAAGGCGCCAGTCGGAAGACAAACACCACTCATTGTTCCGCTTTAAATGGAAATATTATGCATAAATACAGCCGAACATTCCCTGGAAGTCCTGATTCCACACAATTAGGGGGAATGAAAGCTTGTACGTTCCACACATCGCATGAGGCTTAGTGATAGATCATTCCGTAGCCATCTTCACCGAATACCCGTTAGAGATAGTTCTTATTGTGCATGTAATGTAACGATGTTATGTTAACCGGGGACCTACAAACGACGTAGAGGCTCCGTCCCCGCCGCAGCCGCAGTGGTCCACAACTCCACGACGACTACCGAAGTCCACTTCGCCCCTCCGCCGCCCCACACCGAAACCAGGGTTATTGTGCGGTTCGGCCCCCGGTGGACCCCCCACGGAGCGTCTCACACCAGACGAGTGTAACCCCTATGTTTGCTTGGTAGAGTAATGGTGGTGTACGCGTACGTGGAGAACTTGTTTGCTCAGCAATCTCCAACACAGTGTAGCTGAGGCGGCATAAGGGTAACCAGCCCGCATTTGCCGAAGCAGGTGGAAAACCGCCTAAAAACCATCCACAGATTGGCCGGCTCACCGGGCCTCGACACAAAGCCGCCGGGCGGATTCGTGCCGTGGACCGGCGCTCCTTTCCGCACGGAAAGCCTGCATAGACCTCACGGTCAACCGGGCGGGCAATATAATGATAGTAGAAGAGATAAATCAATTTTTTTTCGAAAGTAAACTGTTTGCATTCCAGTAAGCTGATTTCGTACACCAGTTAACCAGATCTCATCACTCATTGCCAACTAATGTAGCAACACTCCATCATCAAAATAATATATTAATTTTAAAGGTAATTATGTATTTTTTATATAAGTATAAGCTTATTCTGTAGAATTCCAAAACACTGAGAGGCGGCTGTAGGGCTTTGAGCCCCACAGCCATAAATTTTGAAATAAGAAAACCAAAAACCTTGGTATTGATCGCCCTACTTTGCAAAGTTCTGTATTTCACGTGTCTTGGAGTAAAATTCTACTGCTGATGGCAAAGTTTTTGTGAAGCCAGTTTGGGGAGAAAGTCTGTAGACAAGGTTCAATTAGGACAAGTTCCGAAGGGTACAATGATTGTGGATCTCTCCTACAACCCAATTCAGGTGTTTTAGGGAACCAATCCATCCGCTTCGTATCTATTGGGGGTTTAAATGTTTCGCGAAAATTGCGCCAGGCTTCAGCTCTTGCCTCGCTGACGGCTGCGACCAGATGACAGAGTCTTATGTGCGGTCACGCAAATGAAATAAAACACTGCCTAACTTAAAATACAAATTGGACAGTTACTTCTCCAAACACTCGTTTGTACAGGATCGGGAGTGATTTGCTACTGCCTGCGTAAATACCTTACAGTCTCTAACGACCTCGTCGGTGACAGGCCGTTAAAGCCTAACGGTTCTTCCTTGCATACTGCCCTTTCAGCCGGTCCAGGACGGGTGACACGTCATCCGTTTCTTTTGTGGATCACGCACAGCCCAGATGCCTTTTCTCCACAAGGGGCTAGGGAGAGGCATCGTGCTTCCTATAGACCCAACCTGATACACAGGGGTTTGTCCTCGGACCACTGCTGAAGCATTTGGGTAGTTGGCGGTTCACGACCGATACAAAGCGCCGGCATGTCCGTGGCATAGCTGAGGAAAACTTTTTCCTTGGTAATTATCCGGGGGCTGGCTTTATATCGTAGTACAGTACAAAAATACGCAAGTACCGTGCAAGCTTTGTTTACAGATTGTGGTGTCGTACTGTAAGACCTTCAGTACACACACCATCAGATTATTTGACTTGTAGCTCTAACGAAGTAGGCGAGTGTCAGCAATATGTCTCGCGGTCTTATCGTAGCTAGTTTATCTTCTGCCGTTCGGTCAGGCGATAGAAGTGCCACTTGCACGATTAGAGTAGCAGATTGACGGTGCCCAACTTCAAACAGAACTTGGTAATTTTCACACACATTTATTAAAATAATAACAAGCATAAAAATTACTTAACTTGGTTCTGGGTGCTATTTACAATTGACAATCTGAACTTCCTTTGGTATTGGTACGTTAATCTTATTCTCACATATATCTCTGATTCTTGACAAAAGTATCTATACATTTGTCTTCATGGCTATGTACAGGAACATGGTAATCTTAATGGGCGCAGACTGAAACTTGACTATAGTCTCGTACATACAAATTTAGAACTCGTACAGACTGTTGCAGACAAATGCAGACTGACGAATCGGAGGTCTGTACACTCGTTATAATACCTCGCGCGTTCAGGTATCACTGCGCGAGTGTGATCCGCGAGGAGAAAAGGTTCTACGTTAGCAGCAATCTCATTGGCTGCGTTACGTATTACTACGCAGATCAGCGGAAGCAGAATTTGGTCCGTCTCTATGGCATCGCCATCTCGTAGTGCGGAGACGGACGAGCGCTGCGCCTGCGCTGTTGTGCTTAGCGGGGCGCGCCCTAGTGGGAAAGCTGTGTACGCGCTGACTACGTGGAACTATGTACACAACACAGATTTATTCCAAAAATGCATTACGTTAGCACCCATACTACCATCACTCCTCCGTCACTGCCTGTGTTGCCCTGAACCGCAAAGCATTAGATATTCCATAGTGCGAGCCCTGACAACAGGGCGCTGCATGGTGCCGGCCCGAGGAGGTCTTCTCGGCGCTTCCTAGTGTTTAGGCCTCAGCGCTCAGGCACCCAACTGTTCCAGCTATTTGCGGGGCACCTTAGTACTATTCAAACACTGTTGTAGAAGGGGTAGCTCTTTGTTTCGCAGACAGTTGCGGAAGAAGCGCCAACATGAACTGCAACGCGCAGCACGTTTATCTGCCCTTTTTCCCCTAAGTTCTTCGAGTGATTGCAGGTCTATTGCTAGTTTTGCTTCGGGTGATATTATAGAAGACTGCCGGGTCTCTCTCCTCAGAGCCGTCAGACGCATTATCTTTGGTGCTTCGAAAGATATTTGCAGTTTCGTTTTTGCATTGTATAGCAGGAGTCAGCCCATTACAAACAAAATAATTTTTAAATCGGGATTTTACATTTCCATTTGATGGATCGCTACCACATTAGTCTAATCTTTTATTCGTTTTATCGATGTGTATTAACTAGTACGGAGAAGCACGAAGAATATACAGCGATCCAGCAGCGGCCTCTTAGCGCTTCATGCCTGACGGTGGCAGTCAGCGCGGGCCACGACATTGCTGTCACAGCCGGAGTACTGGCTTTTATTCGAGTTTTACTGCCTCAGTTAATACATATTGATAAAACAGATATCGCACTAGACTAATCTGTGACCGCTCTGTCGAACGGGTAGATACAATTCCGCTTTAAAAATCCTTTTGTCTGCAACGGGAAACAAATCGACCCTTTCCGCCGCTACTGGGCGCCGGTTGAAATACTTGATAAGCGCTATTTTTTTGGGCTTACTCCAACTGCACAACGCGAAAAAGCAATTACAAATATCAGCTGAAACCTCAGAGGAAATGCGTCTGATGAATCTTAGGAGAGGCATCCTGTATAAGTCAGAAAAAAAGGGAGCTACCGCAAAAATTGTAAATTTTTTAACTTAGCAGACGCATGTATTTCTTGAAGACGCAAAGGGATATTATCTTACATTTCGATATTGCTACTATTGCTCGTGCCACGACTTCGTTGCCTGTGCCAGACCAAATGTTTATACCGCATGAAGCAGCCGAGGAATATATTTGCAAGCATCTGAAACACCCCACGAACCATACACGTACAATCGTAAACAAGGGCCGTAAATTTCCATACGACGTTCTTCACTCCCCTACATGTGTATTGCCTACTCAGATAATCACTAGTTTCTATATTTTCCGCGATGGAATAGGTACCACGCTTAACTGTATTCTTCTTGGACATCGCCAGCGTAGTTCCAAGTACAGAACTGCGAATTAAAGCACCGGAAACGAAGGAGCACCACCTAGAAGTCCATAAGAGACACAAGTAGTAACAACGGAAATCCACGTGGCGACTACTGCCCCTTCCAAATGTGGACAGGAACGCCTCATTTGTCGGTGTTTGCGCAGTTAACATTCGTCAACATGATAACAAGTTACCAATGACACGATAGTTACGGAGCGTACCGTGCGAACGCTGCAGTCCGAAAGTAGGACCTCAGGTACTGTCCACCTCCAGAATACTTGGCTCAGGTTGTCTGTCGGAAGCCAGCAATCCGTTTTACCCCGACCGCTTAGCCACCTATCCAGCCCAACTGAGTGCTTCTGCCTAGGTATCACAGCTTCGATAAATATAAAGAACGGCATCCTTGCTGTTTTAAATGAGTACTTTACGCACCACAACTAGGTATTAAAATGTAATAATTCCAAAGAAGTCATGAGCTGACTGGTATCAATAATATCGAACTATCAGTTTAATAAGTCATAGTTGCAAAATGTTAACACGGGTTATGTACAGAAGAATAGAGAAACTGGCAGAATGCAAGCTAGAGAAAGATCAATTTGGTTTCCGATGAAAAGCAGAAACACGAGAGGCAATTGTGACGCCACGACTTACCTTACAAGAGACACTGAAGAAAGTCAAGCCTACTTTTATAGCATTTTTATATTTAGGCCAATCTTATGAATATGTTGTCTGGAATACACTTTTTTGAAATTTTGTAGTTAGCAAGGATAAAACACTGGGAGCAGAAGGATATCTACAGATTGCACAAAAACAGAGTGCAGTTATGAGAGTCGAAGTACGATGTGAGACATTGCAATCTACCCCAGATGTTATTCACAGTATACTGAGCAAGCAGTGAAGCAAACCAAGGAGAAATTTGGAAAGGGAATTAAAATGCAGGAAGGAGAAACAAAAACTTCGAACTTTTGCAGTGGATATTGTAATTACGTTAGAGACTGAAAAAGGACTACGAAGAGCAATTTGAACGGTATGGATAGCGTCTTAAAAAGAGGGTATAAGATGAACATTAACAAAAGTAAAACAAGGGTAATGGAATGTAATTGAATTAAATCTGGTGATGCTGAGGAAACGTGATCGCGAAGTGGGACAGTAAAAATGGTACATGAGTTTTGCTCCTTTGACAGTAAAATAACTGATGATGGCCGAAGAAAATGCCGTATGGCAACAGATAAAAGAGAAATTTGTTAAATCGAATATCAATTTAAGTGTTAGGAACTCTTTTTCTGAAGGTGTTTGTCTAGAGTGAGCCTTGTAAGGAAGTGAACAATAGAAACTTTTGAAACGTGAAGCTAAAGAATGTTGAAGATTAGATGGGCAGATCACATAACTATTGAGGAAGTATTGAATCTAAATGCAGAAAAGGTCAGTTTATGGCACAACTTCGCTAAAAGAACGGATGGAAAATTGCAGAGGGAGACCAAAGCTTGAATACAGTTAACAGGTTCAAGTGAATGTTTGTTGTAGTACTTGTACAGAGACGTAGAGGCTTGCAGGAATGGATCAGCATGGGGAGCTAACAAACCAGTCTTCGATCTGAAGGACACAACTACAACTAGCTAATTTCGATCAAATGTTCATTCTCGAAGTGCAGAATGAAAAGAAAACACGTGCTATGCATTGTTACGGATGGCATGTTCCTCAGTGTACATGACCTCAGATTAGGTATCCAAAAACCATACATACAGAGCTGTTTGCAGTTTCATCACATGTGTGTATATATAATCACCTCGCTATTTTTGGTTGTATATATCTTTACTGAAGACTTAAACATTGACAACCACGCCATACATGGAATGTTCTTTCTGTTTTACGCTACTTACGAGGATGATGTATCCGCATCCATCGTGCACTTAAGAATGAGCACACGCTCGAAACTAGCTGCTAGTTCGTAATAAAGTACTCTAATAAAATAAGAGCCTCGTGGAAGCGATTTCATCCTTCAAACCAGCCAACTATCGAAACGTACGTTTGCCGTAATCATCCGTATTGTCGGGAAGCCAAGTGATTGTTGCTGTTCCCATAAATAAAGCCACGACGCAGACACTGATACATTTTTATAGCGATGAAAGCAAGTACTTGTACGAGCGCAGTGACTACGTTGAGAAGAAACGAGTAACAGTTATCAAAATCATAATGTCTTCGTTTGCAAATGATTAGGCAAAGCCAGAAGACCTGATGAGTACCGTTTGGTATAGTGAGTGGCAGCGCAATTAAATATCAATGAACGCCAAGGGGGTGTCTGTTACAAAGAGAAGTAATGTAGTAGCATACAGTTTCAAGAATAGTGGCGAACATCTACAGGACGAATGTGGGAAATACTAAGAAGCGGCGTGTAATCGAACGACCCCGTGAAATTAGTGCTTCAGAAAGCGAAGCGAATGCTGGAGTTGTTGAAAAGTTTCTGGGAAAGTCATCCCAAAAGCAATCGCAAACAAGACGCCATTAGGATTAACTCCAGACTTCTGTGCTAGCATTTATTGTCATTACCAAGTAGGCTTTGCAGCAGACATCGAACGAACTCAAAAGACGCGCTTCGAGGTTTGATATACAGAGTGAACCCGAACTCTACTGACGAAATTTCGGACTTTATTCAACGACCCTTGAACTGATATGTTCAGAAAATGTCACTGAGCAACCTCCGATATTGTAGGTCGATTTCGAGATCACGAAAGGGTAACACATGTACTGGAATAGTTAAATGGAATATTTGGAAGAAAGGCGGCCTTGTTTTCGCGAAACCGTGTTCGGTAAATTCAGAGACTCGGTGTTAGAGGAAAACTGTGCTACAGCTCTGTTTCTGCCGTCGTACGTTTCCCGTAGGGACCTCGACAATAAGGCAAAAGAGATGAGGACGCTTTCAGAGGTATACAAGGTGTTACAAAAAGGTACGGCCAAACTTCCAGGAAACATTCCTCACACGCAAAGAAAGAAAAGATGTTACGTGGACATGTGTCCGGAAACGCTTAATTTCCATGTTAGAGTTCATTTTAGTTTCGTCAGTATGTACTGTACTTCCTCGTTTCACCGCCAGTTGGCCCAATTGAAGGAAGGTAATATTGACTTCGGTGCTTGTGTTGACATGCGACTCATTGCACTACAGTACTAGTATCAAGCACATCAGTACGTGGCATCAACAGGTTAGTGTTCATCACGAACGTGATTTTGCAGTCAGTGCAATGTTTACAAATGACAGATGCCCATTTGATGGATGGATTAGCACGGGGCAATAGCCGTGGCGCGGTACGTTTGTATCGAGACAGATTTCCAGAACGAAGGTGTCCCGACAGGAAGACGCTCGAAGCAATTGACTAGCGTCTTAGGGAGCACGGAACATTCCAGCCTATGACTCGCGACTGGGGAAGACCTAGAACGACGAGGACGCCTGCAATGGACGAGGCAATTCTTCGTGCAGTTGACGATAACCCTAATGTCAGCGTCAGAGAACTTGCTGCTGTACAAGGTGACGCTGACCGCGTCACTGTATGGAGAGTGCTACGGGAGAACCAGTTGTTTCCGTACCGTGTACAGCGTGTGCAGGCACTATCAGCAGCTGATTGGCTTCCACGGGTACACTTCTGCGAATTGTTCATCCAACAATGTATCAATCCTCATTTCAGTGCAAATGTTCTCTTTACGGATGAGGCTTCATTCCAACGTGATCAAATTGTAAATTTTACACAATCAAAATGTGTGGGCTGAGGAGAATCCGCACGCAATTGTGCAATCACGTCATCAACACAGATTTTCTGTGAATGTTTGGGTAGGCATTGTTGGTGATGTCACGATTGGGCCCCATGTTCTTCCACCTACGCTCAATGGAGCACGTTATCACGATTTCATGCGGGATACTCTACCTGTGCTGCTAGAACATGTGCCCTTACAAGTGCGACACAACATGTGGTTCATGCACGATGGAGCTGCTGCATATTTCAGTCGAAGTTTTCGTACGCTTCTCAACAACAGATTCGGTGACCGATGGATTGGTAGAGGCGGACCAATTCCATGGCCTCCACGCTCTCCTGATCTTAACCCTCTTGACTTTCATTTATGGGGTCTTTGAAAGCTCTTGTCTACGCAATCCCGGTACTAAATGTAGAGATTCTTCGTGCTCGTATTGTGGACGGCTGTGATACAATACGCCATTCTCCAGGGCTGCATCAGCGCATCAGGGAGTCCATGCGACGGAGGGTGGATGCATGTATCCTCGCTAACGGAGGACATTTTGAACATTTCCTGTAACAAAGTGTCTGAAGTCACGCTGGTACGTTCTGTTGCTGTGTGCTTCCATTCCATGATTAATGTGATTTGAAGAGAAGTAATAAAATGAGCTCTAACATCAGGACACATGTCCACGTAACATATTTTTTTTTCTTTGTTTGTGAGGAATGTTTCCTGAAAGTTTGGCCGTACCTTTTTGTAACACCCTGTATAGACAGTTGTTTTTGTCCCTGTTCGTTGGCTCGCGGAATTAATTGTGTGGTAGATGTAGCCGCACTACACCAGTATGAGTGAACGTGGACAAAGATTTTTTACGGAAAGTGTTGTCGTAGATTGTGGGCCGTGGCGGGTGCGCGCGCTGCCCGTCCCGTGGGAGGCTGGCCCAGCGCCGGAGCCGCCGCTACCCCACTCAGTCCCTGGCGCCGCCGGCGTTCGCCTTTAACAGCGCAACCGGCGGCGTCCGCGTCCCACCCAGCGCAGCCGGGTATCGATTCCGGACCCCCGCGCTCCTCGCCACGCCACGCCACGCCGCCCACGTGCCGCTCCGCTTCTTAATTACTGCAGGTCGCGCGCGAGCGTTCTCGAGCCCGCGAGGCCCTCTTCTGATAGGGCGCTCGGCAGTTACGATTTCTTTCATTCCTGGTCGCTGCGTCTCGCACGGTGTGTCATTAGGGACGGGCAAGGTTAGCGAGTGAACTACGGCGCTGGTGTACAAACCATTGGCTCGAACAGTCAAATGGGTGCCACCGGTCACTGATGGCGTTCGTTCTTATTACATACAAATCTTGCTCCGCGGGCTTTATCTGTTGTAATCATACTCTGTGTGTCCTAAACTTTCATTTTCGAAATTGCACAGTAGTCGGCAAAGGATCCGCACTGACCGTTTTCATGAATGAGGTCGCTTTGTTCAAAGGAGGAGACAAGTAACCTTGATATTTCAGTGAATGGTAGACTTTGCTGTTTTTGTCACTTTTATTTCATATTGGTTCGCTGGCTTAGACAAGCTGTTGCAGTTTCACACGCCATCAAATCGTAAGAAGGAAATAACAAAAAGGTAATTAAGAATTTTTGAAACGTGACACTATTATACGAGGGTTGGAACTTAAATAGTGGCAACTATTTATTAACAACCGATACAAAAGAGTTACCTGTTTGCACCTGTTACTGTCCTTCAATGGTCCCGGCGGAGGTTCGAGTCCTCCCACGGGCATGGGTGTCTGTGTGTGTGTGTGTGTGTGTGTGTGTGTGTGTGTGTGTGTGTGTGTGTCTCCTTAGGATAATTTAGGTTAAGTAGTGTGTAAGCTTAGGGACTGATGACCTTAGCAGTTAAGTCCCATAAGATTTCACATACATTTGAACGTTTTTTGAACTGTCCTTCAAAGTAGTCACCAGCGTTGTGTAGAACCCGTTGCCAGCGATGTGGTTCCTTCATCTTCGGAATCAAGTCAAAGTCACAAGGCGCTTCTTTCGCAAAGCTGGTGATGCTCCAAAAACGAACAGTAATACTGTGCATTGACGGTCAGGCGTGGAGGAATGTAGTGCGTTAGGATAACACCGGCGGCAGATGTGACCGAGCGGTTCTAGGCGCTTCAGTCCGGAACCGCGCTGCTGCTACGGTCGCAGGTTCGAATCCTGCCTCGAGCATGGCTGTGTGTGATATCTTTAGGTTAGTTAGGTTTAAGTAGTTCTAAGTTTAGGGGACTGATGACCTCAGATGTTAAGTCCCATATTGCTTAGAGCTATTTGAACCATTTTTTTAGGATAACACCATCACAGTCGTACACGAGAATCACCATAACTTTCACCATACTGGGGCTCTGGCACACTTTGTGCTTTCGCGGCGACCCATAATGACGACATTCGTTGGATTGTCATTTTAGTTTTGGGTCGCACGATGTGGCCCATGGCCCATGTCTCATCCAGTGTTACGAAACGGCGTAAGAAAGCCTCTCCTTCGCGCTCATAGAGCTCGAAGCGCGCCTGAGCAGCGCCGTAATGCATCCCTTTCTGCGTTTCCGTCAAGTCATGCTGAACCCATCGTGATGCATTTTTTCCCAAGCCCAGGAGTTCCTTCAGGATGCGAAGCACAGTCGTATGCGCTAATCCTTTCGTGGGCGAGCTCACGAGTCGTATGGCGTCCATCACAGTGCAGTAACGCGGCAATAGCAAGCACTACTTCTTCAAAGACGCTAGGACGACCTGCCCGATGCATGTCTGCCACAGTTTGCCGACCTTCGTTCAGGACTTTTACCCAACGTGCCACTGTTCTGTGCTGCAATGCCGATTCCCTGCACGCCTCTTGAAGACTTTAATGACACTCTCGTGCTGTATGACCTCTGGAACATTCAATCTCCGTTGTCCCTGTTTCGAAAACACAGTGACACCGTTACGTTAGACCGGTCGCTCAAAAGTGACGGTTTCCCTCGACTGTGCGCACGTCCGTGACGTGGGACGGGCGAGTCCATTCGCTCGGAGGTAAGGTAGGCATGTCAACAACGTGTGCTACCAGCGACTATAGTAGATTCCATTGCATAGTGTCTCCACAGCAGTCTTGCCACTATTTAAGTTCCTCGTGCGCTAAATTGTCTGACACAAGTCATAAATCTTGGAACTGGTGACGGATATTAAAAAGTAAATATTTACCGAAAGCGATTAAATGTCATACAGCGTAGTCGTAATGGAGGTTCATACACTGCGTGTTACAGATACTGCTGTTGAAGTAGCATGTCGTGGTTAACGTAACACGTAGGTGACCTCTTCCTTATTTGCATATCTTCCAATTCGTCTGCTTTGTTGTTAAGACGCTGTACTCTTACCTGCAACGAGCGAAGTACAGAACCCTATCCGACCATTTAGATTTACATTTTCTGTGGTTTACCAGAGTATCGCCTGAAAAAATTCCGGGATACTCCTTTGAAAATTCCACTGCTGATTTTGACTACTTCCTTGTCAATTCCAAGTTTTAGCTTGGTTTGTAATGACTTGAACTTAAAATATTTTTTCCTTCGCTCTCTTTCACTGGCACACGACTGTCCATATACGTATCTGTTCCAAATTGCAGACAAAGCTAGTAATTCTTATAAAAAAAAAAAAGGTCCAAATGGCTCTGAGCACTATGGGACTCAACTGCTGTGGTCATTAGTCCCCTAGAACTTAAAACTACTTAAACCTAACTAACCTAAGGACATCACACACATCCATGCCCGAGGCAGGATTCGAACCTGCGACCGTAGCAGTCGCACTGTTCCGGACTGCGCGCCTGGAACCGCGAGACCACCGCGGCCGGCTTTTCGTTTCACAAAACAGCAATAAAATCGAATGATTTGTACGTAAGTTGACATTTCTAAGAGATGAGACTTTTCAGTATTAGTAATCCGAGCGAGTGGCGCAGTGGTTATCACACTGAACTCGCGTTCGGGAGGACGACGATTCAAACCCACGTCCGGCGATGCTGATTTAGATTTTCCGTGTTTTCCCTCAATCGCTTCAGACAAATGCTGGGATGTTTCCGTTGAAAGGGCACGGCCGACTTCCTTCGCCATCCTTCCGTAATCTGATGGGACCGATGACCTCGCTGTTTGGCCTCCTCCCCCAAATCAACCAAATAACCAATTAGTAATTAAATGATTCCGAATCCAGTGCCTGAATTGTTGTACGATTTATTAAGCGGTATATCTACGACTTACATTGATTTCCTTCGGTGACATTGTCTATATCAAAAATGCGAAGTGCCACCTTCCATTAGACTGCACGTTAAACTGTGGGTTAGAGGTCATAACCTCCACCCAGTGTCTGATTTTCGTAAACCTCTCCTGGCTCTGTTTGCGGGGAGGTTTAGTTGGGTAGGCTGCGACTATTTTTTCACGTAACTGTTCAATCGAGGTAGTGTTGTTGGCTAAACGTGTTGCACGGTACCTGTTAAAGGTGGCATTCCGAACGCAGCGACAGCGACAGGTGACAGAGACAGGTGTGGCTCGGTGACAGCGCCACTACATGTTTGTATTATTTTGTACGCGAGATCGTACACGGGGCACGACAAGAGGCGCGCTGCGTGTCACGTCTGTGCCTGCTGCTCTCAAACCAGTAGTGTCGCGTGTCGTCGAGCGTAAATATGGATTTTACACTCGTAGAAGAAGAAAAATTGATCCATTTGGTCTGTGTCACCTCCGGCCTTGTAGCTGGCGTCAAATTGCATACAAAAATACCCTTGCGAAGGACAGTATATGGAAAGATATAGGGAAGGAGCTCTATTAAATAATATTTTTTTTATCTACCCACATTACTTGCCGTTTACTCGCATTTATATAGGAATGTAGAAGCATGATATACAACCCGCCAGGGTAGCCGAGTGCGCTAACGCGCTGCTTCCTGGACTCGGGTAGGCGTGCCAGCCCCAGATCGAATCTGCCCGGCGGATTAACAACGAAGGCCAGTGTGCCGGCCAGCCTGGATGGGGTTTTTAGGCGGTTTTCCACATCCTGCTAGGTGAATACCGGGCTGGTCCCCACGTTCCGCCTTAGTTAAACGCGTCGCAGATATTTGAAGCACGTCCGCACTATTTCACGATTTCCACTAGACGCAGACAGTTGGGGTACACTGATTCCGTACTGGAGGGGGGAGGGGTTGGGGGGTGGTGGCAGGAAGGACATCGGGCCATTTCTAACACTAACACTATCAAATCCGTTGTAACCACGCCGACCCTGCGATCGATGCGGGACTATGGCGTAAGCGAAAGAAAGGAAGTAGAAGCATGATATACAATCAGATTAGTATCGTAAATGCAAAAATATATAATTATCTTATATATATATATATATATATATATATATATATATATATATATATATATATATATATATAGTGTTCAAGTCAACTACATAAGTTCAACGAAGATCAGTTAACGATTATTTGTAGCATTATCTTGCCATGATACTCCGCCAGCTGCTCTGTGATACACTGGGGTTTACTAATGTTGTTGACGACCATATTCGTAATGCTATAAATAATCGCAATTGATCTTCGTTGAACTTATGTATTTAATTTGAATACTATATACAAGTAAACATAAATAAAGATATTATATTATATATTAAAATTGCTACACAACGAAGATGACGTGCTACAGACGTGAAATTTAACCGACAAGAAGAAGATGCTATGATATGTAAATGATTAGCTTTTCAGAGCACACACATGATTGGCGCCGGTGGCGACACTTACGACGTGCTGACACGAGGAAAGTTTCCAACCGATTTCTCATACACAAACAGCAGTTGACCGGTGTTGCCTGGTGAAACGTTGTCGTGATACCTCGTGTAAGGAGGAGAAATGCGTACCATGACGTTTCCGACTTTTATAAAGGTCCGATTGTAGCCTATCGTGACATTACTGCTCGCTTTGGCCGAGATCCAACGACTGTTAGCAGAATATGGAATCGGTGGGTTCAGGAGGGTAATACGGAACGCCGTGCTGGATCCCAACGGCCTCGTATCACTAGCAGTCGAGATGACAGGCATCTTATCGGCATGTCAGCAACGGATCGCGCAGCCACGTCTCGATCCCTGAGTCAACAGATGGGGACGTTTGCAAGACAACAACCATCTGTACGAACAGTTCGACGACGTTTGAGGTAGCATGGGCTATCAGCTCGGAGACCGTGGCTGCGTTTACCCTTGACGCTGCATCACAGACAGGAGCGGCTGGGATGGTGTACTCAACGACGAACGTGGGTGCACGAATGGCAAAACGTCATCTTTTCGGATGAATCCAGATTCTGTTTACAGCATCGTGTTGGTCGCATCCGTGTTTGACGACATTGCGGTGAATGCACATTGGAAGCGTGTATTCGTCATCGCCATACTGGCGTATCACCCGGCGTGATGGTATGGGGTGCCATTGGTTACACGTCTCGGTAACCTCCGTTGACGGCACTTTGAACAGTGGACTTTACATTTCAGATGTGTTTCGACCAATGGCCCTTCTACATTTCAGCAGCATAATCCACGACCGAATGTTGCAGGTCCTGTACTGGCCTTTCTGGATACAGAAAATGTTCGACTGCTGCCCTGGCTAGTACATTCTCCAGATCGCTCACGAATTGAAAACGTCTGGTCAATGGTGGCCGAGCAACTGGCTCGTCACAATACGCCAGTCACTAGTCATGGTGAACTGTGGTATCGTGTTGAAGCTGCATGGGCAGCTGTACCTGTACACGCCATCCATGCTCTGTTTGACTCAATGCCCAGGCGGATCAAGGCCGTTACGACGGCCAGAGGTGGTTATTCTGGTACTGATTTCTCAGGATCTATGCACCCAAATTGCGTGAAAATGTAGTCGCAGGTCAGGTCTAGTATAATATACTTGACCAATGAATACCCGTTTATCATCCGCATTTCTTTTTGGTGTAGCTATTTTAATGGCCAGTAGTGATATAGATATTGTTCAAATCAACTACAAAAGTTCAGCGAAGATCGATTACGATTATTTATATCGTTACCTTGCCATGATACTCCGCCAGCTTCTGTGTGATACACTGGGGTTACTACATTCGTAGTGCTATAAATAATCGCAATTGATCTTCGTTGAACATGTGTATTTGATTTGAATTCTATCTACAAGTAAACATAAATAAAGATATTATATATTTTTGTATTTACGAAAATAATTTGATTATATACCTATATTAATAGTAGTAAATGGCAAATAAAGTGGTTAGATAAAAAAATAATACTCACTGATTTTATAGAGCTCCTTCCCTGTGTCTTGTCTCTTCTGAGAGTCGTCGGACGCTTTTTCTGTGGTGATTCGAGATATATTTGTGATTTCGCTTTAGCACTATGTAGTTAGAGACAGCTGAAACAAATGCGACGCCCACTGTGTACGGAAAGCTTCGGTTTGTTTCCCGTTACAAACAAATTGATTTTTAATGGGAGATTTCACGTACCCATTCGATAGAGCGGTCCCGAACTGGCCTAATGCGACAACTGTTATATCGACATGTACGAAGAGGGACCGTAAGTCGCGAAGAATAGCCAGTGTTCGAGCATCGATAGCACCGTCGTGGCCCGTGCTCAATGCTACCACCAAGCAGGGCCGCCGCTCAGTCGCTGACGGAGGACTGGGCAGTCTTCGTGTTTTACCGTCCCTGTTCGTGTACATCGATAAAACAAATCTCGCTCTAGACTGATTCAGAACTGCTCTGACAAACAGACACGTAAAGATCTAATTTAAATATCTGATGGGAAACAAATCGACGCTTTCCATCGACACTGTGCGTCGTATGAGAGACGTGGTAAGTAATATTTGTTTGGGCGACTCCTCCTACACGTTGCAGACACGAAATTGCAGAAATCTGGCGAAACACGAGAGAAAATGCGACTGCCGACCTTTAGGAGAGACACTTTATGTGATAAACATATCATATTTCAGCAACAGTCACCAACCTGCTTTCCCTTGAGTGAAAAATTTTCGCCGGCACGGTAGCTCAGCGTGTTCGGTCAGAGAGCCGGTTTGCCTCTGTAATAAAAAAAAAATAAATAAAAAAAATAAGTGGAAGGATCAACCACCGAACTTGAACAGGATGTTTTGCGACGTCCGCAACGACCAAACACAACGATCAATAACGAACAAAACGAAATAAAAGAAGAACGCTAACGCTTTACTTCCTGGACTCGGGTAAGCGCGCCGGCAACGGATCGAATCCGCTCGGCGGATTAACGACGAGGGCCGGTTTGCAGGCAGCCTGGAAGTAGTTTTTAGGCGGTTTTCCGCATCCGGCTGGATGAATCCGGGCTGGTCCCCACGTTCCGCCTCAGTTACACGGCTCGCAGACGCCTGAACACATTCACACTATTCCATGGATTACTCTCGACGCAGACAGTTGGGGTACACTAACTCCGTCCCGGGGGGTAGGGGGTGGCGGCAGCCAGGGCATCCGGCCACCCCTTAAACTTTAACATGCCAAATCCGATTAACGACGGCTGACCCTGCGTAATTGCGGGACAAGGCTCAAGTGATAGATAGAATAGAATTTCAGCAACAGGCACCAATAATATACTACATTGGAAAACTGTACCGAGTATTGATTGCATGCGCAACTCATGCAAACGTAGCGTAATTCCCGTATTTTGGCATGTATTCTAATGATCGTTTTTGTTTAAAGCTTATTGTAAACAGTTATTTCCTATTTAAAAAGGCTAAATGTATTTAATAACGGCGAATATAGGTGGCTGTCAAGAACAATATAAGTTGTTTAAAATAAAGTTTCACATATTACTACTAAAATATATTGGTCAAAACCGAAAAGAAATTTTATAAGTTCAGAGGTCAGTGCCTGTTGAGATAGGGGCCATCCTATTAGTCACGAGTAATGTGCATTTTATTTACAGATTAGGCAGGATTCACTCTAGATAGCACAGTAAATTACCACAATACGTACGTATGGGGAGATGTAAACCCTCGTGCAATTAAGGTGTTGCGGCATTAGTATCGAGGGATTGGCGGTGACAGACTCATGGCGACATACACTTTGTCAAACAGATTAACAGATAACTGATTTCTGCGCGATGAATTAGCAGCGCTATTGGAGAACGTTATCCTTGCGGAAAAATGAACGACGGAGCACCACACCATTTTGTACGGATCGTGCGACGGCGCCTCGCTGCGATGGATTGCTCGAGGAGGTCCGGTATTATGGCCTGCCAGACCACCAGACCTCAGTCCGTTTGATTTCTGTCTATGAGGACATTTAAAGTCATCGACAATGTGCAGACATGTGACGCAGATGTATTTGAAAGTGCTTGATCCACTGCGAAGAAAAGCTGAAAGATGTGTCTGGATGCTGGTAACCACATGCCACAGTGCCCATAGTGCCTGCCTCAACGAAACAGATAGATAGGAATGGAAGGACAGACTTGACCGTGCACAATAGCTACTGGTTTCCGAACGTTTCAGTTTTGACCAATGATACTGAGTAGGAGCACGTGGCACTCTTTTTTTTTTTTTTTTTTTTAAAAAGGAATCTGCATTTTGTTTGCGGCTACAATATTTGTTCTTTACTGCTTGTAATTGTATTTGATTTTTTACTGACGTTGGTTCACGAAAATATTGTATAACTTCTATATTTCGTCTTGTATTGTAAATAAGTCCCTTTGTGTTAAAGAAAAGTTTGAAAAGGAGCAGTCAGTTCCTTGCTGTTCTGCCACCACCGGTACCTTCGCTCCAAAATTGTGAATGAAATTATATCACATATTTGTACCGATATCAAATGCCGTAGCGCAATTTGTATTGGAACGTTCCCACGTACAGTGCTGGGGTCGTCAGACCGCGTACAATGTTGCGGTTCGATTCGAATCTGCGAACGTTCGCACGTAGTAGCGTGAATTTTTGGAATTTGTTATTGTTTCTTCTCGACAAATATGTATGTCATCAGTAGTTCAGACTTCTTTCACGACAAAGCATAAGCTTAAATTAGCTGGCTTTCTGTCTGTGGTCCTTTGTGCTATCTGAACTTAAAGATTACACAGAAAAAGCGTTCTGATTAGGAGGCTTGATTCAGTGCGTTTCTTTGTTAATTGCGCATTTGGCATGTAGCACTGTTGCAAACGGTAAGCTGCATTGTAATCCGTCTTATCAATTTATGCCACTCTGCCAGTATTTGCCGCGCGGGATTAGCCGCGCGGTTTGAGGCGCTACTGTTATGGACTGTGTGGCTGGTCCTGGCGGAGGTTCGAGTCCTCCCTCGGGCATGAGTGTGTGTTTTTGTCCTTAGGATAATTTAGGTTAAGTAGTGTGTAAGCTTAGGGACTGATGACCTTAGCAGTTAAGTCCCATAAGATTTCACGCACATTTGAACATTTTGTCAGTATTTGCTCGTTGTGTTACATTATCGCTGGTAACGACCTACTAGGATATAGAGTGCTATACGTGTAGAATATTAGTTCCCGTCGCTCGTTGTCAGCATACATCTGTTACCTTCTGCGATTTTCCTTGTGTGCTGCATTGCTGCCGTTGCCGTTACAGCATCTTTCCCGTTGACGGAGACCGTCGTAACAAAAGGGAAATAACTGCAGTTCAGAATGAGACCTTGCGAAGTGTGCACTGGTTTGGAACTTCGTGATAGATTAAAACTGTGTGCTACGCCGGGAGTCAAACCCAGTGCTTTATCTTTCGCTGGCAATATCCTTACCGGCTGACCATGACAGGCACGACTGGTCCCACACTCCAACGCACCCACCCTCCCACGCACCCACCCTCCCACGCACCCACCCACTCACCCTCATAGTTTCGGTTCTGCTGTACCTCCCCGCACTTTCTAAAATTCACAGAAACATGAAAGGATAGAGATGTCACGAGAGATCGTTAGGAATGCCCGGTTGGACTTCCTTAGGAATGGCGTCGTCAGGCAGAGAAACAATAATACAGAAAACTCGCTTTCATGGAAGAGCACATTTTCAAAGATTACTCACTTTCTACGAATCTCTTATCACAACGCTATTTTACTGCCGTCTCTGACGCTGGGCTGCATACCAGTCCGTCGTACACTACTGCAGAAAACCGTAGCGAACTATTATTCAACCATTTGTGAAGACAACCTGTTAATTTACACGCCAGATAAAATCATTCGCAAAAGACTACGTACAGCTCTCTAGCGTGCCACTTCCTACGGCTGGTATGTGACGATTACTTGTAAATACTGTTAATGAATTAAATAGCGCACAACAGCTGACAAAAAATAATGTAACTCTATCTCACCGGCAGATTAAATCACCGTGTCGAGCCCAGAAGTGGTTGTTTTGCGGGCATGGTTCCAGCAGCTCATTGCTCCTAATTATGGAATCCAGAGTAAGTTTATTAGGTACTTTTCATCGCTGCTTCGCGCAGCTGAAATGATTGTGTTCAATACGACATAGCATTGAAATCCACCAAGCTCGAAGATGATAAAGTTGTTATGCTGTCGTTCCTACACTGTGTAACAATTTATTATTCACGAACAAAGTAATATTGATGTGTTCTTCTAACGTTAAGATGTCAGGAACGAATTATGCACACCTGAAATAAAATGCTTTGGCTTACTTTTTCAGAACAGGTAAGTGTCATATTTGACTTCATCAGACTGAACGACACACACGACAACTATTCACTTCTTTACAAGTTCAAATAGCTCTGACCACTACGGGATTTAACTTCTGAGGTCATCAGCCCCCTAGAACTTAGAACTACTTAAACGTAACTAACCCAAGGACATCACACACATCCATGCCCGAGGCAGGATTCGAATCTGCGATCGTAGCGGTCGCGCGGTTCCAGACTGTAGCGCCTAGAACCGCTCGGCCACTCCGTCTGGCCCTTTTCAAGTACCGCGCATTTTTTGTAAGTGAAATATACGGTAAAGGGTTCCAGCCTGTTTTTGAGTGTTGTAGTATCTTCGTGTTAAACTGTCTGTTGTTGGAAAGTTATACACTGGTTGTTCAATGTGCTTCAATTAGCGCGGAAAACTGTTCCACTTTCATGTCGACTACACCCACCTGTTCGTTCCCAGCAACACCTGTGACATCTACATATTTCCGCTGTTACGTCTGCTTCGTAGGGACTCCAAACGCTGTAGCAACGTTCTTAAATTTGTTGCAGTGTCGTCTTGAATGTGATTTCAAGTGTAGGTGTTTTCCCAGTCTTTTGCATTTCTTTACGGACGCGTCCTACGCCGTTGCTTTACTGTACGTAACAGTACCGGCAGCGAGTAATCTGATGTGTTCCTGATCGTATCCCATAAATTGTTTATATAAGTCCTAAACTCAACAGACAAAATATTACTTACCCATTAAAAGACCGCAGTGGTCTCTTTGGAGCTGTGGATGGTGTAAATCTGACCTCTCTGAACTGAAAGCTTTCCACGAACGCATTCCCGAGATTTCCTGATTTGAAAAAACAGCGACGCAAGTGACAGATTTCGTTCAGGGAGTTCTCTGCTGCACCGTTCGAAATTGCTGTGCGTCAGTCGTGATATTCTGGAACACATATAAAGTCGATATGACTCTGTTCAACATAAGTTTGTATCAAAACGTTTACAGCGCAAATCTTAAGCGGGACGCCGACAAGACCAAATAAACATGCCAGCAAGAAGTCAATCTTTTGTGGAAGGAAGCTAAGCTAAAATTCATCGACAGGAATTCCGTTAGTGAGCATGTAAATCAAGAGAATGCAAAGCTACTTAAATCATATGGTTCAAAGAAAGGTACAAACAATGATGTCTTTCATCTGCAAAGTAAGTAAAGATTCAATGACATTTGACGCGTGTAATATACCAATAAAAGATCAGTTTTTTAGGCATCTTCCCAAACCGTTAAAACCATTGTCGTGGAGCCTTGTTGTCCGTCTGTCTGTTTGCCTGTCCGAATATTAGGCAGGGTTGGCGTGAATAAAGTAAAATATTTTCAATCACATGTTAAAAATACAGTTCAATACACTTCCTAAATAAAACATGGTTCTAGTGAAGTGTTTTAATCAATATTTAAAACAAAATGAATTGGATTTTTACGCGATGGGGTGGTAAACGACACGTCAGGGGGAGGGGGGGGGGGGGTTCTAACAATACCACCACTTGCAAAGTAGGTTAGAAAACTGATTAATAATGTTGCTCACGCACCATATGTTCGCTTTATCGAGCAACAACAAAGTTATTGACTGTGGATCGTATCGTCAGAATGGAAACAATGAAGTCACTGTAAAAAAGTCATTAATTTTGGCACTTATCTTCAATGGATTCCCACGTAGATTTCGTCGAAGTTGTTATGGCTCATCTTGTTGATTCTGGGGTGATTCTACTTTGAATGCTAGAAGGTCCAGATCTGTAGCAATATTTGAAGAACTAACAAATGCGTTTTTCAGGACATTCTTAATGATCAAACAGTCCCAGATCAGAACAATGGTATGGTAGAAATAATTTTTGACTTGGTGTTCACGATCCACACTTTTATTAAACTTCTTGTAAATTCACATATACTTCTTCTTAATTCATCAAGAAAACAGTTTTGTATCAATCTTCATATATTTAATTTCCACTTTAACCAAACACAAGACTTGACTGTTCTTTTACAAAGCGAAATAACAACTCAGCTTCTGCAAAGTGAAACAAAGACTACTCTGTGCGCATTCGCGCCAAAACGGTTACATGTAAGTGAAAGATTATGAGAGTTTCACAGAAATGAATACATAAAAGAACCATATCACTGTAATATATCGACACATCCGAGTACCTATGCATTAATGAAACCAAATGTGAATATCGTCACAAAAATATGTCTGTATTCGCAGAAAAGTAGTACGATATTACTGGTATCGGGAACTGGGGTTGGAGTGCCGTAATGGTCACGTAAATAAAGAACCATTACAAGGTGTCCAAATGTAAAACGAGACACCCTCTCATAGTTAATGGACATCCCTAGTTAATGAGCTTCCCCAAAGAGCTATTGCGTTTGGACGTGCCCATGTCCACACCGTGAATCAAATTGGCTTATTTATTGGTGTATTTAACGCTTCTGTAAGGAATGCTGTACACTCGCGGATATCTAACACGGCGTAAGAGCGGTGGTCGCAAAAATATGCTAACACATAGCTTTGTCGATGACATTCAGTTTCAAGCGCGGCAGGAATTTTGTTATCAGCGATGGAGATCCATCCCAACCAATTTCTGAACGCACATCACGAAGAGAACTGCGTATAATGGACATTTCGAGTCGGGTACCTCGCAAAAGCCGGCCGCGGTGGCCAAGCTGTTGTAGGCGCTTCAGTCCGGAACCGCGCTACTTCTGCGGTTGCAGGTTCGAGTCCTGCCTCGGGTATGGATGTGTGTGATGTCCTTAGGTTAGTTAGGTTTAAGCAGTTCTGAGTTCTAGGGGACTGATTACCTCAGATGTTAAGTCCCATAGTGCTCAGAACCATTTGAATTTTGAATCTCGGAAAAGGCCAGACATCACAGAAACTGGACAATAAGTAAGTGGAGGCTTCTAGCGTTCCGACGCGTGACGATGTTTTCTCTTTTCAAGAAAAGCAAAGCTTCAAGTCCTCAAAGGCCCAATGAGGCGCTAAACCTATAACGTTAGAGGGCGTAGTTTATGTCGAAGGTGATCCTGTGATGTTTTGGGCGTGGTTTTCGTATCACGCCTCGGATCCACTCTTACCATGAATACGGGCCATGATGTTTTTCAACCAAATACAACCGTTTCTTCTGAATTTCGCGATATAATGGGTAGATCACGTAACTAATGAGGAAGTATTGAACAGAATAGGGGAGAAGAGGAGTTTGTGGCAAAACTTGACAAGAAGAAGGGGCCGGTTGGTAGGGCATATTCTGAGGCATCAAGGGATCACAAATTTAGCATTGGAGGGCAGTGTGGAGGGTAAAAATCGTAGAGGGAGACCAAGAGATGGATACACTAAGCAGATTCAGAAGGATGTAGGTCGCAGAAAGTACTGGGAGATAAAGAAGCTTGCGCTGGATAGATTAGCATGGAGAGCTGCATCAAACCAGTCTCAGGACTGAAGACAACAACAACAACATGCTGGTGAAGATGATAGCAATCGTGTTCTTAGGGCTGCATGCGTACACTCCCGGGTTGATGAACAGTTAGGCTCTTTGTCGTACTTCGACTGGCCCACCAACTCACCCGATCTTTATTGTATAGAAAATGACTGAGACTATCTGTAACAGAGGGTAAAACATTGCAATCCATATCATAAATGGTTCAGATGGCTCTGAGCACTATGGGACTTAACATCTGAGGTCAACAGTCCCCTAGAACTTAGAGCTACTTAAACCCAACTAACCTAAGGACATCACACACATCCATGCCAGAGGCAGGATTCGAACCGGCGACCGGAGCGGTTGTTCGGTTCCAGGACTGTAGCGCCTAGAACCGCACGGCCACTCCGGCCGGCCCCGAGGCAGGATTCGAACCTGCGACCGGAGCGGTCGCGCGGTTCCAGACTGAAGCAGCTAGAACCGGTCGGCCACAGCGGCCGGCACGATCCATATCCACGAAGTTTCTACGAGATACAATCATCAGTGACTGACTTCAGCTCGATGTGGAATACCTGAAGAAACTTGTGGATCCTCACCGATCTGAGGCCATTATCGAGGCGAGAGACGGTGAAACACTGTAATAGGTTGGTATCTCTTGGGGCGAGAGACGGTGTTACTCTGTAGTAGCTTGGTATCTGTGGGGAGTAACTAATTTTTTTGGTCCGGTGTCCTTATAATGAGACTATTAGTGGTTCTTCTCGGAGAATACCCGATGTTACTTTCGTTTTTGCTGCTCCGTTCTGTCAGCTCTTGCTGACTGCTCCGGAAGGGCAGACAGCGGTGGAGCCGCGGGGCCGACTGGCGGCAGTCCGAGGTTCGAGCCCCGCGCCGGCGCGTCAGCTGCGCTGTGGCTGACCGCGGCAGAGCTGTGCGCTGCGCCGCGCCGCGCTGTGCTGGGCGCGCCGCCGGCCGGACGGGTCACGCTAGCCTCGTGGCGGGCCCCGGCGCGCCGCGCGCTGATCAATATCTGCCGTGGCCGCTGAGCGCCAGCCAAGCCGAGCAGCCTCCTATCCCGCGGCGCAGAGCCAGTCGCGCGCCGGCTGTCCCGGCGTGCGCACGGCGCCCGCTCGCCTCTCTCCCAAGCCCCGCTAGGCCACGGCGAGCTCGAAACCGTGCCACACTATCACGTCTAACACTGACACTCTGAGACCGTGGCTGTGGCTGTGTGCCAGGACAGGTAATTTCTTACTGAAATCAAACCACCAGGCAGCCACTCTAGTTCCTTGTAACATAACAAATCCGTCGTCGTCTTCAGTGAAAACCCATCGACTCAGAATCCGTATCCGACGTTTAAAACTATTCACTAACGTTTCGTCGCCAACTGCGAGAGACATCCCCAGAGATAAATTCAGCTGCAACGAAACGTTAGTGAAATGTTTAGTCGGTTATGAGCTCTACAAGATCCATGAACTATTTTCTATTTACGTGACAAACACTAATTCTAGAGCTATCTTTCATTTTTGACAAATGGATCTAAGCCGACAATTGTAAAAATGGCGATGGTACATTAGTCCTTACTAATGTAAAATTGCTACTTTCCGAAGAAGACAAATTTATATGTGTTGAAACCTAGGTAAGAATTTCTTTATCCATTGCAACTGGTCGGCTGGTTGTAATTTTATGTGTTTTATACATCGACCACGGCCTCTCAGCTTGGAAGTTATAATTGAAATAAACGCCGTGAAGTATTAATTTCTGATTGCACTACACGCCTAATACTTCTACAGTTAACTGTCGATTGTGAAATGAGGCTATATAATTGCAGTTTCTTGTAACAGTAGTCAAAATTGTGCAGAACGTTGATGCTCTGCACAACGTAAAGACGTTGGAAACTCCTTCCCCTACCTTAGGATATGAACATTCCACACACACACACACACACACACACACACAAACACGCACAGAGAGAGAGAAAGAAAGAAAGAGAGAGAGAGAATAATCGACAATGTAGAGTTTTCAGTTTTACCACATTCTCGTGGGACAGAAAGTACGTTACTATTTGGAAGCGTTTGTTTCGATCGCGAGGACCTGAAAACGTGATTCAAGGTAGACTAAAGGAAAAAATTGTGGCCCCATGTCGGAGAACTGCAGGTCGAATGGTGAAATTTACGCTTTCATGTTTTTACTCTTAAAAACAGCGTTGCTCACGATTTATTTATCAAGGTGACCGGTTTCGGCCACTACTGTGGTCATCTTCAGACCATTGAGTAGGAACCTCTTTCTGTTGGAGATTCCCCCTTCGAAAATACTTCTAACTTAAAACAGCTAGTTTCCTTACAAAGCAAATCGATGTCAATCGCTGCAAACTATTGGTTCTCTGTCATCAGTGATACCGGATGAGGAACGTGAGTTTTTTTTTTTTCAATAAATAAACAACGGTCGCACATTTGTCTCTCTTCTACCACATATGCTATAGTACACCATTTCACCATTTTCAGAGTATTGTGTTATCCTTTCATTCGTTTTCCCGGTCGTAAACTGAGTCTCAGCGAAAACATCAGGTACCTAGAAATTTCCGTCATTTATACATTACTATTATTGAAAACGATGTAGATCATAAATTATATGAAACGTACAGGGCATTCTGTGGAAGATACGGCATAACGACATAAAAATTATTGGATCTAGAGAGAGAGAGAGAGAGAGAGAGAGAGAGAGAGAGAGAGAGCGAGCATGCATGGACTGAGTAACGCCCTGTGAACGTCCATGTCAGTTGTGTTTACACGCGGTTGTAGAGGACCGTTGGACGTTTTGCATCGTTGTTAGCCAGCGGTAAATAGTCTATATGCCTCGTTGACGCCATAGGTTAATGTTCCTCGTTGACGAACTTTAACGGGGCAGATGGCAGGGGTTCGTGAATGATATGTCAAGTGATGAAATTGCAGACCAAACAGGGTACAAGGTTGCCACATTGAAGTGAAGCTCGCTAGCGCGCTCGCGCGCGCGCGCGCGCGCGCATGTGTGTGCGTGTGTGTGTGTGTGTTTGTGCGTGTGTGTAGGCTGCTGAGGAGATTGTGTTCCCTCACACATTACTAGAGGCTGCTACTGTGGGATGTGTCCATTTGTTCCGTTGCGTTGTATCTTCGTGCACCGAAGCTAGACCTATCAGTTCGCCTATTCTAGATGCCATTTGAACGAGAGTAATGTAGGGGGGAGGGGAGATCATGGTCTGAGTCTGTCGACGACGTGGTCATTCAGAGACGCAGGGAAAGGAAACGCGCACAATACTTTCCAAAATAACTATTCTGGCATTGGGAAAACTGTGGAAAATCTAAATCCAGATGTTCGTGTGTGGAACAACAACAGCCTTAAAACGGGTCCATTGTGTAATCACTACGGCACCTCGTACCATAAGACGGTATGGATATATCTCGCCCTCTCCCACAGTACAATACCCAGATTTATGCCGAGTCCGATCCAGGGATTTCAGGATTGGGATACTCTCACTGGTGACACCTGCATCGGGAAGTCAGAGTCCTTCCCCTCAAGGAATCCTTTAAAACGTATTTCCAAAAAAAAAAAAAAAAAAAAATCTCGCATATGTTGTAAGGCAGGCCAGTGCGATAACTAAAGGTGTATTGTTCTGCCGGATGGTTCCTGTGAAAACGAAACGGTTCATTTTCTCCTCGCTTCGTTACTCAGTCTTAGATTGTGCTCCGTGTGTAAAGATATTGTCGTCGACGGACGCTAAACTTAGCGCTTCCCCTCTTCCTATGAATCGAACAAACTAGGTCTGAAAAAAGAAAATACTATTTAACAGACGCCGGTAATGTTCAGGAACTAGCGGACTGGATTGCCCACTTCTGTGTTTTCACCTGCTTATTTCATTGGGGCACTGGCTGGTAGTTCTTGGTTGGCCATCTTACGCTTTTCTGTTATTATTGTTTTTAGTGCTCCTGTTTTCGAGTGGTTCGTACCAATTTCTCTTCGTTTTGTTTCACCGAGATTGGCGAGCCATTGATGCCAAAGCTAAGTTTTAAGACAAGTTCTGTAACCCTGAGCTTGAACAGAAGACAGACTGGAGTCATCGTAGGACTAACGACAGGCCATGCGAACTTAAAGAAACACCTACATTCAATGAGTATAGAGAAAGAAGCCCGTAGGTGTAGGCTGTGTGGTGATGGTGATGAAACTGCACCACACCTAATCTTCCTGTTCGAAGCGTTGGAGATCAAAAGACACAGAATATAAGAAATTGTATCCAATAAAGTACTAGTAAAGGGGCTCCCACTACTTTTTAACTGTACTGGTTGCCACTAATAGAATCACAAGGAGAGAAACTGCACAATAACCGTGTTTAAGTGAGGGCAATAGTCGGCTAGGACAGCTGCTGCTTTTATGTCTCTATTCAAATAAAATAAAATCAGTTCACTCCCTGTCTACATTTACACCCTGCAGGCCTCCTTACGGTGTGTGGTGGAGGGTACCTTGTGTACCGGTGTCACTTCCCCGATTTCCTGTTCCATACGCGATCGGCTCGCGGAAAGAACGATAGCTGATAAGCGTCCGTGTAAGCTCGAAGCTGTCTTACTTTATCTTCAAGGTCTTTTCGCGAGATACACGTGGGAGGGGGTGAAATACTGACTGATTCTCCTAGGAACATACGCCGTCGGTACTTTTAATAGTAAACCATACCGTGATGTGGAACGTCATTGCAGCGCCTGCCATTGTAGTTGACCGGGCATCTTCGTGACACTTTCATGCTTACTAAATGAAGCTGTAATGAGCCACACTGCTCTTCTTTGCGTCGTATCTATTTCCTCTATCAATCCTATTTGGCACAGGTTCCGGACTGCCGAGCAGTACGTTTGTAATGATCGAACTAGCATTTTGTAAGAGAGTTCATTTGTGGGTTCACTATATTTCCGACTATTCTTCCATTGAATCTTAGTCTGGTATTTGCCTTACCTGTGATTAATTCTATTTGGTCGTTTCACTTTGAAACCTTCTTCACGCTTACTCCTAGATATTTTATAGATATTATTGCATCTAGTGACTGTTCTGCAGTCGTGTAATCACACAATAATCGATATTTGTGTCTGTTTATGCGCAAAACGTTAAATTTTGTATATTCAGGATCACTTGCTAATCCTTGTACCAAACGTCGTATCCATGCAGTTCTTTCTGTATATCGCTGATTCTCTCTGTACGACTGCATCATCCGACGTTATTAATCATTTACATACATATAGTGAAACAGAATGATCCTGTAACACTCCCTTGGGTATTCGCCCGAAGTTACTTTTACGTCGGAAGATTTCTCTCCGTTGAGAATGACATGCTGTGCTCTGATTGTAAAGAAACTCTTCAGTCCAATCACAAAGCTGGTCTGATATTTCGTACGCTCGTATTTTGTGCATTAGGCCGCAGTGCGGAACTGTACCGAACGCCATCCGAAAGTCAAGGAATACGACACCAACCTGGACGCCGCAACCTACGGCTTTGAGGAACTCGTGAACGAACAGAGCGAGCTAGGTTTCTGTTCCTTGTTCATGTAATATTTTCATAACCGTTTCTTTGCATCAGTATAGATCTTATATGGACTACATATCGTTAACTCGTTGCAATTAGCGATAGTATTGTACTGTTAGTAAGTGCCTGACTTACATAGCTGTGCTTGTACACGACTGTTGACTATGTATCAATGTAATAAAACTTCAAAATAGTAGTACGTTTTCGCTTTCGTTATAAGTTACGATTTATGTTCTTATTTCCGCCGGAAGTGGAGTAGTATTGTATGCGATAGCGATACACTTGATGATATCTGTGGTCATTTCGTTTGAGTGTACCCACTCCATGGATTTTAAATACGTTCAAATAACGTACACGATTCATCGCATTATACACTATTTTCGAAGGAGAATTCTATTTGAGGCCTGTAACTAATAAAGTATTTGTTTTGTAAAACGAAGATTCGCAGATAAAATTATGGTTTTTATAGGGTGAGTCTGGAGGAAAGGTACATGCTTTGAGGCGTGATAGTATTAGCGATTCTGAACAAAAAATTTCATATCGATGTATGGCCTATTCCGAATGGTTTCCGAGATAGAACAACACAGTTAATATCAGTTTTATACGTTTTTCTCGAATAACTCGAAAACCGCACCCTCCATCGAAAACGTGTCGCAGTACAAAATTAAACTACATTAAATTTCGTACGAAAAAGGCCTATTCTTTTTTTTTTCTCTGGAACTAATGGTTTGTGCGAAAAGAGCGCGAGGATGTTGAAAAACTCGTTCGACGCGCATACACTGCAGCTTATGTAGCTTTTTTAGGCAAATATGAGGTAGTGTCCCGAATTGATAGACCACAAGTGTTCAACATCAAATTGTTCGTCTCAACTTGTTACCGCAATATGCCACCTCAAATTGGCCTACAAAAACTACGTAAGCTAGAGTACATGCGCATCGAGGGAGTTTTTCAAAATTCTCGCGCTCTCTTCGCTCAAACCATTAGTTCTAAAGAAAAAATGAATACGAACTTTTTTGTACGAAATTTAGTATAGTGTAATTTTGTACTGCGACACGTTTTTGGTGGAGAGTGCGGTTTTCGAGTTATTTAAGAAAAACGTATAAGAGTGATATTAAATGTGTTGTATCTCGGAAACCATTCGGAACAGGGCATACGTCCATGTGAAGTTTTCTGTTCAGAATCACTAATACTATCACCCCTCAAAGCATATACCTTTACTCCTGACTCGCCCTGTATATATATATATATATATATATATATATATATATATATATATATATATATATATATATATATATATAATTTATTTGCGACTGGTTGAGGGGTCGCAGCCCAACTCTCAATCTCACATGATTCCCAATCTGGCACGATCTGTGCAGCCTCTGTCTGAACACTAGTCAGCACTTAACGCCAAGTAGCACGTTGACAGTTTGGGAGGCAGCGTACGTGAACGCTCGAGAATGTGGTTGCGATTCCCAGGCGAGTGACCAAGAAATTAAATATAAATAAATAAAATACAAAGAATAAGGTATAGCACTGGAATTTCTGTTCCTAAAAATATGCATAGTGTGCACACTTTAGGTATACGAAAACATTTGTTTATATATCAGTACCTATTAATGTTTATAACTTTATTTGTCCAACATTGTACACAGGAGCTCAAACATTTTTATGCACGGTGGTACAGTTCAGTGTGGGCACCGTTTGTAGCTCGACAGATATCGAAACAATACTCCACTTCTCGTCACATGTTGATAAGCATGATAGGTGTTATGGCCTCTAGTGCGGTGTACATAGGTTGTCTCAAAGCCGCCAGATTTCGAACCCTTGTTCTGCTGTAAATAAGCTCCTTAACAAACTCTCAGGCATTGAAATCCAGCGGAATCAGATCGGGACACCGAGGGTGCAAGGCAATAAGACCCCCCTCCCCCTCCACCTGTAATGTGGTAACATACCCATGATAGGGGGGGGGGGGAGGCAGGGGGAAAGCAGCACCATCCTGCTGACAAAAATTACGTTGGGAGGCATCTGTGGAACAGCATAGTTCGCCAACATGTCCAGATAGGTGTGCCCTGTCACTGGCGCTCGTTCGTCACGCGACTCAGCGCTGTTCAGGAAGTGACGAGGATAACATCTTGGAGAGTGTATTTACCCAACAGCATAAAATATCCAGTTGTTCTTTCATTATAAGGATCTGTTTGTGCATACCTCTAGCCCAGACACCCTGTGCATGTTTGCAGGCGCATCTCACTGTCTACATTGAGTGCCGTTGATTTCTTTCGTAGCAACTTAGGTGCGGTGTACCGTGTATTAACGTATTGTTTGTCTCTTACGGCTTTGTACAAACAGCATTGCAGCTCTGGAGGCGGTATTGCAATTTTCTGTCCTGTCCTGTCCTGTTTTGCGCGTGATAATATAGTCGCACTAAGCAGCTACGCTTATGGCGGTCAGCAGTCCTTTCTGCTTTTCTATACTAGCCTGCTGCACGCCAGAAAGGAAGAAGCGCATGCCGCCGACGCGTCTCCAGCGGAAGCGACCGCGGAGGGCGAACTGTAGTTTTACTCCCCAGCACGAGGTCCCTGACCGCAAATTGCCGGTGCGGTGCGCTGACCCCGTACTCTGCGCCACTGCGAGCCGCGCGGATACACGGGAACAGCGCATCTCTCAGCGCAGTCCGGACTATTAAAACGCGCACCTTCTCATGGATCGGTAATCATATCGTCCATCCCACTAGCATACCTGATGTATATTAACAAATGGGCACGCGTGGCTTTCTGTTCTATTCAGTCATTATTGACATAACCAAATAATCACTGGTTTTCTAACAGATATACAGCGGCGGAAAAAATTGCAACACCAGAAAATAATTAATGTTGTTGTTGTTGTCTTCAGTCCTGAGACTGGTTTGATGCAGCTCTCCATGCTACTCTATCCTGTGCAAGCTGCTTCATCTCCCAGTACCTACTGCAACCTACATCCTTCTGAATCTGCTTAGTGTATTCATCTCTTGGTCTCCCTCTACGATTTTTAGCCTCCACGCTGCCCTCCAATGCTAAATTTGTGATCCCTTGATGCCTGAGAACATGTCCTACCAACCGATCCCTTCTTCTAGTCAAGTTGTGCCACAAACTTCTCTTCTCCCCAATCCTATTCAATACCTCCTCATTACTTACGTGATCTATCCACCTTATCTTCAGTATTCTTCTGTAGCACCACATTTCGAAAGCTTCTATTCTCTTCTTGTCCAAACTATTTATCGTCCATGTTTCACTTCCATACATGGCTACACTCCATACAAATACTTTCAGAAATGACTTCCTGACACTTAAATCTATATTCGATGTTAACAAATTTCTCTTCTTCAGAAACGCTTTCCTTGCCATTGCCAGTCTACATTTTATATCCTCTCTACTTCGACCATCATCAGTTATTTTACTTTCTAAATGGCAAAACTCCTTTACTACTTTAAGTGTCTCATTTTCTAATCTAATTCCCTCAGCATCACCCGATTTAATTTGACTACATTCCATTATCCTCGTTTTGCTTTTGTTGATGTTCATCTTATATCCTCCTTTCAAGACACTGTCCATTCCGTTCAACTGCTCTTCCAAGTCCTTTGCCGTCTCTGACAGAATTACAATGTCATCGGCGAACCTCAAAGTTTTTACTTCTTCTCCATGAATTTTAATACCTACTCCAAATTTATCTTTTGTTTCCTTTACTGCTTGCTCAATATACAGATTGAATAACATCGGGGAGAGGCTACAACCATGTCTCACTCCTTTCCCAACCACTGCTTCCCTTTCATGCCCCTCGACTCTTATGACTGCCATCTGGTTTCTTTACAAATTGTAAATAGCCTTTCGCTCCCTGTATTTTACCCCTGCCACCTTTAGAATTTGAAAAAGAGTATTCCAGTCAACATTGTCAAAAGCTTTCTCTAAGTCTACAAATGCTAGAAACGGAGGTTTGCCTTTTCTTAATCTTTCTTCTAAGATAAGTCGTAAGGTCAGTACTGCCTCACGTGTTCCAACATTTCGACGGAATCCAAACTGATCCTCCCCGAGGTCCGCATCTACCAGTTTTTCCATTCTTCTGTAAAGAATTCGCGTTAGTATTTTGCAGCTGTGACTTATTAAACTGATAGTTCGGTAATTTTCACATCTGTCAGCACCTGCTTTCTTTCGGATTGGAATTATTATATTCTTCTTGAAGTCTGAGGATATTTCGCCAGTCTCATACATCTTGCTCACCATATGGTAGAGTTTTGTCAGGACTGTCTCTCCCAAGGCCGTCAGTAGTTCTAATGGAATGTTGTCTACTCCGGGAGCCTTGTTTCGACTCAGGTCTTTCAGTGCTGCGTCAAACTCTTCACGCAGTATCGTATCTCATATTTCGTCTTCATCTACATCCTCTTCCATTTCCATAATATTGTCCTCAAGTACATCGCCCTTGTATAAACCTTCTATATACTCCTTCCACCTTTCCGCCTTCCCTTCTTTGCTTAGAACTGGGTTGCCATCTGAGCTCTTGATATTCATACACGTGGTTCTCTTCTCTCCAAAGGTCTCTTTAATTTTCCTGTAGGCAGTATCTATCTTACCCCTAGTGAGATAAGCTTCTACATCCTTACATTTGTCCTCTAGCCATCCCTGCTTAGCCATTTTGCACTTCCTGTCGATATCATTTTTGAGACGTTTGTATTCCTTTTTGCCTGCTCCATTTACTGCATTTTTATATTTTCTCCTTTCATCAATTAAATTCAATATTTCTTCTTTTTACCTACTTTATCCTCTGCTGCCTTCGCTACTTCATCCCTCAGAGCTACCCATTCTTCTTCTACTGTATTTCTTTCCCCTATTGCTGTCAATTGTTCCCTTATGCTCTCCCTGAAACTCTGTACAACCTCTGGTTCTTTCAGTTTATCCAGGTCACATCTCCTTAATTTCCCACATTTCTGCAGTTTCTTCAGTTTTAATCTACAGGTCATAACCAATAGATTGTGGTCAGAGTCCACATCTGCCCCTGGAAATGTCTTACAACTTAAAACCTGGTTCCTAAATCTCTGTCTTACCATTATATAATCTATCTGATACCTAATTAATGTAGAGTAATAAAACTTCGGGAATACATTTGTTTAGGTAAGATGTATAATAGATCAACTTTGTAAGATCAAGGGTTAATGTAAGCGCGAGATAAGCTATTGCAAATGTGAAATCGTGGTTCATTAATAACCGTTGTAAGAGCCAGAACGTTTGAAAGATGAATATGAGCATGCAAACGTGGGTGCATTGTTTTTACAGATGCCGGATGTCAGTTTGTGGGATGGAGTTCCATGCATGTTGCACTTGTGGGTGACAGTGGAGTTGTCGCCCGGTGATGGCCCATATGTGCTCCATTGGAGACGGATCTGGCCAAGGTAACACGTTGACACACTGTTGGGCTACAACAGTGGTATGCGGATGAGCGTTATTAATGTACCACGATTTCACATGAACGGCAGCACAACGGGTCGAATCACCAGACTGACGTACAAATTGGCAGTGAGGGTGAGTGGAATAACCACGAAAGTGCTCCTCCTATCATACGAAAACACACGTCAGATCGTAACTGCAGCTGTAGGTCCAGCGTGTCTAGCAGGCAGACGGTTTGGTTGCAGCGCTCAGCTGGCCGCCTCCTAACCAACACTGGCACCGAGGCAGAACCACCTTTCATCAGAAAACGCAACAGACCAGAAGTCTGCTCTGCTTGGCGCTGGTTTGGGGGCAGTGGAATGCACTCCACAGTGTGTGTGGCTCTCAGTTGCCCTTGAATTAACCGATTTCTAACAGTTCGTTGTGTCGTTGTCGTACCAACTGCAGACGCAGTAGGATGCGACAAAGTTATACACCGACCACTATGGTCCCCCTCTCGGTAGTGTCATGTGGCCGTCCGCAGCCTAGTCTCCTTGAGACCTACGTTCCTGTGACCACCACTGCCAGCAGTCATGTACAGTGGCTGCATTCCTGCCAAGTCCTGCAATATCGGAAACGGGACTTCCAGATCCTCGTAGTCCTATTACGCGGTATCGTTGAAACTCCTTGAGGTGCTGATAAGGGCGTCTTTGTCGCCTTAAAGGCATTCTTGACTAACATCATTTCATCACGTCCAATCTCAAACGTAACTAACGCTCACGACAGTTACAGCGTGTATTTAAAGCAAACCTGATTTGCATCCTTATAGTGACGGTACTGGCGCCTGTCTTATGCCACTGGTACGAAATTCTAATAGACATCATCCTTCAGATGTAGCAACACGCCAGTCAGCTTAGGTTTATGTTACACAACTCCTTCTTGGTGTTGTGATTTTTGTTCCGTCTGTGTGTTTAAACCCTGCACTCGAAACTTGCTACTTCTAGTAAGAAGTTTTCATGGATGACATTGTTGTCGACGGAGCGCTGAACCCCAAGTCCTCTTCTGTCATGTCACACTCGTCCATAAGAACAGCATCTTGGCGTTTGACTTCCCAAACGAGTTACATTTTTCGGCATTGTACAGTTATTGTCTTCACGTATCTTCCAAATGAACGTCAAGTGCAATTGTAAACAATTTGACTGACGCTTTATTAATGAAGAATGGTTTTACTTCTGTACGGATATTCCTATCAGAGTCGCTACACGCGATATGACGTGGCTTTAGACCCAAACGTGGATGATTCGAATAAAGAGTTTTCATTGGCGGAATTTGGCTGCCAAGACGAAACCGATGTCCATTCCGCCTTCGGTACTCCGGAATGTGCGCTGACTTTTTGAGTTCAAACGGCTCTGAGCACTATGGAACTTAACATCTGACGTCATCAGTCCCCTAGCACTTAGAACTACTTAAACCTAACTAACCTGAGGACATCACACACATGCACGCCCGAGGCAGGATTCGAACCTGTGACCGTAGCGGTCGCGTGGTTCTAGATTGTAGCGCCTAGAACCGCTCGGCCACCCCGGCCAGCTTTTGAGTTTAATTCGAACACTTTTCTTGATATCCGAAAAAAGATTTACTACTTAAGAAAGAAGTGCCGCAAGTAACAAGGCCACGAAACTTTGCAGCGTCTGGTACATGGTCTCCTTTTCATTCATTGTTATCCACACTCTTGTCCCTCGCCATTTTCTGAAGGGTGTAGCACCAGGAAGACGGAAAATAAGCTCCACCACGCAGGACAGAGGTGAGCGGTACAGACGTGTTCTGTCCCACCTCCCCTGTGTAGTGCTGTCACCGAGAGAAATGGGACCCGTATTTTGTGCTAACGTCTGAGCATCCGACAAGGCTAAACCTGACGCGCGGAGCTAACGAACATTTAAACGCTCCATCCCATCGAAGCCGAAACTGCTTCTTCCAAGAGCAGTCGTGGGGGGCGCGAGCGATACGCCAGGAACGGCATCACATAGTCCTGGAAGAACACCGTGGAGAGCGAAGGACGTTCTAAAAACGCAATGTGTCTGTTACTGGGCTACAGTATTAAGTATTTATGTTTAAAGGCTACTGACCAAAAGGCAAAGAAAATGTGCTGTAATAATACTCTCTTTGCAATCTCCGATTAAACACTCCATATATTTTGTCATCTGGCGTAACAAAATGACAACGCACAATCGCCTTGCTGCAGCGTAGTCAAGGAGAGCAACAAAGAATTCGCCATTGTGCCTGTTTAGTGCGTGGCGAGAGTGCTTCTGAACTTCATTCCTTTGTGCCTCATGTATGGATCTGTAGATAAGTTTCGACCGTGTGCTGTCGTATATGTATTTTATCTCTTGGCTTGGATGTACCTCTCGTGGGCTTCGGAAGTGACAGAACTCTCTCACGGTTCATTTGAAATACTCTCTCTCCACACGATTACTCTCTAACAGCACTTCCCACAGAAGAAATTCCCCCTTTTCTCATAATAACCATACAACATATCGTTTTTCTTCGCGATAGGATATCAGGGCAATAGTGACAGTCGGTTGTCGTACAGTAACTTTATTCACTGTCGTGATGAAGAACCATTCTTCTGCTTTAACAAGTTTATACCTGTCGGTCCTTTCAGATAGCATTTTACTTCGCATGTTTTATCCCAACCGTCACAAACACACACTACAACTACTGGTCGAATTCTGTCTAACTACCTGCATGCGTGAATGCATGATAGTTAGAGCAGTGTGGGACTCTTTCAGTACGACAACGTCTGAGGTGATAATTAAAGGATCTATACTTTTATTTGCTTTTCAAAAAATTCGCGCCGGCACTAGCCATTATTGCCAATCGCTTAAGTGACAAAGTGGTACTGTACCACAATCCATTGTTGTACAAATGACAATCATGAAGCACCTGAAATATGCGCACAGTCAGAAAATTATTGGCGGCAAAAGATGTAATCTTGTTGTGTGTTGTTCTCAGTTTTTCTCTTCAAATCTAGTTCAAATCTGCAACTGTAAACTTCAGTGCATTTTTCACCTCTTATGTCGTCAATCAGAACTGGTGTGCACATTATTCTGTACTATGCATACTAACGTTTACAGCATCCTATTTCTATTTGGGTTACGTTGTCGCGAAGTAACAGGTTCTTTTCCACTGGGCATTGTGATTTAATTTCGACGCTGAACCCAATTCGGAAGAACGGCGGTTTAAACCTGTGACCAGCAATTCACATTTAGATTTTTCATAGCCGACATATTTCCTCATCCTTAACACATCCGAGCTAGAGCTCTGTTTCTAATGATTTTGTCGTAGATCTGACATTAATCTCCAATCTTCCTTCCGTATTTTTTAATCCTTAACCTTCCTTCCGTATTTTGGTCATCGTGTACTTTAATTAGGATTGGATCATCGGATCATCCAATGACTGTTAGTACATGATAAAGAATTCCCATAGTAACTGGGGAGTCTTCATCACAAGAAAACTTCCTCACTTTGTGATCTACACATTCCGGGTGCTTGGGAAGTTGTCGAATCCATAGTTCCTGGTGGTTTGCTGTCGAACTCCTTAGAGTCGTTTTGTGAAATGCCGAAAACTGTTCCTGGGTTTCAGTTAATCTTCAGTCCGATTTCTTAATTGAAACCCCAATGGTACAGTATTCATCTCTGCACAAGTGATGGGGGTATCAAGTGACCAACAAAGTAAATACAGTCAGTTTAGAACAGCTGTATTTGTTAAAGAAAATAGAATATAACATTTGTGTTTGCTGTTTTTTTTCCCCTTTAGAATGACGCGTGCTTGCTCATCGTAACATCGTGCGTTTCTTCTAAAATTCGTGTGTAATGCTGTAATGTGTTCTTGTTAGTGTGTTTCAGCCTTCATCAGGCAGTTCATGAAAAAACGATAAGGCCACGTTTGGAGATACGCTTTAGTAGTTGTCTCCCGGTAGTGCAATCTGGAGGTGTCTTTTGCAAAATATTTCCAGCGACTTTTCCGGATGTCTTCGTCCCATCGATCTGGCCGCCCTGAGTTTTCCTCTGTTCCTTGGATTTCCTTGTAGGACCAAGACTTGTCCTGTCCTTTGGTCACGTGGCCATGTCACTGCAAATTCATTTAAGTTTACCTGTTCGAGGTTGTCATTGTCCTCAGTAACACTTCCCTCATTCTGGTCTTTTTTAATTGTTTTTAATTTTGTAAGCCTAGCATTTCCGTAATTATGAGTGTTAGTTTCGTTCAATTTGGTTAAGATCAGTTTAATAAGTCACTGCTGCAAAATACTAACGCGATTTCTTTACAGACAAATGGAAAAACTGATAGAAGCCGACCTCGGGGAAGATCAGTTTGGATTCCGTAGAAATGTTGGAAGACGTGAGGCAAAGCTGACCCTGCGCCTTATCTTAGAAGAAAGATTAAGGAAAGGCAAACCTACGTTTCTAGCATTTGTAGACTTAGAGAAAGCTTTGACAATGTTGACTGGAATACTCTCTTTGAAATTCTGAAGATGGCAGGGGTAAAATACAGGGAGCGAAAGGCTATTTACAATTTGTACAGAAACCAGATGGCAGTTATAAGAGTCGAGGGGCTCGAAAAGGAAGCAGTGGTTGGGAAGGGAGTAAGACAGGGTTGTAGCCTATCCCCGATGCTATTGAATCTATATATTCAGCAAGCAGTAAAGGAAAGAAAAGAAAAACTCGGAGTAGGTATCAAAATCCATGGAGAAGAAATGAAAACTTTGAGGTTCGCTGATGACATTGTAATTCTGTCAGAGACAGATAAGGACTTGGAAAAGCAGTTGAACGGAATGGACAGTGTCTTGAAAGGAGGATATAAGATGAACATCAACAAAAGCAAAACGAGGATAATGGAATGTAGTCGAATTAAGTCGGGTGATGCTGAGGGAATTAGATTAAGAAATGAAACACTTAAAGTAGTAAATGAGTTTTGCTATTTGGGGAGTAGAATAACTGATGATAGTCGAAGTAGAGAGGATATAAAATGTAGACTGACAATGGCAAGGAAAGCGTTTCTGAAGAAGAGGAATTTTTTAACATCGAGTATAGATTTAAGTGTCAGGAAGTCGTTTCTGAAAGTATTTGTATGGAGTGTAGCCATGTATGGAAGTGAAACATGGACGATAAATAGTTTGGACAAGAAGAGAATAGAAGCTTTCGAAATGTGATGCTACAGAAGAATGCTGAAGATTAAGTGGGTAGATCACGTAACTAATGAGGAGGTATTGAATAGAATAGGGGAGAAGAGGAGTTTGTGGAAAAACTTGACAAGAAGGGAGGACCGGTTGGTAGGGCATATTCTGAGGCATCAAGGGATCACAAATTTAGCATTGGGGGGGGGGGGGGGGGGCAGAGTGGAGGGTAAAAATCGTAGAGGGAGACCAAGAGATGAATACACTATGCAGATTCAGAAGGATGTAGGTTGTAGTAAGTACTGGGAGATGAAGAAGCTTGCACAGGATAGAGTAGCATGGAGAGCTGCAACAAACCAGTCTCAGGACCGAAGACCACAACAACAACAAGTAATTCAGTATTCCCGTCTCTGAGCCAAAGGCCAACACTGATAGACTTTTTCTTGCTAGACTTGTTAGCATCTGTGCTCTGAAGACCGCTGCATGTTTCCCAAACACGTAGCATTATTGATGCTTGATACTTCGGAAAGTTTCATGTCCTACTGCAACATTTTATTTACGAGCTGGCTAAGGCGTACTGAAAGTATCCAGAATATTTTGTCAACGCAAATATCTCCTGACCCGTAAATAAAAAGAAGTTGTAAACTACGTCCGTTACATTTTGCACGGAAGACGACGCCAGGAGCGCTGTGCCGTCATTTATTATTGTTGTTCTGGGTGAGCGCGTCGTCGGCGTGAAGAGCGGGCGCCCGCCCAGCCAGTGACCCAAGGCGCTCGCCAGCTACGCTACGGCTGGCTGTCCGTCACGCATTCTTCCGGCCGCGCCGCGCTCAGCCGCGCAGGTAGGCGGCGGCCGTTCGACGAACTCTGCTGCTCGGCAGGTGGGCGTGGGTGGGGAAGCTCCGGTGAAGGGGTATGGCGCGGGGAGGGGAGGGGCGGCCCGCCCCTCATTGGCTCGCGCCGCCGCCTCAGTCAGCTGCCTGCTTCCTTCCTCTGCTCCTGCGACGCCGCTACGCGCCAGCAATGCGCTCCGCACTTGAGCCTCCGTAGCGCTTGCTGCGGGCCTCCGCTGCCACAAAGGAAAAATAATTGCGGAACCGACAAATATAGCTCGCACCCAGCAACTTTAATCCA
Source organism: Schistocerca gregaria (assembly GCF_023897955.1). Lineage (NCBI taxonomy): Eukaryota > Metazoa > Arthropoda > Insecta > Orthoptera > Acrididae > Schistocerca > Schistocerca gregaria. The sequence continues at coordinate 545,949,800 of NC_064925.1, forward strand.
CGCTTTTGTAAACACCGTGTCTCACGAACCATCCTACAATCGGAGCTCTGAACATGGATTTCGATTCTACGCCTTCATCTACAACCGTACTCCGTTATCACCTTTCGGTGTGTGGTGCGGGGTGCTTCTGGAATCAGTATCTGTTCCCCTCTTTCCTGTTTGTTCCGTTCACGAAAGGCGCGCGGGAAGACTGATTGTCGGTAAACATCTTTCCGAGCCCTAAGTTCTCTTATCTCTGTCGTATGGTCATTTTGCGAGACGTATGTAGCAGGAAGTAATACACTGTGTGATCAAAAGATCTGAACACCCCCAAAAACATACGTTTGTCATATTATGTGCATTGTGCTGCCACCTACTACCAGGTACTCCACATCAGCGATCTCAGTAGTCATTAGACAGCGTGAGAGGGCAGAATGGGGAGCTCCGCGGAAATCACGGACGTCGAACGTGGTCAGGTGATTGGGTGTCTCGTATGGCACATGTCAGTACGCGACATTTCTGTTGTGTTGGCAGAAGATCCAACACCGTGTTACGAATGTAGGCCGGAATGAACGCGTTTTAGCTCACGCAGGCTGGCGTGAGGAGGGAAGAACTATACTGACGTGAGTTCTGGAACATGACAAGGAATTAGAATTCAGAAAGCGGACGTTATTAGTTTTATACTTAACTTTAATCCATTAATGATGAACGTGGCTCTTGACGGTACATGATTCACAATATTATCTGTTCAGATTATAGTAACTGAATATGGCGCCTTGCTAGGTCGTACCAAATGACGTAGCTGAAGGCTGTGCTAAAACTGTCGTCTCTGCAAATGAGAGCGTATGTAGCCAGTGAACCATCGCTAGCAAAGTTGGCTGTACAACTGGGGCGAGTGCTACGGAGTCTCTCTAGACCAGACCTGCCGTGTGGCAATCACAGACATTGGCGACACGCGGGTCCGACGTATACTAAAGGACCGCGGCCGATTTAAAGGCTACCACCTAGCAAGTGTGGTGTCTGACGGTGACACCACAATTTTCACATTCCTAAACATCCCTAGGTCCACTGTTTCCGATGTAGTAGTGAAGTAGAAACGTGAAGGGGCACGAACAGCACAAAAGCGTACAGGCCGACCTCGTCTGTTGACTGACAGACACCGCCAACAGTTGAAGAGGTCGTAATGCGTAATACGCAGACATCTGTTCAGACCATCACACAGGAATTCCAAACGGCATCAGAATCCACTGCAAGTAATATGAAAGTTAGGCGGGAGATGTAGATGAGGTGAGAAAACTTGCATTTCGTGGTCGAGCGGCTGCTGATAAGACACACATCACGCCGGTAAATGCCGAACGACGCCTCGCTTAGTGTGAGGAGCATAAACTTTGGATGATTGAACAGTGGAAAAACGTTGTGTTAATTGACGAATCACGGTTCACAGTGTGGCGATCCGATTGCGAGGTGTGGGTATGGCGAATGCCCGGTGAACGTCATCTGCCAGCGTGTGTAGTGCCAACAGTGAAATTCAGGGGCGGTGGTGTTATGGTGCGGTCGTTTTTTTCATGGAGGGGGCTTGCACCCCTTGTTCTTTTGCGTGGCACTATCACAGCACAGCCTACATTGATGTTTTAAGCACCTTCTTGCTTCCCACTGTTGAAGAGCGGAGATGGACCACGACAATAACATCCCTGTAATGGATTGACCTACACGAAGTCCTGACCTATAGAACACCTTTGGGATGTTTTGGTTGGTTCAAATGGCTCTGAGCACTATGGGACTCAATTTCTGAGGCCATCAGTCCCCTATAACTTAGAACTGCTTAAACGTAACTAACCTAAGGGCATCAGACACATCCATGCCCGAGGCAGGATTCGAACCTGCGACCGTAGCGGTCTCACGGTTCCAGACTGTAGCGCCTAGAACCGCACGGCCACTCCGGCCGGCTGGGATGTTTTGGAAAGCCGACTTCGTGCCAGGCCTCGCCGACCGACATCGATACCTTTTCTCAGTGCAGCACTCCATGAAGAATGGGCTCCTGTTTCCCAAGAAACCTTCCAGCACCTGATTGAACGTATGCCTGCAAGAGTGAAAACTGTTACCAAGCTAAGGCTGGGCCGATACGATATTGAACTCCAGCATTACCGATGGAGGGTGCCACGAACTTTCAAGTCATTTTCAGCCAGGTATGCGGATACTTTTAATCACATAGCGTATGTTGTCCAACTCTCCCTAGAGTGTAAGCTTTAGGGATTTCAACAAAAATCCTCTGCATGAGTCTCGAGTGTTCTGTCAGCCACTTCTTCCGTGGATGAAATACATTTCTTTTATATTCCTCCAATAAAACTCATCTGAAATCAGTTGTCCCTACAATTCGTGATATGTGATCATTCCATTTCCTAATCGTTGTTCCGATGATCGACCATTAGTGCAAATCTTTATCCGTTTATATGCAATACATTATGTGTAATTATGTTGAGAGTCAACTGCGAGTCGCTGCACCAATCATCGATCCTCTGCTGGCCTTCCTGCAGTTCGCTACAATATTTTGGTGTTCTAGCTTCGTATATACAACAGCACAGCCTGCGAAATACGTCGTGAAGTTCCTGAGGTTATCCACGAGATCATTTATACTTATTGTAAACAATAACGTCCACATCACACTTCCGTGGAGTACGCCTGAAATTGCCTTTGCCTCTATTAATATTGTTCCGTTAAGAACATCATGTAAAATTCTGTCTGCAGTGAAGCCCTGAAACAGTGATAGATCTGGTTCGGTACACTGCAAGCTCTATTCTGTTCACCAAACGACGCTGCGGAACTGTATTGGATGCCTCCGTGAATTATCACGGAATCAACATGCAGACCGTTGTCTGCACGGCGCTCTTTATTTCATGGACGAACGGGGCGTGCTGGGTTTCGTCGTAGAATATTTTAGTAAGAGCCGTAACGATTCTGCCGTTAGGCGACACACACACACACACACACACACACACACACACACACAGCTGTGATACGTATCCCGTGAGTAATTGAAATCATATCGGGCAAACACAGGCATGTTCCTACGAAGCCTGGACGGATTTCATCCTTCCTCCTCACAGACTTCAAGTAACCGACTTGCCCAGCAAACATTAATTTTAGACATCCACGGATGTCACTTTTTTCTTCCTTACGGATCTGGAGCAAAGTGCGGTTACTATTTTGTGTTACTTGTCATAACTGTGGAGACTGCCGGCCGCGGTGGTCTCGCGGTTCTAGGCGCGCAGTCCGGAACCGTGCGACTGCTGCGGTCGCAGGTTCGAATCCTGCCTCGGGCATGGATGTGTGTGATGTCCTTAGGTTAGTTAGGTTTAAGTAGTTCTAAGTTCTAAGGGACTAATCACCACAGCAGTTGAGTCCCATAGTGCTCAGAGCCATTTGAACTGTGGAGACTGTCTAGTTTTTGCATATGGTTGTATAGTATGTAATAACGTGTGGCTTTTAATTCAATGGAGCTACTCTGGAGGTCGATTGCGGGCTGTAATTATCGTATGGCAACGAAACTTGGTATACACTGAGGTGAAAAAAGTCATGGGACAGCGATGTGCACGTGTATAGATGGTGATATTATCCCATACAGGATGTATAAAAGAGCAGTGCGTTGGGGCAGCTGTCATTTGTACTCAGGTGATTCGTCCGAAAAGATATCCGACGTGATTATGAAAGCACGAGGGGAATTAATAGACTTTGAACGCAAAGTGGTAGTTGGAGCTGGACGCATGGGTCATTACATTTCAGAAAACAGTAGGGAATTCAGTATTCCGAGATACACAGTGTCAAGAGTGTGTTGAGAGTACCGAATTTCGAACATTACCTCTCATCACGACAGCGCAGTTGCCGACGGCCTTCACTTAGCGACCGAGAGCTGCGGCGTTTGGGTAGAGTTGTCAGTGCTAACAGACAAGCAGCGCTGTGTGAAATAACCGCAGAAACGAATGTGAGTCGTACAACGAACGTACCGTTAGGACAGAGCGTCGAAATTCGGTGTTAATGGGCTTTGGCTGCAGACGACGGACGCGAGTACCTTTGCTAACATAACGGCATCGCCAGCAGCTCCTCTCCTGGGCTCGTGACATATCGGTTGGACCCTAGGCGACTGGAAAATTGTGGCCTGGCCGGATGAGGCCAGAGCTGATGGGAGAGTTCGTGTATGGCACAGACCCCACAAAGCCTAGATCCCAAGTAGTCAGCAAGGCACTGTGCAAGCTTGTGGTGGTAATAAGGGTGTGCGCTCTATTTACGTGCAATGAACTGGTCCTCTGGTACAATTGAACCGATCATTGATTGAAAATGGTTATGTTCGCCTACTCGGGGGCAATTTTAATGTTCCCAAGCAACGATTGAATTTCTGTGGATAAAAGTGCCCCATGTCGCTGGACCATAACTGTTCGCTGTTGCCAGAATGAGGTTTCCACTCTGCAGAGGAGTGTGCGCTGATATGAAACTCAGTTGGTAGAGCACTTGCCCGCGAAAGGCCAAAGGTCCCGAGTTCGAGTCTCGGTCCGGCACATAGTTTTAATCTGCCAGGAAGTTTCATGTTCGCTGTTAGTTTGAAGAACATTTTGGAGAATTCGAGCAATGATTTGGCCACCCAGATCTCCCGACATGAATCCCATCGAACATTTTTGAGACATAATCGAGAGGTCAGTTCGTGCACAAAATCCTGCAGTGGCAGCACTTACGCAATTATGGACGGCTGTTGAGGCAGCATGGCTCAATATTTCTACTGGCACGTCGCGTTGCTGCGCTGCGCTGGCAAAAGAAGGTCCGGTACGATATTAGCAAATATTCCATGAATTCTTCATCGTCAGAACATGAAAAATCACAGTCCCCTTTCCCCCAAACGGATTTCAGTACATATACAGTTCATGCTCAGGTATATACACTGACAAGGAGACTACCAGATATGTTAACCAAGGTTACTAAACCCCCAGTAAATTCGCGATTGCAGTTGGTACCAATTATCAGTTACGGCCAACCTGGTACCGTCAGTATAGGCTGTAAAACAGGCTATTTTGTACTTACTTTGCCTGTGACGTACCATCGGTGACCTTGTAATTGTACCTAACTAGTGCGTAGATTACAAATTATGATGTCAAAAAATGATTCAAATGGCTCTGAGCACTATGGGACTTAACTTCTGAGGTCATCATTCCCCTAGAACTTAGAACTACTTAAACCTAACTAACCTAATGACATCGCACACATCCATGACCGAGGCAGGATTCGAACCTGCGACCGCAGCGGTCGCGCGGTTCCAGACTGAAGCACCTATTACCGCTCGGCCACTCCGGCCGGCAATTATGATGTCCTTTGAATACAGTACGGTGTAGTAAAATTTATAATGGCTTGGTAACAATGTAATATTTTCCCCACTTTAGTGTTCTAGGGTTAATCACGGATTTTGATTAGTCTTAGATCTGTTGTAGAGGAAGCTGTCCCGAGTACCTAGCTAGTAGCTTTTCATTGGGTGGCCCCTAGTTTGCCGGCCGGAGTGGCCGAGCGGTTCTAGGCGCTCCAGTCTGGAACCGCGCGACCGATACGGTCGCAGGTTCGAATCCTGCCTCGGGCATGGATGTGTGTGATGTCCTTAGGTTAGTTAGGTTTAAGTACTTTTAAGTTCTCAGCTGTTAAGTCACATAGTGCTCAGAGCTATTTGAACCATTTTTTTTTGGCCCCTAGTTTACGTGGAAATCGAAGTTGTGTGCGTACTCTATGTCCATCTGTAACGTTACTCAGTTTTCGGCGAAGCGAGTCTAGCTGAATGGTAGAGGTTCATGACTACCACTTTGACGGTAGTGATTCAGATGCTTCTCCTGTACTTGCTTTCTTTCTTTTTCAAAATCATAGTACATAATACCATAAAACTGCTTACGTTACCCAGAGCTATTCAAAAACAGCCATTTTGGCCGTAGTAATTAGTTGCATTATCACTACTAGGACACGCTATCTTGTCGTTGCGTGCTGGCCATAATGACTACTAGGACACGCTGTCTTGTCGTTGCGTGCTGGCCATAATGCTCCACACAGACCTCTTAGCCAGTACACTCCGCCCTCACGACGCAGCTACTGTTGCCCATGCAGCAGCATGTGGATGTGGGGCGATGTGGATTTACTTGTCTGCTCTTTAATATTATCCTTTACTTACATGCAGCTGTTTTACTTATCTGTTACGGAATTTTAACAGTTACGGAAGGATTCCAGATACAGACGACGGCACTGGTCACTAATTTTGACCTCGATAAGCAATTCATACCGATCAAACCAGTACTAATCGACGTACAATGGTTCTCTTGAGGAAAAAGAAGCGAAAACCGATTTGAACAACAATGGTATTTCCATCACAGGGCAGTATACTATAACTGCGTCAGGAAAGATAATCTCTTACGTTTCCTTATATAGTCACGAACCACCGGAAAATTGATCGGATTGTTCAAAAAAGGAGTTGGACGAGTTGACTTATAAATTAATAAATGTAATTGTGACCTGCACTAAATCAGGAAAGTTCATGAAAGTGTTGTTCGAAGAGTTTTAAAGTCTGACATTCTGCTATACGTGGCAGAAGAAAATTTCTTTAGATTACTGATTTGTGGGGAGGGCAGACTGATAAGACGCCTCACACTCAAATCTTTGTGGACGAAAGAAACCCATGCACCTTCACGTGAAAATTATCCCATGCAAATGTACTCCACTTTGCCAACCACGTCCGTTTTATTTTTACAGGCAGGTTGAAATTTTTACGAAAAACATTATAAATGGTCCCGATTTGCTAAACAATAGTAGATAAATGGCTTTGAGGGAAGATTCGATAAAAATGCTTTCTTTAATGCGGCATCAATTTGGTGCCCCTGCTTTCGCAGGAACGATAAAATACACGTGGTTCGCATCGAAGTTGATCGAAAAGATAACAGGGATTTCGACTTCTTCTGACATCTATGCTGAAAGATCTATGTGCCTGCGAGGCAGTAGCTTCCAGTAAACACGCGTGCTGCTTCATCAATTTCTGTTTCGGTTGGTTCTACGACAAATATAATCCGGAAATGTGACGTAGTATAGGAAGCAATGCAAGTGATAGCGACTAAGACGAATCTGTAATCTGTTGTGTAACAAACGGTATACAAATAAGAAGAAAGTTTGCTGTAATTATTGATTTATTAATGAAATTACTACTGCAAAAATGAGTGTTTTCGAATAATTTTGCAACTGATACACTGTGTAATGATATTATGTTGTACGATGAAAATAAAAAATAAGTAAATAAAACGAGAGTTTGTTGCCAATTATTTTGCTGCCATCTTTTTTGTGTCGTTTATCGGTGATTTCTTCTGTGATTTGACTTTTTTGTCCCTGAAGCCCATCTTCATCTAGTACGTAGCAGCGCGGTATCTAATGGTTGTCGATTGGAAAGACGCCCAAGACTAACATTGGGCTTCCAGGGATGTACTTTTAAAGGCGTCTAATACCCGTAGGAATTCACCTCTCTGCATTTAACGGCAGTTATGTTTGTCACCATACGGAGTTGAGTGTCCATGTGCTTGTCACAAAATATATAATTTATTCAAATATTGCACTCTGGTATATGCTCATGTTTGTGGCAGTCTGTAATTTGTATCGTTTATTCTTGCCAATGTTTGTTGCAGGTTTTCGGCCTTGTTTGACGTAGTTTGCATGTTTGTTTTGAAGGAGAGTCCTCCCTCAGTCTAATTCTCAGATATCTCGTCGTTTGTTTTCGCACTATGATTCTGTTTCAGTCCGGAACCGCGGGACTGCTCCGGTCGCAGGTTCGAATCCTGCCTCGGGCATGGATGTGTGTGATGTCCTTAGGTTAGCTAGGTTTAAGTAGTTCTAAGTTCTACGGGACTGATGACCTAAGATGTTAAGTCCCATAGTACTCAGAGCCATTTGAACCATTTTTGCGATATTTCTTCTAGTAAATTAATCGATCACCGCGGTGCCAATCACCATTATTGTGGACGGATGTGTTCATGATCAATTTTCTACTTTGTGGAAGGTCCTTGTAGTCTTCGCTTTTTGCAGTCTATCAACTACTTTTTTCAGGTTGATATGGCTATATGTAGTCTTTCTTTTATGTACGTGAGAGGAATCCTAAGAAAATTAAAAAGAAGGCCACAAGCGTCGCCACAAATTAATCATTGGACTTCGGACTTTTCTCCACCGAGATCGGCGTAAACATCGCGTGTCACTTGCCTCGGCGGCGCGAAGTCCCAGTATTCGGCATTCTTTTATTCCGTAATTTCCTTTCACATCTTCAAAAGAATTGTACTGCTAAATTTGTCTCCAACAGATCTGCTATTCTGGAGCAAAAATACTGTAGTCTAATTTTTTTTTAATATTAGTGACCGTTGTATTACTCTTTCACTTTTTTTAAAAGAATATGTCATTACGAAATGCAGTCTCAGTTGGGAATATGAACAACCATCAACTGTATAACGGAATGACGACAATGAAAATTTATTCGGACCGGGGCTCGAACCCGGAGTTCCCACTTATCGGGAGCGGTCGCCTTACCACGACGCTATCCGAGCACAACGCACGACCAGACCTAACTTCCATATGTCGTCAACAATGTGCTTGCAACCTGTACTCGTACATCGAGTATGTATGGTACAGGGGATACATTTTAAGTGAAAGTAGCTTGCCCAGTGTCGGTGGATAAATACAGTATTGCAGTGTCATTCAAGTGATTTTCGGTAGCGTAAGCAGATAGGACTATTGAAATCAAACAACCTTTGTCTGCACTATTTTCTAGTCACACCAAAATTAACATAATTCTTGCATATGTCAGAGTGAGGCGACACACCATATTTTTGAACAGCAAATGATAATAAAAGATATTCAAAAAATTGCAGCATGTTTGGTACATTTCCAATTAAATTAAAATGGTGTTTCAGATTATTGCAACTATGGTTTTGAATGTTTATTACTACCCAGTGCATTTCATACCCTGTGCGTCACCTGTGTCTCTGAGCACTATGCGACTTAACTTCTGAGGTCCCCTAGAACTTAGAACTACTTAAACCTAACTAACCTAAGGACATCACACACATCCATGCCCGAGGCAGGATTCGATCCTGCGACCGTCACGGTCGCTCGGCTCCAGACTGTAGCGCCTAGAACCGCACGGCCACTACGGCCGGCCTGCGTCACCTGTCAGTGCGTTTTCTTCTTTTATCTATCTGTTACGTAAATTTTGGGAAAACTAATGAAAGACATGGAAAAAGCAACTTAAGATGAATCCGTATGGTTTGAAATGCATTGTTCAGTAATAAACATTTTCTGAGCCCAGTGTCATTCACAGTCACGGACGGAAACATTCTGTCGACGGAGAAAATGATATGTTAGATATTACGGGACGTTTGTGTTTCGTTTCCAGCGGTAAATTTGACGGATTTGTAAATTTATTCAGGTCCTAAGAAAGACTTTCTATCCTCAGCTGTCTCATTGGATGATGCTGTGTTAAAGCTGGGTATTGTCTTTGACTACAGTTATAGAACCGAATCGTAGCGTTTGAGATGTGGTGTTACAGAAGGATGCTGACTCCTAATTGAACTGATAAGTTAAAATTGGCCAGGTGCGAACAGGACTCGAACACTGAGGGTTAAGCCCAGAATTATGTATATAGACAGTACATACGTTCAAGAAATCAAGGATATCGACGATTTTTGCCAATTATCGACACTGATTCTGAAAAAGAATATCGGTCCTAGGAATTCCAAGACTTCCGAGAATGATATTTCAAGTTTGAAGTCGGATAGCAGATGACAAAAAAGTTGTGTTTCATTGAAATAATTACAAGGTAACAATATTCTGATTGTGCTGTGAAACCTTTCTTCTTGCCTAATTGCATGCTACGTCAGGAGGAAGTACTCTATAGGTTTTAATAAGTGAGTTTGCGAGAACCAAAATATGTGACGTAAAGGAGCGCATCTTTTGATTGCATTGACTTAGAAGCTTAACGTTTTTACACCACCAGACGACTGTAGATCTTAGTAAGTGAATAAATTTCAACTTGATACATCTACACGTTCCTGAGAAAAAGATATCTTAACAGTTGAACGGACAGACACAAATGACAAAAAAAAATTTCGTGTGGTATAATTACAAATTAACAATTTCCAGATTTTTTTCCGTTGGTTTGAGTGTGAAGCCTTACTTCTTGGCAAATTTCATAATTCTAGTTCAACAGGAAGCACACTATAGAATTTGATGACCGAGTTTGCCATTATCGAAATTTGTGACATAATTGGCCTATCTTTTGATTGCATTGACATAGAAGATTTTTTTTATATCGCCAAGGGACTCTAGACCTTAATATGTGACGTAAATATCGACTTGACACATCTACTCTTTCCTGAGAAAAAGTGTTTTCAGCAGTCAGACATACAGACAAAATGATCTTAGACTTTCTGATTTTAGCGGCAGAGTTACGGAACCGTAATAAATGAGGAGGTTCACTGCAGAATTGAACAGAAAAGGAGTATGTGACTTCAAGAAGAGACAGGATGACTGGACATGTGATATCAGGGAATTAGTTTCAGCGTATTAGAGCGAGCCGTAGAGGGCGAAAATTGTAGCAGAAGACTAAGTGTACCAGCAAATAAGAAAAGAAAATTGATATTTTACTCAGAGATGAAGAGTTTGACAGAGGAGCGGAAATCATGTCGAGCCGCTCCATATCATACTGAAGACTGACGACCTCCGTCCGCCGCATAAAAGTCATTGAAAGATTTATTTTGAAGATAACTGATGTATACGGGGTGTTACAAAAAGGTACGGCCAAACTTTCAGGAAACATTCTTCACACACAAAGAAAGAAAATATGTTATGTGGACATGTGTCCGGAAACGCTTAGTTTCCATGTTAGAGCTCATTTTATTACTTATCTTCAAATCACACTAGTCATGGAATGGAAGCACACAGCAACAGAACGTACCGGCGTGACTTCAAATACTTTGTTGTAGGAAATGTTCAAAATGTCCTCCGTTAGCGAGGATACATGCATCCACCCTCCGTTGCATGGAATCCCTGATGCGCTGATGCAGCCTTGGAGAACGGCGTATCATAGCCGTCCACAATACGAACACGAAGAGTCTCTACATTTGGTACCGGGGTTGCGTAGACAAGAGCTTTCAAATGCCTCCATAAATGAAAGTCAAGAGGGTTGAGGTCAGGAGAGCGTGGAGGCCATGGAATTGGTCCGCCTCTACCAATCCATCGGTCACCGAATCTGTTGTTGAGAAGCGTACGAAAACTTCGACTGAAATGTGCAGGAGCTCCATCGTTCGCGAACCACATGTTGTGTCGTACTAGTAAAGGCACATGTTCTAGCAGCACAGGTAGAGTCTCGCGTGTGAAATCATGGCGGTGAATCGAGGAAGTACAGTACATACTGACGGAACTAAAATGAGCTCTAACATGGAAATTAATCCTTTCCGGACACATGGCCACATAACATCTTTTCTTTATTTGTGTGTGAGGAATGTTTCCTGAAAGTTTGGCCGTACCTTTTTGTAACACCCTGTATATCAGGTAGCAGTTCGGCGCTAGACAGTCTTTACGTTGTTATTGTGAAACACTGTGCGCATCAGACTTCTTACGTTCGCCGCAGGTCACTTTCTGAAATTTAAGCGCGAGAACAGCTGAGCAGGTCAGGTGGTGTCCGTGGGCGCCGTGGAGAAAGCTCTCGCTCCTGGGCTCTCCTGTTGATATTGTCTTCCGCGGAGAAAGGCACCCACGCCACCTGCGCCCGCCGCTGCCGACGTCCCCTCTCCGCGGTGTTCACTCTTCGCTTCCGCCAGACGACTGCACTACTCTCCGCCTTTGCCACGTTATTGGCAGAGAGCATCGACGAGCACATTACATTTAAAGGTCAAGTTTATTTCCGTCCAGTTCTCACGTAATTTCTTTTACGATTAAACTGTTTCGACTGTTTACTCACTTTCAGTGGCCCGTGTATTATCCTTATCGATAGCTGATTCGGGACATGCGGCGTGTCGGCATTTACGCGAGGCTCTTACGAGAGAACTTCTCACACCTAAAACTTCAGATGTCAGACTCTCAGATCGGCACCAAACATTATACGTCAATAGTGTCATCCAAAACTCCGATTTAGTTCGTACTGCGTGCTGTTGTTCAGCAGAACGGGCGGAAACGTTAATTAAAAGTAACACCAGAACTGCGGAGCATATCTGAAGCGTAACTGTGAGAGCGTTACACATACTGCTTCCGTGGGGAAGTTAGTACAGAGCGTTAAATCCTCGTACCGAGGTCCCCAGGTTCAAACCCGAAGGACAACAATATTTTTTTACTGTATTATGCGTGAAAGTGTTATATGGGACAACGTTTTTATGACATGTAAAAGGGCTGTTTGGAGTTAACAGCAATATTCTAGTGGCACTGCTTTCGCTTTTTCTTTGAAAGGAGTAAACCTATAGAGCATATTTGTGGTTCCGCAGAATATAGAATCAGAGCATAAAAATAAACAATTGCATCCCACGTAATGAAAAACCAGTCCGTCTACAGGCCACAAGTGGCCCATCGGGACCATCCGACCGCCGTGTCATCATCAGAGGAGGATGCGGATAGGAGGGGCGTGTGGTCAGCACACCGCTCTCCCGGTCGTTATGATGGTATTCTTGACCGGAGCCGCTACTATTCGGTCGAGTAGCTCCTCAATTGGCTTCACGAGGCTGAGTGCACCCCGAAAAATGACAACAGCGCATGATGGCCTGGATGGTCACGCATCCAAGTGCCGACCACGCCCGACAGCGCTTAACTTCAGTGATCTCACGGGAACCGGTGAATCCACTGCGGCAAGGCCATTGCCACGTGCGGAGGTAATACGAGGGCTGCTATATATATTTCTGGCCTAATAATGAAAATACGAATATTTATCAACGAAAATGGTTTATTGTTTTTCAAAATATTCTCCATCAAGATTTATACACTTTTGCATGCGCTCAAACCAATTTTCGAAGCACTTTTTTCACCCCGATTGAGACACCTCCAAAAACATGGTTTTTGAATGCTGCAACAGCATCTTCTGGCGACGAAAATCGTTGACCACGCATTTTTTTCTTGATGTGTGGGAATAAAAAGAAGTCATTGGGTGCCAAGTCAGGGCTGTACGGCGGATGACCCATCACTTCGACGTTTTGGCCGGTCAAAAAGGCGCTGGTTTGAGCCGATGTGTGACAGCTCGCATTGTCATGGTGCACAATGATTCGTCTTCTCTTGTTCATTTTTCGAATTTCTCCGAAGACTTCAGGCAAACAAATGGTGGTGTACCACTCAGAATTGACCGTCCTACGTTGCTCAAGCGGAACAGTCGCCACATGACCAGTTTTGCCGAAGAAACAGGCGACCATTTGCTTCGAAGTGCTTCTTCCACGAACAACTTTCGTTGGATTTGGCTCGTCTTGGAAGACCCACACGGTCGATTGCTGTTTTGTTTCGGGCTCATACGCATAGATCCATGATTCGTCACCTGTGACGATCTTATAAACGTCTTTTGAAGCACCGCGATCGTATTTTTTCAGCATTTCTTTACACCAATCCACACGAGCTTTCTTTTGAGCGATTGTCAAATTGTGCGGGATCCAACGAGAACAAACCTTTTTTACGGCCAGGTGTTCATGCAATATCGAATGTATGCTGGTGGGAGAAATGCCTAGGCATGCCTCTATCTCACGGTATGTCACATGACGGTCTTGCATTATCAGTTCACGTACGGCATCGATGTTTTCGGGCACAACGGCTGTTTTTGGACGACCTTCACGGAATTCGTCTTTGAGCGAGCGTCGGCCACGATTGAATTCGTTGTACCAGTTTTTCACAGTGCTATAGGATGGTGCTTCGTCGCCATACAAAGATTTAAGTTCATCGATGCACTCTTGTCGTGATAATCCACGTCGAAAGTTGTGAAAAATGATCGCACGAAAATGTTCACGAGTTAATTCCATTTTTGTGCCAAATTGATTTCTTCAAGTCCCTGTAAAAGAAAAAAAATTGTCGTAAGTCAAAAAGTTCTGAGTACATTTATGCTAAAAAATGTCAAACTTTCCAATGGAAATGTCAGATTGCACCTGGCAACACTTAGTGTTGCCTAGGCCAGAAATATATATAGCAGCCCTCGTAGTAATAATTAATAATAAACAAAATAATAAAATCAATAACTGGTACATAACGTTCAATTAACGAAGCAAAAGCAGACTGCCGAAAGAACATTACTACAAACTCCGAAACGACTTTTTGCATACCAGGAAAAGTTCTTCCGTATGACAGATTCACGCGTAAACAGTAAATTGTCACCAGTGGTGTTTGAACGCGTGCTGTACAACACAATCAATCACAGATACGCTTTTCTTGAGCTCCGTAGTTCTGGTGATACTTTTAATTACAGTTCACGCATGTTCCACTGGACGACAGCACACAAAAAATGGTTCAAATGGCTCTGAGCACTATGGGACTTAACATCTGAGGTCATCAGTCCCCTAGAACTGAGAACTACTTAAACCTAACTAACCTAAGGACATCACACACATCCATGCCCGAGGCAGGATTCGAACCTGCGACCGTAGCAGTCGCACGGTTCCGGACTGCGCGCCTAGAACCGCGAGACCACCGCGGCCGGCGACAGCACAGAGCACGAACTAAATCGGTGTTTTGGTTGATACTCTATCGACATACAACATTTAGTACCGATCTCAGTGTCTGACATCTGGAGGTTTGGGTGCAAGCCTAAATCCCGTTTTACACCAGCAAGTTTTTGGTCAAAACGTAGTACCCGAACTGCGTGCGCCTTTCGTCCCTGCGTTGCCCTTCGGCAACCAACCGCGACGCAAGTGTGTCTATGACGTCAGTCATCCATGGATTGTGCCGAGTGTGGAGAAACGCCTGTCTATAATGGCGTCTGATAACGTCGGCAGTTAGCCTACTCTGGCAAAGCGTATTCCTATTATAGAAATGGATTTTCTGCTTTCGTGTCTTCTTTCTCTTTGTTATGTTGTTTGTTTTCTTTACAGAGAAAATGCCTGCACTATACATAAATAAGAATATAATTAGATAAATGTGTTTTAATTATAACTATTTAACGGTGAAAAAGTCAAAATTATATGGCGAAAACATAATTTGCGATGTTCTTTGGCGCTTACTAAGAAAACAAGATACAAAGGATAACGTAAAGAGATGCTACGTTCTAGATATTGTTCGATGAGTTTGTAAGTATATGTTTTGTCGTGCAAATAAGCGTTTATATTCTGAAATGTCTGGGTGACACTTTTTCTATTATTTCATTTCTCAGAAATGTAAAGAATTCACCACGCGACCATTGACAAAAATTTCCACTGTGTATTGTTCTTTGGCTATTAATAAAATATATTCTCATGGCTTGTTCCTACATTTTGTTACTAAATTTCAATATTTTCGTGGAAAAAATGGTACACCCTCATAACGTCAATTTCACCGTTCAGATGCCGAACTGCACAGCAGATATCTCTCACAACACACACAGCCTTTGTGCTAATGCGTAAATGGAAAAGACCATTGGAAATAGACGGGACTTAGTACATGAATAAAACGCCAGAGGCGCTGCAGTAGACTCACTTGTTTCGATTAGGCAGTTGGGACAAGAACGTCGACCGAGCAAAAGGAGCTTTAACACAGCGACCACTAACCTAGCAGCGCTTAAGAGAGGAAACAGATCCTCTCTGAAACAGTCGAAACTTCGCAGTGTGAAAGGAGGGTGAAAATGAGAGGACACCTGTTTTGGCTTAGGTGCCCACACACAATTGTTTACATCCACTTCCTCGCCAGTCGTACACGTGTGATATCACACAGATTAGATTAGATTATATTAAATTAGTACTTGTTTCATAGATCATGAATACGACACTTCGTAATGATGTGGAACGTGTCAGGTTAATAAAAGGTGTGTATACAAGATATTACATTAGACAAAATATTACATGACACCCATTTTATTTTTTATTTTTTTATTTTTTTTTATTGTATTTTTTGTGGAGGTTGGGAAATTGCCCACTTACTATACCCAAAAATTCATCTAATGAGTAGAAGGAGTTGCCATTAAGAAATTCTTCTAATTTCCTTTTAAATGCTATATGGCTATGTCAGACTTTTGATGCACCCTAAGACTGATATACAACGTGCAACGCCATACTCATCGTGCTCACACTTTAATTTATGTTTCTGCTGAAATTTGATTGTAAATGTTTTGTATTATTGGAAGCTAAAATTGTAATATTGTACATTGTAATAATGGTTTGTTCTTTTTTATGACAATGATGTGTAATGCCCAATAATGATGTACAAGTATCCTTGTAAACTTACCATTACTTACAGTTTAATTGTGAACTAGTTATCGTCAAATCCAAGTTTATCTATTCAACTGTACCTTGACATGTTGTGGAACATTTTGTTATCTCCATGGTAAATGTTTTGCTCCGTTATCTTGATGTTATGTTATTTATACAAAATGTTTATGTAATCGGGTGTAAGGACTTCTGGGTCGGAACTAGGATTGTTGATAAAATATCGATATATCGTCCAGAAAACATCGATATTTATCAACGGTAGTATATTCCCCGATGTACGTATATGTCGATATCAAAATGGCAGTATCGAGTGCCGGTATTTTTATTTTGCCGTTTATTTTTTCGAAATTTACGGTGAATATTTGAAATTGTTCATTTGAAATTGTAGTAGAACATAGTTTTACTTTCACTTTGCGAAGGAGTCTTACTGCTTTGTTAGCTTGCATCACGTTCAGTCTTTCTCTTTGACTGTGTGAGTTAAGGATAAGTGACACGAAAGTGGTACAGATTGCAGATTGCACTGGGGGGATGGCGGTGTGACTCAATAACAATATTTTCGATGTGAAGAAATAACACACCAGTTCCGTTAAAAAATAAAATTTTAACGCATCTGGTATTCTACTTCTTCACATCGGCATTCTTCAAAAACAGTTGCTTAAAATGATTAGCAAAAATCCAATCACAATATTGCTCTTTGCGGCGGTTAGAGATGTGACATGGTAAATGGTGACGTAATCGACGTTTGGCGCTACGAACAGAAACTACAGCGTTTAGCTTCACCCCCCCCCCCCCCCCCCCCAATCTGCCTACATTAGCGTGAAAAAGTGTGTAATTTGACATGTAGCAAATGACAACTTAAGAAAATAAGGTATGAGAAGTTAACTGATATGAAATATTGCATGATAATGCACCATGTACACAGCTGTTAATTAACAACACAACAATCGACGAAAAAATATTGTAATACAAATTATAATCTGCACAAAGTCTCATTATTAACTTTCTAAGGTTCAAATTAAGTGTTTTTCTTTCAGTTCTTGCTCTAAGGAGGTTAGGCAAAATGGTTCAAATGGCTCTGAGCACTATGGGACTTAACATTTGTGGTCATCAGTCCCCTAGAACTTAGAACTACTTAAATCTAACTAACCTAAGCACATCACACACATCCATGCCCAAGGCAGGATTCGAACCTGCGACCGTAGCAGTCGTGCGGTTCCGGAGTGAGCGCCTAGAACCGCTCGGCCACTACAGCCGGCTGAGGACAGGCAGGCTGCTAGCTTGTTGATGTGCGGAATGTCTAATAATAAATCAATACGTAAATATACAACTCTAAAACCGGCAGTATATTTACAACGTGTAGCTGACATTTTTATCGGGTGATATGTCGATATCTTTTCCGTAATTATGTCGATATATCGTAGGCCAATAATAATAGCTTTTTAAATATCGATATATCGGGTCCTAGTTATTTTTAAAAATATCAACAGTCCTGGTCGGAAAACTACAAAAAAACTAAAAAATCCGCAGTAGTGTTGGAGAAAATGACCTTAAGTGGTTCGACTTCGCTTCATCTGCCTGCTCGCGCTGTGTATATTCAAGTAGGTCTACAGCTGGCGGGAACGAGCTGTTTTTGCCCCCTTGACGACGATGACGATGACGATGACGTTGGTGATCTGGTAATGCGTGAAAGTTCGAGCCCGGAAACGAAAGGGAGAGAACCGATTAAGTGTAGCAATTGTGTTGAACGTTTGAAAAAGTTAGCATAATAAACAACATGAGAATTTACATCTAACCTGTCCAAAATTTGGTTTGAGAAATGACCTAGAAAATGATTAAGTTTATAAACGAAAGACTATTTGTTAAAATACGGAACAACTTACAGCAACTAAAACATGCGATGCGGATACTGCATGCAGATCGGCAAACGTTGAACGCATCGAAACGGAACAGTGTGTTCCGACTGGTGAGAAATAAGCGAAGATGAGACCGAAATACGTTCCGCTCTGTAAGAGTTGAAGATAAATTTGAAACAATATAAGTTTAAAAGCAGTAAAATCATCAAATCCTTTACAAGAAATTATCAAAATTATGATTTCTTTGTACGTACCTATGTTGCTCGTGCCCCGTGTCAGTTATAATACGTGCTTTATTCTTGATTGCTGTTAAAAGAAGTATGACTATACGAACTCCATCCAAAGTTGTCACTGAAATCGTTGGCAAAGGAGAGTACGCGCTAGCTCACATGTACAAAACAGCTATCACACAAAGTGATAAGCGGCGGATAAACTCGAGATAAATCTAAAATGATCGATTCGTTGATGTTCTATTGTTTTACAGAGCCAGAAACAATGAAGACCTTTTAATTACACGACCGCTGCGGCAGCGGACAATGGCAGCAGCAGCAGCCGTCTCATTGCAGTCGAAAACTTTTGTCTTCAAAATCTCAAAAATCTGGTGCGAATCTGTCAAGGAGTAACACAGAAATGGGCAGCGTCATGTCACCAAATAACTTATGTCAGCTTCATTACGGACTGACACTTTCCGGTAAATTTTTGCCAACAGTTTCTGCTTGTCTTCCAGAAGTCAGTGGCAAATTTGGTCCTCAAGTCAGCAAGACATAATAAACCTATTAATCGAACGGCTTCAGAATATGTACACAACAGTCACAAGACCTGGGAAGCTTACAAAAGAACCTACCATCAGCATTTGGACAAAGTTTTTAAACATTACGTAGTTGTCTGCTAATGAAGGTGTCTTCCTGTTCAGGTGTCTTTTTGCTTCTGATGATAGTATATTTAGATATACCGAAACCGTGGTCAAGGATTTCAATAAGTCTTTATCCTACAACTGTTTGCCTGTTTTAATTTACCGTGAAGATTTTCAACAGTTGCTTCTTCAGCCATGTTTAAAATTTTGAAATATGTACCATTTTCCATTCGTGCACCCAGGTTCGGTGTTGAGTACACAATCGCAGGCGCTCATGTCTGTGACGCAGCGTCAAGGGTAACCGCAGCCACGATCTCCGAGCTGATAGTCCATGCTACTGCAAACGTCGTCGAACTGTTCGTGCAGCCGGTTGTTGTCTTGCATTCCATATTCTGCTAACAGTCATTTGATCTCGACCAAAGCGAGCAACAATGTCGCGATACGATAAACCGCAATCGCGATAGGCTACAATCCGACCTTTATCAAAGACGGAAACGTGATGGTACGCATTTCTCTTCCTTACACGAGGCGTCACAACAACGTTTCAGGTAGCGCAGTGGTTAGCACATTGGACTCGCATTCGGGAGGACGACGGTTCAATCCCGTCTCCAGCCATCCTGATTTAGGTTTTCCGTGATTTCCCTAAATCGTTTCAGGCAATTGCCGGGATGGTTCCTTTGAAAGGGCACGGCCGATTTCCTTCCCAATCCTTCCCTAACCCGAGCTTGCGCTCCGTCTCTAATGACCTCGTTGTCGACGAGACGTTAAACACTAACCACCACCAACAACGTTTCACCAGGCAACGCCGGTCAACTGTTGTTAGCGTATGAGACATCGGTTGGAAACTTTCCTCATGTCAACACGTCGTAGGTATCGCCACCGGCGCCAACCTTGTGTGAATGCTCTGGAAACCTAATCATTTGCATATCACAGCATCTTCTTCCTGTCGGTTAAATTCCGCGTCTGTAGCACGTCATCTTCGAGGTAGCACGTCATCTTCGAGGTGTAGCAATTTTAATGGCCAGCAGTGTAAGGGTGTTGGTGCTCCATACACGGAGCCGATAGCTTTCGAGCGACAGCCGTGGGAGCGCGGCAAGTGGTGTGTTGAGGTGAGTTGAGTTGGAATGAGGCGGCGGGCGGAGGCGCGCCCTTAAATAGTCTAGTTTAAAATAGCGGGACGGCGCGCTGACAAGTGTAAACAACGCGTGGAATCCTTTCTTCACGGCCGCCGCGCCACGCCGTCCCGACCCGAAAAACTTTTCGCGCCGGCCGCCGCTGACGAGACGGCCGCCACGTGACCGCGCCTGCGCAGTGCAGGCCAATGGGCGCCCCTCCAGGGCTGCCAACACTGCGGCCGCGAGCACCGGCGACCGCCGTGGCGGCCTTCCGAACTGGCCCCAACAGCGCTCCAGTTCGTATCCGCGTAAACAGTTAACGTGGTGTGGGGGAAGTTGCCTTTTTCCACATAACGCCACAACTGCTCTAGAGGCACGCAATTTCATATCGAACTTGCAGAAGAATGCTCAGATAGCTGTTAGAGATACTTTAAACGCATTCTGTCGCTAACTCTATACCTCGATTGCTGTTGATCCGGTTATAAGAAATATAGCTTAAAACACTTCAGCAGCAGCTATGTTTTACACTGCTGAAGGCCCCAGCAAAACCCGTGTTCTGATTCTCAAATTATATGCTAAAATAGTTTGATGAGTTATGGGCATTGTTATTTTTTAATGCATCCCGTCGCACATCTTTGATAACTTCCAAGTTCTGATAATAACTACAGTATACGGTGTCTAAAATCCCAATGAAATATATCTGTGACTCTAGGAGTAGTTAGAGGACATTCAAGCATTCAAAGAGAGAGAGAGAGAGAGAGAGAGAGAGAGAGAGAGAGAGAGATTACGTTTTCGCTGGAGACCACGGTTTTCGAGTTACTCAAGAAAAACACTTCAGGGAAAATGTCTTCAATAATTCGAGAAGTAGGGTCTCCACCGAAAACGTATTCCACTATAGAATTTAAGTGCATTAAATTTTCTACAAAATGGTCCTGTTCATTTTTCTGTAAGACTAATAGTTCGCGCGCGAAACTACGCGAAATTCATACGCGTGGTATTTGGAGGCGTTGCGGGTTGCACGAAGCTGACACGGAGGGGGAGCTGAATTACCCTACATCCAGCAAGCTTCTTCGTTTCTTCCGTGTGTTCATTCCTTTATCCGATCGTTTCTTAGTAGTGTTTCAGCAGTTCAGTTAACGTTAGATTATTATTCATTCACATCACATCACTTGTCATTTGCACATTTTACTCTGACAGCACACACGTCCTTTTGGTGAACATCAGGACCATGATGAGATCCTTCCCTCTTCCGTTGCATTCTGAGCGCACTCACATGTGTGTGCCTGAGAAACTGAATTAGTATCCCACAAATGAAGGAGACGTTTAGCTCGGGAAGACGTTACCAGTTTTCATCACAGATATAGGGCATACAATTTACCAGTAACATGTATCATAGCCGCGTGGGATTAGCCGAGCGGTCGTAGGCGCTGCAGTCACGGACGTGCGGCTGGTCCCGGCGGAGGTTCGAGTCCTCCCCGGGCATGGGTGTGTGTGTTTGTCCTTAGGATAATTTGGGTTAAGTAGTGTGTAAGCTTAGGGACTGATGACCTTAGCAGTTAAGTCCCATAAGATTTCACACACATTTGTTTTTGTTGAACATGTATTATACTGTGGAAGTGCATTAGGCAACAATACAAGCGTTTAATTATTTAATTTTTACCAAACTGTACCATTTTTAGGCAGCTGTAACTTGTGTTGTTTAAGTAAACCTTTACTGTGTGGTGTATACATAGTGTTTCGAACCTATTCTTTCAAATTAATACATTAGATAGAGAGCATCAAAACAAATATATTTCGATAAGGATCATATGTTCTCTGAAATCAACTTGTAATGTTAGGGAGCAATTTGTTAGTAGTGCTGACGTAAACTGTTGCCTCGATGTCGCTGGCTGGGAATGTATACTGACATTCAAAACTGCTTTGTGTACGGATGGAAGACTGCTTCATTCGCAATCACTACCGCGTCGTAACAACAACAGTGAACATGGAGCGGTTTACGTATACTGAAGTGGCTGGGCATGCATTTAGTATACGGGTCTGTGAAAGAAACGGATGTGCTGCAGTGAGAGGGTGTCGAGAGCGTTTTCCCAACCGACAGGTTCCGCAACGCCAAACAGCCGGACGTCTGCATGGCCTGTTACGTGAAACAGAAAGTTTCCGTATGAATGTGCTTGATACAGGTCTGCATCGAACAGCGCGAACTTTCGAAATGGAAGACGAGATACTGCGACATGTTGAAGACATTGCTGTTTGTTCCCATTCCCCAGATCAACCAACCAACCAACATCCTCGGCATCAGACCTAACCTTGCATGGAATGTGTCACATTACCAGCAGATTCATTCTTCCCATCTTCAGCGAGTGGCAGCAGTAACAGCTTAAGATTTTCCCCAGTGCATGCATTTCGCACAATGTTTTTTTTTTGCAACATAATGCTCTACACCCCTTATTTCCGCCCGAGATCCTGTGCACCGACGAGTTTTTGTTTAGTCGTGAATACTGTTTCAGTATCCACAATTCACATGTTTGAGCATATGTGAAGAATCCACAAGGTACTCCACACATTCGGTGTTAATGTGTAGACTGTATCTCGGGTGATCCGGTGATTGGACCATACATTCTTCCGTTCCGCATCAACGGTCGTAGATGTCACATCTTTTGGAACATGTGTTGTCAGAAGTGCTGGAGGATGTACCTGTGAATGCTAGACAATTATTGTGCTTCTAGCGCGTTGGGGCGGTCCATTTCAGAACTGCTGTGAGAAGTCGTCTGAAAGCCACCTTCAGGAAAAGATGGCGAGGTCGCATTTGTCCTGGTGCCGGCCGCGGTGGTCTCGCGGTTAAGGCGCTCAGCCCGGAACCGCGTGACTGCTACGGTCGCAGGTTCGAATCCTGCCTCGGGCATGGATGTGTGTGATGTCCTTAGGTTAGGTTTAAGTAGTTCTAAGTTCTAGGGGACTGATGACCATAAATGTTAAGTCGCATAGTGCTCAGAGCCATTTCATTTGTCCTGGTACCCGTGTCAACTGACCTCACGTGTCTGGTTTTTTTCCTCTGAGGGTTCATACGAAGCAGCTGGTGTGTGAGACCGTTGTGGAAACAGAAGAAGACGTCGCCTGTAGGATTGCCGTTGGTGCTGGTATCAGTGCGGTGATGCCAGAAGTCTTCGGACGGACACGACAGTCAGTCTCCGAAGATGTGCGTCTTGTGTGTTGGATAATGGTCGCGCATAAAGCAGTTCCAGTGGCAGCCATTGCAGTAACTAGCACGCTAAACCACTTACTCGATATTAACAAATTTCTCTTCTTCAGAAACGCTTCCCTTGCCATCGCCAGTCTACATTTTATATCCTCTCTACTTCGACATCAATTATTTTGTTCCCAAAATAGCAAAATTTATTTACTACTTTAAGTGCCTTATTTCCTTAACTAACAGATCATATGCACTGTAATAAAAAAACATTTGTTTTGATGTTCTCTACCTTCTACATTAATTAGAAAGAAGTGTTAAGGACACCGTATTTATATAGAAGGAATGGTTACACTGCCTTCTTAAAGAAATTGGTTTTGGTTATCCTTTCATTTCCTTGAGCAGTTTATTATAATTTGATTGCCTAGTAGGAAACACTGTTTTAAGTTTTCTCTGAATTTTTCTGTAGGCGTAGAAATTAAATCTGGCTCTTGTTCCACAGTCATGAATGGAGTAATAATTACCAATATTTTGCATAGTGTGCATAGTGAATTGGTAGATGTATGGAGATGATGCATTTAAAATACACTTCTGTTGGGTGTCTTCAGTCGTCACTCCTATGGGGACTGCAGGCGAACGTTGCAGCGAGAAGTGCAAGGCGGAGTGCGGCGACACGCCGTTAGACAAGGCGCAGCCCCCCCCCCCCCCCCCCCCCACCAACAGCACTCTGTGCGTCGAGCCTAGTTCCCAGTGAAAGTCGGATTTGGCTGCTCCTCTCTGCATACCTGCTCACGGGAACAAAGCCGACCGATGCCCCACAACTACTGTATGCTGCAGGACAAACAGCTTTGATGGATTCTCAGAAGACAGGGCTGGTTCGGCTTTGGGAAAAGGAAGGAGCAGGTTTCTTCGAAATAGCACTCCACGCTTGACTAGAATACGACTATTTTTTGATAAAAGGGCATTTCGTCGTTCGCCTTGGGATTGGACATTACTTTTGTTTCATAATTTAATTAATTTGTTAGTTTATGCAAACAAGTATGCCAGACAAATAAGTTTATGTGTGAATTTTCATCGCATTCTTAAATTTTATATCTTATAGTGTAGCATTGTCCAGTAACGATTTTTACCAGCCTAGAACCACCCCTTTTTTTCTTTTTCTGTAACATTTTCTGTACTATTTGTTCGTACAATTTTAATGAGACACAGATTAATATTCTTTTTCGGTATTTTTAAGGGAATTTACTGCAGTTTCATTTTATGTGATCGTGCATGGACGCCAATGCTAGCGTCATCGCAAATAGCTACAGCAAAAAATAAGGAAGGGAGGATGGGGTTTGATATCTTGTCGAAGACAACGTCATTAGAAACGGAGCACAAACTCGGATTGGAGGCCGGACGGGAATTTTAACCCCCATCCCCCTGAATATGTGTCCAGTGTCTCAGCACCGAACAGACTTTACATGCAATGTCAGTACGAACTGTGCTGGATTTCTTTACTTATGTATGCATTCCCTGCCATAATGGATCGACAAGCGACATGTAGCATATATATATATAAAAAAAAGCAGTATGATTATGTGGGTCACAGAAATGCTAAGAATCTGATTCGGCGAACATTCTAAGCAAGACGTCATCAGTGCCCGAAACAGTATATTAAATAACGTTTTCCGCCGCATCTTACATATTGTTCACACATAGATAGTATTATACTAACAACATGCATTCCGTGCCCTGTGTGTCGATCTTGTGATGGATCTGTCGGAGGAAATAGCCACAGTACGTCTTCTTACGAGTGTTGGAAACAGCTAGCAATATTCTTTTTATTATAAATTCGTTTGTTCAGAGGTTTGTTCTACTCCAAAGTGGCAATGAATTAGTTGAGGAAGAATTAACGTAACAAAGTTTTTAATATTTTAATGCATTACAGTTCACAAGAGCCTATTTGTTTCGCATCCAAACTCTTATATCTTTTTCTGATTATGAGTATAAAGCTTTATATATTTCTCGCTGCTAGAAACATCTACAGCTGCACTTATCATGTGTCCAAATGATTATTAACTTTTGTACTTTAGACGAGGTCAGCGCTCAATGGTTTGTTTCGCATGCCTTGATCACATACGCAACATTACATTGTCAGTGGTAAACGTTGTTCAGGAACGGAGAATCTTGTAGATACCAAAGCCTTTCGTTTTATGTTACGGCGAATGCATTCCATTTGCATACAAACATACCTTTTCGCGAAAAGAATACACACATAACACATGTAATACTATAAAGTGCACAGACAAAACAGAACAGTTGTCATTCAGGACAAATTTGATTCTATAACAACTGATCAATATGTCTTACCGAAAACAACTCTTGTTTATAATTGAGAGGTCTCGTAAAAGGCTATTGGTTGGTGTTCGAAGTGAGATGTTGAAATTCATTTGAAATCACAGACACTCAGTTATGTCGCAGGGCCCAACAGGAGTTCTGCCGTATTCCAAATAGTGTGCGGTTCTGTACCATTCTAGCAATTTAAAAACGCACTCTTGAGGTGTAACTCAATGATATGCCTGCAAGAGAACGGCGTTCTCCACGGCAACCGTAATGAATTCGGACATTGTTTTTCTCAAATCTTGTCCTGAATACGGAAACTGCATTTTGTCCAGGAAGAGGTTGCTTACGAAAGGCAAGCATTAGCGCTTTTCTGTAATGTTCGATTCTCGTACTGGGAGACCTTTGAATTGTATCGACCATTTTCGCTGCCAGCAACGCGTCTCTGTACTTTCGGGTCTGCTGCTATGCATACTTGATACGCACTGCATACATCGTAAAATTTTTCTAGAATTGATTGCACTACTTTCTTGTTTTCTACCCATTTCCCAGAACCTTTCCAATAGATCTGAGTCTTTGATTAATTTCACTAGTACTGATATGACTTGTTCGTTCCCTTTCATATCACTCCTTTTTAGCATTAAATATTCTAATAATGTGCTATGCTCGAGACGTTGAGACCAGTAATGTTGTAATCGGATACTATTGGGCTCTTTCTCTTTTCATTATAATTATCTTGCGTTTATCCACATCGGAAGTGAGCTGCCATTCATTACACCGTGTGAAAATTTGGTGCAAAGATTTCCGAACAATTGTACAGTCGTCCAATGATAGGTTTCTGAAGACAACACCATTGCCAGCGAACAAAAATCGCAGTTGGCAGACACTTGAAGAATCAAGTTTAATATGTCTTTATAACGTTTTAGAAAGTCCGTAGTACGCTTTTTCTGTTTGAAATAGACAAATAACTAGGAAGATCAAATTCATGAATATGTTGTGCAACAATTTTCACGGTAGCTGTAGTAAACTATTCTTGGAAAACTCGAATGTGGTATATCAAGGTGAAACTTAGTAAGGGAATCCGCCCACTGTCTCTTCGAATAGCGTTTTTACTTCGCCACATTTCGAGTCAGGGCTTCAGTTGGTATACACGATGTGTATTTTCAGATAATAGCATAAACAATATGTGGAACATAAATACGCTATGTCTCAGGAACCGTGATCTAAGTTGTTATTATAATGAAGTAACAAAACACCGCCTGGATGAATTTTTTTAAGAAAAAAATGGTTAGCAGTTTCGATCTGCCCAGATCATCTTCAGATCTTGAGTTTTGTGAACAGTGTAGGAAAATTGGAAGGAGAATCAACATTGGGCGTGTTTTTTTTGTTTTATTTTCCGCGAAATCGATTTTCGGTCACTTAGTGTCCATCCTCAGTGCTGTAACATTGAGTTTATGTGATCGCTCTAAGCTTGTTGGTACCAGTGCCTACCAATTTTAATTGTATATTTCAGCACTGAGGATGGTCACTAAGTGACCGAAAATCGATTTTGCGGAAAATAAAACAAAAAAACACGCCCAATGTTGATTCTCCTTCCAATTCTATCCACTATTTGGTCATGGTGCACAGAACACTCCATGGAGTCGCCAATCAATAAGTGTAGGAAAAGATAGTTACTAGTTATCGTAAAGATGAAACGTTAAGTTGCAGACAGGCGCAATTCAAAATATTTACACCTA
Organism: Schistocerca gregaria; assembly: GCF_023897955.1. Classification (NCBI taxonomy): domain Eukaryota; kingdom Metazoa; phylum Arthropoda; class Insecta; order Orthoptera; family Acrididae; genus Schistocerca; species Schistocerca gregaria. The sequence goes on from NC_064925.1 coordinate 545,977,242, forward strand.
ATCTTTCGGCCACAGCCTTCGTCATGAGAAGAGAAACACATACACCATTCATTCACACAACCAAGCACACCTCCTGCACAGATGACTACCAATTCCGGCAGCTACGGTAATCAATCTTTTCCTGCGTTGTTGATAATCCTACCTGGAGTTTCGATTGATTGATTTTGTTTTAAGTGGTACGTCATTTTGCTACGGTCGACAAACTGCAACTTGCGACGTCAGATCTGAAGAACTGCTGGACAGATAGGAACTGGTAACTGTAAAAAAAGAAAAAGTAATCCAGACATTGTGTTTTGTTAATTTATTATGTGGAAATATTGCGATGCCATACGTGACAGAAATCAGAAAAATCACAGATGAGGATTTCAGGCGTGTTGACGTCGCAGTTGGAGTATTTTGATGGCAATAGGAGCCTTGATTATGAAGCTACGCTTCGAAATCCATAATGGCGAAGTAAAAACCCTGTTGTAGATGATTTTACCAATACGATCTGTAAGAAACGTAGTGGAGAGGAAAGCGCGCGCGCGGGCCGCAGCCGAGCGGCGCGGCGGTTGGCAGCCCTGCGCGCGGCCACAGCATGCAGTTGCCTCCCCTCCGGATCGCCCCCTCCCGGGCCGCGGCCCTCCCCGCTGAGCGGTACGCTCGCTGCCGTGTTGTGCTCTGCTGTCGGCTCCGCTGGCCGTGTTCCGCGCTGTACTCTGCTGCCGGCCGGCCCGTGCTTGGCGCGTCGCGTCGCAGGCTCACGTGGCACGCAGCGTAGCGTAGTCCAGCCCGGCGTTCCCCTGCCACGCCACGCCGCGCCGCGGCCGGCTGCCAGCTACTCGGCACTCAGTCGGTGACGCGGCCGCATCGCGAGCGGTCGAGCAGCAAGCAGCCCGCGTCTTTGTTGTCGCTCGCCACGTGACAGCGCAGCGCGAAGCGTTTCTCTCGCCGGCGTGCGCCTGGCCGTCGCATTCAGTTCCGTCCCCTACCGTGCGGTGAACCTGCTGCCGCGACGCGACGCATCCACAAAACTGCGAGTGACTACAGTGAAACTAAAATAAAAGTGGTGTCGAGTATCATTTGCTTCTTCTCGCACTGTGCTTTCCGGGATTGTCTCGTCACTGTGTTGTGATACGACTTAGGAAGATCGCGCGTCTTACGTTGACTGACAATCTGCGGCGTTTGTGTGGAGACTTAATACAGACCAGTGGTTGCTACGAAGACACGCGTATTTCAAAATCGATTGTATTAAATCTGCAAGCCGTTGATGACTGATGTGGTGATCTTGTGTTAATTGAAACAGCTCAGCTGCGTGTGATATTCTTTGTCGTTCCCGCGTCCCGAAAAAGAAACACGTGCCTGAGAGGCGCGGTGTATATCGTGTTTTTTCCTCAAGTGGTGTGTTCTCTATTTTGAAATAGTGCATTGCTGGACCAGAAGTAATGCATTTACTGTGTTGAGTTACCTGTCAGTATCGGGCCACGCTTCGAAATAGTGCAGTGCGTGTGTGCGCGTGTACCTCCGTTTGGAAGTCCATTACAGTTCATTCGCTCTGCTGTTGTCTCCGGTTGACGATATATTGCGTCTGAAGCACTGTTTTGACTTCTGAATACAGAAACTTTGTTTTCGCTATTTGGAAGAGGCGATATTTCGCGACAGTTTGTTACGGAAGAAATTAGTCGGCGAAGCTGGACACGCAAAGTACGACATTAGCGAGTAGCCGGAACGGCCGCAGAGAGGGCGTCGGTAGCGCGGGGGCGGAGGCACCCACGTGGGCGGAGGAGCTCCGCTGCGGCGGCGGCGGGGACGGCCGGCGGCGTCGGCAGCTGCGGCGACGTTCCGCCCGGCGGCGGCGGCGGCTGCGTTGACGCCGGAGTACGCGGCGGCCGCGGGGTGCCGGCGGGGGCGGCGCGGCGCGGGGGCGGCGGCGGCGGCGGCTGCTGCGGCGGCGGCAGCGGCGGCGGCGGGGGGCGGCGTCGGCGGGGCATGGTGCGGCGGCGGCGCCGAGGCGGGCCCTGACGCCCTGGAGGCGGGCGCCGATCCGACGGCGGTGCTGGGCGCGGGCCCGGGGCCCGGCCCCTGGAAGGGCGCCGCGGCGCTGCCCCCGGGGGCGGCGGGCGCCATGCCGGTGCGCAGCCGGCCGCAGGGGCCCGGGCCCGGCCCGGGGGCGGAGCACGGCGGGCCCGCGCCGCCGCCCCCGCACGTGCACATGGCCGGCGCCGGCCCCGGGCCCGGGCCGGGGGCGCCCGCGCTCTGCCCCATGCTCCCGCACATGCACGGCGACCCCTTCTACTGCTCGCCCTTCGGCAGCCCCTACTACAGGTTAGTTGTGCACCGCCACTTGTCACCATCCGTCTCCGGTCGCCACCGGGTCGCGTCGTCCGACTCCTTCAGTATTCCGTCGAGCATTTGCTCGCCATTGTCAGGTGTGCACGCCAGTCTTTGCTACTTAACAGCAATAACTAGCAGCCACTACCTTACGATCTTTACCAGCCGAGCACGACTTCTTTTTTCTTTTTCTGTATCATTTGCTGTACTATTCGTTCGTACAATTTTAATGAGACAGATTAATATTCTTTTTCGGTATTTTTTAAAGTAATGTACTGCAGTTTCATTTCATGTGATCGTGCATGGACGCCAAGGTTAGCGTCATTTTATGCGTTACCGCAAATAGCTGCAACAAAAAAGAAGGAAGGGGTTTAATGTCTAGTCGAAGACAACGTCATTAAAAATGGAATACAAACTCGGATAGGAGGCCAGACGGGTATTTTAACCCCCATCCTCCTGAATATGAGTCCAATGTGTCAGCACTGAACAGAGTCTACATGCAACGTCAGTACGAACTATGCTGGATAAAAAAAAAAGCAGTATGATTATGTGGGTCACAGAAATGCTAAGAATCTGATTCCGCGAACATTCTAAGCAAGACGTCATCAGTGCCCGAAACAGTATATTAAATAACGTTTTCCGCCGCGTCTTACATATTGTTCACACATAGATAGTATTATACTAACAAGACTCATTCTGTGCCCTGTATGTCCATCTTGTGATGGATCTGTCGGAGGAAATAGCCACAGTACGTCTTCTTACGAGTGTTGGAAACAGCAATATTCTTTTTATTATAAATTCGTTTGTTTAGAGGTTGGTTGTACTCCAAAGTGGCAATGAAATAGTTGAGGAGGAATTAACACAGTTTTTAATATTTTAATGCATTACAATTCACAAGAGCCCATTTGTTTCGCCCCCAAACTCTTATATCTTTTTCTGATTATGAGTAGAAAGCTTTATGCATTTTTCTCGGCTAGAAACATCTACAACTGCACTTGTTATGTGTCCAAATGATTTTTAACTTTTGTACTTTAGACGAGGTCGGCGCTGAATGGTTTGTTTCGCATGTCTTGGTCACATACGGCACCGTTGTACACAACAGTATATTGTCAGTGTCAAGCGTTGGTCAAGGACGGAGAATCTTGTAGATACCAAAGCAGAGACCTCGAAGAAATGTTGAGGAATTACCGCAACGAAGAACGGCTGCGGAGCCATGTATTGGACAGATACGCCGGGAAAACATCAAGAGCAATCGCGTAATTTACGTAGCACTGACAGCTGCTCGAGTGTAATCATTCGGGAGTCATCTTGCTGAGTCACATGTTCAACTGTTGTACCTATACGAATTTTGTATCGTAGATTCCTTCTCGATCTAGGATGTAAATGATCTTTTTCGTTAGACTTGTGAGTACCTATTCGTTGTATCGCCTCAGGTGACGTGAGCCTCCAAGTATTGCACGCCACAAAAAGAGACATATCCCATCGCGAGGAACGATTAAAACCGGTCTCCTCATTGGCAGTCAACGAGCAGAAGAGTGTTGACGGGGCTTGAATGATGCGGGCTGACTGCTTTCTTCCTCGTGACATCCCCTAGAGTCGGTCACAATTGTCGTTTTTTCTTTGCTATTTCATTTAGAAAACATTATTTGCCAAAAGCCCAAATTTAGCACAAGAAATACACTGAAAATGGAGTCAGGATCGATGCTATTGATAGCAAATTGCTTCGCTCTTTCATCCAAATTCGTGGTTACAATTTTCCCCTTTTTTATATTCCTGAACAGCCACAGAGAGTATATATATATATATATAATATGTGTGTGTGCTTGTGTGTTAAATTCCTGGAAGAAAACTTGCAAAGCTAATGTAATTGCGTAATAAGTTAAACGTGGTAGATGTATATGACGTTCAAGACATATATTTGAAAGGATTCTCGGTGTCTAGTTCTTGAAAATTAACATTGCACGTTATATGCGGTCGTTATTGTGCAGTCAGAAATACATACAAATTCAATTTTGAACCAGTTAATTGAACTTACATCGCAAGACTATGCAATTAATGTTTACTTCACTCACGTATTACCTGCCTGTAGCTATTGTGGAGGAGTCTTGGATATTGCACAGAAAATGCAGAACAAATTCGTATCAGCACAGGTTAAACAGTGACTACACACGTGTAATGCACTAATCTCACACCGCAACATTCCGCCCCGAATATGAACCAATAATTAATTACCTTGCGTTCAGTTCCTTCGTCCCGGTGTGCGTACTTAGGGCTTGGAATTAGGTTTATAACGAAAGGACATAAGCCGTTATCCAGTGTGTGTCTGAGAATGCGAAAGCAGTACCTCTTGCTGGAAAGCTATGGCTCTTATCTGCGCTGATACGATTGTAACACGCTCTGACCTGTTTAGATAGCGCCTGTTCCGAACAAGAACTGCAGGGCGCAATGACCCGCGCAAATTCACCTTCGCTGCCCCATTGTCACAAGAAGTAGCTAGTACGCTGGCAGCCGGGGGGGAGTATGAAGTACTCATTTATTTCCACATTTAATCTTCATTGTCGAACATTCTGCACCAAATGAACGTAGCTGCAAATTCTTAACTGTTATCTACATGTAGATGTACAAGCGGACCTGGAAAAACAAGACGGTGTTTAAAACCGCCTTCTTCCTTACTCCATGCCATGTCTCATAAACTGATGAACGTGCATTCTTGTGAAAATACTGATGTTTCACTTCCTGTCTACAGCTTATGCTGGTTCTTTTTTTCCCTTCTGCCACGTAGCAATTTACTGTGCCTTGTGCTGAAGCATGCGTTTTGAAGACCCCTTCGTTAGTAGTTATTCTTTCCTTGGTTTCACTATATTCTGGGTTCTTATTTGCATGATTCGCACGAGCTCACACAGCTGTCGCTTCGTGTCTTTCCATCACAGTCGTTGTCTATAAAAATAAAAGAGCTGACATGCCAAGATTCTCACTTTACCGTTTCGACGTTTATTCCATCAGATACACTGTTATCAACCAACAATTTCCCAACACTCCTCACCTTAGATCATTGCAGGTATTGTTATGGCGAACGGATGCTTTTGCTAAGACAACTCGAAATTCTCAGAGGCTGCGATTGAACCGTACGAACAAGAACATGAAATAGCTACCTACTTTTAATGTCCTGAAGCGTCTCCACTGCCCGTGCAGCACAAATCTCTCGATAGAGCAAGGCAAGGTGTATGTTTCAACACCACTGTGACATTAAACACGTGCATTCGTTATTTCCTGCAAAGTGCCATTTCTGTGCTGTCCTCTGCGTAGTGCAGTATCTGATTCCACTGCAAGCACTAAGAAACTCCATATAAGCCTTCTCTGGCAGGTGCATCGGTTGTGAGGCTGTAAATCGAGCGTCGGCAAAGACGAGAGAGAGGTGGGCGTGTCAGCCCTTAAACCCATCAGCCACTTGCGCCGAGTCAAGGCTGCCTTTGTACATATTCCAACAGCCTTCTTCTTTCTTCATTGCTGCCGTATCCACTACGCATGTTGGGGGGTCGTGGCAGTGCTTTCGTACTCGTCTGTTTTTCCTCCATACCAAAGATATGTGACAGATGTTGGAACTTTCCAGTGTGGGATTGTAATATCTAGCCACGTTTCAAAAAATTGTAGAGTTTCCGAGGTTTAGAATATTAATGAGAAATGACTGTAAAGGTTAAATGATAAACTGCCAGTTCCATTTTAATTTCGCTCTCGCATTAACCGTTTAAATGCTTAATTTTAACGAGTGAAAATGTTGGCATGGAGAATTTTCACCCAGATTATTCACGTTGCCCGTATTACCTATGAACTTAGTTTATTTTGTATGTTGTTGTTTCCCCTTCCACCCATCTTTGTCTCGATTATTAAATCGACAAAATCCTCGATACCTCAAGATGTGTGCTATCAGCAGAATCCTTCTTTTAGTCAAGTTGTGTCATGCTCCTCTTTTTTCCCCAATTGCATTTAATACCTCTTAAATAGTTATGCAATCTACCCATCTAATCTTCTGGGTTCTTCGAAGCACCACCTTTCTAAAGATTTTCTTGTTTGAAATGTTTAATCATCTACGTTTTACTCCTCATGAGGCTACACTCCAGACAAGTATTTACAGAAAAGACTTCCTGATAGTTAAATTCATATTCGTTGTCAGTAAACTTTCTGTCTCGGAAGCCCTTTTCTTGGTGTGTCCAGTGTGCTTTTTTTATGCTCTCTACTTCGACCATTGTCAGTTGTCTTGCAGTGCAAATAGCAAAATATACACAGAATCTAATTTCCCTCAGCATCGCGCGATTTAATTCGATGTATAATGTCTCTAAAGTGACGGCTTCCTGTTGAACACAATTACTGACTTAAAAAGAATAGTAAAAAGTATTTGTAATTTCCTGATTTTCAAAGGGTCAGGTTCTCGGCGTCAAGTATAAGGACGGGGCGAAGCTCATGCGAGAGACCTCTTGCGGGCGTGGACGTTACATAATGTGTAGCATTCCACGCAGCTCTGATTCGTCCGCGTGATTAGAAACCGTGATGGCGCCTTAGCGAGTGCCAACCAGCCGAGTGCGGTACACGCCGCGACACAGCAGTATTCCCTTGGCGGGATGAGTTACTCCTGAAGCAATGCGCCGGGTAAATCGCGAGAAACCTTATAAAAGTCGTAGTAGTGATTGAATAGTAAGCTTTGTAACTGTTCGTACTATTTCATTCTTTAAGGAATTAAATAGTAAGAACAGTTACAACGCCATCAAGAAAGCTACAGATACACAGGGTGATCGGGAAGTCAGTGTAAATTTGAAAACTGAATAAATCACGGAATAATGTAGATATAGAGGTACAAATTGACACACATGCTTGGAATGACGTGGGGTTTTAATAGAACGAAAAAATACAAAAGTTCAACAAATGTCCCACAGATGGCGCTTCATCTGATCAAAATAGCAATAATTAGCATAACAAAGTAGGACAAAGCAAAGATGATTTTCTTTACAGGAAATGCTCAATATGTCCACCATCATTCCTGAACAATAGCTGTAGTCGAAGAATAATGTTGTGAACAGCACTGTAAAGCATGTCCGGAGTTAGGGTGAGGCATTGGCGTCGGATGTTGTCTTACAGCATTCCTAGAGATGTCGGTCGATCACGATACACTTGCGACTTCAGGTGACCCCAAAGCCAACAATAGCACGGACTGAGGTCTGGGGACCTGGGGGGCCAAGCATGGCGAAAGTGGCAGCTTAGCACACGATCATCACCAAACGACGCGCGCAAGAGAGCTTTCACGCGCCTAGCAATACGTTTTTTGTGTTCTAATAAAACCCCATGTCATTCCAAGCACGTGTGTCAATTTGTACCCCTCTACCTACATTATTCCGTGATTTATTCTGTTTTCAAATTTATACTGACTTTTTGATCACCCGGTAAGTGACTGTTCCGGGAGTTTGGTTTCACATCACACCAGTATCAGGCGGAAGGTGTTGATTTCAAAGTTCATAGAATTCGTAAAATATCGACAACGGCTATAAGTCCTTGTATACTTTACAAAAAAATGGCTCTGAGCACTATGGGACTCAACATCTTAGGTCATCAGTCCCCTAGAACTTAGAACTACTTAAACCTAACTAACCTAAGGACAACACACAACACCCATCCATCACGAGGCAGAGAAAATCCCTGACCCCGCCGCGAATCGAACCCGGGCGTGGGAGAAGTGTATACTTTACCTTTAATTTTGTAATTTACCGTTACTTTTGTCATAATATTTCCGTGTTGATCATCAATTTGATGCAATTTTTTCTACTGGACTCCATTCGGCGATTTACCTTTCCAGAACCTACTGTGGAAAGAGGGTAATTACGGTTTAACGTGGAGGCCGAACACCATGTCGTTCCTAACGAATTTTCGCATAGTTTAGAGGTAAAGGTAGATTAAAAGCACACTGAAATATTCCATGGTCCGAATGAGGGATTCGATCTCGCGACCTTACTGTTTCTAGGCACGTGCTCTGCCATTAGGCCACCAGGACCGATACTTTTGCCGTAGCTTTTGTCTGCAGAAAAGTGGAAGTGTTTACGTTTTTTGGAACTTGTCGCTGCATTTCTTTTCAGATTAATTGCTGTAGACAAAGCTCTTCAAGTAAAAAATGCCGGTGTGAGGGAGTCTTAGACGAGTGAAGTGAAGTAGAAAATTTTGGCCATTAAAATTGCTATACCAAGAAGAAATGCAGATGATAAACGGGTATTCATTGGACAAATACATTATACTAGAACTAACATGTGATTACATTTTCACGCAGTTTTGGTGCATAGATTCTGAGAAATCAGTACCTAGAACAACCACCTCTGGCCGTAATAACGTCCTTGTTACGCCTGGGCATTGAGTCAAACAGAGCTTGGATGCGTGTACAGGTACAGCTGCATATGCAGCTTCAACACGATACCACAGTTCATCAAGAGTAGTGACTGGCGTCTTGTGACGAGCCAGTTGCACGGCCACCATTGACCAGACGTTTTCAATTGGTGAGAGATCTGGAGAATGTGCTGGCCAGGGCAGCAGTGGAACATTTTCTGTATCCAGAAAGGCCAGTACAGGAACCTGCAACATGCGATCGTGCATTATCCTACTGAAATGTAGGGTTTCGCAGGGATCGAATGAAGGGTAGAGCCACGGGTCGTAACACATCTGAAATGTAACGTCCACTGTTCAAAGTGCCGTCAATGCGAACAAGAGGTTACCGAGACGTGTAACCAATGGCACCCCATACCATCACGCCGGGTGATACGCTAGTATGGCGATGACGAATACACGTTTCCAATGTGCGTTCACCGCTATGTCGCCAAACACGGATGCGACCATTATGATGCGGTAAACAGAACCTGGATTCATGATGCTTTGCCATAATTGCACCCAGGTTCGTCGTTGAGTACACCATCGCAGGCGCTCCTGTCTGTGATGCAGCGTCAAGGGTAACCGCAGCCATGGTCTCCGGGCTGATAGTCCATGCTGCTGCAAACGTCGTCGAACTGTTCGTGCAGATGGTGGTTGTCTTGCAAACGTCCATATGTGTTGACTCAGGGATCGAGATGTGGCTGCACGATCCGTTACAGCCATGGCGGATAAGATGCCTGTCATCTCGTCTCCTTGTGATACGAGGCCGTTGGGATCCAGCACGGCGTTTCGTATTACCCTCCTGAACCCACCGATTCCATGTTCTGCTGAAAGTCATTGGATCTCGACCAACGCGAGCAGCAATGTCGCGATACTATAAACTGCAATCGCGATAGGCTACAATCCGACCTTTATCAAAGTCGGAATCGTGATGGTACGCATTTCTCCTCCTTACAAGAGGCATCCCAACAACGTTCAGCAGGCAACGCCGGTCAACTGCTGTTTGTGTATAAGAAATCGGTTGGAAACTTTCTTCATGTCAGCACGTTGTAGGTGTCATCACCGGCGCCAACCTTGTGTGAATGCTCTGAAAAGCTAATCATTTGCATATCACAGCGTCTTCTTCCTGTCGGTTAAATTTCGTGTCTGTAGCACGTCATCTTCGTGGTATAGAAATTTTAACGGCCAGCAGTGTATTATCAGAAGTCTTTGTAGATAACGCCAGGAAAGGTCGCAAACGCAGGTGGAGTGTGTTGTGCAGAATTTAAAAGTGCGTTAAAGATTTCGTGGCCGTAGGACAGCAGTAGTACGACTGACAAGTAAGCAGCCACTGTATCGGACGTGGCGTGGAGTGCTCGCTTCCGATACGAGGCCGCTATCGGCCCTTGCGCGTCACGTGACGTCCGTCCTCTCCACTGGCAAGAGGCGCATTTGCTGTGCCCAGCGGGCTACGGGGGGTGTGCCTGCAAGGGTGGTGTCTGCTAACATCTGAAGTCCTATCCTCGCGAAGCTCATTTGCATTGTCGTGTGTAATGTTGGTCGTCTCTCATTTACCATTTTCATTTCTAGCGTTCCTTTCCTCAGTGACCTTCCGTCCTTCTAGTATACCTTATTACTTTGTATTTCTTTGATATCGTCCCTCCATTTATTTGCTGTATACATCGTACAGCCAAGTCAATATTTAGAAAACAATAGCTTATCTTAGAACGTCAAAACTTTCGTAAAAATATAACTCTGTCCATAGATAAACCATTTGTATGTGAACAAAGACTGTCAGTCGACAACATGGTGGATAACGCAGTGCGCCTGTGCAAAATACACGATAAAAAGTGTTTGTGTTGTTGCAAAAAAGAAGAAAAGCCAAGAAAAAACAAGGAGGGGATAATGTAAGTAAAATGAACAACTGATAGTGTGTGACTTTAAACTCGCGAAATTGAAGTAAATGGTTGGAGTCGTTGCTTTTGCACAGGCCTGCTGCAGCATCCAAACAGCTGTCGAGATTGTACTACTGTAGTAACTGAAGATCCATGTAATTTGCCAGCTGAAGATGGGTGCAAACCCGAAATGCATATTGGCGTAAATAAAAAAAAAGCATTAAAAAGTTGCCGTATTTTTTCAGTGAAATATCATTTTCCTGTTGGTTCCACCGCGGGTCTTTTCCTGTAATGTAGAACGGAGAACGGTACAATTCTCCTCGTAGGACTGTTTCAGCCTCGCTGTCGGCCCGTGTGCATCCTTTCTGCGCAGGTCCGCGATATCATTATCCCTAACATACGAGCATGCAGATGTGGTCACCGTGGGTGTAACTTTGTCGCACATGCGAGCAGCATGCGTTTCGACGACGTTCCTCTTCCTACGACGTGTGTCTATACAACCGGATTTGCCCCGTGAGAAGCAACTGCTACAGGTGTGTGCCAAGACGGGACAATGGCTGGACTGAAGGCACGGTGCAACACTGGGATCTACTTTGGACCGCTCAGGCCCTCCCCCTGTCTCTCCCCTAATAGGAATGCGGTGTCAGCCCATACGTCGCTTCAGTGAGTAGTCAGTCTGCACAGCGGGCCTGAGTGGCAGAGCGGTTCTGGACGCTACAGTCCGGAACGGCGCGACCACTACGGTCGCAGGTTCGAATCCTGCCTCGGGCATGGATGCGGTGTCATGGATTTTCTTTGCCTCGTGATGGATGGGTGTTGTGTGTTGTCCTTAGGTTAGTTAGGTTTAAGTAGTTCTAAGTTCTAAGGGACTGATGACCTCAGAAGTTAAGTACCATAGTGCTCAGAGCCATTTGAACCAATCAGTCTGCACAGGGTTTCAAATTCAAATGGCTCTGAGTGCTATGGGACTTAACATCTCAGGTCATCAATCCCCTAGAACGTAGAACTACTTAAACCTAACTAACCTAAGGACATCACACACATCCATGCCCGAGGCAGGATTCGAACCTGAGACCGTAGCGGTCGCGCGGTTCCAGACTAGCCGGTAGAACCGCTCGTCCACTCTGGCCGTCTGCGCAGGGTTTATCTGAAATAGTGGGTAATGATAGTACTTATATATAGAATTCCTCACAGAAAAAAGAGCGGGCAAGCGCCGTGGTAGTATTGTGTCCGTGTCTTTGGGTGAATGGCAATTGAAAACTCCATCCAGCCAGCGACATTTGGGTTTTCCGCGATTACCTCCTATAGCTTAAGCTAAATTGCGGGTGTGTCCTGTGATATGGACACGGCAGTTAGCCTTCCTCATTCCGAGCATGTACTCCGTACCTAACGGCGTCGTCGGCAGGACACTAACCGTAGTCTTCGTCCCTACCGCTCTTCAAGAAAAGAAGAGGCGGTCTCATCTGCACAGATATAGAGAAGCGCTCGCTGCCTTTACTATCTTATTGGCGAGTGTGTTTAATTTACTTCATGAGAGCTAGTGTTCTTCTATAAAAATCATGGAGTTCTTTTTTCCGATTACGTTGTCATGCATCAGATTCTTTATTGGAATGCTCGAGCGCAGCTTACTTCTCACGACACCGATCATTGCATAGACACACGTGGAGCCCGTTCCTTATCCTCCGCTCGCAGCTGTTTTGAATATGTGGTCGTCTTTATATGTGGTTGTGGAAGGCGATGGTTTATTAATAACTGTTAATGATACAGCGTTACGTGTTGGACTAGCCTACGTTAGTTTGAGAGACGGTAAGCGCTATTCCAGGCGTGTTTGACCGCTTTCGGAAGTCGACAGAAGGCGACCACTTCGGAAATTTTATGTGATGTGTTGCGAATCATTCCTGAAGTGAAGAGAATGAGAAATGAAATTAAGAATTGCTCATAACTAGGTAACATTGTCTTCCGTGATCCGCATTGGTATAGGATTTTGTACAAACGATGTGGTCCAATTTTGTTGATAAGACTGTGCTATCAGGGTACAGATGTTTACCATATTTAGCGGACAAGATAGACGTACGTCATGCGACCGTCCCAGTGCATGCAGACAGAAACGGAAAGAAAAACGGGGTACTGAGTTTCTGTCAACACTAAGGTATTGCAGCATCACCAGCAAAATGCCGCAGCGGCTCATATCAGTCCGAGAAGGCCAAAAAGTGCTCCATCCTGTCGTAAGCCTGCTGCACTGTTCGCTTGCGTTTGTTTGGACGGGCACGCGCGCGTTCCGGGCTTCCCATGCTGACCCATATTTTCGCAGTCGTAGAAGTACTGTCTTATTGTGGTGGAGTATCAGACGTACAGCATTTCGTGTGGAAGAAGCTACACAGATCCCTGAAAGCCAGTAAAAGCAGCTGTACAAAATGCAGAATTTGGACCGCTTAAATTCTCTGCCTTGTATTTATAACTGCCACATGTATTTTTGTAATTACTGCCTTGCATATGAAACTAAATAGTAATAATAATCATCATTGCGGTTTCGCTGAAACATCGGGTAACGTACTATATACTTTTTTGTTGTGGTATTACTTTCCACATTATGCGTAGCTAGGAAAAGTACAGGAGTAAAATATAATTATCGGTTGAGATTTGTGGTAACTAATTGCGCAATTGCTCCGCTGTTCCGATGTCGCTTCGTATTTACATTCGTACTTCAGCATCACTAATACCGCCACTGTCATAAAACCGATCACACTCTGCTGCTATCACACTTGTTTCTGGCACTTGATTTCCATTTTTTAAGTTTGCTTTTAATGTGTTGTTTACGACAGTTCATGTTAGAAGGTTACTAATATGTTTTATCTCGTTCTGCGGAAGATCCTTCTGTTTACCACCGCTTGTTGTACTTTTTTTTTTTTACATTTTATCATATATATAATATCACACTCGTTGTCTTTCTCTCTTTGCAGCATTTATACTTTGATTAACAAAAATTTATGTAATTTGTGAAATTGTAATAATTGTTTTCATGAGAGAAAAAAATACAGGCTAGGACAGGACAAAGTATATAATAGAAGTTTGTCCTTCCGCTTTGGCGTCCGGAGCGGATACACTCAGAATGTTTGGTCGAACCATTGACGTCCGATAGTCTATCATTTTCAAACGTTAATTTGCCTATTCTAAGGACTGTAACTTAAATGTGTTGGTGAGTTTTGTTTTAGTATTTACACTGTTGAGTGAACTACGTTAAATTACCAATATCTGAGTCTAATATATACATCTATATGCAGGTTCATGGTGACACTCTGCTACAATAACAGGTCACTATACCTGTTACACAGGGTGTTCGTAAAATTTTCGTTACAAGCTTGTAGGTCTTGTAGAGAGGACTGAGTAAATAATATTTTGAATAAGAACCCATGTCCGGAACGTGACCCAACGCTTCTACAGAGCGCCCGAGTTACGGGCACCGGCGCTTGTACATGTGATGTATACAGTGTGTTTCCGTGATGATGTTAGAAACTGTCTACGATAATGGAGACGGATAAATGTATCAGTTTGAGGTAAGGGTCCTGGTTCGGAAACGAAAGAGTGTAAAGTTACAAGCGAAAATCTTTCTGATAGTTCTTGACAGTGGAATACGTATACGGCTATTGTTGTTGCTAAGAATGTAGGATATACAACTTTCAGAGGTGAAAGGATCAATACAAGAAATAACGTTTAGTAAACGTGGTCTCTGAAATCCATACCTTAAGAGGTATGAGCACTCGTTCACTAGAGGAGATGCGTGTCACAGTAGCGTGAAGATGAAGTAGTGCTCGTAGTTCCTCAGACATGCATTTTAGGGCCCATGTTTACTGGAAATTTTTTTCCTTGTTTTGGCCTATACTACCAATTATGAACGTTGCGTACCCTAGACTCTTAACAGCTTTCTTCTCATGAGACCGAGCATTGGATAGATAGACGTGGAGCGGACTCATGCTCCTTTGTTGACGCTTGTAAAATAAATGGTCAATATGTATACCAACTTTGTATATACTTATTTTGTTTGTTGTTGCTTGCTAATCAACAAATCTTTTATGTTAAATGCATCTTCGGCTCTTGCTCGTTCGTCAGTCGTATTCATCTGCTCTGTGAGCCTGTCTTCGTGGTGCATATGTTGTTGCCCACCGTAAGGTACTCTGCGCAAGTATTCAATGCGTAATGTTTCAGAGATGGTGTCAGCTAGAGCATTTAGCATGCTCCGTGCATCTTTTGCACACTACGTTGTGTTGGTGTCTTACGTCATTGTGTTCCTGCGTTGTCCTGTTTACCCTACGTCACGGAATTGCCATGACTTCCGCGCGCAGCGATTGAGTCATCCCAGGGCGCCTCAAAATCCTTCTCAAATCTGCCCCCCCCCCCACCCCCCTCCTGCCGTTATTCCGTTGCTGTGTTCTGCACGGCGCTGTCGGGGAGATGCTTATCTGGCGCGGCCGATCGCCGCCGCATGTTTACGCTGGCTATCGCGGCGCTTTAAAGCGGCGAGCGCCGGTCGCCGCGGCCGCGTGTCTTTATCACTAGCCGGGCCTGGGCCCGGCCCGTTCCATATTTTCCTCCGCCTTCCCACGCACGGCGCCGATAAGCGAGCTGTGTGCGCTCTCTGTGCGGCCCACAAGGCGCGACCTTTACGAGCACCGCGGCTGCTCTCCGCTGTTTACCGACGCAGCGGCCGGCGCTGCGGAAGGCTCTCCCTCTTGTACTACATCGACAATAAACAGTAGGTGCAACATGGCGGAGAAGCACCGCGAGTCGATACTGTAGTCTGTGTTCTAAAAAAGTCACTCCTCTTCCTACCCAGCACAGATTTTTCACGACTATGTAGGTTGCAGTAGGTACTGGGAGATGAAGCAGCTTGCACAGGATAGAGTAGCATGGAGAGCTGCATCAAACCAGTCTCAGGACTGAAGACAACAACAACAACATGCAGAACTGTATATTTTTCCATTCAGATATAACGCGGCTTGAGTCGGTTTAGGAGGCGCGGTCGAATAGGCGAAATGGTTAAGGCGACCACTCGCGAATTGGAGAGACGTCTACTGACGTTAAAGTAACCTCTGGCGTGCCACAGGGGAGTGTTATGGGACCATTGCTTTTCACAATCTATATAAATTACCTAGCAGATAGTATCGGAAGTTCCATGCGGCTTTTCGCGGATGATGCTGTAGTATACAGAGAAGTTGCAGCATTAGAAAATTGTAGCGAAATGCAGGAAGATCTGCAGAGGATAGGCACTTGGTGCAGGGTGTGGCAACTGACCCTTAACATAGACAAATGTAATGTGTTGCGAATACATAGAAAGAAGGATCCTTTATTGTATGATTATATGATAGCGAAACAAACACTGGTAGCAGTTACTTCTGTAAACTATCTGTGAGTATGCGTGCAGAACGATTTGACGTGGAATGATCATATAAAATAAATTGTTGTTAAATCGGGTGCCAGGTTGAGATTCATTGGGAGAGTCCTTAGAAAATGTAGTCCATCAACAAAGGAGGTGGCTTACAAAACATTCGTTCGACCTATACTTGAGTATTGCTCATCAGTTGTGGGTGTCCGTACCACGTCGGGTTGACAGAGAAGATAGAGAAGATCCAAAGAAGAGCGGCGCGTTTCATCACATGGTTATTTGGTAACCGTGATAGCGTTACGGATATGTTTAGCAAACTCAAGTGGCAGACTCTGCAACAGAGACGCTCTGCATCGCGGTGTAGCTTGCTGTCCAGGTTTCGAGAGGGTGCGTTTCTGGATGAGGTATCGAATATATTGCTTTCCCCTACTTATACCTCCCGAGGAGATCACGAATGTAAAATTAGAGAGATTCGAGCCGGCACGGAGGCTTTCCGACCGTCGTTCTTCCTGCGAATTTACGCGACTGGAACAGGAAAGGGAGGTAATGACAGTGGCACGTAAAGTGCCCTCCGCCACACACCGTTGGGTGGCTTGCGAAGTATTAGTCTAGATGTAGAAAGCGTGAAATCCGTGTTCGAGTCTCGGTCCAGTACAATTTTTCATGTGTCACCAATAAATTGTGCTAATCGTATACGAAACTGCGAATAGAATTTCTTCTAATTTCATACAGATGTAGAGCGTGACAGTGTCTGTTCCGGCATGTGCGTTACACTGTAAAACAATAATAGTCTTAGGTAAAAGTCTAAACTTGCCCTTATTTCGTGGAATTGCTTGAAGTTTGCGTCTTTATTACGAAATTTATGAAATAACAGTTTCTGAGCATCCGTCATTTTTATTACTTACGTTACTTGGCTTTACAGGACAACAGTTATCAATTATTAATTACCAATGCATGTAAAGGGACGAAAAAATTCTTTTGCTGGGTATGCCAGTAAGGTTATGACAGTGCCCATGCTGTCGGAATATACATTCAGCTGGTGCATGATAAGATATATTCTCAAAGCTATGACATTCAGAGCGTTACCTCATCGGCAAATACTATAAAAAATGTTCTCATCAGGTCATATGCATTGGTAATTAACACTTGGTGTATAAAATAACGTTTTGAGGCCTGATGATGGCAGCATGCGGCCGAAACTCCTCGTGCCAATAAATACTGGAATATAAAAGTGAATGAAGCTGAAAAATTGACTATTTATGAAGTTGCCTAAAAATACGATGAATCGGACAAAACAGCAACCAGTCGTAATTCGTCGGAGTATTTTGTTCTCCTTTTGTGACTAATACGGCGTAGATCACAGAATCATTTTTTGTTTACTGCATTTTGACATATTTCTGTCTCCATTATCAGATCCTGTAATTAATATCGCAATAATATAAAAATGATTGATCACTAGTAAAATTTCAACCCCCAAACTGAGAACGTTTGAAGTGAAGTGGGAAATACAATTTGCAGGAGGAGAATATTGAAAGCAACGTTTTCCCCACCAGCGCAAACTGCCGGCAAGCACTTGAGCTTCTAAACTTTCGATCCGTGTAGGCGGCTGCTTCTCCGTGCATTTTATTCTAACAGGCATTAAATTTTCTTTCGTAAGTTCAAAGTATGGTGTACTGCAAATGTATATGTAAGACTTCTCATTATGATGTTACTTTTGGTGTTGATTAGAAGATCTGATGATGACAGCGGTCGAAACATATCAATAATTTATAAATAAATTTTATAAAAATACTTTAAGCTATCTAAAAAATATTTTCGAAAAAGTTAGAATGATCTCCGACTAATTTAAGAACTTTATTTGGTTTATTAGTAAATTTATCTTCAGTGAGCTACCCTTCGAGGCACTGTAAGCTAATTGCCAGGCGGCGCATCTGCAGATGGTTTTGGTAATGCTCTGCCAAAATCAATTTTTTTCTGCCAAAATCAATTGTTTTCGTCAGCACCACAACTCCTGCCTCTAACTGCTCGCGGCTTCCAAAACATAGTTCATCAGCACAACTACTGCCTGGTAGACCTACAATGGTTCAAAAGACTGCTCTTGAGAGAAGATATTATTTCAACAAAATAAATGACGACTAATGTATTGTTTCAGACGTAGTCGTCTCTAAATCTGCTGAACACTATCTTCATGCATCTATCTTCACTTACATGAAAATTAGTTGAGCATCCATTGATGTTTCCCGAAAAAGGCCAACAAACTAAAAGACTTTTAAGAAGTGTAGACAGCCCCCACAATCATGATACGTTTTCTTCTTCATGTCGTGACTAGATTCGTAAAAAAGGAAGATCGAGGTTCAACGCTGTATTGACTACGGGATAGCAAGAAACGAGGTAGAAAAACAATAGCGCTTCTACGAAGGAAAGAAGGATGGGGAAGGAGATGAAGAGGAACTATTCTGGCGTCTGCCCCAAGCAGTTTTGGTTAATCAAAGAAAATTTTAAGTCTGGATAACCGGATGGGGCTTTGAACCGGCGGCCTTGCGAATACGAGTCCATTATCTTAACATTACGCCTCAAGTTGCTCCCCGATGTCAAACAATGGGCAGTGGTTGTGCAACGATATTTTTATGTAACTGGTTATAAATATGTATCTGCATTCATTATCGAGAGAATAGAATGAATAGTGCGTTAACAGCTGTGTTACGGGTAGTGATTTGACGAGAAACTAAGTCTGCCGTAAGGAATGCAGGGACGTGAAACTAAACCCGTAGCTCTTGGGCGTACTTTCTCCGCCGTGTAAGGTGATGCAAATCCTGCGCGGTGCGAGACCACTGCTCAGTCGCCAACGTAGGTGCTTTCACAACACTCGTGAGGCGCTTCGCAGCATTGCATCTGCGGCCCTTTCTAACGTTCCACAGAAGCACTGTTCAGGTTTATGCAGCTGACAGCACAGCACACTATTTTTTTTTTTCGCTAACGATTTGATGGGCAGAAAAATGTGAGCTTGGGATAATCCACACTCAGACATTCCGGCTCAGGCGTATGACGTAAGAAGACAAAGGAGCGATAATTCGCGGAGCGGGTACCTCACCCCGTGACCTCCTTATCTCCATACCAAGCGAGCAGTCACTGTGGCCGCGTTGTATTCCGCGAGAAATAAAGCTTCCCCACATAGCGTGTTCACTTCTTCCAGAGTTGTACCTATTGTTTGCCTCGTCTGTATTGTTCATGACCATCGACAGAGGTGTATCTGGAGACGGAGCACTAGATCGTGGACAAACGAAAGGAGACGGCTTTGATATTCTAAAAGGATCTAACGCAGTATTTGTGTAGAATTTCAATACTTGAATCTCCCGCCAAAGATTTGAACCGCCCTCCTCCCCCCGCCCCTCCCCTCCCGCATGTACTAGTCCAGCGTCCGTATGTTAGATCGGTCGATGCCCCTGCGTTGAAGTAGCGAAGCCGAAATGCCACACTGACTTTTTATCAGCGTTCTCACGAACAACTGTGCTATACTTTTAAGTACTGATGGAGCGTATGACCGAGCAGAATGATGAGGCACTTGTCGATTATTCGGCAGAACCGCATTTGCACCCCTTTACCCCCCCCCCTTCCGCCGCCCCTTCTTCTCTCCTGATTGAAGATTTCAAGAAATCATTGGATACGCATACCGAATCATTTCTTTAAAGCGTGCACATCATTCTTCTACTGAACAAGCTCACGTTTAAAAGTTATCACGACCTCCACTAAACTTTCTGTATCAGTAGTCAAAAATATTTACTGTGAAAATTCTTACAGACGGAGCCACTCTTAAACTGAATGTTGAGATGAGGAAAGAATGATTGTAGATCAGTATTTCAGGTGGCACGACATACCGAGTGAGCAGTGTGTGTGAGGCATGTGTTTGTTAATTAGTTATGTTTACTAACAAATCACTGCCTAACGCATCGATATTGATGGCTGTGTTTTAAAAACACATAGCCGTGTTCGATGTGTCCACGCTTCAGTTAACCACTGTGTACGGTACAGAAGTGATTGTTTACCAAGACCATTCCACATTACTGGAAAGTGCCGACGCAGCTTCACTGTATAGAGTAGTAAACAGTAGTGTCTGAAAAGCCGAAGGAATATACAGAGGAAAAAAAATAGTTAGCCCAGTAAAATTTGGAAGCTTTCTGTTTCTACCTTGCGGGAGAAGGTTAAAGCACTGAGTTTATCATTCTGTGCCGTCTATGTAATTAAGATCCATAAGGAGTGGGTGCACTTTATATCGGGAAATCTGCAACGCCAGCGGTCTTACTCAAGAGACTGTTTCTGTTGCTACTGTAGAGTGGTGGGGTGTCCTAACACCCTGACTATGTACAAATTTCAGTCTGGGAAGTCATGCCTCCAATCTTTCAGTTATTGCTCATTTTTCGTTACCTTACTTTGTCCTTTGTGTCTGCTTGTTTACGTCTTTTATTACGGGTAGCCAACCAGTTGCATTACAAGACAGTCTGTGGACAAGCTGCGTCGACTTGTTAAACTCTTCGCGGATTTGAGGCACCTGCCATTTAGTCTTTAACTTTTTCTCTGAATGCCGCGGCATTGCAATATGTGCACAAGAAAGATACGTAGTTGTACCGCAGACAGTTTATTTCATTACAAATCTCTGCTATTGTTCACGTAGCTTCTTTTTTCCCCTCGCAGGACCTGCCTACACATGTAGCTGTTTGATACCTGTCTGGAAAGTTGAATGGGCAGAGACAGTCGTACCATGAGCGCCTTTAGCGAACTGAGTATGTCGCACACGATATTACTCACATACGCTGTGGGGTGGTTACTGACATACTTATGGAGTTACTCCAGGAAACGTTTTTCATATTGCAGTATATACTTTCAGGTTGCTGTCACAGCTACACCGTCCCCTGACAATTCAGCCGACGACCGAAGTCGGCCAAAGAGGACCGATGTTTTGAGACATGTTCAGTAACACTCCTGCAGTTTGAGTGCGACCGACTTTACCGGCCGACTTAACCGATGTAAAGTGATGGTAACGGCATTCGGATATTTTTCTTGTCTTCGACCCATTTGGACGATATTCTACTACGGGAGGGAATTTGGAGCAACTACTTGGTGTAAATTTGTTTTTATTCTTAACTGCGCGCTAGATGTGTTTCTGCAGTTTATAATTGCATTACGTTAGACATGAAAAATTGAATGTTTATTTTTCTTCTATAACGCATTTTTCCCACGTCGCTTTTATTACTCGATTGAAAATAAAAGTACGCTTTAAAAAAAAAGGATACAGTTAAGTTTTACGTTCAACAGTAGTGGATCTGTTCTCTCATTCGTCTCGTTTATTTGTAAATTTTGTCCGGTTGCTCGAATGACTGAAGGAACAGAAATCCTCGATGCTGGACAGAACTGTTCAAAAATGGTTCAAATGGCACTGAGCACTATGGGACTTAACGGCTGTGGCTATCAGTCCCCTAGAACTTAGAGCTACTTAAACCTAACTAACCTATGGACATCGCACATCCATGCCGGAGGCTGGATTCGAACCTGCGACCGTAGCAGTCGCGCGGTTCCGAACTGAGCGCGTAGAACCGCTCGGCCACCGCGGCAGGCACAGAAGTGTTGAGGCAGCCATTTCGCCACCATCTGATAAAGGAGATCGGACGCTCTGTGACCAAGCAAGTGGCCGAATTTATCGTTAGACTTCTGGCAACAGGGACCCTGTTAGATCAGCGATACTCCCGTGTTACACGGAGAGAAATTTGCCGTTGGCTTCAGTCGATAGCTCTTTCGGGTCTCCAGTTGACTGTTAAGATTGCTTGTCTTGAGGGAGCTGGGCATGTTTTGGGGTGACAGCTTTGGTGTTGTTTTCCTTGTAAGATCCGTTGAATACTACCTGTCCTGGCCAATCAAGAGTCCTTTGGACGAGTGACGCTACAACCTCCGCTTTCAGCGCAGCCACGCTTGCAACTACCAAAAAAATGGCTCTAGGCACCATGGCATTTAACATCTGCGGTCGTCAGTCCCCTAGACTTAGAATTACTTAAACCTAACTAATCTAAAGACATCACACACATCCATGCCCGAGGCAGGATTCGAACTTGCGGCCGTAGCAGCAGCGCGGTTTCGGACTGAAGCGCCTAGAACCTCTCGGCCACAGCGGTCGGCTTGCAAGTCGGCTTGCAACTAACACGGATGCCTTCACAGAGGATTAAAGAGAGTATTATTGTTTTAATAGGTGCGTGTAAGGAGATTTGTGCTTATTTGCTGAGAAAAATCGCAGTTATTGCAACAGAAACCTTCATATTTTATCACTAAGTATCCTTCCGGCGACGTTCCATTATGTGACAGTTTCGGCAGGCAACCTTGCTGGTGAACTGTTACGGACGCCTTGGAGCAAACTTTTGGCGAACCTTGCTGCGTGGCTATAAGGAGCGTACC
The DNA here is from genome assembly GCF_023897955.1 of Schistocerca gregaria. Taxonomy (NCBI): domain Eukaryota; kingdom Metazoa; phylum Arthropoda; class Insecta; order Orthoptera; family Acrididae; genus Schistocerca; species Schistocerca gregaria. Next base: position 545,999,643 of record NC_064925.1, read on the forward strand.
GTAAGATACTGCTGCTCGGAAGACGCGACATGGGGTGGTGGTGGGCGGCTGCTGCTGGGACTGAGCCGTGGAGCCTGGCGGCTTCTCGGCGTTCCCGTTGCCCGCCCGACTAGCGGTGTCTCCTGGCGCACCGTTACGGCTCGGGACCGCCCCTCTAGCCTCGGCGTGCCTTTGTTTACCAGCCTCGCAATCGCTCACGACGCGGCGGCCTGCCCGGCTCCTCCCCCTCCAGAGCCAACACGAACCGACACCAGACAAGCTGTGCTCGGTACCAGCTTCTGTTCGCCCCCTACTGAAGGGAAGTCTGAATATAGGAGGAAAGTTCGTTATCCTGGACGGAGAGTCCACCTACAGGCACAAAAGTAATATCTGGTGTTCCCCGAGGAAGTATCAAAGCGGCGTTACATTTCAAGTTGTACATTAGTGGCTTAGCGGAAGTAATAGTTTCCTATATACCTCTGTACGGAGTAAATGTAAACTGAAAAAAAAAAAAAAAAAAAAAAATGCTACGCCTGGCTAATATCGTGTAGGCCCCCGCGAGCACGCAGAAATGCCGCTACGCGACGGGCCTTGAAGAACTCGACTAGTGTCTGAGGTAGTGCTGGAGGGAACTGACCCCATGAGTCCTGCAAGGCTGTCCATAAATCCGTGCCGGTCGTTGTGGCCGTGCGGCTCTAGGCACTTCAGTCTGGAACCGCGTGACCGCTACGGTCGCAGGTTCGAGTCCTGCCTCGGGCATGGATGTGTGTGATGTCCTTAGGTTAGTTAGGTTTAAGTAGTTCTAAGTTCTAGGGGACTGATAACCACAGCTGTTAAGTCCCATAGTGCTCAGAGCCATTTGAGCAATTTTTGAGACAGGATGCTTAGGTACGTGTCGCCTGTCAGAGTCGTATTTAGACTATCAGGTATTTCATATCACTCCAATTGCACACGCTCCAGACTATTACAGAGCCTCCACCAGCTGAACCTTCCCCTGCTGATATGCAGAGTCCATTCATTAATAAAGTTGTCTACATACCCGTACACGTCCATCCGCTCGACACAATTTGAAACGAGACTCGCCCGACCAGACAACATGTTTCCTGTCATCAACCGTCCAATGTCGGTGTTGACGGGCCAAGGCGACGTATAAAGCTTTGTGTCGTGCAGTCATCAAGGGTACACGAGTAGGCCTTCTGCTCCGAAAGCGCATATCGATGATGTTTCGTCGAATGATTCGCACGCTGACACTTGTTGATGGCCTACCATCGAAATCTGTCGCAATTTGCGGAAGGGTTGCATTTCTGCCACGTTGAACGATTCTCTTCAGTCATCGTTGGTCCCGTTCTTGTAGGATCTTTTTCCGGCCGCAGCGATGTGGGAGAATCACTGGATTTCTGATATTCACGGTACAATTCATCGCTGCCTCGGAGACGCTGTGTCCCATTTGCTCCGACTATAACACCACGTTCAAACTCACTCAAATCGTGACAACCTGCCATTGTAGCAGCAGTAACCGATCTAACAACTGCGCCAGACGCTTGTTGTTATATACAGGCTTTGCCGACCGCAGCGCCGTATTCTGATTGCTAACTGACTGTCTCTGTTTTTTAATACGCATGCCTATACCAGTTTCTTCGGCGCATCAGTGTAAGTATAATGCAGTAAATTTAATAATTTCTGTACGATCCAATCGGGTCTCGTGAAAATACCGGCCTGGTGCAAAAAGAAAGTTCTGTTCGGTATGATAAGAAACCCCATGATAGCCTTCGACTGCCGAATTTATCGGCACCTATACTCTGCAGCCGCATTGCGGTGTGATTTGGAGGTATTTGTGATACCACTGTCACGGTGCGTGAGCAGAACTGCCAGTCACGCTTTACTTTTTTTATAAATACCTGATTACATCTTCTTGATGTGTAATGTAGACCCCACATGTTTGAACAGTATTCAGCAACAGAGGCGTATTTCTTGCTTTTTTTTTACAATTAATTTGTTTCGTAGCAAAATCAGTTAACCATTATCTTATCAACGAGACGTTCCTTTGTAGGTGCAAACTACGGCGAATAACACATTACACAGACAAGGTATACACTAGCAGCATGACACACTAGAAATTTGCGTCGCAATTCATTGGTCTGTAGGGAGGTATTCTACTGTTAACCGCCAGGAACGTTTCCATCGTCATACAAAATTCACCGAACGTCAGTATTTAGTGGATATCACCAGACAAAAGTAGTACACTCGGAGCGATTTGCATACGCGACAATTAAGTATACGAATGGCGCGCCGGGCGACGTGAATCTTTCGCGCGCTGGTATTCTTAGTGTGGACGGCACAGCCGCGGCGTGGGTCGTACAGTGAAGTTGCTTTTGTCAATACTTGTGCGATTTAGTGTTCTGTACGTTCCGATCGACGTACAGGGAAACTTCCAATATTGAACGGTTCTTTATATCGTGATTAGTTGGGGGTTGCTTCCCATACTTCTCTACTGCACCAAGAAGAAGTATCCTCCGTAGACTTACTCCATAAAAGTGTGGAGTTACATGTAGTCGACGTACAGGTCACTTCCAATGTCAGATGGCAAACTCAGGTTCATTTGTTCTCACACATTCCCTACTGCCTGTAGATGTTAAGCTGGGGATAAGAAGGTTTAAACTTGAGATGAATTCATAAATAAAAGACGTCGCAGTAATTACTGTTTATACGTTAGAGTGGTCGTTAGTTTTCTTATTCAACGGTGCCGGCATAAAAATTTCCGGTGTGTACTACAATAGACATCTAACTGTGGAACATGACGGCGCTAGATGGGAAGTAAAATGAGAGATAACGACGTAGCACGGCACGCGCCACTAGCCGGTTAGGTAATTTGATGCCTGGAGAGGTGTATTTGTTGAGACGGCGGAAGGTTTGACTAGGGGCTGTGTCACCGCGCGCGATGGAAAATAACTGCCGCTAGGGGCTGAACTGCAGGGGGCGGGCGGTCCTCTGAACTCCGTAAACCTCATTATACATAGTGTGACCAGGGCCCCACGTCGGGTAGACCGTTCGTCGGGTGCAAGCCACAGTGCGCTCTGATAGATGCCGTCTAGTTTATAGTCGACCACGATTCGTCAAGCTGGCGCTATGAGTGTGGAATACAAAGACACTTCCTCGTATTTCTCATTCGACCGTATGTATATGTAATCGGCGAAACTTAGAATTTTACTCCGCATGCTACAGCTTCTTTGTGGCGAATACTGTTATGTGGTATGAGAACATCTGCAGTAGCATAAACATTTTCAGTGACGGCATTCAGAGGACCGAATTTCACAAAATACGTAACGAAACCCAGAAGCGAAAGCAGATTTGTGAATAATGTGATGTAGAATGAGATGTCCTCTGAACTGAGACTAGTCATGGGATAGCGATAAGCACATATACAGGTGGCGGTAGCATCGCGTGCACATAGCATAAAAGGCATGGCGGACATTGGTGCGAAAATGTTCCCGACCTGATTACGGTCGCACGACAGCAATTAACAGGCTTTGAACGCGGAGCTAGAAGCATGGTACCCTAGCAAATTGTGAGGAAATTCAGTATTCCGAGATCGACAGTGTTAAGAGTACGCCGAGAATAGCAAATTTTAGGCATTGTCTCGTAGCACTGACAACGCATTGGCCGAAGGCTTCCACGTAACGACTGAGAGCAGCGACGTTTGCGTAAAATTGTCAGTGCTAACAGACAAGCGACACTGCTTGAAATAACCACAGAAATCAGTGTAGGACGAACGACGAACGTATGCGTTAGGACAGTGCGGCCAGATTTGGCGTTAGTGGGCTGTGGCAGCAGACGGCACGAGGCCGCATGGACTCTCGACCATGATCTGGTCAGATGAGTGCCGATTTCAGTTGGTTATAGTTGAAGCTAGGGTTCGAGTCTGGCGCAGACCCCACGAAACCGTGGACCCAAGTTGTCAACAAGGCATTGTGCAAAGTGTTGGTTGCTCCGTAATGGTATGGGCTATGTTCACTTGGAATGGACTGTATACTCTGATCCATCTTAAACGGTCTTGGACGCAAACGGTTATTTTCTGCTGCTTGGAGACCATTTACGGCCGTTCTTGAACTTGATGTTCCCAAACAACGACGGAATATTTATGAATGACAATGCGCCGACGTCACTGGGTCACGATTGTTCGCGATTGGTTCGAATAACGTTCTAGACAGTTCGAGCGAATGTTTTGGCCACCCAGGTCGCCCGACATGAATCCCACCGAACATTTATGGGACATAATCGAGAAGTCAGTTCTTGCACGAAATAATGCACCGGCGACAATTTCGCAATTACAGACAGCTATAAAAGGAGCATGGCTCAGTATTTCTTTAGTGCGCTTCCAACGAATTATTGTGTCCATGCCACGTAGAGTTACCTGCAGGACGCCGGACAAAAGGAGCTCCGACACGATATTAGGTGGTCCCCCATCGCTCTTGTCACCTCAGTGTATGACTTGGTTTCAGTTAATGGAACGTGATTGTTTCTTCGTACGTGCTGGACGCCTTGTGCGCGTAGCTAATCTGCCATACAAACCGAATGCTACTGAAGTGTATTCCTGTTGCAGTGACTGGCAGCCGAGTCACTCTTATCAAAGCGTAGCACCTGTTAGCCAGTGGCGTGACGTCACTGAACGCGACTCGTAGGGCGGCGCGTTTTGCGTGTCGGTCGTAGATCGAGCACGCACCCGGCCTTCGCCCTGTCGTTATTTGTGTTTCGTTGAGACGTCATTACATGTACTCCACCCTCCCCCTCTTGCCACACTGGAAGAATGTTTTTTCACTCCATGTGCGTTCAGAAAATACACTCCTGGAAATTGAAATAAGAACACCGTGAATTCATTGTCCCAGGAAGGGGAAACTTTATTGACACATTCCTGGGGTAGGATACATCACATGATCACACTGACAGAACCACAAGCACATAGACACAGGCAACAGAGCATGCACAATGTCGGCACTAGTACAGTGTATATCCACCTTTCGCAGCAATGCAGGCTGCTATTCTCCCATGGAGACGATCGTAGAGATGCTGGATGTAGTCCTTTGGAACGGCTTGCCATGCCATTTCCACCTGGCGCCTCAGTTGGACCAGCGTTCGTGCTGGACGTGCAGACCGCGTGAGACGACGCTTCATCCAGTCCCAAACATGCTCGATGGGGTACAGATCCGGAGATCTTGCTGGCCAGGGTAGTTGACTTACACCTTCTAGAGCACGTTGGGTGGCACGGGATACATGCGGACGTGCATTGTCCTGTTGAAACAGCAAGTTCCCTTGCCGGTCTAGGAATGGTAGAACGATGGGTTCGATGACGGTTTGGATGTACCGTGCACTATTCAGTGTCCCCTCGACGATCACCAGAGGTGTACGGCCAGTGTAGGAGATCGCTCCCCACACCATGATGCCGGGTGTCGGCCCTGTGTGCCTCGGTCGTATGCAGTCCTGATTGTGGCGCTCACCTGCACGGCGCCAAACACGCATACGACCATCATTGGCACCAAGGCAGAAGCGACTCTCATCGCTGAAGACGACACGTCTCCATTCGTCCCTCCATTCACGCCTGTCGCGACACCACTGGAGGCGGGCTGCACGATGTTGGGGCGTGAGCGGAAGACGGCCTAACGGTGTGCGGGACCGTAGCCCAGCTTCATGGAGACGGTTGCGAATGGTCCTCTCCGATACCCCAGGAGCACCAGTGTCCCTAATTTGCTGGGAAGTGGCGGTGCGGTCCCCTACGGCACTGCGTAGGATCCTACGGTCTTGGCGTGGATCCGTGCGTCGCTGCGGTCCGGTCCCAGGTCGACGGGCACGTGCACCTTCCGCCGACCACTGGCGACAACATCGATGTACTGTGGAGACCTCACGCCCCACGTGTTGAGCAATTCGGCGGTACGTCCACCCGGCCTCCCGCATGCCCACTATACGCCCTCGCGCAAAGTCCGTCAACTGCACATACGGTTCACGTCCACGCTGTCGCGGCATGCTACCAGTGTTAAAAGACTGCGATGGAGCTCCGTATGCCACGGCAACCTGTCTGACACTGACGGCGGCGGTGCACAAATGCTGCGCAGCTAGCGCCATTCGACGGCCAACACCGCGGTTCCTGGTGTGTCCGCTGTGCCGTGCGTGTGATCATTGCTTGTACAGCCCTCTCGCAGTGTCCGGAGCAAGTATGGTGGGTCTGACACACCGGTGTCAATGTGTTCTTTTTTCCATTTCCAGGAGTGTAGATACGCTGACAGGATTTCCTGGTTAGATGGCTATGCTGCTGAAACTTCCGGATACAGGCTCGGACCAGCAACTCGTAGTTTAAAGGATTTCTGCGGCCCTGTGAATGTTGCACTTTGACAGAAGATTAGGACTTACTTTGTTCTTCAGGGTCGTCATTTTTACCCATAGAAACACAGTACGCGTAACGGGACTATGCAGTGTCCAGTAGAAAATACTGTTGATTAGCGACTCCGTGGAGTGCTGTGTGCACAACGATCATATATGCTAAATTAAAAGGAAGGCGAGCGTTGGCCGTAATATTGATGGTTTATTAAATATGAATCGATTTTCCATCACATAGTGATCATCTTCAGTGTTTTACAGATTAAACTCAGGCCCTGGTTGACCATCAATATTACGGCCAGCGCTCACCTTCTTTTTAATTTAAGAAAATATTGTTATTAAAATAAAATGTTGTGTGACTAGGGCCTCCCGTCGGGTAGACGGGTTCGCCGGGTGCAAGTCTTTCGATTTGACGCCACTTCGGCGACTTGCACGTCGATGGGGATGAAATGATGATGATTAGGACAACACAGCGCCCAGTCCCTGACCAGAGAAAATCTCCGATCCAGCCGGGAATCGAACCCGAGCCCTTAGGATTGACATTCTGTTGCGCTGACCGCTTTTTTTTGTAATCTCATTTTGTTCGCTTTTGCTCGTTGCATCTGCTCGGGGCGGACGTCGTAAGACATCCGTTTAGTTTCGTTGTTGATCGGTTAACTCAGGATTTTTTTTTAATTACAGAGGGCAGCTAACCCTCCGACCGAACACGCTGAGCTAACGTGCCGGCACCACTCAGCTACCGGGGCGGACATATTGTTCTTAACTGTAACTTCCTGTATCGAGGGATGACAGGAAAGGCCTGACAGTACAAAATGATGTTGCTGGATGTAATAGCGTTTCTCTGCTGCAAAATGCTTTCTTGTTTTGCAGGCCGCATGTTGCTGCGGCGCGTAAAGACATTGTGGAAATGGGATCAGTCGACAGTCACCTATTGTTGAGCGGTAGCCTATACGCTCGTGTTAACTTCGCCAGGTCCACCGACACATTGCACGTAATGAATGAAGTTGATATATGATGGGTGAGGTGCGTTATCAATATATAGCAGTTCGGAATAAGAATCTGCGCTTACTTCCTTGAAGACAGTCTGCCACTGTGAACACAAATGAAGAGTCGCTATTCAGGTACTCTAGATATGTCCAGTGCAACACGGGAGTAAGCAGGAAGGGTGTAACACGGATGAAGTGCGCGGAACGAGATAGGCACTACCGCAAGTGGAAGTGCGACCACACGCTTAGGGCAGCTTACCCTGTGTGCGGTGTTTGGCAACGCATGATGGGGCTCGATGAGCGAGCAGTGACGTCACACACTTCCCTTCTCGCACTGCACACCTTTCCTTTCGTAGTGTTCTTCCGCTCAGGCTGCACTAGTGTCTCCCTTTGATTACTCCAAGTCATTTTCGTAGCCCACCAGTTGGTTCGCTGATGTAGGTGATCACAACTTGAAGTGCCAAACAAACTGGTATAGGCTTTCATATTCAAGTAAAGGGATATGTAAGCAGTCAGAATACCGCGGTGCGGTCGCCAACACCTGCATAAGACAACGAGTATCTGGCGCAGATGTTAGATCGGTTACTGCTGCTACAACGGCAGTTTATAAAGGTTTAAGTCAGTTTGGAAGTGGTGTTACAGTCGGCCCACGAGCGATGGGACACAGCATCTCCGAGGTAGGGATGAAGTTGCGATTTTCCCCGTACGTGAATGTCAGGAATCTGGTGAAACATTCAATCTCCGACATCGCGGCGGCCGGAAAAAAGGAAGAGAATCGTTCAACGTGACACAAGTGCAACCCTTCCCCAAATAGCTGCAGATTTCAATGCTGGGCCATCAACAAGTGTCAGTGTGGGAACCGTTCAACGAAACATCATCGATATGGGCTTTCGGAGCGAAGGCCCACTCGTGTACCCTTGATGACTGCAAGACACAATGATTTACGCGGCGCCTGGGCCCGTCAATACCGACATTGGACGAATGATGACTGGAAACATGTTGCCTGGTCGGACGAGTCTTGTTTCAGATTGCATCGAGCGGATGGACGTGTATGGGTATGGAGACAACCTCATGAATCCATGGACCCTGCATGTCAGCAGGGGACTGTTCAAGCTGGTGGAGGGTCTGTAATGGTGTGGGGCGTATGTAGTTGGATTGATGTGGGACGCTGATACGTCTAGATAACACTCTTGACTAGTGACACGCACGTAAGCATCCTCTCTGATCACCTGCATCCATTCATGTCCATTGTGCATTCCGACGGACTTGGGCAATTGCAGCGGGACAATGCGACACCCCACACGTCCATCCAGAGTTGCTGCAGAGTGGCTCCAGGAACACTCCTCTTGAGTTCAAACACTTCCCTTGGCCACCAAACTCCCAAGATATGAACATTATTAAGCATCCCTGGGATGCCTTGCAAGATGCTGCTCACAAGAGATCTCAACCCCATCATACTCTTACGTTATGGACGGCTTGTTTCGCGCATCTGTGTAACACTAGCTGTCGGTTTTGCCGGCACGTGGAAGAACAAAAAGGGGTTGCCGTTTAGATGTGGAGAAATTTCTGTAAAGTTCCTAGCAGCCTCTGTGACGGTGCTGGAAAATACGCTGGGTTACGTTCTGCTGGCAGTTCGGAGGCAATCTGTTGTTCTAATTGTGGCATGTGTGCGTGGCTGAGTGGAAATCGTCAGTCCGTTGCGCAACCGAGTCACCTGAGAGATAAGCCGCGCTTATCGCTCTCGCAAATGCGGCTCCGCCCTGTGTCTTACCAGACGTACTTACACCTGCTAATGCCGGTCTGTTGCACCAGTTATAACCCATGTTCTCAGGGCATCCTCGCCATTTGAACTGCAGCCCTGCATGTCACTAAACCTCTTCTCAAATGTGCTCTTAAATCAACGTCATAGCGTCCTTCTGTAGGTCGTCTCATTTACATGAGTCATATCAAGCCACTTAATCATTTCAGTGAGGGTACTTCCGCTTCGCCTTTGAACACGGCCAACTTAAACGCAGCCTTCACGTCGCACTGCAAACAAGCGGTGTTACTGAACTGGTTGACTGATGCTGGGCCCACAGTCGCGAAGATCGTGGCTCAAATCACCGCCTACCCATCCAGATCTAGGTTGTCTATTGTTTCCCTAAACCGCTTAAGCCAAATGACAGGATATTTCCTTTGAGTAATATTACGGCGCACTTCCTCCCTTCACCAATCCGGGATTGCACTCCGCCTACTAACCTCGACTTCAACTGGCCGTTAAACCAGTCTTCCTTTCGTGTGTTGGCAGCTGAATGTTGCGAACCTCACTGCCAGACAAGAGATCAGGTATCTCTCCGCAGAGATACCTCTTAGTTTCCACATATCACATTGTGCTTTGGCGTGCCAAACGACTCTCGTCGTGTATTACAGGTTTAACTGCCAATTTCCCGCAGGGCGTCATTACGAAAGAAGTTGCGACGGCAATCGTACTCCATCAGCGCTACCAGATTCATCTCATAGCGGTTGGGCCCGTGGTAATAATTTTGACGATAAATTTGAAGTTATGCAATTCTTCATAATTACTGAATGATTTCTTCAGCAACGCAGGTGAGACCTTCGTAAGTGTCCAGCGGTTTGCCATATGACACAAGTGTCCCTAGTTATTATTATTTCGTAAGACATTATTTCCACTAGTAGAAATTATTCGTGACAGTGTGCTCAGTTAAGACTCTGACGTTTAAAAATATGTGTTTCCTACCATTTTCTTGAGTTTCCTCCTCTTCTACATGTGCTAGTTACATTTGTAACTATAATTTGACAGTATTTTGAAACTGATTTTTATTCATTTTTTTATACATATCCATTACTATGACCGAGGATTGGCCATAGCTTTGTTAGAAGGCTGTTTCCTGTAGAAACAAAGCTTGCAGAGCAGGTACATTACTGTCATGCTTTCTTCAAGAACTTGATCGCGTGAGGGATAGGCTTCGATCCTGGAGGAGCGGGCTGCCAGTCTTATTCAACCACCCTTGTCTGGATTTTTCCCAATCTCCCTAAATTGCTGTGAACGAATTCCGGGACTGTTCCCCCAGTAAGCCAGCAGCCTGTTCCTATCCCCACCCCAGCCTGTTTCATGTCTCTACACTGTCTCCTACTTTTCGACGGGAAGTACCGGCCGAGGTGTCACAATGGACTCGCATCCGGGAGGCCGACAGTTCCAATTCCTCTCCTGCCATCCAGATTTAGATTTTCCGTGATGTCCCAAAATCAGTTAACGCAAATGCCAGAATGGTTCTTCTGAAAAGGCACGGCCGATTTCCTTTTCTAACCTTACCTTATCCGAATTTGCGCTACGTCTCTAATGACCTCATTGTCGAAGGCTCGTTAACCATTAATCTTCATTCCTTGTTTTCTGCGGAACTCTATCCGCCCTTCCTTGATTCCCTGCGTCCTGTAGATTGATGGCGACGTCGCTAGCTGTTTTGTAGCCTCTAAACGCTTATGTAAATGGGCCAGTTTGTCATGAAGACTGCATGCGTTGATGTGGTTTAGAGCAGGACACGTGATACAATTTCGATCGATTTTCTTTAATTTTTGTGTGTGACACCTACTGTCTTTATAAATAAATATTACTGATGCTTTTGTGCTTTTGGTGTCCGCTAGCTGAGTTAAGCTTTCCTAATGAACTGATATCTACAGCATTTTTTCTTCGTTGCTCCTCATTAAAAATCCTGACCGAGCATATTTTTTTGTCAGTGGCACGCACGTATCTGGAATTTACAGTAGCTTGTTCTAGTGTTTCGTACAAAGCTCTGACGCTAACCCAGGATAGAGTACGGGCAAGGGAGTGGCGATGAGTCCCAAGAAATGCCCACGCCTGCAAGGTGTGACCTTGTTTACGCGCCGCTCAGGGAGCGTTACGTCGGCTTACGTTTTCTTCGTGTAACGGTGTCAGTCAGGTTAATGCTAAAGGCCGACAAAGTTCTTAGGTCGCTGTTATTAAAAAAAAGAAGAAAAATAAGAGAGTGGGATGAATAACAAATTGTACTAGACCAGCAAAATTTTAGTAGCCAGGGTTTATGCTTTACTGTAGTAAAGGGCAATTGCTGCATCTCTAAAGCGTTGCAAGTCAGCGATTTTAGGCAGACCTGAAGCTTGTTGCGTGTTACAGAGCCGTCGTGCAAGTAAGTCCATCTCGTAAATTCGCGTAAACTCGTCAAACTCGTCGCGGCATGCGAGTGAACTCAACGGGTGAGAATACACTACAGGAAAATTGGACTGACATGTCACACCAAAGTCGGATGTGTATCTGTTTTGTTGATGACGTCCAACAAATTAATAAGCGCTGCCTTCCATAGATTTGCAGCGCACCGCGGGAGAACATAATTCCTGTACCGTCTATAGACCGGAGCACGAAACACGCAGATGAATGATGTTCCTCGTCCTGCATTCATTTTGCAACCTTCTCAACATCGTTTCACTATATTTTCGGTCAAACGATTCCACTGTGCCGGCCGTGGTGCCCGAGCGGTTCTAGGCGCTACAGTCTGGAACCGCACGACCGCTACGGTCGCAGGTTCGAATCCTGTCTCGGGTATGGTTGTGTGTGATGTCCTTAGGTTATTTAGGTTTAAGTAGTTCTAAGTTCTAGGGGACTGATGACCACAGATGTTAGATGTTAGCTCCCATAGTACTCACAGCCATTTGAACCATTTGATTCCACTGTAGTACTTGAGTTTAGCTAATAATAGTGGATGTTGACAGTCATGTACAGTAAGTAGTGTTTGTTACCTTTCACGTATCCGCGACTGGCATAAAATTAGTCGTAAATATGCCCAGTTGTATTAGCTTCATAGATTTTGTTGCAATATCCAGAAACCATATCAGAAAACCTTCAGTGACGCAGTTCCTCGGAAACATTCTTGCACAGTTACCGACGACCTTGACAATTGCAAATCAGTGTGTTAAGCAATAAGAAAGTTTTTAATTATATTAATATTAGTCTTACGTAGCAATAGCTGATGGAGTTGGTGCAATAAAATTTCGCTTAACTAGATGTCACCGAGGTGAACACACAGGCAGTCGGTGATAACGTTGCTTTCACAAGTGGATTTATAGATTTGGTGAACTTGGAATTGTCCCCACCTAACGAAAGAAGCGAATATTGTAACACCTTATTAATCAACCACAGCATTATTGCTCATGAGAGTGGGGCCGCTTCGGTCTGTCTATCGTGAGTTTTTATCGTGGTATTTCACGAGGATGCACCGAACCACTTGATAGTGAATGCACAATTGACTTGAAATAATTCAAAGTGCGATGCGCTTTCCTTAGTAACCACTGTACTTGTTTACTGTAACGTCATCGCGTGTTTCTCTTAACGTCCACGGGAGACCAAGTGCAGTAACAAACAGGTCGGCTAGGCGGCAGCATTCTCTTAAGAGTCACATTCCTAATGATAGGATTTTAAAATGTTCCACATCACTGGTTCTTAGTTCATGGAGATGTCAAGTCCCTCAAATAATCCAAATTCGTAGAATTTTGATGAAAAACCTATGTTGTTAGCAACTCGGCAATATCGAGTTGGATGCTGACAGGTGGAGTGTAGGCGACTACATAGACAGTATAGTGATATAACACTTGTTAATGGTGGCGTTGGAAGTTTTCGATAGAGTTTTTGAGAAATTTGTCAAAATTGATAGACAGGGTGACTGGTAATTGCTATTGTGATGTAAACACGACCCTGCCAGGCTCTGTTACATGCAGAAGCACAATAGCTGACGTCCTGGATGCACATTTCTCAGATACACTAAGAAAAACGTTTAAAAGCCAACATTACAAGCTTCGTATCGCTGTATTCGTTTTCGCAAGACCTCTAGAATGCCGTTAGAAATCAAACCGTTCCATTTAATAAAATCCGAATTTATTTCAGTATCTTGGTTTACGCAAGAGCTACGAATACTAACAATAAATTGAATTCATTCCCTCTCCCCCCCCCCCCCTCGCATACTATAAGTAGTCGGAAATCTGGTTTGCCTAAGTTGAGCTAAGCACAAAGCAAAAGGGGCGTTACTTCTGTCAGCTTTATCACAGGCAAGAAGAGAATATAAACTTACGAAATTTGGTGTTGCAAAGTAGAAGAGAATATAGTGACACAACTTGACTAATAGTCACGAGGCCCAAAAGGAATTGTTAATTCTGTAACTGAGATAGGTGAGTGTGGCTTGACTGCATTAAACAGGTGCACATGGATGTATGTGCCAGTAGTTGCGCAGAGGTGAAGAGACTTGCTCAGGAAAGACTAGCGTGGGGAGCTGCGTAAAGTCAGTTTTCGGATTTAAGATAACAACAGAACTTTAAGTGTAAACATTTTTGCCGTGTAATACTTCTGGTTTAATACACTTTCATTTAAATTCAGTTCGAGAACTGTTACAAAGATTATGGCAAAATAAAGTTTCCGCGGAACAAGACCTCCAAATAGATTGCAACTAAGAAAGACAGGTGAGTGTAGGTGGAAGCGTGAGTTTCCTTCTGTGCACGTCGCGGAGTGAATGCGTAGGCGTGTGTGGGAACAGAGCATGGTGTGCGGTGTGGCGTTCTTTTTGTGTCGGCCCGGTGGGGGAATGGGTAGTGTAGGAGGGGGGGGGGGGGGGTGGTGGCGACCTGTTCTGCTGCAGCGCCGAGGCTAAAACCTAGCGAGCCCCGCCGACCTGGGACCTTGGCGGCGACGCCGGCAAAAAACGCAGGCGCTCCCGAAAGCAGCTCGCTCTGCACAACTCGCCGACTCGTCAACTAGGCGCAAGGCGGGCGAACGTAAACACGCGAGATGGTCTCGGAATGTTTCGCTAGTCGCAGCCATGAGGCTCAGCAGGGCTTTAGGACTTAACACCAGTTATACGACGACAGTTGGAAAAATTCCCACGTGGTGATCGTAAAAGACCACTTATTAACATACATGGGAGACTGGCCATCTCCAAGTTCTGAACAAACACTACTAACCAGACTGAAGCTACTCACTGCAGTGGAAGGTGTCAGTTTGGCAGATTAAATTCAGTGCCGAGCCGAGACTCGAACCCCGAGAGATACTGGCAGAAGTAAAGCTGTGGGGTCGGGCTTTAACTCACTCCTCGATACCATATTCGGTAGAGTATTTGCGAGTGAACGGCCAAGGTTCCGTGTTCGAGTCCCGGTCCGGCACACAGTTTTATCTGCCAGGAAGTTCCACGTAGTAGTAACGTAGGGTGAATATTATGCTGCAGTTACAAGGCATGGCAAAAAGAATCCAAGACGCGTCTGTTTTGCGCTAGCTGTGGTACATAATATAATGGCAAGTGACACAAACAGTGTGCATTACTGAAATTATATTCGCTCCGCTGTGATCACTGGTTGGCTGAGACCCGAAAAATTCCAGATACTATTTCTTCTCGTCACTGTGCATAATCTAGTAATGCGGTGCCAGGAGGCACCGTTGTAACTGTGTGCTGAACTGTTCTTTACGACAAGATTTTAACTGTTAATATAGTGCGCTGTGCCAGTAACTTCATATTAAGCAAAACTCACTATAACTAGTCACTCTACATTTATTAAGCACGATTTATTTCGAATAACTACCTTGATTACCCAACGGCTGTCTTATTTTCTCTACATATTTGTTTGAGAGGAAGTTCTGCTCGGAAATCTATCTGAAATTTTCCTATTTAAGAACAGGATGTTTGGTTTTATGAACTGACTACATATAGCACCTAACTGCATGAGTTAAAAGCAGTTCCATAAAAGCGTTACTACTTCAGTTGATTTAATTTTTCTTGTGGAGCATAAAATGTTGTCACCATAATAATTCAGTAAAAGATTTAGTTTCCAAGTATGATCCTAATTTGCCAATAAGTTCCAGGATGCCACCTGAAGTTGGAGATAAATCTTCGAAACAGTCGTAATAAACGTAATTGTTAGTGAGTGGTTACACTGTTTCTAAAGTATAAGCGCGGACACAAGGTATAGAAATTTGAGTAAGTGTTAGGTTTCCATAATGTGTATTTTATTATTTAGGCCTATATGACGAACCGGATTTTAAGTCAGGTGATTCAAGAAAGTCGTCAGATAAACAAACACTGAATTAGAGTTACTTGTATACAAGGACTCCAAAAGCTGTAGGATAAAAATGGTGGAAGCTTACAGATGACCCTGAACTGTATATGATGAGAAGAAAATAGTCGCTGGAAATTAATATTTCAAGCAATACGAGGTTTTAAGTGAGTGATGTATGTACGTGTTTTTAAAGTGATTGTACAGGTGCATCTACGTTGGTGACGCTACCTTGAAAAGCGTTACAAACCGTCAGTGATTTAACCACTGTGGAACTTGCTACTGCGACCTGTTACAGGAAGTTGCAAAGGTGCTTTTAATTTATTGTGAAGCAAGATGTGCACGACAAGCTGAATGAGTGTAAAGAGAGAAATTTCGCTACAGGCGCCACCATGACTGGTTGTCATTTATCTTCGTCGGTAGAAACGTACGAGAAACGGGATCGTTTAAGCCACATAAAGTTGGACAAAGTTTTTTCACAACTAATTGTGCGCAAAGCAGAATTTAAGATACCAGTTTTGGATCGTATAGGGAAAAAATGCATCACTTGTCAACTTGCTCGTGAAATGCTGACCTAGAGTAATACAGTGAAGAGTAGCAGCTGCCCCTCCCTGATAAACAATTCGCCAAGTGGTAAGGCTAAGTGGTCCAGAATGAGATTTCCACTCTGCAGCGGAGTGTGCGCTGATATGAAACTTCCTGACAGATTAAAACCGTCTGCCGCACCGAGACTCGAACTCGGGACCATTGCCTTTCGGGGGCTAGTGCTCTACCAATTGAGCTGTTGGTAGAGCACTTGCCCGCGAAACGCAAAGATCCCGAGTTCGAGTCTCGGTCCGGCACACAGTTTTAATCTGCCAGGTAGTTTCAAGGCTAAGTGGTGTTCACCGCAAAATTAACTTCTGCCAGTGTGTATTACCGGGTGATCAAAAAGTCAGTATAAATTTGAAAACTGAATAAATCAGGGAATAATGTAGATAGATAGGTACAAATTGATACACATGCTTGGAATGACATGGGGTTTTATTAGAACCAAAAAAATACAAAACTGCAAAAAATGTCCGACAGATGGCGCTTCATCTGATCAGAATAGCAATAATTAGCATAACAAAGTAAGACAAAGCAAAGATGATATTCTTTGCAGGAAATGCTCAATATGTCCACCATCATTCCTCAACAATAGCTGTAGTCGAGGAATAGTGTTGTGAACAGCACTGTAAAGAATGTCCGAAGTTATGGTGAGGCATTGGCGTCGAAAGTTGTCTTTCAGTATCCGTAGAGATGTCGGTCGATCACGATACACTTGCGACTTCAGGTAACCCCAAAGCCAATAATCGCACGGACTGAGGTCTGGGGATCTGGGAGGTCAAGCGTGACGAAAGTGGCGGCTGAGCACACGATCATCACCAAACAATACGTGCAAGAGATCTTTCACGCGTCTAGCAATACTTTTTTTTTGTTCTAATAAAACCCCATGTCATTCCAAGCATGTGTGCCAATTTTTACTTCTGTCTACATTATTCCGTGGTTTATTAAATTTTCTAATTTATACTGACTTTTTGATCACCCGGTAATACACACTGGCAGAAGTTGATTTTGGTGAGCACCACTTAGCCGGTATATTGCAGCATTCGGACTCGAGGTACTCGCTTTGAACAGTTGTTACGAGTTTCAGTTGGCACAGTAATGTGTAAGTTGTTTACTTCAGTGTGTAAGTTGTTTGCTTACGATCGTAGCTTCAGATCTCCATTAGTTGAAGATGATGTCCCATCTGTATAATTTTGATCCTAGAGGTTAGGGATACCTGCATAAAATTTGAGGAATGTAGAAGATCTGCAACGGCCCACGTGTTGCTATTGCCGAAAAACGAAATATTACGAACTGCCGGAGTGCGACCGCGTGTTAGAGGCGACGGGGAAAGAGCAGCGTGCTGGCCCGCGGCGTGGCGGCGCGGCTCGGTGCCAATTGGGGAGAGAGTTTGTTGAAAGGAAGGCGGACGGCTGCGGCAGCGGCAGCGATCGTCCTCGTCCCCGTCCCCAGGCGGGGCTCCGTTGCCAAACTTACCGGGACGGCACGGGCGCTGCCAGGTAAACAAAAACCTGCCTGCATTCCAGACGCCACGCTGCCCCGCGCCGCGCCGCGCCGAGCTGCGACCGGTAATTTTAGACCGGCCCGCCGCAGACGCCGACGCCAGCGCGAAAGCCTTTCTCGCTACTAGGCCGGCCTTCCCTGGCGCGAGCGCTGTTGCTGGACCTCAAGTGAGACGGACTGGGACAAACCGGCGCTACAGCTCGGAAACCCCCCGAGTCACTTTCGAGTGCGTTCCCAGCTAGGTGCAGCGGACGACAGGAAAAACGTCTTCGGAAACAGAAGTCGCATCATGTCCCAGCACACAGACAGACGTTTCAGTTCAGTA
The DNA here is from genome assembly GCF_023897955.1 of Schistocerca gregaria. NCBI lineage: Eukaryota > Metazoa > Arthropoda > Insecta > Orthoptera > Acrididae > Schistocerca > Schistocerca gregaria. The sequence continues at coordinate 546,017,451 of NC_064925.1, forward strand.
TCTGATGTGTACATAGTTCCGCGTAGTCAGCGCATACACAACTTTCCCACTAGAGCGCGCCTCGCTAAGCACAACAGCGCAGGCGCAGCGCTCGTCCGTCTCCGCACTACGAGATGGCGTTGTCTTAGAGACGGACCGTATTCTGCTTCCGCCGATCCGCGTATTAATACGTAACGCAGCCAATGAGATTGCTGCTGACGTAGAACCTTTTCTCTTCGCGGATCACACTCGCGCAGTGATACCTGAACGTGCGAGGTATTATAACGAGTGTACAGACCTCCGATTCGTCAGTCTGCATTTGTCTGCACCACTCTGTACCAGTCTATAGTCAATCTCCAGTCTGCGCCTAATAAGATCACCATATTCCTGTACATAGCCATGAAGATAAATGAATACACACTTTGTCAAGTATCAGAGATGTGTGAGAATAAGATTAACGTAGCAAGACCAAAGGAACTTCAGATTGTCAATTGTAAACAGCATCCAGAATCCAGTTATGTAACGTCTTTTTATTATTTTGATAAATGTGTCTGAAAATTAATCAAGTTCTGTTTAAAGTTGGTCACCGTCAATCTGCTACTCTAAGCGTGCAAGTGGCATTTCGATCGTCTGACCTAACGGCAGAAGATGAACACGCCACGATAAGACTACGAGTAATATTGCTGACACTCGCCTACTTCCTTCGAGCGACAAGTCAAATAATCTGATGGTTTGTGTACCGAAGGTCTCACAGTACGCACACCACAGTATCACTTTAAAGGGAGTCAGAACATGCAGTGGATATAGACTAATAGCAAGTGACGCTAGAGCCATCTGTCGTGAAATGTCGAAAACTGTTTCGCCAGTCACCTACGAAACTAGTGTGAGTAATATGAGGCCCCCGCCAAACAATGTATTATGGGTACGGCCTCGTCAATTTTTTTCTTTTCACTGCTTCTGAAAGTGCGACATCTGCCTGACCGTAGAGCTCGGAACTACTTAACAAAATCATCACCAGCTGGGAGTGCAGCTGACGGATTCACAGGACGAAATATTTGGCATTGGATTTGCAATGTTTCAAATTGCTCTGAGCACTATGGGACTTAATTTCTGAGATCATCAGTCCTCTAGAACATCGAACTACTTAAACCTAACTAGCCTGAGGACATCACACACATCCATACCCGAGGCAGGATTCGAACCTGCGACTGTAGCGGTCGCGCGGTTCCAGACTGTAGCGCCTAGAACCGCTCGGCCACTTAGCCGGTTAGGATTTGCAATACCAGCATTTGTATTTAATTTACTCCCGTGACAATAAGTTCCAGACAATAATATGAACGCTTGATGTGTTTTCAGAAGTTCAAAGACATTTATAGGAGTAAGTTGGGCTGTTACTTCTACATTTATCATATTAATTATTTCTCAAGTCAACATCACTTTTCCTCAACATGCATTAATCGTACAGGGATGAATCAGGTATCGCTCCTTTTTCACATTGTTAAAAATACCATTTTATTTGTTTTGAAGTACTTTTAACAAATGGATAGTTTGTGTACAGTATTGTTAGGACCATTGCGGTAGTCTATTATCTCTGCTTGTCGTACTTTTTAAACGAAATATACTTTCCGAAACGACAAACGTCGTGTAGAATTCTTACATTCATTAGATCCGTCGAGATTACCCTACATAAACTTACAGTAAATAAAAACACTATTGTCATGTTGACAACAAACCGGAACACTAAAAAGGCCTTAGTAAGTGGATCACGTATGGCTGTACCAAAACTGAATGAATTTACGGTTAATGCTTAGCTGATTGACGTCGGGAAAACTGTTGTAATACCATATGACGGAAGCAAGCCCTTTCAGTTAACAAGAAAACAGTTGCCTATTAAAATAGCAATTTTCTTTCTGCTTTCACAGTAAACCAGTCGCAGGGACAAACACTTCAGAGAGCAGGATTGTGTTTACCAAATCCCGTCTTTACTCTCGGACAATTACATGTAGCTTTTTCAAGGGTTACTAAATTAACTAACGTTTTTGTATCCCTTAAAGAAAATGATAAAGAAAAAGTACACGAAGACTACATTCTTATCTCAAATATCTTTTACACCGACCCATTGTAATGCTGTGTAAAGAAGTTTGTTCTAAATTATGAGCGTGGAAATGTGTATACAATGATGTATCATAAATTCGCGATTATTATTTCACGTCGTTCAGTTCATTTTTAAAGATATTTTGTCTTCATGCCCACAACTACGCTTTTCCCAACGGGTATAGCCGGCCTTTGTGGCCGAGCGGTTCTAGGCGCTTCAGTCTGGAACCGCGTGCTGCTACGGTAGCAAGTTCGAATCCTGCCTCGGGCATGGATGTGTGTTATCTCTTTACCTAAAGTTAGGTTTAAGTAGTTCTAAGTCTAGTGGTCTGATGACCTCAGATGTTTAGTCTCATCGTGCTTCGTGCCATTTGCCCAACGAGTACACTTATTCCAACGACTAAACTTATTCCAAATACTATTATTATTTAAAACTATAAAAACGCGAAAATTTCGCACGGATTCGCTGGTTGCATTATTTGCTAACTTTCAAGTGCACATTACAATTGAGGTAAATCTGGTATGGATATCCACTGGGCAGATTCAGCCCGGAAACGGTGTTCTTCCTACTCGCTGAATAGCCCCTTTCCTTTTGAATATATTAGAGATGTATCGTATGCGTATGTGTGTAATGTAGATGAGTGTAATAGCTGCATGTACAGTTGTACTGTTATGACTGTCATATGTCGTTGTTGTTATTCTTGTTGTTGTTGTTGTTGTTGATGATGATGATGATGATGATGATGATGATGATGATGATGATGATGGTGATGACGATAGAACGGAGAGATTAAAACCCGGTGCCGGAACATAGCCCATTCCTAACAGAACCAAGGGGACCGCGGAGGTTACCGTACACATCCACCAGACGGATCATCTTCAACAGTGCCACACTGTAATTCCATGATTTAGTACGTAGACGTTTGGAATTTAATCCAGGACAGTAGCACGAAGACTGGTGGTGGGGAGCCTTACGCCACCATGTTTGCTACCTTTCCCGGCAAAATACCGACTGAATATTTTCCACCACCAGGATTCGAACCAACTTACTTCCGAGTCGAGCCCCACCGCACATGTGTGCGTTAGCTACCTCGATTACGAAGGCGAATCTCAAATGCAGATGTGCAATGTGTCAACATAACTGTGTAATAGGTCAGCTAATGCTGACAACTTACATTAACGAATTATCCGACATGCAGCACCACAATGATATTTGCCACTGACGGTAATGTTGTGCAAGGGTAGGCTTTCTCTGCTGCTGAGATCTTCAATAAAACATTTCCGGGTATGTGAGCGAGTCGTCATGTTGCTTATAAAACAAACGTTTCGGCAATTATTGCTGGCGGCCTTCATACATATGAGAGACGCAGTGACGTATGCGGAAAAGTTAGACGATAATGTTGTCTGTAAGAAAATGTTACCACTGAATGATTGTAACAAATTCAGAACACTCGGAACAGCATTTCGGCTCGTTCTAAATAACTACGGTTCGCTTTAATGGTGGATGAAATCGAGATAATTAATTTCAATAAATAGAGATTAGTGATAAACTTCTGGTGTCTATCACATCGTGGCTAATAGTTCAAAAAGATGTGATGTGTGATGAACGTATAAAATCATGTTGTAGGGAGGGGGGATGGAAGACTTCGATTTGTTAGGAGATTTCTGTGGAATGGCTGATAATGTGTGGGTCGAAAGGAAATAGCATACGAAGCGCTTGTTGACAATGTTTTATTTTGGTCTTATCAGGTATATAAGACAACAGATGTCGACGAAATTGAGAGATGCTTTGCTAGAATCGTAACATGTCAGCACAACCCACATGAAAGGGAAACGTACCTGTAAAATAACTTAAATTGGCGTATTAGTATTAAGTATAAGCCATATTCTTTTCGCGAAAATGTGTTGGTTAAATTCAGGGAATAAAATAAGGAATATTCAGGGTTTTGGAGAGAGACGTAGTACAGTAATTGTCCCTCGCCGTATACGTCGGGAATGACCAATTTCGTTATGCAGTAACCTCTACCGTACTAGGTGTGAGGTGTAAATGCGTAGATGCAGAACGGTTGATTTAACAGGCTACGGCTGGTTTCTTTTGCGAGTTGTTCGATGCGAGACAATAACCTCGATGTCTCCGCGATGTAACACGCCAGCGCAACTGATTGACGTGAGCTGCAGCTGTGCGTATAGGCGGCTGGCTACCCGCAGGCCGGCCGGACAGCTGTCGTTTTCTGGGAGAACCGGTACCGGGCAAGTAGTCCGTAGCCAGCCTAGGCGCGCACTTTCTCTCCTGCTCTACATTCGTAGGCTAGTTCTGCCGCACGCCGAGCTCTCTTCTTGCTCTCCTTTCTGATACTGCTACACAACTTCCTATTTAAATACACACACCGCATTTTGGCGCCGTCAAAATGATACGCATTATTTTGCATCTCCGAAGTACATTTTCGGTTATAATGAACGGCTAGTGGTAACAGCTTTTTAGCAGAGTCGACACTCTGGGATCTTTTGGATACTGTAGGAGAGTGTTCGACAAACTCGTCAGTCAACAGAGCAGAATATCAACAGTACAACGATTGAAAATTCTTTTGGGAGCAAAATTTTTTAGACTTAAACTATGTAGATTGGTACATAGTTGTTCACTCATTTAGGGTACCCCTAAGCTGGCCTTTGGTGAATACCTCTTCCAACGCTTCCATCTACACCCGTCTTGGGTACTTGTTTCGTCATCTCCTTTCGTTCGTCCTTTCTGTGTGTACGAACCCCTTCTCAAGGATAAAAACTTTAATGGTAGTTAATAAAGAAGCGAAACGTTAAAAATTAGCTCACAAGCGTGAGTTCGAAGCATTATCCGCTCCCTATTTTCGAAGACATTGTCAAGCAGCAAAAATGTTGAGGGTAGCAGCGGATGCACGTGGTCTGAGTCGCGAGAGAGAATGCAATCATACCTACACCTCCGTCCAATGCCGCTTCTTCAAAGTAGACTCGGCCAAGCCGAAAACCGATTCTACATATGGAGCACGAAGTTTAAATCGCACACTATTGTGCAAGAACGTCGTAGTTTCTGGAAGAGCCGAAGAGTCGCGTGTGGTTCGCGAGGCGCGGTTTGCCGACCACTGCTATAGGAGATAGACATCAGGCCAATGAGTTATACACTTCATGTGATGGAAGGTATTCAAGAGTTAATGAGTGCTAATGATTGGTACGGCTTTGGTATTACAAGGTAAAGACGTTCGTTTGCATCCCTTCGATAGACATGTTTCCAAAGTCTCTTGCAAAACCTATGTGTCGCCCCCAAACAGATTGTCACCACTCTTCTCACATACACTGTGTTAGAAACGTTAATGCAGCCTCACATTCGCTGCTTTGTGTGGTCGTTTAGCGAACTTTAGATCCAGCAGGTGTTTATTTTGCGGAAATTCACTCTGTTGAGCAGCGACTCGGAATACTGTAGAAAATTTGAAGATTCCACTTAATCATTGGTTCTTCAATTTATCTATTCCACAGCGTTGACTTTTCGTGTGACACGATAAACTACCGTATATATCTTTCATCAACATGCACATTTCTCTGCTCTACATTGAATTGTTGCCCTCGTCGTATCAGTGAAACACGAACATGTGGCACTTATGTAAACATATGAAGCTTTTCTTCGCTTCGTCCTCCGAGATGATGTGGCATCCAGCGAAGTCTCTCACACATCCGCGGCAGAATCCAAATGCCTCTAGCGGAGCGCCTCGCGCGAGCTAAATCAGGGAATGTACTGCACCACCGATTAGCAAGAAAATGTTTATCGGCAGACCCACACCTAGTCTCGCACTGTTACGCTTGTAAAACAGTCCTAGCATGGGCCGACAGCCTCGCTTTGACCAGCGAGACAGTGTCTAAACAGTCACAAATCCAATACCAATGATAAATGCCCTGTAGCAATGTAAATGCATTCAGAAAGGTTCCAACATTCGACCGTTGGACCAGAGAACGTGCTTCGCTAACGATATGTAAAGCGCCTCCAACTGGTTTCTTGGAGCTGCCACTGATTGAACATGGTGACAAAACAGGTTAACATTTCAAAGATACAGATTCACAATTTTTGAAGTATATTAAAAAAGTAAGTTAGTTACAAACTACGGCGTGCACATACTTTGTTCAACATGTCACTATAGATATTCGGATTTAGGTTATGACATGTGCGATATGCTGCCATCATTGGTGATGTTGTGGCGCAATCCTGCATGACCCGCTGAAGTGTCGGAACATTGATGCTGTCGATGACCTCCTGAGTGGCTGTTATCAGCTCAGCAATGGTTTTGGGGTTATTAGTGTTTACCTTGTCTTTAATATAGCTCCAAAAAAAGGTGTCGAATATATTCAGATCCGGAAAAAATAGCGGCCAATCGTGATTCATCCCAGTGCCCTCTGGGTACCCCAGGGCCAGAATGCGGTCCCCCAAAGTGCACCTTCAGGACACCAAACACTATCCTGCTTCGATGAGGTCGATCTCCATCTTGCATGAACCACATCTTGTCGAAAACAGGGTCACTTTGGATAACGTAGCGTTCGGTAGTCACCGTGCCATCAGGGAATATCGCACCGATTATTCCGTGACTGGACATAGCACACCACAGAGTCACCCGTTGACGGTGAAGAGACTTCTTGATCGCAAATTGCGGATTCTCAGTTCCCCAAATGCACCAGTTCGTTATTGACGAACCCATCCAAATGAAAATGGACTTCGTCACTGAACCAAACAAAAATGGCCATACTAATTCCTATTATGCCCTGCGGCCAGCCGACCTAACGCAAACCGTGTAGAAGTTACGGTGATTTTATTTAATTTAGTTCAATAATTTATATGGTTCTTGCGTTACACCAAAATTAAAACATTTATTGTTTTCACAGAAACAAGTGCAGCTTATTAGCATTAATAAAACCTCGCGAAGTCTGCATCTTCCATCAAACAATACCTCCAGCAGAAACCGTGGTCAAAATTCTGCTCGCTTGAGCGCAGTTACAAATTCTATACTCATTCAGTACCGTGCTAGTATTTTTGTCAGTCATTACGGATTACTATGTCGATAAAAAAGTAACTTGAATTGTTTTTGCATTTTAGCGATACCGAGTGTTAAGGTCGGGCCGGCCGGAATGGCCGAGCGGTTCTAGGCGCTTCAGTTGGGAACCGCGCTGCTGCTACGGTCGCAGGTTCGAATCCTGCCTCGGGCATGGATGTGTGTGATGTCCTTATGTTAGTTAGGTTTAAGTAGTTCTAAGTTCTAGGGGACTGATGACCTCAGATGTTAAGTTCCATAGTGCTCAGAGCCATTTGAACCATTTGTTAAGGTCGACAACGCGCGTATCTTACTTCTGCGTAAATTGATGCTTTCTGTGTTCTTTGTACCCATATATACTTATCCGACAGGCACTACGACATTGACATCATGCTGTGGAAGTTTCGTGTTTAGCCTGGTGATCTAGCAATGGGTGTTTGTTGATGGGTGTTTGAGTCGGAGCCGATAGTCTGCATGCGATATGTACATGTGAAGCTACATAATGTGCTGGACATAAAGGGGGAACAATGGCCTCATAAAGCGGACCGCTGGGAACGTGCGCGCTATCACGTCGCTATTTAGTGGCAGAGCCTGAAGATCACAGGTCAGGGAACGAGCGAGGCACAGTGGTAAACACACTGGACTCGAATCCGGGGGGAAGTGGGTTCATATACCGGATCAGCAGTCCAGGTTTAGTTTTTTCGCGTCGTCGACGGTACATAAAAAACCTAATCTTCTTCCACGAGTCAAGGCTCTCTGTGTTAGCTCGTTCCTGCCTAGACCATCTAAACGATTTGAGATTGTTGACTTGAGTCGTCAGATACCAGAAATTAGCTTAGGCTTTCCGATTTTCTAGATGCCCGCCCAAAATATTGCGGTAGACGTCGAAATTATGAACAGAGGAAGTTCTCAAAACAAAAAAAAAACAAAAAAAAAAAAAGTTCAAATACATGAGAAATCTTATGGGGACTTAATGCTAAGGTTATCAGTTCCTAAGCTTACACACTACTTAACCTAAATCATCCTAGGGTCAAACACACACACCCATGCCCGAGGGAGGAATCGAACCTCCACCGGGATCTGCCGCACAGTCCATGACTGCAGCGCCTGAGACCGCTCGGCTAACCCCACGCGGCGGAAGTCCTCAGAAATGCAGTACTGGCTCAGCTTCCTTCTTATTATATAACTTTTTTCAGTGTTATTTTTGGGTCGAATTTTCTTTAGACAAGTTTAAAATTACTACCCCTTTGATTTCTATATTACGTACTCCATTTTTTTTATTTACTACATTGTCAAATTAAATATTCTAGTACGGTTTTTCATATTTGCAAAGACTTGTCAGTCCTTCTGTTCCGAATTTTCCGCACATAAACTTCTTTCTCTGTCTGTTCTCCCTAACATCTCTTCATCTCATCATATAATTTCAACCCCTTTCTATAATAGCAATATGTGTTGTGAGAGACTTATGGAGGCTGTAGACAGCACTTAACACTGGCGAACTGCTCTGCAACTACATTTTATTCGAAGATGTCCAGAGTTTGAACGAATCCTGTTATCATTGTAAAGACAAATGTGACAATAGGCTGTAGTAATAATGTTCGCCCATTTGCCTCCACTTGACATTATCTCAAGTTTTCACAAACAAATATTTCTGTTATACTGATGCCGATGTCACAAAATAAGCATTGCCGTTCGTTCAAAACACACACACACACACACACACACACACACACACACACACACAGGGAGGAGAGGGGAGAGAGAGAGAGAGAGAGAGAGAGAGAGAGAGAGAGAGAGAGAGAGAATGAGAATGAGGGGGGGGGGGGGAGGGGAACTCACTTATGATCATTATCGCTAAATTTTTACATTTATGTGTAACCTCTAAATCAGAGTTGTTAACTAAACGAGTGTTAGACACACATAGAATATATACGGATTCGAGTTGCAGAGCATACGAGTTCAATTTAAATATTTCCAAAGTTTCAGAGTAACAGGGAAACTATCAATGCTGTAGAGTAATTCGAGGCTGGAGTTATCGGCAACATGAGTAAGACCCGTATATGAGGCGGATAGTAAGAGGGTATGAATGTCTCTCGAATCGTAGAGAAGGAAGAACTCTGTATCAAGTAGACGTCAAAGCAGACATCATCCTAACAGAGCGAATCTGAATTCGTTTGATAACATATCGCTGTAACCTATACGGAAGTGTAACATAGGTGCTTGGGGAACTTATGGCAGTCTTTGGAAGAATGGCGACATTGTTCCTGCATAGAACTGTTGGGTAAATTAAGAGGACCGGTATTCGAGAAAAGCTGTACGACACTTCCGCTCTCACCATCGTATATCTCGCTTAGCGTAATGAAAATAAGGAAACATTGTCATCAAGACGATAGATTGTGAATTGTTGCCACTATCATACCATTCAAGCTTCATTACGTGCCTTTGACTCAGTTATGTTTCTCCCCAGTTTGTGAGTCTCCAACTTCATACTCGAGGGACCCAGGTGCGAATTGTTAATCATACGACCGACAGTTACTGATTTCCTCGAGACACACCTTACATTACTCAGTATACCACATATCCGCGCACCACAAAATTATAAGGAAGACGATCGAAGTATTTTCTGAAGGGCAAGGATTCATTTTGGAACAATGGATCCGTATGCCCAGGTTGTTCTTGTTTCTTAGTCATCACTCTTACTCTTGAAGAAAAGAAAGCTGTACATTATGCTTCCTGATTTATATGCTTTCAAGACACGAATCGTTCCACATAGTTTCCACTGAAACAGTACATCGCCAGGTAATACATCGTCTTGATCGAGCTATAGACGAAAGTGGAGACCTGTTTCATTTTTGTATGTGGCTGCGTTATTTGCAGGAGATAACATTGAATCCTGTCGGTTGATACTCAAGTTGGCATATTTTCGAACCCTTAGGCACTATACAGCGCGATTCCGTGATGATGTTACAAACTTGCAGGGATGATGGAGAGGCTAAATTTATCAATTTTAAGTAAAGGATCCTGGTCCGAAAACAACCGAGTCGCGAAAGCTGTAAGAAAAAATAGTTCTCATACCTCTGACAATGGAAAAACATGAAAACCAAAGAGCTTGCAACAGAAGAGGCGTGTTTAACAGTATCGAAGGTGAGCAGGAGCTCATAGTTCTTAAGGTATGCGTTTTGGAGCCTATGTTTCGTAGACAGTTTTCCTTGCTTTGGTGCATACTACAATCTCTTGAACGTTGCTTACTCGACAATCTTAGCGACAACAATACGGGTACATGTGCTCCTACGACAGATACCAGGATTTTCGCTTATAACTTTCGACTTGGCCGTTGCCGCACTAGGGTCCGTTGCCTCAAATTCATGCATTTACACTTCTCCATCATCTCTGAAAGGTTGTAACATCATCACGAAATCACCTTTTTTATTCCCTCCCAGGACTCGGCTGTCCTCGTAGCAGGTTGTATTTGAAACATCACCTTGTGGGTAAAGTGACGTTGTTTACGAGGTCCGTGTTACAAACACGCATTAGAGGCGGGCCTAGTTTCGAGACTGCGGTCGCTGCGCCCCAGAATGCTAACTGGAATCTGTGTTGTACCTACGTGAATCAGCATAAAACTGTAGTACCAAAGTCTGAGATGAGATGCAAATTTACTTGGATGTGTAAGCTTTAGAGCTAGAATCAGTTATCGGAATTTAGTTCTGCATTCGATTCATAGGTTATGTCCAGTGTCGTCTGGTTTATTAAGATGTCTAATTTATTGTAATACTTCCGTAAAGCTATTTCTTCAGTTGTTTAACTAGTATATCAAATTACATTTGTTTCATTACGGTCTTGATAACTCCTGGAGGGGACTGATGACCTTCGCTGTTTAGTCCCCCCTTAAACATCCCAGCTCCTGGAGCCATATGCAGGACGTAATTTTCGCTTTTATTGATGAATTTAGTTTTTCCTCATACATAGAAACCGCAAATCAGACAAAAAATAGACAGATGCGAAATGGCGACCCCTGTATCCGGAGTGACTACTTTTATCATTGCGAAATGTACACTGTCATCAGTGGTGGTTTAGTCTGGTAATAGTAACAATACTCTGATAGTAAATAAGTAGAACGATATAAGATAAAATGTGTGCCGAAATGCGGGTAGGCGGTTCAGTGGTGTGGTGCAGAATATCCGCGACACTCAGTCTTGCTCTGGGTGTGTCAGCACAGGGCAGCAGCCGCGCCTGTCATTCGTGGGGCGGGCTTGATGAAGGTTTCCTGTGTTCTTCCTCTCCAGCACGTCTTCGCGAGGGGTCGCTGCTTATACAGCAAGCGTGAACACTCCTTACGGCCCGCAAGCGCAACCGAATATGGCAAGCAAAATGTGACTGAAATTCATTCTGCTGTTTCTCGGAACATGGTATCGTTTTCCTGGATTCCCGCAATCCGGAAACCCTTTTACGTAAATTTAGAGAACCGTTACTCTAGAATTGGAATGGAGATGGAAGTCCCATGCTTCTGGACAGAGTGTAGGGGAACGATGCGAGAGACCCGCACAGCCGAACTAGGCAAGGCCCTAGTGGAGGTGGTTTGCCACTGCCTTTCTCCGACAATAGATCTTGTTTGAACTGGAAACCTTTGAAAGGGCGGACTAATTTTTTTTCGGCTGTGTATATAACTTCGTAACCATGTAGAGCAAGTCTCTGAATTCAAGTCAACGCCGGTACTTTTCAGATCTGTACCTGTTGTCTACCAATCGCTGTCAAGTCCGTAATTTTTGTTGTACCTTATGCATTATTATTAACATTATTTCGGGTTCCATCCAGTGGCAAGGCGTGGGGAAAATGACTGCTACTACACCTCTGTGCGAGCTGTTATTTTTTCTCGTTTTATCAGTGCGGTCTCTACGTGATATATTTATCGTTGGTAGCTGAAGGATAACCGTTGTTTTTGCCATGAAAATGATTTGGAAAGTTTTCTGAGAAGATTCACGCGAGATGTACAGAGTCTTTGTCGGACCAACAGCCATCCAAGATATTTGAACGATTCTGTCAGTGTGTCCCGCCAGTCAAGCAAGCCTGCGACCATTCGCGCCACCCTTCTTTGTATACATTCGATATCCTTTCTTCGTGAAGCTTGATACTGGTCCCATTCACTTCACACGGGGACCACACTAGTGTTTTGTGTGCAGTATCTTTTACACACCAATTGCAGTTTCCCAGTATCATACCGATGAGTAGAAACATGTGATTCGCTTTATCTACAACTGTAGGCTTTCTGATACTTCCACTACATGTTTCTATGCATTGTGACACCCAAATATTTGTTGGACGTGACTAAGTCTAGTTGTGATTCTTCACTCTTTTAGTAAGAGGATACTAGACTTTAACGTAGCCAGAAATCCAAAACTGTCCCTTTTTATAACGTATGTCTGAGATGTAAGTCTGTACCTCACGCTAATATTTTGTCAATATCTTTCTTTTGGGCTGCCTTTATCCCGTATCTTCACGTTGTCGGCATGTTAATCTGTGTTTGGCAATGTTAGTAGGAGAGGATGCCCTTCCTGTCTCCTCCCCTTTCCACCCAGGACGGAATTTGTGTATCCCAACTGCCTGTGTCTAGTGTTGTCCTATGTGAAAGTGTGCGGAAGTATTTATCGTGATCATCCATTTTGGATGAGCGAGCTGGCTAACACCCAGACTTCCAGATGTCAGACCGTCAGATCGGTACTAAACGTTGTATGTGGACAGAGTATGAACCAAAACGCCGATATAGTTTGTTCTATGTGCTGTCACCCACAAGAAAGTGCGTAAACTGTTAAGTAATAAGTAACACGTGACCTACGGAGGACATGAAAGCATAACTGTTGACCGTCTGTCGTGTGGAGCTCCGGGCGGAAGTCGTGACAGGGGTAGTTCGTCGTACCAAGGGTCCTCATTTCCACCCCTTGCCGTGGCGGTTACCGTACTGTAGTACATGTTAAACTGTTATTCGGGACTACATACTCTTCCCCATGGGAACTCTACACGACAGACACTCACAGTTACGCTTTTCCTGTGCTCCGTAGGTCGTGTGTTACATATTACTTACCGTTTACGCACGTTCTCTGGACGACGGCTCATATCACAAACTATAGCGGAGTTTCGGTTGACATTCTGCCGATATACAACATTTGGTACCGATCTGACTCTCTGACATCGGGAGGTTTGGGTGTAAGTGGCAAGGTTCTAGGCCCGTATTCGAAAGGGATGCAGCAGCAAACCATCACCCTCAGATCATCAGTATTTACGTATTCCGTGATTTACCTATTTTGCTAAAATCGTACACAGCTGACAATTAAATACTAATGCATATTCTTAGCAAAAACAGTGTCGGTGGTTTAGTAGATGCGCAAAACATTTTTCAACATCTGGTCAACGCAGCTTTTGCCATCCGTTCAGGATGATCTAAGAAAACTGTGGCAGATAGCTAGGAAAGACTCCCGTAACACGTTTCATGTATTTACTGTTGGATTCAGTATCATTCGCGACATCTACGGGCAAGGCGTAATGTGCTGCCTACGTTTAGCCGAAGAGTTTTGGATGAAGAGGCCGTGATGCAGTAATGATGTGTGATCGGGGCACCAAATGACAAGAATCTATTGGCAAACAGCATATCAAACTAGATCGCGGGGTGTGATACTGGTATTCATTTCCTAAAGTAACAATAACGTTTCAGATTACTCCGTCACTGGACTTTATAAAGACAACTGAATCGAATGTAATTTACTGGCTGACACACCTTGTAGGATATATCTACATCTACATCCATACTCCGCAAGCCACCTGACGGTGTGTGGCGGAGGGTACCTTGAGTACCTCTATCGGTTCTCCCTTCTATTCCAGTCTCGTATTGTTCGTGGAAAGAAGGATTGTCGGTATGCCTTTGTGTGGGCCCTAATCTCTCTGATTTTATCCTCATGGTCTCTTCGCGAGATATACGTAGGAGGGAGCAATATACTGCTTGACTCCTCGGTGAAGGTATGTTCTCGAAACTTCAACAAAAGCCCGTACCGAGCTACTGCAGAGTCTTCCACTGCAGTTTATCTATCATCTCCGTAACGCTTTCGCAATTACTAAACGATCCTGTAACGAAGCGCGCTGCTCTCCGTTGGATCTTCTCTCTCTCTTCTATCAACCCTATCTGGTACGGATCCCACACTGCTGAGCAGTATTCAAGCAGTGGGCGAACAAGCGTACTGTAATCTACTTCCTTTGTTTTCGTATTGCATTTTCTTAGGATTCTTCCAATGAATCTCAGTGTGGCATCTGCTTTACCGACGATCAACTTTGTATGATCATTCCATTTTAAATCACTCCTAATGCGTACTCCCAGATAATTTATGGAATTAACTGCTTCCAGTTGCTGACCTGCTATATTGTAGCTAAATGATAAGGGATCTTTCTTTCTATGTATTCGCAGCACATTACACTTGTCTACATTGAGATTCAGTTGCCATTCCCTGCACCATGCGTCAATTCGCTGCACATCCTCCTGCATTTCAGTACAATTTTCCATTGTTACAACCTCTCGATATACCAAAGCATCATCCGCAGAAAGCCTCAGTGAACTTCCGATGTTATCCACAAGGTCATTTATGTATATTGTGAATAGCAACGGACCTGCGACAGTCCCCTGCTGCACACCTGAAATCACTCTTACTTCGGAAGACTTCTCTCCATTGAGAATGATATGTTGCGTTCTGTTATCTAGGAACTCTTCAATCCAATCACACATAGTTTGCGATTTGGAGGACCACCATCCCGTCAGACAAAGGGATCAGAAAATTTTACATGTAAGGGAATGTAATGGCTGATTCATACGATATTCTTCCCTGGAGGCGGGTCCAATGCCGTGTGGCCGCCATTGACGAGTTTCAGCGAGTCCACGTCTCGAGACACAACACCTGTACTGTGTGTGCGCGCGTGTGATTGCGCACGTGACGAGTCACTGGAGAGAGAGTGGCACGCGGAATTTAGCGGCTCTGCAGTCGTGGGGGGAGGAGAGCAAAGAAGAGACAAAAAGGCGCGCCCTCGGCAGTTCTCCTTTAATTTCGTTTTCTTACCCTCGCCTCTACCCGGCGCAGCCCGGTGCCCGCCGCCGGTGTTATTGCCCTCCCCCCTGCTCATCCTCCTCTCCTCTTCTCTCTTGTCTCCTCCTCCTCTTTCTTGTGCTCTCTCTCCTATACCCTCCTCGCTCTCGGCGTTCTATACCTCTGTTGCATCGCCACCGAGCACAGAGCGTTCGGTGGCGTGTATAGTCTTTTCTGGTGACAACTGTGCCAGCAAGAAATGTTGCGTTACTACGCAGACAGCAAGAAAGTAACGCCAAATGTAGCCAAGATGTATATTCTTTCTGTATATACCCTTAAACATCTCTATAAAACTGAAAACGGAGCAATGCAATCAGTGACCGATGATGAGTATTCATATGAGTTCACCTACGCAATTAAGCCGTATCTGTGGAAATGAAGAGCCAAGGTTCCGAATGGTCCCATAACACATCTTTTCTATATCCAAGAAGAAAAAAAAGAAAACGTCTAAACCGAACATGCAGAAGTAGCTATTAACTCATTCATAACAGAAAATTTTTTGTGGGTAAAGATGCAAGACATTTTTGGTAATATTCCAAGACGACGATCTTTAATTCTCACTTGATCTGTTAACCAATGTTGCTGATTTGTCAAGATTTCAGTCAGGCAATCTTTCACTTGTGCAATGTTTTCTTGTGATTGTACTCGTGCCAAAATGACCTCATTGCTGTTCGTATTAAGTTGACACGAAATACTGCACACAGTTTTCAGAATTTTTTTATTTTGCCAACCTTGCCAATTTCGTGCTACTGATCTGATCGTTGTTTGTAACGTAGGTCCTTAAGTAAATAATAATTTCGTCGTAGTTTTGGTAAAATAGCACAGATCAGGTATGGTGACTCTGGCGGCGATCCAAGGAGCCCAAGAACCAGCAGTGTGTTAATGTTAAGGAGGGAGCCGCACGATGAGACCTTGCTATGAGCGATGTTGAGTATGCGCGTCGTGCTGTAGCGAGCGAGATGGCGTAGTGGTGAGGGCCCCAGACCCAGTCTGGAGGCAATCGCTATTTACGAGGGTCACTCAGTAATTAGAGAGACAAATTGGTCTGGAGAAAAAAGCGTTTATTTTTACAAAAATGGTTCAAATGGCTCTGTGCACTATGGGACATAACATCTGAGTGTGATTATTTTGCCCAGACAAAATGTTTTAGTCGAAGGTTCGTCATAATATGCACTTCAGCACAACTTCCAAGTGCAACTACCTATTTCGGGTAATTGCGCTTTGAAACTTGTCTACGCGAATTTAAACACCTATGTGAAATGCATTTCTTTTGCTGTTGGAGAGTGATTTACGTTGATCTTATACAAAGTGAACCAGAACTTGACCGACAAACTTTCAGAGGTCGCTCGGGGATACCTTCTGAGTATTTAGGTATAAGGGACCTGGCGGCTCATAGCAGAATAATTCTGTAATTATGATTATGTAGTATGTTACCACGGTCACCCTTGTGTGCGTGAAAATACCTTCACAGCGGTAAAGAACCCTGTTATTATGCAGTCACGAAAACGTAAATCACAAAACACAGTGCAATGCAGCAACCCTCAGACAGATGCAAAAATGCTGTGATGTGTGGTTACCGTCGCGTCGGTGGGGGAAGAAGTCAGCGCCGGCCGGGGTGGCTGAGCGGTTCTAGGCGCTACAGTCTGGAACCGCGTGACCACTACGGTCGCAGGTTCGAATCCTGCCTCGGGCATGGACGTGTGTGATGTCCTTAGATTAGTTAGCTTTAAGCAGTTGTAAGTTCTAGGGGACTGATGACCTCAGAAGTTAAGTCCAGTAGTGCTCAGAGCCATTTTTGAAGTCAGCACAGAGCTGTCGTGCTGCTTTTCCACTGCAATCAGTGAACCCACAGGAGAATGGCGTACCGGCCAAATCCATGTTAGCAAACCTATCTATGGTACACTACTGTTGTTAACGCACAACCAACACTACCGGTAAAAAATACGCTAGGCAGAACCGAGCGATACTAAATGTAAACTTGTGGGCAATTAGTTGAAGAGGGCGTTAATGTTGTCAACAACAGAAGTGATTTCTGGCCTTCCCGAAGGTCCTTTGCTGTTCTTTATCTGTATAAACGATTTGGGAGACAATATGAGCAGCCGTCTTGTTTGCAAATGACGCTGTCGTTTATCGATTAATAAAGTCATCAGAACATCATAACAAATTGCAAAACTGCTTTAGGAAAGATATATTAATGGTGCGAAAATTGGCAGTGACGAAAAGTATGAGGTCATCCACATGAGTGCTAAAAGGAATTCGTTAAACTTCGGTTACACGAGAAATCAGTCAAATCTAGAGACCGTAAATTCAACTAAATACCTAGGAATTACAATTACGAACAACTTAAATTGGAAGGAACACACAGAAAATGTTGTGGGGAAGGCTAACCAAAGACGGCGTTTTAGTGGCAGGACACTTAGAAAACGTAACAGACCTATTAAGGAGACTGCCTGTACTACGCTTGTCCGTCCTCTTTTAGAATACTGCTGCGCGATGTGGAATCCTTACCAGATAGGAGTGCCGGAGTACATCGAAAACGTTCAAGGAAGGGCAGCACGTTTTGTATCATCGCGAAATATGGGGGAGAGTGTCACTGAAATGATAGAGGATTTGGTCTGGACATCATTAAAATAAAGGCGTTTTTCGTTGCGATAGAATCTTCTCACGAAATTCCAATCACCGACTTTCTCCTCAGAATGCGAAAACATTTTGTGGACACTGGCCTACATAGGGAGAAACGATCACCGTGATAAAATAAGGGAAATCAGAGCTCATACTGAAAGTTATAGGTGTTCGTCCTCTCTGCGCGCTATACGAGATTGGAATAATAGACAATTGTGAAGGTGGTTCGATGAACCCTCTGCCAGGCACGTAAATGTGATTTGCGGAGTATCCATGTAGATTTAGATACAGAACAGGTACCGTGAGCGAATGGGAGCAAGACGTCCAGCTTATATCGTCGACATATGCATTAATGCGCACTATTTTCAGTGCAGTACACATACAAAACTAATTGGGACAAGAAACCAAACGAGATCCAATAAGCCTGTAAGGAGCCGCCGGAGACGTGGGTCGCTTATACCAAAACACTGAACAGTATCTGAAAGTTTGTCAGTGTTCTAGTTCACCCAGTATACTAGTAGAACACTGCTCACGAATAGAGGATATGGCATTAGTCCCTTTTGGCCTACCCGGTTTTAACTTGTCATAAAATTTACAACTAGCAATAATCAACATAAAATGTTAAGTAGCGTGAATAATGATTTGAAATTTAGTGTTACGAAGTATAGTTGGGAACAGAATATAAAATGGGAAAGGAGGAATGTATTGGATATGTTTGCAGAATGTTAGACTAATCAGATCCTATGTATAGAAAAGACAGTTATTGGTTTCGCATTCGTTGTGGCACTATAACGTGGCGGTGGGCTTGACAGTCGAATGTGTGCCATCTCTGTAACAAAACTTCTGCTAGAAGAACGAGGGCTACTATGAGTGAAAATCTGTTGTTTTTCGTGGTTACCACATTTTGGTGGATGGGTCTTATAAAATTCATTTTTCATGAGTTATTGCCGGCCTGGGTGGCCGAGCGGTTCTAGGCGCTACAGTCTGGAACCGCGCGACCGCTACGGTCGCAGGTTCGAATCTTGCCTCGGGCATGCATGTGTGTGATGTCCTTAGGTTAGTTACGTGTAAGTAGTTCTAAGTTCTAGGGGACTGATGGCCTTGGAAGTTAAGTCTCATAGTGCTCAGAGCCATTTGAACCATTTTTTTCATGAGTTATTGCAGAAGTAAAAATGGGAAAGTAGAACACTGAATGTTGCGCTTTTGTTTATGTGTGTTTCCTATAGGCGTTGTGTTTCCAAGGGCGTTTTTAGGTAATAACCAGTTCAGATCAATGCATGTATAACAGCTTTCAATCACAAAATGACTTTATTTAAATCATTCACTATGCCATTTAGGATCCAATACTCCGATTTGTTTTCATATAGCGACAAGAAGTCATTTTAAATAGTTTGTCAATTCTGGTTTTAACCAAACTGAAGTTATAGGACATCTAAAAAATGCTTTTCAAGAATATGTTTATTGTTACAGAAGCATTTCTTACCAGTTATTCTACTATCGTAAAACACGCAATTACACAGCAAACATGTCAAACTTGAGAACGGTAGCAAATGGACGCGTGTGTATGATGTTCGTATAAATTCGGTTCCCCCTCTACCGGTAAAAGATACTCGAATTGAGCAAATATGCAGCTTTCGTTCGTGGTTCTAAACCGCACAGGCAGAGGGAAAGCAGTCGAACCACAAACGATTTTTCTGTAACGCTCAGAACGGAGACGGCGCGTCGTCTTTTGTTTATGCTGCGTGGAGGAACATGACACATGCAACAGGCAACAGGCCGCAGGCCGCGTGTGTTTTTGTCGTTTTTCGGTCGGAGTGGGACCCGACCGGTTGGGGCGGATTTATGGCTTTTACGGCGTCAGACGCCCAAGTCGTTAGGGACGGAATGCATTTCTGCCCGGTTTCACAAGCGGTACGCTGCGGTTTACACCAGTCTTTGAATTTCAAACGCCAGAAACACTACATTCTCAATTTTTAAACCACTAATTCAAACTGCTATTGAAAATGTAGAAAGAAAACACGGTTTGGTATGAGAAAAATATTTCCAAGCTAAAAATATGTGGATATGGTGACCAAATGAATCTGTAACATTTTTTGTGAGAAGTGGTTTAATACTTGAGCCTCTTGACAATAGTGGTGTCAAGAGAGATATATCCAGGACATTCGTACAAACACCAAAGAGGAAACCGGGCACGGCGTCGTCGAAGGGAGCGTACCAACACACCCCTGAAGTTATGTAGAAAAATCAAGTGAAACTCAAATACGGATTTTTCAAACTGCTTCTGAACCCTGCTCCTCCTGAATATGAGGCTCTTGTCTTAAGATTGATACTCGTATGTAAAGTAACACGGAGATAATCTGTGATTGCGTTCCTAGTGGGGGTACAATTGAAGTTTTAGTATTTTCGGAGCGTTTGCGATCCTGCCTCAATTCCTCATTGTTAGCGACCAGTGAGGTTTGTACCTTCTTTTTCCAGTATGGTTGTGACTTCGATTATCTCCTATTTCGTTGCTATCCATTGCCTTACAACTGAAGTAGGGAGTAATTACAGTTAATAATCGAGAAACGTTTGCGACAATTTCTGCCGTTCAGTTAACAGATTGGGTGCAGTGTCGTTAGCCGTTCGTCAGTTTGGTGTCAGCCGTTCGTGTGATTTGACAGTCATTGTGCCTCGAGTACACGGCAGCTAATCCCGGCATTCGCGTCACAGCTGGTTAGCGTGTTTATGCGAGCTGGATGATCGCGTCGCTGCGAGGACTGTGCTTGTACGCAGTTTAACGATGCCGGCCGCACGTCATGATCGCCAGTACGTCTGCTGGATTGGCGCGTAACTACCAGCTCCATTGAAGCTCTGCCAGTATTTGCTGGGCCAAATAGTGTGTAAGAGGGTGCTTAGTCTGGCTGCTGATGATGACGTTACGTGCAAACATTGTACTTTCAGAGTGAAAGAAATGTACAATCTTCGTTTCGTACTAAGTACTGTGCCTGTTCATGTATACGTGATTGTGTAATACGTAAGCAATATTATGAGGGCAGACAACAATTTAATGACAGTCATATTTTCTCATTGATTAATTATTTGTGTAATGATTGACATCACAGATTTTGTTAACACACAAGACGTAGAAATGGTATTCGATGGATTATCTGCACATCATGAAATATTTCTTCTTTTTCTTCTTATCTCTTCAAAAACATCCTATAGGGAAGCAGCAAATCGGAAATTTTACGGTAACGTTACGTTTCTGCTGCAGCGATTCGCTGAACGAAGTCACGGTGAAGTAAATCCATTGTTTTTCGCGGTGTAGTATCAACATGTATACAGGCCTCTTGGGTATCAGGGCGCGTTATTCTATATAGCCTGCATAACCAAAGGTGACGCTTGAACCTGCTAGTAGCAATACTCTTCGCGACGACAGAATCACTGCTTCTCCGCGAAGGGGACCGACCGCAAGTCAACCGGCAGAAATATTATACGACCGTCTGTTTTTCATAATTTTTTTTAATTTTACGGAACTGCGTGAGCTCCAGGGTTTGTGGCCAAAGGTGTCAGGAGAAACATTGCCGCTCGTTCAGTGTTCTGTTACACTTGAGCACGATCAGTCACTGTTTTCTGAGCCCATTTTCTACGAAAGATGTTTCAGGGCACCCACAAGATATTCCTAGAGTGCGGCTAATTGGGACGAGGGAAGAGGGGTGAAGTGCGACGCAATATTTATTGTTTCGTGGGCAGAAGCACGCTTCTGCAAAAAGGGCCAGATCCAAACCGCTTCCATCGTGCGAGAAGAATGTCATCGCCGGTAATGTTTCCGCAGTCACATGCGTTTAATATGCCTGCGAGCAAAAATATGGTTAGTTCCATTATTATGCTGTAGCAATCGCCGGTCCGTGTTCACACATTTCTACGCCTGTCACGTTTAGTTCACCTGCAGTGTTTCTACATTATTATGATATGGACCAGAGTAACTGATCACATGCAACTCTCACCAATACCCAAATGCTAGACAACTACAACTGCCCGCATCTCGTGGTCGTGCGGTAGCGTTCTCGCTTCCCACGCCCCGGTTCCCGGGTTCGATTCCCGTCGGGGTCAGGGATTTTCTCTGCCTCGTGATGGCTGGGTGTTGTGTGCTGTCCTTAGGTTAGTTAGCTTTGAGTAGTTCTAAGTTCTAGGGGACTGATGACCATAGATGTTAAGTCCCATAGTGCTCAGAGCCATTTGAACCATTTGAACAGCTACAACTTCGGACATCCTCAATTCCCTCCGTTGATATTTTGTGTCTCTCTTCATTTACATCTCCTAATTTCCAAATGCTGCACACAGCGTGCGCTGTGAGGATTACAGGGACTTCTGCTGCATAGTCTTCAGTGAAGGAACGGCATTAAGGTCATTGTACTGTATATTACGGTGTTACTCAGTGGCTAAGTGGCCAAGAATCTGACTGCAGATGGAAAGGTTTGGGTTCGATTCATAACCGGTTTCAGCGTTTATAGTTTCTTGCACTTTTACGTGAAAAGAAAGCCGTGTAGCCCTGTGATCTAGTTTCTCGTTAAACTGCAGATCGTCATAAAAGTACATAATTAGGTGAATTCACCGATCGAAGGAAGGCTAAAGTACACAACCTCTACATCTACATGATTACTCTGCATTTCCCAATTAAGCCTGGGAGGAAGTTCTTTGAAACACCATCAGACTATTTCTCTTTCGTTCCACCCTCGAATAGTGCCAGGAAAAACGAGCACTTGCATGTGCGAGCTGCCATTTCTGTTATTTTATAACGATGATCATTTCTTTCTATGTAGGTGGGAGCCAACAAAATATTGTCGCCTTTTTTAACACAGTTTTTGCAGAGTTTTTTTCCACAGCCAAATTTTATTCCACTGTCCAATCGAGCCATTGTCACGAATGATGATGATGATGATGATATTATGAGGACAACACAAACACCCAGACCCCGGGCAGAGAAAATCCGCAACCCGGCCGGGAATCGAACCCGGGACCCGTGATCCACAGGCATCAACGCTAGCCACTAGACCACGAGCTGCGGACGAACCTTGTAGATAGAACAGCTACAGCTGTTAGTAAACATCTTGGGTGTTAATAAACTGCTTCAGCTGTGTTTAGTCCTCTACTTATAGAACACAGTCTGTTTCATGGCTCAAGGAGCCACAGCTTCAGGTGGTCATATAACTAAAAACATTAATGCTAAGCGTTTTAACGGTGTTTGCCTTTGAAGGACGACGAACGTTGGGTACGAAGTTCCGAAGTCAGCTACAATGTTTTAGTTATATGTTCACCTGAAGATGTGGCTCCTAGTGCCATGAAAACGGTAGTGATCTAAAAATAAAGAACTGAATACAGCTGAAGCGGTTTATTAATACCCAAGATAACACTGTTTACAAACTGCCTATTGCCTTCTGTCTCTGGTTCTTCGGCCGACGTTCATCTAATGATTTTTCTGACGTTTCGCCAGCGCGAGTGGCTGGCATTGTCAAAGCTTCACCGTCCATTGCCGGTGGTGAACTGGGGAGGGTGAAGCTTTGACAATGCCAGCTACTCGTGCTGGCGAAACGTCAGAAAAATCATTAGATGAACGTCGGCCGAAGAACCAGAGACAGAAGCCAATAGGCAGTTTGTCAACAAGTGGCCACGAAAGCCTTAACAATTTTGTAGAACACAGTTTTATTTACTATTAAGTATAACTCAAATAATTATTATTTAATATAAATGATCTTTGTCTTTAACTTTTCATAAATTAATACTTTTCCTTAATACATAAGGATTTGACATTCTTTAGAGCTCCTCATCCGTTGAAATATGAGGTGCTCTGTCGCGAGGTACGCCCAAAACTGCAAACTGTAGTAGACAGTATGATATTTTAGCCAGTTTACTGCGTTCATCTCCATTTCCTTTGAGGAAACCCGTTGTCAATATTGCATGGCGTGCATCCGGAGGAGGAAGTTGGTGATTGGAATTTCGCCAAAGATCATGCCGAAACAAGAAACGCCTTTGCTTGAATGTTTGCCACTCAAACTCGCGTATCATGCCCTCCAACAGGATGTCACCGCTATCGAACCAGCCTCTGGGTACGAGATTAGTAGTGTAACGTGTGCTGTCCGGGAAGTGCGTGTCTCGGCAGTAGCGACTGCTAGCGTGGCCAGGTCGGCTCGAGGCCGCTTTCCCACGACCTGCCTCCCTCCCACGCGCCTCTTCATGCGCTGCCGGTGCAGCGGCACTGCGTTGGCGGCCGCGGCATCAACGACAGTCTGCCCGACGTGAGGATCGTCCCAGGCGCCGTGCTCTCCTAGTTACGCTAGAAGACGCCGCGGCGAACAGGCAGCAGCTGCCAGCGAACAGGGAGCGGTTGTAAACCGTACCGAGAGCAACGGCTCGCCCTGGCAGTTCATCTGTAGCCCCCGTTACTGAGCAACACGACGCACCTGTTGGCAAGCTGGGAAGCGCCAGTCTCACATCCCTCTCTGACCATATACAGGGTGGCGCACGAAATGTGTTACCATTTTGTTTTTGAATATAAACTTTATTGTCAGTACAATCTGAAAGGAAGAGCCGTCCATGGAGATTTGTTCTAACTCAGCACATGCTCAATATGTCCACCATTTCGTTTCCTAACTTCCTTCAAACGAACACTGAAATTAGTGATTACCCTACGGCACATGTCTTCCGTAATTTCACTGCAAGCTTAAAGAATAAGTCTTCTGACCTCCATTAAACCACGTGGACGTTTCGGGAAAAAATTTTCCTTTACGTACCCCCAAAGAAAAAAAGTCAAATGGATTGAGGTCTGGACTATTGGGGGGCCAATTTTGTCCGTCATTGAAGCGACCTGGAAACCTGAGTGAAATGATCCGCATGTCGAAATGCTCGTGTAAAAACTCCAACACAGTGTTTGCAGCATGTGGCCTTGCTCCATCTTGCACGAACCACTGCGTGTTGAAGGGCAAGGCAGTAGCAAGAAACTGTGGAATGAAGCTATTGCGAAACATGCTCAAATAACGCTCGCTGTTCACAGTTTCTTCAAAGAAAAAGGGTCCAATAGGTCCGTGACTGGAAATTGCTGCCCACGCTGTAGTCCTCGGAGCATAATGTTGTCGTTCGTGAAGCACTTGTGGGTTTTCAGTGGCCCAAAATCGTACATTTTGTTTGTTAACCACACCGTCTAAATGTACATGCGTCTCGTCTGAAAGCCAAATGTTGTTAAGAGTTTCTTCCCTATCCTCCGCCCACTGAGCAAACTTTAGCCTCTGCTGCTTGTGTTCTTCAGTGAGCTTCTGTGCACATGTCATCTTGTATGGGAACAAATGGATGTCACTTTTAAGAATGCGTTGAACGGAGCGTCTGGATATTCCCAGTTGCACTGCTGCCTTTCTAAACGGTTTCCCGGGACTTCTCTGTACAGCAACTCGTACCGCTTCAATATTCTCCAGTGAACAAACAGGCTTAGGCCGAGGTTGCTTCGCTTCCAGTACTGTTCCTTCCTGTACAAATTTATCGTACAACCTGTGGGCGGTCTTCTTGCAAGAGACCCATCGTGTGTTAAACTGTTGTCGGAAACGCCTCTGAGTCACAACAAGGCTTTTCGTTTCATGAAAAAGTAACACAATTGCCGATCGTTGCTGTGTCGCCAGTCTTCCATTGTCAGCCATTGCTGCTTCCTAGTCTCCTAGCGGCAGTATCGAGAATTACACGTCATTTCATAACTCATTTGGTTTCCAAGCTCTGCTGGTATTGCTGTAGAGATCACAGCGGGATATCTAATGTACGTCGTAAATTGTGAAAGAAACATTTGGTAACCCATTTCGTGCGCCACCCCGTAATATCTGAATCAATCTTCGCGGATGCTTTAAAGGTGGCCCCAACAACACTGTGGTCATACCCTCAACCAAAAGTGCAGAAAATACTCTAGTTCTCCCTTGTCCTGACTGCCAGGAATGAATGCCCTGGCAAAAAGATGATGTTCTTTTCAGAGACGTGACTGACGAGCTTGTGTGTGATGAGATAACGAGTATTCGACCAATTTTCGGGACTGAAGTTGGATCGTCGTCATTAAGTGGTCGGGAATAGTTAGGCCATCGTCAAGAAAAATCTGAGACTGACGGCCTAGTGCTTTAGGCAGGCCTTTTGTAGTCAGAGAATTCATCTAGTAAATAATATCCGGTTAAGCAATCTCGAAGTGTCTTAAATAATCAAGATGTTACCTTTTTTTTACGCAGCAGTTAGAAGTTAACTACGAGACTACAGTCAACTGTATTTTTTTCCCTCAACAACACCATTCTTCTTATTTTTCTCTTGGCCTTATCCCTTATCTTCACGGGGTCGGCAAATTAATCTGACTTTGGCACTTTTAGTGATAGAGGGTATCCGGATACTCTTCATGTCGTCACCTTTTCACGGACGCTCACTCAAGTGAACGGATGGTAATGGGGCACGAAGGAATTCCTGTTAACTATCCCGTCGGCATCTAGGTCATAAGAAAGGGCACCAGTTTAGAGAGCAAAGAGGGAACTAACCCTCTGTGACCTTGTTCAAGTGTTCATCATAGCGTTCGTCTACTGAAAAACGTCAGTCTAGTAGTCCGTATGTGGATCTGATTTTGAGGCCAGTAATGAGCCACTGAGTCACACTGATAGATCTGATTTTTCATGCTACCAGTATGTGCCTTAATGCTGGCATTCAGATGAGTAATTCCTTGTCATTTCCCGTTCGCTGCCGATCTGCATATGCTAACCCCATCATAATTCACATTGAGCGAGAGGGCGCACTGGGTTAGGCATTGGACGTGAATTAGGGAGAAGGGTACCTCCAACCACAGTGATTCACGATTTACTTAACTCGTAGTCTTGTTTTTAGCATTTGCTGACTCACGATCGGTGTGTGTTGTCTTTGTTACCATCATCATCGACGCGCAAGTCGCCGAAATAGTTTTAAATAAAACGATTTGCAACAGGCGTCCAAACTCTCCAGAAGGGGCCTTCCGGCCGAAAATGCCATGCGCACGTCTTTTTAGGCTTTAGGTGGCTTTTCTGCCCCTAAATGGTTTGATGCAGAATATCATGACCGATTCCTTCTTCGGCACTACGCCGTGTGAGTTCTCCGAACAAACACGGCTCTGAGGAGAGAGAATGTGTATCCGTCGGGAAGGCAAGGTGATCTAAGGGTGGTTTCAGCCAATTGAATACCCTCGCCCCTTAGCGGCAACTATACGTGGAGATACCAGTGGCCTCGACAGGTTGCCGGTCGCATGCCACAGCGCATTCTCACATCGACGTTTGCCTGCAATATTTCCGTGTCGTTACACGTCTCGTCAGTGGTCAGTACTGCCTGCGGAAAGTGCGTTTGTTGCTGATGTAAGTGAAATTTACGTTTTTGAAAGGTGGAGTGCTTTGGGATTTGTAGCCTTGCTGTTGGCAGCGAGCTCGTTGGTCTAGGGGTTATGATTCCTGATTCCTGTGTAGTGTGCAGAAAGTCCCGTGTTCAAATCCCAGACGAGCGGGGGGACTGATGACCTTAGCTGTTTAGTCCCCCTTAAACATCCCGACAGCCACCACCACCACCCGGACGAGCCCTTGCGTTTTATACAGACCTGAGGAGGAAACCATCTTGCACTCATGTATTCGTCCGGAAGGCCCAAAGTGAAGGTGATCGAAGTGTGATTTCAGCCAGTTAAGTACCCCCTCCCCGTTACCAGGATCATATTGCCGTTTCACAAATTACGATAATTTCAGTCCGCAGCTCGTGGTAGAGTGGCTAGCGTTGCTGCCTCTGGATCATGGGGTTCCGGGTTCGATTCCCGCCGGGTTAGGGATTTTCTCTGACCGGGGACTGGGTGTTTGTGTTTTCCTCATCATTTCATCATCACCATTCGTAACTATGGCTAGATTGGAGTCTGAAAAAAATTGGACTGCGTAAAAATTGGGATTTTGTACGGGCGCTGATGACCGCGCAGTTGACCGCCCCACAAACCAAACATCATCATCATCATCATCATCATCATCATGATTTCAGGCCCAGATTTTGTACCTTGTTAACTGTTGGTAGTGTGTTGATTCTCTCTCTATCTCTGGGTGATCTTAATTCTTATATAAAATGACAGATGTTCAGAAGAGCAGTACTCTTTCCGACTGCACAAGAATGTATCCAGCTGCCAAGAGTGTGGAAGAATTCTATCCAAAATATATATTTCATGTTTTCGCGACAACCTCTTCTGATCCCACGCATGTACTCAGTCCGGATAGTCGACAAAAGCAAGGTTCGGATGCGTAGTTCGTGGCCACTTAGCGGCCCTGCGACGTCTTCACCGACGAATCTAATTCCGCCGAAGACGGCATAATAAGGCGCCATTATTTCATCAATGCTTGATGAGCCTATTACGGCGCGACACGCCTCAATTGTTTAACTGGCCGCCGCCGCCGCCGCCCCCGCTGCAGGAGCCAGCGGCCGGCCGGCGGAATCGAATCAGCTACGCGCCGAATCGATCCGTGCTCGACGTGTTGTTCGTCTCGCTGCTCTATTTCTTGTCGATATAACTACAGTGCTCAGAAGCACGTTTTGTGCCGTTAGCGTATCAGCGGACGTGTTTAGGTCTGCATTCGAGGAGAGCAGGGAACAAAAAAATAAGCTGTATGAAACAAACAAAAACCGTCATGTACACTATTAAGCAGAGGGGTAATAATATTATTAGCCAAAATGTCGAAAAGTTCGTGATCGATTTATTTCAGATTTGTAATCGATTCTCGAAAAAATATAAACTTTTTTAAACAACAATGTAAACGTTTATTGTCAAGACTGAATGCGAGAAAGAAAAAGTCACGCTTTGCTGTGATGTGAAAAAGTGAGGTTTCGTTTTCCTTTTTCTCAGTCGCTTTTAACTACGATAACAGAGCATTTACACCTCTATCTCGAGTGTTCCTCCCATATGATTATATTGTTTCTCTGTGTATATAATTTTAAACAAAACTTAATTTTCACAACCAGGTTCTATTTTGTTTTCATCCTCGCAACCGATGGCTTATTAGCTTATAATTAGAATACTACTACTACTACTACTACTACTAATCCGAAGCTTTGTAACAGTACCCACTTGTAAATTAAAACAACGCGTAATAATATTATCAAAGCTACAGTCTCCACAGAAAGCACCTAGAGGGGTCTCTCTCTCTCTCATAGCCCGTATACCAATGACGGTAACAGGTTTATCCGATCATTTGAAGCGTATCAAGGTTTCACTTGCAGTAAGAATAAAGAAGGCATAAGGTCGGACATTCAAATACAATGGAACTGATTACGATCAACGTGTGTTTACCATGTTGCTCTTTCACTGTGTGCTGGTTCAAAAAACGAGTTCATACTCTACAACTCAGTATCCAAAACGCGAAAAATTTGTGTTCTGAAGTTTTGTAAATGTCTACAGAAAATTTAAAAAAAGCAATAAAAACTAAAAACGAAAACTAAGGGGACATTTTCATTCATATAGTATAAGATTTACTATAACCTCGATTTTCATACCGTGAGAATGTCGCTTCGTGGCTTGGTGCTGAAGTGCCACAAAGGTCTCGGGTTCGATCCCTGGTCAATGGTAAGATTTTATCTGCCATTTGTATCTTCATTCACCTTTGGCAATGTTCACTGATATGAAAAATGCAGAGTTGCGCCATGGTTCTGTACCCAAAGATAGATGGAAGACAACAGCATACCACCTCCAACAGGACCATGCCTAGTACAGCACTGTGGTGTTCAAAACAGTCTTCGTATGGATCGCTTCTTTACTTTTTCACCTTCAAAGTGGTCGACGTCGCGGCGAGAAACCAAAATTCGTGTCCTGACACACTTCTGAGTGATACCCCAGATTAGGAAGTATATCCAATACCCATATATATTTAGGAGTTGTGAAACGTTGCTGGGTTCGCCAGTTGTCCAATAAAAACAAAACAATGACCTAATTAAAAGTAGTTTGTCAGAGAGTGCAGAATCTGCTGCCCGGTAGCAAGCCAGTGTTGCACCACGGCGTGCAAAGTTACACGCCTCGCGTGTTGGGCACAAGCTGGCGGCCCTTCTGATGTTATCCATTGTGAGAGAAGGGCTCCTGCGACGACACACCACAAATTGTGACTGGTTGCGAGCAGGTACAGCAGCCCCTTCCATTCGGTTGATATCTGCCTCTTGAAGGGCGTTGTGTGTGTGTGTGTGTGTGTGTGTGTGTGTGTGTGTGTGAGAGAGAGAGAGAGAGAGAGAGAGAGAGAGAGAGTGAGAGAGAGAGAGAGAGATGGATGCGGTGTGCTCGTGCAGTATTGAAAGAGGGCACGGCCGAAATTTTGGCCGTGGTGTTGGTAGTAAGCTGGAGAATCCTGTCTCCCGATACTGTACAGCCTTCAGATTAACTTCGAAAGCTGTTGGAGGCGTCCGACATCCGTATGTGGTAGCAGTTGGACGTTCAGTTCGACGGGCAACTTCCGGTGCTCACAACTCGTTTTGCCGTGAACTAACAAAAACAGCGCACGTCATTGTATACATTTTGTTGCAACTCATTGGCTGCTTTGGATTCATTTACAGCTTTAATGTTATTTAAACACAGCTAGGTGACACAGTGTTTGTGGCAGTGTTCCCGCATTTGGTCAGTGTGGGATTAAAGTAGCGGTTCGACCTTCCAGAGTTAGGGTATTTGAGGATACCGTCGTATCACTTAAGGCAAATGACGACGTGGTTTCCGTGAATATGCCAGTTTCGCTTCATCTTTGCCCATCTGAGATTTTGCTTTCCCCCCTTGTAAACGATGTCAATTCGAATAGTTGTATTTTAGCTGTCGTTACTTAATACTATTTACAATAATAGACACAAAATGAAATAAAAAAGGGCGGCTGCCTGACACGAACAAAATACAGAATAAAAACTTTTGCATTCTACTTGTATTATTCTCGTTCAAGGTCTGTTGGCTGTCTGTGAACGAGTCTCGGCAGTTGCTTGTCTTGCTTATTTACTTAAGTATTTGCCAGTAGTCTGTAGTGTCTGGCTGTTGTTTGTACAGGCACTGTTCTAAACATCATATAACTGTAAACTATGAGAGTCGTCGTGAAGTACATATGGATTTATGACGCCGAGAAAGACAGCGGTTACCCAGAGATATGTGGTACTCGAAGGTACTACATGGGATTTGGGGAGAACTCTAAGTGAACGTTAGTCATATAGCTGTATATATTAAAGATGTAATAGTTTTTCGGTGAAAGTTCGAACGTTTAAACGTGGATCCATAAAGGGGTAAACGATGCCTTCGGTGTCAGCCCATTGTTACGATAGTTAGTGTAAGGTAAAAGTGTCCGGAACCCTTGGTTTGGTTTGGATGTCACAGTGCTTCAATAGGCGTCGTCCTATTGATGCTGGTAGGCCGTTGCCTTGCTCCAACCTTCGCACTGACGTACGTGCCTGTTACTGGGGAACCAGCATTTTCAAGTGCACAAATAATTTTCGGTGCCGAAGGAAACTATGTGACAAAAACAAAATCCCAAGATGCACTGGGGATGGAATCTCACACGTCAGTGTCTTGCAATCGTGAACTGACCCACGTTGCAGACAGTACTGGGAACAGACAAACATTCATAGCTGTAAAGTCTAGTTGTCGTCCAGTTTCTGCCTGTGAATAAAAGACGCGCAAAGTTACCCTTCGACAAGAGTTGAAGTACGGACACTCTCGCATCAGTTTTCCGGATGCGGTACGATTCGGAGGGTGTTGTCGCGACGGAAGACACTAATTTGGCAGGAAGCGGCGTGCGTGTAAGTTATTTAAATCCGGGTTGCGCGGCGGCGTCGCGGGCCAGCCTGCAGCCCGGGTACTACGCCGGCAGACCAGCCGGCGCTATTACTGCCTCGCCGCCCTCACCCCCCGCCCCTGAAATATGCACCCCGGCGCCGCCATTTGCATTTATGAATACGTATAAGTGGCCCGCCCCCGCCCTCCGCCGGCCGGCTTTCCCGTATAAATAAACCGGCGCTGCCGCTCTGCACGCACCACGCACGGCCACGCTGCTCGCGCCGCTTCGCCATCACCTGGCCGCATCCATACACACACACGCGAGAGCGCGCTTCCTAGCGGCCGGCATTCGTAAGGAATCCTGCGCAAGGCGCGATCGAGAGCGCACCAAATTCTAAGGGTCATTCTTGCGCGTGCGCCGCCCAAGGAAAGCAAAAGGGCGGAGGCCTTGACATCTACGGGGAATAGTTATTAAGTTTTAACTACCACCCGGAAAAAAAATGTGCCTCGAAAAAAATCTAGACCATCAAATTTGGTAATGTCAGTCCTAACGATACCTTCAGCTCGAGGAAAGGTCTACGAAGTCTAACTGACAAGCTGCATTCAGGAATATTTTGTGGTCGATTCTTGAGTACTGTCAGCTAGCAATCAGTGTTGAGCGTGGAGTGACTGTAGGGCACTACTGATTACAATAATTCTACAGGGTGAAAAGTATTTAAACCTACAAAGTCTGGGAGGTTGTAAGAGACATCAAAACAAATATTTTTCCCTAATGTCATTTTTTCTTATGAGGAGTATTTAAACCGGAAGCGGAAGATTTCTCTGGCGGCAAATTAATTACACCAACTAACACTTTTCCATTTTTTATGACCATGAGACAACACATTAGCACAACCCAATTTCAATTAGACTAAATTTTCAAAAAATGCCTCGATTGGCACGTAAACGAAGGTTACACTGTCGGATCATGTTCTGTCTGACACGGGCAAAAACACCACGAGTATCCTGAATTGTTCCTGCTGCTGCTGCTACTATCCGGGCAACCAGATCCTCTTCTGATGCAACAGCAGTTGAGTAAACAAGGTTGCACATCTCTCACCACACAAAAAAATCCAGAGGGGACATACCTGGGAATTGAGCAGGCCATGGTACAGAACCTCCTCTGCCAATCCACGTTTCTGTGAACCGTCGGTCCAGGAATCGACGCACACGACGACTGAAATGTGCCGGCGCGCCGTCATGTTGGAACCACATGCGTTGTCTTGTAGGGAGCGGCACGTCTTCCCGCAATTCTGGCAATGCTCTGGCGAGAGAATTGTAATAGTGCCTGCCATTTAATAGCCTAGGTAGCAGATACAGCCAAATTAAACAGTCCCCAACAACACCGACCCATACATTAACGAAGAACCGCACTTGATGAGCGCTAGTAACTGTGGCATATGGGTTATCCTCACTTCAAATATGCGAATTGTGCCCAAACATTGCTTCATCGGTAAACCATACAAAGGATGGAAATGTAGGATGCATTTCACACTGTTCCAGGTACCACTGCGAAAACTGTGCTCTGGGTGGATAATCAACTGGTTCCAGGTTGTGGACACGC
This sequence comes from Schistocerca gregaria, assembly GCF_023897955.1. NCBI lineage: Eukaryota > Metazoa > Arthropoda > Insecta > Orthoptera > Acrididae > Schistocerca > Schistocerca gregaria. The sequence goes on from NC_064925.1 coordinate 546,050,667, forward strand.
TGTAAGTGAAATGGACGTAACAATTGCTCTCTAAGGACTGTTCTTACATTCGTCTGATTCGTCCCCACGTTAGTGCAATTGCACGAGTGCTGTTGAAGGATCCCGCTCCACATGCTGCAAGACAGCTTCCTCAAATTGCAACGTTCTTACGTGCGACGGTGTCCCTTTCCAGGTGATCTGCTAAATGACCCGGCCTCACGCAGACGTTGGTACGCAGCAGCAAAGGTCGTATGACGCGGGATACGGCGATTAGGGTATTGTTGTTGATAAACGCGCTGCGCAGCTCGTCCGTTGTGGTGCGCTACGTAGTACGCACCAACCATATCAGTGTACTCACTCCAGGTGTATCGCTCCATTAGTAAACAGAGACAATGCACTACTACACTGGTGGACAACAGTTGCCTACAACTGAAGAGCGTAATACGCCCTCTAACAACTGAAGAGCGTAATACGGCCTCCAACAACTGAAGATAGTAATATGGCGTCCAACAACTGAAGAGAGTAATACGGCCTCCACCGGTTTAAATATTCCTCATAGGAAAAAATGACATCAGGGAAAAATGTTTTGATGTCCCCTACAACCTCCCAGAATTTGTAGAGAAGAGTGTTGAGCAGATGGTCCGATACAATACTAACTGCTATTTGTACTTCTTCTTCTTCTTCTTCTTCTTCTTCTTCCTTCTCCTCCATCATGGTCTAGATCATAGACCTGTTCCACTTTAAAGTATCCAGCCATCTTTTTCTTCGTCTTCTTACGAATCTTGTATCCGAAGGTTTGTTTTGGTAGTCCTTAATCAGGTATTCTTTGTAGATGTTGTGGCCATCCTTGTCGATTAAACTTGACCATCTTATTTACAGCATATATCTTAAGCTCTGTTCTGATGTCTTTGTTACTGCGTCTGTCTAATCTTGAACAACACTTAAATCTTCCTTCAAATTTCGTATCTGCAGTTTGGATTCTGCTTTCTTGGTTTCTAGTAGTTGTCAAAATTTCACTCCCAAATAACGATGTGGGGGTGGACATTTACTTATAACTTGATTTTTGTGTCATTTCGCACCTCAATCCTCTGTGTCCTGTTGATTTTTTCCGCGTGTCATTTGATGTTTCTGCAGTTTGTTGTCAATGTCGAGTTCATTCTGGTACCTTATAATATTTCCAAGGTAACTGGACCAACTTGTTCAGTGCTTTTGTTTCCTATCGTGATCATATTTCTCAGTCGTTTTCTGCTTTTTGAAAGCAATCAGTTTTCATTGTGGAATGGCTGTTTTCATATTATTTATAAATTTTTTTTCAGTCTATCGATGGATCTTTGTAGCGAAGTCTCGTTGTCCTGCACGATTGCAAGGTTTGCGAAAAGCATCGTATTAAAAAAAAAAATGTGGTAATCTGAAGCCTGAGCAACACTTTCCTTCGTGTGCCATGAAAAGTCCATCCCTAGCATTGGCGATCCTTGGTGCCACTAAAGCGGTGTTACTAAATACAGTTTTCCGTAATTCATTCACGAAAGAAGACGAAGCAAGTATTCCAGAATTCGAAACCAGAACAGCTATTAGCATGAGTGACATAAAGTAGATATCTTATGTTTTGAAAAACAACTCAGATCACTTAAGAAAGGCAAGTCTTCCGGTCCAGATGGTATACCAGTCAGGTACCTTTCAGAGTATGCAGACACAATAGCGCCTTTTTAGCAGTCGTATACAACCGCTCACTTGACGAAATGTCTATTCCTAAAGACTGAAAAATAGCACAGGTCACACCTATATTCAAGAAAGGAAATAGGAGTAACACATTGAATTACAGACCCATGTCACTGACCTCAGTTTGCAGTAGGATTCTGGAGCATATACTGCACTCGAACATTATGTATCACGTTGAAGAAAATGACTTACTGATACATAACCAACCCGTATTCGGAAAATATCGTTCTTGTGCAACAAAGCTAGCTCTTTATATCCATGAAGTAATGAGTGCTGTCGACAAGGGATCTCAGATCGATTCCATATTCCTAGATTTTCAGAAGGCTTTTGATAACGTTCCTCACAAGCGGCTATTAATCAATTTGCGTGCATATGGAATATCGTTTCGGTTGTGTGACTGGATTTGTGATTTCCTCTCAGAGAAGTCACAGTTCGTAGTGATAAACGGTAAATCATCGAGTAGAACAGAAGTGATATCTGGCGTTCCCCAAGGTTGTGTCATAGGCCCTCTGCTGTTCCTGATTTAAGTAAATGATCTAGGTGATAATGTGAGCAGTCCCCTTAGATTGTTTGCAGATGGCGCTGTAATTGACCGTCTAGTAAAATCATCAGACGATCAATTCTAATTACATAATGATCTAGAGAGAATTTCTGTATGGTGTGAAAAGTGGCAATTGGCCCTAGACAAAGAAAAGTCATCCACAAGAATACTAAAAGAAATCCAATAAATTTAGGGTATACGATAAATCGCACAAATCTAAGGGCTGTCAGTTCGACTAAATACCTAGGAATTACAATTACGAGCAACTTAAATTGGGAAGACCACATAGATAATATTGTGGGGAAGGAGAAACAAAGACTAATCTTTGTTGGCAGAACACTTAGAAGATGCGACAAACCCAGCCTACATTACACTTGTCCGCCCTCTGCTGGAATATTTCTGCGCGGTGTGGGATCCTTACCAAGTAGGATTGACGGAGGACATCGAAAAAGTGCAAAGAAGGGCAGCTCGTTTCGTATTATCGCGTAATAGGGGTGAGAGTGTCACTGATATGATAAGCGAGTTGGGGTGGCAGTCACTGAAACAAAGGCGGTTTTCTCTGCGTCGAGATCTATTTACGACATTTCAATCACAATCTTTCTCTTCCGAATGCGAAAATATTTTGTTGGCACCTACCTACGTAGGGAGAAACGATCATCATAATAAAATAAGAGAAATGAGACCTCGAAAAGAAAGATTTAGGTGTTCCTTTTTCCGACGCGCCAACCAAGAGTGGAATGGTAGAAAAGTAGTATGAAAATGGTTCGATGAACGCTCTGCCAGACACTTAAGTGTGAATTGCGGAGTAACCATGTAGACTTAGATGTACAAGAACAGTGATTTCGGTCGCTGATCTAACGCTTTTATATTATCTTCTTGTGCGTACGACACCTTTTTTTCCGCTTAGTATTAGCTGCAGCCTGGCACTTTGTGAGAAGGAACGGACATGTTTTCTATTTCATGTATTGCATATTTAAGGCGCAATATTTGAAAAACTGTTTTACATTTTACTATTTTTCATGTAGTAACAATTTGTTCCATATTTCTATAAATATTATGTACAGTAATAAAAAATCAAACCAGTAATAATGAGTTAGGAAGAAAATTAAAGCGTAAATGAAACTGAGGGCTTTAAATAAAAAAATGTTAGTATTTTATAACAAAATAATAGAGTAATAGGATATGAAAGAAAGATACGCGGCTTTTTATCATGCTGTTGAAACCAGCTATAAAATATAAATTATATTTACTGGAAATTTGAAACTTACAAATAATTTATTGAATATGAAGGGTGTTAAAAGATTAAAGGAAAAATTAGAGGTGAATCGTAGATTTCCGCCACCAAAGGGCAGCGGTTGTGGGGGAAATTGAATATGTCGTAGGGATACCTTTGGTAGAGAGACTGCTGGTTTGTGTTTGTTGCTAAGCTGTTTGCGTACTTGTTATTTAAACGAAGCACAGCACGAAGTACGTGACTTTTTGTCATTCAGTTCAAGATGAAAATTCACGGCCCTGATTCTGTTTCTCCGAAACTTCAATTCTTATCAATTGAAGACATTAAGTCATTCTTGCCCATTCGGATTCACGATCTCAGAAGCATTTTTCGGTAGATCCGCGTTTCAAAGGTTCCAAGTCTTCCAATGGAGCTGGAATTTACCGTTTCCTGCAGGGTTTTCTAAAAGTCAGAACCATTATGTCCACCGTACACGCTGCTTATTCTATTAGTACAGGTTAATGTAGTTCCTCAATATATTATTTTCAGCTATAATGGCTGCTTTAGTAGCCGCTTTCGGCCTCTGGATAGTTTCAGATGCAGATGTGCAGGATACTTTCAAATACAGATGTGCAGTCGTGATTTGTTTTCCAGCAGGCTGGTCGCTCAGGCTCAGGGGTGAAGACGCATGGAGAGCTCATAAATAACGTGCTACTAGACAACACTTAAGCCTTAACTGGCGTTGCCAGCAGGATAAGTGCAGTCGGTCAGCGATTTACGGATGTTAAAAATAACTAGTATTGTGTGGGAACGGAAACTCCTTCCCACACAGATATCAAATTTCCTTGTGTATAAGTGTTTTAACGCGATCGTTCAGCATTAGAATCTGAAAGTGGCTGTTGGTCGAAAAAGGCTAGTAATGCAAAATTAATGTGAAGTAAATGTACAACCTGTAGTAAATAAGTTGAACGGTATACCGTGGCCCAAATGGTTCTGATTTTCCCAAAAGAGATTGTAACTATGGGAACGAAAAGAATATGCGGATACTTTCTGTACGGCGTAAGAAAACCTAGCAGTAACAAGTTGTTACATTTGTTGAAGCTTGCAAAAAACTTATGTCACATATTGGCGTTGCAAAATTGTGGAATCTTCGTATCTGACAGAAGTATTAAAATTTAACTGCCGCGGAAGAAAACGAGGAGAGTGCTACCATTATCATTCCCAGCGGTACGTCGTGAACAAATCGTACTCCGGATAGCTGCGTAGAAATAGGCTACATTAAAGTAAAAAGAAAACCATTCAGTGCGAAACATTGAGGACAACTTAAAAATTTTGCATCTAGCTGAAAAAGGAGCCACTATGAATATATTAGAAGAATTAGAAATACACGCACACAAAAGCAGCACCCCAGGCTATATCCTTAACGAACAAACAGTTAGCTAACACCCCTTTGCTGAAAAATTTCCAAAAATTACTTTACAACCTCCAACTTAAATAATATTAGTACACCTACATGCAGATCAAGTTGCAAGTTTGTATGTTACTATAGTTCTCATGATGCTAAATGTAATTAAATAATATACTATTTTACCTACACAGTACTATATATATAAACTTTTTATAATTAATTTAACAATATCAACTCAAAAATTCAGTGTCTCTGTACTAGTGTAACAGGCATTACAGTTGCGTAAATGAATATATGATCCTTTCCAAACATAGGACATCATCGTCAAATGTTGCGATACTCGTATGTCCGTAAGCTCTTTGTATGTATCAAATCATGTGGTGCGTGGTAGAAATCTTCTCAGTGACAAATCTAAAGTATTCAGTGAGAAAAATTTACGTGTGCAACAATAAGAATGCAGTGGGAATGTATTTACATCTGTTGGACGAATGTTATGAAAACAAACACTCCAAACCGACTTTTCACGTAAGTCACATGCAACGAAAATCTGTAACGCAACCATCTGTGTGTGGCGTGTTTATAATTACGTATTATTTAGATTTTAGGACAGTTAATCTGTAAAAAACACACCACATGTCATAAAGAAAGCGTGTAAACCGTCTGAGGATGAATCACAACGATTCGAAAATGTAACGGTCCCCTTTGAATAAAGGAACTGAAAGTAAATTTGTGGCTGGTTGCTGCCCTAACACCATCAACATTTGTCTTCAAACAACAGCCACGGTCTCCATCATGTCATCATATGACAAAGTTGCATTAATCGGAAAGAGCATGAAAGTGAAGAAACGAAACAATGGAGAGCGCGGACGCTGTAAATTGTGATAAAATATATTAAGTCGATCCGAGACAGCGAGACAAATCAGATTATTTGATGACACTTGGAATGGGATGCTGCGGCCCTCTGTCAGATTAGTGGCCACACTCCCACCTGCAGTGATATTTTTCATCGACCGGCGATCCCTGTTACCGCGAGTGAAGATTGCCCCAGGAGACTCCCAGCGAGACGGTTCCGGAAGCCGGCAGTATTGCCGTGTAGGTGGGCAGCGGTGGGGCCGACGCAGCGGTGCGTAAGCGGGACACGCGTTGTTAGAGCAGGCGAGGCGAGGCGAGGCGAGGCGAGGCGAGGCGTCGGTTTGCGGGTGGCGTCTGGGAGCGGCGCGGCTTGGAACGGTGCCGAGCCGCGGATCGACCGTAGCGGCGGCGCCAGCGCCAGCCAGCCAGCCCTAGCTACCGGCCGGCCCTAGCTACCAGCCAGCCCCCGGTAGCAGCCAGCCCTAGCTACCAGCCAGCCCCAGGTACCAGCCGGCCCTAGCTACCAGCCAGCCCCAGGTACCAGCCGGCCCTAGCTACCAGCCAGCCCCAGGTACCAGCCGGCCCTAGCTACCAGCCAGCCCTAGCTACCAGCCGGCCCTAGCTACCAGCCAGCCCTAGGTACCAGCCGGCCCTAGCTACCAGCCAGCCCCAGGTACCAGCCGGCCCTAGCTACCGGCCGGCTCTAGCTACCAGCCAGCCCCAGATACCAGCCGGCCCTAGCTACCAGCCAGCCCTAGCTACCAGCCGGCCCTAGCTACCAGCCAGACCTAGCTACCAGCCGGCCCTAGCTACCAGCCGGACCTAGCTACCGGCCGGCCCTAGCTACCAGCCAGCCCCAGATACCAGCCGGCCCTAGCTACCAGCCAGCCCTAGCTACCAGCCGGCCCTAGCTACCAGCCAGCCCTAGGTACCAGCCTGCCCTAGCTACCAGCCAGCCCCAGGTACCAGCCGGCCCCAGGTACCAGCCAGCCCCAGGTACCAGCCGGCCCTAGCTACCGGCCGGCCCTAGCTACCAGCCAGCCCCAGGTACCAGCCGGCCCTAGCTACCAGCCAACCCTAGCTACCAGCCGGCCCTAGCTACCAGCCAACCCTAGCTACCAGCCGGCCCTAGCTACCAGCCAGCCCCAGGTACCAGTCGACCCTAGCTACCAGCCGGCCCTAGCTACCAGCCGGCCCTAGCTACCAGCCAGCCCCAGGTACCAGCCGGCCCTAGCTACCAGCCGGCCCCAGGTACCAGCTGGCCCTAGCTACCAGCCGGCCCTAGCTACCAGCCAGCCCTAGCTACCAGCCGGCCCTAGCTACCAGCCAGCCCCAGGTACCAGTCGACCCTAGCTACCAGCCAGCCCCAGGTACCAGTCGACCCTAGCTACCAGCCGGCCCTAGCTACCAGCCAGTCCCAGGTACCAGCCGGCCATAGCTACCGGCCGGCCCTAGCTACCGGCCAGCCCCAGGTACCAGCCGGCCCTAGCTACCAGCCGGCCCTAGCTACCAGCCAGCCCCAGGTACCAGTCGACCCTAGCTACCAGCCGGCCCTAGCTACCAGCCAGCCCCAGGTACCAGTCGACCCTAGCTACCAGCCGGCCCTAGCTACCAGCCGGCCCTAGCTACCAGCCGGCCCCAGGTACCAGACGGCCCTAGCTACCGGCCGGCCCTAGCTACCAGCCAGCCCCAGGTACCAGCCGGCCCTAGCTACCAGCCAGCCCTAGCTACCAGCCGGCCCTAGCTACCAGCCAGCCCCAGGTACCAGTCGACCCTAGCTACCAGCCGGCCGTAGCTACCAGCCGGCCCTAGCTACCAGCCAGCCCCAGGTACCAGCCGGCCATAGCTACCGGCTGGCCCTAGCTACCAGCCAGCCCTAGCTACCAGCCGGCCCTAGCTACCAGCCAGCCCCAGGTACCAGCCGGCCCTAGCTACCAGCCGGCCCTAGCTACCAGCCGGCCCTAGCTACCAGCCAGCCCCAGGTACCAGTCGGCCCTAGCTACCAGCCGGCCCTAGCTACCAGCCAGCCTCAGGTACCAGCTGGCCCTAGCTACCAGCCAGCCCTAGCTACCGGCCGGCCCTAGCTACCAGCCAGCCCCAGGTACCAGCCGGCTCTAGCTACCAGTAGTTGTCTCCACTCAGTCGCGGTCCAGCGCTGCGGCCGAGCCGCCCACCGGCCCGGGAGTGGGCACGGCGTCAGAGATGTCACCCGAGCCCCTACCTGGTTTGTGCACAGCGTCGTGACTGGCCACGATTGTAAGTAAACCAACTGTCACGTTACAGTTCGTCGCCAGCATACTGGGAAACTGTAGCTTGTCTGCGAAAGAATTGGCATGTACCGCCTGTATTTAAATACTCATCAAACTTATGGAGCCTTCACTCTAAGACAAAAAAAGTACGGATCACGAAGAAAGTATCTGAATGGAACGATAACGGGTAATGATATGTATGTACAAATTATATGTATGTACAAATTCTGAAGGTGGCAGGGGTAAAATACAGGAGCGAAAGGTGGAATACTACAGAACAATTCAAATTTTATGTAGAGAATCCTAGAACTAAAACATATCTAACAAAAACTCTAGAAAAAAAATGTGTATTCCTGGATAGTCAGGCGCCAACTTCGCCGGACTCACAGTAGTCTGCGATAATGCCCGATGCCGACATCAGTCCACATAGTTTTGATGCACGGACATCCCATAGTCGAAGCTGCCCCATTGCCGATTGGTCGGGTACCTGAAGATGCACAGGACGCTCGAAGCTTGGTATAATGATACCCGCCATTACCGAGAAAATTTTAACAGGAAATATCGCCTTGAGATAACGATGTATGTCGCTTCCATCGGATTCTGTCATTTTCGAGTCGGTCCGTGTCGAGAGTCCATAGAACGAGAACTGAAGAAGGTAAACAGATGGTACACGAGGTAAAAGATACGCTTCTCGAGCCATCTCTCAGTGAACAACATGACAGCGATCCTTCTGCAAGCAACAATAACGACAGAAGCGAAGAAATTGACTGATTTCGATCGATTAAAGTACGGATATTCGACTTTGATTCGTTATCAGCGACCTCACAGTACACTATACCCGAAGTTTTACTCGAATCCGCTAAATTTATAATTTTTGATACGCAAAATTGTATCCGCTATTTTGAATTTTGTAATTCCGACATCGTGTTCCTAATCAACGGTCTAAAGAATCTAAGTACAACATAGTTCTGTTGGGTCTCATATCCATTTTTCTATTATGACCAGGTTTTGAAGTGACTCGGCCCATTGAGCGCCGTGTTAATAACCCTGCCTTACCTCTCTGTCTCGAAAGCTAACGCGTCTGTGCGTTAAGTTATAGGAGCTGGTCTCACGTCTCATCTCTTTAGCACCGCCCAATAGCTGTGTGATACACCACGCTGAAGATGTTCGCCGCTGGTAGCAAAATAAACGACAAGCGATAATCGACAGTTTAACTTTCGAAAACGTCCTCCGTGTTCGGTGATTGTGTGACTTTGGAGAAGACAGAATGCTCCGTGACAATAATGTTGTGAATATGGGCTACTTTTGTAGTGATGCAGCCTCCCCGTGAACCTGGTTACCTCCGTGCGAACGGCGAAATCTGGGAACGTAGATTTGCATAAAGTAGGTGCTTAGGGGTAAAACACAGGGAGCGAAAAGCTATTTACAATTTGTAGAGAAACCAGATGGCAGTTATAAGAGTTGAGGGACAATAAAGGGAAGTAGTGGTCGGGAAGGGAGTGAGACAGGTTTGTAGACTCTCCCCGATGTTATTCAATTTCTACATTGAGCAAGTAGTGAAGGAAACAAAGGAAAAGTTCGGAGTAGGTATTAAAATCCATGGAGAAGAAATAAAAACTTTGAGGTTCGCCGATGACATTGTAATTCTGTCAGAGACAGCAAAGGACTTGGAAGAGCAGTTGAACGGAATGGATAGTGCCGTGAAAGGAGGATATAAGATGAACATCAACAAAAGCAAAACGACGATAATGGAATGTAGTCGATTTCAGTCGGGTGATGCTGAATGAATTAGATTAGGAAATGAGACGCTTCAAGTAGTAAAGGAGTTTTACTATTTGGGGAGCAAAATAACTAGTGATGATTGAAGTAGAGAGAATATAAAATGTAGACTGGCACTGGCAAGGAAAGCGTTTTTGAAGAAGAGAAATTTGTTAACATCGAGTATAGATTTGTCAGGAAGTCGTTTATGAAAGTATTTGTGTTTAGCGTAGCCGTGTATGGAAGTGAAACATGGACGATAAATAGTTTGGACAGGAAGAGAATAGAAGGTTTCGAAATGTGGTGCTACAGAAGAATTGTGAAGATTAGATCGGTAGATCACATAACTAATGAGGAGGTATTGAATGGGAATGGGGAGAAGAGAAGTTTGTGGCACAACTTGACTAGTAGAAGGGATCGGTTGGTAGGACATGTTCTGAGGCATCAAGGGATCACCAGTTTAGCACTGGAGGGCAGCGCGGGGGGTAAAAATCGTAGAGGGAGACCATGAGATGAATACACTAAGCAGATTGAGAAGGATGTAGGTGGCAGTAGGTACTGGGAGATGAAGAAGCTTGCGCAGGACAGATTAGCATGGAGAGCTGCATCGAACCAGACAGACAGCTCGCTGTGCGCGGCGTGGAACAGTCTGACAAAGTGGGACTCGGTTCGAACCCCGGCCAGGGCCGGCGGTCGATCGATGCGCGCCCTGCGCCCCGCCCACGCTCGGGGCGTCCGGCGGCGTCCCTTTGTGTCCGCCCGCCGCAGCCTAGGTGGCCGGGGCGGACTCTGCCGCATGGCTGCCGGCGCGCGGCAACCACCCTAAACATAGCATCGCGGGACCGTGCTACCACGTTCCTATAATCTATTTTCCAGGGCGCCGATAAAATAACCGGACAACAGGTGCATCCAAGCCTTTTGAGTTCATCTACATCTACACCTACATACATACTCCGCAATCCACCATACGGTGCGTGGCGGAGGGTACCTCATACCACAACTAGCATCTTCTCTCCCAGTTCCACTCCCAAACAGAACGAGAGAAAAATGACTGTTTACATGCCTCTGTACGAGCCCTAATCTCTCTTATCTTATCTTTGTGGTCTTTCCGCGAAATATGAGGTTCAAATGGCTCTGAGCACTATGGGACTTAACATCTGTGGTCATCAGTCCCCTAGAACTTAAACCTAACTAACCTAAGGACATCACTCACATCGATACCCGAGGCAGGATTAGAACCTGCGACCATAGCGGTCACGCGGTTCCAGACTGAAGCGCCTAGAACCGCTGGCCACACCGGCCGGCGCGAGATATAAGTTGGCGGCAGTAAAACTGTACTACAGTCAGCCTCAAATCCTGGTTCTCTAAATTTCCTCAGTAGCGATTCACGAAAAGAACTTCTCCTTTCCTCCAGAGACTCCCACCCGAGTTGCTAAAGCATTTCCCTAACACTCGCATGATGATCAGACATACAAATAACAAGTCTAGCAGCCCGCCTCTGAATTGCTTCTATGTCCCCCCTCAATCCGACCTGATAGCGATCCCAAACGCTCGAGCAGTACTCAAGAATAGGTCGTATAAGTGTTTTTTAAGCGTTCTCCTCTACAGATGAACCACATCTTCCCAAAATTCTCCAATAAACCGAAGACGACTATCCACCTTCCCCACAACTGCCATTACATGCTTGTCCCACTTCATATCGCTCTGCAATGTTACGCCCAAATATTTAATCGACGTGACTGTGTCAAGCGCTACACTGCTAATGGAGTATTCAAACATTACGGGATTCTTTTTACATTTATCTATATTTAGAGTTAGGTGCCATTCTTTACACCAATCACAAATCGTGTACAAGTCATCTTGTATCATCCTGCAGTCACTCAACGACGACACCTTCCCGTACACCACAGCATCATCAGCAAACAGCCGCACATTGCTATCCACCCTATCCAAAAGATCATTTATGTAGATAGAAAACAACAGCGGACCTACCACACTTCCCTGAGGCACTCCAGATGATACCCTCACCTCCGATGAACACTCACCATCAGGAGTTCTTCCTGAATTTATCGAGAATATAATGAAATATTCTTGATATTCATCAGTCTGCACGTCGACTTGTGAGAGCCAATGATTTAAGCGTAATTACGTGCTATGTTGCTGATAGTAGTCATCAACTCGAATTCTAGTGTTTTGAGAGCGACTGTAAACAAACAGCTTTCCTGCAATTGTGCACGTCTCCGATAGGTTCGAAAAGTTAAAGATCAACAACATAATCGAAACGTGTGACGCGTCGACGTTCTCCAAGAACAAGCAAGCTGCCATTATAGCGTGTCGTGCAAATTCGGTCAGTAAGCAGCCCGAAACACGGCAAATTGTGATCGATTTATTAAATGACGTTATTTTTCCTTAAGTGGGCTGTGTTTATCAGCATCAGCAGATTTCGGCCTCTGTGTGCATTCTGAAGTGGTCGTGTTACACAGAAAGAGAAGTATGACATAGTCGGAGCGTCAGGTAATCGGTGCGATTTAGATGTCATACCGGGCTGCCGTTGAAAACTTCCTAGCGATGTCGGAATGGTCCGTGAGAAGACCAGCACGAATTTCCAGCCTCCTACTGCTGCATCCGAGCGTTCGCTCATTCTGTAACATGTGTACTTAGCGAGATGGTTCAAAAATCGGTCAAATGGCTCTAAGCACTATGGGACAACATCTGAGCTCATCAGACCCCTAAACCTAGAACTTAAAGCTAACTAACCTAAGGACAGCACACACATCCAAGCCGGAGGCAAGATTGGAACCTGCGACCGTAGCAGCAGCGCGGTTCCGGACTGAAGCGCCTACAACCGCTCGGCCACAGTGGCCGGCTGAACGAGATGGCTCAGTGCTTAAAGACAGTTAACTCGTCTTCGGAAGGATGGCGCTTGGGATTCTCGTCCGAAAATCCACGTTTTGGTGGTCCATCATTTCACCTAAGACAAATGCTGGGAGGGTTCTCTAGAATAGGACAAGGAAAATTTCCTTCCCAATCCTTCGTCATGTCGAGCCTGTGCTCCGTCTTTAATGACGTCGTCGATGGGACATTAAACTCTCATCGGCACCCCTTCTTTCCTTCTACTAACCTTGCCCAAGTAAAACGCCTAATGTTTAAAACAGTCAATTTGTGTTCTGGGTGAAAAAGAGTTCAGATCGTATGTTAGCCATCCAGATTTGACTTACCGCCTTTCCGTGAATGAATAGAGACGAATGCTGGTATGGTGCCGCCCGGAGCGGCCGAACGGTTCTAGTTGCTTCAGTCTGGAACCGCGCGACCGCTACGGTCGCACGTTCGAATCCTGTCTCGGGCATGGATGTGTGTGATGTCCTTAGGTTAGTTAGGTTTAAGTAGTTCTAAGTTCTAGGGGACTGACGATCTCGGCTGTTAAGTCCCATAGTGCTCAGAGCCATTTGAACCATTTTTTTTTTTTTTTTTTTTTTTTGCTGGTATGGTTCCCCTGAACGGGTCATGAAAAATTTTATGCTCCTCCTTTGCCAGTTTACATCGTGGACTTACTTTGTAGTGACATCTATATTAATTGCAAGTTCGGTTGTGTGTCTCCACCCACCCTATCCTTCTAGCGTGAACGCAGTTATTGTAAGCAAGATAACGAGTGAACGGTGGTCGGCACGTTCATCTTTCTGTGGCCTCATGAGTTCCCAGCCTTGATCCGCGGCTGGACTGTACGAGATCTCCTCCGTTGGTTGCGGCTCGCGGCGCAAAACCGCGTCTCCCCCCCCCCCCCCCTCCCCTTACTGACGCCTTGCGCTTCACGGCGCACGCGCAGCCCAGCTTGTGTATCCTGCCGCGACCCCCACGTGGCCTGCACGCCGCGCTGCCGTCTCGCTCGCCTGCCGAATGTCACCTTGCAGGTACCGCGCTCTCCACGTGTTCGCCAATTCCAGTCGGTTGTAGGAAGCAACGAGGATTCGGCGAACAGGGATCCTTTGAAATTATGTTCAGTCTGCTGCTGCCCATGAGATCCAGATGTCAGGAGATAGGGAAGCCCGGGTCGGTGCAGTCTTCTGTATGTTTCGACAGGCAGTCGACACAATTTCGAACGGGCGCCTAGCGAAGAGATTCGTAATATATACTCAGTTTTGTGACTGGATTCAAGATTTCCTCCTGTCGTTGATAGAGGCACGATATCGTCAGCGGATCCGAGTGACCGCGCGGTTAGAGACGCTATGTCACCGATTGCGCGGCCCCTCCCATTGGAGATGTGAGTCCTCCCTCGGACATGGGTGTGTGTGTTGTTCTTAACGTAAGTTAGTTTCGATAGTGTGCAAATCTAGCGACCTTTGCCCTCAGCTGTTTGGTCCATTAGGAACTCACGCATTTGTGAACATTTCCGATGTCGTCAGATGAGGAAGTAATTTAAGACATTCCGCAGCGGAGTATCATAGGATCGCTATTAAATGATCTGGTAGACAGCTTTGAAGCTCTGTGCAATTGTTCGCCGTTCATGCTGTTGTACGTAGGAATGTTGCAACGCCAGAATATTGCGGCGAATTGCAGAAAGACTCGCAGATGAGCTACCCTTCTTGCAGTGATTGACAGGAGACTCTCAACACAAATAGCTGTATTATTTTGCACATAAATAAGGGTAAAGACCCATAATTATTGTATTAAGCGATTGGCGAACAGTCACCAGAAAGAATAACAATCGTTGATTATCTAGAGGCGCATAAATCCGAAGTGACCTAAACTCGATCGACCAGATAAAACTAGATGTATAAAATGCTAGCGCCAGATTCACAACTGGTGAAACCCTTGGGAAATAAAATTCATTGATAAACGCGGTAGCTTACTGCGCCCTAGTTCGGCAGATCTTTTGGTGCTGTTAGTATTTTTAGGAACCTTTCCCCAGGAAGGTGTAATAGCTAAGAGATGGAGGAGATCTTTCGAGGAAGCGGGTGCTTCGTGTGTCGGAGATTCTCATTGTACTCCAGTGGCAGATGATACAAGAAGGGGCGTTGTGCTGTCGCAACTCCAGAGACTGTACGTTCGAGAAACAATCAGGCAACCTATTACTTTCTCTCGCTTATATCTTGCGCATTGAACATGACGAAAAAATCAGAGAAATTTGAGCTCAAATAGACGCATATTGACAGTCGTTATTCATGCGCAACACTCGCAAACAAAACAGGAAAGGAGCGGAACGATAGTAGTACTGGAAATTCTCTTGAATATCCTGACGGATAGCGTGAACAGCATCCTGCAACTGTTAGCTGAAGACACTACAGTGTACTGGAAAGTGTCGTCGTTGAGTGACTGTGAGAGGATACTTAGACAATGTTTATAGTTATGTGATGAACGATAGCTTGCTCTAAATGTAGAAAAATGTTAGTTAGTGCAGATGAGTAGGAAGAACAATCCTGTAATATCTGAACACCCTGTTAACTGACTGGAGCTTGGCACAGTCACATCGATTAAATATCAAAGCGTAACGTTGCAGAATGACATGAAATGGATCAAGGACGTAAGATCGGTAGTAGGGAAGGGTAATTGTTCGACTCTGGTTTGTAGGGAGAATTCTAGGAAAGTGTAGCTCATCTACGGAGGAGACGACCCATTTTTGAGTTCCGCTCGAGTGTTTTGGATCGCCACCAAGTCAGAATAAAGGAACACATCGTAGCAAGTCAAAGGCTGCTAGATTTGTTACCGGTAGTTTCGAACAACGCTTGTTACGGAGATGCATCGTGAACTCAAATGAGAATGTTTCGCGAACATTGTTGAGAAAGTTTAGAGACGAAGCATTTGCAGTTGGCTGCAGAACGACTCGACTGCCGCTGACTTACATTTCGCATAAGGACCGCGAGGTCAAGGCGAGTAACTCTTGCGCTCGTACAGAGTCATGTAGTTGTTTTTCCATCGCTCGATTTAAGAATAAGAAACGTCTTGTAGTTGCACGTGGGATGCTGAGCCGTGCACCATACGGTGGCGTGGGGAGTATGTATGTAAATGTAGACAATGGCGGAAGCAGCGGCGCACCCGGAAGAGAGCGTCCGCGGAGGGCGATCACCCGCGGCCGCATCGTCCACGCTCTGTTTGCTGCCGGGCGCCGGATAACTGCACCTCCCTGCGGCTCGGGGCAACTTCAGTGCGCTGAGAGGACTGCGAGCGCAAGAATGCGGCAGCATGTCCGGTGTGCTTTCCCACCTGCAAAAGCACGTGCCGTTCGAAAAACATCGTCAGTGCCGCACGGTACCGGTGACTCACTTGATGAGATTCGAGAGACGTAAATAAAGGATGTTTCACACTTCCTATTGCAGGATTCAAGGGTGGACGAACTTTTTGTAAGGAAGTAATTTGCAGATATGTACCGTTTGGGTATAAAATAAATTAGAAGATCGTATCACTGTTATCTCCCGCTTCACAATACGCGAACGAACTTAATAGAGGATGCCGCAGACAGTCGCTGTTGTGATTACGACAACACGTGCCATTTATCCAACCCCGACTCAAAGGAAGGCCTCGGCGCTTGTTGGTGTCGTCACGTCAGCTAGGCACGGCGAACGCCAGGTCTGTTGCAGGCATACTCATAATGGTGGTGTCTCCCTCCCTGACACACGAAAATGTGAAACTATTGGCGGTAGTTGACCAACACACAGTGTTCTGAGAGATTTCTGCAATCATTTAATTGTGCAACTCATTACACTTCTTAACAAATAGTGTACTCTTGAACTTAAATTTCCACTTGTTTTAAGGATTGACATACAAAACAACTTCATGGTCCAGCAACAACAGAATTCGTGCTTCTTTACGTTATTTGTAAATCTGAGGAAGTTACGTTTGTACTGGGTTGCTTTTACAAGAAACTGTGAACATATTGGTGCTCTTCTTTGGGTATCTTGGTTGACTAAGGGGCGAGGAGCACTGAATTTTAATGAAATATCTTGCAATTGTACACGTCGGGGGAGGGGGTCGGGGACAGAAGAAGAGGCAAAAGAGAGATACTTGTTTTATCAAATAAATTTTTTTTTAGCTTATAAAGTTTCTCCTTTCATTTGCAAGAGGGGAATATTTATCTTTTCTAATGTGCATGTTTAAAAAAAGTTTAAGCTCAGCAGTATTTTCGATTTATGAAGCTATTTTGTTTCCTGTTTAGAATTTCTTTCGTTAAAAGCTACTGTAATCTAATGACTGGCAACAGTTGCACATTCACACATGTAAATTAGTTCACATTTCCAGTGACGATCTCAAACTAAAATAAGTAAATAAATAAATAAAAGAAATGAGTTCATTGTAAGGGGGTTGGGGTAAGGTTCGATAACAAAATGGATAAAGTAAATATGGTTAATTGAATGTAAAATTTCCGAAGCTTGCAATGGGGCAAAGCGTCTTCTCATATTGATCTACGTTTGTTTCTACAGGATTCAGTAATATAGAACTATGATCTTCATTTGTAGCTTTACGATAGTACGAAAATCTTTCATCTAAATAAAACTGCAGAATCCAAAACAATACCAAACATTTTGTCCAAAAATAAGAGATTTATAGTGATAAGCACGCCCAGGCGTTTCTGCCTGCAACAGACCTGGCGTTCGCCGTGCCTAGCTGACGTGACGTCAACAACAAGCGCCGAGGCCTTCCTTTGAGTCGGGGTTGATTTATCCGACAACAACAGCTGCTACGAGAAGCAACTAGGAGGGTTCACTACGGTGTTCCACGGACGCACCGCACTAGCTCAACTTTTAAGGGACGCCATTTGTCGCGTAGAGTCGAGGTCAACGACTAATCGAAACACTGCACTTGCCTATTGTCTCCGCATTGTGCGTGCCTTGATACGATCTTGAAACTAACTTTACATTAAAACGGTAAGTTTCTGGACATTGGTTCGTTATGAAAACTTTATCTGCTAAGGTCCCTTTACAGTCTCTAGAAGGCTGTAACGGGAGTTGGGAGAAGCCTTGTTTCTTAAATCGTCTCAAGTCTTCGGAGTTCAGCTACTTCCAGAATAATATCGGTAACATTGTTCGTTCGTGTCTACACGGTACTAGTAGCAGCCGTATAAATTGGTTCAAATGGCTCTGAGCACTATGGGACTTAACAGCTGACGTCATCAGTCCCCTAGAACTTAGAACTACTTAAACCTAACTAACCTAAGGACATCACACACACCCATCACCGCGGCAGGATTTGAACATGCGACCGTAGCGCTCGCGCGGTTCCAGACTGAAGCGCCTAGAACCGTTCGGCCACCAACGGCCGGCCCGTATAAATAGTTCATTAATACTAATACCGTTGTGCTACAACTGAAATGCTTTTTTCATCACATGTGTTTGTTCAGTTAAAACACTACCAATGGTGGGGCTTTCTCGTCCGTATCTTGGTTATCACAGAGATGTGATATGTGCGTGAACACCTTAAGCAACTTATAAACTTTCAGACTAAGATTTACACTCCAATGTAGAAAATCTAGCAGCTAAGAACGATATATCTTAAATAATAATAATAATAAAATATAACATGCGGCGGAAACAGTATCACATTGTTTCGCTATTCTGTTTTGCACTGAACTTATAAAGTTGGCAAAGCCGTAAAGAAGAAGAAAAGTAATCCGGTGGTTGCTCTGAATGCTACCTGTTCCAGGTAATACGCCAGTGCCCTCCTCCGACACTGTACTGATTTATCCAGCATTTGATAGTCTAACTCTCAGTTAAATGTGAACTCTGATCTCTGGCCATCGAATCCCTGATCTTCTAAACGTGTAATCAGACAACTACCTGCTGAGCCACCGAGAAACGCGATACAAAATTTTCACTCCTTATAAATGTTAAGATTCCCACGAAATTTAGCGCAGACAGGAATCCTTGCAGTCATCAACTGAACTTCCACATCATTATAGAAACGATATCGATTCAGTTCTGTACTTGCAAATTTCAACTGGACGTTCATTTAAAATAATAGTTGCAGTACACACTCTTACGGCCCCGAGGAAACGTATTAACATCTCAAAAGTACGCACTCTTGTGTCAATGAGACTGGATTTTCCTGCGAGTTGCCTGTTTCATAGCCAGTTTCAGAGCCGCTAACTCTTCATTTAGTGAACTCAAGTAAAATTATTCTAACCAACTGCATGCGTAAACCGGAAAGAAAATTACAAAGTGGAATTATAATAACAGGAAAAGTAATAAAATAGAACCATGAGGAAAAACAATTGTGTGCCGTCTTGAACAGCTCAATATTTTGCTCCACGGAAATTCGTGTACCGGCGGAAGCATTAGACAGTGAGTTCAGCACATGAAAAAATCGTCTTCAGCGTTGAGGAATTATTTAGTTTAAATGTCTAAGACAAATTTTATCTGCGTCTTGACTACATAAAAGTCAGTATAATTAAAATTCTGATAGGCAGTAACAAACATAATTCCCAAATGCACATCGATCAGGTGAAGGGTATGACGGTTGGTTTTACAGCTGAATGTTAGTGAGTAAAGTATCCATTTGGGTATTATTATTTAGTCATCATCACAGTGTACATCCACACTATTTTGATATTTTTTTATCTGCATTTAGCATTGTCCAGTGTAGGAGGAGGATCAGAGAACTAATCCTAATTTGACACTAAGTGCCAAAGACGATGGTCGACGGTGTGTCATCTCAAATGCTGTTTCATGCTGTTTACCCTCCCTCTGACTATGATGTTACCGCTGAAATATTTCTACTGTTCAGACAGTCTAAAGGTTGTTCACTTGAAAGCTGAAGAGTCAGAGTTCTCACACAAAACTTAATGGTTACGAAATTGGTCTTTGTGTTCTGTCATATATTGACCTTATGTCACAGACAGGATCTGGGCTTTGTAGCTACTCTATACATGCCGCGATAAAAATTGTGTTCAGACCGCATGATCCACTATCTGTCCTTGTTCGTACTGACCATTTTGTTCTGTATTGTCTCATCAAATAATAGGAATATTTGTTGCTCTGTCTTATTCACGTCTTGATGCCTCCCAAATAATAAGTGAAACAGGATTTGAACACTTTTCGTGACACAGTTTCCGTTTTTGAGACTTACTGAATGCTTCACACTGAAGACCATTTACAACATAGTACAGTGATAAAGAACCGAGGTTTAGAGAAATACGGGAGATGTATGTTAGTAAAGACATTATGGTTTGTATGGAAAAAGGCTTCACTCGTGAGCAGAGCATCTTATATGCTTGTTGTGTTTGCGTAGTCCGTGTGCAGGACTGAAAATTGTTGGACGTGTCGTTCTGTTATAAAATGCTTGGAAATTGAGTGTTTTACAAAGACGCTGTACACAGTAACAATTTCTTGGAAAACTATCGCTACAACTTGAGTTTCCAATTTAGGATGCACATTGGAGAGGATGTACTCGTAAGTGCACGGAGTGCCGCTTCTGTGACTCATGATAGGAGGGTCTCTAGAGGAATGTGGGGCTTCTGACGAGTGCAAGCGGGCTCTGATCTGAGAACAGCCTCGTTCGTACTCTGTCTACTCATTTATGGACTAACGTTGTGATTATTTGCTGGATGGTAAATCCAGATGAGAAAAACAGTTAGATGAGACTTCCGGAATCGTATATCGTTTAATTAGGTAGCCATTAGATGCACTTTCCATAACTTAATAATTAAATTCAGTCCGCTATTCATTTTATGAAAGCAAAATTTTACAATGTTTGAACGAATTTCTCGTTACGCTTGCAGTTGTTCCTGATTTCTACACAACGACTGTAGTGTTATCACGGATCATTATATATGATTTCATCACTTCTAAACGAAATAGAAAGCCACTAAACCGCTCAAGAAAAAATTTAGGTCATAGGAAAATAATGTCGGCGCGATGTAAAGTATAACGATGGTGATTTGAATGCCCGTATGGAAGACGAACTCTTGGGGCTAAGAGGTAGTCATTCGTCAGTATACTGAGTAGTGGTTGTGACTGAATCTCTGCAGATGTATCAAGTTGACTGGCCTTGGACAGTCATTTTCCAGTCGGTTTAGCAACAAGACTGAGAGAGAGAGTTGGAAGAACAACAGGGATGTAGGGGTATCTGCTGCGTTACTGTTGACTGGCAACTTAAAGAAACAAGGTACAATGATTTAATGATTGAGTTGGCGGAAGATACCCTACCACAGCATTCTATTACACCGGCGAATGCTGCTCGTTAGGCATGTACCATCCTTTACCCCTTCCATTGAAACATCATGCGCTATTCGGTATTACGAGAAAGTATCGTCCAAAAGCACCATGGGACAGCGGGATCCCCCTTCGGCTATGTACGGTGCTGAAGAATATTTACTGTCAGGCCCGTAGACGTAGCTCTGCTGTGGAAGTGAAACGACTATGGATGATTCTGCGTTCTCAAAAAGCAGTACGTATCTACAGGAGCCGACAGCTTCCGCGCTGACATGTTATAACTGGTAACGAATCATCTTAAAAGTCCTGAGGAACGGCGCGTTCTGCTGTCCGTCGCTGTTAGTGCGGGTACGTTAATGCTCCCAGGTTGCGTCCCGACAGCACTGGTCACCTAGTATATTCCTGATGGTCCGCTGCAGACCAGCCGGTTCCGGGCTGTGCGAAATACTGTGGCCTCAGAGGAAGCACGCGGCGCCGGATGCGGGCAGTCGGCGCAATAATGAAGCGGATATCCGCCACCAAGACAGCGACAGCGACACTGCCACCACAAGCCGCCAACGCGGCGCTCGGTCGACTAACCTCTGGAGGAAGGCTGATAGCGGCCCGTTCCGCGTTGGTGGTGGTATTCGCAGCACGGAAGTAAACGGAGACAGACGCCTTCCATTGTTTGTGCCATTCCGTCGCCTGCGAATGCGTGTCTTGCACAACCGAACTCTGCACACTGTGGTGTGGGGGCTTGGAGAAAACACAGATGGACTAAAGAGTAGCACACTCTGATTGCCAGGAATAACAAGTGGCACAGATTTTTTAAAAAAAAAAATAAAATCACCATGATAAGACTGAAACAAACAGACATTCTTAATGTGAAATATTGTATGCTTCGAAAGGAAACTGGAGTAGACACGTTCTATGTTAGAGGCCAGTATAAGTAGTACGCTATGGTGAGGTATCAACGAAGTTGATTTGTGATTATCTTTATCTAGTGGATGATACTATGTGAGGTGTGAAGCTGTAATGTGAGAATAGTTCTATGATTTGCAATCGAATTCAAGGCCTTGGTCGGCCTGAGTGGCCAAGCGGTGCTAGGCGCTAGTCTGGAACCACGCGACCGCTACGGTCCTCGGGCATGGATGTGTGTGATGTCCTTAGGTCAGTTAGGTTTAAGTAGTTCTAAGTTCTAGGCGATGATGGCCTCAGAAGTTAAGTCGCATAGTGCTCAGAGCCATCTGAATAAGGTTTGTGAAGAGATATGTGGTGGTTCTGCTGAACGATTCCGCCCCCCACCCCCGCCTCCGATCATCATCAAATAGCGTTACCAGCGTAGACCGATTAAATTTCGAAGAAAAGCGGATAACAAGACTGTTAGAACTGGAGTGCTGCAAACATGGTCAGCAAGCTGAAGCAGAGCAATCGAGCATTGCTAAAATAACTCTCCTTTATTTTTGAAGAATGCGCTTATCGAGTTGCGACGAGGAACACAGCACTTCTTCTTACATATTGATATCTGCCGCGTGAGAACCAATAAGTCAAAATTATAGGGAAAAATAGTCCATACACACGCTTACAGAACGTCGTTCTTATCGTGTGCAAGTTAGGAAAGATTTGTTACTGGAACATCGTGCACCCTCTGCCACACACCGTACCGTAGCGAACATTGGTGTAGATACGGAACTCACGAGAAACCTACAACTTATTCGGAATATAATACTGAAAACGAGTTCGCTAATGCCGCGGTTGCTTTATTCGTGTCTCCTCCGGAACACGTATTGAGTGAAGACCTGGTGTGACGTGCGTCAGATACGGGGAATATACGTGGTTATTACGAGTAATACAGCCACGAGCCCAGTAACGGCACATAAATAAAAACAGGTAGAAGTCGTTCCTGAAACAAGAAATTACGGGGCTGTCAGAGCGCTAAATATTGAGAGTGTAGCTGGAAAAGCGAGCAGGCACGCGAATTTGATGCTAATGAGAGCTATTACGTAACAAGAGGGCGATCAATAAACACGGACGGCGTGGCCTCTGGGACGCGGCGTGGTCCCGACACGTCACGACCAGCACGCGGGAAGTTCGCCCTACTCACACAGTGGCGGTTCCTGAGAGCGGCGCCTCTTCATTCCCCCTAGTTACTTTGTTGTAATAATATGTAAATTACCTGCGGCCAGAGGAACCAGTCTGATGACGCGTGGTCAGGAAGCTGACAGCTGTTCCACTCGGTGGCTTGTGTGCAAGGGAGTACCCGACGAGGGGCAGGGGAAAACTAACACGAATCCTGCCCGCGGTGCGTACTCAGGTTTCAAAACAGCATTTGTTTGAAGGAAGCCAGAACGCGTTACGGTCACTGACTAGTATCAAGTGTACCCATAGCCAGTATATCTTGGGCAGCTCGTAAGTACTGCGGTTCAGAAACGTAAAGGATTGCTGGTAAATAAGTATTTATGAACTACCGGTTTCGATCGTCTGCGCATCTTCAAGCATTATAAAATTACTCACGACAGCCTACATGGCGACATTCTTACTGAGGCATTAAATAAAATAAAAACGATCCTGCTTCACTGCCGTTAGTCATAAAATGCTTATATAGTCAACAGAAAATGTACGGTAACTGATAATTCATCTTCTTAACACAGTCATCATCAGATTTAATCCTTCTACGTGGAGTAATCTTTGTATGCTCTGATGACACCACTGTAACAACGGCTCTTGTAAACTACCGGGTGATCAAAAAGTCAGTATAAATTTGAAAACTGAATAAATCACGGAATAATGTAGGCAGAGAGGTACAATTTGACACACATGCTTGGAATGACATGGGGTTTTATTAGAACCAAAAAAATTCAAAAGTTCAAAAAATGTCCGACAGATGGTGCTTTATCTGATCAGAATAGTAATAATTAGCGTAACAAAGTAAGACAAAGCAAAGATGATGTTCTTTGCAGGAAATGCTCAATATGTCCACCATCATTCCTCGACAATAGCTGTAGTCGAGGATTAATGTTGTGAGCAGCACTGTAAAGCATGTCCGGGGTTATGGTGAGGCATTGGCGTCGGATATTGTCTTTCAGCATCCCTAGAGATGTCGGTCGATCACGATACACTTGCGACTTCAGGTAACTTCAAAGCCAATAATCACACGGACTGAGGTCTCGGGATCTGGGAGGCCAAGTATGACGAAAGTGGCGGCTGAGCAAACGATCATCACCAAACGACGCGCGCAATAGATCTTTCACGAGTCTAGCAATATGTTTTTTTTTTGTTCTAATAAAACCCCATTTCATTTATTAAGTTTTCAAATTTATACTGACTTTTTGATCATCCGGTATTTTATAATTCCCCAAGATGATCGAATCAGGTGGATAATAAAGATTTATTTGTGTTTTTTTTTTTTTGTTTTTTTTTCTTTTTTTTTTTTTTTCAAGCAGCCAGAGCTGTTAGTCGTGAAATCTCAAGACTACTACACCGTTCGCCGCTGTTCTCCTTGCAACTGATAATTTGATAATTCCAGCACTTAAAGCTTCCAGTAATGTTGTATCTTCACTTCTTGGTGGTTTTTTTTCTCGTGTTATCAGCCGATGACAGAAACTGTTTAAAATGTTAACACAGTAATTGTTCCCATATATCTGAACGTAGTTTAGAGCTGTTTTTGTAACTGATGTGAAGTAGAAAACAATATTGACATGGAAATACCGTATCAGGGCTGTAGACGGGAAGACAAATTGTCTACTTCGGTTTACTGGGAGAATTTTTAGGAGAGTGTGGTTCATCTGTGAAGGAGACCGCACGTAGAACACTATTGTGACCCATTCTTGAGTACTGCTCGGTCTAAAGAGGGAAACATGAAATCAGTTGAGATGCGGGTTGCTAGGTTGCTCACCGGTATGTTCAGTCCACGCGCAAGTATTACGGAGATGGTTCGGGAATTCAAATGGGAATCCGTGCGAGGGAAGGAGACGTTCGTTTTGATGAACGCTCTTGATAAAATAAAGAACTGGCATTTGGAGTCGAGTGCAGAACGATCCTACTGCTGCCAAGTATATTTTGCGCACGGAGCGCGAACATAAGCTAAGAGAATTTAGCGCTCATACAGAGCATATAGATAGTCGTTGTTCCCTCCATGTGCTTGCGAATGGAAGAGGACAACGTACCCTCCGCTACGCGCCGTACTTTGGTTTGCGGAGTGTGTATGTAGATGTTCTCCCCTCTTCCCCTTACGTATCCCCACCATTCGTATAACTGACGTTAAGCTAGGTCCATGCAGTCACGCAAATGTCACCAACACATTTGCATTTTACCTGGACAGTGGCTGTAGAACCCAAAAGACTGCCAAGAAATCACAAGGGATCGTCGTGATTTATGGTTTTTGCTGTACTGCAACGTGTACTTCCGAAATAGAAAACACGAAGCGCGGACTGTGACTGGTTAGTGCAACGCAACACTTTCATTCACGTGGAGCGCGGGTCAGATCCTGTATGGCTATCCAGAGTTTTTGAGCTCGGTCAAAGCGAATGCCGTGATGGTTAATTTAAAGTAGCCACGACTGATTTCTTTAAATTTTCTTGTCTGGGATGAACTTATATTCTTCGTCTGGACGTCAGACATCAAGCTTGCTTCCGGAAGAGAGCGTTATGCATCGCATTTGTGGTCTCGTGCTTTCACGCTGGTGACTGCCGGTTTGGCCACATTTGTTGCTGTCGTCTCGCAACAACCGCGAGGTCAGCTGAGCAAGTGGCGGGTGCAGTCGCCAGGGCCGACCTTGCGTGAGAACTGCGAGGTCGGCTAATATTAACACCGGCCGCGTCGAAATGCCGCTCTGTGCGGAAGCGACCGCTGGAAATTGTGGAATATTGGCTGCGGTCTGCCATATCTTGTGCAGTGGCAAGTTTGTCCGTCTGGACAAGTCAAACTGCCTGTTTCCGCAGGCGCTTCACATCTAACAGCCCAGACTCATGTTGCCACCTTTGCTGTATCTGTGGGACAGAGCATATCGAGAGACGTTGCAGAAGAAGTCGTCGTTGGGAAAGGTTTCTCAGGCTAGCACAGGCATCTTTAGGCAATACTACACAATGCTTTCTTTGGAAGGGGGAGGGGGGGGGGGGGAAGCTGGCTACTTCAGTTTGCTATTTCGTCAAGTTGCCATTTTGAAATTGTCGAATGTGTCCTTATCCTAAATGGTCTCTGCCGCTCAGGTGGTTGATCTCCTCCTTGGGTTTCTGCAGAGAATGCTGCTGCAGTGGTGTAACTCTGCTGCTGCTCTCGCAGTACCAGTTGAAACAAGTGGTCTTCTTGGACTGGGGATACGACCCCATAAGTCTACTCGAAAGTCAGCGGCAAAAGTATATTCATAACTTTTGTTAAGTATTTCCTTTTTCCCAACGGGAATAGATTAAAGAATACACAGTCCGTTGGTAATCGGGATTTTCGTATTAGACACTATAGAGAGCTATATTAATATTGTATAGCTTAGTAATTTAGTAGAAAGGAAAGAACACGAGAGCTCGCCGTCCCGTCGATAGCGCGCTCTTGAGATACGAAGCGCAAGATCGGATAACGACAGGGTGGGGAAGGAAATCGCCGGTGCCCTTTCCAAAGGAACAATCGCTGCATTTCTCTGGAGCGACTTAGGGCAGTCAGGGAAAACCTAAAACTGGATAGCCGGACGGGAATTTGAACCGTCATCCTCCCAAATGCGAGTCCAGTGTGCTAACCACTGTGCCTCCTAGCCCGATAGTAACTTAGGAACAGTCTTGGTTACTCTGTGACACTGGCTCCATTCCGAGTACAGCCAGACAATTTTTCTTGTTGCGAGTTACGAATCGGCGTCAACTTCTACCTTTTTAACATTAATAAAGATCTACGTGGAAAATCGTGGCTTTTTTCTGAAATACATGTCGTGCCCTTAATAATACCGTCCAATTGTGCCTGGGCCTACTAATTAATGATTTGAACGCCACCAGGATAGTTAACTTGACGTGTAAAGTGACCAGTAGGTGGGCAGACCCTTATAAGAAGCAGCAAACCTAAATTCAAGAACGGTTGCCAAGCATACTAACCTGAAGCGACCTATATGTACTCGCGTTCAGTCGTTTCCTAATGACCTCGTCGTCGACGGTACGTTAAAATCCTAATCTTTCTTCTGCCTGCGTGAACAGTGTTTCCGTGATTTTTCGACACATGGAGTAACCTATGAGAAATACTCTTTTTTGAGAATGAAACGTACGCGCAAAGCTTTGCCTTTCACAGTATCCTGTGGCCTGCAAGAGACAGACCTATTCGGGATTAACAAGCCGTCAGCCCTGTTCACTAAATTAACTGGTACGAATGTTCCGCGAGCTGTCTCATTATTGGACAAGCAACACGTTCTAGTGAAGGGACTCGTCCCTGAGGGCAAGCCGGCTGCCGTCTCCATCACATCGTAGCTGACGCGCGCGTCACCTGCCGCCACAGCGCTGTTGGCAGCAAGCTGCCGTTTGCTGCACCCATAGCACCGTGTCTTTACGTGGCAGCTTGTCCGGCCTGTGCCGTCTCGCGGGCTGTTTCTTACGATCGCTGAACGCTCGCCGGCCTTGGTCAGCTGTGTTAGCGCCAGGACGCGTGGGAGCCAGCGCAGTCTAGATTCCGCGATGTTTCTCTGCCCCGGTGCGAAACAGTTACTCGCTAAAGGTCACGGCTGACTGCTTCTAGCGCAGGAACACCAAACTGGAGACTGCTTCCTGGATGCGGTGATGGACCTCGCGCTCGGCTTTTCTGGAAGCCCGAGGATAGCCAGAAAAAAATTAATGTTTAACAAGACATGATTTTCACTCGCGTAAAGTGCTTTTGTCTCACATATTGTGAGGGATAAAGAAAAAAAAAGACTTCGCCTGCAGATTATGGATACGGCGATCCATTGAAATGTTGCGACTAGAAGACGATGCCACACGGCTTATAACCCGTGAAGATTTCATAGCTGAAATACGCCGAGAAAGCCTGCAATCGCAAAGAAAAGCTTATTTGTACACGTTGTTCTCGAAGGAGACTGT
Source organism: Schistocerca gregaria (assembly GCF_023897955.1). Lineage (NCBI taxonomy): Eukaryota > Metazoa > Arthropoda > Insecta > Orthoptera > Acrididae > Schistocerca > Schistocerca gregaria. Next base: position 546,078,543 of record NC_064925.1, read on the forward strand.
TGTAAACAATTGTGTTTCCTTTTCTTCGTACGGCAGGAACTAGTTTCAGATGCGCGTATGGTCATCCTTGTCTACGTTTCTAACGCTCCTCCTTAAGAATGCCTGGACTGCTCCTGTGCTACGTCAGCCGCCAATTTCCTACCCTTCATTAGCACTCGATGTCGAATACAATGACTTTTCTGGAGATTAGAAATCTACTCTGTAGTAATCAGCATGGGTTTCGAAAAAGACGATCGTGTGAAACCCAGCCCGCGCCTTTCGTCGACGTGACTCAGAGGGCCATAGACACGGGTTCCCAGGTAGATGCCGTGTTTCTTGACTTCCTCAAGGCGTGTGATGCAGTTCCCCACAGTCGTTTAATGAACAAAATAAGAGCATATGGACTTTCAAGTGTGCCGCAGGGGAGTATCGTAGGTCCGTTTCTATTCACAATATATAAAAATGACCTTGTGGATAACATCGGAAGTTCACTGAGGCTTTTTGCGGGTGATGCTTTAGGTTGTAACAATGGAAAATTGTACTGAAATACAGGAGGATCTGCAACGAAGTGACGCATGGTGCAGGGAATGGCCATTGAATCTCAATAGACAAGTGTAATGAGCTGCGAATACATAGAAAGATGGATCCCTTATCATTTAGCTACAAAATAGCAGGTCAGCAATTGGCAACAGTTAATTCCATAAATTATCTGGGAGTAGGCATTGGGAGTGATTTAAAATGGAATGATCATATAAAGTTGATCGTCAGTGAAGCAGATGCCAGACTGAGATTCATTGGAAGAATCCTAAGGAAATGCAGTTCGAGAACGAAGGAAGTAGGTTACAGTACACTTGTTCGCCCACTGCTTGAATTCTGCTCACCGGTGTGGGATCCGTACCAGACTGGTTTGATAGAAGAGGTAGAGAAGATCCAACGGAGAGCAGCGCGCTTCGTTACAGGATCATTTAGTAATCGCGAAAGCGTTACGGAGATGATAGATAAACTCCAGTGGAAGACTCTGCAGGAGAGACGCTCAGTAGCTGGGTACGGGCTTTTGTTAAAGTTTCGAGAACATACCTTCAGCGAAGAGTCAAGCAGTATATTGCTCCCTCCTACGTATATCTCGCGAAGAGACCACGAGGAAAAACCAGAGAGATTAGAGCCCACACAGAGGTACACTGACAATCCTTCTTTCCACGAACAATACGAGACCGGAATAGAAGAGAGAACCGATAGAGGTACTCAAGATACCCTCCGCCACACACCGTCAGATGGCTTGCGGAGTATGGGTGTAGATGCAGATGTAGATGTCAGCTAAGTGCTAAATAAACGTAACTTGTGACCGACATATTATTTTCTTCCTTTCTTCATCGTTGGCTCTTGTGCCTTCACGCTGTAGACGCTTCTGTCCTAGCGCACGCCCGCGGCATTGTGTGTTCAACACGAAGCACAGCCGTGGCGAAAGCAGCAGCGTTTTCATTAGGATTCGACGTTGCATTGATGGGCGAGATAAATTTCAGAGTGTTGACTGACGCCTGCAGCAGATCGACGTGACATTTTATATTAATTCACTGAAACTGTCTGCCTTCGTCCGAGCAACGTGGTACTCAGTTACATAAAGACGCAGAAAGTGATTACTTTTTGTGAAATTAAAGACTCTATTCGGTTAATGCCATGCTCTTAATATGAAAGACAGCACTGAGTACGACGCCGTCTGTGACAATATAAGAGCATATGGTCGTTGACAAATCCTCTGCTTCCGAAATCTCCTTCTGAAAATTTTCATGCCAATCACACCATTCGCAGCGCTTATTTGTCTTTCTTGTCAGTCGTTCGAACTTACCTTAGGCTAGCAAACGGTAAAACGAACTGCTTTTCTACTTCCATTGCTGATGCCTTTCCCAAGCGGTCGTTAATAACTGCTCGCCTGGCCTCAGACCGGGCTCTATACCGACTCACTCGCGCTGATTTTATATTTCCACTTCCACATCTTAACGAGACGCTGCAAGGAGAACTGCTTAAGTCAGTTTTGCAGCGGCGCTATTTTTGTTACTTTTCTCCTGTAGCCTTGACGCGGACAGAGTGTGCGCCGAATGGAACGGTTGGTCCGTTCGATGCTACGCAGGGAAGGGAGATCGACCATCAGTGTGAAGAAGCTGAAAATTTTTTTTTCGAATATCAATTTTGGGCCGGTGACTCCTGCGACGTTTTATATTTATAGCACAGTAACATCAAGCGATCGGTAGCAGTTATTGTGATACGGAAGACATGTTATGTTCACTGTTTCTGGCAGCACGCGACAAGCAGTAAGTACGTGCTGTAGCAGGTATTCCTATCAGCGCCACTTGCCCGCGGTTTCGTTGTGGTTTCTGCTGCTGAATGTTTTACTTGTAAATTGTGTTTGTAGAAGACCTTAGAATGTCGTGCCGGCGCTAGTCTGGGCAAGTTGTTTCATATTTTTGAACCGTAAAGCTCATATCCATGCCACTCACCTCTTAACTACACAAGATAAATGTAAATTTCTGACTTATATATCGTTTAAATGTAGTACACATTTCGTTGAAGATTTCTAGTATACAGTAAGATTCATCTGCCCCTACCGATGTCGTTTTATGCAACCCCCAGTGTTAATAGCATGACTTCAAAAACCATGGCGCGAGATTTTCATATTATCTCGCTCGGTGCGCACAAACTATTAGTGTTATAGAAAAAACGAGCGGAACCTTTTTGTAGGAAATTTAATGTAGTTAAATTTTGTACTGGGTTACGTTTCTGCTGGAGGCCACGATTTTCGAGTTGTGCAAGAAACACGTACAGAAGCGATCTTGAAATGCACCTACACTCCGACACTCGTTCCTCACCAGCCAAAATTTCTAATATATTGTTCGTGGCACTCTTGCTCCCTCGTACCAATGTACGAAAATTGCTGACTATACGAATTTTTCCGATATTTAGGCTTTTTTTGTCTCTATTGATGGGGCTGTTACGCCGCCGCCATAGTCGGCTTTTCGTGAACATTATATTCATTTAAACGTGCCCGTGAGATTAACATTACGGTCAAAGTAATTACGTTGACAATCCCATCCAAACTTAACAAACAGTTATGTCATTGTGTGTTTTAGGCTGTTTAAATTCAGGAAAATGTTTAGTAACATTTACACACACACCAGTTTTACAGTTTTAAGTGCTCGACTAAGCCTGTGGCGTAATAAGGGCAGTCGGTCAATTAAGACCATAAGCAGTTGAATGTAGGAAATAGTTTGCGCAGTAGCAAACTTTTGCAGAGTGGTAGGATGAAGTGCCTTGAACAACATACTATGAGAAAACCTGACTGGTGGACGTTGGGTGTGGGGTAGCGGTGCATTTCGAGGTAACTTTTGTACGTTTTTCTTGAATAATTCGAACACTGCGGTCTCCAGCGAAACATGCCCCAATACAAAATACGATTACATTGTTTCCTACAAAAAAGCTCCTAAACATTTTTTTGTGCATGACAGATAGATTGAGCGTAGCGAGCGAGAGTATATGAAAATCTCGCCAGTGGTTTCTGAAGACTATATATAAAATTCCGGGTGGGGAAAACGACATAGGTAAGGGCAGCTGAATCACTCCGTATTCTATTTCAGTATAATAGCCTATAATTTCAGTTGCCCGTGGGATTGATTACGCTGTCGTAACATTCTCTGTGTGCCGCTTGGCACGTCAAAGGATGGTCTAATCAGATAGAGAACAGTCTCGTATGACGTCTTTATGTTGCACTGTGAGCACTGAAACACGTGTGGAGTAGTCAGACCTGGGGAGGGTGTATTTGTACTGTTGTCTTAACGGAAGCGTAGATGCCAATTAAGGATACTGCGCAATCACATGAAAACGAGACAAATGGAAAAATAAGTAATCCATTTATTAGTTCAAAAGTAAATCGATCGCCATAACTGTTAATACATCATATACGTGTGAGACGAGACAGTCAGCGCCTTCATGGAAAATGTTAGCGGTTGCCTACGGAGCATTGATTGTACACGGATGTCCGAATCAAACTGACGGTCACCAGTGCAGTGTCTTTCTTCAGGGCTCCAACAATATGGAAATCGAATGGGGACTGTGTGGTGGATGTGTGACGCCTTCCTTGCGAAACTTGTGCAGCGTAGTTCAAGAAAAGACGCATCTGTACCGCCAATGTCGTGATGACCTTTTTCTTTGACTTCAAAGGCAGCTGCTCATTGCTTGTGTGGAGCACGACACCACCGTTGACGCACACAGCTACATGGACACTTGGCCAAAATTGGTCCCCCATCCAGTCCCGATCTCTCCCCTTGCGATTTTCATATTTTTGGAGCCCTGAAGAAAGGCGTTCGTGGTCGTCGATTTGCTTCCGTCGGAGACGTGCACGCCTGGCTGCCTGGCTGCAATCGTGAAGGCAGTGGGATAGACGTGTGAACAGTTATGGCTAAAAAATGGGCCAAATGGCTCTGAGCACTATGGGACTTAACTTCTGAGGTCATCAGTCTTCCAGAACTTGGAACTACTTAAACCTAACTAACCTAAGGACGTCACACATATCCATGCCCGAGGCAGGATTCGAACCTGCGACCGTAGCGGTCGCGGGGTTCCAGACTGAAGCTCGCAGAACCACTCGGTCACACAGGCCGGCAACAATTATGGCGATTGCTTTTGAAGTTACAAGAAGTTCGCCTACTTTGCAGCGATGTCGTTATGTTTATGTTATTGTTTGGTTGTTTCATCGATTATGTGTTGTTTTAGCTGTGGTTGCACCACCTGTAGAATAATTTGTGAAGTTGTAAAAAAGCTTGTAACCCAACTCAGCGTAACAAATTAACGCATATATCAGATGAACTATCATGCAATTGATTGGAAATCTATACTGCAATCAAAGTCGGTGTGAGTGGGTATACGGTCAGCTGTCAGCAGAAAAGTGTTCGCCAGTTCTGCGTTCTGTTCCCATTCCTTTTTAACGCCTGTTCTAAAAAGATTTTTCGAGATGCTCTTCAAGGAAAGTATCAAGCAGTGGTTAATGGAGTTATTATCAATAACATAAGACATTCTGATATCATTGTCTTACTTGCTGCCGGCCGGAGTGGCCGTGCGGTTCTAGGCGCTACAGTCTGGAACCGCGAGACTGCTACGGTCGCAGGTTCGAAACCTGGCTCGGCCATGGATGTGTGTGATGTCCTTAGGTTAGTTAGGTTTAAGTAGTTCTAAGCTCTAGGGACTGATGACCTAAGAAGTTAAGTCCCATAGTGCTCAGAGCCATTTGAACCATCTTACTTGCTACCAGGGTGAAAGATCTGCAAGAACTTCTAAACGAAAGCGGTGCCACGGGGTTACCTTAAACATAAAAGGGAAAATGAATGGGTGTCAGCAGAAACCGAGATAAAATTCAGAGGACGCCTGTAGTCGGTAATGATGGGATCAAATGCGTTCCATCATATAAATATTTGGGGTGTCAAATCAACGATAACTGGGATTTCTCTCAAGAAATTCGCTGCAGAATTGAACACCACAGAAGTTATTTCCAGAAAAAGAGGGAAGATCAGACTAGACTTGGTATAGGTATTACACTTCCTACTCGATTACTTCGATGCTACGCGTTCATTATCCTACTCCGTGGTGTTGTAGCATGGGAATTTACGGTTGTTTTTGTTAAGAAATTGCAGGCATTCGAAATTCGAGCGTGTCCAAGTTCAAAATGGTTCAAATGGCTCTGAGCACTATGGGACTTAACTGCTGTCATCAGTCCCCTAGAACTTAGATCTACTTAAACCTAACTAACCTAAGGACATCACACACATCCATGCCCGAGGCGGGATTCGAACCTGCGACCGTAGCGGTCGCGCGGTTCCCGACTGTATCGCCTAGAATCGCTCGGCCACTCTGGCCGGCGCACGTCGAAGTCAATCATAGTCGAAATGTAGCAGAACGGCGGCGTATGAACAAAGATTTAGAAATTTTCAGTACTATCAAGACAAGAAAACGCGAATACTTTTGCCATATAATGGCAACAACAAGTACAAACTGCTGCTAGTTACACTGCGACGGGAGTTTGATGGCGGATGTGACGGAGGACGTAGGAGATTACTCCGGCTAAAGAACATAGCCAGTGGTTCGGTTTGAGCACAGAATCGCTGTTGATGAAAGTCTTGGACAAACAACGAACGGTTCATGCTACTGATCGCCAGTGTTCTTGGAGGATAGGGTACTTGAAGGAGAAGAAGAAGAAGAGGCACGGAGTTGGCATAGTAGGTGAAGTGGACTGAAGACGAGTGGTCGCGCGCCACGCCGTGTGGAGGTGTGGGTGTGGGACAGAGCGGGCCTTGTCCTGCGAGCGCCGCAGCTGGGCCGCGGGGCCCAGGAATGTTCTTTGTCCCACAGCGGCCTGTGCCCTCTTCCCTTCTTCTCCCACGCCGATAGCCGCTGCCGCCGCCGCCCGCCGCCGCCGCCGTCGCCGCCGGCTAGTTCCGCGCCGCCACCCACGTGTCCAGCGCCTCGCTATCCTCTCCCCTCCTTACCTTAGCACCGGGTCATTGCGCTCGCGCCAATTTTGTTCCCACTCTACGCTCTGCCTATTGAAAACACTTAAATCGCAGCAACGGGCGCCGAGGTTGCCAGATTTGGAGCAGGGAGTCTCGTCTCAGATATGCCCCAATTCTTAAACTCTTCCCTCAAGCAGTTGGCTCATAATAGGATTTGGGTGTCGTTTTTGTCCAGCGATACTGTTTCCGAAGCCGCGTCGCTTAATGTTATTCGGGAGATGAAAATCGCTTGCTTCGACACTGCACACTCCACGGGCAATGTACCAGGTGCTTCTCTTCATTGTCAGCCAATAGGGACTAGCGGTTAGCGCTGCTGACGTAGAAGCCTCAGCGGAGTAGTCGGTGACTACCTCAGAATGGAAGTTCAATTTATACTCCGATTAAAATTGTTTCGTGATTGACAGATGGCAAAGACGGGGAGGAGAGCTGCCGGCTCGTACACAGCATGCCACGTGCCCTTGCGATCGATAGTTTCGCGCGCAAGAAAAAAGAAATAAGTCATTTTCTTGCGGACCGTTGTAATGTCTTTGTAGGTAGTTTGGAGGGCAACGATTGCGGCCGCTGCTGTAGCTCTATGTGTGGCCATGCGTAAGATACTGTAATCATACATTATTGGCAAATAACAGCAGTAAGACGAGGATTCAGCCACAGACATGCCGCCGCAACGTAATAAATTATCTAAATAAGCGGAGAAATTTGTAAGGGATGAACACAAACTGAATTTTTGGTAACACGCTATGCCACGAACGGGTGCACGTCAATTCTAATTCTACTTCGAATATCACCCGTCTAGTCATTATAACTTCTGACAAAATTTAAAGAAATGCGGTCGCAGGTTCGAATCCTGCCTCGGGGATGGATGTGTGTGGTGTCCTTAGGTTAGTTAGGTTTGAGTAGTTCTAAGTTCTAGGGGACTGATGACCACAGCAGTTAAGTACCATAGTGCTCAGAGCCATTTGAACCACTTTTTAAAGAAATGTTACTTTCCACTAAACATTTATCCTCCAGTGTTTTCATTATTACTTCCTTTTCGTGTCTGATATCATTTTGTTACCGAATAAGGTGGCGCACTGGTTAGCACACTAAACTTGCTTTCAGGGGCCGACGGCCTAAATCCGTGTCCGGTCATCCTGATTTAGGTTTTCCGTGATTTCTCCAAACCGCTCCAGGTAAATGGTGGGATGGTTCCTGTGAAAGGGCACGGCGGACTTCCTTCTCTGTCCTTGATAATCCGATGGGGCTGATGACCTAGCTGTTTGACAAAATGTTGGCTGGTCGGTCGTTTCGGGAGAGGGAATCAATCTTCCACTCCCGCCAGCGTACATTTTTTGTTGTTCCTTGCCACTTAAGCCGCAACTTGAGACAATATGAGTGATATGATGCCAATCTGAGGATTTTTCCTCTTTTGTGCCAGTTCATCTACAAAGTTGGTTTATGCTGCGCTCCGAGGTACGGTAATTCACTCTTTATTTCATCGTCCGTGTGAGAATGTTTTTTGTTATAGCCAGTCGATATTGTCTTGATTTCCAGAAGTTACTGTAAGCTCCTTATCAAGGACATTTGAACATACGAGGCGTTCTCCATAAGACCATGATTTGCTCAAGTTTTTGATGGCTCTTTAATATCAACAAGAAGTACAGCACGATTCACAGTTTGCAGTTGCGTATGCCTTTAGCTGAAACAAACTATGACCAGTCTAGCTATGATGCGATGATGTGATGTTATAAGATGAGAAAGAATCGAAGTTTTTAACCAAATAGTTTATATATGATCGGATGATTAAGATCGTGAATCTGACTTTTTTTTTCAGTACCTTTGTGCAGAAGCTAAAACGTTTACAAAGACTAACTTCAGCAGCAAATATTCTCCTGTCTTGTTTGCATAACATATTTTTATTGTGGCGCAACGAATAAATCTCAGTGTATTGGGCTGTGCATTCCCTTCCCTCCCGCCCCTTGCGGCCTGTGCTGCTTGGCTGCCCCCCCACCCCCGCACTGACGACCGCGTCGCCTGACATGCAAGGCTTACGCCCGCAGAACAGGCAACACGGCGAGCATATGCAGCGCGAGAAATAGATGTGATTGGCTGATGCCTGACTCACTGAAACGCCCATCACAAAGTAATTTGATCGGAGTATAGACTATTACTCATGAAATTAATATAGTCTCTCTCGTCATTAATGTTTTAGTCTCATATTAATGCACGATAAAATATATACCTCTAAGGATCACTTTTACAGCACTAAATAGGTCTGTTACTTAATGTTGTGCTGAATGAAACTTCAGGACAGTCTCGCCACTACTGAACAACACAGAGACACGAACTGCCTGGTGTCAACAACTTGCAACCACGAGTCTTCTATCTTTAGGCGTAGTGTGGCGAAAGTACACTGAGCTCTCCCTTGTTGTTTAATACCTTCGGCACCCAGTGTACGAAAGCGTTTACCGCAAGTTTTGCGCAGTTGTGATCGCCCTCCGTGGTGGAAGCTCGCTCTTCGATATGAGATGGATCTACTTCATGTGGAAAAATCGCAGAATGGTGCAAGAAACGCAGAGTACGAAATTTTTATCTATGAGAGTATTCCATGTATTACCTAACGAGAAACCGCCGTCCCAATCGATAAGGGCCTCAGACAGTCCTGTTGCCACCGATTCACTATTAACAGTGTATCAAAAGGTTGCAGTATCAGCAACAAGTTTTGTTTAGTTGTATTTCATCGAATGACGAGTGAAAAAACAGTGTTCTGCGATAGCAAAGTTTTGATGGCTAGTAAGAGACGAGAAAGCTGCTGGGTAAGTTACTGACATCCGTCAGTTAGCCCACAATTTCATGGCACAATTAGGTGCCGTAAAAGTTTTAAATTTCAGAACATCCACAGGTTCCTTAACTGGTTAATATCCATCAGGTGTCTCATTCACACTGTGTGCACGGCACATCTGCACTCCACTCTATCTACGTTGTTATTTTCAAGCGCATTTAGTTTAAAGTTCGCCATCCACTTTTAACGATTTGTTTTTTGCAAAGTAATCAGTATTTCAATGTCATACGTAATTTACTTTATTTGATGCGTAAGAAGTTGTGAATATTAAGGAAATCACATTTGTATTTCATCAGTGGTTACAGTTTATTTCTTTCCGTTATTTACTTTAATAAGCCAAAAAGTTGGTATGAAAATAAACTTAAATAGCTCCATTCCCTAAAATTAATCCAATTTTAGCTTATAAGAAATGCGCTCCGGAAACGTTCGCGTGAAATTTTAGAAACTGTGCCAAGTTGAGGCTCTTCTGTACCAAATTTGATAGTTCTTCCGCAGTACCGTGCTTGGAAAACGCTGTTCGGTTTTCAGCTGTGACACGCACCAAGCCTCCCCCGGTGAGTGCCGGGAGAGCCCGACCAACGAGATGCTCTGTTGTCGCAAAAATTCCAACAACAAACGAGACATAGCTACAATATTAAGATGGTGATTTTTGTTAAAAATATTTTGCACAGAAAAAAAGTTGCGTGAAAAATGGGAATGAGAACTCTAACCCGTCTCCTAAACCCCGTTCACTATGTTTTCACTACTTGCCCACTGAAGCAGTTCGCCATCTGGCTGTAGTCACTGGGACTCGAGCGACAACTGCTAAGTTATTATTCTCAAAAAAATCACGAGCAGGCTACCGAACAACTGAAGTAGGAACCGAGATATATTATTTTTAGAGTTAAGTTCATATGTGCTAAATTTTATCCAAATTTGTGGGCTATGGTCACTAGCCTCCGTTTTAAGCAGTTTTGCGATAATTTGTCGCATACTGTTTCCTTATCGCATATTTTATTCGTTGCTGAGGTTTTCATAATGCAATGATTGTTAAGTTTATTTTTATTTGTCTATTGGCTTTTGATGTACATACCACACGGCAAGTCTCGTATACAGTAAGTAAAAAGAAATTGCGTGTAGAGCGCTTCCAACTGATAAAAAGATCTTAGCAATATCACGTCAGCAGGATACTAATACAGTTCTTTCAGATTATTGAAGCAGCAAAACAGTAAAAAAAAGTTCAAATAGACTTGTTCTGAATTAATTATGAATGTACGAATATTGTGACGTGACATTCTAGCTATACTATAGTTTCGAATAGGTAAAGATAAAGCAGTACATAATACGCCACTATCGCCTGATAGATAGCTCCACCCGGGAAATGGACAATCAGTTATATGCGGAGATATCTTAATAAGTCCACGACGATTCTGTAAGTTCTGTTTTATGATGCTCGGATAGTGGTGATATTTGTCGGGAAATAGCGTTCCAATGTGGTTAGTGCCGTGTAGAAAGTTAATTTCTGTTTGCGAAACTGCTCAGCAGAAAATAACGTTGAGCCTTTTCTTGTTATTTTTCTTGATGACATAGTATCGAATTTGACGCTTGGGTAAATAGGGACTGGCGAATACCGACAGTGTTTCTTTTCTTGCGGTGTAGTCGGACGGTTGGGCCCACAAGTTGGTCCACGTGGGCACGAAACACAAAGTTCAAAGAGCCGGTCGGAATAGCAGTGCATGTAATGTCTGATTTGCCTGTTCGTTCTCTGTTGGGTATCAATAGCGCCAGCGGAAGTGAATCATTGGATTTCAATTTTTTGTGGCAGCGGGGACGGCGGGTAATTATTGAGTGCCGGCGCTGTTTGTCGGGGCTTGTTCCCCCGTCGCATCGCATCGCATCGCATCGCATGGCGCGCGCACAGCGCCTGATTGATTGCATCGCGGCTGGGGCAGCGGCGATCGGCGCGAGGAGCGCTCAATTAAAAAGAGGAGAGCGAAAGCTTTAAAATTAGCCGCTATTCGCGAGTTAATTCGGGATCGTTAGGTAATAGCTTCTGGGAACCGGCAATCTCTTCCCTAACTGCTTTAATTAAGAATATGTTAATTCCGCCTTAAAGGAGATGGCACGCTGTTTGGCAGAGCTAACTCAATTAGGTGACTGTAAATTAGCAAGGCGCGTACACCGAAAGTGGGCTGTCTGGCGAGGTGTAGGGAGCACCTGTCCACTTCACGCCGGGGCTGGTGGCAGACGTTAACTTTCCGAGGTTAATCGTGTGCGTAACATATCGCGCGGTGCCGGGATGGTTCCTTCCTAAGGACACGGCCGACTCCCTTTCCCATCCGTGAAACAATCCGAGCTTGTGCTCCTTCTCTAATGACCTCTGTCGACGAGACGTTAAATCCAATCTTCCTTCCTTCCTATTTCTCTCGCCCGGCAAAGAAATACATATTAACTGCCACTTACACACATGATTTTCTATACTGTTCACTATCTCCGATTAAATGACGAGCCAAAGTTCCATACCCGTCGCCGTCCTGTTCCTACCCGGTTTCTACACGTCACGGATTATTAGTGCATCCTCCCACACCGCTTATCGTCATGGTGTGGTGATACCGTGCTTCATGTATTAGCGAAGCTCTCAGAAGTTGACCACAGGTTCGTGTGGCGTGTAAATGCGTGTCCGTATATCCGTCGACACACTTGTTTCACAAATCTCTCTTGAGTCCTCAGAGAAGAAACCTGGCTACTTTGAAGTTATACCGCAGTTTCTTTTTCGGCAAAGTATTACGTATTAATCATGATAAGATGTCAAATTTGCTTAATTTTGCAATAAAAGAAATGTACTCCTATATCTATGAAGAATTTAAAACCACAAATCTAATTTTCTGTAGTATAGAAGGGCACTGTCAGTTCATTTATTATAATATAATTGCAGTCAAGCATCAGTCCATAAACAGAAATATTTGTATATGTGGTGGTTATCCGGGAATAATTGCGAGAAACCCCAACAGTAAAGGTATTAGAAAAAATGTTACACTCTTTGTCCTTTTTTCCATTAACTATATATAAACACGGGGATAACTCGAAAATTGAACGGGGGTGGGGGGGGGGGACGTCAGTGGTGGAGATTGTTGTTCTTTTTGTTTGTTGTTATTTTGGAGCCGGCCGGGGTGGCCGAGCGGTTCTAGGCGCTTCAGTCGCGCGACCGCTACGGTCGCCGGTTCGAATCCTGCCTCGGGCATGGATGTGTGTGATGTCCTTAGGTTAGTTAGGTTTAAGTACTCTAAGTTCTAGGGGACTGATGACCTCAGAAGTGCCATAGTGCTCAGAGCCATTTTGTTATTTTGGAAGGGGCGGAGTAATGGTTGTAGGGTAAATGTATAGTGGGAACCGTGTCCGGGGTGGTGGGATGTGAGAGGGAATACTTGGGAACATACACTCCTGGAAATGGAAAAAAGAACACATTGACACCGGTGTGTCAGACCCACCATAATTGCTCCGGACACTGCGAGAGGGCTGTACAAGCAATGATCACACGCACGGCACAGCGGACACACCAGGAACCGCGGTGTTGGACGTCGAATGGCGCTAACTGCGCAACATTTGTGCACCGCCGCCGTCAGTGTCAGCCAGTTTGCCGTGGCATACGGAGCTCCATCGCAGTCTTTAACACTGGTAGCATGCCGCGACAGCGTGACCGCGAACTTTGAGCGAGGGCGTATAGTGGGCATGCGGGAGGCCGGGTGGACGTACCGCCGAATTGCTCAACACGTGGGGCGTGAGGTCTCCACAGTACATCGATGTTGTCGCCAGTGGTCGGCGGAAGGTGCACGTGCACGTGCCCGTCGACCTGAGACCGGACCGCAGCGACGCACGGATGCACGCCAAGACCGTAGGATCCTACGCAGTGCCGTAGGGGACCGCACCGCCACTTCTCAGCAAATTAGGTACACTGTTGCTCCTGGTGTATCGGCGAGGACCATTCGCAACCGTCTCCATGAAGCTGGGCTACGGTCCCGCACACCGTTAGGCCGTCTTCCGGTCACAACCCAACATCGTGCAGCCCGCCTCCAGTGGTGTCGCGACAGGCGTGAATGGAGGGACGAATGGAGACGTGTCGTCTTCAGCGATGAGAGTCACTTTTGCCTTGGTGCCAATGATGGTCGTATGCGTGTTTGGCGCCGTGCAGGTGAGCGTCACAATCAGGACTGCATACGACTGAGGCACACAGGGCCAACACCAGGCATAATGGTGTGGGGAGCGATCTCCTACACTGGCCGTACACCTCTTGTGATCGTCGAGGGGACACTGAATATTGCACGGTACATCCAAACCGTCATCGAACCCACCGTTCTACCATTCCTAGACCGGCAAGGGAACTTGCTGTTCCAACAGGACAATGCACGTCCGCGTGTATCCCGTGCCCCCCAATGTGCTCTAGAAGGTGTAAGTCAACTACCCCGGCCAGCAAGATCTCCGGATCTGTCCCCCATTGAGCATGTTTGGGACTGGATGAAGCGTCGTCTCACTCGGTCTGCACGTCCAGCACGAACGCTGGTCCAACTGAGGCGCCAGGTGGAAATGGCATGGCAAGCCGTTCCACAGGACTACATCCAGCATCTCTACGATCGTCTCCATGGGAGAATAGCAGCCTGCATTGCTGCGGAAGGTGGATATACACTGTACTAGTGCCGACATTGTGCATACTCTGTTGCCTGTGTCTATGTGCCTGTGGTTCTGTCAGTGTGATCATGTGATGTATCTGACCCCAGGAATGTGTCAATAAAGTTTCCCCTTCCTGGGACAATGAATTCACGGTGTTCTTATTTCAATTTCCAGGAGTGTATGTCCATATTTGATGTTATACTGTGTGTTCTGTTAATTGTAAAAATAACTAGATTTCCGTAGGGCGCTGCATGCGCGATTATTTAGAACCCTTGGCGGAGCGCCGTTTAGGCGGTAAGTGTCTTGTATGTTGAAGCGTATTGTGGCGTATAAGGACACAGATCGAGTTATATAACTATTGTTGATGTACAAAAAAAAAAAAAAAATAGCGTTGGGCCTTACACTAAAACAAGAAAAAATTGTGTAGTAAACATAGCAATTGGTTCATCTTCGATACTATGAAATACCGGTACATCTCAGATCAGTTTCGTTGTATCGAAGATGAACAAGTGTTCATCGCTGTTAAGGAATGCATTTTAGAGCCCATGTTTAGTAGATATTTTTGCCTTGTTTTGGCTTAACGAACCTGTCCATTAAGTTAGTCGGTGATTTTTTGGGACACCCTGTATGTACAGAATTTGTTAGTCCTAACTGCACTCTGTACATATTCCATTGTACATAAAGAAAACTGGCGAAGAGTTGCACTGTGTTTAATTGCACGAATAAGTTCGGAAAAGGAACCAATAATATCTTTCAAAAAATGGTTCAAATGGCTCTGAGCGCTATGGGACTTAACATCTGTGGTCATCAGTCCCCTAGAACTTAGAACTACTTAAACCTAACTAACCTAAGGACATCACAAACATCCATGCCCGAGGCAGGATTCGAACCTGCGAACGTACTGGTCACGCGGTTCCAGACTGAAGCGCCTAGAACCGCACAGCCACAACGGCCGGCTAATAATATCTTTCGTTGGTACGGTAACATATTTAGCTGTTTTGTATTAAGACTTTCAGTAATAGCAATGACAATTCCAGAAGGAATTCATGATTGACTTTACATTCTTCTTTTGAAGGCATCTGATAATTTTGACAGTACTTGTGGCCGTCAGGGTTTCAAACTTCCATTTTCTTGCGTTGTATAAAATGTCAGATATTGGGGTGAACCACACAGCTAAGTATCAGTGTTCACCTGCATATGGCCCGAAACGATAATAATGAAGTGTACCAGATAATGGAAAAATCACGAGATGCTAAATACTAATGTCATTTGACTTCAAAAATTTGGAGCCTCAACCAACAAAATGCTACAATTCGCCCTCATACTAGCGTAATAAGCTGCATTTAGTTGTCAGTAAACAGTTACGTCAAATTTCTTGTAGTAAGCAAAAAAAAAAAAAAAAAAAAAAAAAACGTAGGTGAACAGTGACTGGCCGTTTGCTCATATACTTAAATGAGACATTATGTTGGTGACATAATTCGAAGAAAGATATGTTGTAACCAAAGGCGCATTAGTTTACCCCCCACAAAGGCCGCCGAGGCGGCTTTCAAGTTGTCCGCTGCTCACAGTAGACTACTTATTGGATCGTGGGGCCATTGGTTTACAGGTATAATCTTACCATTTATGAGCTGTTCGTTGTCTCGTGTGTGGTTTTGTGTATGGGTTGTTTTCTGGTATAACTTGAGAAGATGTTTCTTGTAACGTATCATTATAGTTTCCGTGTCTGTGCTCTTGTAGTAATTATGTGGTTGTGTTTTTGTGTAAGTATTCATCAAAAATAGCACGTTTCAAAACAGATGCGAATGGCAAATGAATAAACATTGTTTTTTCTGAGTGCAAAATAAGCGAAACACAGTAGACCTTCTCTTAAGGCAACTAGTGCGATTTTTTAAAGTGAAGTGTAGAGAAAGCAAATGGAGCAAGAGGAAAAGCAGTTTCGTAAAGCTGGAAAAACACGGATGCTGAGAGTGAACACAAACTTTTTCTACTGCAACCTCTGCTAGCAATGAGGGAAAAGTCGCGTTGACTTCATAATATATAGGATGGAGCAGTAAAAGCCTTAAGTAAATTGTACTGTTCTTAATCTATCTGAATCAAATTCGAGGAACATATTACAAATGCAATATTTTTACAGAAGCACCAATGATAATACTTGATGAATAAAAGCGAAAAGCGTCTGGTATCTTTCTTACCATAAATGCTTAGGACAAAATAATGTTGCTATTGTTTTATTGTTGGAATAACGAGTTTTCCGGTGAAAAATCGGCAACCGAGTGCTGGGGGAGTTAGTGGCGTCTGCCCAGACAGCGGGGACAGGAGGCTCATTAATACCTGTATCTCAGAGTGGCGCCCTTTTCTTCTCTTTGCGAAATAAAGGAGGGAAAGAAAAATTCCTGCTGCCGCTGTGCTCTTTTTGCGCATGTACGGCGTGTGTGAGGGAACAGGTTTGGCGGAGTAGGAGGCGACTCTGCCCGTGACCGGCTGAAGTCTGCCCAGCCCGGCGCACTGTAGAGGCCTCCGCCGTAACTGCGGTAGGCCTACCACTCTGTCGTGAGGCCCTACTGTCTGACAGGGAAGCATTTCTAACGTGTACTCTACAAGCAGCAGAAACCTTGTGTCTGTACTTCATGCGTTATCATTACTAAGTACAAAGATAGCATAATTGTTTTGCTCAAGTCAAACCTAGCAGCTCCAGTTACCCGATAAACGAGGTTTATCGAACGTTAACGTTCTTTCCATGCTCAGTATCTTTTAAAGATACTGATAAACACAATGGTAATAATTAGCGACAACTATGCGGGAAACAAGGATTCCTTGCTCTTCAGGTCCTCCATTGCCTTCATTAAGTGCCGTGCCAGTGATCCTCTAACGCTGAAATGTAAGAGTCACGTACGAGAATGAAATTTTCACTCTACAGCGGAGTGTGCGCTGATACGAAACTTCCTGGCAGATTAAAACTGTGTGCCCGACCGAGACTCGAACTCGGGACCTTTGCCTTTCGCGGGCAAGTGCTCTACCAACTGAGCTACCGAAGCACGACTCACGTCGGGTATTCAAAGTTTGGAAGGTAGGAGACGGATACTGGCAGAAGTAAAGCTGTGAGTACCGGACGTGAGTCGTGCTTCGGTAGCTCAGTTGGTAGAGCACTTGCCCGCGAAAGGCAAAGGTCCCGAGTTCGGGTCTCGGTCCGGCACACAGTTTTAATCTGCCAGGAAGTTTCAGCCACGTACTGATTAAAAATTACGTGGTAGGGAATCAGTCAGCTTTAAAAAATGTTTAATCTCCAGAATGGATGTGAAATGAAAATACTTCTTTTTTAGGATATCTTCGCGTCAAATTATTCCTTTCAAGTTTTACTTTCGAAAACTGAAAATATGTGAGTAACAGTTGTTAAGAAGCTCAAGATTTTCTACTTTTGTTTTATATCTGTCATGAATGTAAGTGCCGGCCGCGGTGGTCGAGCGGTTCTAGGCGCTTCCGTCGGGAACAGCGCAACTGCTACGGTCGCAGGTTCGAATCCTGCCTCGGGCAAGGATGTGTGTGATGTCCTTAGGTTAGTTAGGTTTAAGTAGTTCTAAGTTCTAGGGGACTGATGACCTCAGATGTTAAGTCCCATAGTGCTCAGAGCCATTTGAATTTGAATGTAAGTATTTGTTGTTCAGTTTTTAGATCAAGAGGAATCAAAATCCTGTGAGTATGCAGATTATTTTGCGTTCAAGTTACGCTGTTCGCTATCTTTAGATCAAAATTTCATCGTTTGATGATTTTAGGAAAGAAATGCATAAATTGAAAGTGTGACCAATAGAAGGCAAGAAACACACACAAGGCAAAATCGTATCTTATAGAATATGTTGACGTAACCATGTTATAAGAAAGGCGCTCATTTGACTTTTTCTACTATTAAGAATTTCCCTGTGAAACCCACTATATCGGAAGACATAAATTCTAATTTTGTGGTTTATTTTGCTTCGGTTTGCTGGAAACAGACACATAATGCAGGAAAAATCTTTCACTTCTCAGCGGTTATTGTGCTGTTTTGGAACCAAGTGACAACTTAAAATTGCATGCCGGACCGGAACTCGAACCCGAAACCGTAGCTACAGGAGTGCTGATCCGACGACGTATGCAGGGGAACTTTCGTGAAGTTCGCTAAGCAGGAGTAAGGTGCTGGCACGACTGGAGCTGTGAGACAGATCTGCAGTGGGGCTTGGTTAGCTCATTGGATAATGACACACAGTGTTTACGATTACTGGCAGCCAAGTATTTAAATGGCCACATTATTCGCCAACGATAACGGTATTTTGCGTTACCGAAAAGGTTGAGAATTCTGAAGCACGCAAATGGTGTTTTAAAACTTGCTAGCTACAAGCCGTTGTGTACGGTTATAATTGGGCGATTGAGTTCAGTTTGCAGTTGTGAATTCAACCCTTAGGCCTTACGCCTTACTTGCAAAGCGGAAAATCTAATTGGTGTCCCTTTCCGAAAGAGCAACGAGTTCGGCTATCGAGGAAACTTACGCTCGCTAATTTGTTTTGCAAGGAAATGGAAAGCAAGGAAGGAAAGTGCCCTTGAACGAATTTAAGGCCGAGCAGGATGTTGCTGGAAGTGAATCTAACTTATCCGCTGTCAGCTGTAAAAGAGAATCATTTTTGGTACTTATCTGCATTTGCGCTCCATCATTTCCAGTTGCTGTGATTCGTTGTTCTGTGTGCGGTAGCCGAAGAAATGTTTACTAATTTGCCACCAGCCAGTCGTCCCGTCGTAGTGTTGCTTTTTCAGCCTGAACTTCAAAGCGTCGTTGCCAGTGTTTTGTGTATATTGCGACGGTGCAGAAGCGTGAGAGAGGGGAAAGAAGCAGCCTAATCAACTGTGAGCTTCGCGTACGACGCGAGCGTAAGTTTCTCTCGTACAACTACCAGAAAGTTTTCGTAACAAGTAGTTAATTACTGTCCCAGATTTCATCGCCCCTTCGCGCTGATCGGCACAGTACGTCTGCGTTTATTTTGCTAGGTTGACTGTGCGTAGTGTTTAGGGTAATTACCGGCTTTTAATTTATGTTGAACCCTGGGATTTTGCTTTGCTCTTAATTGTCTGTTATCTATCATGAGCGTAAAAAAATTATGTCTCATCATATTTCTGATGCGACTTAAAGTTAGGGGTTCCCTGTAACTGTCAGATTTGCAGGAAGCCAACAATGGTCACATCCAGTGGGACCGTGTCCTGTAGAACACTTTGATAATGAATGCGGTATTAAATTCTTGTCTAAACTGTTAATTTATTTTTACTCTTAAACATGTTCTGCTGTAGTGTAACTTTTTCCAGCTGTCACCTTGATTGACAGTCGCTGAGACTGCAGTTTAACATGTAGGGCCATTTGCAGGTGAAACATTTCGTGGCTAAACACGTGTAAAAAAATGTAAGCAACCTTTGGCGTAATATTCAATCTCGGACTGTGCCTATGGAATGAAACTTATAGTATTACGGTTCGCAACCTAGTCACAAAGGAATGCTCATTGGCTGGTGTTCGAATCATTTTCCATGAGGTGTAGGAAACATGTAAATCAGTGTGGCTCCCCACCACTCCAAATACCTAATGAAAAGGAGACTTGCAGCTTTGTGGCCGTCTCACCAAAAGCGTATGCAACATCCTAGTAAGAACGCGTCTAAAGACGATTCATACTGAACGTCAGCGGAACGGAACTGACGGCAACTTGAATGCCAAATGCATGTGTACTCACACTGGACGGTAAATAAAAATAACGTCACGTCGAACACTTACTGAACGGTGATAGTAAGGACCGTCCGTCTTACAATGAAAGTGGAATATAGAATCGCAATTAAGAAACGACTGAGCTTTTTAATGGGCAGAGCAAAATTCAGGAGCTATATTCTTGGCAAATATTCTATGATAAAGTTTCAACATTACTGAGAAGTAAAATAATAGGAGGCATGACGTTCAAACAAAAGATCGACATTTATCTGAAGGGCTTATTTCAATAGTGGTACAAGTCCATTACCTCCAATTTTCTGTCTATAATGCCTCTGAAATAAATGAGCCAAACAAACAGAAAGAAAGGCTCATTTCTAGCAAGAAGCCATATGCTTGAATAGTTCTGGTATCTCAACTGCAGATTTTTCATCGCTCATTTAACTTTAGGACTCTGTATCTCGATATGAACAAAAATGGACTTGTACCACTACTGAAATAAGCCATTCATATAAACTACAAAATTTAGACATACTGACATCGAAGGACATTTAGAAGGCAATGAAAATATACTTTTTCACTTGTCCATTGTATTTTAATAGTTTTCTAAGTACGAAACAACTTCAAAACGCTCAGATTGTCCCCTTCAATAGGGCTCACTTTCTCAGTGCTACATTCTTATATACGCATAGTATAGGGATTTTTAACTTTGATATACTTGATTTTTTTGTGGAAGAACATTTAGAGGGAAAATATCGAAGTCCTCGGGCAACCTTCGTAGATTGTAATGAAAACAGCAAACAATGAAATAAAGATTGTGTGTGTGAAATCTTATGGGTCCAAATGGTTCAAATGGCTCTGAGCACTATACGACTTAACTTCTGAGGTCATCAGTCCCCTAGAACTTAGAACTACTTAAACCTAACTAACCTAAGGACATCACACATATCCATACCCGAGGCAGGATTCGCACCTGCAACCGTAGCGGTCGCTCGGCTCCAGACTGTAGCGCGTAGAACCGCACGGCCACTTCGGCCGGCGAAATGTCATGGGACTTAACTGCTAAGGTCATCAGTCCCTAAGCTTACACATTATTTAACCTAAGTTATCCTAAGGACAAACACACATACACACACACGCCCGAGGGAGGACTCGAATCTCCGCCGGGATCAGCCAAAATAAAGATTGTTGAGACATAAAAGCACAGAATGAACTGCTGTAACATGAATGAGCGAGTCGATAATAGGTTAATGTCCGGTGGCAGGCAACGCGCCTATCCCCCCGCCAACGCTAACATCAAAACTTGGTTGCCGAGAATCCTCGAGGCCGGCCGAAGTGGCCGAGCGGTTCTAGGTGCTGCACGGTTCTAGGCGCTACAGTCTGGAACCGCGCGACCGCTACGGTCGCGGGTTCGAATCGTACCTCGGGCATGGGTGTGTGTGATGTTCTTAGGTTAGTTAGGTTTAAGTAGTTCTAAGTTCTAGGGGACTGATGACCTGAGAAGTTGAAGTCCCATAGTGCTCAGAGCCATTTGAACCATTTTTAGAATCATCGACATTGACGTTTTGTTCCGTTCGGTTCGCGGTCCGTGTGGATGGCGCCATTTGGATTGCATTGTGGAATGTTTTGACGTCTATTGTCAAACAACCCTAATTCGGTGTTATTCGTGGTCATACGCTTGGGAGAATCTTAAAAACCGTTGTGACATTTGTTGGCACAAGAGCGAGTAGCTTCGAGTCTCGTCCAGGTAACGTCCCTTGTGGCCGTAGGCTGCAAAGTGTTTCCACGGCGGCAGCGAGTAGCTGGTGTTGGCGTCGGCTTACGTAAGGCCGGGCACCGCTGGCGGCGGGAACAGGTTTGAGTGACGCGGAGCCCACGCCGTGCATCCCGCTGCCGCTGCCACGCCACCTGTTGTCCGGCGCCGCGCCGCTGACAACAGCCCGAGCAGACGGGGATCTCAGCAGCGCACTAGCTGATCCCGTGGTCGAGAACGTCTGTATCGGTCGTAACCGCAGTGCGTTAGTTGCAGTGGCAGATCCAGGGGGGGTGGGGGGGGGCGGAAGGGGGGGCCAAGGGGGCCAATTGCCCCCCCACCCCCCCTGGTGCGTGACCGATCTTTTTTCCCATTGCTTTAGGGGTTGATTACATCGGGCTATCTAGTATGTTTTACTTTAAGTCTAAGATGTGAACAATGGCACTCGGTTTGATGTAACAATTCAAATAGAGATCTAGAAGCCTCTTTCATTTAGTGAATAAACTACAGAAGAAACTACTATACTTACGAATGAGGCATGAGCGATCTGTGTCCCTTTTTTAGCACTTTCCCAGTAGTGCGTATGTAAGATTTTGTTTCTAGTGGTAATTTGCAAAGAGATGGTGGTGTTAATTAAGCGATGAGCACCGAAGGAATACTTGAAAATATTCTCATTAGTTGCAAATAGTGAGAAGTCCCTTTTATTCTGCAATTGCACGTTTTCGATCTTGATGAACGCTTCTCCCCCATTTTGGCTTTCTTCTCACTTTTGATGCGGAATGTGTACAAACATTAATTAGCCAAATGTAATAATGTACACGAAAATAACGTCTGTAGATTCATTCACAATCCATTCTCTCATACAATAAGAATATAAATGTTACTGTCAGCAGATTCAAACAGATACTGACGTAATTAACATAATAAGATGATTTCCTGAACACAGTCAAATACCCTATTATAACATTTCGCAGTCGTGTCGTCATTGCTGCGTATAAACATATGCGCGAATTCGATGACAACTTTCTGTCATATGAAGGCAATTGGTGAACTAATTTCGAAGATTTAAGAATGGAAACGAACATTAGCATTTTTATAGATTATTTTACACTAGCAGACAAACACGGAGTTTTTCAATGCACGTGTCGTATTTGAAGAATATTTTTTAGGTAATGCAGTAAGTTATTTCATTAAACACACTTAACACATAGCGATACACAATTAAACTAAAACTAGAATTATATATATAAAACATGTGTGTGTGTGTGTGTGTGTGTGTGTGTGTGTGTGTGTGTGTGTGTATGTGCGTGCGTATATAGAGTATTAATGGTTTTATTTGGAGTTAATTTTTTGGAAGGCAGGTACCAAAAAATTTGCCCCCTCCTGACCGAGATCCTGGATCCGCCCCTGGTTGGTTGTCTAATAATTCGAGCTGTATTACCAGCCAAAGCAATCAGAAGATCGGCGCTGTCGCGCCCTACGCGTACTCGCCGATGCCCTGCAGAGCACAACAGTTAAACCACTGATAAGGAAAACTCCACATCGCACCACCCTTAGATTTAGTGGTAAGAGGGCCCAGTGGACAGCCCGTCATAAATTGAACGCGTATCAAGCAGGCAGAACGTGTACTGGACTGTGTAAAAGAAAAAATAGAAACTGTGAACGGTCCAAGTACAATGTACAGCAGGCGGGAAGAAACATGGGGTCATGGTTAACTGATGATGCTGCTGGACTAACTGCGAAGCGGGCGAGCCGTGTGCGAACCTTGCTTATGTCCTTTTTTTCCGCTTTGCAACAGCGACTTGTAAGGTAGGGGCCTATAATGACAGTTGATTGTGCACAACTACTCTATTAGCAGCCGAAAGGAAGTGCGTTTCGAATGGGAACCGCAAAAGTTTCATTGAGAAGGCGACAGGTCAACCGACCTCCACCGTAAAACACGTCTGTTATGTTAAAAAAAATCAAATGTGTGTGAAATCCTATGGGACTCAAACTGATAAGGTCATCAGTCCCTAAGCTTACACACTGCTTAACCTAAATTATCCTAAGGACAAACACACACACCCATGCCCGTGGGAGGACTGGAACCTCCGACGGGATCAGCCGCACAGTCCATGCCTGCAGCGCCCAAGACCGCTCGGCTAATCCCGTGTACGTGTGTCATATGATACGAACCTCTTATCGACGCACCTAATTTGTACGACTGGTGAGTAAGTTCCAAGTTCCACTGACCATCCTACCACTAAACCTTGGGGGGGGGGGGGGGGGGTTGCGATGGCGAGTTTCCCTTGTAAGTAGCACTTTCGTTTGTCGTTTGACAGTCCTCCTCGCAAGCGTTGAGTACATTAATTCACAGTGTTATATGTACGAATCCAACTTTCATCTAAATAAACCACTATCCGCGTTAATCTGATCTTCATTCTCTCGTAAAAATTGAACGTACCTGCCTTTTTTGCAACTATAATGTATCGTATCGATTGAAGACGTAAAGTGCGAAAAGAGTCCGTGATCATACTGTGGCACTTTATTCTGAACGCTCGTCTTGATCACACAAACTATTAGACTTCAGTATTATAGGCTCCTGGTACGGCCACCTTTACATCTGTTTGAAACAAAGAGAGTTGTGTAACCAATTAAGCTCGATTAGTTGAAGCTAAATCTATCACAGGAATAGCGATACCTAAGAAAAATAACAAGTATGTACGTGATTAACATCCATGCACACCAGCTGTACACACCATAAGTTACTCTGATCTAGGTATCAACGTCAAATTATACATGTAGATGTATGGTAAGTGCTGGTGATGACCTGGATGCATCTTGTAGTTATATAAATAACAGACCAGTAGAGAGCACTACAGCTATTGTACCTGAATAACCATTATCGCAAATTTATTAATTAAACTGCAGTATGCAAAGCCAGTAATTAAATTACTTCCTATGACAAAAGAAGCGTCTGACAATAAAACATGTAGTGACATACAATGTGTGGAATTAGATCCATATCTAAAATCCACTTAAAAGGTGCAAATAGTAATAATGGGAAGCTCTTAACCTTACAAAGTAAAACACGCTGTTGTGTAAAAGCCGGTATAAAAGTTTTAAAATAAAATCACGTCTGTAAATCGAAACCTTCCAGCATGATATAACAATTAAACCATAACCTTAAGTGTAGGATAATAAATGAAACAATGACTGCTAATTAAAAACTCAACAGTCGTTAATAAACCCGGAGTGGGATCTCAATGTCGCCGCATTGTGGCTTCTCTGTATGTTGTTGTTTTCCTGTGACAGAACTTGAGGAAGAAGGCCCAGTCTCCACGCCGCTCGTGTTCGGCGCACACGACCGCACGCCGAGCTGCTGCGGCGCTCCTCAGTCAAGTAGGTTTCCGAGTACATCAAAATAAGCATTCAGGTCAAGCTGATTCTGTTCATTCAGTAGTAATTCCAATTGCCATTTTCTGCGTACACGAATCTCCATTTCCTCAAATAGTTAACGACGAAGTGGAAGAATTAAATGTTATTAGACAAGCAGACATGTAACACAAAAAGGAGACAATAGATCCAGCGTGCAAGTAGTTTGTTGCTATGTCATGCCGTGGTGCGTTTTCTGACAGAATTGCAAAAGCTTTCAGATAAACGAAAGTGAAGATTGCATTATAAACGAAAGTTACAAGTGGTGCTAGGCTACGCCTCAAAGTTGGCAACAACGGCAACAAATATTTAGAATCTGGTGAGCTGCCAAGAGTGTGACAAGTTTTATGTCTGTCAGACGCGTAGAAATTTTAAGATTCATTTTAGAGACGTACATATAGCCAAAAAAGAGCGCTTTCGTTACACATTTGGATAAAGATAAACATGCAGCAGAAAACGTACAAGATAATACGAAATAGTTGTGTAGGGTCCAAAGGGGCAATTTTTGAACCTGTTCGACGAAATGGAGATTTGTGTACACAGAAAACGGCAACCGGAATGACTGCTGAATGAACAGAATGAGTTTAACCTGAATGCTTCCACTGATGTAACCTACCTGTGTGAGGAGCGCCGAGCGCCGCAGCAGCTAGGAGTGCGGTGGTGTGCGCCGCCGTGGAGACCGCGCCTTCTGCCGCAAGTTCTTCCACAGGGAAACAACTACGTCATACTGAGAAGACACGAGGCGGCGAAAATAACATCCCACTCCGGATGTGTTGACGACTGTTGACTTGTGATTGATAGTTGCTGTTTCATTTATTACCTTACACTTACGGTTATGGTTTAGTTGTTATATCATGCTGGAAGGTTTCAATTTATAGACGTGATTTTATTTTTAATCTTTTTATACTGGCTTTTACACAATTGTGTGTTTTACTTTGCCAGGTTAAGAGCTTCCCATTATTACTATCTGCACCTTTTATGTGGATTTTAATTATGGATCTAATTCCACGCATTGTATATCAATTGTATTGCCAGACGTTTATTTTGTCATGTGAAGTCATTTTAATTAGTGACTACGCATACTGCCCAACTGTTAAATTTGCGATAGTGGTTTCTCATATACTCTATCTATAGTGTCCTCTGATGGCCTCACTTATTCGTATAGATACCAGACACATTCAGATCATCACCAGCGCTTACTATGTACTTACATGTGTAATTTGACGTTGAATCCTAGATCAGAATATATTACGGTATGTGGCTGGTATGCATGGCTGTTAATCATGCAAATACTTCTTATTTTTATTCTGTATTGCCAGGCCTGATCAAATGGCTCTGAGCACTGTGGGACTTAACATCGGAGGTCATCAGTCCCCTAGAACTTACAACTACTTAAACCTAACTAACCTAAGGACATCACACACACCCATGCCCGAGGCAGGATTCGAACCTGCGACCGACGGCCGCGGTGGTCTCGCGGTCCCAGGCGCGCAGTCCGGAACCGTGCGACTGCTACCTACGGTCGCAGGTTCGAATCCTGCCCCGTGCATGGATGTGTGTGATGTCCTTAGGTTAGTTAGGTTTAAGTAGTTCTAAGTTCTAGGGGACTAATGACCACAGCAGTTGAGTCCCATAGTGCTCAGAGCCATTTGAACCTTTTTTTTTTTTTTAACCTGCGACCGTAGCAGTCGCACGGTTCCGGACTGAAGCGCCTAGAACTGCTCGGCCACCGCGGCCGACGCCAGGCCTGTTATAGATTTAGCTTTAACTAATTGAACTTAATTGGTTACACAAATGTTTTTTGTAACAGATCTGAAGGTGGCAGTACCCGGTACCGATAATACTGAGGCGTAGAAGTTGGTGTAAGATTTTTGAAATTTTAGAAAACATGGTCAGCGATTAAAATTAGTTAAAATTAAAAATTAAAGCAGTCTTGATCGCAATCTTGTTAAATATTTTTTTTTATTGGCGTGAGTGACCGGTTTTGTCTCTATGAAAGAGTTATCTTCAGACTCCGGAGCGGTGGATGGACACTTCTAGATATGAGGTGCGTCGTAACTGCAGTTACACGAGCGTCGAGAGTCGACGGAACTCACATCTAGAAGTGTCCATCCACCGCTCCGGAGTCTGAAGAGAACTCTTTCATAGAGACGAAACCGGTTATTCACTCCAATAAAAAAAATTAAAAAAAAACATTTAACAAGATTGCGATCAAGACTGTTTTAATTTTTAACTTCAAAAGTTGGCGTGATCAAGAGGAACCTTTAAAATAAAATATACCGCACCGTTCGCACACATACCGAATCGTTTATTCTGGGACCTTCAAAAACAATTCTCCTCACTGTTTGTTCGCTAGCGTTTCGGTTCAGCTCTATTTAACAAAAAGCTGCCGAGTTTTCAAAGTTGGTATTCATTTGTATTCCTCATACATCGCAGAAATTGCAGATAATATCTTCATCCTTATCGTCTACGGATGCTCATTGTGTGCACATTTTCGTCTTCATTGCGAGTAGATACTTGAAACCCACCAAGATTTAGTCACTTGGTTGTTAGCAACCATAAAAAGTTTAACTTTTAATAAAGTTGAGTTCAAGAGGATGCTAAAGTATTTATTGGTGGCGAAATCCTTGTAAACCATTGATGAATTTCTTAATAAAACCGACTGTTCAGTATATGTTACCAACAATATCAAATGATGCGAGTATTACATACAAACTGACTATTGTACAAATTCACCGGAGTAATGCGATCATTCTAAACAAATGTTGTAGAATCGTGTTTCTAATTGATGGTCCGTGGCTACAATAGTGTAAGATGCAATAATCTCGAGAATATTCATTCGCATATTTCATTTGCTCAGTTTCTCCAAAATATATAAAGTATTACCATATCTGATGAGGACCACTATCATAATTTTCGCTGGCGATGCTGTTGTCTGCAGAAAAGTATCGTTGTCGCACTACCGGGAGGAAATACAGAGAGACTCTGAAAAAATTTCGACGTGGGATATTGAGTGGTAGCTCTGTTTATACGTGGATAAATGTGAGTTAACAATTATAACAAAGAGATAGAGAGAAAACCCGTTAACATTCGATTACAAGTGCGCGGAACATTGTATTGAGCATTTACGGTGATACGAAATGGGACCATGACATAAAATCAGTATAAGTGAAGGCGAATGGAAGACTTAGGTATGTTGGCAGGGTTCTGGGAAAGTGCTGTCCACTTGGATATCGCGTACAAGGGGTTAGTGCGACCAGTTGTTTTGTATTGTTCCAGTGTCTGGAGTCTCTGCCAAGCAGGCATAGCGAAATGAGGGGTGCGGTGCTACGTTTGAAATAGGTTGGCATAACCGATACGAAATTTTGTCAGAACTGGTCGGGGAGCGTTACCGGAAAAAAAATCAATGGCTTCGCTAGCGACTATACTTAGACTAATGAATTTAGTGAACGACATTTTGAGAAACACCATGTGCTTCATTTCACTGAAGCACAACCGGCTATGGCCTTCTTGGTTATTATCAAGTACAAAGTAAAGGATAGTTACTTTACAAATGGTCAGGTGAGTTGTATGTTGTCACACGTTTGAAAAACTGTCATCGTCAAATTACTTGCAACAGAGTATTGAAGAGCTTATGGGCTAGCGATGTTAAACCTGTGAAATCTGTCTTCTTCTTTTTCTTTTCCGTTGTGCGACATCTGCGCAGGGTCAGCATGGTTACGAACGTATTTGGTATGGTTAATTTAAGGGGCGGCCGTGTGCTCTTCCTGACGCCACCTCTTTACCCCCTGGGAAGAAATGTGTGCCCCCCAACTGTCTGCAGTATTATATGTGTGAAACCGTGCGAACGTTTTGTTAACGTTTTCAAATCTTGCAACTGAGGAGGGACATGGGTGCCAGCCCGGTATTCACCTAGTCGGACGTGGGAAACCAAACCCAGGCTAGCCGGCACATCGGCGCTCTCCGCCAACCCGACGGGTGGATTCGATCCGCGGTCTGCGTGCGTGTACGAATCCAGAGAGCAGCGTGTTAACCGGCGGGTCAGACCCGTGAAATCTTTCAGCTCAGATAATATATAAACTTACACATTCTTATTTTTTTGTTTATCGTACGATATAAGTCATGTGCTGGGGATGTTTCTAATTGACAACTGTATTTCCCCGAAGGGTTCGAGATCAGAATCTGTAGTTCCGTCGGTCACCACGAGTACCGTGACTTTACCTTGGACGTGAGCCGGCTGTGGGGCGCATGTCGTGCCTGCAAGTGTGCAGGGGCTCGTCTGCATCTCTATCGCCGCTGTATGTCCGTGCGCCGGCGGCCGGGGTGGGAGGCGGCGCCAAGTTGCCCGCAAGTTGCGCCGCGCGCAAACTTCCTAACTGGCCAACTTGGCCGCCGGCGTGGAGCGGCGGAGATCTGCCGCCATTGTCAACACCAGCCGCGCCCGCGCCCCCCTTTAATTGCGATTGTTGAAATAATGACACCAGAAATACCAAGTAGGTCGCCGCTCCGCACCCGTCCTCGGGACCTTTCCGTACTAGTCCAGCTTCCGAGTGTTCCTTCTTCTTCTGCCGGCCGCGGTGGTCTCGCGGTTAAGGCGCTGAGTCCGGAAGCGCGTGACTGCTACGGTCGCAGGTTCGCATCCTGCCTCAGGCATGGATGTGTGTGAGTCCTTAGGTTAGTTAGGTTTGAGTAGTTCTAAGTTCTAGGGGACTGATGACCGTAGATGTTGAGTCCCATAGTGCTCAGAGCCATTTGAACCATTTTTTTGTTCCTTCTTCTACAATCCGTCCACCTCCATCCGACAAACATCGTAGGCTTTTTACCGCTGTACTATCCCAAATATACTCCAATGCATGGCGGAGGATAATTCTTACCTGTGTTATCAATTTCTTTTCCTATTCCATTCCTATATTGAAAGGGTAATGACCGTCTATGTTGCCCTCATCTTATTTTTAAGACCACTACGCGAGATATATGGTTGCAGCACCACGATCATCGCACATTCCTCTTCGAATGGAGCTCCTCCATATATATATCCAACATGTCTTCGCCAGAAATACGTCGCCTTTCTGGTCGCAGCTCGTGCTCTAGTGGCTGGCGGCACGGTAGCTTAGCGTGTTCGGTCAGAGAGCTGGTTGGTCTCTGCAATAATAATACTGAGTGAAAGGATCAACAACGAACTTGAACGGATGTCTGTGACGTCCCCAACGACCAAACACAACGATCACCGTCGAACAAAAATGCAAGGAAAAAAAAATTATGGCTGGCGTCGCTACCTCGGGATCCCGGGTTCGATTCCCGGCCGGGTAGGGGATTTTCTCTGCCCGGAGAGTGGGTGTTCCTGCTGTCCTCATCATTTTATCATCATCATTTGCGACTGTGGCTAGATTGGATTGTGTAAAAATTGGGACTCATAAAGGGCGCTTATGACGGCGCAGCTGAGCGCCCCTCAAACCAAACATCACCACCACCATCACCATCGCCTTTCTGCCAAGAATTTCAATTAAGCTTCTCGAGCATTCCTGTTGCACTTTCATATAGGCTAAACAGATCTTTTAATTCGCTCAACCTTTGTTGTCACATCTGTTTGGTAAGGGCTGCATCACTGGAAGTATACTCTAGAAGTCGCACTAGCGTCTTGTACAGGTGCATCGCATTTTTCCAGAAGCCCTCTATAAATTTTAAGTCTTCCATATGCCTTTTTTCATACTAATTTTACATTCATATCGCTTCGCAGTATTGCTCCTAAATACTTACACGATTAGTCGTGAAGAGTTCACCACTCTTCCAGTAACCAGTTACTATTGGATTCTTTTCCTTGTTTATAGGTATTCTTACGTATATCCACATTTAAATAGATTTGCTATTCGTTGCCGGCCGGTGTGGTCGAGCGGTTCTAGGCGCTTGAGTCTGGAACCGCGCGACCGCTACGATCGCAGGTTCGAATCCTGCCTCGGGCGTGGATGTGTGTGATGTCCTTAGGTTAATTAGGTTTAAGTAGTTGTAAGTTCTAGGGGACTGATGACCTCAGCAGTTAAGTCCCATAGTGCTCAGAGCTATTTGAACCTTAGACTACCGGTTTCAGACCTATTTCTATAAAGTGTCGTAAAATAATAAAGCTACAGTGGCACCGATACAAAACGTACACAAACTATGTGCGATTTTTTGTATATTTGGTGACGATGCCACTATGGGTTATTATTTTAAGACATATTATAAAAATTGTTTTAAAGATTGTCACTGCTGATCGAAATGTGTAGCCTAGAGACAAAAGAACTGTGATCATTAACAGAAATAATAGAAATTTACTGTACAATTCCTGGACGACTGTTTTAATCCACGACCATGTCGCAGCTGGTGGTTGTGTGTATGTATATGTGACCATGTCGCAGCTGGTGGTTGTGTGTATGTGTATGTGTCTGTGTCTGTGTCGGGCGAGCAGGCGGTATCAAAATAGCAGTGGGAGACTGAGACTTGACTACAGTAGATAGTTTGCACATGGATATAGGTTGCAGTAGTCGTGAAGAGACTGGCAAAGCGTGTAAAGCTGGGACTAAATACCACTGAACAATCAGTTCATTAGACGTGTACTGTCCCAATACACGCAGCTGCGGCTGGGCTTTGTTGGTATTCACTCTGCAAGGCAGAAATGAAGGCGCCGAGCGAGCTGTCACCTGCGGAGCAGCGCGAGCAGGAAGAACGGGGTGTCGGCCGGCCCGTGCCCGGCATCCCGATGTCGGCGGCAAGAAGCCGCGGCAGCGCGTGCCGGGTTCCACTTCTTGTGGCCCTCTGTCCGGCTGGGGCTGCCGGCAGGTGTCGCCTGCACTGCACACCACCGGCTTGGTCGCCGCCACTCCCACAAACGATGCAGTAAAACTACTGGCCATTAAAATTGCTACACCACGAAGATGACGTGCTACAGACGCGATATTTAACCGACAGGAAGAAGTTGCTGTGATATGCAAATGATTAGCTTTTCAGAGCATTCACACAAGGTTGGCGCCGGTGGCGACACCTACAACGTGCTCACATGAGGAAAGTTTCCAACCGATTGCTCGTACACAAACAGCAGTTGACAGCCGTTGGCTGGTGGAACGTTGTTGTGATGACTCGTGTAAGGAGCAGAAATGCGTACCATCGCCTTTCCGACTTTTATAAGGGTCGGATTGTAGCCTATCGCGATTGCGGTTTATCGTATCGCGATATTGCTGCTCGCGTTGATCGAGATCCAATGACTGTTAGCAGAATATGGAATCGGTGAGTTCAGGGGGGTAATACGGAACGCCGTGCTGGATCCCAACGGCCTCGTATCACTAGCAGTCGAGATGACAGGCATCTTATCCGCATGGCTGTAACGGATCGTGCAGCTACATCTCGATCCCTGAGTCAACAGATGGGGACGTTTGCAAGACAACAACCATCTGCACGAACAGTTCCACGACGTTTGCAGCAGCATGGACTGTCAGCTCGGAGACCATGGCTGCTGTTACCCTTGACGCTGCATCACAAACAGGAATGCCTGCGATGTTGTACTCAACGACGAACCTGGGTGCACGAATGGCAAAATGTCATTTTTTCGGATGAATCCAGGTTCTGTTTACAGCATCATGATGGTCGCATCCGTGTATGCCAACATCACGGCGAACGCACATTGGAAGCGTGTATTAGTTATCGCGGTACTGGCATATCACCCGGCATATGGTGTAGGGTGCCATTGGTTAAACGTCTCGGTCATCTCTTGTTCTCATTGACGGCACTTCAAACAGTGGACGTTACATTTCAGATGTGTTACGACCCGTGGCTCTACCCTTCATTCGATCCTCTCGAAACCCTACATTTCAACAGCATAATCCACGACCGAATGTTGAAGGTCCTGTACTGGCCTTTCTGGATACAGAAAATGTTCGACTGCTGCCCTGGCTAGTACATTCTCCAGATCTCTCACCAATT
This sequence comes from Schistocerca gregaria, assembly GCF_023897955.1. Lineage (NCBI taxonomy): Eukaryota > Metazoa > Arthropoda > Insecta > Orthoptera > Acrididae > Schistocerca > Schistocerca gregaria. The sequence goes on from NC_064925.1 coordinate 546,111,359, forward strand.
TAAAACGTCTGGTCAATGGTGGCCGGGCAACTGGCTCGTCACAGTACGCCAGTCACTACTCTTGATGAACTGTGGTATCGTGTTGAAGCTGCACTGGCAGCTGTACCAGTACACGCCATCCAAGCTCTGTTCGACTCAATGCCCAGGCGTATCAAGGCCGTTATTACGGCCAAAGGTGGTTGTTCTGCGTACTGATTTCTCTGGATCCATGCATACAAATTGCGTGAAAATGTAATCACATGTCAGTTCTAGTATAATATATTTGTCCAATGAATACCCGTTTATCATCTGCATTTCTTCTTTGTGTAGCAATTTTAATGGCCAGTAGTGTAGTAAGTGAGTCAGTTTGTTACTGCAGTCGGGAAGTCGTCGATGAAACCTTCTCGTGTTACTATTCGATGTGAGCTCGCATCATGTTTGCTATTGATTATTCCTTCCTGGACCCTCCACCATAATGCAAACATTACCAGCAGTAAATAAACCAACAGCATATGTGATTTATTTCAGAGGCAACTGGTTTCGAATTCCATTATGCCATCATCGGGTCTTGGATCATAACGTAATGGCGGAGCTTACATTGCCAGACAAAATATGCTAAAGCGAACTGTATCCACACCAGCGTATGTAACACGGCTATACATTCAAAAACAATCTGAGCGCTCACACTGTTTACCAGTGTATAGCCGTGTTACATACGCTGTTGCGGATACCGGTTAGTTTTTGCATGATATTTCGTCTGGCTATGAAAGCTCAGCCGCTATGCTAGGGTACAGCTCCTGATGACAGCATAATAGAATTCCGAGACTGGTTGCCTCTGGAATAAATCGAAGATATACAAGATGATGCAACTGCCCTACCATTGTCGTTTTATGCAATATGCGATTGTACAGCTGGCTTTCGTAAAGCAACCGCAATATTTTCATATTCTCTCGCTCGCTACGTGCAGACTGTTGCCGTGCAGAAAAAAATAAGCGGGACGTTATAGGATATCAATTTTAGTTAAATTTTATACTCGGATACGTTTTCGCTAGAGGCCGCTGTTGTCGAGATACTCAATAAAAATGTACAAAGTCAACTTTCAACGCATCTCCACCCTCACATTCAGCCCCCAACTGTCAGATTTCCATTACGTTCATGGCACTACCTCCTAGCTCTGTACATATATATGCGACTGCACAAATTATTTTGCACATTAGATCTTTTTTATCTTCGTTGACAGGCCCTTCTCGCCACCGGCTTAGTCGAGAACTTAAAAAGTGTAAAATCAACGTTTATGTAAATTTTGCCTAACAATTCCGTGAATTTTAACAACATAAAATAAACAATTACGCCGTTGTATTCGTCAGGCCTTCTGACTACGAAACTCGTGTGGGTTAATTTTGGATCGAATTGTGAAGGTAATTACTTTTAGCATAACGTTTAGAAAAGTCGTTTTTCATTCATTACAGTCACGAAAGAGGTAAGCGACTATGCTGGTGGGGTAACAGCCCAGTCAGTAGAGATCAGAAAACGTCGAATGTTGGGATTAGTTCGTATAGTCTGAAATTTTTGTGCAGTGATAAGAGGGAGTGTCAGAAACAACATACCGTAAATCCTGACTGGTGAGAGATTTGTGGGGGTTGAGGTCCATTTGAAGGGTATTTTTTTACATTTTTATTGAATATCTCGAAATCCGGGGCTCCATCGAAAACTTATGCCAGTTATAAATTGAACTACATTAAATTTCCTGCAAAACGACACCTCTCATTTTTTCTGTGGGAGTTATAATTTGCACATAGCGAGCGAGAGAAAATGAAAATATCACGCTGCATAAAGTGACACCGGTAGGAGCAACTAAATCACCCTGTATACATCGGATGTCGTCTATCTTTCCTCCTAGCAAGGGTAGACGAAGAGGAAAACACAGAGATTACGAAGACAGTAACATAGTACATGAATACTGACAGACAAATACTGCTATTGGTTGCCCATAGTCCTGATGGTCTACTCAAATTATTCGTGCATGCGCGCGCGTCTATTTGCAGTCGGACTCTAAATTCTTGTTCTGCAGTGTTTTATACTTGTTTCCGAGTCAGTTGTCGACGCACTTCAGACACTGGACTCATAGTGTAGAAAGGCTGTTTCAAAACTCCGTATGGCTATCTAAATTACGTCGCCCTTATTTTCCCTAATTGACTCTTGCGAATAGCAGTATGGTATCCTCAACAAAAAGAAAAAAGGAGGATGAGGGTTTAACGTTCGGTTGACGATGATTACAGATGGAGCACAAACTCGAATTGTGAACGATAGAAAATGAAAACGACCGTATTCTTTTCAAAGGGACTGTCCGGTAATTTGATGCGAGGAATTTAGGTTTACGATAAAAGAATTTAACTTCCACGGCTAACGGTGCCACAATCTTCCGAAATGCGAGTTGGTCCATTGTCTTAGTACTGCACCATCTTACTCGATGTTTTCTTCAACAGTGGGAGAACTGATTCATAATCAGTGATTTCGAACGTTTTAAATTTCTAGACAGAATACATAAGTTTAAATTTTTTTTAAAAAGCTTTGACGCTCAGCATTTTATGCAGAAACTGAATTCTGCTCAAGACAAATTTTGTGTATATCTACTGCCCCTGACACGCGTATGGCATCAGATTCTGGAGAAAAGGCGATATCAAATGGTATTCTTATTGTAGGAAAGGAATATCAGGCCTATTCGCGGTATCATTCCGTGTAGGGTACTGTTCAAGAACCCAGGAATTCTAACAGTGCTATCCCAGCATACAGGGTGTATCATCATTAATGGTGTAAAAGTATCGGGAGGAAAGTACGTGATACTAGAAGCAAAAGTGTGTAGTAAACATGGGTTGAAAAGTGCATATCTTACGAGCTATGAGCACTTGTTCTGTGAAACACGTATCTTCTAATAAAAAAAGTGCTCATATTTCACAAGGTATGCACTTTGGGGCCCATGTTTACTAGACTCTTTCGGTTCTAGTATCGTGTAGTTTCCGTTGTATGCGTTTACGGCATTGATTATGGTAGAGCCTGTATATTCACTTACTTTAGTATATGATATACTCAGTACTGTTAAGTTCCTCTTTTTCCCACTAAATCGCATGTTTTCTCTTTCGTAGGTATAGCGAAAAGAAGTATACTAGTATCAAACGTAGGTATTGACTAAGAAAGGAGTTTCCAAACACTGTTTGGAATTGAGTCACGGAATGCGGGAAGACGGGACTCGAAGCCCTAGAAATGCTGTGTTACACAAGGATGTTGAAAATTAAGTTTACTGCTAATACAAGATACTCTACAAATGGAAATCGGCAATTAGAAGACGGAACAGGATGATGATTATGTTAAGGCACTAGAGGGTGTCTTACATGACAAAACTGTAGAGAAGACAGAGTGTAGAATATATATATATGACAAGTAAGTAAGGGCTTGGGTCATTCGACGCACGTGATGCTCAGAGCGGGAAAGTAGCACATGAGAGGAAATAGAAGCGGTCTACATCAAACCAGTCCGCAGACCGACGATAGGAAGGTACAGCTGTTTCCCTGGTCTGGCATGCCGCCCATTCTACATGTTTGGGATACGGTTGGTGGGCGGCCTTTCCTCATAGACTTGCAGCAGGCAGTACTTTCGTGTACTCTTGCAATTCCCCAAACAGGTATCCAGTCTGTCTTTTGGGTTTCGGCGGCTTCATACTACATCGAATTTTCAGAGATCATATAAGAATGTATTTTTTTTAGTGTCGAAATCTTAACAAACATCAGTGGCGTAAAAATCTCTTGCATATTGCATATTTTTAATTACACCGTCTTTTTATTTAACTCGCAAGGAACCAGAAAAATTAGTAAATGATTTATGTAACCCTCTGACTTTAGTGGCTTTGATTTTAACGTGGCATTAAATTACGGCCTTTTTTGAGGTGCTGCTGATTTTATTGATGCAACTTTTTGCAGGTTCTCCTCCAGCCCTGCCGTTTGCGTGAAATACACAGGAAACTTGTTTGGGAGTGTTTATTTTTGGAAATGTCCTCTCGTCGAGATATGAGCGTACTGTGTAGGGTATTTAGAATAGATTGGTGAGCTTCCTCAGCGGCAGAAGAGGGAGCCAGCCAGCCTTAGATTCGGCGAGTGCGTGGCGCCACGCATAAATAAACGCCGGCCCCGCGGGGAATCGCGCGCTCGCTCGCAATCGATTGCTGCCCCCACTCTTCCCTCCTTCCCCCATCCTCACACCACCACACCCCGCCCGACCCCACCCCACCCCACCCCACTCCACCCCTCCCTACCCCACCCCAGCCCTTCCTCCCTCTGGAATTCGGCTTCCCCACACTCTGCTCTGCTCTGCTCCCGAATGAAGGTCGCCACGCTGCTCAAGCAGCCGCTTCTCTTGCGATGACAGAGCCGTACTCGTAATTGCTTTCCACGGCGGGCCGACCATTTGGATACTTCCTTGCAGACGTCCAGGTTACGAGTATCTTAATGGATCGGAGACATGTCGTTGGTGACATCGGTGCTTTGGACCGTGATAAAAGCACGTTACCGCTCTGCGAAGCCTTGCCTCTTCGCTGGGTATGAGAGATGCAGCCCGGCCCCTGCGTTTTACTCTCCTGCGTACTTTTTTGCGAGCCGGCGGTCATCGTCCCTTGATAGTGAGCCAGGTTTGTGGAGATTCTAATGTTCTCATCCTCGAATGAATGTAAAACACAAATAATTCTCCCTTTTTTATCTAGAGATGTTATTTGGTAATGTGATTGAGGACTGTCGGATTCATTCTCCTCTTTAAGGCTGTTTCTACGTTAACCTCTATTTAGACTGCTTTATCTTCCACACGTCACATGAAAATTCAATCTAAACCTCTCTAGACCTCGGTTATCGAAACTTCTTTATTGGTGTATAATCGAAGGTCGTCATTAATGTATCATTTCTAATCTGTTGTTACCAATATCTCACATTATGTTGCGCTGAAGCAGGTATTTTAAGAACTTTCGTCCCACTGATGTTGACGTCATTAGTGACATATCGGGGATTTAGTTGGACAATGATTAGGGAGTGAGCTGTGGCATTGTTGGAGGATGGCTTCAAATGGCTCTGAGCACTATGGGACTTAACTTCTGAGGTCATCAGTCGCCTAGAACTTAGAACTAATTAAACTTAACTAACCTAAGGACATGACACACATTCATGACCGAGGTAGGATTCGAACCTGCTACCGTAGCGGTCCCTCGGCTCCAGACTGTAGCGCCTAGAACCGCTCGGCCACTCCGGCCGGCTTGTTGGAGGAGCCATTCTGGTATTCACTTACAGTATTTTAGGGAAATGACAGAATAATCAAAAATACAGAACAGACGTCTGATTGCCTGTGCTAAACTCGAATACATCGGCATCATCACGACACAGCCTGCCGCACGGGATGGCCGCGCAGTCTGAAGCGCCTTGCCACGGTTCCCACGGCTTCCCCCGTCGGAGGTTCGAGTCCTCCCTCGGACATGGGTGTGTAAGTTGTCCTTAGCGTAAGTTATTTTAAGTTAGGTTAAGTAGTGTGTAACTATAGGCACCGATGACCTCAGCAGTTTAGTCCTTTAGGAAATTATCACAACCCTCACGACACGGTCTCGCTGTGTGAGAAGAGAGAGGGCAAACTCCCGCACGACCTGTGTCTGCCCACAACCTAACTTACTGCACGCGCACTCTTACAACGCATTCAGCGCTGTAGATGAAGCAGCAGGAATCAACATCGATCGATACTCATAAGTTTCTGGTCACTGCTAACGTTAGTTAGCAGGCAACATTGTGATGGGTGCGACTGCGGTGCTAGAAGCGAAACGTGGAGTTAAAGATCGCTGAGATATTGAGTGAAATTGTGTTTGAAATGATGTTATTTTTTTAACGTGTTTTGCGCACGTTAGCGACTGGAAAACATTCGGTGCCAGCCGGAGTATTAATCGATTCAGCTACCACCGTGAGTCACTTTGCCGCGACTGCTCATAAAGTGGGCGTGTTGTGGAATTAATTGGGGGCGAGGCTTGCTGTGGAACAAACTGTGATCCAGTAAGGCGGGCCTCGGGCATTGATTAGCGCTCGCGGGACTGCAGCCACATCGATCGCTCGCCGGACGGACGCCCGACACCGTGCCGGCTTCCCCAGCCAGCGGAAACGCTGCGAGGTGTCTGGCGGCTCAAGCACCGAACACGGGGCCCCCGCTTTCACCAACTCCGTGCCCTCGACCTCACGTCGGAGTAGGAAATGTTCTAGGACAGTAGCAGACGGGACTCGGCTGGCTACGAGCTTCCGCGGGCGTCTTATGCCGTGCGTAGCTGCAGTACTCAATGCACGGGACGCTGCACAGTAGAAACCGACCGGGCTCGAGCCCTGCCTTAGCCATTCTAATCGTGTTTAAGGCAGGGGATCTGTCTTCCATGGTTTCCCTCTAAATCATTTAAGACGAATAACAATGCCTCGATCGAATTTGTTCCCCATGATTGTCCAATTGCACTTCGTCTCTAGTGGCCTTGATATCAGTGGGGCGTTAAAATTTTTACTATCCCTAATTGCAAACCACATAAAGAGAGACATTAACCCTAGGGCGCCCAAGCCTTTTTTTCTAACTTGGATGCCTAAGGGGGGGCGAGCCCACAGATATTAAATAAGTTTACTGACAAAAAATTAGAATTTTCAAAATGGTTTATGTATTTTAACTAAGGCATCGCTTTATAAATGTTGTTAATTGTTATAAATATTGGATTGAGTGAATAAAAAATTGACATATTAGAATACAAAATACAGATGTGTTCATATACAATAGACTGCTCTGAGTCCTCAACTTCAAGGCAAGAGACACACTTCACAATTTTTTCTGAATGTGTGTTACACATATGTTTATGACACTCTCCACAATACTGTTTTGGTTTACTTAGATTGTTGTACTTCTGCTTCTTTGTTTTAGCTTTTCTTACACTCCCACGCCCGGGTTCGATTCCCGGCGGGGTCAGGGATTTTCTCTGCCTCGTGATGACTGGGTGTTGTGTGATGTCCTTAGGTTAGTTAGGTTTAAGTAGTTCTAAGTTCTAGGGGACTGGTGACCATAGATGTTAAGTCCCATAGTCCTCAGAGCCATTTGAACCATTTTTTTTTCTTACACAAACATGGCACCGACCTTTCCCTGCAGGAAGCTGACGTGCTTCTGTTGTGACTGCTTTGATTTTCTTGTGTAGAATAGTCTCCATTGATTGAACAATTTGGTTAGACAAGCCTCTTGCATTGGCACTTCTTTCTCCTACCTGCGATTTCACTACTTCCATCCCAGCCTGTAAAAGATAAAGTTTCCGTTTGTTGTGTTTCTCTTCATCCCATCTTTGATGTTGCTAGATGAATATGGAGGTTGCATTGATAGCACAAATGTCTATGAGAGGGTAAAATACAGATAGAAGCAATCTCTTTGTTCCCCTCTTGTAAGTGTACATACGCGCCATTTGATCAACGGTATCAATTCCACCTTTAGTGGAATTATAATATGCATTTAACTCGGTTTTATTCTTCTCTCCTCCAACAGTGCCTTTATCTTGGTGCATTGTTGACAACATCAGAAGTTCATTTTTGCTGTGTAGGACACCGAAGTTACTGGAGGCCTACGTGCTGGGAACCGCACTAACTCACTGCAAGTTTACAAAATGAATTACACCTGACTGACATCAACAATCACTTTCTCTGAAAGTAAACTGATTGTTGTCAATATCAAGAATACCAACCAACAAGAAACTAACTTGCATTGTTGTGGAGGTGAGGAATACGATATCCTACTAAGGGAAATTTTCTATAGCATGGAAGCCTAAGGTGGGGGGGGGGGGGGGGAGGGTGTTGTTGGACCCGTAATAAGTTTATTTATTTTTTCTTTCAAAGCAGAAATTTTCTATAAAATATATTGACACTAACGTTTCATAAAATAGTCAACAAACAATAACTCAAAGGGAATATGTAGTATGAAAGTTACTTGGGCAAAAGCAGGGGACATAAAAAAAATTGTGGTTCAACGAACCTCCCCCCCCCCCCCCCCCCTTAGGCGTCCTAGGGTTAATAGCATTAGATTAGAACAGATGCGATGATTACGACCTTCGATTAGACATGCGGTATTTCGAAAACTGAAATCTTCACAAGAATTTTGAAAGGTATAGAACCTAACCGGCGGTAAATGTCAAAGAATATCTTAAACAGGGGATTAAATCTGATAGGTATCGTCCACATGAACAGTGGCACGGATCTGGATAAGAATACATCGGTTGTTTTTCTTGGCTAACAAGTTGCAACAGGGTCAGATTGAAAGTTTCAACAAACGTGATGGGAGTACCTCCCGTTCTTTTAACGTTGGTGAGATTTTTTATAAAGATGTTGGTACTTCCTGTTTCTACTGCAATACGAGGAATCGTACTCGTCGTAAAGTGGATCAGGATGAAGCTATTTATGTGTGGTGTTTAGGGTCTGGAGTTCCTGTGTCGTAGGGACAAATATCTGAGCTAATTTTCGAAATAATCCTCATCTGCGCTATTGTGCTTAACATGGGCGTCAAAAGGGGCCGGACCTTCAGTTATGCATGTACCGTGGTACTCACTTGCTAGCCGCTGAATAAACAAACGGTGCAGCATTTCTACCTGGTCGTTGTTGTGTGTTGGCCAGCCCCACGCCCTTTTATTTGGTCAGTCTTGGCAACAAGAGGATGCTCCGTCAAATACTTCACCTTTACAAAATGTAAAAGCAAATTTGTTTCCTTATCATACATGTCCGCCACGTGCGTTTGTTCCAGTAGCACTGCCCACATTCGCAACTTGAGTTATAGTTACTCCACTACTTACTGCCAGTACACAAAAGAACTCGCTTCCTTTCGACGCTGAGGTCAGCTGGACACAACAAAGATACTGTTCTCAGTTTCAGTTATCGCCGTGGACTAGGGGCTTATATTATCGGTACAGCTACTCTCGTGTAGTAAGAAAAGTTTATAGAGGTTAGCTTCCGATCGGACAAGACCAGAGACAAGCTCAAGCACGGAGTGGTCAAGGATAGGGCTTGTTTACGAAGGAGCCATCCCGGCCTTAAAGGATTTAGGAAAGGCATGCTCTGAATATGGATGAGCGGTCGAGGAGTTTGGTTCTGCTCTTCACGAATGGTAGTCTGTTGTCTTTATCATTGCATCACCTACTTCGGAGCTTCTCATATGATTTTCGATGGTTTGCGCAAACGCCAGCACCACTTCATTAACTCTCTCTACATTCGAGTTGGCATGGCATCTCTAAACTATTCGTCGTAGAGTGGGCGTTAATCTGTAACAGAACGGTGTAGAAATATTTGTAGTTAATATTTATATGAGGTTTGGAACATAAATAGTGGCAACTATTTATCCACAACCGATACAAAAGAGTTTCATGTTTGCACCTGTTACTGTCTTTCAGAGTAGTCACCAGCGTTGTGTAGAACCCGTTGCCAGCGATGTGGAAGGCGTAGTATACCGTTAGCAGAGCCTTTTCTGTTTATGGTGCGAATGGAGCGATCTATTGCCCGGAACCGCGCGACTGCTACGGTCGCAGGTTCGAATCCTGCCTCGGGCATGGATGTGTGTGATTTCCTTAGGTTAGTTAGGTTTAATTAGTTCTAAGTTCTAGGGGACTGATGACCACAGATGTTAAGTTCCATAGTGCTCAGAGCCATTTCAACTTTTTTTTTTTTTTTTTTTTTTTTTTTTTTTTTTTTTTTTTTAACTGTGGTCGGTACACTTTTGAGACAAGTTTCTGAGGGTTCTGTGTGGATCTTGCATAGACTCATAACTGCGTTGCATTTGGCATTTGCTCTCGGTGCTGGCGACTGGTGTACTTCCCTGCTTCGTTCTTTACATGTTGCAAGCAGCTGTGTGATCTGCACATGGTTCAGTAGCATCAGGCTTAGAACTATTTGTTAGCGTGGTCGTCAAACAGGAAGGTGTAACTCGCCGGGACGTCTCACCGAGTTGAGCCTTGCGGCCACTTTCGCGAAGTATTTCAACAGGTGGTTACTAGCATGTTCTGTTAGTCTTAATCTCGAGAAAATCTTGCGTGACAAATCAGCACTTAAAATATATGCAGAAGCCCGCATGTCTTACACATTGTATGTGACAGTTCAGTACGATAGTACTTCGTCATCTTTGCCAATGTATTTGGTACATTAAAACTGATTGATACCACGTAAGTGTCACATATAAGTAAAATCAACAGTGCAGAGCTCGAAAGAAACACTAGTATCCTAATAATTGCATTACAGACTGGGTTGGTAATAAGCTACTTAATATTACGGTGCGTGCTTCTAGATGTCTCACAAGCGTGTCTCAGGTTTTAGCTGTGTCGCTTCACTCTTGCCGTCGCTAATCCACATGTAAAGATTTCAATGCAAAGATTTTAAACCTAGGTTGGTACACACCTAGGTTGGTACACAACCTAGGTTGGTACACAAAGATACCCACATTCCCTCATATCATCCGCAAATGGAATGGGAAAAGGGGAAAATTACACCTCCCGCGACGCATCATACAGTGGCTGGCTTAGTACAGATTTAGATTTAGTTATATATAGTTGTTGTTTCTGAGTCGCAAGCTACGTGCATTTACATACGATAGTTCTAAAAGTGAGACATTCACTGTCGTAGTTTTCAGAGTGTTCAAACGCACAGAAGTGTTGTATAGAAGTCAAGATAATTATTACAGTAGTAATAGAGGCCTGAAGTTTGCTCTGTATGTTATGGCCTGAGTAGCAACTAAAGGGAGGGATTGCAGTATGCTTTCAACGATATCCTTCGTCTTATTCGCGATTTAACTCGTGCATAAATCGCGTCAGAGATTTTCCGCTCGTGATGAAATGATCGCGGAAGAAAACTCGGGGGTCCTCATATATGATAAAAAATTTTCTCACTTCAGAACCACTTGTATACTCCACATTTTGTAATTGAAGCGTTGCCAACAAGGCTTGGTGAACGTTAAAAAGTGTAATCTACATCCCTTCTTTGAGAACCAGAGTGAAGTGTGGGAGAGAGGCAGCTGACTCGACAAAAATGAAATTATCTGTTGATCTGTGGTTGTCAAAGTGTCTACATCTGTACTCGGCAAGTAATCATACGGTGTGCGGCAGAGGGGATGAGCGGCATAAAGTATATATAGTAGTAGTAACTTTTTCCTCTTCTGTTCCACTCTGTGGTACGCAGAAAGAAAGATAGTTGGCGCCAATTGGTACGAACCGATCTGTCTACGTTAAGAGTCGTTGAAACTGCGCGTTAAGTAGAGTCGTTTGGGGCGCAGGCGCTCTGGATTTTGTGAACAAGGCTCTCTGTGATCCACGACTTCTGTTCGGCTGTGATTGTTAGGTGACAAGGCTGTCTTTGAATCTTTTGGATCTCTTTTAATCCAACGTAGCAAGAGTCAGAGATCGAGGAACAAACTGGCCGAAGAAGAATTATTACGCGTTAATTCCAATTGCGTAAGATTTTTCCTATAAATCTGAGTCTTGCGTCTGTCTTCTCGACGGCATTTATGTGACCACCTAAAATATCATCGAAAAGAAACTAGAAAGTTGTGATTGATCTCTGTGACTGATCGCTGATTGTGTAGTCAAACGAAGTTGGACGCTTTCGTCTGTTTACGCGCATTATTTATCTCGATGGAAAGTCGTCTGAAAGTCCCTCTTAAGATTCTAAAGGCGTCACTTCAAAACTGCATCGTCTACGAACAGCCTCATAGGTCTGCAGGTGTTACCAAATGGCTCTGCGCACTATGGGACTCAACTTCTGAGGTCATCAGTCCCCTAGAACTTAGAACTACTTAAACCTAACTAACGTAAGGACATCACACACATCCATTCCCTAGGCAGGATTCGAACCTGCGACCGTAGCGGTCTCGCGGTTCCAGACTGTAGCGCCTATAACCGCACGCCCACTCCGGCCGGCGCAGGTGTTATCCACCAGATTGATTGTGTGCGGTATTAACAGCACTTTTTCACATACGATAACCTCCTTATGACGTTAGAAAAGGCTTGAAGTAACACAGCAAGTTCCGTACCCACCAAGGAGGTACGTGGTAACGTGGGAACCGGATCCATCGCTATGCGTAGCTATTGCTGAATCTTTTCCTATTCTATTCAAAGTAAAATGGGAGATGGCTGCGCCAGAGGGCAATGCCACGGGCGTCGGCATGTGCGGCGTGGCCTAGTTGGCGGCAGCCGAGCTGTGGACGCCGCCAACGGGAAGGTGCCTGGCCGAACCTGCCAGCCGTAGGAAGTTCCAGCGCGTCTGTGCCAAGCGTCAGCTTGTAGCTCATCTCTCTCTCTCTCTCTCTCTCTCTCTATATATATATATATATATATATATATATATATATATATATATATATATATATATCAGGACACCGTTTCTGTTGTTTCTATGGTGCTATTCGTGTAACTCAAATCATGGGCATCCTGAGCTGTACTATATCGAGCGCTTGTTAATGTTATTTATTTTGGTGTGTATGGCTGTATATGGAAAAACCAGAACGCGTCAGATTTCTTTTCGAAGTAGAAGTAGTAGTAGTATTAGTAGTAGTACTGCGTGTGCTCGCGTGTGCGTCGAGGGTCACATAACAATGTCTTCGCTCCGTGAAACGCGGCAGGGTCGCTGGCAGTTACTGTATATCCAGGACGCTGTCACAGAGTCTACTGGTAACGAACTGCGCACTGCTACCTCACGTCCTCTTGCCGGCTAACTGTTGGGGATGAAAGCATTTTCACAGACAGGTGTGGAACTGATCGCCCCCGAGTCAGATGTCATCTTACAAGCGCAAGTTAGCATTGTATTGTATGTTACCCGGAGACCTAAAAACGACGCAGAGGCTCCGTCCCCGCCGCAGCCGCAGTGGTCCGCAACCCCACGACGACTACCGAAGTCCACTTCGCCCCTCCGCCGCCCCACACCGAAACCAGGGTTATTGTGCGGTTCGGCTCCCGGTGAACCCCCCCCACACCAGACGAGTGTAACCCCTATGTTTGCGTGGTAGAGTAATGGTGGTGTACGCGTACCTGGATAACTTGTTTGCGCAGCAATCGCCGACATGGTGTAGCTGAGACAGAACAAAGGGAACCAGCCCGCATTCGCCGAGGCAGATGGAAAACCGCCTAGAAACCATCCACAGACTGGCCGGTTCACCGGGCGGGCGGATTCGTGCCGGGCACCAGGCGCTCCTTCCCGCCCGGGAAGCCGTGCGTTGGACCGCACGGCCAACCGGGCGGGCAAGTTAGCATTATCAGGTGCGGAGGCAGGTGCAGAAAACACTTCTGTCCTTGCATGAAGTCCAACGCATAATAGTGTCCGTCGAAATAAATGCCTTTAACTGGAGACTGTAATGCGAAGGATATACTTATCTAACAGTCGATGTCAATTCGCTGATAGTGATAAATATGATGATGATGAAAATGACGACAATTGTATTTGGCTGACGTTCTACTTTGTAAAACCTCGCTTAGTAATTCCGAGAAAAACACGATGACCGTTTAATGAGAAAACAGCGACATAAGGTACGGCCATTTATGGTTGCATTGATTTGACGCCTCAGACGTTGTTTTGTGTTTGGTTTGTTAAACAACCTGAATTTTGTATTTCTTCATAAGTTGAATAATTGAATTAAATAAAATTTTGATGCGGAATGTTAGAAATAAAGCAGTATCTCTACTCAACAAACGGAGCATCTCTCTGAGGCGCTGTTTCTCCGTGCCCGGTGTCGCCGGAGAGTATGGCGGAAATCAGCGGTTTTATCTGAAGGAGTTCTGGAGAACTGCCATTTTTATAGAATTCCACGGTAACCACAATTGTGTGTTAGCGGAATTCTCTTATACGATGAAATTCGTCCCAAAACTCGGAAGAGGAAATGTTAGAGTTTCACAGACAGAAATAGTTATTTTTGATTTCTTGTTTATCATTTCATAATAGAATGATGATTTGTTTTGTCCTCTACGTTGTTGATGTTGACAACTGTGCATGAGCACACTTATTAGAAGTTGGAATGTTAAGTATTATTATGCCAGGGATTTCGCACTGAATGATCTTCAATAATCTTTTGTACCGATATTCCGACAAACATTTTTAACTGTGAGGCCAACGCCATAGAAGTAACACCACATAAGAAGGAACGAGAGGAATCTTTGCTTGTAGTTCTTTGTTGGTGGGACTAGAAGAATATTAGGTGTCTTTCTTAAAGTGTTTGCCATCCGAAATTTACGTTATGTTTGTGATATTCTCGCTGAAAAGGAACTACCTGCGGGCATCTCACCGCCCTCCACTGCGTATGCTCGCCTTTGCTACTCAGATCTGGTGTGGGTCGCATACGCTGATCAGCCAGAACGTTATGACCACCCATCTAACAGTCTGTATGTTCAACCTCGTCACGGATAACAGTGGTGACGCGTCGTGGCATGTAAGCAATGAGGCCTTGGTCGTGGTATGGAAGCAGTGGTAGGTCGCTGAAGGAAATTGGCACCACACCTGCACACGCACGAGTCACCTGATGCCCGTAAATTCCGCGGGGGAGACGCCACGTTCACTCACATCCCAGATGTGTTCGATCGGGTTCAGATCTGTCGAGTTGGGGGGCCAGCACATCAATTGGAACCCGCCACTATGTTCCTCAAAGCACTCCATCGCACCCGTGGCCTTGTGACATGGTGGATGTTCTTGCTGAAAAATGGCACTGCTGTCGGGAAACATGATAGTAAGGAAGGGGTGCACGTGGTCTGCAACCGCCGTACAATACTCGTTGGCCGTCACGGTGCCTTGCACTACCTTCACTGGAACAATCGATGCCCACGTAAATGTTCCCCAGAGCACAATGGAGCAGCCGCCAGCCTGTCTCCGTCCCGCAGTACACGTGTCAACGAGCTGTTCCCCTGCAACGCTACAGATTCGCACCCTCCCATCGTCATAATGAAGAAAGTATCGGTATTCACCAGACCGTGCAACGCTCAGACGCTGCGCCAGCATCCAATGTCGATGGTCACGTGCCAATTTAAGTCGTAGTTGCCGATGTCGTGGTGTTGACGTCGGTATATGCGTGTGTCACCGTCTGCGGAAGCCCATCGTTAGGAGTGTTGTGTGCACTGCGTCTTCAGACACACCTGTATTGTGCCCAGCACGAACTTTTGATGTTAGTTCCGCAGCAGTTCGCCGCCTGTCCTGTTTTCCCAGTCTGCTGAGCCTTTAACGTCCGACGTCTCTAATGAGGGGTGGCTGTCCAGTCCCACGGCGTGTGACGTGGTTTCACCGTGGTTTCGCCACGCGATGAAGACACTCACCACAGCTCCTGTTGACACTCGACAAGTCTTGCAGTTTCCTAAATGCTCGTGCCGAGCATCCGGACCATCACAATCTGCCCTCGGTCAGATCGCGCTCTTTCCTCGCTCTACACACGGGCAGCACGCTCTCCGATACTACATTGACCGTGAGTGTGACTAGCAGTCATCCTCGCCATGGAACGCTGCTGTCGCCAGGACGGGTTTGTATCGATAGTAGGTCCGTGGTGAGAACGTTCTAGCTGATCAATGTACACCTCAGCAGTATTCCATTATACAAGATAGCGCAAGGAAGATTAGGGTTTAACGGTCTCATTAGAAACAGAAGACATGCTAGGATTAACATATTGGCCGTGCCCTTTTCAAGGGAAGCATCCAGACATTTGGCTTAAGTGATTTAGGAAAAGCGAGGAAAACGTGAATAGTGATTCCTGGACAGGGACTTTAATTGCTGTCCTCTGTAACTCGAGTCCATTGTGGTAACCACGTTCGTTAGAATTACAATACAGGCCGTACAAATGTTTTGTTGGCAGTCTGCAGTTACATTTTTGTAAACCAAAACGAATGAAAACACAAAATGTAAAGATCCTGCCATTCATTTGGCAGCTTTTCTAAGTTAATTACTAGTCAGTGACTTGAAAAGATGAAACTAGTGGTGAAACGAAAGAAAAGTATGATTATATAAACAACCTGAGTGGATAAACGTGTCATATTCATTCAGGTAAGTATATTGCTGCGGCACCTCCACTGATGACGATCATCTTTATTAGTTATACGATCTCTACGTCAAATCTTCGACTTTTTCATGTAACATTTATTCGTTTGTTTCGGTAACACACACACACACACACACACACACACACACACACACACACACACACACACTCGTCGCATTTAAAAAGCGCGTTTTGCTCTTGTCTATACTGCTTATCGTACACGTTTCACGTCCATATAAGGTTACACTCCATTCACATACTTTGACAGAGTACTTCCGTGATTCTCTTCTCCATGCAAGTTTTTTTTTTCCAGTCTACATCTAACATTCCCCTTACTTCTGCCATCGTCGCTTATTTTTCTGTCAAAATGGCAAAAGTCGTCAGCTACTATTACCGTCTTATTTCCTAATTTAATTCCTTCCCCATAACATGTTTTATTGATGTTACAAATTTTTTCCAGTACACAATCCATTCCGTTCAACTGATCGTCCAAGACCTTTGAAATAACCGATAGAATTATGATGACGTCGGTAAACCACCAATTTTTTACTTATTCTCTCTGAAATTTAACTCACTTTCGAACATTCCCCTTAGTTTCCTTTACTGCTTGTTCAATGTACGGGTTGAATTACACGTTGGATAGGCTACAACATTGTTACATTATTTTCTCAACTACTGCCTCGTTTCAAACCCTTCTGTACGGGCCAGTTGTGACTTAGTTAGCCCACAGTCAGTGGTTCCAGAATTTGTGTGGCTGCGGGTGGGTCTTTTCGGCCTGGTCGCCTCCGCGAGTGACTTGCGCCACTACACCTGGACGCAGGCGGTCGTTTAACGCGGGCCGCGGAAATGCGTGCTGCGCTGTTTCCAGGCATTCTGTTTGTGTTAGCTGCGTTCTTTGATCAACAGGTAGGCGTGCGGCGGAAAAAAGAGAAAGAAGCGGCGAGCGAAGCAGTTGGAAGTGATTAAGCGCTCGTCACAATGAGGGCCGACGCCGCTTTGTGCCCGCCTAAACGGGCCGTTTATTTGAAATTGAACCCCGCGGGCTTCAATTCTTTATTCCCGTCAATTAGGCGCGATTACAAAGCATCCCGGTGCGTGGACGCCGCCGCAGAGAGGTTATTGCCGCACCTGTTACATCCTCGTCTCGCTTCTTACTCTGCTCTTCGCGGCGTTTAAGCTCTGCTGACAATCCAATTTCGGGCGCTAAAGCTCGTCCAAGAATGCACACCTATGCTATGGCGACCTACATGCGCGTTTCGAGCACTTCTGCCGTACAACATTCAACATTTATTCTAATGCTTATCCACAAATTGATGTTTGCTTCGTTGTTTCTTATGTCATGTATCAGTATATTATGGTCCTGTCCATTGCAAAATGTTTAGTAGCAAATACATCGTATTTCTTCCAGTTCTTTTTGTTTCTTCAGTGATCAGCTGTGAATCGGCATTTTTCATTTTACGTGTTGTGTCTTAAATGCGTCGTCTTTCTGTTGTCATAAAAGACACGTTAAAACTGCAAGTTTTTTCAGCAAAAATCACATTGCAAGTTGTTGTATATATACGTTTGTATCATTAGATATCATTCACGAATACAAAATAAAAGCAAAAACAGTGCAGAGGTCGTAGAAGTATACACCAACAGTGTCGTGTAAAAAAGTCTATGATCATTACTAACTTACTCAGTGAATCAGAGAGACAGGCAACGCTCATATCCTCAGATCTTTCTCGAATAAACACACACACACACACACACACACACACACACACACACACACACACACACACACACACACACACACACATGTAATATATCATTCAGCCTAGTCATTCCATAATACTTCCGTGTGATGGTTTGGGTTGGGTTATTTGGGGAAGGAGACAAGACAGCGAGGTCATCGGTTTCATCGGATTGGGGAAGGAAGTCGGCCGTGCCCTTTGAAAGGAACCATACCGGCGTTTTCCTGGAGCGATTTAGGGAAATCACGGAAAACCTAAATCAGGATGGCCGGACGCGGGATTGAACCGTCGTCCTCCCAAGTGCGAGTCCAGTGGATGGTTTGGGCATCGGGCTGTGATTCTCATAAATTCATACTGAGTAGAAGCAGTAAGAATTATTGTGCACCGTCTCGAATGCTCCTCTTTATTATAGTAAATGGTTCTCAGTCTCTGCTGAGACGTGTCTGACAATAATAACGAATACAGTCACACATCTGAGACGATATTCAATAGACACGCATTTTAATTAAAAGTCGCTTGTGAAAAACAGTATCAAAAGCCTTCTGGAAATCTAAAAATATGGAACCAGTTTCACGACCCTGTCGATAGCACTCATTACTTCGTGAGAATGAAGAGCTAGTTGTGTTTAACGATTACGATGTTTTCTGTAGCCGTGTTGGTATTTGTCAATAAATTGTTTTCTTCGAGGTTTATTCATTACGTTCGATCATAGTGTATGTTCCAAAATCCTAATACAAATCGACGTTAGTGATATGGGTGTGTAATTCAGTGGGTTACTTCAATTTCCTTTCCTGCGTATTGGCGTGACTTGTACAAGTTTCCAGTCTTTGGTTACGGATTTTCCCGCGAGCGAACTGTTGTATATTAAGTATGGAGCTATTGTATCAGCTTACTCTGAAAGGGGATCGGTGAAGAATAATTTGCTATTGAGGAAGGCGGGAATTAACAAGGTGCCATGCCAGTGTGATATGACGTATACAGGACAAACAACACCCACAGTGGAAGAACATTGCACGGAACATAAACGTTGCAGTCGCCTTCTACAACCCAGCAAGTCTGGAATTGCGGAATATCGTATCTCCAACGAACATTCAATGGAGTATGACAGAACACTAATTTTGGCCAC
This sequence comes from Schistocerca gregaria, assembly GCF_023897955.1. NCBI lineage: Eukaryota > Metazoa > Arthropoda > Insecta > Orthoptera > Acrididae > Schistocerca > Schistocerca gregaria. The sequence continues at coordinate 546,130,253 of NC_064925.1, forward strand.
AAAAACACCTTTTTGGGACTCCATCATAAAGGAATTCGTTGAAAAACGATTCGCGGAAAATCTAATGGAGCGTGACGGCGGCTACCAGCTGGATAATGCGTGGAAACCCATCATCTCCGAGATTTGCTCCAGACGAAGACGTCAGAGTATTCCGATGACTGCGGAGAGCGGCAACACCGAAGGCAGCGGATCTCCGCGGTTCCACCAGCGAGAGCGCTGCTGCCGGGCGATGTCACCGTAACTCTGACGCACGCGCGCCGATACTCTCAAAGTGCTTTATATGGAGGAGCGGAGAACGTCTTCGTCAGTCTTCGATGGGTCAGTTGAAGATGGCTGGCAGATGTCCAGCCGAAATATCTTGGAGTGAAGTTTACGACGACAGGCTGCAATCCCGAAATCTCTTCGAACATTTAATTCGCCGGTAAAATATCAATTTCCACAAGAGCTGCATGATTTGGCAATATTTTGTTGAATCATTGTGGGGTGTCGCAGAGATGTACAACGGCCTGCAGTCGGAGGTATCAAAGTGTTTGCATATCGGTCACAACTTTTCGAAAGCGTACGTACCAAAATGAGTAAAGAACAACACTGTTTCCTTCTAGCTCTATCTCACTTGACGATTGTAACATCAAAATGAGAAATTCGGTGTCATACGTGTGGTATCGAGAGTCTACTTTTCCACGAACCCCGCTGACTGACTGAAAAAGGGCGATGGGAAATGATTTTGCTACATTATAGAACCCCCCTACACACACACACACACACACACACACACACACACACACACACACACTGTAGTGATTTGCGGGACGCAAGTGTAGATACGAAAATGCTAATTTCGCATCTGACGTCGCCATCTCTTTGAGCTCGAGGTACCATGTTTTGTTTCGCCAAAAAGTGCGTAACTCCTCGTATATTGCGTAACTACTCATTTTGTCACGACGTCTCATTTAGGCACACCAGTTCTGTGAGCGGAGCGTCCGACTGTGAGCTACACGGGAAACCCCGGATAGGCAGACGGGCACGTGGCTGGCGCACGAGGTTTCGGCGCACGTGTTCTCTACTGGGCGGTCGCCAGCGACCACATCGATCGCTCTCTCCTCCGTGGCTGCCAGCCACCGAGAACCCGCTACTCGCGTCCTTTCACTAAGGTCTAAGTACACTCTATATGATTACGTAAGGTAGAAAGTCTAGAAAAAAGATCAGTGATCTGTCTAGATCACACTTTCCCAAACTGTGTCCCGCGGAGCACCGGTGTCAACAAACTATTAATAACACGCCGAATTTTTTGTAGATATTTTGGAGATACTAATTACTTTTTAATTAAATTTAAATGTTTTCATATTTTGAAATTTTACTAAATTTCAATATAAAAAAGGGGTTCCGTCAGAGCATAAGGATTCTCAAAGTGTCCTGTCAGAGGTAAAGCTTGGGAACCCACTGGTCGTGATCAGTGATTCCTGGCCATTCAGAAACCATAACCCCTGGAGTAAAGCCAGATATTAGATATCACCCCATCCCCTCCCACTACCATCAGTGTTATCGCCAAACTGAGCTTTAGAATGAAAAATAATTTTCTTGGAAGACTTTCATTTATGAAATAACTAGTCGGGCCCGGTGGTCTAGCAGTAAAGCGCATGACTCGAAACTTCGAGATCGCAGGATCGAAACTCAGTCGAACCGTGCGTTTTTCAGTCTGCGTTTTAACCTGGCCTTCGCCTCGCAGTGATATGAGGAGTCACCAGGTGTTTTATTAAACCACGACGTAACGAGTCAATGAGACAAGTGGTTGTCCTTGGTTCTGAATTTTTTTGTTTTGTTTATAGGAAGTCGAAGCAATTTTCAGTGCATCGCGAGTGCTGCCTGCAACTCCTTCTTAGAAAAGAAGGCTAAAAGACACTTGCTACAAAACGTGCTTTTTTTGCAACACTCATCTCCCTAGCGGCCTGCTACGAGTAAAATCACTTTACCGTTGGACTCCTTACTTCTAAACTGAAATAAATGATCACTACCAATAATAATAAAAGTAGCATTGCGTAGGCCCTAAAGTAACAAACACATCGTTACTGGTGTATTCTGCTCTTAATTACTTCGTTTATTGTTGCAAAGTGAATAATGAAGCAATTTCTACTGTATTGTGGACACCACCTACACCTCGAAGAAAGCATTTTAATGAGATGTTTAAGCATATGAGGTATGTACGTCTCATCTTTCACTATTATAGATGGATGTAGTGCACTGTGTAAAGTGGGCGGACTATTTGGGGAAGCTGTTCGCACATACGTTTCATGCGCAGTAACTCCGAACACAATGCGTTGAAAAAATCTGATTATTGGTGACTTATGCAATCAGTTTGTCTTACAAAATAGTGATAATAGTAACAATCTTTTAAAAATTTAGTCTCGTGACCGAAACACAATTGAATTGTCTTATTTTTATCTCTCATAAAATTATATTCTACCCCCCAGGGTTAATTACCCTAGGATGAGAACCACTTGTCTAGGTAGGAGTTTTTTTCGAATTACGCGTTTCGCAGACTGCCATCATCAGTTTCAAGAAGAAAATAATCATCATTACTGAATATATTGCCATATTTTGTACAGAAAGTGCCTGTTCATGTTGATGTCGGATCCAGGCACATATTTCATGTGTAGCGATATTATTGGTCTTCGTCTAAATGATACTTACGAAAATAGGTGCATAATTTTGTACAATAAAAATAGGTAAACTGATGTTGTTGTTTTTTATTTATTCCAGTCTTTGATCACAATATAAAGTCCTTCGACGATGGCCGGTTTCAGTCAGTAATGACAATTTTCAGATCTGTTCTACACCATGTCTTAATGTGATAAAGCCGTAATGATGTAGAACAGATCTGAAGATGGTCATTACTGACTGAAACCGGTTATCGTCAAAAGACTTTATATTGTGATGAAGGACTGGAATTAAAAAAAAAAAAAATTGACAGCACCTGGATCACTGTTTGTATTCGCGACTATGCCACAGCTGGTGAAAGTATCGTAAGATGTGATTCACCTTGATCGTATTATTATAAAAGCACAGATGATAATAGTGTGTGTGTGGTGCTAAATACGGATGGATCGCTTTGTCTAGGAGCTATTGACATGGTAAGTGAAGAGCAAAGGTAGATTATAGTTGTCAGAAACGTGGAAGGCCATTTCAGCGTTAATTTAAGAAGATATGAGACTAGGGCTATAATTGGTAGGATGAGTAAATTTGGGGCAAAGTTCTGTGTTAGGAAAGAGGGAGCCCTGTTGGAAGTTTCCTTGAAGATAGGTATGACGGTGGTGGGAGGGAGGGAGGAGAAAGGGGTAGTACATGTAGACATTAGCGGGGCGGCCGACCAGGCATTCAGAGGATTGTAGAGACAACAGAGTTCTGTTTTTGAAGATTACTGAATGCGTATGATTTGCGGACGTGTTCGAGAAATTTTATGTGAGGGAGAAGTACAATCAACTGGTAGACATTGTAGGAGAATTGCATATCGTTGTAGGACTTGTAAGGAATGGTTAAAGTTTGCGGTTGCTAAGATCCAAACTGCCGTAAGGAACATTTCCAACTTTTGTAGTCCTGTCTTCCTCAGTTGCGTGTAATATTACGGTATATTAATAATTTTTACTTATGGACCGTCTGGCAGCAACTGAATAAAACACAATTTTAGTGCCATACGGATTGAAACAAGCGTTAAGTTCATAATGCTGTGGAATGTGGGGGAAAATACCGCAAATTGGCATTCATAAGAAAAAGAACAACACCAAAGATGCAACAGGAGCGTAATATGTAAGAAATTGTCCACACTACCTGCCACTCATGATGCCTTGCAGAAAATAAAGGCGTAACGCGTGTGGCAATAAAATTGTGTTTCATTCAGTTGCTTTCAGACGGTCCATAAGTAAAAATTATCAATATACCGTAATGTCTTAAAGAAGGTGGGGACAGGAGGGATAAGCCTTTTGTAAAAAGGAAGGGAGGAAATAAGGAAGGAGGAAAAGATGATTTGATGAGAAGGAGGTTATTCCAGACGGGACGCATGTTCGGATTGAGGAAGGATGGGGAGTGAATTCGGCCCTGCACTTCTCAAAAGGACCTTCCCACCATTTGCGTCAAGCGAGTTAGGAAAACCACGAAAAACATAAACATGAGTGGCCTCACTGCGATTCCGACGCATATTCGTAACAGTCATTAAGAGCCGCAGTACAGAGTTTCGCAGAGGTCGACTAGAACATCAGCTACAAAGTATCAGAAACCAAAAAGCCACGCGATAAGCAGATACGATGTAGATAATATTACAGTGGAAGTTGATTGCAATAAAATATAACTAATGGAACCGCGTGAAACTTCCTGGCAGATTAAAACTGTGTGGCGGACCGAGACTCGAACTCGAGACCTTTGCCTTTCGCGGGCAAGTGCTCTACCAACTGAGCTACCCAAGCACGACTCACGCCCCGTCCTCACAGCTTTGCTTCTGCCAGTACCTCGTCTCCTACCTTCCAAACTTTACAGAACCTTGTATAACTAGCACTCCTGAAAGAAAGGATATTGCGAAGACATGGCTTAGCCACAGCCTGGGGGATCTCATTCGGGAATGGAACCGTGTATTCAGAATGAATTAACACCCACCTGTACTCATCCTATTTGTCTAGTAACGTGAGGGGGTATAGTTGTGTGATTGGCATTAGTTTACTGTTCAGGCAGTATATGTTTCGTGTCCTGTTCGTTCCTGTACCTCATGTACCAGGTCGTAGCTGTACGTGCTACATGCGTGTATGCCGCCGGTAGCTTCCAGCTGGATGCTGCGACCTTGCGTGTGTCTCGTCGCTCCGCGTAGCGTAACGCGGGCGGCCGGACCGGACCAGAGACGCCGGTCGTCACCGGCGTCGCGGCGCCTTTATTAAACGACCGCCGCTGCTGCCGCCGTCTCCGCCGCCCACGCCGCCACCCCGCTAAGCTAAAACAGGAGCCGCCCCCGCGCCGGGCAGCGGCGCTGGAGCCGCTCTCGGCCGCTCCCTTTCGCCCCGTTTATCGCCGTCCGCCTCGCTCCCGCTGTTCGCTGCGCCAGAGCGCTCACGCTGCGCCCTCCGCCCCCGCCGGCTGCCGCTCAAAATAAGGTCACGTCACAGCGCGGCACCGCACGGCACGGCGCGGCGCGCTGCAGTTCGTTTTCCTCCGCGCCGCTGCTCATCGTTGCCGTTCGTTTCTGGCTATCGCGGACGCGATGAGGGACGCCCACGGTTCCACACTTTAACTGCTGACTGCACTGCAACAGCCTGCCTGTACTAGATGCTAGAATGTCGAGTGCTCACAGGCACTACCTTTGTCCTCCCGTGGTTCCGCCGAGGAATCGTTTCTTGGAATAAAATAATCCGACAATAGTGATTACAGCTTTCGTACAAGGCAACCTCCCCATCGCACCCCCCTCAGATTTAGTTGTAAGTTGGCACAGTGGATAGGCCTTGAAAAATCGACCACAGATCCATCGAGAAAACAGGAAGAAGTTGTGTGGAACTATGAAAAAAATAAGCAAAATATACAAAGTGAGTAGTTCATGCGCAAGATAGGCAACATAAAGGATAATGTGTGCTTAGGAGCTCCGTGGTCCCGTGATTAGCGTGAGCAGCTGCGGAACGAGAGGTCCTTGGTTCAAGTCTTCCCTCGAGTTAAATGTTTACTTTCATTATTTTCGCAAAGTTATGATCTGTCCGTTCGTTCATTGACGTCTCTGTTCACTGTAATAAGTTTAGTGTCACACTATTTAACCTTAAGTATGCTAAGGACAAACACGCAGCCATACCCGAGGGACGACTCGAACCTCCAACGGGACGAGCCGCACAGTCCATGACTGCAGCGCTTCAGACCGCTCGGCTAATCCTGCGCGGCAAGGTACCTCATACAGTTAAACATTGTCGGCTAGTGAAAGCAGAGTGAGTCATATGGACGTATGCCGTACTCTGAATAATTTCCGACATAGAACAAATTTAATATAATGTTTGTACGTTTTTCGTGAACAACTCATAAAACCGCACCCTCCATCATAAACGTATCACAGTACAAAATTAAACACTAAATTTCCTGCAAAAAAGGTCCTATTCATTTTTCTCTAGGACTAATAGTTCGCGCGAATATAGCGCGAGAATGTCGAAAATCGCTCTCGACGCGCATGCGATGTGACTTTGTAGGCCAATTTGAGGTAGTTTCGCAACTTGATAGATTAAAAGTGTCCTGTATCAACTAGCTCGTTTCCACTTCCTCTGCATTACTGTGTGCGTTGTAAACATTGAAAATGTTTGATCCGTACAGGAAATAAATAACAGTGTACATTAAATGTGTTCTGGCATGGAAATCATCGAAATAGGGCATATGTCCGTATGATGCTATTTGTTCAGAATCACTATCACTCCGTAACAGCCTGTACCTTTTCTCCTTATCCATTCAGTACGCTGATCAGGCAGAACATTATAACCACCTACTTAACAGCCGGTACGTCAACATTTGTAACGAATTGTAGGTCGCTGCACATTCAAGTCACCTAATTCCCGTAAATTGCGGCGAGGGGCTTGTGACAAGCGCATGATCGTGCTGAAAATAGCCACTGCCGTCGGGAACATGGTCGTCACGAAGGGGTGGACGTGGTCTGCAGCCAGCGAAAGATACTCCTTGGCCGTCATGGTGCCTTCAGGAGCTCCACTGGACTCATGGAAGCCCACGAGAATGTTCCCCAGAGCATAATGGAGCCGCCGCCAGCTTGTTTTCGTCCCGCAATACAGGAACAAGAAGCTGTTCCCCTGGAAGACGGCGGATTCGCACCCTCCCATGGGCATGATAAAGAAGGTCTCGGGATTCACACTGCACCAACATCCAGTGCCGATGGTCACGTGCATATTTAACTCGAAGTTACTGATCTCGTGGTGTTAACATTGGCACATACATGGGTCGTCGGCTACGGAGGCCCATCGTTAGGAGTGTTCTGTGCATTTGTGCCCTGTGCAGCTTAAGGTTTGATGTTAGTTCCGCCATATTTCGCCTCCTCTCCTGTTCTCCCAGTCTATCGAGCCTACGACGTCCGACATTTGTCATGAACGCTGGCCTCCCAACGCTGACTTGTGGATGCTGTTTCACATGGTTTCGCCCCGTGTTGAAGACACTCACCACAGCTCTCTCCGAACAGCGGCAAGTCTTGCAGTTTCCGAAATGTCCGTGCCGAGCCTTCGGGCCATCACAACCAGCCCGCCGTCGAACTCGGACAGATCGCGCGGGTTCCACGTGGACAGCACGCTCTGTGTCATTACCTGCACCGTTCCTCAGTCTGACTAGCAGTTCCACGCCAGGCCACGCTGCCGTCTCGTGCCGGCTGGAGTGGCCGAGCGGTTCTAGGCGCTACAGTCTGGAACGGAGGTACCGCTACGGTCGCAGGTTCGAATTCTGCCTCGGGCATGGCTGTGTGTGGTGTCCTTAGGTTAGTTAGGTTTAATTAGTTCCAAGTTCTAGGGGACTGATGACCTCAGATGTTAAGTCCCATACTGCTCAGAGCCATTTTTTGTCCCTCCTGAGAGTTGTCCAGGTGTTTCGGTACACATTTGCAATTTCGTTTTTGCAGTGTGTAGCTGGAGTTAACCGAAACAATTATTGCTCATCACGTTTTTCATACGACTCCCATCGTGCACGGAAAACGTCAAAGTGGTTCAAATGGCTCCGAGCACTGTGGGACTTAACATCTATGGTCATTAGTCCTCTAGTACTTAAAACTACTTAAACCTGACTAACCTAAGGACATCACACAACACCCAGTCATCACGAGGCGGAGAAAATCCCTGACCCCGCCGGGAATCGAACCCGGGAACGAAAAACGTCGGTTTGTTTTCCGTTACAAGGCAAATCATTTTAAAGCGGAATTTTACGTGTCCATACGCTGGACGTTCGTTTTGTCTATATGTTGTGACAGGTCCACAGGTCTAAAAAAGTAAACAACGAGTGAATCAAAGATTCCAACATTGTCCTAGCCAATCGCAAATCCGAACGTTGCTGGAAGCAGCCGTGATTGGACGGCGTCCGCTTCCACCTTGCAGTGAGCTGCGTGGCTCGCCTCCGTTATCCGGGCCCGCCGTGTCCAGCACGCGTGACGCAGACGCCGGCTGACCAGCCAGGCACGCTTCCTGCGCCGGTGCGACGGCCTCCCAAGCCGTCTGCCGTACTGCCGCCTTCCTCCTATTCTGTACACTATGAACGCACACGACCGCTGTATGTCTGTGTCCTGTAACTACACTACTGGCCATTAAAATTGCTACACCAAGAAGAAATGCAGATGATAAACGGGTATTCATTGGACAAATATATTATACTAGAACTGACATGTGATTACATTTTAACTCAATTTGGGTGCATAGGTCCTGAGAAATCAGTACCCAGAACAACTACCTCTGGCCGTAATAATGGCCTTGATACGTCTCGGCATTGAGTCAAACAGAGCTTGGATGGCGTGTACAGGTACAGCTCCCCATGCAGCTTCAACACGATACCGCAGTTCATCAAGAGTAGTTACTGGCGTATTGTGACGAGCCAGTTACTCAGCCACCATTGACCAGACGTTTTAAATTGGTGAGAGATGTGGAGAATGTGCTGGCCAGGGCAGCAGTCGGATATTTTCTGTATCCAGAAAGGCCCGTACAGAACCTGCAACATGCGGTCGTGCATTATCGTGCTGAAATGTAGGGTTTCGCAGGGATCGAATGAAGGGCAGAGCCACGGGTCGTAACACATCTGAAATGTAACGTCCACTGTTCAAAGTGCCGTCAATGCGAACAAGAGGTTACCGAGACATGTAACCAATAGCACCCCACACCATCATGCCGGGTGATACGCCAGTATGGCAATGACGAATACACGTTTCCAATGTGCGTTCACCGTGATCTCGCCAAACACGGATGCGACCATGATGCTGTAAACAGAACCTGTATTCATCCGAAAAAACGATGTTTGCCATTCGTGCACCCAGGTTCGTCGTTGAATACAACATCGCAGGCATTCCTGTCTGTGATACAGTGTCAAGGGTAACCGCAGCCATGGTCTCCGAGCTGATAGTGATAGTCCATGCTGCTGCAAACGTCGTCGAATGTTCGTGCAGATGGTTGTTGTCTTGCAAACGTCCATATCTGTTGACTCAGGGATCGAGACGTGGCTGCACGATCCGTTACAGCCATGCGGATAAGATGCCTGTCATATCGACTGCTAGTGATACGACGCCGTTGGGATCCAGCACGGCGTTCCGTATTACCCTCCTGAACCCACCGATTCCATATTCTGCTAACAGTCATTGGATCTCGACCAACGGGAGCAGCAGTGTCGCGATACGATAAACCGGAATTGCGATAGGCTACAATCCGACCTGTATCAAAGTCGGAACGTGATGGTACGTATTTCTGCTCCTTACACGAGTCATCACAACAACGTTTCACCAGGCAACGCCGGTCAACTGCTGTTTATGTATGAGAAATCGGTAGGAAACTTTCCTCATGTCAGCACGTTTTATATGTCGCCACCGGCGCTAACCTTTTGTGAATGATCTGAAAAGCTAATAATTTGCATGTCACAGCATCTTCTTCCTGTCGGTTAATTTTCGCGTCTGTAGCCTGGCGACCTCGCTCCGCAGACTTGACACCACTGGATTTCTTCCTCTGTTGTTTCACTAAAGACCAAGTCTATGTTCCTTCCCTGTCAAACAGTTTAGCCGATCTGTAAAACAGATTCCACGCTGGCGTTGCATAAATTGTGCCCGATTTGCCGCATGACAAATGGTAGTCGTATCGAATCAAAATGGCACGCGACACTTGTATGTGAAAATTGAGGCTGTTTGCTAACAAATTACACTTCTGCCAGTTCTGTACGTTATCTCAAAACATTTCTATATCATTGCGAAGTTGTAAAGTCCATTTTGATCACCCTGAATGGATGCGGTTTACGAATGCATTTGAGAAAATTACACGGAGGGAGACAACTTTTTCTGATCAGTCAGCAAGCTGGGATGATGTTTGTCCAAGATGAAGATTACACACCCGGTAATTGAAAAAGAAATGTGAAGTGCTGTGCCTTACACAAAATAAAAATTAGGACCGTCGTCCAGCGAATATCGTCTCCGGCACTTACGCATATAACTGAAAAGACTTACTGGTGCTTGCAGTTTCCAACCATTCCGCTTATGCAGCAATGATGCTGCTCGCCTACCCCTTTCGCTCCCACCCACCCACGCACGAGGACACACACACACACACACACACACACACACACACACACTATATAAGGCGTCACAAAACTATACCGACAAACTTGGAGTGGTCGTACAGGGTGTTGTGAGGAAGAAATATAGGATAGTAATTCGACGACGGCGCGGAACGCCGCTAGGCCATCCTTTCGGCAGCAAAAGTAACGTTGTTCGCCAACGGACCGTAGGGGGAACGTGTCGCAAAATGTTGTTTGTTATTGAGTGGTCGCAACTGATTGCCACTATCGTCAGTGGAGAAGATGGAGCTAGCTGCTGCGTAGACAGACCTTGTCTCTCATGAATGCGATGCTTTGTTGTTTTGGTGAACGACGGTTTCGGACACTGGTTTCCATCCGTAGTTTATTTTTCTCCTGTATACAGAAAAACACTGCAGATTTTAGAGGGTTCCAGGAGAAAAATAGACGGCGGATGGAAACCCCCATGTCCGAAACCGTCATCCAACCAGGCAACAGAGCATCACAATCATAGCAGCAGCTGGCTCCATCTTCTCCACAGGCGATTGTCGCAACCAGTCGCAATCACGGAAGAACAAATAACACTGCGAGACGTTCTACCTATAATCCGTCAGTATGAAGCAGTGAGCGTCGGTATCGTTTTGTTCCGTGAGCGTCACCATGAAAAATCAGCAGGGTTAATTTGTTCTGCCGTTTGCGCAGCGTCCACAGAACTTCGTTACACGTAACAAATGTTATTCATCAGCGACGCTGTAATTGGATACCGACTGATTACGAGTGAATCAACTCACGCAGCTAGGTGTAGGGATCCTGCAGTTTAACATGCACACCGAGCGTAGATGCAGCAGTCGGTTTTTTCTTTTCATTTCTTTTTTTTATTGTTTTCCAGTTCTGAATTTTGTTCTAATCCTATGAGGAAACGGAAGTCGAAACCCGGAGGTCTGCATTACTGATTTATACCAACTTCGCATCTGTACTCGACCATCCAGCGTTTGGTATGTGTACGGGTGATGAGTATCATCGCCGCTTTTGTTGTTCCATTCGTGGATGGTAAGCGAGAACGAACATTGTTCGCACACTTTTGTTTGAGCCCGGTTTTCCACAGTTTAAACGCCGTTGTCACTCTACAAGTTGTGTGTTGGAGGAAGTACTCTACTTCTTGAGTTTTTGCGGAAGTGGGCTTTCAGAATTTTGTCAACAAGGTTCTCCCCGATGCGCAGCATCTTGCTTCTATCCTCTCCGATTGCAGTTCGTTTAGCATTTCTCTGACGCAGTCACGCTGATTGCACAAGCCCCAGCCCTTGTTTTTGAACCTTCCTTCCCTCTTTCATTTATCACACTTGATACGGGGTGCCAGTCGCACTTACTGTATTGAGGAATTAGCTGAATAAAAATGATGTAAACGATCTCATTCATGCATGAATTACGTTCTCTCAGGATTCTTCCAGTAGACATGAGTATAAGATCTTGCTTCCCCATGGTCATTCCACCTTAAATCTGTCCAGACGGAAATAGTAGACAGTTGAAGATTGCAACGGATTTCAGTGACAGATCACTGCTCGCATAGTCAAACGACATCGTTTTCTCTATTAAGGCTCAATACATTTATTATTGTTCATCTGTACAAGAAGCCTGGTCATCTCAAGTCATCATCACTCCCCAACACCAATTTCTCGGATGTGGCGCAGAAGCACACGCCATCTCCTACTGTCCTCACAGCTCTTCTGTTCCTGTACATCTTCCCACTGGAATCCTCTCGTCACCACATCCGATTTTAGTGTATCCATCCAGCGTTTCCTGGTTCTACCGCGTATTCTTTTGTCTTGGATATTTATTTCAAAATTTTGTAGCTGGTCCTTTCTCGTCCATTCCGATAATGTACACATACCACTGCAGCCTGCGTTTCTTTGGTACACTAGTAACAGACTCTTTGATGCCAGTTACATTTCTGTTCTGTTTAGCTCATTTTTAATCTTGTGTTTTATTTTAGTCTGGTTCATATTTATGAATCTTTTGTTGGGTCTTAGTTGTTAGGAATTTCATTTCTGTCGCCTGAATTTTGCTGTACTATTATTATTATTATTATTATTTTTGTCACGAGGTACTTATGTCTTGTATGAAATATAGAATGGGAAAAGAAGGGCAAGGGATGGATAGGAATTCGTAAAATTTAGCCGCACAAGTCTTTGTGGTAACAGAATGGCGAAAGTCGAAAATTTGTGCCGGCCCGGGACTCGAACCCGGATTTACCGCTTCTCGTGAGCGGTTGCCTTAACACGGAGATGTATAATTTTATGCAAGAGTTTGACGGCTCCTTTCACGTTTGTTTCATTGTGGATGCCCTGATATCATTGGGAATCAATAATTTGCGCGTAGGGGGTTGATGGACGTGGGACGCTGCTCTGAGCATGCGATAAGTTGGCAACTCGAGTCGGTCTGGGTCTGTGTCCGGATGACGGAAGAGGTTAAGACAGCCGGTCATGAGGAGCGGTAAATCGAGGTTCGAGTCCCAGCCCGGTAAAAATTTTCAATTTTCGCCAATGTGTTACCACTAAGCACTGCGCGGCTGTCACGAATTACCATCCATCTACTCAAATGTATACATGTGTCTTAGCCATAAGCGAGAAATGGTACAACGTATGTGTGGTTCATGGTATTTTTTTTAATATTTTGCGGTCCCACAGAAGGTTTATGACTTGACTGTAAAACATGGATGCTTTCCATGTCCTGCTAAGTACTTCCCGGTTACGAGCGTTATCTTTGCAAGTTGTGCTTCTGCTGCATTTGAAATGGGAAACTGATTCTAGTTTAATTGCTCCAAATATAAGTTCGAGCTTGACTTATCGTTGCTGGTGGTCACTTCTTCTGTCTCGGTGTACAATTTTTAAATATATTGTTCCATTAAGTCTGCTTTTCTGCACATCATTTTATAATTCTCTCCGTAGCAGAACACGTCCCTGAATACTGGGGCATTAGTTTCAGTGTCAATTTCCGTGATGGGTTTTGTAATCTTGTCCATTACAAACTTGAAAGGAAATAGGACACTTCCTTGTTGGACACCTCTCCTTTTGTCTCGAAACATTCAGATAGTCCACCGCTTACATAAACAGAGCTGTAGCAGTTGTGGTAAAACATTTTTACTTTTCCAGTTAAATACTTTGGCAGATTGAGAGTTTCGAGCCATTCAAGATCACGTTTCGAGGGGGGCAATCAAAGGCTTTTTCAGTGTCCAAAAACGCAATAACAGTATCTCGGCATTTCGTTATTACATTGCTGGCCATTAAAATTCCTACACAAAGAAGAAATGCAGATGATAAACGGGTATTCATTGGACAAATATATTATACCAGAACTGACATGGGATTACATTTTCACGCAATTTGGGTGCATAGATCCTGAGAAATCAGTACCCAGAACAACCACCTCTGGCCGTAATAACGGCCTTGATACGCCTGGGCATTGAGTCAAACAGAGCTTGGATGGCGTATACAGGTACAGCTCTCCATGCGGCTACAACACGATACCACAGTTCATCAAGAGAAGTGACTGGCGTATTGTGACGAGCCAGTTACTCGACCAGACGTTTTAAATTGGTGAGAGATCTGGAGAATGTGCTGGCCAGGGCAGCAGTCGATCATTTCCTGTATCCAGAAAGGCTCGTACAGGACCTGCAACATTCGGCCGTGCATTATCCTGCTGAAATGTAGGATTTCGCAGGGATCGAATGAAGGGTTGAGCCACGGGTCGTAACACATCTGAAATGTAACGTCCACTGTTCAAAGTGCCTTAGTGCGAACAAGAGGTGACCGAGACGTGTAACCAATGGCACCGCATACCATCACGCCGGGTGATACGCCAGTATGGCGATGACGCATACACACTTCCAATGTGCGTTCACCGCGATGTAAAACACGGATGCGACAATCATGATGCTGTAAACAGAACCTGGATTCATCCGAAAAAATGACGTTTTGCCATTCGTGCACCCAGGTTCGTCGTTGAGTACACCATCGCAGGCGCTCCTGTCTGTGATGCAGCGTCAAGGGTAACCACAGTCATGGTCTCCGAACTAATAGCCCATGCTGCTGCAAACGTTGTCGAACTGTTCGTGCAGATGGTTGTTGTCTTGCAAACGTCCCCATCTGTTGACTCAGGGATCGAGATGTAGCTGCACGATCCGTTACAGCCATGCGGCTAACATGCCTGTCATCTCGACTGCTAGTGATACGAGGCCGTCGGGATCCAGCAGGGCGTTCCGTATTACCCTCCTGAGCCCACCGATTCCATATACTGCTAACAGTCATTGGATCTCGACCAACGCAAGCAGCAATGCCGCGATACGTCAAACCGCAATCGCGATAGGCAACAATCCGACCTTTATCAAAGTCTGAAACGTGATGGTACGCATTTTTCTTCCTTACACGAGGCATCACAGCAATGTTCCCCCAGGCAACTCCAATCAACTGTTGTTTGTGTATGAGAAATGGGTTGGAAACATTTCGTCATGTCAGCACGTTGTAGTTGGCGCCAACCTTGTGTGAAGGCCCTGAAAAGCTAATCATTTGTATATCACAGCATCGTCTTCCTGTCGGTTAAATTTCACGTCTGTAGCACGACATCTTCGTGGCTTAGCAATTTTAATGGCCATTAGTGTAGTTTCTGATAGTGTCACTTTCTGCACGCAACGGCATCAGTGAAGAGCCTCATAAGGTTGTAGGCTTCATCCGCGCTATCGTTATTTATATCGCGAGCTGCAGCAGCTCTCCGCGCCAGACGCAACACACTCCATTAAGAACGCCCAGAGTCGGGCAGATCGCTTGCAGACGGACGGCAAACCGCAGGCGCGTGGCGGGGCGTCGCGCGACCTAGGTCAGCGCCGCGGCGTGGCGCCCAAATAATGCACGTCTCTCTCTCTCTCTCTCTCTCTCTCTCTCTCTCTCTCTCCCTCTCCCTGCCTGCAGTGCGTGGCCTCTCGCAGAATCGATGCGCGCCGCTGAGCGGTGGCCGGCGGGCGCGATTTGCACGCCGCGCTCGCAGTCTGACAGCCGGGCGCCGGGTGCACGAAGCCGTCTACAGCCCCCCGCACAGTGGGCGACGGGGAGTGCGCGCCGAACACGGCTCCCTCCTGTCTCACACGACTTCTTGCCAACCGCGGATGTAGGCCAACGGGCACATTTCGGGAAAGCGTTATGCACCGTACCACACTGTGGACTTAACAAAGGTCCGTATGTACGGAAAAGTCTCTCAAACATGTGATTGGGTCTAATACTTTTTTTATTGTGCCCGTCGGACACTATCCACTCACCGAGCCTCCTATACATGATATATTACAATCTAAAAGGTACCAGGTGATCAAAAAGTCAGTATAAATTTGAAAACTTAATAAACCACGGAATAATAGACAGGTAAAAATTCACACACATGCTTCGAATGACACGGGGTTTTATTACAACCGAAAAGAAAAAAACAAAGTTCACAAAATGTCCGACAGATGACGCTTATTCTGGTTTTGTAACTGCTACCGTCGGGAAGTCGTTTCTGAAAGTATTTGTATGGAGTGTAGCCATGTATGGAAGTGAAACATGGACAATAAACAGTTTGGACAAGAAGAGAATAGAAGCTTTCGAAATGTGGTGCTACAGAAGAATGCTGAAGATTAGATGGGTAGATCACATAACTAATGAGGAGCTATTGAAGAGGATTGGGGAGAAGAGGAGTTTGTGGCACAACATGACAAGAAGGGACCAGTTGGTAGGACATGTTCCGAGGCTTCAAGGGATCACCAATTTAGCATTGGAGGGCAGTGTGGAGGGTAAAAATCGTGGAGGGAGACAAAGAGATGAATACACTAAGCAGATTCAGAAGGACGTAGGTTGCAGTAAGCACTAGGAGATGAAGAAGCTTGAACAGGGTAGAGTAGCATGGAGAGCTGCATCAAACCATTTTCAGGACTGAAGACCACAACAACAACAACAACAACAACAACAACCGTGACGGGTGAGAGGTATGCCGATATGTTACAGAATCGCATCATCCCCAGCCTGGCTGATAAACACCTGCTGGAACGTACGATGTTTCTGCAGGATGGCACTCCACCCCATATTGCTAGACGCGTGAAAGATCTCTTGCGCGCGTAGTTTGGTGATGATCGTGTGCTCAGCCTCTACTTTCGTCATGCTCGGCCTCCCAGGTCCCCAGACCTCAGTCCGTGTGATTATTGGCTTTGGGGTTACCTGAGGTTGCAAGTGTATCGTGATCGACCGACATCTCTAGGGATGGTGGACATATTGAGCATTTCCTGTAAAGAACATCATCCTTGCTTTATCTTACTTTGTTATGCTAATTATTGCTATTCTGATCAGATGAAGCGCCATCTGTAGGACATTTTTTGAACTTTTGCATTTTTTTTTAGTTCTAATAAAACCCCATGTCATTCTCAGCATGTGTGCCAATTTGTACCTCTCTATCTACAGTGTTCCGTGATTTATTCAGTTTTCAAATTTATACTGACTTTTTGATCACCCGGTACATCCAGTCACATTCACAAGACATACAGTGATCAGCCAGATCATTGTGACCACCTACCTAATAGCTGATACGTCCACCTTTGGCACGTATAACAGCGGCAATGCTCGTGGCATGGAAGCAATGAGGCCTTGGTAGATCGCTGAAAGGAGTAGACACCGCATCTGCAACACACAAGTCACCTAATTGATCCCACGTTCAATCAAATCCCGTATGTTCGATCGGGTTCAGATCTCACGAGTTGGAGGGCCAGCACATCAATTGCAACTCGCCACTGTGTTCCTCGAATCACTCCATCACACTCCTGACCTTGTGACGTGGCGCATGATCTTATGAAACAATACCTCTGCCGTCGGGACACATGATCGTCATGAATGGGTGTACGTGGTCTGCAATCCGTGTACGAGACTCGTTGGCAGTCATGGTGCCAAGCACCATGTAAATAGTCCCCGTAGCATAATGGAGCCACCGCCAGCTTCTCTCCGTTCCGCCGTTCAGGCATCAGGAATATTCATCAGAGACCAAGGTAACGCCAGGAGAACGCAGGAGTAGTGTGATGGGATCGCTTCTGTTCTCCATGAAAATAAACGATCTTTCGGATTAGATGGGCAGCAATCTGAGACTTCATTTATAACGTTGTTACGTACGGATTACTGGTAGGAGAAATGTTGCTGTAATATTTCAAAAATTTGTGGTACGATGCTTGATAAGCCGGCCGCTGTGGCCGAGCGACTCTAGGCGCTTCAGTCTGGAACCGCGCTGCTGCTACGATCGCAGGTTCAAATCCTGCATCGGGCATGGATGTGTGTGATGTCTTTAGGTTAGTTAGGTTTAAGTATTTCTAAGTTCTAGGGGACTGATGACCTCAGATGTTAAGTCCCATAGTGCTCAGAGCCATTTTTTTGATGCTGATGAGTCAAATCGAATAAAAATCTAGTGGTAACATTGCAAAACTAAATTAAAATGGATGAGGAGATAAGGCGAGTTGTGGAAAGCGAATGGCCGACATCGGTTTATTTGTAGAGTTCTAGGTAAATCTAACGCTCTTATAAAGGAGACCATACACAGATCGATCTCGAGCACTGAACGAGTGTATGCTGGTGTCTACAGCAGGTAGAAGCTATCGAGAAGTGTTGCTAGATTTGTTACTGATCAGTAGGATCGGTTACGGAAACGCTTCGCGAGCTCACTTGTTTGTTTGGGAACATTGTAGTGGGAAAGACGTATTTTTACGAAACTATTGAGGGAGTTTGAGGAACCACCATTTGCAACAGAGTGCAGAACTATTACCCCAACTCCAAAGTTCGGCTCGCGAAAGGGCAAATATAAGATAGAGGCATAGATGAAAAAAAAAAAAAAGAATAGTAGTGGTACATAATACTCCCTGAAAAGCACTATACAGTGGCTAGCAGAGATGTGCGTAGCTGGTTGCCACCGAGCTATATAGGTACAATGGAAGCAACAGTCTGTTCTCTAAATTTAGCCAACAGGTTTGCAAGAACGACGTCGCCTCTCTTTAAAGTTTTCCTAGCTATCACGTCATTGTAAATACCGAAACATCTGTGAGAGAAAATTCTTTGGCTTTGTTCCATCTGTAATATCACCATTTTATATACAGTCCTCCAATGTGGCAAAAACAGTTTGGTGTGTGATGATGTTCACTACGCGCATATTTATGCATAGAAAGTGCTTTACGTATTTTTTTAGTATTTCGTGCACACAAGCAGTCGACTGTGCAACATGACAACGCGGGAATTTCGGCGTAAGTAATCTAAAAAAAAAAGTTTTCTCTCATCGATTTGTTTACATTGTTTCCTTTCATTAGTAGGTACAGTTTCAGTTACATAAGGCCATTTCTCTCAGTTTCAGTTACATAAGGCCAATTCTCTCGTCGTTTTGCTGCTGTAGGGCACCACCAGCCCAAATAACACAAATCGGGCCACCCTTAGTGGCCGAGCGGTTCTAGGCGCTACAGTCCGGATCCACGCGATTTTAATACCTACTCCGAATTTTTCTTTTGTTTCCTTTACTGCTTGCTCAGTACACAGTTTGAATAACATCGGGGAGAGGCTACAACCCTGTCTCACTCCCTTCCCAACCACTGCTTCCCTTTCATGTTCCTCGACTCTTATAAGTGCCATCTGGTTTCTGTATAAATTGTAAATAGCCTTTCCCTCTCTGTATTTTACCCCTGCCACTTTCAGAATCTGAAAGATGGTATTCCAGTAAACACTGTCAAAAGCTTTCTCTAAGTTTGCAAATGCTAGAAATGTAGGTTTGCCTTTCCTTAATCTTTCTTCTAAGATAAGACGTAAGGTCAGTATTGCCTCACGTGTTCCAACATTTCTACAGAATCGAAACTGATCTTCCCCGAGGTCGACTTCTACAATTTTTTTCATTCGTCTGTAAAGAAATGTGTCTCTTGAAACTATCTATTAGTGTCTCGTAATCACGTTTCTTGGCCTTGTGGAGTTAGCTTGTTAGAAATCTACGAAATTCAGAATCCTTGTTAACGTAGAATTGATTGTAAGTTTTCCGTTTCGTCAAATGTAATACGGTTTGTTCCTGCATTACGTTGTGAGTCTTACCGCCCCCTCAGCTTGCTGGCAGCAGAACCAGGAAGAAGGGCCCTCTGTGAACGCTGGCGGTTGTCGCGCCTGTGAATGGCAGGATGTCCAGGGCTGGGTCGGGTGTGCGGGCGCCTTGCCACGCTGCGCTGCGCTTGCGTCTCTATTCTTAGTTTTATGTTAACGCCGAGAGTCCCCGGCCTAACAGTAGGCGTCTGTTTACTGGCCACGGATAGGCCCCACCTATCGCCGGCCGCTTCCCTCACTCCAGTCGCCATACTAAGCTGCGTTGTGTAGTGCTGCCCGTTGTGCTTAATAAGGCTGGCAAATTTGACGTCTTCGACAAGATACAAGCGACAGAGGCAACAAGAACAAGAACGTAACTCTACACGTACATCTGTACGGGAGTACATAATTTTTCCCCCTTCCTGTCCTCTACGGATGGTACGCGAGAAGCCAGGTGTGCTGCCGTCCGTATATCTCTATTTTTAGCATCGTTGGTCACTGTGGGCTATGTATGGTGGAGGACGTAATGTGTTTCTCGACTTAGTTTGTGCACATCGTCTCTTTCCTCTCACTGCAGTGTTTTGAACATACCGCGACATTTTTATCTGTCTTGAATCCTACAGCAGTTCTTTGTTCAAAGTGTTCAAATGTGTGTGAAGTCTTATGGGACTTAACTGCTAAGGTCATCAGTCCCTAAGCTTACACATTACTTAACCTAAATTATCCTAAGGACAAACACACACACACCCATTCCCGAGGGTGGTCTCGAACTTCCGCCAGGACCAGCCGCACAGTCCATGACTGCAGCGCCTCAGACCACTCGGCTAATCCCGCGCGGCAGTAGTTCTTTGAACTTTCGTATATCTTCCGTTGATTAACTTGCTACGGGTCCCATACGGACGAACAATACTCAAGAATTAGACGACCGAGAGGCATGAAAGCGACTTCTTTTGTGCATGAATTATATACTTCCTCAGTAGTCTTCGTATAAAAAAATGGCTCTGAGCACTATGGGACTTAACTTCTAAGGTCATCAGTCCCCTAGAACTTAGAACTACTTAAACCTAACTAACCTAAGGACATCACACACACCCATGCCGGAGGCAGGATTCGAACCAGCGACCGTAGCGGTCGCGCGGTTCCACACTGTAGCGCTTAGAATCGCTCGACCACCTCGGCCGGCCAATATTCGTATAAATTTTAGTATAACACCTACTTGATCAGTAAGTAGATGTATGTATGTATGTGATCGTTCCTCTGTAACTTACTTTGGCCAGATTGTCCTACGAGTGACCAACGATCGTGTAGTGAAATACTATTGGATCTTTTCTTGTCAAAACGTAGTCCCATATCCAGGAAATGAGGATAAGGCGGCAGAGGCAGAAATCCTGCATCTCCATTCTAGGCAAGGTCCTAGGGGATGTGGTCTGCCGTTGCCTTCCTCCGAACTGTTATGAAATGTCAGATGTGTACCTGTGGCTGTGACTGACTCTGATGAGTGCCTGCACAGTGTAGCCTCGGTTATGTATTGTGAGGGATGAAGGGAAGGCAAAGCGTGAAACCTGGCTCCAGCTCATAGCCTGCTCCTATCGAAGAGCACTGTGTGCGACTCCTTATCTCGCCTCCATCTGTAGCAGCAGACGACGGGTTGTGTAGACTGGAAAACAGCCCCGCAAGCTCTCGCTGGTCACTTCCGCCGGGAGGAGAACTTAGAAGGTCACCGACCTTAATGTCCCTATCTGACGGACGGTTGACCATCAACGGTGTTACATTGCCTTCAGTTCAAGAGATACTAAGGAGAGGTTTCGTATTTAATTAATGACACTGGTGCAAGAGATTGGTGATCAGGAACCCCCATTGCCGGCCAAATACTGACAGTGAAAATTTGATCCACGACCAGGATTCGAACCAGCTCTCCTCCGAGTGGACCTTCACCGCACAGGCGTGAGTTAGCGACCTCTACTACAACGCTAATAATCTGCAAGTTTCTATGCATTTCGCATCAGTTTTCTTAGAATGTTATCTCGCTGCACCCCACAGCGTCGTCTTGTGAATAATCGCATGGGCTACAGATTTTATTCGCCAGGTCCTTTATATAATTGTGATGAGCAGCGGCCGTATGGTGCTAACTTGACGTACGCCAGATGCTAACATCGCTTCTAACTTTGCCTTTACATAAAGGACGACGTGCTGAGTTCTTTCTGCTAGGAGGTATTCAGTTCAGTTACATCGGAATACCAGGTTATTTGTCACAAAATGTACTAGCGTCTCGTAAATATTGTAAAATCTAATTAACCATTTTAATTTTGCGATTTGCCCGAAATTTCATTTTGGAGATGAAGAAAGTATAATTTTTACTGGCTTAAATAATGTAATTTTCAGAATAAAATGTAACTGTGATGCACAGTTGTGAAGGTATGTTTTTAGAATAAGACCTCATAGCTAAAATGATTGCTTCTTTATAATGTAAACTATCGTTCGTAAGAGTACGGTAATTTTACTGGTTGCAGACCACGTAAACTCCTTCATGACAACCATGTTTCCCGATGGCAGTGACATTTTTCAGCAAGATAACGCGCCTTGTCGCAAGGCCAGAATTCGCCAGATCTGAACGCAATCGAACCTATCTGGGATGTGGTTGTACGTGGCGTCAGAGCTCATCCCTTCCATATCCGGACTTTACGGGAATTAGGTGACCTGTGTGTGCAGATGTGGTTCCAACTCCTTCCAGCGACCTACCAAGGCGTGACTGCTGCCATGCCACGACGCGTCGCCGCTGTTATCCGTGCCAAAGGTGGGCATACCGGCGATTAGCTAGGTGGTCAAAATGTTGTGGCTGATAATTGTAGGAGCGCATAGAAGACGAACAAACAGATATTCGTTTTTGTGTATTAGATTTTAGTAGCAAGGACCATAATACTCTCATTTACTCAAGCATCGAGACATTTGCTTTCTCTGGCCAACAACAGGTACGAAAACAAAAGAAACTGTTTAGTTGTATGGAATTACGCAACACCTCTTGGCATTTATAGTGCAAGTGTAATTGGGGAGTCGCTGTCGGCGGAATATGGAGTAGTGATGGAGATGGTCTGCCGTTGTCTCGGCTCCCGCTTGAGAGGCTCAGTGCTGGGGCGTTGTTCGCTGGTATTGCTGGAGCCTCGCCTTCTGGGAAGAGCCGCGGCAGCTGATAAGATTAGCGCCACACACAGCGCGGCCGCGAGCGCTTTTTGTTTGCCAACGGCTGCAGCTGTCCACTAGCCGGGGCTCTAAACTGATCAGCCGCGGCGTGGCCTCTCCATCCAGTAACGCCCCGACCCCACGACCCGCGCAGTTCGCCGTGCCGTGGACGCTACAGCCGTTGGAAGCTGTCGAGTTTCCGTAGCTACGAATGGCGCTCAATTAGTAATGCAACACTTTTTTTCTGAAAGCAGGTTGTTGTTATTTGGGATTCCAATACACCGTGTTATTCCCCACTCTTTTGGTTGCTGGACCCCTATTTTTACGGCATAATCTGCGTTCAGTGCGACCGTCTTACGCCACCTTACTGAGAGGGTCTGTATGTCCGCGTTATACCCCTCTACTGGTCGACCTCGAGGCCTACGTCTTGCTGAGGCAATAACTTCCCCATCATTCACATACTGCTTCCCGCGGAGTGCGTTCTTCATTTGGCCAAACGGATGGAAGTCGGAAGGTGTGAGATCCGGACTGTATGGTGGTTGAGGAAGAATAGTCCAGTGAACACAGGCGCGTCGCCCAACAACTCACCATGATTTTGTTCGCTGCCAGGTCTCCGTAGACATTCTGGAAGGCCTACGAGTTCTGTGGTACTCTGGTTTTCCGCCAAAGGAAACTGAGTGACAGCTGTCTGCTTGGAATGCACCTCTGTTGTAGATGCCATTTTGAAGGCTACATATAGCGCCGCCACGTGTCAGAACTTCATGAAGCTGTAGGTGCTGAAGCGGGAATATTCCACGATGTCTCACAACAATTTCTGTATTTTTTCATCCGAAATCGCACTGGTCAGCTTGGAGAGCTGTAGATGGCATAATATTGATACTAGATAGTCATGTAACTTTGCTGCTGACGTAAGTAATGGTTGTGAAGTGGACTTCAAAAATGGTTCAAATGGCTCTGAGCACTATGGGACTTAACATCTGAGGTCATCAGTCCCTTGAACTTAGAACTACTTCAACCAAACTAACCTAAGGACATCACACACATCCATGACCGAGGCAGGATTCGAAGCTGCCTCCGTAGCGGTCGCGCGGTTCCAGACTGTGGCGCCTTGAACCGCTCGGTCACTTCGGCCGGCGTGATGCGGTGTATCTGCGCCACTCAGCGCAGTAAGGTGGGTCGATGTGTAGATGTGACTGAATGGCACACCGTGAATGAAGTTGTCCAGTATATTGATGTATCAACACGGGATTTCCGATGTACCTGCAAGGTGTGGTGTACCACTCCCAGCAACGAAACACTGGGTAGAAACAGTGGTTTAAAAAGAAACTGACGAACAGAAACAGGAAGCAAGTGTCGTGTCATTTTGATAACAATCGGTTTCAAACTAGGCGAGAATTGCTGCTGTCAGTGAACGGAGATCTATCTCAATCAGTTTCGCAGCTAACTTGACGACGGGAAAAGATATTTATTTCGACATTCTGGGCGACCCTGTGTTGCCCAGTGATCTACATTTTTATGGTGAGGATGATGTGGATATTTCGTCTTCCAAGATGACGACAACGTTGTTCGTACGTCTGCGTGTAAACGTTCCTGGTTTGCCGCAAACACTCGGGCACCGTAGCGCACCTTGTCTGGCCCACGGCATCCGATCGTAGTCGCATAGGAAATGTCTGGGACTATTTGCAACGGTGCGTGAAACGTACCACTTAGTATCCCCGCAGTATGGTAGCTGTGCGCACCCTGAACCACCCGAAGAAACTTCTGGAGTCGCTGGCCTGAGGAAATTTTCAAAAGTAGATGGATAGTTTTACTCGGTATTGGCGTTAGTAGGGTAATTACTTTTTGTCCACTGGCCTTACATATTCCACGCGCTACTGTGGAATCCGTTGTCGAAGTTTCTTTGTGATATTGCCAAAATCACTTTTCTTACTCTCGAAGCGAGGAAAAATTGTTATTTGTAAGCCTCCTGGCCTCCTTTATTTTGTCCTTACGCGAAACGAACGTAGAAGACATTGAATTTCTTGTGTCGGTTGCTACGAATGCTGGTTCTCTTTAGTTCCTCAACAGAATTTCGCGAAAAATTCACGTTTGCTCTCCAAGAGTTCCCATCCGTCGTCACAGAACTTTTCTCTTATTAGTCACTTACTATCAAAACGGCTTGTAATATGCCTCTGAACTGCTTCGTTGTCTTACTTTAAACCGACCTTATGGAGATCCTAAGCGCTGTAGCAGTACTCAATAATGGACCGCATAACCGTTCTGTTCGCTACCTTCTTTATAAGTACACTACACTCTGCCACAATTCTTCCAGTAAACTGCAGTCGGGCGTTCGCTTTCCCTACAAGTGCTTTTTCCGTTTCATGTCCTTTCGCAAAATTACTTAATCGGCGTATCTGACGTAGCATATGATTAATACTGTATTCAAACATTATAGGAATGTCGCCATTAACATACACTTCTGCCAATATAGATAAGTCATTCTGATTGCCCCCATCAGTCTCTAAGCGAGGACATTTCCTGGTACACAACAGCGTCATCTCCGAAATGTCTCAGTTTGTTGCTGTCTAGTATATCTGAAAGATCGTTTACGTACATGGGGGACAGGATCAATCCAGTCACACTTTTCTGCAGAACTCCCGGCGGTACCTGTACCTCTGGTCAACATCAGCCACTGAGATATAATTTACGTAATAGATTATCGACTATGGGAGCAAAATTGATGGCAATATCTTGCAGCAGAATCTTTGATTCTAACCTAACTCGACATAAAGTAAATTATATTTTTGTTATGCAACATGATACGTTTCTCGCATCAACACGACATTTCAGACTGCTTGCTGATTCCACAGATATCAGACAAAGCTTTTGAAATAAATTTCAGGTCCTTGTGAGAAAGCCATATTTCGCATCTTGAAACCACATAAATCCCTTTCACAGCATTTTAGAACATAAACTGAGGATCTACAACAACTGAACATCGTGATAAGATAATAGTTTCATGGGGGATCTACTTTTTTGTTTCAAGTGGCTCTGAGAACTATGGGACTTAACTTCTGAGGTCATCAGTCCCCTAGAACTTAGAACTACTTAAACCTAACTAACCTAAGGACATCACACACATTCCTGCCCGAGGCAGGATTCGAACCTGCGACCATAGCGGTCGCGCGGTTCCAGACTGAAGTTCTAGAACCGCTCGGCCACTCCGACCGTCCTACTTTTTTGGTTAATTACAAAACTGTATAACGTATGGGCAAAGGAATCGACTGTACAATGTCAAAATCAAATCAGAGGATGTTTTCAAATGTATAGGCCATTCAGCTAATGTTAGAGGACAAAAGATAATGCTTTACACTTACAACTACATATCAGACATATCAATCGAATTAATATTAACAAAATATTTAACATGTTAATCTCAATATTTTGGTATCCATAACTTGGGAATTATTGCTGTCACGCGAATGTAAGACCAGTTTTGGGACCAACACAACGAATGCTTTAACATGTAACATTTTACACAGCATTTTAGTCATTTTAAATGTCGTAAGAATTATAGTTATTTTAACTCTCTAAAATGACAGAACAATTTGTGTGTGGGATAGATGAATCATATATTGTTGTATACTTTCCAACTGATTTAATTTGCAAGTGCCAGTGTTTTTGCGATAACGCGTAAGAAGGCCGCCATAAAAACGAGTGATCGTAGGACAACTAAACTTTGCGGAAACATTTTTAACGACTTGCTGGAGAGAAATAACGAATAAACCATTGAAGAGAAGGCGTTTTAAGTTCCACATGAGAGGGTACGGGTACCATTTGTTTACTGCGTACCGCGTTTATGTTCCAGGTTACAAACGTTGCTCAGTGTAACGACCATCTGCATGCACGACAGTCTGAAATCACACCAGAGAGACCATTCCACAAGTGCTCGCAGCATTTTTCGAACGGTGGACCGTGGAATGTTCAGCTGTCGTGACGTAGCCCGTGCACTGCTTAAAGGTCGCACGTCGCGTCCGGCATTCTTAGTCATGACTACTTCAACAGTTTGTGGCGTAATTGGGCGTCCGCCTCTCCAAGGACCACCTCCCAAATCGCCAGTTAATTCGATCTTTCGAATCATGTTCTTCAACTCTGGTGCGGAAAGAGGACCTCTCCAAATTCCTTTCATGCATCGATACCCGCGAAGAGCAACAGTATTACGAGTAAAGCTTTGCTCACCTTTTCTAGAGCCATGTCGCCTGTCTGAACAGCGAAGCCTGTGCTTTAACGCTGCTTCGCTGTACCGTTACCGGCGTCCAACGGGGAGTCGTGAAACTAACACTACTAACAGCCCAAATCATGCAGCGCGCAGACTGAACATCATTCCTATGAAGTTGGGTACCCAAACAGAACACTGGCTGAAGTAGCGGAAGATTAATTGTAACCACCCTGTATTATAAATTAAAATATAGCTTGTCACCAGGCAGCTTACTTCTACCATGAAGTACATATGTATACTTTTGTCTTCATGACCTCACATCCCCTAGTATGGTAAGAAGAGACATGACTATATGTACCTTTTTGAAAGGCGCCAAAGGGCAGTTCATAGTGAGATGTCACTGGGGTAAGTCGTGAGAGTTTCAATTAGTGTATTTTTGAGATTGTCTGTTAAAATTAAGTTGAGAACTTTGAAAATACATGGCCGACGTTTTATTATTGGGAATTTTGTGAATGATACTTTCTGTGAACAGTGTTTTCCATTAAACCACGTACTCTGAATTAATGTTCTATTTATTTTTTAATATTTGGAACATAGCAACCGGCCCCGGTGGCCGAGCGATTCTAGGCGCTTCAGTCCGAAAATGCGCTACTGCTACTGTCGCACGTTCGAATCCTGCCTCGGGCATGCATGTGTGTGATGTCCTTAGGTTAGTTAGGTTTAAGTAGTTCTAGGGGACTGATGACCTCAGGTGTTAAGTCCCATAGTGTTCCGAGCCATTTGAACCATTTGAACATAGCAAAAAAAAAAAAAAAAAAAAAAAAAAAAAAAAAAAAAAAAAAAAAAATT
The DNA here is from genome assembly GCF_023897955.1 of Schistocerca gregaria. Taxonomy (NCBI): domain Eukaryota; kingdom Metazoa; phylum Arthropoda; class Insecta; order Orthoptera; family Acrididae; genus Schistocerca; species Schistocerca gregaria. Next base: position 546,157,823 of record NC_064925.1, read on the forward strand.
GTCTCTGAGCACTATGGGACTTAACATCTATGGTCATCAGTCTCCTAGAACTTAGAACTATTTAAACCTAACTGACCTAAGGACATCACACAACACCCAGCCATCACGAGGCAGAGAAAATCCCTGACCCCGCCGGGAATCGAACCCGGGAACCCGGGGCGTGGGAAGCGAGAACGCTACCGCACCACCACGAGATGCGGGCTGAACATAGCAATTTTAGCATAAGTGAACTCAAGGACCAGTCTCCTGGAATGGTCTTCAGTTAACATTACTCATCATTGTAATCGATGAAATCCGTTTCATACGGAATTCGTGACGTTATTTAATTTATGGGGGCTCAGAGTGTTATTAATGTTCGACATCCAGTGACAGGTAACGGACACACCATCCAGCACTACTTTTGTCACTTGTGCCCCAAGGAAGGATGATACGACAGCTCTTGTTCCCCCCGTACATAAAAGAACTATCGGATACGGGAATACCCCGGCAAACGTAGATTTAGCATAGTTCCTGTCGATTCCGGCGCCTTAAGTAGTGGCACAGAGGCACTAGCAGATCGTAATGCTTTTTAAGTGTTATAGCTGTGCACTGGGTAAGAGTGGAACGAGCTCCGGAACTGAGGCGATTGTATCGCCGAACTCTTTATTTTGTGTATGCCCTATATGAGCACGACAGCGAGCCACGTGCGTCAGACGGAGGCGCAGACATTGACGGTGTGCAGTCGGAGCGTAACGCGCAGCAGACGGTGCAAATTGCCGCATGGCTGCCGCCTGCGCCGCTAGATGCGATGCGAAGCGAGGCCGACTCGCCTGCTCACCTTCAACCAGTCTTAGAGACCACGCACTATATCCACGCTGCAACGTTTCGTATCCTCGGCGTCGTTCGTAATGCTAGACACTAATGAAACCTCTAATACTCTGAACTACCCTCCCGGGTCGCGTTATCAGAAGCTATATCAAGTGGGACGACAACGTAAAATCATTATTAGAGAAGGCGAAAGAAAATTTAGATTTGTTGGAAGAATGCCGGGAAAATTCAGTGATTTTATAAGGCAAGTAGTGCTAGTGTGGAAAGTTCTAGAGTATTGTTCAAATGATTGAAAAATTATTTGCGGACCATTGTTTACTTACCTCATACAACCTAAATGAGATCTCCTAGTGTCTATGTAAATCGAACGTTTTGAGACACTCTGTACTGTGGTGTCACGACCAGACACCACACTTGCTAGGTGGTAGCCTTTAAATCGGCCGCGGTCCGTTAGTATACGTCGGACCCGCGTGTCGCCACTATCAGTGATTGCAGACCGAGCGCCGCCACACGGCAGGTCTAGAGAGACTTCCTAGCACTCGCCCCAGTTGTACAGCCGACTTTGCTAGCGATGGTTCACTGACTTCTACGCTCTCATTTCCCGAGACGATAGTTAGCATAGCCTTCAGCTACGTTATTTGCTACGACCTAGCAAGGCGACATTATCCGTTACTATTGATATTGTGAATCATGTACCATAAAGAGCGACGTTCTCCATTAATGGATTAAAGTTAAGTATTCCACCAGCTACGTCCGTTTTTCTCAATTCTAATTCCCTTGTCATGTTCCAGACCTCACGCCAACCTGCGTGAGCTGAGACGCGTGCATTTCGGCCTCCTTTAGAAAAACACAGTTGGCTCTCCTGCCAACCACAACATGTACATCAGTCTCGTCAGCGCACGCCACATTACATTCAGAGATTTGCGGTTTTCGGCTCACACTTATTGGGCTGACATAATAATGCGACTTGCTGGTGTATAGTGTGTGCTACAATGATACTATGGCTTTTCCTTTACAGTCTCTCAATACTAATCTTTAGGGAGAATAGAACGATGAGTCGTGTCCCGTGCTCTCGCGAAGCATTGATGCTATCCGTGACTGACATCGTGCTGTAAGAGATACTATACAGGGTGAACCAGAACTCCACCGACAAGCTATCAGAGGTGGCGGCAAGTTCGAAAACAAAGAAGTCTAATAAACATGGGCTTAGGTATTATGCCTTATGAACACTTTTACATCTTAGCTACTGTAAGAAACATCCCTTCTACCGAACAAGTGCTCATATCTCTTAAGGTACGCATTTTAAAGCCCATGTTTTCTGGACATTTTTTCTTCTTTTGGGCCATCCGTGACAGTTTGTCGGTAGAGTTATCGTCGACACCGTATAGACAGTGTGTTGCCAATGTTGACATCGTCAATAATTGTCTGAGAGCTCAGGATGCCATACTTTTACCTGTCTTGTGACTTCTCCTGCTGGTGGCGCGCGTGCTTTATTGTGGTATATTGTTTCTCTATGGACATATCGTTTGTTTCGCTCGGTAAATACTCGTGTAGTAAGATGCGCCTGTGTCGGTAATTTGCTAATTAGGTTTTCTTGTAGGTTAACCTTTGACTTCAGGTGTTTTAGTGATTTTAATTGGTATGACTTACATAATTGTCAACAATGAAAGGTTATTCCAATTTTAGCTGTAAAAACATAAGTGAAAATGACTGGAAGAGGCTAGTGTTTCTAGCAAACACAGTTTGAAACATTGGACAATGGTAGATACCAATTACGACCAAGGGTTATACAGGGAATGTTAAGAAAGGTAGGAAAATAATTTTGCTTGGCAGGATTGTCGGGGAACAAATTGCAGATATCTGAGAAGTCTGCATCAAATACACAATGCTGAGGATGAAGAAGTCCAGCACAAACGGGAAGCATCATTCAATATGCCTTAGACACGTATGTTCCGAGCAAGGTCTTAAAGAATGGGAAAGACCCACCCCAGTTTTAATAGCCGTGTTACAGAACTGCTACATAAACAAAGAGAGCTTCCTCAGAGATTCAAGAGAAGACAAAATCAAGCTGACCGGAGCTAAAGTGAGCGTAAAAAGAACAATAAGAACAGCGTTCAATGACTGAAATTAGATTTTGTCAGCCGATATGACAAAAACTGTAAGACGTTTTGGTCTTGAGAAAAACTAGTTAGTGGTTCAAAATCATCAATTCAGTCAATCAGTGATAATTCAGGCACCGAAACGGAAGATAACAGGAAGAAGGCCGAAATACTAAATTCTGTCTTCCAAAATTGTTTCACCGCGGAAGATCGTGATATGGCCTCTCTTTTCAACCATCGTACAAACTTTGAAATTAGAGATATTGAGGCAATGATTCGCGGAAAGTTATAAAAATACAAGCTTACCGAGTATCGGGCCAGATTTCCGACTGGATACTAGACTGTCTTACATGTAGCACTCAACGGAACAAAAGCGATGGATGTAACTTACGGATTACCTTACGAAGTGTGATAGGATCGTTGCTGTATACCGTGTATGTAAATGCTCTAGTACAGTGCGTCGGAAGCTCTTCAAGACTGTTCGCAGGTGATATGGGTGCCTATCAGAAAGTAGCAACTCCAGAAGACAGTATCGACTTGTAAACTGACATGCAGAGGGTTGACGAATGGTGTAGGCTCTGGAAGTTGACCCCGAAAGTAAATAAATGTAACACATTGCATGTACTGTTGTACAACTACACTATTGATGAAAAATTGCAGGGAACAGTACCTACCGTAAAATATCTAGGATTAACTATCCAGAGCGACCTTAAGTGAAATGTCCATACAAAACAAATAGTAGGAAAACGAGATGCCAGACGGGCATTCATAGGAATAATCTTAAGTAAGTGCAATTCATCCACACAAGAAGTGGCTTATATGACGCTTGTTTTACCGGGTATTGAGTATTCTTGATCAGTCCGAAATAATAATATTTCGCAATATATATTGTTATAAAACATTTTAGTGTTGCAGTGTATAATTTTTATAGTTGTAACAGAAGAACAACATAAGTAATAAATCTGCCAAACATTCGTCATACTGAAATACTAGTGACATACAGATTGCTAATATCCTTTCATGTTTGCTACAGCCGGCCGCGGTGGTCTCGCGGTTCTAGGCGCGCAATCCGGTACCGTGAGACTGCTACGGTCGCAGGTTCGAATCCTGCCTCGGGCATGGATGTGTGTGATGTCCTTAGGTTAGTTAGGTTTAAGTAGTTCTAAGTTCTAGGGGACTGATGACCACAGCAGTTGAGTCCCATAGTGCTCAGAGCCATTTTGTTTGCTACAGAACACACTGCAGCGCGTAGAAAATATGGTACGTTGCAGAATTGTGGTTTATCAGATCTCCTTTCGCAATTTCTTAGATCTCTCGTTTGACATAATAACGAATTTTGTTAAATTTGTTGTTAGAACAGGTGGACGGTTTCAAGTACTTAGGATGCATATTCACACAGGATGGCAACATAGTGAAAGAACTGGAAGCGAGGTGTAGCAAAGCTAATGCAGTGAGCGCTCAGCCACGATCTACTCTCTTCTGCAAGAAGGAAGTCAGTACCAAGGCTAAGTTATCTGTGCACCGTTCAATCTTTCGACCAACTTTGTTGTATGGGAGCGAAAGCTGGGTGGATTCAGGTTACCTTATCAACAAGGTTGAGGTTACGGATATGAAAGTAGCTAGGATGATTGTAGGAGGATTGTAGGAACAATGGCAGTAGGGTGTCCACAATGAGGAAATCAAAGAAAAACTGGGAATGAACTCTATAGATGTAGCAGTCAGGGCGAACAGGCTTATATGGTGGGGTCATGTTACACGCATGGGAGAAGCAAGTTTACCCAAGAGACTCATGGGTTCAGCAGTAGAGGGTAGGAGGAGTCGGGGCAGACCAAGGAGAAGGTACCTGGATTCGGTCAAGAATGATTTTGAAGTAATAGGTTTAACATCAGAAGAGGCACCAATGTTAGCACTGAATAGGGGAACATGGAGGAATTTTATAAGGGGGCTATGCTCCAGACTGAACGCTGAAAGGCATAATCAGTCTTAAATGATGATGATGATGTTGTTGTTGCTGGTGTGACAACGAATTTTGTTAAATTTGTTACTCATATATTTCCGTTGCTTGTTTTGCTTTTGGCGATGCATGCACGTAACACAGAATTTCGCCAAGATTTTTAGCTACTCGGGAGCATTTCACTGCAACAAGAAGTTGTTAGAGCCACTGTGGTACATAGACCATACATTATACGGAGATTTTCAAGTCCTTGGGACTACTACCTTCAATGATGGATATCCAAGCAGGAAAAACTTAAATCGTCTTTCTCTCTCTGAAACAAAACAAATAAAACGTTTTTCTATGTTGTCCTCGTTGTTACCTTATAACCGAATTGCGTGAGCAATTATTCAGTTAGCCTGCAGCTAATCGGACACGCACTCTTCCTGACGGCAAACTGTTTCATTTACTCCCATGTGTAATACATATCCGTACAGAAAATGCGTTTTCTTGAAGCTGTTGTAAAATAATGCATTAGGAAAGTTGCCTTGGTCATTTGTCAGATACATAGCGTTATGTGTGCTGCAATGTTGTAGATTGTGTTAAAGCTTCAGCTACCGATTACCGGGTATATCGTTTGAATGTGTAAATGTGGTTTATCTCGCCTTATTGATGCAAGCCTCTTGTCATTCCATTCTATACAGTTTTATTTATTTATTTAGCGTATGGCTAATACAGGCATATCATGAAATTAAATTACATATACATATGTATATATTGATACACAAGGAACTTAAGTTTGTCTTTTCAACTGAATATCCAGTCCTTCAATCCAGCGCACTGCATCTGGAGTTGTTAGCAGGAAGTCCTCTTTGGCGCCGTGATAGGCTCGAATCCCGCATTCACTGACAATGTGGTGAACAGTCTGGTATGGAGCCTCGCAGTCACAGGCTGGATCAGGCAGCTTCTTCCACTGAAAGAGAGCATCCCTGCATCGCCCATGGCTGGTACGGATTCTGTCGAGAGTAGTCCAGGTCTTGCGTGGTAGGTCGAATCCACTTGGAAGTTTAGCACCTGAGAAGATGTTGTGCAGGTACACATCTGTCACTGCTTCCCACCGTCATTTCCATTCTTCAATCCTTAGCAACCATGTGAGCAGCATCACACAGAGTTGGATGGCGTGATTTCAGTCTCTTGCGAATTTAAAAGTGGCAGGTCGCTATGCACGGGTAGGTTAGAATTCCTGGAGATCTTGTGGAATTCTCTCATAAGGGCAGTACATCTGTGTAGATCAGGAGGCTTAATACCGGTTAACAGTGGAAGCCAATAAACTGGAATAGATCTGATTGCGCCAGATATTATGCGCATTGTCGTATTCAGCTGAGTGTCAACAAGCCTTGTATGATGACTGTTCGTCCAAACAGGTGTACAATACTCAGCACTTGAATACACCAACCCCAGAGCTGAAGATCCCCAGGTAGTTCCGCATAGCTTATGGAGGATGTTGTTAAAGTCCTCAACTTTTGAGCTAAGTTAAGAAGGTGTTGTTTGAAGGATAGTGTACTATCCAGGATGACACCAAGATATTTTGGGTTCCAATTATGACGAATAATTCTGCCTCTGAAACTTACTTCCAGTTTTACGTCCGCCAACCGGTTATTTAGACGGAAGCAACACACTTCTGTTTTACTCACACTGGGTTGGAGTCTCAAGATTTTGAAGTAATTATCTAATGCAGACAGCTCATTGGCTAGAATCTCTTCTGTTGTCTTCATTTCCTGGTGTTTTACGGCTAGAGCCAGGTCATCGGCATAGCAGTATTTTCTGGACGAAGTGTCAGGTAGATCAGATAGATATAGGTTGAACAGTGAGGGTGAGAGAACCGATCCTTGAGGCAATGCGTTGTTCAGCTTCCTCTCTTTACTTATGTTGCTTCTATACAATTTAACATTGACAAACACGCACGTCGAAACCAGGTATGTGGCGCAGTGTGACGAAAATAAGGCGTCCGCCGGTCCCACTTCGAGTCGGAGGGAGGCTACGGGGTAGCGCCCCCAATAGGAGCGTGCTTAGCAAAGCGCTGTGGTGTTGGGGCTGCTGATAGCTGTACTTCCATTTACGCCGTGGTGCGGAGAGCTCCACTGTCCAGCTGAGAGCGGTGCGCCCTGGCGGCTGCGCCTGCGTCCGGGTTGTTGACTAGCGGCCTTGAACTTGCGGCCCAGGCGAGGCTCCTGCAGACCGCCGGCCAGGTGCGCCGCTCCGCTCCGGCGTGGCCCGAGCCAGCTCTCGCCGATACGCGCCCAGCACAGCCCGAATTATCGCCGGCCGCTTTCACTGTCACCAGCGATGCAGGCGACGCGTGCTGGCCAAGCTGTTCGGCTGAGCGGAAGTTCATTTCTGTTGCACGTTACTTTAACCTATCTGTAAAACACCACTTCAGCTGCTGTTAACAAATTTTAATTTCCTTCGCTGAACACTTTGAAACGACCAGAGTTCTAGCTTAACAAACACGTACGTAAGCAGCTATCGCTGTAACATAAGAACATTTAAAAAAAAATCCTTACATAACGACACTCAGTTGCCAAGGACCTTGCCTAGTGCTTTGGTACACACGACTACAATAACTTTAGGAGCATACGGTTTGCCGCCAAACCTCATACCAACGGGTACAAATGTCATTGTAATGTAATGAGGCAGACCAAAGCCGAAAACTACACATCGTAGCCAGAATGAGATTTTCACTTTGCAGCGGAGTGTGCGCTGATATCAAACTTCCTGGCAGGTTAAAACTGTGTGCCGGACCGAGATTCGAACTCGAGACCTTTGCCTTTCGCGGGCAAGTGCTCTACCAAGCTGTCTTTATTAGATTCATTAATTCATTTGCGAATTATCACCTTACATATTGTTCATAATTTCAGCTGTATCAAGCAGATTAAGCCGGCCGCGGTGGTCGTGCGGTTCTAGCGCTGCAGTCCGGAACCGCGGGACTGCTACGGTCGCAGGTTCGAATCCTGCCTCGGCATGGATGTGTGTGATGTCCTTAGGTTAGTTAGGTTTAAGTAGTTCTAAGCTCTAGGGGACTGATGACCACAGATGTTAAGTCCCATAGTGCTCAGAGCCATTTGAACCATTTTTGAACCATCAAGCAGATTAGAAGAGCTGGCTTATCGATAGGTTGCATTTGACAGTGAGTCATGAGACAAATAGCAGACATTTATGCGGTTTGTTTTCTTGCTGAATAACACAGAGTGCAGCTCAGTCTTCTGCTACGTACACATCTCTTGCCGGCCGATCTACGATGTGTAACTTCCTGGCAGATTAAAACTGTGTGCCGGACCGAGATTCGAACTCGGGACCTTTGCTTTTCACGGGCAAGTGCTTTACCAACTGAGCTACCCAAGCACAACTCACGCCCCGTCCTCATAGCTTTACTTCCACCAGTACCTTGTCTCCTACCTTGCAAACTTCACAGAAGCTCTCCTGCGAACCTTGCATAACTAGCACTCCTGGAAGAAAAGATATTGCGGACACAAGGCTTACCCACAGCCTGGGAGAGCTGTGAAGTTTGGAAAGTAGGAGACAAGGTACTGGCGGCAGTAAAGCTGTTAGGACAGGGCGTGAGTCGTACTTGGGTAGCTCAGTTGGTAGATCTCTTGTCCGCGAAAGGCAAAGGTCCCGAGTTCGAGTCACGGTCCGGCACACAGTTTTAATTTGCCAGGAAGTTACACATCGTAGGTCCACCAGCAGTTGACGTGTACGTAGCAGAAGACTGAGCTGCACTCTTTGTTATTCAGCAAGGAAAAAAAAAAACAGTATAAATGTCTATTATTTGTCTCATGTCTCACTGTCAAATGCAACCTATCGATATGCCAGCTCTTCTCGCTGGTTCAAAATGGCTCTGAGTACAATGCGACTTAACTGCTGAGGTCATCAGTCGCCTAGAACTTACAACTAATTAAACCTAACTAACCTAAGGACGTCACACACATCCATGCCCGAGGCAGGATTCGAACCTGCGAACGTAGCGGTCGCTCGGCTCCAGACTGTAGCGCCTAGAACCGCACGGCCACTCCGGCCAGCAGACCAGGTCTTCTAATCTGCTTTATAAAGCTGAAATTATGAACAGTATGTAAGGAGATAATTCACAAATAAATTAATGAATCTGGTAAGAACAGCGCCGTTAGCATTAAGAAACGTCGAGATGTTTCAACACTAAAGGTAACTAAGTAGAGTTGTTGCAGCAAGGTTCTAGCAAGCTTGAAAGGGACTACGTTATACATGCCAGAATACATGAAAACAAATCAGCCGAGACAATCATAAGCGTGGCATAAAATCACAAGTTGCAGAAATTCTTGCCGTGTGTAACAAAACACTCGGCGAGGTGCTAGACGTTTACACCTGTGAATATTTTAATGCAAGGATTTCTTAAACGTTCTTATGTAATTACCAGAGCAGCTTTTACTAATGTACGTCTCTGTTACATTAGGTTACCTGAAACCGTCCAATGAACTTAACACGTAGCGGAATTTAAAGCATTCCTTAACATCAGCTGAAGTGTTGTTTCACATTTACGTTAAAGTATCAACAGCTGTGGCGGCACACTGCGAAGGAGCATAAGATTGTTTCTGTAGCACACTCCGCAGGAAGTATCCTGGGACTTCGATAACATATCACACGTTGTCGATCTTCCTCATTAGGCGTCTTTAAACAGCGATCTCAACGTAGCAAATGTGTCCTATTAACTGTAATGCACTTTTAGGCCTGTTATAAGCCTGTATTTCACTTCTAACGTTTGTGTATAACTAGCAACTGCGTGGTGGAAGGCACTTTTTATTGAATTAGAGTTTGCCACGTATGCACTCACTTATAGTACAAGGAAGATAGTGATAGCCAGGCAGTTGTTATTTGTTTGATTTTATTATATAGCGAAACATAATACCTGTGCATTGATGCTGCTGTAGCTGACTATTTGTTTCTGTCACAGTTGCGATTCCATATAGGTGATGTCCAGTCATCACATCGTTTCAGATTAATAACAATACATCGTGTCAACCTCGTCCCCAAGCACGGTACCCTCAACATTAAAATGATTTTGAGGTAGGCTTACACGACGTGGCGTCGAAATTGACTCGTTAATTGGTTACGAATGTGAAATCGCCCCGTATGAAATCGCAACTTTTTCTGGCCAATTTTATCGGACGATCTCTGTGGGACAGATGCACAGGAAGGTGAATAATGAAAGATGACTCTTAAAGTTCTCTAAGAAGGATCTCGAGAAATGTACAGCCAGCGTAAGGCACTTGATATTCTTCAACATTTCTGTTATATTTTCTCCTCAGTCAACCAAGCCTTTGACCATTCGCACCACCTTTATTTTGTATACGTTCTATCTCCCTTTAGTCCGACTTAGTATGGTCCTTCGTACGTAAATAGCATTAAAATATGTCCCCTACAAGAGTTTTGTAAGCAGTCTTCCTTTTACATAAAACACAATTCCCCTGTATCCTATGAGTTCCTGCCATTTGATTACACAAAACTTTGCTTACATTATCGTTTCAATTCGTAATTGTAGAAACTTTTATTCCTAAATATATGTATGACGTGGCTGAGTGTAGTTGAAGCAAAACTCTTCTCAACTGGGTTAGAAAAGCGCAGTGTTTTACTAGACATATTGCTGTTGGATGTGGTATGCGTTTTCCATTATCCTCCCGTATGAAATGACTATCTAGCCAGTTATAGGTGGAATTAGGAACGTTACGCTTCCCTTGCTGGCGACGAATTTTTTTTTCAACGAGAGGATTGTAACCGGTTATATCTGAATCTGTTGTCGCCGTACAAGCTGCGCGAGGAGTGTGTCTAAGTATTTACCATAAGAAGCAGTTTGGATACGAGTAAGCTGGGACATCGTATTTTGCAGTAGACGGGTTTACACCGCTTGTTCAATTTCCAGATCAAAATTCTTCACGAAATAGTAAAACACTTTGTAGTAATACTGTGGCCTGATACCTAATTACTCTTGATATCAAACCATGTCCATGGTTTTTGCTTACTTAAAGTCGTGATTCAGTTTCAGGTAATTGATGCACTGTGTTATTTCTACATCATTTACATAATTTTATCTCTATATCATTTACATAATTCGAAAAATATTATCAATAGAAGTTTTAATTATTAATCACGTCGCTTTTGTCTGGAAGTTAACGTAATTCACGGAGACACTGTGCTTTTGACGTAAAGCGTATCAGAAGTGCTTCGTCTCCCAATGGGAGCTGATTATCTTCTCAAAACGAGGAAAAATTTATGTAAAAATGTCCGAAAGTGTTAGTTTCTGACTCCATAATGTATGCATATTGTTGTTACCGAGAAACCTAGAGCAGCTGTAGCCACTCTCCCGGAGTCGGCACGGCTCCACAGCCCTCTCGGTACCTTCCTGAACCTCACTGACTGTCTTCCTGCACCTCCCACAGCAGTCAGCGCTGCAAAAGGTGGCTACTCAGACTTTTGAGAGGTGGTCACATTAATGTGACTGGACAATGTAGTTTCACGTCAACGCCGAGGCCTACAGCTTTGACACTATTGTATTTCTCGAGTGTGCAAACATTTCGTGCTGCTGACTACATCATTGGGGCACGGTGACTAAAACAGGGGACTATCAAAAGACAGCACAGACAATGTAATGGGATTCTGTGTAATGTCTGATGCATGGATGCATAAAGTTTGTCTACTCCGTTCCTCGTAGCGTTGTATGCTCCTTGGATACGGTTAGGCTCCTGGTCTCCTGCATCAAAGATCACGTGAAGAAGTGCGTGATCACGTGAAGAAGTGTGTGATCCTGAAACGTAGTGTTAAGTCAGTGGTGCCAAATTTAAGTGCTGACAAAACAGACCCGACTTTAAATCACGATGTTAACTCGCTTTAAGTCTTGTTATAATCACAGCTGAACATGTGCAGTTAAAGAGCTCGAAGCGAAAAGTTTACTTTGGACTTGGAGACGTCACCAATTGTCAGCTACTGAATAAAAAAAAAATCCACTAATTATAATTAGGCTGTGTCTGACATTCAGCCTCCTATGTCAAACGCATTATTGTTATGAATGTATGGGGTGAAGCAAGCTGCAATGTTTGGTTTGAAGCAGTGGTTTCATACAGCAAAGTTGTTTTGTCTTCATAGTTATGATTCAGTTTACTGTGACTAAAAAAATATGAGTATTGTAAATTATCTTTTTACTAGGTGGCGGGATGTGTCATTACCAAACGAATCCGTAATTTCTGTATAAATTTGATGCTAATGAAGATATAGAAAAGAAATGCAGTGCGGTATTGTCACTTTGCAAGAAACGGATGCCGTAATTTCAAAGATATTGCAAGTGACATCACCGACAGCCCCAATTGGGGCGAACAAAGTTCGTGCTCTATTCTTGGGTAACTGAGTAGGTTGGTTTGTTTTTGTTTTCGAAGTGTTTCTGACTCGTAGTTTGTATACAAACACTTTTCCACGGAAACAGAGCATAGTTGATCGTAGAAGTATTGAGATGTTGAAGGTTTTCGTGTTGACTCAATTTTTGGATGACTGTATCGAGTAAAACGCTGGAGTCTCGCGTGTCTGTGATGCTAAACTTATCAAAAATGAAAAAAAAATCCTCGGATGTTCTGCACAAGTATTCGGAATACTGACCGTCATAAGTAGATATTCGCATACATGTGAATTAAACGAAATAGATATCCGGCAAGAACCTCTGCAATTAGAAGTACATCTTACGTTTCTTACACCGTGATCGAATGACAAAACACCGTTACGAATCTTCATCAGTACTTAATTCATAACGAAATTTTGGGTTCTGTAAGTAGAGAAACGTTTAGTTATGTTTGTTGTACGTTAACTTAATATTTTGTTATCTTTTTTATGAAAATAATTGAAGCCTTCAGTGTAATATTGTTTATAATTTTCTGTGTGATGCATGTATGCTTTCTCTGTTGCTCTCATCATATACTGGTCTTCATTTTTACATGCAGTATTTGCTTTTGAATTGTCTCTATAGTTCGCATGTTTTCTGAAGAACGATTCTGCTTGTGGTTTTGCTATTTGCTTTTTTAATATGAACGCCTGCTCCCTCCCCCCCTTCCTCCCTCTTTTTGAGAGAGGGAAACTGGTACTAATACAGTGCTGCTGATGGAATTATTATTGTTCAGTGAAACAGTAAAGTCATCAATAGACTAAATGGGAAATGATCTATAATTAAAGTTATTAAGACTTGTTTCTCGAATATGTCCTCAGAGGCAAATAATTTTCTTAGGCAATGCGAACTTAGAAATTAAGTCACCTTATACTTGACGTCTTGGCATGAGGCATTCAGAAATTTTGTATGAGTCAACTGTTTAGCTACAGCAATAGGAAAGTAGTGCAGTATATGATGGATGCAGAGAATCATAAATGTAATCTCTATGTCAAGTAATTTACGACTGAAGGAGTAATATAGTTTGAGCATTTATAAATTATGATATTGTTTATATGTTTGTATGTCGCCTTGCACCAGTGTGCGTAGCTGACGTCGCCACTCTGGAATTATTTTTCGAGATATAAACAGAGTCGTACTGTCCTGTGGCTCTTATCTTTACTCGATGGTGACTCACATGAGAGCTACGTACCGTGGTGACGGAGGGATCGCACCCTGGTGCAAGCGCCATATATGTTGTCCTGTGCCGTCCTCTGTGTTAATTCCGTGTTTTTCAACTTATTTGGTAGATCTCTTCCTGTTCCCAGGCGTCATACGCCGTACTTCGGCCAGCCTGACTATCGTATTTACGAGCTTAACAAGAGGCTTCAGCAGAGGACAGAGGTGAGTACACAAAGGCTTTTTTACGCTGCGCCAAGTGTGTGACTGCCCAGGCGTTCGTGTGTGGGCATCCGCTGTATTGATGCAATGTTATCTATAAACGTATAATTAGTAAAGGTGTGCCACTGAAGTTCTACCTACAACTTATTTGTTGCTTTATTGTTGTAAACATGACATCTCATATAGACTAATGAGAACGGCTGACATGACATGAGATTCTCGCAGCTGCATCAATTTCTAAAATTTTTCTCGATGCTCAAGTCGTGCCCTAGCTTTCAGAATATTCACCATTTTTTTCTCCAGGGCCTGACTGACCTTGACACTGTTTGCACACCAAAAAAAGTATTTTGGACAAGTTTCCTGTAAGAATTTGTTTCTTATGACGCATCGTCATGTCATTAGGCGTCTTATCAGGTGAAGCCAGTACTAAGCACATTTTTAACATTGTACTGGGATTCTCTAGTACCGAGGCCTCAGATTAATGGGAAGTAGTGTTCGGGAAGAAGGTTGTGTGACCAGCTCGTTGTCACGCTGAGATACCGCTATGTATTGTATATACTTACTTCCGCGGGGAAAGATGAAAACAGAACAGGAATTAGTTGTGTGAGTACATGTTGTAAAGTGTTTCAGATTCACTGAAATGAAATGAATGGATCGTTGAGTAGAAAACAGTGAAACGCTGTGGGAAAATCTCTCTTCGTGAAGTTCAGAAGTAATTGAAGGAAAAATAACTGAAAATGAAAATCTCAGTCAAGCCTGGAAGCGAAATCAGATAGCATAGTGGTTAAGGCGACTACTCTCGAAAAGCTGAAAATCGGGCCCCAGCCGGACACAAAGTTTCACTAGCCTTTAAATGTTCAGTACTTGCAACCTACAAACGAATACAAGGCAATATTCTGTTGCTTTTCAGTCGCAAGAAGAGCTTCCGCAGTGATTAAGAACGTGGACTTTTATTCGAGAGAGGAGCTTGGTTCAGGTTGCCTTTAGACCATCCTGATTTAGATTTTCTGTGGCCCTTACGATTGACTGCAGGCCCATAACAGAATGTACCATGTAACAAACACACAAGGCCGATTCTGTTCCCACTCTTCTGCATCTGCGTTTATTCTCCGTCCCTAAGGACCACCGTGAGAAGTTAAACTCCAACCTTCCATCCTACAGTGGCCGTTATTACGGTGAAGTATTTGTATTCAAGGTCTTGACAAATGACTATTTTCTTTATGATCTATCTTCACTTGGACACTGGCTCTAAAAATGACTCGCAGATGAATGAATTGTGCATCGTTGTTAGCACACACACACACACACACACACACACACACACACACACACACACACACACACAGCTGATTCAAAGCAATAATAGCGCTTTTTGGACATAGACCCTTAGTACACCCAATTTGTCATTGGACGTATTTTTTGTATTTCCTCTGAGGAGTGGATGATTGCCTCTATAATCCTGCCACACCTTTTCTGTTAGTACACTATTACCCTCACTTCGACAGGAATGTTATTTCATGATAAATGCACTAAAGAAAATGAAATGAGAGATGTCTTGTGGCTAGGGCTTCTCGACGGGTAGACAGTTCGCCTGGTGCAAGTCTTTTGAGTTGATGCCATTTCGGCGAGTTGCGTGTCGATGGAGATGAGATGCTAACACAACACCCAGTCCCTAAGCGGAGAAAATCTCCGACCCAGCCGGGAATCGAACCAAGCCCCTTAGAATGACATTCCGTAGAGCTGACCACTCAGCTACCAGGGCGGACAGCAAAAGTTCATAAGACTGAAATTACCATAATACCTGTACTCATTACTGTAACATTTGTTATTATTATTATTATTATTATTATTATTGTACATACAAGTCTTGTAATAGGCAGATTGCAATGTTTTGTGTAAACACTCTCTCGAAGGACTCCTGGTTATATGTAGGAGAGGGCATGAAGGCTTTAATCTTGTCGGGTAAAGGCCAAGGTCGCATATGAGCGTTCATCATATAAGTACATAAAACGGTGGAAATCGAAAAATATTATTGTTGTTCGCTTAATTACTTACTGACCTTATAGATACAGGTTATCTGCGTATTGTTTACTTTTAAAAGAAACATCGAAGATTACGTTTAAAACAAACAAACAAACAAACGCACACACACACACACACACACACACACACACACACACACACACACACACACACACACACAGAACAGCTGTAAATCAGAAATTAATTCAGTTTAGCTCCAGTAGCTTGTCAGATCATTCTTTGCTTCAGAGGAGGCCAAATATTTATGTGGTTGTATAATTTGCTCTTTCCTATGGAATTTATTGTTTGTATTACTTACGAACGATCCCGTTCTTTTCGAAGACTGTCAGTTCAAATGGCTCTGAGCACTGTGGGGCTTAACATCTGTGGTCATCAGTCCCCTAGAACTTAGAACTACTTAAACCTAACCAACCTCAGGACATTACACACATCCCAGTCCGAGGCAGGATTCGAACCTGCGACCGTAGCAGCAGCGCGGTTCCGGAGTGAAGCGCCTAGAACCGCTCGGCCACAAAAGCCGGCGAAGACGATCGGAGTTAACGGTGCAGTTAAGAAGCGATGAAACGTATTGCTGCGTGCTTAGCTGCCTAAAAGAGGTTGCACAATGTTTCTCAATTAATACACCATTTTATCAAAAGTATCTAGACAAGTATTAGTGCACATTATTGTGGTGTGTGTATCCAGTTTCGCCTTTATGACGGCTTGGGCTCTGATGGAGACAATTTCAGTGATGTGTCTGAAAGCATGTGGAGAAATGACAGCCCATTGTTCCCCAGAACTTGAAACCAGAGAAGATTCTGGACCTAGTGGCCTGGAGCGTAGTATACGTTCTAACTCATCCCAAAGTTGCTCCGTTGGGTTCAGATCTGGACTCCAGGCAGACCAGTCATTTCACTAATGCTAATTTTACTGCCCACAAAGTATTGTCTCACAGAGTCTGCTTTTTGAAAGAGTGCGTTGTCATGCTGACATATGCAATAACCGTCACCAGACTGTTACCCTCTGGTACGCAGTTCACAAAGTTCATTTTCTTCCCTCATTTAACTCTTTTTTGTAAGCACAATAAGGGAACCACACCCTAACCACGAAAAACACCCTATATCGTAACACCACTTCCTTCCTGTGTTACTGTTGGCATTACAAATGACTTCATGTACTGTTTTCCAAGAATTGGTCAAACTCAAACCCTTCCACCGGACTGCCACAGGGTTTAGCGTGACTGATCAATCAAGATCATCTGTTTCCAGTAGTAGACTGTGCGGTGGCGTCGCTGCTTGCACCACCTCAAGCGTCGCTTAGCACCGACTGCAGAAATATTGGAGTATTAGGAGCCGTTCGACTGTTGCACCTCATTCGTTTTAACTCCCTGCGCACGGTTGTTCTGCTAGCTGACTGGAGATAGCACTTTGAGTGATTTGTTCCGCTGATTTCATGCGATCTTTTAGAACCAGCCCTTCCGCACTGCTCGACGATCCCTATCAGGGGCTTAGATAATTCGTTTTTCGGGGGGAGGTGGGGAGGGGGTTTCAGTTCTGTTAAACTTCAAGATGTTCATTGATATCAGTACTGGCATCGCAAAACATCAGCAGCTGAATTTTCATAAACTGTTTCAACATTTAGAATTGGAACACATGTTGCATCTATTGAAAATTCTGATAATATGGTGGTTGATAGGAGTGGTGGTGCTGAACTGAGAGGCGTGCAACAATATTCAGGAGTAATTTTTATTAATCAGAAAAGTCTTAACTGACAAATCAAAATCAAGAGACTCGCCCTGCCCCCCTCCCTTCCCTCACATTTAACCATACAATACAAAATACTTCTTATAGTGACCTCAAAATACGGACATTAATAGGAAGTACAGAAGAGAATTAGTTATACGGAAACCTATCTGATTGAATTCTCGCACTAGCCAGTTGCCAATGCCACAATTAAAATCTATAGAAAATCTCAGAGCCATGGTCCCATGTACATGAGGTGCGTTATTATTTTAAAAACAGTTAGATCCTTCCCCTCCCTCCCCCAACCTCCCTCCTCCTCCTCCCCCCCCCCTCCAAAAAAAATCTGTCTCAAACAATTATCAGCAGAGATTTTAAGAAGTACAGTATAATCAAACTAAGGTCACTCAAAATGTAATACATTAGGAATAAGGATGGCTTCCATTTATAACAGACAGGCTTCGAAAAAAATATCAACCACTGCCATCAAATGGCAATGTGAGTTAATATGCAACTGTCATAATATGAGTAATGAAAAAAAACATTTGTAAATTAAAGAACACAATCACCTTCAAGCTAGCTTGTCAGCAGCGAAGTTTATAGGACTCCCATACCAAAGTCGCCAGAGAGCCAAAAGTACAACCCATATGAGCTCCATTTCACGTAAGCATAACTGAGTTTACACCGACCCAAGGTAATGTGCAGGAGTCAGATCTTGTTGGTAAGTGCAGCTAATCGGCAGGTCGAGGCATGACGCACGCTCAGCCCATGGGCCACCTGTGTGATGACAGACGATGTTTTCTGGCCGATCGCTCGACAGAGAAGATCGTGCTCGGAGCGCTCGCTCAGTAACACGGTGTACGCTTATCCATTGGCACGTGCAGGGCACGCCAGAGGCGTTCGGAGAGTGTTCAGATGCCTCGGTGACATGGCGGAAGTGAATCGTCACAGATGCAAATGAATGGATATGAAAGCTCTGTAGCACAAAAATTCCGACGCGTATTGATGTTGAGGTAAATTACGAGCATTTTACGTCTGTAAACTGCATGCCGTGCAACAGTCCTTTCCAAATGCTTTTTCAGTGCAAGTGTTGAAAGAAAGCACTTTACAAAACTTGGCACACATCTGAATATAAGAGCAAGTCCTCAGTTAGCCAGTGGATTAGGGTTTCTGAAAAGTTTTTGAGAGATAAATATAAGAAGCATTGTGCGAAGTATTGATGACGTCCATACCAATAACACTGTAGAGTCACATTAACGCACGCCTGTGCAGCCATGCCGACTGCAGTGCCATGGTTAGCGCCGCTTGGTTGAGGACCAATGCCGCGAGCACTCCGCTCGAGCTGGTCCCACAAATTATCTATTAGGTTTAAAATATTGTGTAGGTAACTAGCTGTAGCTCTGAGATATTTATGGAAAAGCATTTTTATTCGCTGTCAGCTGTATGCATTAAATTTATTGTTGACGAATAAATTTATACTGCTGATGGCAAATAAAAATACTTTTCTATAAACCCGGGGAGTTTGGAGACCAGGCGAGTACATTGCACTCATCCTCGTGCTCGGCGAACGACCCAGCCACTCTGCGAGCTGTGTGGCACGTTGCATTGTCCTCCTGGTAGATGCTGTCACACCGAGTGAAATCAGAACTGCACGTAGAAGTGGACATTGTCCCCAAAAATTGATTCATACTTGTCTTGGTCCATTGTGGCTTCCAGAACAATATATCTCATTTTGTTCGTTGCCGTTACTTGGGGCGGACGTCCCGTGACATCCATTCAAGTTCATAGTTGATCCATTCGTTCAGTTTTATTATTATTATTATTATTATAGATGGCAGCTAACCCTGTGACTAAACACGGTGAGCTACCGTTCCGGTCCAACTCAACCACGCGATATCTACAAATCAAACCTTCACAGATACCCTTTTTCTGTCCTCCGTCGTTCTGGTGTTAATTTTAATTACCGTTTGCGCATGTTCTACTGGACGACAGTACATAGCACGAACTAAATAGATGTTTTGGTTGATACTCTATCGAAGTAAGTACAACGTTTGGTACCGATCTGAGTGTCTGACATCTAGAGGTTTGGATGTGAGCTCTCCTACCTGTTTCGCTTCTCTACCGACTACACAATACTCCCCGCCTCCTGTTATAAGGGCTTTTCCTCTCGTGACATGTAGTGGTCAATTTTCCATTCCATTAGGTTGTTCGGATATTTTTGATCAGGTAGTATACCACGGATATGCGTGTAAGGATTGGCCCATTATTCCAGAATTTTTACAAACAAGAATAGGTAAGTACAGTTAATTTCCTCCGTTTGCTGAAGGTGACATATTCATTAAAAGACTAGCTTTCAAAATTGGTACTAGAAATAATGGAAAGCAACTGTAATAATGAATAGCATTGTTATCTTTTGAAAGCATCTGTGACGATTATCGTGGCTCAGACTTTTGCCATCTACAATATTCGCACAGTTTGGTTCCTGTCTTATGTTTCAAGGAAAGAAAAGCATTACGCATTGCCTTTCTTTCAGTGACTCCAGAGAGATCACAAATAATGCGTTGTACTTCTTTATATAAAGAACTTAATCAACAGGAAGACAGTTTTATTTATCAATATAATTATTGCAAACAGTGACATTCGTTTGTTTACAAAGCAGAACTAGTTGGTAGTGGATAACCATTCATCTCTTGTTGGGAACAAGCGATTTTACAAAAGGTTCTCATTGGTTTTCCAAGATGTTTACGTTAACTCACGTGAATGATCGTGCCGACCATTATTCTTGAGATATATTTCACATGTTACAGTAAAATCACTGCACTCACATGTTGTAAACTGTTTAGAGAACTTTTTCTTAAAAAAGGTCTACCATACTACCTCTGTAATGTTGAGCGGTCTTGGTGTCTCGATATGGCGATAGGATATCTGTGACCCAGTAGACAGGTAACAGACCACAAATCGATCTGTCCGGCGTTGCATCAATTTTTGCTCAGAAACTCAAAACGGCAGTACATCATACAAATGCTGTTGAGAATGGGAAATATTTTCTAATAACATGCAAGACACTATCAGCCTCGATTGCGGTATAGAGGCCCTATCGAGGCTGATAGTTTCATACATATTAGAGTATCACGATTGCTGACTGGGGTGCAATGTTGAAAGTACTAAAAATTTTTAATAATGACATGCAGAAGTTTATGAAAATAAATAAAAGATTTGACTGTCAGCAACAAATGTTTTTCAGCTACAAAAATCCAAACCAGATAAGCATATGTTGGCTCATACAAGAAAATCACCATCTGTAATCCGCAAGCCGTAGTACGGTGCTTGGCAGAGAGTACCTACGTAGTGTACTATACTGTACAGGATTATCGTCTCCCCGTTTCAATTCCATTCGCGGATGGTATATTGGGGACAAAGATTCTTCTGCATGAGCCCGAATTTCTCTAGCCGACGCGTAGTGATCATTACGTTTGGTATATGTCGGAGGGAGTAATGCATTCCTTATCTCCTTTTGAAATGGTTCCCGTAATTTTGTAAGTAAGGCGCTGGTTGATGGACATACTCTCCCTTGTGACGTCTCCTGCTGTAGCTCGTTGAGAGACGCTATAGAACGCTAACGCTGCCTAAACAAGTCTATGACTCGACGTTAACCCTTCTTAGAATCTTTTCTGTTTCTTCAGCTAATCTAAATTGATAAGGTTCCCAGACCGCTGAACAATACTCCGGAACTGTCCGAAAATTTGTTTTGAAAGCCATCTCTTTCGTGCGTGAATTAATTTTGTTAGGGACTCTACCAATAAATCTGACATCTACCTTCGCCTTTGCCAACATTATGTGGTTGTTTCACCTTAAATCAGTCCGGGTAGAAACTTTTACGTTCTATGTGAATGTAGTGATAGATTCTAGTCATTGATTGCAGTTGTGTTATGAAACGATATCGGATATTTTCGTGTATTTGCATGCCTTAAGGTATGTTTGTCTATGTTTAGGGTCTTTTTCCAATCTTTGTACCATTCATTGATCATCTGCAAATCTCTCCGCATATCGTATACAAGTTTCTAAAGCTAAAACTTTGTCTTCCGTGAATAGCCTCATGGGGCTACAGACTTAATCCTGCAGGTCATTTAAGTACAAGGTGAACCAAAGTCCACGCACTAAGACGTCACAGTGCGCTTCCTTGCATGTTGACATTGCAGTATTCGACAGAAACGGAATGTCAAAGAAAGGCAATTTGGAAGCGCTGTAATAACATGTACGAGAACTATCCTACTACTGCAGAGCTGTGCTGTCTAATTAGTGCAACTGGGAGAGTTTGAAATACTCGAGTCGGGGCGTTCGATACCGTACTCAGTTGTGTGGTTATGTTCTAATTGTAGATTGCGTGACGTTTAATCTGGTCTTTTAATCGTATACAACGATTACAGTAGGTGTTATGTAAAACATGTGCAGTTATTTAATGCTAACATACAAATGAGAGTACAGTCGTTTACATTATTCCACACTTAAACATGCGTTTTATCTTTAAATGTTTACTCTGTTCCATGTACTACACCCCTCCATACCTTCCGCTTCATTGTCAACATTGCTTGTCTTTTCTTTAGTTGTACCCCTTGCCCCAAAATCAAAAGCAGACTACTTCAGTCCTCTCCGTCTTTGTCTGTTACTGGATCTTTTAACCTAGATAGTTCTCCTGCAACCATGCAAGTCACGTAGCGACATCATCTGTATTGTATCACACTATTTATCAAGTACGTGCGAATTCAGTTCTCTATGTACACTCGTGCCGTAACGATTAGTGCCAACTGTCATGTTTTATGTTCGTTAGAGTCCTTTAGGACATTACGTCACCAGAGGTCTACCAACCCACTTCACAGGTAACTACTGGACTTGTATTGTACCCTACCGATGGATGATGAAGAACTGGTTGCGCACTTCCATGTCGTTCTTGTAACTGTTGATGCAGCTATGCTCCGAAGAGTTCAGAAAAATATGATCCAGCGTATTGCTAACTGTTTTGAGTTGCGGAGTGGTCGCTTTTGAGCAACTTATCTGAGGACTGCGTAAGTTTCATGAAAGACATTCTGTCACTGAGAGTGTATTCAAAATGCTACAGCTGGCCGCTGTTAAATGCAGAATGTACTCGTATGTTTAACGTCCCCACAATGATGAGTTTTGTACTTGTTTCTGTCCTGTGACAGCTAATTTATTTTTAAATGGTTATTACTATTCATGAACGTTTGTGGCCTGCCTGACCAATAACTGAATAATTGTGATGTTCATTGTTAAAAAGCTGTAATTGTACGGTATGTGTCGTTTAAGAAACAGTGGACAGATAAAAGAAGTAACAAACATTTTCTAACCCTTGTATTCTATCGCAAGGGTCTACCTATCTGCATTAAGTGGGCAGGGGGTAGAACAACTATATTGAATAAAGGCACTTTCCGCGCATGTGATTACATTGTTGACAAATTGCCTTTCTTCTTTGTCCATTTTCTGCCGAAAATGTGTACCGAGCGAAATTGCATGTGGTCGTTTTTTGTTTGACGAGGAAGTGCTTCGAATGTTGTCTGGGAATTAGATTTCTGAACACGCATTGAGGCGCAGTAAATGACAGGAGCGTGTAGCTTAAGACTCCTATAACCTGAGCTGAACTGTCCGCCTTGTTTCCCCTAAGGTGTAGGATATTCATACTTGTTTACACGCGAGTCACGATGCGAGTGTAAATTTCTAATCAAATGTATTGAAGAATTCTTCCTAAATACTGGTGGCCACTCAGTTTTGAACTGCTCTAAATATTGCAAAAATGGTGTTCGCGTGTTTAGGTTTTCGAGTGACCCCGAACGAAGATAAAGATAGGCCACAGAGTGCCGGAGACACAAATTGGATGTGAATTTTGTACTGTAAATATACGTTAATACAAGTACCTATCAACATGAAACCAGTTGCATACAATTGCGTTTTTTCCCCCAGTCGAAACCTGTACTGAAGCAGTTCGTCTCAATGTTTTTTTTTTTTTTCGATTCTCGAGATATTTTCGCTGTGGGCGAAGTGTAGAGGGATAATTGTAATGTATTTATACATCATATACATACATACACAAACTGAATAATACTTGGCCCCATTTCTTATATAGGTACGGTAGGAGGAATCATAATTGAGCTATTGTCATAGCGAATTGGTCATTGTGAGGGAACCTGCACAAGTAACAGAACCTTCAAAGAATAAAAGTTTTTACAACAACTTAACAAGCAATAAACCTATCATGAAGTATACAAAATGAATACTGGTTAAGTGATAGATAAAACCGTTAATAAAAATTCGGTTCACTGTAACATTAAACTGTTCGTTTCCTTCTTCTGCACAATAAAAATGCCGTTAATAAAAATTCGGTTCACTGTAACATTAAACTGTTCGTTTCCTTCCTCTGCACAATAAAAACGCCAAATTCTTAAAGTGCTTACTGATGATTACAAAAACACCACTTTTACAATTGCAGACAGATAGACACAGACAGGTTAGTGCATAATACCTGTCTTTGAAGGCATTGGTGCCGAGTTCTTAACTCATTACATACGAATTACCTCGTAAGTTTCTATGGCCGTCTAATATTACATTTCAGTTTTTCTATTACAATGAAGAGCCAAAGAAACTGGCACACCTACCTAACATCTTCTAGGGATGCCGCGAGCATGCACAAGTGCCGTAACACGACGTGGCATGGACTCCACTAATATATGAAGTAGTGCTGGAGGAAATTGACGCCATGAACCCTGTAGGGCTGTCCATAAATCCGTGAGAGTATGACTGGGTGGAGTCTCTTCTGAACAGCACTTTGCAAGGCTTCCGAGATATGCTCAATAATATTCATATCTGGAGAGTTCGGTGTCCAGCAGAAGTGTTTAAACTCAGAAGAGTGAACCTGGAGCCACTCTGTAGCAATTCTGGACGAGTTGAGTGTTGCCTGCTGGAATTGCCCAAATCCGTCGGAATTCACAATGAACATGAGTGGATGCACGTGATCAAACAGTATACTTACGTACGTGCCACCTGTCAGACTCGTATCTAGACGTATCAGGGGTCCCATATCATTCCAACTGCACACGCCCCACACCATTACAGAGCCTCCATCAGCATGAACAGTCTCTTGATGACATGCAGAGTGCATGGATTCACAAGGTTTCCTCCATACCCGTACACGTCCAGCCGCTCGATACAGTTTGAAACGAAACTCGTCCGATCAGACAACATGTTTGCAGTCGTCAGTTGTCCAGTGTCGGTGTTGACGAACCGGGGCGAGGCGTAAAGCTTTGTGTCGTCTAGTCATCAAGGGTATACGAGAGGGCCGCCGGTCGCAGTGGCCGAGAGTTTCTAGGCGCTTCAGTCTGGAACAAAAATGGTTCAAATGGCTCCGAGCACTATGGGACTTAACCTCTGAGGTCATCGGTCCCCTAGAACTTAGAACTACTTAAACCTAACTAACCTAAGGACATCACACAGATCCAAGCCCGAGGCAGGATTCGAACCTGCGACCGTAGCAGCCGCGCGATTCCGGAATGAAGCGCCTAGAACCGCTCGGCCACCGCGGCCGGCCAGTCTGGAACCGCTCGACCGCTACGGTCGCAGGTTAGAATCCTTAGGTTAGTTAGGTTTAAGTAGTTTTAGGTTCAAGGGGGCTGATGACCTCAGATGTTAAGTCCCATAGTGCTCAGAGCCATTTGATCCACACGAGAGGGCTGCGAAAGCACTTATCGATGATGTTTCGTTGAATGGTTCGCGCGCTGACACCTGTTGATGGCCCTTGAAATCTGCAGAAATTTGGAGAAGGGTTGCACTAGTGTCACGCTGAACAATTCTCTTCAGTCGTCGTTGGTCCCGTTCTTGCAGGATCTTTTCCGGCTTCAGCGATGTCGGAGATTTGATGTTCTACCGTATTCCTGATATTCACGGCTCTCTCGTGAAGTGGGTGTACAGGAAAATTCCTACTTCGTTGCTACCTCGGAGATGCTGTGTCCCATAGCATGTGCACCGACAATAACACCACATTCAAACTCACTTAAACCCGAATAACCTGGCATTGTAGCAGGAGTAACCGATCTAACAACTGCGCCAGACACCTGTCTTATATAGGCGTTGCCGACCGCAGCGCCGTAGTCTGCCTGTTTACATCTCTCTGTATTTGAATACGCATGCCTGTAGCCGTTTCTTTGGCGCAGCAGTGTATATGAAGAGGGGTTCTAAATATATCTACAGGGTGAAAAGTATTTAAACCGACAAACTCTGGGAGGTTGTATGGGACATCAAAACAAATATTTTTCCTTAATGTCATTTTTACCTATGAGGAGTATTTAAATCGGTAGAGGAAGATATCTTTGGCCGCAAATTAATGAAACCAACAAACATTTTTCCATTTTTTTATGTCCAAGAGTCAACACATTAACACAACCGAATTTCACTTACAGTAGATTTTCAAAAATTGACACGTAAACAAAGGTTACACCATCGGATCATGTTATGTCTGACACGGGCAAAAAGCCCAGGAGTACCCTGAAATGTTCCTGCTGCTGCTGCTACTATCCAGGCGACCATATCCTCTTCTGATGCAACAGGAGTTGCGTAAACAAGGTTGTGCATCTCCCCCCACACAAAAAGTCCAGAGGGGATATATCTGGGGATCGAACAGGCCATGGTACAAACCACCTCTGCCAATCCACGTTTCTGTGAACCGTCGGTCCAGGAATCGACGCACACGACGATTGAAATGTGCCGGCGCCCCGTCATGTTGGAACCACATGCGTTTTCTTGTAGGGAGCGGGACGTCTTCCCGCAATGCTCTGGCGAGAAAATGTAATAGTGCCTGCCATTTATTAGCCTAGGTAGAAGATACGGCTCAATTAAACAGTCCCCAACAACACCGACCCACACATTAACGAAGAACCGCACTTGTTGAGCGCTAGTAACTGTGGCATATGGGTTATCCTCACTCCAAACATGCGAATTGTGCATTTTGAAGACTCCATCACTCCCGAACGTTGCTTCATCGGTAAACAACACAGAGGATGGAAATGTAGGATGCATTTCACACTGTTCCAGGTACCACTGCGAAAACTGTGCTCTGGGTGGATAATTAACTGGTTTCAGGTTGTAGACACGCTCTAAGTGAAATGGACGGAACGATTTCTCTCGATGGGCTGTTCTGACATTCGTCTGATTCGTCCCCATGTTACGTGCAATTTGACAAGTGCTGAGTAAAGGATCCCGCTCCAGATGCTGCAAGACAGCTTCCTCAAATTGCAGCGTTCTTACCGCGCGACGGTGTCTCTTTCCAGGTAATCTGCAAAATGATGCGGCGTCACGCAGACGTTGTTACACAGCGGCAAAGGTCGTATGATGCGGGATACGGCGATTAGGATATTGTTGTTGATAAACCCGTTGTGCAGCTCGTCCGTTGTGGTGCGCTACGTAGTACGCACCAACCGTATCAGTGTACTCACTCCAGGTGTATCGCTCCATTAGTAAACAGAGACAATGCACTACTGCACTGGTGGACAGCAATTGAAGAGCGTAATACGCCCTCTAACTACTGAAGAGCGTAATGCGGCCTCTACCGGTTTAAATAACCCTCATAGGAAAAAATGACATTAGGGAAAAATATTTGTCGTGATGTTCCCTACAACGGCCCAGAGTTTGTCGGTTTAAATACTTTTCACCCTGTATAAACAGCAATATGAATTATTTTATAAGAGATATTGCAAAAAGCTGCGAGAATAGGTAAACCACCCCGTAGGTAAAGACTGCCGAATCCCTGGAATTTGGGAAAACATGGCGGACGATTGAGCCTATTATATGAGGATTCTAGTGTAGCTGAAGACGGCGTAGGCCGGTCTCCCGCGACTCCAGTCCAGGCGACGAGGTCTGCCCCTCCGCGCGGCGCCGCGGGCGGAGCGCCTGCCAGAGAGCGCGGCCAGCGCTGCCAGAAAGCCACGCCACGTCCGCAGCACGCACCCACTCCGTGCTCTCTTCGTGGCGGCGCTCGAACCAGTCTCGGAAGCAGTGATTGCGAATCTTCACCGGAACGTGTATAGGTTTAGTTGACGATCATCCGACAGGTTAAACATGCGATGCAGTTCCGCACTGTTCAAATGGTTCAAATGGCTCTGAGCACTATGGGACTTAACACCTGAGGTCATCAGTCCCCTAGAAATTACAACTACTTAAAACTAAGAGAACCTAAGGACATCACACACATCCATGCCCGAGGCAGGATTCGAACCTGCGACCGTAGCAGTCACGCGTTTCCGGACTGAGCGCCTTGAACCGCTCGACCACCGCGGCCGGCGTTCCGCACTGTCATTTAGTGAACAAAATGCACTCTTTAACAAGGAGATGTTACCGGCGGTGGGATTGACTTTTTGAAACCATTTATACGGTGACGTAGGTTAAGGTCCAAGGTATCAGCCATTCAACCTGGGCGGCCGGAGTGGCCGTGCGTTTCTAGGCGCCACAGTCTGCAACCGAGCGACCGCTACGGTCGCAGGTTCGAATCCTGTCTCGAGTATGGATGTGTCTGGTGTCCTTAGGTTAGTTAGGTTTAAGTAGTTCTAAGTTCTAGGCGACTAATAACCTCAGAAATTAAGTGGCATAGTGGTCAGAGCCATTTGAATCATTCAACCTGGTGGGCCCTCGTTTGCGAGTAATTGCGAAAAAAGAATTTTTTTGGAATTTCGGCTGACGCTCTACAACTTTAAAACATTGTAATTTTTCCCGATACGTATCGGTTATCGTGCAGTCCTCGCACTCTAAAGACCGCGGATTTGAATCTCGTCAACTACTTTAAAAATTTGTATCGCAATGTCTTTGATTATATTTTTTCGAGTAATTAGTTTAAATTTAATTTTTTAAATATGTATCCTTTCTTGCTTATATCATATTCATCAGTGTGTTAACTGTTCCAGTTGCTCTCATTTTTTCTTCCTATTATTCTTTTTCCATTTCGAATCTTTGTGCGTGTGAATTTCATTATTTTTATTTATCCATAGCAATGTTCAAACATTGGAAAATGCCTGTTTATCGGTTACAAACAAAAGACGAAATAATCTGTTCATATGGACTGTGCAGCGGTGTCACAAATGTATTCTTCGATACAAGATGTACAGCATTTTGAGTGGCAATCGTCCTAGAAACATTTAAAACGTAATTCTTATTACACTATGCACGAAATAACGCAGATGAAGATCTGAACGAAATAAAGGATTATAACTAAAACGCAATTCCATCAGAATAAGGAATAAAAACAATGAATGCAACAACATGGACGAAAATATAAGGTGATAAAAGGGAAGATATTAAATCGGAATCAATAAATAACAGTAGTTAACTTCTTTAAATCGGAATCAATAAATAACAGTAATTAACTTCACATGTACAAAGATTCCAAGTGCAAAAAGAACGATAGGAAGAAAAACTTAGAACAAATGGAACAGTTAATACGCTGATTAAAATAACGTAACGAGGATATACAAATAAAAAAGATACATTTAGACCAATTAACTGAATTAAAATAACGATCAAAGTCATTCCGATAACGATTTAAAAATTTCCAGCCATTGCTATTGGGCGTCGGGCTGTGTGGCGAACGACAATCAGGTTGTTATCCCACTGCCATCTGCGGCGTGTCCAGACACTGGCCTCTATTCGAAGCGGGATTCATACCCGGAGCCAATTCTAATCCAGTCAGTGAGGTACAAGGCGGAAGACGTGTAGTAGTTTAGTATGTGTGAAATCTTATGAGACTTAACTGCTAAGGTCACCAGTCCCTAAGCTTACACTCTACTTAACCTAAATTACCTTAGGACAAACAAAGACACACACACACACACACACACACACACACACACACACACACACACACACACACGAGGGAGGACTCGAACCTCCGCCGGGACCAGCCGCACAGGAAGCTTACACTCTATTTAACCTAAATTACCTTAGGACACACACACACACACACACACACACACACACACACACATACATACCCGAGGGAGGACTCGAACCTCCGCCGGGACCAGCCGCACAGGGAAGCTTACACTCTACTTAACCTAAATTACCTTAGGACAAACACACACACACACACACACACACACACACACACACACACACACACACACACATACATACCCGAGGGAGGACTCGAACCTCCGCCGGGTCCAGCCGCACAGGGAAGACGTGCCTGGAGACGCCCCGGACAGTGGTGGGGATGACTGTCACACAGATCGACGACCAGGAGTGATGGACTACGGTGTCGTTTTGTTTCATACCAGCACCTCTTTGGTTGTTATCCGCCAGCACCTCTTTGGTTTTTATCCGCGGCAGTCTTACAGCACAGCGGTACGTCGACGTTATTGAACGCCCAGTTTGTTGCTCTTTGTGGCAAGCGAGCCTGGGCGTAGATAATGCCTGCCCGCACACAGCGGGAGTTTCTTCGTGCTGCTTGTCTTCGTGCGTGCCGAACGCTACCTCGGCCACCAGGGTCGCCGGGTTTATACCCAGTTGAGAACTGGGCCCTGCAAGCAGCTCGGGTCTATGATGATCTATCGCGCCAGTGGGGCAAAACTCTGCACCATATGCCTCAGGAGGACATCGAACAACTCTTATCAACCAGTGGCAAGCCGCATGTTTGCTTCCATGACGACCAGAGATGGACCAGCGCGCTACCGACTCGCCCAACTCGTAGAGCGCTTTTTCGTGAATAAATTATCCATTTTTTTCTGAAATTATACTTACTTGTTTGTCTGCACATGCAAATCACGTATACCTATTTCCGTCCCATTCGGATAATTCCTTCGTGGTGCGTCATTCCTGTGTTGTTGCTTGACCAGATTTGTCGCTCGTTAGCGACTGCCAAACGCATACAACTCAACACATCGTCCGTAACGGGACGCAGTCTCCAGATGTAACTTCCGAAGTAGCGCCCTAGTCTTATATGGCCTTTATTTTCACAGTATATGTAAACGATCGTAAGCCCCGTAAGGCTGTTCGCATAAGATGCTATTGTGTTTGGGAAGATTGTAGACCAGAATACTAGCGAAATGCAGAAACAACTCCGTAGTATCAAAGCTTGGTGCAGATACTTGCAGTTTACGTGAGGAGGTTTTACTATCTTTTGATTACCCTACTGCCTCACAGGCGAGTGAAAAACAGTATCAACAATAAAATGGGTAGCAATAATCCTCTGTATCGACCTTAAGTGTAATTATTACATAAAATTAGTTGCGGGAAGTCGGAAACCAGGCTGAGTTTGAGAGAATGTTCAGGAGGTGTAAGTTATTCAAGAAAATAGAAGCTTGCGTAACATTTGTATGGGCGATTTTTGAACATTACTCATGTGTTTTGGAGCCCTACCAGGTTGGATTTATAGAAGGGATAGAGAGTAGATCCTTAGAGGAGCTGCTCCTTTCATGACGGAACTACGAGAGTAATCCCAAAATTAAGGTATCTTATTTTTTTATAAGTACAGAACTCTGTGTGGCAGTTGGTCACACTGTTATGAAGAGTGCTTCACGCTGTATGTAAAAGTTCGCACGCCGCGCTGAGGCGCTCAGTCTTGGCTTGGCAGCCGTTGAGAGTGGAGCTCCCGTTGGATGTTACCGCACAGTGCGAATTGCGCGCAGTTATTCGGTTTTTGAACGCAAAGGGCACTGCGCCAATTGAAATCCGTTGGTAATTGACGGAAGTGTATGGTGAGTCGTGCATGGATGTCGAAAATGTTCGTAAGTGGTGTAGAGAGTTTGCAGCTGGTCGGACCGAAATTTACGACGAACAAAGGAGCGGGAGACCATCAATTTCTGAGGACGCAGTATTGAAGGTTGAGCAAAGCATGCGCGAAGATCGGCGGATCACCCTCGACGATCTCTGCACGTTGGTTCCCGAGGTTTCCCGAGGCATCGCTCACAGAATTTCAACGGAAACATTGAACTACCGAAAGGAATACGCACGATGGGTGCCACGCATGCTGACTAAGGATCACATGCGGCAACGAGTTGCTTCCCGCGCATTTCCTTACCGCCTTGCAGCCGAACAGGACAACTTTCTAGACTCTTTGTTACGGGTGACGAAACCTTTACACCTGAGACCAAGCAACAATCACGCCAGTGGCGCCATCCTTCTTCCCCATAGCCGCGGAAATTCAAAAAAACACAGTCTGCCGGTAAAGTCACGACAACCGTTTTTTGGGATCGGATAGGGGTATTGTTGGTCGACTTTATGCCCACTGGGACCACAAATAACAAACGGCAATGACGGGGTGGGGGAGGGGGGGGGGAGGCACATCGCATTCTTACATCTACATCTACATGACTACTCTGCAATTCACATTTAAGTGCTTGGCAGAGGGTTCATCGAACCACAATCATACTATCTCTCTACTATCGCACATCGCATGCTTACATCTACATCTACATGACTACTCTGCAATTCACATTTAAGTGCTTGGCAGAGGGTTCATCGAGCGAGCGACTCTTAACCTAAGGGACATCCTAAGTGCCCTGTGGTTTTACAGGCTAAACCCAATTGTTATTCCTGTTTATCCTAATTGTATTTGTGTCTCTGATGGCCTAACGTGTTGTGTGTGTCCTATGTGTCACATGAGTGTTGTGTGCGTGTGTAGTGTGTCTGAATTTGCTCCAACAGTGGTCGTGAGTGTTTCCACTGGCGATTACTGCCGAAGCATGTCGGGCCATCGTGTGGTCCCCCTCCTGTGCTCCTGGGTACCCAGGTTTGCTATTAACCTGTTGTCTGACTGGGACGACAGTTCATAGAACTGCCGCGCCAGCAGTTTGAAGCGATCCCTAATCATGGGGATCCCTGTGACTTCATGCAGGTCCCTGGTGGGGAAGTCCCGCGGGAGGTGCATGGCAAGGCGCAGGACCTTACCTTGTAGGCCTTGTAACCGCTTGATATGGCAGTCGGCGGCATTTCCCCACACTACGGCCGCGTATTCCAGCACTGGCCTGATCAGTGCTAGATATAGCGTAATGCCGCAGTGTGTGGGAAGCGTGGACTGTGGATTTAGTACAGGGTAGAGTTCGCGTAAGCGTCCTAAGACTCTGCCCCTAACCTCTGTGACATGTGGTCCCCATGTGAGGTGCCGGTCTAAAGTCACGCCCAGATACTTAACAGTGCGAGACCATGGGATGGGGCCTCCCATGATCTGCACTGGTTGAAGATCCCTTGGTATCCGGCGACGTGTAATAATAATTGCCTGGCTTTTTGTGGCGTTAAATTTCAGGCGCCATTTTGTTGCCCAAGCTCCCAATACGTCGCACGCCTCTTGTAGGCGACGACGAAGGATATTAACCTTGAGGCATCGTGCGTAGAGGGCGGTGTCGTCCGCATATAGTGCTAGCGACACTCTCTGCGTCCTAGGTACATCTGACGTGTACAGGGTGTACAACAGGGGTCCAAGGACGGATCCCTGTGGTACTCCCGCACGAACAGGCCTATTAGTGGATACTCCGTCACCGGCGCGGACACTAAAAGTGCGATTTTGCAGGTAGGATGCAATGAGTTTCACATGTGGCGTCGGTACCCCCAGTTCAAAAAGTTTGAATAGGAGGCCCTCATGCCACACGCTGTCAAAGGCCCTGGAGACGTCAAGGAGTATCGCCCCTGAATACTCCCGGCGCTCCAGGGCACCCATCGCATCTTCTACTAGCCTCAAGAGCTGTTGCTGTGTACTATGCCCCTGCCGAAAACCGAACTGTTCGGGAGGCATGAGCAACTCGCGGTTTACATGAGCTAGAAGTCGTTGGGCATAAATCCGCTCAAAGACCTTTGACATTACTGGGAGGAGGCTAATAGGTCGGTAGTTTTGCGGCAGCCTTGCATCCTTCCCTGACTTTGGGATGGCTACCACCTCTGCATGTTTCCATACAGAGGGGTAGTCCCCAGTTCGCAGCACATGGTTGAATAGCTCGGTGAGCGGCTGGATAGCAGGAGGGGGGAGCTGCCGTAGCATAACTGCCTCCACTCTGTCACTGCCACCGGCTTTCCTGGTGTTTAGGGTTCGCAGTTGGTATTCAACCTCCTCCTCAGTGATAGCAGCTATCTCGTAGAGGGTTCATCGAACCACAATCATACTATCTCTCTACTATTCCACTCCCGAACAGCGAGCGGGAAAAACGAACACCTAAACCTTTCTGTTCGAGCTCTGATTTCTCTTATTTTATTTTGATGATCATTCCTACCTATGTAGGTTGGGCTCAACAAAATATTTTCGCATTCGGAAGAGAAAGTTGGTGACTGAAATTTCTTAAAAAGGTCTCGCCGCGACGAAAAACGTCTATGCTGTAATGACTTCCATCCCAACTCGTGTATCATATCTGCCACACTCTCTCCCCTATAACGCGATAATACAAAACGAGCTGCCCTTTTTTGCACCCTTTCGATGTCCTCCGTCAATCCCACCTGGTAAGGATCCCACACCGCGCAGCATTATTCTAACAGAGGACGAACGAGTGTAGTGTAAGCTGTCTCTTTAGTGGACTTGTTGCATCTTCTAAGTGTCCTGCCAATGAAACGCAACCTTTGGCTCGCCTTCCCGACAATATTATCTATGTGGTCCTTCCAACTGAAGTTGTTCGTAATTTTAACACCCAGGTACTTAGTTGAATTGACAGCCTTGAGAATTGTACTATTTATCGAGTAATCGAATTCCAACGGATTTCTTTTGGAACTCATGTGGATCATCTCACACTTTTCGTTATTTAGCGTCAACTGCCACCTGACACACCATACAGCAATCTTTTCTAAATCGCTTTGCAGCTGATACTGGTCTTCGGATGACCTTACTAGACGGTAAATTACAGCATCATCTGCGAACAGTCTAAGAGAACTGCTCAGATTGTCACCCAGGTCATTTATATAGATCAGGAACCGTAGAGGTCCCAGGACGCTTCCCTGGGGAACACCTGATATCACTTCACTTTTACTCGAACAAACAGATGCCCGTGCGTTAGCGCACTTACTGACTACCACTTATCATAACGAAACTACTGACATGTCAGCGCTGCCGCGATTAACAGCTAGCATGTAGCATAATCACATTCAGTTTGTTATTCGTATTTAATATGTACGCTCTTAGAATCTCTGATGATTGATATCGCATTCCAAATTGTCAGTATTCCTTTACTGCAACAGCTGATTTATTGCGAAAGCACCTGCTGTGTAAAAGTTTATTAGCTCGCTTGTGGTTCGTCAAGCATGTATGACGTGACCTAGGGTCAAAATGGTTCAAATCGCTCTGAGCACTATGGGACTTAACTTCTGATATCATCAGTCCCATAGAACTTAGAACTACTTAAACCTAATTAACCTAAGGACGTCACACACGTCCATGCCCGAGGCAGGATTCGAACCTGCAACCGCAGCGGTCGCGTGGGTCCAGACTGTAGCGCCTAGAACCTCTCGGCCACCGTGGCCGGCTAACCTAGGGTCACTGTCTACTTGCACACTACGGAAGTCGCTAAACAGAGGTTGGAAGAGGATTCCGTAATGGACTGCAGTTTTCAAAGAGAGTAAATTCAAATTCGGAGGTCTTGTAAGACACTGTACGAACAATGTGTGAGAGGTATTGCAAAGAGGGGCGTTCACTGTGCTAGGTAAGTGCTTTCTCGTATTTGGCCGAGTTCACCAGTCCTACGCTATGGTCATTAAATGAACGCCACTAGAGGAACTGAAAAAGCCAAAGTAAGATGCCATTATGATTCGTCAGTATTGCTCTTGTTGCCGGGTTTCAGAAAGACTTGGACGGTTCGCGGAAAGGGCTGGCCAGCATGCTTGGCGCATGATTGTAGGATAAACAAAGCGAAAACGGAAGTCAAAAAGAGTAACTGAAAGGATAATAGCGAATTACGTAACATCAAAATTAGGAACGACACAGTAGTGCCAGTGGGATGGTTGAAGCAGTAAAGGCACAGGCGAACAGAGCTTTCTATAAAAGAGCTCTACTGGAAGCGGATATTGATCTGGATATAGGCAAGAGTTCATGAAAATATACGTGGGGAGCAGGGCATTGTACGGAAACGCCGGACAAGAAGCATTTGAAATGTGGCGCTATCTAAGATTGCTAAAAATTATGGAGACAGATAAAGTACAAAAGGAAGAAGCACTGCAGAGAGCAGGTGAGAGGAGAGGAGTCCATGGAAGACATTTACCAGAGGGAGGGACAAGTAAGTGAGAGATGTGCCGGAATAGTTAACTTGGCGCCGGGGGGAAGTGTAAGGGGGAATGGCGGTGGGGGCGGTGATATTACGAGCAGTGAGAGGCTGGAATATCCAAAAATTAGGATGTAGCGTGTTGTCGTAATGTACTAACTACCACCTCAAAAAATATAGCGGCAACCATTAAACTTGATGATGGTGTTAGACAGTTTCATATTCACCCTTCAATGCGACACATTTTTCACAACATTGGCGGCGACCTTGATTGTAGAAGTCGGCATTGGGACTGGCAGGAAACGTACTACCTCGAAATCAGTCTCGTAATCAGTCCGGAAATGCCTGCCACGCAATGGTTTGTTCATCCGAGGAAAGAGGAAGAAATCACGATTGCCAGGTCAGGAGAATACCGGGGAAAGACAAAATGTGATAGCCCATAGTAGCAACACATGTTACTACCTCCTGTGTAGAATGGGCTGAGGCGTCTTTGTGGAGCAAAAGCACTACCTCGGACAGTTTATCCCCCAAGCTTACTCTTGACAAGTTCCCGTAATCACGTCAGGAAATCCCGGTAATATGCTCCTGTGACGGCGGTACGCCTAAAGAGCGGGATGGATGCGTCTTGGCCTTTTACGGCCGTGCTTTCTTCGCTCCTTTGTCCTGGGGCCACAGCGATAGACCCAGCACTCGTACACTGTGTCTTCACACAACTACAGCGTGTCCGCTACTGCCTCAACTCAGTAGACTTCTTTAATGTGCGTAGACCATCGTGCAACCTAGCCGGAAGCGATTTCCACAATGTTTAAGATGCTGAAAACTGATCCTGAGTGATTATAATTTTCACCATCATCACCTCTATTGATACGAAGTTTTTCGAGGACCAGGGCCTCCACATTTCTTGCGATTCCTGGTTCTTCAGAGAGAGATACTGTGCCACTTCTATCTTCGTCATTCAGATTTGTTAGAACACACTGAAAGCACGTGCGTCGCCTAACTGCTGTGTGATATGGTGGATCATTGTTGCCGTGCAAAGCCACCAGCTCAGCATAGACTGGAGCGTTGTTCCCCTTGAAATCCAGAAAATAAATATCCTCATCTTACTCCTCTTTTTCAGTGGGCTGCCCCATTATGTTTTCGCTCTTCCAGCGGCTTGCTATGATACTGTCGCGTCGGAATTTGAGTGTATATCAGGACTGCACACAGGTATCTGGAAAGAAATAAAAACTTAATCATTTGACTTTATTTTTGCCCGCCCGGTTGGCCATGCGGTCTAACGCATCTAACGCACATCTTCCCGGGCAGGAAGGAGCTCCCGTCCCCGGCACGAATCCGCCCGGCGGATTTGTGTCGAGATCCGGTGAGCCGGCCAGTCTGTGGATGGTTTTTAGGCGGTTTTCCATCTGCCTTGGCAAATGCGGGCTGGTTCCCCTTATTCCGCCTCAGCTACACTGTGTCGGCGATTGCTGCGCAAACAAGTTCTCCACGTACGCGTACACCACCATTACTCTACCACGCAAACATAGGGGTTGCATTCGTCTGGTGTGAGAAGTTCCCTGGGGGATCCACCGGGGGCCGAACCGCACAATAACCCTGGGTTAGGTATGGGGGGCGGAGGGGGGGGGGGGTGAAGTGAACTGCGGTAGTCGTCGTGGGGTTGCAGACCACTGCGGCTGCAGCTGGGACGGAGCCTCTCCGTCGTTTCTAGGTCCCCGGGTAACATAACATAAGAGGTAATAACCGATTTCGCTAGTCTTGATAAACAATGACATACAAGGTGCTAAAAGACGAATTATGGCAAACTGTGTCGCATCGTGTACTGCGTCAAATTCCCTTATCGCCAAATATAAGAGTCGCGACAGCGATCATTTCGAACTGTCTTAAAATAATAGTCTCTATTGAAATTGCATTTGTTTCTTGATCGTCACACTGTTGTTATTTTCATGCGCCCTCTCGCTAAAAGCAGTTCCAAAACGTATCTTAAGCTTTACGAGTCGCAGTTGATCCACTCTTGTGTTTTATACTTGGAGATGAACTGCTACTGATGGAAGATTTTTTGCAAAATTCCAACAGGATCTTCTATCGATCTCTTTTAGCATCAACAGCCCCCTAATAATCTGTCTTGAATCTTGGATCTAGAAACGTTGCAATCGACTAATTTGGATCTTCAATTAAGGAGCTGAAACGTCTTTCTAATCTAGCTTTCAATGTGGCTCTCTGTATTGTAAGTTCTTGTGCTATATCATCCTTATTTACATACTTATTCTGTGCCACAACATGTATACGCAGGAGAGACCAAAAATTATTTTTGTTATTTCTTGCCGGCCGAGGTGGCAGAGCGGTTCTAGGTTCTAGGTTCTAGTCTGGAAACGCGCGACCGCTACGGTCGCAGGTTCAAGTCCTGTCTCGGGCATGGGTGTGTGTGATGTCCTTAGGTTAGTTAGGTTTAAGTAGTTCTAAGTTCTAGGGCACTGATGACCTCAGCTGTTAAGTCCCATAGCGCTCAGAGCCATTTGAACCATTTTGTTATTTCTTCAAAGGGCTTTAAAGGCATAACGTATTACTCCATCGAACAGCACTGAAGAGACTTCAAATTGGTAAACGTATGGTGATCAGCCATATAACCCACAGAAAAGGTGGAATTCCAGCTCGCGCTGATATCGGGCACCAGCTTATGCTGCTGGTTTTCAATCGCACCGAATTAGTGCCAGTGTCGTGAGTGAGTAAATAGTATTTTGCTTTGGTCAATGTCCCCCCGCTGTCTATGGTAGTATTACACTCCATTGCATATTTACTCCAGTGTGAGAACGTAGAACAGGCTTCACAGCAAGAACTAGGTGTTCCAACTTTAATTCATGAGACAGCTAATGAGGTATGAAACTCAAGAAGCGGACATTGTTATGCATACAGATCAATATATTAGAAGTTACAGAAAACGGTGATTGCACGTCAAATACCTCTTTTTATTTTTTGGCTTTGGTGTCGGTTACGTTGTAAAGAAATTTGCTTTCAAACGATTCTGGCATAGTAAATTGATTTCTGCCCGAAGATGAACGCGTATTTGTACTGGGATTGCCAAAGACAATTTAGCTATGGCAGCGGCTGTACCTTACTTACTTGTTCTTAATTTATCTGGATGCGTTGTTTCCAAATGATTTTTCATTGCTGAAGTACCTGTCATTCAAAAATATATTTCGACGTTCAATAATCCATTTTAAATGGATTACATATTTTCTGTTAAAAGTGGTTCAAATGGCTCTGAGCACTACGGGACTTAACATCTGAGGTCATCAGTCCCCTAGAACTTAGAACTACTTAAACCTAAGTAACCTAAGGACATCACACAATTCCATGCCCGAGACAGGATTCGAACCTGCGGTCGTAGCGGTCGCGTGGTTCCAGACTGTAGCGCTCTGCCACTCCGGCTGGCTTTTCTCTTAATCTAAATGGATTGTTCTAACTACGATTCACAAAAAATATTTGCAAATAGCGAATTCAGTTTGATATCAACTATACTATTTATCAGTCTCACATGAAATTTGCGCCGGTCCGGGACTCGAACACGGATATCCTGCATGTCGCGACCGCTGACGATAAGTGGAATCCGTGTTCGCGCCCCGGCCCAGCACTAATTTTCATGTGACACAAATAAACAGTACAACTGACGTAAATTGAATTCCCAATTTGCGAATCATTTTCGTAATATTTAATGCACCTGTGAATCGTCAGCAGTGTGTGTTCATTCGGACAGGTATCCGTATTTGAAGGTACAGACATTGTACACACAGCAAAAAAAAAGTTTTACATCACCTCGGTTCCGAGACTTCAGGAACCTGTAAAGAAAATTGGAATAGAGATCAGCATAAACATCATTGCCGCCCTTTCTATTTCTCATGAAAACCACACATTTCACGTTGTACCACCATACAGCGAGACCTCCAGAGGTGGTGGTCCAGATTGCTGTACACGCCAAAACCTCTAATATCCAGTAGCACGTCCTCTTGCATTGATGCATGCCTATATTAGTCGCGGCATACTATCGACAAGTTCATCAAGGCACTGTTGGTCCAGATTATCCCACCCCTCCCTCAGAGTGGTTGGTGGGTCACGTCGCCCATAAACAGCCCTTTACAGTCTATCTCATGCATGTTCGATAGGGTTCATGTCTGGAGAACATGCTGCCCACTCTAGTCGAACGATGTCGTTATCCTGAAGGAAGTCATTGGCAAGGTGTGCACGATGGGGGCGCGAATTGTCGTCCATGAAGACAAATATCTCGCCAATATGCTGCCGATATGGTTGCACTATCAGTCGGAGGATGGCATTCACGTGTCGTACAGCCGTTACGGTGCCTTCCATGACCACCAGCGGCGTACGTCGGCCATACATAGTGCCACCCCAAAACAACAGGG
Organism: Schistocerca gregaria; assembly: GCF_023897955.1. Lineage (NCBI taxonomy): Eukaryota > Metazoa > Arthropoda > Insecta > Orthoptera > Acrididae > Schistocerca > Schistocerca gregaria. Next base: position 546,197,883 of record NC_064925.1, read on the forward strand.
AACCTCCACCTTGCTGCATTCGCTGGGCAGTGTTTCTAAAGCTTTCAGCCCGATCGGGTTACCTCTAAGCACGTCTCCGACGATTGTCTGGTTGAAGGCACATGCGACGCTGATCGATGAAGAGAGCGTGATGCCAATCCTGAGCCGTCCTATCGACATGTTGTTGGGCCCATCTGTACCGCGCTGCATGGTGTCGTGGTTGCAAAGATGGACCTCGCCACGGACGTCGGGAGTGAAGTTGCGCATCATGCAGCCTATTGCGCACAGTTTGAGTCGTAACACGACGTCCTGTGGCTGCACGAAAAGCATTATTCAACATGGTGGCTTTGCTGTCAGGGTTCCTCCGAGCCATAATCCGTAGGTAGCGGTCATCCACTGCAGTAGTAACTCTTGGTCGGCCTGAGCGAGGCATGTCATTGTTCACGAGTAGTGTAATCGAACAGTAATGTATCTCTTTGTGTATTTACGCGCAGTATGCTACATGTATTTACGCTCAGGGTCAGCTGTCAGTCCCTGCGGCATACAGCGTTCCTAAGCAGGTCTTCCTGCTGCTGCCTCAGTAACCAGTTGGTAGCAGAGTCGTACGTAGTAACACGACCTATGACAACAACTACAATCCGACATCGTGGCATAAGTGACATCACAGCTACCTCCACAGTGTGGACCGACGCTGGAGCACTGCATCTCGCGCGGAACCTGTCTGCAGCGGGGATTAGGCGCCTGTCGGCGAATTTAAACGGCACGCCTGTGATCGCGTTGGGTCCCATTGCCCAGAAACCAGACTGCAACAGCCACATGAACTGTGCCGCTGGAAAAAGCAAGTCTGTTAGGACGCTTCCCACTTCATCTCCTGCAGTGATGCAGTACGACACCGATTTCTGTCACATACTATGTTCACTTCCGTAATTTTAACAATGTATCTAGTTGAGGCCGATCTAAGCGTGACGCACCAGGAATGTCATGTTCTCTTAAACGTCTGTCCACAGCTGTGGAAGTCTGATGGTTTGGTACTCTTCAGTTTGGAAACATTTCCATATATCGTCGTCTTGCTGCTCGTGTATTGCCTTCTACTGCGCCAAAAAGGTTATATATCAGCGTGTTTATCGATTGAGCACGCCATCGTGCCGTACACAACGGGTGCAGTCTCTGCACTGCTGACAGAATGAACGTACGTTAGTACATCTGGCGCTTCTACACTACAACACCGCCATAGAGTACAACGGCCAACACCGAAGTCAAGTAAAGAGACATTTCTTGCCAGAATCAACTGAGTAGTGTAGAGGGATGCACAAAAGCAACATCAGTCGATATGCAGGCGAACGCGAGAGAACAAAAGCCTGTACTCTCCCGTGTTGTAATGCCGGTCACAAATGACACCCGTCGTAGTTTCAGACGAGACTTTATTTAACATTTTACTCTTATTTTGATGAATACACTGCACCCAGTAAGTGTATAGAGTTACTTTTGAATTGCCCTATATCAAGATTACAAGTAGTTGCAGGTTTGTGTTGTTCTTTTATTGTTATAGAAGGAACAACACTCTGCAGCGCGAGTTACGTAAGATTAAAGTACTATTCTGTTCTGCTTACGATTTTGTGATCTTCTTATTCCATATGTGTCGTACAATTGTACTTAGTTGACCTGCGTACAGCAGGATGTCCCCCTTTCGGCGTTTTCGAAGACATTTCAATGGAACACTTCTCTTTCACTGTGTGTTGGTTCTGTGTGCTTACTGTATACAGTGTTGCCAACTGTCGCTGTGTGTTCTTCGTTCGTATTTTGTGTGAGTGTTATGTTCAAAATGGTTCAAATGGCTCTGAGCACTATGGGACTCAACTGCTGTGGTCATTAGTCCCCTAGAACTTAGAACTACTTAAACCTAACTAACCTAAGGACATCACACACATCCATGCCCGAGGCAGGATTCGAACCTGCGACCGTAGCAGTCGCACGGTTCCGGACTGCGCGCCTAGAACCGCGAGACCACCGCGGCCGGCGAGTGTTATGTCTGTATGTAGTTTGATGTTTGTGTGTTTATTATGTGTGCGGTTGTGTATTACCGCCTTCGTATGGGATCCCACGATACTCATCAACCAGATAGAAAATTAAATTTTTGATACAATAATCACAAAGGAGGACACAGAATTGTTAACTGGTACAGATTTGTGGACCTTTGTGTGATAGGTGAACCAACAGAGAAAATAAATAAACTTCATGCAGAACATTAACAGTACACATAAAAATATCCAATCACATAGAAAAAGAAGCACAAAATCAAATACACTTCTTGGGTATAACAATAAAGAGAGACAGCAATGACAAATCTGACTTTACGGAAAGCCAAGAGTAACAAACTGTATTATACATGTCACATCAAACTACGCACAAACCCAGAAACGGGCAGCTCACTAACACATGATATACAAACTGAATAAAGTCGTACCCAGCAGAGAAAACTGAGTATTACAAACTCAGAATTAAAAACAATACATCTTATAGACAAAATAAGGGAAAGAACAGAAACACTAATGACATTACTAACAAAAAGAAATGGTACGCTCTACAAACACAAATCGACGCGCAGAATAGCAAATATACGAATAGACAATAATTAAACATAGCATGAACAACAAGAAGCGCTCTCAGATCACATTCACAAACACCAATAGAGAAACCAGACAAAAAGGTGTTATATATCTCTGACAACAATATTTTGTTTACATATTTGATTGTCCCATGGTAAACTGGTTTAGAAGCGCAGACTTTAATATCAGAAATAGAACCCTTGTCGAACAGTGTTATTGTTTTGTCAGTGAAAGAAATACTTCTGAAGTAATAGGTATGAGCCACGCTTCCTTTTCAGGCTTCTTTGATGTATTAGAATGATTCGGTTACGGGGCAATTACCAGTTTCATTAACCTCGTATGGTGAATAAAAGCTTCATTCATAGGCGGCTGTCTAAGTCGAGGAATAACAAAAATTTCGTATTGTTTAACTTAAGTTGTGTATCAGTTAGCAGCCTTACATCTTTGCTGTAAGGCGTTATATGGAAATGATTCCGTTCAAGAATGGTAGCCGGAGAAATAGACTGCCGGTGCTCTGTATGGGTCAAATTCCTCTAATTGTAACATCGTTGCCATCACGGAGGTAGCACGTATCTTCAACCATTTTGGAATGTGAACTCCCAGAATATTAGGAATACACTAAGGCTTCCCGCGACTCACGTCACCTCTCATGTCAGGGCTCCCGACTGCATTTTGTTGAGCATTTCCGTAACAAACTAGTTTGTTATTTTGCAGCCTTCTTTCGATTTTGTCAATCCATTTCGTTACTCCAAGTTGCTCCCAGAATGCCGAACAAAACTTTAGGAATTAGTCGTACGAGGGTTCTGTAAGTGGCGTACTTCGTTCGTGAATTAGACCTCATTAGAATTCTTCGAATAAATCTAGCTCTATAAGGTATACCTTCCCCACAGCTAGATTTATTTCGTCGTTTTAGCTTAAAAAAGCGCTGAACATAGATATGTAAAGGACATAATGATATTGTAGTTACTGATTACATCCCTGCGTAAAAATCACATCCCTGTGTAAAAATGCGTAGTATGCCAACACCCTCACAGAAATATAGATTTATCATATACGTATGTATTCTGTCCAAAAAGTTCCGAGACTGATTTTATTCCTGACTTATGAGCGATGTCAGCGCAGGAACTACGGTGGCAGCTTAAGTTAACGACTGTAAATAACAGTCAGGTGGGAGCAGGCAGTATTAAATAGTGTGCGTGCAGCCGTAGTGTATTAACGTTGTTGTGCCACAAATAGCAGTTCAGCAAAATCGCTAAATCAAGTGTTTAACGCACTCTCCAAAACGTTTTGAAGAAGAAGAGAAAAGGGTGTGCAAACTTTTTTCCGCGCATCTTGACTTCAAAAGAAACGCCTCGTGAACGCCTGCCGCAACGTGCTTGAAATGAAAAACCCGGACAATTCTTTTCTTGGAAAAAAAAAATAATAAAATCGTCACGGGTGACGAGACTTGGGGCTATCAGTACGAACCTACAACAAAAGACAAAATACAGAATGGGTGTCTGATGTTTCACAAAGCCCGATGAAGGTACTAATGTGCCGCGCAAGTTGAACAGCATGTCTAAGAGGGATTTTTCTGATAGTTTCACATGATTTTATGGACGCTCTGTGCGTTGTACTCAAGTGGGGAGAGACTATGTGGAACACCATGAGCACTAAAACTGCCATCTTAACTCTTCTCTATTTTTTTATAAATCTAGTCTCCAAGGGCAGGTCATTCAAGAAGGGTCGTAGGGCATATGCACATAATTATATGCCAATATCGTGGCGTCAATCTGTTGTAGAATTATTTAAAATGTTTTGTTCTCATATATCATGGCGTTTTTGAAGCACGAAAATCTCGTCTATAAAAATCACCGTGGGTTTGACAAACAGGTATCTTGCGAAACTCAGCTCTTAACCGAACAAAATCGACAGAAGTAAAGGTAATATCAGGAGAACCCCACATAAGTGTGATAGTACTGGTTTTGTTTGCAGTGTATGTAAATAATGTAGTAGAGAGCGTGAGAAGCGCTTTCACGCTGTTCGCAGAAGATGGAATTGTCTGTAAGAAGGTAGTAACGCTAGAAGACAATAACAATTTCCAGGGGACTGATGTTGGGTGAGGCACAGACATGCTCATCGAAAGCTCGAGAATTTTATTCGAATTGACGCGGCTTGAAAAAAATCCTGCGCATAGATGGAAAAAGAAATCCACTGGCTTACAACTGCACAATAGATGAAAAATGCTGAAAAAGTGTAACTACTGTAAAATATCTAGGAGTATTTATCTTTAGCGACCTTAACTGGAATGACCACGTAAAACAATTAATACGAAAAGCAGATACGGGGCCTACATTTTTAGGAAAAATGTTAGAGGAAAGCTTCATCCACAGAAGAAGTGGCCTACAAGACGCATGTTCACTAAACTGGGACTCTTACGAGATAGGACCGATAGAAGAGATACAGAAGATCCAACGAAGAGCGGCGCGCGTTTCTTCGCGATATCGTTCAGTCAAAGCGAGAGCGCTGCCGAGATGCTCACCAATCTCCAGTGGCAGACGCTACAAGAGAGGCGTTTTGAATCACAGAGAGATTTGCTGCTGAAATTTCGAGTGAGTACTTTCTGGGAAGGATAGGACAACATACGAGGTGTGTTTTTAAGTAAGTTTTGAAACTAAAAAAAAGGCGTGCTAAGATATCTCAATAATTATATTTTTCCATAAAGCCTGTACCTTAATCTACGCACTGACGCATAACAGTCTGATTCTTCCTTCTTTACGTTGTGTACTGAGTGTTTAAGATGCCTCCGATAATCGTGAGTCCCGCCGACTGTGAAGTACTGGCTGTTATAAGATTTCTTAGTGCTGAAGGCCTAAAAGCGATCGATATTCATCGTGAAATCTGTGCAGTTTACGGAGAAAATATTATGAGTGTTGGAATGGTAAGAAAGTGGGTGAGAGCATTTAAAGATGGCCGCACAAACGTGCATGATGAACAACGGAGTGGGCGTCCTTCGGTTGTTAATGAAAGTTTGGTGCAGGAAGTGGACAGTAAGGTGAGAGAAAACAGACGCTTTAAGATTTCATCCTTGCGGGATGACTTTCCCAATGTTTCACGTAGTGTTTTGTATGGCATTGTGACCGAACACTTGAATTACCGAAAATTGTGCGCACGTTGGATACCGAAAATGTTGACGGATGTACACAAAACCAAACGTTTAGACAGTGCATTGACTTTACTTGAGCGGTACCACAACGACGATGATGATATCTTAAGCCAAATTGTTACGGGCGGTGAAACATGGGTTGCCTACCTGACACCAGAATCAAAGCAACAGTCCATGGAAGTTGAGCAAGGGCATCGTTTTGCTGCAAGACAATGCCCGTCCGCATGTGGCGGATCAGACCAAAGATCTCATCACATTTTTTCGATGTGAAACTCTAGATCATCCTCCGTACAGCCCCGATCTTGCGCCCAGTGACTACCATCTGTTCCTGCACTTGAAGAAACACCTGGGCTGTCAGCGTCTTCAAGACGATGACGAAGTCAAAACAGTGGTGATGCAGTGGTTGAAAGTCAGGCAGCAGACTTCTATGAGGAGGGTATTCAAAAACTGGTACAACGTTATGACAAGTGCCTCAATATTGACAGAAATTATGTAGAGAAGTAGATTAAGGTACAGGCTTTTATGTAAAAATAAGATAATTGAGATATCTCAGCACGTCTTTTTTTAATTTCAAAACGGTACTTACTTTTAAAAAAACACGCCTCGTATTACTTTCTCCTGCAAACGTCACGCGAAACTACTGCAACGAGGAGATTCGCGAAATTAGAGCTAATGAATGGGCTTACCGACAGTCATTTTTCCCAAGCATTATTCACGAACGGAACAGGGAAGGGGGGGGGGGGGGGGGAGAATCAGCTAGTGGTACGAGAAGTACCTTCCGCCACACACCGTCGAGTGGCTAGAGGAGTGTTGATGTAGATGTAGACAATTAGGACTGACTGGGTACATCGTAAATGAAACGTATGTTTGTATAATTTTGCAAAGATCTTAATCAGGAAGACGGACAATTCAGGAGGATTTCAGAGAGATGAGATAGTTTGCGGTTATTGCATTGAGATTCTGAAGAAAATATTTCCAAATGCTAAAAACAAGGCGTTATTTTAACATTACACAGCCTTCAACCAAAACGATATCTCCAAATTACAAAGCTTTCGACACCTTTCGTCAAGCCGCTCAGTGTAATACGTGTTTCCCCAAAAGAGAAACTGACTTTATAGGAGGAGGAGGAGATTAGTGTTTAACGTCCCGAGGAGGAGATTAGTGTTTAAGGTCCCGTCGACAACGTGTCATTAGAGACGGAGCGCAAGCTCGGGTGAGGGAAGGATGGGGAAGGAAATCGGCCGTGCCCTTTCAAGGGAACCATCCGGCATTTGCCTGAAGCGATTTAGGGAAATCACGGAAAACCTAAATCAGGATGGCCGAAGACGGGATTGAACCGTCGTCCTCCCGAATGCGAGTGCAGTGTGCTAACCACTGCGCGACCTCGCTCGGACTGACTTTAGAAACAGAGCATTTCAGAAATAGTGGACATTGCTGCCCATAGTCCGCCGCGACTGGTCATTGTCTGCTTATCCAGTATTGCAGTCTTCATTCTGCAGTAATAGAATCTGATCTCGCCCTTTCTAGCGCAGTTACCAAATGCACGGCATTGCACAGTCGGAAACCCACCGAAATAATTTAAAAAAATAAAAACGAAAAAGATACTTCTCGGTGTGAGAGCACCGTGGCTGCGTTTCCCGGCGATTTTATTTTCGATGCATAATGTTGCGAGCAACTGTATTGTCCATACTGTTCTCTAGAACAGTTCAGAGAAATCATCGAAGGACCAACTTCATCCGAAGGGCCGGCTGCTGTGGCCGAGCCGCTCTAGGTGCTTCAGTCCGGAACCACGCGGCTGCTACGGTCGCAGGTTCGAATCCTGCCTCGGGGCATGGATGTGTGCGATGTTCTTAGGTTAGTTAGGCTTAGGTAGTTCTAGGTCTAGGGGACTGATGACCTCAGATGTTAAGTCCCATAGTGCTTAGAGCCATTTGAATCTTTTTTTTTTTCATCCGATGATTAATGCGCTGATAAGGGCGCAAAAAAAGGTTTCTTGCGCATGACTAATTACAGAGCGTTGCCTTTTGAAAACGATAAGACCAGATTGTTGTCGTTTAGAAGCATTAGCCACAAAAATAATATAATATAATAATATATTTCAGAAAGTTTCCGTTTGACTGTGTGACGTGTATCCAACTTAGAGCGACTATGACTTATATACGCTCCGACGAGTAGTCAATGGATTAGTGTTGAATTCGTGTCTTTTCGAAGTGCGTGCGGTAAATGTGGAATCGTGAACTATGGTGAGGGACTACCAAATACATTCAAAGAGGTCCAGTGTACTGTTGCTCATTCCTTGGCTTGGCGACGGACGACCACACACAGACATCCATCGGAGAATGAAGAATGTGTACGGGGCCGCGTGTCTGTCGAAAACCACCATTGTGGAATGCAACAGGGGGTGCTGGCGCTTAACGATAACGCACTACGCCATATCGCAAATGTCGCAACGCAGAAGTTACGCCAACTCAAATAGGAGACACTCGCGCACCCGCCCTATAGTTCTTGACCTCTCCTCGCTATTATCACGCCTTCTGTCCCTTAAGAGAGGTCGACGATTTCTTTCGGACGAGGACGTACAGCAAGCAGTAACGGATTACTACTTGCAGGACGCGGTGTTTTACCAACTGGATATCTTCAACCTGCTACGTCTGCGGGATGATTGCCTCAATGTTCACGACTATTGTTCCAGATTGGCATACGGTTCTGGATTGTACGGGCTTTTCGCGGAAATTTTTGATCGCCCCTTATATATGAATGCAGAATTTCCGTGCTTTATCGAGAATGTTCGTATTGTGTAATTTGTGTGCAGTCTTTTATCAGATGTTGCGTAAAGCTGGGTATTTCCACAGACTCACAATAAAACCGCAGGAATTTGCGTAAGGGAGCGAAGCTGTGCTGCTACATTGCCTCATCATGCGTAGTTGACACCCACTTCACTCACAGGATCTCGAGTATATCTTCATCGACTTAAGCTTTGGAGAGGTAACGATCATCATTAGACGCATGCAGTGTGTGTATCAATAAACAAAGTGGTATCCAGCGATGTGAAACTCGAAAGTGAAAAGCGGTCGACAGACAATAGCAGCATCAACACCAGTGGCATTTCGTATGCTAGAATCTGTAATTCGTGACACTTAACAGTTAGGAGTTAAAGTAATTAAGAAGTACGATAACTGATTTTACCGTTCCACTGCCTTCTCGGAACAGAACTTTGCGCGTCTTACGCGCTCGCTTAGATTTCGCTGCTGGTGAACCATTGTGTAAAACATTGCAGCCTTTCTTACGAACAATGAATTGCAATTCTTTACAAGTTCCAATGCTTCGGGTGTCGAGAACAGCTACTTACAAAGCTTCTGTTATTCCAAGGGTCCTCAAAAACTAAGTTACACGTCATGATGGCAAGCCAAGTAAATTTTATTGAATGGTGCACTACATTTCAACGGGACACTGATAAATAACATTATATTTCAACATGGTTACCACGTCACTGTAAACAAGGCTGTTTGTTCTACCAGTCGTTCAATTCCTCGACGGTGGAAATCCGTTCCATGGCCACGGAGCCATTCGACAACCGTTTTCTTAACGTCGTCATGGTCGGAAAATATCTTTCGTCCCAAATGTTCTTTCAGCTTGCCGAAAATATGGAAGTGGCATGGTGCAAGATCTTCTCTTTATTGCGGATCAGCATTGCCCACATCTGTGCGACCTTGGCCGAATTATTGGCACCATTTAACTACCGCTGAACGCGACATTTAGCGCCAGATTTTCACAATAAACCTTTAGCAGTTTAGACGTCTGGCTCACAAGAATCGTACTATTTCGAGTACTTTAGCTATAGAGCACATTTCCAGCTGCCGCGCCACGTACATCTCACGCTATGATACATCTGTTGCCCGTACCGTAGCAGGTCTGTATGTGCAAGACACCCGGTACATGTACTCTCTTCTGATAATGCGCCATACGTGTTACGTAATGGTATTAATGTGGGACCACATGTGTAAGTTATTTTCTGAAGCTCCTACTTAGTAATTCTTCGCCCAAACGTCTCCCATAAAGTTATTACTATTATTATTATTGTTATTATTATTATTATTACTATTCAGGAGAAAAATGGAATTCAAATACGCGTTGATAAGTGGCATGACCGAACTTTAAAATTTCTATGAAAATTGCGTTATTGCATCACTATTACAGTCTGTTGTCAATGACAGATATAAAGACTGAATGGCACGTATTTCGACGTTAGAAAAAGGTTGATTGCGCCAAACTGAAGTTGAGCTACACACACACACACACACACACACACACAGAGCATCGTGCTCACTACGGTAATTCTGAGCTCTGCTCGCTAGGAAGTCCTCAAGCGAATCCCACGCCTGGCCAGATATTCCGTATGAACGTATTTTGTTTGCTAGGCTTTGCAGAAGTCAAGAAACACGGCATCAGCCTCACCTCCACTATCTATGACCTCATGAATAAGTACGGCGAGCTGGATTTCACATGGTAGGTGGTTCTCGAAATCAGAAGAAACTCGGAAAAAATCAGACACAGCACTTTCCGCCGCGCGGGATTAGCCGAGCGGTCTAGGGCGCTGCAGTCAAGGATTGTTTCATGTTCTTTGACTATGGTGTGATTCTAACAACGATGAAAAAGAGAGGATATAACTATACTTGGACTGCCCAAGGTAGTTTATGACATATCTTATGGGACCCAACTGCTTAGGTTATCGGCCCCCAAGCTTACACACTACTTAATCCAACTTCAACTGACTTACGCCACGGACAACACACACACTCATGCGCGAGGGAGGAATCGAACCTCCGTTGGGGGAGATTCAGTGCATTTCTCCAGTTACAGAAACGTACTACGTAAATCAACATGCGTTGTAGGTGTGTGCTGGATACACGGAAATTCCAAGCGTGATATACCTGTAGTTCGCGCCGCTACAAGCCGCTGTTGCGTTCACATCAGGACTGACCCGGTTCCCGAGCTCTGGACCAGGAGCTAAATGAATATCGTGGGTATATGAACGTATAACAAGTCTCCCGATTTCAATTGCGGCTTGCGTGTCCACGTCATTGCTCATTAGTTCAAATAACGTATTATTTGGCCTCAAGAACCTTAATCGGGAGATTGTAGCGCATAGTAACTTTGTGTTCTGCACGACCCATTCACATTTATGTGACCACGTCAAAAGGCTGAATAACGACGTTTTGCAGTGCAGACGTGTCAGTGAGGTCCTATAAGGTACTGACACGGATGTTGGAGCCATGCCAGCTGTGCTAGGTTTCTCGGTTTAGAATCTACACTCCTGGAAATTGAAATAAGAACACCGTGAATTCATTGTCCCAGGAAGGGGAAACTTTATTGACACATTCCTGGGGTAAGATACATCACATGATCACACTGACAGAACCACAGGCACATAGACACAGGCAACAGAGCATGCACAATGTCGGCACTAGTACAGTGTATATCCACCTTTCGCAGCAATGCAGGCTGCTATTCTCCCATGGAGACGATCGTAGAGATGCTGGATGTAGTCCTGTGGAACGGCTTGCCATGCCATTTCCACCTGAGGCCTCAGTTGGACCAGCGTTCGTGCTGGACGTGCAGACCGCGTGAGACGACGCTTCATCCAGTCCCAAACATGCTCGGTGGGGGACAGATCCGGAGATCTTGCTGGCCAGGGTAGTTGACTTACACCTTCTAGAGCACGTTGGGTGGCACGGGATACATGCGGACGTGCATTGTCCTGTTGGAACAGCAAGTTCCCTTGCCGGTCTAGGAATGTTAGAACGATGGGTTCGATGACGGTTTGGATGTACCGTGCACTATTCAGTGTCCCCTCGACGATCACCAGAGGTGTACGGCCAGTGTAGGAGATCGCTCCCCACACCATGATGCCGGGTGTTGGCCCTGTGTGCCTCGGTCGTATGCAGTCCTGATTGTGGCGCTCACCTGCACGGCGCCAAACACGCATACGACCATCATTGGCACCAAGGCAGAAGCGACTCTCATCGCTGAAGACGACACGTCTCCATTCGTCCCTCCATTCACGCCTGTCGCGACACCACTGGAGGCGGGTTGCACGATGTTGGGGCGTGAGCGGAAGACGGCCTAACGGTGTGCGGGACCGTAGCCCAGCTTCATGGAGACGGTTGCGAATGGTCCTCGCCCATACCCCAGGAGCAACAGTGTCCCTAATTTGCTGGGAAGTGGCGGTGCGGTCCCCTACGGCACTGCGTAGGATCCTACGGTCTTGGCGTGCATCCGTGCGTCGCTGCGGTCCGGTCTCAGGTCGACGGGTACGTGCACCTTCCGCCGACCACTGGCGACAACATCGATGTACTGTGGAGACCTCACGCCCCACGTGTTGAGCAATTCGGCGGTACGTCCACCCGGCCTCCCGCATGCCCACTATACGCCCTCGCTCAAAGTCCGTCAACTGCACATACGGTTCACGTCCACGCTGTCGCGGCATGCTAGCAGTGTTAAAGACTACGATGGAGCTCCGTATGCCACGGCAAACTGGCTGACACTGACGGCGGCGGTGCACAAATGCTGCGCAGCTAGCGCCATTCGACGGCCAACACCGTGGTTCCTGGTGTGTCCGCTGTGCCGTGCGTGTGATCATTGCTTGTACAGCCCTCTCGCAGTGTCCGGAGCAATTATGGTGGGTCTGACACACCGGTGTCAATGTGTTCTTTTTTCCATTTCCAGAAGTGTATGACGCGAACAGCCCAATGGAGATGGTCCTACAGATTCTCGATTGGGCTTGTATCCGGGGAGTTTCATGGCCAGGAGAGTACGGTAAACTCATCCTGGTGCTCTTCAAACCAGGCACGTTCGAGCTGCGTACACGTTGCATTGTCCTTCTGGTAGATTCCATCGTGCCGAGGAAAATGCAAACTGCTTGTAGATGTGGACGTGGTCCCCCAGGGATAGATGCGTACTTGTGTTGACCCATTGTGCTTTCCAGAATGACGAGATCATCCAGGGAATGGCACAAAAACATTAACGGGTCCATAACGTTCCCTCGGCCCTTCAAACGATTGTTGCAGGGGGTGCACGCCAGAGACCAGCTGTCCGATGCAGCATGAAACGTGAATCATCTGGAAAGGCCACCTGACGCACACTGAGTGGACGTCCGGTTGCGGTGTTGTTGTTGTGGTCTTCAGTCCTGAGACTTGTTTGATGCAGCTCTCCATGCTACTCTATCCTCTGCAAGCTTCCTCATCTCCCAGTACATACTGCAACCTACATCCTGTTGAATCTGCTTAGTGTATTCATCTCTTGGTCTCCCTCTACGATTTTTACCCTCCACGCCGCCCTCCAGTATTAAATGGTGATCCCTTGATGCCTGAGAACATGTCCTACCAACCGATCCCTTCTTCTAGTCAAGTTGTGCCACAAACTTCTCTTCTCCCCAATCCTATTCAATACTTCCTAATTAGTTATGTGATCTACCCATCTAATCTTCAGCATTCTTCTGTAGCACAACATTTCGAAAGCTTCGATTCTCTTCTTGTCCAAACTATTTATCGTCCATGTTTCACTTCCATACATGGCTACGCTCCATACAAATACTTTCAGAAACGACTTCCTGACACTTAAATGTATACTCGATGTTAACAAATTTCTCTTCTTCAGAAAGGTTTTCCTTGACATTGCCAGTCTACATTTTATATCCTCTGTACTTCGACCATCATCAGTTATTTTGTTCCCCAAATTGCAAAACTCCTTTACTACTTTAAGTGTCTCATTTCCTAATGTAATTCCCTCAGCATCACCCGACTTAATTCGACTACATTCCATTATCCTCGTTTTGCTTTTGTTGATGTTCGTGTTACATCCTCCTTTCATGCCACTGTCCATTCCGTTCAACTGCTCTTCCAAGTCCTTTGCTGTCTCTGACAGAATTACAATGTCATTGGCGAACCTCAACATTTTTATTTCTTCTCCGTGGATTTTAATACCTACTCCGTATTTTTCTTTTCTTTCCTTCAGTGCTTGCTCAATATACAGATTGAATAACATCGGGGAGATGCTAAAAGCCTGCCTTACTCCCTTCCCAACCACTGCTTCCCTTTCTTGCCCCTCGACTCTTATAACTGCCATCTGGTTTCTGTAGAAATTGTAAATAGCCTTTCGCTCCCTGTATTTTACCCCTGCCACCTTCAGAATTTGAAAGAGAGTACTCCAATCAACAATGACAAAAGCTTTCAGTATTGGCTCACGTGGTCCAGTGTTTCTACGGTATCCAAACTGATCTTCCCCGAGGTCGGCTTCTACCAGTTTTTCCATTCGTCTGTAAAGAATACGCGTTAGTATTTTGCATCGGTGACTTATTAAACTGATAGTTCGGTAATTTGCACATCTGTCAGCACCTGCTTCCTTTGAGATTGGAATTATTATTTTCTTTTTGAAGTCTGGCGGTATTTCGCCTGTCTCATATATCTTGCTCACCAGATGGTAGAGTTTTGTCAGGACTGGCTCTCCCAATGCCGTCAGTAGTTCTAATGGAATGTTGTCTACTCCCGGGGCCTTGTTTCGACTCAGGTCTTTCAGTGCTCTGTCAAACTCTTCACGCAGTATCATATCTCCCATTTCATCTTCATCTACATCCTCTTCCATTTCCATAATATTGTCCTCAAGTACATCGCCCTCGTATAGACCCTCTATATACTCCTTTCACTATTCTGCTTTCTCTTTTTTTGCTTAGAACAGGGTTTCCATCTGAGCTCTTGATATTAAGTACAAGTGGCTCTCTCTTCTCCAAAGGTCTCTTTAATTTTCCTGTACGCAGTATCTATCTGGCCCCTAGTGAGATAAGCCTCTACATCCGTACATTTGTCCTCTAGCCATCCCTGCTTAGCCATTTTGCACTTCCTGTCGATCTCATTTTTGAGACGTTTGTATTCCTTTTTGCCTGCTTCATTTACTGCGTTTTTATATTTTCTCCGTCATCACTTAAATTCAGTATTTCTTCTGTTACCCAATGATTTCTACTAGCTCTCGTCTTTTTACCTATTTGTTTCTCTGCTGCCTTCACTACTTCATCCCTCAGAGCTACCCATTCTTCTTCTACTGTATTTCTTTCCGCCATTCCTGTCAATTGTTGCCTTATGCTCTCCGTGAAACTCTGTGCAACCTCTGGTTTATTCAGTTTATCCAGGTCCCATTTCCTTAAATTCCCACCTTTTTGCATTTTCTTCAGTTTTAATCTACAGTTCATAACCAATAGATTGTGGTCAGAGTCCACATCTGCCCCTGAAAATGTCTTACAACTTAAAACCTGGTTCCTAAATCTCTGCCTTAACATTGTATACTCTATCTGATACCTTCTAGTATCTCCAGGATTCTTCCATGTATACAACCTTCTGTTATGATTCTTGAAGCAAGTGTTAGCTATGATTAAGTTATGCTCTGTGCAAAATTCTACAAGGCGGCTTCCTCTTTCATTTCTCTCCCCCAGTCCATATTCACCCTCTATGTTTCCCTCTCTCTCTTTTCCTACCTTCGAATTCCAGTCACCCATGAGTATTAAATTTTCGTCCCCCTTCACCACCAGAATAATTTCTTTTATCTCATCATACAAAACCAATGGTCATGCCATTTTCTACGTCACATAGCTCGCTCTGTTTCCCCCGCATAACGACTGGCTCTTGGGCGCGTCCCCCCCCCCCCCCCCCTCCGGTCACGCATTATATACTTTTCTCTGCTGGTGCTAGTGCTGCCACATACCATGAATGAGTGGTTATTACACGCTGTCGTCGAATATAGGCGGTGGTCCCATTAATGTGGCTGGGTGAAGTATCTCCACTGTGTCTCAGCACACGTTAACATACGCATAAGCGATGTGCGCATACGTCCCAGAGGTTGAGGTTCCGCGAAAGCGAGTATCTGGTACAAATCGGTTTTCTTCTCATCCTAGTGGTTAGCCCGTGTATGCTGAGAAAGCATTCAGTAGCCCAGTTACACATGTGTATGCAGTGACACGGAAAACTGGCATACACTCTTACTGTAGTAACGTTTTACTTTTTTCTTTCGGTTGGTCATATCTGTTCGCTATGTTTGAGAAAGTTTGCTGAACTTCTAGGGCTCGTTTAAACCTCTGTTGCACTCACAATTTGAGTTAGTAGCCAAAACGGAGGACTGAGATATAGGAATGGCAGAAAGAGGACACACTTTCAATGAAACGAGATTAGACGTAATCCGAGGCTGACAGTGAAATTTTTTAGAAAACCAAATAAAGATTAGTTGAAAAAATAAATGAACTGCAAGATGCAGAAAGGGAATATCTGACAAAATTTAAAATTTTTGTTTTTGTTAATCAACTGATAGCTGGCGTGTAACTCTATGCGCGTTGTAGGAAGGTCACGCATATACCCACGGGAACATGATTTTGCTTGCTTGTTGATTATCGTGAAATGTGCAGAATGGTGCGGGCTTTCAAATTCAAAAGTGAAATTGAGGTGAACGTGGTGGCCCTCAACTACGTATCCTCAGACTCAAAGTTGAAATATTAAAAGTTTTGGCTGCTTTCGTTGTATAGGGGATGGGATACGTAGTTGCTTCATTACAAGCCAAATACTGCTGAGTATACAATATCACTATACACATGAATGGAATGGTCGAAGGTTCCTATCACTCGGCAATTGTGAATTTTTAATGCCACATAGTAGTCCACAAATGAAAGGCTACAATTAAATAAAATCTGCAGGTACCATCTTAACGACTTTAAATGATGAGTACGATAGTAGATGTAATTTTGAGAATGTGGTATATTTCTGCAAAAGACTTATTGGTGTCGATGGTCCAGCAATTAAATAAAATATAACAGGGAAACAATAGATTCCTACAGCACGTAATTAGCTATGAACAAGCCGAGCGGTTCTAGGCGCTACAGTCTGGAACCGCGCGATCGCTTGCCTCGGGCATGAATGTGTGTGATGTCCTTAGGGTAGTTAGGTTAAAGTAGTTCTACGTTCTAGGGGACTGATGACCTCAGAAGTTAATTCCGATGGTGCTTAGAGCCATTTGAGCCTTTTTTTTATCTGCCGCGACCACGCGCATGCCGCTCCACACTGGCCAAGTCTTTCTCGCTACCGTGCGTCCGTCCCGCCGACGCGTCCAGCACTTCTCCGTGCCCTCCCCCTCCATTCACTTCGGTAGTCGCCTCCCTTCGTAACGAGCGCTGTGACTGGCGATAGCGCTCCCGTCATGTCTCCAAGCCAACGCACACTCACAGTCAGTTTGAAACACATTCGAAATACTGGACTTACATTTAAATAACTTGAAATAAAGTAAGTATTCCCACAGCTGGACCATAAACACGCTCCAACACACATTATTAAGTACATAAACAAATAAAGTAAACATATATGAAAGGAATAGCAAGCAAAAGTAGGCCAGTAGCCTAATGGCCCTGTGCTTTCTAAAACACAGTAAATAGTCGACCAATTTCTTTATGAATAGCAAATATCGGATATAAACAAAGACATAGACGAATAAATATATTTATGAGCATGCTGCTACCGTTTTTCGTGTAACTGTGGAGTATTTATGGCCTGACGCGATCGATAGTAATCGGCCACTTTGACCTCCAATAACTCATGTACTATTCAAGTGACATGCCTGTAATTTATACCAATATAGGTTTACAACAACCAGTCCTGACAAAACTCTATCAGCTGGTGAGCAAGATGTATGAGACAGGCGAAATACCCTCAGACTTCAAGAAGAATATAATAATTCCAATCCCAAAGAAAGCAGGTGCTGACAGATCAGTTTAATAAGCCACGGCTGCAAAATACTAACGCGAATTCTTTACAGACGAATGGAAAAACTGGTAGATGCAGACCTCGGGGAGGATCAGTTTGGATTCCGTCGAAATGTTGGAACACGTGAGGCAATACTGACCTTACGACTTATCTTAGAAGAAAGATTAAGAAAAGGTAAACCTACGTTTCTAGCATTTGTAGACTTAGAGAAAGCTTTTGACAATGTTGACTGGAATACTCTTTTTCAAATTCTAAAGGTGGCAGGGGTAAAATACAGGGAGCGAAAGGCTATTTATAATTTGTACAGAAACCAGGTGGCAGTCATAAGAGTCGAGGGGCATGAAAGGGAAGCAGTGGTTGGGAAAGGAGTGAGACAGGGTTGTAGCCTCTCCCCGATGTTATTCAATCTGTATATTGAGCAAGCAGTAAAGGAAACAAAAGAAAAATTTGGAGTAGGTATTAAAATTCATGGAGACGAAGTAAAAACTTTGAGGTTCGCCGATGACATTGTAATTCTGTCAGAGACGGCAAAGGACTTGGAAGAGCAGTTGAATGGAATGGACAGTGTCTTGAAAGGAGGATATAAGATGAACATTAACAAAAGAAAAACGAGAATAATGGAATGTAGTCAAATTAAATCGGGTGATGCTGAGGGAATTAGATTAGGAAATGAGACACTTAAAGTAGTAAAGGAGTTTTGCTATTTAGGAAGTAAAATAACTGATGATGGTCGAAGTAGAGAGGATGTAAAATGTAGACTGGCAATGGCAAGGAAAGCGTTTCTGAAGAAGAGAAATTTGTTAACATCGAATATCGATTTATGTATCAGGAAGTCGTTTCTGAAAGTATTTGTTAGGAGTGTAGCCATGTATGGAAGTGAAACATGGACGATAACTAGTTTGGACAAGAAGAGAATAGAAGCTTTCGAAATGTGGTGCTACAGAAGAATACTGAAGATAAGGTGGATAGAGCACGTAACTAATGAGGAGGTATTGAATAGGATTGGGGAGAAGAGAAGTTTGTGGCACAACTTGACTAGAAGAAGGGATCGGTTGGTAGGACATGTTTTGAGGCATCAAGGGATCACAAATTTAGCATTGGAGGGCATCGTGGAGGGTAAAAATCGTAGAGGGAGACCGAGAGATGAGTACACTAAGCAGATTCAGAAGGATGTAGGTTGCAGTAGGTACTGGGAGATGAAGCAGCTTGCACAGGATAGAGTAGCATGGAGAGCTGCATCAAACCAGTCTCAGGACTGAAGACAACAACAACAACAACATAGGTTTACACTAATAGCTTTCTAAACACACGTCGATTCACAAAATCGGATGAACGATTTAGATTTTGGAAATTCGTTGCTGGGTGTTACTTGTATAATTTAGTCAGATATTAGTAGTAGTAGTAGTAGTTTTATTCATCCGTAGATCTCTTTTTACAAGGATATAGGACATGTCAAAGTATTTACAAGCTTAGATCAATTTACAATAAGCTAATTCATATACACATATATTTACAGACTTCTAGTTAGAGACAATCATTAGATTTTACTCCTGGTATACAATAATTTATTTACAAATAACTCATTAAATAATGTAATGCCACACTATTCACTCATATTTCCCTATCAGTCACTGCACACACTATACACACATTGTTTCATAACACTTCACTCACTCACTACACACACACACACACACACACACACACACACACACACACACACACAGGTGATCCTTGGGCCATTTTCTGTACTGCAAGTTCCCATTTGCTATCCTGAAAAACTGAGTCAGCATCCCTTCATAATGAGTGAGATGTTGAGCTCAGAAAGAGGAAGAGGTGTTAGTATTGTGCTATGCATAGCTTGAGGGGAGAGTGTCTCTAGAAAGGAAAAAAGAAGAAAAATAATAAAGTGAAGGTGTTATGTGGAATATTGGATGTTTTATAATCATCATTATTATTATTATTTGTTTGTATAACATTTTTTTATCAAACCCCTACTCTGCTTTATCTAAGTAATCCTTCAATGTATAAAATGTATTGCATAACAGGTACTTTTTAGCTGCCTTCTTAAATAAGTGTATTTTTGAAATTTCTTTAATCTCTTTTGGTAATTTATTGTACAGTTTTATTCCTTGGTAGAAAATGCTGTTTTGAGTTTTATGTTTATTTTTTCTTGGTAAATGTAAGTTGAGTCTATCTCTTGTTGCATGGTCATGGACAGAGCTGTTTGTGCAGTAATTGCCAATGTTGCTTTTGATGTGTACAACTGACTGGTAAATGTGTTCACATGGAGCAGTTAAAATTCCCAGTGTTTTGAACAGATCTTTACAATGAGCTCGACTACTATTTCTGGTTATTATTCTTATGGCTCTTTTCTGGAGTTTGAAAATTGTGTTCATATTTTGTGGATTTGTTCCCCAAAAAAGAATGCCATAGCTAAGAATTGAGTGTACATATGAATAATATGTAACTAAAAGACACTGCATGTTACACACAGATGATAGAATTCTAAGGGCATAACATGCTGATGACATTCTGTTTGCAAGTACCTTTGTGTGTTCGCACCACTTCAGCTGAGAGTCAATATTCATTCCTAGAAATTTTGCATTTGTTACACAGTCTATAGAGGTGCCATCTACATTTAATTTAACATTGTCATTTTTCCTCTTCAAACTGAAGTTCATGGCATTAGTTTTCTTTATGTTTAATGTCAATTAAACTTTAAACTAATAAAGATACTGAAAATCTGATTACACCATCAGAATCGTCGTGCAAATAATGGCAATGTACATGTTTCTCATTGAGGTATCATGTTTCATCTGGCTACTATTAATTTCTGTACGAACTGTGAAATGTCTGCCATTAAGGTTTCACAAAGTCCGCCATCTTTGGCACTCCCGGTATGTCTCCAGCGTCACAGCGTTACCAGGGAATTCCCAGCCACGCGCTCTCTGGGCCCCGGCTAACGTTTTGCACCCCGTGGCGCCGACCAGCCGTGTTACCTCACAATGGACATATCAAGCGCAGTTGTTCTCTTTCTGGAACGTTAATATGTTCTTCCTGTGTCTTGTAGTTCAAATGATTTTATTGCTTTTCAGGATATTCCCCTTTAAATTCAATACATTTTTGCATGCGATGAAACCGCCTCTTACAGCTACACCACTCTAGCTGAAGCACTTCAGCTGATGACAAAAAGGTGATTCCAATAGCAAGGTGCTAGGCCAGGGAACGGTTGTGGTTCTGACCTTTTGCACATCCAGATAGTTAGTTTTGCTATCTACGACGATGATTTGTGCCGGTGTAAAATCATCTTTCCTTTTCGTTGTTTTCCACGGTTTTTGTCATAAACGGTCGTTTGTGTACCAGCTGGCCTTAACGGTACGTGTACCTTCTAATGCTACAGTAGTAATATGACCCACTTTTAAAGAAATACCACCTTCGTACCAGCACTGTGAATTCGACGGACTTTTGTATGTCTAGGTTCGTTCCGAAAGATCTATTGAGCCGACTGACCTTTCTTTTGAGGATCATAACAATAAATTCAAGATTCGTCCATCACCAGTAACGCTAGCCCAAAACCAATTTGAAGTGCCGCCTTGAAAACTGATCAGAGTATTTCTGGGGTACTCAGTACGCTGTTGTTTTCAATAATAAGTCACGTTACGTGGACTCAATGAACAACATAGTTTTCTCATGTCTGACAGTTGATGTAACATACCGGGTGGTCAAAAAGTCAGTATAAATTTGAAAACTTAATAAACCACGGAATAAGGTAGATAGAGAGGTAAAAGTTGACACACGTGTTTGGAATGGCATGGGGTTTTATTAGAACAAAAAAAAGTATTGCTAGGCGCGTGAAAGATCTCTTGCGCGCGTCGTTTGGTGATGATCGTGTGCTCAGCCGCTACTTTCGTCATGCTTGGCCTCCCAGGTCTCCAGACCTCAGTCCGTGCTATTGTTGGCTTTGGGGTCACCTGAAGTCGCAAGTGTATCGTGATCGACCGACAACTCTAGGGATGCTGAAAGACAACATCCGACGCCAATGCCTCACCATAACTCCGGACATGCTTTACAGTGCTGTTCACAACATTATTCTTCGACTACAGCTATTGTTGAGGAATGATGGTGGACATATTGAGCATTTCCTGTAAAGAAAATGATCTTTGCTTTGTCCTACTTTGTTATGCTAATTATTGCTATTTTCATCAGATGAAACGCCATCTGTGGGTCATTTGTTGAACTTTTGTATTCTTTTCGTTCTATTAAAACCCCATGTCATTCCAAGCATGTGTGTCAATTTGTACCTCTCTATCTATATTATTCCGCGATTTATTCTGTTTCCAAATTTATACTGACTTTTTGGTCACCCTGTATTTTAACCCTGCTCAGTGTCGCCCGAATAAATCGGTAAGATATGCGTAGTTTTTCTTCAAGTATTGCTTGTTAGTGACAATATTTTCATCCGTAACAGCCGGCCAGAAGATCGTCTGAGTTGTCACGCTTTTTCCTCCTTAAAGGTATACTGACCTGATGAGAATATTCATTATCTTTGAACACAGGTCGTCGGTGTACCACTTCTTCACGAGGCAGTCCTCTCTCCCTTCTGGCAGCAAACTTTCTTATGGAAGACTCAGAAGAGATTCGATTCGGCGAAACTTACACCAGAATTCTTGTGGCGATACGTTGTTGATTCTTTCGCACTGTGATTCCATAGTGAGGAAAAGCTATCAGGATGTTTGCAGCATCTGAATTAGGTTCACGAGGATATCCAGTTTACTATGGAAGTAGAGAAGAGCGACTGTCTGTCGTTTCTGGACGCCTTGATCAGTCGAAAAGTGGATGGGTCTCTCGGGCCTTCCGTTTTCGAAAGCCCACGCATATGGACCTGCACTTACAGGCGTCTAGTTACCACCATCCTTCACGAACTATGGCCGTCCTTCGAACGTTGGTGTACCGGCCACATGTGTCCGATAGACAACCGTGCAAAAGAGTCGGAACACCTACAGTCTGTGTTCAAAGGTAGTGGATATTTCTCCACATCAGACCAGCAGACCTTTGAGGAGGGAGGAACGTGACCACTTACAAGATCTAGAGCAGCAAGAGCTGTTAAAGGTCAGAGCATTCATCCCATATGCCATCTTTCTTAGAACGTAGGGAGAATCCTGAGGAAACATTAAGTGTTAAAGTAATCTTCCTGTCACCTACAAAGACCCGAGCTCTTCTTGGTTCGGCAAAGGGCGGAAAGCTGAATTGTACAGAATACCATGCCACTGTGGTAAAGCCTACCTTTGTCGGATTACGCACACAATACGTGAAATTTTCGTTGAACGTGGTCACCATTCTCTCCTTTCGCAGCCTAGTCTATAAGTTATATAGCCGAGCATACAATGCTTTACAGGACATTTTATGGATTATTCTACCACGGAAATGCGATCTCCGGCGAGACCTCTGAGGCATTCGGAGTATGCGAAAGTACATTTGGCCGAAGATCTTATTAATGTTGACGGCTGTTTTCAGCTGAATAAGGCGAGGGACCCAATGATTCCTTTAATATTTTCAGGAAGAAAACATTTTGTGGCTAAAAGCTCGTCTAGCGACAGTTAATTGTATTAATGTGGCATATGAATTTTAAGCCCGACATAGTGCGTGCATATAATATCACTATTAGGCATGCACCTGCGCGTCTCAGATGGAGCAATATTTGAGGATTGCCTGGGGTGGGAAGAATCGATCGGTTAAAACAGACACCGGTACTTTATATCTAAATAACCGACATTTTTCGACTATAGCAGGTGTTTCTTTAATTTCTACTAACAACCGAGTTAAAAAACCGAAATATCAGCCATAGCAGCAGTGCTAAAATATTTCCTTTTGTAAACAAACCCTTTTTTAAATAAAGGAGTAGTTTTTATTCGTGGAATTTGCGTTGGTGTGAAATACTATTATATACTGAGTTATAGAAAATGAGAAAGAGATCAGTGTTATTCTAATAACAGTGCCGAGGGAAACAAGCAACAGGCACATTGCATAATAATTGGTACGGCATTGCTGAGACAATAATGTGCCTGTTGCAATTTGTCGTGGTTTAAGGTACCCGTGAATGTGCACTATGCGAGATTTGCCCCCACCTGGTCTACACGGTAGTTTCTCGGTGTCGTCGCCGGACATCGGTTTCATAGCAGAACGGCACCAAGCCTAGCCCGGAAACTGCCAAGTGACTTAGCAAGGAAGAACAATGCTTCATTTGCTTTAAAAGATTAAATAGTTGTCTGTCATTCGTATGAAATAATAAAAGAGTAAGAAAATTATGGTAACAGTAAAAAAAACTTAACAAAAATTTATTCATAGTATATAATAAAAATAGAAAGTCACTGATCTGCTGCCTTTACCTGCTTGTAGTCCTTGGAAAGGGACAAATTAACACATAAAAGAGTTCTACGACCTTAATTTTCATCCTATAGCACTAAATTATTGTAATGCCCAAGCAGTGGTATGACCACCGATTGCAATATGATTTCTGAGCAGAGTTTGAAAAAACTAGAATTAGCGGGAGACACTGGTGATTTTTTATAGTATTCAACATCTTGTCACTTGTCGAGAAAAGCAGCGAATGGTGGACAAAGTTTCATTTAATTTTCTATTTAATTTAATATTTTGCGTCTATTAGAGAAATTCTGTAAGGACATCGGACGTTACATGAATGACACCGGTCCAGAGGAGGAGAAGAAGAAGAACTTCATCGCCGGTGGTCTGTCAGATCTCCAGACCTCACGCCTTGTGACCATTTCTGTAGGGTACGTAGAAGACCGTGTTTTGTCCCCTCTATGCCTGATACTCTTGAAAGTCTGCAACATCGCTTTGTTGAAGCTGTGAATTCGGTAACTAGAGACGAGCTGCTTCGTGTGTGGCAGGAAATGAGCCACCGTTTTGAAATTTGTCGTGTAACACATGGTGCTCGCATTGAATGCAAAAAAGTTTGATTTTTTTCTCTTTCCAGGGACGCTGGAATTGTGTTTGTATCTTTTGTCGTCCGGAAGCAATAAATGTTTGAAATCTGTTCCTTCTTTTTGAATAGGCCTGTAGTTTTCTTTTACCTTCTAAAACTTGAAAACTCATGTTCTATTTTTGCTTGCAGTAATATTTTTCTTTTATGCTTTTTGACGGATGATGAATGGAATACGAGCTCTAATGACGAAAGGTATTTTCTCTGTGATATAAGACAATTTAACAATTTTAGGAATTTTTGTTTACTTGGGCTGTGAAACCACGATGTTTGCCAGATTTCTTGGTTTTAAGTCAACGGGAAGTACCCTAAACGTTTTGATACATGAGTTTGTTAGTGTCAAAATATGTGGCATAATGGCCGTATCTTTTGATTGCATTGTCGTAGCAGCTTGAGTGTTTTACCGCCAAGGGACCGTGGACAAAAGTATGTGACATAAATTTCAGCTTGATACGCCTACCCTTTCCTGAGAGGAAGGGGTCTTCACAGATAGACAGAGGCGGATAAAAAATGACAAAAAAAATTTTCGTGTGATACAAAACTTTTCAGATTTTTTCCCCTGTACTCATATTATGAAATCTAGCTTCTTGCCAGATTTCATGATTCTAGATCGCAGATTTAGATGAGTGAGTTTGCGAGTGTCAAAATATGTGCATAAATGGCCGTATCTTTTAATTGCATTGACTTACAAGCTTGAGTGTCTTATACCGCCAAAGGACCGTGGACCGTAGAACGTGACATAAATTTCAACTTGAGAAGCCTACCTGTTCCTGGGAAAAAGTGTCCTTAACAGTCGAACATACAGACAGACTAAAAGCGATCCTGTAAGGTTTCCGTTGTTACTGGTTGAGGTACGAACCTTAATAATGATGCGTTGACTAGTGCAGAGCCCATGCAGAGCTATCCTAGCTTTGTATGCTTGTAGGGATAATCCCCCGCTCATGGTGCTGAGATCGTCGTAGAGCTATTTCGTGGAATATAGACACTTCTGTTTCCTTTCAAAAGTGGCTGTAAGCACTATGCGACTTAACTTCTGAGGTCATCAGTCCCATAGAACTTAGAACTACTCAAACCTAACTAACCTAAGGACATCACACACATCCATGCCGAGACAGGATTCGAACCTGCGACCGTAGCGGTCGCGCGATTCCAGACTGTAGCGCCTAGAACCGCTCGGTCATCACGGCCGGCTGCTGTTTCCTTTGCTGCCACGATTATTTTCTTCACCAACTGAATACGTACACGGTTAGCTTCCTAAGAGGGTCACTGCCATTCTGCGAACAAACTCAGGAGACTTTTGCTAACAGCCCGTTAATCCTTCTCAGGTCGTGTCGAGGAAGTTGTCCGGTGTTTGCCTCAGCTATCGCAGCGGCTTTCATACGGCCTTGTCGATGGATGACCAGTCCCTTCAGCATGGAACTCTTTTCAAGACTGAAGAGGAATATAAAGTATGTGTCCTATGAAATTTTCGGGAGAATTGTCGGATGTAATTGCTGCCGCGATATTTAAAATGGTGTTCTATCTCCAGGTAAAATCTCAACGCTTCTCGGATCCATCAAAGACAGTGTTGCGCAAGGCGGGAGTTAATAATATTCCACGTGAGTGCAGCAAATCTTACATAATGCAGGTAACACGCACCGACAGGGAGCGCATTGTTGGAGCACAACCGGGATACTCGTCTCTTCCAAACTAGAACGTCTGATATTGCCGAACTTCGTGCTCGTTAGATGAATTATAGGGGGGTCCAAAAACTTGTACTCTCGGTTTGTTCAGTAATTTCGAAACAGAATGACTTAAAATTACTAATGTCAAGCGGAGGTGTACCGTAACAACTAAATTTATCGTGGATGGATGGCGCGAGCAGCCACCACAGCTTACTGTACTTTTTCATGCCCGGAAAATTTCTTTTACTGTTTTTCAGCCACATGTCCAGTGCTTCATTCTTGTCAAGCCATAGGTCGCCAGGAGTACATCTCATGCAGCAGGTGTTCTATGTTCTGGACAGGACATAGTCGCATTTGTTGTTCGCTTCGTCTTTGAAGCCCCATTTAACTGGATTTGTTTTGACTGGCGCTACACCCTTTCAGCGCGATTCAATGTGCTCCAAATCTTCCCGTTTGATGTATTGCCGCTCGACATCTCTTGTGAGGCAGGGTAGTTCTTTGAGGGCTCATTTAGCACAGTACTAAGGAAGCTCTTGCGCGATTTAAGTCTGCCAGGCCCCCATGAAGAACTTTGCACGAGGTGGCGCTCATCGAAAGCCTTTACTGGAAGATGAAGAAGCTTGCACAGGATAGAGCAGCATGGAGAGCTGCATCAAACCAGTCTCAGGACTGAAGACCACAACAACGACAACAACAGTTCTGTCTCTAGTCGTTCTGCTGCAGGAGTCTTCTCATTTTTGGGACACCGCAGCTGTCGGGCGGGTTGTGAAAAACACTTCCAAAAAAACCGAAAAAGTAAGTCCTGTATTTCGTATGATTCCGTATGAGCTCGTGTTGCTTTTGTAAATACATCCAATAAACACTGGACTCGCATTCGGGAGGACGACGGTTCAATCCCGTCTCCGGCCATCCTGATTTAGGTTTTCCGTGATTTCCCTAAATCTTTTCAGGCAAATGCCGGGATGGTTCCTTTGAAAGGACACGGCCGATTTCCTTCCCAATCCTTCCCTAACCCGAGCTTGCGCTCCGTCTCTAATGACCTCGTTGTCGACGGGACGTTAAACACTACCCACCACCACCACCACATCCAATAATCCATTACGGACTTAGTATTGTACGAAAACAAATATTTCGTCGCATGTCCAGCGATCCAATTGACCGCATACGTCTTTTGTTTGGGAAAAAAGTCTTGTCCGATGGAAAAAGTACATCCGATGTGATTTCTGTGTAGTAAGTGCGCCGAAGGAAGGCCAGTATTCGACGCGTCAGCATCCAGACGCCCCTCTCTGCGCCACACACTAAACCACGTTCTTCCGTTGCTAACCGTCCACACTTCGTGCAAAGAGGAGAATCGACCATATGAATTGTATGTAATCGACTCCTGGTCACAAGTTTACGGTTTATAAGAATATACCACATCGATCTCGCTGCTGTTGACAGTAACACCAAATGTGCTTCCAAGTTCTCGCTGGGCATTTGAATTCCTTTAAGCTGCGGCCATGGCGATCCGTCATCACCGATAGATCTCCCGAGTGGCGGGTATTCTCGTCGAAGGTACTTTCAGACTAACATATCAATAATCAACAAGAAATGAGGCAATGTGTGCAAGAGAAGGCGAAATGTTGCCCTCCGCTATGGGGGTTCGTACGAAGGCGGAACAAGTACTTCTATCAGAGCTGATGTTATGGTATGCTTTCGTTGTTGCCAGTTTCGTATCATCGCTCGCATGTAAAGCGTCAAAGCTTTGTTTCGCACGTTTGTGCGGTTGAGGCCACCGTTCCGGAACTGTTGGGTTAACGTGTCATATCTGATCTTAAATGACATCCCAGTACTAACATAATTATTCCGGACGGCAGTCCGTCACGCTGACGATTCAGGTATCGGCGTAATATGATAATTGGTGACGGGCCTCCACCAGCGAAGCAAGCTTGTAACATAAGTGAATATGTTTCTTGAAACGCGATCTGTCTATCTGACGACTCGCTGAGTAACGTATGAATGTTATAACCAGTAATTTCAAAGTATGGTAGCGAAATAGGTTTTTTGATTAGGTGTAGCTGTGGAAACGCTGGTCGTGTTAGAGAGCCCTGGTAACCAGTGAATCCTGTTAGGTATCTTCATTCCTTTGTGGAACACCACGGCTAGTGTGAACAGCGTAACAGAATGCCACTACGCCATGTTTACCGTCTGTCGGAGAGTTGCCACAGTTAGCATCGTTTTCAACGGCAACTTTTTCCCGCCCCAACCAATGACAGCTCATGTTTTAGGGTGAAGCAAGTCACCCTTTCTCCAAGAAATGTACCTGTTTGCAAACCACTCGCTGTCGGATGTGCGTCTACTTATCTCTCGTAAATAAGCAAGCCACCGCTTGCTTATGTACGAGTATGTCAACACCCCGTCTGGAGGATTTCATCTCGTTGTGGTAGTACAAATTCTTATCCAGGCCTCTTCGGGCAGATCAGCTGTGGTTCCCGGTGGGAGGTTCAGGAGAAACCTGCGATATTTGCGTCTCTCGCCTGTACATCTCCCCCGTCGCCTCGATAGGCGCAGCCGGTCAGTTAATTCTCCTTATTACTGTTGCAAGTATAGGGATAGGTCACGATCAGTTGAGGTTCAGTGATAACAATACATTTGTTAATGGTCAGTGTTGTTGTTGTTGTTGTTGTTGGTGGTGGTGGTGGTGGTGGTCGTGGTGTTATGGACTGGTTTGATAGAGCTCTCCCTGTTGTAAAAAAAGCCTTTTCATCTCCGCATAAATTGCAACCTCCATCCAGCTGCAGTGGTAGTTATGTTTCGGTCTCCTTCCACAATATGTCTCTCCCTCACCCCCCCCCCCCCTCTCTCTCTCTCTCTCTCTCTCTCTCTCTCTCTCTCTCTCTCTCTCTCTCTCACACACACACACACACATACACAAACCAACCTCACTACACTACCCAGACTGACTGTTCCTTCATGATCTCTCGCGATGTATCCTATCAACCAAGGAATTCTTTTATTCACGTTGTTCCATAAATTTCTTTTCTCTCGAGCCACAATCCAAACAACATAAGCCTTAAAGACAGTTAATCCTCCCGCCATGAGGCAACAAACGAGGGGTGCTGTTTACGTAGTCTGATAAGTGATTAATTTTGACCGTGGACTGTAGCAGCCACGTTGCCATGTTGTTCTCATTGAACAACACAACTGCCGTGGGAAAGCACGCGTGCTTTAGTTGCAAGAGTTTCCGCCATCTATCAGTTATACAACGCGCGCGATAACAGCCGCATGATTTCGTAATTCCCCAGTTGCGCACTTAGCACTCACTCTGTTTTTAGTGAGAACTGTCTAGTTCGGCTGTGGGGTGGAACATGTAAACGTATGGTATCTGCCGGCGCCAAACTCTTTGTCAGACAGGCATACAGAGGTTGGGCAAAAATATGTCAATACAATGAGAAGTATAGGCTCGAATATAAATGCGTATGCTTGCCGAACCTAAAGGATGCGCTGTTGTATTTGACCACGAATGGCTCTGTGCAGAGTCATTAAGACGAAGCAAGTGTCGGTGGCGGTCATAACAGTGTTCTGTGTGGATATGTAGGAGCTAAGTGAATTTGAACATGGGCAAATTGTTGTAGCTTCTACGGTGGGTGATTCATAACCAAGGTAGCCGAAGATTTTGGTGTTTCAGGAGGTACAATATAGAAGATTTGCATTGCATACAAGGAACGCGGAAAAACATAACCCGCTAAGTCACAACGCGGACGGAAGCATGTGTTCAGTGTGAGCACCAGAAAAGACACGAAGGGAGCTCCATAAGGGGGGAATTTCAGGGCGAGCTGGAATTCGAAACCACTCATCATTACTGCGGAAGACGTGATACCGAAGGCATAAAATATGGACTGTGGAACATTGGAAGAAAATCATTTGCTCGGATGGGTCTTGCTTCACACCGTTTCCAGCTTCTCGCCACATGTGAAATATGGCGGGGGTTTGAGTGATATTTTTGTGAGCGATATCGTGGTATTGTGTGAGCACATGGTTTAGCTGCGAGATCAAGATTAATTACTGCCAAGGATTATGTGGCCATTTTGGCTGATCAGATCCGTCCCTTGGTGTTCGGTGGTGATGCTGCGGCAAGACGATAGAGCCGCTGTCCAGACAGCTCGCATCGTCTAGCACTGGTATCGAGAGCGCAGGATGAACTGTCGCGTCTCCCTTGCCACCAGTCACCAGATCTCAGTATTATTGAGCCTTTATGTTCTGCTCCTGAGAGAAGGGTGCAGGATCACTGTCCAACTGCATCGCCGTTACTTCAACTTGCCAATATTTTGCTAGAGCAATGATCAAAGTTTATCTTGAAAACCATGCAGCACCTGCGTTTAACGATGCCGAGACGAATGGTACATGTTTTGAGTGCCAAATGTTTTCCTACACCGTATTAGGTATGAGACTGTGTAGTGTTTTTACTGTTTCAATGTTTTTGTCACCCCCTGAAGATTGGTCCTTATTCAGGACTAAGCTTTTGATTCGAGGGCATGTGCGTTTTGATGTATTGTGATGTATTGTGAGTCCCTGGAGTGTAGTGGAGATTGTCAGAATTTTAAACAACGGTTTTACGTAGAATATTAATGAATGTAAATTCCGAGACAAACGTAAATGATAAGTAAGTAGGGAAACGTGATAAAGGGAAGGATATTATCTTCGAATGCAGAGGAAAAGATGAGAATAAGGAGTTACTAAGAAAGTGTCGTCTGAGTTAAAAATGACAAGCAGTAACTGTCACAATGTTCGTGGTTGTCATGGTGAAAATTCCAGAAAGACAATGACTGTATTGAAACTGGCAATAGTGACGCGTGCAGATGTGAACTGAGACACTTAGGCTTCAAATAATTGTCAAATAAACAATGGCTCTTTTTACGCATTTTGATGGTTCTTATTTATTGAATATAGACCATGCGCTTACTATTGTCCCTGAATTGAAACGAATAATAATCAGTCTCTTTTTAAAAATCGCACAGCGGCATGTGATTGGTACTAAGTACGTAATCCCGGATTTTAACCTTCCCGTGTTAACTTGTATATGAGTTCCAGACCCCCCCCCCCCTTCCCCCTAAGCTAATTTTCCGACTGCCTTTATTAAATTTGCGACCGCTAGCGACCAGGAAACACAAGACGCAGCGGGGTGGAAGCTTACAGTTGTACTTGTCACGCACTCTTTAATAATTGCAGATCCAGATAGGTGCTTCCTAAGAGTGTGTTTTGTGTACTAGATGACGAACGGAGAGGGTTCCGAACGCATTTTAAAAAATTCAGACATGCGGCGTCAGACTTCGTGGCCCGATCGATGTTACTCGTGAAACACGGCACTCCCTCATTTTAAATAACGCTGTACTCTGTCATTTTAAATAACGACTCGCTCTTGTGGTGACCATTGTTGACGTCACACTGACCGAGTATTTCACGGAAATTTCCTGGAGCTTTATAGGCAAAAGCGGGCGGAATGATGTCGTCCCTTTCTCGTATTACTTTCTTTAACTGTATGTTAACTTTAGGACGATGCGCATAGTACTAGCGGCTTCTGTGATCACAAACAGGAAGTTAGAAGAGGTGATCGGGTGGGATGTCGCTATGTATAGATGCAGACAATTGTCCCTATATCGAGAATTAATTTAAACAGCGAGTCGTAGCACCTTCTCACTGTATATAGACATCGTCTTCACTGTCATAGCCGGCCGCTGTGACCGAGCGGCTCTAGGAGCATCAGTCCGGAACCGCGCCACCGCTGCGGTCGCAGGTTCGAATCCTGCCTCGGGCATGGATGTGTGAGGTGTCCTTAGGTTAGTTACGTTTAAGTATTTCTAAGTTCGAGGGGACTGATGACCTCAGATGTTAAGTCCCATAGTGCTCAGAGCCATTTGAATTTTTCACTTTCATGCGGTCTGGGCGGGAAGTGTTGTGTGGGACGTAACGGTTCGATCCGCGGCCACGTATACTCACATGATGAAGTTTGGACTAGGTACATTAGGGGTTGCGAAGCAAGTCAAATTCCTTTATACGGGCAAGTCGTCAGGTCCAGATTATATACCTATTAGGTTCCTTTCAGATTACGCTGATACAATAGCTCCCTACTTAGCAATCATATACAACCGCTCGCTCACCGATAGACCTGTACCTACAGAATGGAAAATTGCGCAGGTCGCACCAGTGTTTAAGAAGGGTAGAAGGAGTAATCCATCGAACTACAGACCTATATCATTGACGTCGGTTTGCAGTAGGGTTTTGGAGCATATATTGTATTCAAACATTATGAATCACCTCGAAGGGAACAATCTATTGATACGTAATCAGCATGGTTTCAGACAACATCGTTATAGTGCAACGCAGCTAGCTCTTTATTCGCACGAAGTAATGGCCGCTATCGACAGGGGATCTCAAGTTGATTCCGTATTTCTAGATTTCCGGAAAGCTTTAGACACCTTTCCTTACAAGCGACTTCTAATCAAGCTGCGGGCCTGTGGGGTATGGTCTCAGTTGTGTGACTGGATTCGTGATTTCCTGTCAGGAAGGTCACAGTTCGTAGTAATAGACGGCAAATCATCGAGTAAAACTGAAGTGATATCAGGTGTTCCCCAGGGAAGCGTCCTGGGACCTCTGGTGTTACTGCTCTATATAAATGACCTAGGTGACAATCTGAGCAATTCTCTTAGGTTGTTCGCAGATGATGTAATTTATCGTCTAGTAAGGTCATCCGAAGACCAGTATCAGTTGCAAAGCGATTTAGAAAAGATTGCTGTATGTTGTGGCAGGTGGCAGTTGACGCTAAATAACGAGGTAGAGAAAATCCCTGACCGCGCCGTGAATCGAACCCGGGCGTGGGAAACGAGAACGCTACCGCACGACCACGAGCTGCGGACAAGAGCCCAACCTGCATAGGGAGGAATGATCATCAAAATAAAATAAGAGAAATCAGAGCTCGAACAGAAAGGTTTAGGTGTTCGTTTTTCCCGTGCGCTGTTCGGGAGTGGAGTGGTAGAGAGATAGTATGATTGTGGTTCGATGAACCCTGTGCCAAGCACTTAAATGTGAATTGCAGAGTAATCATGTAGATGTAGATGTACACCAAATTCGGTTTATCATACCAGGCAGTTACACTGGGAGCGCGGGACGGGCGCTTAAAGAAGTTGGGAAGGCTTTCTTTCCGCTCAGTATTGAAATATTTGCATGTTGACCGTTCACGCGCAGACGAAAATAGTGTCATGTCAAGTCACCAACAGCGTACTACATTTCGTCTTTGAAGAAGCGACCGATAAAAATCATTTTTTTGACAAGGAGTCCTTAGCTTTGAGTCTTTGTTGTTTTTTAAAATGTTCAAATTATTTCTCCAATATTCCTGGCGTCCTTTGTACAATGTATAGCAGGCGAACGTTTATGTTTAACTTGAGGGTTTTACAGGGCAGACTAGCGTGGAGTGCTGCTGCAACCAAGTTTTCTGACCGAAGACTGTAACCAAAACTTTTTTTTTAATTCCGCAATAGCAGTTCTCTTCGTTGCGGAAGAGGTAATTCCGAAGTTTTGACCTGTGTAACACATGGTTATACAGTGGTCTTCAGTGCCACGCGGGGTAGCCTCGTAATTGTTCGCGTCGCTACCCCGTCTGAGGTTCGAGTCCTCCCTCTGGTATACGTGTGTGTGTGTGTGTGTGTGTGTGTGTGTGTGTGTGTGTGTTGTCCTCGGCGTAAGTTAGTTTAAGTTGATTAAGTAGTGCGTAAGCCTAAGGACCGATGACCTCAGCAATTTGGTTCCATAGTCCTTACCACAAATTACCAAATTACACTCCTGGAAATTGAAATAAGAACACCGTGAATTCATTGTCCCAGGAAGGGGAAACTTTATTGACACATTCCTGGGGTCAGATACATCACATGATCACACTGACAGAACCACAGGCACATAGACACAGGCAACAGAGCATGCACAATGTCGGCACTAGTACAGTGTATATCCACCTTTCGCAGCAATGCAGGCTGCTATTCTCCCATGGAGACGATCGTAGAGATGCTGGATGTAGTCTTGTGGAACGGCTTGCCATGCCATTTCCACCTGACGCCTCAGTTGGACCAGCGTTCGTGCTGGACGTGCAGACCGCGTGAGACGACGCTTCATCCAGTCCCAAACATGCTCAATGGGGGACAGATCCGACGATCTTGCTGGCCAGGGTAGTTGACTTACACCTTCTAGAGCACGTTGGGTGGCACGGGATACATGCGGACGTGCATTGTCCTGTTGGAAAAGCAAGTTCCCTTGCCGGTCTAGGAATGGTAGAACGATGGGTTCGATGACGGTTTGGATGTACCGTGCACTATTCAGTGTCCCCTCGACGATCACCAGAGGTGTACGGCCAGTGATGGAGATCGCTCCCCACACCATGATGCCGGGTGTTGGCCCTATGTGCCTCGGTCGTATGCAGTCCTGATTGTGGCGCTCACCTGCACGGCGCCAAACACGCATACGACCATCATTGGCACCAAGGCAGAAGCGGCTCTCATCGCTGAAGACGACACGTCTCCATTCGTCCCTCCATTCACGCCTGTCGCGACACCACTGGAGGCGGGCTGCACGATGTTGGGGCGTGAGCGGAAGACGGCCTAACGGTGTGCGGGACCGTAGCCCAGCTTCATGGAGACGGTTGCGAATGGTCCTCGCCGATACCCCAGGAGCAACAGTGTCCCTAATTTGCTGGGAAGTGGCGGTGCGGTCCCCTACGGCTCTGCGTAGGATCCTACGGTCTTGGCGTGCATCCGTGCGTCGCTGCGGTCCGGTACCAGGTCGACGGGCACGTGCACTGGCGACAACATCGATGTACTGTGGAGACCTCATGCCCCACGTGTTGAGCAATTCGGCGGTACGTCCACCCGGCCTCCCGCATGCCCACTATACGCCCTCGCTCAAAGTCCGTCAACTGCACATACGGTTCACGTCCACGCTGTCGCGGCATGCTACCAGTGTTAAAGACTGCGATGGAGCTCCGTATGCCACGGCAAACTGGCTGACACTGACGGCGGCGGTGCACAAATGCTGCGCAGCTAGCGCCATTCGACGGCCAACACCGCGGTTCCTGGTGTGTCCGCTGTGCCGTGCGTGTGATCATTGCTTGTACAGCCCTCTCGCAGTGTCCGGAGCAAGTATGGTGGGTCTGACACACCGGTGTCAATGTGTTCTTTTTTCCATTTCCAGGAGTGTATATTCAGTGCCCCATCTGTCTTCTCCTCGTTTGGCATTATGAGTTGCTTTCTCACTATTTCTAGTCCTTGCTTAGGGATCTTTTGCAATTGTTATGGAGGCAAATTCACTGTTCTTATTCTGTTTCCTTATGCAATTTACGGAATATGTGACTCCTGTCAACTTTCATTCCGGCTAGAATACTACCTCAGCAAACCTTGTTAAGGATTTATTTTGTCAATTCAAGTTACTGGAGGCGTATTAGATGATGATTCCTTGAAATGTTATTTGCCTGTGTGATGCAGGACATGTATAGACATTGTTTTCTGCGCATTGGCTGTCAATGTATTAGCTTCAATATTGTCGCCTCTGACCTACTCGTATTGCTTTACACGCAGGGCGCTAGTTTGCGAGACAGGGAGATAAGCCAGACGCGGATCGAATCCAAGCGGCGGATTAACAATCGTTTATCTGTTACACCGATGACCTTGGGTACAGATTTAGTTGGTCTTTGCCGCTTTTAGGAAAATGCTGTGTTGTTCGCTATCTTCGCCTCAGAATATAAGATAAATAAATAGTTAAAAAATGACTACACGGAGAACAAAGTTTTGACGATTTGCAGGCAAGTGGCTCATACGACTTCCCTCCCTTAGGTTAATTGACGGCCGCGGGTAACTGCTCAGGAGATAAGCACGTGGTTAAGTGTTTAATTCCTTATTCTGAGGGAGCTGAATCCAAATCCGCGACAATTGTTTTGCCCTGATGACTTCAGCGTCGCGTCGTGTCATGGACTGCCCGAGACACTGTAAACGTTCAGAAGCCACAGTGAGCAGTGTCCGCTTAATCAGAGCTCCCATTTCTCAGAGCTGCATTCAAGGCGAATGATGGCGTTCCATATGTGGTCAACAGGACTGAGGACAGTCGGCCTGGATGGCCTTTCCGCCATATTCGAAGACGTGCTTCAGAGCACTCTCACAGTTCGGAAGCAGCAGGATGATGCATTGTCTTGATGAAGGTAAAGACTCACCTGCACTGTGCCTTAGGAGATTAAACGGAGGCACATTATTGAACATAGTTAGCAGATGAGAGACGATGGTATAATGTCCTATTCATATCCTCCATGCGAGAATGCCTCCACCACCTGCTTGACTGGGTGGTATCATACTGACAAAGGATATGCATTGCTTAAGTGGTGTACGACGTCAAACGGGCCGACTTGGAGCAGGAGAGACACCACAGGACATTTTAATTTTCACTGTCTATACTTTTACAAGTAAATTCATAAAACATTGTCAGCATGACCAGGAAGGATTCAGGATTCACACTCGTAGGAGCGGAAGTTCAAAAAATAACAAAATAATTTTTTTTTACATGTGAAATTTCATGATTTTTCATTTACTATTGGCTGCATTTGTTGCTATAGGTACACTTTTCTTCATAAGTAAGAGAGACTGTTCGATGAATTTTGCACAGCATACAAACCATACTTACAGGTGTCTGAAACTCTAGAATCTATTTAATTTATGAAAAAATGAATGAGCTGTTGCGTTTTAAACTTTATGTTTAGAAAAAAATCAAATTTTGTGGTTAATTATCTCAATTTTTACCACAGTTTTTAATAGATTTGGAAAATTCTACAGTTTAATACACCTGTACGTATGATTTGTATACTGTGCAAAATTCATCAAATAATCTCTCGTACTTGTGAAGAAAAATGTACCTATAGCAAGAAATGCAGCCAACAGTAAGTGAAAAAATGATGAAATTTCATAACTAAATAAATTTTTTGTTATGTTTTTGCACTTCTACTGCTATGAGTGTGAATCCTGAATCCTTCCTGTTCATGCTGACAAAGTTTTATGAATTTATTTGTAAAAGTATTTACAGTAGAAAATAAAATGTCCTGTGGTGCCTCTCCTGCTCCAAGTCGGCCCGTTTGACGTCCTACCCCCCATAATGAGAGTTTCGTCGTACTCGCGCCCTGCCATAAGTGTGTCGTAATTCACCAGGCCTGCGAAAATTTGTCTATGCTTTTGATCGGCCAGTGGCGTTATTGATAAGCGCTTGCTAGTCTCTCTGCCATGAAATGATTGGGTGGAATTGTTGGCCGGGAGGTTCCAACCGGGGAAGTTAGGCCGCAGGGTTGCGAGTCTTATTTCAGTCGACGCCACATTTGGCGACTTGTGCATAGGTACTGATGACGGAAGGATGATGAGCACTCCACGAGCGGAATCATACCCGGTGCCGCTGCGTGGTAGTCAAACACGTTACAACTCAGGTAAATAGGCGGACTTTGTGCCTTGTTGCTATGTTGCGCTTGTAAGTCCCGTAGCAAGGAGCTTCTACAGTTGCTGACTGCTTGTTGTCAACACTGAATTGCCCTATTATTTTCTTTAAGTGTTACCCGTTTATCTGCGATGGTCGACTGCGATACCTTTCGTTATCATGTTGTTGCTGTACTCCAGGAGCTCCGGTTTTTTCCGAATCTGGGACCTCACGACACAGCATCAAACAGGGGAACGTGGCATGCCCAGTGCTGGCTGGCGCAGTCACGTTTCTGGAGTCGGGCGTGTCGCTCATCCTGCAGCCCTGGCGACTCGATTGCAGAGATTTTTATTTACGTTGGACTTTGTGGACAGAATGAAGATATTGCATGTTATAATACGTCTTCGAGTAATGATAATGATTGACAAAACAGGTCTCGTTGAAACGGAAAACTCTTCTCTCGTACACACAGTTCCTGCAAATACATATTTAAAAGGTCAGGTGATGTCCTTATATAACGTATTATATTAGTTTTTTACCATTGGAGCTATTGCATCTTGCTTTCATTATCAAAACGATTGAGCTCTCTCAGTTAGTCTTATTGCTTCTTGCATAATACTGGATATTGCGATTTATGCATGTTGCGGAATCAGGAAGTGTTTGCGTGCCACTGTGTTTTTGTCTCGAAATAAATAAATAAAAATACAGTGTGTCTATATACTCCGTTGCCGCTGTCTACATCTGTATCTGCAAACAACTATTCGCTGTTCATTGAATGGGCTCTCAGGCTGATCAACAAAACTCAAGAATCGGTCGAACAAGTGTTTTGTAAGTCATATTTTTCTTGGTTGATTACACGTGCGTAAAATTCTCCCAATAAATCTGAACGATGGGCTCTCTCAGTTAGTCTTATTGCTTCTTGCATAATACTGGGGCGGCCGGAGTGGCCGAGCGGTTCTAGGCGCTACAGTCTGGAACCGCGTGACAGCTGCGGTCGCAGGTTCGAATCCTGCCTCGGGCATGGATGTGTGTGATGTCCTTAGGTTAGTTAGGTTTAAGTAGTTCTAAGTTCTAGGGGACTGATGACCTCAGAAGTACCATAGTGCTCAGAGCCATTTGAACGATAATACTGAATATTGTGATTTATGCATGTCGCCGAATCTGGAAGTGTTTGCGTGCCTTCGTGTTTTTGTTTCGAAATAAATAAATAAGATATATAGTGTGTCTATATACTCCGTTGCCGCTGTCTACATTTGTATCTGCAAACGGCTATTCGCTGTTCATTGAATGGGCTCTCAGGCTGATGAACAAAACTCAAGAGCTGCATCAAACCAGTCTCTAGACTGAAGACCACAACAACAACAAATCTGATCATGGCCTCTGCTTTCTTACTATTGTTTTGTGTGTTCATTCCACTTTAAGTCGCTCTATATGGTTACTCAGAGATATTTTACGTTTGTTAGTGTGCACTGATTTATCGCCAACATTGTAACCGAACAGCGGTGGATCTCTTCAACTATTTACGTTCAGAATCAACTGGCAATCCCTGCACCAATCGCCTTGCTTCATTTCGCTGCAGACTTCTGGCATCACAAACTTATTATGGTGAACAACTTCGTCCGCGAGTAGCCTCGCGGAGTCTCCGACGTTATGTACTAGACCATTGACATATTTGACCAACAGCAAACGGTCGTGCAGCACTTCCGTGGAGTAAAACTTCCTGGCAGATTAAAACTGTGTGCCGAACCGAGACTCGAACTCGGGACCTTTGCCTTTCGCGGGCAAGTGCTCTGCCAACTGAGCTACCCAAGCACGACTCACGCCCTGTCCTCACAGCTTTACATCTGCCAGTATCTCGTCTCCTACCTTCCAAACTTTACAGAAGCTCTCCTGCGAAACTTGCAGAACTAGCACTCCTGAAAGAAAGGATATTGCGGAGACATGGCTTAGCCACAGCCTGGGGGATGTTTCCAGAATGAGATTTTCACTCTGCGGCGGAGTGTCCGCTGATATGAAGTAAGGCTGTGAGGACGGGGCGTGAGTCATGCTTCGGTAGCTCAGATGGTAGAGCACTTGCCCCCTAAAGACAAAGGTCCCGAGTTCGAGTCTCGGTCCGGCACACAGTTTTAATCTACCAGGAAGTTTCATATCAGCGCACACTCCGCTGCAGAGTGAAAATCTCATTCCGTGGATTAGTTCACTACTCGACAGGTCATTATAGATACCACTCAATTTCGGATTGAGAAAAAAATGGACAAAGGGATAAGACCATGTCTTTGTGAAGGGAACCAGTTGCGCATTGGCCCGAAGCTATTTAGTGAAGCCTCAAGCAACCTAAATCTGGATGGAGATCAGAACCACAGTCTTTTCGGGTGCAAGTTCAGTGTCTCACCACTGCGCTCGTTTCGAGTCTGAACTGTATCGTCGTGAGGATCTCTGCGCGTCGAATCCCAACTCAGCTTCCTGAAGCCGCAACGAGCGGGCAAGATATTACTCGCGCCAAAGTGACGGCGTGTGGGTTGGTAAGTGCGCGTGTAATACGCGGTATATTTCCATTTTGGAATAAAGAGGTAAGCCAGGTGTAATCAATACACCCTTTGCACGCGGCGCGCGCCCGGCGCCCGGCTCTCGGCTGGTGCGCCTCGCATCCTCTTCCTTGCGCGGCGCGGCGTCCTCTGCGCCCTGCCCTTCCCTCGCCTCTCTCTCTCTCTGTCTCTCTCTCTGCCGGCTCGGTTATTCGGCCCTCCTTCCCGTCCGCTTCCGCCTCCGCCCGCTGGTCTTCCCTTCCCGTCCCACGGCCCGCCACCCCGGCAACGCCTCTGGGTTCTGTTTCAGTCTATCGATTAGTTCTGTTGTCCCGTCACCCGTGCCCTTCTCTTGTCAATACCTTTCCCGACCTCAAATTTGGAGTGTCTGATGATATGTTAACGACGCAGGCTCGACATAATGATGGACAATAGCCGTCATGCCGTGATAGGTCTTCATAGGCAATAGGGACAGTCTCGGCTCCCTACATTTGGACACATTCGATGTTGGAAAGTCCAATTTCGGCGACGCCCTGAGATACTATGTGCAGATCCTGCAGGGCGCTCACACATACTGCCGTTTCCTACATTCAAAACCCAGGAAAATTGCGAGATTAGTTCGGTTGAGTATAGTGCCACAGATTGATATACGTCATTCGGTCGGCAAAACGTCTTCGAGGAAGCCAAAAGTTATTTTGAGTCATCAGCCTTCTGTCGGGTCTAATGCTGCTCGCCCTATGCCAACGTATCAGTAACACAGTGGCACTTGCACCCAACGTCGTCAATAGCGTATCGTGTACATTCCAGTCTCAGTCCTCTCTTACAATATGCACCCTCAGCAACTCCCTCTCGTACCGTGGAAGTTATCTCGTGTCGTAACTCGCTTCCTGTCGTCCTGCGATTTGATGGTTCAAATGGCTCTGAGCACTCTGGGACTTAACTTCTGAGGTCATCAGTCCCCTAGAACTTAAAACTACTTAAACCTAACTAACCTAAGGACACCACACACATCCATGCCCGAGACAGGATTCGAACCTGCGAGCGTAGCGCTCTCGCGGTTCCAGACTGTAGCGCCTAGAACCGCTCGACCACACCGGCCGGCAGCGATTTGATCTGATCATCGTTTCTATCATGTCTGTTTGTCATCAAAAGCTATGTTTGTTCATTCATTACACAAATTTTGAGTAATATTGTCTTTCAGAATTCTTATATTTCTCTTTTAGTAACGAGGCTGATTTCATTAGTAGGTCTTCCACTGGCTTCTTTTGTCTCATTCCTTACTTTTCTTCGTCGGCCTCAGTGCATCGTCGTCTGTTAGGCAAATTACAGGCATGGCGATCTTAATTCTCATCTTAATCCACTTTCTATATCTACATCAGTACTCAGTAAGCCACCTGACGGTGTGTGGCGAAGGGTATTTGTGATATCACGAACTGATCGTCTCTTCCCTGTTCCACTCGCGAATGGCACGTGGAAAGAGCGATAGTCGTAAGCGCCTGTATTAGCTCTAATTTCTGGAATTTTCTAGTCGTGGTCATTTCGCGAGATGTGTAAAGTTCAAATGGCACTATGGGACTTAACGTCTTAGGTCATCAGTCCCCTAAAACTTCGAACTAATTAAACATAACTAACCTAAGGACATCACACACATCCATACCCGAGGCAGAATTCGAACCTGCGACCGTAGCAGTCCCGCGGTTCCGGACAGCAGCACCTAGAACCGCAATGCCACCGCGGCCGGCTCCTCGGGCATGGATGTGTGTGATGTCCTTAGGTTAGTTAAATTTGAGTAGTTCTAAGTTCTAGGAGACTGATGACCTCAGATGTTAACTCCCATAGTGCTCAGAGCCATTTGAACCATATCAGTTAAGGTCGCTCTGGATTGTTATTCTTAGATGTTTCGCGATAGATAATGTTTCCAGCAATTTGTCATCAACAGTACAGTTTTATGGTACCGGTAGTGGATTTCTTTTCCTATGTATGCGCAATATGTTATATTTATTTACGTTCAGGGTCAACTGCGGGAGCCTACACCATTCATCAATTCTCAGAAAGTCATTTTGCAAATCGATACTATCCTCTGCCGTTGCTGCTTTCTTATAGACAACCGCCGCATCTGCGAACAGCCTTAAAGAACTTCCGACGCCATCTACTAGATAATCTACTCACAATGTAAACAGTAACGGTCCTATCACACTTTATTCGGGTACTTATGGTACTTGCATTTACATATGTTGATTTTGTTCCGTTAAGAGCTACGAGTTGAGTTTTGTCTGCAAGGAAAACTTGAATCCAGTCGCAAATCTGGTCCGATACTCGGAAATCTCATATTTTTTTCCGCAAAATGGTAGTGCAGCAAGGTGTCAGAGGCTTCCTGAAGGCAAGAAACACGGTATCAGCCTGAGCGCCGTCGTCTACAGCGCTGTGGATCTCATGGAGGTACATAGCGAGCTGAGTTCGCAAGATCTCTTTTTGCGGATTCATGTTGATTTTTGCAGAGTAGATTTTAGTTGTCTAAGATGTCATAATTCTTGAACATGAAACATGTTCTATTATTCTGCAACAAATTGACGTCAACGATATTATGTAAATTGTCCTACGACCCTTTTTGAAAACAGGAAAGACTTGCGCTTTTTCCAGTCGTTAAGTTGGTTGTTTCTGGGAAGGAGACCAGACAGCGAGGTCATCGGTCTCATCGGATTAGGGAAGGACTTGGAAGGAAGTCGGCCGTGCCCTTTGAAAG
Source organism: Schistocerca gregaria (assembly GCF_023897955.1). Lineage (NCBI taxonomy): Eukaryota > Metazoa > Arthropoda > Insecta > Orthoptera > Acrididae > Schistocerca > Schistocerca gregaria. The sequence goes on from NC_064925.1 coordinate 546,240,800, forward strand.
GAACCATCCCGGCATTTGCCTGGAGCGATATAGGGAAATCACGGAAAACCTAAATCAGGATGGCTGGTCGCGGGATTGAACTGTCGTCCTCCCGAATGCGAGTCCAGTGTCTAACCACTGCGCCACCTCGCTCGGTAGTCGTTAAGTACTTCTACAATAAGGGGAACAAGTTCTTTGCCACAATCTTTGTAGGATCTTACAGGTGTCTCATCTGGACCTGATGCCATTCCGCTATTAAGCGACTGTAGTTACTTTCCTATTCCGCAATCGGTTATCTCAATATCTACCTTCGACGTTCGCATGATAATTGAAACGAGGGTCCGTGTTACAATCTTCCGCGGTGATACACTTTCGAAAGACCGAATTCAGTATTTCAGCCTTCTCTCTGTTATCTTCCGTTTCGGTGCCTGTATGATCACTGCGTAAAATTTTTCTTTCAGAGTCATTGAATGCTTCTCTCGGTGCTCTCCTTACCCGCTTTTGCGCTTTAGCTTTTGTTTGTCTATTAGGTTGTGACTTCTCATTAATCCGTGATGAATCTCTCGTTGTTTACATAGCAGTTTTCTAACACGGCTATTAGACTACGGTGGGTCTTTCCCGTCCCTTAAGACCTTGCCCGGAACATACTTGTCTAATGCATATTGAAACTGCTTTTGAATTTTCTTAAAAACTGTGCTTCACATTTTCATCTCCAGTTCTGTATATTTGATGTTGACTACTCAGGTACTCTGTAATTTGTATCCTGTCAGTTTTGCTAAGCAAAAATATTTCCATTCTTTCTTAACATTGCATGTAATACCGTTAGTCACAGCTGGTATCACAGCATTATGATCACTGATACCTTCTTCTACGTTAACTGATTCGATAAGTTCAGGTCTGTTTGTCTCTAGGAGGTCCAAGACTTGACCCTCCCAAGGTTGTTTTTGATATCATGACTTTCCCAGTCCATGCCGATCACGTCAAAGTCACGCCCTATTACAACGGCATAATCAGAAAAGTTATTAACGATATTCTGCAACTTCCCGTCGAAGCTCTCTCCTACCACAGCTCCTGACCCAAGTACTCTATAAAAGCACCCGATTACCATTGTTTTGATCGACCTTTGATGCTTAACTTCACCCAGATTAACTTACCTTCGGATACCGCGATAATCTCGCTGGACATTGTCAAATTCTTTACTGCAATAAATACGCCACCGCCATTGGCAATTAGCCTATACTTAACGATAAATATTCTAATATGAACTTAGGATTTCATCGCTGTTCACTTAGTGTTTCAACCAACTTTCTATTCCTAATACTATCTGGGCATTACAACTTTCAATAAGCGTTGCTAATTCTGGGACGTTTCCTTGGATGCTCCTGCCGTTTACTAATATCAAATTAATCTTTTCTGTGTCTTATCTGCGAGGAGAACTTTGTGGCTGATGTATCTTCGATTTTGGCAGGCTATTTGTCTCTTATCCAGGGGGGATGGGGGTTCTTCTAACCTTTTTTCTTTTTCTTTTTTTTTTTTTTTCAACCCTAGATACCGCTTCCTGCCTGTCCGACACCGTCGCAGTATCGTCTGAGCCTCTCGTTTAGAAATTCCACTCTGCTCCAAACCAGAGGACGGCGATCGACCCTACAAATAGTGACTCTGCGTGCCTTCACCAAATCAGCCATCCATCGTTAGAAACTGAGTATGAGCACAGAACCCTAGCTGGAGGCATCGTTCGTTCCGACATGTGCCACTTTTTGCATCCGGTTGTACCAAGTGCACTCGATTTGGACCGCCTCGACGTTTCAGACAAGAGCCCCCCCTCCCCTGTCTCCCTCCCGTAAACATGACAAATCTACAATGGCGTCATTTCCTCCCCTGCCTGCAAGAGTACCACTAAACTGAACTACACTATAAAGTAAACTCACTCAACACAAACGATCGAAAAATTTGCTAGCTCTTACGACAGGAATAAATAGCACTACTGAAAACAGCTAAATAATCAGCTACTGTTAACTTCTGCTTCGAAGAGGCGCTACCCGAAATCTGGATTTGCCAAATAAAACCTGCAAAAAAAGGACGACTGATTGCTGCGCTCTATAATTTATAAATTATATCACTGTCGCTGAGTGCACCCACTTTCCCAATGGAAGGTAACCTGACGTATATTTTTCATTTTAGTCAGCAGTCACAGTCTTCACAACACAGTATGAACTTGATTCGTGCCACTCTTGTCATACTGTTGACAGAAGATTTCGTCACGCGCGACGAATGTTCCAGAAGGTCGCTGCTATGCAGCCAGGCTGAGTACAGAGCAAGTGATGAAGAATACCATTCTCGCTCGTCAACATTTTTTTGTGTACGAAGGAGCCTCTCAGACATGGCGCCAGTGTTTGTTGGCGATCCAGAGCTTGCAACATTGAGAGTTATAGTTACAGTCAGCGAATATTTTACAGAGTTTGACAGAAGGTATTTTTCTGATTGGATGAACATGCTGGATGATCACTGGACTAAGTGTTTACCTCTCAGAAAACACTATATCGAGAAGTAAGGTGAGGTTTTTACGAAACAAACACGTGTCCTTGCTTTTCTACCAGACTTATCAGACAACTGGCATGGATGAAAGTGTATGACTGGCACGCCGGCAGTGGTGTAGCCGCCTATGCTATCTGTTGCGTGGAGTATAATGTAAATTTACTGAGCGAAGTAGTGCATTGGTTAAGGCAGTGGGCTCTCGTTCGGGAACAGAGAGGCTTAAAAACGCCCCAACCAGCCATCCAGATTTGAGTTTTCCGTGGTTTGCCTACAGCTGTTAAGGCGAGCGGCGGCATGGTTCTTTTCAAAAGGACACAGGCTAGATTCATTCCTCATAACGATCCATTCCGAGTTGTGCTTTACCTCACCTTAAACGAACGTTAAAACGTTCTTCTATCATCCAGAACCTTTACCATCGACAGCACAGCAGCACACTTCCAGAGCTCGTTAATGCTGAACTATGTAACAGTCCCTACTGGCTTCCGACTTCTCTAGCATTTTTTTTTTAGAGAAAAAGCCTAAGATTAATTAGTGACCGTGGCTAATAGACGAGGTAGATCGGCTCCGAAAGGGATATCTTGACAACGGTATTCCAGGACTACACACCGATGTTGAGGTGAGTTAAGGCTACGTTTTAGTCACAGTCGCCATTGAATTTTAACATAGACAAATGTATTCTTTTTTTAACATAATGAGGCAGTTTAGTACAACTGATGACATATATATATATCGAACAATGCAGTCAAAAATACACAGCAGTCCGAGGTAACCCAATGTGGTAGGCGCTAACACGTCTGCACGCTCAACCTGCACTTACTCGTGCGAATAAACAATCAATTACGATAATTAAGGGATAGTAGAGCATTTTCAGCTTATAGAACATTCTGGACGTTAACGTTTCTTCGCCAACGCTGTGATTGTAAGGTACCAACACCAATCAGGGTTGCCACGTTTCCCGACTTAGACGGGATTATCTCGTTTTTAGTATCAAAAAGGCAACACTCGACTAAACTTGTCGGAATAGGCTACGTAAAAACCCGATTACGCCAAAACAGTTTTCTCTCATGATCTATTCATTGTGCTAGTGTCTATATTAAGATGCACTGTGGTAAACATAACTAAAATTAAAAATTCAGATTGAAGAGAACTAAGTTGACAAATCGCAGTCAACAGCCGTTACATTGCACTCATATTCAGTTGTTGTTGTTGTGGTCTTCAGTCCTGAGACTGGTTTGATGCAGCTCTCCATGCTACTCTATCCTGTGCAAGCTTCTTCATCTCCCAGTAGCTACTGCAACCTACATCCTTCTGAATCTGCTTGGTGTATTCATCTCTTGGTCTCCTTCTACGATTTTTACCCTCCACGCTGCCCTCCATTACTAAATTGGTAATCCCTTGATGCCTCAGAACATGTCCTACCACCCGATCCCTTTTTCTAGTCAAGTTGTGTCACAAACTTCTCTTCTCCCCATTCCCATTCAATACCTCCTCATTAGTTATGTGTTCTATCCATCTAATCTTCAGCATTCTTCTGTAGCACCACATTTCGAAAGCTTCTATTCTCTTCTTGTCTAAACTAGTTATCGTCAATGTTTCACTTCCATACATGGCTACACTCCAAATACTTTCAGAAATGACTTCCTGACACTTAAATCTATACTCGATGTTAACAAATTTTTCTTCTTCAGAAACGCTTTCCTTGCCATTGCCAGTCTACATTTTATATCCTCACTACTTCGACCATCATCAGTTATTTTGCTCCCCAAATAGCAAAACTCCTTTACTACTTTAAGTGTCTCATTTCCTAAAGTAATTCCCTCAGTATCATCAGACTTAATTCGACTACATTCCATTATCCTCGTTTTGCCTTTGTTGATGTTCATCTTATATCCTTGTTTCAAGACACTTTCCATTCCATTCAACTGCTCTTCCAAGTCCTTTGCTGTCTCTGACAGAATTACAATGTCATCGGCGAACCTCATAGTTTCTGTTTCTTCTCCATGGGTTTTAATACCTACTCCGAATTTTTCTTATTCAGTAGCGAGTCATAATTGATTTTACACTTTGTGAAGCAGGCCCTAGGCGGTCAATAATACTGAGAACGTTTCCCCTTATGCACATTAATATTGAGCATCTAGGAGTGAGATTCAGAAGTTGCGCAGTAATGTTGAGACCACCAAAAACTTGGGAAATACATTGCACTATCTGGGAAATACATTGCACTGTCTGTAAATATTGTGCCATCTGCGGACACTATTGAGAATATCCTTGACCGCCTCTGGCATGTTTCGCGCACTAAGAATGTTAGATTCAGTTAGGTTTCTTGTTGCCAGTGTCTAACGTAACAGTCGCTCCACACCGTCTCGGTTTTGTTATTCCCAGCGATAGCAGCGTCCCAAGAGGACAGCAAGCGACACTTCTGAATAAGATATCGGATGAGTGCTAATGCTAACGTTTATACTGATTTTTAACCAATTTTTTTTACACTGGGGAGTGTATGTAGTGCCTTAAAATCGACACTAACAAAAAATTGCACCATATTTGTGATTATTTAGTTTCCTTTGGATCATGGGAGATATGTAACGGTGCATTACAGGACAGTTAATATACGATTCCCTTGTATAGCCTAGTTACACGACGACATTGGGTTGCGCCACTAGTTGCGTGGAATGAGTTGCACGCAAATGCTTTCATATGTGACTACCGACACATCAAAACCAGTATACACTTCAGTTTCAGTTTCGTCGTTTTGTGGGTTCCTGAGTCATGTCTGAAATGGAAGTTTTGGCAACAGCACGTCGCACGAGTTGTGATGGAGTTACAGCTTGTTGCGTGGAATCGCTGCATAAGGGGGGGGGGAATAAGAAACATGTTTCGATTCGTGACTGGATGAAGAAAAGAATTCAGCTCGGTTACTCAGCATTCGTGCTGAAATAATTTGTGATGGAAGACCCATGAAGGTATTTCAGTTATCTTAGAATGTCACCAGAGCTGTTCACGTTGTCTCTTTTAGAGTTAATTTTGCGATAAGGAATAAAGATACTGAGATGCATGAAGCATTTTGCCAGAACTGAAATTACATATCACATTGCGTGCATTACAATCAAGAACACTCGGCATGCTATAAGATGCGGATTTAGTTGGTGATGATACTTTTTCATTTACACCAATAATTATTAACGTTAACAGCAGTAATTATTCGAACTGGCCGCATTAAGAAGAGAATGGTTTTCAAACTCCTCTTTTAAAGATAGATCTGTACAGTGGCAATACTTAAAAGTTCAAACATATGTGAATGGAGAGCACTACCGCAACGATTTAAATAGATGAGTACGGAATAAAGAATGCAACTGCTTGATTAGTGTAACTTTCCCTCATGTCAGTAATATACAGCAAAAAAAAAAAAAAAAAAAAAAACCCAACCATCTCGAACGATGGGATTGTAATCTTGTAGACGAGTGAATTTCCAAAGCTAATTCAGTTGTATATGTGCTTCTAATTCAATCACTTGTGCCGCCCGGAGCTCAGATATTGTCAAACTTTCTGTGTTCTGATCGCACGTGAAGGTCTCAGAGCAGCAATATATTGGTTATTTTTGTAATCAGTATCACTGAAATCGCACAACTACCTATGCAAAGCATAGATATCCAAAAAGCGAACATTATTTGGCGTTCCTAGCTGCACATTTCAGTTTGCCTACACTCTTCGAACACACATAACCTTAAAACTCATGCAACTAATGTCGCCGAAGTTGGAACACGCCTGAAGTGTTTAGTTTCACCGACGAGTTGCGCAAACGCGCGGTGCGCATGCGCAGTGGCCGGTAAAGCAGTTGCCTGCAACCTAGTGTCGTCGTGTAGACTAGGCTTAACGTGCAAGATTTCCTGAATTATGTCGTTACCTTTTAATAATAAGTTGCTAGTAAACGCCAGAATACCTGACCTTTTACAAAAAGATGTCATACAGCTATCCAACAAAACAGGGTTTTGTTCGCTACACTTTCAGCCAAACCAGTGAACGTGGAACGTAGGAAATCCACATGGAGTGTAAGACATGCATTATTTAACGTATGATATAAGCGACCACAATTGCAACTTGAGAGGAAAACACACAGAGATGATAATAAATGGCCAAAAGCAATAAAACTTTTCCAACACAGCGGAAACCAGTTCCACAATTGTGGCTATATCTGAGAGACACCCAAAACCTTCAACACATTCGCTTTTGAAGCAAATGTACTTACATTCAAAGAAACATTCGTGTATTAGAAAGGGCGAATCATTGAACTTCATTAAAAAAAAAAAAGTGTGTCAAGGAAAGTGACTCTGGTGACAACAACACAAACAACAGAAATATATGCTTCTCATACATGAAATGTGTCCATAATCTCTTACTTTCAGTGGAATAAGCTGCAAATATAGACATATTCGAAAGTGTGTATTGTGTGTGTATTGAACCGGGAAGCTAGAAACGACGGAGAGGCTTCTTCGCCGCCCAACACCGATCCCAGCGTTATTGTGCAGTTCGGTCCCCAATGGGCCGCCTTGGCGGATTCGTGTCGGGGACCCGATCGCCTTTCCGATCGGCTAGCCGAGCGGGCATATTCGAATGTATTTCTTCGTGAATGAGTTGTAGCTTATGCCATTGAATCAGTGTGATCGGTTGTTTTTACACGTATTACACAATAATTCATGTCTCTTGGTAATTTACTAAACGCGTGCAACGCAAAAATAACACCTATTTCCTTAATTAAATAGATACTAATTAAAAACTAACATTATCCTTACGACGCATGTGACTGTTTCTTTCTCACCGCTCGGAGCGCTAGTATCGCTACAGCTGTCAAACGGTAACAACTTTCACACCAGAGACTGTCGTGACTGTACTCATTACACTGCGGTGGTTGTTGTGTGGAAAACTGGTAATTTCCAAGAAGCGCTGCATATCGAAGGAGCGGTCTGCATCTGAGTGTTATATATCGTACGTGCGACTCTAGAGGCGGCAAATCTGAATACTGTTTACAGCGTTGACTTGAGCAAATACAATTGACGAGCGTTTTGTAACAAAGTTATTTACGAAAGGAACTACTAATTTCACTTATTTTACTCGTCAGCCACATTTTCGGCGTGGATAATTTCGTGGGTGGTATAGGCAGCTGAGAGTAGTCCTCTTTCACTTCCATGCCCACTCTTGATATGCCTCTCAGAAATTTTGGCAGTGTCACAAGGGACAGTTTTGCCAGACTTCCGTAAATTGTGAAAGTTTAGGTACTGGCGGATACATAGTTCATCTTGTTTCCCGGTTGGCAGTCTCTCTTAACTGAGCATTTCAGAGAGTTCTACAACCGCTCACTATTCTTGATTTGGACCATTGAATTGTCGCAAGAGATATATTCAATGGAATGATTCGTAAATTCTTGATGTGTGCCTTGTTTTTTCAAAGGTTTCTAAGGCTTCCAGCTGTAATTTATAACTTTCGTGCCCGGCAAAATGAAGTGTTTTTTTAAGGGTCACTAAAATTTTCTTACCGATATGGACCGTGACATTCGTGACAAAACCGTAATAGTTGCAAACTGACTCTTCAGTTTCTGACGCAGTGTTTCTTTTACCCAGCTCGACACTTTAACGATACTCCTCTCGTTGGTGAACTACGAAACCATGTGTTTTCCTTGATGGAAGTTCTTTTCTTGCATTTTGTACGGTGCAACTGAAAAGGGAACTCCACATCGGCGGTCTTCTTAGAGAGTCGCACTCCACTGACAGTCGACGCATCTTCTCAGATCCTGGTTTGAAATCAACCCATACTCCCAACAAAACTGTAAACAATTGTCTGCGCTACGCAGTCGAGGGAATTAACTTTTGCCGCGTGAGACAATTCGAACTCGATACTACATCGGTTTCATTCATTGCTATAAACACGTAAACAGCGTTAATACGACGTTCCGTTGTCAACGCCGAAAACGATATCCATATTTGCACATTTGAGAGTCGACCGGAGTGAGGCCGCGACCTCTACATGCAACGCTTCTTGGAAATTAACAGAAAATTAGTTCAAAACAGGACGATAGAGCATTATGAGTAAAGTGCATCGAAATGTATAAATCGTTGTCAGCACTGTGGGATGTTATGGTAGATGAGTACAAAAACAGAAGTGTTAAGAATAATGAATCCTACGATTTGTTGCTCGGAAAATATAGAGAATGGCCGCGAAAGAAGATATTAAAAGAAAATGATGAATGCAAAGTTACAAATATAAGTATACATAGATATTTATCCTTAAGTATACATTATTTAACCGAACATAATCCATTAGTGCACATATTATTGCATGACACATTTCGACAGCTGTGTCTCTAATACTGTAAGGTGAAACTGCGCTTATAAATTTCAAATCTTTGAAAAAATTGCCGGTAGCAAGATATAGCCAATAGATAAGCGCTGACTTGGTGCGTCTCTCATTGTATTATTTTGCTTTTTGCTGACTGGCATGTTGGTGTCTGCAGAAATTTATCCGTGGAGGAGGGAGGGGGGGCGGGGGGTGGCAAGTACCTATCTATGAGGACGCCACCGTCAGGGGAGAACTGTTTCCAGTGATGTACCAAATGTTGGACTACCAGCCCACAAAAAGTTATAACAGTTTTTTTTTTCTTGTTCAAGCTCAAATCTCCTAACATGTTTCCGTCTTGGACACTCCTTGAACCAGTTTTTCATCGGCCTTTCTTTCTGCTTGCGATAACGTAGAGCATTATTACGGCGGCAGCACGTTTATTGTCGAACATTCCGCTTATTGCAAAATATTATTGAGCAGTCCAGGGAGAACGTTAATAATACTTCTCAATGTTATTGGCCCTGTAGGGGACGCCAGAAGCAGTCTTACACATGTATTCATCGTCAGACAGCGAAATTTATGAAGTGCCGTTGCTGAAAAAGAAGGTAAATTTGAAATTCAATACAAAGTTTAATAATGAATAATGTAACAACAAAGGTTTACACTCTTATAATGCTCATTGTACTGAGTGCCGTGTACAGTGAGGTGACAAGTCGTAGGATAGCGATATGAACGTATAAAGATTACGGTAGTGTCCTGTACTCAAGGTGTAAAAGGGTAGTGAACCGGCGAAAGTGTCATTTGTACTCAGACGGGTCTTGTGATTATGGCCGCACGACGGGAATTATCAGACTTCGAACGTGGAATGGTTGTTGGAGCTAGATATATGGGACATTCCATTTCGGAAAACGTTAAGGACTTTATCATTCTGAGACCCACAGCGTCAAGAGTGTGCGGAGAATGCCACATTTCAGGCATTACTTATCACCACGGACAACGCAGTGGCAGACGGCCTTCTCTTAACGACCGAGAGCAGCGGCGTTTGCGTAGATTGTCAGTGCTAACAGACAAGAAGCACTGCGTGAAATAGGCGTAGAAGTCAGTGTGGATATACGAGGAATGTATCCGTTAGGACAATGCGGCGAAATTTGGCGTTAATGGGCTATGGTAACGAACGAGCGACACGAGTGCCTTTGCTAACTGGACGACATCGCCTGCAGCGCCACTCTTCGGTGCGTGGGCATATCGGTTGGACCTTGACGACTGCAAAACCTTAGCCTGGTCAGATGAGTCTCGATCTCAGTTGGTAAAAGCTGATAGTGGGTTCGAGTGTAGCGCGACTCCACGAAGCCATTGAAGCTGGTCATGAAGATACTATGCGAGCTGGTGGTGGCTCTAATTGTGTGCGCTATGTCTACATTGGAATAGAAAGAGTCCTCTGGTCCAACTAAACCGACCGTTGACTGGAAGTTGTTATGTTCGGCTATTTGGAGATCATTTGCAGTCATTCGTGGACTTCATGTTATGGGTGGCAATGCGCCATGTCACCAGGCTACAGTTGTCCACGATTTCTTTCAAGAATATTTTTTACAGTTCGCGCGAATGATTTGGCCACCATATCGCCTGGCATGAATCCAATCGAACATTTATGGGTCATCACTGAGAGGTCAGTTGATGCACAACATTCTGCACCGGCAACACTGCCGCAATTATGGACTGGACGGCTGTAGAGGCATCATGGCTCACTATGTCTATAGGGGACATCCAGCGACTTGCTGAGTCCGTGCCATGTAGAGTTTCTATGCTACTCCAGGCAAGAGGACGTTTGAGTTTCATCAACTCACTGCATATTTTAGTGCATCCCACGAAGCTGAAAATCACGTTATAAACTGAAAAGTCACAGTTCACACAGAAAAAGAGAGTAGCCCTGTCGACCATGGTTTGATCGAATTCAGGCTCTGGCTCTGCTGGAGAATGGCGAGGAATAAAGTGGGAAGGTCAGACTATAAAAGTTGGCGGTAAAGGGATGCGTGAGTATAAACTTTCTCGCGGGCGACAAGTGCTTGAATACAGCAGACAGGGTCAGATGGATGGAGGCAACAGTCGGAATGCCCTTGTGCGAGAAGATTTCTGCAAGGTAGTTTGCTGTTAAACCAGTCTTCGGATTGAAGACAATAACAGCAGTGATAATGAAAAAAGAAACACTTTCTTGATGTTCTTCAACTATTGTGTATTTACCTTAGAACAATTTTTCAGCTTCTTAGGCCATCAACAGATGACCACTTTATCATTCTCTTAAGCACATTAATTAATTTAGGCACAGTTGACACATTGTTATCGAATTTGTGCAAGTTTCTTTTATCACCAGTACACCAGTGTTGTTGCTTGTTATTTGGATACTTTAGGAATAACTTTATGATGGGACAAAATCAGCTGTTAGTGTGATGAATGGTAAAATAAAGAAATATTAATTTAAAAATATTGTAAGTTGCTGAAAGTGGAAAGTCGTTTTAACCCACAAAATGCTTCATATACACTTGAAGGTATGGTGGTAGTTATGTGGTTAGAAAATGCATCGTGCCAGTTTGCACTATAATGAAAGAGTGAATGATACAGAAGATAAAGCACATCCTTAGCGAAATATTAGTTAAGTCAGCAGCAGAAGATCGTCCTCTCTATTCCAACTGGACATCAAATGCAATTTTTCCCACTATGACTTACACTGTACTTTGTGGACAAGTGTGTATTGCGTTAACTGCATGCGACTAAAGAGACACACTATAAGACATACAAAGTGAGCCAATGGGAGTGGTTATTGTGTATGATGCAGTTAGGACTATTTCATAAGGGAATGCACAATACATCTTCGTTGTGACTGTAACTTTGCATTTGCGCTATGACAATGTCCCACTCCTCCTGAAGTGGGAATGCACTTGCTGGGAGACAACAAACCTAGCTATCATAAACATTCTGTAAAGCAATGATTGGAAGAGCACTTTAGAGATGCAATAAACTCACCATATATCTGTGCTGTGGACCATCGTTGGGACTTCGTGGTACTACCCAGTTCATTGCCCAGTGTTGTCATACTATATGACCAGTACCAGAAAACACAGTAACAGGGAACTGATATGATTTGCCTACGTTTCAAGAAAATGTCTCTATTGACTTTTGGTTCAGGCTGGATGAAAGTACTTCTTCAAGCTTAGCAAGGAAATAGGATGGAAATGATGGGTTAGCCTACTCTTTAGCCGTGGCCATAACTCCATCAAATGTTTCTGGAAATAACTAGAGAATTTCCTGCATGCTGAATTACTTCGTCACAGTTATTACCCATGTTTGAGGAACAGTGTTTTCAACTTCCATTTTCAGAACTAGCTGTCGTGAATGTTTGGAACTGATACCTTGGCATTTTGTTCTGAGACAAGAATTACTCTTGTTTGTTATGAAATGCTGGGAGCATCCTTTCTCATAGATTCGAGCAAGCTACACGGTAGAGCCACATTGCTATAACTATGTTCTGATGCAACACGACACATATTGGTGAAGTTGTTCCATGACAGGACCGAAGAGTTGCTTATATACCTTTCATTCACTACTCTGTCAAGTAAAACAAGTGAGTTATCAGAGTTGCAAAATGGAGAAGGTTATCAACTTTCAGGAAAAGGGTGGTGGTGGTGGTGGGGGGGGGGGGGGGGCATTGTATTTCCAAAACGTTGAAATTCGTGACCTGTTTTGGTGCATTGTGAGCGGGTGAATGGCATTATTTTGTTTGTTTGAAGGAGCAAAGATCCCCATGCTGTTGATGTAAGACTGTGCCTGTTTGTCAACACAAAGGCAATGTTCTGCAGCTGTTGTTCGGAGAACGTGAGGTGGTAGTGATAGTGTTTTTGTTTTCTCAGGTGACAGAGACTACTGTTCTTTAAGTGTAAACCATAGTTTTATCACAGAAGAGAATGTGATATATTTTAAATAACAGTGCCCAGTGGTCACAGAGGCTGAGGTGACAATGCTGACTAAAGACTGTGCCAGGCAATACTTTGGCATATATTAGAGTTACCTACATATGCATGCTGTAACACAGTGACACCCCTTCTGGCCTGTGACCAGATCATTATGGCAGACTGCACAGCATTCATACACAGTGCCACACACAGTGACACACTGACTGGAGGTTTGCAGTAGAAATAATGCTCAACCATCTTCCACAGTGTCTCATAAGATGCAGGGAGATAAATCTATCTTGCTAACATAAGTATTCCAGTATGAGTGTAGTGCAAGCCAAGAGCCTCAACATAGTGCAGACAGGGTCATCTCAGAAGCTGGGTCTGCATTCGTCATGTGCCAGCTTCATGTGCGCTCTGTGCACCTGGTTTCCTGTGGTTTTCACTGCTGGCTGAAAGTGGTCATCTTTGTAACGTTCTCCCTTCCAGCAGGGTGAATTTTGTTGTTAGGGAGCTGGCGATATGTAGCACCGGACTTGACAACTAACAAACTGATGGATCACCAATTGACAAAAGATCGTAGTTTGACTAAAGACTATTAGTTTCTACATAGAAGTTGGAACCAAGCAAGGCCTTGACATAGTGTTATAATAATTTCACACAAGAACTGATATGTTAATATTTCTTCAATAGATCCTAAGTGACACAGTTCTTCAGCATGCAAACTACATAACTGTCTCATCCTTTTGCCTTTTGTACATACAAAAATACATCTGACACCGACTGACTGAACAGTGTTGAAGGTACTTCCAGTTCTTAACTTGTTATGTAGTTGGTTTGAATATTTTTGAGTATATACCCACAAGTTCTTCAATTGGAAACAATGGCTTCATTGCAGAATTAATTGGGACCTAGGAAATTATTAATCTGTCCTTGCTGTTACACTGTGTATGTAAGAACCAGCATGCAAAATTTTTGAAATGAAGAAAAGTTAAGATTTAACATCCTGTCAACATGAAGAGTATATTGATTTTTACCTATTTGTGGATATTATTTAAGATACTGTTATTCCCAAGAGTGCTGTCAACAGATACTGTGTATTTCTTGTTGTTTAATTTTATGTAAAAATATAATTATGAAGTTACTACAATTTAATGTAAACCTGCTGCCGGGAGGTTTGTCAAGTACCAGTAGAATAATATGTATCGTCATTCACGTGTTGTAAGTGTGATGCAATGCAACAGAAATGTAACATATACCAGTTGCAGTGTGATGACTCTGATTTTCCTGTTGAGGTTTCTTTGTTACCTGACTTATTGTAATTGTAATCTTCTTCCTTCAACAAAAGACTGAAAGATCATGTAATTACTGTTCACATGGATGTAAAAAATACTGTTTTTACCACAGTGTGATAGATTATGCACCAGTGGAGTGCAAAACACCAGTTATAAGCTCGATGGCATTACTTTCACTTCTATCTTTCCTGACAAATATAAGAATGGTTCCTTCAAGAGGTAACTATGCTAAATGTGGTTGGGTGTCCAGTACCATGTACATTTTATGTTAGTCAAATTTTCAGTTGTTGACTGGAAAACAACTAGACTGAAGAATGCATAAGAAATCTTTACAAAGGTGTAAAATGCTAATGTATTTTCTATATGAAATATTACCATTTCTGAAACTTTCCTCGCTTGTATCTTGCTTCCTCCGAGGCCATTCTAATAATTTCCTTTGTGGCTGGCACACTTAAATGTAGATTTGTAGTTATTATCTAAGTGATATAGGAATGCGCACAGTACTGCCACATTTACATTGTTTGATGTAAGTTATGGGTATTAATGTAGTTTCTTTTCTTCTTCTCAACAGGAGAGTGATAATCTCTGGTGGGATGCCTTTGCCACTGAGTTTTTTGAAGACGATGCCACGCTCACGCTAACATTTTGTTTAGAGGATGGGCCCAAGAGATACAGTAAGTATATCTACAGTAGGATTTGTGAGATGAAAAAAAATAAAATAAAAAAAATTAATTGTGGGACGTAAAAAAAGTACAAAAATGTAGTAGCACATAGAACAATTTCATGTTCTCATATATCATTTCATGACTATGAAAAATACTGCATATGCAGGAAGTAGTCGATAGATACTGTTATTGATGTCATTGTATTTATTCATTGCCAGTAAGATTGAACACTGTGAGTTGAAGGTTTTTTCCATGGGTGCCTATGAGTTACTTATAGCTAACTGAAAGTAAACTTTGTGTTTCAGCCATAGGTAGGACACTTATACCAAGATACTTTCGGAGTATCTTTGAAGGTGGTGTGACAGAGCTGTATTATAATTTGAAACATCCTAAGGAGTCCTTCCACAACACAAGTATTACTCTGGACTGCGATCAGTGCACAATGGTGACGCACCATGGGAAACCAATGTTCACAAAGGTAAATTATTAGATATGTGATACATATATACTGATTTTGATGCCTGGCTAATAAAGATTTTATGCTGTTTTTTCCCTGTAATATTAGAGAGAATCATTTACTGAAACTCAAGTGTAGCAGTATATGATATGAGAAAATTTTTGAAAATGTTTTTAAATATGGAAATGTTATCCAGGTTTAGGTAATGACAGACAATCTCTGATATTTTAATGAAATTATTTGTTGATAGCATTTAAGATTTGTGAGGGTCTTTTTACTTTCAAAAGCAGGTGCAATTACCCTCCTGTTGGCTTGCTAAGCCTTAATGCTGCGGAGGCATTCCTGTAAGGCTTCGTACCCTTAGCCTTTATTAGTCTCCCAAGACAAACACCATGTAAGAGCCCTAGACAAGCAAAGATGGACGGGACTGTTCAGGCACATGGGTATGGTTAAAAGATGATGATGATGATGATGATTGTTGCTTGTTGATTGCGTATACCATTAAAAGTTTCAGCTTTGAGCTCGAATGTTTACGAAGTGTCAAAAATATTTGTTAACACTTAATTTCTACTCCTACATGCCCTATGTATTGCAGCACCATATCTACAGTCTCAAAAGAAATGTAATCTCATCATGAAGCTCTTCCTTATTTGCACTTGCAAAATAATCTGATAGTTCATCACTCTACAATCTCTACATCAGTGTTAATGAATATGCTGTGAGGAGTCAAAAATTACATAATTACTGCCAGTCTTTTCACATAATTTGTAAAGTTTCGCCATCTTTTTTCTTAATTAACTTGGGAAAATGAAGCATTTAACAATTGTTCGTTGAAATGTACCAGGCAATACTAACATTATTTTCATGATATGAAGGGCATGACGTGGCATTGGAGAAAAAATAGTCAGTGAATCAGGGGCTCATTACATGCATTCAAAAGAGCAGAATATTGATTTAAAAAAAGAAGAAATAGAAAAAAGACATGCCAAAATATGAAAATAAACAAGGAAAAAAGAAAAAGAGCCGTAAGATGTGAAGGGCAGTGGGGGGGGGGGGGGGGGGATATTGAAGATGTGGCAGAGGCTTAGGGCTTAGTAGGCGGAAGAGGGGGGGGGGGGGGGGAGTCATTGAAGGGTGAGTTCCCACCTTTAGAATTGTGAACTCCCAGTTATTGGACAGCAGTGATGCAAGTTTCTGTGCTGCAAGGTCTCCAGCTGGAAACTGCTTGTCGCCAGAATGTTTTTACTGCCTGTGACCACTCAGTTTTACAGATTTCCTGGCAGTTAATCAATAAAGAGAAAACAGATAGCATGCACATGTGCTCTGATATAATGTGAGACATAATTTCTAACCAGATGGATATGGTGTGAAGGCATAGAATGGAAGATATATGAACAAATTATGTTGTAGAATTAGTGATAATGATGATAGTGTTATAATGGTAAAGACAGATGATTAGTCTCTTCAGTTGATGCTACATGCTAGATGATGTAGACACTGAAATAGAAACCTGAAGGCCTTACTGCATCACACCTCCCTCCCACCTCCCCATAAATATTGCTAGGAAATAAATGGAGTAGATTTCAATTTTTCATGTTGTAGAAGTACATTGGCGTAATGTGTGCTAAACACTGAGTAATAGGTGAGTGTTGTAACTAAGATTCTGTCCAATTCATTTAGTTTCTGAGTATTAAGCTTTTTTTTTGTTGGCCACCAGACAGTTGTAGTCACAGTAACAGACAGTCCATTATGAACAGCATCTGTATTCAGTTATGCACTTCAGACTTTTTTTTACTTGAAACATACCTTTTTGATGTGACATCTGCATTTGCAACAAGCTGTGAGCTAATATCTGTAGATAGTCTTAAAGTTCACACAGTATTTTATTACAGACAAGGGCATAACAACTATTGACAGTACATCAGGATTTTTAAATTCAAATAAACTGCACCATATTAAATCATGCAGGCTTTCATGGTTATTGTTTGTAGAATTCACCTGACAGTTCATTTTCGGGCATATTGGCCATTCGCCACTAGCCATTCACTACATTTAGGTGAATTCTATAATTGTACCAGGTTGAATCACATTGGTTGAAGGCTTTCTGCTGCCAGTATAATGTGGAGCATTCCATTGATGGCAGGTAATTTATTGTTGAGTAGGCACCGGTTGCTGTACAGGTGTGCACGGAAGGCAGACTCATCCTGGAGTTCACGTTTGACGACTTGATGCGCATCAAGTCATGGCATTTCGCTGTGCGGACACATCGTGAACTGGTGCCTCGAACTGTAGTTGGAATGCACTCCCAGCAGGACCCGGGAATGCTGGACCAGCTATCGAAGAACATCACACGGCAGGGCATCACAAATTCAACGCTCAACTACCTCAGGGTAAGTATATAAATACTATTGGTTGCATGGATTTAAATGGTTTTCTGTCTCTGTGTGACTGTAACTACTTAAGATTTGTAACCTCTTCATATTATTCTCCAGAATGACAGTGATTTGATTCAGAATGAAAGTACACTGCAGTGATCTATACTGATCTTCAAGGCTGATTGTAATCATTGGCACACTGATAACATATTGTATTTGTTCCACTGCTGCTTCATAAATAAAGCAATTTGATTATCGTGCATTAATCTTTGCTCTACTTAACAGCAGTAATAATAATAACAGTAATCTCTTAGCATTGTTAAAGCGAACAACAGATGGTTTACATTCTTGGAGATAATGTATCTGTTGAAGTAATGTTGCCAGGTGAGACATGCAGGTATCTTGGAAATAGCCAAATGTAATGCATCATTCTCATTCAAAAGAAGATAAGACTAGGTGGACAAAGCACAAGGCATGTTTCTAAGGTTTGTGAAGAGTGAATTTAATTCAAAAAATTTAGCAAAGGTAACATTGCCTTGCAGTTTTGCAATTCATTTACTAAAAGTTCTAGAAGATGAAGGATAAGAAGGAAAACAAGAACCAAGAGTAGAAAGATAATAATTGTGTAGTTGTAGTACTGTTCTGTGTTTAGTTTGCTGAAACCTTAGATGTTGAAAAGATTTTGGATAGACTGTCTCTGTGTGCATCTTAAGGGCTAAAATATTACTTTTTTCTTACTTTCATATTAGTTTAACACTGTGTGAAAAATAATTAATTTGTAAGAGAATTTTGCACACTGCTTCATTTCTGATTTGTTTTGCTCAGCAAGCAAAAGTAAGTTAATTGCGGAAATGTCAAAATATGCCCAAAATGTGTTCCTTGGCCAGTTGTTATGATGAACTTCATTTTTTTGGTTGGATATCAGCTGTGTATTATATTTTATGTATCATAACACATAATGATAGAATTGTGCAAGGATTAAAGCCCCATAGGCACATGTACACAATAATTTGTATGTGTTACAGCTATGTGTGATCTTGGAGCCCATGCAGGAGCTGATGTCGCGGCACAAAGCTTATGCGCTCAGTCCGCGAGACTGTCTCAAGACCACACTCTTCCAGAAGTGGCAGAGGATGGTTGCCCCGCCGGGTAAGAGAGGTAGATTCATCTTGGCTGGTTTCTCTGAGGGTGTGCAACATCAGCTGTGTTGTGCAGTTAACAACACAGAGGTTTCTGGTTAATGGATGTCACAAGGCACTTATTTTAAGTCGTGTGTAATATAAACCTCTGATACAGATTAAACAATGGAAAATCCAGTCTGGAATATGAGGAGGATAGATTGCTACTCATGTTGAGTTGCAGACAGGCACAAGAAGAAGTCTGTTGCACACTAAGCTGTAGGCCAAAGCCTTCTTCAGAAAAGAAAGCACAAACACATTCACACAAGCAGGCACATTATGCGTGTGGGTGAGGTATGCTGGCATGTATGAAAGTGTGTGTTTCTTTTCTTTGGCTAAAAGCTTATTGTGTATCTTCTTTTTTTTCCTGTCTGCAACTAAACTTGTCATCCTTTCCATAATTGTTGTGATGCAAATTATGTAGAGTGAAGTATTGGTACTTCATTTCTTGATATGTTGATGCTCCATTATGAAGACAGAACAAAGAAATACGGGGAAAAAATGAAAATTATTTTATATTTCATATTTCCTACTTCCAGTGCTTGCCTGTGCTCTCACAATGTACTCTGTGACTTTCCCAAAGGGTGCTGTATGAAATTGACACATGTAAGCATGAAGTTTTTTGTGATTATTTCACAGTTTTCTCTTCAAGCAGGTGCTCTATGTGAGTAAAATCTGAAATTAGTTGTCATTACTTACTTTTGCCAACAGTAAGTTTTTCCTTGTGATTTTCATCTGTACCTGTTATGTATTCTATCTTTCTCATGAGCAATGTCGTGCATAAAAGTAAACAAGTCTCATAAAGCTAAATGAAAATTTGTGTTATAATCAACCACTCAGGTTTCTGGACTGTGAACTAACACACACACACACACACACACACACACACACACAAAGAGTTTTATTTGTGTGAAGATACAAATCTGATAACAACATTCGGCTGCTGACATTCTCTTTTGTTTCTTTTCTTTTTAATTGATTTGCACTGGACAGTATGTAGTTACTATATTGACTTGTATTAAGAATTAGAAAATTTAAAGATATAAATACTTCATTAAATTAACTTCAAAGCTCTCTTTAGAAAATAATGTAAAGAGTAGAAAAAAATGATACTGTGCACTCTGAATCAACAGTTCATTTTCCAGATCTGAGGAAGAAGATAATGTAGATCTAAAAGACAGTAAAGAGCAGGTCAAACAGTCCAGACTCATCTGTTGCACTCCAACTGTTGTTGATTGTTGTCCATATTTGTGTTTGTTGCATTTTATGTCCCAAGTCTTTTTTAAAAATGTTTTTCGAAATTTTTGTGGCTTTCAGTCATTTCTCTACTTTTGTGGGGAAGTGGCACCTTTCTTTGGTGGTTCTAGATTCTGTCAATTTTTCATACCAGTCTCTGCTCAACTTCACATTTTGTTATAAAGATACATTTACCTTGCCCACATAAAATTTGTACTCATATTAACCCATCATTATGGAGTTGTAAAATGAACCAAGTAGAGTGACAAAATAGGAGGTAGGTACTTACTGTAAAGCAACTCAATTGGCAGTCTATATCTACATGACTACTGTGCAATTCACACTTACATCTACATCTACATCCATACTCCGCAATCCACCATACGATGTGTGGCGGAGGGTACCTTGTACCACAACTAGCATCTTCTCTCCCTGTTCCACTTCCAAACAGAACGAGGGAAAAATGACTGCCTATATGCCTCTGCACGAGCCCTAATCTCTCTTATCCTATCTTTGTGATCTTTCTGCGAAATATAAGTTGGCGGCAGTAAAATTGTACTGCAGTCAGCCTCAAGTGCTGATCCTCTAAATTTCGTCAGTAGCGATTCACGAAAAGAATGCCTCCTTTCCTCCAGAGACTCCCATCCGAGTTCCTGCATCATTTATGTAACACTCGCATTATGATCAAACCTACCAGTAACAAATCTAGCAGCCCGCCTCTGGATTGCTTCCATGTCCTCCCACAATCCGATCTGATAGGGATCCCAAACGCTCAAGCAGTACTCAAGAATAGGTTGTATTAGTGTTTTATAAGCGAGCTCTATTACAGATGAACCACGTCTTCCCAAAATTCTATCAATGAACCGAAGACGACTATTGCCTTCCCCACAACTGCCATTACAGGGTCCCACTTCGTATCGCTCTGCAATGTTACACCCAAATATTTAATCGACATGACTGTGTCAAGTGCTACTCTACTAATGGAGTATTCAAACATTACTCTATTCTTTTTCCTATTCATCTGCATTAATTTACATTTATTTATATTTAGAGTTAGCTGCCATTCCTTATACCAGTCACAAGTCCTGTCCAAGTCATCTTGTATCCTCCTACAGTCACTCAACGACGACACCTTCCCGTACACCACAGCATCATCAGCAAACAGCCGCACATTGCTATCCACCCTATCCGAAAGATCATTTATGTAGATAGAAAACAACAGTGGATCTACCACTTAAGTGGCCGGTAGAGGAATCAGCGAATTACTTTCACACTATTTACCTACTGTTCCACTCTTGAACAGTGTGTGGAGAAAATGAACATGTAAATCTTTCCGTGTAAACTAAATTTCTCTTTTTTTTATTATTATTATTATGACAACTATTTATCACTATGTAGGTGGGCATAAACAAAATATTTTTGCATTCAGAGAAGGTTGGTATTGAAATTTTGTGAAAAGATTTCACCACAACAAATAACACTTGTTTTTATGATTGTCACCCTAATTCGTTTTTCATATCCACAGGCATCAACAAAATATTTTCGCATTTGGGAGAGAAAGTCGGTGACTGAAGTTTTGTGAAAAGATCCAACCACAATGAATACCACCTTTGTTTTAAAGAGCGCCATCCTCCCACTTTTGTATCATATCCATAATGTTATCTCCCCTATTTCGCGACAATACGAAACAAGCTGCCCTTCTCTGAACTTTTTCGGTGTGCTCTGTCAACCCTATCTGGTACGGATAGTCTACCGCACACCAGTATTGTAGCAGAGGATGGACAAGCATAGTGTAGGCACCCTCTTTAATAGACCTTTTGCATCTTCTCTGCCAATAAAACACAGTTTTGCCTTCTCCACAAAGTTATCTATGTGTTAATTCCAATTTAAGCTGATCGTAATTGTAATTACTAGGTATTTAGGTGAATTGACATCCTTTAGATTTGTGTGATTTATTGAGTAACTGAAATGTAAACATTTTATAAGACTGTAGTACAAAAATGTTTTCAGAAATTATCACAACCAATCGCCTTTTTAAACAGATGTCCAGTTTCGGGCTGCCTAGCAGCTCATCAGGTGGTACATATATACATTCAGTGATTTTTTTGCTGTAGCTTTGTGAGGCTTATTGTGTGTGTGTGTGGCAAGACTGAAAATGACAACAAATAGGCGCTACAAGTGGTACTGTTTACATTATAAGTTCTACTTAAAGGTGTTACTTACAGTTCATAGATTTCCAGCACTTTGGAAAATATTATTCACGTTTTTTTAATTTCTTTCACACACTACAATTAACAATCTTTGCCACAGACACCAATTTCCACATTTTATATGTTGTGATTAAACTGCAGGCTCAAATATTTCGTGTTGAGACAAAGACATTGTTGATTAAGAGTCACAATGATGAAGGTTATATCTTACTTACTGGAATATATATGCCAAATCAAAGCAGAAGAAACCAAATATATCTGTATGCCTTTTCTCGGTATCATCTTGTACAAACTCGCTAAGCTGTTCAACCCACATAATGTTAAAATAAGTTTTCACATGAACAACAAAATACAAAACAAGATAGTCCATAATACACATCGTTTCGTAAATCTGGCACAAATAAATTACGATGTGATAGCTGCTTCTGCTACTACATAGAGCAAATAGGAAGAAGCTTCGAAACATGATACAAAGAGCACACTGATGCACTCCACCTAAACAACTTAAAGAGTCCACATTTGCCTCCCATATTTCAGAAAATAAATACTCCATAAAAACCAACATCCATATCCTACACACTTTAGACAAGGGAATGAAGATGAACCTTCTGGAACAATTAGAGGTTTTCACCCACAAACATAAATCACCCCAGACTATTTTTAATGAACAGACAGAATTAGCAAGTAACCCTTCTTTCAGAATTTTAATGACTCTGTAAACCTGAAGAACTAAACTGTCATTCAGAAAACACATGCGCACACCACACACACACACACACACACACACACACACACACACACAAAACCAGAAACACATACTCGTTCACTTACTCTCAATCTCCCCCCCCCCCCCCTCCTTTTAATTTTCTCTCTCTGCCTTCTCTCTCTCTCTCTCTCTCTCTCTCTCTCTCTCTCTCTCTCTCTCTCTCTCTCTCTCTCTCTCTCACTCTTCGCCCCACCCCCGTCTCACTTTCGCTCTAACAGTCTCTTTCCGTCTTCCTTCTCATTCCCCTCACCCCTCTTAACACTCCCTGCCAAATGACTACATTCCTTATTAATTTTAAATTAACCACTAAACTGCTCATCTCAAATGTTGTATGCCCGGTTCAGCCAATATATCGAGCAAGAAACTGTATGTTAAAAATAATCTCAACACCAGTACTCTTAGATGTAATAGAAATATCATCAGAATATCTAGTGTCATACACCTTGTAAATTGCACATATTAATTTGTAGTTCAGTTTGTATTAGTTTAAGTTAATTTTGCATTTATATTTCTTGTAATGCCCAAAAAAGAATATATATAACTGGTATATAATGTGGCTGCTTTCACAGGTGGACTGGCTTCTGATGGGGTAGGATAAGCCTGTGGTGGGATTTAAGTAGAACTTATATTGTAAATATTTCACGCAACTGTGCCACTGTCTTGCTTATTTGCTGTTGTTTTCTAACTTGCCACAGATACAGAACAAGCATCACAAAGCTATAACAAAAAAGCACTGAATGTGTATATGCACTATTTGATGATGAGCTGCTAAGCAGCTCAAAACTGGCCATGGTTTACTGAAAAACATCTATTTAGAAAGGTTACTAGTTGTGGTAATTTCTGAAAACCTAACAGAAATGTAACTGGTTCTTTTTAGTACTCATGTATTTGACCTCACACTTTTCCTTATTTAGAGTCAATTGCCACTTTTGGCACCATACAGATATTTTATCTAAATCATTTTGCAATTGGTTTCAATCTGCTGATACCCTTACTGTATGGTAAATGACAGTATCATCTGCAAACCATCTAAGAGGTATGCTCAGATTGTCTCCTAAATCCTTTATACAGATTAGGAACATCAGAGGATCTATAACACTTCCTTGGGGAATGCCAGACATCACTTCTTTTTTAATCAGCTACTTTTTGCCAGTTACTATGAGCTATGACGTTCCTGGCAGGAATTCACAAATCCAGTTGTTGAACAGAGACACTACTCCTTAGGCATGCAATTTGATTAGAAGCTGCTTGTGAGGAAGGAGGGAACAGCAGTCTGTAACTATCAGTAATCTTTTCCTTGGCCTGTGCTCATTAGCATATACTGCTGTCACTGTGATATTTCTAAGTAGTTTACACACTTATCATCTGCACTGTTCATTGATTTCCAATAGTGGAGCTAAGGCTGTTACTTCACAATGACGTATCTTTGTAATTATGCTATTCACACTAGCATTAGCTCCTTTTCTAGCCCTAGTTCACTCATGCACACACACAACCACACAACTACACGAATACCCAAACTAACACTCCTTTAGGCATGGCAAGACTCAAGTCATGTGGATTTGGGTGTCTGTGAATGTTTCTGAGTGTGAATGTTTGTACTTGGGCTAGAAAGATAGCTGTAACTTGAAAGCTAGTGTGAAAGCTGTTTTCTGTTACGTGTTTCTGTGTTCTACACTTCAGTCTGCTACAGGTGAATTATTGCCTTTCCCTATTTAACATGTTGCACCCTCCAGGAATTTCCATCATTGTTGTCATTTGTTACACCACTACTTACAAAAGACTGAAATTGGGACTCTCAAACTCCGGCAAGATATTTTACATTTGCCAGAGCATTTTGTTTCCTTGCACACACTTACAAAGTAAGAAACTGCCATATTCCTGCTCACAGGTGTGCTAGCTCTGCGTATTCAGGGTGATAGCCTCGCTGGAATTTTGAGAAATGTGTGTAGAGGCACTTGTAGGTTAAATCTCGATTCTTGAGGCAGGTAACTCAGTTGATGGTCCACTAACCTATGAATGCCAGATATCAGTGGTCTAGCAATACATCACTTAACAGTTAAAACTTCTCAGAAAAGTTCAGTGGGAAATTTCAGCCTTACTTTATTTCTCACCTTCTTTATGCAATCTGTTTCCTCTGTGTTCCTCTCAAGCTTTCCACCTTCTCTTTCATTTTGTGATATTTTCACTGTGCTGTCTCCATGGATGTATAATCATAGAGTTTATGCTTTAGATATGATATGTTTCATGAAAGATTAAGTCACATTGTGCTCAAATGGTTTAGTTGGCTTTACAGAACTGAAGAAAAATGTTGTTTCCTTGTCTGATCTGTGACCCCTGTTATAAAAAGAAGGTTATCTAAACAACTTTCCTGTGATGTCTGTAGATTATCTAAGGTAATGAGTGAGTGGCTTAGGAAATTGCATTGCTGTTTGTCCAGCTCCATCTCTAACTATCTCTCTGTCAATATTATGTTAAACTGCAACCTTATCTTTTCCAGTATATCAAAGCATAGCAGTAAAAGAAGTCTTTTAGCCATTGAACTGCAACTGTGCATAGAGCACCATCTACAAATAGTCTTCCCTCAAAACAATCTGATCTGAACTGTGCCAACCTTTCGTTCACAAATGGAGAATCTCGTAATACATTTGATTTAGATTTCAGTTCATATTCAACAACCAACTAGTTTCTTGTTATTTCTGAGGGAACATTGTTCTGAGTTAATTTGTTTTTTCAGCGTTTAATCCAGCTTCAGCCATTACATGAGAACTGTCTGATTGCAATCCTCATTCATATTGTCAAGTAAAATATATTAAATGATTATCATATGTATTTTCAAATTTGAATACTTATTAACATTTTCCTTGCACGCAGAGTCACAACGACCAGCAAACAAGAGGCGGAAACGGAAAGGTTCCCAATCTGGAGGTGCTGCCAACAATGCTCCTCCTGCGCCCAACAAGAAACGCTCGCCTGGACCAAATTTCTCTTTAGCATCACAGGTGAGCATTCTAGAAAAGCATAAGATTAGGTTGATGTGCAAATGATATATTACATGGTGTTTCAAAAGGAATATACATTTTTTGAATGCATATATTTAATAAATTGTAAGACATACAACTGTAAAACTTGGGACACATCTTTACAGAGCCCTAAAGTTTAGATTACTGATGTTAATATGTCCTCCAGTGACTTGATCAATATAGCATTGATACTCAAATTCGTCCCATACTTGGGCAAGAATGTCCATTATCACTGATGTTATGGCAGTATGGATCCAGTTCTTCAGCTTTTCTAGTTGTGGTAGTATTGGTGCATCAACATTGTTCTTAATGAAGTGCCACAAGAAGAAGTCGGAGGGCATTAAATCTGGTGAACTTGGAGGTCAGCTGAGAAGTGCTAAGTCACTGCTTGTTTGACAACCAATCCAGCTGCTAGGTAGAGTATCGTTCAGATATTCACGCAACTGGTACCTCCAGTTAGGGGGTGCCCCATATTGTTGAAAAATGAAATTGTCCTCATTCAGCCATGCCAACAACCAATTTTGTAATGTACTAAGACACTGGTGAGTGGTAACCATGTTTCCATTAAAGGAGAATGGGCTGCAAACAGGTGAATGGGGTACTGGACAAACCACATTGACTTTGGGTGAACCTTGTACGTGTATTCAGTTGGCCCCAAATTTGTACACTATGTTTGTTTACTGCTCACTAATGTGGGAAGGTGCTTGATCACTGAAAAATATGCATTGTGTGAAAGTTTTATTACTGTCAGTAGCATTCTGAAGCTTTTCGGCCATATGTTTGTGTTTGTTGTTATGATGTAGAGTGTGTGAAAGCTATAATTTTTACAACTTTATAACTAACTGACATCTTAAAATGCACCAAATTGATTTTGTAGAACTTGCCATTTGAATTTGTGTGATATTTTTGTTGGAAACATGGATGGCAAGGGTTCTTTCCTTTACATTCACATCCTGTGTCCATAAGCTATTGATACCATGTGTGAATGTTCCATCCATTTGGAGGATCAGTTTGGTACCACAAGTATGTCAACCTGAGAAAACTTGAGAACACTGACTGATTTGTGCTGAGTAGTAGCCATTTTGCAACACATGACAACAATCAAGACAACTGTTTTCTAGGGTCAATGAATATAAACTTGGCAGTTTATTCATTCATCCAATAACTCAGCCGTGGGGCAGTGTTTGATAGTTGTGACAACATAATACTCTGTAATGTGTATATTCTTTTTGAAACTATCTGTATTTTGTTGCATAGGTTTGATCTTGAAATGTGAGTTTATTCACTTTAGCAAACCAAAAATTAACATGACAAGTGAAATAAGAATACCATTAAAAAACTTGCATTATTATCCCTTCATCAAACTCTTTTCAGTAATTACTGCTTGAACGATTTGCTAACGCTCTTTCATAAAGCGACTGGTTTGTTTTCCGGTGATAGTTTCCTCAGATTGGTTATGGATGGTTGTTTAATCTTGAATTTTTAACTCGCTATTATGTTTTTTCTTTCGCGATGATGCATTTTACTAAAGATTGTTAGTAAGCCAAGCCACACATATTCTCATGGACATTGTAAATTTTCATACTTATTGTTTTCACTTGTATGTGAGTGTAGAAGTGTTGCCTGTTCAATGCAAGAGCACCATGAAAATGTCCTTCCAACAGCAGTAACAGACATTATTAAAACTGCATTGAATAACACAGAGAGATGGTGATCTGGGCCAATGTGGGTACTCAGAACGGAACAGGGTTGCTAAAAGAGGTAGTGCTGATGTGGCTTCTTTGTATGAAGATAGGGAGATGGTAGTGGGCTTAAAAGCAGAAGATGAAGGACTCAAGGTAAGGGGAGGAGGTCAGAAAGGAGAATATGGGTGAGCTTGGATGGAACAAGCATACCTTAGCAAAAGATCTTGCTGAAAACCCAAGGAAATTCTGGTCTTAGGTAAAATCAGTAAGTAGGTCGAAGGCTTCCATCCAGTCACTCACTGATCAGTCTGGCCTGGCAACGGAAGACAGCAAAACGAAAGCTGAAATTTTAAATTTAGCATTTGAGAAATCTTTCACGCAGGAGAGTCGTACAAACATACTACCGTTTGAGTCTCGTACAGATTCCCATATGGGGGACATAGTGATAGACATTCCTGGGGTTGTGAAACAGCTGAATGGGTTCAAAATAAATAAATCGCCAGGTCCTGATGGGATTCCAGTTCGGTTTTACAGAGAGTACTCTACTGCATTGACTCCTTACTTAGCTTGCATTTATCGCGAATCTCTTGCCCAACATAGAGTCCCGAGCGACTGGAAAAAAGCGCAAGCGATGCCTGTATATAAGAAGGGTAGAAGGACGGATCCTCAAAATTACAGACCAAAATCCTTAACATCGGTTCGTTGCAAGATTCTCGAACATATTCTCAGTTCGAATGTAATGAATTTCCTTGAGACAGAGAAGTTGCTGTCCATGCATCAACATGGCTTTAGAAAGCATCGCTCCTGCAAAATTCAACGCTCCCTTTTTTCACGTGATATCTTGTGAACCATGGATGAAGGGTATCAGACAGATGCCATATTCCTTGACTTCCAGAAAGCGTTTGGCTCGGTGCCCCACTGCAGACTCCTAACTAAGGTACGAGCATATGAGATTGGTTCCCAAATATGTGAGTGGCTCGAAGACTTCTTAAGTAATATAGAACCCAGTACATTGTCGTCGATGGTAAGTGTTCATCGGAGGTGAGGGTATAATCTAGAGTGCTCCAGGGAAGTGTGGTAGGTCCGCTGTTGTTTTCTATCTACATAAATGATCTTTAGGGTAGGGTGGATAGCAATGTGCGGCTGTTTGCTGATGATGCTGTGGTGTAAGGGAAGGTGCCATCCTTGAATGACTGTAGGAGGATACAAGATGACATGGACAGGATTTGTGATTGGTGTAAAGAATGGCAGCTAACTCTAAATATAGATAAATGTAAATTAATTCAGATGAATAGGAAAAATAATCCCGTAATTTTTGAATACTCCATTAGTACTGTAGTGCTTGACACAGTCACGTTGATTAAATATTTGTAAATAAAATAGAAAGAAACTTCCACGTGGGAAAAATATATTAAAAACAAAGATTCCAAGACTTACCAAGCAGGAAAGCGCCGGCAGACAGGCACATGAACAAAACACACAAACACACACACAGAATTACTAGCTTTCGCAACCGATGGTTGCTTCTTCAGGAAGGAGAGGGAAAGACGAAAGGATGTGGGTTTTAAGGGAGAGGGTAAGGAGTCATTCCAATCCCGGGAGCGGAAAGACTTCCCTTAGGAGAAAAAAAAAGGACAGGTGTACACTCGCGCACACACACACACACACACACACACACACACACATATCCATCCGCACATACACAGACACAAGCAGACATAAAGGCCTTTA
Source organism: Schistocerca gregaria (assembly GCF_023897955.1). Classification (NCBI taxonomy): domain Eukaryota; kingdom Metazoa; phylum Arthropoda; class Insecta; order Orthoptera; family Acrididae; genus Schistocerca; species Schistocerca gregaria. Next base: position 546,270,206 of record NC_064925.1, read on the forward strand.
AATATGTCTGCTTGTGTCTGTGTATGTGCCGATGGATATGTGTGTGTGTGTGTGTGTGTGTGTGTGTGTGTGCGCGAGTGTACACCTGTCCTTTTTTTTTCTCCTAAGGGAAGTCTTTCCGCTCCCGGGATTGGAATGACTCCTTACCCTCTCCCTTAAAACCCACATCCTTTCGTCTTTCCCTCTCCTTCCTGAAGAAGCAACCATCGGTTGCGAAAGCTAGTAATTCTGTGTGTGTGTTTGTGTGTTTTGTTCATGTGCCTGTCTGCCGGCGCTTTCCCGCTTGGTAAGTCTTGGAATCTTTGTTTTTAATATATGATTAAATATTTGGGCGTAACATTGCAGACCAATATGAAGTGGGACAAGCATGTAATGGCAGTTGTGGGGAAGGGGGATAGTTGTCTTCGGTTCATTGATAGAATTTTAGGAAGATGTGGTTCATTGAGAAAATTTAGAGAACCAGCATTTGAGGCTGACTGCAGTACAATTTTACTGCTGCCAACTTATATTTCCCGGAAAGACCACAAAGATAAGATAAGAGAGATTAGGGCTTGTACAGAGGCATATAGGCAGTCATTTTTCCCTCGTTCTGTTTGGGACTGGAACAGGAAGAGAAGATGCTAGTTGTGGTATGAGGTACCCTCCACCATGCACCGTATGGTGGATTGCGGAGTATGTATGTAGATGTAGAACAGGGGAACTGTGAAGTCTGCTTGCAGTAGAAGGGTGGAATTATATGGGAACAAGAGAGAGACATAAACTAGCTTAAAGAGGTTCTTAAGGACATTTACATCTACATCTACATGATTACTCTGCTATTCACAAGAAAGTGCCTGGCAGAGGGTTCAGTACCACCTTCAAGCTATCTCTCTACCGTTCCACCTTGGAAAGGCACGCGGGAAAAACGAGCACTTCAGTTTTTCCGCGCGAGCCCGGATTTCTCTTATTTGATTGTGATGATCATATCTACCTATGTAGGTGGGTGTCAACAGAATGTTTTCGCAATCGGAGGAGAAAACTGGTGATTGAAATTTCATGAGAAGATGATCCCGTTGCAACAAAAATCACCTTTGTTTTAATGATTGCCACTTCAATTCACGTATCGTGTCTGTGACATCTCCCCTATTTCGCGATAATACAAAATGAGCTGCCCTTCTTTGTACTTTCTCGATGTCATCCGGCAGTCCCACCTGAAGCGGATCCCACACTGCACAGCAATACTCCAGAATAGGGTGGACAAGCATTCCAATTTAGGTTATTTGTAATTGTAATCCCTAAGTATTAAGTTGAATTTACAGCCTTCAAATTTGTGTGACTTATCGCGTAATCGAAAGACACAAGCAGACATAAAAGACACAAGCAGACATAAAGGCCTTTAAATATGTCTGCTTGTGTCTGTGTATGTGCCGATGGATATGTGTGTGTGTGTGTGTGTGTGTGTGTGTGTGTGTGTGTGTGTGTGTGTGTGTGCGCGAGTGTACACCTGTCCTTTTTTTTTCTCCTAAGGGAAGTCTTTCCGCTCCCGGGATTGGAATGACTCCTTACCCTCTCCCTTAAAACCCACATCCTTTCGTCTTTCCCTCTCCTTCCTGAAGAAGCAACCATCGGTTGCGAAAGCTAGTAATTCTGTGTGTGTGTTTGTGTGTTTTGTTCATGTGCCTGTCTGCCGGCGCTTTCCCGCTTGGTAAGTCTTGGAATCTTTGTTTTTAATATATGATTAAATATTTGGGCGTAACATTGCAGACCAATATGAAGTGGGACAAGCATGTAATGGCAGTTGTGGGGAAGGGGGATAGTTGTCTTCGGTTCATTGATAGAATTTTAGGAAGATGTGGTTCATTGAGAAAATTTAGAGAACCAGCATTTGAGGCTGACTGCAGTACAATTTTACTGCTGCCAACTTATATTTCCCGGAAAGACCACAAAGATAAGATAAGAGAGATTAGGGCTTGTACAGAGGCATATAGGCAGTCATTTTTCCCTCGTTCTGTTTGGGACTGGAACAGGAAGAGAAGATGCTAGTTGTGGTATGAGGTACCCTCCACCATGCACCGTATGGTGGATTGCGGAGTATGTATGTAGATGTAGAACAGGGGAACTGTGAAGTCTGCTTGCAGTAGAAGGGTGGAATTATATGGGAACAAGAGAGAGACATAAACTAGCTTAAAGAGGTTCTTAAGGACATTTACATCTACATCTACATGATTACTCTGCTATTCACAAGAAAGTGCCTGGCAGAGGGTTCAGTACCACCTTCAAGCTATCTCTCTACCGTTCCACCTTGGAAAGGCACGCGGGAAAAAGAGCACTTCAGTTTTTCCGCGCGAGCCCGGATTTCTCTTATTTGATTGTGATGATCATATCTACCTATGTAGGTGGGTGTCAACAGAATGTTTTCGCAATCGGAGGAGAAAACTGGTGATTGAAATTTCATGAGAAGATGATCCCGTTGCAACAAAAATCACCTTTGTTTTAATGATTGCCACTTCAATTCACGTATCGTGTCTGTGACATCTCCCCTATTTCGCGATAATACAAAATGAGCTGCCCTTCTTTGTACTTTCTCGATGTCATCCGGCAGTCCCACCTGAAGCGGATCCCACACTGCACAGCAATACTCCAGAATAGGGTGGACAAGCATTCCAATTTAGGTTATTTGTAATTGTAATCCCTAAGTATTAAGTTGAATTTACAGCCTTCAAATTTGTGTGACTTATCGCGTAATCGAAAGTTAGCTGATTTCTTTCAGTACTCATGTGAATAACTTCACACTTTTCCTTATTCAGGGGCTATTGCCACTTTTCTCGCCATACAGATATCTTATCTAAATCATTTTGCAAGTAGCTTTGATCATTTGATGACTTTACAAGACGGTAAATGACAGCATCATCTACAAACAATCTAAGATGGCTACTCAGATTGTCGTTAACATAGATCAGGAAGAATAGAGGGCCTATAACACTTCCTTGTGGATCGCTCAATATTACTTCTGTTTTACTCTATGACTTTCTGTCTATTACTACGAACTGTGACCTCTCTGACAGGAAATCATGAATCCAGTCGCACAACTGAGGCGATACTCTGTAGGCATGCAGTTTGGTTAGAAGACGCTTGTGAGGTACAATGTCGAAAGCCTTCTGGAAATCTAAAAATATGGAATCTATTTGACATCCCCTGTCAATAGCACTTATTACTTTATGAGTGTAAAGAGCTAGTTGTGATTCACAAGAATGATATTTTCTGAAACTGCGCTAACTATGTGTCAATAAATCATTTTCTTCGAGGTGCTTCATAATGTTCAAATACAGTATATGTTCCAAAACCCTACTTCAAATCGAAGTTAGTGATATAGGCCTGCTATTACTCCTACTTCCCCTTTTTGGGTATTGGTGTGACTTGAGCAATTTTCCAGTCTTTAGGTATGGATCTTTCTGTGAGCGAATGGTTGTATATAATTGCTAAATATGGAGCTATTTTATCAGCATACTCTGCGAGGAACCTAACTGGTATACAATCTGGACTGGTGGCCTTGCCTTTATTATGTGATTTAAGCTGCTTCATTACTCCGAGGATATCTACTTTTATGTTTCTCATCTTGGCAGTTGATCTTAACTGGAATTCAGGAATATTTACTTCATCTCCTTTGGTGAAGGAGTTTCGGAAAACCGTGTTTAGTAACTCTGCTTTTGTGGCACTGTCATCAGTGACTTCACCGTTGTTATTGCGTAGTGAAGGTTTTGATTGTGTCTTGGCACTGGTGTGCTTTATGTATGACCAGAATCTCTTTGGAATTTCTGCCAGATTTCGAGACAGAATTTTGTTGTGGAAATTTTTAAAAGCATTGTGCATTGAAGTACGTGCCATATTTCGAACTTCTGTAAAAAATAGCAGTATGTGTCTCTCCATATATGTTCTAATCTCTCTCATCTTATTCTTGTTGTTTCTAAATGAGATGGATACTGCAGAATTTTTCAGTTGTTCATCAAATGCCAGTTCTATAAGTTTAACCAACAACGTTTCATAAGAACAACATTGGCTTTCCCCCAGAGACTCCCACTTGAGTTCCCTGAGTACCTCCGTTATTATGTAATTCGTCCTGTACTGACTTGTTATGATTCTAAAAGCTATAACGTACTTTTATTGGAACTTGACTTTTTTCTAAAAATATGTAGTGTGGCTAATACTAGGTAATTGCTACCCCCCTGTTATGAACACAAAAGGATATGAATGAATAGTGAATAATTTAGGCGAGATGACTTTTTTGAACTCTGCCGTTTTTATAGTTATTTTCATTTTATAAATGTTTGTTTATGATTATTGTTTGCAAAATATTCTCTGTGATTATAAATATGTCTGCTTCACTCAATATCAGATAAAGAAGTGCCCCATTCAAATTTTTATCATTTAAGGAAGCCAGTGACAACAATTTCTCTGAATAAAAATTAAACATACGACTAACTGGTTAAATCTAGCTCGTAACAATAACTAAATAAATTATAGTAAAATGAAGAAGCTGAAAGAAAGGTATATAATGTAGGACTAGAAATATAAATGAGATAGAGTGGATCAGTGACAGAAAAAAAGAAAGTAGAAGCAAATAGGGCAGGAAGCATAAAAAAGGAACAAGAATACAAGGAAGATAGAAACTGTAGCAAAAGAGGCAAAAATGGAAACTTGTAACTAACCATAATAGAACGGGAAGGTAATGGCAGGATCTAGTGGAGAAGGGAGTTGGTGGAAGAAAATGTATTAGGCAGTATCAGATGAAGTAAGATAGATTCATGCCAGGTGTATGACTGGTTTTCACTAACAAAGGCCCGAGATGCTGAAGTTGGGGCAATGATCCAAATAGTATCCATACTGAATCACATCACAAGATAGTGGGTGTTAAAATGTGGGACCAGATATTGTATTTTGCCACCATACACAATCCATCTTGTAACTGTTTGTTTTAAGTGCCAATGTAGTGGTTACTGTGCAAACATGCATATCAACTGTGATATTGGGTATCTCACAAGTGGCTTTTTTTCCCTGATGAAGTAGGTTTTGTTAATTGTGAGGCAAGAGTCGAGAATGATACGAGGGTGTGTCACACATTTTTGCATGTAATGTATTGTGTATGTACCATGGTCTGGATCTCGTTCCACCTTTGCTAGTGTTGAACTTTGCTTGTACCTGAATCTTGTTCATGGAAAAATTGTTGTGCATAAGAAAAATAAGTGGTTGCCTGTCACAAACACAGAGTATGTGAATGACTTTGTTCTGCAGTTACCACCTATTCTCACAACTGAGATGCGTTTGTATTTCATTTCAGGACGTAATGGTTGTTGGCGAACCATCACTGATGGGTGGCGAGTTCGGGGATGAGGACGAGAGGCTCATAACGCGGTTGGAGAACACACAGTACGATGCGGCCAACTCCCTGGACCACGACAACCACGGCTTCTCGGACTCGCCTATGACGGGGGGCCCTAATTCGTGGGGGGGAGGAGGCCCAGTAGGTGGGCCTGGAGTGGGCGGACCTGTGGCCGACAGGGGACCCGGTGTCCCACCTCAGGGCAACACGCCGTCCAGCCAGGACTCGGACAAGAAGTCTCCAGCTGTGAGTCAGTGATAGTGCGCACTGTGAGGCGAGGTGAGGCGCGGCGAGGCGAGGCGAGCCGAGGCCGAAGTAAGAGTGCTCGTGTGACACTGAGGCACTCCTGAAGCTGTGTGTGCCATTCTTGTTGAAGTGTCGTTTCTTTCTGACAGGTGGCCAACACATTATTTAAAATAAATTTTAATGTGGACATAAAGTATTCAGATAAATTTCTATTTCAAGGTGTTCATAGTCTGTGCATGACTATGTAGAAATTGTAATATTGACACTACTTTATTATAGATTAGTTTGGAGAAATTGTGCAATGCAAATAGACTCCTCCAAGGAAAGAGGTATGTTGGTGTTCAGTTCTGGTAGTGTTCATTATTGGATAAGGGTTTTCTGAACACGATCTCCAACACCATTGGAATAATCTGAAGATCATTGATTTTAGATATTCAGATTTTCATATGTAATAAATAACATAGTTGTAGTTGTCTTATTCAGTAAAAAAAAAGCTCTTCATGCTATTCATTTATAAATGAATTGTGTTTTAATTACACAGGACGAATACTCAACAGAGTAGGCTTTCTCATACCTGTTACATAAAATTGTAATTTATTTTAAATTATTGTACATTATTTATGTAGTTTAAATTAGTGCTTGCTCAATATTTTATGAAATGAAATGTAAAGATAGTTACAAATATTTCAGTTTTGTGCTAAAAGCCAAGGTGTGTGAATAAAGTAAGATGAAACTCTTTTTGAAATCCATAAATTTAGTTTCGTTGCAGTCACATCTTGCATTGCTTTCACAGTCAGCACTAGTTTAAATTACTGCTTTTTTTTCTCTCCATTATAATCTGCAAGATGCATAAAGAATTTGTGATATCTCTTCCTGAAACTATTTTTTTTTATCTTTTTGATTATCTATTCATTATTTGACCAGCATATTTGTGAAGAAGTAAAGTTTTGCACCTCTACAGTGAATGGATTTTATCATCTGTTAGTGCACCTCACTTTTACAAAATCATTATATCGTTTTGAAGTTGGTTCATTGTACTGGTAAGAAAGAATTGTTTCCAAGCTTCAAATTGTATATTTAATTTTGAGCTGTTTGTTCTAACAATTTTTTGTTTCTGAGGAGCTGCAGTTAGTGGAATGCCATGCTGCATATTAAAAATACTTTTAACAACAGTTTCAGTATTATGCAGTCTGTTGGAAACATAATTTAAAAGCATTTAGGAAACTTATTTGTTGGATATATTTCAGTAGCATCTCATTTCTATGTAACGTGAGTTTTACTTCCCACATGTTGTCAGTGCATGGTACAGCACATTACTGTATACACATTCAGTGATACAGAAAAGTGTTCCCAAGCATTGGTTTGATGATGGTAGTAGTAGCAGCCTTAACTGTTTGTAAATGGGAAGTCAAAACTACATTAGTGTGTCTGATCTTATCACAATTATTTTGTGTAACAAATAAGAGAGTGGCAATGTTGTTATAGTGTGACTGCTGAGCTGCTTGTAATCACTGATTTTTTTTAAAAAATATTTGTTTTACCCTGTCTTGGATGATTCAGACAGTTCATACATTTCCATTTCCCAAAATAAAATTATTGATGATGAGGCATCAGCTGCTGTGATATTGTTGTTTCAGCAGTAACCAATTTTAATTTTTTCTTTTTGTTCATTGTTGGTTGTTGTTTGCTTCCTGGTGCTCTAAAGTGAAAAAGTGAAAGAGAAATACTTGATGTCTTTTTGATGTATGCTGTGCATTCAATGGAAACAATAGTCTTATCTAATTTCTATGTTTTTTGATGTATTTTAAATTACAAACGTAAGGCATTAGATATTACCTTCACTGAATATTTTGGAGGCAAGTACTTCTACATTGGTTTCTTCCAGAAGAATGCTTACAAAGCTGTCTTTCTTATTGTATTGTACACATGAAGTATGAAACTTTCTTTTGTCTGGAATAATACATATTGTTTACCTATGTATTGGACACTTCAGGAATAATTGCAGTTCCTAATTTAATATTTTTGTGTGTTGTACAAAAATGTATTCATGGAATGAAACTTGACTGTTTTGTGAAGTGCTATAAATGTGTATTTATAAAATCTTCAACCACTTGCAGATAACTCTGCAACATTACAAGAAGAACAGCCTTTGAAGTACAATTTTTGATAGCAAAAAAAAATATAAAGACAGCAACTTAATGATACAAGTAGCACAGTGTTATTTCTTATTTTATACACATAGTTTTTTATACAACTTGATTTTGATGTCTCATTTATGCAGGTAAAAATGGGGTGTTGCTTGCGAAGTACATAACCAGTAATGCAGTTGATCTCAATATCTTTTTGTTTAATTTTGAGAAGCAGCCTACAATTTTTAAATACTATTTTATGAAGTACTGCACTGTAACAAGAATCTTAATTTGAAAAAACAAAACAAAAAAGCAAAAACAAAACACATTTAAGAAACAATTAGAAGTAATTTGACTTTCAAGTCCGTGACTCTACACAGTCTTCCAAGTAGTTCATTCTTTCTTTCTTAATGACATATACATGTCACTCAACAAATAATCCCCCTGAATCTGATGAAATTTCTGTGTCAACTGATCTTATTACATTGGCATAGTCTTCCTTTACTTCAACATGTTTCTTGAATTTCATTAACGTTGGTATAGTTTCACTGGGACACGTATAAATGCCTTATTCTATTACTGGTTCATTATGATAACCTTTGGATTAAATGTAAATGTATATGATGAACATTTGTCATACTTCAGAATGTACTGTAGTCCAGATTTGGATTCAAAAGTATGTGTTACGTTTTACAAACATTTGTCCCTGATTAACCTTCAGCTGTTAAGTGAGCTGGAGATGCAGAAAGTCTGTCAGGCATTTCTTGTATTCACAACTAATTTACTTTGATCTTTTATAATTAGCCACTTGCACTAGGCTTCTAATTTCTGATCATCAGGTGAGTAGTCCTAAAATAGATATTCATGGAAATTTGAATTAGCTACTTGTTTCAGACCAATACTCTAATAGAAGCTCATATCTTATAAATATTAACAATTTCTGAAAATAAATTTAACTTTGGTTCAAGAACTACTCACTTTTCCACTTTCCAGTATTTGTCAGCGCACTCTGTATTCAAGTATTAACAGTTTTTGAATCTTGGGGAAACTGAAATAGGAAGGTGGCATAAATAGTGCTGAAGTAAACAGTGCATCACTATTACTACTGGTCTAACACTAAAGCCCACTATGAGGAAAACTGAATGTCTTGACGTGCTTCCCACATCTAACTTATGAAAGCCTTCTCTCTCTTTTAATTGATATCCATGAAACAGTATAAATACATTAAACTGTGTGACTCTTTGAGTGACCTTTTCAAGTACACCATTATATGAAACAAGGTAGGTATGGAGGAACCATTTTATTGATGCAGTTATTCTCTAAATATTGTGTTTTGGTGTCTTCTGAATAGTATTTCTCCTTATATTAGTACTTCGATTGCTACATTGTTTTGCTAAATATTGGATTGTGCGATCAGTGCCAGTCTTAAAAAATACCTGATGAACCCAGTTACTCCTTTCTTTTCATTTCATCTTTGAGATTGATTGAAGATGTATACCTATAGTCTACAGTCCTGATAAGTATGGCATTACTAATCCTGTTTTTTGTTTAGGTGCAGGTTAAATGACAACATGTAAAACAGTTTCATTTCCTGCTTAATTGTTGGCTTTTCAAGGCTCTGGCAGTTTTGAATTGTCACTTCAAGAGGAGTTGTGAAATATTATGGTGGAATTTTTTTTCGGAAGTCCTACAAAAGAAATTTAGGAGCAGAATTAATTATGTATCAATGCTCTTGATACAAAACCCAGTTTGCACAAATGCTGGGAGTGTTTCTAAGGAGAATACCAGTTACCATCTCATTCCCTTCTTTGCATTAAAATAGCTAGTGGCCAAGTTTAAGAACAAGAATTAAGAGCACTTCTGTACCACTGCTAAACGTATCACTTGAAGTGAATAGGTCACTTGCTGTTCAGAAAACTATAGTGACACGTTTTGGGTACAGCACATTTTGAGAATGTCTGCCAAATAAAATATAAAGTCATAAGCACAAGCATAATGTAAAAAAGTCATTAACAGTAATGATAGCTAAGGTTTTAAAAAAAAAATCAAAATAAAGTAATCATACCAAACAAGTTGCCTTCATACGAAATTTGGAATCGCAGGCATACATCCTCACCATCAGTAATGATGGAGTGTTGCTATTACAAAACATGCCATCAGGTATTGTGGGTGTATGGGTTCAGTGATGTTACTTGCATCCACAGAGATAAACAAACAATTTGATAACAAAATAATATATGAAAATTTTAGAGAAATAAGAGTGAAACTATCAGTTTACAACACAAAATAAAATAGATATAAAATAAAAATAAAGCACACAATTATTAACCACTGTTAAATACTTGATAGAAACTGAACTATGGGATGATTATGAGAATCATTAAGCATGATTCAGACAGGTATACACAGGAAGCCAGTTATAAATATGGTGACACAAGTCAGAAATTATGATTTCTATTAGTATATCTGATGCCCCAGCTGAAGAATTGTCAGTGAAGCCTGAAACTTTGTCTGATGTGATTGCCCTTTGCTTCCATATGTCTTCCACTTTTATCTTAATTTTTGTGACTGTTTCTTCCTTCTGTCTTAGAGTCTCTAGTTCATGTTTCAGCTGATTGTATCTAACAGTCATCATAAGTTATGTCACTAAAGCAATTACTGCATGGCTGCCATTGAACTTTTCCTTTATGCAGAGACTCCTTCCTCCAGCATCCAAAGTTGTAGAAATGTTTTATTTTTAGTTTCTTCAATTATAAGCTCATCAATTTTTTGTTTAAAATCTGTTTTCACTTAGTTTATAAAACAGCTATGTAGTTTGTAGGTGACAGCTGGATTTCTTCCCAGAAGTTTTCCCTAGCAGTATTGCATCACTCCTTCATCAATATTCCTGCAGATTGCTTTAACACGTTGACTGTCATGTGGCCACTGGTGGGCACTACAGGCAAGTCTGCTGCAACACCGATGGGGCTTGTGCCAGTTAATGTGCTAAAGATGCTTTCCATGGTTAAAAATAAATAAATAAATAAATAAATAAATAAATAAATAATAATCATACTCTTCTGTCCCGTATCACCTCCCTTTATCCCACTACTTGCTTGGGATGGGTATATAACTGATCGAGTAGTTAAGATGATTTTGTGGTTTATGAATTTTGGTTCTTTCAATGCTTGTTAAAGTTTCCAATATTTTGTTATCATGTTGCTCATTTATGTCTGTGTATGCTAGTAATGCCATTGTAGCCTTAAAACCATGCCATCTGGTGGCATATTTTGTAACAGTGATCCTCATCAGTTAAGCACTGATGGTGAGGACATATGCGTGTGAGACTGTACTTTGTGTGGAGGCAGTTTGTTTGGAATGATTACTTTAGTTTTGTGAAACCTTCAGTATTGTTATTCTTAACGACTTTTGTACGGTATGCTTGTGCTGATTATTTTGTATTTTGTTTAGCAGACATTCTGAAGATGGACTGCGCTCAAAATGAATCAGTATGTCTTTTTGGACAGCAAGTGCCCTTTTTATTTCTAGTGACCTATTTAGAAGTAGTATACAAGTGCACTCAATTAACATCATGGTTTCAGGCCTCCTGCACTACTGTATGTCACAAATTAAGAAAAAGAAATGTTGATACCTTTTTATTGTGGCTACTGTCTCCCATGTACTGTTTCTGTAATCATGATAATGATTATTTCCTTTAAATTTGGGTTAGTGTTTCAGTTGCAGTGGCATAAAAAAGATCTTGTGTCAATTGTTGTTGATGAATGGATGCACAATCACACAGAAGTAGATATTATTATTATTTACTTTTGTGTCTGTCAACTTCATAAAGTATTGGGTGATGGTGTTATGGTTGCATCTTCTGATTTTATGCAGTGTTGCAAATGGTGAGCACTATATTTCTTGTAAATTAAGGCAAAATAAGGGAGTTGGGGTGATGAGATGTGATAGATTTTTGACATCTTCTGTCGGTATAAAGCATGTAACAACTAAATTATAAAGTATTATCATTACTCTTTCCATTCTACTTCCATCTTTTGGAAAGGCACGGTGGCTTTGGTAAATATGAAACTGTTACCATTGTATGTAATCCTATATATTCAGAATTTAGCAGGTGCTGATTATGTAACATTTTATCACACATTGTTCTGCATGAAAACCAATCCGTTACATCCACTGGTGGACATATGCTATGATCCCTTTTAAATATTTAATAATAATAATAATAATAATAATAATTTATAAAAAGTTCTAAGTAATATCTCTTAATATCTTTCTTGGTAACTTACACTGAGTTCTGAAAGTCCTTATAAATTACATGGATGAGATGAGAAGGTTTAGTCAGTATTTTGACATTTTATCCAGTTACTGACATTTTCCTTTTTCTTTTCCTTTTCACCTACAGCACTCAAAGAATCTTTAAGTGGAATGTGGGAGTGTGTTCCTTGAGGAGTCATGAAACCCCATATTCCTGTCTCTGTTATTTCCTGTGTATGTGCTTTGGCTTTAAGTAATTGGTTTTCAGTGTTTGCACATTTTCTTTGCTGACTAAAATTAGTATTTATGTATTGTCACCTACACATATTGTGACATTACCTCTATTTATTGCATATTACTTTGTATTAGAATCAGCTCACCAGGTGAGTAAGTGTGCTCATGGGAGTAGGAAATGAACTTTTTTGCTTGAGTAATTTGGCATTTTTTGTTCATAGCAACAGTCTCGTTGCGTAACAGTTTGCAGTTTAAAAGTAAGTCACTCTTTGTGTTGCCACTGGCTACATACATTTTGCTTGATAAACGTCATGCCGGAAACAGTTGTGCTTGGTATTTTGCACTGAAATGTAATGCATGGCATCCAGAAATAAACATGTGAATTTATATACCTTGTCTAAGAAGTGTCACGGAGAGCAGCATTAAATTGAAATTATTTAAAACAATATATTCCATAAAACAATGCTGAGAAAGGGGAGGGGGGAGGAGTTAATACAATTTATTTAAAAAAAAATACATTACAAGTCTAGACAGTTTATCACTTTGTTCTGATACAGAGTATTTTGGAGTATAAGTAATGAAATGATTCATTGTCTGACAAAGTTTTCCTTACTTTCTGTTTTACTCATAAATGTGACCTCTCCCCAACTGACTTAAGGAATATTTAATTCTTGATGGTCCTTATGTTAATCTACCAGTACTATAACAAATTATTCCTTTTCTTTGTAGATACATGACATTTCCATGACAGGTTGAGCAGTCAGTGGACATGGAGAAAAATCTGTAATTTCAATATTTATGTTTGTCTTTAACTTTGAATGCTGGAGACTGTGTATGAGATGGTGAACTACACCAATATACTCTGTTCCGTATACTCAGTCAATCATCCTTCTAATTTTTTATTTTGCTGCTGATGATCAGGCATTTATGTCCTTTAAAACTGCAGGAAGTTTATGTGAACGATGCATATATCTGTAATTTACAGCTGTGTGGCAAGTAGGAAATGTTTTACATAGTTTTCTGGTGATTATGGTATATTCAACAAATATTTCCATTTCTGAAGTCCTGTTGTAATGAGAATAGTGGCTGCACTTTCAGCTGTCAAAACAGTGTATCATTTTTGTTTCTGCCCTATTGTGGTAGTGAATTTGATCCCCTTATTTAATTTATCTCAAAAGAAGCTCCATTGTAAAGGAATCTTCTTCCAACTATTAAAGTTGTCATGTCGATGTCTTTCTTTCCTTCATTTTGATCTTAGCCTATCTGTTATTTTTGAAGTTTCTATACATGTTTTCTTCCTCTTCTGCCTCTATACATGTTTTATACCTCTTGCACTCCTTATTATTCATTTTATGACAAACATAGTTTTTGTAATTTTTATTTAGTTATTTTCTGTCAATGAAGTTTGGTCATACTGTTTAAATCTGGGTGCATTTTGACATATGTTTATTTTCCAGTGACACTATTTACTGAAGTGAATAATTTTGTTTTGTGTTTGCTGTTCATGTTGTGACCTCCTTTTCCCCTCTCACTTCTAGAAATGGCAGTACCATCATGTTTGAATTTCGTATATGCAGCTAACTGCAGTTACATATGAGTATGAAGGACTCTTCTGTCACTGATGTTAGTGCTTGGGTTTTTTCCGTAATGTGGTGATATAATACAACTTCAGGGGCCAAGTAGTATATCGGTAGGAGGGCAGTAAAACGTGTTACAAATTTTTATTGTTACTTGTGGTAATTATTCTTCAAAAAACTTTTGTAATTGGTTTGTGTTGAGTATATATTTTTAAAAATGGATTTTACTGTTGTCATGGTGTTTGCCACATAAATTCTTCCCAAAACAAAGTAGTAAACTAGCATTTGATTTACTGTGACAAAGAATTTTTAATGTCTTCAAATCAAATGGACAGTCCATCAGTTTCATATTGTAAACTGCAGTTTCCCTTGATATTATTTTAGAATGAATATTAGAATTTGCTCTGGATTTCTGGCATGTTTGCATATTTCACATGCATTTGCTGGATTGGAGTATTAAATAGCAATGTTAAACAAGATTTATGTGAGCTTTTTGTGAATTTTGTTATTTTTGTTATTTATTCTGTGCACAAAATTATATAGTGTGCAACATCTTTCAGTACAATGCACCAGAAAGATTCAATAATAGTTGTGAGATGTCCCAAAAATTATTTCATCACTGCAACTTCATAAATACTACTTAAATACTGACAGGCAGCTTAATTTTGCAAATAATAAGTTCTACCAGAACATTTTCTTCCTTGGAAGCATACAAAAAATGTATTTATTGTTAAATATAACAAAAGATGTGATAGGAAGAGATGAGGGCGACACATACATTTTGAGTCACATGAATTTGATAGGATAGTGGTAGTAGTCAAGTACAATATTATTGTCATAGATAATTTTGTAAGAGCAAACATGGCTGTGAAAAGTTTCTAAAGCCAACTAAGCATTTTAAAAATTTTAGCTCAAGAGCTGTTGTCTCTCTCTCTCTCTCTCTCTCTCTCTCTCTCTCTCTCTCTCTCTCTCTCTCTCTCTTTGTGTAAAAGTGTAAAAAGTTAATTTCTTTGATTGCAACAGTAAATTCTTGAATTTGAAGTATATTGCTGTCTTGAGTATTTGCATGACCGTTATATGCCTGCTGTAATTTAACATTGTGATGTTCCACAAAATGCTGTTGGCATTGTTTTCATATTCCTACTCTTTTTTAAATTGCACTTATTGTTTGGCTGCTTTTGTGAACATCTTCAAAATTTTGTATTTGATTTAAATGCAATTAGTTATAAAAAAACAGATATTAAATCATTAAGAATAGCAAAACTGTACCTGCTGCCACAAACTTGAAGATCAAAGTACTTAATTGTGAAATGTGTTGGCCACCTGTACTGTGACACTTTCAACATAATAGAAACTAAATGAAGCATTGAACTCATATCATGCTGTGGGTACTTAGAGGTACTTTTTAACGTAAAAAGTACAAAGTGACATTTATATTATCTTTTGGTATCCTATAAATGCACCTGTGAAGAAAAACATTGCACAGCATTGAATGTAATGCCGTTGACTTCAACTGAAATGTGAGGAGTGAATGTTTATGTAACTGGATTCCAAATATGAATTTTCTGTTTGTTTGAAGATGAACTTTAGGATGTAATATAAAGGACAGCATAACTGTTGTAATAAGGTGTGTGTGTTTTTAAATTTAATAAGAAATGGAATCTTTTAGACTGCCCCTTTTAGAAGTTAAGGACAGGATCCTGCTACAGTTTGTCAGGAAAAAAATGAGTGACCAAATACTACAAGATATCATTTTTTATTGCAGACCATATACGTTCTTAACTGTTTTTGAACTGTGTATCATTTGCATAATAGTAAGCAGGAAAACAATTCCAAGTCATGAATTCCATTATTTCAAAAGTGGAACCAATTGTTCTATAGTAAAAGATTTTAGATTATTCATGAGTGATGTCCACCTAAAACATTATTAACTGTTCCATATATATATAATTTATGCAATTTACATATGTACTGAATGGACAGAAAGTGTGTAAAGTGTAAGTTGAATGAGAGGTTGCATGACTGAAATATTTTTGTTTTTGAATTGTTGTAAGTGCACATAATGTGTGAGAGCAATTTTGTGTTGGTGTTGGAATGAAAGATATAATACACAGAAACTTGTACTGTCATTTGTACTACAGCATTTTTAATGCTCTTATTTACAAACATGTGCATCAATTTTTACTAGATTTTGGTCAGTAGAACTACTTGATACATTGCTCGGTCCATGTTGGTTGGTTCAGTTCTATGTGCAGTACATTCTTGGTGCTGTCATGCTGCTGTCTGCTGTCCAATTCCAGGATTTCCACACATTTTAACCAGCTGATATTGTCACCAGAAAGTACCCAAAAAGTACAAGCCAATAAATTGATATGTTGTTTAAAACTGATGATTGAAAAATAAGCTTTTCAGTTTTTTTCCTTTTTTAAGATGGAAATCAGGTGACAATAAACGTACTGATAGGGAACAGGGCAGAAAGAAGTAGTTAAAAGGAAATACTGGCTAACACTATGATATAGTCTCTTACAGTTACAAAAGAGATTACTGTTTTAATTTCTGAACTATTGAGATTTGCTTAGTTAGGCCTGCGTACTGTGTGTCAGTTCTTGTTGAGTTATAACAAGTATGTGTCCTTTTGTTTTCTATTATCAGTATCTTGAAAATTTTACAAAATAGCCCTTTCTGTTGATGTATTTTTGAACCCTTGAGAAATATTTGAGCTGTGTCCAAGACATATTAAACCCAGATATTTTCCTTTGATGAGGATCGCCTCATCATTAACTGATCCAGATTTGAACCATCAGTACCCTTCTACTATTTTATCAAACACTTGAGATGCTCTTCTGCATACATTGACAGAATGGTATTCATGGAAGGAAGGTCGTAGTATAGAAGGAATGGCATTCGTGGAAGAAAGTACGTAGTTTAGAATAAGTTTTTGCATCTTTGGTTACATAGCCAATAATTTTGTGAAAAATATATTCATCATCTAACTGGGCTGTATTTATTGACAAATGTGCATTTGGTTACCTATTATTGGTCAATTTTGGGGCTTTAAACCATTAATAACACAACTGGAGAATTGGAGTTGGGCAAATTGAGCAAACAGTTTCAATGTGCGAGCAACATTCATTTAGTTCACCTCCTACCACAGAGTGAAAGTCTGATTTTGTAGACAAGCATTAGGGTATAAAAATCTCCATTTCGTATCTTTTCTGCTACTTCACAAAATGTGGAGGAAGGTTTCTGTTGAATATGAAGCTACTGCCAGTTGAAGCTTATAGTTCATCCATGAGACATATTAGGATATTGAAAATTAGCTGCAAAATCAAAAGATCTGGACATGAGTTTCATTTTAACTCACAGCTTAGTCTAAGAGGAATTTTGACCTCAATGAATACTTCTGTTTAGAGATAAAGTTTCATGCTACACATGTCTCGAAAATTATCCAAGTACTCTCAGATGTCTTGTCTACTCTAAGATACATCATTGGCTCATTCCATGCCTCCCATTTTGGCAGGTAGAAAAGTGTGTGTAAATGCGATTTGAGGGAAGAAAGGAAGGCCATCGTTCACAATCTGTGTTATATGGTAGAGGAAGACATTAAGTGATCAAATCTGAAATAGGTACTTCAGTTAGGTGAAAGTACATAAGTTTAAAATGTTTTATCTGCCATGAGTTGGGTACCTGTGGTAACTAAACAATGTGTCTTTAAATTATGTAACAAAGACAGCACAGCTATCATCTGAACACCTAACATGCAGAAAAATCTGATGTTAGTAGTAATTTCCATTTCATGTCCCTGTACAGTGTTTTTTTTTCTTCTGAACGCACTTATTTTTTCCTTTGTGAAGTGTAATCTTGATGAGATCAGTAGTATTTACAAAGCAAGTGCATTATTATTTGAGCGATAAATGGTGGGTTCAGCCATGAAAATGAATGAATTACACTTTCTAAATGAAAGTGCTTTATCATAGAGTTACATAAGTATGAAGTATGTATTACATGGTGAAGAATTAGTGATGTTTTTGAAGGACACCATCTTTATGCCAGTGACTGTTATAATTTTTTATTACACTATTGCAATTTCGACCTTAGGCCATTATCAAGTGATATTATGGCTTAAAGCCGAAATTGCAATAGTGTAATAAAAACTTATAACAGTAATTGGCATAAAGATGATGTCCTTCAAAAAAAATTTTATGACTGTGAATCCCAGCTGCAACAAGTGTAATGAGTGACTAGTCTACAGCTTATCCTCTGGAAAATGTGTACTTACTCAACAATTTGCACACCAGGGATAGTATCTGGATAAACCCTAGCCAATTGTACGTTGGTTTATTTGTTATATAATACAGGCTTAGCAGAAACTGACATCATCAGTGAGGAATGACAGCAGTGTAAGACACTTTATTTTCTGTTACCTTGGGATCAGTGTAAGACTTTTTTCTTGCTACCCGGTGATACCAAAAAGAAAGCAGATTTATTTCCTTAATCATTGCCTGTCTTGTTGCACTCTGAATGATTTACTACATCAGTATCATAAATGCAAAGTCTTCTGTAGCTAAGCCCAGTCTGAATAAAACTCATTTGGACATTAGGCCATATGGTATGCAAAACTATGGTACTTATAAAATGAAAGACAACATTGTAACCAATTTCCAACTGTCCACTTCAGGACAATGAAACTGTTGGTTTCTGAAGGCAGTCTTCAGTATTTATTGCCTGTTGACTTGGGACAGTCCAGTGAGATGTCACATGGCATCTGAAACAGGTTGCAATATACACTGAAGGCTGTCTTCAGAATCAAACAGTTGTTTTTGTCCCCTCAGAAATGTTAATTTTTAGTAGTTCCTGTTTAGTATTCAAATTTGTAAGGGTAATTAAAAACCCTGTTATCAACTGCTAGAGGCAGAAATCGTGCAACATATGTGTTTATCATGATGGAATGTCATACCAAATGGCCCAGGTTCGATTCCTGGCTGGGTTGGAGATTTTATCAGCTCAGGGACTGGGTGTTGTGTTGTCCTTATCATTATTCATCCCCATCAACATGCAAGTCCCCGATGTGGCGTCAACTTGAAAGATTCGCACCAGGCGAATGGTCTGCCCAACAGGAGGCCTTAGCTACACTGCATTTACATTACAACTGATTGTATGCTATGCATTGTAGGGTATAGGAGGCAATGTGCAACTCTGTGGTACCTAAGTATTATCAATATGAATTCTTACAAGTGACAGTTGTTTATGAAATTCACATTTACATTTTTCTAAATGTTTAAAATGAGTTTACATTCTTGACTGTGTTTACACATTTTTGTTCATTTGCCGTAGTCCTCAATGAAATTTCACCACAAGACAATTTCAATAGAATATTATATAATTTATATTCAGTATCATATTACTAGGACTAATATATCAATGAAACTCATCCATTTTAGAAAATGTAATGTAATTACAAAGGTAAAATAAATGTACTCACCAGGCAGTGGCAGCAGAACACACTTATGAAGGTATTAGAGTTTGCAAGCTTTCTGAGCCAGTGGCTTATTCTTCTGGCAGAGCTGATGAAGGGAAACGAAGGAGACTGAAGGAAAAGGACAGGTGAGGTGTAGGAAAAATGGATAGTGTTCAGAAAAGTGGCCCAGAACTCTATTTTTCTACTGTATTTGTGATGAACAAAGCCCTTTGTTAGTAATTTTTGGTTATGTTTTATCAGGGTTTTTCATTCCTATCCATTTCTTGTTGAGTTTCTTTTACATTACTCTCCATATGTCCACTCAACAAAAGAGAGATGATTCCACGATCACCACCAACACTCCAAAATAGGCAGAAGCATACAGACTCAAACAAAGGTTCTTTCTCAGTTTTGTATGCTAGACACTTTCTCTTCTCTTACTACTTGTTTTTTTTGTTCATCTACTACTACTTCTACTACTGTTACTATTACTACTTCTGCCGATACTTCTGACTTGCTAGCCTTAAGTTGGAACAGCCTAAGTATGGCAGTTACATTACACCCTTGTTTTTCGCCCCACAGATCTTACAGAAGAATGGTATTGAAGAATGCACTACATGGCAGTTGTCTCTGGAATTTGCAACAGTATTCCCATTTGATTTTGTCTGTTGCAGTTTTTATTATCAATTTTATTTGTTTCATTGCAACTTCTTCTTAAACTAAGGAACTTCTTCTTCTACTCTGTCTCTCCCCCCCCCCCCCCCCCTCCCCCTTCCTCCCTGCCATCCCATTCTCATCAGCTTTTTATCTTGGTGTCCAAGAGTGTAGTCTAGCTGACTGTGTAAACATTGGCATTGCCTTATATATTTCAGTTGAGCCTTATTCTTTACTATTCTTGCTGTCATGTCGCATTTCTTTTGTTAGACATTAGGTTTGCTACTTATGTGTTTGTTATTGCTTTAACTTAAATCACATAAAAGAGTGGAAATGTGATATTTGCTCCTACGCTGTGTCAAGCAGTTAGTGGAATTGGTGAAAAATGGATGCCCTGCATCTCTAAAACCTTTGGCTAAGGGAGAGAACCTACAGAGATTCAAGCAAGGAGGCAGACCTCATCTCATCTTATCCAAACAAGAGGTCAGTGCCTTCCTGTAGGGACCTCTACACAAACATCCTTGGTTAAAAGGGGGAGTTGTGTCATTACAGATGTGTTAGATTATTAGCAAAAATAAATAATTGTTGTGTAAATATGAATCCCAAAGTGATACGTCAATGAACAAAAAAATTATTTGATGTAAACTAATTTTATGCATACCAAATTTTACACTCATATTTACTTGCCCCAAGCAAAATTATTTTGTACACCTAGTGTGTGGAAATGTCCAGTTGGCTAGATTATTGTATATTTTCTCTTGTTTATGCATTCAAGTTATGTTTCATATTGCATTCAGAGAAACAGTTCAATTTTTCAAGTAATGCTTTATGATTACTGAATGTTTTATTCAACAACAACAACGACAATAATAATAATAATAATAATAATAATAACAATACAAATTCATCTTCCTGATGTATTTCTAATTAAGCGTATAGATATAAAAAAATGCTCGTAAGTACTTTACTTCAGAAGCGCACCTCCCACAATAGCCAGTAAAAACCCCAAAAATAAATGACAGCTCCCCCCCCTCCCCCTCCTCCATCATTCAGAATCACAAGTTTGTTCCTCCTGGAGGAAAGATGAGTTGGTTGGTGGTGGTGGTGGTGAGCAGGAAGATAATCATCAGGTTGTTCATATCACTGGTGAGAGGGCGGAAGGCAAGGGTGAATGAAAACACATTGGGTGTTGGAGGTGTTAATAAGGTTAATGTATTATGCATGTATATTGAGACCCTGAGTTTTACTGCAGAGAGAGGTGGGATTTTTTCCTACAATGGTGTCTACTTGAGTATGGATGTATAGTTAAAGTATAACTGAAACACCATTCTGATTTTGTCACTCTTCCTTAATGTTCAAAGTCATGTTGAGAAGTTGCTTTATAATGCAATCTACACATGAAAATGCCTTTTTTTGTTATTATTGTTAATATCTGCTTTAATCACACATATCTTTAACAGTTCACATGGGAAACAATCTAAGAAAATGTCATGCTTCAGTAAATATTGTTTGGCTGTCCTTGATTAGATCACCAGTCTACACAGAGAACATTTGAAATTGCAGTATATGTCCACAGAATGTGAGCCAGAAAAAAAAATGTTCTGGCGTTAGTTTCTTTCGAGTGATCGAGTTTGTCTAGTATTAATGCATGAGTATACTGATGACATTTTGCTACCATTAAAAAGCTGCTTGCCAAGGTTCCATAATATCTCTTAACACTATGCACTTGTATTTCTGCAATTATACAGGACAGACACGATGACAAGGGAATGTGGAGGTATTTTGTATTTCATTTCAAGCAACTGAAATTATCTTTTAGAATTCTTCAAAATTTTTACAATAAGGCACATTTTCCATGAAGAAGATGCCCATAGAAGCAAGGCAAGACAAGTGGTTTCTTCAGTTGTACTACAGTGTTGTAGAAGTCCCAGGTGATTTCCACACCTTGTACTTTGTATCTAATCCTCCATTCTTTCTACACCAGGACTGTACACACCCTAATGATGTGTGTGTGGTTTTTTTTGTCAACATCAGTTTTCAAAAGCTCAAGAAACAAAAAATTTTTGTATGTGTGGATGATAAGCAGTCAGCAGATGGGTCCATAGAAAAAATAAATATTGAGCCTCTTTCAGTTGCTTTGAGGAAACTAGAATAGTTTCATAAATAAGAGCAGCAAGCAATACTCTTTGTGACATGCTTTTGACAGTACAAGAAGTGCAATTATGACTGTTGCCATTAAATTAAGCATCACTGAAAGTTCCAAACTGAGCAGTTTTATGTGACCTGCCACATTTGTATATATGTAAATTATTTATATAGTTATAATAAAAGTCTTTTTGTCCCTCTGTGTCATGTTATTCTTAAGATTTACACACTACCAAGTTCATTCCACTACTTTGATTGGATTAAATGTATTTTGTTGTAACAGATGACAGAGAATTTCCTGCCGTATATGAACCTAGACCTGTAAACAACTGTAACATCAGAGGGCTGTAGCAAAATAATATGAATTATGTGTGTAAACGACACACTTCTGTGCTAACAAATCAGAGAGACATTTCCTTGTGAGTTCCCTCACATTATAACAACTTGGAAGTGTAATATCTTTACAAACTAAACCCTTGCACTGGAATGTGTCTCAAATCTGGACCCTTGTATTTCATAAACAATGCTCGTACCTACTGAGTTATCTAAGCATGACTCACAACCTGACTCCACTGTTCAGACAAGGCTCCACATGGAGGTCTCATTCTGGCAAACAGTTTAAATCTGCCAGGAAGTTTCACAACAGCTCACACGCTACTTGAAAGTGAAATATTGATTCTGAAAACAATGCCCTCTTCCCCAATATCTTTTCTTCCAGGGTTGCTTGTCCAACAAGGTATGCAGGAGAGCTTCTGTGAAATTTGGAGAGTAGAAGGGAAGTACTGGCAAAAATGAAGGTGAGTGTTGGCTTATTCCTGGACAGCTTGTTAATTAAGAACATTGTGTGCAAAAGATGATTATCTGAATTTGGATCTCAGTCCAGCACAATCTATATATCACTCTGGAAGTTTTCCAACAGCATCCCTTCCATTGCAGATTGAAACATTCATTCTGATCTCTTTAACTGCTCATATTATTCTCATGTGGCGTTGAACTGCTGTCATGTTGGACCTGATATGCTTTCAGCTAGGGGAAACTGTGTGTGTCATTATGTTTGGCTTGTCTAGGATAACAGCTGGAAATGTACTTGGGATGCATAAGGTTGCTGCAGCCAATGCAGTGACATCAAGTAGAGTACATGAGAGAACTCTGTGAACGAAACTCAGTTGTGGAGGAACATCTAAATTCAATGATAGTCAGAGGTGCAGTAAAGAAGATCGTTATTTCTTGTAAGAAGACCACTGCCATGAAAGTGAAAACTGATTTTAGTTCATGTACTGAGAATTCATTATAAGGAAAACAGATAATGAACAAAACATTTGGTATAAAATAGGTGTCACCAAATTTCATGTAGAGTGGAGTACAGAGGAGAGGTTCAGAGGTCTGCACAGCTCTGGATGACTGATGAATGGAAGCTAGTAATTTGGTCTGATACAAAAACTGTCATCCTATTTCCTAACACTGGATAGAGGGTTTAAATAAGGAGAAGACTTGAGGCAGTGTTCAGTGAAGTGTGTCAATTGTGCATTAGTCATGATGCTAATACTGTGGTGGTTGATTGAAGTCTTTGACTACATCTAATATAAAATTAGGTGTTATCATATATGAAATGATTTTAGGAAGCTGTTTTCATTCAGTGATGCAAAAATTGTTCCCAGCAAGGGACTGAACATCCCAAGACAATGATGTGACCACTCAAACAGTTGTAAATGTCTAAAACTATTTCTTATTTAATGGTCTGGACATATGAATATTGTTCATATGTACTGTTCATGACAAAGGATTTCATGAATAATAAAGTCACAGTTAAAGGAACTTTGCCTTTTATTGACAGCTAACATTTATTAATTGTGACATGCACGTAGCTGGATGATTGTCCAAAACTTAACACACTGAAACAATTATAGTTAACACGAAAATATTAATCTGCAGTTATGTGGTTTTTACAGAGTTCTTCCTGGAAACATCACAAGCCATAAAAATTACAGTTCACTAAGTGGCAAATACTATTAACTCCTGAAGACACGACATATGCATTACATACTGTATTTCTTCTTCTACACTCGACAAATGACTAATCTTTGGCTCTCCTTTGCCTTGTTCCTTGGTCCTATATAAAATCTGAGGTGGATTGTGTTTATGCTAACATATCACAATTTACTGAATTCATGCAGTTTATATTTACATAATTATGGTAACTAATATAGTATAATTAACACTTATTTCATTGATCTCTGAGTAATTCATTGTGCCTTATGCAAGATGCTGTTTGATTAGATTTATTTTACCAAAATCTGTTTTAGCACTTTCTGTTTGTCTTCAGTGGTTTTTATTTATTTTCTTCATCATAAAAGATGAAGATAGCACAGAAAGTGCTGAAACATGTTTGCATAAAAAACATCTGACCAAACAATGCCTTGCCTAAGGTGCAATTCCTTTCCAGTTTTTCTTAACAAGCATGGAAATGAAAAGTAACTAGAGCACCCAAGGATCGCTATTATTCATGTCTCTTTCTACACAAAAAATTCTCAGGTCCTATGTTTCTGGAGTGCAGTTAAGCCTTGTTTATGACATGGTCAAACAAAACGTAACAACAGTTTTAGAAACAAGCCTAAGGGAACATGGAATGGCTAGGCAAGGTTCAGAGAAAACATCTTCCACCCTTTTGTATACATACTTTATTTAAACAAGACCCAAGATTTTAAATTAAAAAAAATCCCAGTGTTTTAAGAAATATCATGTAAATAAAAACACGTAGCATAACCCGCAGCCCAACTCAAGTGTTTGAGGAAGGTTCTCTGTTAACCAAATCTTTTCTGTCAGGTTAAAAAATATGACCATTTAAGAAAACAACCATTTAAAAGACACAACCAACATACCTTTAAGGCAAGCTCCGAATTATGTGTGATTGCTTTAAATTACTAAATTCTACATAATTCCACAATACTTAATAAAGTCTTACAATTTCTTTCATTCCAGAAACAACAAGAAAACCCTTAAAGCATCAATGATTTGAGAAAAGAGAGAGAAACATTTGAGATCCCCCCCCGCACAAGACACACCTTCAAGGCAAGGTTTCAATTATGTATAGTTGCTTTATGTAACTCTTGATTCAGTGAGCCGCTGTATCTTGGTTATCGCAGATCTGGGTGTCCTTTCACCTCATCAGACCAGATGGCAAAACTAAAATACACTAAGGCATGTGTTAATGGTCAGTTCCATTCCACTAGTCAAGACGTAGTTTCAGTAAACACACACGGGAGAGAAATGTAAGTCTGGTGTGAAATAACACAGTGCCTTTATAACACCACGTCAAAATGGAAATGCTGAGCTACCAGGAATTCAAAATGCAATGGGCAGAAACCAAGGCCCATAACTCCACAGAGAGATGTTACGGATACCCAGAACAAGTCAAGAGATGGCCTTCAGGTGTAAATGTTAAAGCAAGTAGCTGCCCAACTTAGGTCAGCTCAGAGCAGGCAGCAATTTGCTGAGTTCATGGGCTGAGTTAATGATACATAGCCATTACCCCTAAGATGTTGGAAGAATAACAAATAGAGCACTGGGTAGGCCTTCAGATTAACTGGGTAAATATAACACAACCACCAGCAAGGCAACACTATCCATACTCATTCTTTCAGAATTCACCTAAGCAAACAGCTAAGTCATAAATCAGAGTTCATAACTAGGATCAAAGTTCATATTTAGGCTCACAGCACTACAGCCAGTCAACCAGATCACTCATTCTGAAAAACAATGGGGCCATCTCCTGTCTGTTCTGGCAGTTGCATCCTAACTGCTGCTGCCACTTCCATCTGGCCAGTGCCTCTCCATTCGAGTGCCCTGCAATGATCAATCCAACTGCCATATTGCCGATCGCACCTTCTCACGGCCACTGTCGCTGAAACCAAAGTGCTACTGCAAGGCGAGAGCCTCCGCCAGAACAAGAACATCTCAGAAATGAACAAACATAGGACGAATGGGCTCCAGGAATTTGAAGCAAGCAAGCTGCACAGGTTAACCTCTACCGCCAAACCCACAGAAATGCCCTCCCCTCTTTGATGTGTTGAGTGTTGCGAGAGGAGACTAGTCCACCTTAACCTGAGAGACATAAACCCTGGACAGGTTACCCGATTCAGGATTGCATACAAGCAAGTTGACCAGAACCAATACTTGGACAATCTCAAAGGGACCCAATAACTGGAGTACTAGCTTACTAAACAACCCTTTCCCCTCTGGTTAACATTGGGGTTGTAGACAAAAACTCAATCAACTGCGTTGTCCCTAAATGCTCTACACCCCTTAGTATAATGATCGGCCAACCACTGATGGCTTTGCTGAATATTTTGACGCAACTTCCTCCAATTCTGCTGCATTACCTTAGCGGCTCTATGCTCAGGGAGCAAATCATTAACTGACCAAAAGTTGGCCAGAGGTGAGTTAACTTGATAGCACAACACAAGGGGCAGCCTTCAGTGACTGTATTAAAGGCAAAATTAAGTCACCCAATGGAGTGGTCCCATTTGGTCTGCAATTACTATGGAAGGCCATAACAGCCCCTTTCAAGTTGCAGTTAACACATTCCATAAAAGATGGTTGAGGATAATAGGGGGTAGTTGCAATGTGGTGGATAGCCTGCTCAAAACAAAATCTTGTAAAGTCCATATATTTAAAAGCCGGGGCATTATTGCTGGCCAAACACCTCAGTTGTCCAAAGGTGGAAATTATCCCCAAGAGATGTCAAATAGTCGTAGGGGCCATAACCCTGTGACTAGGGATTAAGAGTGTGAGAAGGCAACCATTAACGCAAACACATACAGGTTACCATTGCAAGTGCATGGCAAAGGATCAATATAATCAATGTACTACTTATCCATGGGATAAATTTCCCTAGTGGATTGCAGAAGACGTTTACTGGGGCTAGAATTAGGTTTTGCTCTTTCACACTCTCACTCACTTAACCATCTGCCAAACATTCTTGTATAAGGAAGACCAAGACACTTGGTGCCTAATATTAGTACAGTTTTGTGGGCACCTAGATGCTCTCCAACCACCTTATTCTTAGTGGCCTTAATTCTTGTTCACTGTCCTGTCTTTGAGATCCCCAAAAAGTTATGAGACTTCAGATAGTATCCCGCCTACACAATTCTCCAGACCCATATACTTCTCTGACTGCTGAACTCCAACCTCAAACGTCCAACTGAAGGCATTGGCCACCTGATTGTGAGTGCCACAGACATGCTTCACCATGGATTGGAAAGCTGAAGTTCGGACGGCCCAGCTGGCTATATGACCCACCTTATGTGGGTGCAACAACACTCAACTGAGGGCATGATTATGAGTTTCAAGCAAGAATTCACAGTGCTCAAGGGAAAACATAAACTTTTCTAAAGTAAAAAGCACCACTAGAACCTCTCATTTGTAGACAGAATACTTAAGCTTTGCCAAGGTAACCTTCTAGATGCACTGGTGTACGTCCTCCTTCCTGCTCTTGGAGGAGGACTGCCACTACCCCACAAGTAGAGGCATCAGTTTGGGCCACAAAGGGCAACTCGAAGTTTGGTATAGTCAAGACGGGGGTTACTAAGAGTATGCTTAACAACTTCAAAGGATGCCTGGTGATTTTGTTCTCAGTGGAAATTAACTTCTTTCCTGGATAATTCTTTAAGAGGAGCAGCCATTTTGTCTGAAGTTAGGCACATATTTGTGGAAATAGTTGGCCATCTGATGAATCTGGCAATCCCCTTTTTATTTACGTAAGGGGGAAATTTTTGGAGATCTTTCATATGCTCCTTATCTGTCCTAACCACCTCAACAAGGATTAAATGGCCTAGAATGGAAATCTGCTAGTGTGCTTAGGTGACCTTAGAAGGGTTCACAGTCAATCCTGCCTCGCTAAACCTCTCTTAACACTGCTACCAAATGCCACAAATATTCCTCAAAGGTAGCAATATGGATAACAACATTGTCCCAATAGTTGTATACATATGTAAATTGTAAGTCGCCGAGCACCTGACTCAGTAACATAGATAAAACAGCCACTTCTGTCGACAAACCAAATGGAACTCTGTTAAATTCAAAAAGATCCCAATCAGTACAGAATGTGGTAATGTGCTTGGAATCATCTGGCAGTGGAATTTGCCAATAGGCTGGGTTCAGATCCAAAATGGTGAAATACTTTACTCCAGAGAACCATGTGAAACAATGACGAATATCAGGTAAAGGCACAGACTCCAAGATACCTTTCCATTCACCAACCTGTAATGAACTACTCGTTGGAACTCCGTGTTACTACCTTAGGAACCAAGAACATAGGTGACATGTAGGGGGAGGTAGAAGGTCTTAAGACACCTTCATGCAACATACCATCATCAAGGCATGCACACTCTTTGTCTTGGGTGGGGGGTTGGATAAGCTGTAGAGCGATTGGTGATCTGAACATCATCAGTCAACCTGATTTTTTTGTTAGTTATGCCAAGCCTGTTGGTGAGGACTTCCAGAAAATTGTCGAGCACTTGTGACAATTAATCCCGTCACTGTGGCTCAAATGACTCAGTTCATAACACCCAGTAGCAGACAAAAAAGAACACACTGGCAATGAGATATTACACGAGCATAAATTGATTCATTCCCCAAGATAAAATTTAAAAGAAATAGTGCATTGTTGGCCATCCAACATTAATCCCACACAGTATATAAAATTACAGCCTGGGATCAAGTTAACAGACAAATTCTTAACCACTAACAACTTAAGTGGCCAGGAAAACTTTGCAATACTCAATCTAACCACACACTCATCAACTGAAAGCAGCTGATGGCCCCTGACAAATCAATGCTTCTGAGAAGAAGTTAGTAAGGGAGCAAACTTACATTGAGATTGATACTCCAAGTACCAATGATAGTCCAGCAGTGATACTGAGCTCCTAGAATCGAGAAGGGCATAGACTGGCTCATGATTCAACTGAATACATATAAAGGGTAAAGGCTCATACACTACACACCCAATTCAATGACAACACCTATGAAAGGAAAGCATGAACTCCTTTCCTGACTTCCAATGCTATCAGCTATCTATCTCCCCTTTTTGTAACTGAACACTGACAAACAATATGACCCACCTGTTGCCAACAAAAACAGTCTTTGGATCATTGGCGCAGGGCACTGTCAAATTTAGGGTGTACCAAATAGCCATTAGCTCCCAAACAACTAAAAGACCTGCTGATTTTCAGCATAACTAAGTCCCTCAATGTTGGAAACCAAAGCAGGTTGATCAAAGGTGGAAGTTTTACTAGCAAAGGTGATGTGAGATCAATCCTTCCTTCCAATATGTTATCGATAATTTGACCCTCAGGAACTTGCAATTCTAAGGCCAAAACTGTGCTTCGGATATGCTCAATATATTTACTCAGTGTCTTATTACTTGATTCTGCCCATCAGTAATGCTTATACCACAACTCACTGTTCAAATTTGGCGACAGTTTGAAACTGATCACCCATTGACGTAACTCCTTCAACACCTTTCCCTCGCCAAAATATCAGCAAATACTTGACTCAATGTCCCACTAGTTAATGCATACAATAACTGGAGAACCTGATCATGAGGCAAATTCAATGAATCAGCATGATGCTCAAATTTAACCGAAAGCCATAAAACCACCTGGCCCTGCTCATGGACTCAATGGACAACTTATACAATTTCCCTCAAGAAAATTCTGATAGAATGTGCTAGTTTGCTGAAATTACTCATAGCAAAACACTGAGGCAAAGTTAGCACCTGACCAGGATTATTCAAACCAGTTTGAGTATAGAAACCTTGACCCCACTTGAACTTGCTACAGCGTCTAAAGCAAACTTATTTCCTGGAATGATAATAAAATTGATACCCTAGTTGCAAACAGGCATTGATATACATAATTGGGGACTTGTTGAAAATGTGTGTCCTGTCCGGGACTCGAACCCGGGATCCCCAGCTTACATGGCAGAGATTCTATCCATTTGAGCCACCGAGGGCACAGAGGATAGTGCGCCTGCAGGGACTTATCCCTTACATGCTCTCCATGAGCCCCACATTCCCAACATGTCCACACAACTACATTCGTGTTTGCCCATCACACTCATTACTCATGGCAGATTAATCTGCCGAGTCCCATACGAGTTAACTATATATGAAAGGTAGTGTCTGTTCCGGAAAGAACAGATACCATTGATGACCATGCAGCTTCTCTAGAATATAATGATAATTAAATCGACACTGTAGCTGCAAACAGCCGTTGATATACATCATTGGGGACATGTTGAAAATGTGTGCCCCAACCAAGAATCAATATAATTATCATTTCAGTCTGTAGAAGCTGCACAGTCATCAGTGGTATCTGTTCTTTTGGGAACAGATACTACCTTTCATATATAGTTAAAATATGGCTACCTGGCCATTGACCTCCTTCTGCGAATGCACACGCTATGCCCCAACTCGTACGGGACTTGGTAGATTAATCTGCCATGAGTAAGGAGTGTGATGGGCAAACATCTATTAAGCACACTACAAATGTAGCGGTGTGGACATGTTTGAAATGTGGGTCTCATGGGGAGTGTGCAAGGGATAAGTCCCTGCAGGTGCACTATCCTCTGTGCTCTCGGTGGCTCAGATGGATAGAGCGTCTGCCATGTAATCTGGAGATCCTGGGTTTGAGTCCCGGTTAGGGCACAAATTTTCAACGTGACCCCAATGATGTATATCAATGCCTGTTTGCAGCTACAGTGTCGATTTAATTATCATTTCATTCTAGAGAAGTTGCATGGTCATCAATGGTATCTGTTCTTTCGGGAACAGATACTACCTTTCATATATGATTTCTTGGAATTTAGCAAAACGGCCCTGCATCTACATCTACATCTACATCTGCATCTACATCTACATGATTACTCTGCAATTCACATTTAAGTGCTTGGCAGAGGGTTCATCGAACCACAATCATACTATCTCTCTACCATTCCACTTCCGAACAGTGCACGGGAAAAACAAACACCTAAACCTTTCTGTTCGAGCTCTGATTTCTCTTATTTTATTTTGATGATCATTCCTACCTATGTAGGTTGGGGCCAACAAAATATTTTCGCATTCGGAAGAGAAAGTTGGTGAGTGAAATTTTGTAAATAGATCTCGCTGCGACGAAAAACGTCTTTGCTTTAATGACTTCCATCACAACTCGCGTACCATATCTGCCACACTCTCTCCCTTATTATCTGATAATACAAAACGAGTTGCCCATTTTTGCACCCTTTTGATGCCCTCCGTCAATCCCACCTGGTAAGGATCCCACACCGTGCAGCAATATTCTAACAGAGGACGAACGAGTGTAGTGTAAGCTGTCTCTTTAGTGGACTTATTCCATCTTCTAAGTGTCCTGCTAATGAAATGCAACCTTTGGCTCACCTTCCCCACAATATTATCTGTGTGGTCTTTCCAACTGAAGTTGTTCGTAATTTTAACACCCAGGTACTTAGTTGCATTGACAGCCTTGAGCATTGTATGATTTATCGAGTAATCGAATTCCAACGGATTTCTTTTGGAACTCATGTGGATCACCTCACACCTTTCGTTATTTAGCGTCAACTGACAGCTGCCACACCATACAGCAATCTTTTCTAAATCGCTTTGCAATTGATACTGGTCTTCGGATGACCTTACTAGATGGTAAATTACAGCATCATCTACGAACAACCTAAGAGAATTGCTCAGATTGTCACCTAGGTCATTTATATAGAGCAGTAACACCAGAGGTCCCAGGACGCTTCCCTGGGGAACAGCTGATATCACTTCAGTTTTACTCAATGAGTTGATGTCTATTACTACGAACTGCGACCTTCCTGACAGGAAATCACGAATCCAGTCGCACAACTGAGACGATACCCCCATAGGCGCGCAGCTTGATTAGAAGTCACTTGTGAGGAACGGTGTCAAGGTGCTAGCTGCGTTGCACAAAAACGGTGTTTTCTGAAACCATGCTGATTACGTATCAATAGATTGTTCCGTTCGAGGTGATTCATAATGTTTGAATTCAGTATATGCTCCAAAATCCTACTGCAAACCGACGTCAATGATATAGGACTGTATTTCGATGGATTACGCCTACTACCCTTCTTAAACACTAGTGCGACCTGTGCAATTTTCCAATCTGTTGGTACATATCTATTGGTGAGCGAGCGGTTGTATATGACTGCTAAGTAGGGAGCTATTGTATCAGCGTAATCTGAAAGTAACCTAACCGGTATACAATTTGGACCTGAAGACTTGCCCATATCAAGCGATTTGAGTTGCTTCGCAACCCCCAAGGTATCTACTTCTAAGAAACTCATGATCGTCTTCCCTGGTGAAGGAATTTCAGAATCTCAATAACTCCGCTTTAGCGGCACAGTCGTCGGTAACAGTGCCATCGGCACTGCGCAGCAAAGGTATTGACTCTGTCTTGCTGCTAGTGTACTTTACATATGACCAGAAGTTCTTCAGATTTTCTACCAAATTTCGAGACAATGTTTTGTTGTGGAACCTATTAAAGGCATCATGCATTGAAGTCCATGCCAAATTTCGCGTGTCCGTAAACTTTAGCCAATCTATGAGATTTTGCATTCTTCTGAACTTCGCATGCTTTTTCCGTTGCCTCTGCAACAGCGTTTGGACCTGTTTTGTGTACCATGGGGGATCAGTTCCATCTGTTACCAGTTTATGAGGTATGAATCACTCAATTGCTGTTGCTACTATTTCTTTGAATTTGAGCCACGTCTCGTCTACATTTGCATAGTCAGTTGTTGAATAACATACACTTGTTCAGCATCAGGCTTAAGATGGTTAAGATCACTTACCTGATTTCCCCAATGCAGTAGTCGTGCATGAACGTGAGGAGGTTGATTATGTGTGGGAGGAGTGCCATTAACAAAATCACAATGTTCTGCACTAAACTGGCCTGCACAGCAGTATAATATGGCAGCACATCACATATCTCACCAACAGTTTCTGTGATGATGACAGGGGGCTTATCCAACACTGCCCTCATTTATGCAATAATATCAGCAATGCTTTCCTTACCAACTTGAGAGAGTGAATCTTAGCTTTGTATGTGATCTGCTGTTTCTTTAATAAGTTGAGCCCTGGGTAGCACCTGAAAATCACCAATGTATAAGTAGCAATAATTTACCTTAACTATTACATCACTCAATAAACAGTCAAGGTGAAAGATGCTACATGTCTCCCCTCCCCCCCCCCCCCCCCCCCCAAAATCCCCCAGTTGGCCAAACAAAACATAATAATAGTCTTATTAGAAAAGTCAAGGGGATATGGAGTGGCTAGGGCTAGGAAAGGTTCAGGGGAAACATCTTTCACCCTTTAGTTTTCAAATGTAATTTAAACAAGAACCAAGATTCTTCAACTAAAAAATTAGCAGTGCTTTAAGAAATATAATTCAAATAAAGACACGTAGCATAACCCACAGCTGAACTCAAGTACTCGAGGAAGGTACAAAATTACCCATTTCTCAAGATAAATGATAACCATCAAAATCTACACATTTCTGACAATTAAAAGCAACATTTTTTCTTTTAGAAAAAGGTTTTACCCATTCAAGAAAACAACCGTTTAAGAGACACTGTCAACATACTTTAAAGGCAAGCTACATATTATGTATGTTTGCTTTAAAATACTAAATTCTACATGATTCCACCATACTTAAAAAAAACTTACAATTTTTTTCAGTTAAGGAACAACAAGAGAACTCTTAAAGTGATTCAAGAAAAGAGAAGAAAAACATTTGAGAATCTGTCCCCAAGGCACACCTTCAAGGCAAGATTTCAGTTATGTATAATTGCTGTATGTAACTCTTGATTCAGTGAGCCATCCGCTGAGCCACTGTCCCTTGATCATCACAGGTCCAGATGTCCTCCTACCTCGTCAGAATGGCATCATCTTCTACGAGATGTGGCCCTCATCCTGGCAAAACTAGAAAACCAGAACACACTAAACTGTGTGTTAACTCCTGGTTCCATACTACTTGTTGAGAAGTAGTTTCTATAAACACTCAGGAGAGAAATGTAAGTCCAGTGTGAAATAACATAGTGCCTATGTAAACCCACAGTCAGAATGGAAATGCTGAGCTAACAGGGACTTGAAATGCAACAGGCAGAAACCAAGGCCTGCAAGTCCTCACTGCTGTGCCAAACCAAAACACCAGAATGATGTTACAGAGATCCAGAACAACAAAAGAGGTGGCTGACAAACGGAAAGGTTAAAGCTGACAGCTGCCCAGCTAAGGTCAACTTGGAGGGGGCAGAAACTTGCAACTTTCACAGGATGAATTAATGATACACACCCACTGGCCTAAAGACGTTGGAAGAATCCAGAATATAACACTGGGTAGGACCTCACATTAATTGGATTAATATAACACAACTTCCAGCAAGCAAACACTATTCAGACTCATTCTTTCAGGAATTCAGGTAAGAAAACAGCTAAGCCATAAGTCAGAGCTTGCAACTAGGATCAACTAGGTGTGCAGGCTACAACACTACAGTCAGTCCACCAGAAGATCACTAAGCAGTGGAAAAATGACCAGGGCAGGAAATGATCCCCTTCAACTACACGCAAACACCAATGGACCTCTCATTCTGAAAATCGATGGTGCCGTCTCATGTCTGTTCTGGTGGCCACACCCTAACTGCTGCTGCCACTTCTGTCCAGTCAGAGCCACTGCACCCGACTGCCCTGAATCAATCTCTCCACCCGCTGTACTACCAATCGCACC
Organism: Schistocerca gregaria; assembly: GCF_023897955.1. Lineage (NCBI taxonomy): Eukaryota > Metazoa > Arthropoda > Insecta > Orthoptera > Acrididae > Schistocerca > Schistocerca gregaria. The sequence continues at coordinate 546,305,050 of NC_064925.1, forward strand.
CACTCGTGGCCACCATCACTGAAATTGAGCTGCTGCCATGAGGCGAGCACCTCCACCAGAGCAAGAACATCTCGTAAACGAATAAATGAATTTGAAGGAAGCTGAGACTCACAGCTCAGTTTATTATTAAGATTTTATATAAAAAAGAAAAGTTTGTATTAAAAGAACTTACAAATTACTGCATATCAGTTAAAATGAAACCCATATCTTTAATTGAAAAACTTAGTACTTAAAATCATTGTAGGTCAATGTTCCAGCAAATGTTTTTAGACAGAGAATCATGAGGAGTGGAAATCAGTGTAAGGAATATCAATTTTATTTTCATTTGTAAAACAACTAATGGAAGAAATGATAGTGACCATTTCTGAAGATGTCGTGGTTGCTACTATATTGGTACATGGTGTTACAAAAAGAGCAGTTAATCTTGAAACTTTGATCTAATTTGACTGCAGCACAAGAAGCATTAGCACAGTTATGAGCTCCAGTTTGCAGTACTTATGTTATGGCTATGCCAAAAGACTGGATTACAGGCAAGTTTCCAAGTCAGTTTAACAATCCAGGAAATGCTACAAGTCTGATATCTGCAGCCTAGATACCTCCAACAGCTTCATTAATTTGGGTACTATTGACAAAAGCATATACAACCCACTAAGTTCAGAAGCAGTCAACCTGTAAGGGCATAATGTGCAAGCTGAGGCCAGAGAGGAAAGTGTAAAGAAGATCTAAAGGTCTTATTGCTGGATAGTAGTCTCACAAGGGGAAGCTCTAATGGCACAGAACTGTTTGGGTAATGATCACCAGGTAACAAGTATCTTTAAGCTAAGTGCAGGCCTCATTGATGTGAATGGTGATTTAGGCTCATTGAGGAAGGGTCTTGTAAAAGAAGATCGTGTGAAAATAGCATTGGGTGCAGTGTAGAGCTTGGACTGCAGACTCATTTATTTCATTGAGAATTACATTAGGCATGTGTTTGAAGATCATGTTAATCTTTAAGTATTAAGCTAAGCCCTAAAGAAAGTAGTCTGTGGTGTACATTAATTCAGAGCTCCAAAAATAGTTGAATAGAGAGGGGCTTCACACACAGGTGTGACTGACTTATTCCCTTCACTCAACCACATCAAAAATTACACAGTTTGCGTCTCTGAAAAATCAGGCTACTTGTTAATTACCACAGATTTCCAGTCTCCCTAAAACAGTGTCCATCATATTACAATGACTTCTAATGTCTCCCCAAGACTTTTTTTTTTTTGAAAAAAAGAGGAATTCACCAGAAAGATAAAACTGCAGAATAAATTTAGTTGCATTTGAAACAACTACTAGCAATAGAAAATACTACTGCTTGGACAAGGCCACAGATACTGAAGAACATTCGTTTAGTATCTTCCATCAAAACATCAGAAGCCTCATCAACACTAAGAAAGAAAATGAAGGGGCGGGTATCGAATATCAGCAGATGTAGTGTGCATGTGAGAACATCATGCAGGGATCACTCTCTCACTCACTTATCTGTCATTGTTCTGTCAATCTCATCATAAAGGCAGCCTTCATGGATGTGGAACAAGTCAAGTTACACATTAACACGCAGGAGCAGCAACTGTAGGTTGTCTGTAAATTATACTACCAACAAATTACAAGTACAGTAAATCTACTCACACTGAACATCAGGGAGACACTTACGTATCACTTTATTTACGTGTAATTGGAGAAAACAGCAACTTCAGAAAAAGCCACTGCTCTTTCTTGTATACTTTTTAGTTGCTGTTTTTATGTAATATTTAAAATAAAACATTTACTTTACAGAGGTTCCAAGACTTACCAAGCAGGAAAGCGCCGGCAGACAGGCACATGAACAAAACACACAAACACACACACAGAATTACGAGCTTTCGCAACTGGCAGTTGCTTCGTCAGGAAAGAGGGAAGGAGAAGCAACTGCCAGTTGCGAAAGCTCGTAATTCTGTGTGTGTGTTTGTGTGTTTTGTTCATGTGCCTGTCTGCCGGCACTTTCCCGCTTGGTAAGTCTTGGAATCTTTGTTTTTAATATATATATAATTTCAGGGGTTTTAGTTCCGTACCTAATGTCAGCTAGCATTTGCAACAGATTATAAAACTCTATTCTCAACAGTAGGAAGAGATGCATAATCTATACAGAAATTAGTCTTTGTGTTGTAGTTGAGAGTTGTTATTAACCACAGATACTATTAAGGATGTATGCATTGGTACATGAGTGCAAGAATCCTCAGGCTCGTGAAAGTACTTTGCAAGCTAATGAGTTGTAAACATTACACAACATTCTTATTCACTCCTAATGTGGAATAAATATTTTTCAGTTTAGTTGCATTGTAGACAGTGTTCTGGTAGCATTAAGAGGAAAGAGTAATGGAACACACAAAAAAACTGGGTTAAGTAGCAGGCCCTTCAGGATGATGAGTATCATGTTGAGCAGTTTTATGAATGCTGTGTCACAATTGTGGGTCAGGAAACATAAGTTTTCAGTACTGACATTTTATAGACCTCCAGCGGAAAGTATCTTAAGCTTCATGAGAAGCCAGGAACAGTTTTCATGAAGTTACGCAGAATTAAATGAAGAATAATTGTTTCTGGAAGTTGTAATGTCTACTTTTTTCATATTGTACAGGTCGAGAACATCTGGAATTCTTAACGTCCAGCTTTAGATCATTTGAAACAGCAAAATTCCATATGAAGGCTTAAGGACATAGTGTAAGAGCCACTGACTGTTTTTCGAGACAACAGCCTCCTGTGATTTAGCTGTGAAACCAATAATTAGTGGTTTATATGACCATGGTGGTCAAATGTCAAAAATAAACATTATTGACTAGTTAGGTACAGATCATAGCAGAAAAGTATTGTGTCAGACAATCATGAACAATCACCTGATCACATTGTTTAGAAAGAAATTTATGAGGCATTAAAGATGGAAATTTTAACTACAGCATTTTCAGTCTGAAACAAACAGGATGAGGAATGGATAAGTCACAAGGTAAATTATTTTGTGCCAGGAAGAGAAACCTTTATCTAATTCAGGGTACAAGATGTAGACAAGAGTTCAAATTCCATTACCATCACTATTATAAAATCCTTTAGTCTGTTATAAAAAAAGGAATCTTATGCACAATTCCCAAGATATAGAATACATCAAACGCTCCAAGAATGAGGCAAAAACAATAAAGAAAATGAAAGTAAGTACCTAGAAAATAGCTCTGCCTGAAATTTTCCACTTTCAAATCATTGGCTGCTAAATTTAACAGTGACAGAAAATGCTGAACCTGTTAATAAGTAACCAAATTCAGATGCATTGGATTTATTTATGTAGATACTAGTTCCAAAAATACAACGCCTAAGAAGATTACAAATGCTAATATCAGTTAACAAATAGTAAGTCTGTTGATTATGATGGCATTTCTAGCAGAATATTAAAATCTTGTTTTGTCTTGATATGATTACCCTTAAGCTATCTTTCTAATCAGTTGACAATTCAGGGCATATTTCTATTCTATTCTATTCTATTTTTTATTGGTCCATTTAAATCATGTTTGCACAAGGTACATTCTGATACTGGACAAGTCAATTTTATAAACTAAAATATGCACGTATACATACATAATTTACATTGCGAGTTGTTAAACATCACAGTTTGTACAAATTAGGAAAAAAACAGAGAGTGAACAGATTTATATGTTTATACTATAGTAAATTTTTACATGTTTTCCAATTTACATACATACTTTACATAATATGAGCTATATATCTGTTTGATTTCAATACAGGAAGCATACAGTTCTATTGTTTAACAAGGTTATACAAATTAGGGCTTCACCAATGATCTAAATATTTATATTTTTAGTCTGCTAGATATTCAACAATACTATAATAACATTTCTGATGAAGGTAGGTTTGGACAGCTGTTTTAAATGTTGGAATATGTTTGATTGTTTTTATATCAGTTGGTAGTTTGTTGTACAGTTTGTTCCCTGCTTGGAGTGGTCCATTTTGTTTTAGTTTTGTATTCGAATGTTGGACATGTATGTCCTGGTTTCTTCTTGTATTGTGGCTGTGAACACTCTGGTTTTTAAGTACAAGTTGATTTTTATCATCTAGCATTTTCTTAATGAAAATTATTGCTTGAAAAATGTATAAACAAGGTAGTGGAAGTATTTTTAGTTTTTTGAACACAGGCTTGCATGAGGTTCTGGGACCTGCATTTACCATAACTCGTACAATTCTCTTTTGGGCTGTGAAACAACTTTTGCTAGCACCTGTGTTTCCCCTTTGCTTTGGCAAAGTAGACTTTTTTACTATTTCCTTTGATGTGAAACCTGAGAGAATTTTTATGCAATAACAGATAGTGTTCATTTGATTTGTTATGTACTTTGTGTGTTCAACCCATTTCAGATCTTTCTGGATTCATATTCCAAGGAACTTTGTAGCACTTACATTTTCCAGAGTTTTAGTGGATAACTCAATCAGTGGTGTTTGTGGATACTTATTCTGTACTGTGTGGAGATGCATAGTAACTGTTTTTTGGATATTTATTATTAAACCATTTTCAGAAAACCAATTTGAAATATCTGAGGTGCACATTTTGATTTCCTCTTGTAACTCTTGGCCGGTCGTTCCTTTTATTAAAACATTTGTGTCATCTGCAAATTTTCCATACTTCTGATGTGGGCTTGTTGGTTCCAGGTCATTTACAAACAGTAAAAACAGGACTGGTCCCAGTATGGAACCTTGTGGTACACCATTTTTATTACAGAGTTTTTCTGAGTAATAGGAGTAAACATTATTCTTTTCTTGGAATGCAAGTTCTACTATTTGCTCTCTGTTTTGTAGATAGGACTTCATCCACTCAAGGGCTGGTCCCCTGATTCCTACGTATTCCAGTTTTGTAAGCAAGATGTTGTGACTTATAACATCAAACGCCTTTGAGAGGTCTAAAAAGACTGCAGAAATATGTTCTTTATTATCAATTGCATTTAGAGATTCATTAAGGAATGCGAAAATGGCAGTTTCAGTTGATTTGGATTTACGGAAACCGTGCTGCGACTCTGAAAAATAATTATTTTTTTCTATAAAATTTGTTAACCTCTTGTAGTAAATTTTCTCCATTATTTTTGAAAAGCCAGATAGGAGTGATATGGGTCTATAATTTGATACATCTGTTTTTTTCCCTTTTTTATGGAGGGTCTTAACCTTAGCTATTTTTAATTTTTGGGGGAAAACACCTTCTGATAGTGAACAGTTGCAGATGTTGACTAAAGGCTTGACTATGGAGGATGCACATTTTTTTATGATAAAGTCAGGAATATTTTCTACACCAAATGAGTGTTTTGATTTGAGCTCCTTTATTATATTTAACATTTCCTTCTCATTAGTAGGATAGAGGAATAGAGACTTTTCATTTGGGTTGCACCTGAATTTGTTTCTTTTTGTACATTTTAGGTTTTGCTGAATGAGATTTTCTGCTACCTGTGTAAAGTAAGAGTCAAATTTATTTGCAACTTTTCTGGGGTCTCATAATATACATGTACCTTCAGAGAGATAAGATTTTGTAATTCAATTTGTTGTGCTGCTGTTTCCCTCTTTACAACTTTCCACATGGCTTTCATTTTATTTTCAGAGTTTTTTATGTAGCTGTCATTTGCTATTCTTTTTGCATGTTTTATAACCCTATTGAGAATTTTTTTGTAGGTTTTGAAATATGTATCAAACTCTGGAGACATGTTTTTTTTTTGACAAATTGTGAAGTAGCCTTTTCTTGTTTATTGATATTCGTATTCCATTGGTAATCCAGTTTTTTTTCATACTTTCTACTTGTATTTCCTGACAATGTGTGATTACAGACCTATTTCACTCCTTCCAGTTATTTCAAAAGTATTTGAGAAAGGGGACTATTGTAGAATACTAACATAGTAACTGAGCAAGACTTCTTAACTGCCCCTCTGTTTGGATTTTGTAAAGAATACCCATTCCCCACACAAAAAGCAAACCTTGAAAAAGAAGTCCTGATGGAGCTAAACAAGAAAACTTGTCATGTGGGGACTGCAGACTGAAGAGCAGTCAAAGCATTACAAATGTACATGCTGTGACAAATTTACCCTCTCTGACATCCACCTGAGGTGGGTTAACACAGACATTCTTTGCTTCCAGCAGGCTAGCTCTTACTGTTGAATTGTAAATATGTGCTTTTAGCTGGTGCAGTGTCATTAGATAAAATGAATCTTTTGTCAACCATAATTATGCATTCACATACTTCTATTAACTTTCCTATGGCACTAACTGCAGTGGTGATCCTGGAGTACAAAATTTTTTGTTAAGTTTTACTTCTAAAAGTGCATACAACAATGCCTCACTATGCCCTAAATGCAGCAACTGCAAGGACAACGGAACATGGTACAAATAATGTAAAATAGCGATCTTCAGTGCAATCTGCAAAACATTTTCATGGACTCAGGTCAAAGACTAAAAAGTGAAAGTACAACTCCGATGTGGCATGTGACCAACAATGTCAATGATGTTAGTGGATGGGAACAATATCCACAACAACAAGAGTTACTCAGTGATTTTATGCCATAAAATCTACATCTACATCTACATCTATATCTACACTCTGCAAACCACTATGAGGTGCATGGCAGAGGGTATATCCCATTGTACCAGTTATTAGGGTTTCTTTATGTTCCATTCATCTCTGGAGCTTGGGAAGAATGATTGTCTGAATGCATCTGTGCATGCAGTAATTATTCTAATCTTATCCTCACAATCCCTATGTAAGTAATACATAGGGGATTGCAGTATATGCCTAGAGTAATCCTTTAGAGCCAGTTCTTGGAACTTTATTAGAAGACTTTCATGGGATAGTTTATGTCTATCTTCAAGAGTCTTTCACTTCAGTTCCCTAAGTATCTCTGTGACACTCTCCCGTGGGTTAAACAAACCTTTTCAGTCATGCTGTCCTTCTCTGTATATGTTCAATATTCCCTGTTAGCCCTATATGGTACAGGTCCCACACACTTAAGCAATATTCTAGAACCAGTCACATGAGTGATTTGCAAGCAATCTCCTTTGTAGACTGATTGCACTTCCCCAGTTACCAATAAACCAAAGTCTAACATCTGTTTTACCCATGACTGAACCTATGTGATTATTCCAGTTCATATCCCTAAAAAATGCTACACCCAGGTATTTGTATGAATTGGCTGATTGCAACAGTGAGTCATTGATATAATAGTCATAGGATACTATGTTTTTGTTTTGTTTTTTGAAGAGCAAAATTTTATATTTCTAAACATTTAGAGCAAGTTACCAATTTCTGCACCTTGTTGAAACTTTATGAAGATCTGACTGAATGTTTATGCAGCTTCTTTCAAGTAGTAATTCATTGTTGATGGATGGATCATATGCAAAAAGCCTGATTTTACTATTATTATTGTCTGCAATGTCATAAATATACAACACAAACTGCAAGGGTCCCAACACATTTGCCTGGGGCACACACGAATTTACTTCTGCATCTGATGATGACTCTCCATCCAACATAACATTCTGTGTCCTCCCTATCAAAAAGTCCACAATTAAGTCACAAATTTCACTGAATACCCCACATAATCACTATTTTGACAGTAAGCATAGCTGTGGTACTGAGTCAAATCCTTTTTGAGAATCAAGAAAAAACTGCATCTACCTGGTTGCCTTGATCCAAGGCTTTCAGTATGTTCTGTGAGAAAAGTGGAAGCTAGATTTCACATGATTGATGTTTTTGAAATCCATGTTGGTTGGCATTGAGGAGGTCATTCTGTTCAAGATACCTCATTATATTTGAGCTCAGAATATGTCCCAAGATACTATAAAAAATCAGTCAAAGATATTGGAGGGTAGTTCTGTGGATCACTTCTATACTCTTCTTGTAGACGGGTGCCTTTTTCCAAGAAGTAGGCACAGTTTTTTATTCAAGCAATCTATGATAGATTATAGTTACAGAGGAGCTAACTCAGCTGAAAATTCAATATAGAGTCCAACAGGGATTCCGTTGTGACCTGGAGCTTTGTTCAGTTTTAAAGACTTCAGCTGTTTCTCAACACCACTAAATACTTATTTCATTTATCTTTTCAGTGGTGTGGGGATTAAATTGGTTGATTCTCCTGAGTTTTTCTTTGTAAAGGAACATTTGGAAACAGAGTTAAGCATTGCTTCGCTACCATAAATTTCAGTTCCTGTCTCATTCACTAGAGACTGGTGTAATATGCAACAAGCTGTCTAGACCATGTATATTCTCAAATTTATGATATCATCCTTTTTTATCTTATTTGAAATGTTTTAAACTCCAACTGTATCATAGTATATGCCGAGATAACACAATTAACCACTGTGATATAAAAACAAATTTCATAAAATTACTGTACTATAAAAAAATTGTTTATGTGAATATATATTATTGTAATTGTTCTATTGTGCTGTTGAGTGAATTTCATTTTCTGAAAATTATTTTTGATTTAATGTTCTATGTTTCAATTTTAGTATGGCTGTATCTTTAGTGATGTACTTTGGAATAATGTTAATGGTGGGGTGTCATGTGTTTTCTGGTGGGAAGGAAGGAAGGAGGGATGTAAAGTTTTTCTGTTGTGCTCAGTTATTGGAAGGAGACCCTCAAAAACCAAGATCAGTACTTTTTGTTTAAAACTACCACTAGACCCAACCCATATTTCTTACTCCATGAACATTTATTACAATTAACAGTCATCCAGTTGTGCATAACAAAGGAGGTCATTAAACTGGATGCTAATTTTGGTGCTACTAACAGCCTTTACATTTATTACAATTAACAGTCATCCAGTTGTGCATAACAAAGGAGGTCATTAAACTGGATGCTAATTTTGGTGCTACTAACAGCCTTTACATATGACCAGAATTTCTGTGGGTTTTGTGAAAGATGATTTGACAATATTCTGCTAGTTGTATACAGTTTACTGAACATTCATATCTTTCTGCTTCTTTTAGTTGTCCTTGTTGCCACAGCCATGTCATGGTCACTGATACCAGTTTCAATATGGACATCTTCAAAGATGTCAGGTCTATTTGTTGCCATTATATCCATTACATTTTCATCGTCAGTGGGCTTTATAACTAACTGTTCTAAGTAGTTTTCAATGAAGCCATTTAGTAAAGTTTCAGATGATGTCTTATCATGCCCATCATAACAAAATAGTAATTTTCCCAATTGATTGTTGGATGATTTAAGTCTCCACCTATGATTACAGTATGATTGGTGAACTTATGTGCAAATGACTGAGGTTTTCTCTAAAGTTTCTGGTTACACCAGGAGATGTGTCTGGTGGGCAACAGAAGGATCCAATTATTACTTTATACCCATCCCTGACACTGAATCTTGCCTAAACAATCTCACATGCAGCTTCAGTTTCTATCTGAACACATTTGAGTTTCTTGACTACTGCAAGAAACACACCACCTCCATTTTCCTATTCATTTTCCCCAAAAATATCACTGTTATCAGTTTCAGGTTTCATCTACATCTACATCTACATCTACATCTACATCTACATCTACATCCATACTCCGCAAGCCACCTGACGGTGTGTGGCGGAGGGTACCCTGAGTACCTCTATCGGTTCTCCCTTCTATTCCAGTCTCGTATTGCACGTGGAAAGAAGGATTGTCGGTATGCTTCTGTGTGGGCTCTAATCTCTCTGATTTTATCCTCATGGTCTCTTCGCGAGATATACGTAGGAGGGAGCAATATACTGCTTGACTCTTCGTAAAGGTATGTTCTCGAAACTTTAACAAAAGCCCGTACTGAGCTACTGAGCGTCTCTCCTGCAGAGTCTTCCACTGGAGTTTATCTATCATCTCCGTAACGCTTTGGCGATTACTAAATGATCCTGTAACGAAGCGCGCTGCTCTCCGTTGGATCTTCTCTATCTCTTCTATCAACCCTACCTGGTGCGGATCCCACACTGCTGAGCAGTATTCAAGCAGTGGGCGAACAAGCGTACTGTAACCTACTTCCTTTGTTGTCGGATTGCATTTCCTTAGGATTCTTCCAATGAATTTCAGTCTGGCATCTGCTTTACTGACAATCAACTTTATATGATCATTCAACCAGCTTTCTGTCTCTAGTATTATGTGAGCTTGACTGCTTTTCATGAGTGCCTCCAACTCTGGCACTTTTCTGCAAGTGCTTTGGCAGCATGCTACTTAAGAGCAACAAGGCTTTATTCCTGCAGTGTACATGGTTTCTTATGACATACACTTGTATGCATTACTGGTCACTGGATATGCTAAGCCATTTGCTGTTAATTATGGAGAGCAACAGGTTGGGCACAAAATGTGAACTGTGACTCCTACCATACTGTGACACTTCATGAGCTTTTGTTAGCCTGGACTTGTGCCCATGCAACAGTGATGTAATAACTGGGCAGGTTAGTTCAGATATGGACCAATCCTCAAACTTTCACTTTTCCAACCTGACCTTGTGGTCATATGGACATCATAGATATTAAGCTACATCTCACAAACAAACTTTTTGCAATCCAGCAGAGAGAACACTAAGAAATTTCAAGCACAACAAGTCATGGATTTCTAACCAGCCACCCTGCTGTGACAGTCGTGACTGCACTTTGACACAGGGCACCAAACCAGCATGAGCATCACCGACAATGAGTGACTGCAGGACACCAACTCACAGACACATGCAACCTCCCTCCCACTGTAAACAACAGCAGTGTGACAGCTGATGCAGGGACATGGCCTCACATTTGCTGGTTCCACACATGCTCCTTGAATGTTGTCGAATTCCACTGCTGGCCCATGATAGGCACACTGGACTAACCAATAAAATAAAGCCCCCTACACAATGAGATTAAATGCCAAACCAGTTGGGCTATTGCTACACCAGACACCTGTCTCCATGTCATTCTTTGCATGTCAAAGAAGCAATTCTTGGTGGATATAGGATCAGCAGTCAGTGTCATCCCAGGCAGAGCACCATCATTGACAGCACGATCTTCACACACACAGCTGAAAGCAACTAATGACATATGGGTGCAACAGTTAGGTGTCACATTTATGGTACATCTTGGACTGATGACAAAGTGCACATGGCAGTTCATAATAGCAGACATGTTGAACCAATCTCCTCCCACGGGCAAACAGAACTGCGTATTGTTAGATGTGATCACGAGTTATGAAGCAGTCAGGCATGAAAGAATTAAACTATCAGAGGAGCATGCAGTGCTTAAAACTTTTGTACAGGCAGCAGAAGAAGAATTAAAAAAGATGAAAGCAGAGATCACAAAACTACATTGTGAATAGCAACAGCAGCAACACTTCAGCATCAGCAGCAACATCATACATCACTGCAGCCACTTCAGTTGTCACATTACAAAATACCATACTGAGTATGACAGCCACAGACCTCACACAATGCTTAAGTCACTCAGTGCAGTATTCAAAGTGTGCAAGTGCCCTCATCATATGATATGTATATCAAACAATTGCTATGCAGACAGTGTCTACAGCAAGGAGTCAGATATGGTGCTGTGCATTCTACACACACCACACATTGGCCACCAGTGCATATTAAAGAATGGCACCTGGCACCAGATAAATTTTGTGCAGCAAAAACTGTGGTAGATGAGCCATGGTGTGTAAATAATACAGTCATTCGACAGTTCAGGAGCTTCACCTATACTGGAAAAGGACAGACTTTGTGGAGACTATCAGGCTCTGAATGCAAGGACAGTACCTGACAGGTATCCAATGCTGAATACCCAAGAATTTTCCAACATGTTGGCATGTCCCACCATTTTCAGCTTAATGGACTGCGAGAAACCATATTTGCAGATTCCTGTGGCAAGTGAAGAAAAATCCCAAAATGGCTGTCATCACCCCATTCTGACTCTATGAGTTTTGTTTATGACATACGGCTTCCAGTTACCAAAGTGATGCTACAGAGCTGCAGAATTACAAATGACACATCGGTATTTTCCACATTACTTAGCAGCATCTCCAAGCACATGTATTTGATCAGTGACATCATAAGTGCACTGCACATTGCCAGTGGATTTGAGGCAGCTAAAATGCTGAAGTGTTTTGCTAAACCAGTGGAACAATGACTACCCAAAGTTTTGTGTAAAAGAAAATTAGCCCACAAACACCTTCACAATTGAAAGATGCTGCAAATACCTGGAAGTATTTTATTGACAAGTTATTACTCCAGTTTCCATTTTGGTTTTCTTATCTAGAATTACATCCCAGTTTTCTTGGCTTTCCTGGATGAACACCATGGCATGGTAATAAATAAGAAAATGTCTGGTTCAAACAACCTGAAGTTGTTTTTGTAGGCCGTCTAGTAAACTAGGCAGGTGTCAGCCCCATACAAAACTTTTAAAATTACCAGAAACTGAGGAAATTTTTAGGGCCAGTGAATTACTGGGTAAAGTCCTCATTTACCTCAGGCAGCAGCACTATTAGTAGCATTCACTGATGCCCTCACAGGAAGAAACAAATAGGGCAAACAACCACTAAAGTGGACCCAAGCAATGCAACATGCATGTGATGTCATCAAGCTATGCTTACAACGAGCATTCACATTAGCACACCCCTTATGCCAACAGTGCAGTACTGCAGCAGTTCATAGGTGGCTTCCGTTTCATGCCCCTTGACTCTTATTACTGCCATCTGGTTTCTGTACAAATTGTAAATAGCCTTTCGCTCCATGTATTTTACCCCTACCACCTTTAGGATTTGAAAGAGAGTATTCCAGTCAACATTGTCAAAAGTTTTCTCTAAGTCTACAAATGCTAGAAACTTAGGTTTGCCCTTCCTTAATCTAGCTTCTAAGATAAGTCGTAGGTCAGTATTGCCTCACGTGTTCCAACATTTCTACGGAATCCAAACTGATCATCCCCAAGGTCGGCTTCTACTAGTTTTTCCATTTGTCCGTAAAGACTTCGCATTAGTATTTTGCAGCTGTGACTTATTAAACTGATAGTTCGGTAATTTTCACATCTGATAACACCTGCTTTCTTTGGGGTTGGAATTATTATATTCTTCTTGAAGTCTGAGGGTATTTCGCCTGTCTCATACATCTTGCTCACCAGATGGTAGAGTTTTGTCAGGACTGGCTCTCCCAAGCCGTCAGTAGTTCCAATGGAATGTTGTCTACTCCGGAGGCCTCGTTTCAACTCACGTCTTTCAGTGCTCTGTAAAACTCTTCACGCAGTATCGTATCTCCCATTTCATCTTCATCTACATCCTCTTCCATTTCCATAATATTGTCCTCAAGTACATCGCCCTTGTATAGACCCTCTATATACTCCTTCCACCTTTCTGCTTTCCCTTGTTTGCTTAGAACTGGATTTCCATCTGAGCTCTTGATGTTCATACAAGTGGTTCTCTTATCTCCAAAGGTCTCTTTAATTTTCCTGTAGGCAGTATCTATCTTACGCCTAGTGAGATAAGCCTCTACATCCTTACATTTGTCCTCTAGCCATCCTTGCTTAGCCATTTTGCACTTCCTGTCGATCTCATTTTTGAGATGTCTGTATTCCTATTTGTATGCTTCATTTACTGCATTTTTATATTTTCTCCTTTCATCAATTAAATTCAATATTTCTTCTGTTACCCAAGGATTTCTACTAGCCCTCGTCTTTTTACCTCGTCCACATCTGCCCCTGGAAATGTCTTACAATTTAAAACCCGGTTCCTAAATCTCTGTCTTACCATTATATAATCTATCTGAAACCTGTCAGTATCTCCAGGCTTCTTCTATGTATACAGCCTTCTTTTATGATTCTTGAACCATGTGTTAGCTATGATTAAGTTGTGCTCTTAACAGATACCCCTCAGTTGTGGTTGTACCTACGGTACGGCTATCTGTATCGCTGAGGCACGCAAGCCTCCCCACCAACGGCAAGGTACATGGTTCATGGGGGTGATATCAATGTATCAAAAATGAAATAAAACCTGAATGTTGTCTCATAAATACATTAACAACTTTACAGAAACACAGTAGAATATTACTGGTATCGAGAGGTACAGGTGAGGTACCATTATGGTTACATAATTCAAGTACCATTACATCCTGCATGGTATTATTGAAATGAGTTTGTAGAGAACACCATCTTTCCCGATTATGTTGTAAGCCACTAAGAGATCTATTAATACAGTTGATGTTTTTAAATTTTTATGAAAGCCTGCTTCTGTGAAGGTCATGACGCATCCTGGATAACACTAAAGAGCTGATAATCTTTGATTGCCGTGGCTAAATCACATGAAGCCTCGAAAAGATAATTCCATAAGAGACCAAAGACTGAAAATATGGTAAATCTGCTAACACTCTACTCTTTAGGTTAACACAATGAGAGATGCTTCTGAAGGCAGAAAATGTTGGGCTGAGCTTCTTGATTAGTTTATCCATGTGGTGACTTTATTTCAACTTGTTAGCAGACTGTACTCAAAGTAATTTTACATAGGGTGTTTCATTTTGAGTATGAGCATTAATATCGACTTCTGCAGCCAACAGATCAATTTTGTTTATCTGAAATTGCATAATATGAGGTTTCTGAAACTAAGACTTAAACGGTTAGCTGCTTGTACATCTCTTCAGTTGTCATCTGAGCTACATCTGGGAACGTTGATTTTGAACACTCCATTAGTATGCTTTTCATCAACCAGAGGTTGTACATAGTTTCAGGGAGAGCATAAGGGAGCAATTGACAGGAATGGGGGAAAGAAATACAGTAGAAGAAGAATGGGTAGCTTTGAGGGATGAAGTAGTGAAGGCAGCAGAGGATCAAGTAGGTAAAAAGATGAGGGCTAGTAGAAATCCTTGGGTAACAGATGAAATACTGAATTTAATTGATGAAAGGAGAAAATATAAAAATGCAGTAAATGAAGCAGGCAAAAAGGAATACAAATGTCTCAAAAATGAGATCAACAGGATGTGCAAAATGGCTAAGCAGGGATGGCTAGAGGACAAATGTAAGGATATAGAGGCTTATCTCACTAGGGGTAAAATAGATACTGCCTACAGGAAAATTAAAGAGACCTTTGGAGATAAGAGAACCACTTGTATGAACATCAAGAGCTCAGATGGAAACCCAGTTCTAAGCAAAGAGGAAAAGCAGAAAGGTGGAAGGAGTATATAGAGGGTCTATACAAGGGCGATGTACTTGAGGACAATATTATGGAAATGGAAGAGGATGTAGATGAAGATGAAATGGGAGATACGATACTGCGTGAAGAGTTTGACAGAGCAGTTAAAGACCTGAGTCAAAACAAGGCCCCTGGAGTAGACAACATTCCATTGGAACTACTGACGGCTTGGGAGAGCCAGTCCTGACAAAATTCTACCATCTGGTGAGCAAGATGTATGAGACAGGCGAAATACCCTCAGATTTCAAGAAGAATATAATAATTCCAATCCCAAAGAAAGCAGGTGTTGACAGATGTGAAAATTACTGAACAATCAGTTTAATAAGCCACAGCTGCAAAATATTAACACAAATTCTTTACAGACGAATGGAAAAACTAGTAGAAGCCGACCTCGGGGAAGATCAGTTTGGATTCCGTAGAAACACTGGAACACGTGAGGCAATACTGACCCTACGACTTATCTTAGAAGAAAGATTAAGGAAGTGCAAACCTACGTTTCTAGCATTTGTAGACTTAGAGAAAACTTTTGACAATGTTGACTGGAATACTCTCTTTCAAATCCTAAAGGTAGTAGGGGTAAAATACATGGAGCGAAAGGCTATTTACAATTTGTACAGAAACCAGGTGGCAGTTATAAGAGACAAGGGGCGTGAAACAGAAGCAGTGGTTGGGAAAGGAGTGAGACAGGGTTGTAGTCTCTTCCTGATGTTATTCAATATGTATACTGAGCAAGCACTGAAGGAAACAAAAGAAAAATTTGGAGTAGATATTAAAATCCATGGAGAAGAAATAAAAACTTTGAGGTTCGCTGATGACATTGTAATTCTGTCAGAGACAGCAAAGGACTTGGAAGAGCAGTTGAATGGAATGGACAGTGTCTTGAAAGTAGGATATAAGATGAACATCAACAAAAGCAAAATGAGGATAATGGAATGTAGTCGAATTAAGCTGGGTGATGCTGAGGGAATTAGATTAGGGAATGAGACACTTAAAGTAGTAAAGGAGTTTTGCTATTTGGGGAGCAAAATAACTGATTATGGTCAAAGTAGAGAGGATATAAAATGTAGACTGTCAATGGCAAGGAAAGCGTTTCTGAAGAAGAGAAATTTGTTAACATTGAGCATAGACTTAAGTGTCAGGAAGTCATTTCTGAAAGTATTTGTATGGAGTGTAACCATGTATGGAAGTGAAACATGGATGATAAATAGTTTGGATAAGAAGAGAATAGAAGCTTTCGAAATGTGGTGCTACAGAAGAATGCTGAAGATTAGATGGGTAGATCATGTAACTAATGAGGAAGTATTGAATAGGATTGGGGAGAAGTGAAGTTTGTGGCACAACTTGACTAGAAGAAGGGATCGGTTGGTAGGACATGTTCTGAGGCATCAAGGGATCACCAATTTAGTATTGGAGGGCAGTGTGGAGGGAAAAAATCGTAGAGCGAGACCAAGAGATGACTACACGAAGCAGATTCAGAAGGATGTATGTTGCAGTAGGTACTGGGAGATGAAGAAGCTTGCACAGGATAGAGTAGCATGGAGAGCTGCATCAAACAAGTCTCAGGACTGAAGACCACAACAACAACAACATCAATATGTTTTTATTGCAATGATATTATTCTTATGTGTATTATTTCTTTTGTTGGTATGATCTTTGACGTACTTGCAACTCTCATTTTTGGGTGTGTAAGCGATAGTTAGTTAGTTGTTGAGTTGTTAGAGAGTCGGACCTTGAGAAGGTCAAGTCTTGGACGTCATGTTGGAAAGGTGCATTTTGTAGTTGGCTTATAAAATGTGAGGAAGATGTTTTTAAGTATGTTTTGTATTGTGAAGCGATGTTAGTGTGTCACGTGATATTGCAATAAAAGCAATTAAAAGGAAGTGTAACTTAATTTCGGAGTGCTGATTATTTTTTTACATCACCATTGTCCAGCAAAAGTGTAATCTTCAAGTATGGTTTGTGAAGCGCATCTACAAAACTTTTGAATCTAGCAGAATAAAACCTAGGCCTCTTTGCATCTGAGCTTGGAATCATAACCACCTAGATTTTCAATGATTGAGCCATGATTTTACGACGAGACCAGCGTGGGAAACACAAAAATATGAGTGCCTAGCTTTTTCATTATTACATGAAATGACCCGCCCTAACCGCCGTCTGCTTCACGTCTGCTGTGCAGCGAGCTACCTTAATTTAAGTATTAACTGTATTTTTCTTACTTGTCACTTCTTCTTCCGTGCGTTTTTGCTTTTAGGAAGCTTTAATTGTCGAGTGCTAGTAATAGAGTTACATAGATTTCGTGTTTGTTTTGAATACAGTCAGAGAGAGTCCTTGTAGTCAGCCATAGTGCCAGTAGTGCTAGTGTTTTGAATACAGTCCAGAGACAGGTAGTGCTATTTTCCTTGTTTTCTACAAGAAGTGGTTAGCTATCACAGTTTAGTCAATAATCAACCGCCTTTAGTGAATTAGCAGTCTATTTAAAAGTTTATTAACACTCTATAGTAAATTGATTTCTTAGGATGAACCATGGACCTTGCCGTTGGTGGGGAGGCTTGCGTGCCTCAGCGATACAGATGGCCGTACCGTAGGTACAACCACAACGGAGGGGTATCTGTTGAGAGGCCAGACAAACGTGTGGTTCCTGAAGAGGGGCAGCAGCCTTTTCAGTAGTTGCAGGGGCAACAGTCTGGATGATTGACTGATCTGGCCTTGCAACATTAACCAAAATGGCCTTGCTGTGCTGGTACTGCGAACGGCTGAAAGCAAGGGGAAACTACAGCCGTAATTTTTCCCGAGGACATGCAGCTTTACTGTATGATTAAATGATGATGGCATCCTCTTGGGTAAAATATTCCGGAGGTAAAATAGTCCCCCATTCGGATCTCCGGGCGGGGACTACTCAGGAGGATGTCGTTATCAGGAGAAAGAAAACTGGCGTTCTATGGATCGGAGCGTGGAATGTCAGATCCCTTAATCGGGCAGGTAGGTTAGAAAATTTAAAAAGGGAAATGGATAGGTTAAAGTTAGATATAGTGGGAATTAGTGAAGTTCGGTGGCAGGAGGAACAAGACTTCTGGTCAGGTGACTACAGGGTTATAAACACAAAATCAAATAGGGGTAATGCAGGAGTAGGTTTAATAATGAATAGGAAAATAGGAATGCGGGTAAGCTACTACAAACAGCATAGTGAACGCATTATTGTGGCCAAGATAGATACGAAGTTTATATGCCAACTAGCTCTGCAGGTGATGAAGAAATTGAAGAAATGTACGATGAAATAAAAGAAATTATTCAGATAGTGAAGGGAGACGAAAATTTAATAGTAATGGGTGACTGGAATTCGAGTGTAGGAAAAGGGAGAGAAGGAAACATAGTAGGTGAATATGGATTGGGGCTAAGAAATGAAAGAGGAAGCCGCCTAATAGAATTTTGCACAGAGCACAACTTAATCATAGCTAACACTTGGTTTAAGAATAATGAAAGAAGGTTGTATACGTGGAAGAACCCTGGAGATACTAAAAGGTATCAGATAGATTATATAATGGTAAGACAGAGATTTAGGAACCAGGTTTTAAGTTGTAAGACATTTCCAGGGGCAGATGTGGACTCTGACCACAATCTATTGGTTATGACCTGTAGATTAAAACTGAAGAAACTGCAAAAATGTGGGAAATTAAGGAGATGGGACCTGGATAAACTGAAAGAACCAGAGGTTGTACAGAGTTTCAGAGAGAGCATAAGGGAACAATTGACAGGAATAGGGGAAAGAAATACAGTAGAAGAAGAATGGATAGCTCTGAGGGATGTAGTAGTGAAGACAGCAGAGGATAAAGTAGGTACAAAGACGAGGGCTGCTAGAAATCCTTGGGTAACAGAAGAAATATTGAATTTAATTGATGAAAGGAGAAAATATAAAAATGCAGTAAATGAAGCAGGCAAAAAGGAATACAAACGTCTCAAAAATGAGATCGACAGGAAGTGCAAAATGGCTAAACAGGGATGGCTAGAGGACAAATGTAAGGATGTAGAAGCTTATCTCACTAGGGGTAAGATAGATACTGCCTACAGGAAAATTAAAGAGACCTTTGGAGAAAAGAGAACCACGTGTATGAATATCAAGAGCTCAGATGGCAGCCCAGTTCTAAGCAAAGAAGGGAAGGCAGAAAGGTGGAAGGAGTATATAGAAGGTTTATACAAGGGCGATGTACTTGAGGACAATATTATGGAAATAGAAGAGGATGTAGATGTAGACGAAATGGGAGATACGATACTTCGTGAAGAGTTTGACAGAGCACTGAAAGACCTGAGTCGAAACAAGGCCCCCGGAGTAGACAACATTCCATTAGAACTACTGACGGCCTTGGGAGAGCCAGTCATGACAAAACTCTACCAGCTGGTGAGCAAGATGTACGAGACAGGCGAAATACCCTCAGACTTCAAGAAGAATATAATAATTCCAATCCCAAAGAAAGCAGGTGTTGACAGATGTGAAAATTACCGAACTATCAGTTTAATAAGCCATGGCTGCAAAATACTAACGCAAATTCTTTACAGACGAATGGAAAAACTGGTAGATGCAGACCTCGGGGAGGATCAGTTTGGATTCCGTCGAAATGTTGGGACACGTGAGGCAATACTGACCTTACGACTTATCTTAGAAGAAAGATTAAGAAAAGGTAAACCTACATTTCTAGCATTTGTAGACTTAGAGAAAGCTTCTGACAATGTTGACTGGAATACTCTTTTTCAAATTCTAAAGGTGGCAGGGGTAAAATACAGGGAGCGAAAGGCTATTTATAATTTGTACAGAAACCAGATGGCAGTAATAAGAGTCGAGGGGCATGAAAGGGAAGCAGTGGTTGGGAAAGGAGTGAGACAGGGTTGTAGCCTCTCCCCGATGTTATTCAATCTGTATATTGAGCAAGCAGTAAAGGAAACAAAAGAAAAATTTGGAGTAGGTATTAAAATTCATGGAGACGAAGTAAAAACCTTGAGGTTCGCCGATGACATTGTAATTCTGTCAGAGACGGCAAAGGACTTGGAAGAGCAGTTGAACGGAATGGACAGTGTCTTGAAAGGAGGGTATAAGATGAACATTAACAAAAGCAAAACGAGGATAATGGAATGTAGTCAAATTAAATCGGGTGATGCTGAGGGAATTAGATTAGGAAATGAGACACTTAAAGTAGTAAAGGAGTTTTGCTATTTAGGAAGTAAAATAACTGATGATGGTCGAAGTAGAGAGGATATAAAATGTAGACTGGCAATGGCAAGGAAAGCGTTTCTGAAGAAGAGAAATTTGTTAACATCGAATATAGATTTATGTATCAGGAAGTCGTTTCTGAAAGTATTTGTTTGGAGTGTAGCCATGTATGGAAGTGAAACATGGACGATAACTAGTTTGGACAAGAAGAGAATAGAAGCTTTCGAAATGTGGTGCTACAGAAGAATACTGAAGATAAGGTGGATAGATCACGTAACTAATGAGGAGGTATTGAATAGGATTGGGGAGAAGAGAAGTTTGTGGCACAACTTGACTAGAAGAAGGGATCGGTTGGTAGGACATGTTTTGAGGCATCAAGGGATCACAAATTTAGCATTGGAGGGCAGCGTGGAGGGTAAAAATCGTAGAGGGAGACCGAGAGATGAGTACACTAAGCAGATTCAGAAGGATGTATGTTGCAGTAGGTACTGGGAGATGAAGCAGCTTGCACAGGATAGAGTAGCATGGAGAGCTGCATCACACCAGTCACAGGACTGAAGACAACGACAACAACAACAGGATGGATAGGATGTGTGACTGCTGTGTACGGACGCAGGAGGAGCTGGCCACTCTTCGCGAACAGCTGAGCGTGTTGATGGCCGCGGTCAGCCGTCTTCAGGCTGCTGCCTCGGAGTGTAGCGGCAGTGGGGAGTCTGGTGCGTCGCAAGGTACACCCCAGGTGTTACATGCTTCACCCACTGTCCCTGCTGTCGAGACATCTTCGCGGGTACCGGGCGCGGTTGGGCCACCCTCTCCCCAATGGGAGTGGCAGGTTCAGCGGCGTTCGCGGCGCACGAGTCGGAGGGTCAATGTGGAGGCTGGCCGTGTGGCATCGCCCGCTCTGCCTGTGAGTGGACATGTGGATGCTCCTTCAGCAAGGTCCGAGCAGGCACATGGGGGGAGGGGTTTATTAGTTATTGGGAGCTCCAACGTTAGGCGGGTGATGGAGCCCCTTAGGGAAATAGCGGAAAGGTCGGGGAAGAAGGCCAGTGTTCACTCTGTCTGCTTGCCGGAGGGTCTCATCCGAGATGTGGAGGAGGCCCTACCGGCGGCGATAGAGAGCACTGGGTGCACCCGACTGCAAATTGTTGCTCATGTCGGCACCAATGACTCCTGCCGTCTGGGTTCAGAGGTCATCCTCAGTTCGTACAGGCGGTTGGCGGAGTTGGTGAAGGCGGAAAGCCTCGCTCGCGGGGTGGAATCAGAGCTAACTATTTGTAGTATCGTTCCCAGAACCGATCGCGGTCCTCTGGTTTGGAGCCGAGTGGAAGGCTTAAACCAGAGGCTCAGACGATTCTGCGGAGAGCTGGGGTGCAAATTTCTCGACCTCCGCTATCGGGTGGAGAAATGTAGGGTCCCCCTGAATAGGTCAGGTGTGCACTACACGCCGGAAGCGGCTACGAGGGTAGCGGAGTACGTGTGGAGTGCACATGGGTTTTTTTTAGGTTAGAGAACTCCCTCCCTAGGCCCGACAAGACGCCTCCTGAGACGCGGCAAGGCAGGAGTAGGCAAAATGCAACAAGGAATAACAATATTAATGTGCTAATAGTAAACTGCAGGAGCGTCTATAGAAAGGTCCCAGAACTGCTCTCATTAATAAACGGTCACAACGCCCATATAGTACTAGGAACAGAAAGTTGGCTGAAACCAGACGTAAACAGTAATGAAATCCTAAACTCTGATTGGAATGTATACCGCAGAGATAGGCTGGACAGTGAAGGGGGAGGCGTGTTTATAGCGATAAGAAGTGCAATAGTATCGAAGGAAATTGACGGAGATTCGAATTGTGAAATGATTTGGGTGAAGGTCACGGTTAAAGCAGGCTCAGACATGGTAATTGGATGTCTCTATAGGCCCCCGGGCTCAGCAGCTGTTGTGGCTCAGCACCTGAAGAATAATTTGGAAAATATTTCGAGTAGGTTTCCCCACCATGTTATAGTTCTGGGTGGAGATTTTAATTTGCCGGATATAGACTGGGAGACTCAAACGTTCATAACGGGTGGCAGGGACAAAGAATCCAGTGAAATATTTTTAAGTTCTTTATCTGAAAACTACCTTGAGCAGTTAAACAGAAAACCGACTCGTGGCGATAACATATTAGACCTTCTGGTGACAAACAGACCCGAACTATTTGAATCAGTTAATGCAGAACAGGGAATCAGCGATCATAAAGCGGTTACTGCATCGATGATTTCAGCCGTAAATAGAAATATTAAAAAAGGTAGGAAGATTTTTCTGTTTAGCAAAAGTGACAAAAAGCAGATTTCAGAGTACTTGGTGGCTCAACACAAAAGTTTTGTCTCAAGTACAGACAGTGTTGAGGATCAGTGGACCAAGTTCAAAACCATGGTGCAATATGCGTTAGATGAGTATGTGCCAAGCAAGATCGTAAGAGATGGGAAAGAGCCACCGTGGTACAACAACCGAGTTAGAAAATTGCTGCGGAAGCAAAGGGAACTTCACAGCAAACATAAACATAGCCAAAGCCTTGCAGACAAACAAAAATTACGCGAAGCGAAATGCAGTGTGAGGAGGGCTATACGAGAGGCTTTCAGTGAATTCGAAAGTAAAGTTCTATGTACTGACTTGGCAGAAAATCCTAAGAAATTTTGGTCCTATGTCAAAGCGGTAGGTGGATCAAAACAAAATGTCCAGACACTCTGTGATCAAAATGGTACTGAAACAGAGGATGACAGACTAAAGCCGAATTACTAAATGTCTTCTTCCAAAGCTGTTTCACAGAGGAAGACTGCACTGTGCTCCCTTCTCTAGATTGTCGCACAGTTGACAAAATGGTAGATATCGAAGTAGGCGACAGAGGGATAGAGAAACAATTAAAATTGCTCAAAAGAGGAAAGGCCGCTGGTCCTGACGGAATACCAGTTCGATTTTACACAGAGTACGCGAAGGAACTTGCCCCCCTTCTTGCAGCGGTGTACCGTAGGTCTCTAGAAGAGCGAAGCGTTCCAAAGGATTGGAAAAGGGCACAGGTCATCCCCGTTTTCAAGAAGGGACGTCGAACAGACGTGCAGAACTATAGACCTATATCTCTAACGTCGATCAGTTGTAGAATTTTGGAACACGTATTATGTTCGAGTATAATGTCTTTTCTGGAGACTAGAAATCTACTCTGTAGGAATCAGCATGGGTTTCGAAAAAGACGGTCGTGTGAAACCCAGCTCGCGCTATTCGTCCACGAGACTCAGAGGGCCTTAGACACGGGTTCCCAGGTAGATGCCATGTTTCTTGACTTCCGCAAGGCGTTTGACACAGTTCCCCACAGTCGTTTAATGAACAAAGTAAGAGCATACGGACTATCAGATCAATTGTGTGATTGGATTGAGGAGTTCCTAGATAACAGAACGCACCATGTCATTCTCAATGGAGAGAAGTCTTCCGAAGTAAGAGTGATTTCAGGTGTGCCGCAGGGGGGTGTCATAGGACCGTTGCTATTCACAATATACATAAATGACCTGGTGGATGACATCGGAAGTTCACTGAGGCTTTTTGCAGATGATGCTGTGGTGTATCGAGAGGTTGCAACAATAGAAAATTGTACTGAACTGCAGGAGGATCTGCAGCGAATTGACGCATGGTGCACGGAATGGCAATTGAATCTCAATGTAGACAAGTGTAATGTGATGCGAATACATAGAAAGATAGGTCCCTTATCATTTAGCTACAAAATAGCAGGTCAGCAACAGGAAGCAGTTAATTCCATAAATTATCTGGGAGTACTCATTAGGAGTGATCTAAAATGGAATGATCATATAAAGTTGATCGTCGGTAAAGCAGATGCCAGACTGAGATTCATTGGAAGAATCCTAAGGAAATGCAATCTGACAACAAAGGAAGTAGGTTACAGTACGCTTGTTCGCCCAATGCTTGAATACTGCTCAGCAGTGTGGGATCCGCACCAGGTAGGGTTGATAGAAGAGATAGAGAAGATCCAACGGAGAGCAGTGCGCTTCGTTACAGGATCATTTAGTAATTGCGAAAGCGTTACGGAGATGATAGATGAACTCCAGTGGAAGACTCTGCAGGAGAGACGCTCAGTAGCTCGGTACGGGCTTTTGTTAAAGTTTCGAGAACATACCTTCACCGAAGAGTCAAGCAGTATATTGCTCCCTCCTACGTATATCTCGCGAAGAGACCATGAGGATAAAATCAGAGAGATTAGAGCCCACACAGAAGCATACCGACAATCCTTCTTTCCACGTGCAATACGAGACTGGAATAGAAGGGAGAACCGATAGAGGTACTCAGGGTACCCTCCGCCACACACCGTCAGGTGGCTTGCGGAGTATGGATGTAGATGTAGATGTAGATGTAGATGTAGATGTAGATGTAGATGTAGATGTAGATGTAGACTATTATCTGTGCTCTAAACCTGCCACATAATATGACTGTTGTTGCCTGAAAATGCAGTATTTAGCAGCATGAGCAACACCACAATCGTTATTAAATGCTGACCTTTGTTGTGGTAGGGTTGTTAGAAGGACAACAGTCCAACTTATTAATAACATGTTTGCCAGAAGGTCATTTGGGCCATAATCGGCAGTGGGATAAGGTCTTCAAAGACACCAAATGACAGACTACCTCAGGGATCTGCTCACCCCACTGTTGTTTGATTTGTATATCTCTGATATGCCTGAAACTGGATCTCATAAGCCTGAATATGCTAATGAATGTGTGCTGGCAGTGGGACACTAACATTTTGAAGAAGCAGAAGCTATCTCAACATCTGACCTGGCAATAGTGGTAACATACTTTCAGAGATGGAGACTGAAACTAAACCCCACCGAGATAGAGATGTGCAATGGAGCAGTGAACAGACAGCTCCATGTCTATTTTGGTGGCAAACTACTTCATCATAATCAGCAACTGAATTATCTAGAGGTTACATTGGACCCCATGCTGCCCTACAAGAAGCATCTGGAGAACACTGCATCAAAGATAGAAACTATGAACAACATCCTACATGAACTATACACAACAAGAAGGGGCTCCACTGGTGAAACTCTGTACACTTTAGCACTTGGAATAGTCTACTGCACTGTGTAATACAGTCCTCCTGTATAGCTCAATAGCATATACACACAAATGCTTGAAGCACAACTGAAAAACACAATGAGAATTATCAGTGGCACATTAAGATCAACTCCCATCAAATGGCTGCCCATAATGAGCTACATTCTGCCCCATGGCCTCCAATGAAAAGGAGCTCTTCTCTACAAAAATGCATACAAGGCAGTCTGCATTTTCTTATCCCTCAAGATGTAGCAATCCTAGAAAAAAACCCAGCTTCAGTCAACAAAACCATTCATGAAAACAACCATGGAACCAAACACATATCAGTTCTTAAGTGACTCATGGAAATGAGACTGAACAGAAGCTTGCCCTAACTGCGAAAGAAAGAAACCCACTGCCTCCTTCCATGTCTATATCTACATGATTACCCTGCAGTTCACAACTGAGTGCCTGGCAGAGGGTTCAATGAACCACTTTCAAGTTATTTCTCTACTGTTATTTTATTATGATGATCATTTCTCGCTATGTAGGTGGGTGCAAAAAAATATGTTCACAAGCAGAGGAGAAATTTGGTGAAGGACTTTCATGAGAAGGTCCTGCCACAACAAAAAACACCTCTGTTTTAGTGATCACCACCCCAATTGACATGTCATATCCATGACACTCTATCCTCTATTTTGCGATATACAAAACGAACTGTCCTTCTTTGAACTTTTTTGATGTCCTCCATCAATCCCATATGGCGTGGATTCTACACCATGTAGCAATACTTTAGAAGAGGGAGGACAAGTTGTTGTGCAAGCAGTTTCTTAAGTAGACTTGTTGTACTTTCTAAGTGTTCGGCCAATAAACTGCAGTCTTTGGTTTGGTTTCCCCACAACATTATCTACGTGACCATTCCAGTTTAAGTTATTCATAATTGTAATCCCTAAGTAATTAGTTGAATTTATGGCCTTTAGATTTGTGTGATTCATTGTGTAACTGAAATATTTGTGGATTTTGTTTAGCACTCATGTGAAGGAGCTCATTCATTTCTTTATTTACAGTCAATTGTACTTTCACTTTAATCATGCAAAACATGTTGAACAATTAACGTAATATGTACCAATCAAGGCAGAAGTGTCAAATCTCTTTATAGATGGGGTAAGGCTTCATCTTAAAAATGCAAATGCAGAGCATGTAGATAAATAGTTTACTACACTGTTACGGAACATCCCAGCAGTGTATATTATCAATCTTGCAATGATTTCCTGATTGCAGTGAATGACACAATTGATTATACTAAAATTTTAAATGTCTGTTCATATATTACATGTACTACTGTTGGCATTTTGTTTAATACTAGCTGTGCCAGGCCTTACTTCACTGTGGCTCAGTTTGCTTAAATGGAAAAGAAAGAAAAGAGAAAGCATAGGTTTCTAATATGTATGGGAAGTGGATATATGTCCTAACTCCTTCTCTCCCCTGTCTCTGTTCATCTCCACCTCCCCATTCTTTGTCTACCTCCTTGTCCTTTCCCCTCTCTCTGTCCATCACATCCTCTCCTCTCTCTGTCCATCTTTGCCTCCCCCTTCTCTCTCCATCTTCCTCTGTCCCATTTTCTCTCCCTCTCTCTGAGTCCATCAACTGCTCTCCTCATTCTCTATCCATTTCTCTCCCCCCCCCCCCCCCCAACACACACACACAAAATCTCTTTCCAACTTGTCCTGCATCCTCTTTCTATCCATCTCCTCCTTCCCATTATCAATGTCCATTTCCTCCCACCCCTCTGTTGCAATTGAAAACCTTATCTTTTTTGTACTAAGCTCATTTAAGTCAGAATTATCTGCTGAAGTGATTCTAATTGACTTGAGTAAGGGTTTCGACTCAGTTAATCACAAATTATTATTAGATAAACTGTGTTGCTAAGGAATCAAACACTTGGAACTTTCACTAATTCAATCATACCTCAGAAATAGAAAACAAATTGTAAAGCGAAACGGCAAAAAGTCACAGACTCTAAGTATAAAATGAGGTGTTCTTCAGGGCTCAGTGCTTGGCCCTCTACTATTTATATTATTTGTAAATGACTTTCCGAGTAACTTACCCTGTAGAACTATCCTCTATGCTGATGACACAACATTAGCTAATTCCAGAAAGGATATAAACAAATTGAAATTAGCAAATATTTGCACACTTAAAATTGCTGTTGTTAATTATGCAATTTAGTATTGTTTATTGTGTTTACTTCTGGTTTCATTTATAAAATAATACTCTAAACTAACAGAAATTCATTTTTAAAGAAATAGGTATTACTGCAAAATGAAGTAGTAGTAAGCATGCCTCTGATGTGATTGGACATATTTTTGTAGTTTGGATGACCAATTTAATTTCAACTCTGTTAATGTGAAAATTAAAAAGACAGTGTGATATAGTAAAATGTGACACAATAAATCATTGTAAAAACAGAAAATTCAGCAAAGATATTCTTCATAATTATTTAGATCAATTGAACCATGAGAACGTAAAATGTGAGAATTTCAGCTTAAAGAATCAGACCCCTAGACATGAAAAACTGGAGCCAACTGTGCAAGAAAAGATAAGTAAAAGTTTATTGTAAATTTTATTCCTCTTGAATCTTCTGAAAAGACTTCCCATTGTAGACAGCAGTGACAACTAAGAAGACAGGGGTAGATTACAAGTGTGGGCATTGTCCGGGATTAAGTGACTAATAATGAAGTTTTGTCAGTTGTAGAAAAGAAAGCGATTTATTTCATTTATAATTTATGTAAGCCCAAAAGCTGCTCAACAAAGCAAATCGTACCAACAGTGATGATGTTCTACCAATAATGACAGACTGGATCGAATGAAAGAGGACTTTACAACTACAACCAAGGGCATGAAAAAGGAAAGATAAGTACAAACTATTTGTGAAACTACATTTGTTTGTGAACTTGTGTTCTTGTTAATAAAATGAGCAAGGTCAAGTGTAGGAGTGAGCTAGAAATGAAAGCTGTAGGATCCAGTCAGGACATGTCTGAGCCAAGTGAAATCATAGTCATCAAAGAAATAGTAACAACTGATGTTAATTTTGGCAAAACTAGAGGAAATGAAGACAGACAACAATAGCAAATTTAGTGCAGTTAAGGATCAGTTAACTGAAATAAGAACTTGTGGCATTGATGGGTCATATCGACCACACAAATTATAGTATTTGGAACATTAACTGCTCTGATGAGCCACCTTGTTTATTTCAGTCTGCCTTTGTACTCCATGCAATGTTCATGTGTATGAGTCTTTATGGTAAAATATATGTGTATATAGAAAACTTGGGAACTGTTTATTATATATATTATGATCCATATTCAGAATCCCATATTGGTGACCCCAGAAGAAAAGTTCTACGTCTTCCATGACTTTCGCACCGCTCGTATAGAATCAAGAGGTTTCACATACGATGCCATGGCTACATCACCGAACATTCTTTATGAAGATTTGGAGGCCAAGCTCTTACAACCAAGCTAACACAACCCTCCGCCGTCAGTTATTTTGCAGCTATGATCTACGATCTTCGACAAGGGTAACCTCTACGTTAGCAACGACCGAGTGTTATGCATTTACTTCAAACAATGGACTCAGGTTTTGTTTTGCTTGATTACACACGACAACAAGTGAAAAGTGAAGTGGATGATCTACTAAATAGTGTGATGATCGATTGCTCTTATGAAGTTCATGTTGTTGTTGTGATCTTCAGTCCTGAGACTGGTTTGATGCAGCTCTCCATGCTACTCTATCCTGTGCAAGCTTCTTCATCTCCCAGTACCTACTGCAACCTACACCCTTCTGAATTTGCTTAGTGTAGTCATCTCTTGATCTCCCTCTACGATTTTTACCCTCCAAGCTGCCCTCCAATACTAAATTGGTGATCCCTTGATGCCTCAGAACATGTCCTACCAACCGATCCCTTCTTCTAGTCAAGTTGTGCCACAAACTTCTCTTCTCCCCAATCCTATTCAATACTTCCTCATCAGTTATGTGATCTACCCATCTAATCTTCAGCATTCTTCTGTAGCACCACATTTCGAAAGCTTCTATTCTCTTCTTGTCCAAACTATTTATCGTCCATATTTCACTTCCATACATGGTTACAATCCATACAAATACTTTCAGAAATGACTTCCTGACACTTAAATCTATACTCGATGTTAACAAATTTCTCTTCTTCACAAACGCTTTCCTTGCCATTGCCAGTCTACATTTTATATCCTCTCTACTTCGACCATAATCAGTTATTTTGCTCCCCAAATAGCAAAACTCCTTTACTACTTTAAGTGTCTCATTTCCTAATCTAATTCCCTCAGCATCACCCGACTTAATTCGACTACATTCCATTATCCTTGTATTGCTTTTGTTGATGTTCATCTTATATCCTCCTTTCAAGACACTATCCATTCCGTTCAACTGCTCTTCCAACTGCCATCTGGTTTCTGTACAAACCGTAAATAGCCCTTCGCTCCATGTATTTTACCCCTACCACCTTCAGAATTTGAAAGAGAGCATTCCAGTCAACATTGTCAAAAGCCTTCTCCAAGTCCACAAATGCCAGAAACGTAGGTTAGCACTTTGTTATTCTAGCTTCTAAGGTAACTCATAGGGACAGTATTGCCTCACATGTTCCAACATTTCTACAGAATCCAAACTGATCTTCCCCAAGGTCGGCTTCTACTAGTTTTTCCATTCGTCTGTAAAGAATTCGCGTTAGTATTTTGCAGCTGTGACTTATTAAAATGATAGTTCAGTAATTTTCACATCTTTCAACACCTGCTTTCTTTGGGATTGGAATTATTATATTCTTCTTGAAGTCTGAGGGTATTTCGCCTGTCTCATACATCTTGCTCACCAGATGGTAGAGTTTTGTCAGGACTGGCTCTCCCAAGGCCGTCAGTAGTTCCAATGGAATGTTGTCTACTCCGAGGGCCTTGTTTCGATTCAGGTCTTTCAGTGCTCTGTCAAACTCTTCACGCAATATCGAATGTCCCATTTCATCTTCATCTACATCCTCTTCCATTTCCATAATATTGTCCTCAAGTACATCACCCTTGTATAGACCCTCTATATACTCCTTCTACCTTTTTGCTTTCCCTTCTTTGGTTAGAACTGTGTTTCCATCTGAGCCCTTGATGTTCATACAAGTGGTTCTCTTATCTCCAAAGGCATCTTTGATTTTCCTGTAGGCAGTATCTACCTTACCCCTAGTGAGATAAGCCTCTACATCCTTACATTTGTCCTCTAGCCAGCCCTGCTTAGCCATTTTGCACTTCCTGTCGATCTCATTTTTGAGACGTCTGTATTCCTTTTTGTCTGCTTCATTTACTGCATTTTTATATTTTCTGCTTTCATCAATTAAATTCAATATTTCTTCTGTTACCCAAGGATTTCTACTAGCCCTCGTCTTTTTACCTACTTGATCCTCTGCTGCCTTCACTACTTTATCCCTCAAAGCTACCTATTCTTCGTCTACTGTATTTCTTTCCCCCATTCCTGTCTTTTGCTCCCTTATGCTCTCCGTAAAACTCTGTACAACCTCTGGCTCTTTCAGTTTATCCAGGTCACATCTCCTTAAATTCACAACTTTTTGCAGTTTCTTTAGTTTTAATCTACAGGTCATAACCAATAGATTGTGGTCAGATGCCACATCTGCCCCTGGAAATGTCTTACAATTTAAAACCTGGTTCCAAAATCTCTGTCTTACCATTATATAATCTATCTGAAACCTGTCAGTATCTCCAGGCTTCTTCCATGTATACGGCCTTCTTTTATGATTCTTGAACCAAGTGTTACCTATGATTAAGTTGTGCTCTGTGCAAAATTCTACCAGGTGGCTTCCTCTTTCATTTCTTTGCCCCAGTCCATATTCTCCTATTAAGTTTCCTTCTCTCCCTTTTCCTACTACCAAATTCCAGTCACCCATGACTATTAAATTTTCGTCATCCTTCACTATCTGAAAAATTTCTTTTATTTGATCATACATTTCTTCAATTTCTTCATCATCTGCAGAGCTAGTTGGCATATAAACTTGTACTTTTGTAGTAAGTGTGGGCTTCGTATCTATCTTGGCCACAATAATGCGTTCACTAAGCTGTTTGTAGTAGCTTACCTGCATTCCTATTTTCCTATTCATTATTAAACCTACTCCTGCATTACCCCTATTTGATTTTGTGTTTATAACCCTGTAGTCACCTGACCAAACGTCTTGTTCCTCCTGCCACCGTACTTCACTAATTCCCACTATATCTAACTTTAACCTATCCATTTCCCTTTTTAAATTTTCTAACCTACCTGCCCGATTAAGGTATCTGACATTCCACGCTCCGATTCGTAGAACGCCAGTTTTCTTTCTCCTGGTTCTGACGTCCTCTTGAGTAGTCCCCACCCGGAGATCCGAACGGGGGACTATTTTACCTACGGAATATTTTACCCAAGAGGGCGCCATCATCATTTAATCATACAGTAAAGCTGCAAGCCCTCGGGAAAAATTACGGCCGTAGTTTCCCCTTGCTTTCAGCCGTTCGCAGTACCAGCACAGCAAGGCCGTTTTGGTTATTGTTACAAGGCCAGATCAGTCAATCATCCAGACTGTTGCCCCTGCAACTACTGAAAAGGCTACTGCCCCTCTTCAGGAACCACACGTTTGTCTGGCCTCTCAACAGATACCCCTCCGTTGTGGTTGCACCTACGGTACGTCTATCTGTATCGCTGAGGCCAGCATGCCTCCCCACCAACGGCAAGGTCCATGGTTCATGGGGGGACCCTCCCACACATCTTCATTAAATTTATCTTAGTGTCTTCATTAGTTTCAAAAGCTTCAAGAGGTGTAAGATATAGAAAAGAAAAACTTTTTAGTTATCTTCATTTTCTCTTGTTGTTGGCTCCAAGCCTTGCATCAAGGGGTATATTCTTGCAGCTGAAATTTTGATTTAACATTGTGGGTTCCTGATGACTAAATAACTAATGGAGATTTGCCTCTATATTTCTTGAATTTATTATTTGTCACATTATTAAATGTCACACCATTTTTACAAATTCCACTTGATATTCCAAATTACATTGTTAGTGTAGATCATATAAATATTACTGTCTCCATTAGAGGCATGCACACTACTAACACATTCAGCAGTACTCTCTATATCCCTAAGAGTTTACAAAGCAATAGAGGCTACATACTTTCTTGACAAAAGAAGAATCATTACTAAGCCATGTCATTATTTTATAAATGATACCAGAATTAAATTTTTTAACTAGCCGTAGACTGCCCAATTAATAACATGAATTTTAAGTATTCCACAATTTCTAATTTCAAATATGTTTAAAACAAGAATAATTTTTGACCATTAGTACGTATTGATTGTAACACATTCTTCTTCTTTCCCTTCAGTGTTCACCCTGCAAACCATGTTGCGCCAACTGGTCACTCCATTCTTGAGTTAGGCTCTGCAGATCAAGCTTGTTTTCTGCTGCCATCATCACATCGTCAGCATAAAGCAGGGTCCATGGTAATGGCCGCTGCAGATCAGCTATCACAGTGGCCCTTGTGAGATTGAACAGAAGTGGTGATAATGCAGAACCTTGGTGGATGCCAACTGTGCTGTGGAAGTCCTTGGATAATCCTGAGGTTGTATGGACATACCTTCTGTGCATAAAGTAACTGCACCCAGTCAATAAGCTGCTCCGGCACATCATGCTGTCAAAGTGCTAGTCAGATGAGACTGTGTGGCACCCAATCAAAGGCCTTCTTGAGATCCAGGAATGCTAAATGCAGTGACTTGGCTTTCTCATGATGTTTCTCGACTAAAGGTCTTGCAGCATGAATCATATCAGTTGTGCTGCAGTTCTTCACAAATCCAGATTTATGGAAGTGTTGAAGCTGAATGTATTGTAACACATTAATTTCTTTTTATACATTTTAGCCTGAAATATAATACATCATGTACAATATCGAATGAAATTATTTCAGTGAAACAGCTGAAAATGTTCACCTTTACAAGAATCAATAGTGTACATGATATCGGTTATTTCTATAAAAAAAGGTTATGTTAGAGGACGGTGTTCCATTACAACCTTGAGTTAGTGACTGATTAAATACAAAGATGGCTTAAGTGTAACTGTATTGTCAGTACAAGATTTTAATGTTCAGCTAGAAATGCCATAATGCCAACAGAATTACTGTTTTTAGTGACCTGAGAATACCTTATATCTTTGGGTATTATATTTTCAAAATTAGTGTCTTTTGGTAGTAAATTGTCAGTTCCCCAAGCTTAAGTGTATTCTGATCCACTATCATGGCACAGCAACTAAAGAACCGCTCAAATTCATAAACTTGACCTTTCACTTGACTCCATTTTTTGGATATATTTCCACTCTCCTTTCATATTAATGATCTCGCAGTAGTTAGTTTTTAACTTAAATCCATCAGGATGAATCTGTTAAATCTTGTTAATAACTGTGTGATGTTCTGATGTGTACAACACTTGTGCTGACATTTTGTACGTGTTTTTATTTTCTTGTATGAAAAAAAAAAATCGTTGAAAAATCATGAAATGGGCAGTGTCTTGCTGTATTTTTCTGCTGCATATATACTATAATTGTAAAACTGACTCATTCCATATGACAACTATAGTTCACTATTATGATCCAAGGAACTTGAAACAACTGAGAAATAAATAAATGAGAAGTTTATACTTTTTATTATTGGAGCTTCTGATTTTACGATGAGCACTAAATGCATTTTCTTTAATATTTGTGTTTTTGTCAAAGCTGCAATATTTTGTTTTACTATACCAGTTTCAGCTATAAATATAGGAAATAGATAGATTACTACTTACAGTAAAGTTGACAGGACCTCAAGCTGCCAGTCCTGTGTGCGTGAGGTGTGCTTGCTTGTGTGAATGAATGGTGTGTGTTTCTCTTTTGCTGTTTAGGACTGCAGTCAAAGGCTTTGTGTAAGTGTCTTTTAATTGTCCTGTCCACAAATTAATGTGTAACCTTTATGGGAAGTAACAATCTATCTTTTCTTGAATTGTTGATATTCCTACCTGGAGATTAACTGTATTTATGCTGCAGCCTTGCCTTTCAAATGAATTTCCCCTACACAAGACACATTGAACACATTTCAAATCACTAGCCTTGGTTGCATACTGGTTTCATCAGACTGGGTGCTGCTAGGAATTATTCATGCAAATAGCCTATTACTGAAAACAGTAAGATGAAAAACAGCCGAGTGAGGAGTGATGCATCAGTCACTCTCATGTCTGAACATTCCTCTCCCAAACTAAGCCTAAACACATTCTACAGAACAATTCATTCAGGGTTTATCAGATCACTTGAAAAGTGATGAAATAGTCATATTAGTTTAAAAAGCATTCTTAGCAATGTGATTAATATCATCTGCAGTGTTGTAGTTATGTCCCTTACTGAGAACAAGTGAAGATCACTGAATGATTAGGAGAGGCAAGGCCCACTAGTGCTATCTCATTGTCAGCAGGAGGCCATGCCCCAAACCAAGGGCACCATATGGTCCATATGGCAAGCTGTAGGAGAGGGGGAGGCAAATGAGCGTTGGGGGAGGGGATGTGAAATATTTTTAATATTTTGGAAGATGAATGGTGACTTGTAAGTAGCCATAAAAAAAGTTCCAGTTCTGAGCTTGTTGAAAATCTACATAATACTGACCTATAAATCATTTACGAACTTTCAGCAATGAATAGAATAGCTGTGGGGCAGCAACTTCTGTTAATCAGTACAATGAAACACCAGTCCAATTCACTTTTTTCACTTTTTCTATTCACTCAATGACAAGTTTTGGACTGGGACCCATTTTCAAATCATTGTAACATAGCCAAAAATGGTATTTCTGAAAATGCAAAAGCATGTCCAAAATGTGCAAACAAACAGTTACAGTGCAAACAGAATTCTGTGCTGTAACTGTTCATTTGCATATTTTTGGCATGTTTTTGCATTTTTGGAAATACCATTTTTGACTATGTTACAATGATTTCAAACTTGTAATTGAGTGAATGAAAAAAGCGAAATTTGCAACTTTGGTCTGGTTTTGCATTGTACTTTTATACTTTTAAATCATTTTCATGAAGAAAAAACATCTTGGGAAACCCATATTTTTCCTTTCTCTGAGATGTAGGGGGAGGTTGCATAGCTCCCCCCTTGCCCCCAGGTATAGACTCCCTTGCGTTGAACCTATTTGTGAGAAGTATGGTGCTTGCTTTTCTGCCATTAGTCACATACATCCTTCCTGGTGAATCATCCCAAAATCTGGACATGACCCATCAAACACCATCAGGTGACCTTGTGGTACTAGATGTTGACTGTCTGTGGACCACTTTGGTGACAAGAGCAGTTGGCCACCTCAGCTTTGTCTTTACAATGAAAGATGTAACATTATGTGATTGCCTTATCATTTTAAATCATTCACTAATCAAGCAGTCGCTCGGCAACAGCTACAGTTAGCAAATAATGTTGCGAGAATGTAAAAGGTGAACGACCTGTGACGTAACTTGTTTATTGTCGAAGCGACGTCAGAGATGCAGTGAGTTATTGACTTTGAAAACCGCAGCGTGAAAAATGGACAGAATAAGAACACTTTTACACATTTTCTTTTTTTTATGTACGAGATATTCTTGATGAACAGTTACTTATTCTTCTCTTGTCTCTTGTAACTTGTGTCGGACGCGCATGTCTTGCCGCTGTATTATTATCATTAAAAATAATATTATTTTAGTGTAAAGTAAAGTGCAATACTAAAAGTGCAATACTACATAGCAGTAAATTTATTGTGCGACATGTACGTGAAAACATCAAAGGAATTGTTGTCATTACTAGAAGAGAAGTGCCAGTCAAAACTGCATCCATGTTAAATCTTTCATTGCAATGTAAGTTCTTCTATTAATTGCCATAAATTCAGATTTAAATGGAATTGGTGTATGGACTATTTATTTAGTGTAGAATCTATGTCTCACTCCTTCATGAAGTTATTTAATTTTCTTTATGTCTCTGACAAATAGAGAGTTCACAGTCACGAATTCTTTCGTCGAAATCGGACGGAAGTTGTATGCGGTGAAATATTTTCTCCACGCCACATTCTACTGGTAAATGCATGATAAACTACGGTCCCTTAGGAAATTCATGTTGAGCTATCCAAAAGTAATTATATTTTGAATAGCCATTTACTCTCCTCTGCAATGCAACTTCCGACTGATCAGACGATCCAACAAGAGGCAGCCACACATGGTCGGCATTTGCAAATATATTTCCACCGCTGATTATAGCTATATGTTGCAGCATAAAAGAAACATATTGTTATAATTAGTGACTACGAATGGGGACGTTTATAACGTATGTTTATGTATACACATTACTTAAACATATCGTTATAAAGACCATCATCAGTGCAATTCAAATGGCCATATGAAGCTGGTTGACAGTGACCAATACAGCCTCCAGTAGCAATCAGCAACCATCTTATTCTTTATGATCTTGCGATGACCACAGTCTCTAGCCATACCTAGTTTCTTCAAAGACAGAAAGAAATAGTGCTTAAAAAAAGCTTTAATAGTTGGTTGCTTGTTCAGACTGAGCTAAGTGGCAGTGATGTTAATGGCAGCTTTTAGATATAAGAGTCTCGCCAAAACTGGCAGCAAACCAAAGCCAACAACAATAGTTTGGATACACATGCCAACATCACAAGCAGAAGATGAAGAGATAAAGAAAGTATATGAAGACATTGGAAAGGTAATTTAGTATGTAATAGGGAGATGAAAATCTAATAATCATGGGGGACTGGAACACTGCAGTAGAGAAGAAAATAGGTGACCATGAGGCAGGAGAATGAAGGAATTCTGTTACCTTGGAAGCAGAACAATGTTTGGTGGATGAAGCAAGGAGGACATGAAAATAGGTTAGCACAGGTGAAGAGAGCATTCCTGACCAAGAGAAACCTGCTAGCATCAAACAATGGTGTCAATTTGAGGAAGAAATTTATGATGATGTACAACTGGAGCACAGTATTGTATATAAGTGAATCATGGACTGTGGGAAAACCAGAAAAGAGGAGAAACAATGTCTTTGAGATGTGGTGCTATAGCAGAGTGTTGAATATTAGGTGGACTGATAAGATAAGAAATCAGGAAATCAGGAGGTTCTCCACAGAATTGGCAAGAAGAAGGGATAGGATAACAGGACATGTGTTAACTTCAAGGGTACTAGACAGAGCTGTACCGGGTGAAAACTATGAGGGAAGACAGAGACTGGAATATATCCAACAAATAAACAAGCCAGAGGACTGTTAGAGAACAGGTCAAATATGTGGAAGCCTAGCTGTGGTAAACAGTAGTATAGAACTTGAAAAGCACTACACACACACACACACACACACACACACACACACACACACACACACACAGACTATTTGCTACATAAGAAAAAGTAAACTTAGTACTGATGCCATAAATATGAAACATTACTGCCAAAGTCATAACATGGGCTACCATATTAAATATCTCTGCTTTTCATATTTACATTCAGAAGTTAATGAACAACAGCTCTAAAACCTCTTGGCAGGTGTGGGCCAGGGATGTTCTTTCTCTTCTACCACAACTATGCTATGTAGCTACTGATGAGCTTGTGACGAAGCAAGTTGGGATATTTTTACTTCCCCTCGTGTTTTTCTATCTGAATCTTTAAAATTCAATTTTTATTTTTTAACTAATTAGCATTGACATACATGAATATGATCTGCATTTTCATGAAAGAGAAAAGTTGGCCCTCAGTTTTAAAGAACATAACACCAGATCAATTTTTGTGCTTATTTTTATGTAGATAATTGTTTTTCTAATTTATTTTCGCTATTGCTAGTAATAATCTTTTGTTATAGGATGAAATCAGTAATTGTTTCATAACTTAAATGCTATTGTTGACATATAAACAAATATAAATGCTTTACTAATTATAAACATTTGGGAGATGAAACAATAGCATTCTTAAAGGATCTGTTTGGCTCTATTTGGAACCATGTTTGGAAAAACCAGCCCTTCATTAATTCCAAAGTAATTAACAGTTTTGTCAAAAGTATTTTTTATGTAACTATATATATATTAATTTTATCATTTAAACAAATAATTCAGCCTAACTCTTGTAGTAGAAGAAACTGTTAAAAAGATGGAATTTTTTGATGTATTTAGTTAATTTAATGAGTTTAGTTTTAATTGTAATTTCTGTAAATTTAACTTTGAACAATGTGTATTTTAGTTCCTATTATTCTGAGGATATATAAGGGCCCGACTTTTGATCTTGAGATAGTTAGTCCACGGCTGAGTTTCAGATGAGAAACCTGTGTTGGTTATAACAACAGCAATGCATCCATGAAATAAATGTTACACAATTAGGCCATGTGTTAAAACAATGATGGTGTCTGCTCCATATGCACCTTGCTATTCTTCAGGAACTGTGAACTTTGTGTGGCTAGGTTTTTCTGCTCGTAGCAGTATGGATGTTCACCTGCAACCTATTAATGAGGCTTACGGAAAGTTAAACAATAAAGCACTGGCCATATATAGCTGTGTATTATGGGGGGGAGTTGTAAACAGTGAAAGTAAACTACTGTGATATGCAGCTGTGCACCTGTCAGCTACATTATTTAAAGTAGTCAGAGTTGCACTTCCACACTTCAGTTTTCAGCCAGTATCACAAAGCAGTACATCAACACTGAGGGCAAATCAATGAAGAGATAAAGTGGGCAAACCCTCTCAAGCTGTTGGTTAAATATGTTCTTTCTTTTTTTGTTGCTCATTGCTAACAAGGGCAAAAAATGTATCCAAATAATGCGAATCTTGTAGTTCATTAATGTCTTTCTCTTTTACAAAGTTTTCAACATGGCCTTACATTACATTTATTGTTTTCCACGGATCCTTTGGAGAGGAGTCTCTGGGATGTAGAAAGAGGCAAAGTTTTTTGTTTTTGTTTTTTGTTTTGTTTTGATACTTCTTTTGCTCAGATACATGGCTATTGTACAATTCTAATGCAGACAGAGTTATGAGCTATAATCCTTGTGAAGATATTCATTGATGAAGTAGAAGGAGTTGGACAACAGGAAGTTCTTTAATTCACTGTGAAACCAATCTTTATCACTTACAAGGCCTTCGATATGCTCTGGTAAGTTACTGAATATGTGAGTACTCATATATTTAGCTCCTTTTTGTACTAAAATTAAGCTTTTATAGTCCTTATACAGATAGTTTTTGGTTCTGGTATTATAATCATCTTTTGCACTATATTCTGTAAAAAGAGACATGTTGGAAATGACAAAGAACATCAATGAGTATATGTAGTGAGAAGTAGTAGTTAGAATACCAAGTTTCTTAAAGAGGTCACTGCATGATGATCTAGGACTGACACAAGATATAATTCTAATGACTCGTTTCTGAATTTTGAAAATGTTCTGTTTGTGAGAGGAATTTCCCCAAAAGATGATTGCATAACTCATTAGAGAATGAAAGTAGGCCGAATAAACTAACTTCTTCATTTTGAAATCACCTATTTCTGCTATCATGTATACTGCAAATGTAGCTGAACTAAGGCATTTCATTAAGACTAGAGAGTGAGTTTTTCAATTTAGGTTGTGGTCAATTTGTAGCACTAAAAATTTGACACTGTCTACAGCTTTAATTTCTATGTTTGAATACATTATACTTACAGGGTCAGGCATTCTATGTGAGGTACTAAACTGTATGTACGGGGTCTTGCCAAAATTCTGTAACATTCCATTTGCTGCAACCACCTATTGATACTTACAGTCTTGCATTATGAGCTTCACTTTGCTATGAATGTGGTAAATTTAATGCCTACAGCACTACAAAAAAACAGGTTTAGTTTAGTTTTACCCTCTAGGTCGTTTGTTCCTTCTTTAATACACTTTAGGAATTTCATTAAGCTTTACATTACATTACACTAATATGAATAATAGAGATGCTATTCCATCTAGTTTCATCATCATAATGAAATTGTTTCTCTAATACTGCAACCGATTCAAACTGTTTCATTTATCCTACTGTTCCACACAATATATGGATGGAATTATGAATATCACACAGAACACTTTGTTGTGGTTCTTTTTATGTATTGTATTTTGTTGTTATTTGTTTGTTATGAATAGTTGGAGTTAGTATTATTCTACCTGCTTCACAACTGAAAAATTATTTACGTCATTGACTCTCGCAGGTAGTTTCGCCGACACACTGTTTATATAGTAAAAGACACCACCAACACACAGTCTTCCAGATATACAGCTGTATAATTAATAATATGTTATGCTTTTGTGAAATTGCAATGCTGAGGAGATTCTCACAAATACCGTTAAGCAGGGATTAAAAAAAAAGTACTGAAGTCACGTTATATGAATATGGTTCAATATTAGAAAAATCTGACTCCTATTACTGTTTCAAAAGAAGAACCACAAATCAAGAGAGATCTCCTACATATACATTTATTTTTGTTATTTGTCAAAATTAGCAAAGTTTAAAATATTTATTACAACTCTGGGTTGTTATCATTTAGAACAATGACGTTGACCTCTACACCGATGTTCCCTATAAAATTAGCATAAATTATTTAACTCACACACTTCATGAGTATAAGATCTGTTACAGTAAAACATTAGCGACACCTTTAAGTAATATTTCATTATATTTCGACTAAATATTACAAGAAACTTACACATATACATGCCTCATTACAAAATGGCTTCTTACACAATCAATAAACAAAAGGGGAGTGTGTGCAAACCTTTATCAAAAGGAACAGAGATTAACAATAACAATCACAGATCATATTAATTGATTACATAGTCTTTTCAGTTTTTCTGTGATAACATTTATTTCATTATCATGTCAATTTTTTTTAAATTTGTGAAATTCTTCAATATTATTTTTTCACATTATGTGGCATACTGTCACAACTTCACTAAGAAATGTTTATCTTCTGTGTGCCTTAATTCTGTGTTGAAGCAGTAGGCAGAGCATGCAGACATCTGTGATGATGAAGAGCTTTCTTAATGTTTGGCTCCTAATCTGTTATCTGTTACAAATGTGACTTGTTTTGGATTAAGATGAGTTATACCTAACCCCCTGCATTTTGTCATATGGTCCTTGAAGAACATTTTCATTTATCTCATAATGCCTAATAAATTAGTTGTGATGAGTATATTGTTTCTTAGTTTCCATTTGTATTTATAATCTCATGTCTCACTTCAATGGTTCCATCTCGCATAAGTCAACACACAGTTATTGCAGATGTAAAAATTTCTTGTGCACTCACTGTATTGTCTCTTTTTGTATTTGGCAGAGGAAATAACACAACCTTTGCCATGGATAATGTTGATGGACTGTAGATGCAATGCACAAATTAGCACACTTTGACTGTCTCTTTATTACTCTTATAACCTGTTGACGATGTCAAAAATATTTTATATGTTTCCACATACAACTTATTGTGTTTGCAGTGCTTTCCTTGCATTCAAGTAATGCTTCACATCCTTGTCTTGGGCAGTTTTGTCTATTCACCTTACCTCTTAAAAATGAAAAGCAAATTTTTCAGTAACAGAGGGAAAGAAAAAGCTAGGAGGAAACGTTATGTTGAGTATTTCCATAATGGCCCTGAGATGTAATGTGATGGGTAGTTCCATTGGTATGCAAGGAAAATTATCATTGAATTTAAGTTATGCTTTTTCTAAACCTGATCTCAAAATTTATGGTACATTCCAGTTGCTGTACGAGGATTTTTGAATTTTGTTTATTTTGCTTTATTTTATTCGTTTATTTTTTTATTCCAAGACAACTAATATATCTCAAAACCTTTGTCTAAAATATAATAAAATTTCGTCTTTCTATGTGTATAAACAAGATATCTTACCTTAAATAAGATGAGGACTGAAAAAATGAATTCATTTTTATTACCATTGTTCAAACATTACAAGAAGTATGAAAATAAACATGAACACTTTCATTTCGGATGATTATAAGTGTAAATAAGGACAATTTTGCTGCAAAATATTAACATGAATTCTTTACAGACGAATGGAATAACTGGTAGAAGCCGACCTCGGGGAAGATCAGCTTGGATTCTGTAGAAAAGTTGGTACACGTGAGGCAATACTGACCCTATGACTTATCTTAGAAAATAGATTAAGGAAAGGCAAACGTACATTTCTAGCATTTGTAGACTTAGAGAAAGCTTTTGACAATGTTGACTGGAATACTCTCTTTCTGAAGGTGGCAGGGGTAAAATACAGGGAGCAAAAGGCTATTTACAATTTTTACAAAAAACAAATGGCAGTTATAAGAGTCGAGGGATGTGAAAGGGAAGCAGCGGTTGGGAGGGGAGTGATACAGGGTTGTAGCCAATTCCTGATGTTATTAAATCTGTATATTGAGGAAGCAGTAAAGGAAACAAAAGAAAAAATCGGAGTAGGAATTAAAATCCATGGAGAATAAATAAAAACTTTGGGGTTCATCTATGACATAGTAATTCTGTCAGAGACAGCAAACGACCTGGAAGAACAGCTGAACGGGATGGACAGTATCTTGAAAGGAGGATACAAGATGAACATCAACAAAAGCAAAACAAGGATAATGAAATGTAGTTGAATTAAATCAGGTGATGCTGAGGGAATTAGATTAGGAAATGAGATGCTTAAAGTAGTAACTGAGTTTTGCTATTTGGGGAGCAAAATAACTGATGATGGCCGAAGTAGAGAGGATATGAAATGTAGATTAGCAATGGCAAGGAAAGCTTTTCTTTAGAAGAGAAATTTGTTAACATCGAGCATAGATTTAAGTGTCAGGAAGTCGTTTCTGAAAGTATTTGTATGGAGTGTGGCTATGTATGGAAGTGAAATGTGGATGATAAATAGTTTGGATAAGAAGAGAATAGAAGCTTTTGAAATGTGGTGCTACAGAAGAATGCTGAAGATTAGGTGGGTAAATCACATAAATAATGATGAGGTATTGAACAGAATTAGGGAGAAGAGAAATTTATGGCACACCTTGACTAGAAGAAGGGATCAGTTGGTAGGACATGTTCTGAGACATCAAGGGATCACGAGTTTAGTATTGGAGGGCAGTGTGGAGGGTAAAAATGATAGAGGGAGACGAAGAGATGGATACACTAAGCAGATGCAGAAGGATATAGGTTGCAGTAGGTACTGGGAGATGAAGAAGCTTGCACAGGATAGAGTAGCATGGAGAGCTGCATCAAACCAGTCTCTAGGCTGAAGACCACAACAACAACAAGGACAATTTCAGGAAAATCTGATAAGGACTGCTTGGACACCTTGATAATCTAACATGAAATAACCCAAATTCCTAAAAATGCAAAAGTTAGTACCTGTTAACTATCCCAGATGGAACTACCTGGCATATTTTGGGGCTGATAAGTAGAATATACATTCTGTCTGTCAAAATTCATAGAATATTCTCCTTCATCATTATAGCCGAGTTTTAAGAGTGAAAAAGGCACTTTATTGTCCATGAGTCTAAAAGTGGTTGGAGCGCAGGGGGAACTCATAGGCTCACTGATTCCTGCAGTACTCCATCTCATAGCTGCAAGTGTGCAACATGTGATGATGTACTTACGGGTGAGTGTGAAGGCAGAGATGACCAGCTGTGCAGCCCATGTAAGGAACATAATACTAAAGGAGAGAGATTTGGGCTCTCTTGTGTGCATCTTATTAGTTATTTTTCACACACTCAACCTGTGCGTAAAATTGGGTGATAAATTATGCTGCTCTGTTGGATGCCCTCTTGCATGACTATGGTGTGTACAGTAGGTGAAAATGATATGGATAAAATGAGGCAAATAGCTGCCTAGCAAAAATTAACAAATTCCTAGAACTTAAAAGTCAGTGTGACGTAATAGCTGCATCACTACACAGATATGACTTAATGCATCACTCATATGTGAACACAGAAATACAGAAAACAAACATTAAAATAAAACAGATGTGTTCTTTGTCTGGAAGATACAGTGTCCTAGGTATAGTCAAGCTGGACATGTGCCAACCTAAAAGGCACAGAATGCACCTGAGTTATGAAAAAAAGACTTTGTA
This sequence comes from Schistocerca gregaria, assembly GCF_023897955.1. NCBI lineage: Eukaryota > Metazoa > Arthropoda > Insecta > Orthoptera > Acrididae > Schistocerca > Schistocerca gregaria. Next base: position 546,349,680 of record NC_064925.1, read on the forward strand.
TGTAAAAATGTTATTAAAATGATTGTAAACAGGGAAAATGAACAGCATAATTCCAGGTGTGGGAGCAACATAATCAGCAGCAGAAACAGTAACACCACCAGTATCATCAAAAACTACAGTGCTGTCAGCACTAGAACCAGCAGCTACAACGTAACTGTGTGCAGCAGAACCAGTAGCTAATTGCATACACAACAGAAAAGAGAAGTAGAATTTTTAATGATGAGTCACATAAAAGAAAAGCAGTCCAAGCCATGTGAAACATATTCCTTGTGTATTCAAAATAACCCTCCAGTGTCCAAAGGAGAACAAACAACTTACATACTAAGATAAAATATGTTACTGAAAAGGTGAACAAGGCTGAAACTTTGTCTGTATTCCATGAAAATATAAGAGGGCTGATGAACATAAACAGGCCAACAGGAAATGAGACTGAAAGATGAGGAACATGGAAATGAACCTGATATACTATGTTTCTCCAAAGACCAGATTACAAACAGAAGCCACATGTTACAGATTAAAACTTTTGTTTAATTTCCCATTATTGTAGGTGCATTATGTGCCTGTTAGGTGGGCACATGTCCTTCACAAAATGGAGGAAAGAAAAATAAGTTTATATTAATGTTAAAATTCTTTATACCAATTAGGCCTAAGTTATGTTATCCATTTTTTTGACATGTCTCCTGTACACTAATCATATGATTAGAAATTGTATGTTATGAGACGAATAAAACACTATTCACACTATTTAATATTCTAGTGTGAGAAAAGGTGGAGTTTGCAACTTTTATTGGAAGTGATGTAGAGTGTAAATCTCTAGATTTAGGCAAATACCACCTGAGCAGAACTTTGAGGTACATGGCAGTGAGATAACATTAGATATTAGATAGTACCATTAGTGTGCTATCAGTTAATAGGGTACCTGCTGAAATGTTGTTCTTAGACACACTGAATCACTCTTCTAACACCTAGTAGCAGTTCTGCCTGCTTTATTTATCTTTGTTATGTTGTCCTCGGTGTCGATGTTCTGCATTGCTACACTGGCTGAAAGAAGCCGACAGATGCTCAGGTGCGTTTCACTGTCTTTTATTTTCACTTTTCACAACACCCAATATACACATTTAATATGGCCAGTGCACTATTGTTTAAACTTTCCATAAGCCTCATTAATAGTAAGCAGGCAAACCTTCACATACCGTTACAATAGTTTCCTGTTGAACATCTACGAGCAGTAAAACCTAATCACAAAGTTCACAGTCTTTGAAGAACAATCAGGTTCATATGGAGCAGACATTGTCTTTGTTTTTACACACAGCCTAATTACTTAACACTTATTCTGCAGTAAAGATGAAGCATTGTTGTTCTAACCAGCACAGGTCTCTCATCTGAAAATCGGCCATGGAGTGACTGTCTCGTGACCAAAAATCAGGCACTTACATATCATTGCAACAATAGGTGCTGAAACTACACATTGTTTAAAGTTAATTTACAGAAATTACAATTAAAACTTAACTCATTAAATTAAATGAATACATCAGAAAATTCATACCTTTTAACATTTTCTTCTACTGCAAGAGTTAGGTCAAATTATTTGTTTAAATCATGAAATTAGCAAATATCATTATGAAAACAATACTTTTGACAAAACTGTTCTACATCTACATGATTACTCTGCAATTTACATTTAAGTGCTTGGCAGAGGGTTCATCAAACCACAATCATACTATTTCTCTACCATTCCACTCCCTAATAGCACACGGGAAAAACAAACACCTAAACCTTTCTGTTCGAGCTCTGATTTCTCTTATTTTATTTTGATGATCATTCCTACCTATGTAGGTTGGGCTCAACAAAATATTTTTGCTTTCGAAAGAGAAAGTTGGTGACTGAAATTTCATAAATAGATCTCGCCGCGACGAAAAACGTCTTTGCTTTAATGACTTCAATCCCAACTCAGGTATCATATCTGCCACACTCTCTCCCCTATTTTGTGATAATACAAAACGAGTTGCCCTTTTTTGCAATCTTTCAATGTCCTCCGTCAATCCCACCTGGTAAGGATCCCACACCATGCAGCAATATTCTCACAGAGGACGAACGAGTGTAGTGTAAGCTGTCTCTTTAGTGGACTTGTTGCATCTTCTAAGTGTCCTCCCAATGAAACGCAACCTTTGGCTTGCCTTCCCCAGAATATTATCTATGTGGTCTTTCCAACTGAAGTTTTTAGTAATTTTAACACCCAGGTACTTAGTTGAATTGACAGCCTTGAGAATTGTACTATTTATCGAGTAATCAAATTCCAATGGATTTCTTTTGGAACTCATGTGGATCACCCCACACTTTTCGTTATTTAGCATCAACTGCCACCTGCCACACCATACAGCAATCTTTTCTAAATCGCTTTGCAACTGATACTGGTCTTTGGATGACATTACTAGACGGTAAATTACAGCATCATCTGCGAACAACCTAAGAGAACTGCTCAGATTGTCACCCAGGTCATTTATATAGGTCAGGATCAGCAGAGGTCCCAGGACGCGTCCCTGGGGAACACCTGATATCACTTCAGTTTTACTCAATGATTTGCCGTCTATTACTACAAACTGCGACCTTCCTGACAGGAAATCACGAATCCAGTCACACAACTGAGACGATACCCCATAGGCCCGCAGCTTGATTAGAAGTCACTTGTGAGGAACGGTGTCAAAAGCTTTCCGGAAATCTAGAAATACGGAATCAACTTGAGATCGCCTGTCGATAGCGGCCATTACTTCATGCGAATAAGAGCTAGCTGCGTTGCACAAGAACGATGTTGTCTGAAACCATGCTGATTACGTATCAATAGATTGTTCCCTTTGAGGTGATTTATAATGTTTGAATACAATATATGCTCCAAAACCCTACTGCAAACCGACGTCAATGATATAGGTCTGTAGTTCGATGGATTACTCCTACTACCCTTCCTAAACACTGGTGCGACCTGCGCAATTTTCCAGTCTGTAGGTACAGAGCTATCGGTGAGTGAGCAGTTGTATATGATTGCGAAGTAGGGAGCTATTGTATCAGCGTAATCTGAAAAACTGTTAATTACTTTGGAATTAATGAAGGGGTGGTTTTGCTAACATGTTTCCAACTAAAGCCAAATAGATACTTTAAGATTACTAGCACTCATCTTCCAAATGTTGATAATTAGTACAGAATTTTATTTGTTCGTACATCAACAATAGAATTTAAATTATGAAACAATTACTGATTTCGCCTTATAATGAAAGATACTAACTAGCAATAGTCAAAATAAATTAAAAAATCAATTGCACACATAAAACTGAGCACTAAATTAGATCTGGTGTTATATTCTTTAAAACTGAGGGCCAATCTTTCTCTTTTATGAATATACAGGTTAAACTCATGTATGATAATAGTAAATAGTTAAAAGTGAAAAATGAATCTTAAGGAGGCAGTTGGCAAAACAAGAGGGGAGGAAAAATTATCCCAGCTTGCTTCATCACAACCTGGCTAGGTGAATTAATCCAGTCATTGTAATGGATGACTTCAAAGTATATGTCTTAACAGATAATAGAAACAGAACAGATCTTGAACATCTGATGTGCTCTGTGAATTTAATATCAGTAATCATAGAATGCTGGCTTTTGTGGCCTTTTATTTTTTTTATATGGCTGACATTTGTTTTATGGGCATTAGGCTGTAGTCTGAGACATATCTCTCTATCTAATATTTCACCTTCTGATGCTGGAATTATCATCATAGGCTGTGGAAATGGAAATTGTCATATGGCATTGTTGGCCGGGAGAATCCATTTGGCGGAGTTCGGCCGCCATATTGCTAGTCTTTTTAGATAACACCACATCGGCAACTTGCGAGTCAATGATGATGAAGGACACACAACACCCAGCCCCCTGCCGGGAATCAAACCCGGGCCTCGTGCATGGTAGGCAATAATGCTACTGCTATGCTATGGAGGCATACATAGGCTGTAATGACTCAGGAAATAGTTACAGTCTCAAATAAGTGCAGCATGCCAGAGTATTCATATGTATCCACACAATGGTCAGTTAGTGACATCATCGGTCTGCTATCTAAGATTGTGCAATCACACCAACATATGATTTTGAGCTTATTGGGGAAGAGTTGATGCTATTTGTTTTATTTAGCACTAAGTGCCACAACTTTTTCAGTTTCAATCCTTATTTTCTACGTTACTACACTAGGATGTACAGAGATGCCACAGAAGTATAATAGCACAAAAACAACTCCAACAGAAAAGAAGGAACTGAAATTAGACAAGTTGTGGAACTTAGTGCTGCATAAATGAAACAGCACCAACTCTTCCCCACAAAAAGCTCCATGGCATAAGTCAGCACAACTCTGTGAGCTTGTGCAGCAATCTGACGATGTCACAAACTGATCATTGCATGGATACATATAAATGGTGTGGCTTTTGAGCTTTTCTGAGTCTGTAACTCCTTTCTGAGTTGTTAAAGACTTTGGTGAAGTCTCTAGCGTCAGAAGGTGAAACATTAGGTGAAGAGTTATGCTTTGGAACACAGTATAATTCCCATAATACAAATATTAGTATCAGTAGTAGATGCTTCAACTAGAGTAACAGCCAGCTCTAATACTGTAATAAATAAACTGTTTATAGCAGAATACAGATAATAATCTAACAGTCAGTCTAACCCCATTGATGAGTGGTCATCACGGCAGAATGCCATGTGTGGGGCCCAGGTTCAACTTAGCAACTGGATGTTGTGTTGTCATTATTCTCATTTCACCCACACTGACTGGCAAGTCACTGAAGTGATACCAAATAAAAAGACTTGCACCAGGCAGCCAGGCTCCCCACAGGTGGGGCTCCTGGCCTAGCCACATGCATTATCATTATAATAATATTCAAAAATATTATAAATGGCCTCTCTTACCATGATGAACAATTCTTCACCATAATCGAAATAAAAGTACAGAGAAAGTACATTTTATTTGGAAAAACATGAGGATTATAAACAAACTCACCATGGGTAATTTTAATCAAGTACAGCTTGTGAAATTTAAAATTTTCCCAGCAAACTGAATAATCAAAAAGATTTCAGGCTTGCAGCTGGTCATCATTAGCTTGCATCCACGATATTTTGACTGGATTCCCATTTATGTCGATGCTCGTATGTATTTACACTTGACACTGTGTCTGTACAGAATGAAGTATAACAAAGAACTGACTAAAGTAAAGATCGCTAACCTGAGGATGGCTGGCAGTTGTCTAGTCGAAATATCGTGGATGGAATCTAACGACGACTGGTTGCAAGTCCGAAATCTTTTTGATTACAAGTACCGCTTATTAACTGGTCTGCTTTATGCACTGCTGTTGATGTTAGTTCCAAATATGATATATTTTTCTAATGAGGTTAAAAGTCTATCTGAAGAAATATTTCCTAAATCATCAGTTAGGTTATAAGCCTTGCATTACCAAGGGCATCAAGATGTCTTGTAGAACAAAAAGTGACCTTTACAGTGCAACCAAAAGATCGATTGATCCCTACCAGATTAAGTGTTACAAACTGCGCAATAGGATTCTTAACATGACCATGCATATGTAAATAATGCAACCAGGATTGTTAAACACTGAAGTGGCCATAATATCAGTGGGAAAAGTCAGTCTGGATTTCTGAAAGGGTTATGAACAGAAGACAGAATATTTGCATTTGCTGCCAATGTTTTACAGTTCATCAACAAAGAAAATGAAGATGATTGAGAAATATTACAATCTAGCTAATGAATTTGACTGTGCCAATCAACAAATAGTTTCACACAAAGCTGCTTTTTACCTAGATATAAGTGGTGCAGCAGGAAAGTGGCTTCATTGATACCTGTCTAACAAGATTCAGAAAACTGTATTGGATAGTCAAGAAGGTGTCTCAGCATAATCAGGAAGGGTTGCCATGAAATATGAATATCCAGTCTGGATGCCACCATTTATACTGATAACAGGCAAAGACTGTTGAGATTCTTGGATAGTTGAACTATCTATATACATATGGGAATGAGATCGGCAATCGGGATGTAGAAAACTTAATTCCCATTTATGTCATAGCTTGTATATATTTACACTTGACACTGCATCTGTACAGAATGAAGTATAACAAAGAACTGACTTAAGTAAAGATGGAGGCTCGACAGAGCGCTTAGAATTCACAGATATTAAGTTTCTTGGTTGATACGAACTACTGATGCCACATACATAATCAAGTTTGTACAGAACACTTCGTATGTGTGTCATGCCTGCACTTGGCCAATTTTTGTTAATGATCTACCTCTTTGTAAAGAATATTGCAAATTCACCATCTTTGCTAATGATAGCCTACTACAGTACCTATTCGTAATTCAATAGACAAACTTCAGATGTCAGTTAATAATGATATCAGTGATATTGTGAACTGGTTTAACATAAATGAACTTTCTGCTGCAGTAAAACAAACTTTATTTAGTTTCACACAACCTCTGAAGATGAAGAAACAGGAGGAAAACTACGTGACCAGCACATGGTTGGAGGGTATATTTCAAAATACTTGGACTTACATACTGATTGGCAACTAAGCTGGTCAAACCATATCCTGGATCTGTGCAAAAGACTGTGTTGTGCATCTTATGCTTCAAGCACTGTTTGCTCTTGTAGAAGTATGGAAACTAGTAAATCCACTTGTTATGGTTATTTTAATGCCAGTATGGCATGTAAAATAATATTTTGGGGAAATCAGCTACTGGCTAGAAAAGTGCTATCTGCACAGAAAAAAGCCATAAGAATAGTGAATGGAGTCAGTGGTAGAACCATAGGCAGATGTCTTTTAACGAACTTAAACCACACAGTTGGTAATCTCCCTAATGTGTTTCACAAGGAAAGAAGGCCAGTTTTTAACTCATGAAGAAAAGAAGAAGAGAAGATATCCACTTTGAGCTTACAAACCTGAATCTGGTACCAAAGGGAGTCCATTTCAATGGCTGTACAATACATGATTTCCTCCTGTCTCGTATAAGCTAGTGATGAGCTCTTGATTGAAAATAACTTGAGATGGTTCCTATTGCAAGAGCGATTTTTCATTACAGAAGAATTCCTAAGCTACAATGTACAGTATCCAAGTACGTGTAACAGTCAGATACATTCTCAGATTTCTGTTTGTGTATATGTTTGTTTATTATTGTAAAGATAATTATATACATTTATGTTTCTGTAATAGGACCTAAGTTATTGAAACCTTATTGTGAAATTAATCAGCATTATTTACATAATACCATAGAATGGAAACATAACAAACTTTTAAAACTGCCATGTTCCTTATTTTGTAATTCACACCATGGATCTCTGGATGTAACAGACATAAAGCAATAAAATAAAAAATAAATGCACAGTGAAGTGGTTTTAAGGGTAAACATATTGATAATTTAGACATTGGGTGACTTTTCCATAATGTGAACTATGAGGTGCGGTTAGGGGCCCCTGGGTTTAAATTGAGATCTAAGGCATAAATAATTTGCAAATTTAAGAGACTTAACGTTTATTGTTACAATTATTTAAGCATTATTTAAACCATCCTTGTCTATTTTATTACACTAAATAAAGCCTGTATTATTTTACTTTTTACTGCACAAAATCACATACAGTTGTAAGGTTTTTTTTAAATAGTACACATATATGAACTGTTCGAGAACTGAATTTTACATTATGGAAAACTATATTACCAATCTATCAAGTAAATTTACACATAAAACTAAATTCCAGAATTTAAACTTGCATATAAAAAGTCCACTCAATACATACAAAAAGAAAGTATGCAAGACAGACATTCAATACTGGGATCTACATTTTTCTTTACCACGGCTCAGAACATGTTTGATTTTAACTAACACTTTAAGCATTTTATTCAAAAAACAGAATGATCCCCATCACCACTGTCCTGAAGTTCTTCTTCTGAATGAACCTTTTGTTCACTAACAAAATTGTAGTCAGTGGCTTTTGCAAAACCATTGCCTTTTTCATCTATCATTTAATCCATATCACTGACTAACAATTTCATCAAATTTAGGATCTTCAATAAAGACATGTTCCTGTGAACACATTTTTTGCTATACTGAAGAAAACAGCTATGTAGTTCACAAGGTGCAGTGTAGGCAACCCCAACAAGTGTCAACAACAAAGACGGTAATAATGCAACCAACAATAAAACACTGCAGGGTTGGTGATTTAAGGAGGATAGGGATGGGGGGAGGTATATAAAAATTCCACAAGAACTGACTCACCGAGAGTGAGTTCAAAAATAATCACATGGTCTGGAAGAATGCACCACATGAATTAACAAGTAAGGTGCTCTGAACTTCGACCTGTTACATGGTTTCTATCTGTATTGCACTCACACTGTGAGGTGCTGTTGATGTTGTAACTTCATTTATATCTGAATTAATATATCTTACAAAGGCTGTGTCCTTTGTTAGCTCATTTCATTTTTTCATTAATGTATTCTGTGAAATACGCATTTTCTAGTTGTTTTATGGTTCTGATGAATTAACTAAGCAGTGGAGTTATAATAAAGTGAATGATGAATCAAAAGCCTTGCTTAAATTAGTACAAGCTCGGCAAACTGTTTTTCGACCATTAGAACGTGCATGTACTTAATATGGTGGAACCACGTTACACAAAAACTCCCTTGAACAATATTAATGATAGCTTTATTGATCACAGCCACAGGAGATAGCAAAGAACATGTGGCTTGTTTGACTATTCTGAGTTTGTAATTGAAAATAACTTAACATGCAGGGAATAAAGCACAATGTTAACTCTTAACTATGCATGAACTAACTACCATCATGGAATTTACCAAAATAATAAGAAGCATAATCAAAGAATAACAAAACCAAAACACACATAAATAAAACATGGTGGCTCTGGTGCGAAATGTTTGATGGTGTGATTGTTTCTAAACACATGCACACAACACATGCAGTACAACACTATATAGCTACATGATGTTGCCACACTTAAGTTGAAATTTTTATCCCTGTTTTTAGATATACAATTTTATCTCAAAAACTTTCCAGTCAGTATGAAAGATGTGTGTAATTTTCTTAGAAAAGTTCTGGAGTCTCTAAAGTGTGAGTAAGTGTACTGAGCTTCTGTAAAATGTTAACATAAGATGCTTTTTGATTCAACTCAAGATTTTTCCCATACAGTATACACTGGCTGAGTCAGCTAAACTGTTCAATTCAAATATTTCCAAACTATTTAAAAATATGCACTTATGAATTGTGAAAAGGCTACCAGTGAATGGAGTATAATCTCTTTCCATAGCTTTATTCAATGCAGAGATATAGGTGTAAATTTTCCATTTTCAACTGAAACTGCAGTTATTCCTACTGCTACGAGTACTAGTTTGGTTCTAAAAGAGATGGATTCAATGATGTTTCACTCTTAAAAATAGAGTTACTAGTTTCGAAGAAATTACTGTATTTGAAGCTTAGGATTTATCTGTTTTGAACACAAAATTAACTGTTTTCTTATGCTGAACTTTGCATTGTTATAGTGATCTGTCATGTCAGACTCACTGAATATAGCTATGAAAAGAGATTATACTCCATTCTTTGGTAACTTTTTCACAATTCAGAACTGCACTTTTTTAACTAGTTAGGAAATACTCCAGGTGAACATCTTAGATGAATCAGCCAATGTATACCATACAGGAAAAAATCTTGAGTTGAATTGAAAAGTAAGAGCATGGAAAAAAAGATGCATGTTATAACACTCATGCTTTCAATACACTCAAAAAATTGGGACAACATTTGGCTATGACTATATTTGTTTGTGCTAAATGCATATTAACATCTTATGCTTGAATATGAACAACACTATTACAAACAAATTATTTAATAATTATATCTGATATGTGAACATTATCATATTAGCAAACTACATAAAATTAGTTAAAAAACCATGCACATCACATGCAAATATCCAATCTTGTACTATCCCAGAAATGTTAGAAAATAATTGAAAGAAGTAATTACATGTTAAATTAAGAGATAATGATTCCCACTTGCTAAAAATGAAATATGCGTGTGCTTAGGTTGGAAGGCCCTTTTAGGGAGCTCGGCTGCCTGATGCAAGTCTTTTGATTTGATGCCATGTTGACAAACTTGTGTGTTGCTGAGGATAAAGTGATACTGAAGACAACACAACACTCAGTCCTTGACCAGAGAAAATCTCAGACCGAGCCAGGAATTGAGCACGCGCTCCTCACAGGGCATTCTGCCACACTGACCATTCACCAAAGTGTTGAAAATATTCATATTGTAAATTTGAAACTGAAATGCTACGCTCTTCATTCTCCTGAGTAGTCAATATATTTCAGTACTTTATTATGTACACCGTGGTGAGACCTGTTTGATTTGCAATTATTTTCAATACTTGTAGTGGTAAGTTCCTATGGAACCAAATGGCTGAGATCATTGTTCTCAATAATTGTGAATTGTGGTTTATTTGTCTCATAATGTACATGTGGTGGTTATCGACTGCAAGAGTCGACTGCCTCATCTTTGAGAACAAACTTGTTTTAAAACTGTTGATCTCAGTGTGTTCTGAACTCTGTATTCAAGTGGATGTGTTTGTACCGACATGATCAAAATAAAGTTAATTCATTATAAATGAGCAAATACTTAATGTTGGGTTTGATATTACTGTATGTAACATCTCAATCCCCACACTGGTAACCCCAACGCTCACGAACGCCACTTACGATGCCAGAAGTGTGTACTGGAACATCGCCATGGACAAACAATGCAGCAACCCTTGTTCGATTTCTACGTCCATCAACTTTGCATCGCGCCGCATCTGGATGCAGTGTACAGGAAGTGTAACTAGTGTGTAAATTCCTGACTCTTGTGTGAATCATGCTTTTTGGTAACTTTCGTCACCTTCTCACACATCGACAATGCTACCGAGGCGCACGTGTCGTCCTTCGAAACCCGCTCAACGCGTCGGTAATTTCACTTTCGGACAGTACAGTGCTCCTTTGCCAATTAATTCAAACAATTTTGACTTGCTTTTGTGTGATGAATTAACTTTGTGCAGTGCTTCAACATCGGACAACCATGCCAAACAATGGACTGCAACAAATGGGGACTATGTTGCAAATCCCAGTTTGCACGCACTCTGAACTATGGCTAAATTGCATGCCTGGTCGAATTCACAAATGCCCATCATGGCTACCGTGTCTTCCACGCCACATGCAAATTCGTTTAACCCAGTTTCTGCACAGCTTGTCTTCCAGAGTTTGAATGTTTGTGCCAACTTTTCCTCCGCTTCTCTGCGCTTGTCACTCATTTGCAGCATTCAGCTATCAACATTTCTCTCGGACCAACTTCCAATGTGGTTCATGGCCGTGGAGTATATATTCTCCTCTTATGTCATCACTGATGAAAGTGAAAAACATCCCGTACTCTTCAGGCACCTAAAGGACTATCGTTATATAATTATGGACATTATCTGTGACAATTTGAGTGACAAGTACACCAGAGTGAAAGCCGCTTTAATTCAGTGCCTGTCACCAACATCACAGCAACAATTTCATCAAGGACATCCTACAGATCAACGACAATGCACCAATTACACCAACGACAGTGCTGGCTGCTTCTCAGTGCAACACTGGACAACGTGCCTCCCTCTACACAGCACCTGAGCCACACCAACTCTGCTCGACCGGTACCGACAGCGACGTCACGGCCGCCGCCCGCTGGCTCACTGACCTTGACCCGGTCAAAACAAACAGCTGCACGACATATGATCCCGCCACAGCTACCACACCCGCATCTTGTCAACAACTCGCCGACACTATGCATGTTTACCGCCCGGCCGTTCACTATTCGATCGTGCCCGCAACTTGTTCACCCACCCCAGAAGACGATTTCAGCCATATCAATGGTTCATACAGCAGTGAACATGTTCTCACTCTGCTGCCACTAAGTACTGAGTTTCACATTCGTGGATGCACACACGATCTCTTCTACTCGAACTGTTACGTCAATACTTCGCCACCGACCTTGTCTTGTACGCCATGTTACCCTTTGATAGAGACAGATTCTGATATCAACCCCATCTTACTCAGTGATACACAGCAGACTGCTTCACGACATACATTTTCGCCTGAACAACTGTGACAGCTACATGAGCAAATTGCGACATACAACTTGTTGGTACAAGATCAGTTACACATGCTGCAGCCAACACCGTCCGAGCACGACATGCAATGAGATGCTCCTGTTATTGTCCCGCCTCCAACTGCTGACGATCCTTCGCCGTTATTACCAGCTACAACTAATACCTTGACGATCACGCTACATGGATCTATGTCCCAGATGTCACAACTGTCATCATCATGACGCCTCAAGTGGAAATTCTACGTTACTGATGTGATACAAGCAACTTATTTATGCCACTGCCACCTTTCCTTGGTAGCTCCAGACACTTTGTTTCTGTACCATGGCATAACCAGCCACAGTCCAGTGCCGCTTGTTTTGCCGCCCTCTTCTCCACCTCCCCAATGCTTCGACGAGTGAGCATCTTTCTGCTCCAAAACATGATTGTGCAGAAGTTTTGCGTGAGCAGCTTGCAGCCGTATGACTCGACCGCAGTGCCAACAGCGACAGCAAACACGCAGCTCCAGTTCCTTTGAAGTGTGTCGCCTCTCTGCCATGGACCAGTAGTTCATCCGCCGATTCCACTTCTTCACGTTCACGTTACGTCTCATCGCCTTCCTGCTCCGACCATGGTTCTGCCAACCACGTCCATCTTCCACCACCTCTCACTGTCACCAAGCCTCATGCACAGGGCTCACAGCCACACCCTCCAACCTTCGATCACAGCTGTTTTGCACATCAAAACACTGACACTGTCAACTCCGCTTGGAATATCCTGCCATCTACCACTGTAACACACTCACCATCCACAGACTCTGAGGTGATGCTTCCGTCTTCACCGAAGTCATCCACCGCCATGGTCAGTCATGTGCAACTTGCTGTTTTCTCCCCTGCTGCGACATCAAGCGTCTCTATAACTCTGTCATTACGCCAAGTGTTGCTCATCCGGCACCTTTCATGCAACCTGTTAAGCCACAGCATGCTAGCTCCTTTATGTCATAAGGCCAATAACAAACTGTTACCGGACACGTTGCACTTACCATGGCAATTGCCGGCAAATACTCTGGCAATACATCGCATCGCATCTTCGACACACTCCGCGCCTTCGATCGGATCAAAACCCCACTGCACTGCACGGCCTCGGCACTACGATGTTCTCCCCACCGACACGCTGCCGCCTTCTGCTTCCACCGTGTCATCAGCAGCATGGCACGGTCAATCTGTGGACACCTTCCGCGCCTCCTTCCCTTCACTGGTCCTGTCTACCAAGACATCGAGAAACTGTCTGATCGCACCTCGCACTAGCGCCTGGCATGCCACACTCGTTCATGCGCACCTGTGCCATCTGCTGGCCGGGTGCACACTCGCCTCTCATCATCCTTACTGTGCTCTGCACTACTGCCGGGGGCTCTGTGGCAGTTATCGAGTGCAAGAGTTGACCGCCTCATCTTTGAGAATGAACTTCTTTGAAAACTGTTGATCTCAGTGTGTTCTGAACTCTGTATTCGAGCGGTTGTGTTTGTACTGACATGATCAAAATAAAGTTAATTCATTATAAATGAGCAAATACTTAATGTTGGGTTTGATATTACCGTACATAACATCTCGATCCCCACATTCATAATCTAAACCATTTGATTCAGGGTGTAATGTGCAATAGACCATTTGGACCATGTATATTCTGAAATTTACGACCTTATCCTTTGTTCAGTCTTATTTGAAAAGTTTTAAACTCTGACTGTATCCTAGTATATATCTTGCTAACACAATTAACCACTGTACTGTACTACTGTACTACAAAAAATTAATTCTTGTTTATGTGAATGTGTATTATCATATTTGTTCTATTGTGCTGTTGAGTCAATTTAATTTTCTGTAAATTATTTTCGATTAATGTTCTACTTTTTGATCTTAGTATGACTATATCTTTACTGATCTATATTGGAACAATGTAAACTGTTAGGCGAATATGTTGGGTGTTTTCTGGCAGGAAAGAAGGAAGGAGGGACGTGAAGTTTTTTGTTGTGCTCAGTTATGGACAAATTGTAAATCCGAGTTGTATCTAAATGGTATGTGTTTCACAGAGTGAACATTGTAATTGATGGCAGCAAAGCATCTAGGATTAAATACGAAAATTACATATGAATCAGTTTGTCATCTACGTTATTCAAAAAGCATGTCAACCTATCAGGTTTCCAGACCTGCAAGAGAAACTGGACAGAAGAAATTCCAGTAACAGATTGAAGAAGATCCTCAAAAAACAAGATGAGTATTGTTTCTTTAAAACTACCACCGGTCAATATTTTTTACTGCATGGACATTTATAACAATTAAAGTCATCCAATTGTGTATAACAAAGGGGGTCATTGAAAGGCACAGGAGACACTGTGATGTTCATCTGTCTTATTTCTGTTTTTGGTGTCGACGTACTGCATTGCCATACTGGTTGAAAAGTAGGGGGGGGGGGGGGGGGGGTTGGAAGTTCAACACTGACTACTTTAAATGATGTTGCTGACAGTTTATAATGATACAGCCTTCCCCAAGATTATAATGAAGTATCAGATACCACCTTTTTTTATATATATGCCTGGGTAGTTATTGGATGATACTGTGCTTCCTAAGGCCTTGTCTGTGTATCTTTGTAGGTATCAACTTATCCAATTTGCTAAAAACTGAATTTTTTGTGAAAACAAATAGAATATTCTGGAAGGATGCATATTGTTGTAATTGTCAATAGATTGTTGTCATTAACAAAATTATGTACAAATGCTAAATAAAATATCTAATTGATAAATTGAAGTAATAAATATATAGCTACAAATGTTAAGAGGCTGTGGAAATGTTGACATAAATAACACATCTAATTACTATAATTGCACTTGATTAATGAGTTAAAACAGAAAACCTCATTATCTTGAGAAACAGCTTCAAAGTTACTAACAAGCGATGTATTTTCATTTCTTATCTATTTTTATTCTTTGTAAGAACATTTCTAATGAACCCTCTAATTGTTAACATCACACAACTTTTCGATTTCCACAATTTGAGGCCTTATTTGTGCGTTTTACGTATATAATCAGATAAAGCATGAGTTCTGTACTGCCATTGAATGTTAGTAACCAAATCCAAACTGCATAACTAAAATAATACAAGAGACATTATTGTAATTAAAGTTCAGATTGATTTTCTTATGGAAAACTACAGATATTACTACAAAAAATTATTATTTTAATATTGTATTTTATATCTTCTTCAGCTGTAGCATCAGTTTCTTTACATTTTGTAAATTTTAATTGTAACATCATAATAGTACAAAATTAACAATGGGTTAGTTTGAAATTTATTGTTAAAATTCTATATCAAGCTATGCAGCAATGTTGCAAGGTCAGTCCATCAATGTTTTGTTTATGTGTGGAGTGTGTAACTCAGTTGTCAATAAATTTTGTGAAGCTTGAAACTTTTGTTTTCAATCATCAATGACTCCCAGGCAAACAAAATTTAATTTAAGTGTAATCAATCTGAGGAGAATGATACATTTGGTGGCGTTGAGCTGGGATTGATTGAAATGGGGAACGATGTTCAACAAGTGACTGTTTCAGGTGAATGTAAGATGACTGCCAAGCAAGACCTATTTTGAAAAATTTATGTTATGGATGTACAGAATGAATGGATGTTAGCATATGGGGAGAGTTGGTGTGGATAGAAAGTACCAAATTCTTAGACAGCACCATCAACCATCAGTTGAGTAACAGTTTATTTTTGAAATAGTTTTGTGGAAGTGACAAAAATTTGTGTGGAAAGTTTTTATATTTTGTAATTTACTATGGGTGACAACAAAAATATAAAAATGAGCAAGGGAAAACATGTAGGCAGTGAATCTGCAGAAAACACTTTGGACCTAGGATTGAGTATCAGTGAACTATAATACAGCGGTAATCCAAGTCTAAATAGAAGTTTTGGAGGAGAGGGTTACAGTGAAAATGTCGCCATGAGTACTCCAATTACACAGGGAAAATTAGGAAATGTTATTAACGCAGCATATGAAAAAAGCAAAAGAACAGATTGGACAGATTAGGCAGGATATTGGACAGCAAGGTCGATAGTTGAGTCAGCAAAATCAACAGTTAAGTGAGGAATTATGTGAACAAATGGTGTAATTAAAGAATACTGTTACTGAAAATACCAATCAGATAAGGGAAATCCAGGAGGATTTGGCAGCACTATAAATTGCTGCTGAGACAGGACAGGGGGAACTCAACACTCGTGTAGGAGCAGTGGAGGAATGGGTTGATGTATCAGAAACTAATTTCACATAAGAATTGTACAAAAACGAGGAGAGATTCGAAAAACTAGACAAACATGTAGAAGTAGAAAATTCTGAACTTAAAGTAGAGGTTGTTCAAACTAGGAGAATCTTAGAAGAAAAATAAGAAACTTACAAAAGGAACTCCGAGTTAAAAATTAGAGACATTTCCAATCAAATAAGTAATGTAGAACTGAAGAGTGATGAAAAAATAGATTTATGTGAAAATAATGTAGTAGATTTAAGTAAGAAAGTTGTAGAATTACAAGAGGGTGTAGCTCAAAGATAGTTGGTTAGCAATATTAATTGTGTATGGGGTGGTATACCTTTAAAATACTTTCCAGGATACGGGAAATTGCATCCTGTTGATTTTTTTACAGCATTGTCATGATAATTTTAGTAATGGCATGACAAATGAAGTTAAGATTAAATTTGTTAAGCAATTTTTGGATGGAGAAGCAATCTCATGGGCCAATCAGAATGTAAATTCTACCAAGTGCTATGATGAATTTGAAAGAAAGTACTTAAATATGTTTTGGTCACAATCTGGGCAAGCTAGGATTAAAAATGAGTTTTCAAATGGTCGAATGTATAGGGAAGGTGATGGTAGCGTGAAGTGTTTTGTGAAAACCAATGGAGGAATTTAGTGCACTTAGACAAACCTTTTGATAAACTAATACAAATAGATGCCTTAAAAAGGAGATTACTGAAAAGAGTACAGTGGGAGTTGATTTGTGGACCAGATGTCTCAGTTCTTGAGATATGTAGATAAGTTGGATAGAGCCTTTGAGAGAAATGAGATGTTAAATAATGGCAGACTTGGCAATCAAACATCTGGGGGAGGGGGAGGGGGGGGGGGGGGATCAAAGCAGAAACCAAAGCAGGAGTGATAATGAAAATCAGAATAATAATAGTCATTACAATAGAAGTGATAATAGATGGATTAACCATAGTAATGGGAATGGGAACAGAGGACATGACAAAACCTTGGGTAAATAGTAACAGACAATTAGATAATCACCAATCAAGATGAGGCAATTTAATCTGATGGATGCCTCATTGGGAGCCTGTCAGTTTGGGGTGAGAAATAAGTACCAAAATCAGGCTGAACACCACCAACCTAGAGACATCAAAAATAATTACATAAGACAGACTAATTGAAGATATTGAGTGGAAATGACAGAACTAATGTAAGAAGAGCACATCAGATTAGCAAATTACAGTTTGACAGTAAATTCTGGAAACGTGTGAACAAAAGTGTTGAAGATAGAAGTATTAGTATCTGTAAGAATGTTGAAGAGGTTCCGTTAAAGGAGGAAACTGTCTCAATCCTATATAATCAGTGTGGCAAAGAAGTTTGCAAAGAAAATGTTGGTTCTGATAACAATCTTGATGAGTCTGGATTAAGTAAATTAATGGAGGAAGAATCTATCCCTGTTAAGCACTTAAGGGACAATACTTGTACTAGTATACTTGTCAACAATTCTGATGATCATTGTAAAGATGTAGTAGAAGTGTCTAGAATTGGAAATGATAGCATGTGTGGTAATATTGATAGTGAAAGTGTCAGACTATGAAGAATGGAAGGAAAGATTAGATGGCATGGCGTATATGGAGGTTAAAGAAGATTTAATTAATGATGAAGAAGATGATGTCAGTAGTATTTGTGAAGAATATGAGAACCATATTGTGCCAATGGGAACTAGAAAGGTATCATCAGATAAGGAACATGTGGACAGCCATTATGATTTAGATGTGATGCTAGAAACTTTATGGGATACTTACAAAGGTTATAGTTACAATGACAGAGTAAAAAGGGTCATAAAGATTATTTGTGAAGAAATGCATTCCAACTGGGAAGGTATAACCAATCAGCAGGCTTACAGTGAGATCAGTTCCAGGAAAAATAGACAGTGTGTAAAAGAGCAACATGACATCAAGCAATCATCTGATGTAGCTCTGAGTAAAATATAGACAAGTAAGCGAAATTGTGCACACAAAAATTGTATAAACGACTTGGACTTTAGAGAGATTGAGGATGATTAGTTGCATGAAGATGAGGAAAGCAGGAAGGAAAAAGCTTTAGGTTGCCCATATATACAAATAAAAGTTGCAAATTATGAGGGAGTTTGCCTCTTAGACATGGGTAGTCCTGTTTGTTCCATTTCTGAAAAATTTAGAAACCTGATAAAATGAAGTGCTGGCTTTTAAGAATATCCTTTAATTGGAATCAAAATTAAGGGAGAAACTGGTAGGCACAGCAAAGTTGTAAACAGACAAGCCTTAATATCTTTCACCATTAATGATGTACAGTATAATCAAGGATGTTTTGTAGTCCCTGACCTCAGTGAAAGTGTTTGGAATGAATTGGATACATGGAGAAAATGCTGATTTTGACTGGAATAACAAAAAGTTAAAGCTTACTAACCCACAGACAGATATAACACATGCGACTGAACTAATCATGAAAATTGCCTAGAGAACAATTTTCAGATTAGAAGAGTGATTTGTGTAAATGAAAAGACTGACTTAAACGAGGAAGACAATGAATAAGAATGCAGTGAAGACAAGAATGCTGAATTAGTGGCCACCAAACTAAAAGAAGCTGGGAGTCTAGGTAAAGAACAGACATGTCAATTAGGTAGCATGTTATGGGAATACAAAGATGTGTTTAGTGAGAAACCTGCAAAAGTGAGGAACTATGAATGTAGACTTAATCTAAAACCTCATGAACCACTTTTCATCAAACCATATGGAATACCCATCTCAAAAAGAAAAGGTGTGGAGAAAGAACTACAAAAGATGGAAGAGTGGGGAGTAATTGAAAGGTGCAATAGTGCATACAATAATCCATTGGTGGTAGTTTCCAAACATGATGGTGGAGTAAGACTTGTGCTCGATTCTAGACATTTAAGAAAATACCTTGAGAGAGAAACTAATCACACTGAGAACATAGATGAGTTATTACATAAGTTTGAACATATGAAGTACATGTCTAGTTTAGACTTAACAGCAGGTTTCCATTGGGTATCATTGGAGATTCAGTCCAGGAAATATACCGCATTTTTGTATGAAGTAAGATGTTATTGCTGCTGTGTTGTACCATTTGGAATCAATGTATCAATTGCAGAATTTATCCGAGCTTTGAATTTTGTTCTAGGAGAAGAATTGTTAAGCAGACTAGTCCTGTATGTTGATGACATACTTGTAACAGGAAAAGGTAGGGAAGAACGTATATGTTTGTTGGATGAAGTGTGTTACAGATTGAGACAGGGAGGCATGTCATTAAAATTACAGAAGTGAAAATTTGGGGTTAAACAACTCACATTTTTATAGGCCATACCATCTCAGAAGAAGGAATCTCACCTGATGAATAAAACCTTGAAGCCATTGCAAAATTTGCTGCACCCAAGACTAAGAAACAACTTATCATTCTATGGAATTTGTGACTACCTCTGTAAGTTTGTCAACAATCAAGCTTTAAATGCACCATGTTTGAACAACTTGTTGAAGAAGAACACCATTTGGGTATGGGACAAGGATTGTCAGTAAGCATTTGACAACATCAAGCAACAGATGTGCAATAGTAAAATGTTATACAGAACTGATCTTACAGAGCCATTTTGCATTACGACCAACAGGAGTGACTATGGACTGGGAGCTCATTTGTTCCAAGAAAAGATTGTAGATGGTGTGATGGAGCATAGATCGATAGCTTTTGCCAGAAGAACTTTGCAAAAACATGAGAAATCATATACTGTCATCGAAAAAGAATTGTTAGCGGTCTATTGGGCTTTCACCAAATTCAAGAATTACTTATTAGGACATCAAGTAGTAGTATACACAGACCATAAGGCTTTAATCTATAAACAAGAGCGTGCTTTGTATCACAGCAGGATAACCAGGTGGGAACTATTCCTGCAGCAGTTTAACTATACAGTAAAGTATATAAAAGGCAAAGAAAATCTAATTGTTGATTCCCTATCAAGATTGCCAATGGGAGGAGAAGGTGAATGTAGTAACACAGTTCATGTTTTCCATCGCACTTCAGAGTAGACCGGGAACTGTCTCCTAGGCATCTCCGATGTGAACTGACTGTCCACGGCCCGTGCTGCCTGAGTTGTTGTTCTTGTTGTTCCGCTGGCAGAGGTCGTGGTCAAATTCTCGCATGCCCTCTGGTGGACGGGACTCTATTTGCAGCAACTACCGTCCGTGACGCGCCGTGCTGGTGTGCGCCTCCAGTGATCTTTCTGGTGGCTACTGCACTCCTCCTCCTTCATGGGGTGAAGCCACTGTGATCCACTGCATCGGAAGGTGGAGCATCGTGCAGGAGTGATGACCTCCACGTCCATCAGAACACTGGTGTCAAGGGGATCTGCCAACCCTCGAGCCGGAACCTTCGAATACGGCTGGAAGTGACCCTCATGAAGAGGCCCCTGTCTTCCTACCACCGGAACCTGGGACAGAAAGGTAGACAGGCTGTCGAACTCTGGATCCTGGTCCACCCCGGGACGGGCAACACCCAGTGGCGGGGACGATGGGGAAGGGACGAACACAGGTGAACCAGCCTGCTGAGAAACCGGGCCTGCGAGGGGGGCCAGCTCTCGCTGGGGCATCGCTAATGATGGTGATGACGGTGCTGGACCTACTGGAGGCTGCCAAGGCTGAGAGCCATCGCAGTGCGGCGGAATCACAGGGGGGAGGGGTGGTAGCATCCATTGAAAAACCAACACAGGTGCCGGCAATGGGGAACCGGTGCCTCAGGGGTCGGAAGGTGGGTGCCAAAACTTGGATGTAGCTGATTTTGGTGATGTTGTACATCCCGGTCCCCCGTCTGCAAGGTATAGAGCCAGCAGCCATTTCGGCGCAGGACCACCGCTGGTATCCAACGTGGATTGTGACCGACCGACATACCCGGTGGCAAGCCGGATACTCCATTTTGCGAAGACTGGCAAGGACCGGGCCGAAGGAGGTGCAGCAGAGTCCTAGGTTGGCACCCGTGGAGGAGCTCTGCGGGGCTGCGTTCTCCCATGAATGTGGTCCGGTATGCCGTCAAGAAAACGTTAACGCCTCCTCCACAGGAAATTCGTGCACATAGTTTTTCATCTGTGTCTTAAATGTGCTTACCATGCGCTTGGCTTCCCCATTCGATTGTGGATGAAAGGGGAGAGAGCAAACGTGCTGAATACTGAAGTGCCTACAAAAATCCTGGAAGGTCTGCGACATAAACTGAGGTCCATTGTCTGAGACCAGGGTGACTGGCAGACCTTCCACAGAAAAGATTTTTGCTAGTGCCTGGATTACATCCTCTGAAGTGGTTGAGGAGCAGCGAACCACATATGGAAATCAGGAATAAGCATCAATGACAATGAGCCAAAAGCCATTGAGAAACGGGCCCGCAAAATTGATGTGAACACGTTCCCATGTTTGGGTTGCAGGCGGCCATGAAGAGAATGCTGACCTGGGAGATGCCTGTTGGCTCACACACTGGGAACAGGCTGCCACCAAGTTCTCAATTTCTCTGTCAATACCGGGCCAGTACACATGTCTGCGAGCCAAGGTTTTAGTACGGGAAACACTCCAGCGCCCCTCATGTAATAACGCGAGGACTTCCCTTCGCAAACTTGCAGGAACAACCATGTGAGGAGCTGTATCATCAGTAGCCAGAAGAAAAACTCCTTCCAAGACAGAGAGGTGGTCTCACAGAATAAAATAATTACAAAGAGGTTCTGAGGCCCGGCCTGGAGTTCGGGATGACCACCCCTGCTGAATGAGGCGAACTACTTGCTGGAGAACTGGGTCAGCTGCTGTTTCCCTGGTGACTCTAGAACTAGTGACCATGAAGCCATCAATTGCTTGGCGGGACACCACATCCACATGAAAACACATAATCTTAGGATCTGGGCCCACCGGAATACGGGAAAGAGTGTCTGCATTGGCATGCTGTCCGGTAGGGCGAAAATGAATGTCATAA
The DNA here is from genome assembly GCF_023897955.1 of Schistocerca gregaria. Taxonomy (NCBI): domain Eukaryota; kingdom Metazoa; phylum Arthropoda; class Insecta; order Orthoptera; family Acrididae; genus Schistocerca; species Schistocerca gregaria. The sequence continues at coordinate 546,372,146 of NC_064925.1, forward strand.
TGGTACTTAGAGAGGAACAAGGCCCAGTGCTGTAGTCTGTGGGCCACCCTATCCAGAATCTGAGATGTGGGGCCAAATAGTGATATTAACGGCTTATGGTCAGTAGTGATTAACTGAAGCTTCATGCCATACAAGTAAGGGTGAAACTTGGTAACAGTGTAGACAATGGGCAAAGCCTCTTTTTCCACCTGGGAGTAATGGGCCTGTGTGGGACTAAGAGTCTTAGACACAAACGCCGGTGGCTGCTCGGAACCATCTGCGTTGTGATGGGCCAGGGCCGCCCCCACCCCATACTGCGAAGCATCTGTAGTCAGGACCAACAGCTTATGGGGGTCAAAAGTAGCCAAACGTGGCGCTGACGTGAGGAGGCCTTTCAATGAGGTGAACACTCGCTCGCTCACATGCAGGCGACCAATCAAAAGGAACACCCTTGCGCAGAAGGCAGTACAGGGGGCGGGCGATGGTGGAAGCCCTGTGAATGAACCGGTGGTAATAGGCATTCTTGCCTGAAAAAGCTTGTAAGTCCTTCAGTGAAGCGGACCGTGGAAGGTCAACGATACCTTGGACCAAACTTCCTAGCGGCTGGACGCCGTGCCGAGAGATTGTGTAGCCCACATACTAAATGGAAGGTTGGAAGAAGTTTGACTTCCACAGGTTGCAACGCAAGCCCACGGACCTGAATTTGAGAAAGAGGGTGGGAAGGTTGTGCAAGTGTTCCTTCGTGCTGCAGCCCGTGACAATTATGTCATCCAGGTAATTAATACAATGAGGGATTGTCAACGTGATGTGTTCAAGATAACGCTGGAATATCGCTGGGGCCCTGGATATTCTGAAGGCCAACCACTGGTATTGGTAAAGGCCAAATGGGGTGTTGACAACCGCCAGCCGTTTGGAGTCCTCATCAAGAGGTATCTGATGACAAACCTCCGAAAGACTGATTTTTGAAAAGTATTGGCCTCCCGCTATGGCGGAGAACAATTCATCAGCACGAGGCAAAGGATAGGTGTCCACCACCAATTGGGAATTAATGGTGGCCTTGAAATCACCACAAAGACGTAATTTTCCCAAGGGTTTCCTGACAATAACGAAGGGCAAAGCCCACTCACTAGAAGAAATGGGAAGAACAACCCCCAGGGCTGCAGCCGGTCTACCTCTTCTTTTACCTGAGGGCGGAGAGCCAAGGGGATCTGCCTCATGCGTAGAAAATGCGGGCGAACTGACACCTTCAACGTTAACTGAGCTTCAAAGTGGAGAGCAACGCCAGAAGCACTTGTTTCATGATAGCCATGAGATCCGTCTGCTGCTCAACCAAAACCCATACTAAATCCTCCATGCCGCGGATAAGCTGCGAAACTGGAACAATGACGCAACATGCAAAAGAACGACCCTACTCATCGCCAATTGTGTAGTAACAGGGTTCATGTTTTCCATCACACTTCAGAGTAGAAAGGGAACTGTCTCCTAGGCATGCCGGATGTGAACTGACTGGGCACGGCCCGTGCTGCCTGAGTTGTTGTTGTTGTTGCTCCGCTGGCAGAGGTCGCGGCTGTATTCTCGCATGTCCTCTGGTGGATGGGACTCTATTTGCGGCAACTACCATCTGTGATGCGCCATGCCGGTGTGTGCCTCCCGTGGTCTTTCTGGTGGCTACTGCAGTGAAAATAACAGTGATGAGAGTGAAAGGGAATTTTGGATTATGTATCTAAAAGGGGTGAAAGATGAGAATGAAATCAGGAAAATTTGTAATGACATCTATAGATATCAGAACCACGATTCCAACTGGAAGTTAGTTAAAAGTTATCTGGGTAAGAGAGGATATGAGAAAGTAGAGCAGTATTACAAAGTGCACAAGGGTATACTTTTCAGAAGATATGGTGCAGATGGTGATGCTTGGAGATTGTGTTGGCCAGAGTATTATATTGACGTATTGATAAAGTATGTACATAAGAGTTTTGGACATTGTGGGACACAGAAATGTATCCAAAAGAGCCAAGAAAATGTGTACTTTTACAACATTTCCAGAAGAGTGAGGAAGCAATTATCTACATCTCACATCTCACATGCCAGAGGGTAAAGGTTAGTTATCAAACCTGCAAAGGATATATGCAAAACATCTTTCCAAAAGAACAACTACAACTTGTAGCAGTTGATTTTTATGGATCATTGCCTAAGACTAAAGGAGGATTTTATTACATATTGGTCATGATGGATCTTTCTTCAAAATTCATTAAACTATATCCATTAAAGAAAGTAACAAGTAAGAACATCATTTTGAAAACTAGAAGAGACTATTTCACAAAGATAGGGAAACACTGGAGCACAATTTACTTCTAAACTTTGGAAAAAAAATTGTTGAGGATGAGAGCATAAACTGTATTCTGACATCTGCTTATCACTGGTCAAGCAATCTGGCTGAATGTTATGTGAGAGAAATAGGGAGATTATTTAGAACTTATTGCAAAACAAAAGTCATGTAAGTTGGATAGAATACATAGACAGCTTTGAAGATGTACTGAACAGTTTACAACTTTCATCTACTGGTTTCTGCCCATATGAACCACAAGAAACCACCAAACCACCAAATCTGATCAATGAATTAATTGAACTCCCAGCATGTAAGGTTATGAGTCCACAGGAAAGACAAGAAATAGTCAATAAAGTAATGGAACAACAAGGTAAATTGAGGAAAAACATACATTATAAGAATTTGAACCTGACAAATTTTAAAATCGATGAGCTGGTCCTGGTGAAGACACATGAAAAATCCAAGGCTATAACCAATGAATTAAAGAAATTCTGTGACATCTATATTGGTCCATTCAAAATTCAGTCTGTGCCACACCCAAATGCATACAGGTTAGTGTATCCAAAGTCTGGAAGGTTATTTGGTTTACGTAACATAACTGAACTGAAACTCGATAATCGAGAGACAAACACCGAGAAGAAGTAAGATGATGTAAAAGCCCTCAGGAGGACACCACATCTTTGTGTCAAGTGCGTGGCAAGCACTAGGTGTCCAAGCTATGTAGCATTCCATTTTCTTCTTTTCATTTTCGGATGCTACATCTTTTACTCATCTATGAACCTGTAATGAAGTTCTCTCTTATTGTAAATACTATCAATTTTCTGTAGTATAATTTTTCTGTATGTAATACGAATTTTGAGTGACATTATTTGAGGAATAATTTGAAAATGTTAACTGTATACTAAATTTGACTTTCCTACAGTAGCGATTGGCCAATTATTGTAGTTATACTCTGTAGAGCATGTATTTGACTTGTGGGTGCTTCTTTGAGAATTACAGGCATGATCATGATTTTATGAGATGTACATATGGACAATACTAAATATGTACACATGCTACTAAATGGACAAGTTGCACTATGACAAAAAACATTTTATGAAAATTTTATTATTACAAGATGGTGTGATGAGGGACAGTCTGATAGTATACGTTTGATATGATAAAGAGTTAAATGAGATCCAGGGATCAAATATACTGTATAGTAGAATATACTGGAATATTAATAAAAAAGAAAGGATATGTATATAATTTATTTTTATTCATTGACTTTAATCTGTATACAGCTAAATCTCTACAGTTTAGATATGCTTATCTTTGTGTGATTTTGTTTATAAATATGCCAATAGAATAGGATAATATGAGAATGATTTTGACGTATTTATACCTGTTATGACCTTAATTATAACCAGCAGTACCTTGAGTAATGAGTTCATCCCTGTTCCTACATAGAGAACAGTATCCAAAATGCTTACCTAACCTGGAAGTAAAAAATTAAAAAACTGTAAAACTAATAGTGGACTGTGCTATTGCAGAGTAGAGAATGCCAGAAAATGAGGGGTTGCAGACACAAGATGGACAGTTTGTATCCCACTTGGAAGGTGATGCGTGGGTAGGAGCATGAGCAAGAAACATACGTCGGTACTGCACATAAGTAAAAGTGGTTTACTGGGGCAAAAAACAAATTAATACATGGTTACATTACTTGCAATGAGGTGTGATGCTGAGACCTGTCATATGTAGAGAAAAGCTGAAGCGAAGTGTCCTGGCTGTCTGTTCTTCATCATATGGGTAGAAATTGCAGTGGAGCTCGTAGATCTCAACAGCGTCCGGTAGAGGGCATTGTCATCGGTGTCTCGTAGTGCCACCTTATGAAACTATGCTGTGGCATCATTGCTATCGATACCACATCCCTCCCCCCTGAAACAATGCACCGTCATTGAGTATGGCTTCCGACAGCAGGTGGAGGGACCTAGCTGAGGGGGCGCACAACAGAACTGCTGGGGCATGCTACCCACCTGCAACCCCGAATTGCTCGTAAGAGGGCAAGGAAAACTTTCCCAGGCCATGCACCGCTACTGGGTATGCTCGGATGAGGAGGTGGAGCAACGACCTCCATGGGTGATGGTGGTGGTAGTGTGATGGCAGCCTCAACATCCATTGGTTAGGGCACCGCGGAGGAACACATCGGCGGTGACTGCGATGGCCAGAGGTAGGGCCATGGCAGTGGCGAGAGGTGCCTGTCCCACGCAGATGACCGGACCGGAAGCTGCACTGATGGCAGGTGCGCCCAAGGAGGAGAAAGCAATGGAGGTGCTGTCAGTGGAGTCGTGCGCTGAGGTGGTGGGAGCTGTGAAGCCTCCAATTCTGCTGGAAAACAATCAGAGGCAGAAAACCAACAACGGCACAAACGATCTGCCTCTGGTGTCACTTGATAGTGCCGGAGGGACCAGAAATGAGAAATAAGGTGTGGCCAAGCCAGTGAAGAATGCGCCCCTGCTCACAGTGCTGCCTGCCAGAGAAAATGCGATAGCACCAAGCCAGAACAAGGCAAAGCAGCGGGAGCAGATGCATTAGCTGCAGGAGCAACCGATGGGTGTGGCCATGTAGCAATTCCGCTGTGGAATGGGTGCCGTGTGGCTGAGAGCGATATGAAGCAAGGAAAGTCCAGAGCACATGCTTGTGAAAGTGCGTGGCACGCAACTTGCTCATCTGTGACTTAAATGTACACACAAAGCATTCAACCTCGCCGTTCGACTGGGAGTGGAACAGGGCTGAGGTCAGATGGTGAATGCCATTAGCAGCACAGAATGCTTCAAACTCTGAGGACACAAATTGGGGGCCATTGTCAGAGACAATAACTTCAGGAAGGCCCTCAATGCAAAAAATAGACATCAAAGCCCGAATAGTACTAGCAGACGTAGTAGAAGACATAGGCATAATGAAAGGGAAGTTGCTGTATGCATCAATAACTATCAACCAGCGGGTGACCCAGAATGGACCCACGAAATCAATATGAATGTGCTGCCAATGCACAGTAGGAGTCGGCTATGCAGAGAAGTGCTAGCAGGGTGCAGATTGATTCTCCACGCAGGACTGACAATTAGCAAGCAAATTCTCAATTTGTTTATCAATGCCGACCCAAGTGCAGTGACGACGCGATAATTGCTATATTCACACTATACCTCAATGACAGAGGATTTCTGACTGCAACAAACGAGGTACAACCACATGAGACTGATCATGGTCAGTTCATAACAAGATAATGCTGTGGTGTACAGACAAGTTGTGACGTTGTGCAAAGTAACATCGAGCAAGTGGATCTCGAATCTGTGTAGCAGATGGAGGTCATTGAGTATGAATATACTGCAAAAGAATCAGCAAAGAAGCATCGGCGGCTGTCGCGGAAGCAATGCGATCAAAATCCACCAGAAAGCCATCAGTTAATTCCTCATCTTATGGATCAATAAACATGGAGGACAGTTCAGAAGAATCAAACACTTTGTCAGGACCGATAGGTAGATGAGACAAAGCATCAGCATTGCCATGCTGGGCTGTAGGCCGAAACAAAATTTCATAATTGTAGTTAGACAAAAACAAGGACCAACGTTGCAATTTTTGTGCAGTACGAGCCAGAACTGTCTTTAACGGGTGGAACAATGATGTCAAAGGCTTATGGTCAGTGGCCAGATAGAACTTAAGACCGTACAAAACATCATGAAACTTTGTCACTCCATATATGATAGCTAAAGCTTCTTTCTAGATTTGAGAATAGTTTTGCTGGGCAGAATTGAGCAACTTAGGTGCAAAAGTGAGTGGGTGATTGACAGAATTAATGCGGTGTGAGAGAACTGCCCCAATGCCATGGGAAGATGCATCGACAGCCAAAACAACTGGTTTGGAGGGATCGAAAGGAATCAAACAGTGATCACTCAACAAAGCAGATTTGATCTTGTGGAAAGCAGCCTCACATTCCGAAGACCAAACAAAAGGAACATTCTTACGCTGAAGGCGATGCAAAGGCACTGCAATCTGCGCTGCATTTGGTATAAACCAAATATAATATGTAATTTTGCCCAACACAGACTGAAGTTCTTTCAAGTTCCTGGGTACTGGAAAGTCTCTAATCGCACTGAGATGTGACGGTGAGGGGTGGATACCCTGTTCGTTAATCATTTGTCCTAAATACTGAATCTCAGTTTGAAAAAAAAATGCACTTGTCTCTGTTACACCTGCAAAAGTAGAGTAAATAAGGCACACAAATTGTGCAAATGTTCATCAGGGGTGCGACCTGATACAACTATATCGACCAGATAATTTGAGCAACCAGGGTCAGTGGCACACAACTGCTGCAAGTAAGACTGAAAAATAGCAGGAGCTGAAGCACAACTAGATGTAAGGTGGTGAAACTTGAACAATCTAAGATGGGTGTTGATCACAAAATAGCACTGGGACTGTTTGTCGAGCGGAATCTGAAAGTATGCATCCCGCTAGTCAATCATGGAAAAGAATTTTCCTGCACCAAGCTTATCAAAAAATGTCTTCAGGACGTGGTAAGGGATTTACTGTACACTTAAAGTCAGCACAAATACGGATACAACCATTTAGTTTTTTCACACACACTATAGGCAAACCCCATGGTGAAGCAGAAACAGCTTCAATGACACCACTGTCTTGCAAATATGTAAGTTCAGCAGCTACGGCACCGCACCGTGCATTCAGTACCAGGTGTGCATGCTGGAAAATAGTCATGACATTCTCTTTAACTACAACATGCACTGCACAGTCCTGGGAACAACCAAGTCCATCAGAAAAGAGTTCAGCAAAATCATCGCATAGTGCTGCAACACTGTCTGCATGGTCACTAGCGCTGATAAGAATCAGTCCATTAATGTGTAATGTGAGAGTGGTATGAAAACTAAAATTGCTGCGAGCACTTTACAGGGGGAGAGGGGTTTCTGGGACAAGACAAGCCAAAAATATGAAGCTTCAAGAAATTGAAAATGATCTTTTTTTATGGAGGGAATTATGGAAAAGAAAGTGAAAGACAGGGAAGTCAATCTATTTATGTTCAGATTGATGGATGGAGAGGTAACTGCTCAGTAGACACTGCTAGTCCAGTTCCTGGGATTTCCAAAAAAAATGAGGGATAAAATTAAGTAAATCACATATTTTGCTGACATACAGCAGTGGTAATCAAAATAAGAGGAGCCACTGGAAGATATAGCAAAATTTAGGAAAACCAGCTACTTTTATCATTTAGTGTTGACAATATAAAATTTCCATGTGATTATTTAGTAATACCAGATTTAATTGAAAACACTGTCTTTGGAATAGATTGGTTTGTAAAGGCTTAGATAGGCTTAGACTGAATTAATAAAGAGTTAAAATTTATTATTCTATGATTCTATGATCAACATTTCCCCAAAGGCGAAAATAATGATTCAAAATTGTACAGGTAGTAATAATCAGATCAGGGTGGTGATGTTATCTAATAAAACAAGAAATTTTAATGATGATTCTGCTGGGGAAGATCTTTTATACAAACAATATAATAGCATAGTGCATACCAAATTGGAAGAGGCAGAAAATTTGAGCTTAGAGCAGAAAATAAAACTGAGAGAATTAGTGTAGGAATATTATGATGTGCTCAAAAAAATCCAGGGAAGGTTAGAAACAATGAACCTCATTAATCATTTTTTATCAAATCATATGATATTCCTCATTCAAAGACACAAACACTAGAAAGAAAGTTATTTTTATGATTCACAGGGATCACATTGGATAGTATTGTGAAAACTGCACTGCAACTCCATGAGACAGCTGATCATCTTCAGGTGCTACTGACACATTGCTGTTTTGGCAGACTGATATGTGTGTTGTGTCAATAGAAATGCACAGGCACCAAGGGGTGGGCTATAATGTCACTGTATACAAATTGTAGAGGATAACAACATCCAGCCCTCCCAGCCAGAGAAACAGAGTGTGGTCTTTGCCTGCATGCAAGGTACTGATGACCAGCATAATGGTCCTGGCTTTGATTCCCTATGTGTGTAAACTTATTGCATTCACTTTTGTGTGACAACAATGCCTTAGCACTGCCAATGATGATGTCCATGATTTTCAGAATTGAAAGTCCATACCTCTGGTAATTAAATCATTACTTACACATTTTGCAATGCTTCATCATTGATGAACTCCCAATACATAGAGGACGATGAGATGATCTTGATATTTCTACAGTACGTGCTGTGTACTGTGTCAAGATAGTGTTCTGCAACAGCAATTTTTTCTGGCTGATGAACTCTAGTGTGACACCTATATCCATTGCACTTTGATTGTAAACAATGCAAAATGTCTGGACAATGTAAGATTTCCCACAAAGGTATGGGATTTTATACACGTCTGATATGCTTAGAGGGGGAGGACTTGTCTGATGAATTTGTAGCAGAAGAGACGAGAGTCACTAAGGAAGATGCAGGGGATTTAGTATTAGAGTCAGAATTTAAAAGATCTATGGAAGACTTTAGCTCAAATAAAGCAGAAGGGATATATAAAATTTCATCAGAATTTCTAAAATCATTGGAAGAAATAGACACCATATGCCTATAGAAGTTCATGAGCACAATCTTCGAGACTGGAGATGTACCATCAGACTTTCAGAAAATATTTGATCCACACAATTCCAAAGATAGCAAGGGCAGATAGTTGTAAAACCTATCACACAATAAGCTTAACATCTCATGTATCCAAGCTGCTGACCAGAATAATTTGAAGTAAAATAGAAAAGAAAGATGAGGATCTATTAGATGATGATCAGTTTGGCTTTAGGTAAGGTAAAGGCCCTTGAGACGCTGTTCTGACTTTGCACTTGTTAATGGAAGCAAGAATGAAGAAAAACCAAGACAGGGTCATAGGATCTGCAAATCTAGAAAAACTTTTCAATAATATAAAATTGTGCAATATGTTGGAAATTCTAAGAAAAATAGGGATAAGCTATAAGGAAAGACAGAAGATATACAATATGTAAAAGAACCTAGAGGGAACAATAACATTGGAATACCAAGAACAGAGAGTTTTTATTAAAAAGAGTGTAAGACAGTAATGAAGTCTTTCACCACTACTGTTCAGTCTGTACACTGAAAAAGCAAAGAAACAAATAAAAGAAATGTTCAAGAGTGGGATTAAAATTCAGGGTGAAAGGAAATCAATGATAAGATTTGCTGATGACATTGCTACCCTCAATGAAAGTGAAGAATAATTATAGGATCTGTTGGATGGAATGCACAGTCTACAGGCTCTATTCAAAAAATTCTGGAACATTTATAATCTCACGCCAATGGTGTGTTGGAGCTAAATGAGGTTGGCATCCCTGCACATGCCTGTGTTTAATGTGTAGCTACAGGAAGTGTCATTGTTGTATGTTTGTTGGTTATTGTTCAGTGCTGTATTGAGTAGAATGTTGTATCACACAGTTAGAGTATTTCTAGATGCTGGAGTTGGAGGAGCAACACATGTGCATTAAATTTTGTGTGAAACTCAAGAACATCTTTACAGAGACATACCAAATGATGCAGGAAGCCTGTGGTGATGAGTGCTTAAGCCATAATTGGTGTTACAAATGGTTCACATGATTTAAAAATGTCCAGATGGAAGTTAAAGATGTTTCTCATTCAGGATGACCTTCGATGTCTACTACCGATGATGCTCGTGTCAGGTATGTCAGTGAAATTGTGTATGCCAGTTGAAGACTGACTGACCAAGAGACTGCAGAAGAATGTAACATTTCAGTTGGAGTGTGTCATATAATCCTAACACAGCATCTTGGAATGCATCGTGTAACCATCAAGTTCATCCCATGGTTCATGAGTCAAGACCAGAAAGACCTTCACCTCACAATGTGTCAAGAGCTTTTGAATCATGCAAATGAAAACAAGATGTTCCTTAAGAGAATCATAACTGGTGATGAGACATGGATCTATGATTATGATGTTGAGACCGAGGTTCAATATTCACAATAGGTCAGGAAAGGTTCTCCAAGACCAAGAAAAGCTTGTCAGGTCAGGTCAAATGTTAAATATGTGCTGATAGTTTTCTTTGACATTGAAGGATTAGTTCATCATGAATTTGTGCCACAGGGGCAAACTGTTAATTAATGGTACTATCAGGATGTGTTACTATGTCTGCAAGAAAATGTGAGAAAGAAATGGCCTGAAATGTGGCAAGACAATTCATGGTTCTTGCATATAATAACATACCCATACACTCATCCCTGTTGGTGCATGACTAATGCCCAAAAAATGAAGTCTCTCTGCTCCTTCAGCCTCCATACTCTCCAGACTGGTCCCCGTGGACTTCTTTTTAGTTGCAAACTTGAAAATCCTGTTGAACAGATGAAGATTTGCAATGGCAGATGAGATAAAAGGAAATCTACAGATGTCACTTCATGCAATCCAGCAAGAAGCATACCAAGACTGTCTCCAGAATTGGGAACAGCATTGGGAACAGTGTAACAATTGTGGAGGAGAGTATTTCAAAGGATACCATGCACAAAAAGTAAAAGGTAAGCATAGAAAAATTTTGTGGGCAAAGTGGAGCCCCAGCATTATTTGCACTCAAGTCAGAGGGCAGCAGACACGCTTTATTTGATGTTTCTTAAGTAGCCTACTGATCTTACAAGACACACCACCAACATAATATAGAAAAATCATTCTTGTGGAGGGTTATGTTTCCTCTAGCTGCCTTGCTGCACTGCACTTGTGAAGTATGTGGTATGTTTTTTCAGCGGGGGGGGGGGGGGGGGGGGGGGGGGTCTGGATGTTGGCATCCTAGTGATTAATATACATTGACATCATAGCCCCGTCCCTTTATGTCTGTGCTTCTCTTGTGAGTCAATGCATAAGTGGGCAGCCACAACAGCAATGTGTCAGCAGCATGTGAAGATGATGAACAGCTTGTAATGTAGCAAGATGTGAGCTCATTAAACAAAATCAATTTCTCTATACCACATTTTCTTTTGAAGAATTCAGTGCCACATTAGTTTGAAAATACATGAGAATTGGTTTTTGTAGATGAACTGTATATAACAAAGTACTTTACAGCTATACAGTTTCCTGATTTGTTTGAAGTTAACAAGAAAATTTCATATGTTTAAATTCAAAAACATGAAATCTCAAAAAGCTAGCCATACTGGCAATTTCACACCCGAAATAAGAGGAAAGAAAATAAGAAAATAATTTTGCACAGAAATGATTTTTAAGAACACTATTATTCACCATCTTATACATTGCTTCAATTATAACAAATACTACCAAAGGTATGCTCGAAGTTCAATTCATAATTTGCATTCTACAGAGATAGTTGATTTCCTATTTTGATCACATGCAGTACAGATCTGCGACTCACACTGTGAAGCAGAGAAATATCTCATGCTGCTTGACTAACATTCATGACATCATAAGGAAGGCATTGAGCCTGTAACTAACGCCATCTGTTGATGTTAGTTGATAACTTTTTGTTTGATGCAAGTGATGTCACTCACTTGTCACCAGGCCACTGGCTTGGGTCCCTGAGTCCTGAAAGTGATCTTGTTCTATGTGAGTTCGCATATGTCATTTACAACAACATTCACATTGAGTGGTTCATTATTTATTATTATTATTTCCATCTTTAGCTACTTATGTGGAGGTTATAAAGTTTCATTTCTGTTTACGGTATGTATTTATTAACAGCAGAAGTAGTTATTATTAACAGTAGTTATTATTAACAGTGTAAGTAGTCATTATAATTTCTTAATGATCAATGAGTGTTTTAAGGATCTCTCAGATTATGATTCAAGTTTATGTTATAAGTTATTGTAAAAATTGTGTAAATGCACTGCAAAGAAACTGGTATATGCATGCATATTAAAATACAGAGATATGTAAACAGACAAGCTGTACAACATGTCAGTCATGACCTCAGTGTCTGTTTCACCACTTGTGCCATGTGGAACATTCCCCCACACACCAGTTCCTCAGACCTCTGCAAGTGGGAACTAGCATTACGACATGTCCTTGGTTCTTGCTACCCACCTGGCCTTAATTTATGTTAATTCCTTCCATCTCAGCATTTATTCACAGTAACTACTCCTCTCTTCTCCCCATTTCAGTTTTCTGCATCTTTCATTTTCTGACTTGTCTATTTTTTGCCAGCCTCCTCCCACCTGTGTTACATACAATGCACTTAGCTTTTCACTCTTATTAACTCATGCATAATGTTTTAGTAGTAATCTCTGTTTTGCATATTACCCTGTCTTCCACCTTTAAGCTCTCAGGTTTTCAGATCTCGTCCGGTGCAGTCCCGAACAATCAGTCTTTCCTTCTCATCCCATCTGGTAAGTCTCCCCTGACCAGAGGTTCTGGGTGACTTTTCTAAACTGTGCCCCTTTCTTTAAACCTCTCCAGTCCTTTTTCTTGACCCCTTTTCCTTGCCCTTCAACTCTTTTGCAGGAAGAAGGAGCCACTGGCTCCAAAAGCTTTTGAAAGTTATATCCTTTTGTGTGTGTTCTCCTGCCACCGCTTGGCGAGTAGATTTTTCTATTAACATTATAAAAACAATAAATTGCATTTTCAGTTTAAAATCAGCTTAATATTGTTTTAAATAATGGAAAAAGTTCTCATTTCAAAGTTTTCTCACAATCCATATAAAATAAAAAGATATAGCACAATGTAACTAATTACTTTACCAAAACATTAAAACACGGTATATTTCATTCTCTAATACTAACCACATACATACAACATATGGTGGTTCAAAGTTGGAAATAATAGATACAATTAAAGTAAAAGCATTATAATCGCTGTCCTTAAGCAGATTCAAATATTGGATGTTCAATTTGCATCAATAATTCATTCACGAAATATAGCCTAACATGCCAAGAAAATGCTCATTACCAAAACATAAGTAAAGTATTATGCATTGTCTGTAACAGGCAAAAAGACTTTTTTTTTAAACATCAAAATTTTTAAAATTAACACAAACTGTGGCACTTTATTTTTATACACTAGTGGTAACCTTCTCTTTATATTTATTCTCACAAATAAGTGACATCGCTTTTGAGTATAGCTTACCACAGCTTTACTTTCACAAATTACAGTTATTCTTTTTCTCTTAACAATTTTCAACTCAAAATTATGACAATTACTCTCAAAATCAAGCAAGTGTGTGCACACATTAGTCACAGAGGAGCAGAAACACATAGTTTTGCTGCTTACAAGGCAGTCATTCAGTGAGTCAGCTTTACTGTCACACCCGTGAACTATGTGTAGAACATACACAATGGTGACAGCAATTGATTAAGAGCACATTTCTCAGGTATTGCAGTTTATTTGCCACATGAGAGGATACATAATACAACCAAATTATAGTGATTTCAATACATTATGTATATTCACTGGTGATTGTGTGACCACAGTAATTAGTGTTGGGACAATTTCTGCTCATACACTGATCCCAGAGTGTATACACTCCTCAGGAGTATGAGCACAGTGTCTGACTGGATGGCCTTGGGAAAACAATGGTCATTTATCTGGACAAAAGGAACAACTTTCTTCTCAAACTATGGGGCACTGTCAAAAACCATTGTTCAGCTCATATTGGCCATTGTTTTTGCTGACTTGCACCTGTATGCCTCACACCATTGCCAGAATTATGCATATTGTTAAGTGTACACGACAGCAGATAGTTGACACAGCTAGCTTGTGCAATCTGTGGGCAATTCTGGTCTGTTCAGGCAATTCTGTGGGATGACTGCCATAGTGGCATTAATATTACAACACAATTCATTTTGATAAATTGTTCAAGAATTAAGTTATAACCAAATGCAAAATTGTAATAATTTTTCAGAAAAAGATGTATGTTTGAAAATTTCAAACTTTCTCTCCACAAGGTTGTTTCCGTATGATGATTTCCAATCAGCTTTTAGAAACTAAAGTTGAAAGTTTATTTTGCCTAGACAGTTCAGGTGTTTACAGCAAGGACCCATTCATTTTGTCAGCAGTCCATTCAGCAACTCAACACCGAGTGAGGTGGCGCAGTGGTTAGCACACTGGGCTCGCATTCGGAAGGACGACGGTTCAATCCCGTCTCCGGCCATCCTGATTTAGGTTTTCCGTGATTTCCCTAAATCGTTTCAGGCAAATGCCGGGATGGTTCCTTTGAAAGGGCACGGCCTATTTCTTTCCCAATCCTTCCCTAACCCGAGCTTGCGCTCCGTCTCTAATGACCTCGTTGTCGACGGGATGTTAAAACATCCACCACCACCAGCAACTCAACAATGGTTAAATTTTTTCATACTTTACAACTACAAAGTTGTCTTTCAAAGCACAAAATGAATTATCTTCTTCATTATCATTAACTAATTCACTCAAGTCATTAATATATTCCTCATCATTAACTACAGGATTAGATTCTGCTGCATGTTTTACTTGTTCTTAAGCGTATTTTTCTTCAAGTATGGTGACCTGTTCATTATTTTCCAACAATATTTTATCAATAGCTTCTAATGATCCATTCACAAACAGAAAAAGATTTATTTATTGATTGTTCAGCTGTTTGAAAAAAATATGTATTTTTGATCATTTAAGTGATTGTTCATAAGATTTCAATGTTTCAGTTGCAGATTCTTGAATTTAGACCTGTGAAATTTTTAAAAAAATGACCATATCTTTGCTAACATTTTTCCGTATTTGACATTCCCCTTAATTTTTGCTCAGAAATCATCACTTTTAGCTTTTGTTCAAACAATGTAAAATCCAGGATGGAATAAAGACAATATTATGAAAAGCTTAGTTGCTACTCACCATATAGCAGACACACTGTGTCGCAGATAAGTGCAACAAAAAACTGTCAAACTAGTCAGCTTTCAGGCAAAAAGGCCTTCATTGAAATTGAACAACACACACACACACACACACACACACACACACACACACACACACACACACACGTTATAGTCTATAGCTG
Source organism: Schistocerca gregaria (assembly GCF_023897955.1). Classification (NCBI taxonomy): domain Eukaryota; kingdom Metazoa; phylum Arthropoda; class Insecta; order Orthoptera; family Acrididae; genus Schistocerca; species Schistocerca gregaria. Next base: position 546,387,453 of record NC_064925.1, read on the forward strand.
CCAACAATTTGTGAGTGAGTTGTGTTTGCATGACAGTGTGTATATGTGTTGTCTAATTCTGATGAAGGCCTTTTTGGCTGAAAGCTTACTTGTTTTACAGTCTTTTTGTTGTGCCTACCTGTGACTTAGTCTTTTGTTCTTCACACTGAAACTAGATAAATAAAAAGAAAATAAGAAAACACTACTTAACTTCAGGATTTTGTCTACACTCTTATTGTTGGTCAGGCTGGTTCCTTTATTGTCCATCATAATTATCATCCACCACTTCTAACTGTGAAGTGAGTGATTGTCCGTCTATAATTTCACTGGTGCCACTTTTCATGTATGTTCACAAATAATTCCTCCATCTTGATCTGTAAAACATTTGTGGGAACACCAGCACAAGTAATGCCTTGGACCAGAGAACACACGTAGCTGAGTGCAATTTCTAAGTGGACTCCAAAGGTGTTAGTTTGGTTTAGAACCTCGTACCATGTAGATGTGTTGTATGTTGGCTTATGAACAATGAAACAGTTGTGTCATATTAATGTCATCTCCAATATTGGTATCGTCCCTGCGTATAATAGGGAAAGCTACCACATTGGTGACCTGCAACAACTGTGCAGCATGATGGGGAGATGTTTCCTTCCATATCGAGATAATATACAGTAACAGTGCAGCCATCATGGACGGGTTGCTTGCCGTCACCAGCTCCTAGAGATGATGCCTCAAGGATTATGGGGAGTGATATGTGTCATCATTATAAACCAGTGCTCAAATACAAACTAAATATTACTATGCATGCTGCTTCTCAGAATAATGCCTGCTCCGGCACCCCACTGCAATGGCTGCCACTGAACAATCTACTGTTGGATTTTGTGCTAGATTTGGCATCAAGTACATCAGTTCATAATTCAGTAGGACAAATCAGACTAAATATGAACAGTAACATCACTCCTGTGCCAAACATGTCAGCCATGTGATGGATGCTGTTAGAAAATATGACCACCATGTATGGTGGAGAGCAACAGGTCATGCACTACTCAGACATGCTTACTGATCTACAACCACACTGCAAATGCTCTATGATACTTTGTCAGTTACACCGTTTGGAATGACATCATCAGTGCAACCACAGCTCAGTCATGCTTCAGCACATAGACTCAGCACACAACCCAAGCTACCACCATTCCAGGTAAAACAAGAGGCACTTTGGCTTGCAATAGTAAAATATATGTTTACTTCATTAGGAATTTTGAATGAAAACTGTCGATTTGTGACATTAATTTTCCACTTAGCAGAGCAAGCTGACATTATAAGCGATGTCATACTCCTGCTGCTTGAGTGAAACAAGTATAAAGTGGCAAAATCTGCTTTGCTCCAGTGCTTCTCATGCACCTCAAAATGGGTGAAAACAGGCAAGATGTCACCCAAGATGTGGTTGTGGCTTTGGGTCTACTAGGCATGAATATCATGCCAGATGGTGCACAATGGACTCTATGGATTATCGAGCTTCCACCGCTACTAAAACTCCCCATGACTGCTCATGAGGCAGAGCCTCTAGAGAAGAAGCCATATCTTGCATACAGAATGTTCACTGTTCTACAGCACAGACAGTGCATCCATGCTGTGTACAATAACATGCGACACAGTGCTAGATCTCAGTTGAATGCCCCCCTCCCCCCTCCCCCCCCCCCTCCCCCCACACTCATACTCACACACACATATATCACTCTAATAGCTGGCAATGATGCGCCAAGCACCACCCAATGCCCAGTTTGATGACACCACACCTAACTGCCGGCCTCACTGCAGCTACCCAAACTCCAAACAAAGGCCACAGTTGGCACACCAGCAGGTGCCGACATGTCAAGCTGCCAACACCCACAATGAATGGGCAAATGTACTCTGTGTCACTTCCACTGTTGCATGAAAGGCTCTATGAATTTAATCAAAGCAAGCTTAAATACTTCCTTTTCAATTCAGGGCCAGACATCAGTATGGTACTGAAGACCACAAATGCAATATCATCTGGAACAAAATACTTATAATTCCATACCACAAACGACTTGCTTATCTCTGTACACAGAATCACTAACTGGAACTTGGATACCAGTGTTCTTCATCTCAATGCCTTCCTGTCCATCAGAAACTATCTTATGCACCACTGAGCGTTAGCGTGATGATGATGATGATGCATGCTCTAACACACTAGAAGAGTGTGTTATAGTGATGGAGAAGCTAATGATGACACACAAGCTTTATGTGGACACCGGCAAAGCATCAGGGACACTCTATGCTGAGCACTTAGTGCTACATCAATGCATACAGGATGTGTCTGCTGCACTTGCACTCATGCACAAGCCTTGTCAGATCCTTTCACTCAAGCATCACACAGTAACACTGTCACTACCTCTGCCACACCCACTATGGTAGTTCACATCTCACCAGCATTAACACACACAGCTACACAGTCAATGACACCATGCACGCCACAATGAGCAGAGCTCAGTACATGTTACGTGAACGCATGGTGTCTGTTCTTTCAGACATATCTCAAAGAACAGTCACCACACATTCATATAATTGAGTTGCCTCAATGAGCTATAAATCCACGACCTTCACTGTTAAAGCACAATTACATTCAACCTCATCCGGGAATATCAAAGCAAGCATGGAATATGTGGACAGGGACTGCGGATAAGTGGCACTAGTTGAGAATTTGGGCCAGCTGAGGGGCATACAGAGATAGACCGTGCAATTGTGATAAACACTTTGTATGTATGGTACAGTGCTTAATGCAGCTCCCTAGTAAGCAGGAGGTCCTGGGTTCAAATCCTGGTCCAGCACACATTTTCACTGGGTGCTGCTGACTCTGCATAAAATACCTATGCAGTTGACATCAAGAGGTCCTTCCTTTTCCTTTCCTTTCTCCCATCTTCACCTTCAATGTATATAACAGATCATTAGGGCGCACTCTGCCTCATCTCTCAGTGCACTGAATGAGTGTACCGTACCCCCACCCAAACAGGCATGAGTGAAAGTTAAACAATGCCCCATCCTTAATGGTATGATGCACTGAATTCTCATGTCTGACAGTCTGCCACAGTGTGATGCCATAAGTGCGATGGCACCATCACACTTATGAGCTGCAAAATCAGTGGTTGTTGAAATATTACAGTCAGGGACACTTAACACAATCTCCAGCATCATTGGTTGCAGGAATGCTTACCTCCAAATAGCTATGAGCACTGACAATATTATGGAAAGGAATGTTGGTACTGACCATAGAACAGAGATGCTGAGTTGCAGATAGGCACAACAAAAAGACTGTCACAATATAATCTTTCAGCCAACAAAGCCTTTGTCAAAGAAAGATGACACACACACACACACACACACACACACACACATACACACACACACACACAAACGTAACTCACACAGACACGAGAGCAGCCTCTGTCAGCTGAAGCCATACTGTGAGCAACAGGAGCAGTGCATGATGGGAGTGGCAACTGGGGGGGGGGGGGGGGCTACTTGTGGCTGGTTACTGTGCCTCCACTGAGAGAATCTCTGCTCTCATAGGCCAACACCTTCAGCCTATTACCTGGAACCTACCCTCCTATCTAAAAGATACCAAACATTTCCTCCACCGACTCTCAACAGTTCCTGTCCCTTGACCACACGGTGCCTACTGCCACTATTGATGCCACCTCCATTTACACTAACATTCCTAATTACCAGGGCCTTACTGTGGTTGAACAATACCTTTCCCAATGTCCAATGGATTCCAAACCAACAACCTCCTACGTAATCACCAAGACCAACTATGTCGTCATGTACAATTACTTCTCTTTTGAAGGCATCACCTACAAACAAATATAGAGTGCAGCTATGGGCACCCACATGGCACCATCTTATGTCAACCTATTCATGAGCCATCGAAAGGAATCCTTCCTAAACACCCAGAATCCTAAACCTCTCATCAGGTTCAGATTCACTGATGACATCTTTGCGATCTGGATTTAGGGTCAGGACACCCTATCCACATTATGACAAACTAGCACAAGAGTAGACCCATGATGTGGCCATTATGGACTTACTTAATGCTGATTCCATCAAACTCCACATAGAATCCTGGTGAAACCCTGTGGTTAATGTCCAAATACTATGCGATGTGTCTCAGAACAATAGTCAAGGAAAACCTACATGGATCTCTAGAAGAAATATTGTAAAAAAATCACTCTCACTTCTGGCAGAGTTCATTGTACTCACTCTGTCCTTAGAACCAGCAGAGTTCCCAGAGTGAAGAGCCATATCAACTATATGAGGGTGTCACCACCTTTTGAACTGCAAATTCGTATGATACAGGATGATGTGATCTGGCCAGCTTTACAGTCATTGTGCAATTTGTGCACCTCAGCTGGCTGGATAAACCACTGGGTCAACCATTGTATCCTTTACATAATTATTATGCTCTCCGCCACTGCTTCTCAGTTTTGATGGAGCATTACTGTTGGCTAGTGAAGAATAGGCACCCAGGGTTATGATCTCATTGGCATTATGCTGGGACTTCATTCACCTTCTCCATCTGGACCAGTGTGCTATTTCTTGTATGAAATTGCTGGCCCACCACAACATGTTTGGTTAGGTATTGACAGTGAGATCAGATGTGTTCTGTGAGCCTGCTCATAGTGTGCCACCCATCAAGTGGCACCTTGGTTCTCTCTTTCCCCATGGCACCTCTCCCACCCTCCCTTTCCAACCATTGCACATGGGAGTGTATTCAAGCTGATTTTGCAGGTCCTCTCATTAACTCCTTTTGGTTTGTTGTAGTTGATGATTTCTCAAAATTCTGTTATGTGGTTCATTGCCTGTCCACATCCACAGTGGCTATGATCACAGACCTCACAAAGACTGTTTCCTTGGAAGGATTACCATATATGTGGACAACAGCCAACAATAGGGATTCAGGATTTTGAAGACTTTTGCACAAAGAGAAGCATGTTTCGGTCCCTCCATTTCATCCCCAGTCAAATGGTGAGGCAGAGCGGCTGATATGTACTTTCAAAAGTCAGACAAGAAATACATCACATAATCTTCTCCCAATGAAGCCCTCAATAGGTTATTGAGCACATATAGCATCCTGTAGTTGGCAATGACAGCCCGGTGAAACTGCTTCCAGGCTACCAGCCACATATGCTGCTTCATCCGATCCAGCTGTCATCCAGCCACCCGCCTCACAGCAGTTCTATCTGGGCTCTGCCACCTGGGCCTGCAGCTTTTGCCGGCACCCTAAGTGAATAACATCAGTTTTTGATCACTGCTGCGAGCTGCAGCCTTTGTGCTGTGCACACCTCAAATGGCTTGGTGTCATAACTCTTCTGGCAGAGTTCATTGTACTCACTCTGTCCTTCTACGACAAGTCCTGCCCACACTTGACTGACCATACGGAGACCCCACCACCCCCACAACCACTTCCATCATCTGCACCATGATCCACATGCCTTTTGGCTCCTGCACTGTTTTTGTTCTGGGTGCTGCTGCCATGAGGTCGATTAGTTAGCAATGGACTGCCTCCATCTCCACAGCCCCTGTTGCTTCTGCTGCTGCGTTTGTCTTCTCTGCGTCCTCTGTCACTGAGTGCCTGCCCAGATGTGACATGGATATGGCATGCCCATCACTGGTACTGCCTTATGGTCCCTTACATGGGCATGGGTGCCACATCTGTCCATCCTGAGCCATTTTAGAGTGTATTCTGCTGTGACAGCATGACACCTGGTCCAACAGTCATTCTCTTCTTATGAGGACATGGATATCTCCTTTGTGAACAGTCTTCTCCAAGGAGAAAGGAGTGTTGTAACCCTATACAGTGAGTGTGAATAATTAAACAGTGCATGCCTCCATGGCTGGCCTAAAGAGGCCACCTCACATCACTACCAATGGTGCAGCATTATGTGACTTTATGTGACTAATGTATGCTTCACTCTAAGACTGTGCCATGATGTAGTATATGATTTCATTTATTTATTTATTTACACATCAAGTTCCATAGGAACAAATTGAGGAGCAAATCTACAAGGTCATGGAATGTGTCAGTAGATGAAATTAAAACATAAAAGTAATAATATATTATATAAATGTTTATGAACTTGAAGGAAGTCAGCCCATAAGTTTAAGTAAACACAATCAACAATACAACAAGAATTAGCTTAATTTTTCAAGGAACTCCTCGACTTAATAGAAGGAGTGACTCATGAGGAAACTCTTCAGTTTCGATTTGAAAGCGTGTGGACTACTGGTAAGATTTTTGAATTTGATTGTAGCTTATTGAAAATGGATGCAGCAGTATATTGCACACCATTCTGCACAAGAGTTAAGGAAGGTTTGATTTCTGCCGAGTATTAACTGAGTGAAAGCTGCTTATTCTTGGGAATAAGCTAATATTGTTAATTAGAAATGACGGTAAGGAATATATATATTGAGAGGCCAATGTCAAAATACCCAGACTTATGAACAGGGGTTGGCAAGAGGTTCGTGAACTTACACCACTTATTGTCTGAACTGCCTGTTTCTGAGCCAAAAATATCCTTTTAGAATAAGAAGAGATACCCCAAAATATAATACCATATGACATAAGCGAATGAAAATAAGCAAAGTAGACTAATTTTCATGTTGAATGATCACTCACTTCTGATACTGTTCAAATAGTAAAAATGGATGCAGTAAGTCTTTGAACAAGATCCTGTACATGGGCTTTCCACGACAGCTTACTATCTATTTGAACACCTAAAAATTTGAAATGTTCAGTTTTACTAATCATATGCCCATTCTGTGAAATTAAAATGCCATTACTATTGAATTGTGTGTTAGATCTTACTGAGTCTTACTGTGATTTAGTGTTATTTTATTTTCTGCAAGCCATGAACTGCACTATTTGAAACCAAGCCAATTTTGCACACAACATCCTTTACTACTAAGCTAGTGTCATCAGCAAACCAAAATATTTCAGACTTACCCATAACACTAGAGGACATATCATTTATATAAATCAGGAACAAGAGTGGCCCCAACACTGATCCATGGACCACTCCCCACTTGACTTTACCCCACTCAGACTCCACATCACAGCCATTCTTGACATTAGGAATAATGACCTTTTGCTGTCTGTTGCTAAAGTAAGAGGTGAATCAGTTGTGAGCTACTCCCATATTCTGTAATGGTCCAACTTCTGGAGCAATACTTAGTGACCAACACAATCAAATGCCTTAATTAAATAAAAAAATATGCCTAGCATTTGAAACCTTTTGTTTAACCCATCCAGTACCTCACAGAGAAAAGGGAAAATAGCATTTAAATTGTTAAACAACTTCTAAATCTGAACTGTACATTTTATAGCAAATCATGTCATATAAAATGATCAATTATCCTTACATACACAGCCTTTTCAATAACTTTTGCACACACTGTCGGCATAGAAATATATCTAAAATTATCTATATAACCCCTTTCTCCTTTTTTATAAAGTGGCTTTACTACTGAGTACTTTAATCTATCAGGAAACTGACCATTCCTAAAAGAAAAATTACAAATATGGCTAAATATAGGGCTAACATGTGCAGCGCAGAACTTTAATATTCTGCTAGGTACTCCATCATTACCGTGAGAGTCCTTAGTCTTCAGTGATTTAATTATTGACTCAATCTTCCTCTTGTCTATATCACAGAGGAATGTTTCAGACATCAATCTCAGAAAAGCTTTTTGCCAAGAAAGTTATATGATTCACTGTAGAAACTAACTTTTTATTTAATCCACCAGCAATGCTCAGAAAATGATTGTTAAATACTGTACATGTATCTGGTTTATCAGTAACAGAAATATTTTTACTGCAAACTGACTTTATATTGTTGATCTTGTGCTGGTGATCGGACGTTTCCTTCACAACTGACCGTATGGTTTTAATTTTATCCTGTGAATTAGCTATTCATTTGCATAACACTTACTCTTTGCCTTCTTAGTCACATTTTGAAGCACCTTACAATACTGTTTGTAATGGGATACTGTAGCTACTTCTAACTTTTTGATATAATTCTTGCTTTGTTCTACAAGATATCCTTATCCCACTAATCAGCCACCCGGGTTGCCTATTACTGCTAGTACCCCATTTAGAACATTCTAATGGAAAGCAACTCTCAAAGAGCATGAGAAATGTGTTAAGGAAAGCATTATATTTATCATCTATGTTATCGGCACTATAAACATCTTGCCACTCTTGTTCCTTGACAAGGTTTAAAAAACTCTCTATTGCTGTTGGATTAACTTTCCTACATAGTTTGTAATTAAATATGACATCTGTTGGAGTACTAAAGCTCTATAGTGTTAAAATTTGTGCATCTCAGTCCGAAAGGCCATTCACCCTTTTACTAACAGAATGCCCATCTAGTGATGAAGAATGAATAAAAATATTGTCTATGGTGGTGCTACTGTTCCCTGCACCACAATTGAAAAAAAAAAGATCAGTCTGCATCAGATCATATGAATTCATGAGATCTACCAACGTCCTTTTTCTTGCACCCTCATATACAAAACTTATATTGAAGTCACCACATATATCTAATTTCTGGTACTTCCTACAAAGTGAATCAAGTACCCTCTCTAGCTTGAGCAGAAATGCTCTGAAGTCAGAGTTAGGGGCCTATAAACAACAACAATCAGAAGTTTAGTTTCACTTCATTCAACTGCCTCTGCACAACATTCAAATATCTGTTCAGTGCAGTGCTGTGATACGCCTATGGACTCAAATGGAATACTGTTTTTTATGTACATAGCTACTTCCCCACCCCACAAGGATCTCATTGAAAAACAACCAGCTGATCTATACCCTTGTAAAGAAAGCCTCTGAATTGTCAAATTATTTAAATGGTGCTCCGATATACCAATAATTTCAGAATCAACATAGTAAGCAGTTCACTAACTTTACCTCTAATACCTCTTATATTTTGAGGAAATTGCTAATTCCTTCCCTACTTGGAAACATTACATCCTCGGAAGTTGAGTCCATAGTTAGAGGGACTTCCTTTAAGCAGATATACCTATCAGCTGACTTCAGTCTAAAAAAATGTGCAGTTTTAACACTAACTACTACAGGAATTTTTCCATGAGTGAGCCCACCACCATCCGCTACACTGTCACCTGTCAGTTTTGCCAGCCTCCCCTTCCCATACCTATTGAGGTGCAGGCCATGCCTAGTGAAACCCCATATACTGATAGACCCAACTGGCACCACTGAGATGCGACCCATGCCCTTTGCCATCACCGCTCTCCTCAGCCCCATGTTAATGTGACTAACAGCCACATTAAGATGAGGCCGATCATGATGTTGAAACAGTCGCACAAAGTGCACATTAGTGCCGCCAGTTTGAGTAGCTCTCTTTACCAGGTCACCACCTACATCATATTCCCTGCCCCTATCAAGACTGTTCCCTGCTCCACCCACTATCACTACCTGATTGCCCTTCATAAAATTCCTACACAACTCCCCTATGCTGTCAGTCATTGAGCCAACCTTGCACTAGGCTTCACAATGCTGATGACCTGGTACTCACTCCCCAACACTTCCTGCAAGTGCTAGCCCACACCTCTACTGTGCAAACTACCTAGCAGCAGAACCTTCTTCTTTCTGTTAGACTTTCCAACTGACCTAGGCTTCCTAACTGCTGAGGACTGCTGCATGTTCCCTATATCTACAGCTACACGAGGCTCCTCTCCACTCATCTCTGACAGTTGGTCAAATCTATTGCGTATATGCAAAGTATAACTGTCTGAATACCTCCTCTTCCTAGTTGCCTTCTTGCCAGCTGCCAGTTCCCATTCCCCACTACTATTCACCCTCCTCAACCTATCTAGTTCCTCCTTCGCACATTGTAACTGCACCTGAAGGGCACAGATATTATGCTCCTGCTCCTCTATCAACGTATTTCTATTACAGATTCTGCATTCCCAGGAGAGGATCTTGCTAGAATGCCCATTGGCTTTCCCACTGCATTCTCTCCAATGAAAATACTTTGAACAAATCCCACAGTACTCACAAACCTACAACACAGCCCACACTTCTCACTCATAGTAAAATTTTACAGTTACTGAAAAAAAAAAAAAAAAAAAAAAAAAATACATCCACATTACCGAAGTTCAGTTACACCAGTAGAACTATTTATAGAACTAACAATAGTGGTCTCGAAATTCTCTGTCTACTAAGAAAGTAACTACTTGTATTAATACTACTACACCACAGCTAATACCAATACCAACAAAACTTCACAAAATTATTAGCTAAAACAAAAAATTCAAATGGCCACTGGAACACTCAACAAAGTTAAAGCACTGAATGAAAATTTTACTGAAATATTTCACGAGAAACGATTAAAAAATGTCAGCTGAAAACTAAAGCATGAAGTTTGCTAAAGGACTTCAATGGACAGGAAACTCTTTTAAACACAGTGAGTGAATGTTTCCAAACGTTTATTAAATCATTATTTTGCCACAAACAGCATGAAACACTGCTGAAAACTATTAAATTTAATAACTGTATAACAGTGCACAAATAAGTGTGTCAGCACTTAGCTTTATAACCACTACAACTGCAGTGCACGCCACCAAATGTAAAAACACTACTGAGGCATGAGGCTTCGACAAACATTGTCAGCACACTCAAGTCAATAACACAGGAAGAAAGACTGAGATTAATGAAAAACCACTAATAAGTTACTTTTACAGCAAATTTAAACACAAATAAACTTTAAAATAAGTAATTGAAGACTAAAACTCTATAAAATATTGACGAGCAATTGCAACAGCTGTCCGGCACACATGACGTCATTCAACTGGGAACTAATTAAATGTGGGGTTACAAAAACTTCCATCTTATGAATATTGATGACCTTTAATCTGTATCATTAACACCTAGTTTGTTTTATTTACAGATGAAATAAACATTGAAATGCACAGCAAATCAGTTATAGTGTTGGAAATATTAGTTAATGGAATTTTCATGGACATTAATACATAGTTCCTCACCAATTCTTTGTCACCAAACTTCAGTACAAACATGTGTTTGTACTGACTGCTATGTCATTCAGTTTCTAAGTATTTTCCCGTATGTGAAACCAAATTAAAAGTTGGTTGGTAGGAAGTCTGACAGTGTGTTTGTGCAATGTTAGAGTTCATTTCATAACTGTTACTGAAAAGATGGGTATTAGCAGGTTCAACAGATGCTACCATTAAGTATTTCAGATCAGTCATTGCAAATAACTTCAGTAATATGAATATGACCCTCACAGCACCAGTGGAAGTAATATCCACCATAAAATTTCTAAAATCAAATAATTCTAGTAGTCGTGTTAAAAATATCATCAAAGTTAATTACAGAGTGTGATTCTGAGTTTAGTAACTCATTAAGATATCTGTGTAACCAGTCATTTATCAGTGGAACTTTTCCCAAGTGGCTGAAATATGGTGAAGATCTTTTCTTAAAAAGCAAGATAAAGAAATACTGTAAAATTTCCATGCAATTTCACTTTTGTCAGCGTTCTCAAGCATTTAGTATGGTAATATGCAGTCAGCATCGTAACCATCTGACAGCAAATAATATATGGTCAGAGTCACAGTTCGGTTTTCTAAAGGAGTCTGATATTGAGAAAATATCTACACACACACTGAGAATGTACTTTATTTATTAGGCAATTAATTACAGGCTACTAGTATATATTGTGATCTGTCAAATGCATTTGACTGTGTAAATCACAATATCCTTTTAGGTAGGTTAGAATATTATTGTATAACAGTAAATGCTGAAAACTGGTTCAAATCTTATATCTCTAACAGGAAATAAAGGGTTTTGTTATGGAACAGACACGTATTAAGCTATCGGGCATCATCTAGCTGGGAACTAATTACATCTGGGATTACACAAATTTTCATCTTATGAATATCAATGACCTTTAATTTGTGTCATTAACATCTAGTTTGTTTTATTTACAGATGAAACAAACATTGAAACACATAGCAAGTCAGTTATAGTGTTGAAAAGATTAGTTAATGGAATTTTCATGGACATTAATACATAGTTACTAACCAATTCTTTGTCACTAAACTTCAGAAATTGTAAGAGGTTTCCCATTAGTGTGTGCCTAAAATATAATAACAGACAGGTATAAGAAGTTGACAGTGTTAAATTATTGGGATTACAGAGCTTGATAATAAATTCAGCTTGGGGGAGCACATCACAGAACTGCTGAAGAACATAAACAAACATCCATTTGTAATGTGAATGTTGTCAGTTATAGTTGATATGAAAATAAAATGGCTCGCACACTATACTTACTTTCACTCCATATCACAGGGATTACTTTTCAGGATGACTCATCAAATGAAGCTAAAGTTTTCTGGGCCCAAAACTGTGTAGTCAGAATTACATGTAGTGTGAAGTCAAGAACATCCTACAGAGTCCTATTTAGGAAACCAGAGATATTAACTACTGCTTTTCAGTATATTTACTCCTTAATGAGGTTTGTCATTAAAATATATATCTCTTTCTCAAACCAATGGCTGAGTTCACAGAATCAGTACTATAAATAAGAATAATCTTCACAATGATTTAAAGTCACTTACATTGGTCTGTGGCAGTTCGATACGTCGATCCATGTGATCTCTCTTTATGATGATCTTTGAACTGACTTGATGTCTAGCTTTGTTCTGTGTTGTTATGGTCGGTGATCACAAAGTGAATAATGTATACCGTTATGATAAACTGGTGTTAAATGTTATTATTTTGCCACAATATGAATACTCACCAATTGCTAGCAGATGTCACATATAAAATCTTCAGACATTGACATCTCACCGAACTGTAGAGTTCTTCACTGACAGTTGGCAATACTGCACACATCCCAGCACGTTCTTTCACGCGTGACTGCACAAAGTCACTCCAGTCACCAACCTCGGTCAAAGTGCTACCTGACGGCCATAGCAGTAAACTGCCCCTCCATGCCTCCTCACCCACATGCCCCTGCACCTCACCCTATTCCGGCACTGCTAGTGCAGATGTTGCAACTACAGATGTCACACATAATCCGCAGCCACACCTCTTATATCTGCTGTGTTGGTACCATGCCCATCACAGAGATGCGGCTCAGAAGTGTTACCCCTGTATGCCCTGCACCCAAACTTCTGTCGTGAGATGAGTTAAGTGCATCATCTCACAGGTATTTGACCGTGTTCCTGCAGCAACACAAATCTTCATACAATAAACAACTACCTCTGAGCAGACTGTACATATGTGACTTCATCAGCGATACATTCTTCCTGGTTGATACCAATGCAGATACCAGCGTCATACCTCCAGTGTTGTCAGTTCGCCACCAACGCTTCCCGCCATGAGACTGCGACCAGCAAACAATTTGTCTGTCACACACCTTTGAATCAAACTTAAACTGAAATTTTGTTTTGAATGGACATTCAATGTGGATGACATTGATGAACCAGTGTTGGGCACTGATTTTCTATGACACTATGGCCTCTTTCCTGATTTATCATTGGGAATGCTGCCCCATCACTCTTCTGACACGCACCGAGGGCTCCTTCATCGCAACATCCACACATTCATGAGCAACAATAGCTGCCCCTTTGGGCCTGTCATCTGAACTCATATCCCTCACTTCAGACCTGGTGGATTCACTGTGCAAGTGAATCAACCAACAAAATGACACTGCAGCCCTACGCGCAGCCAACACATCGCTGCAGGAAACTGATCAACAACACTTCCGTGGACCTGGCACAAGCATGAACGACCAGTGCAACACTTTCAGCAGCTACCACAACTAAAATGCCAGACACTGCTCCAGTCTTGTACAATGCAAACTATCTTCTTTCTCATATGATGGCAATCCGCCTCCTCTATGTCGGCAAACTACACTCGCTCTACAGCTGTCAAACCAATGAGCTACGCAGCCACTACCATCGATGCCATCCCGCATGTTCATGTCAAGCTTGTACACCCTCGTGCCACCTCATCCACAGCCAACGGAGATGCCCCTCTCACTGTGCTGACACCACGTGCAACAGCTGGCTTGGACTCCACATCTGCAGTTGCTGATACAGTACCTGATGGCAGAGAATTTTCACCACCTATTCTACAGGCCAGTTCTCAGTTTCACAGTGCTGTGTGTGATGTCATTCTCTGCCTCAGAATGCCTTCTGCTTGTGTAGGCCCACTGACGTTCTCCAATAAAGTTATTATGAATGGTACATGTCATAGGCCACAAAATATGGAAGGATCCCCTGTCCGCACAAAGTCACACTGTCTATCGGCTAAGAAATTTTGCACTGCAAAGGAATGCATTCAGGAACTTTTACGACTAGGAATTGAACATCCTTCTGATAGTAACTGGTCATCACTTATTCATCTTGTCCCGTAAAAGGACTCAACCTTCAGAGTTTGTGGATACTACTGTATACTCACTACCTACGCCATGTCAGACAATTACCCCATCCTCCACGTTCAAAATTATGTGTTGCAGTTACAAGGCACTCAGAAATTTAGTGTCATTGACTATTTTAAGGCATATCATCAGATTTCAATGTACAAAGACGACATTCCTAAGACAGCCATTATAAACCCCTTTGGCTTGAATACAGCTCAGATGTGGCAACATTTTGTAGACCCATTATTTCATCAGTTCCCATTTTGTTATGCTTACCTTGATGACATTTTAGTTATCTCTGCCTCTGATAATGAACATGAGCAACATCTTTCTCGAGTACTCCATGTGCTCTCAGATAATGGTGTGGAGATAAACTAAGACAAGCACCAGCTGCACCAGCCAGAAGTTAAGTTCCTGGGCCACATAGTGAACTCTGAAGGCATACGCTCCACATCTAAACATGTCATTCACATTATGATCTTATCTCCATCTATCACTTTTAGTGACTTATGTTGCTTCTTGGGCATGATCAATTTTTTCAGGTGCCACATCCCTCACACTGCCTCCCTGAAATCATGTCTAACTGATGCCTTGCAAGGGAAACATACCTCAGGCAATAACAAGGTTATGTGGGCCAGGACATGACTTGCACCTTCAGTGACATAAAAACATCCTTAGCTAATGTAGTTGCACTAGCCCATCACAGGGCCAATGCACCTATCTCAATCACTATAGATGTTAGTGATAACCGCGATCAGTGCTGTGCTGCAACAACACATTCACAAAGACTCTCAACCACTACATTTCTTTTCAAAAAAGCTAACCCCTTCTGAACATAAATGATCAGCATTTGACAGGGAGCCACTGACCATTTATGAAGCCATACGCTATTTCCGAGAGGATATTGTGGCACATGATATCACTGTTTCCACGGATCATCATCCCCTGGTTGATGCACTGCATAATCCTGCTATGATCTCTCTCCATGTCGCTTGAGGCATGTGCATTTCATCAGCCAATATACAATGGACATACATTTTATCAGAGGCACAGGTAATATTGTCGCAGTCTAAATGTCACACATTAATACTATTATGAGCCTGTCTGATCCCACAGAGCTCACGCAACTACCAACTACTGATCTGGAGGTACAATCAGTAACTACTAACAACTCCACCTGTCTCCACATTCAACCATGCCCTTTTCCTGGCATCACACAACTGATTCTTTGTGATACTTCGACTAACATACCACGACCACTCATACCTCATCCCCTTCAATAGACTATTTTCTCTTCGCTGCTTGGTCTAGCTCATCCCAGCATCAGAGTGACAGTACACCTAATAACTAAACATTTTGTTTGGCCAACATCAAGGAAGACTGTCAGGAGCAGGCAAGAGCCTGCGTATCTTGCCAACATGACACAGTTGATCGACATGCACATCCCCCTTTGGGACACTTTGAAATACCGAAGGGACGCTTCAAACACATTCATATGGATCTTGTCGGCCCCCTACCCCCTTCTAACAGCCAAAAATACATTTTGTCAGTCATTGACCATGTGACATGGTAGGTAGAGCCGGATTCTTTAAACAGTATCTCGGCAGATACTGTGGCTCAAGCATTCATTACCTGCTGGCTCTCCAGTTTCAGCTGCCCTGCATCCATCACCACAGACCAGGGCAGGAAATTCGGGTCTCTACTCTTAAAATGATTGTGTGTCCTATGTGGTGGCAAGCATTTCCATGCAACAGCCTACCATCCACAAAGCAATGAGTTAGTGGAGTGTTGGCACTGCACCCTAAAGGCAGCATTAATGGGCCATTCCGACTCTTGGTCAGATGCACTTCCATGGGTACTGCTACACATTCACATGGCATATAAACACGATTTAAAGGCTTCTCCTGCAGAGATCCTTTATGGGGAACCCTTGGTGGTCTCAGCATAATTTGTTGAGGACACTACTTCTCTTCATGAAGATAGGCTACCCTCCTTAGTCGAGCAAGTTCACTCTCATATCTTGTGTACGCGGATACAACAACCATGAGCACATACTCACCCACCAGTTTTTTTACACAAGGAGCTTGCAGACTGTGACTTTATTATGTTGCAAGATGACACCGTTCATCCGGCTCTTACTCCACCCTATTCAGAAACTCACCGGGTTCTCAACCATGCTGCAAACACTATGACCATCCTGATAGATGGTATACCACAAACTGTTTCTCTACATAAGAGTTTAGCTGCAATGGGTCCTCACTGAACATGACGAGGCCTCAGAGCTTCCTCCAATTGCCAACACAACAAGTGAACCAGTTTCCGGTGAGTGTTCAGCAGGCACTTCTGTCCCACCCTCCTTTACATCTTGTGAAGCCAGTGTTAGTGATAGTGTCTCCCTCAGTGACAGTGATGTGTGTGACAAACTTCCTGTACCCTCCTTCTCACTGCCAACACCATGCTCAACTATGACCACATTTACTGTTGACATCTTGGTATTCACAGTGGAGGACATCTCAGTGCAACGTCACAATGACTATTTCTTTGTTTCTTGTGCACCTTCTCATATATGTAAACATAAGGATGTTAACCTCATGCTCATCCAAGCTATTTACGTACCAGACGATTATGCCAATGGCTCCCTTCGAGCTTTTATTGATGAGGATGGCATACTGTCAATTATCATTCTATGTGACCATCCACAGCCCCTCCCTTCCCCTCCTATTGAGATTCCGCTCTCCTGCAAAGGTTGCCCCTACACCAACTGCTGTGGTTGATAGATTGTATTGTGTCTTTCCTGATTGCCTCCCCAATACAACTCCCTTCTCCTTTTGCTCCTACACTGTGGTCCTTGAGGGTGGGGGTGGGGGGTTATGTAGTGGTTCGACACATTGATTAGTGTGATCTCCCTTTATGAGGATTTTCAAACTCACTTGATGTCCATTTTTGCTCTGTGTTGTAATGTTTTGTGATCACAAAGTGAATAAAGTATATCATTACGATAAAGTGGTTTTAAATGTTATTGTTTTGCCTTAATATCATTACCCACTACAGGTCCAAAAACATGTTCGTTATTGAGGAACACACATTTTCAATAAGTTACCAGCAGCTGTAAATATGTTAAATGCAAGCAAAATTCAGTTTAAGAAGAGCCTGAAGGATTAACTGATGGCAACTTATTCTGCTCCATTGTTGAATTTCTTAGCAGAACCAACTGATATACTACTGTTGTCGTTGTTGTGGTCTTCAGTCCTGAGACTGGTTTGATGCAGCTCTCTATGCTACTCTATCCTGTGCAAGCTGCTTCATCTCCCAGTATGTACTGCAGCCTACATCCTTCTGAATCTGCTTAGTGTATTCCTCTCTTGGTTTCCATTTACGATTTTTACACTCCACACTGCCCTCCAACACTAAATTGGTGATCCCTTGATGCCTCAGAACATGCTCTACCAACTGATCCCTTCTTCAAGTCAAGTTGTGCCACAAACTCCTTTCTCCCCAGTTCTATTCAATACCTCCTCATTAGTTATGTGATCTATCCATCTCATCTTCAGCATTATTCTGTAGCACCACATATCGAAAGTTTCTATTCTCTTCTTGTCCAAACTATTTATCGTCCATGTTTCACTTCCATACATGGCTACACTCCATACAAATACTTTCAGAAACGGCTTCCTGACACTTAAATCTATACTCAATGCTAACAATTTTCTCTTCTTCAGAAATGCTTTTCTTGCCATTGCCAGTCTACATTTTATATCCTCTCTACTTCGACCATCATCAGTTATTTTGCTCCCCAAATAGCAAAACTCCTTCTCTACGTTAAGTGTCTCATTTCCTAATCTAATTCAATTAGCATCACCGACTTAATACGACTACATTCCATTATCCTCATTTTGTTTTTGTTGATATTCATCTTATATCCTCCTTTCAAGACACTGTCCATTCCCTT
The DNA here is from genome assembly GCF_023897955.1 of Schistocerca gregaria. Classification (NCBI taxonomy): domain Eukaryota; kingdom Metazoa; phylum Arthropoda; class Insecta; order Orthoptera; family Acrididae; genus Schistocerca; species Schistocerca gregaria. The sequence goes on from NC_064925.1 coordinate 546,405,861, forward strand.
CAACTGCTCTTCCAAGTCCTTTGCTGTCTCGGCAAACCTTAAAGTTTTTATTTCTTCTTCATGGATTTTAATACCTACACCGAACTTTTCTTTTGTTTCCTTCACTGCTTGCTCAATATACAGATTGAATAACATCGGGAAGAGGCTACAACCCTGTCTCACTCCCTTCCCAACCACTGCTTCCCTTTCATGTTCCTCGACTCTTATAAGTGCCATCTGGTTTCTGTATAAATTGTAAATAGCCTTTCCCTCTCTGTATTTTACCCTGCCACTTTCAGAATCTGAAAGATGGTATTCCAGTAAACACTGTCAAAAGCTTTCTCTAAGTTTGCAAATGCTAGAAATGTAGGTTTGCCTTTCCTTAATCTTTCTTCTAAGATAAGTCATAAGGTCAGTATAGCCTCACGTGTTCCAGTATTTCTACGGAATCCGAACTGATCTTCCCCGAGGTCGGCTTCTACTAGTTTTTCCATTTGCCTGTAAAGAATTCGTGTTAGTATTTTGCAGCTATGGCTTATTAAACTGATTGTTCGGTAATTTTCACATCTGTCAACACCTGCTTTCTTTGGGATTGGAATTATTATATTCTTCTTGAAGTCTGAAGGTATTTCGCCTGTCTCATGCATTTTGCTCACCAGATGGTAGAGTTTTGTCAGGACTGGCTCTCCCAAGGCTGCCAGTAGTTCTAATGGAATCTTGTCTACTTCTGGGGCCTTGTTTCAACTTCGGTCTTTCAGTGCTCTGTCAAATTCTTCACACAGTATCATTCTCACATTTCATCTTCATCTACATCCTCTTCCATTCCCATAATATTGTCCTCAAGTACATCATCCTTGTATAGACCCTTATATACTCCTTCTACCTTTCTGCTTTCCCTTCTTTGCTTAGAACTGGGTTTCCATCTGAGCTCTTGATATTCATGCCAGTGGTTCTCTTTTCTCCAAAGGTCGCTTTTCCTGCAGGCAGTATCTATCTTACACGTAGTGAGATAAGCCTCTACATCCTTTTCATTTGTCCTCTAGTCATCTCTGCTTAGCCATTTTGCACTTCCCGTTGATCTCATTTTTGAGACGTTTGTATTCCTTTCTGCCTGCTTCATTTACTGTGTTTTTATATTTTCTCCTTTCATCAATTAAATTGAATGTTTCTTCTGTTACACAAGGATTTCTACTAGTCCTCGTCTTTTTACCTGCTTGATCTTCTCCTGCCTTCACTATTTCATCCCTCAAAGCTACCCATTCTTCTTCTACTGTATTTCTTTCCCCCATTCTTGTCAATTGTTCCCTTATGCTCTCCCTGAAACTCTCTACAACCTGTGATTTAGTCAGTTTATCCAGGTCCCATCTCCTTAAATTCCCACCTTTTTGCAGTTTCTTCAGTTATGATCTACAGTTCATAACCAATAGATTGTGGTCAGAGTCCACATCTGCCCCTGGAAATGTCTTACAATTTAAAATCTGGTTCCTAAATCACTGTCTTACCATTATATAATCTGTCTGATACTTTCTAGTATCTCCAGACTTCTTCCATAATAATATAAAATAATTTGAGTATTAGCATAATATTACTTGTGTACAAATTCATTGCAGTAATGCAATCATTGTAAATAGATGCAAATACTCTTCTCTGGTTTGCCATCAGATCATATCATGTAGATCCCATGATATTTAATTGATATGGCTGTTTAATATCTTCAAGTCACAGTAGCTATTGTTGTCACTGCTACAAGGGTCGACTGATGATAGGTGTGCAGCAGCATTGTCATTTATCGGATCTAGAGCAGGCAAGACATGTGTTTGCAGCTGGAGGATAGCAGTGCTCTCAGTGCTCCTGCTGATCACTCCTCTGGTTAAAAGCTGAATTAAGTGTTAGCAATGCCCCACATCAAGTAATGAATTGGAAGTTCTTGTGTTTTCTGTTTTGATTTAATGGCAACTATTTCTGGATTTCAGGTGATGCTTAATTGAAAACTTGTATCCCTGTTGATAGGTTTGTCCACCATAGGGACACATATGACCTCCTTAAAAACAGTCCCAGAAAGATAACGCTGCGGATTAAACTTTGGTCTTCTCATAAAACACATGGGGCTCCATTTCCAGGCAATGCTCCGCTACTGCTGATTTATCAGGTTCGCCCAGGCATGTATGATAATTGTGTTCAATGCAATGTTCATGCATGGTTTGACATGTCTGCCCAATATAAGATTTCCCCCAGTGGCATGGGATCTTTTATACACCACATTTTCTAAGACCAAGACTGTCTGTGTTCAAGCATAGCAAATTCTTCAATTTTGCTGTTCAAAGCAGGGAAGTAAATGAAGATGTGGAGGCAACCATTGCAATGGTATTCCTGCCCTATTTTGGCAGCATGTCTTCAAGAATAGAAAGGATCCTGAAGATACATGACATCAAATGTGTTTTTTGACTGTCACCAAAATTGAGGAATTTGTAGTGCTTGGTCAAAGATGAGCTTGGTCTTAGAAAAAAGGGTGTATAAAAGATCCCAATCCAGTGTGGGAAATGTTATATTGGGCAGACATGCTGAACCATACAAGAATGTTGTGTTTAACACAATAGTCATAAGTGCCTTGGCTAAACTGATAAATCAGAAGCAGCAAAGTATTACCTGGACAGGGGGAATCACATGTTTTATGAGAAGACTGAAGTTTTATCCTCAGCATCATCTTTCTGTGGCTGTGTTTTTAAGGGGGTGATACATATTCATACAGTGGAAAATCTTATCAACAGGTATGCAAATTTTCAATTAAGTGCTGCTGAGAATCCAGCACTAGCTGCCATTAAATCAGAACAGATGTTACAAGAACTTCCAATTCATCACCCGATGCAGTGCACTCCTGATCTAATTCAGCTCTTAACTACAGGAGTGTCCTGCAACACAGTCATTGCCCACAGTTCACATGTGAAAAGCCTTTCTATGGCCCCTGGCAGAGGACACTAATGGTGCTACTTCCCTCCGATTGTGAGCATCTTCCTGCACATGTGTACTGCCTGTTTCAGGCCTGACAAATTTTGAAGCCACCACATGCCTATCTTCAGTCATGCTGTGTAAGAAAGACAACAGCAGCTATGATGACCTGAAAATGTCGAACAGTTGTATCGACAAATTATGGTGGGATTTGCGAAATGATTTGACGGCAAACATGAGAAGAGTATTTGCAACGGATCCATTGGGAAAGCCTGAACAGTCATATTGTAAATAAGAGTTATAAAATAAATTTTCTATTTGATGATGCATGGCTATGATAGTCAAAGAATTATCAAAGGCATCTGAATGCATTGTACATTTACACTGAGGTGACAGAAGTCAAGCAATAGGGATATGTACACATACAGATGGCAGTAGTATCGTACACAGAAGGTACAAAGGGCAGTGCATTGGCAGAGCTGTCATTTGGAGTCAGGTGATTCATGTGAAAAGGTTCACGATGGGATTACGAATACATGACAGGAATTTACATACTTTGAACATAGAATGGTTACTGGAGCTAGATGCATGAGGCATTCCATTTCAGAAATTGTTTGTGAATTCAATATTCCAAGGTAAAAAGTGTCACGAGTGCGCTGAAAATACCAAATTTCAGGCATTACCTCTCACCATGGACAGCACAGTAGACAATGGCCTTCACTTAATGACCAAGAGCAGCAGTGTCCACGTTGAGTTGTCAGTGCTAACAGACAACCAACACTGCATGAAATAACAGCACAAATAAATGTGGGATGTACGACGAACATATCTGGCAGGACAGTGCAACAAAAATGTGGCATTAATGGGCTATGGCAGTAGACAACAAACCTGAGTGCTTTAGCTAACAGTATGTCACCTGCAGTGCTTCTTCTTAGCTCATAACCGTATCGGTTGGATACTAGATGACTGGAAGACCATGGCTTGCTCAGATGAGTCGTGATTTCAGTTGGTAAGACCTGATGGTACAGTCTGAGTGTCACACAGACAACACAAAGCCATGGACCCAGGTTGTCAACAAGGCACTGTGCAAGCTCATGCTACTCTATAATGATGTGGGGTGCGCAGGCCATTGTAGCCGATCGGTTCTAGGTGCTTCAGTCTGGAACCGCGCGACTGCTACGGTCACAGGTTTGAATCGTGCCTCGGGCATGGATGTGTGTGACGTTCTTAGGTTAGTTAGGTTTAAGTAGTTCTGAGTTCCAGGGGACTGATGACCTCCGATGTTGAGTCCCATAGTGCTCAGAGCCATTTGAACCATTTGATGTGGGGTGTGTTTACATGGAATGGACTCATTGTTAAATGTAAATCGTCATTTTTGGCTTCTTGGAAACTATTTAATACAATCATGGACTCCATGTTGCCAAATAATGATGGAATTGTTATGGATGACAATGTGCCATGTCACTAAGCCATAATTCTTTATGATTGGTTTGGAGAACACTCTGAACAATTCAAGTGAATGATTTTGCCACCCAGATTGCTTGATATGAATGCCATTGAACATTTATGGGACATAATTGAGAGGTCAGTTCATGCACAAAATCCTGCATGGGCAGCACTTATGGCTTAATATTTCTGCAAGGGACTTCCAACAACTTGTTGAGTCCATGCTGCTTTCATGGCCATTAGAGGCTACACAACCTGCTAATATAACAACAGTTCTGTGCGCAGCCTCCAGCTGCACCCCACGTAAGAAATAATTACTTTATAGACCGGAGTGCAAGGCTCTGCCTGGGCACTTGTATATCATTCGCTGTATTGTACTTTGCCTTATATGTGTGCAAACAGTTCAAGAAATAAATTACAGTGGTCTTGAGGTTAGAACATATGTCGTGTTGATTTTCTGCTCTACATTGGGCAAAAGTAGATCCGACATGATATTGGGTGGTATCCCATGGCTTTTGTGACCTCAGGATACAGGGTTTGTGCCAAGTTATTTTTTACCTTTCACATGAAAATATTGATAAGATTTTTTTACTTATTACACATACATGACAACCACATCACGTGGGATCTATGGAAGGTGCCTTAGCATATTTCTTTTTCTTAGTAAATATTTATTGTATAATCTGGTTTTTCATCCCAAAGGATCCCCACACTATGTATCTATTGGAACCAAAAGTACATCAAATATAATCTGATCTTACTGTCTTGATGGTCTTCCTTATTTCAGGTGGGGATGTGAGACGTATTTTTAATGCACTAAATTACCTATGTATTGCATCTTCACTGTTCTAATCTGCTCCCTCTTATGAGCCATGTGCGCCAAGTTCTCAACAATTTTTAAGGAGTAATTATTAAAAATAATAATATTCTCTTTGACTATGACATTGCCAAATCTTCATCTATCAAAAATTAGATTTGAGCCAGAAGGGGAAACTGCTAACTTTGCTGTGATAAACTGCACTAGTGCATTATCATGCTTGGTGACACTATTGAACTTCTTTGTTTGAGATGCAGCATTTCTGAGAGAACTGGTATTTCAGTTGTGAGTATATATCACACATTACTTGTATTTGTAAATCTTCCAGGTGTGATGATATCATTTAAGCACAATGTCAGCTCTGTATGTTAGTCTGCATTTCCACACATGCTGTGAGAGAAGTATACATTCACAGGCAACTCTACATGATAGAATGGGCTATCACCTTCATCTACTTCATGTTGTATTGGTAAGGTGGTCTGTCTCATTCCACTCATACTTCTGTGAAGGCAACAAAGAAAAAGTGCACAAATGGAAGAAAAATATTTTCTTCTTACAGAATAATTTTAAGAAAACATTTATATTTATTACTGCATAATTCTTTCTTGTTTTGTATCCAAATATTTATTTTATTTACAAAAAGCTCACACATTTTAATGAGAAAATGCAACAATATTTATGAAAAGTGTAAAAACTGTACAAAATGTATTGTTTTGATGGCTTTTAAACAACAGGAAATATTTTCATTGTTTCTTTCATATGAAATAGAGACAAGTACACACATTGCAACATTAAATACATCACATCAATTACACAAACCACTTCGCTGTAACCAGAATGAAGTACAGTATTTACACAAAAATCATTCGTTATGAATGGTAAACAATAATGTAAAACTTATGAAGAACATAAAATATCAAGACCCTAACATTACAGATTATAAAATTTATTTTTATACAACAGAAATACTTTTGTTTAACAGTTTTTACTTCCCACTTTCAGTTATTGAGACAATTTACAGTCAACATATCAATTTATTTTTTATTCTTGTTCATTTGATTGACAGAAAGTAATAATTGATATTGCTTCTTCTTTAAGCATATTTTCCTCACTTTCTCCTCATATATCCAGAAGGAATATATGGAGTCTCTAAAGTATTCATTTCATTTCAAAGGCCTGTAACATCAAAATTTTATATTTGAAGAATCTTCCCTCAATTCAGAAGAGGGAATTGTTAATTTTAGTTTGATCAGTAAGAGACAAGAGCATAGCCTACAGAACTGGAGTGATGCAGCATCATTCTAGGTGCTGAGTCAACAGCAGGAAGTCATTGGTTTTCTTTGTTTCATAAACAGTATGAAACTGATAGTTCTGTTTAATACTGGTTACTCTGTGACTACCAGAAATGATCCAAAGGTGGGTGACATTGTTTGAAACTAGTAATTTTGAGATAATAAAAATAGCAATCAGTGATGGATAGATGGAAAATAAATATCTCCAATTTTGAAAATCTCACATCATTCCCATACATATGATTACAATGAGCAAAATTTGTAATCACTCATAATCTATAAATACAACATGAGCAAATACCTGAAAATGATTATACTTCTGAAAGCACTTAATGAAGGAGATAAGGAGAAACATACTCCAGTTTGCCACATCACTTTGGTGGAGAATATTGAAGACTATGAAAAGCTGCCAAATAATGATATTATTTAATGATGAGACAATGTTCATTTGTTTCAACAATAAATAAATAAAATGAAGGGGCATCTTATTAAAATTTGAGTACAATGGTTAGTTGTTGTCACAGAACATTTGAATTTTTCCCTATAGTTAATGCAAGCAGAACACTCAAAAGGGGAGGGGGGGAAGAGAGACTAAGGGTCTGTAGGCCATCTTCCTATACCTCCCAACTTGCAAACATTTACAGCACTGACAGTTGGCATTAAGGGAATTGTTAGAGCAACAAATTCCCTCACAGCTTTGCTAGATGTAATGAGTCTCAAGATTTCACATTTCATAATTGGCTGTTTTGTCCTCTATGTGTTATGGTATGCAGTTTTCTTTTAGGGGGGCAGGGGGGGGGGATGTCACAAGAATCTCAATACATGGGTCTCTCCTATGAAACATGTTGTATAAACTGAAGGCAAAGATTACAACAATCCTGCAATGCCACATGTGCTGCATAAGATGTAGAAATAATTCAGCTATTGGCTTGACACTTTATTGAAATTTTTCCAATTATTCTGGATATTGAGAGAAAAGAAAATAAATTTTCTTGCTCTAAAGTGGATGAAGACTTTAGAAACACATTGTATTCTAACTCTGTCTCTACAATTATTAGCAACCTACACAGTATTCCTTTTCTTCATATGGAATTCACATTAGTGTGAAACTTTATTACCAACCTGCAGTCACAGAGTTCTCGTGTAAACAGAATTTAATGACTTAAACTGACATTATAAACAACGTCTTCTTCTTTTTTTGTTTTGTATTTTCACAATCAGTTTCTGATTTCTCCACAATATCTGTCATACTATTCAAAATTGATTTAAAAGCTAAGTACCACACACAAAATTTATTTCTTTATTAAAAATACTCATTTCCAACACTACCTCAATAACAAATAGATCAAATGAATTTTAGGCACTTCAAAAATGTATGTCCCTGCTTCCGAAGCATATGCATACACAATCACAGTAAAAAGTTGATGTTCAGTAACAGTCAGTTACTAAGTTTTAAATAACTAATGTCTCAGTAACAATAAAATGGCTGTAGTTGTTCAGTTAAGTCATATTATACCTTTGTAAGGTTTTTAACTGAAACACCTGAGAAACAGCCAAAGGTACAGTTCACGTCATTTGCACTGTCTTCTGTAAATGATGAACAACACAATATGAGAAATATTTGGGAATGTGTAATTACAAAATACATTCATTTCAGTTATTTTGTGATGTGCAGTCATGTAACACAACACTTAGGTCTGTAGGTAATTATTGTGACAAGTCTTTCACAGCCATATGTATGAGAATTATTTACTCACTGGAAACATAGTTAATTGCTTCAGTATTTGTATCAGCAATCTTACTGATTAATAGTTGTAACTGTGTTTATTACTGTGCTGCCTCTTCCTCTGTTGTTTCCTCCTTATTATACATACATGCGAGTCTGCTAAATTTTGCTCCTAATGCATAGAGATGGCTGTAATCTTGCTCCTTGTCATCTGAACCTATGAAAGAAATAATGACAATGCATTTAACTTCATTACAAAGAGCTACAAGCCCCTCATCCCATGTGTGTGTGTGTGTGTAAAAAAAACAATACTTGAATTCATTTTATACACATACAGCAAAATTGGCCATACAGCTTCAGAACTAAGGGAAAATATCAAACAAATTTTCACTCTGCAGTTGGGTGTGTGATAATTTGAAACTTTCTGGCAGATTAAATTGTTGCTGGCCTGGGACCCTAACATGTACTTTACTTATACACAACAGATTTATTTAAAAGTGCTAATATGATGAATCCCAAAGACTAACTAAGATACAAATTTGAATTTAAATAAATAGAGACAAATGTTGCCATTAAAGTCACAAGTACTAAGTATAGAATATTTTGAAATATGGTTTATCTCTAAAAGAAAGGAAAGGGATAAGAGAGAAAGGTATGTTCACTGATAAAATCTTCTCAGGTTGACAGACCAGTCAATGCATCATTGCCCAGCAATGTTTCAGCAAATTTCTTACTTGCCATATTCAGGTGAGGTGTCAGGTTCATGTCTTGTACGGATATTTATAGCTGCTGGACCACAGGCTCTGCATCCTTGGCGCAAGTGGAATTGGTGTGGTGACATGTAGTGAGGGGGATCTGCGAGCGCTGGTCCTGGCGTCCCGTCTCAGTGTGGCCTTTTTATTCCATCTGCTGCCACTGTCCTGCCTCCATTGGTGCGCTCTTGTCATATTCTTGCTAATGTTGTGTCCCACGTGATGCTGAGTTGGAGCCACTGTACTGGTTGACCAGGTTATCATTGCTTTATATCTCCACTGCCTCTTTGTGAATGGAGTCCCAGAAACCCTTTGCTCTACACAGTATCTTGGTTTGTTCAAACTGAAATGTGTGTTCTTCACTGAGGCTGTGCTCCACTACTGCAGATTTTTCCTTTCTGAGGTGAATGCTTCTCACATGTACAGAGATGCATTGTGTAATGCAATGCTGTGTCTGTCCGATATGTTGTTTTCCACATTCACAGGAAATGCTGTAGACACCCAGTGTACTTAGACCCAAGTTATCCTTCATTGAGCCCAACATATTTCTGATTTTTACTGGAGGATGGAAGATGGTTTTTATCTTATTCTTCTCCAGTATCCTGGCAACATTTGCCATGGGCGGCCCCGCATACAGAAGGATGCCTAGCCCTTGTAGTCCTCTTCTTACTGAAGGTCCTCCTTCTTCTTGCTCATCTTGAGAGGATGTCTCGTCTCCATTTCAGTTCAGCCATTCTTCTGGAAAGTTTTCTTCAGGTGCTGCATCTTAGTAGGTAGATTGACCTTGTTGTGTAAGTCATGAGCTCTGCAGACAAGGGTAGTGATTACAGATTTCGATTGTGCTGGATGATGGCAGCTGTTGATGCTGAGGTACAGGTCTGTGTATGTGTTCTCATGGTAGACTGAGTGTCCTGGTGTGACACACATTTTCTTCTTTGTTAGGATATTGAGGAAGGGTAGGCACCCATTTTCTTCTAATACCACTGTGAACTTGATATTCTCATGTATGCTGTTCAGATGGTTGAGAAATTCCATTCAGGTGTCCTCGCAGTGCTGACAGACCATGAAAGTATGTCCACATACAGATAAAGGACCTTGGGTTTAAGGCATGCTGTTTCCAAGGTGATATCCTCAAAGTATTACATGTACAGATTGGTGATACATTAGTGCCAGTGGGGATCCCATGGCAACTCCATCCCCCTGTTTGTAAAACATGCCTCCACACCAGAAATACATGGTTCTGAGTGCATGGTGGGATAATTCCAATGTGTCTTTGATGAAATGATTTTCAAGTAGCATCAAGGAGCCCTCTAGCGGTACCCTCTTGAAGAGGGATGTGATGTCAAAGCTGACCATAATATCATTTCTGTTAAGAATCCACTCTTTGAGTTTCTTAACAAACTCTGTGGAATTCTTGATGTGGTGGGGACATTTACCCTTGAGAGTCCTGAGTAGTTGTTTGGCTACACCACAGGTAGAAGAATTTACCATGTCCACTGTGGGGCATAGTGGTACCTCCCTCTTTACAGCAATCACAAATCCTGTCCATGCAATCTTGTATCCTCGTATGGTCACTCAACAATGACACCTTCCCGTACACCACAGCATCATCAGCAAACAGCCACACATTGCTATCCACCCTATCCAAAAGATCATTTATGTAGATAGAGAACAACAGCAGACCTACCACACTTCCCAGGGGCGCTCCAGATGATACCCTCACCTCCGATGAACACTCACCATCGAGGACAATGTACTGGGTTCTATGAGGTCAAACACAGAAAAGTCACTGTGAGTTTGAACTTGTTGGTAGAGGTTTCTGAAATAATGATGATATCTTTGTCAACTACAAATGGCATGGCACATGCTACTCCAATCTCAATGAAAGAAGACTCATTCAAAAAGGCTGCACTGCAAGCCAAGCTCTCTCCAGGGCTTGCTGTCTTCCTATGCACTGCACTGAGGATGCCGCCAGAGGATGTCATCTTCATTTCAGCTAATGCAAATGTAATCTTCTCTAGGTCTCTTTAAGATGCCACACACCGAGCTCTACCCCAGATCTCAGGAGACTCACAGTGAGAATAGAAGGACATGACGAGATGCACTAATATTGTAAAAGCTAGCAATTATTTGTAGATTGTAAAAGCTAGCAATTGTTTGTTTATTGAATCAGAGACAGTGTGGAACAGAAAAATGCGTGACCAAAAGATTTGTATTTAATTCTTTATCCCATTTATAGTGTAAATAAATGTGATGCTTCATTCATTTACTAACATTTGTAGTGTTCTAAAACACTTTATGCAGTTATGGGCATGACCATTTCCCTTTAGCAGAGAACATTTTTGGCCTCAGTGCATTTATAACTTCTGTATTTTCAGTTCAAGACAATTTAAATCTGGTATTTGATGTTATTCCCCCTTCTGGGCATTGTAATAATTACGCCTTGAATTTGAAGAGTTATTTACTCGTGGGCTTGGTACAGAAAATGAGAAGTAGCTGATGCTTTTACATCATCTGCATTGATACGACTAGAGGAAGAAACAGAAATGGCAATGGACATTGTAATACATATGAAACAACAGCACTCAGCATCGCTTGCCTCTTTCCCACTGCTTTACACACCACAAAGTGTTGTTCTACGTTTTTATGCAAAGTTATAATTTAAAATTAATGTTTAGCCATACTGTAATCAGCAAATGAACAAGAAATTCTCTTACCAGACACAATGGAAGAGAGAGAAGAAGTTACACTATTGCCTCCTTCGTCATTGTAACTGCGTAGATCATCAAATGATAGACAACCAATTTCTTCATCTGCTTGCTTCATGTATTTTTGCACTAAAGCATCAACATCTTTACTTGTTTGTACAGGCAATGCTGAAACACAAAAGAAATTAAGATTTGATCCTAGAGTTCCTATTTTGGTAAGATGAATATGAAACTGGGAGAAGAAAGGAAGGAATATTACCGCATACAAGTCATTAGACACTGAGAACTAGTTCCATTGCACAAAGAAGGGATTAATAATTGGCCATTCTGTTGGCAAAAGAATTATCCCAACATTTATTTAAAGAGACTTATGAAACAGCTAATAGCATGGGTAATGAATATATCTTCAGCACCTTAACCATTGTGTAATTTATTTTTGTCTTACTCTGGAGCTGATTTACAATGATCATATGGTTTTGTGGCTAGTAGGTAACTTTTGATTTTCTTCCTTACTGTTACTTCCATCTCTGACAGTGCTTTCTGTCGATGAAACATCCCCAGCTGCACTGTAATGTGGCTGTAGTGAATCCCACTATATACATTCCATGGTACAATGTTGTAGACTGTACAAGATGTCCACAGTTCTATGCCACATCTTGTATGTCCTTTGTTTTTGATTATATAGTTTTCCCCCATTTTGTCTTGTAGACACTGAATGTCTTGCAGACCACATACTTCTGAGTAATTAATTTATATGTGGCAATAAATCTTTTCACTAGTTAACCACATATAATTGGTGACCGCAACATGATGCAAACAAGAAGGCCAATGCCTTCATGGAAAAATGTTTCCAGTTGTTGTCAGAACCATGATTGTATGCAGGTGTGTACCTCCTTGCTGAAGCAAATGGATGGCTGGGAACATTCATATTCAGGGCTCTACAAATATGGAAATTGCACGGGGAGAAATCAGGACTATATGGAGATTGTGTAATGGCTTTCCAGCAAAACTTCTGCAATGTATTCAAAATACTGTTGGCAAGATTGTAATCTATAAATACAAAGTAATATTTATATTAAATTATTACTTTTCATACAGCTTTGTAACATACACTGTTAAATGCTATGCAACTAACAGAAATTTTCAATCTGAATCTAGGTATTCAGATAATTTGTAGAAATGTGTCTGGTAAGGTACGCTTTTAATTTCCTTCTGATTTGGTAGGGATTCCCAATTTCTTGCTATACATCAAATGGAATCTTGTTGGATATGTTACCACCAGAGCATGTAACTCTATTCTAAACTCTGGACAAGTAGGCAAAGTCTACATGAAAGTTAATTTTGTGAATTGTATTTTAACTGTATATATTGCAGTCCAGTTGAAACTGATTTTTACCATCAGCAAAAAGAAACATATAGGAGTAAATGTATTGGGAACTTTACACAATATCCTCGCTGTGAGAACTCTTAACTCTCTTGGTTTATTAGCTGTATGTAATATGATATTTTGACAACATACCTTGACGTTACCTTCAAGTAACACCTGTAGAATTAACATCTTGTTACACTGCACCTTATTTATACTTTTATTACTCCACACCTCTTCCCTCATTACCTGGTCACACACTGCACCTTAAGGAGTGGCGATCACCGAGTGTGTGAACTCTCATCCCTCAGGGCTTCTGCTGCACCCATCAGGTGTTGAAGTTGTTCTTGGCCACCACTGCGACTTCAGTTGGCTGAGAACTGGAACCCACACTTCACTTAGAGTGAAACCACTGTCTCTACTGATCAGGCCATCAGCCACTAATTTTTATAGCCCCCTATAGAACACAGTCCTCAAAAACATCATTTTTCAGCCAACTGAAGTCACATCACCTGACTGCAAGTTCCACATCTGACAGAGGTGGTAGAAGCAAAGAGGTATATGAGTTCACAATCAGCATTCTATGATGGTATACCCCCACCACTCCACATGACATGGCTTATGACAGAGTAGTGAGGGAAGGAGGGAGGAAGGGGGTGGGGTGGAGAGCAGTAAGAGTATGAAGGTAGTGCAGTGTAGTAAATACATTCATTCTACAGGTAAAACCTGGGGGTTATGGCAAGGTATGCTGTCAAAATATCTTGTTATGTAAATTACTGCACCTGGCTGGACACCCATACTTGCAAACAATATTCTGTCTGCTAAACAAACGATTTATTTACTATGGGTCACTGTCCCAGGAGAGAATTCCATAAGACAACAGTGAATGAAAAGAAGCTACATAACCAACACTCTTGTCTTTAGGTCAAGTCAATGGCAGATGTGTCTAAGGGCATAACATGCTGAACTGAGCTGCTTGATTAGTTCATCCATGGTGACAATGATGTTTGCTTTGTGGGGCACTCAACTGTGTGGTCATCAGTGCCCATACAAAGTCTCAAGTTTTTGGGCAGTCAAATTTCTTACTCAGTCCAGTCTAGCCACTGTCACAAATGATGATGATAATGAATGATAAGGACAGCACAAACACCCAGTCCCCAGGGAGAGAAAACTGCCAACCCGACTGGGAATTGAACCTGGGACCCTGTGATCCACAAGCAGCAACGCTAGCCACTAGACTATGAGCTGCAGATGTTTATCATGAGTTGACCTCATTTTAACTCATTATCCAGCACAACCATGAGGAATTCTGCACATTGCACTTCATTCACTAATGTTTACTTATAGTGCTAAAAGGTCATTATTGCTTACTAATGAACTCCCAATTGCTAAATATGTACAGGAATTGGATATGTCCTAGTCTCCTTCTCCATCCTCTCTCTGCCAATCTCCTCTTCCCTCATCTCGTTGTCCATCTCCTTCCCCCCCCCCCCCCCCCCCCTCTGTGTCCATCACTTCTCTGTCCACCTCCTCCTACCTCCTATCTCCCTTCCACCTCCTCCCTCAAGACATTATTGTGCACAGTTTTAATCTCTGAGTTGGCAGGTTCACAAAGTTTTAGACATTTCAGATTCTGTGGTAGTATTCTTATCATAAGCCTATAAGCCATAAATTCAGTTTTTCTATTTTCTATTAAAACCGAATGTGAGGAAGATAATGACATAAACACAGACATATATACAGTTTTATTTGAAATTACATATAAGGAGAAAGAATATTTATGAGAGAAACAGTTTGTCAAATGTTTAAATGCTCTGCTATTGTAGTTAAAACTGACTGCGGGAAAGAAAATGTAGCCTATGTCTGTCCACATTAGAGTGTCATGTAACAATTTATGTAGCCTGTGTCTGTGTGAACATTTATTAGAGTATCACATGAAAGTCTGAAGTAAATCACCTAAGAACTTCCCAAGATTGGTAAAAATGACATGCCTTCATATAGTAGTACAGATAAGAAACTGCTGAATATGAGTCCTTGTGGGCTTAAGACTAAAACTGCTCACTGTCAACTACTTGTTGGCTTATTCAGCTATCAGCTCAGCTGTGTCAGGTAGGTTTGATTCTGGACCCTTGATTAGTATGCTCTGTCATCAGCAAACATTACAGTTTTTAACTGTTTTCTAAAGTTATAGGAAGATAATTTATGTATGTCACAAGCAAGAGTGGGTTCATTAGTGATCCCTGTGGCACTCCACGTGTTATGTTCCCCCATTCTGACTTCAAGCCACAGATACAGTCTGTCAATCCATGCAGGAGGCAGGCCATCAATATCACAACACTAGTTTGTTAAGTAGGCTTTTGTGATCCACACAACTGAATGCTTTGACAAGGTCAGAGAATTATCAGCAGCATATTTTTCTTGTTTAGCTCTGACAGAAACCACTTTATGAAGTCTTATATTGCTTTATGTGTGGAGACCCCTTTACAAAAACCAAACTGAGAGGTATTTAACAAGTTCTGCTCAGTTAAGAGAGTTCCTGTTCCGTCATAGGTCACTTTCTCAAATACTTTGGAATAATCTAGAAGGAGAGATGTATATCTGTAATTTATAAGAGGCAGTTTGTTTATCTCCAGTTTCATAGAAGAGTGTCACTACAGCACATATAAGACTGTCTTCAGATAAGCCCCAAACCAATGATTGATTAAGAGATAGCTGAAAGGAAATCCTATCAAGTCATGCAAAAATTTTAATTTTCTGTTGGAAACTTGATCATAGCTATCAGAATTATTACTTTTTTTTTTTAGAAAGGTGCCACTACTTCAGTTGCAAACAAATGCCTCAGCAAAAATGCATCCCACTAGCAACTCTTCTTCACCCAACTTCATTTAAACTTGAGTTAGATTCTTAAAGATCTCTAAATATGCATAGATGTTTCAGATGATGTAAAATTGACTTAAGGCAAATAAGATATAACCTTATGTTTATTATATACCCTACTTTGCCAAGTATACATCTGACACTCACTTATACATTCCAGATTTTTGCTGTACTGCAGGTACCAATACAATAGAGGGAAATATGTGTAGAGTGCAGATAAACATCTCATTCCTGAAGAGGGGCTATGGTCTTTTCAGTAGGTACAGTGTGACAGTCTGGATAATTGACTTATCTGGCCTTGTAATATTAACCAACATGACCTTACAATGGAGGTAATTCTGATGGCTGAGAACAAAGAGAAACTACAGCTCCATACTTTTTTGAGAGGATCAGCTCTAGTGTGTGGTTAAATGTTGATTTCAACCTTTTGGGAAAATATTCTGGAAATAAGATTGTCCTGTTTGGATCACAGGACAAGGTCTACTCAGGAGGACTTTGTCATCATGAAAAAACTTGCATTGGAGTGTAGAATGTTAGGCCCCTTAATGGGCAGGTAGCCTAGAGAATTTTAAAAGGGAAATGGACAGGTTGAAATTAGATACAGCAGGAATTAGTGAAGTGTGGTGGCAGGAAGAACAGTACTTCTGGTCAGGTGAGTAGTGGGCTATAAATACAAAATCAATTAGGAGTAATGAAAGAGTAGGTCTAATAATGAATAAGAAAATAAGAATGTGAGTAAGCTTCTATGAAGAGCTTAGTGAATGCATTATCATAGCCAAGATAGACACAAAAACAACACCCACAACAACAGCACAAATTTATATGACAATTGGGTCTGCAGATGATGAAAAAAATTGAAAGAATACATGATTAGACAAAAGAAATTATTCAGATAGTTAGGGAAACAAAAATTTTATTTTGATGGGGGACTGGAATTCAATAGCAGGAAAATGAGAAGAAGGAAAATATAGTAAAAGAAGATGGACTGTGGTAAAGGAATAACAGAGAAAAATACTTGGCAGAATTTTGCACAGAGTATAATTTAATTATCACAACAATCATGAAAGAAGGTAGAATATGTGAAAGAGGGACAGAAATGTATCAAATAGATTACATAATGGTAAGTAAGAGACTTTTGAAACCCAATTTTAAACTGAAAAACATTTACGGAGGCAGATGTGGACTCAGATTTTAATTTATTGATTGTGAACTGAAGATTAAATCTGAAGTGATTGCAAAAAGGTAGGAAATTAAGCACATGGGACCTGGACAAATTAAAAGAACTAGAGGTAGCTGAGGGTTTCAGAAGGAGCATTAGGCAATGATTTACTGAAACATGCAGAAAAAGTACAATAGAAGATGAATGAGTAGCTTTGAAACAAGAAATAGTGTAGGCAGCATAAAAACAAAAAGGTAAAACAACAAAATTCTATAGAGATCCTTGGATAATACTAAGATATCTGACTGATAAAAGCAGAAAACTCACATCAGATGAAGCTGGCAAAGGGAAATGTAGATGTCCAATGAACATGACTGGTAGGAAATACAAAGTGGCAAAGCAAGAATGGCTAGACAAGAAATGTGAGGATACAGAACTATTCAGAGCTAGGGGAAAGATAGATGCCACCTGTGGGAAAATTAAAGAGACCTCTGGAGAAAAGAGAAGCAACTATTTCAATATGAAGAGCTCAGATGGCAAACCAGTATCAAGCAAAGAAGGGAAGACTAAATGTGGAAGGAATATACAGAAGGGCTATACAGTGGAGATGAGCTTAGCCAATATTATAGGAGACGGAAGAAGAAATAGATGAAGATGAGCTGGGAGATACAGTACTGTGAGAATAATTCATCAGAGCACTGGAAGACTCAAGTCAAAACAAGGCTGCTCCAGAAGATGACGTTCCCTCAGAATTATTGAGATCTTAAGGGAGCCTGCCATGCATTCTATGTGATGTGGAAGATTTATGAGACAGGAGAAGTACCCACATATTTCAAGATGAATGTAATAATCCCAATTCCAAAGAAGATAGCTGCTGACAGGTGTGAATACTACTGAACAATCAACTTAATAAGTTATACTTGCAACATACTGATGTGAATTATTTAGAGAAGTGTGGAAAAACTGGCACAGCCACATCACTCAAGATCAGTTTGCAATCTTGAGGACTACAGGGACATGAGAGGCAATACTGGCCCTATGACTTAACCTTGAGTTTAGCTGATTAAACTGTAATTCTGTCACAGACAGCAAGAGACTAGGAAAAACAGCTGAATGGAGTGGGTAGTCACTTGAAAGAAGGTTACAAGAAGAACACCAACAAAAATAACACAAGGGTAACTGAATGCAGTTGAAATAAATCAGGTGATTCTGTGGGTATCAGATAGGAAAATGAGATATTAAAAGCAGTAGATGAGTTTCGCTATTTGGGCAGCAAAATATCTAACAAGGGTTGAAGTAGAGAGGATATAAAATCTACAGAGGCTATAATGTGCGCAAGTGTAAGCGTATTTCTTTGCCGCTGACCAGTATCTGTGACCTGCAGGTGCAGTACTACCGCGGTGGGGCATATAAGGCTGAGCTTGGCATATTGTCGTCAGTCTTGTGACTCACTCTGATGATGTCCAGATGATACGCAGACGAAACATCAGTGGAGGAAATTTTATTTGCGTGGCTGCATGCCAGAAATTTAATGGGCTAGTGTGAAATATGTTTGAAAAAAAGGAATTTGTAAACATATAACATATTAAAAACAATATTTGTTTATTTGAATTTTATTCACTGCCATATCATTCTTGTGATCAAAATAAAACTTTGTGAACTTATTGCTCGCACTTAAATGCAGTTTATAGGCATAGGGCACTTAACTTACAGTAGGTGACATGCATGTCATACCAGCAAATTTATTTGAAAGAGTGTGGAAGTAGTGAGATTTTTTAATATGACAGAAATAAACATATCAGCATTTTACTGTCTCTTACTCATTTTGACAAGAGACCAATATACAGTGAGAATTGAAAGAGAATGTTCAGAAGGTACTCAATCTCGACAAACAGTAAATGTTGATTTGATTCTTGCTGCATTTCAATTATATGTTAACTGAGATTACCATTTGCATCCCAGTGTAATTATTGGCAAACTGGATAAGGCGTGTGGGCACTGGAGTTTACTTAAGTTCAACAATGAAACAACAGTAACGTGCTGCATGAATGGCAGAGTTAAACTGCTGACATTGCATCCACCACCTGATCCATTGTGATCATTGCTTTTGGGTGACTCACCTGATTCCAAATGCTTTATGCAGAACATTATGCAGAACATTCACAAATATAATTCAGCATATCAAATGACATCTTTTGGAGCCAGTGAAGGTACCTACCTATCTGCTTTCAAAACTCAAAGACAAATATTTCACCGTGTTCGTTCACTTCTAATTGTTTCTGACACTGAACATAAATGTCTGCAAATCTGCTTTATGGGTGACTATGATGCACATGTTGACCAACAGTGTGATGCAATTCCAGATACCAAATGCTGCATCATATCCTATTTGCAAACTCTTTTCCACCAATGCATCACATTGCTTTCATTGACAACTTACCAGTAGATAATTATGCAATTCAAATATGAGATGACAAAACTCCATTTGGTCAGCATGCTGGACACTGTAACACACCTACCATCAATGAAGCTGTGACTGTCACAGTTGGTGAAGAATGTGATACACATGATATACTTCTTCAGTGATGGAATAATACAATTCAACATCTTGCTGAAAAACAGTGATCATATAATGCACTGTAGTATTAGATAATTTTTATCTTTCAGTTTATCAAATGAAAACATTATTTTCTTTTTAACTTTCAAACATTCATAAGTGAAATTTTTATTTTTCTTCTCTTTCTTTTTTCATTCTTAAAGGTGATCAACTCAATAAAAAAGTATCAGCAATAAATTATTAACCATACCACATAATCATATCTCAGAGCAGAATAAATCATATTCTGCAGTGCCATCAACTATTTCATCAATACGTGGGAGACACATGCCAAAGCTGAATCCAAACATATGTTATATATTCACTTAAATCAAACACCAATGCTTTCAGAAGAATACATTCATTTACGAGATGCAATTGCAAATGACGGAAATGTTTCCAACATTGACAAAATTGTCATACTTCCAGCAACATTCAGTGGCAGCCCATGTCGTATGCATGAATATGCACAAGATGCCATGGCATGTGCCAATCTGACGTTCTGCACATTTACATGCAATCCAGCACAGGACAAGATAAAAGAGCTTCTACGACCTGATTAGAATCCATCCAAATGACGCTCTTTGACTGCATAAATATTGAAGCAAAAACTCACTGCTGGATGTATGTGACTGAAAAGCAGAAGAGAGGACTTCCATGTGCTCATACTCTCATAGTGCTCAAAACAGAAATACATGCAGCTCGTATTGATCATGTCATTTGTGCATATATTCCTAATCCCCAAGACGATCCACTGATGTTCAATACTGTGATGAAAAAGATGGTGCATTGGACCATGTGGAGCTATGATCCACAATCTCCCTACATGGTAGATAAGAAATGGAAGAGAAAGTATTCCAGAGACTTAGTTCATGAAACATGCACTGGTCATGACAGATATTCACAATACAGGTGCTGAAAAACAGAAGATGGAGGTCATTCAACAATAATCAGAATGAGAAATGCTGAGTTTGAAACCAACAACAGATGGACTGTGCCATATTCTATTTGATTAATGAAAACATTTAAAGCTCATAGCAATGTCAAGTATTGCCACTCCATCAGATCGATCAAATACGTATCCAAACACATCAACAAAGACAACGATATGGCAGTAGTCAGTATTCATAGACCTGATGTGTGCAATGATGAAGTGAGTCAATTTCAAACAGCTAAGTATATCAGCAGTAACAAGACTGCTTGTTGTATTTTGAGTTTCCCAATTCACGGTCACTAGCCGAATGATGCTCATTTCAATGTTCATCTTGAAAATGGACAAAGAGTCTATTTCACAACAGACATTGCATGAAATGTTGTTGCTGAACCAGTGCACACAACACTTACAGAATATTTTGCACTGTGTGAAGAAGATGTATTTGCCAAGACAATATTGTATGCAGAAGTTCCATAGTACTACACATGGTATGCTATGTCAGGGCTATCAAAATCTGCATTTACACAGTATATCCAAATAATTCCAAGTGTTACTGTCTTGGAACGCTGTTGATTAATGTCAAAGGTCATACTTCATTTGCAAATACGAGAATGGCTAATGGCATAGACTGCCAGATGTACAGATAAGCTTGCCATAAGGCATTCATCAACAATAGATAGACACACACACACACACACACACACACACACACACACACACACACGACTACTGCATTCTCAGGCAACTGAAACCACACTGTGAGCAGCAGCACCAGTGCATGATGGGCGTGGTGACTGGGTGGGAGTAAGGAGGAAGGTGGAGTGGGGAGGGGGTGGGATAGTATGGTAGGGGTGGCAGACAGCGAAGTGCTGCAGTTAGATTGCGAGCAGGGGTGAGGTGGGGAGGGAGGAGGAGGGGGGGGGGGGAAGTATCAGAAAAGGAGAGAAATAAAAAGACTAGGTGTAATGGTGGAATGACAGCTGTGCAGTGCTGGAATGGGACCAGGGAAGGGGCTGAGGATAGTGACTAATGAAGATTGAGGACGGAGGGTTATGGGAACATAGGATGTATTGCAGGGAAAGTTCCCACCTGCGCAATTCAGAAAAGCTAGTGTTGTTGGTAAGAATCCATATGGCACAGGCCGTGAAGCAGTCATTGAAATGAAAGATATCATGTTTGGCAGCGTGTTCAGCAACAGGGTGATTCACTTGTTTCTTGGCCACAGTTTGTCTGTGGCCATTCATGCATACAAACAGCTTGTTGGTTGTCTTGCCTACATAGAATGCAGTACAGTGGTTGGAGCTTAGCTTGTAGACCACATGACTGGTTTCACAGGTAGTCCCGCCTTTGATGGGATAGGTGATGTTAGTGACCAAACTGGAGTAGTTGGTGGTGCGAGGATGTACGGGATAGGTCTAGCATCTAGGTCTATTACAAGGGTATGAGCCATGAGGTAAGGGACAGGGAGCAGGGGTTGTGTAGAGATGGACGAGTATATTGTGTAGGTTTGGTGGATGGCGGAATACCACTGTGGGAGGGGGGGAAGGATAGTGGGCAGGCAGGACATTTCTCATTTCAGGGCATGATGAGAGGTATTTGAAACTCTGGCAGAGAATGTAATTCAGATGCTCCAGTTATGGCTGGTACTGAGTTACAAGAGGAATGCTTCTCTGTGGCTGGACAGTGGGACTTTGGGAGGTGGTGGGAAACTGGAAAGATAAGGTATGGGAAATTTGTTTTTGCACAAGGTTGGGAGGATAATTACAGTCAGTAAAGACTTCAGTGAGACCCTCCATATATTTTAAGAGGGACTGCTCGTCACTACAGGTGTGATGACCATGGGTGGCTAGGCTGTATGGAAGGAACTTCTTGGTATGGAACAGGTGGCAGCTGTCGAAGTGGAAGTATTGCTGGTGGTTAATAGGTTTGATATGGATATAGGTACTGATATAGCCATCTATAAGGTGGAGGTCAACATGTAGGAAGGCGGCTTATTGGGTTGAGCAGGACCAGGTGAAGCAAATGGGGGAGAAGTAGTTGATGTTCTGGAGGAATGTCGATAGGGTCCCCTCACCTTCCATCCAGATAGTAAAGCTGTCATCACTGAATCTGAGACAGGTAAGGAATTTAGGATTCTGGATTTTTATGAAGGATTCCTCTAGTTGGCCCATGAATAGGCTGACATAGGGTGGTCCCACGTGGGTGCTCATAGCTGTGCCCTAGATTTGTTTGTAAGTAATGCCTTCAAAGAAGAAGTAATTGTGGGAAGGATGTTGTTGGTTTGGAATTCATCAAGCATTGGGAAAGTGGTAAGGCCATGGGCATTAGGGATGTTAGCGTACAGGGAGGTTGCATCAATAGTGACAAGCAGGACACCATCATGTGGCAAAGGAACAGGAACTGTGTAGAGTCGGTGGAAGAAATGGTTGGTATCTTTTATATAGGAGGATCAATTGCACGTTATAGGCTCAGGTGTTGGTCTGTAAGAGCAGAGATTCTCTCAGTGAGGGCACACTAACTGTCCCCAATGGTATGTCATGGGTGGTTGGGTTTGTAGACCTTATGAAGATGTAGAAGGTAGGAGTGCAGGGAGTGGTGAGCAGAGAGATGGACTCTGGGGAGAGGTTCTGGGATGGGGCTAAGGATTTGAGTAGTGACTAGAGGTCCTGCTGGATTACTGTAATGGGGTCACTGTGGCAAGGTTTGTAGGTGGAAGTATCTGATAGCTGGCGAAGTCCTTCTGCCAGGTAATCCTTGTGGTTCAAAACAACAGTGGTTGAGCCTCTCATAATATTGTTACATTCCATCCTGGATTTTCCATTGTTTAATGTGAAGCAACATTCACAGTTGCATGTTCCAGCTGTCATCCATGACAAATCTGAACATTGTCCACCATAATTTTCACCACATGTTCACCATCTAACCCAAAAGTTTTGTGGGATAAATTCAGAGAGGATGTGAGTGAAGACATTCTGCACCTTGTTCATACCATTAGAAATGACAGTTCCATCAATTTTTCGACATATGCTTAAGCATCAGCAACAAAGAACTCATTCATCTTAGCATGATTGCACCAGGATGTTCTGCGCTTGACCTTTATGATCATGATTTAGTGAGAGTACAGCAATATAATGCTAATGATCTGCATGCATCTGATGAAGTAAATGAATAAATTGTGCTTGCAGGACAAAATCTGGCCCACAACACAATTACAAATTCCGTGTCAAAGGCAGAGGTTGTCTGTTGTTCTTTACTGCACCTGGTGACACTGGAAAGAAGTTCCTAATCAGCTTGCTACTGGCTCACATTTGATCTCAAAATTGGAATTCCTTTGGACCTTACTTCATCAGGTATTACAGCTATATTTGTAGATGGTTGATGAACAGTGCATTCAGTGGTCAAATTGCCATTGGATTTGCATTTCTTGGGAGCTCTAAAATGTAATATTTCAAAGGGATCTGGCATGACTAAAGTTATGAAACTTTGCAAGGTCATTGTCTGGGACAAATCCACCATAGCTCATAAGAAATTGCACTTGACTGAACTCTTAATGATCTACAATCAAATGCATAACCATTCTTGTTTCATTATCTGGTGACTTTAGACAAACTCTTCCAGTGATACCTACATCACCACCAGCTGATGAGCTCAGTGCTTGCCTCAAAGCATTGCATCTTTGGAGACATGTGAAAACTCACATTAAAGATGAATATGCACGTACATGTGCAATGTGATATCTGAGCAACCTTATTTTCAAACAGCTATTGCACACTCTTGAAGGAAAAGTACCAGCTAATGCTATCACATGTATTTAATTTCCACTGAACGCTTGTGTCCTCATGCCATCCATTGAACAATTCATTCAAAAAGTTTTTCCATAAATTGTTATCTGTTATAGAAATAAAAAATGCTTTTTGAACATGCTATTTTGGCAGCAAAAGACACCAGCACCAATGCAATCAATTACGCAGTTCAAGAACAAATTGCAGGCAATTCTGTTCCCTAAAAATTGACTGATAGCATCATGAATACAGATTGCAGATCAAGTTGTCAATTATCCATTTGAATTTTTAAATTTGTTGGATCTTCTTGGTGTGCCACTGCACAAACTGACACTCAAAGTCAGCATGTCAATTATTCTCTTGTGGAACATAAATCCACCCCAATTCTGTAAAGGGACAAGAGTCTGTTCTTAATGGAAAGTCAGGTGGAGAAGATGTGTTCAATACACACATTCACATCCTTCCCACTGAGATGCAATATACTTTCAAACGACTGAAGTTCCCCATTTGACTTGCATTCTATGACTATCAACAAGGCACAAGGTCAGTCACTTCAAGTGTGAGGACTGAATACAGAAAATTCATGTTTCTCACATGGCCAGCTGTATGTTGCATGCTAATGAGTCAGAAAGCAAGAAATTTATTTGTTTTTGTTGAAGGTAGGAAAACAAAAAAATTGTCTACCCTAAACCACTTCAATAATAAAGTCAACAAAATAAAATGAATATGATCTATAATTCTCCTTTATATATAATTTAATTTCAATAAATGTATTGATTATTGACAGTAAAACAAATATCATTCCCAATCAAACAAGTCAGTTCTTCCCAATTTCAAACAATGTTTCCACAATTGTTTCTTCTATGGCAGCAATGTGTAGGGTACCTACTAGTCTAATATAAATTAAAGTGTTGGGAAATATATTCTGGTGTTTTTATGGAGTGTAGCCTCATACAGAAGTGAATAGTGGATGATAAGCAATTCAGAGAAGAAGAGAATACAAGCTTCTGAAATATGGTGCTGCAGAAGATTGCTGGACATTAGATGGGCAGATCGAGTAACTAATGGAGAGGTACTGAATCAAGTCCAGAAAAAAAGAAGGGTTCGTTGATTAATTAAGGACTCATCAGTTTGCTAGTGGAGGTAAGTTTGGCATAAAAATTGTAGAGAGACCAAAGAATGAATAGAGTAAACAAATTTGAATGGATATAGATTGCAGTAGACATCTGGAGATGAAGAGGTTGCAACAGGATCAAGTAGCATGGAGAGCTGCCATCAAACCAGTCTTCAGATTTAAGATAACAATGACAGCAACAAGTGACCTGATGAATTTCGTAATTTCCTTAGGGGTTATATTTCTGAAAATAATGACTGCCGGTAATGGATGCAGTGCGTGCACAAGTAGTCTAATGCAACTGTATTTGGTTGTTTATTATTAGATACAGTGGTTTACTTCCACTGTGGGAAGAAATCATTGAATTTGGTGGCCAGTGACTGGAAAGAGTCATCGAATTTGCCAGGGCTGTTTTCTGCAGGGTCAATTACTTTTGCATTACTCGTTTTGTTTGTTTCTTGTTTAATAATGTTCCAAACAATTTTTAACTTACTTTTGGAAAGATTTATTAATTGAAAATAGTGTATGAGTGTTGCTCTTTTAATAACAGAGTGTAGTATTCTGCAATAATGATGGTAATGGTTTACATTAACATTAATATTAACATTAATTTGTTAACATTGAGTATAGATTTAAGTGTCAGGAAGTCATTTCTGAAAGTATTTGTATGGAGTGTAGCCATGTATGGAAGTGAAACATGGACGATAAATAGTTTTCGACAAGAAGAGAATAGAAGCTTTCGAAATGTGGTGCTACAGAAGAATGCTGAAGATTGGATGGGTAGATCACATAACTAATGAGGAGGTATTTAATAGGACTGGGGAGAAGAGGAGTTTGTGACACAACTTGACTAGAAGAAGGGATTGGTTGGTAGGACTTGTTCTGAAGCCTCAAGGGATCACCAATTTAGTATTGGAGGGCAGCGTGGAGGGTAAAAATCGTAGAGGGAGACCAAGAGATGAATACACTAAGCAGATTCAGAAGGATGTAGGTTGGGGTAGGTACTGGGAGATGAAGAAGCTTGCACAGGATAGAGTAGCATGGAGAGCTGCATCAAACCAATCTCAGGACTAAAGACCAAAACAACAACTATGGTAATGGTGTTTCAAATATTGTCAACTGCATGTTACCTGACTTATGTAGAGCTCTCTCTACATAGCATAACATGAGTTACTTCCAGGACTTACTCGTCTACTATCCTTGATTCTGTTCATTTTGCTCTTATTTGTTTGAGGGTAAAACAAGACTCAGAGTGATGTAAGAGATAAATTTTCAATATACACTGCCTGCTTTATAATTTCTTTTCACCATTCTTCCTGTTGTTTCTCTCTAAACTCGGTGATTAAGCCATTGTTTGTGAGCCTGTGATGCAATGCTATTTTTCTAAATTTGTTAAGTAAATTTTATTGTTAACATTTCACCATAATGTTCAGGTAAGTCAAAAAGCCGTTCAACACAATTATTAATTAATCTGAAGTGGGTGGGACATAATACAATTTTTTGCGTACATAGCCTGACCTCCTTTCATTTTATTGTATCTACAGTAGCTTGATATTAGCTTGTACCCATCAAGATGAATCTGTCCAATCTCAGTGATTTTCATGTGATGTTCTGATATGCACAATAAGTCTGTTGAAGTTTGATCTACTTTTTATTTTCCTGAATTGATAAGAGAAGTTCATCTTTTTTATTTATAAGGCATCTGATATTTTGATGGAAGACTCTAAATTCATTTTCTTTAATATCCTTGGCTTTGTCTAAGCTGCAGTGTTGTGTTGTACTAATAGCTGTATCAACTGCAAGAATATGTACTCTGCAGCTCTGTCTTCTGGATGAATTTACTAGAAAAAAAGGCCTTGTGAGCACACTGGAAATCACTGGAATGAAATGAATACTTTTATGGTCACAGTGGATGCTTTTGCAATTAGCCATCTAAGTAACCTCTGACCAGAAGCATTCAGATTCTGAGAATTACATATATGACATAACTGAGTGAGGAGCGATGCATCATTCACACCCATGTGTGAACATCCCTCTCCTGAGAGTGATTTCCCAAGATCTGCATCAACACATTCCTTAGAACACTTTATCCAGGACTTATCATATCACCCAAAGAATAATACCATATTCCTAACAGAGTGAGAGCATTCTCTGCAATTAGCCAGGTGCCATCCTCAGTTTATATAATTGTGATTACATTGCAAACTGTTACCTGCTCTCCCTATTATTATTACATTCTTTTTCCAAGATTCTTCTCAAACTGCCTAGCTCACAGATGACATCACTGAGCCCTGCACTTGGTTTAAAAAAATTAATTACTTCCCAACAAATTGTAAACCCATTGTAACATTCCTAGGAGCCTACGTAGGGTGAATACTACTGAGCAGTAAGACATTTTCGGTCATCTACAAATTTTTCTTCCCAAACTTCACTTATGCATCCCAAGAAGTATAGGGCATAATGTATGAATGCTTTTGTGGAGAGGCTGAAACATAGATAGGCACAACAAAAAGATTCTCCGAAAGTGAGCTTCTAGCCAATCTGGTTTCAGCAGCCAGAGACTGTGTTCATAAGTGTGTGAGTTGAGTTTGTCTGAGAATGTGTGTATGCAGGTTCTTATTTTTGATGAAGGCCTTGTTGGCTGAAAGCTCACTTTCTGACCGTCTTTTTGTTGGCCTATCTGTAACTCACCTTTTCTGCTGTATAATAAGTAGCAACTACCCTTTTCATAATATTGTTGGAATTATTTATGAAATATTGCATTCGGTCAATCAGTAATCTAAAGTGTTGTGTGGTGAAGATTTTGTGATGGGTGCAAATGTTTACTGCCATAGAAATGAGGTTAGGTTAGACCACAACCACTACATAATCAGCATAAATCGTAGTAACTTTCTACGTCATAGTATGCAACTAATAGCTTTGGGAAATACTGCAATTACACAAAACTAATATCTGCATAAAGTTATTAATATTTTTGTAAAACTCGATATTATACAATGGTGTTGAGATATATTATCCCACTATAATACATATTATCTTATACACTGAAGAGCCAAAGAAACTGGTACACCTGCCTGATATCATGCAGGGCCCCTGTGAGCAAGCAGAAGTGCCACAACATGACGTGGCATGGACTAGACTAATGTCTGAAATAGTGCTGGAGGGAACTGACACCATGAATCCTGCAGGGCTCTTGATAAATCTGAGTATGAATGGTGGAGATCTCTTCTGAACAGCGTATTTAAAGGCATCCCAGATATGCTCAGTAATGTTGATATGTTGATGTCTGAGGAGTTTGGTGGACAGTGGACGTGTTTAAATTCAAGAGTGTTCCTGGAGCCACTCTGTAGCAATTCTGGATTTGTGTGGTGTTGCATTGTCCTGCTGGAATTGCCCAAGTCCTCTGGAATGCACGATGGTCATGAGTGGATGCAGGTGATCAGACAGGATGCTTAGGTACATGTCACCTGACAGAGTCGTATCTAGATGTTTCAGGAGTCCCATATCACTACAACTCCACGTGCCCCACACCATTACAGAGCCTCCACCAGCTTGAACAGACCCTGCTGACATGCCTGGTCCATGGATTCATGAGGTTGTCTCCATACCCGTAC
This sequence comes from Schistocerca gregaria, assembly GCF_023897955.1. Taxonomy (NCBI): domain Eukaryota; kingdom Metazoa; phylum Arthropoda; class Insecta; order Orthoptera; family Acrididae; genus Schistocerca; species Schistocerca gregaria. The sequence goes on from NC_064925.1 coordinate 546,434,969, forward strand.
TTGTCCATTGGCTTGATACAATTTGAAATGAGACTCGTCTGAACAGGCAACATGTTTCCAGTTATCAACAGTCCAATTTCAGTGTTGATGGGTACAGGCGAGGCATAAAGCTTTTTGTCGTTTAGTCATCAAGGGTACACGAGTGGGTCTGCGGTTCTGAAAGCATATATCAATTATGTTTCCTTGTATGGTTCACACACTCAAACTTGTTGATGGCCCAGCATTGCTCACTGCAGCACCATATTCTGACTGTTTACATATCTCTGTATTTGAATACACATGCTGATACCAGTTTCTTTTGTGCTTCAGTGTAAATAAAAGTGTGTTCAAAAAAAATAAACTATTCATTTCAGGCAAACAGCTGGTTTAATCTTCTTTTTTTCTAATAATAGTAAATGTATTTTCTATCTATAATACATAGTACCTATTTTAGTAAAGGCTGGAGCACACAAACAAAGAATTTTGATACTTACGTTTCATTTCCACTGTCTCAACTACTGCCAAGGTTGGTACTGTAACTTTACGGGGTTTAACATCAGATGCTGTCATGTCATCTTCACCACCTCCTTCGTCATCATAAATAATGATATTTTCACGAATGTCTTCTTTTGGTCCTGGGACTTTACACTTCCTTGCTTGTTTCCATTTGCAAACCACAAGAAATACCACTAAAGCTGAAAAAATATTGGTTCATTATTTGTTCTGAAAACAAAGTCTCAGTAAATTCAGTATCAGAAATCACAGTCAGATGAAGTTAAAGATAACACAAGATAGTTTCCATAACTGTTTGTTAATCAAAGTAGCTTACCAAGAACACTTATGAAGGATGTTATTACTACTAGCAGAGCACCAAAGCTAAGTTTCACAGATTGTTCTTGAACCATGTGCTCACACTGTTGACCCCAAAAATCCTTGGGGCATAGACACTGGTAATTGCTGTAGGGGTACTGACTGACACATGTTCCACCATTCAGACATGACTCTTCATAACAGTCATTTTTCTCAACGCAGATGCCTTCATCAGCATCAAATACTTTGCTGGAGCCACAACTGAAAAGATTGTCAGCATTACAAGTGCTTCTTATACCACTGTTAGACATGAAGCACCAATGGTACTGAAAAATATTTGTTAAAAATAATGAAACAGCTTTAACCCAAAAAATGTGATGACTATACATCTTCGTCAACTTTTCCATACATCCTACTTATATATGGCTCTGCTTTTCTGGGGTCTGCATGACCTACCTTTCCTTTTAATTTTCCTAACCTCCTTCTCTACTCTCTGAGTAGAAAACTGTTTGTTCTAAAAGCTAAGGAATGTATCACTATTACTTTTAAGTTTGCGTTGGCAGGAGCACCTATGCACGATTTGGTGGCGGACTTGACCAATTTTCATTGGAAGATATAAAGATATGGAAAGAACTTGAATTTGTTTTTATGAACACCATATAACAAAGATATGAAAAATCAGAATGCATGTTTAGGAAGATCTAATATGGATAGAAGAGGAGTTGTCGCATACTAAAAACATTAGTTCAAGAAATTATACGACAAATCCCTGAGTGGAGTGCAAATAATGGATGGAGGAAGGGTAACCACGGACTGTATAGTTTGAGTATTAAATGGTTAAAACTAATGTAAACAAGACTGAAAACATTGCTGAGCTTTCAGACAATGCCCTCCATAAAAGCTAACAAAAAACACATAGCCATGTGCATATGAACATTTGCTACATTATCCCAGCTGACTACAGTCTCAGTGCAGCAACAAACTCAGATGCAGCATGGGGACAGTGTAGTTAGCCAGGAAAATGAAGCCATGTATGTCTTGGTGTGTTTTTAGAAAGACATTGTGCAAAATTGTAATTTGCATATGTTAATATTCATTGCTGGATGGTGGCCATATGTGCAGGAGATTGTGTGTCTGGCAAGTCAGTGAGGAAATGGAAAGTCCATTTTTGTCAAGGCCAGGAGTGTTTTAGTGATGACCCGAGACCAAGCCAGACAAACACTGCGATCATGGCTGAACTCATCAACAAGGTGAATGATCTCATGAGAAGTGATCAACATTTTACAATGCGAATGTTGGCACTGATGGTGTGGGCCATTGTTGGAACAGTGTGAACAACTGTACATGTTGGGTGACTGGAAGGTGTGCATGCAGTGGTTTCTGAAGGTGTTCAGTGAACCACAAAAGGAACTTTGTGTGGTTCTAGCACTGAAACACCTGTTTCAGAGTCATAAAGACCCTGCTTTCCTACAGTGGCTCATCACTGGTGACAAGAGCTGATTCCATCACTTAGTGCTAGATACAAAGCAGGACAGCATACATTAAAAATTTCATAGCTGTACCCTCAGCAGACAAGGTGATGCTCACTGTTTTTTTTTATGTCTGGGGACCAATAATTATTAAATTCCACAAGCATGGCAAAACCATTCACAGTGACATGTACTGTGAGACACTTTGTAGCCCATACAGGCCCATCAAAAGCAAATGATCTGGGCAGCTATTGGAGGGAGTGATTTTGCTCCCTGATAACGTACATCCATATGTCTCCAAGGTCACACAAAGTGTAATGGCCAAGTTCAAGTGGGAGCAGCTTGAGCATATGCCCAACAGCCTGGGCATGTTGCCCTGCAACTCCCATGTATTTGGTCCAGAAAACAAAGTATTTCAAAGGGAACCACTTCAATTCAGACAAAAAAGTGGACACAGTGGATGATTGGCTCCTGCCATGGCCATGGGAGGTCTGGGAACATGGAATCCTTGATCTCATGGAACAGTGGGATAGTTGTGCTTAGGCCTCAAGTGATTAATTTTAAATAAAATCTTCAGTTATATCTACTATGTTGTTTTGTACCTTTTATTTTGAACAATCCTCATAAGATAGTACCTTGAGGAAACAGTAGAGTAAGACAGAAATCTTTCAGACTGCACAAACAATTACATCAATGTTAAAACTACATAAAAGAATGTCATGCCGTCAACTACTTAGAGAAAATCAAATTCTAGAACTTTTTTGTATTTACATATTAGAAAATTTAATAATTACAAAAGCAAAAAATGAACAATAGTGATCCTTGTATCTCCTGTAACAAATCTGTGCATAGCCACTATAAAATACCAACAAATGATGCACATGTTCAGCAGAAAACTACATCAATATTCCAAAAAGGTGTGTGCCATGTTAGCATCATATTATATAATGCACTTCTGAGATACTTTATGTAAAAATAACAGAGAAGTATAAATTCAAATCATCATTAAATGATAACTAGATTTAGCACCACTTCTTTCTACATGGGAGTACCTGGAAAAAAATTGTACCATCCTGTGATGCTACACTACTGGTCATTAAAATTGCTACACTACGAAGATGACGTGCTACAGATGCGAAATTTAGCCAACAGGAAGAAGATGTTGCAATATGCAAATGATTAGCTTTTCAGAGCATTCACACAAGGCCGGCCGCGGTGGTCTCGCGGTTTTAGGCGCGCAGTCTGGAACCGCTACAGTCACAGGTTCGAATCCTGCCTTGGGCATGGATGTGTGTGATGTCCTTAGGTTAGTTAGGTTTAAGTAGTTCTAAGTTCTAGGGGACTAATGACCACATCAGTTGAGTCCCATAGTGCTCAGAGCCATTTGAACCATTCACACAATGTTGGCACCAGTGGCGACACCTACAACGTGCTGATATGAGGAAAGTTTCCAACCGATTTTTCATACACAAACAGCAGTTGACTGGCATTGCCTGGTGAAACGTTGTTGCGATGCTTCGTGTAAGGAGGAGAAACATGTTCCATCACGTTTCTGATTTTGGTAAAGGTCAGATTGCAGTTTATCGTATCGTGACATTGCTGCTCGTGTTGTTCAAGATCCAATGACTGTTAGCAGAATAAGGAATCGGTGGGTTCAGGAGGGTAATATGGAACACAATCCTGGATCCCAATGGCCTCATATCACTAGCAGTTGAGATGATAGTCATCTTATCCACATGGCTGTAATGGATCGTGCAGCCTTGTCTCGATCCCTGTGTCAACAGATGGGGATGTTTGCAAGACAACAACCATCTGCACGAACAGTTCGATGATGTTTGCAGCAGCATGGACTATCAGTTTGGAGACCATGGCTGTGGTTACCCTTGAAGCGCCTGTGATAGTGTACTCAAGGACAAACCTGGGTGCACGAAAGGCAAAATGTCTTTTTTTCGGATGAATCCAGGTTCTGTTTACAGCATCATGATGGTCACATCCGTGTTTGGTGGCATCGCAGTGAACGCACATTGGAAGCGTGTTTTTGTCATCGCCATACTGGTGTATCACCCGGCGTGATGGTATGGGGTACCATTGGTTACACGTCTCGGTCACCTCTTGTTTGCATTGACGGCACTTTGAACAGTGGACGTTACATTTCAGATGTGTTACAATCTGTGGCACTACTCTTCATTCAATCCCTGCGAAACCCTACATTTCAGCAGGATAATACATGACCGCATGTTGGAGGTCCTGTACGGGTCTCTCTGGATACGGAAAATGTTCGACTGCTGCCCCGGCCAGCACATTCTCCAGATCTCTCACCAGTTGAAAACGTCTGGTCACTGGTGGCTGAGCAACTGGCTCATCACAGTGCGCCAGTCACTACTCTTGATGAACTGTGGTATCGTGTTGAAGCTGCATGGGCAGCTGTACCTGTACACACCATGCAGGCTCTGTTTGACTCAATGCCCAGACGTATCAAGGCCATTATTACGGCCTGAGGTTGTTGTTCTGGGTACTGATTTATCAGGATCTATGCACCCAAATTGTGTGAAAATGCAATCACATGTCAATTCTAGTATAATATATTTGTCCAATGAATACCCATTTATCATCTGCAATTCTTCTTGGTGTAGCAATTTTAATGGCCAGTAGTGTATATTTGTAATAGGTCCTCAATAACACAATATCATTTCTAACAATGGGAACTCCAGCATGGAATAATGACAGTATTATGATAAGGATAGACTGCTACTCACTGTACAGCAGAGATGCTGAGTCACAGACAGGCACAACAAAAAGACTACTACATGTGTAAAATTTTTGCCAGAAAGCCTTCTTGCAAAACTAGAAAACATACAAAGATACATTTACACAGATGCAGCTCACACACACAAGACCACTTGGGAATTTTTTCACACATACTTCTGTGTTACTTACATATTTTTACCTGTTTTATCCTCCACCAGAGATCCTTGCTCCTTCCATCTGTGCCAAAACAGGTAAGTTTCCTTATCACTAGCCAGAACCTAGTCCGACATACTGTTCCTTCATTGTTGCTTGGCTCATGGAATTCCGCCAAATGATTAAATTACCCATCTCTGCCAGCAGTCCCTACTTCCACAATGACCACCATCTATTCAGATTCTGCCAGTCCTTTACCCTCACCAACATAATCATCCCACAAAACCATGTAAATCAGGTCCAAACCTCCTTAAAGTACCTCCTCTCCACCGATAAAATTCTCCTAGTTTCACATTCTAGATTTGAGGATCTCATCTCACACATAGACTCTTGACCTCCAGGAAATAGAGCAGCATGCCCAATGCCACCTCATAAAACTCTTCAACCTGTTCACTCCATACTCCTGCCTTGGAATGTGACTATATACTACCTCTATGACAGCCTCCAAACCTCCTCATAATCATTCATAGCTTACAAACTCTGCCTCCTCGCATACCTACTGCATTTACCCCACCCTCAAAAATTTCCTCCTACCACCACACAGAAACCAGAACCTAAACGGGCCCAAAATACAGCCATGAACTTTTCCTCTGAGAGCCTTAGCCTCACAGAATTATCAATCCTTTCCAAAGACCTTACCATTTCCCCCACTCTCAAATTCAATCATGCTGGAGTTGTTAAAGACCTTCTCTCCTTCTCCTGGCGTTACAGTGGAAACACTTTTTTTGCCACCAACCCTACCAATCAGACTCAACTTTAAGGCCAATTTTGAGCCCTGCATGACTCAGTTCACTCCTCCTCCCAACCGTGATCCAAATCAACCCCTGTTAACTTTTCAGAATTTCTTAACCTCAAACCTCATCTCACCATCATACCCCAAATTCCTCAACATGCAAGTTAGCCTTAATCTATAGAAAGAACTGCAATCCACCACTTAAAATTTGATCTTGACCTTATTATCCTACCAGCTGACAAAGGCTCCACCACTGTTGTTTTGAACTTCAAGGCTTACCTAGTGAAGTACTTCACCAGCTGCCAGATTTATCAACCCACAAACACTGCCACAGGGGCCCCATTCCAGAAATCCAGCAGGATCTCCAGCCTCTCCTCAAATCCTTAGTCCCATCCAAATCCTCTCTCTCCTCACAAGTACCACTCTGTGCACTCATACCTTCTACATGCTTCCTAACATACACAAACCCAACCTCCCAGGACATACCATTGTGGACAGTTAGTGTGCCCCCACTGAGAGAGTCTCTGTTCTTATAGACAAACACCTTCAGCCTGTCATCTGCAACTGATCCTCCTATATAAAAGATACCAACCATTTCTTCCACTGACTCTCCACAGTTTCTGTTCCTTTACCACATGATGGTGCCCTGCTTGTCACTATAGATGCCACCTCTCTTTAAACTAACATCCCTAAGGCCCATGGCCTAGCCACTATTGAACAGTGCTTTCCCAATGACCTACAGATTTCAAACCAACAACATCCTTCCTGGTCACCATGACTAACTACATCCTCACCCACAATTACTTCTCCTGTGAAAGCATCGACTACAAACAAATCTAGGGTATGGCAATGGGCACTCACAAGGCACCATCCTATGCCAACCTATTCATAGGCCATCTAGAGGAATCAGTCCTAACCACACAGAATGCCAGACCCCTCACCTGGTTCAGATTCACCGATGACGTCTTCGTGATCTGGTTGAGGGTGAGGACACCCTATCCACTTTCCTCGAAAACCTCAATATCTTCTTCTCCATTAGCTTCTCCTTGTCTTCCTTAACCCAACAAGCCAACTTCCTCAGTGTTGAACTCAACCTCAAAGATGGCCATGTCAGTACCACCATCCATATCACACCTACCAACTACTAGTCATACCTTCACTTGACATATGTCACCAACTCCATACAATGAAGCCCCTTCCATACAGCCAAGCCACCTATGGCCGTTGCATCTGCAGTGATAAGCAGTTCCTCTCAAAATATACCAAGAGTCACACTGAATCGTTCACAGGCCATAATTTCCCTCCTAAACCTGTACAGAAGCAGATTTCTGTGAATTATCTCTCCAGTCGCCCACCACTTCCCAAAGTCCCATCTTCTGGCCAAAGAAGAGCATTCCCCTCACGACTCAGTACTACCCAGGAATGGAGCAATTGAATCACATTCTCCACCAGGGTTTTGACTACCTCTCATAACTCCCTGAAATAAGGAATGTTCTGCCCACTATCCTCCCCATCCCTCACAAAACCAGCTTTTTTGAACTGTGCAGGAGGGAACCTCCCTGCAATATATACTATGTTCCCATAATCCTCCTGGCCTCAAAATTTGTTAGTCATTGTCTTTCAGCCATCTATCCCCTTTACTGTTCTGACTACACAGCCTTCTACTTCTCAAACACGCCCACAGTATTCACCCCCTCATTCCCTCCTTTCACACCATCATCTAACCTCCTGACTATCCTAGCTGCCCTACCCTTTCTCCACCTAGTCCCAGTATGCTCCTGCAAACAGCATTTTACCATCCCCCACTATAACCCTACTTTCCCCTCCCCTCAAGCCCCCGCCTCCTTCTTACCCCGACCACCCAGATTGGTTCTCCTTTCTCCTACCATGCACAGCTGCTTTCAATCTGGCCCCAGCACCCAGAGACAATGGTCACATGTGTGTGAGTTTTTTTTTTGTGAATGAGTGTATGTATGTTGTCTATTTGGAAGAAGGCCTTCTGGCTGAAAGCTTGTGTAGTAGTCTTTTTGTTGTGCTTGTCTGTGACTCACCATCTGTACTGTATGGTGAGTAGCAATCAATCCTTTTTACAATGCCATTTCTAGATGATAAATAATTGTATTTTACTGTAAGAAAAGTTTGTGGCACTTGAGGACCATCCGGTGTCTATCATACACAGTGTGACACTAGATTTACCAGACTATTAAATAAATAATAATTTTAGTTTAAATAGCGCTTAACATTTACTTGCACTCATGTTTGTTCCATATGTCATGACATGTGAGAGGTTCTTGGCAAACAACTTCATCACAGGATATGTTAGATAAGCAATTTCTTTCCACATTTTGAGCTAGAACAGCTTGTGCCCACTGAGTTCCATTCACTGATGGTGGAAGAGGAAGATTTTTGCCATCAAAACGTATATCGTCAATGCATCCTGAACACACAAACGGATCAACAGTTAAAAATGTATTAAATGCACATGTATGGTACAAAATCTACACACTAAGGTTTCTGTTATAATAAGGTAGCACTGTAAAAAGTGTATAAATGAATAATCATTAAATTGGTATGTAAGAAGAAATTGATTTTCCTGAAAGACCATCTGAAAGAAATTAAAAATCTTGATAAATCTTTTATCAGCTTTTCTATCTCAAAGTTGTTCAGAAGCTAAAAGATATATTACACAGACAGAAAATGCTGTGAGGGACATATGAAACCTACTAGACAATGGGTTAATGCAGTTTGTAGCATAAATTAAATAAATATTATGTATATTTTATACTTTACACATATCACACTGTTTCATGCCTATGTGTGTGTGTGTGAGAGTGAGAGGGAGGGAGGGAGGGAGAGAGAGAGAGAGAGAGAGAGAGAGAGAGAGAGAGAATGTGTTTTTCAAAGTTTTAAACTAGCCCATATGTCCAAAATAGCCAGTTAGTAACTTTTACAAAAACAGCATTAACTGTTTTCCTGTTGCTGCTCCTTTGCTCAGCTTCACACAAAATCCTTGTATCATTTGCAAATAGGACAAATTCTGCCTCATGACTCCCAAAAAATGTATATAATTAACATAAAGCAAGGCAGGTAGTGAGATAATGAATGAACCCTATGGGATTCCAACTGTAATTTCTCCACATGCATATGTGGTATCATCCATCTTTGTATTACACAAACAGCTTAGGGTACCTCACTGTATTCTGTTTATTATATAAGAGCTACACCAGGTATGTGCTGAACTACTTGTACTATAACTTCTCTAATAGAAAAGAATCAAACAATTAAAATCTGGACTGGACTGAAAACAATATCAAAAATACAAGATTGCTACTCCCCACATATGGGAGGTTTCAAGTGACAGATAGAACCATTGGAAAAAGACTGCTAGATATTATTAGCTATCAGACTCAGACCTTCACCAAATGGAGACAAAACAAATAAACAGTCACACTTGCATAAAAAAACACACACACACACACACATATTATTAGCTATCAGACTCAGTCCTTCACCAAATGGAAACAAAACAAACAAACAGTCACACTTGCATAAAACACACACACACACACACACACACACACACACACATGTGGCCACTGTAATCTCTCTGTCTAATCAGGTGGCTGTGTGTGCGTGTGTGTGTGTGGGGGGGGGGGGGGGGGAGAAATTGTTGAGAAAAGGGGAGAGAAGAGATGTAGAGACAGGGAAAGAGCAACCCAGGTGGTGCACTGGTAGGATGGAAGGTGTGTGTAAGGCTGGAAGTGGCTAGAAGCAGGTGGAGAACAGAGCCTAGTGAAGCTTGAGGCCTTTTAGTTGCAAGACTACACAGTTAAGAAAAGCTGGTGTTGGTGGGAAGAATCCCAGTGGCACAGGCTATGAAACAGTAGCTGGAATCAAGCACATTGTGTTGGACAGTACACTCAGTAACTGAGTGTGCGGCTCTTTCTTGGTTCACAGTTTGCTGGTGGCTGTTCATGTAGGCTGACAGTCATTACTGGTCATGCCCATATAGAATGCTGATGGTTGCAGCTAGTTGGTGGATCACACAGCTGCTTTCACTGGTGAGCCTCCCTTTGAGTGTAGAAGACATCTGTGACAGGACTGGAGTAGGTGCTAGTGGGAGGTTGTATGGGTCAGGTCTTGCACCTTGCATCTAGGTCTATTGCAGGCATGTGGACTATGGGGCAAAGATTTTGGAGCAATGGTGAAATAGGGATGAGAAGGACATCATGCAAGTTGGGTGGGCACCGGAGTACCATTGTGGGAGGGCTGAAATGAAATGATTGTATGGCATTATTACCCAGAAGATCCAGTCTAGAGTTATTCAGCTGCCTAGTGCAAGTCTTTTTATTTGATGCCACTTTGGTGACATGTGTATTGATGATGATGAAATGATGATGGAAACAACAAAACACATAGTCAATGAGTGGATAAAATCTTCAATCGAGCCAGGAATTGAACTCAAGCCTCCTGAATGGGAATCAGCTCTGCTGGCCACTCAGGTATGCAGTGGAGGGATAGCAGGACAGTTCTCATTTCAGGGCACAATGAGGGGTAATAGAAGCCCTGGCAGAGAAAGTAATTCATTTGCTCCAGTCCTGAGCGACACCGAGTCCCAAGTGGGATGCTCCATTGTGGCTGGTCAGTGGGTATGGGGGTATGGTTGGTGTGGAGAAAGGGGTTTGTTTCTGGAGAGGGTGGGGTTGGGTAATTTCAGTCTGTGAAGGCCTCATTGAGACATTTGGCATATTTGAGGAGGGAATGCTCATCATCACAGATGAAATGCACATGAGTAGCTACGTTGTGTGCAAGGGACTTCTTGATGTGGAAATGGTGGCAGCTTCAAAGTGGATGTATTGTTGGGGGTCAGAAGGCTTGATGTGGACGGAGATACTGATAGAGCGACTGGTGCAGGTTTTCTGTATATGCATCTGAATGCATGCTCAATGCTTGCAATGATGAACATTTCATGTATTTTAAGACTCAAAAACTCTTCTCCTGCATTGCTACCATCTTGTACAGTGCTGTCACAGGTGTGCCATATAGCACACACTTGAGCAGCAAGGTGGTTTTTTTTTAACTTGGTGAGTGTATCTATCTTTTCATGAATGACCCATATTTGTATGTTGTGTACTTGTCAATAAACAGTGCTTTGAAACATGATGAATCAGATTGGATAATCCTGTATACTACTATGCATATCCCATTTCATGTTCTGTTGTATCCAAATGCTTTGAAATGCTGTACTGGTACTCTCTGTTCTGCCAAAAGTTTGTCTAGTCCAATATGGGATTAGCTGCCTGATAAATGACAAAGTCAAATTTGAAAGTAAACTAAAAATGTTCCTTCTGGGCTATTCCTCTTCTTCCATAGCAGAGATCTTATTCAGGAAGTTTAGCTAACTTAATGCAACATTGTTACTTTGGGTTAATCAAGTAAATATTTTTTTCTGTTACATGAACTCATCTATAAATGGTAACTACAAATTAAGTTAGTAAATCAAACACACAAATGAGAAAACATGGACATAATATGTAGTATAAACATATTGATATTTGTATTAACAGAACAGTGTGTGTGTGGTTTTGTTTCTATTTATGTTTCTGTCTTGTTCCATGTCCTAGTAATCCTAATGCTATTGGGATCAACAGATATTGTTATAAAATTAAAAATAACAATAAAAAAACACATCTCACAATACTTACCATTCTGGAAATCACCAAAATATTGAAGCATATTTTTACTTCCAGTTTCTGTAAATCCACCAGCGTATAATTCATTTTGTACACTAATAAAATTCCACTGATCGCTTTCATTATAATATCGGCCTTCCCCGACATCAAGTTTTAGAATGGCTGTAAAGCCATACTGTGAAACCTGTGGGATTTTTTTCAAAAGTCTCAATTAATAACAACATTACAGATAATGAATTTGTGATGGAAATGGTATTAAAATGTTAAGAAATTGCAAATTGCAGATCCAAACAACTAAACAAAATGAATAACATTCATCTGAAATGTGTCACACTCCTGTTTAATGGAAAACTCTATTCACACAGCTGTTAAAGTCACAATGAGGCAGTAGGCTCACCTGTACTTACCTTCATGAGGCCATAAATCCCAGGCTCAGTACTTCCTTCCCATACAATATGGTCTCCTCTCAGCCTGACTTCTGAATGATCTATGACCACTTTTCCCCCCTACCTGCTCTTCTGCCATCACAAACACTCATCCACCTATCCCACCCAGGCCCAGTTTAACAGAAACATGGAATGCAGGAATACTAGTCTGGGTTCTGATGAAATGTAGGAACTCAAAAACCAAGACTGGCTCTATGTCTTTTCTTAGAAGAGAGTATGAAGGAAAGCAAACTAGAATTTATAGCATTTGCAGATTAATAAATATCTTTTAACAATGTTGACATGGATACAATGTTTGGAAGTCTGCATTTATCAGTGGTATGATATAGGGAGTGTAAGGTTATGTACCAGATGTACAGAAACCTGATTGCAGTTATAAGAGCAGGAAGACATGAAAGAGAGACAGAGTTGTTGCCTACTGTCCACGTTATTCAGTCTATACCTAGAGCAGCAAGTAAATGACACTAGGGAGAAATTTGGAGAGGGAATTGTAATTCAGAGAGGAGAAATAGGAATTTTAAGGTTTGACAATGACATTATAATTGTGTCAGAGTTTGCAATGGGCCTAGAAGACCAGCTGAATGAAATTGATAGTAATAAAATGAAACACTTGCAACCATTATATTTATGTTATGATATTGCAATCAGTTTTGGTGACTCAATACACCATCTTCAGGCATTAACTGGCACTGAGAGGGTGACCTCCAATCATATACATGATCCCATCAGTGGCCAGTATATATGAACTGGCTTTTCCAGATCATGTATACGATTGGAGGTAACCCCCTCAGTGTCAGTTCTGTAGAAGCATGTTGCCTATCCAGCAGGCTATAGCATCTTGCTGTGATATGCTGATGGCCACTGGCAGTCACCCTTGAGGTCCTCTGTGATGGACCTGGAAGCTATGTGCTGACTGCTCCAGAACACTGACAAATGTGTGGCTGAGTGATCCCGCTAGGTCCTATTTAACAACTTTGTCCCAGCAAGTAAAACTACAGCAGAACCTTGCTAATCCGACCCCTACAGGACAGTGAGCCTAGATGGAAAAAAAGGAAGAATAAGAAGAGGAAGAAGGTTAGATTATCAGAGGAACACTTTTACTGAGCCATAACACAACAGTACAGTACAGTAACAACTTCAATTTTCAACTGTGAATATTGTCTGAAATACTGGTCCATGTTAAAATAGTAGCAAAGCAAAAAGAAAATGTTGAAACACTAAGGAATCTTACCCAAAAGTGTAATGTTCAGTAGTGCCTGTACAGTAAAATACATCTTTATAGTATGGTAACATATTGTTACAATGAACATAACTGTAATACCTGTACATACCTTATCACAGTACTGCATTGACACACAACTGACTTGCACCCAACTGTGTAAAATATGACAAATCACACAGTAAAAAATGTTCTATTCATAAACAGTATGAAAAAACTCTGTCATGTTTTTTTGCTTAGTAGACATCAACCTTGATTTTTGCCCCAATGTTTCACCATTTCCTAATCCACAAAATGTCTATTGGGGTAGACATAGAGTTTTGTTCAATGTATTGAATGGGTGTATCAAATGCATTTTTAGTTTCTAATGTGACAGATTCATTGTCTTTGTTGCTGTCATCATCTTTTTCGTTCTTATCAGTTGTTTGAGTTACAGTGTCAATGATTTGGTCATCAGTTAATTTTGCTTCCATTGTACATTCAATGTCAGCTGTACTGATTCAGTCACTCACATCACTGGGATCACCTCTGATTGTAAAGACAGTGTCACATATTTTCACGTAATTGGTGCCATAATTAAGTTTTACACACTCTAATATGTAAGAAGTACACAGTGACTCATTTATAAAACAAATGCAGCACAGTAATAGTTATTGATTGAGCTAGAAACAAGCTATTTCATACTAAATCTGATCAAACTATCACACTTATCAATGGTCGACTGCCTACTGATCCATATCTTAGATAACACTGTTTGACATGGGTTCTATTTCTGATGTTAAAGTATGTGCTCCTAGACCATTTTAGTGTGGGAAATTCAAATATGTAAACAAAATATCGTTGTCAGGGATACTTTTTATGTAACATGTATATATATGTATATTCACAATTCATGGCAAACACAGAGACGTTGTAGAGAAATACAGATATGTTGCCACATCCAGTAGTGAGAGAACGTGATAATTTCTTGTGCAACAGCAGGTGGGAAGAATCAGACATCATTAGGTTATCCCCCGCCACACCTATGTCATTAAGACCACCTGAAACATCTCATTAACTTGAACGGCGACAGCCGGTCGCTGCCTCGGCAGTAAAGCTTCACACCTCCTAGTCACTGACAAGTCGAGACCTGACTGTAATGTTGGCCGTGTATGTAAAAAAACACCAGAAATGAGATAACTGGACTGAGGCAGTTGTCAGACTATCTAAGATCAGATCAGTGCAGTTCTGTAGGGTAGGCACTATTTTCTATTGCCATCTTAAATGGCCATTTCTGCAAAAAATTATGTATCTTTTCAGTGAGTTCTGAGGGAATTCACCAGATCTGTGATGTTGCCATTGCCTGGCTGGTTGTAACTGCCAACTACATCCCATGAATGTATTCATCCAATCCTGGTGTCCTTCAAACGAAGCAGTCTCTCTAATGGTCACCACCATCATGCTGACCACCAGTAACTATAGTTGAAAAGTGTTGCCTTAAAATTTAATCTGGTCCAAAATTAATCCTGTAGAGAGGGTATAGTGTTAGGAAATTTCCATCTCTATCTCTCTCTTCTCCCAGATTCACAGAAAATTGGAAAGCAGGGCTTTCACTTCTTTTAATTTATATGTTAAAAATGGTTCAAATGGCTCTGAGCACTATGGGACTTAACATCTGAAGTCATAAGCCCCATAGAACTTAGAATGACTAAAAACCTAACTATCCTAAGGACATCACACACATCCATGCCTAAGGCAGGATTCGAAACTGCAACCGCAGCAGTTGTGTGGTTATAGACTGAAGCACCTAGAACCACTCGGCCACTAATTTATATGTTAAATCACTTTTAAGAAGTAAAGACAATAATAAATGCAAAGTGGTAACAACAACAAAAAAGTTTATCTCAAAAGAGAGATATTGTTGCATCTAATATTAATTTAAGTGTTGGCAAACATTTTCTGAAAGTATTTGGAATGTAGCTCACCTATGTAAATTAAATATGGATGATGAACAGTACAAACAAGAAGCAAATAAAAACTTTATAAATGTGGTGTTGCAGTAGAATGCTGAAAATTAGATGGGTGGGCTGGCCAGCTAATGAGGAGGTACTGAATCAAATTTAAGAGAAAATAGATTTATAGCACAACTTATGTAAAATAAGGGATAAATGATAGGGAACATCATGAAGCATAAAGGAATAGTTAATTTTCAATAGAGAAAAGTATGGAAGCTAAAAACTGTAGGAGGAGGCCAGAGTGTGACTTTACAAAGCAAGTGGATGTATATAGCAGTAGTTATGCAAAGATGAAGAGATTTGCACAGGATAGGCTAGCAAAGAGAGCTGCATGAAACATGCCTTTGCACTGAAGAGCACAACACCAGGTGTATTGGAAGTTTGGCCTCCCAAAGGTACGTACTAACCAGTCCACCTGTCTCTTTGTTAGTCTAATAATATTTCATACTGTACAGAAGAACCATATAACTTGCTTTGTTTGGTTCACTTGCGTACCTCAACAATACAGATAGCCATACTGTAGGTGCAACTAAATTAGACATGTATCTGTTAGAGGCCACACTAACATATGGCTCCTGAAGAGGAGCAGCAGCCTTTTCAGTATTTACAGGATATTAGTCTGGATGACTGACTGATCTGGTCAAGTAACATAAGCCAACATTGCCTGCAAAAGCTGTTATTTTCCCGACAACCCTGGATGACCTGTTCTGGAAGTAAAACAGTACCCTATTTGGATTTCCAGGCAGGGGCTACTCAGAAGGATGCTGTCATAGGAGGGGAAGAATATCTGGTGCTGGTGAGGAATGTTAGATCCCTTAATATGATAGCCAGTTTAAATAATTTGAAAATGGAAAACTGCAGCTTAGACTGACCTTAGAATATGGACATAAATGGAAATCTAAGGACTATATATTACATCATAATTTTAACTGTAAAATCAGTTTACCAGGAGCAGATTAAGCTTTAAAAACATTGAATAAATATAACTAAATGAAATGCTTTTTATACTTGTCAGAATGAAATTAAATATGTTGCAGTTGTATCCATTATAATTTGCATGTGAGGATATATACTGCTCACTGAAGGAGTGGACAGGTACATAGAAAGGACAAAACAGCTGCCTGGCTTTCAGACACATACATATCCTCTGTTGCCATCCGTCTGGCTTTACATATTTCTTACAATTATTTCCTGGGCTTCCTGTTTAATAGCCCCTCCTGCTACATTACTTACCTTAACTGTATGCCACTGTCCATCATCCACAGCAACAGAATCCAGGCTGATTACTCTCTCTGTATTGGAACCATCAATGATCTTGTGGCAGAATTGTAGATGATGGTTCTTAATCTGTAGAACAGAGGATAACAATGGAAAACACTGATACAATTTGTGTGCATATAAAAGATTGATTTTAGTTTTTTTTGTCATACCTACTTCATCACACTGTTATCAGCCGTATGACAATAATTGAAACAACAAACAAAAATGTAGAAAGGCCGTCTCTCACCTGAAACTGACTGATGTATTGCGTACACACACTTGACATGATAATCTCTCTCTCTCTCTCTCTCTCTCTCTCCCTCCTCCTCCTCCCCCCCCCCCCCTCCCCAGACATGCACACCTACACATATGCACAATTTAAATATTAAATACGTACCACCATGGCTGCAATGACACAAATTTTTTACAAGCAGAAGCTGGTAGCTGGTTGAGGGGGGATTCTGCCTACTGAAGGTAAGACACATCTAGTAAGGGTTGGGCAGGAACAAGAGATGCTGTTGGGTGTCAGGAGTGAAGGAATCATGTAGCTTCCAAGTTTCAAAAGGAAGATGATTTGATAATCACAAAACAAAATGGGGGTGTGAATAATGAGAGAAGAGGTAAGCAGGGTATTGTCTGACTGTAAAGGGTCTTACAAGGGGTATCTGTATACTTCATTTGCTACTGCTTTGTGCTGCTGATGAAATGCCCATGGGTGACAAGGCTTTAGGGGAGAGACTTTTTGGTGTAGATTGGGTGACAGCTATAACTATTCCACATCAACAAGTCACTCTCCTATGCCATTATTACTCTTAACCCTGTAATCTATCCCACATCTTTGAACTGTATGGAAAACTTCTCACACCTATCCCTCACACTCTTGTAGACTTGTCACAAAACTCATACATTTGCTATCTGATTGTGAGCCAGGCTGTGAGTCATAGCAGCCATGAAAGCTATTATTTATGCTGCAACTACTAAGCATGGTAACTCATCAGTTGTGTTCCTTCTTGCATGAAAGGGGAGTAAGAAACTGAAAAGAGTGGCAAACTGTGGTTAAACATAAATGTCACCATGTGTCTGCTGAAAATACAGTCCACTAAAACACTCATGACTTCATCAGCCTTTTTAGTGCTTGTGCTGCTTGGATTCTATCTCTCAGCAGCAGTTCCTTTTGAGCGTATGGAAGGGGCCAATCTATCCTGCATGCATGTGATCTCCCAGCCTAAAGCTCAATGAATACCCATCCCTGGCCTCCCCTTTTCAACTCCCTTGTTCTCACACTGTTCTCATTAAATTTGGGTCTCTTATAACTTTAGGTCTGACTAATTGGTCACTCCTTCCCAAAGCTGACCTTACATCCCTGAGTGCTAGGAACAGTTTTTTTTTTCATTTTAAATGTTCATATTGGAAGTGCTGGTATTTTGCTTTTATGTACTGGTCAGTCATTCACTTTTTCATGTAATTCATTCTAAATATGCCAAGAGGCCTCTAAATGAGTACAACAAATACATAAGAGTCTTCATACTAAATTGTCACATTCAATCTGAATTTGCTAGACACATTTACAAATCCATTTATCTCTACTTTATTAATGGAAGTATATGAGGGGCAGTCAACTGAAATCAGAACACTTGCCACAACCAGACCATAGAATGGTTGCATCCAGAAGTAAACACCATGCATGTTAAGACATTTATCCCACTGGGAGATGAAATGATCAATTCCTGTTTCTTTTTTTCTTTCTTTCTTCCTTTTTTTTTTTTTTTTTTTTTTTTTTTTTTTTTTTTTTTTTTTTTTTTTTTTTTTTTTTTTAAATGGGGTTTCAAAACTGCACTCATTCTTGCACTTCCCAGTCCAACTGCAACTGACATCCACAAGTATATTTCTTCAGGTCACCAAAGATGTGAAAATCATATGGTGAAAGATTTTGGCAGTTCAGAGGGTGTTGCACTGTTTCACAACCAAATCATTGCAGTGTAATCTTCGCTCGAGTGGTAGTGTGGGGTTGAACATTATTGTGCTACAGAATGATTCTGCCTAACAGTTTTCCTGGGCATTTTGACTTTTAACAGTTTCTGTGAAGTATCTTCATAGTGCTGTACATTGATTATGGAACACAATAATCAGAGGACCTCTGTAGTTGAAGAAGAAGATCATTATGTGCTAACAGTTTTGGACTTTTGTTGTTGTGGAAGATGTGGGATGTTTCCACAATTGGTTTTGCCATTTGACCTTAGGCTCAAAGTAATGGTACCATGTTTTGTCTCCTAGGATGATAAGGGACAGAAATGCATGCCCTTCCTTGCCTTACCACAGCGGATGTCTCAGACTTAATGCCATTCTGTCCATCTTTCAACCATCCGTCAGCTGAGGTGGCCTCTCTGTTCACTAATTTTGTAGTAATGCGAGTGGTCTTTGATGATGGCACACATGGAGCCATCACTAATGCTGACCTGAACATGAATTTCACCCTCCATGATTTGTCAATCTCTCTGGGTAGGGCCATCAATCCACCTTGTCATCTAAGGCCTAATGGTTCAACTGTCCTGTCCTGGCACAGGTCATCTTGCAGTGATGTGTGCCCTACCTACAATCTCCTATGCTACTCGTGCAGACAAACGAGAGACTTAAACAAAAGAACAAATGCCATAAAATAAAACTGTGTGATAAGCTTTAAATGTGTTGTACAAAATTTTTTTATGTAAAATACACCAAATGATGAGGGTATGCCCTCAAAACATGTAGTGCCTAAACAAATAGTCAAGATAAAAATAGTGACTGACATATCAAAACCATCAGTGTGTGACTCAATATATGACTATCAATTTCACAGTCTCTGTACACATAATGTAAAAGATAAAAGAGGCATCTCCTGTTTTCACATTGGATGTTGTTCAAAAGTCAGTTGACCATATACATAGCTAATGAGGGCAACATCACATAACCAGGGACATTATCTATTGCGGGGGGTCAGATTGGAGAGGGAGGACCAATATTGCTTTCCCCTCAATCCTGAGACATCCACTATTCTGGGTGTCTGTATTCTGGGTGTCTGTATTGATCAGAATTTAAACTGGAAGACACACATTCACAATCTACTGAAACGATTGAGCTCAGCTATCTATGCTATTAGTGTCATTGCAAATTTTGGAGACAAGCACATCAGTAAGTTAGCTTACCATGCATATTTTCATTCGTTGCTTTCTTACGGAATCATCTTTTGGGGCAATTCATCACTAAGAAAGAAGGTATTTATTGCACAAAAATGTGTTATCAGAATAATGTCTGGGTCTCATCCAAGATCATCTTGTAGACAATTATTTAAAGAATTAGTGATATTGCCAGTAGCTTCACAATATATATACAGCCTAATGAAATTTGTTGTTAGTAACCCAGATCACTTCAGAATTAATAGCACAGTCCACAGCTACAATACTAGGAGACAGGGTGACCTTCACTACCGTTCATTGAATTTGACATTGGCACAAAAGTGGGTGAATTATACTGCCACAAAGATTTTTGGTTAATTGCCAAACAATATCAAAAGTCTGACAGACAACCAATTGGCATTCAAAAGTAAGTTAAGGGAATTCCTGAATGACAACTCCTTCTACTCCATAGATGAATTTTTAGACATAGGCCAAAGAAATACTGTAAGCATTAACAATTGTACCGTATATAAGACAAACATTGATTATTTGGGATAAATGAATCTTGTGTACTTTGACACATTCCACATCATTACGAAAGAATCGTGTTCATGATCCATGGAACAAGTAATATAACTAACTAACTAACTGTCAGCCAGATTTTGGTTAAAACAGACAGGGAGGTTTCATTCTCCTTGCAATATAGATACCACAGCAGGTTGTACTGCCTTGAGTACAGCAGGCTGCACGGCTTTGAGTAATGTCTAACAGTAGGCACCTAAGAGAATACAAGAACTGGCTCTCACATGCAGAAAGAGTGAATTTAATCCTTGGTAATAGCAATTTTCTCTGTTGAAAAATGACATGAAATGACACAATGGCTAATACTCTAAACTCACATCCAGGAGAAGCAGGGCCAAAATCCTTGTCTAGCCATGTATATTTATGGCTTCTCAATTTCCATAAATCACTTTAGATAGATCCCAGGATGGCTCCTTTGATAAGATCACAGATAATTTAATACCAACTCACTGTCCTCGCAAGCACCATATGTTATGGTCTTATTATTGCTATCCCAAATCAAACTTCCCTTGCCACCACAGTGGCTTTCTTTAAGGAATTTCTGTATCTGGTATGTAGACAAGATGCAAAAATGTTTGCATAAAATGGAAGACATAAGCATTTGTGTTTGAACAATGTCTGCAATGGCACAATATCAGAACAAGAGAACAATAATGTTAAAGATTTCAAAGAAGAAGAATAGTTTATGTTAGCACGTTCACTGAGAAGGCACAACTTCTTTGGAAACTTGAGACTCTTATGGAATAGCACACACAGTTGTATTGAGAGATTTGTGAGTGTTTCTGTGATAAATATGAGAGTCATTTTTAAAGTAAGAGCTGATAGTGCATCATGTTTGTGCATCTTGTCACATGATGTCTGTTCACAACTGGCCACTCTTGGCCAGTCTCCCACTATGCTGCCATGCTGTTTCACATCTCTGCTGGTGTTGGTAGTCCAGTTAATACTTCTTGATTTGTCACCATGTCAATCAGTAATTCTGCTGATAGTGCAATGTGCTTAGTTATTCTGTTCTTGAATGCAAAAGAAGTTTGCCCTGCTGGATTTCACTGGCAGCTTGTTGAAGTTTATGGTACAGGTACAATGAATGATAGAAATGCGGATAAATGGTGCAGGCTCTTTAATGAAGGAAGAACACACGTTCATGATTAAGAACAATCTGTATGGTCCACTATCATGAATGAAGACTTGACACAAAAAGTTGATGAAGTAGTTTGCCAAAATAGGCAATTTACTATTGATGAAGTCCGCTTCTCGTGGTCTTGCAGTAGCGTTCTCGCTTCCCGAGCACGGGGCCCCGGGTTTGATTCCCGGCAGGGTCAGGGATTTTTCCTGCCTCAAGATGACTGGGTGTTGGCGTGTTGTCTTCATCATCATTCATCCCCATTATGGTCGGAGGAAGGCAATGGCAAACCACCTCCACTAGGACCTTGCCTAGTACGGCAGTGCGGGTCCCCGCATCGTTCCCCTATGCTCCGTCACGGAGTATGGGACTTCATCATCATCACTATTGACGATCTGCATCAGAAATTTCCAAAAGTTTTAAGATCAGTAGTTTTTCATACTATTAATGAAAAACTTCACTACAAATAAATGTGAGTGAGATGGGTGCTGAAAATGTAGACAGAAGGATGAAAATTGAATGGCACATTCTTGGTCCATTTTGGAGTGCTATCACGAGAATGGCAATGGGTTCTTGAATCACACTGAGATCAGTGGTGAAATGTGGATTGTGTGATACACTCCAGAGTAGTGAGTGGCATCGTTTAAACTCCCCAACAAAACCACGAAAATTCTAACAAGAACCTTCAACATGGAAAATCATGGCCACAGTTTTTTGGGACGAGAAAGGTAGAGAGAAACATTATTATAGTGTAGGCATGCTATTCAAAATCACCAGTGGGGACTGCTCTCTAACGGCATCATTCTTCTTCATGACAATGTTCACCCAATGGCAAGAACAAAGATGCAATTGGACAAGTTCCATGGGAATTACTGGATCATTCACCATACAACACTAAATTAGCATCATCAGACTTCCATTTGTTCCCAAAACTGAAGGAATTTTTGGTGGAAAGTACTTGAAAAATGATGACATGTTGACAGGAACTGTTACTAGCTGGTTTAATGGTTAGGCAGCAGAGTTCTTTGATGCTGGGATCCAAAAGCTGCTGCCATAACTTGAGAAATGTTTAAATTCTCATACTGACTATGCTGCAAAACCAAAGAAATGTGCATATTGTAGTTTGTGATACAATTTAAGTTCATAAATAAAGTTTCTCTTACTTTATTACGAATCGGTTCTTACTTTAAAAATGACCCTCCTAAATGGAAAAGAGAATCTCTGCTTTTAAAACAAGTACTTGAATTTGTGGTTTTCTAGTGACAGAACCATTTGTCATTCACATAGAAACCCACACCTGGCCATATGCCATTAGATCATCCTTTCTGGTGGAAGTCTGACATTTAATACTCAGGGGAGGCAAGAAAGTGACGTTTCTGTGAACTTCCAGTTCGACTACACATTTTCTGAACCTGTGGAAATTCTCTCATTCTAATTATATTTCTTCTTTGAGATGAAAAACACACTCATGAAAAGGAGAAGTGACAAACTAACCAGATTAAACAAACCTCAGCAACCCTGGACAATGTGCAAATAGAAGATACAGGTGAACCAAAATGCGTAACATCATCCGTATCTGGTGAGGGCACCTGTGCCAGGAAAGCCGTTGATATCGGAGGTTGGTTGCCTGAAATTTTATAGCTGACAAGAATAAGACTGCTTGGAGATGGATTCATGCTCAGTTGCTGTTACCCAACTTTGACTCTACAAGAAAACTACAACCACCACTGCTATTTATCTGGATTAATTTGTCCTTGCGTTGGATAGTGCTTTGGTTAATGAGAGTGGGGTTTCCACCACCTTGAGACTTAAGTGAACCTGTGCTTAATATTATAATTTCCGTATGTGTGCATCCCCACCATGAACCATGGACCTTGCCATTGGTGGGGAGGCTTGTGTGTCTCAGTGATACAGATAGTCATACCACAGGCGCAACCACAAGGGAGGGGTATCTGTTCAGAGGCCAGACAAATGTATGGTTCCTGAAGGGGGGGCAGCAGCCTTTTCAGTAGTTACAGGGGCAACACTTTGGATGAATGACTGATCTGACATTGTAACATCAACCAAAACACCCATGGTATGCTGATACTGCGAATGGCTGAAAGCAAGGGGAAACTACAGCTGTAATTTTTCCTGAGGGCACGCAGCTTTACTGCATGGTTAAATGTTGATGGTGTCCTCTTGGGTAAAACATTCTGGAGATAAAATAGTCCTCCATTTGGATCTCCAGGCAGGGACTACTCAGGAGGATGTCATTATCAGGAGAGACAGGAGAGAGAAAACTGGTGTTCTACAAATCAGAGCATGGAAAGTCAGAGCCCTTAATCGGACAGGAAGGTTAAAAAGTTTAAAAAGGGAAATGGTTAGGTTAAAGTTAGATATAGTGGGAATTAGTGAAGTTAGGTGGCAGGAAGAACAAAACTTCTGGTCAGGTGAATACAGGATTATAAATACAAAGTCAAATAATGGTAATGCAGGAGTAGGTTTAATGATGAATTAAAAAAAAAAAAAAAAAAAAAAAAAAAAGGAATACAGATAAGCTACTATGAACACCATAGTGAATGCATTATTGTAGCCAAAGTAGACACGAAGCCCACATCTATCACAGTAGTACAAGTTTATATGTCAACTAGCTCTACAGGTGATGAAGATATTGAAGAAATGTATGATACAATAAAAGAAATTATTCAGATAGTTAAGGGACCCAAAAATTTAACAGTCATGAGGGACTGGAATTCAATAGTAGGAAAAGGAAGGGAAGGAAAAGTAGTGAGTGAATATGAACTGAGGCTAAGTAATGAAAGAGGAACCCACCAGGTAGAATTCTGCAGATAACTTAATCATAGCTATCAATTGGTTTAAGAATCATGAGGCTGTATACATGGAAGAGACCTGGAGACACTGGAGGATTTCAGACAGATTATATAATGATAAGACAGAGATTTAGGAACCAGGTTTTAAATTGTATGACATTTCCAGGGACAGATGTGGACTCTGACCACAAATATATCTTTTGTCTTTGCCTTATATAAAAATTTGTAACATTATAAATACATGAAATATGTCCTTGAACTTAATGTAAGACTTATATATGCCATGACAATTGGAAAGGGAACTTATGTATCATTTGGCTGAGATTCCAGTAACTTTAATTTTATATCTCAGACCTGCCTCCTGCTTAATTTTGAAAGTGTAACAAAAATTTCTTTTGTAATTATCACACTTGACTCTGTGGTGTTTAGCAAATACACTCCTGGAAATTGAAATAAGAACACCGTGAATTCATTGTCCCAGGAAGGGGAAACTTTATTGACACATTCCTGGGGTCAGATACATCACATGATCACACTGACAGAACCACAGGCACATAGACACAGGCAACAGAGCATGCACAATGCCGGCACTAGTACAGTGTATATCCATCTTTCGCAGCAATGCAGGCTGCTATTCTCCCATGGAGACGATCGTAAAGATGCTGGATGTAGTCCTGTGGAACGGCTTGCCATGCCATTTCCACCTGGCGCCTCCGTTGGACCAGCGTTCGTGCTGGACTTGCAGACCGCGTGAGACGACGCTTCATCCAGTCCCAAACATGCTGAATGGGGGACAGATCTGGAGATCTTGCTGGCCAGGGTAGTTGACTTACACCTTCTAGAACACGTTGGGTGGCACGGGATACATGCGGACGTGCATTGTCCTGTTGGAACAGCAAGTTCCCTTGCCGGTCTAGGAATGGTAGAACGATGGGTTCGATGACGGTTTGGATGTACCGTGCACTATTCAGTGTCCCCTCGACGATCACCAGTGGTGTACGGCCAGTGTAGGAGATTGCTCCCCACACCATGATGGCGGGTGTTGGCCCTGTGTGCCTCGGTCGTATGCAGTCCTGATTGTGGCGCTCACCTGCACGGTGCCAAACACGCATACGACCATCATTGGCACCAAGGCAGAAGCGACTCTCATTGCTGAAGACGACACGTCTCCATTCGTCCCTCCATTCACCCCTGTCGCGACACCACTGGAGGCGGGCTGCACGATGTTGGGGCGTGAGCGGAAGACAGCCTAATGGTGTGCGGGACCGTAGCCCAGCTTCATGGAGATGGTTGCGAATGGTCCTCGCCGATACCCCAGGAGCAACAGTGTCCCTAATTTGCTGGGAAGTGGCGGTGCGGTCCCCTACGGCACTGCGTAGGATCCTACGGTCTTGGCGTGCATCCGCGCGTCGCTGCGGTCCGGTCCCAGGTCGACGGGCACGTGCACCTTCCGCCGACCACTGGTGACAACATCTATGTACTGTGGAGACCTCACGCCCCACGTGTTGAGCATTTCGGCGGTACGTCCACCCGGCCTCCCGCATGCCCACTATACGCCCTCGCTCAAAGTCCGTCAACTGCACATACGGTTCACGTCCACGCTGTCGCGGCATGCTACCAGTGTTAAAGACTGCGATGGAGTTCCGTATGCCACAGCAAACTGGCTGACACTGACGGCGGCGGTGCACAAATGCTGCTCAGCCAGCGCCATTCGACATCCAACACCGCGGTTCCTGGTGTGTCCGCTGTGCCGTGCGTGTGATCATTGCTTGTACAGCCCTCTCGCAGTGTCCGGAGCAAGTATGGTGGGTCTGACACACCGGTGTCAATGTGTTCTTTTTTCCATTTCCAGGAGTGTATATATGAGTCAAGGTAATCATTGAAGTATATCATTTGTTTTGGATGAGAGTTTTAATTCTTGATTAATCAAAATATGTTTCTAAACAATACCGAGTATTGTTCGGGATTGTTAAGAAAGTATAAGTAGTTACAGCCATGTTGGCAATAAAGGTTAGTACTTTGTGTGATGTCAGACAGGAAGCATGTAGCTTGTTGATTTATTTCATTATTGTAAGTATGTTACAACTTATTTCAGATTTGTCAAGATGCTTTTAATTAATTTGAGATTATAATAAATGTTCAGTGGAAACAAAAAATGAAATTAATTATTTAAAAAATAACTTTATAGGTTTTTTTTTCTTTTTTTTTTTCTTAGAGTAACTGAGAATCTAGGACTTCTGCTGTGACAGATTGCCAGCTACGGTGGGTAAAAACAACCCTTAGATTGTTATACCATTCAGTGATCAAAAGAATGCCATCTGGCATTTCTTAAATTAACAGGCTCTCCAATCAGCACACTGTCTTGTGACTTAGCAGCCCAAATTGCCACTGGTGTTGGCAACAGATATAGTCTCACAAAGCATGGGGTTGTTCTCCCTCATGAATTAGATGATGGAACAGAGATGCCAATTAGATTAATTTAAAGATGGTTACTCCAGCTCAGCGGTGTTTTTCTCAGACTGGAAAGAAAGTGTTGACCATTGTTTCTGGTGATCTTATTTAATGTACTTTTTATGGACACATATTTGATATTATCACTGAATATAAACCATTCGTGTCACACTTTTGACCCAAGGTTAAATTGTCATCATGTACAGTTCTCTATTTGATGAATTTCCAATATTCCATGTATTATGCATTTTCATTCAGAATTGTAATGTGAATGTACTATCTGCCCTTCCAGCACATCCAGATACTGAATTTGATCACCAGGGAAAAGTTTGTTTTCACTTCTATGGCCAACTGGAGTAATTACTTATCAAGTTTCCTGTAAATTCCCAGGAAATTACTACAATGTCTCAGCACAACTTGGTTCTTTAACTGCTTCTGTAGTATGTCCAGTTAGGTTGGCCTGCCACACTCTCAGGCACAGACCCACCTTGCCTTTGCACATCTCAAAGCCATTAGTAGTAATTGTGTTTTCAGATGTAGTAATATCTTCAGTAGTACGAGGGTATTGGTTGAAATTATTTTCGCTGAATAAAAATCAGCCATGGCTGCATAATTTTGCTTTGTGTATAAGTAATGGTGTTGACAAACAAAAGTTCAATTATGCAGCCATGGTCAATTTTCATGTATCACAATTAATTTCAACAAATATGTCTTTGATGTTGTGCACTGTTTGTGTAAAATTTTTCACATGCAGATTTGTCTGTTTTCAGGATTCATCATTATTTCAAACTCTAAGCCCAAATCTGCTGGTTGGCTAAAATTTGCTTCAAATCTGTGATTCAAAATCGCAATGTAACTGAAATATGGGCAAAATAAAAACATACTGCATCTATTTTTTGTCTTAAATATCTGTAAAACAAGAAGAATTGTATGAGTGATTTCATACATTCCACATAGAAATGAGAAGCTCACTCCCTGAACTTTTCGAATGTCTGCATGCAGCTGTGCACATTAACTAAGTGAAGCTCCATGTAGATCACACCACCCCAGTGGGATCACAGGACATTTTATTAGGTCAGCTGGATGGTAAATAATATACTTTTTTACATATACATACCCCAAGTATAGCATATTCCTTGCTGTCCTGATTTGTAACACGAAACAACTCTCCATTTGCTTCTCTTGTTCGAAACATGAGCTGAATTAGCGTCCACAGTTTGTTCGGTTCAAATGACAATGAAAACTTCACAAAGCTGTGAGAGCCAAATCGTGTAGGTACAGTTGGTGTAAGGCAGCTGTGTCCTGACCATCCAGAATCACAGGTGCAATGAACATCAGAAGTGTCAGCATTGCAAGAACCATGGGCACCACAATCAGTAGTGGAGCATAACTGCTCTGTCACTGGGCAGCCTCTTCTACTGTTTTCTGACAAAGCCGGATCAGAAAGATCATACAGCTGTAAGCCAAGGCAAAAAGGTCATACCCAGTATTCTAAAGGAAATAAAAATTTATTGTGATAAATGCTTAAAACATAGCTATAAATGTTCTACACCATATAAAGGCAATTGAAAGCTCAACCTAATAACTAATTATTCATTAAAGCCAAAGATAATCTATTTAAAATGATATTCTACACACACACACACACACACACACACACACACACACACACACACACACACACACACACACAACTGTGAAGTCTTTGAACTTTGTGTGTTCTTGAGACCTTGCATTATATTCTAAAATACAGTGTGTCCATAAAGTCCCTTTACAACTTCAAAAGTTTATTACAATGGCAGTTGTTGAAATATTTCAACAAAATTTCTTTTATTATAATCACTGTGTACTAAAGTTTTTATACATACTAAAATTTCGTGTTTCAGATACTCTGTTGATGGAAGGAACTGATCCTCTATAAAATGGCAACTCCTCAAGAGAAAGCACAATGTGTGTTCTGGTTTATTGAGACAAAATCAGATGTATATGTGCGGATGGATATGTGTGTGTGTGTGTCTGCGCACGAGTATATACCTATCCTTTTTTCTCCCTGAGGTAAGTCTTTCCGCTCCCGGGATTGGAATGACTCCTTACCCTCTCCCTTAAAACCCACATCCTTTCGTCTTTCCTTCTCCTTCCCTCTTTCCTGTAGAAGCAACTGTCGGTTGCAAAAGCTAGTAATTCTGTGTGTGTGTGTTTGTGTGTTTTGTTCATTGTGCCTGTCTGCCGGCGCTTTCCCGCTTGTTAAGTCTTGGAATCTTTGTTTTTAATATATTTTTCCCATGTGGAAGTTTCTATATATATATTCTGGTTTATTGAGACAAAATCAGATGTATATGTGCTGATGGATACGTGTGTGTGTGTGTGTGTGTGTGTGTGTGCGCGAGTATATACCTGTCTTTTTTTTCCCCCTAAGGGAAGTCTTTCCGCTCCCGGGATTGGAATGACTCCTTACCCTCTCCCTTAAAACCCACATCCTTTCGTCTTTCCCTCTCCTTCCTGAAGAAGCAACCATCGGTTGCGAAAGCTAGTAATTCTGTGTGTGTGTTTGTGTGTTTTGTTCATTTAAAAAAAAGATTCCAAGACTTACCAAGCAGGAAAGTGCCGGTAGATAGGCACAATGAATAAAACACAAACACACACACAGAATTTCGAGCTTTCGCAACCGGCGGCTGCTTCGTCAGGAAAGAGGGAAGGAAAAGGAAAGATGAAAGGATGTGGGTTTTAAGGGAGAGGGTAAGGAGTCATTCCAATCCCGGGAGTGGAAAGACTTACCTTAGGGGGAAAAAAGGATAGGTATATACTCGCGCACACACACATACACGCATATCCATCCATACATACACAGACACAGCAGACATTTGTAAAGGCAAAGAGTTTGGGCAGAGATGTCAGTCGAGGAGGAAGTACAGAGGCAAAGAAGTTGTTGAAAGACAGGTGAGGTATGAGCGGCGGCAACTTGAAATTAGCGGAGGTTGAGGCCTGGCGGATATAGAGAAGAGAGGATATACTGAAGGGCGAGTTCCCATCTCCAGAGTTCGGATAGGTTGGTGTTGGTGGGAAGTATCCAGATAACCCGGACGGTGTAACACTGTGCCAAGATGTGCTGGCCGTGCACCAAGGCATGTTTAGCCACAGGGTGATCCTCATTACCAACAAACACTGTCTGCCTGTGTCCATTCATGCAAATGGACAGTTTTTTGCTGGTCATTCCCACATAGAAAGCGTCACAGTGTAGGCAGGTCAGCTAGTAAATCACGTGGGTGATTTCAATGGTGGCTCTTCCTTTGATCGTGTACACCTTCCAGGTTACAGGACTGGAGTAGGTGGTGGTGGGAGGGTGCATAGGACAGGTTTTACACCGGGGGCGGTTACAAGGGTAGGAGCCAGAGACTTACCAAGTGGGAAAGCGCCGGTAGACAGGCACAATAAATAAAACACACAAACAATCACAAAAAATTTCTAGCTTTTGCAACCGATGGTTGCTTCTTCAGGAAAGAGGGAAGGAGAGGGAAAGACGAAAGGATGTGGGCTTTAAGGGAGAGGGTAAGGAGTCATTCCAATCCCGGGAGTGGAAAGACTTAGTATCTGTAAAATGACTTTCATATAGTGTTAATTAAAAAATGACGATCATTCCACTTGGGACCTGTGGAATGGTACATTAAATTATTTGTTTTAGTTGTAAATATTTGTTATGTATTGTTGTTTTTCTGACATGTTCCACATCCTGGAGGACCTCCTCACTATGGATCAATTGGAATGAAAGTAAATCTAATCTAATCTAATCTAAGGTCCTCCACAAGAACTTATTGTTGTGTGCTTCCAAAGTGCAACTGCTACAGACGCTTGAGCCAAATGGCAAGCAAAAATGGACAGAGTTTGCACTCAACATGCTGGAACACATTTCAGAGGATGAAGCATTCCTGAAGCAGTTTGTTTAAGTGATGAGACAACTTTTCATGTTTCTGGTACATTAAACAGACACAATGTGAGAATATGGGGATCTGAACACCCCCTTGTGACTAGGGAGCTTCACTGAGATAGTCCAAAAGTGAAGGTGTGGTGTGGAATAATGTGCAACCAAATAATTGGTCCATTTTTCTTCAATGAGACAACAATTACTGCAGATGTTTATCTCGACCTTCTGACCCAATTTGTTGCACCACAATTGATTGACTTACAACCAACTATCATTTTGCAGCAAGATGGTGCACCACCACATTGGGGACTGCATGTTCGTCTGTTCCTCAATGAAACATTTCCAGGCAGATGGATTGGGAGTGATGGGCCAATTCCTTGGCCACCATGTTTGCCAGATATTACTCCCCTGAACTTTTTATGGGAGTACGTAAAAGATATTTTGGATCAAACATGGATACGGGACATTGCTGACTTGAAGCAAAGGATTCATAATGCCATTGCCACCATTGATGACACTATGCTACAGCGCACATGGCAAGAAATTGAGTACCGTCTTGATGTGTTTCATGCATCTAAAGGCACCCTTATAGAGGTCTATTAAACACTGTCAAAATTTTTTATAAACACTGATAACAAAAAAATTAATGTTGTTAAAATATTTCAACAACTGCAGTTGTAATAAAATTTTGAAGTTGCAAAGGGACTTTATGGACACCCTGTATATCTACACATTCTTTTCATTAATAATTTTAAAAATATAAATATTTTTGCCATTTAGAACTACATCTTACCTGGCCATTGTAAAACAGGTTTCTGATGCAACCAGAAAACCCAGTCGTGTTGGGCATCAAATTCCATTTATACTTTCCCAATGGGAATGGCCGAGCGTAGATGCCACCAATTTGAAGAGGCGAATTGACATTCAAGTATTCACTAAAAAATGGAATTTTTCTTTGTGCTTGGCAGCTGCTGTCATCGAAACTTGCAGGTGTACCATCTTCAGTATCATCCATGACAGCAGATTTACAGAAGTCCACTACAAGATGAATATTCTATTTAAGCAAAAGAAAGAACTTCTATCGATTTATGTTATGCATGTTAGCTTCATATTACCTTTCCATATAAACAAGAACATATCAAACAATACATCCAGAATGTAAAGTACAGCATATTTATTATTTTTCAGAAGTAAATTAAATAGAACAGATACAGATATTAAAATTGGATTCTGACAGTCAGTATTTATGAAGGGAAAAACATATCTTCCTGTTTTTAGCTTTCTCATCAATTGATTGTAATAAAATAGGAAGCAAGTACAACAAAACATATAAAATGTACATTTTTTTAGGAATGAATTGTGTTCTTGTGGTTTAACAATTTGAGGAGGGATGTAAAAAAGAAGAAGAAGAAGAAGAAGTAGAAGAAGAAGCATGACATCCAACATCCAAGTTAGTTACTTAGGACTGAATTGTGTTTTTGTAGTTTAGCCATTTAGCAATACTTTAATGAAGCAATAATAATTTAGACTAATAAAAATACTTAAGGAAGTAATGAAACTTAAAAATCATTTGAAATTATTATTCATAACAGGCAAACAAAAGACACTTAAGATATTATATTTATTCACTTTTCTTTGAATGTCATGCAACCTTTCTTAGTTCTGATTGTCTTAACCAAAATAACAAAATTTCTTGTGGAAGCAACATTAAATATTTGATACAGCTTTACTGTTTGTCTGATAGTCTTAAAAGCAGCCTGGTAGTTGTACTGTTACTGGCTAATTCTTCCAGTAAGGTAATGTTACACTGCAAAAGTAGTTATGTATGACAAATATGTCTCTGAAACGTCAGTTAGTTTGTAATGTCGGAAATGCATATCCTCCTATTTTCATCTATTGTACTGTATTTTTTTTTCCTTGTTTTGTTATCTGAAGATATGACGTTTCTGTGTCTTCGTATATTGTAATTGTTTTACTATTTGTATATACATGCATTTATGTCAATGTATAATTGGTTTGTTTTGTAAATACAATTTGTATTTGTATGCTGCGTCTTGCCTAGGGAAAACTATGCTATCAAATGAATACATCAATAGGTCGTGTGGAGAGCCAAAGTGTTTAGGATCTTTAGTAGTGTGAACTCGGCCACGTGGAGCACGGGCAGAGGGAGTCTGGGTGGAGTAGTGCAGTGGAGCAGGTGTGTTGTGTGACGCTCCTGTGAGTTGCCGTGCTTTCGGGGTTTGGCAGCATGTAATTGTGCTCGACTTGCTATGTTAGTTTCTGACACGGTGTCGCAGACGGGAAGCATTAGCTGGCACACATCAAGAACCCGTTTTGGCTGGAGACCGTGTCGAGAAGAAGGCGTGCCAACATCCAGCTTCTGCCACAGCAACAGCCGACAATGAGTGACTGTCGCCACCTCCTCGATTGATGACTTCAAACCTTCATTCAACCAACAAGGAAGATGAAAGCACGTAAAGTTTTAGAACTGTATGACAGTCCTCAGCTTTTCAAACTGTTAAATTTTTCTCACTAAATTACAACAACATAGCATGAACCTTTGTTGCTCATTGTCCCAATTACATTACCAAGCAGGGTCCCCTCGTTTTCCGGAATGAACCCGAGTGTCATTGAAATTCAAACGCCAGCATTAAAGTAATATCATTCGATTTCACTGCTTTAATTTTAAAGTTCAGTTAAGGTATTCATAGCTGGCTACAATACTTAGATTACAGAAGCAGAAATTAAGAGTGCGAGTTTTGTTACCATATTTTAGCTTACCTGTGACTGCAGCTCAGCTTTGTACGTACTAAATGTTACTATTGTTAATTGCTCAGAATCATTTAATTCGAGTTCAAAGTTATATCTCTTATTTCTAAATTGTGTAGATTCAAGTAGCTTTTGAAATGACTGTTGAGGTAGCCCAAGACTAACCGTATTTTACTGAATTTCGATGTGCTTCAGAAACAAAGCTCTCTACTAATTTCAGTCACTAAACTAACTTTCAATTTTCCAGTTTTATTAATTCTTTTGCTAAATTAAGTCAGAGTGTACCGAAATTTATTACGTCTGACAAACTTTCAGTTTTCACACTACACATGTCAACCTTCAGTTGCCACGCTTCTAGTGCTAATTATATGTGTAATAACTTTCTTTTTCAGTTACTATAGTAATTGTCCATAGGACTGGCGATCGTATTTTCCCCCAGATCTCAAATATCTAATTACCGCTAGTTAATTTTCAATGTAATGGCCGCACATTTACTTTCTTTATTAACTTTACCCCTTTTCAAAATTAATTTCCACCAGTTTCATTTGCATTTTTCGTTTCATTTAGATGTAACCCTTTCCTCCCTCTTTATGAACAGATTAACTTTGGCGACGATTGCTTTTCCCAAATTTACATTAGGTACATGCAGTTTAATTTCTCACTGTCATTAAGGTCGATAAGTGAGGGGGAGGTTACAAGTTTCACCAACAAGGAGCGTAATATATTTCCTGTTGTGCTAGACAATGATTTGGATATAATAACTATACATAACTTTCTTTTGAGGGTTATGTAGATCTACAAAGGTGAAAAAAGTTCATACCAGTGCAATTTATCATCAGCATTATGATAGTGAAATTTATATCAAATCATAGCTTACAGAGTTCATTGTGTGTCATCACTTCAGCGTGACATGGGAAAACAATGGCACACTGAGCTAAATGTCTAGAAATCTACTAGATTAGATTAGATTAGATTAGATTAATACTTGTTCCATAGATCATGAATACGACACTTCATAATGATGTGGAACGTGTCGGGTTAATAAAAGATGTCTGTACAAGAAATTACATTACACAAAATATTGCATGACACTAATGATTAAGTTGGTTTTTTTTTTTTTTTTTTTTTTTTTTTTTTTTTTTTTTTTTTTACTTAGTTTATATCTAAAAATTCAGTCCTTGAGTAGAAGGAGTTGTCATCTAGAAATTCTTTTAATTTATTTTTAAATGTTAGTTGGCTATCTGTCAGGCTTTTGATGCTGTTTCTGTTTGGTAGGTGCCCAAAGACTTTTGTGGCAGCATAATTTACCCCTTTCTGTGCCAAAGTCAGATTTAACCCTGCATAGTGAAGATCATCCTTTCTCCTGGTGTTATAGGTATGCACACTGCTATTACTTTTGAATTGGGTTGGATTATTGTCAACAAATTTCATAAGGGAATATATATACTGTGAGGTTACTGGGAGGATCCCTAGATCCTTAAATAGATGTCTGCAGGATGACCGTGGGTGGGCTCCAGCAATTATTCTGATTACACGTTTTTGTGCAATGAATACTTTTCTACTAGAGCCAGCTGGCCTCAGTAAAATATTTCAGTTATTCAGTAATGTATGTTGAAGGTTTTGACAGTCATCACCACATCTGAACATAGGAAGAAAACCATAATGGAGCTTCTCTCAAAAGTAGTTATAAATGGATGGTTTATACACCAATCGCAATGCTAAGGATCCAAGCAACTTTTGATCTGGTAGGTGGCAAAAATCTTATTCTTCTGATATTTTTAGTATATCTAAATAATCTCCTAAAAGTAATTAAACCGCACAGATTGCTTCTGCTGCTCCCACAGCCAGTGCAGATCATCTGCTTCAGTTGAAGAATTTAGAGAATATCTAAGTTGAAGATGAGTATCAATTGGACACAAGGCTGATAATACAGAACAGTGGATTACTCTCACTCCACTTAATTACATTAAAGTTGATAGTGATGGGGAAGCTAAAAGTACCTCTGACATGTTGTCTGATGTGAATCCATACATGCATGGTCACCAAAACATGAGGAGGGATATGACAAACATCACTATCACAATAAAGCAAACAACACCTGATGATGCAATAAAAAACAGAAGACAGGAATAACAGCAGGAGGAAACTTCACAACTCGGGCAAGAAAGGCTGGAATTGAAAGCAATTTCATCTTTTGTTGTGTATAAGTAATAATAATAATAGCTTTATTCAGCATCGAATGGTACACTGCACATGTACAAAGAAACAGTAATGATTAAAGTTATTTGTACAATATGCAAGACACATTCTTCTGAATATGTCATTATTTTACAACAAAATTGCAATAAGATGCTTACTGATTTCTATTCACATAATTTCACAAAGCATTTGTTGTTCTTCATATAAGTATGGTACTCTTCTAATGAGTAGAAAGGGTGTTTTACTAAAAATTTCTTAAGTTGATGTTTCAGTTTAATTGTAGAAAGAGCCATGACTGCACTAGGCAGTGCATTAACTAATTTTATACCTGCATACTGAGAACCCCCTTTCGTAAAGTGTTGTTCTGTGGCTGCCAATGTAAAATCTTTCTTTATTTCTAGTATTGTACTCGTGGAAATCTGAATATGTGTTTGGGTGCAGTCTTTACACAAGCAATATGGCTTTTAGAATGTATGTGTTTATGACAGTTAACACCTTTGTTTTTGGAAACAAGTTGCGACAATATTCCCTATATTTTGCTCCACAGATTATTCTCACACCCCTTTTTTGAAGAATTAGTAGCTTATCTAGATTAGCTTTGGTTGTTGCCCCCCAAATTTCAATACCGTAGTTCAAGTGAGAGGAGAAAAGAGCATGGTATGCAGTCTTTAGGACTATGGTGTCTCTACAGAATTTGCTAATAGTACTGATTGCAAATATATTTTTTGACAACTTAGTTGCTTGGGAGTCAATATGTGTGTCCCATTTCAGGTTGCTTTGGATTGTTATGCCAAAGAATTTTACACTAGACTCTTTCTTTATCAATTCATTGCCCATGTATAATTTAATTTCAGTATTCAAACTATTGTTAAACTCCATCAAACATGTTTTACTGGTGCTTACATTTAAATGGCTTTCATTAAAAAACTGAACAATTTCTTTTGTCACATTATTGCACTTAGCCTCTAGTTCATTACATGATTCCTTTTTACATACAATGGACATGTCATCGGCATACAGAACAATTTTGGATTTATAGTACAGTATTTAATATCATTTACATAGATCAAGAACAGAAGGGGGCCCAACACCGAGCCCTGGGGCACACCATATTTTATGCACGTCATCTCTGTTTTGTAGACACTACTTTCCGTTTTAAGTAGAACAAATTGTTTTCTATTGCTCATATAACACTATATTAGGTCATAAGCAGCGCCTCTAATGCCCATTTTCCATAGCTTGTCTAATAGGATGTCAACATTCACACAATCAAAGGCTTTTTCCAGGTCTAGGTATACACCTGCCACATGTTCCTTGCTTTCGATACCCCCTATCACTTCTTCAATTAGTTGAGCACCTGCAGTGTTACTTGATTTACCTTTTAGGAATCCATTTTGATTTTCGAACATCATCAGGTTGTGTTTGTTAAGAAAGTTTATAATCCTGTTGTATATAACTTTCTCAACTATTTTGGAAAAGACGGGAAGGATTGAGGCTGGTCTGTAGTTTTCTATTTTGTTGTTGTCACCTTTCTTAAAAATGGGTGTTACCTGTGCTATTTTGAGTCTGTCTGGAAAGGTGCCTGATTCTATTATATTGTTGACTGCTGCAGACAGAGGTACAGAGACATTTTGGCGACAGGCTTTTAAAACATTGGTATTTAGGCCATCATGCCCAGCTGAATTAGAGGGTTTTAGAGAGCTAATGATGCCCATTATTTCTGCACAGTTTGTGGGGGCTAGATATATACTATGGTCACATGTATTACCTTTAAAACTGTAGTGCATGTTTTTATGTTTGCCATTTATTGCTTCCCCTATGGAAGAAAAATATTCATTAAAAATATTTGCAATTTCCAATTTTATGAGCATACCATTGTGGTTAATAGTAAAGTCCATACAGGATTTGTCATTGCAGGTTCTAAAACTGTTTATAACTGCCCAGATGCCAGCAGTTATGTCGTGTGAGTTTTGAAGCTTATTTGCAACATAGTTGCTCCTGGTCTGTGAGAGTAAGTCCTTATAGTGTGCTTGATATATTTTGAAGGCTTCCTTTACCTAAGGAATCTCTCTATTATTCAGCATTGCACTGTGGAGTAGTTTTAATTTTTCCCTCGCTTCAGTGACATTACTATTTACCCAAATATTTTTGTTAATATTTTTTGTTTGTTTCATTTTTGTGATTACAATTGGGCATGTGGTATCAAGGCAGTAATAGAAGTCAGCAGCAAAGGTATCATATGAAAAGCTACTATTTACAAACCATTTTATATGTGCTAGCATGCAGTTTAGTCTGTTTATGTTGTCATTATACATTATTCTTTTAGTTACAAACTGTTGCTTTGTAGTGACAGTGGGGGCCTCATGGAGCTCCAATTTAAGCTGTGCTGCATGGTGATCTGAGATGGCTAGTTTTAAAACCTATGCACTGTGGGATAGGTGGGTCATGGTTGTTATTATGTTCTCTAGACATGTTTTACTATTCCCAATTTCTCTAGTGGGTTCCCGATTGAGGGAATTCCAGTTGCGTCACTTCCAGGTGAGTGAAAGTTTTAATGGTTACATTAGACAAATGATGCACATGAATAGTGGAAGAGAAAAGGAGAAAAAGAAAGGGGGAGGTAGATAGAGAGAGAGGGAATGAGAGAAAGAGAGAGAGATTTAAATAAAACATTTCTCACAACTTTGACATGGAGGAACTTGACTTAACCCAAGGCAACATCATGTCAAAGTAAATTGTTTCTTTCGATGGAGTTCTTGAAAATATCACATTTTCAATGAAGCAATGGCTTTTTGCATTTTTTCAATTTGGATCATCATTTTTTTCAATTTGGATCGTCATATAACATTTTTGTACATGTTTAAGTACCTCCCATTTTATAAGGGGCAGTCATATGAAAAGAGACAGATGGAAAAAAGTAAGTAAACTATTTATTATTTCAAAAGTATTCACTATCACTGTTAATAAAATGATACCACTGTGAGACAAGACTGTCAATGCCTTCACAGTAAAATGTTGGTGGCTGCCTAAAGAACAATGACTGTTGCCAGGTATCATCTCCTTTCCAAAGCCAATTGATAGTCATGAATGTCTTTCTCCAGGTCTCCAAAAATGTCAAAATTATATGGGGAGAGACTGGGACTGTATGAAGACTGTGCAAGGGCTTCCCAGTGAAACTTCTACAGTGTAGTTGAAACAATCTGCCAAGAAAATGCCCACCAACATGTTACCAAGGTTGTTTCAACTAGGGTGCATAACTTTCAATGGAAAGCCCTTCCACATCCTTGCAGTGATCATTTGTCAGTAGACTATTTCTCTACTAAATAATATTCCTTCAGATCAGCATTACTGTGGTATGCTGATGTAGATACATATCTTGAATAATGTCTTGCCACAGAAATAAAATTCTGCCATCTGATATTGTATTGTATTACATGTGTGAGGTATTACATCTTTATTGGTTCTCTTGTGCACAAAATCAGTTTCTGCATAAGACATTGGACAAGTCAGTTTATATGTATAAAGGTCAAAGCAATTTCTATGAATAAATACCTGAAATTACAAATAATGCTCTTCACAGATTTAAATATATATATAATAAACTTCATATGTTTAAATATTCTCCAATGTTGTAAAAGCAGTGATGCTGTAGGCATGACTTCAAAATATTTCTAAAGGCTTTACCCCCAGTATTTGCCTTTATGTTTTTGAAAATTTGTTATAAATTTTAACTCCCATGCAGTAAACACCTTGCTGGCACAGAAATGTATTGATTTGGGCCAAATGCAAGTTTTTGGTTTGTCTGGTGTAATGATCATAAATATCAAGCAATGGAAAATCCAGTATCAAACAATGACAATATTATGAAAAGACTGAAAGAGCCACCAACAAACTGTGTCCAAGAAATAGGTGGCTTGCACAGTTCAAGAGTATGTTGCACATTCAATTTTCTACACTTCAATGGCTGCTTTACAGGTTTTGTCACATGGATCCTACCTACTTACAGCAGCTTTTCTGAACTGTGCAGGTGGGAATTCTCCTGGCAATAAATCCCATGTTCCCATAACCTCCTCGCCCCAACCATCATTAGTCCCTGTCTACCCACCTAGCCCCATCAATCCTTCTCAAATCTCGTGACTACACCTAGCTGCCCTACCCTCTCCCCACCACATCCTTATATGCTTCCACAAGCAGCACTCTGCCTTCCCCCACACCTAACCTGATATTTCTCAACCTTCTGGCCCCAAGCCTCTCTTTACTTACACTACCCAATTGCTTCTCCCACAAGGCGCAGTTGCTCAGAGTTCAACCTCTGTGCCAGAGAAGTGGTCATGTGTGTGAGCTGTGCTTGCATGTGTGTATGTTATCTATTTACGTAAAGGCAATTTGCCTGAAATCTTAGCATGTAAAGCAGTCTTTTTGTTGTGTCTGTCTGTGACTCAACATCTCCTTGTATATGGTGTGCGGATGGATATGTGTGTGTGTGCGAGTGTACACCTGTCCTTTTTTTCCCCTAAGGGAAGTCTTTCCGCTCCTGGGATTGGAATGACTCCTTACCCTCTCCCTTAAAACCCACATCCTTTCGTCTTTCCCTCTCCTTCCTGAAGAAGCAACCATCGGTTGCGAAAGCTAGTAATTCTGTGTGTGTGTTTGTGTGTTTTGTTCATGTGCCTGTCTGCCGGCGCTTTCCCGCTTGGCAAGTCTTGGAATCTTTGTTTTTAATATATTTTTCCCATGTGGAAGTTTCTTTCTATTTTATTTACATCATATTTAATTAGATTATACTCTGATTAGTGTTCAGAAATAGTTTTAAAGTTGACGTCAGTGTGTTTGATTCTGACTGCTTGCTTATGATTGCTCAGGTAGGAAATGATTCAGTTGTTGCATAGATCTCAAATACCATACTTTTCAAGCTTTGAAAGCAGAATCTTATGATCAATCCACTATGTTGAAATGATGTGATGGATAAATCAATACTCCTGTTGATTCTCTTTTCTTGTCCATCAGGCTAAGTACACACCGTAAAGCATTCATAAACAGCATTTGTTGTTGACCTTTTGTTTCTGAATCCATGTTGTTTGTTACATAGTATTATGTTCTTATTTACAAATTCTGTAAGTCTGTCACACATATATTTTTTTAATATTTTTCGAAATGCGAGAGAAAAATGTGCAGGGCCTCTAGTTAATTACATTCTCTCTTCTACCTCTTTATTTGTTGGAATATACTTACCACCAGCGTGAAAGCGCACTGACAATGAAGTCCAGAGCATGGGGTGACTATTTCTAAATTTCTAATAACTGTAAAACTCTAATAAAATGGAGTTTACAGCATTTAACCTTCTCATTACTGAAGTATAAAGGAACACATTTTTTTAAGAAGAAGAAAACAGAGTAGTGTGAACACAAAGTTAAGCAACACAGGCTACAAAATAAGCTCCCAGCAATCCAGATGCCACTGAAGAATGCCTTGGCCGGATACAACAAAATTGGCAAGTGCCCACTCCCATGGACAACCGAGATGGACTCTGCTTTCAAGGCACTGCAAAACAGCCTTCACAACACAGTGGGGGTTGCACACCCTGCACCAGGAGCTCAGCTAGCCCTAGTAGTGGACGCAAGCCAAGTTGCAATCGTTGCAGCACTGCACCAGAGAGTGAAGGGTCATTGGCAGCCACTAAGTTTTTTCTCACAAAAACTACAGATGAGTCAAACTCATTGGAGTGCATACAACAGGAAACTCCTCACAATCTATGAAAGTGTCAGGCACTTCTGCCCATTCATTGAGGGCAGGTAATTCACCATAGACACCGACAGTAAACCTCTCGTGCCAGCTTTCTACAAAATTAGCAATTCATGTTGCCCCCGCAAGGCCCGCCATATCGAGTTTATATGCCAGTTTTTGACAACCATGCGTCACATCCAAGGTGCCGACAACATTTTGGCAGACTACTTCTCGCGCATTAATGGGATAAGTCCAATGTTGGATTATTCTGAATTGGCAAGGGCACAGGCTTCACATGTGCAGCTGCACTTCTTGATGGTGGACCCATCCACTGGCCTATGTTTACAACTTTTGGATGCCCCCTGCAGCTCAGTTAAAGTATGGTGCGACACCTCCATGATTAGACCACGCCCATACATCACCCCCCAGTTCCGACGAAAGGTATTCGACAGCATTCACTACCTGGCGCACCCAGGAACCAATGCCTCAGTGAAGATAGTGACGGACCGTTTTGTGTGGCCTTCAATCAAGAAAGATCCATGGGAGTGGGCCTGCAGCTGCTATCAGTGTCAACGTAGCAAAGTGGGACATCATGTTCACGCTGCAGTAGGACAATTCCCAACCCCAACAGCACATTTTGGGCATGTGCATATTGACTTGGTTGGACCCCTCCCCCCTTCAGAAGGTTATGGATACTTGTTTACGGCAGTGGACCATCACAAACAGCGGGCAGAGGCTACACCAATCAGGGACATTTCTGGAGAGACTACTGTACGGCCATTCTCGGAAACTTGGGTAGCTCGTTTTGGGTGCTGATTTTTTGTTATCACCAACCAAGGACGCCAATTCGAGTCGACACTGTTTCAACAACTGTCGAAACTCTGTGGCTTCCAACGAAACTGGACAACTAGCTACCACCAGGCCAGCAACGGTTTGGTGGAAAGGTGGCACCGGACTTGAAAGATTGCCCTGAAGTGCCACAAGGACCCATGGACTCAAGTGTTGCCATTGGTTTTGCTGGGGTTACGGGCCACATTAAAAACAGACATCAGTTGTTCCTCAGCAGAGTTGGTATATGGAGAACCAGTATGTGTTTCAGCATAATTCCTTGCACCAGTTCCTCTCCCAGATGAGACACAACTACCACACCTCTTGCAATAAATAAGGAAGCAGGCAGAGATGCTATGCAGCCCCCACATCTCAGCGTGGCACGCACCCAGTGTTCATACACAAGACCCTCGATACTTGTTCCTACATCATGTTCCGCACAGACCTGGTATGCCATTCAGTACAGCCACCATACACTAAACCATACCAAGTGCTAGGATGGGGAGAGAGTAATATCAAACGGTCCCTTCCCTACAGCCTAGGCCTTCGTGGCAAACGAATCTGCTCCAGTCCTGAATCCCTCGACCATTACACCAACAATACTGAAAACAGCTTTCGCATCCCGCAACTACCCTCCCAACCTGGTACAGAAGCAGATAACCAGAGCCACTTCCTCATCCCCTCAAACCCAGAACCTCTCACAGAAGAACCCCAAAAGTGCCCCACTTGTGACGGAATACTTCCCGGGAATGGATCAGACCTTGAATGTGGCTCTCCAGCAGGGATACGACTTCCTAAAATCCTGCCCCGAAATGAGATCCATCCTTCATGAAATCCTCCCCACTCCACCAAGAGTGTCTTTCCGCCGTCCACCTAACCTTCGTAACCTCTTGGTTCATCCCTATGAAATCCCCAAACCACCTTCCCTACCCTCTGGCTCCTACCCTTGCAACTGCCCCCGGTGTAAAACCTGTCCTATGCACCCTCCCACCACCACCTACTCCAGTCCTGTAACCCGGAAAGTGTACACGATCAAAGGCAGAGCCACGTGTGAAAGCACCCACGTGATTTACCAACTGACCTGCCTACACTGTGACGCTTTCTATGTGGGAATGACCAGCAACAAACTATCCATTCGCATGAATGGACGCAGGCAGACAGTGTTTGTTGGTAATGAGGATCACCCTGTGGCTAAACATGCCTTGGTGCACGGCCAGCACATCTTGGTCCGGTGTTACACAGTCCGAGTTATCTACCGCCTTGACCTACATCTCTGCCCATACTCTTTTCCTTTAAATATGTCCGCTTGTGTCTGTGTATGTATGGATGCATATGCGTGTATGTGTGTGTGCGTGAGTATATACCTATCCTTTTTTCCCCCTAAGGTAAGTCTTTCCGCTCCCGGGATTGGAATGACTCCTTATCTTCTCCCTTAAAACCCACATCCTTTAATCTTTCCTTTTCCTTCCCTCTTTCCTGACGAAGCAGCCTCCGGTTGCGAAAGCTCGAAATTCTGTGTGTGTGTTTTATTCATTGTGCCTATCTACCGGTGCTTTCCCGCTTGGTAAGTCTTGGAATCTTTGTTTTTAATATATTTTTCCCATGTGGAAGTTTCTTTCTATTTTATTTACATCGTCATTAATTTGAACCCAACAATTACATTTGTTATTGTCTTTGTTGCATTTCGAAATCTTCTCTATCATCTTACTTTCTCTTTTTGTTTGTACAAGTAGTTTCACTTTGTATTTATCTTCCCTTTTTCCGTAATCTACCATACATTTTATCCTGCTTAATTATACTCAATAATACGTAATTTACTTCCAAACCATAACCTAAAAATTTTTAACGCTTTCAACATAACCGCTACTATAATATCCACTGTTCCAAGTTTACAAACATTTTGTGTAAACTCGTGAATACTATTTCACAGCTTCAGTTCCTTTCACCCATTAAACAACCATCTCAGCTATTTCCAACAACTTTCGTTTTATTTCCCTTCCCTTTTTTTCCCACATAACCGATCATTTTTTAGCAGCTTCCCACAGGTTTAAACGTTATTATTTCTTCATCAAACAATTGTTAACCTCATTCTCATAACCTGCCAGTACACAACCAGTCCTTTGAATACATTTACACACATATTGTTCGAGATTTTATTCGTAAAATTTTTTCGAAATTTTATTTTTTCGGGAAATCTTTTTCGAAACTTTTTTCAAAAAATTTTTTCTTTTTTTCTTTCGAAATTTTCCTGAATTTCCCCACGCTTTAACGTGTTTTGGAGACAACACAACTACCTAATCTTTGCACCTTTGCACCCAT
The DNA here is from genome assembly GCF_023897955.1 of Schistocerca gregaria. NCBI lineage: Eukaryota > Metazoa > Arthropoda > Insecta > Orthoptera > Acrididae > Schistocerca > Schistocerca gregaria. The sequence continues at coordinate 546,479,412 of NC_064925.1, forward strand.
TGTTGTTCACCAACCTAAGTTCAGCACAGGATCAACATAGCTCATCTCAAACCAACACTTTTTCGACTTTTTTCACACCTTTATCTCTCCCTATATAAATTTCTATTTATTTTCACTTTAACCTCATATTACCCTTTCCACCTTCTAATACCATGTCAAGCTCACAACATCCCTACACCGACCCCATTAAATTTTATTTACATTCCCTACGCAAACATGCCTTCACCTTAGCCAGATTACACTCCCATATTTTATTTACTCAGGCTTGCCTGACATTTGGCATTACCCCCCAAAGGCCTCAAACTTAAAGTTCCCATCTCTGGCTGCAATCCTTCTTTCCATCAGTCCTTATACCAGTTCCAAACAGCACAATCCACAACCCTAACCCGCCTAATCCTTCACCTATACATCGACTCGGCCAATGAACACACCCGTCAACTCCTATTCCAAATCAAAGTCCTCAATATTTCCTCTCCCACATCCACACCGGCTGTTCATAGCATCCTCCTACAGGCCAACCGCAAATTAGAACAGCATGCCACCCTCCACCTCAAAAAACTATCCAATCTCCTGGTTTCCCACCTCCGGAAAGGCAACTCACTCACTCTCCACAACCTTTCCAACAAACCTCAACCTCCTCTCATTGCACACAGACCCAGTCTCTCCCATTTACTCAATCTCCCACTTCCAGCTCCACTCCCCCCAACACCTCAAAATTCTAGACAACACAATCTGGAACCACAACACCCCAATTCAGTAGTTAACCTTTCCTCCAAACCTCTCTCCCAATCCGAAACCTCTGTCCTATCCAAAGGCCTCACCTTCAGCCCCACTCCCAGGTTCAACCAAACTGCCCTTGTCAAAGATTTGCTGTCCTACACTCGTAGTCTCTGCTGGAAATATCACTTTGCCACGAAGAAAAATAATCCTGATCCCACTCCTAATGATCCAACTCCCCAAGACACTATCCAAATTGAACCCTGCCTGCAACAGTTCCGTCCTCCATCACAGCGGGACCCACCTCCTCTTCCTCAAAATAACCCTCTCCAAACCTTCCAGGAATTTCTCACTTCCAGCCTTGCCTCTCAATCTTCCTTGAAAAACCTTAATCCTACTCCCAACATCACCACAGCCGAAGCCCAGGCTATCCGTGATCTGAAAGCTGACCGATCCATCATCATTCTTCCAGCTGACAAGGGTTCCACGACCGTGGTACTTGATGGTCGGGAGTATGTGGCTGAGGGACTGTGTCAGCTTTCAAACAACTCTACATACAAAGTTTGCCAAGGTAATCCCATTCCTGATGTCCAGGCGGAGCTTCAAGGAATCCTCAGAACCTTAGGCCCCCTACAAAACCTTTCACCTGACTCCATCAAACTCCTGACCCCACCGACACCTCGCACTCCTACCTTCTACCTACTTCCTAAAATTCACAAACCCAAACATCCTGGCCGCCCCATTGTAGCTGGTTACCAAGCCCCCACAGAACGTATCTCTGCCTACGTAGATCAACACCTTCAACCCATTACATGCAGTCTCCCATCCTTCATCAAAGACACCAACCACTTTCTCAAACGCCTGGACTCCGTACCCAGTCTGTTACCCCCGGAAACCATCCTCGTAACCATTGATGCCACTTCCCTATACACAAATATCCCGCACGTCCAGGGCCTCGCTGCAATGGAGCACTTCCTTTCACGCCGATCGCCTGCCACCCTACCTAAAACCTCTTTCCTCGTCACCTTATCCAGCTTCATCCTGACCCACAATTTCTTCACTTTGGAAGGCCAGACATACCAACAATTAAAGGGAACAGCCATGGGTACCAGGATGGCCCCCTCGTATGCTAACCTATTTATGGGTCGCTCAGAGGAAGCCTTGTTGGTTACCCAAGCCTGCCAACCCAAAGTTTGGTACAGATTTATTGATGAAATCTTCATGATCTGGACCCACAGTGAAGAAGAACTTCAGAATTTCCTCTCCAACCTCAATTCCTTTGGTTCCATCAGATTCACCTGGTCCTACTCCAAATCCCATGCCACTTTCCTTGACGTTGACCTCCATCTGTCCAAAGGCCAGCTTCACACATCCGTCCACATCAAACCCACCAAGCAACAGTACCTCCATTATGACAGCTGCCACCCATTCCATATCAAATGGTCCCTTCCCTACAGACTAGGCCTTCGTGGCAAACGAATCTGCTCCAGTCCTGAATCCCTGGTCCATAACACCAACAACCTGAAAACAGCTTTCGCATCCCGCAACTACCCTCCCGACCTGGTACAGAAGCAGATAATCAGAGCCACTTCCTCATCCCCTCAAACCCAGAACCTCTCACAGAAGAACCCCAAAAGTGCCCCACTTGTGACAGGATACTTCCCGGGACTGGATCAGACTCTGATTGTGGCTCTCCAGCAGGGATACGACTTCCTAAAATCCTGCCCCGAAATGAGATCAATCCTTTATGAAATCCTCCCCACTCCAACAAGAGTGTCTTTCCGCCGTCCACCTAACCTTCATAACCTCTTGGTTCATCCCTATGAAATCCCCAAACCACCTTCCCTACCCTCTGGCTCCTACCCTTGCAACTGCCCCCGGTGTAAAACCTGTCCTATGCACCCTCCCACCACCACTTACTCCAGTCCTGTAACCCGGAAGGTGTACACGATCAAAGGCAGAGCCACGTGTGAAAGCACCCACGTGATTTACCAACTGACCTGCCTACACTGTGACGCTTTCTATGTGGGAATGACCAGCGACAAACTGTCCATTCACATGAATGGACACAGGCAGACAGTGTTTGTTGGTAATGAGGATCACCCTGTGGCTAAACATGCCTTGTTGCACGGCCAGCACATCTTGGCACAGTGTTACACCGTCCAAGTTATCTGGATACTTCCCACCAACACCAACCTATCCGAACTCCGGAGATGGGAACTTGCCCTTCAATATATTCTCTCTTCTCGTTATCCACCAGGCCTCAATCTCCGCTAATTTCAAGTTGCTGCCACTCATACCTCACCTGTCATTCAACATCATCTTTGCCTCCACACTTCTGCCTTGACCTACATCTCTACCCATACTCTTTGCCTTTAAATATGTCCGCTTATGTCTGTGAATGTATGGATGGATATGCGTGTATGTGTGTGTGCGCGAGTATATACCTATCCTTTTTTCCCCCAAGGTAAGTCTTTCCGCTCCCGGGATTGGAATGACTCCTTATCCCCTCCCTTAAAACCCACATCCTTTCATCTTTCCTTTTCCCTTCCCTCTCTCCTGACGAAGCAGCCGCCGGTTGCGAAAGCTCGAAATTCTCTGTGTGTGTTTGTGCATTTTATTCATTGTTCCTATCTAACGGCGCTTTCCCGCTTGGTAAGTCTTGGAATCTTGGTTTTTAATATATTTTTCCCATGTGGAAGTTTCTATATATATATATATATATATATATATATATATATATGTATATATATATATATATATGTGTGTGTGTGTGTGTGTCTGTGTATGTGCGGATGGATATGTGTGCGTGTGTGTGTGTGTGTGCGCGAGTGTACACACCTGTCCTTTTTTCCCCCCTAAGGGAAGTCTTTCCGCTCCCGGGATTGGAATGACTCCTTACCCTCTCCCTTAAAACCCATATCCTTTCATCTTTCCCTCTCCTTCCTGAAGAAGCAACCATCAGTTGCGAAAGCTAGTAATTCTGTGTGTGTGTTTGTGTGTTTTGTTCTTGTGCCTGTCTGCCGGCGTTTTCCCGCTTGGTAAGTCTTGGAATCTTTGGTTTTAATATATTTTTCCCATGTGGAAGTTTCTTTCTATTTTATATACACTCCTGGAAATTGAAATAAGAACACCGTGAATTCATTGTCCCAGGAAGGGGAAACTTTATTGACACATTCCTGGGGTCAGATACATCACATGATCACACTGACAGAACCACAGGCATATAGACACAGGCAACAGAGCATGCACAATGTCGGCACTAGTACAGTGTATATCCACCTTTCGCATTAATGCAGGCTGCTATTCTCCCATGGAGATGATCGTAGAGATGCTGGATGTAGTCCTGTGGAACGGCTTGCCATGCCATTTCCACCTGGCGCTCAGTTGGACCAGCGTTCGTGCTGGACGTGCAGACCGCGTGAGACGACGCTTCATCCAGTCCCAAACATGCTCAATGGGGGACAGATCCGGAGATCTTGCTGGCCAGGGTAGTTGACTTACACCTTCTAGAGCACGTTGGGTGGCACGGGATACATGCGAACGTGCATTGTCCTGTTGGAACAGCAAGTTCCCTTGCCGGTCTAGGAATGGTAGAACGATGGGTTCGATGACGGTTTGGATGTACCGTGCACTATTCAGTGTCCCCTCGACGATCACCAGAGGTGTACGGCCAGTGTAGGAGATCGCTCCCCACACCATGATGCCGGGTGTTGGCCCTGTGGGCCTCGGTCGTACGCAGTCCTGATTGTGGGGCTCACCTGCACGGTGCCAAACACGCATACGACCATCATTGGCACCAAGGCAGAAGCGACTCTCATCGCTGAAGACGACACGTCTCCATTCGTCCCTCCATTCACACCTGTCGCGACACCACTGGAGGCGGGCTGCACGATGTTGGGGTGTGAGCGGAAGACGGCTTAACGGTGTGCGAGACCGTAGCCCAGCTTCATGGAGACGGTTGCGAATGGTCCTCGCTGATACCCCAGGAGCAACAGTGTCCCTAATTTGCTGGGAAGTGGCGGTGCGGTCCCCTACGGCACTGCGTAGTATCCTAAGGTCTTGGCGTGCATCCGTGCGTCGCTGCGGTCCGGTCCCAGGTCGACGGGCACGTGCACCTTCCGCCGACCACTGGCGACAACATCGATGTACTGTGGAGACCTCACGCCCCACGTGTTGAGCAATTCGGCGGTACGTCCACCCGGCCTCCCGCATGCCCACTATACGCCCTCGCTCAAAGTCCGTCAACTGCACATACGGTTCACGTCCACGCTGTCGCGGCATGTTACCAGTGTTAAAGACTGCAATGGAGCTCCGTATGCCACGGCAAACTGGCTGACACTGACGGCGGCGGTGCACAAATGCTGCGCAGCAAGCGCCATTCGACGGCCAACACGACGGTTCCTGGTGTGTCCGCTTTGCCGTGCGTGTGATCATTGCTTGTACAGCCCTCTCGCAGTGTCTGGAGCAAGTATGGTGGGTCTGACACACCGGTGTCAATGTGTTCTTTTTTCCATTTCCAGGAGTGTATATAATAATCTGTGCCATCTTCAATAAAACTTTATGTACTGCAGAGTACAATTTATAGTTTTCCTTACCTCTGTGTTCCAGAAGATATCTATGTGATGGTACTGTCCATCATCCAATCGTGGACTTTTATTTATCTTCATTGTAAGTACACCAGAACCAAAATTGATTAACAGTTTTGGTAAACCTTCTTCTATTGCCAAGGATATAAAATCTAGCAACAGAAAAAACAGGTGTGTCAACCAACTGTCATGATCTGTAGGGATTGAGTACTGAATTAGCAAAGGAAATGCTATGCTACTCATTAGGATGAAGTTGATAGATGAAATGTAAAATCCCCCAAGAAAAAAAAGTGTAACCTGATGTGAGAGCCTGTTCATTGCTTGATGCTGCAATGGGTCCATTGTACAATAAAATACCATTTGGGTTAATTGTTCTGAATTCAAGACTCAGATGTGATTTGTCACAAACACTAAGGGGAGGGAACCATGCCCATCCATCTCCCTGGAATGCTCTTGTAGTTTCTTGGCATCTTGGGCCATGATAACCATGTGGACAGGAACAACTGAAAAGAGAAAACAAAACTATTAACACATGCAGGGAAAAATGCTCTCTTTCCTATAACTTTGAGGGATAGAGTAAAAAAAATTAATTCTGATATCTGAATATATTAGAAAAATGTATGTATGTTTTACATTTCCTGTGCAGCACTGTGTGAATAAGAACCCCCGACTTTCTTTCCAGGGAAGAGGGTGGTGGTGGTGGAGGGGTGGAGGGGGGGGGGGGGCGGAGGAGGAAGGACACAGGATGACATAGAAGCATAACTCAGGAATGTCTGTAGGTAGCTTCAACTAAATATTGTATAAACATGACTCATTATTTGTATAAAAATACTGCGTGGATAATATACACTTATCTACCATCCCTAGCAGCGGGTGTAAATATATTTGATAGTGATTATTATTTTTGGGGCTGTTAGGCTCATTGGTGACATTCCTGTTGATGTTTTGCTCCTAGTGTGTGTGTATGCATGGAAAAATTGGTCCAGTTTCCTTTTGGTGAAGTTTTATGCCTTGCTTTCCATTTATGGAGGTGGTTATCAGTCCTATGTCCAATCTCTTTCAGAGGATGGGTAATTTTTAGTCAGGGTTTCCTCCCCTCTAGCCTTCGGGAAGCCAACCCCACATACTAAAAGGCAGATGCATCTTTACCAGAGCCACATTAGCAAACTTCTGATGGGCCTTCACAACCATCACAGCAGTATCTCAGCACATGTAGTACCCACTGTACATCACCCAATTAGGCAGTCCTTAACTTTGTGTCACTATGCATCTCCCCTGACGTGCACAAGGGGTTGGAATTTGGGAGGCCTATTGGTCCTAGGCACAGGAAAAAGGGGAACATTTTCAATTATCCTATAACTAATGAACATGCTCCAACTGAGGAAGTTTGAGAAGAAGAAAATGTCTTGTTTTATGAACTCCTGGAAAGAACATACACTGATCAGCCAGAACATTATGACCACTCACCTACTGTCAATACAAACCTGTCCCGGTGATAGCAGTGTCACCTGGTGACGAATGACTGCTAGTCAGACACATGCATGATACATTTTAGTATCAATGAGAGTGCTCTCTGTGTGCAGAATAGGCAAGGCACACAGTTTATCTGAGTGTGCCCAAGGGCCGGCTGTGTTGGCCTGGAGGCTTGGAATGAGCATTTCAGAAACAGCACAATTTGTCAGGTGTTTGAGGAGTGCTGTGGTGAGTGTCTTCAACACATGGCAAAACCAAGGTGAAACCACATCCAGATGTCATGGAGTTGGGCGGCCACCCATCATTACAGATGTTGGACATATTTGGCTGGGCACATTGGTAAAACAGGATGGGCAGCGAATGTGGTGGAACAATTATCAGACTTTAATGCTGGACAGAGTACAAGTCTGTCTGAACACACAGTGCACCAAACACTACTAATCTTGGGCCTCCACAACTGATGACCCATGCATGTGACAATGTTAACACCACATCAGCAACTACGATTGAAATGGGCATGTGACCATCAGCTCTGGATGATAGTAAAGTGACAGAATTGAATGGTCTGATGAATCTCAATATTTTCTTCATCGAGCCAATGGGAGCACACAAATCCATCACCTTCCAGGGTGACAGTTCCTTGACACCTGTACTGAGGGATGGAGACCAGCTGGCAGCAGCTCCATTATGCTCTGGGGAACATTGATGTCGGCATTCATGGGTCCAGTGGTGCTCATGCAAGATAATACAATGTGCCATGTCACAAGGCCAGGAGTGTGATGGAGTGATTTGAGGAGGACAGTGGTGAGTTCCAGTTGATGCACCAAACCCCCAACTCACCAAATCTGAACCTGATCAGAAACATCTAGGATGTGATCGAATGTGGCATCACAGCCCATTGCCCCCTCCGCGGAATTTATGGGAATTAGGTGACTTGTGTATGCAGATGTGATGCCATCTTCTTGCAGCAACCTAACAAGTCCTCATTGCTTCCATACCATGACGCATCCCCACTGTTCTCCATGCCAAAGGTGGATATACTGGCTATTAGGTAGGTGGTAATAATGTTCTGGCTGATCAGTGTATGATGACTGCCCTGTCCACAGTGTAAAAATAGTCACTGGTGATCTAAACACTCAGGTGGGAAGGGAACAGATATTTAAACCATCAACTGGATCCTGTGGCAAACACACCACTAGCAACAATAATGGAACAAGGCTCATCTTACTCGCAGCATCCTGAAACATGGTTGTAGGTTCCTTACAGTTAATGTGCAAAGGAACATGGAATTTACCAGCTTGATTGATCATGTGTTGATTGATGCAAGACACAAGTTGGACTCCTTGGATATGAGGAGCTCAGAGGCCCAAATGCAAATTCGTACTACTTTTAGGTATGGGTGCAAGTGAGGATTAGAATCTCCAATGTATCTAAAGGAACCTGAACCAACAAACAGAAAGATAATGTTACACCTCTAAAATCAGAATGAGATGTTTCAGATGTTTCACTCTGCAGCGGAGTGTGCACTGATATGAAACTTCCTGGCAGATTAAAACTGTGTGCCAGACCGAGTTCGAGTCTCAGTCCGGCACACAGTTTTAATCTGCCAGGATGTTTCAGCTCTAGAATCATTTGCAGTTAGTGAGCTATACCAGGAAAGCACATCACGGATCCTTGAAAGGTTATAAGAGTGCGACAACTTCAAAGATCAATGGGAAATGATAAACACTGCATTGGAGGAGCTAGCAAATGAAACACTACAGACTGAAGCTAGGCACTTGAGATCACCTTGATTTGATGCTGGTTGTGGGATAGGAACAGAGGAAAATAGCACAAAATACAGAAGGGTGTAACTATCAAACTGCACAAGAGCAATGGTGGAAGCTTAAAAAGAAAAAAGGATGTCTGAAAGGAGGGCCCATAAATGAAAAAAGAGAGACTGGATGGACACAAACAGCAAAGAACTAGAGCTTCTGAGGAATCAGAGTAATATGAGGACATTTTATAGTTAAGGAAATGCTGCCCAGAAACATTTTAGTGAAAAAACTACCTTGGTATAGGAAGAAGCAGGGAAAATCATGTGTGACAGGGAAGAGATTTGTGAGAGATGGCACTGATAAATTCCTCAGTTCCAGAATGATACCAAGATGTCCAACAGATGTACATGGATTAAATGACTTGGATGAAAATTCTGGATCACCAACTCTAGAAGAGATGAAAATTGCTTCGAACAGTTTGAAGAACAATAGGTCACCAGGAGCAGATAATATTCCAACACAATTGTTCAACCAAGGTGGCAGTCAATTTCAACAGATTCTCCTAAAACTGGTCATTTCAGTATGGGACGATGAGACAATGACTCAGCATTGAACAGGAGGAATTTAATGCTATGTATACAGTGTGATTACTATCAAGGAATTATGCTGCTAAACTAGGGATATTGTGTAGACTGTAACATACTGACTGACCAACTCCTCCCAATAGTTTATAGAGGGAGTGGTTCTTATAGGTGTAGAATTTTCCCAGGGAAATCAACAATAGACCACATCTTCACCCTAAGGCACATTTTACAAAAGGCAATTAAATTCAGGATTAGTACATGTCATCTTTTCATTGGCCACAAATCAGCGTATGATTGCCTAGACAGACCCATCTGATTCTATGTTCAGGTTTTTATCAATTTAACTACTTAACAATTCAGAACATTCTGTTTAAGTTATTGATTTTCCCTCATACAGTATTTCTAATTGTGTGGATGAACTTTGTGCACAACAGAACTACATATGTTGGGTCATCCAAGATATGTGTTAGTCCATTTGTAGGACTAGGAACCAGTTATTAATATTCATGAAAATTTCATTTATGTTTTCAAGCATTGAAGTTTTCCATTAGGCCTGATTATAATATCTACATTTTCCATTTTATGCAAACAACTCAGCAGAACACCCAGAAGCACACTCTTAGTCAGTTGCACCAAGAAAACCCAAAAGATCACAGAACTACATCTGCTTGTTGCTTATACAAAGGCTGGAACTTTAATAGTGGCAACTATTTATTTACAGCTAGTACAAAATAGAAATGGGTTTCAAAGTTTTACTGAGCTTCAAAGTAGTCACCAACATTGTGTATAACCTGTTGCCAGTGATGTGGAAGTCGTAGGATACTCTTAGCAGTGCTAGTTGTGTTGACAGTTCGAGTGGTGAAGACAATTGCCTAACGAATTTGTAGCAGTTCTGAAGCAAATGCCATGAAGTGTCTCCTTTAGTTTAGAAATCAAGTTGAACTCATGAGAGCTTAAGTCAGGGGAGTGCAGTAGTTGTTATAGCACTTAGCAGCCCCATCAGTCAAACAAATCAGTAACAGCTTACACTGCACGTGCTTGAGCATTGTCCTGCAAAATGATGGTCAGGTCCTGCAGAAAGTTTCATCACTCCTCTCTCTAAGCTGATCATAGGCTGTGCCCCAAAAATGAACAGCATAGAGACAAAAGTGATGACTCTTTCTGCAGGACCTGACCGTCATTTTGCAGGACAATGCTCAAGCACGTACAGTGCAAGCTGTTACTGATTTGTTTGACTGATGGGACAGCTAAATGCTATATCACCTACTGTACGCTCCTGGCTAAAAACCCTTGTAAATTCAACTCAGTTTCTAAAATGAAGGAAACACTTCATGGCATTCACTTAAGAACTGCTACAAATTCATCGGGCAATAGACCACACTGCTTGAACTGTCCACACAACTGGCACTGCTAAGAGTACCCTACGACTTCCACACCAGTGGCAACAGGCTATACACAATGCTGGTGGCTACTCCCAAGGTCAGAAAAACTTTGAAACACATATCTGTTTTGTACGAGCGTAAATATTTATTTATGCTCGTATGATGGCAGATAATATATAACAATAAGATACCTGTATGCTGAAAAGAGTGACAATTGGCCCTAAATAATTAAAAATGTGAAGTCACCCATATGAGTACTAAAAGGAATCCATTAATTTTTGGTTATACAATAAATCACATGAATCTAAATCTTGTCCATTAATTGAAACATGTATGAATTACAATTATGAATGAAGTCAATTGGAATGATCACGTGGATAATGTAGATAATGTTGTGGGTAAGGTGAACTAAAGATTGTATTTTATTGGCAGAGCAGCTAGAAGGTGCAACTAATCCACTACAGAGACAGCCTACATTATGCCTGTCCACACTCTGCTAGAGTATTGCTGTGTGATTAGGGGCTGCTTACCAGACAGAACTGACAGAGGACATTGAACAAGTTCAAAGAATGGCTGCTCATTTTGTGCTATCACAAAATGGGGGAGAGGGTGTCTGAGTGTGAAGTGCGAGCTGGGGTGGCAATCATTAAAACAGAAGCGTTTTTCACTGCAGTGAGATCTTTTAATGAAATTTGAATCACCAACTTTCTCCTCTGAATGCAAAATTATTCTGTCAATGCCAACCTATATAGGAAGAAATTATCATTGTAATAAAATATGAGAAGTCAAAGCTTGCATTGAAAATTTTATATGGTCGTTTTTCTTGCATGCTGTTTGAGAGTGGAATGGTAGATAAATAGTGTGAAAGTTGTCCATGAGCCCTCTCCCAGGCACTGCAGCCACCTTCGCCCCCTACCCCCTTCCCTTTCCATCATTACCCAACATCACTCTGGGTGGGCACAACTAAACCAAATCCTTTGCCTTGGATTAGATTACTTATAATCATTTGCAAAAATGAGGAACATTCTATCCAAAATGCTTGACAACTCTCCCTAATGATGTTCTGCTGCCAATCAGATCTGCAGAATATCCAGGTCCATCCATAAGCAATGTCTAACCACGACACTTTCCATATGGGTCATACATCCCTGTTAAAGATTCTGGTGCAAGACCTTTCCTATGCACCCATCCAGCACATTCACTCCTGCCACAGCTATATCCTACTTTGTAAGATGCACACTCACCTGTGAAAGCAGTTGTATCATATGTCAGCTCTGCAGTAATTTTGCACAGCACTATATGTGGTCATGTCCACCAACCAGCTTCCACCTGATTGAATGGCCACTCCACAAACAGTGTACATCAGCTACTCTTACTCTGCACTGTACGAAGTTGCCGCTATTTCACTCACTCTACGTGCACTCTCTCCTTTCTGCAGTTTTCTCTTCCTATGCTTTATTTACTCTTTCCAGCCCACTCATCCATGTCATTGTGTGTCACACACAACTCCCTTGCTGTGTCAGAGTGAGCTCGCTAGTCTGCCATTCACACCCCGTACCCTTGCTGCTTCTCCCTCCTCTCAGCCATCAGTGCCAGCCATCCCTGCAACCACTAGATCCTATGGCCACCATCCCCCCCCCCCCCCCTACTCCCTCCTCCACTTTTTATCCTGTTGCCCATTCCACCACATATAACCACTCATCACAACAAAGCTGTAATGTTGATACAACATAAACGTCTAAGGTAATGTAGCTGTGCAGTTGTGAGTGTAACGGTTCAAATGGCTCTGAGCACTATGGGACTCAACTGCTGCGGTCATCAGTCCCCTAGAACTTAGAACTACTTAAACCTAACTAACCTAAGGACATCATACACATCCATGCCCGAGGCAGGATTCGAACCTGCGACCGTAGCAGTCGCACAGTGTGAGTGTAATCTTTTAGCTCTGAAGAAGGGGTCATTCAAAAGCTCAGCTACATTTCCAGTCATTTTTATGTGCTTACGAACCACTCAATGCTGAGTCCTGTATAAAGAAAACATGTATATTGTTGTTTAAACAATATGTAGTGTATGTCCATCTGAATGTTTATTACAGCAGTGTGTGAAAAATTGGAAGAAAATCGATCAATAAGTTTTTGAGATTTTTGGTAACAATGATAAATGAGGTGATAAAAGTAATGGGATAGCTCCTAATATCATGCCAGACCACCTTTTGCCCAGTGTAGTGCAGTAACTTGAAGTGGCATGGGCTCAACAAGTCATTGGATGTCCTCTACAGAAATAATGAACAATAATGCTTCTATAGCCGACCATAATTGTGGAAGTTTTGCCAGTGGAAGGTTTTGTACACAAACTGATCTCTCAATTACATCCCATAAGTATTTTATGGGATTATGCTGGGTGATCTGGGCAGCCAAACCATTCACTAAAATTGTCCAGAATGTTCTTCAAATCAATCACGAAAACTGTGGTCTGGTGACATGGCACACTGTCATTCATAAAAATTCCACCATTGTTTGGAAATATGAAGTCCATGATGGCTGCATATGGTCTCTAAGTAGCTGAACGTGGTAATTTTCAGTCAATGATCAGTTCAGTTGGACCAGAGGACCCAGTACATTCCATGCAAACACAGCCCACACATTATGGAGCTACCACCAGCCTGCACAGTGCCTTGATGACAACCTGGATCCATGGCTTCATGAGTCTATGCCACATTTGAAACCTACTATCAGCTCTTACCAATGAAATAAGGACTCATCTCACCAGGCTACTGTTTCCAGTCATCTAGGGTCCAACCAATATGATTGCGAGCCCAGGAGAAGCACTGTAGGTGATGTCTTGCTGTTAGAAAAGACACCTGCATCCTTCATCTGCTGCTATAGTCCATTATCACCAAATTTTGTTGCATGGTTGTTATGGGTACATTTATTGTCCATCCCACACTGATTTCTGCAGTTATTTCATGCATTGTTGCATGTCTGTTATAACTGACAACTCTACAAAAACATCGCTGTTCTCAGTCATTAAGTGAAGATTATCGGCTATGGCATTGTCCATAGTGAGATATAATGCCTGAAATTTGCTATTCTCAGCACACTCTTGACACTGTGGACCTTGGAATATTTAATTATCTATTGATTTCTGAAATGGAATGTCCTTTGTATCAAGCTCCAACTACCATTCTACATTCAAAGACTGTAAATTCCAGTTGTGTGGCCATAATCACATCGGAAACCTAATCATATTAGTCACCTGAGTACAAATGACAGCTCCACCAATGCACTGCCCTTTCATGCCTTGGATAAACAATAATAATGCCATCTGTATAAGTGCATATTGCAATCCCATGACTTCTGTCACCTCAGTGGGTATGTTGTCAATGATAGTATTCTTCTATCTGTCCATAAAGATAAAAAAAAAATTAAAACACTAATGCATCAGAACAGTTTCATAGTTAACTGCTTAGTAGCATATTAACTGTAAGAAGCCAATATAAAGCTCTGATATATCAAATAATGAATATGTAATTTTATATACAAGGACTGAACAAAAATATGGAAACACCAAGATATAATACATTACCATGCCTAATACAGGACTGGAAACCCACTGGCATTCAAAACAGCTTCCAGTCATCTCAGAATGGATAAATACGAGTCCAGTATGGTTTTCTAGGGAAGCTTACATCATTCTTCCCTCAAAATAGTGGTAAGTTCAGGTAACAATGGTGGAAGTGGATGGTGATCCTGCACCATTCTCTCCACGGCAGACCACAATGCTCAATAATGTTGTGATCTTATCGTAGCAGTGGCCAGGAGAGATGCAACAATTCATTCTTGTGCTCACAAAACCAGTCCTGGTTGAACAAAGGTGTGTGAATGGAGTCCTGTCATCTTGGAAACCAGCATGGGATGGATCTGATCACCAAACCCTCACCATATTTCACTCTGGGGACATCCACTCATCCAGAAGTTGGAAACAGTGTGAAACAAGACTCATCCAACCAAATGACTTTCTTCCATTGCTCCAAAGTCCAAGCATTATGGCTTCAGCACAGCATTTTTCAATTGTGGGCGATTGCATCACTGATGTGTGGTTTTGGAATATTACCACCTGCAGTTCCCAGCTTGTACAACTGCTTTCATGTTGGGTTATTGCTGACAGAGTTCACAAGTGTGACAATAAGTTCTGCAGTGACTTTTGCCGCTGTCGTCATCCTATTTCCCATCACAATCCTCTTGAATGTCTGTCTGTCACAGCCTTCAATACACTCTTTTGTCTACACTGTGACTCAACAGATAATGTCTTTCACTTTTCATGAATGCGTTATAAATCTTTGATACAGTGCCTCTTGAAACACCAAACACTCCATCTCCCTTGGTTATGAAAGCATTCATCATACAAAAATCAACAATTTGCACATATTCTGATTTGCTTTACTGTGACATAATGCACTTAGGACTACACAATTCACTGTTCTGCTCACGACTAACAATTGCTATATGTTGAGAACAATGCACAGATGCCATTCATGGTTAAATAAAACAGCATTATCTGTAGGTTTGGCCAACATCTGCATTTACATTCAAGCATGCATTTCTCGCAGTGTTTCCATATTTTCATCCAACTCCTGTGTGTATGAAATAACTGTGTACTTAAAATTTAATAGTTCTCACTAACCTCATTAAGCATCTATAATGGCTACGTTGTTACCTACAAAAAGCCAATAAAATTAAATGATAAATAAAACCCATCTCCAAGACCATGAACTTAACAGTGTGTGTTGTGCATTTATTAATAGACTACATATGACTCAGAAAGAGGGAGAGAGAAAGAGAAACAAGTGTCCAGCATAAACAGAGTGAAATATTACTGCAGTGAATAAGGTTGGAAGGTATCACAGATTCTAAAGCTGAAGCAGTTAGTACATTTATGCTTCATATACTCGTTTTGTGTATTAGTAAAATGTTGGCTTGGACTGTTGAGAGAACTTCTTATGGCAGTAGTGTCCAATGAGGTCATTGTTTCATAGAAGTTTCATATGAAGAAAGGTCTTTTACTGTACAGCATTTCCGTTTGAAACAGAATGGTTCTTTTGTTAATAGGCCATTTATTATAATTAGCTTTCATATATGCTTTCTGATTACAAACTAGGTAATAAACACGTGTGTTTACTAGAAATGTAGTTTTGTAAGGTTTTGCTAGTTTGTGACTGTAGACATTAGTGCAATAATTCACTTTTATATAAAAGTATTAACAATTATCATTACTACTTCTTAGTATTGACTACAGTAACTGATGTTTATGATTAAACTGATTAGTTAATAGAGAATCAGTGGGAAGCAAAGTAATAACTAATCCAGTCACTGTCTGATGCCTTGTTATCGAGGTTTTACATGGGTCATTAATCCTATTAAACTGATTTGCAAAGTGACTGTGTACTTCCAAATGCTTAAATATTTTGCTATTATTGAATATTTTCATTCCAGATTACTTCTGTGATAGAGTATATGGATTGTGCATTGTATCACAAGCATATCTTATTCTGCTAAATGCTTAGACAAGGAAGCCGGCGTGGCTTATACGACTTTTGCTACTGTTACTGAACAGCCTTATCTGTGGACATGACTAACAACAAATTGTCCTACCAGATGAAAGGCCGTGAGTATGCTATGGCCATGAAAGAAGTTGGCCATGCAATTGTGGAACATATAGAGCACTTTACCTGCTGCTTTACAGCCTTTGCCATTTAGATTCCTTCCTCCCCTCCCTCTTTCATCAGCTGATCTGAATTACTTAGATGGGAACTGTACATGCTACACATACTTTGGCGCTGAATTTCCCCTGAAATCAGTCTCAGTTTATCATTGATTACAACCAGGACATTCAAAAGCCAAGGTAAAGATGCCTCGAATGACATATTCACACCCACCTATCCTTCTGAGGTCTGTGCTAGGTTGTTGTTGTTGTTGTGGTCTTCAGTCTAGAGACTGGTTTTGTGCACCTCTCTATACTACTCTATCCTGTGCAAGATTCTTGATCTCCCAGTACTTACTGCAACCTACATCCTTCTGAATCTGCTCTGTGTATTCATCTCTTGGCTCCCTCTAAGATTTTTTACCCTCAATGCTGCCATCCAATGCTAGATTTGTGATCTCTTGATGCATCTGAACATGTCCTACCAACCGATCCCTTGTTCTTATCATGTTGTGCCTCAAACTCCTCTTCTCCCCAATTCTATTCAATACCTCCTCATTAGTTATGTGATCTACCCATCTAATCTTCAGCATTCTTCTGTAGTACCACATTTTGAAAGCTTCTATTCTCTTCTTGTCCAAACTATTTATTGTCCATATTTCACTTCCATGCATGGCTACACTCCATACAAATACTTTCAGAAATGACTACCTGACACTTAAATCTATACTTGATGTTAACAAATGTCTCTTCTTCAGAAACACCTTCCTTGCCATTGCGTCTCTTTACTTTGACCATCATTAGTTATTTTGCTCCTCAAATAGCAAAACTCCTTTACTAAAACTCCTTTACTACTTTAAATGCCTCATTTCCTAATCTAATTCCCTCAGCATCACCTGACTTAATTCGACTACATTCCATTATCCTCGTTTTGCTTTTGTTGATATTCATCTTATATCCTCCTTTCAAGACACTGCCTATTCCATTCAACCATTCTTCCAAGTCCTTTGCTGTCTCTGACAGAATTACAATGTCATTGGCAAACCTCAAAGTTTTTATTTCTTCTACATGGATTTTAATACCTACTCTGAATTTTTCTTTTCTTTCGTTCACTGCTTGCTCAATATACAGATTGAATAACATCGGGGAGAGGCTACAACCCTGTCTCACTCCCTTCCCAACCGCTGCTTCCCTTTCATGTCCCTCGACTCTTATAACTGCCATCTGCTTTCTGTACAAGTTGTAAATAGCCTTTCACTCTCTGCATTTTACTCCTGTCACCCTCAGAATTTGAAAGAGAGTATTCCAGTCAACATTGTCAAAAGCTTTCTCTATGTCTACAATTGCTGGAAACATAGGTTTGCCTTTCCTTAATCTATTTTCTAAGATAATTCGTAGGGTCAGTATTGCCTCCTGTGTTCCAACATATCTACGGAATCCAAACTGATCTTCCCCGAGGTCAGCTTCTACCAGTTTTTCCATTTGTCTGTAAAGAATTCATGTTTGTATTTTGCAGCCCTGGATTATTAAACTGATAGTTCAGAAATTTTCACATCTGTCGACACCTGCTTTCTTTGGGATTGGAATTATTATATTCTTCTTGAAGTCTGAGGATATTTCGGGTGTCTCATACACCTTGCTCACCAGATGGTAGAGTTTTGTCAGGACTGGCTCTCCCAAGGCCGTCAGTACTTCCAATGGAATGTTGTCTACTCCCGGGGCCTTCTCTTGGCTCAGGTCTTTCAGGGCTCTGTCAAACTCTTCACGCAGTATTGTATCTCCCATTTCATCTTCATCTACATCCTCTTCCATTTCCATAATATAATCCTCAAGTACATCACAATTGTATAGACCCTCTATATACTCCTTCCAACTTTCTGCTTTCCCTTCTTTGCTTAGATCTGGGTTTCCATCTGAGCTCTTGATATTCATACAAGTGGCTCTCTTTCCTCCAAAGGTCTCTTTAATTTCCGTGTAGGCAGTATCTACCTTACCCCTAGTGAGATAAGCCTCTACATCCTTACATTTGTCCTCTAGCCATCCCTGCTTAGCCATTTTGCACTTCCTGTCGGTCTCATTATTGAGACGTTTGTATTCCTTTTTGCCTGCTTCTTTTACTGCATTTTTATATTTTCTCCTTTCATCAATTATATTCAATATTTCTTCTGTTACCCAAGGATCTCTACTAGCCCTTGTCTTTTTACCGACTTGATCCTCTGCTGCCTCCACTACTTCATCCATCAGAGCTACCTATTCTTCTTCTACTGTATTCCTTGCCCCCATTCCTGACAATTGTTCCCTTATGCTCTCCCTGAAACTCTGTACAACCTCTGGTTCTTTCAGTTTATCCAGGCCCCATCTCCTTAAATTCCCACCTTTTTGCAGTTTCTTCAGTTTTAATCTACAGTTCATAACCAATAGACTGTGGTCAGAGTCCACATCTGCCCCTGCAACTGCCTTACAATTTAAAACCCGGTTCCTAAATCTCTGTCATACCATTATATAATGTATCTAATACTTTCTAGTATCTATGATTCTTGAACCAACTGTTAGCTATGATTAAGTTGCACTCTGTGCAAAATTCTACCAGATGGCTTCCTCTTTCATTTCTTACCCCAATCCATATTTACCTTCTATGTATCCTTCTCTCCCTTTCCCTACTCTTGAATTCCAGTCACCCCTGACTATTAAATTTTCATCTCCCTTCTCTACGTGAATAATTTCTTTTATCTCATCATACATTTCATCAGTTTCTTCATCATCTGCAGAGCTCGTTGGCATATAAACTGTGCTAGGTAGACACAGTGATTGCACCTAAAACAGCAAGAAATTCCAGAGATGTTTCCGCATTGACCCCAGCCTCTCTTTTTAAAAACTACCACCATTCCTACAACAAGAATAGATATCTAGATCCACAGATGTTTCATCTAGTCTCCATTTCACTTCACCTGTAACATTAATGTACCTTTTTAATTACACTAAAGCCTAGTGGAAAGGTGTTGCCTTTCTCCACCCACACTATTATTGACATCTAAACACCTTACAATCAGTGGGGGGATGACTAAGCAGTCTAGTCTCTTAAAGCACCAATCATCATTAGCCTAGCTTATCCCCTTTCCTTACTGTACCTCCATTTATCTGCCATTGACACTCCTTTATTCTTCAACTCATCTACTCTACATAACACAGCCTCAGATCACAGCTGAAAAGCAGCAGCCCCAATGCAACAGTAGCAGCACTGGGATGATTGATCAGTGAGTGTCTGAATGTTATGATGGAGGATACAAGTTCATAAAGTGAGATACCATGTTCCTGTTCTTGTTTATACACAACCTAATGCTCAGTGATGCTTTTCTCTCTCTGTACACGCACACACGCACACACACACACACACACACACACACACTGGGCAGTAGGTAGGTGTATAAACAACACACACACACACACACACACACACACACACACACACACACACACACCCTCGACAGTAGGTAGGTGTATAAACAAGAACACGAACATAGCATCTCACTTTATGCACTTACATCCTTCTTCTGATACTCATTGCCTGATTATCCTCCTGCTGCTGCTGCACTGGAGCTGCTGCTGCAGAATGGGGTCTCACACTGTGTTAGGCAGAGTGGATGAATTAAAGAAGAATGGTAGAGTGTCAATACACTCATTCCATTTACATATATCATTTTACAGTATCATATTTCTCACAACTTTAGTTTCAAAAAGTAAAGCAGAGCTAGGGAAATTGAAATGACCTATTAGAGCCATTTTAAAAGTATCCAATATTATTTTTTATCGTTCAAACCAACAATGGTGTTTTGGCTTGCCCAGTCTCTCTATGTTTGTAGATATACATAGTTCACATGCCCGAATTTTTTTTCACAATAGCAGAAACAACGTCGCTGGCTAGCTGTTGGCAGGTGAACATATATAAGTGGCATTTTCTGGATTGTGTGTTGTGGAATTTTGTTTTAAGCTTGGCGATTTTCAAGTTGAAATAGTCCACAAGATTCAACAAGAGCTTTGGGTTGAAGCTACCTGTGTAACACATGTGAAGGAGTGGTACTACCACTTCAAAGATAGCCACTCATCAGTGAGCAATGAAGCACATTTAGGTGGGCCCTCAACATATGCAAAGAATGATGTTACCGATCACATAAAGAACCTGGTGATGAAGGATAGACAAATCGTGATCAGAGAGATTAAAATTAGTATTGGATCTGTTCATCCCATTTTATGGAATGTATGGACCTCAGGAGGATCTCAGCAAAATTTATGCCAAATTTGCAAACAACTGAGCAGAAGCAACTCCATTCAGACATCACACAGCACATACTGGATAGTGTGGAAGCAGACCAAGCTTTCTTAACACAATGATCACTGATGATGAGTCCTAGGTTTATGGATATGACTTAGAAACAAAGTTCAGGTCATTGAAATAACTGCATCCATCATCACAAGACCCAAAAAAAAGCAAGACAAGTGCACAACAACGTGAAAGTCATGCTGAACATCTTTTTTTAACTCTAGTGGTGCGGTCTATGATGAGTAAACCCCAGAAGGTGCTAGTGTCAATAAGAAGTTCTACCAAGAGTTACTGTGTCACTTTGATGGAGCAGTGAGAGGCGAGATGGCAGACTTGTGGCCAGTGGGCAGTTGGCTAATTCGGAATTTTTTGGTCAAACACAATATGGTTGTGATTTGTCAGCTTCTCTGTTCCCATGGTCTAGCACCAGTGGCTTCTGGCTTTTTCCTAAACAGAAAAAGGAAACAGATTTCAGAACAGGGGTGATATTATGCAGAATTTGATGGGACAACAGTGTGCCATACCAAAAGAGATTTTTCAGCAATGCTTCCACCAGTGGCAGCAGCACTGGGAGAGGTGTATAGAAGCTGAAGGGATTTACTTTGAAGGTGACTTGCATCAAACAATTGTTTCTCACTAAAGATTGAGTTTATAAATAAAAGTAATATACGTTTTTAACAGTCATTGTATATATCAGTAAAAACACAGTGATCACATGTGGAAAGAATAACTGTAAAATTGTAAAGTAACAGAGTGTATAATCAGTTCAGACAGCAATACTCATCCTTGTTTGACTGCTTATTGAAATTTCCAAATAAAAGTTTTAACAATGACACAAAAGCACATTCTGTAATTACCTTATGCTGTTTCCTTTCCAGATACATGTGCCTCCATTATAACAGATACAGGTTTCAGGTTTCTTAAAATTTTGTGCTTCACATCCACATTCTGCTACAACTTGCATATCAATTCCAACAAAAGCTGTTCTGTTGGCATCTACCAAGTGTGGCAACTCACCAATTCTCACAACACTTGAACAACTTTCTCTGCATTTATGATTCTCCTGGAGACATTCATTAATGCCTACCATAAGCATTCTGATACCAGTCTCTCTCTCTATCTGTAAAGCAATAAGCATATATTTTCTGATGTAGATTTTGCAATATGAATAATCCCATGTAAATTGTGTATTTTGTGACATTCAAAAAGAAACAGTTGATATTGTGACTTTCTTCAACAACAAATGGAAAAAATGTTTTGTCTACACCTTACTTTTCTTTAGTTTTCTGTTAGGTACTTGCACAGAAATTATAATCATGATCCCAAAATGTAACATGAGGCAGGATGTATATGGCACCTGGAAAGGTGTTTCTATAATGTACAACTTCAGGATTATAACTAAGGGGTATACTTTTACAAAGGCATAAACTCTGAGAGGCTGCATATCACACTGTATTAGGGGTTATTCAACAATGGAAAATCCAGGATGGAATGTAACAATATTATGAAAAGGATAGTTGTGTGGCGCAACAAGAACTATATCATTTGAAAGGTACAGAGGTGAGTGAGTGTACTGGTTCACCCCAGTTCACTACTACTACTACTACTACTACTACTACTACTACTGTCGTGTCATCATAACATGCCTGTGCACAGCAAACAAAATGTTGTGCCATAATCTAAGTATGTAATTAAAAATGGAAATAGCTTTTCCAAACTTTGTCAGTATATACTTCAGCATATTAATGTTAAAATGGTTAAATCTCAGGGTGATCAGATGAATGTTTGTTTGCTACATACATTGTTTTAAGAAAATAATCAGTTGCAGTAAATTATGCAGCTAAAAATTGGTCAGAATGTGCAAATGTATGTCACAATGAACTATGGCAAGTCTCATCTGGATCGGAGCAATATTTTGGTCAAAGCTGGTGCTTTTATGAAAAAATGAAGGTGCTAAATATTAGACTCAGAGATAAGAAGATTCGTAAGAAATCTGCTTCATATGAAAACATTAACTATGTTACTCCATTAAGCTATGTCCAATAGTCTTCAGGTAATTTACTAAAAACTAAATTTGGAACAAAAATGTCCTTGTTCATAATAGATTAAGTATATCTCTATTAGTCATAGAAAGTTCTAATTACAGGACTTGATTACATTCAATGAATCATAAAGCCGTACCAAGTTTCAAGACCTTAATGTAAATAATAATCAATACAAGGACTCTTAAAGAAGTAGTTCAGAGGTCATGTTCTACTGTCAGTTCTGTTCTAAACATTCCATCTAGCAAAGTTTAAATACAGTTGAGCTAAATGTTTTTCTGTAACTAAAGCCAACTTAACTCAAATTACACAAAAATTATGACGATTGTAAATTGATACACAACAGAGTTATTAAACAATACGTGTCTGAGAAAGTGGCCATTTAGATGCTACCACCTGGGCGTAGAGTGGTTGACAGCGGATGTTCTGTTAGGCTGTCCACTGTGCCCATATATAAATACGGCCAGAGAGACAGAGAGGACACACTTCGCTCTGAGCTATCAATCTGTCCACATCAGTCAAATGCCAGCATACATGCTGCCTCAAATAACATCACAGCCAGGCTGCTACCAAACACGTGTTGAGTTTAGGCTTATTCTGTGCACCTGTATCACGCATACTCTGACAACCATGAGCGTTCAGTAGTGTTCTGAGTGCTCTGCTCTGAGTGCTGTAGCTAATGCGAGAATTAAACATGATTGTCATGAGTTGTTTAGTGAATTTATATTTCATTTGTTGTGAGTTGTTATTACTGACAGTGGTGTTAAAACAATAAATTCTGCATAAGCAAGGGATAGAGATAATTTGCAGGATATACACTTCCTTCAAGTGGAAAGCATGTGCATGTGCGTACCGCAACTGTCGCTTGCAATCACCAACAATGCCACTCCCATCTTTGCCTCAACATGTGTGAGCTGCTATCATTCATGGATTGGACTATAATAGCAAGTGAACTCATGAGGACTGTATCCTGTCCTGGAGTGCTTAGATTTTGCAGAAGTAACTGTTTGTATACCACCTGTAATGGTGACTTTACCACATGTTACCGCACAGCAAGTGGTGAGATTATTTTCCACCTTTGTGGTGAGCAATTAACTTTGATGATTAGAAGTCAGGGTGAAAGACTATTTTAATTGGAACTTACCAAGGAGGTCCCCTCTGAACTGCTCATAGTGCTGTTTATGACAGGGACATTATTATTATTATTTCTTTCTTATCTCAGACATTATGTCTGGTCAAAAGTAGAAAGTGACGCGGACGTTGATCAAGCGTGACTTCCTTTTAACTGTACGGTATATGTTATATTGCATTTAGGAACTTTCGGGTAATTGAACATGTATCAATAATTACGGATTTCTGTAGTTGTATATATAAGTTTGGATGCAGCTGTATTGCATTGATGTACTGGTAGATATTGTGTGGTATGACTCCTGTAGTTGATAGTATAATTGGTATAATGACAACTTTATCCTGATGTCACATATCCTTGACTTCCTCAGCCAGTTGGATGTATTTTTCAATTTTTTCTCCTGTTTTCTTTTGTATATTTGTTGTATTGGGTATGGATATTTCAATTAGTTGTGTTAATTTCTTCTTTTTATTGGTGAGTATGATGTCAGGTTTGTTATGTGGTGTTGTTTTATCTGTTATAATGGTTCTGTTCCAGTATAACTTGTATTCATCATTCTCCAGTACATTTTGTGGTGCATACTTGTATGTGGGAACGTGTTGTTTTATAAGTTTATGTTGTAAGGCAAGCTGTTGATGTATTATTTTTGCTACATTGTCATGTCTTCTGGGGTATTCTGTATTGCTAGTATAGTACATCCGCTTGTGATGTGATCTACTGTTTCTATTTGTTGTTTGCAAAGTCTGCATTTATATGTTGTGGTATTGGGATCTTTAATAATATGCTTGCTGTAATATCTGGTGTTTATTGTTTGATCCTGTATTGCAATCATGAATCCTTCCATCTCACTGTATATATTGCCTTTTCTTAGCCATGTGTTGGATGCGTCTTGATCGATGTGTGGCTGTGTTAGATGATATGGGTGCTTGCCATGTAGTGTTTTCTTTTTCCAATTTACTTTCTTCGTATCTGTTGATGTTATGTGATCTAAAGGGTTGTAGAAGTGGTTATGAAATTGCAGTGGTGTAGCCGATGTATTTATATGAGTGATTGCTTTGTGTATTTTGCTAGTTTCTGCTCGTTCTAGAAAGAATTTTCTTAAATTGTCTACCTGTCCATAATGTAGGTTTTTTATGTAAATAAATCCCCTTCCTCCTTCCTTTCTGCTTAATGTGAATCTTTCTGTTGCTGAATGTATGTGATGTATTCTATATTTGTGGCATTGTGATCGTGTAAGTGTATTGAGTGCTTCTAGGTCTGTGTTACTCCATTTCACTACTCCAAATGAGTAGGTCAATATTGGTATAGCATAAGTATTTATAGCTTTTGTTTTGTTTCTTGCTGTCAATTCTGTTTTCAGTATTTTTGTTAGTCTTTGTCTATATTTTTCTTTTAGTTCTTCTTTAATATTTGTATTATCAATTCCTATTTTTTGACTGTATCCTAGATATTTATAGGCATCTGTTTTTGCCATCACTTCTATGCAGTCGCTGTGGCTATCCAATATGTAATCTTCTTGTTTAGTGTGTTTTCCCTGTTATTGTTATTATTATTATTATTATTACTATTATTATTATTATTACTATTATTATCAAGAATATTGCTATGTTTATGCATGTGAACTATTATTGAATATATGAATCAGTTCGAATTCAAAACTTTTAATTATAGTCAGAATTCCTGGTCCCACTGAGTAAATAGGAAGAGAGCACAAGAGGAAATTGGACTTGCAGAATGGAAAATGTGGTCAAAATGTTCTCCATTTCTTTCTGGTTGGCTGCAAAAATAGCTTTCTAGCTCTTGTAAAAGATGGCAAAGCTAATAAAATCCATCTGCCACCCCACATATGGTTTACTGGTTGGGAAGTTGAACACTTATAGTGATCAGAACAAAACAGCAAACTTGGTAGATACTAACAGGATACTGAAGTGTAATATGCCAATGCCAAAACCTGTGTGAGAACAGTGCTTAGATTTGCTTGCAAGTGTGGAAACTAAACTGTGAATGTTAGTCACAGTAACCTTGATTGTGATGGAAGGAGGGAAGAAGATGACACTAGATCCTGATTACCATCAGCACTGAGGTTACAAGAAGATGGTGCATCATCAGGGAGCTGCGTGGACCTGCGAGCTACCAGCAAGCTACTGTGCAGGCTTACCTGTGCCTGACAGAAAAGATGAAACCGATTATCATGGGACTAGATGATAAACTGCCTTGGTATTGGCAGAAAGAACCATGTAGAGATAAAATGGATAGGTTTGCTGAATATCTGGAGAGAATTGAAAGAGCAGCAGCTGCTGAGAAGCAGGTGCAACATAATAATAGGTCTTCTAATAATCATGTAAACAACAGCAATAATGACAACGGGAATATGAATGTTACAGGTATAGAGGCTCAGAATACAAAATGTAATTATTTTGGTCAAGGTAATGGTAGAGGAAGAAGGGGTAGACAGCAACCACACTTTATCAATAATTATTATAACGAAAGTAGAAATGTACATAATGTACCACTGAGACAAGGTGGAGAGCAGAATGCTACTCTATCTGATACTGTATCAAATGAACACAACTGGCCATGTGAGGGAAACTAAGTCCCATCTATGAGAAAACTGTTGCTCACCAGGTGGAAACAGTAACACTACTGTGAGAGTTGTACACCATCGTGGATCATTTATATTTTACTGTCTGTATGCTGCCCAGAATGTTCAAAAAACTACATAGCAAGTGGTGGGGTTATTTTCCACTTTTGTGGTGAGCAACTAATTTTGATGATTAGAAGTCAGGGTGAAAATCATTTTGACTGGAATTTAGCATAGAAGTCTCCCTTGACCTACCTATAGTGCTGTTTATGACAGGGACATTATTATTATCAGGAATATTACTAAGTTTGTGTATGTGAACTTTTACTGAATATATGAATCAGAAATCAAAACTTTTGTCTGTAGTCATAGTTCCTGATCCTACTAAGTAAATAGGAAATAGAAACATTTCTTTCAGAGAGCACAAGAAGAATGTGTACTTGCACATTGGAAATTATGGTCATTAGTATGTTCTCCATTGTTTTCTAGCTGACTGCAGAAATAGTTTTCAGGCTCTTGTAAGAGACAGCAAAGCTAATAAAATCCACCTGCTGGCCCACTAGTGTTATTCTCCATATAGTGAAGATGGTGAGCCTCTGATAGGCACACCAAAAGACTGTCAGAAAATGAGTTTTCAGCCAACAAGGCCTTTGTCAGAGATAGAACACACACACACACACACACACACACACACACACACACACACACACACACACACACACCAAAATGCAACTCACACACACATGACTGCAGTCTCTAGCTGCTGAGCATGTTGAGTAGCAACTATGTGTTTCATAATATTGTTGTAGTAGAGGTTATTTTAGATACAGTGCCTAGAGAAACTTTTGTACTTAAGATTTTAGTTGATTATAGTATGGACTTCCTGAATAGTACAACATAAGCCCCAAGGATTCAAAATATTATCTACTAAAAGCTTTTGGAAAATATCACTGGACAAAGCAAACCACAGAACCTACTGTAGCATAGCATGAAATAATTTGGTTATGAAACTAGATATAGCCACCTTCCAATTCAAAGTAGTGTGCGTTGTAACCTCACAGTGAAAAAAAAAAAAAAAAAAAAGTCTGTGGAAAATGCACACCATATCACCTACTAGTGTAGGTGATATGGTGTGCTGTTAATGTCATTAAATTTATTGATAATGTGACAGTGCCAGCAAAGAAGGTGGTGAAACATGAAAGAAAAATATTGAAACTGAGTTAAGTTGATGGTGTGATACCAACTAAGTGCAGTGGTTTTCAAATACACTATGTGATCAAGAGTATCCGGACACTCCCAAAAACATAAATTTTTCATATTAGGTACATTGTTCTGCGACTTACTGCCAGGTATTCCATATCAGCAACCTCAATGGTCATTAGACATCATGAGAGAGCAGAATGGGGTGCTCTGCAGAGCTCATGGACTTTGAACATGGTCAGGTGATTGGGTGTCACTTTTGTCATATGTCTGTACACGAGATTTGCACACTCCTAATCATCCCTAGGTCTACTGTTTCCAATGTGATAGTGTAGTGGAAATGTGAAGGGACATGTACAGCACAAAAGTGTACAGGCTGACCATGTCTGTTGCCTGACAGAGGGTGCTGACAGCTGAAGAGGGTCCTAAGGTGTAATAGTCAGACATCTATCCAGACCATCACACAGGAATATCAAACTGCATCCCGATCCACTGCAAGTGCTACAGCAGTTAGGTGGGAGTTGAGAAAACTTGGATTTCATGGTTGAGCACCAGCCACTGTGGCCGAATGGTTCTAGGCGCTTCAGTCCAGAACCGCACTGCTGCTACAGTCGCACACACGCGAGACAGATTGGACATGGATGTGTGTGATGTGTTTAGGTTAGTTAGGTTTAAATAGTTCTAAGTCTACGGGACTGATGACGTCAGATGTTAAGTCTCTAGTGCTTTGAACCATTTGAATCATGGTTGAGCTACTGCTCTTAAGACACACATCAAACCAGTAAATACCAAATGGCACCTCGCTTAGTGTAATGAGAGTAAACATTGGATGACTGAACAGTGGAAAAATGTTGTGTGGAGTGACAAATCATGGTACACAATGTGGCAATCCGATGGCAGGGTTGTGCATGAGATGTGCTTGCTTGTATGCGTGTGTGTGTGTGTGTATGCGTGTGTGTGTGTGTGTGTGTGTGTGTGTGTGTGTGTGTGTGTGTGAGAGAGAGAGAGAGAGAGAGAGAGAGAGAGAGAGAGAGAGAGAGTATGTGTGAATGGTGTGATGCTGTCTACATGTGTGTGTCTCTTTTATTGATGGAGGCTGTGGCCAAAAGCTATATGTGAGTTTCTGTTAATTGGCCTCTCTGTAACTTGATATGTGTTTTTCATAGTAAGTAGCAATCTGTCTTACCATACATTGTTGATATTCTTACCTGGAGATTCCATTGTTTGAATAATCAAAATTTGATACACAGACCAGATTTCAGCCTACCATTTTATTTACACACAGGTAGTAGTTATTATGGTTTGGGAGCAGAACTATTTCAGAAAAAAGAAGTTAATGGAGAAATCATACATGACACAATTGCCTCTGGAAGTAGAGTGCTGTTAAAACATGAAAAATATTATACAGTTATAGAAAAAGAATTATTAGCTGTTTACTGGGCATTTACCAAATTCAGAACCTATCTCTTGGGACATAAAGTAATTGTATATTCAGACCACAAAGCATTACGCTACTGGGAATGTAGACTATGTCACAATAGACTTACCAGTTGGGTAATGTTTTTGCAACAATTTGATTATGAAATGAAATATATTAAAGATTCAGACAATGTTGTTGCAGATGCTTTATCAAGGATTCCATTGGGTGAAAGTAAACAAAATTTTGATTAAAACAAGGAAAAAGATAGAGGAAGGGTATACATACTTAGAAAATTATTAGGGAAATGTGTAACAAAATTAGAAGGAATCAAAACCATGATTCAAACTGGAGGTTAGTAAAGAGGCAAAATAGGTTATGAAAAATTGGACAGGTATTATAAAGTATATAAAATAACACTTTTCATGAGTACAGGTTTGGATTCTGATGATTTGAAGTTATCTTGGCCAGAGGAAGAATCTGGCATGTTGATTAAGTGTACACATGAGAGTTATGGACACAGTGGTATTCAAAAATGTATACAAAAGCTACAAAAAATGTTTATTTCTGTAACATGGCTAAAAGGTTAGGAAAGAACCATCTATTTGTGACAGGTGTCAGAGGGTCAAGATAAGTAACAGAACTTGTCATGGTGAGAAGCAAAATACAACACCTGAGAAACCTACAGATTTAGTTGCTGTGGATGTCTGTGGAAATTTACCAAAAAGTAAAACAGGTTTTTGTTATATTTTTGTTCTCCAAAGATATAAAATTATATCCTGTCAGAATAGTGACAAGTAAAGAGATTACTGCTAAAATGGAAAAAGATTACTCCCAAAATCTAAGAAAACCTTAAGTAATACAGTCAGACAATGGATCACAGTTTGTATCAAAGTGCTGGAAGATATGCATAGAAAAATCTGGTATTAGACACACTTTAATTCCGGTTTATAATCCTTTGTCAAATCCAGTAGAGAGATACATTCATGAAATTAGTCACCTATGTTTCACATACTGTAGCTGCAAATATCCCATATGGTGTGAATACATCAGTGATTTTGAAGAAGTAATGAATAGTTTGCAACACAGTTCCACAGCATTTTTACCTTTTGAAGTTATGCTTCACAATAAACCAGCATATTTTATCTCAGAATTAGCAGATTATCCAGCATGTACTGTCAAGTCTACTCAAGAACATGAAGCAGTTGTGAGAGAAACCATGAAAAAGCAGGGAGATACGTAAGAAAAGATATGATAATAAGGTTGAAATAACTAAATTCAACACGAGAAATCTAAAATGTTAGTATCTGAGTTAAAAAAAGTTATTCAATACCTATATTGGTCCTTTTGAGGTCATTGAGAACCTACATCTCAATGCCTATCGGTCGATTTATCCATAATTTAAAAAGCTTCTTGGGCTGAGAAACGTTACCTCACTGAAGCCATAAAAACAAAAAACTAAACATAACTAATGAAAAGGATTCTTACTGGAATATTGTATACACAAAATGTTTTCTACCATATGTAAAGAACTATGTAGTTACAGTTTTTCATAATTTTTGCACAAGCAATTTCAAATGTGGTAACTTATTATTTTTGTTCATGCTGTATTACTTCTCTAAAGGTTGTAAATAAGTCATGATTTGAATTTTAATATTTTCTTTCATTAAAAGTAATTAGTTTCTCTTACTGTGTTATTTGTCAATGTTTAGAGCAATGTTTCAACTAAATAATCATTTGAAAAGCTAGAGCTTTAAGTAGAAATCTCAGTCAATTCCTGAGCATTTCTTCAGTTCTTATATACATTTGTGGTATATCGTGAAATAGTACTTGTGTCGCTTCCATGTTATTTTTAGTTTAGTTTTAGTTATGTTGTGTTCTGCAGATCATTCTCCCAATTTTTTTCTGATATGATGTGGAAAAGTCAGATATACACACATGAATAGTGCTAATATTAATATTACTGAAATTTTTAGTTCTACCCATGCAACTACATTTAGAGGTACAATTTTTTTTATTTTTACCAATTCTGAAACAGAAACTCATCCATGGAATAGAAAGAGTTGTCCAAAAGAAATTATTTTAAGCTAGATTTAAAACTTGATCTGCTACCTGTCAGACACTTTTATGCTGTTGGGCAAATGATCAAAGATTTTTGTTGCTGAATAATGTACTCCTTTTTGAGCAACTGACAGCTTCAATAACAGATAGTAAAAGTCATTTTTCCCTCTAGTGTTGTAGGTATGAACATCACTGTCCTTCGCAAATTGAGATGGATTATTTGTAACGAATTTTGTTAGCGAATATATGTACTCTGATGGTGCAGTTAAAATACCTAACCCCTTGAATTGGTTCCTACGTAACGTCCTTGGATGAACACCACTAATTATTCTCACTGCTCCCTTTTGTGCAGTCAATACTTTATGTCTAAATGGTGAGTTGCCCCAGAAAACTATCCCATAATACATTATTGAGTGGAAATATGCAAAGTACATTAGGAGACTGATCTGCTTATTATGAAGACTAGCAATTATATGAAAAGCGAAAGAAGCTGAACTAAGTTGTTTGAAAAGCTCAGAAATATGCTTCTTCCAGTTCAAGTTGTCATCAATGTGAACACCCAAAAATTTGGAGAAATCTACACTGTTAACTAAGCCCTGTTCATATGCTACATCAATTGTCAGTGTGACTCTATTTGGTGTACAGAACTGATATAGTAAGTTTTTTTCAAATTTAAGGGAGAGCCCATTTTCTGAATGGCAATGGTTTTGCCACAGTGGATACACCGGTTCCCGTGAGATCACCGAAGTTAAGCACTGTCGGGTGTGGCCGGCGCTTGGATGGGTGACCAACCAGCCACCATGAGCTGTTGCCATTTTTCGGGGTGCATTCAGCCTCATGATGCCAATTGAGGAGCTACTCAACCGAATAGTAGCGGCTCCAGTCAAAGAAAACCATCATAACGACCAGGAGAGCAGTGTGCTGACCACACGCCCCTCCTATCCGCATCCTAACCAGAGGATGACACGGCAGTCTGATGGTCCCGATTAGACATTTGTGGCCTGAAGATGGAGTGCTACTTAATAATTATTTGAAAGACATCCTTAACAATATTTTCAGCTGCTTTTTCTGGAATGGGATTTATTATAACACTCACGTCATCTGCAAAAAGTACTACTTCCACTTGCTGAATGTTAAGTGAGACATGAATGAGGAACAGCAGGGGATCTAAAATTGAACCCTGTGGGACTCCCTTTGTGATAACTCCCCATTCACTAGAATTTACCATCCTCCCAAAATTATTTGTGCTATTCAGCACAACTTTTTGCTTCCTGTTAATTAAGTATGATTCAAACCAGCTGTGTGTAGTTTTTCTAAGAGTGTGACATGATCCACACAGTCAAATGGCTTGGAGAGATCACAAAAATACCAACTGGCGATAATTTGTTATTTAGGGCTTGTACTATTTGATGGGTAAATGTGTAGACAGCATTTTCAGTCAAGTAACCCTGTGACATGCTGAGTAAATTATTTTCACTTAAATGTGACACTACTCTTGAATACATAACTTTTTCGAATATTTTAGTAAATGAAGTCAGCAATGAGATTGGTCTATAATTATTTAAGTCACTCTTGTCCCCTTTATTATGAAGAGGTTTGACAACTGCGTATTTCAATCTGTCTGGAAAAATTCCCTGTGCCAGCGAAGCATTACATCATATATCACTAAGGACTCCACTTAGAACAACACTTCAAAATTCTTTTAGAGACTCCATCAACACCACATGAGCCCTTGTTTTTCGGTATATTTATAATTCCCTTAATTTCAGTGGGGAATGTTGGTGCTATATCTAAAGGCCCAAAGTCCTGGGGAATGACATTTTCAACATATTTTTTTTGCTTCTTCAACTGAGCGCTTTAACCCTACTTTTGCTGCTACATTAAGAAAGTGAATTTTACAAATACTTGCAACTTGTGAATTATCACTCACAACATCATCATTTAGCTTTATTGCTATGGTATGCTGTGTACTGTCAGGCTGCCCCATCTCCTGTTTGAAAATATTCCATATAGTTTCAATCTGATTATCTACATCATTAATTTCTGTCAGAACACATAAGCTTCTTGACTTCTTAATGACTTCCCTTAAAATATTACAGTATCTTTTGTAGTAGGCACGTATCGTCAGATCCTGACTTATTCTGGCCTGTCCATATTTCCCTCTTCCTCTTACATGATATCTCAATTCCCTTAGTAATCCATGGCTTACTTGACTTTGTAATGGCTTTTTTTGGATAACATTTGAGGAAAGCAACTCTCAAATATTGAGACCAGGGGTGGCAATTTGAAGCTGTTCTTTCCTCCAAGCATTGTGACTCATGCAGGGCAACATTCAACACCCTACCACCCAAAGAGCAACAGGTTGGTTCACGCTGGCACAGCGCTGATGCATCATGACATGTCTTGGTCAGAGGTTTTCCCCTGGGTCCACTTGGCATCCATAAATCCTACAAAGAAGTTTTAAACGCCTCCTTAGCTGACTTATTGTACGAGGAACATCTTATGCTTCTGGTGCAATTCGTTGAGGACTCCAAAACTCCCGCACAGTCTGAACTTCTGACATTAACAGAATGCATCTGACACTTCACCACATAGGTATACCCCCCACCACCAAGGGCCCTTGTGGGCCCTCGTACCTTCATGCACAAAACATTACATGTTTGTGACTATGTGATGTTGCGACAGTATTGTGGTATGAGTGGGACAGTGCACAAATGGTTTAATTCATACTTAATAGGAAGAATGCAGGAGGTTGAAATTAACATTATAGATAGTCTGCAAAAATCAGCAGAGTCCTCTAACTGGTGAGGTATCAAGAATGGTGTCTTGGGTCCCTTATTGTTCTTAATATATATTAACTATTTGCCACTCTATATTCATGAAGATGAAAAGCTAGTTCTTTTTGTTGATGATACAAATATAGTAATCACACCCAAAAAGAAGAATAAAAGAATCAGGTGAGGAAATTGTAAATAATGTCTCTCAGAAAATTATTAAGCAGTTCTCTGCAAATGGACTCACACTAAATTTTGAGAAAACACAGTTCATACAATTCTGTACAGTAAATGGCATAACACCATTGATAAATATAGACTATGAATAAAAGTCTGTTGCTAAGGCAGAATACTCAAAATTTCTGGATGTGTGCATTGATGAGAAATTGAATTGGAAGAAAAATATTGATGATCTGCTGAAACGATTAGGTTCAGTTACTTATGCTACGAGGTTTATTGATAATTTTGTTGATAAACTTATCAGTAAATTAGCCTACTATGCCTATTTTCATTCACTGCTTTCATATGGCATCATATTCTGGGGCAACTCGTCATTAAGACAAAAGGTATTCATTGCAGAAAAGTGTGTCATCAGAATTATAGCTGGAGCCCATGTTAGATCACCTTGCAGACATTTATATAGGGCACTCAGTATATTCACAGTACCTTAGCAATACATATATTTGCTCATGATATTTGTCACTCATAACCCATCCCAATTAAAAAATAACAGCAAAGTGCGTAGCTATAACACTAGAAGAAAGGATCATCTTCACTATTCTGGGTTAAATCTCACTTTGGCACAGAAAGGGGTGAATTATACTGCCACAAAACTCTTTTGTCATTTGCCAAATAGTATTAAAAGTCTGACAGATAGCCAACCAACATTTAAAAGTAAATTAAAAGAATTACTGAATGACACCTCCTTCTACTCAATAGAAGAGTTGTCAGGGATGAAGTAGTAACTGTAAAAAAATAAATAAAAAACTAAAAAAATTAAAAAAGAAAAAATTAATTAATTATTTTGTGTAAAGAAAACTTATGTTAAAGTGACATGTTCCACATCATTATGAAATGTATTCATTATCTATGAACAAGGATTAATGTGTGTAAGTATGTATGTACTGATTAAGTTTGAAGACCTCAGATTCTGATGAAACTAGGTGCACCTAGTGTCCCTATATAGTTATGAATGAAAACCATAAATTATTTTTCATGATCCAATTAAAATTTTATTAAGCCTTGAATTTTCAAGGAGTCATAAATTGCCATTTTCCTGGAACCAGGTGAGGTACAGGCATGAAAAATATGTCATTTTAAAGTGCTTTAGATGGGCTTTCATTTGATATGCAACATGGTGGAATTTAAAAATTATTTTAAAAAACAAATTTTAAATTTTAATGTTCTAAAAAAGCCGTAGTTTTAAAATTTTGGAAAGAAAATCACACAATTTCTTTGAACTATACCCTTACACCTCAGAAAGTTTCATTTTGGGATCATCATGGGATCACATGTCACAAAATTTTCAAGTCCTGTGTGTTTTGTGAAAAATAACATGAGAGTTTCTACAGTAAGAAATCTCCAAATTAATTTTAAAAAATTTACTTAACAGCTCTGTCTATCATAAGTTCTTATAAAATGGAATTAACTGTAAAGCTTGGTTGGTTTTGACCATGTCATTTTCAGGCAAGATATGTATTTGGTTTGTTGTGGTCACTGAGTTCACCTTATATAGAACATCCACCACATGAATCCACATATCATTCAGCTTCTCCAGGTATGCAAAAGGAGATGGATCACATGGATGAATACGGTCACCTTTAGTTTATCTACTTCTTCATCTTTCCCCAAAATATATGCGAGCAACCACTTGTTTTTTACTCTGTAGTTATGCATCTATTTATACCTGTCAATGACAGTGATTTTGGGGTTTGGTGGTCAATTACTGTTATGAACTTTAAGCATATGAAACTATCTTGACAAAGATTTTTATTGTATCTGAAACTACAGGAGTGAGTGCATGAAATGTTTATTTATTTATTATGTTTTTTTTGCATATAGCCACCAACTGGTGACTTTTGCAAATGTCATAACATTTTTAAGCAATTTTTGTATAAACAGTAGGAATCTGCAACTCACATGTACAAGAAGCCACTCACAGGTGATGCACTTGGCAATATATGGTACAGTACTTCATAATGCAACATACAGTTATTACATAGTATAGGTATTTGAATTAACAGCATGTTGTTACAAAAATATTATATATTACAATCACCTCAGAATAGTACATAATATAGATAGAAGACTTACGCCTTCATTTAAGAATAGCAACATTTTAATATCAGTGTTTATGCAGTGAGTACAAACATTTGTATGTTAAGAATGATTTTAATTCCCTTTTGAATACTTTACCTCTGTGGCATCTTATAGCACTTGGCAGTTTGTTAAACCATATCTGGCCATTCATCCAAGGAATATGATCTGTTTCCTTTAGTTTGGTTCTATTTCGGAAGAAGCAATCTTGTTGTCTTGTGTTATGGGTATGCACATCAGAGCACTTAGTTTCATTATTTTTATGGTCCACATAGACATGTTATTAATTTGTACAGATATAAGGAAAGGTTTCTCTACACGAATCTCTGTATCCTATTCGTTGCATGGTCCTGATTGCTCTTTTCTGCAGTTTTAGGATTATGTTCATGTGTCTATCAACAGCACATCCCCATACCTCTATTCCATAATTAATATATGCAAATATAAGTCCAATAATAAGCAGTTTATAACATTTGTTCAGAGACTACTTTTGATAATTTGCTAATTAAGTGCAGTGGACTACCAATTTTATTGCATACAGAATTGATATGGTCTGTCCATCTAATATTTTCATCTAGTTATATCTCCAAAAATTTACTTTTGTCAGTGTCTACGTTTTTGATGCCACTTTTATTATCAATACAAGTTTGGTATGAATTATCAAGTTTAAATGGTATCAGTTGGGATTTGTTAATATTGACTTTTAGACCTTGATCATTGAAGTAAGTAGTCATTTGACTTAAGCCATCAGTTGCAGCTAATGTCAAGTCATTAGTTTGTTTGAAAAAGAACAAAAGTGAGGTACCATCTGCATAACTTACTAATTGGGAGTGCAGAGGTGCCTCTAAATCATTAACATAGACCATGAAAAGGGAACGGCCCAATACGGAGCCCTGAGGTACACCTTGTTTTACTGTTTCATAGCTGGATTGGAAATGTTTCATCTGATCATTAATTTCATTACTCAGCTTTGTACACTGCTTACAATTGGTTAAAAAAGTGATCAGTAGTTGTATGGATGTGGCATTTATATTGTAAGTTTCCAATTTGCTTAGTAGTGACTCATGGTTAACTGAGTCAAATGCTTTAGTGAGGTCTAGAAATATCCCTGCTGTCTGCATTCCCTCACCCAGGACATCATACACCTTGTGGAGAAATTTTGTAATTGCCGTAATGGTACCTGATGCTTTCTGAAGCCATGCTGTGTTTTTGTTAGTAAATTATTCTTTGTGAAATAATCAATATGTTGTGTCAACAAAACAATTTCAAATATTTTACCAAATATTGGTATTAGTGATATGGGCCTGAAGTTTGATAGCTCTTCTTTAGATCCTTTTTTAAGCACAGGTTTAATTGTACTTTTCTTTAATATATTTGGAAATGTGTGCTCCCTGATACTACTGTTGATCAAATGGGTAATTATTCCAACTAATTCCTTATTGCATTTTTTAATTGTAATACTACTCATTCCACCCCAGCCAGATGACATCTTACTCTTTAAGTTATTTATTATTTTTCCTAATTCCTCCACACTCACTTCCTTAAATCCAAAAGCAGTTTCCAGCCTAGAGTGAGGCTTTAACATCTGAGTCAGACCTTTGTTATTAACTGGATTCACAGCTGAAGATATAAAATACTCATTAAATATATAGCAGATTTTATCTGGATCATTAATAAGGTTTCCTTTATGTTGGATTCTGTCAATTTGAGCATCTAACTATTATATTATATTCCTTGAAGTCTTCCCTATATTTGTTGACTGAGCTATTTCCTTATCTAGGACCTGTTTTCTTAAATTTGAGACTGTGTTCCTGAAATTGTTTTTTAGCTTGAGTGTACTTATCCTTAAATATTTGCAATTTAGTTGACTTATGTAGCACACTTAGATCCTCGATATTTTGCCTGAGTTTAATCATGTAAGCTGGAAGAGTCAGTCTGTTGTTTTTTAAATTTTGGTTGTGAGTTACTACTTTCCTAATTTCTTTCACTGGACAGCAAAAATGAAGATATTGTAAAATAATATCATAAAATTTGGCCCATTTGAATTCGGACTCTTTTTGCTGAAGAACTAGTTGCCATTCCTCAGATGCTAGTTTACTTTTAGAACCATTAATGTTTTTCTCTTTAAGCATTTTTTAAATGTTCTATGACCTGAGTCCTTTCTTCGGTGCTTGCGTGTTCATAGTCTACAAATTCATATTTGTGATTTGAGTAGTGGAAGTCCACAGTTCTTGGAACTGTTAATTCTTTGCTGAAGTGACTGTTTAGTAATATGACTGTCCCTATGTACATCCTGAGTTACAAATGTAAAATGTACTCCAAAGATGTTTTCCTCTGCCCAGTTGAAAATCTGCCAAGATGTAAAAATTTTAATTTCATATGAATGCTGCAAGCTTTCTTGTGCTGCCAACCTCTTGACTGTGCCTTTAATTCCATCGCAAGGCCCTTTTTCATGAGATGTTGCTAAAAAATGCCATTCAGCCCCTATGCCAAAATCAGCTTGATGAAAATATAGATGTAAAAAGTATTTCTTGGTTTTGTACTGAGCATCAGCACCATCAGGAAAGTAATATATATTTTTAGATTCGAAGTGCTTTCTTAATAAATTGATGACCTTTTTCTGGAAGCAGTAGACAGCCACAGTGTTACATTCAAGAAGTCTGAAATAACAACATAACCGAGACGCTCTGTTTCTGTTTCTCCTTTGTAGTACACAACAAATGGGTGAAGAGTGGCATGCTGACTCATCCAATGATAGCTCTGGACCTCATCCTGCACCAGAAATGACTAGTTCTCTAAAAAATCACAGTGTACAGCATGTTTCATAAATGAACTGCATTGCTTTGCAATAAAGTCATGATGGATCAACATAGATGACTTATTGCAAAACAAATTCATGACCACTCTTGTCGATTTTTGTAATGTTTCCAATTTACACCTGTCCTCAGAAACCCACTGTCAGAAGGTGACACTGTCTAACAAGTTTTCTTGGAATGCCTTCTGAAGTATGGCCTCCATTTCCTTATTTACTGGGCATGAATTACAGTCTCCCAACTGACAATATATTGAAGGTGGATTCCACACAACCTTTACAAGACAAGGTTTATATGTCTGTATTTCTCCACTTGTTACAGATTTCAACCTCAGTTTTTCAATCGTAAGTAAAATATTTTGGTGAATTGCACATACACACACTGTGTGTGTACTGCAGAGACCTGACAGGATAAAGTTTTTATTCCTGCCACAATATGTGTTGAAAGTTACTAAAATCAAGTAGGAAGAATACAGAAAAAAAACACCACATCAATATTTATGTCTGAATTCACCCCATATACTTTGAAATTTCGGACAGAGATTTTAAAAACGTGTGTCCAAAAGGCAAATATAGGTAGGTACACATAAACAACTCATGATGTTCTCCAGTGACACTGTGAGCTACAGTTGACACAGGATGGGACAAATTTTATGATGTACACAAATAAAAACAAGTTTTGCGTCACTCCAGTTCCCAGAACTTCTGAAGATAGATGTTGACTATGGATATTTTATCACAGACACAGTCACTTTGACTTTTCAGAGATGTCACTAAACTCACCCAAAGATGTAAACAACAATGCATGAGCAGCACCTATCAGATGGAGGGGGTCTGACAGCTGATCAGTTCCAATCACTCCACCAGGAGGGAGGAACACAGCTTGTGTTGTGTGTAGTTCGACCATGCCTAGATGGTCAATACCACAGTTTGATCGTGTTCCCATTGTCACTTTGTGCCATGAAGGGCTCTCAACAAGGGAAGTGTCTAGGTGTCTCGTAGTGAAGAAAAGCAATGTTTTTTGGACATGGAGGAGATACAGAGAGATAGGAACTGTTGGTGACATGCCTCACGCAGGCCGCCCAAGGGCCACTGCTGCATTGGATGATCGCTGCCTATGGATTATGGTTTGGAGGAACCCTGACAGCAAATCCACCATGTTGCATGAGGATGTTGTGTTGAGACTCAAACTGTGTGGAATAGGCTGCGTGATGCACAACTTCACTCTTGACATCCATGGCAAGGTCCGTCCTTGCAACCACGACACCATGCAGTGTGGTACAGATGGGCCCAACTACATGCCTAATGGACCGCTCAGGATTGGCATCATGTTTTCTTCACCGATGAATGTTGCATATGCCTTCAACTGGACAATCACTGGAGATGTGTTTGGAGGCAACCCAGTCAGGATCAACACCTTAGACACACTGTCCACTGAGTGCTGTAAGGTGGAGGTTCCCTGCTGTTTTGGGGTGGCATTATGTGGGGCTGACGTATGCTGCTGGTGGTCATGGAAGATGCCGTAATGACTGTACGATATGTGAATGCCATCCTCCGAGCAATAATGAAACAATATTGGCAACATATTGGCGAGGCATTCGTCTTCATGGACAACAATTCACGCCCCCATGTGCACATCTTGTGAATGACTTCCTTCAGGATAATGACATCGCTCGACTAGAGTGGCCAGCATGTCCTCCTGACATGAACCCTATCAAACATGCCTGGGATAGATCAAAAAGGGCTGTTTATGGACGACCTGACCCACCAACCACTCTGAGGGATCTACATTGAATCTCCATTGAGGAGTGGGACAATCTGGATGAACAGCGCGTTGCTGAACTTGTGGATAGTATGCCACGATGAATACAGGCATGCATCAATGCAAAAGGATGTGCTACTGGGTATTAGAGGTACCAGAGTGTACAGCAATCTGGACTGCCACCTCTGAAGGTCTTGCTGTATGGTGGTACAACATGCAATGTGTGGTTTTCATGAGCAGTAAAAAGGGCAGAAATGATGTTTATGTTGATCTCTATTTCAAGTTTCTGTACAAGTTCTGGTATTCTTGGAACCAAGGTGATGCAAAAAATTTTTTGATATGTGTAGTTGTGGAATTTGCAATATGGTGTCATCTGTCTCACCTGACATAATTTGGGATGGTGGTAATGTAGTAGATTTAGTCCTTGTATGACATGATCCCATGTTGATCCCAAAATGAAACTTTCAGAGGTGTAAGAATATAATGCAAGGAAATTTTGTGAATTTTTCTAAAATTTTAAAAATATGGCTTTTTCATAAAATTAAAATTAAATTTTATTTAAATTAAAAAAAAAATAATTTTTAAATGCTGCCATGCTGTAAATGAAACGAAAGCCCATCTAAAGGGCTTTAAAAAGACACATTTTGCAGGTCTATATCTCATCTGGTTCTGGAAAAAATAACAATTTACTACTTCAGGGTGGACCAATTTTTAACAAAAAATTGAAAATAATTATTAGTTAAATCACAAAAAAAAAATTGTATGGTTTTCTTGCATAACTATGTAGGGACAATAGGTACACCTAATTTCATAAAAATCTGACATCAAGGTAAATTTTTGTTCAAAATTGTGTTGATTTCAGATGGAATGATTCTGTAGTAGTTACTTACAGACACGTGTTGCTCACAGTATTTTTAGTTTTTTTTTTTTTTTTTAAATACTTGATACTTTCTCTTGAAATACAGGTTATACTGTCATGCCAGTGTAATAAAAGCAATGTCAGTCAAGTGAGTTACAAATATATATTTTTGTCAGTCAACTGAGTTACAAATATATAATTTTGTTATGTGTACCATCTTTTGCTTATCCCATGTATGTTATATGATATTTGGTAATAATTTGAGAGCTGTAAAATAGTAAATGGTTTGAAAATTTGTGAGAAAAGAACTTTGCATAGAAAAATTGTGCTCTAGTCCTTATTTGAATGAAGTAATTATGCTAAGGTTGTCAAAATGTCATATATCATATAATGAAGAAAAAATGAATAATGATTTGTTATGCTCCAAATCTTGTTGGCATAACCAGTTTTATTAACGTGTATCAAAATTTTTCTTGCATTTTATGCTTTCAATCTTTTTGGGGGGTAATTGTAATAAAATTGGTTATGATGAGGTAAATGACCAATTACCAAGTTGAAGGCTCAAAAAACAGAAATCCACCATCAATAGCTATACAAAAATATGTAAACATCAACATATATAAACACTTAATATAATTACTAGGATGATTATGGAATTCTTAAAAAGATAATCAATGATAAACAACTGTTTGTATTTTATTTTTGAAATGTGTGTTACAAAGATGATTTTGCATAAATAGATCAATTTATGACAGTATTTTCTTTGCTACATGTTGTTAGATTTAAGTATTTGTCTTGTTAGTAGTATGAATTTGAAATATGAGGATGGAGTACAGGTTATGTGTGTTGTGTTAGTGCTGTGGTTGATGTTGATTTGTACTGTGAATTGAAATGACTAAGAATATATGTGTTCAACACCAAAACTTCCTCCATTGTATATATTATTTAACAAAAAGAACCCAAGCATCTTCTAGACCAGTGGAAAAAGCTACATTTTAGAATGGACTATAAGACTGCAATCTACAAGAAAGAAGAAGAATAAAACATGAGTGCTATGAAAAGTGTTTATTCAGATTCTAACATTACTACCTCCCTCTGCAGTGTGTCTCTATCTCAGTGAGTCAACTGCTGTGAAAACATGACCAGCCACCCAAATTATTAACTTACTTCAAAATTAATACATGGACTTTGAGCTATGAGGGGGTAGTGATAGTCAGAAGCTCTATCTGAAAAACTGAAATCCAGCACCTATACAACACAATAGAAGCATGTCTGCATCCCTGCATTCAATGTTTTGGTGGTTACCCACTGGTTATTAATGTACCAACATTTCACATTTGAAATGACTTTCACTTGCTTACATTAACCTGCAACCTTGAAATTTTAATCACTTAGATATGACACATAGCCAAATGTTTCCCAAAATTTCATTACTCTGCAGTAACTATTTTTTGGTGTTGTTAGTTTTTTTCCATTAGTTGTAGGCAAAACATGCATTACAAATATTAATGTGATTGTGAGTGATTATGGTGTATTCGTCATTGCAGTAACATAAAATATTCTGATTTGTTCTTTTAATACTGGTTCAGAGAAGTGACAATGAAGTTACAATGCAGATTTCATAGTTAAAGTATATAAGAATGTCTACATTCTGTCTAAAGGGCATTAGCTCTGCAATTCATATTTTTTTATTTATTTCATTTTCGGATAACTGATAAGGAGAAGCTGACAGACTACTTACCTCTTGCCAGTGCATCTGAATAATCCCATTAAGTCTGGTAGGTTGGTACACATAAGAACCAGGACCACAAATAGAAAAATGTATATCTGTAATAATATATCGCTGGGTTCTTGATTTTATGCTAAATATGCACAGATTTTCAGTCTTGATTTTGAAGATTTTAGCTAGTTTTTCTTGAAGTAAATCTCCTTTACTCTTGTTGCCAAAATCTGTCTGCAGAACAACAATATGTTTTAATAGATAAATTTAAAAAAAATATATTAAATAGTATTCACCCAAAAGCCTCACACTGAAAGTTAAAGTAAGACTGATACTTGTTTATCTACTAACATTAAAGGAAAAATAAAATGTTGTTAAGTGTTGACAGGGAATATCCAGTCAATTCTATGATTTACAGTTATGTGCGATTATTAGAAGTAGTGGAAGGGACTTGACTGATATGTTGTTGCCAACAATGAAGGTGAAATCAGAGCTGTTCTGTACTATGACTTTTTGTGATTCTATAGTGAGTTGAAGCACAAATATCTTTCAGTGATTGTATTTAGCATTAGGAATACCAAAGAAAATGTATTATATGAGAGTGGTTTGAAAAGTTCTTGGAATGGGGGAAAAAAAAGTACTTACATCACTGAAACTTTTTGTGTTTTTGAATGTAGTCTCCTTGTAGATTAATGCACTTGGTCCAACGATGTTCCAGTGCCTTGATCTCATCTCGAAAATGAGTTTCCTCCAGGCCTGCAAAATAGTTGTCAACTCCGGCTACCAATTCTTCGTTTGAAGTGAATCTTTGGCCACCAAGGAAAATTGTCTGTGTTGGGTAGAGATGGAAATCTGATGGAGCCATATCAGGTGAATAAGGCATGCGTGGCAACAATTCATAACTTAGTCTGTGTAATTTTGCCATGGCAATGGCACAGGTGTGCAGGTGCCCATTGTCTTGAAAGGAAATGACTTTCTTCCTTGCTAAACCTGACTGTTTTTTGCATATCTTTTGTTGCAATTTGTCCAGGAGTTTAGCATAGTATTCTCGAGCAATTGTTTCCCCAGTGGGGAGATCCCATTCGCATCCCAGAACAGTGATGCCATGATCTTTCCTGCCGAAGGAATTCTTTGTTTTCTTTGGTGGTAGAGAATCA
Source organism: Schistocerca gregaria (assembly GCF_023897955.1). Lineage (NCBI taxonomy): Eukaryota > Metazoa > Arthropoda > Insecta > Orthoptera > Acrididae > Schistocerca > Schistocerca gregaria. The sequence goes on from NC_064925.1 coordinate 546,523,762, forward strand.
GCATGTTTCCACTGCTTTTCCTCAATATTCTTCGGCGTGTAGTGCACCCAAGTTTCATCTGTGGTCACAAACCAACACAAAAAATCTCATTAGTTTCTCCTAAAATGGACCAAACATTGTTCGGATATGTTCATTCTCATGCATTTTTGTTCCAGCGTCAAGAGTCATGGCACCCATCTTACAGATAATTTTTTCATTTCTAATTCTTCGGTTAAAATGTGATATACCCTTTCAGATGACATCTGGCAATCGTGAGCAATTTCATGCACTTTCAATCAGTGATCTTCCATGACCATATTGTGCACTTTTACAATGATTTCTGGAGTAGTAACACATCTTGGTCGACCACTGTATGGATCACCATCTAAGCTCTCCCAACCAAATTTAAATTAATTTGTCCACATGGCAACAGTTGAATATCAAGGAGCAGAGTCCCTCAGTGCATTCTGGAAATTGGCATGAATGTCCTTTGCTTTCATAATTTCTTTACAAAGTACTTAATCACTGCTCGAATCTCAATTTTTTCCATCTTTGCAAATCACTATGTGGGAACAACAATAGAGCCATGTTGCCACCACAGCTCTCTTCCAAGAGCACTGATGTGGCACATGTTTACGGGCATCAGTCAAATGAATATCACGTGAACAACTCATTGTGCTTGCGCTGACCTCTCATGGTGATAGTAGTAGTAGTAGTAGTAGTAGTAGTAGTTTTATTCATCCGTAGATCTCTTTTTACAAGGATATAGGACATGTCAAAGTATTTACAAGCTTAGATCAATTTACAATAAGCTAATTCGTATACACATATATTTACAGACTTCTAGTTAGAGACAATCATTAGATTTTACTCCTGGTATACAATAATTTATTTACAAATAACTCATTAAATAATGTAATGCCACACTATTCACTCATATTTCACTATCAGTCACTGCACACACTATACACACGTTGTTTCATAACACTTCACTCACTACACACACACACACACACACACACACACACACACACACACACACACAGGTGATCCTTGGGCCATTTTCTGTACTGCAAGTTCCCATTTGCTATCCTGAAAAACTGAGTCAGCATCCCTTCATAATGAGTGAGATGTTGAGCTCAGAAAGAGGAAGAGGTGTTAGTATTGTGCTATGCATAGCTTGAGGGGAGAGTGTCTCTAGAAAGGAAAAAAGAAGAAAAGTAATAAAGTGAAGGTGTTATGTGGAATATTGGATGTTTTATAATCATCATTATTATTATTATTTGTTTGTATAACATTTTTTTTATCAAACCCCTACTCTGCTTTATCTAAGTAATCCTTCAATGTATAAAATGTATTGCATAACAGGTACTTTTTAGCTGCCTTCTTAAATAAGTGTATTTTTGAAATTTCTTTAATCTCTTTTGGTAATTTATTGTACAGTTTTATTCCTTGGTAGAAAATGCTGTTTTGAGTTTTATGTTTATTTTTTCTTGGTAAATGTAAGTTGAGTCTATCTCTTGTTGCATGGTCATGGACAGAGCTGTTTGTGCAGTAATTGCCAATGTTACTTTTGATGTGTACAACTGACTGGTAAATGTGTTCACATGGAGCAGTTAAAATTCCCAGTGTTTTGAACAGATCTTTACAATGAGCTCGACTACTATTTCTGGTTATTATTCTTATGGCTCTTTTCTGGAGTTTGAAAATTGTGTTCATATTTTGTGGATTTGTTCCCCAAAAAAGAATGCCATAGCTAAGAATTGAGTGTACATATGAATAATATGTAACTAAAAGACACTGCATGTTACACACAGATGATAGAATTCTAAGGGCATAACATGCTGATGACATTCTGTTTGCAAGTACCTTTGTGTGTTCGCACCACTTCAGCTGAGAGTCAATATTCATTCCTAGAAATTTTGCATTTGTTACACAGTCTATAGAGGTGCCATCTACATTTAATTTAACATTGTCATTTTTCCTCTTCAAACTGAAATTCATGGCATTAGTTTTCTTTATGTTTAATGTCAATTTGTTGCTTATTGACCAATCGTAAACTTCCTTGAGAGTTTCATTTGCTTTCTCGGTAAGGAGTTCTCTTGTTCTCTCAGTGACTATAATATTGCTGTCATCAGCGAAGAGAATTTTCTCACCATGAGTAACACTACTGGGAAAGTCATTGATGTATATCAGGAATAGTATTGGTCCTAATATGCTACCTTGTGGAACCCCTATATTAATATGTTTTGGTTCTGATAAGTATTTTACTAAATGTTTAGATCTATTTGAAGTATGTGTTATCTCTACTCTTTGTACCCTATCTGTTAGGTATGATCGAAACCAGTCATTAGCTACCCCTCTTATTCCTAATGCTTCTAATTTATTTAATAGAATCTTGTGGTCGACTGTATCAAAAGCCTTAGAAAGATCCAAAAATATGCCTGTGACACACTCATCTTTATCAAGAGCATTAAGTACAACTTTTGTGAATTCTACTATGGCTAACTCCGTATTTTTGCCACTTCGAAAACCAAACTGTGATTTGCTTAAAAGATTGTATTTATTCAGATAATTCATTAATCTGTCTTTCATAATTGCTTCTATTATTTTTGAGAATGCTGACAGCAGGGAAATGGGCCGGTAATTTTCTATGTCTTCTGCATTACCTTTCTTAAGCAAAGGTACAACTCTTGCCTGTTTTAGCTGCTCTGGAAATGTCCCTGATGTGAAGGATTCATTTATTATATTTGTTAATGGGCCTTGTATAATCCCTATGCATTGTTTCAGTACACACATTGGTACATCATCTAAGCCTTCTGACTTTTTATTTTTTAGCTTTTGAACAGTTTTATTGACTTCATTCTCTGTGGTTGGAAGTAACATCATTGTATCTAGTGCAACAATTTTTGCAGGTGTTATATTTGTTTTGGGGAAGTTTTGCTGTAACTTCTCTGCAATACTTGAAAAATGCTCGTTTACATAGTTTGCTAAGTGTTGTGGATCATTTATTACCTTATCCCCCTCCCTTAGCAGTATGTTATTCTGCGTTTGTTTGCCTCTCCCCGTTTCCTTTTTTATAACATCCCAGACTGCTTTGCTTTTATTCTCTGCATTATATATTATTTTGTCATTAAATGACTTTTTTGCAGCAATTAGCACCTTCCTATAAATCTTTTTGTATCTATGATAGAAATTTAAGAATTCTGGATCATTGTGAATCTTTTTCATGGAACTGAGGTGTTTAAGTGTTTGGGAGGACTTCTTAATACCTGCTGTTATCCATCTGTTTTTGTGAGATGTTGATACAGTCATGCATACTTTTGGGAATGCTGTTTCAAAGTTCAATTTAAACAATGTGGAGAATTTGGAGAATTTCATATTCACATTGGTTTCCTTATACACTTCATCCCAGCTTTGTTTTTCTAGTTCTTTTGAAAAATCTTTTATTTTGATTTCTGATAGATGTCGTTTATAGGCTTGTAGTTTAGGGAATGATTCGATGCCTGATTTTACTGTTGTTATTTGACAGAGATGGTCTGATAGTCCGAGATCTTTTACAGCTACATCACATTTTTCCCTGTCTATATTTGTGGCCACATGGTCAATTACTGATGCAGTCATTGTAGTAACCCTTGTTGCACTATTGACCAATAGGGACATGCCAAAACTTTGAAGGATATTTATGAAGGTGCTGCTGGATTCATTTATGATATTAGTGTTGATGTTTATGTCCCCATACAGAATTATGTTGACCTTTGTACTTGAGACTTTATCTAGAACTTCTGTTAATTTATTGAAAAAAGTGTCCACACTACCACTGGGAGATCTATACACACACAAAATGATTAATTTCTTGGTGATATCGAGCCCTGATAATTCAATAGCTGATATTTCAATGTGTTTGTCTTCACTTACTGTACTGAGGTCATGTCTAGATTTGAACTGTGTTCCTTTTCTGATATAAATGCATGATCCTCCACCCCTTGAAGTAGTTCTGCAGTAAGAGTTTGCCCTTTCATAAAATGATAATACTACATGTTGGATTTCTGTGTCTCTACGCCAGTGCTCAGTAATACAGTAATACTTTCCAAACCATCCTTGTATGTTGGGAGAAAAGAATGTCTCAGATGTTTTATATTTTTCTCATAGCCATTCTGATTTTACTACCTTGCACATCAACAGCTATTTCTATTTTAACTTTATGGCATATATGTTCTGCTCTATAAAAATTTACAGGCCACTCTGTCAATGCTACTTCACTCTCCGACCAATATGGAGTTCAAATCAAACAATGGGAAATCCTGAATGGAATAACAACACTTTGATAAGTCAGGTGCTAATTGCAACAAAGAGAGGCAATGAAAAGGGTGACAGGTACTAGATATTATTCAGCAATCAGACTAAGTCCATCAGCCATCAACAATAGAGCCTACAAGAGCCTACACAAGCAATGTTCACACACACACATACCACTGTCATCTCCAGGAACTAAGAACTGAGTTGGAATTCTGTCAACAGAAACTTAGAGGTTTAATTATAGCTGTGATGGCTGACAGTTAATGTCATAAATAGTAATGAAATGACTCTGCATCAGTTTCATGCCAAGAAAAAGGATAAGATATGCATCCAGATTTTCCATAAAAAACACTTTTCCCATAAGTGTGAAGAGGGCAAGTAGGATATCCACAAGAATAGAATACATTTCCTTAACATGGCACAGCAGTAACAACAGACTTATGTACTTGTTCGTGCATTCCTCAGCTTTCGAACACAGTCCAGAAGTATGAGACAGTGTGGCGTCGACACACGGATCGATACGCCAAAACATGATACGTGTATAGTATCTTCGATTGATGTTCTTTGTAGGTTGACTTCCGGGAATCAGTTCCCATCTATACCCCGTGCTGTACAGTTTATTATGAATAAAGTATTGTGATAGGAAGCAAGAGACGTGGTTATTACCTTCCTACCCTTGCGCCTTCTTCAACAGCAACTCTGCATGGAGGACTGAAAGACCTAAGTGAAAACAAGGCCCCTGGAGTAGATGACACTCTCTCAGAACTACTGATATCCTTGGGTTAGCCAGCCACAACAAAAATATTCCACCTGGTGTGCCAGATATATGTGATGGGCAAAATATCCTCAGATTTCAAGAAGAATTCCAGTTCCAAAGAAAGCAGATGCCAACAAGTGTGAATATTACTGAACTCAGTTTAATAAGTCATGTTTGCAAAATACTGACATAAACTGTTTAGAGAAGAATGAAAAACTAACAGAAACTCACTCTGGGGAATTTCAGTTTGAGTTCCAGAGAAATATTGGAATATGCCAATCAATACTGACAAAGATAGATTAAGGAGAGGCCATTTTACATTTGCAGCATTTGTAGATTTGGAGAGAGTTTTTGCTGATGTTGTTGGGGTACAACCTTTGAAATTTTTAAGGTAGCAGGGATAAAATACTGGTGATTTACAGCTTGTACAGAAACCACAGCTATTACAAAAGGCAGAGAGCATGCAAAGGAAGCAGTGGTTGAGAAGGGAGTGAGGGATGGTTGTAGCTTTCCCCCAATGTTATTCAGCCTGTACATTGAACAAGCAATAAAGGAAGCCACAGAAAAATTTGGAGAGTGAATTAAAATTCAAGGAGAACAAATAAAAAATTTGGGGTTTTCTGATGACAATGTAATTCTGTCAGCAGCACTTGAACAGAATGGACAGTGTCTTGAAAGGAGGATATAAGCCAACATCAACAAAAGCTAAACAATGATAATGGTATACAGTCAAATTAAATCAGACAATGCTGAGGGAATCAGATTATGAAATGTGACACTAAAAGTTAGTAGATGAGTTTTGCTACTTGGGCAATAAAATAAATGATTTAACCAAAGTTAAGAGGATATGAAATTCAGGCTGGTGATATCAAGAAAAGAGTTTCTCAAAAGGGAAATTTGCTAACATCAAATATAAACTTAAGTGTCAGGAAGCCTTTTCAGAAGGCATTTGTTGGGAGTGTAGCCATGTACAGAAGTGAAATGTGGATGATAATCAGTTTAGATGAGAAGAGGAAAAAAGAAATTTGTGGTATATACTTTATAAAAGAAGGTATCAGTTGATAAGACTCATTCTGATACATCAAGGTACATCAAGGAATTGTCAGTTTAGAACTGGAGGGAAGAGAGAGAGAGAGAGAGAGAGAGAGAGAGAGAGAGAGAGAGAGACAGTGTGTGTGTGTGTGTGTGTGTGTGTGTGTGTGAGGAGGGAGAAACTGCAGAGAGACCAAGAGATGAGTACAGTAAGCAGGTCCAAAGGGATGGGGGTTGCAATTGTTATTAATAGGTGAAAAGGCTTGCACAGGATAGATTAGTGTGGACAGCTGCATAAAAACAACAGTCCTCAGACAGAAGAGCACAACAACATACCTATACATTTGTAATATATACAAAGATTCCAAGACTTACCAAGCGGGAAAGCGCCGGCAGACAGGCACATGAACAAAACACACAAACACTCACACAGAATTACGAGCTTTCGCAACTGGCAGTTGCTTCGTCAGGAAAGAGGGAAGGAGAGGGAAAAATGAAAGGATGTGGGTTTTGAGGGAGAGGGTAAGGAGTCATTCCAATCCCGGGAGCGGAAACACTTCCCTTAGGGGAAAAAAAGGACAGGTGTACACTCGCACACAAACACACACACACACACACATATCCATCCGCACATACACAGACACAAGCAGACATATTTAAAGGCAAAGAGTAAGGGCAGAGATGTCAGTCGAGGCGGAAGTACAGAGGCAAAGAAGTTGTTGAAAGACAACTTTACAGTTTGCACATCAGGACAATAGGTAATGAATCTGCTTACGACAAAAGAACACAAAAGGTCATACAATTTGGTTTTAAGTTGTCGATGACAACAAAGTTCATGTCAGTATTGTTGGTGTTTAAGAGTGGCTGTGCGTGCACGAGTGCAGTAATTTTGATAAAGTGGTCCATCCACCACGCACTGCGGCACTGCGTACAGCCTCGCGCTCGGGTCCGCTGTTGAGGTATAATAGGCGGTGACACATCTGGCGGCGCCACCCCTTACGACGCACGCGACAGTACTGGTAGCCGCATCCGAAGACCGTACAACGCAGACTTCCAAGCACTTTCCAAGGTAGGGATCAGTGTGATACGCATCATTGCACTTTATCGTAGAATTTGAGATTAAACTTATCACTTTGTACGGAAAACACTTTTCTATCATATTTTTACTCTTGACTGGTTGATTTCTCTTTATCAACACTATTTGATTTTTTTTACACTGTTCAGAACGGAGGTTCGACGTCCTGTTCCTTCTGAGAACACATTTTCACAGACACTTCACTTTTGAGCAAAATTACACCTTGCATCTTTTCTCCTTTTATATTAGGTGCACATAGTAAGACTGTTTTGTGTGTAGCCTTCACAAGAGGACATTTAAGTTTTGAATAGGCAAGTTCAAAATTACACAGAAAAAATGGACATGTACATATACATAAAATGATTACCTACTATAGACATGAAATTCAATATACATAATACAAATGAACTTCTTCGTAGCTAAGTTGCTACATAGCCATTGAAATACTTTGCTAGTCGTGACCTGTGAAACTCTCCCAAAATTCATATTTATATAGAGAATACTAGTTGTTTACATCATCAAAAACTTACAATTAGACATGTTTTGCTAGTCGTGTCCTGTGAAACTTTGCAAAATTCAGATTTATATTAAAACCCACATCCTTTCATTTTTCCCTCTCCTTCCCTCTTTCCTGACGAAGCAACTGCCAGTTGCGAAAGCTCGTAATTCTGTGTGTGTGTTTTGTTCATGTGCCTGTCTGCCGGCGCTTTCCCGCTTGGTAAGTCTTGGAATCTTTGTTTTTAATATATTTTTCCCATGTGGAAGTTTCTTTCTATATATATATATATAAAACAGAAAGAAACTTCCACATGGGAAAAATATATTAAAAACAAAGATTCCAAGACTTACCAAGCGGGAAAGCGCCGGCAGACAGGCACATGAACAAAACACACAAACACATACACAGAATTACAAGCTTTCGCAACTGGCAGTTGCTTCGTCAGGAAAGAGGAAGCAACTGCCAGTTGCGAAAGCTTGTAATTCTGTGTATGTGTTTGTGTGTTTTGTTCATGTGCCTGTCTGCCGGCGCTTTCCCGCTTGGTAAGTCTTGGAATCTTTGTTTTTAATATATATATATATATATATATATATATATATATATATATATATATATATATATATATATATATATATATATATATATATATATATATATATATCCAGATGGGAAAAATACATTAAAAACAAAAATTCCAAGACTTACCAAGCGGGAAAGCGCCGGCAGACAGGCAAATGAACAAAACACACAAACACACACACAGAATTACTAGCTTTCGCAACCGATGGTTGCTTGCCGTAATTTGTGCCATTCACATGTCAGTAAATATTACAGTGCTCTGTGATTCCTTGTACTATGGCCAGGCCAGTCTCCTAGCCACTGATGCTGCTGGTAGGTACATATACCTGTGGCCAGCATGTTGCCCTACTCTTGGCATCTCCTGTTGAACATACCATGTGATTACTAGGATTGGTAAACCCCAACAGCAATATGCCAATTTGTATGCATGTCAGATGACAACAGCAGCATGTCACTCTTTGTATATGCCAGACTCTAGTGGGCTCCAATAGAGGCATCAGCAGCAGCTGCCAATAGTGTATGAATCTGGGCATGGCACTATGAGTATGACACTACATTGCATCATCACATCACATGACACCTCACGGAAATCTTTCTACTGGATTATTTAAGACACTGTGTGATTGCTCCTTGACAGCATTCACACATGCTCCGGGCTCTACTCTGACTGCCCCCTGCATCTCATCTATCAGTACCATTTACTAGCAGCAGTTCCAGCACAGCCGAGAATTCTGACCAGACATAAACCCCGAGTAGCCTAGTATTCCAATTGGACTTGAACCTAGGCACTGGTCAGAGCTGCCTAGGACATCATCACTTGGCGAAGCCACCCTTGTGTTCTGTGAACTGCTGTTGTTGCGGGCACAAGTCTCCCATCGACCACTAATGCACTGCCAACATTACACCTGCCAGTCTGCACCCACCATATCTGGATGCCACCTGGGACCTCGGTCGGTTTCCGACCCTATACCTTGAGCTGGATGAAGATTGGATGCCAGCCCCATGCCTAGAGCTGGATTCCAGTTGAGAGACTTTAGTATTCAACCAAATGGCTGTTATTTTCTATTTAACTTCAGAACTGTGAACTGCTGATTTATGTGTTCATCAATAAATGTGTTTCTTTCACTGTTCCCTGGGAGCTGACATTATTACTTTCAGTCCTTGCCAGTAAATATGGACACTTTAATTGGTTACAAGATAGCCTAGCTCCACAGCAATGCACCAGTTGGCAGTGGGGCTGTTGACAGCAAACCCACACATCTCACTTCACTCAGCCCCCACTGTGCTGCCTGGTGGTTGCCATCCACTGTCCATAGAAATGCTGCTACTGCTTTTGGCTGGAAGACTGCACCTATGTCTACCCTTTCTTCTGAGGATGCTCAGCACCCTGGACTTCACCTGCCACTGGTGACGAGGGTTCCGTTGGCATTCCTAGCTCTCTCATCACGCATTGTCATCTCCAGACTTAGCTGCAGCCATGTCCTCCTCAAAAGTTGCTGTCTTGGCTGAGACCATCAGCATCATTGCACCTCTAGTGGCTGCTGATGGTTTGAGCCCTCATCTCCCATTGTCTGCTGGCACTGTGCTGACGTTCTGCTGACAAGCCGGTGTCTGCCCCTGCTGAAAGAATTAGATCCCACACTGCACTTCCTGGTTGCCATGTTTGCTTGTCTTCACACATGACCCTGTCACTGCCTTTGCCCCAGGACTTTGGGCTCATACTCTCAGCATTTGGAACTGCTCTTCTGCCATGGCTCTCTCTGCTACCAGCATGGCTCTCACCAACACTGGCATAGATTTTCCATTCCATTTCTGGCACAGCTTTTCCATTCTGCCATGGCAAGGCTTCTTTATTCACCAGCATGGTCCATTACTTGGTTCAACGCTGCCTTCCTGACAGGTCTTCAGTTTTCCATTTTTGTGCCTACTCAGTTTTTGTGCCTCTGATTTGTTTAGCTGCCAGCATGGCACCTTTACCTGATACAACACCTTCAGGATGGTTCATTGTGTTCATTTTCTGTGCCTAAACTGTGCAATGATCCTACACTCTTCTTTTGGTGCTATTTTCTGTGCAGTTTCCCAGTCTGATTCTTCCTTCTGTGACACCTCCAACAGCTTATTTTTCTGGTGCATACACATCGTGGGCCCATTCTTCTGGTGCCTAAGGCATGCCCACGGCCCGAGGGCCCCATCTATGCTCGACTGGTCATCTCCTTCTTCCCTTTGGCCATGCTTGTTGGTATCATGGCATTCCTGGGAGCTGCCATCAGTTGACCTTTCTGCCCACCTGCTGCCAATGTATCAGTGGGCCTTCTGCTCTGACTGAACCAGTCAGTACCTCAGCACCTCTGTCATAAATTTAAAGGGAAGGGAGTATTGGGGCTGGGCCAGTCAGCTGACAGTTGCCACAGTCTCTGCCAATGCATACACAAGTGATCAGCTGGAACTTGCCAAAGCCAGCCACAGGTGGTCAAACACACTGAGTGATTACTAAGATTGGCAAGCCCCAACAACAGCATGCTGATCTGTGAATGTGCCAGATAACAGCAGCAACATATTGCTCTGCATACATACAATGTTCCAGTGGGCTCCACTAGAGGCATCAGCAATGCACTCAGCCAACCAGAGCACTATGAGCATGGCATTATGGTGCATCCATGCATCACATGACACCTCACTTTCCACTGGATTATTTAAGATGCTAGTGAACTGCGACTCAACAGCAATCACTCATGCTCTGAGCCCTACACTGTCTATGCACTGTAGCTCATTTATCAACAGTATTCACCAGTAGCATTTCCAGTGCAGCACAGGATTCTGACTGGATGTTGACCTAGTGCAGCCTTGGACTCCAACTGTACTTCCAACCTAGACACTGGCTCGGCACCACTTAGGACATCATCATTTGACTGAACTGTCAGCATTCTTGCATTCCATCATCCACTGTTGGTTCAAATATTAGTCTCCCATCAGCTGCTGGCACTGCTGGTGCCCCACCAGCTAACCTATGCTGACTGCTTATCACCCAGTATGTCACTGTGTGGTGAAGCCCACCTGCACCTTTATGTCTCAGCAGCGACTATGGTTTGACCATGAGGCTTCTATCAGCTGCCAGCAAACTGATGATGTCACACTCAAACTGGATGCCAGTTGAGACTTTAACGTTCTGTCAGAAGTGGCTTTGCTTTTTTTTTTTCTTCATGTCAGAGATGAGAACTGTTCAGTTGTTTGTTTAGTTCAGTTGTTGGTTTACCAATAACTGCATTTCTTTCACTGTATCCTGGAAACTGACTTTATTTTATGAGCTGCCCTTGGCACCATATAAGGACACTTCACCTTCAAATGGCTATGGTTTTGTTATTGTCCATATTCATCAAATATATGGAAACAAGTTTTGAAGTCCTATGACAATCTTGAGATTTGCTTTCCTGATGATCTGTTGTTGCCTATACCTCCAAGTATTTAACACTGTTGCTTTCTCTTGAAAAACAACATGCAAGTTTCATCCATTCACTCTGAAGATAAAATTTAAATTTATTTTTTCCTTTTTGCCCATGGAGAAAGGTGCATGAGCCTAACTAAAATTGTGATTGAGAATTCTAAGAAGTAACACTAACAGTAGGTATAGGAAGTTGTATACATGGAAGAGACTTGGAGAGACTGGAAGATTTCCGACTGATAGTATAATCTTAAGACAGAGATTTTGAAATCATATTGTAAACTGCAAAACATTTCAAGGAGTAGTTGTGGATTCTGACCATAATTTATTGATTATGAAATGCAACTTATAAATGAAAACAATTCCAGCAAAACAGAAAATTGAGGAGTTGGGACCTGAATACATCATAAGATGTTAGAATTTTAAAGGGAGCCTCAGACAATAACTGACTGAAACAGGGCAAAGAAATACAATACAAGAGGAATGGATATATTCGAGACATGAAATAGTGGAGGCAACAGAGGATCAAATAGACAGATAGAGGAGGCTCACCAGAAATTCTTGGAAAACACATGAGACACTGAAATTAACTGATAAAGTAGAAAATGTAAAAATGAAGCAGGCAAATGGGAATGGAGGTGTCTAAAACGTGAGACTGAAAGAAATTGCTTATTTGGCTAAGCAGCAATGGCTATAGGACAAGTGAAAAGCTTTAGAAACATACATGAGTTATGAAAAGAGAGAGAGAGAGAGAGAGAGCGAGAGAGAGAGAAGCAGCTGTATGAGTATCAAGAGCACAGACAGACAGCCAGTACTACACAAAGAATAGAAAACTTAGAGGTAGGACGAATACACAGAAGCACTGTACATGCAAAATGAATTTCAAGACAGTGCTATAGAAAATGAAGAGAAAGTTAACAAGAGGAAATGGGAAACATTATGCTGAAAGAAGGATGTGACAGAGCATTAAAAAGACTAAGATGAAACAAGGCTCCTAGAGAAAATTATATTCCCTCAGAAATACTGAGATCTTTGGGAGAACCAGCCTTGAACAAATTATTGTACCTGGTGTGCAAGATATAAGAGAGGCAACATTGCCTCATACTTCAGGAAGAATGTTATAATTGAATTTCAAAAGAAAGCAAGTGTTGACAGATGTGAATGTTACCAAATAATAATTTTAATAAGTCTTGGTTGTAAAATTCTAGCACAAATGTAGAAAGACAAACCTACATTTATAGCATTTCTTGGTTAAAAATAAGTAAATAAATGCACAATGTTGTGTAGAATACAATTTTCATAACAATATTGTGAAAAGGAAAGTTGCTACTCATCATATAGCAGAGATGCTGAGTTGCAGATGAGAAAAAAAAGACTGTCACAAATAGCTTTCGGCCAGTAAGGCATTTGTCAAAATTAGTGACTAACACATACATACACACTCATGAAAATGCAACTCACACACATGACTGCAGTCTCAGGCAACTGAGGCCACATACAAATTTAAATGTTAGGAAGTCTTTCCTGAAGTATTTGTCTGGATTGTAGCATTGTAGAGAAGTGAGATGTGAACAGTAAATAGTTCAGGCAAGAAGAGAATAGAAGCTTCTGAAATGTGATGCTACAGAAAATTGCTGAACACTAGATGGGTAGGTCAAATCTTGTAAGGAGTTACCAAGCTGAATTGGGGAGAAAAGAGGTGTATGACACAATCTGACTACATGAAGGAACTGGTTTATGTAACCACAATTAACAATATAACATAGTAATCAGCTTAATTTTTCCATGAACTCTCAACAGAATGAAAGGAGTGACCCATAAGGAAACTCTTCGGTTTGGTTTGAAAGTGCATGGCCTACTGCCAAGGTTTTTGAATTCTTGTGGTAGCTTATTGAAGATGGATGCAGCAGTATGTTGCACACCTTTCTGCACAAGGGTCAAGGAAGTGCAATCCAAATGTAGATTAGATTTCTTCCTGGTATTAACTGAGTGAAAGCTGCTAATTCTTGGGAATAAGCTGACATTGTTAACAAGGTATGACAGTAAAAAATATACTGTATACATTGAGAGGCTAATGTCAGAATACCCATACTAATGAACAGGTGTCGAGAAGGGAATCATGAACTTACAGCACTTATTGCCCAAATTATCCGTTTCTGAGACAAAAATATTCTTTGAGAATGGGAAGAGTTGCCCCAAAATATAATAACTTATGACATATGCAAATGAAAATAAGCAAAGTAGACTACTTTTTATGTCAAACTACACTTACTTCAGATACGATTCAAACAGTAAAAATGGCAACATTAAAGTCTTTGAACAAGATGCTGAATGTGGGCTTTCCATGACAGTTTATATCTATCCAAACACCTAAAAATTTGAACTGTTCAGTTTCACTAATCATATGCCCATTCCGTGAAATTAAAACATTAGATTTTGTTGAATTGTGTGCTAGAAACTGTAAAAACTGTGTCTTACTGTGATTTAGTGTTAATTTACTTTCTACATGAAATAGTGCCAATGTTACCGAAAACATTCTTTAGCACCAAGCTAGTGTCATCAGCAAACAGAAATATCTTAGAATTAGCTGTAATACTAGAGGGCATATCATTTATATAAATAAGGAACAGGAGTGGCCCCAGCACTGATCCCTGGGGCACCCCTGATTTAAACGTGTCTCACTCAGACTCCACATCACATCCATTCTCAACACTGTGAATAAAGACCTTTTGTTGTCTGTTGTTTAAGTGTGAGGTGAGACAATTGTGAGTTATGCCTGTATTCCATAATGGTGCAACTTCTGGAACAATATTTTGTGATCAACACAATTCAGCGCCTTAGGCAAATCAAAAAAAGATGCCTAGCATACCAAAACTTTTGTTTAATCCATTCAGTACCTCACAGAGAAAAGAGAATATAGCATTTTCAGTTGTTAGTCCACTTCTAAAGCCAAACCATAGATATGAAACCATATTATGTGAAATAAAATGATCAATTATCCTTACACACAGCCTTTTCAATGACTGTAGCAAATGCTGATGGACTTGAATATTCTGCTTGGCATTCCACCATATCCGTGTGAATCCTTAGTCTTCAGTGATTTAATTATTGACTCAATCTCCCCCTTATCAATATCACAGAGCAGTTATTGAGATATCAAACTTGGAAAGTTTTTCTAACAGAATGCCCATCTATTACTGAATAATGAATAAAAATAATGTCTATTGCTGTGGTACTGTTCCCCTGCTCCCTGGTTGGAAAAACACACAGCTGCATCAGATTATATGTATTTAGGAGATCTTCCAACAACCTTTTCTTGCACAGTCACATACAACATTAATATTGAAGTCACCACATACAGCAAATTTTTGGCACTTCCCATAAAAAAAATAAAAAGAAATAAAAATGGAAATGAATGTATGGCATCATTGGCCGGGGGAGGGGGGGGGGGGGCTATTCAGGGAAGTTTGGCCCCCAAGTGCAATTCTTATTTAATTTGACGCCACATTGGGCAACTTGCGCATCGGTGATGAGGATGAAATGACAATGAGGACAACACAACACCCAGTCCCTGAATGGAGACAACACCCAACCTGGCTGGGAATCAAACCTGGGCCTGCTTGCAGGGGGAGCGAGCATGTTAGCACCCAGCTAAGCATGGGGGTGATACTTCCTATAAAGTGAACCAACAACCCTCTCTAGCTTGAGCAGAAATGCTCTGAAGTCAGAGTTAGGGGACCTATAAACAACAACAATTAGAAGTTTAGTTTCACTAAATTGAACTGCCCCTGCACATCACTCAAATACCTATTCAGTGCAGTGCCATGATATGTCTATGGACTCAAATGGAACACTGTTTTTTATGCAAACGGCCACTCCTCCACTCCGAAAGAACTCCTTGAAAAACAGCCAGCTAATCTGTATGTTGGTAAAGGAAGCCTCTGAAATAACAAATTATTCAAGTGGGGCTCTGATATATGAATGATGCCACAGTCAACACTATAAGCAGTTCACTAACTTTATCTCTAACACCTCTTATATTTTTATGAAATATGCTAATTCCTTCTCTACTTGGGTATCTGACCTCTTCTGAAGATGATTCATTCATTAGAGGGACTTCCTTTAAGCAGCAATACCTATCAGCTGACTTCAATCCAATAAAGGTACAGCTCTAACCCCAACTACTAAAGGAGTTTTTCCATGAGTGATCCCACCACCACTCACTACACTGTCACCCATAAGTTTTGCTGGCCTCCTATTCCCATACCTATTGAGGTGTAGGCCATGCCTAGTGAAATCTAATCTGTTGCCAGACTCAACGGGCACCATTGCAATGTAAGCCATGGCCTCTGCAATCAGTGCCATCTCCAGCCCCAAGTTAACATGCCTAACAGCAGCATTGTGCCAATTTTTGGCTCAACTGTGTTCCATAAGTGTTAAGGTAGATATTGGCCTTGCCAGAGATATTGGGGTACTGAGTTAACCGCAAGTGGCCTCTTGTGATGAGGAGTGGAGGGTTAGAGAGTACGGAGTGAGAAGGACAGAATGACAGAGTGTTGGGGTCCAGATGGTCCAAACTGTGCATTAATAATTTTGGCACGCTGTGGTAATGAACTGATGATGAAACCAAGTCTTTGGGAATTCAATGCTGCTGTGGAACAATAAGCCATGGGCCCTGCAATTCTATGGACACAATTTATGGCGAGCTGTGGCCAATGTTGTTTGTGGGTGATTTGCCATGGCATAAACAAGACAACGTGGGCCCAACCTGAGCACACTGTTCTGTAGCATGTTCACCCACAATAAGGATATCATGATATTAGAGAAGAAAGCAGTGGAATACGGTACATGTATTAACCTTGAGTGACCCGTGCGGTTAGTTTACTTAACTGTGTGGAGATCGAGCAGTAACTGTTACTTTTCAATGGAATTTACAAATGTGTAAAGGTGTAGACATGCTGGATGGATGTTGTCATAAAGTTATTATATTTCTTATTTGTGAACACAATTTTCTGTTATCAGGATTACTCATTGGACAGATCTGAAATTGTCAGTTCTGCACTGTAGTTCAGTGGGTTATAAATACTGGAATTTGACAAATATGCTAACTGTGAGTTTTGGATATGTTTTTATATCTGCGTGTTAAATGAAAGTGAATTTTGAAGTTTTTAAGGTACCTTTCAACCATTATGATTCTGTAAGTTTTTATTTGGAAGTGATGTTGTTTGCTACTGTTATTGGTTGCGAGTTTAATACCCATTTAATTAAAGGAACAGTTATTTAACCAGCCTTTCTATGAAGTGTTTTAAGACTTGTTTTTCAGTGAACTATTATTAATAAATTACATAAATCAGTAATGTTGTGTAAGCAGTTACTGAAGGCACCTGACTCCATTAGCCAATCAACCATGGCTGGTTGAGAATGGACATTGATGTAACATAGGGGACTAGAGGCTATTTGTTAAGTTGTGGCAATGCTAGTCCTGTTGTTTGTTGTTCTTGTTGAAGTGTCTAGTTGCCCCTAAATTAAATATTAATTCCACACAGCATTAAGATGAGGCTGATCACGACACTGAAACAGTTGCAGGAAGTGCACGTTAGTGCCACCTATCTGAGAAGCTATTTTTACCAGGTCACCATCTACACCATATCCCCTTCCCTATTAAGACTATTTCCTGCCCTACCCACAATCACTACCTGATCCTCTTTTGAAAAAGTCCTACATAATTCCCCTATGTTTACAGGCACCTGAGCCAACCCTGCACTAGGCTTCATAATGCTGGTGACCTGTTGCTCACTTATTAAACCTTCTTACAACTGCTTGCCCACACCTCCACCATGCAAACTACCTAGCAGCAGAACCTTATTCTTTCTGTTACAATTTGCAGCTGACTTAGGCTCCCTAACTGCTGAGGGCTGCTGCATGATTTATTTTATTTATTTATGCATCTGTCTTCCCTAAACAGGAAGCCCTTATATTCACTACAAGAATCCAGTAAATATTTTATACACTAAACAGCTGTCCATCAGATATAGAAAATCAACAGAAACTTTAGGGGATGACAGACAGTGTTTTCAGTTTTGCCTTAATACAAACATTATCACAATTATTTATTGGCCTAAATAGTCATTTACTGAGCAAAAACATTGCGTAAGTAGAGATTCTTTAAATCCTACTTTCAATCTGTTTTATCTTATAACTTTTTGTTGTTGGCTGGCAGTATGTTGTAGGTGAACAAGGTGGGTGTGGCAACAGTTCATACCTTCGTTCGTGTAATTTTGCCATGGCACCGGCACATGCGTGCGGGCGCGTGTCAAGAGTTATAGCATCCAACTTGCGGATATTTTTTTTCATTTATAATTCTTCAGTTAAAATGTGATATATCCTTTCAGATGACATCTGGCAACTGTGAGCAATTTCACACACTTTCAATACTCCATGACCATTATGTGCACTTTTGCAATGATTTCCTGAGTTGTGACACATCTTGGTGGACCACTGCGCAGATTATCATCTAAGCCCTCCTGACCAAATTTAAATTCATTTGTCCCCTTGAAAACAGGTGAATATGAAGGAGCAAAGTTCCCCAGAGTATTCTGGAAATCAGCATGAATACCCTTTGCTTTCATACATTTCTTTGCAAAGCACTTAATCACTGCTCGAATCTTGATTTTTTTCCAACTTCGCAAATCGCTGCACGGGAACAACAACACAGCCAAATCACCGCCACAGCTCTCTTCCAAGAGCACTGATGTGGCACTTGTTGGCAGACAACAGTCCAATGAATATCACGTGAACAACTTGTTGCACTACAGCTGACCTCTCATGGTGATTCTGAGATCTTTTCAAACCACCCTCGTATCACACTAGTGTTTTCTGGGAATATTACGGCCTTTACTGCTCCGTCTGAGGTGTGAATTTCATTTATGTAGGCAAGGAACAATAAGGCACCTATAATACTGCCTTGTGGCACTCCAGTTTACACTTTTTTTGCATCTGATACTAAATTTATTTTGTGGTTGGAGTAATCTAACATCAGTCCAACAATGCGTGTTCTGTTTTGTAGGTATGATTCAAACCACTTTTTCCCTGTCCCATGAATTCACAATGCTTCCAGTTTTTCTAAAAGAATGACATGAATGACAGTGTTAAATGCTTTGGAGAGATCTAAATTTATTTCTACTACACAATTGTCTTTTTCTAGATTTTTGATTATTTGTTCAGTGTAACACATTAGTGCTGCTTCTGTGTTTTTACCTGCCTGGAAGCCATGCTGATTTCTATATAGTAACTTATTGTCATTTAGATACTTGTTGATTCTGTGTTTCATTAATTTTTCTATTATTTTGGAAAATGCCAGAAGGAGAGATATTGGCCAATAGTTTTCTACCTTATGTTTGTCACTGTTTTTGAGTAATGGCTACACTTTTGACATTTTCAGATTTTCTGGAAACACTCCTTCACTTAATGAAAAGTTGGCTATGTATGCCAAGGGCCTTGTGATTTGTACGGCTGTGATTGTTATGATATAAAGAGGCAGCTCATCTACTCCTGCTGAGATTTTAGGTTTCAAATTTTTTATTGCTTTGAACACTTCATGTTGATCTTTTGGATCTATCCTCATGCTACAAGCAGCTTCTGCAAATTCTGGTTTTTCTTGGTTTGTAAATTTTGAGCTTAAGGAAGTTGTTGCAGTTATGAAATAATTATTGATGTAATTTGGCGAATCTTGTTTTATAATATTGACATTTTCTGTGTTTTTGAGAATGATATCCTGGTCTTCCCATCTCTTTCCTGTTTCAGTCTTCACAATACTCCCAAATGGCCTTTGATTGTGATCAGACTGTCCTATTAAGCTGTCATTACTCATAAATTTTGACTTGGCAATTACTTTTCAATATACCCTCTTGTAATTCTTAACATATTATATGAACTGTGGATCTGTAGATGTCTTCATTTTGAATTTAGTCTCTTTAGAGTTCGACAAGAAGTTTTAATGCCAGCTGTGATCCAAGAACTTGGCTTCATATTGAGATGTGATTCTTGACAGCTTCTTTGGAAAGCACATTTCGAAATATCCCATGAAAATTGAAGAAAAAGTGTTATACACATCATTCATATTTGTTAGGGACAGCACTTCTGCCCATGAATCACTAGTTAGGATATTTGTACAGTCTAACCAGTTTTCAGTGGAAAATTTTCTTTTATACATGAAGTACACTTTTTTCTTGCGGTGGCATTGAAAGAATTTTGAGGATAAGAGCATTATGGTCTGATAATCCCAAATCAGTATTTGTTACTTCTACTTCTGTGGATTGTACATTTGAAAATATATAATCGATAAGACTGTTTTATTATAAGTTATTATTGTAGGTTCATATATGTGCAGAAATAGATTGAAAATACACAATAGATTTAGGAACTGGTTTTTTAGGCTACTTTCATTCATAAGATTTATGTTGAAATCCCCACAGACATCTGCAGTGGCTCTTTCAGTAAAAAGAATGTTAAGCAGTGTTTCTAATTTATTAATGAATATGTCTATATCCCCACTAGGTGGCCTGTATATTGCTATGACAATGACTTTTTCTGTATTTCATACAACTGTATAGCTGCTAATTCAAAATTATTTTCCACACTCAATGATTCAGCTTCAGATTTTCTTTTGTACCTGATACTTGATTTAGTAAGGATACATACACTTCCATTTTTGGCCTTTTTTCTACAATACTGACTTGTCAACTTATATGGTTGAATATTAATGCTACTTAGTTCAAAACTTCTGCACCAATGCTCCATGATGCACATGCAGTCAATATATACAATATTCATTGCTACCTCATGTTTTGAGGACTTATTTCTAAGGAACTGGATATTTAGGCTTAAAAACTGCAGGTGACTAGGACAAGAACTGGTTACAGTTTTATTTACATTCTGTGCTGTCATATTCGTTCCCGTGTCCTAGTGAAATACCAAAAATCCTTGATAAGGACAGGTTTCCTGCAGCTCTTGGGTCGTACCTGTATATTGGGCTGTGGTGAGTTTGTTGCTGCTATTGGTGCTGCTGCTGGTGTACTACACCTACAGCTACAAGAAGCTCGTCTCCACTCAACTCTGGCAGTTGGTCAAATCTATTGGTTGTATGCAAAGTACAACTGTCTGAGTATCTCCTCTCCTAGCTGCCTTCTTACCAACTGCCGTTTCCCATTCGCCAGTGCCCTTCACCCTCCTAAACTTATCTAGTTCTTCCTTTGCATCTTGTAACTGCACCTGAAGGGTACAGATTTTATGCTCCTGATCCTCTATCAAATTACTTCTGCTGCAGATTCTGCACTTCCAGAAGAGGATCTTGCTAGAAAACCCACTGGCTCCCCCACTGCATTCCTCCCAATGAAAGTACTTTGAACAAATCTTGTCTTTTTTAGGTTCATAAGCATTTTATTTCATCTGTTATTACTTTCATGTTGTAATTTAATGTACTGACACATTCCATGACCTTGGAGATTTGCCCCTCAATTTAGTCCTAGACATGTAAAATAAATAAATAAAACAGCAATTCATTGAAAGGACATATCTGAAGGCACCAAGAAAGTGTGAGCTTGCTAATTTTGGGAACTGGGGAGGGGAAGGGGAGTTAACTACTAGAGAAAGAGAGAGAGAGAGAGAGAGAGAGAGAGAGAGAGAGAGAGAGAGAGAGAGAGAGAGATCAATATTTTACCACATTAAGCAGATTCAAATGGATTAAGGGGCTTCCACCACCTAGACTAATGTGGAGAGATCCATTAAATCAGTCTGTAGACTGAAGACCACAGTGAGTGATTAAGTTGTTATGGAAAGAAAAAGACAGATGTAATACCCCAAAGAAGATACAAACAAATTTATTCAGATGTTGAAATAAAAAATTAGGTAATCCTGTAATGAATTAAAAGTTGTGTTACCTTATCAAAGAAAATAACTGGAATGTTTCATGGATGAAGTGGGTGGAGCTGCCAATATATTTATGTTGTGAGCACATGTAAGTGTAGGCTAATCAGAAGAAGAAAGTGATGCATGCTACTAGTGAACAGTTATTACTTTGAACCACTACCAAAACAACAATAATATTGATGAAAAGTAACTTAGGTGCTGATGGATGATTATGTTATGTTATGTATGTATGTATGTATGTATGACATTGTGTAACAATGGGTATGCTCCTCTGCAGGTGGTTCATGGGGGTGGTTGGAGAATTAGATGCATGTATGGACATGGCTCATGAGATCTGTTTATGCATTATATGATATTATGGTGCCTGTGTCATCCAGCCATATCACACAAGTACAGTGATGACTACAGCCATTATGAAACAGTACATCTGAACAACATAGGTACTGTAATATTGTTTATCTACCAAGTGAATTTCAATTAAAATGACTCCCCTGTATGGGAAGATATATAATGAATGTACGAGTGCACGTTGTAGACACATTGTTGATGACATGGTGAAGCCTGGATATGGCCATGTGTTGTGCTGGAATAGCCTAACAGTAAGACAGCCAGTTACAATAAGCAGGAAATCCTAGTTTGAGTCCTGGTCAGGCACAAATTTTCATTACTGTCATTCAGTTATACAACAGATGGTTATCCATATTTGCAACTGTGAATTCACTGTAAGTTTGTGCATTAACTTTGAAGGGTAGTGCTTGTCTGTGAAGGCCTTAGTAAGACCTCCAGTTTACTGGACAAGGGATTGCTTATGACTGCAGAAGTGCCATACAGTGATGACTACTACACTGTAAGGGAGAATATTTTTCATGTGGAAGGGATAGCACATATTAAAGTGGAGGTACAGATGATGTTGGGTGGACTTTATATGGATGAGGATTTTTATGGTGTCATGAGAGAGGTTGAAGTGAGTGTCTAGGAAGGTGACACACTGAGTTGAAGAAAATCAAGTGAAAGGATGGAATGAGGTATTAAGGCTGCCAAACGTAAGGAAAGAATATCGTGTTCTTGGGTACACATCATGAAGATGCCGTTAAACTGAATAAGGTGGCTTCCATAGTGAAGGAAGTTTCCTCTAGATGCTGTACAAAAAGACTGACATATTAGGGAGCATGCCAGTGTCCATGGGTATGACATGGATTTATTTGTTTATTTTCCCCTCAAAGGACAGCTGGTTCTGGCTAGTTATAGAATTGGCCAGCAGTACAAATAATGAGACAGCGCATTGGGAGAGGTAGTGTTTAATGACGACAAGTTCATAGACATGGGGGGGGGGGATGTTGGTGAATGGCTGGAATTGGGGGGGGGGGGGGTGTTGAAGTGAGAAGCAAGGATCCAGGTGGTAAAGGAATGGGGGTGGTGTAGAGGTGACAAAGGAAGTGGTTCATGTCCTTGATATAGGAAGTTAGAATACAGGCATTGGGTTGGAGGTGTTCTTCAACTATGGCCAAGATTTTTTTGGTGGGAACACAGTGAGCAATTACAGTGGGATGGTAGGTCTGCAGAAATATTATGCTTATGCTACAAGATGTCAGAAACACAAGATGCATATTAAGGTTAAAGTGCTCTGCGTTCACAGTGCAACATGAGTGACAAAAACATATTGGTAAACACAATCATCTCCATGTTAGAGATAAATGAGCAATGATGGTAGTTCAGGCTGTAGTGTCGGTGCCAGTTGATGTGCCTAAAAGCTGCTGTGGCTTTTCCAGGTGCATGAATAGTAGTTAAGATGAGAAAAGAGATGACTGTAGAGTTGAAGTTCTGGGATGGGTCTAGGAATTTCAGTAGCAATCACAGATTGTGCTGGACTTCTGGGATGGATTCATTATGGCAGCACTTGCAGGTTGAATAATCTGACATTGGGCATATACTTTCTGTCACAGAACCACTGCCATCAGCATGATAGTAGAGCCTTTGACTGCAGCGAGAATGATCAAATCAGGTCTGTTCCAAGATGATGGGTGGCTGCTTTCTTCTCCCCCCAGGTTTGTGTTCTTTGGGAGAGACCTAGGGAAGGAAGGTGAGGACGTTTGAAGTTAGGAATTACTGAAATGTAAAATGTAGAAGTAAATGTGAAGGAGGGCCACAGCTGGATAGAACTATCATCTGAGAGAGATAAGGTTCAATGTTAGCATTTGATCACTTTAAATCACAGGGGTTGATGGCAAAAACGTGTTCTCACTGTAGAGATTTGGTAAATGGAGTATAGAACTTTGACCAGTCCAGCATGATTTGATTTGAGCATGCACCTAAACGTCTGGCCTTCAGAAAGGACTGAAACTGGTACTGTGGTTCTCAGTTAAAACATTTCAATGGTGTTCTGCATTTGTTTGTGTTTTGAGTTTTTAAGGATGTTGGGAGGAAGTTTTAGGGGACGTGAAGATGGAGTAGCTCAGCAAAGTATACCTTTCACCTGGGCTTTGACAACCTTTCATCATGCCCTGAAGTGAGGAATGCCATTCCTGCATCTATAAAAGTGGTATTCCCCCCCCCCCCCAGTCTACAAAATATCCTTACCCATTTGTATGATATGCTTACTTCCCACCCTTTGTTACATGGGTCATATTACTGTGGAAGAGTCAGATAAAACACCTCATATGCACACCCTCAGAACATCCATCTCAAGATGGCCGCGAGTGTAGAAGTGTGTGAATCTAACTTGAGAAATAGTTATAGTTATGCTGTTAAAAAGGGAGTTTGTAAGAATTGTAACACTGAAATAACAACGCTAAAAGAATGAATTGCTAGCTTACAATTCATAGTCAGTTCCTTAAGAAGCGATATTGACTCACTGAAGAAAGAAAATCGGGATCTGCGATCGAAGCCAACACTAAGTGAAATGATGCAAGACAAAAGTAATATATCGTCCGAGTGGGTAAAAGTGCCATACAAAAATAGTGTTCCAACTACAAAAAGAACAACAAAGTTTGCTAAAACTGTCACATTTTCGGAAAAAAACAAATATCATGTTTTGCAAACAAGTGACTGTGATAACGACGCTCCAAATGTTCATGAACTTGAAAAAGTCACTGAACTGAAAATGAATAGCGTTTTTTCAAATAATGTCAACAACAAACACAGGTCATCAAGGAAAAAGAATAATGTACTATTACTAACAGACAGTCATGGCAGGAATCTATCCAGCATGCTCCGTGAGAAAAATCGCGACATAGCAGTGACTAGTGTAGTGAAACCGGGAGCGGGATGTAAAAATGTTGCAGACATTAACTCTCAGATGAAATTAATGCAAGAAAATGACTTTATCGTCTGTATAATGGGTTCAAACGATGTGGCAAAAAATGAAGCAGAGGTTTGCGTGAAAATGCTACAGAATTTTTTTACAAGCTAATAAATGCAGAAACACAGTAGTTGCCACACTTCCTCTTAGGCATGATCTGATTTATAGTTCGTGTGTAAACAAAGAAATTCGGAAAACAAACATTAAAATAAGGAAATTGTGTTCTCAACACACTAAGTGCGATGTACTGGATATAAGCAAGCTGCATCGAAATCAGCACACGAAGCATGGAATGCATTTGAACTATGAAGGGAAAAGATTTGTTTGTGATCGTGTTAGTGAAATAATTAAAGAAAGACTTGTAAGGGATAGAACAATTTATCAGCTTCCTGAAGTTCCTTCCAAAAGCGAGGAAAACAAAATAAACAAGAAAGAAGAACGAAAATACAACACTGCTGACGTTCCTAATTTAAACTAGAGGTATGTGATGCTGTAAATATGATCCCCAATTACCAAATCGTGAATACACCCGAACTAAAAATTTATCACCATAATGTGCAATCCCTGCGTAATAAGATCGATGAAATTAATGTTCTATTAACATACGAACTTAATGATATCTCAGTGTTATGAATTTCTGAGCACTGGCTTAACCCAGAATTAATCCAGAATACGAAAATAAACAAATTTGTCTTGGCTACTTACTACTGCAGGAAAAACAGCAAGCAGGGTGGGGTAGCAATTTACACAAAGGATAATGTAGATTTTATTACACTACCTGACTTAACTAGGGCAAATGTCGAAAAGGATTATGAAATTGCAGCTATAAAAATTACTCAGTTCAACCTGGTTATTGCTACAGTTTACCGATCACAGTCTGGGAATTTTGAACTTTTCTTAAACAAAGTGGCGTCAATGCTAAATAAAGTAAATAAAATGGATTGTGAATTGATAATCTGTGGGGACTTCAATATTGACTTCCTCACGAATAGTGGAAATAGGGAGACCATTTTGAACCTTGCAACGTCCTACAATTTAAAGGCTGAAGTAAAAGCAGCTACCCGAGTATCAGAAACTTGCCAAACAGCTCTTGATCAGTTTCTAGTCAGTTTCAATGCAGGTTTTAGTGATCATCTTGCTCAAATATTAAGCATAAAAGTACAAGGCAGTATTATTAACAACATGTCTTTCAGAACAGCATATCGAAGTTATAATCAGCATAATGTGAACTACTTCAATAACTTATTACAGAAAGAAAAATGGCTAGGAGTGTACAAAATGAACGATATAAATGAAAAATTCAACCCATTTCTTTGAACTTGCATTCCCACTGAAAACATTAACCATACAGGGAAACCCTAGAACAAACAGCTGGATCACAAATGGAATAAGAGTTTCATGCCAGAAGAAAAGACTACTTAATGAAATATGTAACTCAAAAAATTCCTCACCTGTAGTATGCACATACTATAAAAAATACTCCACAATATTAAGAAATGTAATAAAAGCAGCAAAAATAATGCATAATGATGAAATCATTTATAATTCAGCTAATAAATCAAAGGCTATGTGGAGTGTTATAAAAAAGAATGCAGAGAATACAGACAACCTTGGAAAAATATAACACTATCACATAAAAATAAAAAAGTAACAAACCCCTTAGAAGTAGCCAACACATTTAACAACTTTTTCACGGGTGTTGCTGAAAATATGTTACAATCAAACTTTAAGAGCACCCAGGCAAATGAATATAAAATAAGTGCATGTAGAGGATCAATGTACATCAGTTCTGTTTCACAAGATGAAGTAGCTAAAGCAATAAAAGGACTAAAAAATTCCAAATCGGCAGGTATTGATGGTATACCTGCAACAATGTTAAAGAAGAGCGCATCAAACCTGATTGAAGTACTCACACATTTATACAACTGCTCACTTCAGGCAGGCACTTTCCCTGATGTGTTGAAAACATCAAAAGTTATTCCTGTATATAAAAAGGGGTTAAAGACAATGTAAATAACTACAGACCCATCACAATTTCCTCCTGCATCTCTAAAGTACTGGAAAAAGTGATGTATGAGAAACTTATGAAATTTATTAATAAAAACAGCATCCTATGTAATGAACAACATGGATTCAGAAATAAGAGGTCAACAAAAACTGCTCTCTATGAGTGCATCAGTTCCATCCTAAACCTGATGGACAAAAAAACAGGAAACAATAGGAGTCTTTATTGGCTTGTCAAAAGCTTTTGACACGGTGGACCATAAAATTCTGCTATCAAAGCTAGAAAGGTATGGTATTCAAGGTCTGTCCAACAAGTGGATCAGTTCCTTCCTGACAAATCGTATGCAGGCAGTGTGCGTCAAGCATACAAATATTGAACTAAAAACTGTATCTAATCACTTATCTGACTATAAACAAATAAAATGTGGTGTACCCCAAGGATCCGTATTGGGACCCCTTCTGTTTCTTCTGTACATAAATGATCTAAGCTTAAATATTGATGCACACAAAACAATCATATTTGCAGATGACACCATGATTCTACTAAAAGGAGGTGACAATGAACAGTTACAGCAGACAGTAAACACAGTCACGAAACAACTTAGTAACTGGGCACAGAGTAATTAGCTTGTAATAAACAGTAAGAAAACCGTTGCTCTAAAATTCCACAGTATTCCTAACAAGGACATGTTTATTCCATCAGTCTCTATCAATGATGAGCCAGTTGGTAACAGTACTGGAACCAAATTCTTAGGACTTTGGCTGCAGAGTAACATAAGATGGAACAAGTATATTGAATATCTCAATGCTGAACCGAGCAAAACATGTTATCTTCTTTGTTCATTAAAATCATGAGAAAACAGTACTGAATGCATATCATGCGTACTTTCATTCTCGTCTTAGATATGGGGTCACCTTCTGGGGAAACTCTAACACAGCTAATAGCACTTTTAAACTACAAAAAAGGGCCATTAGAATCTTGTTTGGGTGCAAGCCTAGAGACTCTTGTAAACACCTGTTTAAGAAATCTGGTATTCCCCTATTACCATGTGTATACATTATGGAAACCCTTTTGTTCTTTAAATTAAATGTAATAGGCAAGGACTGGAGAATACAAAAAAACTGTGATATACATGAGCACTTTACCAGACAAAACAGAAACTTACATATGACTCAAATCAGCACAGCACTGTGCCAAAAAGGTACTTTTCACATGGGAGTTAAGCTTTATAACAAACTTCCTGAAAACATAAAAGCTATCACTGAGGTCAATACATTTGGAAAATCTCTAAAGTCATATTTACAGCATCACTGCTTTTACTCCATTGAAGAATATTTAAATTTATGAAATGTGTTATATAAATACTTACTTACATGTAAAGTGTATTATTGTAAGCTTACATATGTATGCCTTGAAATTACTTTCAGCCTGTATATTTATAACTTGACTTGTCCAATGTCTAATGCATAAGTTGCTATGTAGACAACAGGACCAATAAAATACAATATACAATCAGTCATATCCCACCCTGTCAAATGCAGCACCACTTGCGAAAGCATTTGTGTCATATACCAACTTGTCCACAGACTTTTATGTGAGCATGATCATCAGCAAGTTGTCCTTCTGAGTGAATGTCCACCACTAAGATATGGACAAAAGTAATGTAGACTAAGCAGTGCCAAAATGTGCAGCTGACTACAATATGCTCAATTAAAATAGCTACTTCACAACCCCCACCCCTCCCCCTATCAGTTCCAGTTTCCCTGACTTTCTTACAAAACATCCTGGCTTCAATCTCTGCCAGTACCTGTCCCACAAGTCTCCATCCCCATCCTCATACCTCCTACTTCACTTTATTAATATACATCTGCAGTGTTTGCTTTGTAGTCTCCCACTCCTCTGTTCTATCCCCCTCTTCCTGTCCCTCACCTAACCAAATCTTCCATTTCATCATGTGTCACACCCAACTCTCCATGCCTCTGTTGTCAGAGCAAGCTTCCTGCTGCCACACTCCTATCCCATTCCCCTGCTGACTCTGCCTCCTTGTCTCCCTGTCACCGTCCTTCCTTCCCTCCACCCTTCCTTGCTCCTCTCACACATTACACTTGATGTAATCCCTCATCTCCAGCCAACTGCAGTGTTGTGGATTACCTTTCTCTCTTTCCATTATTTTTACCACAGCTTGATTTGTCAGTTGTAGCAAGCAGAGGGCCTAACATTTATTAAGTAAGCTAACAGACAATAATAAATGCTTTTGAGATTTTTTTCTTTTTGTCATTCCTCTCCATACCTCTTAATGCCAAAGATCTAAAAATTTGGAGGTCTAAGAGAAAATCCAAAGTGCCATGCTTTTATGTCATTTTGGTAAAAAGGAGTTTTCTAGAAAGAAGTTTTTAAATTTCATAAGGTTTGATTATACAAAAATTCACCTGGTCCTGTTAGACTGTACATACCTTGTTGAAGATTTTCCTGATGAAGTTTTCATCTGACAAATGTAATATTCTGATTGAACCAGAATTGGCAATTACATTATAAGAAATATCTTTTACAATAACTGAGACATTCGCCAATATGTCAACTTGACCATGTTGATGATCATACACATTGAATTGCAAGGTGTATCTGTGGAACAGATAAAAGGTTATATCTAGGGAATAATTATTTTTAAAACAATATTACACTTTCAGCTTTCAATTGTCTAGAAAAATTTAATACATGTGCAAGTGAAACTTGAAAACTTAGTACAGAAAATTTACAGATTGATGGAGCTCTGAAGTTCATGTTCACAGAAAAAGTGACTGAGAGAGAGTGGTTGAAAAGAAATTGAGCACATTTTTCATATTACACATTAAGAGGCAGTGAAAATGTTTGAGCTGGATGATGTCCCACATCTTTAGAAAAATGTAGCATGTAAAAAGTATATATAATCAAACATTATAACATTAAATAATACATTTTTGCTCTCAATTTAAGACAGCCTGTAGAGCATAATGTAGGAAAATTTAGCAAACAATACTCGTTTGCAAGAAAGAATTATTATTACTACTTTATTATTTTATAATAATTATTATTAGTGTTACTGTTGAAAAAAGATACAAATCAACTGAAAGCACTTAACAGAGGACAGGCAAGGGGGCCTGATAGTATACCAACATGACTCTACATAGAGCAAGTGAAAGAAATTTGCATCTGTTCAAACAGCGATCTAACAGTCATGTAATGCAGATCACTGCAGCAGCAAAGAGTTCCATGTAGTTAAGAAAAATGTACAGATTATTCGCATTTTCAAGAAGGGCCATAGAACAGACATACAAAGCTATAGGTCTACATTGCTGGTGTCAGTTTGTTATAAAACTTTGAAACACAGTCTATGTCTGTGTATTATGACCTTCTTGAAGACTGAAAATCTCCTCTGTAAGAGTCAGTATGAATCTCATGAACAATGATTGAATGAAACTCATGTCACTTAGTTTGTTCATGAGATCTTGAACATGGTAATTACCAGTGCCCGAGTTGCTGCCAGGTTTTTTGACTTCTGAACAATGTTGTCTAATGAACAATATATGTGCTTTCAGAACATCAGACTATCTTTGTGGTAGGGTTGAAGAGCGCCCAGCAAATAGGATGCAGTATGTCACTTCTAACACAGAGAAACCGTCAGATGTAAAAGTAACTTTGGGCATATCTCAGGAAATAATTGTAGCACCATAACTGTTCACAATATACATAAATGAGAAAGCAGATAATACCAACATCGGAAGAAACATGTGGCTGTTTGCAAGTTGGTCCCATTGTATATAAAGAAGCTACAACATCAGAAAAGTGAAGCAAAATGTAGGAAGATCTGCAGAGAACTGACCCTTGGTGCGGGGGTTGGCAGTTGATCCTTAACATAAAAATGTATCATGTTCTGCGTAAATAGGTGGAGAGGCCTGTTGTTATATGATAACACAACTGCCAAATAGTCACTGGAAGCAGTCGAATGCAAGTACTTGGGCGTATGTGAATAGAGTGATTCAAAATGGAACACTTGCATAAAACTAATTGTGGTAGACACCAGACTGATTAACTGGAAGAATCCTCAGGAAGATCTAGGCATTCTTATAGGGCAGGATTACTAGTAGTTGGGAGCTCCAATGTTAGGTGTATAATGCCACCCCTTAGGGATATGGCTTCCAAAGAGGGGAAGGAGGATGTGTGTATTTTTTGTTCATACCATGGAAAGTCATTCCATACGTGAAGTGGCTCTTTCTGGATGCCATGAAGAGCACAGGGGATAGCCAATTGCAGGTGGTGGCTCATGTTGGTGCTAATGATGTGTATTGCATTGTACTATAAGAGAATGTCTCTGGTTTCTGGTGGCTATCTGAAATGATAAAGATTGTCAGTTTTGGTTGCAAGATGATGGCAGAGCTCACCATCTGTAGCACTGTCAACAAGACTGATTGTGGATCTTTGGTATAGAGCCACATGAGTTAGAGACTCAGTGGTTCTGTGACAGTGCAGGCTCCAGACTCCTTGACTTGGGACATAGGGTAGTGTAATATTAATCAGATTCCGCTTAATGTTTCAGTGCTCCATTACACACAGGAGACAGATTGCAGATACTGGAGGCTGTGTGGAGTGGACTGGGCAGTTTTTTAGGTTAGAGAATCTTGAGAAATAACAATGTCAAAGGATGCAAAACAAACACAGTATAACGGTATACCTAGAAACCTTAGTTATTCTAGCTGCAAACTGTCAAAGCAGCATTGGGAAAGAACCAGAGCTGCAAGTGTTAATAGAGAGCACTGAAGCTTGTAATGGGACATCTTTTCTAGCATTACCCTTTCTATATACACTCCTCGAAATTGAAATAAGAACACCGTGAATTCATTGTCCCAGGAAGGGGAAACTTTATTGACACATTCCTGGGGTCAGATACATCACATGATCACATTGACAGAACCACAGGCACATAGACACAGGCAACAGAGCATGCACAATGTCGGCACTAGTACAGTGTATATCCACCTTTCGCAGCAAAGCAGACTGCTATTCTCCCATGGAGACGATCGTAGAGATGCTGGATGTAGTCCTGTGGAACGGCTTGCCATGCCATTTCCACCTGGCGCCTCAGTTGGACCAGCGTTCATGCTGGACGTGCAGACCGCGTGAGACGACGCTTCATCCAGTCCCAAACATGCTCAATGGGGGACAGATCCGGAGATCTTGCTGGCCAGGGTAGTTGACTTACACCTTCTAGAGCACGTTGGGTGGCACGGGATACATGCGGACGTGCATTGTCCTGTTGGAACAGCAAGTTCCCTTGCCGGTCTAGGAATGGTAGAACGGTGGGTTCGATGACGGTTTGGATGTACCGTGCAATATTCAGTGTCCCCTCGACGATCACCAGAGGTGTATGGCCAGTGTAGGAGATCGCTCCCCACACCATGATGCCAGGTGTTGGCCCTGTGTGCCTCGGTCGTATGCAGTCCTGATTGTGGCGCTCACCTGCACGGCACCAAACACGCATACGACCATCATTGGCACCAAGGCAGAAGCGACTCTCATCGCTGAAGACCACACGTCTCCATTCGTCCCTCCATTCACGCCTGTCGCGACACCACTGGAGGTGGGCTGCACGATGTTGGGGCGTGAGCGGAAGACGGCCTAACGGTGTGCGGGACCGTAGCCCAGCTTCATGGAGACGGTTGCGAATGGTCCTCGCCGATACCCCAGGAGCAACAGTGTCCCTAATTTGTTGGGAAGTGGCGGTGCAGTCCCCTACGGCACTGCGTAGGATCCTACGGTCTTGGCGTGCATCCGTGCATCACTGCGGTCCGGTCCCAGGTCGCCGGGCACGAGCACCTTCGGCCGACCACTGGTGACAACATCGATGTACTGTGGAGACCTCATGCCCCACGTGTTGAGCAATTCGGCGGTACGTCCACCCGGCCTCCCGCGTGCCCACTATACGCCCTCGCTCAAAGTCCGTCAACTGCACATACGGTTCACGTCCACGCTGTCGCGGCATGCTACCAGTGTTAAAGACTGCGATGGAGCCACGGCAAACTGGCTGACACTGACGGCGGCGGTGCACAAATGCTGCGCAGCTAGCGCCATTCGACGGCCAACACCGCGGTTCCTGCTGTGTCCGCTGTGCCGTGCGTGTGATCATTGCTTTTACAGCCCTCTCGCAGTGTCCGGAGCAAGTATGGTGGGTCTGACACACCGGTGTCAATGTGTTCTTTTTTCCATTTCCCGCAGTGTATATTTCTAGGTTTCAATACCATTCCTCACAAGTGGAGTCTAGTAAGACTGCTTGCCTATGGCATACTGCCTCAGTTCCGCAACTGGATTCATGTTTTCCATCAGAAAATAACTGATGGAGAGTCATACAATAAAAGAGAAGTGATATCTAGAATTCCCCAGGTACCAGGTGTAGAAGTATGAAATCGAGATTTGGTTGCAATAATTACACATATGTTGTTTGGAATTGATTAACAACATTTTACTCACAACAATTTCCATTGCTATTGACACATTTCTCCCACCTCTCCGGCGGGCTATGAATGGCACGCCAAACAACCAGTTCTTTTATTGAGGCAGCCATTTTTGTACATTTTCATACGAACTGAAGGATTGTTCAGTGATGGCGTGTCCCAGTGACGCAAATATGTCATAATCAGATGTATTCAAATCTGGAGAAAAGCCACATGCCCTAGTATTTCCCAACTGAACACCCTGATTGTTTCCCTGATCCATTTTGCTGTGCTGATGAGGTGTTATCATGAACAATATAGCTTTGTGTTGCCGTTTTCCATATTCTGGTCCTTTTTCACGTAATATTTGATTTAAATCAATCATTTGCTGTTGGTAGCAATCAGTGTCAATGGTTTCACCAAGGTTTAGCAGCTCATAATAGATGACTCCCTTCTGATCCTACCAAACATGGAGCATTATATTCTTTCTAAAGCAATTTGCTCTTATGGTGACTGTTGATGGCTCGCCTTGATTCACCAGTGATATACAATGCTTAGGATTCTCAAAATATATCCATTTTTCATCATCTGTCACTATTTTATGGAGAAACAACTTTATTTTGTAACCGATGAGTAGCATTTCATAAGTGGTCTTTCAATTTGCTTGCTTCTTTCATTCAGTTCATGCAGAACCCATTTTCTGCTTTCTGCACCTTTCCCATAGCTTTCAACCAAAGACAAACGGCTTTCTATGTCACATTCAATTCTTCCACGAGTTCCTGTTGAGTTTGAGTATAATCTTCATCCAACAAGGCCTGCAATTTGTTGGCTTTGAACTTATTTGATGGTTTCCTGTGCTTGTCATTTCTCACATCAAGACCACCACATTCGAATTTTTTGAGCCACTTGAAACACTATGTTTTCCCAAGAGCACGTTCACAGAAAGTTTTGGCAAGCAATTTGATGTGATTCTGCAGCAGTTTTCTTCGAATGATAACAGAAAACCAATGCAGTCCACAAATCGTATTTCATAGCCACAAAAGTTGACATGTTTGGGGTTTGGAACAGATATCAATGAATGTAACTTGGGTTACTGTGTGTTGACATTCATTGTTAGTCATTAAAGGAAGCCGATGGCACTGCAGATGCAGTCTCATGGGGCTTACACTGATGGCTTGCACCATCTATAGGGAAATACCAGTTTCATACTTCTACACCTGGTAAGTGTTATAGGCTTTGTGCTGTTCCTAATCAACATAAATGATTTAGGAGGTAATCTGAGCAGTCATTTTAGATTGTCTGAGGATGATAATGTCAGTTACTGTTTAGTAAAGTCATTGGGAGATCAAAACAAATTGCAAAATGATCTACACAAGATATATGGCAAGCAAAATTGGCAAATGATCCTACATAATGAATAGTGTGAGGCCATCCACATGAGTACTAAAAGGGACCATTTAAATTTATGTTACATGATAAATCACACAAATTTAAAGGATATCGAGGGATTACAAATACAAACAACTTAAACTGAAATGATTAGTTGATAATGTGTGTGGGGAAGGCAAACCAAAGGCTGTGTTTTATTGGCAGAACACATAAAAGACAAATCGATTAAAGGTACTGTGTACATTATGCTTGTTCATCCTCTGCTACGGTACTGTTGTATGGTATGACATCTTTACCAGAGAGGATTGATGGAGGACACTAAAAAAGTTCAAAGAAGGGCAGCTCATTTTGTATTACTATGAAGCAGGGGGAAAGAGCACCTTGGATGTGATACGTGAGTTGCAGTGGCAGTCACTAAAACAAAGGTGTTTTTCATTGCACTTTTCATGAAGTTTCAGTCACCAGCTTTCTCCTCTGAATGTGAAACTATTTTGTTGGCACACACTGACATAAGTAGCAATGATCATCACAATAAAATAAGAGAAATCAGAACTTCCATGGAGAGATTCAAGTGTTCATTTTTCCTTCACTATTCAAAAGTGAAATGTTAGAAAATAGGCATTTAAGTGCGAATTGCAGAGTAGCCATGAAGATGTGCATGTGAAGTGTAATTCACCCACAAAAGAAGTAGAATTCAAAATACTTGTTTGATCAATAATTTGATATTGCTTATCAGTCTGCAACTCTTAACAGATAAGAGTGACAGATGATATTGAGAAAACTCAAAGGGTAACAGTGCATTTCATTGCAGATTCATTCAGTAAGTGCAAAAATGTCATGCAATGCACATCCATCTCTGGTAGGATAGACTGCAAGAGAAGTATTATGCACCACAGAGTGGTTTACAGTTAAAATTCTGGAATTATATGTCCCTAGAAGAGCCAACCAATATATTACTTCACTGTGTATACATATATTTTATGAAAAGACCATGAAGGCACATCAGAGAGATTTTGGCTTGTGTGGAGGCTTACCTACAATTTCTCTTCCCACACACCCTTTGTGACTTGAACAGGATACGAATTTTGTCTAAAAACATTTTCTTTGAGGAAATATTCAAAACTAGGCCTTGTGGGAACCACGTGCACTCAGAAATCTGACCCCACTTACAATAGTTTGTTTCAGGATTGATTCACCTCATTTAAAAACTCTATTTTTATACTATGTAAAGAACATCTATATATTTTAAGAATTTTGCACTACAGGAAGTATTACTGTTCAAAAATTTCGTGGTATAACTAAAACTCCATTGTTACTTTCTTGTAGACTTAATGTCTTTGCTTCAAAAAATTGGTACTTATTCTAGGAATATATTTTAGTTACTACAATATTCCAAATATAAAATTCAAGTTTTTAGCAAAATCTTGGTAGGGTTTGTTAGAACAAGGGAAGAGCAGTGCACACATAAAAATCCATTCAGAAAAACAGTACCTTGCGTCAAAGTCAATTAAATAATACAGTTTTATTGGTTAGTCAAAATAACTTCCTAACCCAATCTGTCACATATTACATATAATTCTTCTCTTTTATGTTTTATTTAAACTGTAATTGCTCTGTATTTTAACATCCTGCAAATGGAAAGAAGACAGGGATTTCTGGTCAGATGGGTACATGGTAATATCAACAGCAGCAGAAAATGGTATAACAAGAGCAGGATCCATAATGAATAGCAAGGTAGGGCAGAGAGTGTGTTACTGTGAACAGTTCAGTGACAGGTTTGTTCTTATCAGAATCGGCAGCAAACCAACACCGACAATGATAGTTCAAGTATACATGCTGATGTCGCAAGCTGAGGAGAAGAGATAGAGAAAGTATATGAAGATATTGAAAGGGTTATGCAGTATGTAAAGGGAGAGGAAAATCTAATAGTCATGGAGGACTGGAATGCAGTTGTAGGGGAAGGAGTAGAAGAAAAGGTTACAGGAGAATATGGGCTTGGGACAAGGAATGAGAGACGAGAAAGACTAATTGAGTTCTGTAATAAATTTCAGTTAGTAATAGTGAATACTCTCTTCAAGAATCACAAGAGGAGGAGATATACTTGGAAAAGGCCGGGAAATATGGGAAGACTTCAATTAGATTACATCATGGTCAGACAGAGATTCCGTAAGCAGATACTGGGTTGTAAGACTGACCTAGGAGCAGATATAGACTCAGATCACAATGTAGTAGTGATGAAGAGCAGGCTGAAGTTTAAGAGATTAGTCAGGAATAATCAATAAGAAAAGAAGTGGGATACAGAATTACTCAGGAAAGACAAGATATGCTTGAAATTCTCTAAGGCTATTGATACAGGAATAAGGAACACCGCAGTAAGCAGTACAGTAGAAGAGGAATGGACATCTATAAAAAGGACAGCAATAGAAGCTGGAAAGGAAACCATAAGTACAAAGAAGATAACTGCAAAGAAACCACGGCCAACAGAAGAAATACTTCAGTTGATCGATGAAAGAAAGAAGTACAAAAATGTTTATGGAAATTCAGGAATACTGAAATATAAGTTGTTGAGAAGTGAAAGAAATAGGACGGTCTGGGAAGCTAAGATGAAATGGCTGCATGAAAAATGTGAAAATATATATAAAAAAAAAATGACTGTTGGAAGAACTGATTCAGCATATAGGAAAATAGAAATGACCTTCAGCAAAATTAAAAGTGTGGGTGGTAATGTTAAGAGTGCAATGGTAATTCCAGTGTTAAATGCAGAAGAGAGAGTGGGTAGGTGGAAAGAGGACATCAAAGGCCTCTATGACAAGGAAGATTTGTCTGATTTGATAGAAGAAGAAACAAGAATTGATTTAGAAGAGACAGGGGATCCAGTATTATAATCAGAATTTAAAACAGCTTTGGAGGACTTAAGATCAAGTAAGGCAGAAGGGATAGATAACATTCAATCAGAATTTCTAAAATCATTGGAGGAAGTGGAAACAAAATGACTATTCACATTGGTATGTAGCATGTATGAGTCTAGCGACATACCATCTGACTTTTGAAAAAAATCATCTACACAACTCTGAAGACTGCAAGAGCTAAGAAGAGTGAGAATTATCGCAAAATCAGCTTAACAGCTCATGCATCCAAGTTGCAGACAAGAATAATGTACAGTAGAATGGAAAAGAAAATCGAGGATGTGGTAGACGATGATCAGTTTGGCTTTATGAAAGATAAAGGCACCAGAGAGGCTGATAATGGAAGCAAGACTAAAGAAAAATCAAGAGACATTCATGGGATTTGTTGACCTGCAAAAAGCATTCGACAATGTCAAATGGTGCAAGATGTTTGAAATTATGAAAAAATATGAGTAAGCTATAGGGAGAGATGGATAATATACAATATGTACAAGAACAAAGAGGGGATAATATGAGTGGATGACCAAGAATGAAGTGCTTTGATTAAAAATGGTGCAAGACAAGGATGCAATCTTACATCCCTGTTGTTCAGTCTATACATCGAAGAAGCAATGATGGAAATAAAAGAAAGGTTCAAGAGTGCAATTAAAATTCAAGTTGGAAGAATATCAATGATACGATTCACTGATGACACTGCTATGTTGACTGAAAGTGAAGAAGAATTACATGATATGTTGAATGGATTGAACAGTCTAATAAGTACAGAATATGAATTGAGAGTAAATCGAAGGAAGATAAAAGTAATGAGAAGTAGCAGAAATGAGAACAGCAGAAACTTAACACTGTGGGAAAACCAAACAGAAGAAAATTGAAGCATTTGAGATGTGGTGCTATAGATGAATGTTGAAGATTAGGTGGACTTATAAGGTAAGGAATGAGGAGGTTCTGTACAGAATTGGAGAGGAAAGGAATATCTGGAAAACACTGACGAGGAGAAGGTACAGGATGACAGGACATCTGTTAAGACAACAGGTGATGACAAATGAATTCATGGCAGGCTGCCAACTGATGAAAAAAAAACTACTATTACTCTCCATACAGTGGAGATGCCGAGTCGCAGGTATGCAGAACAAAAAGACTGTTAGAAAGTAAGCTTTTGGCCAGCAAGGCCTTCATTGGAAATAGACTACACACACACACACACACACGCACGCACGCGCACACACACACACACACACACACACACACACACACACACACACACACACACACACAAAAGGAACTCACATACACATGACCACAGTCTCTGGCTGTGTGTGTGTGTGTGTGTGTGTGTGTGTGTGTGTGTTATCTTTTTCTGATGATGACCTTTTTGGCCTAAAGCTTACTTTCTAACAGTCTTTTTTGTTGTGCCTATCTGAGTCTCAGTATCTCCACTATATGGTGAGTCACAACTACCCTTCTCATATTATTGCCATATTCTATTCTGGCTTTTCCATACTTTCAAAGTATCATATTCATTATTTAAAATTGTTTAAGCACCTCTCAGTTCATCAACTGGACATGAAATGAAATAGTGTTTCAGCATGCCTGGAAGAAATGCTTTGGAAGAACAGACAACAATACTATATATTTTGTACAACATTTCAAAGTGTGATTTAGGCATGAAAAGTGGGTAAAGTAAT
Source organism: Schistocerca gregaria (assembly GCF_023897955.1). Classification (NCBI taxonomy): domain Eukaryota; kingdom Metazoa; phylum Arthropoda; class Insecta; order Orthoptera; family Acrididae; genus Schistocerca; species Schistocerca gregaria. The sequence goes on from NC_064925.1 coordinate 546,563,095, forward strand.
CGTGTGGCTTGTAACCAAATGACAAGATAATCAAAATCTTGTTTTGATGATACAAGTACAGACATGAGACTAATATAACACTGCTGTAACAAATTTTAACAGTCTGTCACCACGATAAGGTAAAAAGGTAAATTTGTGCATTTAAAATAAATTAATGTCATCATTTTCCCTACAAGCTGCCTGATTCTTCAAAATTGCAGTTGAAAATATAAAAGCTGCCTCTGTCAACATGTATTAGTAATAATAATAATAATAATAATAATAATAATAATAATAATAATTTACTCAACATTGAATGATTATTGCATATGTACAAAAACAGGTTACAATTATTGATTCATAATACAATACTATATACTTCTGCTTAATGTCCTTTTACATATTGTCACATGCAGGAGTGTGGCTGCTTTACCTTACTGCTTACATGGGCAGATTAACAACTCATGGAAGAGTTTAAGATTAAACAGAACAACAAGACATTTCCTAGAATATTTGCCTCAGTAGCCAAGCAGTCAACATGACAGACACTCAAGCAGGGAACCTGGGGTCGATTTCCAGTACTGCCAGGGAGTTTTCCGTGGTGGGAAGACTGGACCAAGGTGCACTCAACCTCGTAATGCCAGTTGAGGAGCTAACTGATTCAGAGGTAGTGACTCCGAGATCAGAACGTTGACAATGTCAGAGTGTGGTGTGCTGATCCCACACTCTTCCGTTCACATGCAATGATGAATGGCTGAGAATGATACAGTGATCAGTCAAGTAGTGCATAGTCCTCAGGGCCTGATCATGGGGTTTCCTTTCTTTTCCTTCCTTTATGAAGTATTATGTCTGATACTAGACAGTGACAAAATTGCTTGTTTGGTATTAATTTTATCTGACACTGTCTTTTTTCTGGACATAAACATTAACTAGTATTACTACTGAGATACGAAGCTGAAGGCTGTTGCCCTTTGAGCTAAGAAGTAAAAAAAAAATCAGTCGACGCAATGGCTACAAAAGATCTCTCTGACAAACACTTTTCCTTGTGATTAATCTCCATAGTTAAAATATTCAAAAATAGTGAAAAGTACATCCTCACCTTCCTGCTTCTATACCTTTCTTGATTTTTATCATTCCTGATTTCTCATCAAGTATAAATTTATCAGGCTGATGTCCATGCCAAAAGAACCTTTTATCAGGAAAGTCCCAATCATCTGCATCATCAACAAAGACTCTGCCAATTTCAGCTTCTGAAGTATGCACCTATTAACATAAGAGAAAAAAGGTGCAAGCAACTAGTAACTTTTAGTATTCTTCATTGTCTGTTGCATCAATGTTCCATTATACTCTAACTAAAATGGTTTACAGTTTCAATTTGTGAAATTATGTATACAAGAATAGAATGCAGGGTTAATACTTAAATGCACTGAAGCTACTTTTATCCATCACAGTAGTTTCTACTCACACATGCTCAATGTGCACTTTTTAATGACTTCGCAACAATAACAACAAATGACATTGTTTTGACTGGACTGTAACACACCCGACTGACATAAAACAGAGAAAGTTAACAGAAACACTTCATTTCTATCATGTTATTTCCTCATGGGGTTTTGTATTTCATTTTTGTATAAAAATCTTGGATTGGTTCCAAGAGAGATCAATTATGAACTGTATGAATGTTAAATGCTCAGGAGAAATACGCACCAACCAGGACTTATAAGGGGTGATCAAAAACTTTCTGTTTGAGGGCACTGCTGCAGCATATATGCAACACAGCATAACTCTGATGTCAGTATACATATACTGACATGTAGGCAACAGATTAATGTGCTATTTGTGTCTTTCCAACATGTGTGTGGTAAATTCATAAATGTGAACTATGGTGATGTTATTACAAAATTCAACCAAATAGGACCAATGTGCTATTATTCTTTTCTTGACTGCTGGAGGATAAACACCAGCAGACATCCATTGGAGAACAAAGAATGTGTAAAGGGCAGAATGTCTGTTGAAAATGACCACTGTGGAATGGTGCACCAAGTTCCTGCAGTATTTGCTGCTATCTAGTCACCCACATTTTCAAACACACATGCTACTAGTTACTCTGCTGCATTTGCTACAGCTGCCACTGCAGCATGAAGGTGCTGCCATGAACAATTACACCACTGCCAATAAGATTCAAACATCCCCTCTCCAGAGCTCCAGTGGGAATGTATTTAAGTTCAAACATTCATGCACTGACCCCATTTTGAGTGTTTGCCAGCTGAATAACATCTTCTGAACAAACATTATATTGAAGACTGACAGATTTATAAATCTTTTGTATCTGTATACACTCCTAGACTCGCATCTACTGTTAGCAACTGCCAGTGCAAATACAGCAACAAAATTATGAATTATTTTTACTGTTTGATATTACATATAGAATAAATTAATATCTGAATACTCTGTTCATGAACAGCATCTGTTCTTTGGTTCTGAATCCACTAAAGAATGACTTAGCATGCAAGGAAGTCATGACAGTTCCTTGCTGGTTTGACCTGATAAAAGATGGCGATCAATTTGGGAGGCTTGCCTCACCATTATGGACAAAAACAAGTAGACAGTTGGTGATGCAATTACCATATTTACTTGAATCTAAGCCGCACTTAAATCTAAGCCTCACCTGAAAAATGAGACTGAAAATCAAGGAAAAAAAAAAAAAATTCCCGAATCTAAGCCACACCTGAAATTTGAGACTCGAAATTCAAGGAGAGAGAAAAGTTTTAGACTGCATCTCCAAATCGAAACAAAGTTGGTCCATTGTAACATGAGACACAATTTAGGTTGAATGGATGAAGATACAGCTACAGTAGTTTGGTTCAAGTCATAAGCTTAACAGGTAAGCTTTACCAAGTAGCCATTGCTATGTGTCAGACACTCCGTCCTTATTTGTACGGGTACCCTTCCTTTTTCACGTGATTCATCTGGTTTGAATAGATTGCTTATTTTGCTTTTAGCTGATAAGTACTGTTCTCTTTGCTATAGGTGTTTACGTCACTCTAAGCTGAAACTGCATTTTTTTAATGTGTCATTCATTGTTTGTCGCATTCTGATAATGTGTGTTTATGACCTGTCGCAGCCCGTGGCATGGCTTGCTTTTGTGCACACTCACAATAAAAAAAAAAGAGAGGAATTGTCTCATTAGCAAAACAATGACAAGAGATTGCTATTCGTTGTTACTTACACTGCTTCTTTCTTTGCTAATGATCAACATGAACCAAATAAAAGACTGATAAGACTGATAGAAGATGTTATGAATGAGAATTCAGCGAACATTTTTCTCCATTTGAAAATCTTTGCAGACGCCTCTTTAGTACATTACATTCTGCACAGAAATAAGAGTCATCTTAGAATTAAAAATCTAGTCAGTTGCCGTACTTCATTTCTGACTGTATCACTTATCAGCATAAGAATAATATGAATTTAAACACGACATGATATGTATATTCTTCCACGTTTGCTGTTGTCTCACTTTTAGTTTCGTAGTTTATTAGGCAGACAGGATTTAAATGAGACAGCAACAAAAATGAAAGAATACATGCCATAATGTTTACATTCTTCTACCTTTTCCTTTAACTTATTTACTGATGCAGAGGTTTTAGCACCAGTATTCATCTTTCTGCCTGCAAAGCATGCCTGTGTAGCGCTACACATATTCGACAGCAGAAGTTAGTTGTGACGGCACCTACCAACATTTTTCAGAACTTCCACTTACTTTGCACTCAATTCTAAGCCACAAGCAGTTTTCTGGATTACAAAAACCGGGAAAAAAGTGCGGCTTAGATTCGAGTAAATACGGTAGGGTGGACGGGTGCAAAACCTTTCCTATGATAGTAAAGGATCTCAACATCAGCTTCAGTAGCATGCAATAAATTATCTGGCTGGAATTAGGGTACCATACAGTCTGTGGCCAGTGAATACCTGAGTACTGAATGCCGCTCAAACTGCAAACCGGATGGCTGTTTGTCTGAAGCACCTGGTGTATTTCAATGTTGAAGGCAACATATTCCTTGAACACATTGCTGCAGGTAATGAAAGCTGGTACCACTGCTGGGGACTGGAGTCAAAAGCATAGCTGTTATCCATCATCCTCTGCACCCAACAAAGTTCGAGAGCCAGCACTCTGCTGGAAAGGTAATGCCCACTCTGTTTCTTGATTACCGGACCCCTTGATTATTGATTACAAGGAACCTGGTGTCTCCATCACTGGTGAATGGTACTGTGCAATGTTGGAGAAATTATGGCGTTGCAATTAAGGCAAAACATTCAGAAGAACTGCAACAAGGGGTGCTGCTGCTTCATGATAACACATGTTCCCATATTGAAAGTGTCGTAACACAGAAGTTAAGCCATCTTAATTATGAGGCACTTGAGCATCTACAGTTCTAATCTCTCCTCAAGCAATTATTTCACCTTTGATCTGTCAACAATTCCTATCAGATGAGACTTCTCTTGAGATAGTAGTGTTGCACTGAATCATTCAAGGCGTGGATGTTACTGAGTGATGAGTAGATGCTTCTGAGTGGTGGTTTGTTTGGAGACAGTGGAGGAGACTGTCAATGATATTGTTTGTGGACATGGCCAATGATGTAGAAAAGGGAGAGAAATGCCTCGGAATTGTTATTGGTCTTGGGGCAGATATGTTTACCATGAGCTGGGCTTAATTTTGAATGCAAGTCTTGGAGTTTTGGAGATCAGTACGCATGAAGACGAGTTGGTATTTTGGGGATTATGTGAGTTTCAGTCTGGAAAAAGAGTTAAGCTGTAGAAGAAAGTAGAAAAGTCATTCTTCATCATGAGTCCAGACCACAAAGATATCAATAGATCTGTATCAAGGTATTGGGCACACCGTTTGGAAAATGCCTTTTCCATGTGGCCCAGGCAAAAGCTGACAGTGTCATCCTGTTTCCCAAAACTGTCAATCTGATGTGTTTATAGTTTGGCCTATAAGATAAGTTAGATGTAAATATGGGAATGGAAAGTTGTTGACATAATATAAGTAGAGGAAGCTGTATGTTTAACTCACCATATAATTGAGGTGCAGAGTGACTGATAGGAACATAAAGAAGACAAAAATGTTGCTAAGCTTTTGAATGGGCCTTCAACTAATGATGTACAAGCATGTAATGAGAAGAATGGCTATATTTTACCATCCAGCTACATTGTGCTGGTACTGCAGCTTGATTGAGTGAGAGGTCATACACAGTCAAGTGTGTGAGGGAAGAAAAGTGGGGAATGGGAAGGGAAGGTTGGAGGGAAAAGTGTTGCTGATGGTTGGGAAGGAGAAACAGCAAGTGCACAGTATTGGAATGTGGCATTGGTGCAATCACTTTGGTGCAAGCAGGGGGAGTTGTCTTTGGTGCCCAATGACATGGAAGAGTGGACAACGAGGGGGAGACAGAACAGATGAAGAGACTGTGAGTATAATATAAGTGAGGTAGGCGACATACAGACAGGAGTGAAGTGAGAAAACAGCAACACTTTAAAATGTGTTCTATGACTACTTAATCCAGCCTCTATTACTCATCCATAACAATATATACTCCAGGCTCATCACAGGCAAAAACTCAACATTAAAGGCAGGGCCACATTGGAAAGTTCTCATTATTTTCCAGCACAGCATTTCAGCACAGAGCACAACATTTCACATAGGCGTAACTGTATCAATGCTGACATGAATGGACAAAGGTAAGTTATCCACTTTGGGGATGTCCATTACACAGTTGTTGAACATGGTCTACTGCACGACTCAAGCGATCTGAGTGTCTGGTATATTACATGGGACATTTTATCATAAGTAGACAATCTATTTAAAAAAAAAAAATATTATTAGCCTCCCCTCCCACATATCCAACAGATTGCCTCTGTTTACTGTAAACTTTTTGTATTTTTCTTATCTTTTTTGCCATTTTCTCTTCATCTTATATATTTATATTCACCACTCACATTATTGCTCTATAAAGTGTGAACTGATTTTGACACATTTGTGCTGTTATTCAGCTTGCTCATTATGAGTCACAGTCCTTGATTTTAAAAAGCGTGCTGTGCTGCTCCTCCAGTTACAGGAGTGGAAACTGGTGCTGTGCTTGAAAAGGATCACTCCCTTTCTGACAGAAGCAACAAAAACTTGGCAGCAGATGTCTCTCTTGATCTTACTGACAACCATCTATTCCAAGATAGTTAAAGTCTAATTTACTAGTTTTTATGAAATAAATTTGAAATTGTTTGTAGTTTTTATTTTCTATTTATCTAGTGGTTCACCAAATCTGTTTGATGACAACGGGACCGAGCTTTCCATACCCCATCCTAACTAGTTGGCCTGTTAAATTCTTATAAGCATTTAATCACTCTATAGGCCAGTTGCATGTTGGCAGCAGAGTGCAGTTGTATCAGTTTTGCTCAAATTTTTGGTAATTTTCAACTGCAGCTTAGACTTAATTGAAGAGTTTGTCATTAATAGTTTGTCAGTTGATTTACTGCTGTAAGATGTGCTCTTTTCTAGAATGGCAGCATGGATGGTCCCTGACAGAAGCAGTAAGTCTATGAACTTACAGTACACAGGCAGCAGCTCACTGGCAGTGCCACAGATTACATCAATGCACTGTGGGAGGTGCTGAATCAGCTGGTAGTTTCTTCTGATCTTTCAGTGAAAGAGGTGAGAACAATCATATCCCCATAGTGAAGCCATGTTATAAGAAACAGTCCTTGTAGTTTATTTCCTTGAAATGGATCACCCTTTGCATTTGCAACTTAAGCACACTGCATCTAAATTGCAACCATCTGAAGGATTTTCATTGGATCACAGGGATTAGTTTTAAAAATAAAAGCCCACTGAAGATGCTGCAACTGTAGTGAAACATGTTTGGGTTACAAAAGAAAATTGTGTTTTGCTTAAGGTGGACCCTATCCAAAAACATACTTATTATTAAAGCAAACATGGAAAAAAGATCTTCAACCCCAAGATAATTATTTTGATGTCATGCCAGGCATTTCTGAGCAAGCTCTACAAGAAACCACACCATGTGGTAAAAATATGAAAAATAAAAGCCCACTGAAGATGATGCAACTGCAGTGAAACATGTTTGGGTTAAAAAACAAAATTGTGTTTTGCTAAAGGTGGACCCTATCTAAAAACATTATTGTTGTTATTGTGGTCTTCAGTCCTGAGACTGGTTTGATGCAGCTCTCCATGCCACTCTATCCTGTTCAATCTTCTTCATCTCCCAGTACCTACTGCGCCTTCATCCTTCTGAATCTGCTTAGTGTATTCATCTCTTGGTCTCCCTCTACGATTTTTACCCTCCACGCTGCCCTCCAATACTAAATTGGTGATCCCTCGATGTCTCAGAACATGTCCTACCAACCGATCCCTTCTTCTAGTCAAGTTGTGCCACAAGCTCCTCTTCTCCCCAATTCTATTCAATACCTCCTCATTAGTTATGTGATCTACCCATCTAATATTCAGCATTCTTCTGTAGCACCACATCTTGCAAGCTTCTATTCTCTTCTTGTCTAAACTATTTATCGTCCACGTTTCACTTCCATACATGGCTACACTCCATACAAATACTTTCAGATATGACTTCCTGACATTTAAATCTATACTCCATGTAAACAAATTTTTCTTCTTCAGAAACGCTTTCCTTGCCATTGCCAGTCTACATTTTATATCCTCTCTACTTCCACCATCATCAGTTATTTTGCTCCCCAAATAGCAAAACTTCTTTACTACTTTAAGTGTCTCATTTCCTAATCTAATTCCCTCAGCATCACCCAACTTAATTCGACTACATTCCATTATCCTTGTTTTGCTTTTGTTGATGTTCATCTTATACCCTCCTTTCAAGACACTTTCCATTCCATTCAACTGCTCTTCCATGTCCTTGACTGTCTCTGACAGAATTACAATTTCATCGGCGAACCTCAAAGTTTTTATTTCTTCTCCGTGGAATTTAATACCTACTCTGAACTTTTCTTTTGTTTCCTTTATTGCTTGCTCAATATACAAATTGAATAATATCGGGGACAGGCTACAACGCTGTCTCACCCCATTCCCAACCATTGCTTCCCTTTCATACCCCTCGACCCTTATAACTGCCATCTGCTTTCTGTGCAAATTGTAAATAGCCTTTCGCTCCCTGTATTTTCCCCTGCCACCTTTAGAATTTGAAAAAGAGTATTCCATTCAACATTGTCAAAAGCTTTCTCTAAGTTTACAAATGCTAGAAATGTAGGTTTGCCTTTCCTTAATCTATTTTATAAGATAAGTTGTAGGGTCAGTGTTGCCTCACGTATTCCAACATTTCCGCGGAATCCAAACTGATCTTCCCCGATGTTGGCTTCTACCAGTTTTTCCATTCGTCTGTAAAGAATTCACGTTAGTATTTTGCAGCTGTGACTTATTAAACTGATAGTTCGGTAATTTTCACATCTGCAGGAACCTGCTTTCTTTTGGATTGGAATTATTATATTCTTCTTGAAGTCTGAGGGTATTTCGCTTGTCTCATACATATTGCTCACCAGATGGTAGAGTTTTGTCAGGACTGGCTCTCCCAAGGCTGTCAGTAGTTCTAATGGAATGTTATCTACTCCGGGGGCCTTGTTTCGACTCCGGTCTTTAAGTGCTCTGTCAAACTCTTCACGCAGTATCATATCTCCCATTTCATCTTCATCTACATCCTCTTCCATTTCCATAATATTGTCCTCAAGAACATTACCCTTATATAGACCCTCTATATACTCCTTCCACCTTTCTGCTTTCCCTTCTTTGCTTAGAACTGGGTTTCCATCTGAGCTCTTGATATTCATGCAAATGGTTCTCCTTTCTCCAAAGGTCTCTCTAATTTTCCTGTAGGCAGTATCTATCTTCCCCTAGTGAGATAAGCCTCTACATCCTTACACTTGTCCTCTAGCCATCCCTGCTTAGCCATTTTGCACTTCCTGTTGATCTCATTTCTGAGACGTTTGTATTCCTTTTTGCCTGCTTCACTTGCTGCAATTTTGTATTTTCTCCTTTCATCAATTAAATTCAGGTTTTCTTCTGTTACCCAAGTATTTCTACCAGCCCTCGTTTTTTTACCTATTTGATCCTCTGCTGCCTTCACTATTTCATCCCACAAAGCTACCCATTCTTCTTCTACTGTATTTCTTTCCCCCATTCCTGTCAATCGTTCCCTTATGCTCTCCCAGAAACTCTGAACAACCTCTGGTTCTTTCAGTTTATCCAGGTCCCATCTCCTTATATTCCCACCGTTTTGAAGTTTCTTCAGTTTTATTCTACAGTACATAACCAATAGATTGTGCTCAGAGTCCACATCTGCCCCTGGAAATGTCTTACAATTTAAAACCTGGTTCCTAAATCTCCTTCTTAGCATTATATAATCTATATGATACCTTTTAGTATCTCCAGGGTTCTTCCATGTATACAACATTCTTTCATGATTCTTAAACCAAGTGTTAGCTATGATTAAGTTATGCACTGTGCAAAATTCTACCAGGCGGCTTCCTCTTTCATTTCTTAGCCCCAATTCATATTCACCTACTATGTTTCCTTCTCTCCCTTTTCCTACTCTTGAATTGCAGTCACCCATGACTATTAAATTTTCGTCTCCCTTCACTACCTGATTAATTTCTTTTATCTCATCATACATTTCATCAGTTTCTTCATCATCTGCAGAGCTAGTTGGCATATAAACTTGTACTGCTGTAGTAGACCTGAGCTTTGTGTCTATCTTGGCCACAATAATGCATTCACTATGCTGTTTGTAGTAGCTTACTAGCATACCTATTTTGCTATTCATTATTAAACCTACTCCTGCCTTACCCCTATTTGATTTTGTATTTATAACCCTGTATTCACCTGACCACAAGTCTTTTTCCTCCTGCCACTAAACTTCACTAATTCCCACTATATCTAACTTTAACCTATCCATTTCCCTTTTTAAATTTTCTAACCTTCCTTCCCAATTAAGGGATCTGACATTCCACGCCTTGATGCGTAGAATGCCAGTTTTATTTCTCCTGATAACAACTTCCTCTTGAGTAGTCCCCACCCAGAGATCTGAAGGGGGGATGATTTTATCTCCGGAATATTTTACCCAAGAGGATGCCATCATCATTTAATCATACAGGAAAGCTGCATACCCTCGGGAAAAATTACAGCTGTGGTTTCTCCTTGCTTTCAGCTGTTCGCAGTACCAGAACAGCAAGGCCATTTTGGTTAGTGTTGCAAGGCCAGGTCAGTCAATCATCCAGACTGTTGCCCCTGCAACTACTGAAAAGGCTGCTGCCCCTCTTCAGGAACCACACATTTTTCTGGCTTCTCAACAGATACCCCTCTGTTGTGGTTTCACCTACGGTATGGCTATCTGTATCGTTGAGGCACGCAAGCCTCCCCACCAACAGCAAGGTCCATGGTTCATGGGGGGGATCCAAAAACATATGTATAATAGAAGTACAGCTGTTGGTATTTACCGTCTTCAGGCCTTTCACCAGCTGCAGTCCCACTGCATTTACATAAGATGGAACTACAGAAACTTGATTGTTGGAAGGACTGACTTGGCATACAGAAAAGCAAGGGCAATAACACTAAGAGTGTAATGGAAATTTCACTGTTACATGTAGAGGAGAGAACAGATAGGTGGAAAGAGTACATTGAGGGTGTAATGCATTAACTTTGTGCAGTGCTTGAACATCGGACAATCATGCCAAACAATGGACTGCAACAAATGGGGACTATGTTGCAAATCCCAGTTTGCACAAACTTCGAACTATGGCTAAATCGCATGCCTCGTCGAATTCACAGGAAAAATTTCATCAAGGACATCCTACCGATCAACCACAATGCACCAATGAACCTATGACAATGCCGGATGTTTCTCAGTGCAACACTGGACATGCCACGCCTCCCTCTACACAGCACCTGAGCTGTACTGACTCGGCTCAACCGTTACCGACAGTGACGTCACAGCCACCACCTGCTGGCTCACTGACCTCGACCCAGTGAAAACAAACAACTGCGTGACATATGATCCCGCCACAGCTACCACATCCACATCTTGTCAACAAGTCGCCGACACAATGCACGCTTACCGCCCGACAGTTCACTACTGGATCGTGCCCGCAACTTGTTCACCCACAGCACAAGACAATTTCAGCCATATCAGTGCTTCATACGGCAGTGAACGTGTTCTCTCTCCACTGCCGCCGAGTACTGAGTTATTTGGAATATTATTGAAAGGGAAACAGGGCAACCAAGAGCACAGGAAGACTTTAGTGCAATAAAACTGAATGACAAGTGCACTAACAAACAATCAGAAATTGAAAATATTTTGAATAATCATTTTTTAAATGTTGTGGAGAAAATAGGATCTAGATCTTCACTAGAAGAGGCAAGGCTATTAATAGAAGAGGCCATACCTGCGCAGTTTGAAACAACTGTAATTCCACCAACCTCTCCCTCTGAAATCAGTAAAATAATAAACTCACCAAAAAGTAAAAGCTCTTACGGAATTGATGGCATTTCCAGCAAAGTACTTAAAGCTTGTTCCCCACAGATAAGTAGGATTCTCAGCCACGTATGTAATAGCTCTTTGGAGCAGGGTGTTTTCCCTGATAGACTGAAATATGCCATTGTAAAACCATTGCATAAAAAGGGGGATATGTCGGATGTCAACAACTACCGCCCAATCTCTCTTCTGACAGCTCTATCAAAAATTTTTGAGAAAGTAATGTATTCAAGAGTAGCCTCCCATATTTGTAAAAATAAAGTACTAACAAAATGTCAGTTTGGTTTTCAGAAAGGCTTTTCAACAGAAAATGCTATATATGCTTTCACTGATCAAATATTAAATGCTCTGAATAACCGGACATCACCCATTGGTATTTTTTGTGATCTCTCAAAGGCCTTTGATTGTGTAAATCATGGAATTCTTTTAGATAAGCTAAATCATTATGGTTTGAGTGGGGCAGTGCACAAATGGTTTAATTCATACTTAACTGGAAGAATGCAGAAAGTTGAAATAAGTGGTTCGTGTAATGTTAAAACAACAGCTGATTCCTCAAACTGGGGTGCTATCAAGCACGGGGTCCCACAGGGTTCAGTCTTAGGTCCTTTACTGTTCTTGATATACATTAATGACTTACCATTCCACATTGATGAAGATGCAAAGTTAGTTCTTTTTGCTGATGATACAAGTATAGTAATAACATCCAAAAACCAAGAACTAAGTGATGTAATTGTAAATGATGTTTTTCACAAAATTATTAAGTGGTTCTCAGCAAACGGACTCTCTTTAAATTTTGATAAAACACAGTATATACAGTTCCGTACAGTAAATGGCACAACTCCAGTAATAAATATAGAATTTGAACAGAAGTCTGTAGCTAAGGTAGAATTTTCAAAATTTTTAGGTGTGTCCATTGATGAGAGGTTAAACTGGAAGCAACACATTGATGGTCTGCTGAAACGTCTGAGTTCAGCTACGTATGCTATTAGGGTTATTGCAAATTTTGGTGATAAGAATCTCAGTAAATTAGCTTACTATGCCTACTTTCATTCACTGCTTTCGTATGGCATCATATTCTGGGGTAATTCATCGTTGAGTAGAAAAGTATTCATTGCACAAAAACGTGTAATCAGAATAATTGCTGGAGCCCACCCACGGTCATCCTGCAGACATCTATTTAAGGATCTAGGGATCCTCACAGTAACCTCATAGTATATATATTCCCTTATGAAATTTGTTGACAATAATCCAACCCAATTCAAAAGTAATAGCAGTGTGCATACCTATAACACCAGGAGAAAGGATGATCTTCACTATGCAGGGTTAAATCTGACTTTGGCACAGAAAGGGGTAAATTATGCTGCCACAAAAGTCTTTGGGCACCTACCAAACAGAAACAGCATCAAAAGCCTGACAGATAGCCAACTAACATTTAAAAATAAATTAAAAGAATTTCTAGATGAAAACTCCTTCTACTCATTGGCTGAATTTTTAGATATAAACTAAGTAAAAAAAAAAAAAAAAAAACTGAATCATTAGTGTCATGCAATATTTTGTGTAATGTAATTTCTTGTACAGACATCTTTTATTAACCTGACACGTTCCACATCATTACGAAGTGTCGTATTTATGATCTATGGAACAAGTATTAATCTAATCTAATCTAATCTAATCTAATCTACATTCGCGATCGCACACACGATCTCTTCTACTCGAACTGTTACGTCAATACTGTGCCGCTGACCTTTTCTTGTACGCCAGGTTATCCTTTGATAGAGACAGATTCTGATTTTGACCCCATCTTACTCAGTGATACACAGCTGACTGCTTCATGACATACATTTTCGCCTGAACAACTGCGACAGCTACGTGAGCAAATTGCGACATACAACTTGGTGGTACAAGATTAGTTACACATGCTGCAGCTGACACTGACCGAGCATGACATGCAACAAGGTGCTCCTGTCATTGTTCCGCCTCCGTTTGCTGATAATCCTTCACCTTTACTACCAGCTACAACTAATACCCTGATGGTCACACGACATGGATCTATATCCCAGGTGTCACAACTGTCATCATCACGCCGCCTCAAGTGGAAATTCTACGTTACTGATGCGATACAAGCAACTTATTTACACCGCTGCCACCTTTCATTGGTAGTTCCAGACACTACCAGTGCTGCTTACTTTGCCATCCTCTTCACTACCTCCGCAATGTACGACCAACACATCTGCTGTTTCTGCTTCGATGAGGGAGCATCTTTCCGCTCTGACACACGACCGTGCAGCAGTTTTGCGCAAGCAGCTTGCAGCCTTACAACTCGACTGCAACGCTGACAGGGACAGCACATATGCAGCTCCAGTTCCATCAAACAGTGTCGCCTCTCCGCCATGGACCAGTAGTTCATCCGCCAATTCGGCTTCTTCGCATTCACATTAAGTCTCATCGCCTTCCTGCTCCGACCATGGTTTCGCCGACCACGTCCGCCTCCCACCACCTCTCGCTGTCGCCATGCCTCATGCACAGGGCTCCTGGCCATGCCCCCCAACCTTACGATCGTGGCTGTTTCGCACATCAAAATACTGACACTGTCAACTCCGTTTGAACATCCTGCCATCTACCGCTGTAACACACTCACCATCCACAGACTCTGAGGTGACGCTTCCGTCTACACCGAAGTCATCTGCCGCCAAGGTCAGTCATGTGCAGCTTGCTGTTTTCCCCCCTGCTGTGACATCAAGCGCCTCTATAACTCCGTTATTTACATCGCATCGCATCTTCGACGCACTCCGCGCCTTTGATCGGATCAAAACCCTGCTGCGCTGCATGGCTTCGGCACGGAGATGTTCTCCCCACCGACATGCCATTACCTTTTGTTTCCACCGTGCCATCAGCAGCATGGCACAGTCAACCTGTGTACGCTTTCCCCACCTCCTTCCCTCTGCTGGGCGCGCCTTCCAATACATTGAGAAACGGTCCGATCGCGTCTCACACTCGCACCTGCCACGACACGATTGGTCACGCGCACCTGTGCCATCAGCCGGCCGGGTGCACACACGCCTCTCATCATCCTTACCATGCTCCACATTACTGGTGGGGGCTCTGTGGTGGTTAACTACTGCTAGAGTCAACTGCCTCATTTTTGAGAACAAACTTCTTTGAAAACTGGTGATCTCAGTGTGTTCTGAACTCTGTATTTGAGCGGATGTGTTTGTTCCGGAGTGATCAAAATAAAGTAAATTCATTATAAACAAGCGAATACTTAATGTTGAGTTCAAGATTACTGTACGTAGCATCTATACCCCCTCAACTTAATATCAAATAAGGCAGGAGGGATAGATAATATTCCATCAGAATTTCTAAAATATTTGGGAGAAGTGGCAATAAAATGACTATTAATGTTGGTGTGCAGTGTGTACAAGTCTGGTGATACACCATAAGACTCTCTGAAAAACATCATTCACACAATCCCAAAGACAGCAAGAGTCAACAACTGTGAAAATTATTGCACAGTCAGTTTAACAACTCACCCAAGTTGCTGAAAAAATGCAAAACAAAACTGTTTTTGGTTAGGTGACTATCAGTTTGTCTTTAAGAAAGGTATACATACAAGAGGCAATTCTGACTTTGTGGTTGATAATGGAAGAAAAACTGAAGAAAAATCAAGGCACATTCATAGGATCTATTGACCTGGAAAAAGTGCTTAAAAATGTAAAATGGTGCAAGATGTTCAAAATTCTGATAAAAGTAGGTATAAACTACATGGAAAGATGTTAATATACAATATGTACAAGAACCAAGAGGGAACAATAAGAATGGAAGACCAAGAATGAAGTACTTGGATGAAAAAGGGTGTAAGGCAAAGCTCTAGTCTTTCACACCTACTGTTAAATCTGTACAGCAAAGAAGCAATGATGGAAATAAAAGAAAGGAATTAAAATTCAGGTTGAAAGGATATCAGTGGTAATATTTGCTGATGACATTGCTATTCTGTCACACTGAAGAAGAATTACAGGATCTGTTGGATGGAATGAATAGTCTAATGAGTACAAAATATGAATTGAGAGTAAATTAAAGAAAGATAAAAATAATGAGAAGTAGCAGAATTGAGAACAGCATGATATTTAACATCACATTTGAATGCCCCCCCCCCTTTTTTTTGGAAATTAGGTTTTTTTCTTAACACATACTATTCGGCTTCCTTTACAAGCCTAAGCACTCAGCTTTATCAAAATCTGCTTTATTTCATCCTTGTACAACAGAGCACACAGCCTGTTTTTGCAAAATCCATGTCACGTGAATGTAGGAGTCTTTTAAAAAATCACTTTATGCTACTTAATTTGCCAAAGGTGTTAGAGATATTGTTGGGTTTTCTCATAATTTGTTTAATGTGTGATGTGATAGATGTCAGAGCAAGGATTTTTCTGTGTTATGGCATTCCTGGTATAAATGTTTTTCTTGGTGCAATCTAAGCTGACATTTGGTGCTGTAGCTAATGGAATCTACCATTAGCCACCATGAAGGATGTCTATTTAGTTTGCATGGACAGTATTAAACTATGTTTGTTGATGATAGCTGTTATGTGAGTTGGTTACCAGTTTCCACCATTTTGTGGAAATTAAGTGTAGAAGACTAGACTTGTGTTAAACAGTGACTATGGAAAGTGATGGTGAATATAATATTCCTGTGAGTGAAACAAGTGGTGACTGTAAAAGATGAGAAAAGCAGTATTCAAATATCTCCAAAACAAAGTCGTCTCAATATTCAAAGCAAAATGCTGTGCCTGGTATTGACTGCCAGCATTCTGAAAGGAGAGAGGCAAGCAGTCATGGAGGAAAAGACTGCTGTACAGTCAAATTCTCTTATCCTGATTTATCATATTTCAGTAATTTATTATATTATTCAGGAGATAAGAGTGAGTAATATGCTCCTGCTGTCATACATGCACCAGCCAGATACGTTGGAGATCCAACTGAAGTTAAGGCTTCTAAATAAGTGTGTATCAAGTATAAGATAAACCTTTGAGATGGATTCAAAGTACCAGTTTGTGCTGCTACATTTCAGAAAACAGCAAGTGTATTGTGGGGTCACTTAGCCTGGATTGCTTAGCACCATTGAGAACATGGGAGTGCACTACAGGAATGAAGAGGTGGCTGAAGAGGAACTCAGGATGACATAGTCATGACTCAAAGTCATTTCAACAGAGAGAAAATGAGTAGGTCACATTTGCCCCCAACATTAAAAGTAAATGAAATGTTGGAAAATTTTTGCAAAGAATAAAGACAAGCTGTTGCGTGTCAAAATTTAAGATGGTGTTTTATAAGAATTCTAATCTCTGGTGTGACAACCTTCACAGAGAGATCTGTTCAATATGTAAGGAGCTCCAACTTAAAATAAAGGTTGCAGAAAACTGAAGAATGCCAGGAAGTGTGTAAAACTAACCTGTGCTTGGGTGAAGCCTGTGCAAAGAAGTTCCACAGCATCGTGAATAAGTACTCTGAAGATACTATACGAACTGTCTTTGACATACAACAAAATGAACCCCTGTGGAACCTCCCTATGGAAAAAGTCTTTTACACACAACAGGTATGGTTCTATAACCTGACTGTGGTGATACACAAACCAAAGCAAGATGCTGGTGAAATTTTTCGACATACTTGGTGTGAAAGAGAAGCTAGGAGAGGTGCAAATGAAATTGCATCTGCACTACAATATCTTCTCCCACATTATTTGGAAGACAGGAGTACAGATATTGGTAAGAAAGCTTTGAAACCTGAGCTTTTTTAAGATTCGATCAACACTCAGAACTAGAGTTCTATATTAGTAACAAACATTGGCCTGAATTCAATGAAGAAATCTCTGAGAATGTACGTTTGGAGCACAGCATTGTATGGTAGTGAATCATGGACAGTGGGAAAACTGGAACAGAAGAGAAGTGAAACATTTGCAATGTGGTCCTACAGAAGAACGTTGAAAATCAGGAGACCTGGTAAGGTAAGGAATGAGGAGGTTCCCCACATCTACTTTGCCAGTCATGTTATTGTAAATTCCCTGCATTTGGTCCTGTTCTCAAGATTTTTGAAAAGTTGCCAATGACCCCAGATACAGTTATTACATTAATTATATTTTAAATTGTGGATTGACGATTTCACTTGGAAGTTTATGTTTAGGGTGACAAATGGATTACCAGGTATCTTCGAGGCTGATTTTATTCAGCATACTGACCTTGGACTAGATCATTTTTAGGGCATCTTGTGTCACCTGATGGTGTTAGCATTGACTAATAATGTACTCAAGGTATTTATGCTTCTGATTTACCTAGAAATACTAAGGATATAGCCTGATTTATTGGAATAATATTTTTTTACCAATTTTATAGCAAATTTTGACAAGCTGGCAAGCCCCATGAATGAAATAAGGGACAAGGGAAAAAATTCCAATGAAGTGAATCCTTCAGCATTTCAGGGTTTAAAAATGCCTTTCCCAGTGTAACAGTCCTCGCAGTTTCAGGTTTCTCCAAAGAGAATGTACTGGAGACTGAAATATCTATGTCTGGTGTTGCTGGGCTATTGTTGCAGGAATAGCACATAGTTAGGTGTCTTGTGTGCATCACAAACCTTATCTGACTTAGAGAGCAAGTATTCTTTTCATGAGTAGGAGGTGTTTGGGGTCTCTTCAGTGGGTAAAGTTCTAGATGTTTTTAGAAGACTGTCCTTTCCATCCTGAAACTGACAATCAGATCATTAGTTTGGTACTTGGGAGACCAAGGCATACTGAGCATATTGCTACAAGAGCCAATAGTAACTTGACTTTCCAATTTAAGGTTCAGCTTATCATGCTATTAGAGAATATTGTGGTGGACACCTTGACATGCACCTTTGTGGTGGAGAGGAACAGCCCCATGTTAGTGAAGATTGTTCAGAACTCCTGGTTGACTGAATCCACCTTATATTGGCAGACTTGCCCCTCTTATTTAAGTGTTTGATGATATGTAAATATGCATATTCTAAGCTTAGTCTGATTAAGTTGAGGTGGGTGATTATATGGTTTGGTATAAAAAAAGAATAATGTGTTGTATATAATAGAGGGAAACATTCCACATGGGAAAAATATATCTAAAAACAAAGATGATGTGACTTACCAAACAAAAGCACTGGCAGGTCGATAGACACACAAATAAACACAAACATACACACAAAATTAAAGCTTTCGCAACCAATGGTTGCTTCTTCAGGAAAGAGGGAAGGAGAGGGAAAGACGAAAGGATGTGGGTTTTAAGGGAGAGGGTAAGGAGTCATTCCAATCCCGGGAATGGAAAGACTTGCCATAGGGGGAAAAAAGGACAGGTATACGCTCGCACGCACACACACATATCCATCCGCACATACATTGACAAAAGCTGAAAATGTCTGCTTGTGTCTGTGTATGTGCAGATGGATATGTGTGTGTGTGCGAGTGTATACCTGTCCTTTTCCCCTCCTAAGGTAAGTCTTTCCGCTCCCGGGATTGGAATGACTCCTTACCCTCTCCCTTAAAACCCACATCCTTTCGTCTTTCCCTCTCCTTCCCTCTTTCCTGAAGAAGCAACTGTTGGTTGCGAAAGCTTGAATTCTGTGTGTATGTTTGTGTGTCTATCGACCTGCCAGCGCTTTTGTTTGGTAAGTCACATCATCTTTGTTTTTAGATATATTAATAATGTGTTGTGTTGGACTACTCATGGGTACCGAGACTGCAGAATTATGATGCCCCACAATTTGATACCTAAATTTGGCTCCCATTTAAATGTTATCATGAGTGCCCTGTTGGCAGTAATCTGGGAGTGTTTACGGGTAGGATGAAGTTCAGGAGAATATTTTCTCTGGAAGGGGAGGGTCAAAGACATCAGAATGTTGATCTAAGCATGTACACTTCATGGGATAAGTAGGCCAGTGATGAATACTTGTCATGGTTTACTGGCATCTAATGTAGTGGATTTCACAAGGGAGAAGATTTACGTTGATTTTGTGGGCTCTTCTTGGTTTCCATACATGGTAACCAATTTACACAGGTTTGTGATGATGCATTTCTGTTGATTAGCCCTGACATGGGAGGCCATGGTGAGTGGTACTATTTATTGCTTGCAGTCCATATTTAGTACTTCTGGTCCTCCACAGTATCTGGTTTCTGACATTGCTAAGGCATTTAAATCCAACATGTTGCTCAGTTTCCAGTTTGGGATGGGTAAAGCACATATAATCACTACGCCATATTTTCCCAATCCATCTTTCATGGTCTGGGTTAGTCACACCTTAAGACTGGCATTTATAGGTTGCCACCATCATGTTTATTCTCTCTGGGATTAGTCCTTGCAGTGGATTTCCATAGCCTTTATTACCCTGGTCCATGAGGTCCAAAAGTAAGCTCCTGTTGCTCTTATGTCCAAAGGCCAACTTGTGGAATATTACTGATTTCTTCCTGCACCAGTGTGATGTAAATCTAGGAGAACTCGAGAGGAGCCATGGCCAATTTGAGATCCTCTTGTGCTCTTAAGCAGAGAAGGTACGATGTTGGGAGATGGTTAACCTCCAGGGGATACATTTTGGATTCCCAATTCTGGTGTTGCTAGTACACCTACTGACAGAGTTGTGGAAAAGTTGCTGCTCCAGTTTAGGTGACATGTGGAGGTCATGAAATTTGTTATGCTGGTAAAATTAAAGTTGTTTGGTATGACTGGCTGGAAGACTCCAAGAGGCAGGCTACACCTCCTGAATTAGAAACATGTTTTCTATCCTTTGCATTCACAGGCACTTTTCCTTCAGGAACTGTGAGCAATATGTGTTGTTTAAGTGTAACTGTAATGTGTGTGTGGTATGGAGTCATGTAGGTATTGGATGATAATGATAATGAGAGAAGGGAGAGGGTAAAACAAAGCACTGGCACATAGCCTGGTCCTCTCGAATAGCATCAAACAGTCTGCCAAGCTTGACGTCCACCGGTGATCAGGTACATTATGTTACACCCTCCTGTCTCCCATACCTTAAAGGCAAATAGAGGATTGTCAGCAATGCATGGTGCACCTATATGGTCACCCATCCAAATACTGGCCACACTCAATGCTGCTTGACTTCGGTGTTCTGACAGGAACTGGTGAGTCCACTGCTGTACAGCTGTTAACTTTTACCATGTTGACCATCTTGGTCAGGAATCCTGAAGTTCAGAATCTATCTGTCCCAAGCTAAGACCTATTTTAATGACAAATTGTTATCATTTTTGTTTGAACACAAAGAGTTTTGCAGCAGGGAGGATGTGGCATTATTCAGCAAGCCCACTGATTTTAAATCATCTGATGAGTTGTGCCTCCAGTTAGGCAGTGCTCGCAAGTTGGTAAGAGGGTGCTGCAGGTGTGGACAGTGATGCTTTGGAAAAGAATCAGTCTGTTTCTGGCAGGGGCAACAACAACTTGATGGTGTATGTCTCTCTTGGCCTTACCAGAGAAAGTAGCAACTAAACTGAAGATGACTGGGGCATGTTATTTGTCTTCTAAATAATGTTGTCTAATGATCCACTACATCTACTTGATCACAACTGATTGCAATTGAACCTAACCTTGTGTTCCCCATCCTAACTAGTTGGTAATCATTTAGGCTCCCTCCAACACTGATTTTGGGTATCCCCGTAAGCCTGTTACAACATCACTTGCTAAAATGCTGTCTTTTAGCTTTTAGTCACTACAATGTATTTTCCCTCTGCTTTGGATCTCTTACTTCTTGTACAAGATGGGTCTCTCTTAACTTGCTTTATTAGTGATTTGGCTGTTCCTCCTATTTAAACACACTAAACCAATTCTCTCCAGTCCTGTAAATTGGAAGCATTATTATCTACTTTAATATTTTTCTATATGCCTCCTAAAGGCAATTTATTATTATTATTTCTAACATACATAACATAAACACATTAAATTATGAATGTACATTATGATTATAATTAGAGTTAAACTTTCAAACTGCTGTAGAAATAACACCACTGGTCAGAATGACATCAAATTTCAATGGAATATTATTGGAGAAGGGGGAAAATGTATGGCAGAAGAAAAATAAATAGTTACAAAATGTAGCAATAAATGGTGCTGTAAGCATTATAATTTAATAGTGGTTGACTACAAATGGTAAATGAATCATACAACAATGCCTAAGATGTAAGTTTGATGCTAAACAAACTGTGCTACTCACTATACACAGGTGTACAGGTGTGACACTATTAGTTACATAAGAACATCCACCATGGCAAGGTCACTACGCACGGGTGTACAGGTGTGATACTATTAGTTACATAAGAACATCCACCATGGCAAGGTCATATCACATCAGATGGGAAAAATCAGTTTAAATTGTCCTGAGGCCAAAAGCTGCATAAAAAACATCAATAAAAATCAAATTGAGTTATTAATTTCAATGTGAATGGTGCAAAACATGTTTAATATGCTGTCCACATTTTCTGCAGCAAGTTGAAATCAAGAAACAGCATGCCTCACAACTGATCGAAGTGTTTCTGGGGTCACATTCAGAATGTTTTGCGCAATACTTGCCTTCAATGCAGTTATGTTTGCAATAAGAACATTAAACACAGCATCTTTCAGATAGCTCCACAGCCAGATGTCACACAGATTAAGATTAGGTGATCAGGACGGCCAGGCTTTAGGGAAACGGCGGCTGATAATTTTAGTATTTCTGAAATTGCACTTCAGCAGCTGCTTAACTGAATTTGCAATGTACGGATGTGCACCATATTGCATAAAAATGATCCCATCCACACATCAACATCATTCGAGACCTGGAATGACATGGTTGTGAAAAAGACACTCATAGCACTTACCAGTGATGGTACAGGTAACAGGACCAGAAACACCTGTCTCTTTGTAAAAATATGGCCCTATGATAAATGATGCTATAAACCCACATCACAAAGTGGCCTTTCCAGGCTGAAGTGGTGCTGGGTGATTTACCTGTGGATTTTCCATTGCTAACAATTCTGTCTATTGACATATCCTGTCAGATGGAAGTGGGCTTTGTCTGTTCACAAAATCTTCCATGGCCAATCATTGTCCACTTTAATGCAAGCAAGAAATTCTAAAGCAAAGGTCTCTCTTGCTGGCAGTTCAACAGGAAGCAACTTGTGCACATGAGTAATTTTGAATGGATACAAAGAAGGATGTTTCATAGGATTTTATGCACCATGCTCATGGGTATGTCCAATATCCAGGCAATTCTCCGAGCATTACATGGTTGCACACCATCACTCATCTCATCCTGCATTGCTATGGCCACTGCTTCCACTGACATCAAACTAATTCAATTCCTTCTCTACCAGGTTGCACACAAAAAGAACCAGACGTTTTGAATTTCAGAATCATTTAGTCCAGACCCATGGCAGACATCAGACCACTGCCTTTTTCTCAAACCCTTCAGTATC
The DNA here is from genome assembly GCF_023897955.1 of Schistocerca gregaria. Taxonomy (NCBI): domain Eukaryota; kingdom Metazoa; phylum Arthropoda; class Insecta; order Orthoptera; family Acrididae; genus Schistocerca; species Schistocerca gregaria. The sequence continues at coordinate 546,586,074 of NC_064925.1, forward strand.
TGGAATTTCTGCAGAGCAATGCATGCACAGTCATCTTTCTTGTAATACCACTTTACAAGCAGAGTGCAATCCTACATTGAGACAGTCATGGCAAATGTTGCTGACAGCAAATGAGGAAAAGCCTTGAACCTGGCTTGTTTATACCCACTTCAATGGGTTATGCACATGACAGGTGTTTTCAGTTACATATTCTGAAACATACAGAACCATCTATTTGTCAGTTTTCACACTATGTTTTTTCTTCTGCCATATGTTTTCTGCCGTCTCTGATAATATTCTGTTGCAATTTGACGTCATTCTGACAAGTGGTGTTATTTCTATGGTGCTTTGAAAGTTTAATTATAATCACCTTGTATATTAAGCAAGGAGATGCTGGAATTGCTTCCCTTCATTGTTTAAGCACTTACTTAGCAAATTGCTCATTACACTCTGTACTTCACTCTGAGAAATGGCAGCAATTTCTTGACTGATGTTAGTTTTAAGTTCATCTAAAGTGGATGGATTTCATTTGTACACTTTCTCTTTTAATATCCCCACACATATAAAAATTTCAGGGGCTTAAATTGGGGGGGTGGGTGGGGGGGACAAGGGGTCACATATTAAACTCTATCTTGAAATACATCATGAATTTTCTGTAATTAGAAGCTGTCTGTATGTGCCATTGCAGAGTCCTGCTGAAAGGTCACCAAAACACTTTCTCTCTCAGTTAATTGCCCAAAAAAAAGGCCACAATATATTTTCCATATATCTCTCACTGTTAATTGTTTCCTGAAAGAGAATAGGGCCTATTGTTTTCTCCACTGAAAGTACACTAAAAGCCTATTTTTTGATCATGCAGGGGTGCCTCATGTGTTACATTTGGCTTTTCAGAACTCCAACAATGATTATTATATGAAGTAATGTATCCACTTAGGTGGAACTGTGATTCATTCACAAAAAAACTTAGGTGAAGGTCATTTTCTGTCATGCATACTATTCAAAATCCTTTCACTCTCCCCACCAGTGCCGCCACTGCCCGGCTACCACCAGGGGGAAGAAACACCCCTCAGGCTGTTGATTTTCCACTTTGTGCTAAATAAATAATAAGACAAAGCTCAAATGTTTGTGCAGATAAACAGGATTTTTAATTTTAAAGAGTAAAGGTACCCAGTCACCATACACATAAGATGTCTAGTGACAAACAGGCACTTAAATAAGATTGAACTGTAGCTTTGTTTCCATCCCAGCACTGAGGCCCATCTAGAGTAAGGGGTTGTGCCTGTGAAGGAGATGAAATTAAAACAAGGAGGGAAGTGGAATGGATGAATGGAGTGAAGTGAGGATCTCGGCTAAGAAGGGTGAGGCATAAAGGGAATGGCATAATAATGTGACATTTCTGAGCTCACCCTGGTATGGACAGGGAAAGCTGCATGAGTTACATGATGAAATAGGAGTTATGGTTAAGAGAGGGACAGAGAGAGACAAGAACAAGAGGAAAGTATGTGGGTGGAGGGTAGTGGATGCATGTACAGTGTGTGTTTTTTTTATATTTTTTTAGACTGTCTTTCTGTGGTCTTCCTCTTTCTCTGTTTCATACTGTCATTCACATGGTGACTTACTCAGCTAGGAGCTTGAGACAGTGTCAATTCTTGGAGGGAATAAACTAACCTTAATCTAACTTAGCTGCAGTTTAGTCTTGTTAATGTGCCTTTTTGCTACACAACACTTAAAATATACGATATGAGGTTACTTTTACTCCATCTACTGTTTTTATTCTACTCATAATTTCTGCTTCTCCCTCAAAATGGTCACCTCCCCCCCCCCCCCCCTCCCTGGTCCCCTCCTCCCTCACACCTCCACTCCTTCCTTCTCTTCTCTCTTCACTTGTATCTACTCCATTCAGCACAACTCCAAATCTGAGCTGCCACACCAGGATAATGTAGCTGTTCATGTGAAGCTGTCAGTGTGTGTGTATGTGTTTCTTAGCATCATATTGTAGCTTTATATGTGTTATTCAGATAATTAATAAAAAAAGGTGTTTATTAACACATCAATACAAATTTACTTCATACTTCATGCTATGAGCTAAAGAACTAATAAAAAAATAAAATAAAATAAGAGGAAGCTTACCATATAATTATAAACAACTATCTCTTTGTTTCCAGGAGCCATAGAATTATCATTCTCATCACCAACTGTGATAGTGAGAGTCGATGTTCCAGACATTACAGGATTACCAGAGTCCTTAATGACTATAGGAATTAGATATTTCTTTTGTGATTCTCTATCAAATGACAGCAGAGATGACACAACAGCTGAGCCATTTCCATTAGCACCACCTGAAAAAAAAAAAAAAAAAAAAAAAAAAAAAAAAAAAAAAAAAAAAAAAAAAAAAAAGCTACTATAAACCTGGCACAGAATTCGATGGATATTGCATGCAGTTAAACTTTCATTGAATATACTGGTGATACAACAATGTACAGGAATGTATAAAAAGAAAAGAAAGATGCTATGAGAACAAACTATTCTAAAATAGAAGACATGTGGAAGCATAATGAAAAATAATTCATGTCAGTTGAATACTTATTTCCATCTTTGTGCATTTTATATGAAGGTGGTACCAATAGTTGTACAAATTACACAAAAGATACACAAATTGACTCAATCTGGATATGTTTTTAACAAGTTCTCTTGTTGTACTATGAATATTTTTCAGCATGCTGAATGAATCAGTTTATTTGTCAAGTTCAGTATCAAATACTTTTGATGGGGATGCCTTTTTACTGCAGACAGTTTTTCATTCTCGCTCTGTATATCCGAATTGCTTATTTTGCACATACATTTTCTCATTCTTCTTATGATTATTTTCATGTTTCATCACATTTCATGTCCCACACTAAATATTACGCAATTCTTTGCACTGGATTTTAATAAGTTCTTATCAACTTCACTGTTGTCAACTTTAACAGGCAAATTAAGGGACCTACATCTTAAAATAAACAATAACAAAATAGCATTTCAGCATTTCTATATGATTAAGAGGTATCCAAAGAGATTCTCTTTGTTTCTTTGCAGTCTTAAAGCGATGTTCATAATTTTCTAATCTTAAGTATGCATGTTTCAATGTTCTACTTATCTACTGAACTTGTCATATTTGATGAGAGTGTTAGTAAAATATTTTCGAATACCACATGCATTCATTTTGTTTTATTTCTTTTGCTCATCTTAGAACTGCTAAAAATATCCAGATTTTGTAATATTATTAACCTACTTATGAATGAACTAAATTTTTAGTTGGAATACATTTGTAAAAAGAAAAAAACTGTGTTAACTTACTGTGAATATTTTCAATGAGAAATGAGGATTTTATAGCATCATCTGCATCATCTGCCATTTGAAAAGTGAAAGGTGGCCCATTTCCAATATGACTGTCATCTTCATCACTTGCAAAAATTTCTAAAATGATTCCTGGAGAAGCATTTTCTTGTACGACAGGCTGATAATTGTGCTGGAATACGGGGGCATTATCATTTATATCTTTAACTAGTAGAATCAAAGTTGCTGTTGAAGTTTTTGGTGGAAATCCATCATCAACTGCCAAAATTTGTACCTGTACAGTTAAAGTGCAGTTTTATTTAGGTTCACAAGGCATAACAAAAATATGTAGGAAAATTATAGTTAATATTTTACCTCATGTCTAGGCACTGTTTCTCTATCAAGGTTACGTTGTAGATAGACTGTCCCATGTTGGTCTATCCGGAAATGTTTCCTGGTATCAGAGGAGCGCTGAATCTGGTAACTAACTTTACTTTTCCCACCTTTATCTGCATCTGTTGCCCTAAATGTAACTAAAGATGTATTAACTTCTGTGTTCTCTTCAACAGAAACTTCGCATATACTGTTCTCAAAAATTGGTTGATTGTCATTTATATCTCGTAATTTTATCACAACCCACGAATATCTGGTATGATACTCATCAGTGTCATTATTTGTGTCCTTAAAAAAAAAAAACAAGGTGCTTATAGAAAGAACAAACTTGTTATGTAATACCAAAGTTATGTACCTTATACTAAGCTACAAAACTCAAGAGAGGAAAAGGGAAATAATAAATTTCTTCATGTACAGTTTAAATACATACCTTGTCAGTAACTTGTATTTTGAACCTAAAATAATTATTATGTTTCCCTTCTTCATAGTCTAATGGCTTAATGGCTTTCAGTGCTGCGCTCCCATCAAAATTTGGAATCAGTACAAATTTATCAGAGCCATAGCCACTATTCTCAACAACCTGAGAAATGATTCACTACCATGACTTTAATGTCTGGTGTCTATATCTGTATGTTATGAATAGTATGACAGAGAACACATGTAGTGATTAATACCTTGTATTGCAAAGAGCTTACTTCATCCTGATCATGAACAGTAACAGTTAGAATTGTGTCTTCTGGCACAGTTAATCCATCTGTTTCATCAACTTCAGTAATCCATTCTGCCTTTGTAAACTCTGGTGGCATGTCATTGACATCTTTCACCAAGATGGAAACTGTACCTGTGCCTGTTGGAAAATATCATATTAATTACTGGCGGCTACATTGACAGTGACAATCATACTGAAATTGAAATGTGATATTTGTCAATATTATATGAAAACTTAATATCACTTAACATTATTGTGCAGGTGAATTCATTTGATTCTGATAAGCATGGGGTATTACAAAAACAAGTGGTTGCTTTGTTGTATAATATGCTTCACACTATTTGATTTCTACAGATAAAACTGATGGTTCTAGGGATAAAACATTTATCCAATTGTCCCAGCAAGATGTTTTAGACCACTAGACTCAAAGTTAATAAAATTTTAGTTCCACATGAGACATAAGCTAAATTATGTTAAATTAATTTTGTTATTATAGGTCTGTTGATTTGCTCCATATTCCCAAATTATCATTGGGGCAGCATCTCTGGGGGAATGAAGCTGCTGCAGAAAGTGACTCACTCAATCATTTCAGCACATTTAATTCATTCACAATAAGCATTACCACTTGTTATATGACTAAAAGAATCTTCAGTCCTTGCATCCAGATAATCAGTTAATTTAGGGGTGAGGGTGAGGGGAGAGGGGGGGGGGGGGGCTGAATAGTTTGATGCTTATTTAATTTTCTTTAAAATTTATAGGGATTATTAATTCCTTGTTTAATGTCTTGCTTCAGTTTGTTAATGACCTCTGTAACAGAAAACAAAGCCACAAGAAAATAAAGCCTACTTTAACATCTTTTATTGTGGTTGTGTAAACCACAATGCAGTTATTATTTAAACCATTCTAGTGCAACTGCATTTGCTTGTTTAGTAGGTACAGCACTTGGTACCAATGTAAGGTAGAAAATAGTGAAATTGGTGGTCAATGATTACATGTCATTTCATTATTTTACCGTGGCTCTTATCGGAGATATTTATGAAATTTGCATCACAGTATATATGTTTGGTTTTTATAATGCTCCCTGTGGTATCGATAGCTACGATGCCACGGCATAGGTAAAAGTTCTTAGGTTGGCACTATGGCACCAACACCAACGACAGTGCCCTCTAGCCAGGACTGTGTAGCTCTATGAGCATCGCTCCAGATTCTGCCCATTTGATCCCGAGGAAACGACCCAGCAATGTTGTTCATTTTCACAGTGCGCGAGCCACTACAGATTTTCCCTCTGTAACTTGTTAGCTTTGATACATAAGGCTTCAGTGCCTCTGACATCTCTGCCTGTAGCACCACCAACGACACCTCCGACACTGCCATTTCGTGCCTTCAGTCCAGAAATTGAACGCTGACCAGAACACATCGCCCAGCTCGAGGCACACTTCACAGCATACAACATTCCAGGTACAGTGTGGCTTGCTTTTCTCATTGCCAACGCGGGTGTTGTGTTATCCTATGTGCATGTAAAATTGTTTCCCACCACCTGGCCAGAAACTAAAACTTACGACAAAGTGATTGATGCTTTGAACTCCCACTTCAGTGACAGTGTAAATGTGGTAGCTGCACACTACAAATTCTTTCGCCTTCGGTGTGTCCCTACTCAGTCCAAAAAACCTTGGTTAGTGGACCTTCAGGGACTAACATCTGATTGTGACTTTAATTGCTCATGCGGACACTGACTTGCGGATATAATGATTAGAGACGCTATTGCACAAAATGTGGGGGATCACTGCATCCATGAACAAATCCTAAAATTTAAAACCCTGTCTTTGCAGGAAGTAGTGGACTTGCTAGACAGACAAGATACATTAGACATGGCTACTTCCGTGTTTGACGTTACTCCGGGTGTGTGTGCTGTTAGTGCAGCATGACACGTGCCCTTCCGCCCTGCCTGGGCACAGCGAGCCACACCACACTATTCACATGCAAGTAAACATGTTTCAAACCAGGCACCCACTAGGAAACTGAAATCATGTCCGAACTGCTTTCGTGCCCACCCATGGGACAGTTGCCCATCCCATCAAGCACAGTGTTATTTGTGTAATAAGAAAGGACATGTGCAAGCTGTATGTAGTAAGAGAAACTCTAATTCACAACTTGTCTCCCATTCGCGTAACTCACATGGGCGTCACCACAACGGAAACCGCCGTGGTCATGATTCACATCAGCCTATGGACGTTAATGCCATTTATTCAAAGCCTTCTGCTTCTACAGCTCATTGTGGAATAAAGTTTTGCCAACCACTTCCTCTCGCATTCAGTGTGATGCGAGGAAACTTTTTGTGACTTTGAACATTTGTGGATGAGGAATCTTGGTGATCGGTGTGTGTAGTTTGCAAGCGACAAAAACTGTGTCTTTTCATGTGCTCAGCTCTAGTGACGCTCCGAACATTTTTGGCATGGGCACATTTGAACTTTTTGACCTCACAATTCATGGCAATGTACTTTGCACCAATGTTAGTGACCATGCAGACAGTGTTGCTGCACTATGTGATGATTTTGCTGAAATCTTTCCTGATGGCCATGGTTGTGCCGCAGCCTTTGAGCGCATGCTGTAGTCAAAGACAGTGCCATACCTATTTTCCGGAGTGCACACACTGCACGACACTGTAGCTGCTGAACTTAAGCATTTGCAAGACAGTGGTATCATTGAACCTGTTTCTGCTTTGCCATGGGCTTTGCCTATCATGTGTGTTAAGAAACCAGATGGTTGTCTCCGTATTTGTGCTGACTTTAAATCTACAGTAAATCCCAGACAGTGGTAGCTACTTTACCCTTACCGCATCCTGAAGACATTTTTGATAAGCTGGGTATGGGAAAATTCTTTTCCATGGTTGACTTGCGGGACGCATATTTTCAAATTCCACTCGATGAACAGTCGCAACGCTATTTTGTGATCAACACCCACCTTGGCTTGTTCAAGTTTTGCCGCCTTCTGTTCGGTTGTGCTTCAACTCCTGCTATTTTACAGTCTTACTGGCAGCAGTTGTGTGCCACTGTTCCTGGTTGCTCAAATTATCTGGCCAATATAGTTGTGTTGGGTCGAAACCCTTATCACATCTCTGTGTGATTAGAGAGAGACTTGCCAGCACCCAGGAACTTGAAAGAACTTCAGTCTGTCTTGGGAAAAATTACATATTATATTTGGTTTATCCCAAATGGAGCACAGATTTCAGCACCTTCGCATCGTCTTTGGTGCAAGAATGTTCCTTTTGTTTGGTCTTTGGAATGTGATGCTGCTTTCCACAAGCTCAAATCTGCTTTGTTGAGTGATTGCTGTTTGACTCTGTTCAACCCCTCTAAACCAGTTGTTTTGTCTGTCGATGCATCTTCTCACGGTATCAGAGCGGTTCTGTCGCACTGCATTAATTCTGTCAATCGCCTGGTCGCTTTTGTGTTTAAGTTGCTCAATTCTGCCCAACAAAACTATTCTCAAATCGAGAAAGAAGCTTTAGCTATTTTATATGGAGTGACAAAGTATCACAATTTTTTGTACGGTTACGAGTTCTATTTGGTCACCAACCATAAGCCTTTGATGTCGCTGTTTCACCCATCAAAGCCAGTTGTGGCCCATACTGCACAAAAGTTGCAATGTTGGTCTTTGTTTTTGTCTAACTACAATTACGAAATTTTGTTTCGGCCTATGGCCCAGCATGGCAATACTGATGCTTTGTCCTGTCTGCCTATCGGTCCTGATGAAGTGTTTGATTCTTCCGAATTGTCCTGCATGTTTGTTGATTCGCAAGATAAGGAATTAGATGATGATTTCCTGGTGGATTTTCGTCACATTGTTTCTGCGACAGCCGCCGATGTTTCTTTGCAGATTCTTTTGCAGTATATTCATAGTCAATGGCCTCCATCTGCTACACAGATTTGTCATCTACTTGTTCAACGTTACTTTGCACAACGTCACCACTTGTCTGTACACCATGATGTTATCTTGTTGTGAACTGACAAAGAACAGTCTTGTGTGGTTGTACCTCATTTGTTGCAATGGGAAATCCTCTGATTGTTGCACACTGGTCATTGGGATATAGTGCACATGAAGCAATTATCATGTCATCACTGCACTTGGGTTGGCATTGATAAACAAATTGAGAATTTGCTTGCTAATTGGCGCTCCTGTGTGGAGCAACAATCTGCTCCCTGCCAGCGCTTCTTTGCGTGGCTGACTCCTACTGCACCTTGGCAGCGTGTTCATATTAATTTTGCAGGTCCTTTCTGGGACACCCACTGGTTGATAGTTATTGATGTGTACAGCAACTTTCCTTTTGTTGTAACTATATCTTCTACTACATCTGCCAGTACTATTCGGGTTTTGATGTCTATTTTTTGCATTGAAGGCCTTCTTGAAGTTACTGTCTCCGACAATGACCCCCAATTTGTGAACTCCGAGTCTGAAGTATTCAGTGCTGCTAATGGCATTCGCCATCTGACCTCAGCCCCATTCCACGCCCAGTCGAACGGTGAGGCTGAATGCTTTGTGTGTACATTTAAGTTGCAGATAAGCAAGTTGCACCATGCACTTTCACAAGCACACTCAATGGACTTTCCTTGCTTCATATCGCTCCCAGCCATGCCACACCTGTTCCCCAGTGGAACTGCTACATGGCTATGTCCAGTGGTCACTCCTGCAGCTATTGCACCTGCCATGGTGAGCTCCCACTGCTTCGTCTCGTTCTGGCTTGGCACCGCATTTTCTCTGGCAGGCAGTGCTGGGAGCAGGGGCGCATTCTTCGCCAGCTTGGTCACGCCTTATTTGTCATTTTTGGTCCCTCTGGCACTATTAAGCAATACCAGAACCAGATCCGTTTGTGCCGTCCTCGGTTTTCTGCCGCTGGTTGTTTTCCGGACGAATTGGAGGCTTCGCGGCTTCCTCCGATTCAGTCCACAACTCCACCGACGGTGCCTCTGCCGCTCACACCTCCACCGCGGGCGCTCCTCCAATTGCCGCCACTGCTGGTCCGGTCTCCTGCGTAGGAGGGGCACCTCTCACCACTGCCACGGCCCCACCTCTGGCCGCCGCCGTTGCTGTCATGTTCCACTGCGGTGCCGGAAATGATGGACGCTGAGGCTACCGTCATGCCGCCTCTGCTGTCGCCCATGGAGGTTTTTGCTCCGCCTCCTCATCTGAGCATACCCAGTGGTGGTGCGCGGCCTGGGCAGGTTTTCCACGGGGCATTTTCCTCTCCCCTAACGAGCAATTTGGGGTCGCACGTGGGCCACACGCCTTGGCAGTTCTGCTGTCCGCCCCCTCAGTTGCGCCCCCACGGCATCCCTCCACCTGCTGTTAGGACCCCTACTCAATGACGGTGCGCCATTTCAGGGGCGTGGGATGTGGTATCGAAAGCTACAATGCCACGGCATAAGTGTAAAAGTTCTTAGGTTGGCACTACGACACCAATACCGATGACAGCGCCCTCTAGCCAGCACTGTGCAGATCCATGAGCACCGCTCCAAATTCTGCTCATTTGTTCCCGAGGAGACAACCTAGCAACATTGTTCATTTTCATAGAGGGCGAGCCACTACAGATTTTGCCTGTGTAACTTGTTAGCTTTGATACATCTGGCTTTGCACCTAAGTACATCTTAGCCAAAGTTAGGTAACAGTTTATGTGTTCAAGATAATATTATTGTGGTATAGTAAAACCACTTTAACCTATACGCAGTACCGAGATTTTTACCTCGCCTGCTCCTACTCACTTCCTACATTCGGCCTACACTTCAGTTTACAGGAGCAGACCCATGCGCCGCCTTCCAGGCGGGATGCAAAACTCCCAACTGTTTTTTCTATATTTGTTAAATGTGTCTGCTAAACTCTGTGCTTATGGATAATAAAAATGACTAGTTTATTGAATGAATGTAAAAGTGACTGCTCAAGTGCTCTTTATCAACTATGCTTATTTAACAGTTACATACTTTAATAACTGCCTAAGGATTGTAGTTATATACATAGTATAAGATTGGAGCCTATTTAAAATGAGTGCTGTGCTGCTAACAAATTTCCAGTTTCCATGTTTAGTCAGTATGACTTTTACGAAATGTCTGAGTGATAAGAAGGGGATGTGCAAGGGAGAGTGATTTAGGTTGAGTGTGGTCAGACTGGAGAATAAGGTAGAGAGGAGTCTCCTACTACCAGAATTCAGAGAAAGTGGTGATGGACAGAGGATCCAAAAATATATACTATACCATCAGATCTCTTGAGTCATGCTGTAGAATCTGTCAGGAAGTGGTTAATGGATATCCAGGCAGTTTGTCTGGGGCTGTGCATAACTTTCTACCTATGAATTGACCCACTGATTCATTCATTAATGAGCACCACCAAACCAACAGAGCATATGAGTGGACACAGATGAACAATCTGTGTTGGGCATATCTAGCAGTCACCAGTTAAGGACATTCTACAACATGACTAAAGAGATGTGAGTGTCTGCTATATCAATTGGGCCATCTGGAACCTCTCTCAAAGCATTAATTGTCCTGAATTCCAAGGTAGGAAACCATCCTTCAACATATCCTCCCCCTATCATGCATTCAGTCTACTTTAGCTTCCATTCCACACCAACTCTCTTACTTCCAATGACGTTCATTAGAAACATCACCCCTGCTCCTCATTCACCAAACGCTGCTATCTGTGCTGAGAGCCAGGCTCTGTTTCTTATCAAATACTCACACCCAAATTTAAGAAAACTATTTAGTGAAAAAATTTGATTTCTGCACATTTTAACTCAATAAAGGACTGATTTTCTTTCTGTTATTCATAAATAGTTGCTTTGCTGCATCAAAGTAAGTAATATATAGCACAGTATTCTATAGATTTTGCAGAAGGATAAACACACTGCAAAAACTTCACATGCGGTTGATTTTAGCTCATACATTGGAATGGACAAAATGTAGATAAGGTATCCAAATTTTATTTAAAATTGAGAGTAGAACAATGTATCATTTCGTCCTTGAGTTATTGGTTTTTTTTACACATTTGACAGATGGTCATACACAGTGTGCCCAGTTCTGTCAATGTGGACTTGGTGGGTGCTATGAACTACTTATCAGCCAGTTTTAAAAGAACTGATGATGTTTGGTTTGGGGGTGCTCAAATATGTGGTTATCAGTGTCTGTACAAATTCCCAACCTTTGCTCAGTCCAATCTCGCCACTTTCATGAATGATGATGAAATGATGAGGACAACACAAACATCCAGTCATTTCGAGGCAGGTGAAAATCCCTGACCCTGCCAGGAATCGAACCTGAGACCCTGTGCTCAGGAAGCGAGAACGTGAATGCGAGACCATGAGCTGTGGACTTAAGAAAACTATTTGGCGAAAAATTTTATTTTTGCACACATTACAGCTGAGATCTTTGCTCAAAAAAGGACTAAACTTCTTTCTGTTATTCATCACAGATGCTGTGCGGCATCCAATTAAGTAATACATAGCATGAGATTGTATAGATTTTTCAGAGGTAAAAAAAAATGTAGATAAGGTATCAAAATTTTATTTAAAACTGAGAGTCGAACAATACATCACTTTGTTATTGAGTTATTGATTTTTTATACTTGACAGATAGTCATGCACGGTGTGCCGAATTGTGTTAAGGTGGACTTTGTAGGTGCTATGAAATACTTATCAACAAATCTGAAGCAAAGTATTTGGAGGAAGCATCTTATTTTTGCACTTCTAACAATCTGATATCTTTCTCAACAAAGGACTGAATTTCTTTCCATTATTCTTCATAGTTACTATGCTGCACCAAATTAATTAAACATAGAATGAAGTTTTCAAGAGTTTTCAGAGGTAAAAATGCATTGCATAAACTTTGTGTATGGTTGATTTTAGCTCATAAATTGCTACGAAAAATATGTGATTAAAAAATATATACATTTTATTTAAAGCTGAGAGCAGAACAATATCTCATTTCATTCTTCAGTTACTGATTTTTTTATATTTGAGAGATGGTTGCATGTGATGTGCCCGTTTGGATCCCTGCACCATGGGAATCAGTTGGTCAGAAGCAACCATCATATTTCATAAATGGTTCAAGGTATCAAAATGATGTTTTTTTGCAAATGATAGCATACGAAGGGACACATCTGTTTCATGACCATGATAAATACTCAAAACTTTTTTATTAACCAAGATATGGTAGTAACTCATTTGCAGCAGTGAGAGGTTGGCAGAAAGGGATGCATAAACACATAAATAGTGTTTAGGGAAAACCCAGGACCCACACTGAAACACATCCTCAGCACTTAGATAGCAGTGGAGCATGGCAAATTAGTTCATCCACAGCAGTGATAAAGCCAAATGTTGATTTGACAACAGCAGTGCTTTGCTATGCGTGATCCTACTGTATGTGGTATGTCCTTGCCTATGAACGGATGTCCATCAAGTTACAGGGAGACCCACGGTTTAGTGTGGACATTGGCACTTGACATTTTTGACAATAACAAGTCATTGCTGGCAGTGGAAAAAGAAGTAAGTGACAAAAAACCCTAGGCCTGATCAGGGTTCAAACACCAGACCTTTGGATTTATAGTCTGGCACTTTCCCACTTAGTCAGATTTCATACTATAAATTGAAATATACAAATAACTGTAACAAGCTGCTTTTATTCATCCTCCTGCCACATGTTATGGGGGATTATGTCTCCATATAAAGAGAGTTAATTTAAATTGACTGTTGGCACATTTTATTTACTGGACAGCCTGTGACTCTGTCTGGCATGAAATGGTGAACAATAAACTATTTCAATAATTGGCTTCTAAAGTTTAGTTATGCTAGATGATTACATATGTAAATACACTTCAGTACTCACAGGCTGATTTCTTTTTACATTATGTGCTTCAATTTTTATGAACTGACATAAGAGCAGATTTTTACTAGGAGGGAACAAGTGCCAAAGACTTATAACAATGCTGCTAAAAGACATGAAGGTAAAAGGTGGGAGAAGACAGGGATAAAGGAGAGTGAATGTCATTGGGTTGTTACTCTTAGGGTAGGGTATGAAAAAAAAAAAAAGATGGACGAGGGCAGTTAGTGAAAGCCGGGGGAGTGACCCTTAGCGGGAGAGGGACCCTTACCTTTCAGTCCTCCACCATCCACAGCGACAACCTGAATCGAGTACTCAGCAGTGCGTTCACGATCAAGGCAGCAAATGGCTGTCCTGATGAAACCAGTGTCAGGATCAATCTCAAATATTGGTTTTCCACTGTCTTCTTCAATGACATTCTTCTCAATAGTGTATGTTATCTTTGCATTAGTTCCTTCATCTGGATCATCATTATCAGTAGCTGTCAAGTTGGCTACTATCTCCCCTGCACACCAAAATTATATAGTATTAGGCCTACATTAATTGTTCACAAAGTTTATGAAGAGATAGTGAAGACTGATATGGAGAAGCCTTAAAACTTAAGAGTCTGGAACATGGGCACAGCCATTTCTTTTGCGTGTTGTGTGGAGTAACATTGCTAGTGATCACCATGAAGTGTGATGAGAACAAAAGAACATCCCTCCCTGGCTGTTTGTAAGCACTCTATGAGAGTGCACCAAGGTATCATCTTCTAGTGAAGCTAGAGCTTGGGCTACACTCCAATTTATTCTGTCACCATAAACTTCATTCCAAAAAGTACTGAAAAAATACCAAAGTTGTAGTGATAGCAATTTATTTATTTATTCATTCATCCATGGATCTTCTCACAATGGCATAGTACTTGGCATCGTAACACAATGAAAACAAATAGCTCAAATAAACATACACACACAATATACAAGTTTCATGAGGATAGAACAGGTGGTTGGCTGCAGCCCTGCTTAAGGAACCATGCTGATAGCTGCCTAAAGGGATTTAGGAAAACCACAGAAAAACCCAAATCTTGATGGCTGGGAATAGCAAACTCCTTGCTCCCAATATGGAGTCAGTGTATTAAAAACTGCACTGCCTGTTGGTTCCTATTATACAATGATTTATCAATTTCTAATGACTCAGTTGAAATAACAACTTCGAAAGTAGTAATTAGCAATTCAACTTTGCAAATGGTAGTTGACAATAACATTATTGCAAAACATTTATGAAAGCTTTCACTAGACTTGTTGACAACATACAGACAAGACATCTTCACCAAGAGACAGATATCAGTGATCACTACACAGTTGCAACAACAATGGACATGAAGGTACAAAAGACAAGGAAAATAAGCAGAAAAGTCAACATGTCTAGTATAATGGATAAGTATCATATTATATCATTTTCCATAAATGTGGTAGATTAATTTAATTACTACACTGAACATAAAGGAGAACTGTTATAACCTTTAATCACAATAATTGCGTGGAATTTCACACTCTCTTAGAAACAATAGCTGATCACATGATTACAACTCAGTCTCTCGTATTCGACTGCTGTGCCGTGACATGCGGCCGGTGCCGTTCGTAGCTAGGTGGCGCTCCCGCGCTCATCTGATTTGCGGAGCGCCTCTATCGCCGTTTGTGTGTACTGTCGTGGCGGCACTGTTAAATGTCGTGGCACTATCACAACACTTTTCCCCCCTTGAAAAAAATAAACACTCACTTCCTTGGAGACATGGACAGCGCAGAGACATCCATGGCCTCTTGTGAGGCCCCGAGGAGATCCCGCGCAGAGACACGGGAGTATGGTCGAAAATGTCCAGGACGGAAGCTCGTGCGAGGAACGTGCCTCCTGGATGAGATGATGGGTGAAAACTCCGGAGCAGCATCCATAGGTGTCATTGACCTGGGAGTGTGCTCCAGCGAGATGGGTCCCGGAGAAGGCGGCGTCGCGACTGGGGCCGGTTCCGGAGTACTTGGAAGCGGCAGCGACGGCGGCTGCATCAACACGGACGGTAGATCGGCAGCAGCGACAGGACTGGCGTCTCGAGCTGGTGGAGGCGAAGGATGGGGCGGTGGCACAGGCGTGGCCACCACTCGTGGGCGCATCTGGTCGTAATGGCGAACAACCGTGCCGTCGCCCGTACGGATTTCACAAAGCCGGCGGCCACGAAGAGCCTTGACCACCCCTGGAATCCATTTAGGGCGAGATCCATACCCTCGTGCCCACACGTCGGCGCCCACCGAGTATTTTCCCGCACTAGGGGACACAGTACAAGGCCTGACAGGGTGAAGCAGGTGCAGTAGAGTGCGCGGTTGGCGGCCATGCAAGAGTTCAGCAGGGCTGCGATCACCCAGAGGCGTGAAGCGATAAGAACTCAGAAATTGCAGCAGGGCGTCATCTGTGGAAAAATCACTAAGGAATTTTTTCATCTGGCATTTGAAAGTGCGGACAAGGCGCTCGACCTCCCCATTCGATTGCGGATGGAAGGGAGGTGCGGTAACATGATGAATCCCTTGTCCAGTACAAAAATCACGGAAGGCCTGCGAAGAGAACTGAGGGCCATTGTCCGTGACGATCGTGGATGGAAGACCTTCTAGCGCAAAGATTTTGGACAAAGCCAGCGTCGTCGCCGCAGTGGTGGGCGACGGACATCTAACAACAAATGGAAACTTCGAGAAGGCGTCAATCAACAGTGGCCAATAAGTACCGAGGAAGGGGCCAGCAAAGTCGGCGTGCACCCGTTCCCATGGCTGAGCTGGATCAGGCCACGGAGAGGGCATTGTACGAGGTGCCGCCAGTTGTTGAGCACACTGGCCACACGCAGCAACCATATGGGCGATGTCCGAATCAATGCCGGGCCAATAAACGTGCCTGCGGGCCAGGGACTTAGTCCGAGAAATACCCCAATGGCCTCCGTGCAACAGTTTGAGAACATCTTTGCGAAGAGAGGCTGGCACCACGACCCGTGGAGATGCGCCATCCGTGGCCAGAAGAACAACACCATCACGAACAGACAGACGAAGGCGCAAGGCATGGTAGTTGCGAAGGGGATCCGATGCCCGGCCCCCGGTCCTGTCTGGCCAACCTCGTTGAACAAAACCGATCACCCGACGCAGGACCGGGTCCCGCGCAGTAGCTGACGCGACCTGCGAACCTGTAAGTGGAAAACCCTCGACTGCACGACGTTCTTCCTCATCAATGTGGAAACAGAGGAGTTACTGCAGAGCCAGTGTCCACTTGCATGCGGATGTCTTTATTCAGAACACGAACAGTAACAAACAACTTATTTGTTTGAGAAAGCACACAGTGAACATCCATGTCCGACGCCTCGTCCTCGTCGACAGGAACTTTTTGGGACTGACACACAGAAGCAATGTGGCCTTTTTTCCTACATGAATTACACGTGGCCCAACGTTTTGGACACGCTGCCCTGTCGTGCTGTACGAAACAACGGGGGCAAGAAGGAAGCGCGGAACGAACCGGCTTCTGTGGTTGCTGGTTTCGCTGCGAGCGTTGCGGCCCAACGCGACGTTGTTTACGCGAGTGAACCGCCGCCACCTCTTCGTTCTCCTGTGCAACAGGCAAATTGTCCTTGTCGAGAGTTGACTGTACAGCGCCTACATCACACCACGCGTCTATTTGCGCGCCAGCAGCGTGAGACACTTCAAAGGATTGAGCGATGCTTAGAACTTCCGACAACGACGGGTTTGGCAGTTGTAGGGCACGTTGCCGAACTTCTTTATCAGGAGCAAGCCGTAGAATAGCATCCCTAACCATTGAATCCGCATAAGACTCGTGATGAGTGTCCGTGACAAACTGACATTTCCTACTCAGGCCATGTAGTTCCGCCGCCCAAGCCCGGTAAGATTGATGGGGCTGTTTACGACACCGGTAGAACGCCACGCGGGCGGCAACGACGTGGGTGTTTGTTCGATAATAGGCAGACAATAAGTCACACATTTCTTGGAAGGACAGGGAGGCTGGTTCCCGCAGAGGGGCTAACTGAGATAGCAGCTGATAGACCCGAGGGGAAATCCAAGATAGAAATAACGACTTACACATAGGAGCGTCGACAACGCCGAAAGCCAAGAAGTGTTGCCGCAAACGCTTCTCATAATTCTCCCAGTCTTCAGCGGCCTCGTCGTAAGGAGGGAATGGAGGCGGAGAAGAGGAAGACAGACGATGAGTAAGCGACGTCGACAACGCCTGAATCGCTGCCGTCAGCTGTGTTTGTTGTTCAATGAGCGCTTGCATAAGCTGTTCCATGTTTGCCCCGTCACGAACACGCAAATCCACAACGCGGTGAAAATATCCCGACCTCGTCGCCAAAAAGTGTTATAACCTTTAATCACAATAATTGCGTGGAATTTCACACTCTCTTAGAAACAATAGCTGATCACATGATTACAACTCAGTCTCTCGTATTCGACTGCTGTGCCGTGACATGCGGCCGGTGCCGTTCGTAGCTAGGTGGCGCTCCCGCGCTCATCTGATTTGCGGAGCGCCTCTATCGCCGTTTGTGTGTACTGTCGTGGCGGCACTGTTAAATGTCGTGGCACTATCACAACAAGAACATCAGCTAAAGTCCAGAAAAATAGTCATTCCAGCTCTAACAGAATAATGAAAGATGGCAGGGAGTCCCCTTAGTATACAGACAACATGAAGAAACTTAGTTGGAATCAGTGTCTACTATACAGTAGTTACAAAGCAATGAAAATGGGGATGGATCATACCCATCTACAAAAAAGGAAGTACATCAAAGCACATATTTACTCTACAAGGTACTGTGAAGTGCACTGCAAAGTGTGCTTTACATGGTAGTATATGTTAAAGTTTCAACCCCTTCCAGTCTAAATGGTCCCCAGAACTACAGCCCTATATGAAGCTCATCTATCTGTAGCTGAATAATATGACATACTTTTAACAAATTGTCAGGAATAAAATAGCCTTCTAGACATAAATCAGCATGATCACACAAAACTTAACTTGCCCTCTTCTTACATGATATACTTTTTGCCATGGATATAGATAAGCAAATTGTTTCTAAACTTCTGATTCATTAATGGCCACCAAAGAAAATATATTCCTATGGTGTAACACAAGTTGTGACTAGACTGAAAACGTATTGTCAGCCAGGATATAACGTATCATCCTGTATGAAAAATTTCCTACACTCCCTTGTGTGCTTAGGAAGTGTAACAGAACTAGTACTGATGTAAATAAAATAGAAAGAAACTCCCACATGGGAAAAATATATTAAAAACAAAGATTCCAAGACTTACCAAGCGGGAAAGCGCCGGCAGACAGGCACATGAACAAAACACACAAACACACACACAGAATTACTAGCTTTCGCAACCGATGGTTGCTTCTTTCCTGAAGAAGCAACCATCGGTTGCGAAAGCTAGTAATTCTGTGTGTGTGTTTGTGTGTTTTGTTCATGTGCCTATAGAACTAGTACTGAACATGTTACACACAAATGAGGTAATGGATGGTAGTGATTGCTATCTCAGACTTTTCACAGATAAAGTCATTATCTCTGAGGATATTTGACATGGAAAATACTACAGTAAATTCCAGTTAGATATTGACAGCATAGCAGTATGGTGTAAAGACTGGTAAAAATGTAAAACTGTAGAATTTTTTTTTAAAAAAAGCATAAATGTATAATGTATTTTTGACTGAAGCATTAATAAACCACAACTAGACTGTTGTGTCATACAATCACTTTGGAGCTACAATGTGTACAGATTTGAATTGGAATGATAACATTTGCTTGGTTGTAGATAAAGCAAATGGTAGGCTTCCATTCATTGGTGGAGTACTGGGAAACTGCATGTAGTTTACACAAGAAACACCTTGCAGAAAACTTGCGCATCACATATCTCAGTATTGATTAATTGCAAATTGCACTAATAATAAATGAAGAGTGTATGCCAAGAAGTGTGAAAAGGAAAACAGAGGCTTGTTTCATTGGTAAAAATTAAGTAATAGAAATGTTTATACTGTAAGAAATATTTCACATCAACCTGATCAGAAAACTCCAAATATTGCATTTCAATGTAGAAACTCTGAATATTCTTTGTTCTCCTATTAATTAGTTACAAAGCGATTGTGAGGATGGAAATAGGCTAATAACAGCTTTCACAGAGGTGTATCAGATACCATTCTTCTCAGATTGCATCTATGAATGAAATGGGAATAATACCTAATATTGTACAATAAAAATTGCCCTCTGCCAAGCATTAAACAGTGATTCTTAAAGTATAAATGTACAACATATTGACTATTATTCTGTAAGGAATTTCAAGTGGTTTCAATTTCAGCACTGAAAATATGTTTTATCTCATTGGCTTTATGAAACTGATATGATTTCAATGTCATATGTATTGTGAAGGGAAAGTGCCCTGGCTAGTACCATCCCTATTCTAGACCTTAGCCATCCTTCATGCACATATATGGGAGGAGCAAAGAAAAAAATGATAGTGCCACACTATCTGCCTCCAGACCACATAATTGTCAGTATTAATTTTGTTGACCAATGTACGAGCACATAGGCTACACTGCGTGCAATTCTTCTTTCGTGTTTCTAGAAGGGTATGAAGAGACTAGACGAAGGAATTTCTACATAGCATAGGTTCTTGCACGGAAAATACTAGTGCACAGGGAGTAAGTTGTACCTGCCTTCAATAACACGGCACTAAGTTAAATGGGATTTATCTTTTGCACAACATCTACAGAGACAGAGGTAAACAGTGCTTAATGTTTCATGTAATTGAAATTGAAATTTTAGCATACTTTAACAAGCAGAATAGTGATATTTATTTGCAAATGGTCACTATTGCATTGCAGTAATTTGATCACTACATTTCCCTGTGACTAAATAATAAACAATATTAACTGAAGTAGGGTACTGTAAAATGGAGTAACTATGGAAATGTTTTGCAGTTTTTTTGTCTATATTTACCAGTGAATACATGAAGACTTTGTTTCCATATAAAGTTGACCTTCCTTTTTCCAAACATGGACGTCATTCTACTTAATGGGCATTGATATTTTTATAACTGCTAATGATCAATGTCCCTATTTTACCCCATCATGTGAGGTAACATTGAGAACACATATCTTCTCTTTGAAATACTAAAACAAATCAGTTTTTCACATTGTTAGTCATTAATCATTGACTCATGAATACCCGAAGAAAAATTAAGTTTGTGCTATGGTAAATTTATTACAACTATTTATTGTGGCTAATCAGCACAAAATGTATACATAAACATCTTACAACAATACAAAAGTGAGTTTAATTTTGATAATAATGAGATTTATACCCCAAATTCTCTTTGCCTTTAAATATGCCTGCTTGTGTCTGTGTATGTGCGGATGGATATGTGTGTGTATGCGTGTGCGAGTGTACACCTGTCCTTTTTTTTTCCCCTAAGGGAAGTCTTTCCGCTCCCGGGATTGGAATGACTCCTTACCCTCTCCCTTAAAACCCACATCCTTTTGTCTTTCCCTCTCCTTCCTGAAGAAGCAACCATCGGTTGCGAAAGCTAGCAATTCTGTGTGTGTGTTTGTGTGTTTTGTTAATGTGCCTGTCTGCCGGCGCTTTCCCGCTTGGTAAGTCTTGGAATCTTTGTTTTTAATATATTTTTCCCATGTGGAAGTTTCTTTCTATTTTATTTACAGCATCATTAGATTAGATTAGATTAGATTAGATTAATACTTCTTCCATAGATCATGAATACGACACTTCGTAATGATGTGGAACATGTCAGGTTAATAAAAGATGTCTGTACAAGAAATTACATTACACAAAATATTGCATGACACTAATGATTAAGTTTTTTTTTTTACTTAGTTTATATCTAAAAATTCAGCCAATGAGTAGGAGGAGTTGTCATCTAGAAATTCATTTAATTTATTTTTAAATGTTAGTTGGCTATCTGTCAGGCTTTTGATGCTGTTTGTGTTTGGTAGGTGCCCAAAGACGTTTGTGGCAGCATAATTTACCCCTTTCTGTGCCAAAGTCAGATTTAACCCTGCATAGTGAAGATCATCCTTTATCCTGGTGTTATAGGTATGCACACTGCTATTACTTTTGAATTGGGTTGGATTATTATCAACAAATTTCATAAGGGAATATATATACTGTGAGGTTACTGTGAGGATCCCTAGATCCTTAAATAGATGTCTGCAGGATGACCGTGGGTGGGCTCCAGCAATTATTCTGATTACACGTTTTTGTGCAATGAATACTTTTCTACTCAACGATGAATTACCCCAGAATATGATGCCATACGAAAGCAGTGAATGAAAGTAGGCATAGTAAGCTAATTTACTGAGATTCTTATCACCAAAATTTGCAATAACCCTAATAGCATACGTAGCTGAACTCAGACATTTCAGCAGACCATCAATGTGTTGCTTCCAGTTTAACCTCTCATCAATGGACACACCTAAAAATTTTGAAAATTCTACCTTAGCTACAGACTTCTGTTCAAATTCTATATTTATTACTGGAGTTGTGCCATTTACTGTACGGAACTGTATATACTGTGTTTTATCAAAATTTAAAGAGAGTCCGTTTGCTGAGAACCACTTAATAATTTTGTGAAAAACATCATTTACAATTACATCACTTAGTTCTTGGTTTTTGGATGTTATTACTATACTTGTATCATCAGCAAAAAGAACTAACTTTGCATCTTCATCAATGTGGAATGGTAAGTCATTAATGTATATCAAGAACAGTAAAGGACCTAAGACCGAACCCTGTGGGACCCCGTGCTTGATAGCATCCCAGTTTGAGGAATCAGCTGTTGTTTTAACATTACACGAACCACTTATTTCAACTTTCTGCATTCTTCCAGTTAAGTATGAATTAAACCATTTGTGCACTGCCCCACTCAAACCATAATGATTTAGCTTATCTAAAAGAATTCCATGATTTACACAATCAAAGGCCTTTGAGAGATCACAAAAAATACCAATGGGTGATGTCCGGTTATTCAGAGCATTTAATATTTGATCAGTGAAAGCATATATAGCATTTTCTGTTGAAAAGCCTTTCTGAAAACCAAACTGACATTTTGTTAGTACTTTATTTTTACAAATATGGGAGGCTACTCTTGAATACATTACTTTCTCAAAAATTTTTGATAGAGCTGTCAGAAGAGAGATTGGGCGGTAGTTGTTGACATCCGACGTATCCCCCTTTTTATGCAATGGTTTTACAATGGCATATTTCAGTCTATCAGGGAAAACACCCTGCTCCAAAGAGCTATTACATACGTGGCTGAGAATCCTACTTATCTGTGGGGAACAAGCTTTAAGTACTTTGCTGGAAATGCCATCAATTCTGTAAGAGCTTTTACTTTTCAGTGAGTTTATTATTTTACTGATTTCAGAGGGAGAGGTTGGTGGAATTACAGTTGTTTCAAACTGCGCAGGTATGGCCTCTTCTATTAATAGCCTTGCCTCTTCTAGTGAAGATCTAGATCCTATTTTCTCCACAACATTTAAAAAATGATTATTCAAAATATTTTTAATTTCTGATTGTTTGTTAGTGCACTTGTCATTCAGTTTTATTGCACTAAAGTCTTCCTGTGCTCTTGGTTGGTCTGTTTCCCTTTCAATAATATTCCAAATTGCTTTAATTTTATTATCAGAGTTACTGATCTCAGACATGATACACATGCTTCTGGACTTTTTAATAACTTTTCTTAGTACCTCACAATAGTTTTTATAATATTGAACAATTTTGGGGTCAGTACTCCCTCTTGCTGTTAGATACAGTTCTCTTTTACGGTTGCAAGATATTCTTATTCCTTTAGTTAGCCAAGGTTTTTTATATGTTTTCTTGGAATTATGTTTAACTATTTTCTTGGGAAAACAATTTTCAAATACCCTTAAAAATGTATTGTGAAATAAGTTATATTTCAAGTTTGCATCGGGTTCCTTATACACTTCATCCCAGTCTAGCTGCTGTAGGCTTTCCTTAAAGTTTGCAATATTTATATTGTTAATTGAACGCACTGCTTTGAAAGTCTGATTTATTATACTGCATGGAGCTATGTCATGTACTGTAACAAGCTGTGCACTATGATCTGAAAGACCATTCTCAACAGGATAAGCATTTATGTCCTTAAACTTATCTTGGTCTATAAAAAAGTTATCTATCAATGTACTGCTGTTCTTTGTTATCCGAGTAGGAAAATCAATGACGGAGCTCAAATTGAAAGAACTGAGTAATACTAAAAGGTCATTCTTCCTATTACACTCTTTCAGGGAATCAACATTGAAATCCCCACAAATGATAATTTGCTTCCCCCTGTCTGACAGATAGCACAACAAAGCATCCAAGTTTTCTAGAAATAGCTGGAAATTCCCTGAGGGGGACCTATACACTGTTACAATTATGAAAGTGCCATCATTTAGTTTAAGTTCAGTGGCACATGCTTCCATATGTTGCTCTACACAAAATTTTTTAGTTTCTAAATTTTTTGCACTGTGGAAGCTTTTGACATATATGGCAACTCCTCCTCTCATCATATTATCTCTACTTACATGTGCAGCTAATTTGTACCCATTGATGCCAACCTTTTGCATATCAGTGACAATGTGATGCTCAGACAGGCATAGTATATCTGTTACATTCTTGGTTTCTATATCTTCTAAACAAAGCAGAAGCTCATCAATTTTATTCTTCAATCCACCAATATTTTGATGAAATATACTAACAGTATTTTTCACTTTACTTTTGTGAGTATCTTGAACTTTTTTAACATCTTTAGTACTTTTATTCTTCAATCCCCCAATATTTTGATGAAATATACTAACATTATTTTTCACTTTACTTTTGTGAGTATCTTGAACTTTTTTAACATCTTTAGTACTTGCCTGGCTGAGTTTCCTACTGGACACTGATCTTACATTAAAAAAGAGTTTCCACCATGAGATGTAGTTCCTCCCCCCTTTAAATTTCCTGCTATCAGCCCAGCCAGTTTACCCTTCCCTTTCCTGTTGAGGTGTAGGCCATGTCTAGTGTAGTCCCACCTACAGAGTGAATCAACAGGAACCACACCAATGTGTGACCCTGCACCAGATCCAAGTAGCCGTTCCAACTCCAAATTAACTCTCCTGACAGAAGAGGCCAAATGAGGTCGGTCGTGGCGCTCCAGAACCGACACAAACCCAACACTGGTATGATTCGATGCCTATGCAATCTTTGCCAGGTCACACTTTATGCTGTACCCCGGATCTCTGTCAATACTGTTGCCCGGCCCACCCACAGAATTAGGCGAAAGTGCTAGGAATTTTATGTTGCCTTTCTGAAACAATTTTAGTACATTTAAATTAATGTGGGAACAAAGGTTGTTACCAATAATGCCCTTTGATTTTTCCTGGCTCTTCAAAATAGGCAACATGAATGGTGTGAACCAGTTGTCAAAAGTGTGTCCACCAAACCACCGTAACTTGGTTTGATTGCAACGTGTACTGGAGAGATCATTTTCAGTACAAGTTGTCCATATTTTCTCTGTTTTTCAGTTGACATAAGGTGGTGCAATATCCCCTGCTGCACACAAGCATTATTGGCATGCATGCCTTAGATGAATTTTGTATCCTCTCAGGGTGCTTAGCTTCACTTCTTGCAGTCAACATCTTCATCTATTACTGCTCTTGAACGTCAAATTTTTTCCACAGTTCTCTGGGTCAACACTGATTTGTGTCTTTGCATGAATCCTCCTGTCCAATCCTTTCCAGGTTGGTTATTTTTGAATCTCACTTCCTTCTTCCCACCGTGGTCCAAGTACTAGAAGGGCTTGACAATACACTGAAGACTGACCGAATTGGCAGGAAATCCATAATTCGATAGACCAATGATGTGCGCCACACGTTGCAGCTCCTCATATGTAAAAACGTGAGCTCTACCAACAGCATGGAAATGTTTCTGTTGGAGCTTGCAGCGTAATGTGTTTTTGCGATTACAAATTTTTGGTGCTGCTTGATGAATCGATGAAGTTTTGATTCTCATGGCTTTCAAGGTTTCATACATCCTTTCTCTGTATAATTCTTGCCTGGTCGAGTTACAAGTGCATGTTTTGGGTTGGTGGGCATGGCTGGTCAATTATGATACTAAGAAAAAGTGGTCGTACTTGTTACAGCAAATGGATTGTCTTTGGGTTTGTCCCTAAGTTGCGCCACTCTGTGTTGACTTTTTACAGTTTTGAGGTTATAAGAAAAGAGGTGTTAGAAGATTTAATTCTCAAAGTAAATACCTGTCAGTAATGTAAAATGCGCAGTTTTCTCTTGATGTATGACAGTTTCCAGTAAACAATCCACCTTGAAAAATCGGCACGAAAAGCAAAAACTATTTACTCAGACGGCAGTGGCAGCTTCCGAATGTTATTTCAAAAGCCGATAATTATGCGTTGTCCCCAATGTTATCTCCTTATCCCATAGTTACTCCATTTTACAGTAAATAAGCATTGCCTCTTTCACAGTGTCCTTTACTAAAGATTTTACAATGTTAACCTTCCCTTTTCAGGCTTTTCACTGCGGAGAATCATAACGACATAGCATGGAACATCACTTTTCTTAGCCTAGTGAAGAACGGTCTAAAGCGAAGTTATGAGACAACATCCGTGATGCAAAATGTTCGGATAATAGAACCTGTCAGAATTAAGAAAGCAGCAATGGTATTGAGTCTATTGAAGGCAAAAACAGATTTCAAAACCGACTATTATGTTAATGACAAAGGTTGTACGGTAAATATTAAACGGTGCTGAGATGCGAAAAAATAGGAAAACAGGCGTCCAAACATTCCGAAAAAAATTGACATTTATTTTCTAGAAGTTTTGAAATCGCTCGAACTGAAATTGAAAGACGATACAGTGAACGTTTTTACCATATCTATTGTATTTTGTTCCCAAACTTAATGACAAATTATTTCTAAAGAACTGCATTTTTCTCCCTCAATAGAGCTGTCCTTTTAACTACCAAAAATTGTTTTCAGAGAAAATTGTTTCATCAGGTTACGTTGTTACCCACGCACTGCATAGTTTTTTTTTTCTCCAGCGTATTGTATAGCTGCCAATAAATGAAGAAGAATACACAAAAGCACAAAATACACTACAGTGTTTTAACGCGTGCGAGAGCGACAAGAATAGGTTGGTTAACTTCCGATGTTGACAAGCGACGCCACTTTTCCCTTTCCGCTATTTCATGACGTAGACGTTTTCCCGTGTCGTTTCATTTTCTAGTGTGAAACGACTTAAGTCTCCCAAAATTCATTTTTTACAAATTTTTAAAATACTAAGGTGATAACAGTTTCTTTTCAGTCCTATTATTATATTTGCGCCACCAAAATATTTTTTTAAATTCTCCGTTTTTTCACAACAGGAAGGGGGACATACATGTCCCATGAACCAATACAAGATACCTTTTCTGCTGACTGACTGATTTTGTAATTTTTTTTTAGCAAGAAACAGGATTTTGCAGAGAATAAAATAACTACAGATTATACATGCATGTAATCTTTTTATTTGTGAAGAGCCAGTGTAAAAAATATTCATTACAATTCAGTTTTCATGATACATGATCAATACTTCCAAAACTTTTCATGTCATGAAACTTGTTAAAACATGGTGTGGCACAGAGTGGTACACCACAAGCAGTGCAAACAACTTTTGTTCTCTTCTCTTTGGAGTTTGTGCTGCAGAATCTGCATCGCTTCCTAGTGCCACTGTCTTTCGGTACATATTTGCCTACGTTCACGAGCCGGTCATCATCTGGTGCACTACAGACTCCTCTCTTTGCTGGGAAGAAAGTGGGCATTGATCCCCTCTTTTTCCTGGATGAATACCCATTAATCAATTGTCTTGCTAATCTTTGCAAATAATGTCTGCTGGGATACATGTGTCCCACTAATTTTATTTCGATTATAAGATAGTACAGTCGCTGAGAAGTATTTGTACTAAAAATGATTATTAAGTTAATAATAAGATGAATTACGTACTTCAGACGTCGCTGGAAAGTGAGAGATGATGAAAACTGAAGAATGACATAAATAAGTGGCGTCGCAGCAGCCATATATACACGCCAGTCAACAAAAGTAGTCACCGCTTCCCTATTGCCTTTGCAGTGCAGTCCCGATTTTTTTCTTAGGTTCAGTACAGTCGTCCCTAGATGGCAGCACCGTGCAGAGCTGGGTAACATATATCCCGACACTCGAACTGGCGCTCAAAGTTAGTGGGACATATATGACCCATCAACCATGAAAGGGTTAAGAAAGGCAGGGGTGAATTTAATTTACTATAATTAAAAAAACTGTCAAAGGCGAGTCACAAATGAGTAAACTAATTTGCTGAATGCATCGCTCTTGTGTTTCCACTTATTACATCAACAAACTGATAGTGATTAAGGCTATGTCGCCTCTGCTGCATTGTAGATTACATCTCACCGGATGAGCTGTTCTCAGTCACGGAGCCCCAGTAGAGCGCCTGCGGGAAGACGGGAGCGTTGTCGTTGACGTCTGTGACGGCGATGTGGACGTCGGCATACCCCACCAGTCCCTGGCCCGCCTCGTCCTGAGCGAAAGCCGTGAAGCGCCAGTGCGGTCTCCCATCCGGTGGATCGCGGTCCAGCGCCTGATACGTGCAACAATAATCTCACCTCTACAGCAGTAACGAAGCTCAGTACTGTTGGTCATTTACACACACACACACACACACACACACACACACAGAGAGAGAGAGAGAGAGAGAGAGAGAGAGAGAGAGAGAGAGAGAGAGAACTGCATGCAATTTCAAAACATGGAAGGCAAGCTAGCAGCACAGTTGACAAAGTAGTGTTTGATTCATTGTTGAGTACAATTAGAGGACGATTGTTAAGGTCTCTTTTCGCAACTACTGAATCGTTGTGTTTCACACCGATTCGTATACAAATTAGTGTTGCTTTGAAACCTCCTGGCAGATTAAAACTGTGTTCTGGACCGAGACTCGAACTCGGGACCTGTGCCTTTCGCAGACAAGTGCTCTACCAACTGAGCTACCCAAGCACGACTCACGCCCCGTCGTCACAGCTTTACTTCTCCCGGTATCTCGTCTCCTACCTTCCAAACTTTACAGAAGCTCTCTTGGCAGAAGTAAAGCTGTGAGTACGGGGCGTGAGTTGTGCTTGGGTAGCTCAGTTGGTAGAGCACTTGCCCTCGAAAGGCAAAGGTCCCGAGTTCGAGTCTCAGTCCGGCACACAGTTTTAATCTGTCAGGAAGTTTCATATCAGCGCACACTCCGCTGCAGAGTGAAAATCTCATTCTGGAAACATCCCCCAGGCTGTGGCTAAGCCATGTCTCCGCAATATCCTTTCTTTCAGGAGTGCTAGTTCTGCAGGGTTCGCAGGAGAGCTTCTGTAATGTTTGGAAGGTAGGAGACGAGAAACTGGCATAAGTAAAGCTGTGAGGACGGGGCGTTAGTCGTGCTTCGGTAGCTCAGTTGGTAGAGCACTTGCCCGCAAAAGGCAAAGGTCCCGAGTTCGAGTCTCGGTCCGACACACAGTTTTAATCTGCCAGGAAGTTTCATATCAGCGCACACTCCGCTGCAGAGTGAAAATCTCATTCTGGAATGTTGCTTTGGTTGTTACGTGGCGAAAAGAAGTCACGACGGAAAGATTCGTAGACGTAACGCTAGTCTCCTAGATTAATGTCAATATAAATGATTTAATATTAAAATATATACTGTTTGACAACTGAAAAGTAACAACGACACTGGCTAAGGATCAACTGTCAGTTAATACAGGACAACAGACAACTGCTACGGAACGCCAAACCAAAGGAAATGTAGAGGGTGGAACGTGTTAACTAGAGCGAAGTTTGTGCACTCTGTATGCATTCGACCGTTCATGCAGTACGGTATTCGACGAAGGTTGTTTTGGTAACCGAGTAGTATAGTGCTCCGGGTGGTAAAAGCAATAAGCCCGTAAGACATCATTTGAGCGCTTACGATCGTGAACGAGCAGTTGAATGGCTCAAGGCCGGTAAAAGTGTCACTAATGTGGCCGCAATAATGGGTGTGTCCAAAAGTGTCATCTCGCGATTAAAAAAAGGCCGCTGAAATGCTACGTGACAGCATGTCGCTGGTCGCAGAAGGATCACCACACTGCAAGACGTCGATACGTAGCCGTATTGTCGGGCAGAAACACGATCTCGTAGTTTGGTGCTGAGCAGTGTAGTTAACGGTCGCGAATGCTAGCGGTGGACGGCAATTCCTGCATTCACAAGTGAGGCAATTTGTTGTTCGTGTGCGGGATTAATTTGAAAGTGAGGGGTGTAATGAAGGACCTATTCTCCCTGTATCAAACACAGTGCAACGAACAGCCGATGCGCTTGGTATTGGAACTGTTACAGTAAAACGCGTGACTAAGGCAAAACATATAGACCTTGACAATGGTGACAAAGCCTTCAAGCTAAGCACGCGAGGTAAACGCAGAAAGGGTACGAAGCGAGTGACAGCTATCGACAGTTTTAATCAGTCTGCAATTCGACACCACATTTACAATTATTGATGTAAAGGTGAATTGCCAACTAGGAAAAAAGTATAGTTTCTCTTTGTGAGGCAGGGCTGTTTTCCGGCGGTAAGACGTCGCTTTCTTCGGTTCTGATTCTTTTAGGCTTCAGGTATAAAACATGCAACAATCGTAAATTTGTAATGGAGAGGACGGACATAGTAATACTGCTCTGCAGTTTCCCGAGAAAAATGTGCAATATTGTCTTTGACAAAGTCATATTTACGGATGAGACTTGGATTAATACAAACCACAGTGTTTCACACATTTGGACTGACGACACGAGTTCTTCAGTTCTAAGACAACCAACCGGGAAAGGTGGAAAATTAATTGTTTGCCATGCTGGAACAAGTGCAGGGTTCATAAATGGTGTTTTGTGGGCTTTCAATTCGAATAAGTTGGGAACTTTCCGTGAAGAAATGAATGCCGCGAGTTGCATCTCATGGCTTCCAGATAAACTTCTTCCGAATATTCCTCCCGAGTCTATTGTAATGATAGATAAATTAATCCACCTTACCATTCTACTCAGTGGAGAAAGCTTCGACTATGTCAAATAGAAAAGCTTGTTTAGCTTAACAAGCCACAAGCTCTTGTACACACAGTCGACGAAATCGCTGGAGTCGCTGGTCACAGAACTATTCCTTTGCCACCATACCATTGCACGTACAATGCCATTGATCTTATTTGGGCTCAAGTGAAAGGAAATGTGGCGAGAAATAACACACGTCCACCTTTCTCACAAAGCAAGGAGTTAAAATTGCTTCATCAAGCTTTGAATGAAGTTATAGCAGATATGTGGCGATCCGCGGTTCTACTCACGAAAAAAAAATCATTGAAGACGCTTGGGAGAGAGGATTCGTGGAGACCCATTGGAAAACATTATTATTAACCTTGGTGAAGTAGATGATAATACGAGTGCCAGCAGCAGCTCTGAGGACGAGGTTTCAGTTGATCGTAAGATTTCCAGATCCTACTCCGACTACGAGAATCTTGGCGTGTCTTCTTTATCGGATTGACGCAGTACATGGCGAGTTCACAATTCAGTTATTCTTGTTTAATATTCTCGTGTAGAAACGTGAGCTGCATTCTTATGTAAAGTAAGAATTTGAGAAAACTTATTTCGGCACATATCACGAGTGTTTGTTACATTTCTTTTACGGAAAGATTTTAATAAATGACACAACTTTGTAGTATTTTTTGAAGCTTAACTACCGCAGTTTGAAAGTGATTCCTTTATAGAATATGTATTACAAAAGCAATCAGTGATAATTTTAGCAAAGGGTAATTAATATGTTGCCATAACTATTTACTCTCTCGTATTGCTTTATTTAACCATTATTTCTTAAGATACGCACACGTATGTTTCTGAACTTGTTTATAAGGTATATTACGTCTGTCGGAAATGCAGCGTTTTTAACAACTTCAGGCGAATTGCCGAATGGAACCGTGGAATGACACAAGTATCATTAATTAACATTGGAAATTTTATGAATAAATAATAACTCACGAATCTTGAATTCTACCATGGTAGCAACTCACTTTATTGATAAATATCCTTCAGTAATAACACTTCTTGTTCAACCGTGTGGGATCCGTACCAGACAGGGTTGATAGAAGAGATAGAGAAGATTCAACCGTGAATGGCTCGGAGTACTATGGGACTTAACATCTATGGTCATCAGTCCCCTATAACTTAGAACTACTTAAACCTAACTAACCTAAAGACATCACAGAACACCCAGTCATCACGAGGCAGAGAAAATCCCTGACCCCACCGGGAATCGAACCCGGGAACCCGGGCGCGGGAAGCGACAACGCTACCGCACGACCACGAGCTGCGGACTTCAAAGGAGAGCAGCGCGCTTCGTTACAGGATCATTTGGTGATCGCGAGAGCGTTGCGGAGATGATAAAATCCAGTGGAAGACTCTGCAGGAGAGACGCTCAGTAGCTCGGTACGGGCTTTTGTTGAAGTTTCGAGAACATACCTTCACCGAGGAGTCAAGCAGTATATTGGTCCCTCCTACGTATATCTCGCGAAGAGACCATGAGGATAAAATGAGAGAGATTAGAGTCCACACAGAGGCATACCGACAATATTTCTTTCCACGAACAATACGAGACTGGAATAGAAGGGACACCGATATAGGTAGTCAAGTTACCCTCCGCCACACGCCAACAGGTGTCTTGCGGAGTATGGATGTAGATGTAGATGTTTTGGAAAAAAAAAAAAAAAAAAAGAAATAAAAAAAAGAAAGGAAAGACACACAAAATAAATGCGAAAAGTGTCGGTTATGTTTTCTCATCTGTCCTGCCGTGTGTGTATCATGGAATCAAATTCCCTCTTCGATTGTCGTCGGCCTCTGTAAGCCAACAGACGAGGCCGTTCTGTACGCTTTTGTGCTGTACGTGTTCCTTCACGCTTCCACTTCACTATCACATCTGAAACATTGGACCTTGGGATGTTTAGGAGTGTGGAAGTCTCGCGTACAGATATATGACACAAGTGACACCCAATCACCTGACCACGTTCGAAGTGCTTCATCCTGCTCTCTGACGATGTCTAATAACTACTGAGGTCTCTGATATGGAGTACCTGGCAATAGGTGGCAGCACAATGCACCTAATATGAAAAACGTATGTTTTTGGGGGTGTTCAATATGGTTCAAATGGCTCTGAGCACTATGGGACGTAACTGCTGTGGTCATCAGTCACCTAGAACTTAGAAATACTTAAACCTAACTAACCTAAGGACATCACACACATCCATGCCCAAGGTAGGATTCGAATCTGCGACCGTAGCGGTCGTGCGGTTCCAGACTGTAGCGCCTACAGTAGCGCCGGCTTTTGGCGGTGTCCGGATACTTTTGATCACGTTGTGTATGCTACCGCCGACTGATGCAAATGGGCCAGTAAACTCTTTGGTCATGGGCGAGGGCATATTTTGCAAGGGGAAGGGAGGCCAGCTGTGTCTTAGTGACGTATTAACTGCTTATTTTTGTTGACATCCAAAAGGATTTACTCACTCGATAGACTATACTATTTTTATGCAGATTTATCATTTTAAATGTCATGACATCAGTGGTACACAAATGAAAATATATTTTGTGAATATTTTCTAGCTTTATGTTCTGTAACTGGATACAATAGATCTGATCTTATGGGCTTGCGATTTCAGATCTTTAGAAAAAAATGACAACCATACATGTATTAATAACATACAAAGACGAACTTTACGTTCATACCAGAAAGGTATTTTGTTAGTAAGGAAGAGAGATCGGAACACTTTTTCAGACATTCGCCTCTATGATAGAAGTGTAGTATATTTTCTTTTTCCATTTCGAAATGACAGCATTCACTTTAAGTGTGGTGCCGATTTTTTTATGAAATTATTAAAATTACTCTGCAAAAGTAAGATTTTTCCAAATGTGAAAAACTACTCCAATGAACAAAATGGTCAGGTAGCTAGGAACAAATATTCTATCCAAATTTTGAAAGTGTTGCAGTCGAGAAAATACTGTCAATACTGCATTTACAATGAAATAAGAAAAGTCATGGGATAGCATATGTACACATACAGGTGGCGGTCGCGGACACAACGTATAAAAGAACAGTGCACTGTTGGAGCGGTCATTCATGTGAAAAGGTTTGCGACGTCATTATGTCCGCACGACGGGAACTAACAGACCCTGAACGAGGAATGATAATTGGAACTACATCTACATCTACATCCGTACTCCGCAAGCCACCTGACGGTGTGTGGCGGAGGGTACCTTGAGTACCTCTATCGGTTCTCCCTTCTATTTCAGTCTTGCATTGTTCGTGGAAAGAAAGATTGTCGGTACGCCTCTGTGTGGGCTTTAATCTCTCTGATTTTATCCTCATGGTCTCTTCGCGAGATATACGTAGGGGGGAGCAATATACTGCTTGACTCCTCGGTGCTGGTATGTTCTCGAAACTTCAACAAAAGCCCGTACCGAGCTACTGAGCGTATCTCTTGCAGAGTCTTACACTAGAGTTTATCTATCATCTCCGTAACGCTTTCGAGATTACTAAATGATCCTGTAACGAAGCGCGCTGCTCCCCGTTGGATCTTCTCTATCTCTTCTAGCAACCCTATCTGATACGGATCCCACACTGTTGAGCAGTATTCAAGCAGTGGGCGAACAAGTGTACAGTAACCTACTTCCTTTGTTTTCGCACTGCATTTCCTTAGGTTTCTTCCAATGAATCTCAGTCTGGCATCTGCTTTACCGACGATTAGTGATAAAGGGATAAAGAATCTTTCTTTCTATGTATTCGCAGCACATTACACTTGTCTACATTGAGATTCAATTGCCATTCCCTGCACCATGCGTCAATTAGTTGCACATTCTCCTGCATTTCAGTTCAATTTTCCATCATCCGCAAAAAGCCTCAGTGAGTTTCCGATGTTATCCACGAGGTCAATTAAATATATTGTGAATAGCAAAGGTTTTACGAAACTCACCAGCGGCACACCTGGAATCACTCTTACTTCGGAAGACTTCTCTCCATTGAGAATGACATGCTGCGTTCTGTTATCTAGGAACTCTTCAATCCAATCATACAACTGGTCTGATAGTCCGTATGCTCTCACTTTGTTCATTGAACGACTGTGGGAAACTGTATCGAACGCCTTGCGGAAGTCAAGTAACACGGCATCCACCTGGGAAAGCGTGTCTATGGCCCTGTGAGTCTCGTGGACGAATAGCACGAGCTGGGTTTCACAGGATTCCTACAGAGTAGATTTCTAGTCTTCAGAAAAGTCATCATACTCGAACATAATACGTGTTCCAAACTTCTACAACTGATCGGCGTTAGAGATAGAGGTCTATAGCTCTGCACATCTGTTCGACGTCCCTTGTTGAAAACGGGGATGACCTGTGCTCTTTTCCAATGTTTTGGAACGCTACGCTCTTCTAGAGACCTACGGTACACCGCTGCAAGAAGGGGGGCACGTTCCTTCTCGTACTCTGTGTAAAATCGAACTGGTATCCCATCAGGTCCAGCGGCCTCTCCTCTTTTGAGATATTGTAATTGTAGACGTACGGGACATTTCATTTCGAAAATCGTTAGGCAGTTCCGTATACTGGCGTACACAGCGTCATGAGCGTGCCGGTGGTACCATATTTCAAGTATTACCCCTCACCCCGAACAAGGCAGTGGCCGACGGCCTTGACTTAATGATAGCAGCGGCGTTTGATCAGAGTTATCAGAGCTAAAATAAAACAAAGACTGCCCAAAATAATCGCAGAAATCAATGTGGAACGTGCGACGAACTTATCTGTTAGGACAGTGTTGCGAAATTTGACGTTAGAGGGCTATGGCAGCAGACGACCGAAGCAAGTGGCAATGCTAACAGCACGACATAGCCTGCAGCGCCTCACCTGGGCTCGTGACCCAGATCGGTTGGACCCTAGACGGCTGGGAAACCGAAGCATGGTCAGATGAGTTCCGATTTCAGATGGCAAAAGATGATGGTAGGGTTTTAATGTGGCTCAAGCAAAGCCATGGACTCAAGTATGCAACAAGGCACTATACAATCTTGTAGTGGCTCCATAATGGTGTGGGCTGTGCTTGCATGGAATGAACTGGGTCTTCTGGATGTACGGCTACTTGCAGACCATTTGCAGCCATTCATGGACTTCATGTTCCCAAACAACGATGGAATTTTTATGGACGACAGTGCATCACGTCACCGGGCCACAATTGTTCTCGATTAGTTTGAAGAACATTCTGGACAACTGGTTTGGTCATCCATATCACCTGACATGAATCCCATCGATCATTTACGGGACATAATCGAGAAGTCAGTACGTGCACAAAAACCTTCACCGGCAGTACTTTAGCAATTATGGATAGCTAAGAAGCAACACGGCTCAGTATTTCGGTTGGGGACTTCCAGCCAAATATTAAGTCCAAGCCACATCTAGCTGCTCCACTACTTTAAGCAAATGGTGGACTTGAATTAAGTAACGATTACGGCACCTCAACTCAACCGCTCGATACCAGCGATATTCTACGTGTATCTGTTAACTACTTAACTTATTTCTGGGACAACATTCAGATTTGATTTAATTTGTGATACATCGATATGTTTATATTGCAATGATATAATTCTTATGTGTGTTCTTTCTTTTGTCACTATGATCTTTGACGTACTTGTAACTCTGATTTTTGGGCGCGTAAGCGATTATTAGTTGTTAGAGAGTAGGACCTTGAGAAGGTCAAGTCTTGGACGTCATGTTGGAAAGACGCATATTGTAGTCAGCTTGTAAAATGTGAACTTTAACAGTGACTGTGAGGAAGATGTTTTCAAGTATGTTTTGTATTGTGAAGTGATGTTTTTTGTGTTACGTGATATTGCAATAAAAGAAATTACAAGGAAGTGTAACTTAAAGTTTAATCTTCAAGAATGGTTTGTGAAGCGCATCTACAAAACTTCTGAATATAGCAGAATAAAACCTAGGCTTTTTTGCATCCGAGCTTGGAATCATCACCACCTAGATTTTCGACGATTGAGCCATGATTTTACAACGAGACCAGCGTTGGAAACACGAAAAGATGAGTGCCTAGTTTATTCATTATTACATGAAATGACTTTATTAACTGTGCTCTAATGACACCTGCCACATAACAACTATGTTGTTGCCGAAAATGCAGTATTTAGCAGCGTGAGCAACACCACAATTATTATTAAATGTTGACCTTTGTTGTGGTAGGGTTGTTAGAACCGAGACGACATTAATAGGTAACCCATGACTTTTGTCAACTCAGTGTAATAGTGTTTGTGTTATATTACTACTCTACTACGTACAAGCAATCTGTAACAGAAATCAAATTAAGAAAAAGATATATCAAAAACTAGTCACATGTTAAAAATATTTTGAAACAGAAGTTATTGGAAACTGACAGAAATATCCATTTGCGAGACAGAGAAAACTATTAAGACATTAAAGAAAGTCATGTCATTAGTAAATATCACGTCTTCCATGGTAAAGAGACCTTCTGTTGCAAGGTACAGGATGGTGCATGATGACGAAGTATGGCTTAAACATTAACATATTTTGTAGCTACACTGCGCGACAAAATTTAAGGGTCACTTTTCGAAACCCCGTAATTGCCTCCCATTGCGGGGCGTAAGTCTGAAATTTGGCTCTAACGTGCCTACAACATTCTTCTGTAAAGGCGCAAAAGCGTGGCGCCCTGTGACGTCAGCCTCGGGCTCGGCAACACTTCAAACAGCAAGGTGTCGGCACATGCGGAAAGAAAGGCCAGAGCTCAGGAGTTCATATAAGCTGTAGTGTGGGTTAATGATGTCACATTGGCAAGAAATTTCACTAGCATTCTGCTCAACGCCACCATGGACGTGTCACACGATGGGAAGGCCGTCACAGCCCCTCTCATCCAAATTTCACTCCTCCTTTCGACGCCTCTGCGATGGAGGGCAGAACCGCGACACCAAGAGTTGAAATCACACGGTTTGTTTACGGGTGGCGGAGGAAAATATTTCAGACACATAAACGCTCAGAATACCCACGAAAAGGCCTCAGGAGGTAACGAGAAGAGCGTCATTGAAATCACCCCTTCTTTTGGGGCGGTGATTGCGACATATTCCGCAGTGGAAAATGACAGTTCCCAGTGCAATGAGGAAGGCAAAGATGTTCTTGACAACCTTTGGCGTTTCGTCGTCCTCAGACTTTCAAGCGTTCTCTAAGAACATTGTGGAGCTGCATTCCCACTGAACGTCGTTGCAGCCCCTTGGAGTGGAGCTCGACCGCAGTTTTTGCTGTCGTGTATAGGCTGGAACCACCAGGCACCGTTCAAAGCTATTCGACAAAATTTGAACGTGATCCGTGCCCTCAAAGGGTACTTATGTTTGTTTAGTCCTCCTGTTTTCCGCCATCCAGTGGGGTGATATCCCGGTAATGCAACCTTAACGTGTGCTTGAATAAAACAGTACCTCTCACGAAACTTTGTTGAGCGCGTTAGAAGTGCACTTCAGAAATTTCGACACCAAATCTACATGGCGGCTGCTCTAACACCTGAGGGCTAGGCAACCCCTTCGACATCTTATTGGTGCGGTTTGCCTTTCTTCAGGCGATAGAACAACCATCACGCCGAAATGGTGTCGAAGTTAGTGACAGGTACATTTGTAACGTGCTCAAAAAAGATGCTAGGGTCTACGAGGGTGTTGCCGAACTGGAGGTTGGGGGGGGGGGGGGGGGGTCTTAGAGGGAGCCTCTACTGTTCTATTTATGTCTACGCTGATGCTTAGCTATCGAGAGATTACGAAACAGAAAAAATCTTTGAATTTGCAGATCACCTTCAAATTTCATTGAATGGTTCTAAACGGTTCTTAGTAGTTCCA
Source organism: Schistocerca gregaria (assembly GCF_023897955.1). Taxonomy (NCBI): domain Eukaryota; kingdom Metazoa; phylum Arthropoda; class Insecta; order Orthoptera; family Acrididae; genus Schistocerca; species Schistocerca gregaria. The sequence goes on from NC_064925.1 coordinate 546,624,324, forward strand.
ACCTGTACACAACAGCAGAAATGGCGGTCGTAGGTTCGAATCCTGGAAGGGGCATGGATGTGTGTGATGTCCTTAGGTTAGTGAGGTTTCAGTAGTTCTAAGTTCTAGGGGACTGATGACTTCAGATGTTAAGTCCCATAGTGCTCAGAGGCATTTGAAACATCCGGGGGTGTCAGAAGAGTCAAACGTTGCGCTGCACTCCAAAGGCGTGAAATCATGTTCAATAGGGATGTAGCCCCACAATGTTCTTAAAGAAGGATTGAAACATACGGGGTGTCAGCAGCATTAAAGGTTGCGCTAAACTCCTAAGGCGTGCGATCATGTTCAATAGGGCTATAGCGCCACAATGTTCTTAGAGAAGGGTTGAAACATCTGGAGATATCAGCAGCTTCAAGGGTTGTCAAGAATATCTTGCCGGCCGGTGTGGCTGTGCGGCTATAGGCGCTTCAGTCTGGAACCGCGTAACCGCTGCGGTCTTAGGTTCGAATCCTGCCTCGGGCATGGATGTGTGTGATGTCCTTAGGTTAGTTAGGTTTGTAGTTCTAAGTTCTAGGGGACTGATGACCACAGCTGTTGAGTCCCATAGTGCTCAGAGCCATTTGAACCATTTGAAGAATATCTTCCTTTCGCTCAGCGCACTGCGAACTGTCGTTTTCGAGCGCGAAATATGTGGGAGTCAATGAACCAGGGAAAGGGGCGCTTCCATTCACACCTTGAGGCCTTCTTGTGTCGACTTTGAGCGCTGGTATGTCTGAAATGTTTTCCTAGGCCACCCATAAGCAGACCGCGTGGTTTCAGGGCAGTGTGTCGTGGTTCTGAGCGGCATTGCAGCAGCATCAAAAGAAGGTGTGCAATGTGGTTAACAGACGCTGTAACGACCTTCTCATTGCAGAGGCATCAAAAGAAGGGGTGAAATGTGGGTAACAGAGGCTGTAACGACACGTCCATGAGGGCGCTGGACAGAATTGCGCTGAAATTTGGTACCAACGTAACATCATCAACCAACCTTACAGCTCTCGTGAACAATTGAGCTGTGGCCTTTTCTGTTTGTTTTTTGTCTGTGTCGACAATTTTCCTGTTTGAAGCTTCGCTGAACTCGTGGGTGAGGTCACAAGGCGTTACGTTTTTGCGCCATTACAGATGAAGTTTGTAGGCGCCTTTGAGAGAAATTTAAAACTTAAGCTTCGCAATGGAAGACAATTACTTGCTTTCGAAAAAGTGATGCTTTAGTTTTGTCGCGCGCTATAGTTTTAGAAATATCGCCATAAAACTCTGTAACTGAAGAATTAACAATATCCTCAAAACAACTTTAATATATTATACAGCACATGTAAACTCGCAGTATTTAAAGACACTGAACAAAACACAGTCTCATGTGACACAATAGTAAAAACAGTAGAAATGTCGGAAACTGTATATGGTGGCCTCTAGTGGCAAAATGTCGTACTAGTGTCTGCCCCCTACATGTTATTGTGAATGTGTCATTAAGCTGAAAAACCGACCATTGTGTGGCCCTATGTTCATTATCCTTCTTGTTCAACATTCTCCCCTATGCGTAATTTACCTTCAAAACGTATTGAATGGATGGCTGTCACACGTTTGAGATACGATAAGTATTCTCGTACTTTTTCTCAAATTTAGTTCACGGGGCACGACGTGTACTCAAACTCACTCTATCAGTGACATAAAACAAGGCAATTTCACAATCTTGCTTCCTGCTGGATAAATTACCGCGGACGCATGCGGTCGTTAATAAATAGAAAGGTACAGCATGTAACACAACAGAAAAACAAAAGAAATAATCAGATGCAACGGGGAATGTTCCAAGGCAAACAGGTCGCTGCGACGGACGAGTAACGCACCAAAATAAAATCCCCTTAAAAACAATTGAGCAGTGTGCCCTGCATTTGAGACAGCAATGAAAACAAGGCTACTGGACCTAAACTAAAGGTCTATGCTTAAACAGCCCTACCAAAACTATGACAGATCCCTTCAGTTTGCAGATATTTGGCTTCTCCGGTGGATCCGTTGTTTAGTGCATCGAAAGATTACGTGACTGCCCAGAAAAGCGACTGCTGGAAAGACAACATCCCGCACTGTTCCCTGGAATTTGTTTGGAACCAGCACTGAACGGGGGCCGCATTCTCAGCTAATACGATTATTAAACAAGCATGTGTTTCTCCTAAGTGGATCCAGGAGAACGTTGCAATTTCTGTCTGTTTCATCTGACTGTGGTCAAAACTCCACGGATCCACTTAGGTTATGCTAAATAGATTTGATTTTGAACAATAGTAATCCGGACGAATCACGCATTTTGTTAAACTAACAGATACATTTTAATTAATTTTCTTGAAATTCATAATGTCAGAGTGCGATGAAAGTCAGCAGTGGTATCGTTGACAATACCGTCCCTGAGTAATGTGCGTGGTATTGTTCATCTTTCATTCCTAAAGGAACAGTTCCTATCAAGGATGACGTTCAAAGCGTGCAATGATTACTGCAAAACTTTAAAGTGTCCTTGAGTACCTGATGCACAGGCCGGTATTATTACTTGCCGCCAGTCGATTGCAATCTCTGGAGATTGTTAAACGCATCTATCACTACCAATAGTTTTCATTATATTTACTGTTAGAAACAAATAAGGAAGTCTGGTCTCGCAAATTAAGAGACCCATTAATACATCCGTCGTTTGTAGATAGGCTGAAGGGAGTTTTTTCCGAGCAATTAATTTATGTTGCATCTATAGGTAACTGGAAAAAAGCCAAGATAGCTCCTGTATATAAGAAGGGTAAAAGAACGGACCCGCAAAATTACAGACCAATACCAACAAAAGCGTTACTGAAGAAGAGAAATTTGTTAACATCGAGTATAGATTTAAGTGAAAGGAAGTCGTTTCTGAAAGTATTTGTATGGAGTGTAGCCATGTATGGAAGTGAAACATGGACGACAACTAGTTTGGACAAGAAGAGTATAGAATCTTTCAAAATGTGGTGCTACAAAAGAATGTTGAAGATTAGATGGGTAGATCATATAACCAATGAGGAGGTATTGAATAGGATTGGGGAGAAGAGAAGTTTGTGGCACAACTTGACTAGAAGAAGAAATCGGTTGGTGGGACACGTTCTGAGGCATCAAGGGATCACCAATTTGGTATTGGAGGGCAGCGTGGAGGGTAAAAATGGTAAAAATGGTAGAGGGAGATCAAGACATGAATACACTAAACAGATGCAGAAGGATGTAGGTTGCAGTAGGTACTGGGAGATGAAGAAGCTTGCACAGGCTAGAGTAGCATGGAGAGCTGGATCAAGCCAGTCTTAGGACTGAAGACCACAACAACAACAACACCTTAACATCGGTTTGTTGAACATATTCTGAGTTCAAATATAATAAATTTACTTTAGACCGAAAAGCTTAGGTCCAAGAATCAGCACGGTTTTAAAAAGGATCGCTCATGCGAAACTCGCCCTTTTCTCACACGATATGCCACGAACTATGCATGAAGGGCAACACACAGGTTCCATCTTCCTAGATTTGCGAGAACCATTTGAGCCTGTTAACAAAGGTACGAGCACATGGAATAGCTTCCCAGATATGTGAGTGGCAGACTTCTTAAAAGAACCCAGTACGTTGTCCTCGATGGCGAATGCTCATCAGAGTCAAGGGTATCATTAGGAGTGCCCCAGGGAAGTGTGACAGAACCAATGTTATTGTTTGTATACGGAAATGATCTGGCGGCAGGGTGGTTAGCAGTCTGCAGCTGTCTATTGGTGACGCTGTGGTTTAAGGGAAGGTGCCACCGTTGATTGACTGTAGGAGGATACACATATGACTTAAACTGAATTTCTAGCTGGTGTGACGAATGACAGATCATTCTAAATGTAGAAAAATGTAAGTTAACGCATATGACTGGGAAAAACTAACCCGTAATGTTAGAATACAACAATGTTCTGCTTGTCACAGTCACGTAGTTGAAATCTTCGGACGCGATGTTGCAAAGTGATATGAAATAGGACGAGCATGTGAGAATTGTGGAGAATTTTGGGGAAATGTGTTTCATATGTAAAGGAGTCGGAATATAAGATACTAGTGCGAACTGTTCTTGACTACTGCTCGAGTGTTTGGGGTTCCAAGTCGAATTAAAGGAAGACGTCGATACAGTTCAGACGAGGGCTGCTAGATATGTCACCGGTAGGTTCGAACAACATGCCAGTATTACGGGGACGCTACGAGAGTTGAACTAGGAATACTGGAGGAAAGGCTACATTCTTACTGACGAAAAATATTGCAAAAAAAATAATTAGAGAATAGGCATTTGGAGCTGACTGCAGAACGATTCTACTGCCGCCAGCACACATTTTGCGTAGGCTCATACGGAGGCATACAGACAGTCCTTTTTATTTCGCTCTGTTTGTGAGTGGAACTGGAAAGGAAGTGACTAGTAGCGGTACAGGTCACGCCCCCCCCCCCCCCACCCCTCCCTCCCTCCCACTCCACCAGGCACCATGCGGTGTATGTACGGAACTGTGGATGTAGGCGACGACCTTTTTCGTCTGTCCACAAATACTGACAGTGAGGAAGTCCCAGAACACTGGCAGAATTGCAGCTGTGAGGATGGGTCCTGAGTGGTGTATGGGTAGCTCAGTCGGTAGAGCACTTGCCCGCGGGTCCCGAGTTCGGGTCTCGGTCAAGGCACACAGTTTTAATTTGCCAGGAAGTTTAATGAGAAAGTTAATTTTGATTACTCTCTTTCGCAAACTAGTTGAAGTTCAAGATATGTGTCTGTTATAATGAATATTAAGCACGTTTAGGATGTGATAAGATCAAAGGCGTCTGCTGATTTAACCATAGGTATTGTACCTACATGGTGCAACGTCTGCTTCTTTCCTCACTTGGAGCCAGACATGTGTTTTTCAGGATGCTATATGTTGTGTCACTGTGTACAATAGCGCGTAAAAAGCTCATAATGAAATGAGGAAGCAAGCTGGTGATCCTTTATAAACGCGCAACCTGATTAATTGCAGAATTACAAGTAAACTAGGATATAAGAGGAGATTTAGGTTAGTTATGTCATGTTCCGTAGATCATTTATACGATTATTTTATCGATATGATGTGGAACAAGTCGGATTACAAGATATATATACACACACATGAATAGTGCTAATATTAATATTACTGAAATTTTTAGTTTCCACACATGCAACCACATCTAGAGGTACAATTTTACTTTTTACCAGTTCTGAAACAGAAACTCGTCCATGGAATAGAAGGAGATGTCCAAAAGAAATGATTTTAAGCTACATTTGAAACCTGGTCTCATACCTGCCAGATATTGTATGTTGTTAGGCAAATGATCAAAGAGTTTTGTTGCTCAATAATGTACTCCTTTTCGAGCAACTGACAGCTTCAATAACGGATAGGAAAAGCCATTTTTCCCTCTAGTGTTGTACGTATGAACATCACTGTTCTTCGCTTATTGAGATTGATTATTTATAACGAAATCATTAGCGAATATATGTACTCCGATGGTGCAGTTAAAACACCTAACTCCTACCTAATACCTAACGCCTAAACGACGTCCTAACGTCCTAGGGTAAACACCAATAATTATTCTCACTGCTCTCTTTTGTGCAATCAACAATTTATGTCTATGTGGTGAATTACACAAGAAAACTATACCATAAGATATTATTGAGTGGAAATATGCAAAGTATGTTAGGAGGCTGATCTGTTTATTACCAAGACTAGCGATTATACAAAGAGTGAAAGAAGCTGAACTTGTTTGAGAAGTTCAGCAATATGCTATTTTCAGTTCAAGTTGTCATCAATGTGAATACCCAAGAATTTGGAGAAATCTACCCTGATAACTGAGCCCTGTTGATGTGCTACATCAATTGTCAGTGTGACTCCGTTCGGTGTACAGAACTCGATATAGTGAGTTTTTTTCAAAATTAAGGGAGAGTCCATTTTCTGAGAACCACTTAGTAATTCCCTGAAAGACATCCTTAACAATATCTTCAGCTGCTTTTTCCCGAATGGGATTTATTATAACACTTGTGTCATCTGCAAAAAGTACTAGTTCTGCTTGCGAAACGTGAAGTGAGAGGTCATTCATATCAATAAGGCACAGCAGAGGACCCAAAATTGAACCCTGTGAGGGGCTCCCTTTGTGATAACTCCCTATTCATTAGACTTGACCACCCTCCCAACATTATTTGTGTTATTCAGCACAACTTTTCGCTTTCTGTTCGTTAAGTATGATTCAAACCAGCTGTGTGTATAGCCTTCAAAGCTGTGTTTTTCTAAGAGTGTGACATGATCCACACAGTCAAATGCCTTGGAAAGATCACAAAAAATACCAACTATCGATAATTTCTTATTTAGGGCTTGTACTATTTGATGGGTAAATGTGTAGATAGCTTTCTTAGTTGATTAACCATTCCGGATCCGAACTGTGACATGCTGAGTAAATTATTTTCACTTAAATGTGAGACTAGTCTTGAATACATAACTTTCAAGATTTTATAAAATGAAGTCAGCAATGAGATTGGTCTATAATTATTTAAGTCACTCTTGTCCCCTTTCTTATGAAGAGGTTTGACATCTGCGTATTTCAGTCTGTCTGGAAAACTTCCCTGTGCCAGCGAAGCATTACATATATCAGTAGGGACTCCACTTATTTAATTAGAACAACAGTTCAAAATTCTGTTAGGGACTCCATCAACATCATATGAACTCTTGTTTTCCAGTAAATTTATATATCCCATATAGTTTTAATCTTATTTCTGTCAGAACACAAAAGCTTCTCGATTTCTTAATGAGCTTAGTCTTTAACGTCCTGGGAGAAACGAGGTCATTAGACACGATGCACAAGCACAGATTAAGAAAGGATAGGGAAGGAAATCGGCCGTGCCCTTTCAAATGAACCATCTTGGCATATGCCTGAAGCGGTTTAAAGAAATCACGGAAAACCTAATTCTGGATGGCCGGACGCGTGTTTGAACTGTTATCCTTCCGGATATGAGTCTGGTGTGCTGACCAATGCACGACCTCGCACGGTTATAGGTTATACGGCGTCTTCTGCGACTGTAATAAAACTCTTGTTTAGAACATACGCATTTCGCTTCTTTTTTTTTTTTTCAACTATCTTCAGCGGCCCTCTCAGGCGCTAGCCACGGGTGACCATGAAGTTGAGTGTGGTCCTCATGAACAAATGATTTCCGTATTCGTATGTCCGCTGTGGGATCCCGAACAACGCGAGTAGCGATACAGAGGAATGATAAACCTGCCTGGATAGGCCACGATCGCGCTTTTACAGAATTCCGACACGTGCTGATAGATGTTCCTCCCTCTTACATGAGACATAACTGTACCTTAATGGCGGTCAAAAAACATTTAAATGCAACTTCTGAATGAAACCTGCTACGTAAACTTTTCATGTTGTTGTTGATGTGGTCTTCAGTCCAGAGACTGGTTTGATGCAGCTCTCCATGCTACTCTATACTGTGCAAGCTTCTTCATCTCCCAGTACCTACTGCAACCTACATGCTTCTGGATCTGTTTAGTGTATTCATCTCTTGGTCTCCCTCTACGATTTTTACCCTCCACGCTGCCCTCAAAAACTAAATTGGTGATCCCTTGATGCCTCATGATATGCCCTACCAAACGATCCCTTCTCCTAGTCAAGTTGTGCCACAAATTTCTCTTCTCTCCAATTCTATTCAATACCTCCTCATTAGTTATGTGCTCTACCCATCTGATCTTCAGCATTATTCTGTAGCACCACTCTATTCTCTCCTTGTCTAAACTATTTATCGTCCATGTTCCACTTCCATACATAGCTGCACTCCAAACAAATACTTTCAGAAACGACTCCCTGACACTTAAATCTATACTTGGTGTTAACAAATTTCTCTTCCTCAGAAACGCTTTCTTTGCCATTGATAGTCTACATTTTATATCCTCTCTACTTCGACCATCATCAGTATTTTGCTCCCCAAATAGTAAAACTTATTTATTTCTTTAAGCCTCTCATTTCCTAATCTAATTCCCGCAGCATCACCCGATTTAATTCGACTACGTTCCACTATCCTCGTTTTGCTTCTGTTTATGTTCATCTTATATCCTCCTTTCAAGACACTGTCTATTCCGTTAAGCTGCTCTTCTAAGTCCTTTGCTGTCTCTGACAGAATTACAATGTCATCGGCGAACCTCAAAGTTTTTAATTCTTCTCCATGGATTTTAATTCCTACTCCGAATTTTTCTTTTGTTTCCTCTATTGCTTGCTCAATATACAGATTGAATTACATCGGGGATAGGCTACAACCCTGTCTCACTCCCTTCCCAACCACTGCTTCCCTTTCATGCCCCTCGACTCTTATAACTGTCATCTGGTTTCTGTACAAATTGTGAATAGCTTTTTGCTCCCTGTATTTTACCCCTGCAACCTCCAGAATTTGAAAGAGAGCATTCCAATCAACATTGTCAAAAGCTTTCTCTAAGTCTACAAATGCTAGAAACGTAGGTTTGCATTTTCTTAAACTATTTTCTAAGATAAATCGTAGGGTCAGTATTGCCTCACGTGTTCCAACATTTCTACGGAATCCAAACTGATCTTCTTCGAGGTCGGCTTCTTCCAGTTTTTCCATTCGTCTGTATTCATGTATTCGTCTGTATTCATGTATTAGTGGACATTAATATGGCAGTCCATTCTTCCTCGAGAGTCGAACCGACAGGAGGTAGAGATGTTCGACGCAGGTGTCTGGAACGACAGTCTAACTCATCTCAAAGTTGCTCCATTGGGTTCAGGTAGAGCCTCCAGGTATCCCCCTCCAATTATGTTACTGTGCGCAAGCCATCGCCTCGCAGATGCTGCTTTATGACAGGGTGCATTGCTATACTGATACAGTCGTCATGTCTGAAACGTTCTTTTTCTGTGCAAAGTACACAATGCTATAAAATGTGTTCCTAGCCTTCCGCAATTAGTGTTTTCTTCGGGCCGTAGTAAGTGTACCACACTCTAAGCTCGAAAATCGACTCCATATCGTAACTCTACGATCTGGTGACCAAGATGGATGAGAAAGGCGAAATACCCTCAGACTTCAAGAAGAATATAATAATTCCAATCCCAAAGAAAGCAGGTGTTGAAACATGTGAAAATTATCGAACTATCAGTTTAATAAGTCACAACTAAAAAACTCTAACACGAATTCTTTACAGACGAATGGAAAAACTGGTAGAGGCCGACCTCTGGGAAGATCAGCCTGGATTCCGTAGGAATGTTAGAACACGTGAGGCAATACTGACCTTACGACTTATCTTAGAAGAATGATTAAGGAAAGGTAAACCTACGTTTCTAGAATTTGTAGACTTAGAGAAAGCTTTTGACAATGTTGAGTGCAATACTCTCTTTCAAATTCTAAAGGTGGCACGGGTAAAATACAGGGACCGAAAGGCTATTTACAATTTATACAGAAAACAGATGGCAGTAATAAGAGTTGAGGTACATGAAAGGGAAGCAGCGGTTGGGAAGGTAGTGACACAGGGTTGCAGCCTCTCCCCGATGTTATTAAATCGGTATATTGAGCAAGCAGTAAAGGAAACAAAAGAAAAGTTCGGAGTAGGTATTAAAATCCATGGAGAAGAAATAAAAACTTTGAGGTTCGCCAATGACATTGTAGTTCTGTCACAGACAGCAAAGGACTTGGAAGAGCAGTTCAACGGAATGGACAGTGTCTTGAAAGGAGGATATAAGATGAACATCAACAAAAGCAAAACGAGGATAATGGAATGTAGTCGAATTAAGTCGGGTGATGCTGAGGGAATTAGATTAGGAAATGAGACACTTAAAGTAGTAAAGTAGTTTTGCTATTTGGGGAGCAAAATAATCGATGATGGTCGAAGTAGAGAGGATATAAAATGTAGACTGGCAATAGCAAGGAAAGTGTTTCTGAAGAAGAGAAATTTGTTAACATCGAGTATAGATTTAAGTGTCAGGAAGTCGTTTCTGAAAGTATTTGTATGGAGTGTAGCCATGTATGGAAGTGAAACATGGACGATAAATAGTTTGGACAAGAAGAGAATAGAAGCTTTCGAAATGTGGTGCTACAGAAGAATGCTGAAGATTCGATGGGTAGATCATATAACTAATGAGGAGGTATTGAACAGAATTGGGGAGAAGAGGAGTTTGTGGGACAACTTGACAAGAAGAAGGGACCGGTTGGTAGGACATGTTCTGAGGCATCAAGGGATCACAAATTTAGCATTGGAGGGCAGCGTGGAGGGTAAAAATCGTAGAGAGAGACCAAGAGATGAATACACTAAGGAGATTCAGAAGGATGTAGGTTGCAGTAGGTACTGGGAGATGAAGAAGCTTGCACAGGATAGAGTAGCATGGAGGGCTGCATCAAACCAGTATCAGGACTGAAGACCACAACAAGAACAACAACATCTCCTCCATACTTCACTATGGGCAATACGCATAATGGGAGGTAAAGTTCAGGAAGTGGATTACACAAACCCTTCCACCGGATTGGAGAACGATAGTGTGATCCATAGCTCCAAAACATTCATAGGCTGTCATCCACTGCACAGTCGTGTCACTCTGTACATCTCCTCAACCATCGCTTCGTGTTGACTGATGAAGTACACTGAGGTGACAAAAAATTGCGGGGCGCCTCCTAATATCGCCTCTGATCTCCTTTTGACAGGCATGGTGCAGCAACTGGCCGTACCCGTCACGTCAGCCGAGAGCACTAATGGGCTGCTTCGTGGACTCGGGTGGGTGCGCCGGCCCTGGATTGAATCCGCCCGGCGGACTAACGACGACGGTCGGTGTGCCAGGCAGCTTGCATGTGGTTTTTAGCAGGTTTTCCACATCCCCTAGGTGAATACTGGGCTGGTCCCCATGTCTCGCCTCAGTTACATGGCCGGCAGATATCTGAACACTTTTGAACTATTCCATGGGTTACACTTGTCGCAGACAGTTGGGGTACACTATAATTCCGTCCTCAGGGGTACGGGGTGGCGGCAGTAAGGGCATCCGGCCAACCCTTAATCTAACATTGCCAAATCCGATTAACCATGCTGACGCGATGTACCTGTGGGACTAAGGCACAAGCGAAAGAAAAGAAAGAAAGTGCAGAAACTTGACGTGACAGAGACTCACAAATCGTTAGAAGTCTCTGCAGAGATACTGAGCCACGATGCCTCTATAGCCGTGTATAGCTGCGAAAGTGTTGCCAGGGGAGGTTCTGTGCATGTGCTGACCTCTCCATTACATCCCATGATTGTTAGATGGGATTAATGTCTGACGACCTGCGTGGTCTAATCAGTCGCTCGAATTTTCCAGGATGTTCCTCAAAGTAACCGCGAACAATTGTGGCCTGGTGACATGATGCGTCATCATACATAAAAATTCCATTGTTGTCTGGGAACATGAAGTCCATTAATGGCTGAAAATCGTTCAAATGGCTCTGAGCCAGAACTTAGAACAACATAAACCTAACTAACCTACGGACATCACACAACATCCATGCCCGAGGCAGGATTCGAACCTGTGACTGTAGCTTCGCAGGTTCGAATCCTGCCTCGGGCATGGATGTGTGTGATGTCCTTAGGTTAGTTAGGTTTAAGAAGTCCTAAGTTCTAGGGGACTGATGACCTTGGAAGTTAAGTCCCATAGTGCTCAGAGCCATTTGATTTGCGGCTGTAGCGGTCGCGCGGTTCCACACTGAAGTGCCTAGAACCACTCGGCCGGCTAAAGGTGCAAATGGTATCCAAGTAGCCGAACATGACCATTTCCAGTCAATGACTGGTTGACACCACACTGTTATAGAACCACCATCATGTTGGACCGTACCTTGTTGGTCTGCGCCACACTCGAACCCCAGCTCGTCTCTTATCAACTGAAATCAGGACTCATCTGACCAGCCACGGTTTTCCATTCGCCTGGAGCGCAAACGGTGCGATCACGAGGCCAGGAGAGACGATGCACGCGATGTTGTGCTGTTGGAAAGTCACTCTCGTCGGTCGTCTGCTGCAGCAGCCTATTAACGCCAAATTACGCCGCACTGTTCTAGCGGATACGTTCGTCGTACGTCCCACACTGATTTCTGTGGCTATTTCACACGGTGCTGCTTGTCTCGCAGCACTGACAACTCTACGCAAATGCCGCTACTCTCGGTCGTTAAGTGAAGGCATGCACGCCGTCAGACACTACATTGTCCGTGGTGGGTGGTAATGTCCGAAATTTGATATTCTTGGCACATTCTCGACACTGTGGATCTGGACATACTGAATTCCCTAGAGTTTTCCAAAATGGAATGTCCCAAGATGTAGCTACAAGTCCTATTCCTCATTTAGTGCCTGCTAATACCCGCCATGGGTCCCTTTTCACCTGAATCACTTGAGTACAAATGACACTGCCCTCTCATACCTCGTTTCGCGATACTATCGACATCTGTACACGCCCATGATCTATTCATTTCACAGGAGTGCCCAGATACTTCATTCGTAGAGAGGATAATCATTTCTACGTTTCATGTCAGTTTGAGGTTTTGTGCTTCCTGCCTTCGTAGTGTTGTGTTTCGTTTCCTATGGCAGGTAAGTTTTTAGATGCGTCGTCTAGTTGTACCTAAGGCACAAAGAACATACTAAGCTATTATTTTAAGCTACTCATAAAGAATGTTTACCCTGAGAAGAAATATGTCCCCTGTGTTTGGGTCGATGCGGAAGTTGCCAGCCGATGGGTTGTCGGGGTTAACGCCGGGCCCGGTGATGAAGTAGACCACTTCCTGTGGCCTCTCCGTGTCTCCGTCCACCGCCTTCACCTGTAACGAAGACACTCCTCCATTTTCTAGTGCACACAGCTCCACTCATTATCTCCAAATGGCAAAATAATAGTAATGTCGTGCGACGAGGGCCTCCCGTCGGGTAGACCGCTCGCCTGGTGCAAGTCTTTCGATTTGACGCCACTTCGGCGACTTGAGCGTCGATGGGGATGAAAGGATGATGATTAGGACAACACAACACCCAGTCCCTCAGCGACCCAGCTGGTAATCGAACCCGGACCCTTAGGATTGACAGTCTGTTGCGCTGATCACTCAGCTACTGGGGATGGCAAAATAACAATATTTAAACTCAAGTAGCAACAGTGAGCTACAAATAAAAAATGACAGTCGATAAACAAACCCATAACAACCGGGATATCAACAAACAAAACAGCAACGCTACGGAATTGTGCACCAATCTAATAATTGCCCTTAAGACAGCTACACAATAGCTGATATCGCCCTGAAACAAACAGATTAAAATTTTATGACTGATGCTGCCCTTCCTCCCATATTGGGTTTTTCTGGTAGATAGTGTTGTCTTGCACCGGGATGCAGGATTTTTTCTGCGAATTTCATCTGTGAAGTCATCTTGGGTTATCAGCCGACTCATGGAGTTGTGTTCTGACAACGTTTCGATAAGTTTGGTAGCCCTCCTCTCCACGCGAACTGTCGAGTTAATGTATAATTTGTTCCTATATATGAAATTTTGTTTCAGGCGACTTTCAACAACATCGATTTCTTGGAGAAACGCATGATACACACTGTGCCGTCTTACAACATGCAGCCCTCAACAATGGTGCTGTGCATTCACTGCTGTTACATGTTTTCAATGTTTTCTGCTTGCTTAAGGCGGTATTATGGCGTTAAATAAAATGTTCTGGCATTTTAATGCCAGCAAAGTCGTATACTTTTCAGTTAAATAGCATGTATGACATGATAAGTTGTCACAATGGATATTTTTCTACTGTGAAGATGATCCGTGATCGAAATCGATTGTGAATAAATATAATGCAAGACAGCGCAGTTTGTATCATGCATTTCTTCAAGTGTTCCTTTATAGTCGCTGGACAGTTATTCATTTATTTATTTCGTGAACAGTACAGAGTAACCCACCGCCTTGAAACGTAAGATGGGTCGGATGCTTCTGAATCTAACAGCAGAGACTTCTCATTGTGCCAATCTTATTGGTATACAGTTGTTAATGCTTTTTAAAAGTAATATAAATAAAAATAAAAAATAAAATAAATAAAAAAAATTCTCTGAGGTTGCAGCGAATTGAATGCTTAACAATTGTTAAAATGATTCCTTATAATTTGTTACTACCTAGTTGATGAGAATATAATTTACATAATGCAACTGTCAAAGAAAAAGAAAAAAAGAAAACTACTACAATGAGTGTGGTAAAAATAATTGGCAGTATGTAGAGGGAAGTGATATCCTGTATTTGGATGTGTAATATAGTCTAAGTGGCATGTTAGTTGATAATGATCTACTTCTATCTATCTCAGATGAGAAGGTCTCGGTTCAGCCTCGAGCTATTCTCATCTGAAATGGTTTGTGCTAATGTATGTTTACACAGATTAGACCGATTAAATACTGTTTGATCACTTCATACACGGAATGCGTGAATTTTAGCTTTATATGAGAAATACACTTACCTTTGTAACTTGTTAGTAGAAATAGAATATAGTTCATTGATACTTGAATGCATTATTCCTTAAGTAACTTAATACTCGTACATTACTGATGTATAAAATTCATTGATTGTAGCTTTGAATAGAGAAGGGAATATCCTTCTGTCTGCACACATTAAGACGAGCAATACATTACTGCTTGTGTGCAGTATGCTTTAAACACTACGCAGTATGTCATTGTGGGGCAGGCCGTTGTGACCGAGCGGTTCTAGGCGCTACAGTCTGGAACTGCGCGACCGCTAAGGTCGCAGGTTCGAATCCTGCCTTGGGCAAGGGTGTACGTGATGTCCTTAGGTTAGTTAGGTTTAAGTAGTTCTAAGTTCTAGGGGACTGATGACCTCAGATGTTAAGTCCCATAGTGCTCAGAGCCATTTGAACCAAAACCAACAATCCATGACACTGCATTCAAATATCAAAAGCCACAGCGGCCGCATGTCCAGATGCCATGAGCTGCTTCATTCCGCTATGTTTTAACCTTCGAATATCGATAGGACACAGATGCGGTATTCTGCAGGGTGGTAAAACAGACACATCTCTGTTTTAATTTTATTTTAATGTCAGTTTTAGCTCTTCAAATTCCCTTGTAGGCGTGCAGTATTAGACTGCTGTCAAAAACAGCAGTCCGCAGCATCAGTTCTCCTATCATTGTTCCTATGAAGCCATGTCTTCCTACCGCACAAAAAAGCTGGCCAGGGAATAACGACGCAGAACTTCGGGACAGTATTCTTCAGAGCCGTCTTAAATTTTCATATATTACTCCCACTCATTGTATCAAAAAATGGTTCAAATGGCTCTGAGCACTATGGAACAACTGAGGTCATCAGTCCCCTAGATTTAGAGCTGCTTATACCTAACTAACCTAAGGACATCACACACATCCATGCCCGAGGCAGGATTTGAACCTGCGACCGTAGCGATCTCGCGGTTCCAGACTGTAGCGCCTAGAACCGCTCGGCCACTCTGGCCGGCAGCTCTTTTTTTATTTATATAGTCAGCCGTTTTTGTTCTATGTCATTACTATCTTGCATTGTTCGTTGTTCTTGTTCTTGTTCCAGGGCCTGAGAAACTTTCTGACAGTATGATTAGTAAGTTTCTGTTAATTGCAGTGCTGCAAATATTGTGCCGTTCTTTCCTAGTATGTCTTTCTTTCTGAGCATTTGATATCCTTGCTCTTATCTTGGCCATTACAAGAAAATGATCTGAGTCCACATTAGGGCCACGAAAGTTTCGAACATCCAACAAGTTAGATTTATGCTTCTGGTCTGTCAGTACATGATCAATTTCATTAATGGTTCCACCATCAGGTGACTTCCATGTGTCCTTATGTGGAAACTAGTAGATTACACTATTACATTCCGAGAGAGGCTGCAAAGAGGATCAATCTTATTCCATTATCATTAGTGGATCCCTGTTTACTATGGGCTGGAAAATGTCTTCTCTTCCAAGCTGTGCGTTAAAATCACCAAGCACGATCTTGATGTCATTCCTCAGACACTTATCATAAGCTTTTTCAAGGTCATCATAGAAATCCTCTTTTAGGTCTTCAATAGATTCTTCTGTTGGTGCATGTCCATTAATTATAGTATAATTAAAGAATCTTCCGTAATTCTTAATTACTGACAGCCTTGGGTTAATGGGTGTAAAATTCATCCCCAAATGTATCAGACCTTTATGAACAAGAAAGCCTGTACCAAACTCATGTCTGTTATCATCACAGCTATAGAACATAGTGCCCTCTTTCTTTTCCAATATCCCACTCCCTGTCCATCGAATTTCTTGGATGGCAATAATGCTCTCCTTGAGCCTCCCGTGCTGGTCTAATAACTTCTTTAGAGAACCTGGGCTATATAAAGATCGAACATTCCAGGTATCAATTCGAAGATCAGTTTTCAACTTTTTAACCATTCGATGTACAAGATCCGTGCCATATCGTCGTCTATTAATCCGTCCGGCTTTTGCTCTTCGGGTTTTTGTAACTTTACTTATGAAGAAATTATCTGGGTGAACATTTCGTGTCTTTCTTCGTGTTTAACCAGATTTTTATCATGTGCCAGTGTCCTCTGAGGCGACATTTCTGCATTCAACATTTTCAACTACACATCGCCCAATCAGCTCCCAGACAGCGTTGCCTGTAACTGCTGTCGCAAGCAGGCCATGCAAGGACACACCCTCCATGTATCCGACCAGCTGCGCATGAAGTCATGCACCTCCACCCAGCCATTGTTGACCGGCCCACCACTATCACGCTCGCACTGGTCTCAGTACAAAGTGCATGAGGCCGATACATACACTGGTTGTATGTAGATCGCTTTCACTTTTCGCAGCTCCAGAGGCCATCTCTGTAGTAGCAGTACCACAGAATCACGTGGACGGTGGCGCTCCAGTATTCGCCTGTTAGGCCAGATTTTATCATTAGGCCAATCTGGAATTATATTCAGTTTTTGACAAAAACAAATGGCAGATCAGATGAAAGTATCTCCTTTACTTTTTGAATGATTAAGTAAAAACCGATATTGGTGCTAAAAACTAGAAAACGAGTAAATTAACTTACCTTGGCATATAAGATACAAAGCTAAAATCACAGCACTGCATTTGATATAAGTAATAATGAAAATGTACCGTATTTCACTATGATATTGTAATTAAACAAGGATAGAACTTAGGAAGAGACTTTTCAGAGGGCACTGTCCACCCACGGTTCCGTTTTAAAAATTCTTGAACTTAAAATTCAGATGTTATCGGGTTGAGAAATTTATACAGTATAAACAGAGTATAGATTTACCTAGAGAAAAATTGAGATTGCTATAGACCTTCAACTTACAACAATATGCAATGAAGCGCCGTGGAAACTGGTACAGGGGTGCGTATTCAAATAGTGTGACAGCAGAGCTGCCCCTCTATAAGTGGTGGGCTTCCGTCTACTGCCTTTCTCACAGAGGAGTTACAACACGTTGCTTCACCCTTGGATTCTCAGGCACTTCAGAAATGGTCCTTCATCGATTCCTCGAACGTGACACACATTATAGTGTTCCGAAGTCTTGTACCAGTTCAGAACTATGAGGGGCAGTCAAACGAAAAACGAACACACTACACAACCGGGCCATGGAATGGATCCATCCAAAAGTAATCAGCAGGTGTGTTAAGACATTAGTTCCACTGGGAGACAATCAATTCCTGTTTCATAGAACGCGGTCTGCCGCTAAAGTATCCACAACCGCACCCATTTTGACTTTCTCGCCCGACTGAAAGCGTGACGCGTTTGGTGATTACTTTTGAATGGAACGTTTCCGCAGTGAGGCTGTGCGGGTGTTCGGTTGCCTGTTGCGGTAAGCTCAGGACGCGGGTAAGTCGGCCGAGCGGCAGGCCGGCGCACAGACCGTGAGAATCCTGCGCGGCAGGTGTGCGGAGTTCTCCTCCTGGACGGTGGCGCGGTACACGGGCTGCTCGAACGCTGGCGCCAGGTCGTTGGCGTCGCGAACCCGCACGAGCAGCGTCGCCTGCCCCACCACGCGGCCCTCCGAGGACACCGCCGCCAGCACCAGCTCGTACTGCAACACACAGCGACAAGCCGCCGTGCAACACCGAAACAAAGCCCCAGCTTCACCCTCAACACTGTGGAAACTGCCCAAAAATACTTTCTGAATCTAGATCTCCAACTATTTCCTTTCACTCTTATTATCTTCAAACATTCTCCGTGGTTTCTGTTAGTTCTAAGTCGTGTCTCGCTACCACTTTCGTGCAACTAGTTTGAAGCTGGGACCTGTTGCTGCTAAGGAGACGCCAGACCACGCATGACGTGTAGAGTTCAGAAGAGTTCAGTGAGACTAGCGATGATATAATCAAATACTTAATGATTTCAACGTCACCTCCACTGCACTACCTGTAAACGAATCTTAATACTAACTAAATTTAGTGGAAGGGGTTCAAGGCTTTCCTATTTTTGGTTAGCTGGTAAAATAACGTCGAAAAAGCAGTTACGTTTACCATTGGAAATTCTATTCTACTCACAAAACGTTGTTTATAAATTGCACTATTGATAAAAGGAAATGTTTTAATACAGGATGATAAAAACCAACTGCGTTCAAGAAAAATGTGAACGAATATTCCCTGAGTGGGTTTCCAAGTTCTATAATGGATGACCTATGCCATATCACATCTATAATCTAGGTTTAAATTAAGTTTCACAAGAGAGAAAACTATCAAAAATGGTCTACAGTGACCCTCAATTATCTTTAATTACTTATTTCACTTGTCGTAAATTACAGTGGCTGATGTGGCTTCTCAATAATTATATAAGAGAAAAATCATCGCGTTTCAGATTGTAACTTCAAGTAGCGAATGTGAATACCACGAAGTTTAATTGACGATCGACACTAATATTACGTAAAAAGAGGGTGTAACAGATGAGACTTCTGCAGTTGTGAGTGAAGCGTTATGCGCTCTAATGTGGCATCGTGTGCGTTCATTACCTTGTCGGTGGTTGGGCAGCATCAGGGGCGGCAGACGGCGCAGCTCCACACACCTCGCCGTCTCAGTAACAACTCTCTCGAACTTATCGTTACTACTGTTTACCGAGGTTAGTTTAAGAAAAAGGTATCTGGCTGTGTTTTCAACTGACCACTCAGGGTCTCAGTGTTAACCTTAAGCTCCGCCTACAAAAATTCTGTCTATCCATTGAGAAACGTTATATTTTTCGTGGTGGGGCAATGTTTTTAATGTTTTCTACGTAACAGAGACGCATATAGTCTCACTCTAAAACTTGAAGCTGGTGTGGCCCTTTTAGTGTTATCGTAAGACATATACTGTCCTTCTGGAGGGCTCTATCTTTTAACATGGGCTGGGGGATGGACCTCCCGGCGGTCGGCTGGCGCTCTTATCGTAGGGCCTTCTAGCCTACACAGCTCTGCTCTCGGCTTCTGTTCTCGTTTCTCCCCTGGAACTGCGTCTGTTTCACGGTGGGAAGGTATGACATGCATTTAGACATTCTTGTGTTAGTCTGTGGTATTCCATTTGCTCACTCATTGATTGTATTACTTTGCTTAATTTAATGAATTTAATGTCAGGATTTATTTGGAGCTATGTGACATATTGCCGGATTTGCTATCATGTCAGGGTTTTCATGGAACGTGTTGGATTTGCCTGACACCTTACAATCTTCCTATTATCTGATCGATGTGCATAGTAATCTACTCTAAAAGATGGGTAAAATACCACTAAAATTAACTGATAAAATGTGTCATTATGTATAAATCAGTGAAGACTTTCGTAATTCCAGTGACCATTTATACCACGGAAGTCTTCCAGAACTGAATCATAAGTTAAAGCGACGACCTCTCTTGATAATTTCATTTTGTCTTTTCTTGCTGTTAGCTTCTACAGAACAGATGTAAGTTGAATTGAGCGTAATTTTACTGGCTGAATAATTATCTACGTCACCATCATTAGTCGAGTTCATTATTTCACAGGGAATACCATCCTGTTTCCAGATAATTTACTTAGCATATATTGTGTGTTTAAAATGTGTTTCAGGAAGATAGTAGGAGAGGCTGGTGGCGAATTTTGGGGTGGGGGGGGGGGGGGCAGATTTTCGAACACTGTCTTGTGTTCAAATGAAACTATATGGTTACAAACAACTTTTTAAGACTCAGAGTCTCAATTGGGCTGAGACGTCAATGGGCATTGGGATTGAGGGAGGCATGCTAGGGTAGTCTGTGCAGTTATGCAAACCCACTGTGCCTAGTTGACGTAGTGATTAGCACAATTGCTTAGTGAGCACGAGATCCAGGTTCGAATCCGAGCCTTGGTACAAATTTTCATTCGTCGTTTCAGTCTGCACATACAGGGTGTTTCCAGAAGAGAGGGCAGAAATGTGACAGAACATAGAGAATGCTCCATTGAACAGTTTGAGGCAGGGAACCTGGGGTTGGAGAAGCGAGCTTAAGGAGTCATGGAAGTAAACTTGTCTACCGTTTTGTCTAGCATTACTATTTCTTAGCTTATTTGCAACTAACATGCATACAAGCTTCCAAGTACTGTGCTGTTTATCTACATGTACGTTCTTTATTTCCTGCAAAGAAGCAGGGAGGACGTGTCTGATTACTGGAAACTCATGATGCAGGTTTTGTTTACATTGCTGGTCCATAAGGTGGCTCTGTTGTATCGTATTTACTATGTTCCATGACAGTACGCGCTATGAACGACAGACCCTTTCATTATTCAGTGCTGTTCAGAGACGTACAGTACAGTACGATGGACAGGTACGGGTACAGTTTCGCAGAACTCACTGACATGCACTTTCTGTATAGGGAACTACGTTGCATTACTGTCACTGCTGAAAGGTTGTACAGGGAACGATTTCCTAACAGGTACCGTCCGTCACGACGAGTGTTTATTTCTCTTGATCGACGAATGAGGGAGACTGGTCCATTGTAAAGTCGAAAAGAGGGGACATGGCAACAAGAGGAGCACTCACAAGCCCGGTTTCGAAGAGATGGTGCTGGAACGTGTTGCAGTGGGCAACAGTGCAAGTACTCTTCGCACTGCACGTGAAATGTGCGCCGCACGTACCAGCGTGTGGCGAGAACTCCGTGAACAATAATTACACAACAACAATTACACCCATATCACTCACAACGAGTCCATGCAATGCTTGTGACTGACTTTGCACCAACGGTCGCATTGTGTCAGTGGTTGCTCCAACAATCGATTGATCGACCAGATAAGCTCCAAATCGTGCTGTTTACTGACGAGGTCTCATTTGGCCCTTGTGGTATTTCGAAGAGCAGGAATAGCCATGTGTGAGATGAGGGAAACCTTCACGCTGTAATAGAGTTACATCATCAAGTAGTTTCGCTGTTAATATCTGGGCCGGCATTGAAGGCCACAATCGCATTGGGCCATGTCTCCTACCTGGGCGTCTAAATGGCCACCTGTACTTGAGGTTCGTGCAAAGAGCTCTACCTGAGTTGTTGTAGAACGTACCATTGGCTGTTAGTGAGAGGATGTGGACACAACATGATGGTGCACCACCTCACTTCAGTGTGGATGTGAGTAACCATCTAAAATCTGTATTTTCTGGTCGCTGGATTGGAAGGAGGAGGGGGGGGGGGGGTCCTATTCCACGGCCTGCGAGGTCACCACACCTGAATTTCGTTGATTATTTCCTAAGCATATATCTAAAGTCACTTGTGTATGAGACATCAGTGGATAAGGAGATGGAATTACACTACTGGCCATTAAAATTGCTACACAAATGCAGATGATAAACGGTTATTCATTGGACAAATATATTATACTAGAATTGACATGTGATTACATTTTCACGCAATTTGGGTGTTAGGTCCTAAGAAATCAGTGCCGAGAACAACCACCTCTGGCCGTAATAACGTCCTTGTTACGCCTGGGCATTGAGTCAAACAGAGCTTGGATGGCGTGTACAGGTACAGGTGCCCATGCAGCTTCATGACGATATCACAGTTCATCAAGAAGAGTGACTGGCGAATTATGACGAGCCTGTTGCTCGGCCACCGTTGACCAGACGTTTTCAATTGGTGAGAGATCTGGAGAATGTGCTGGCCAGGGCAGCAGTCGAACATTTTCTGTATCCAGAAGGGCCCGTACAGGATCTGCAACATGCGGTCGTGCATTAT
The DNA here is from genome assembly GCF_023897955.1 of Schistocerca gregaria. Taxonomy (NCBI): domain Eukaryota; kingdom Metazoa; phylum Arthropoda; class Insecta; order Orthoptera; family Acrididae; genus Schistocerca; species Schistocerca gregaria. Next base: position 546,646,499 of record NC_064925.1, read on the forward strand.
CCTGCTGAAATGTAGGGTTTCGCAGGGATCGAATGAAGGGTAGAGCCGCGGGTCGTAACACGTCTGAAATCTAACGTCCACTGTTCAAAGTGCCGTCAATGCGAACAAGAGGTGACGGAGACGTGTAACCAATGGTACCCCATACCATCACGCTGGGTGATATGCCAGTATGGCGATGACGAATACATGCTTCCAATGTGCGTTCACCGCGATGTCGCCAAACACCTGCATGATGCTGTAAAGAGAATCTGAATTCATCCGACAAAATGACGTTTTACCATTCGTGCACCCAGGTTCGTCGTTGAGTACACCATCGCAGGCGCTCCTGTCTGTCATGCAGCTTCAAGGGTAACCGCAGCCATGGTCTCCGAGCTAATAGTCCAAGCTGCTGCAAACCTCGTCGAACTGTTCGTGCAGATGGTTGTTGTCTTGCAAACGTTCCCATCTGCGGACTCAGGGATTCAGACGTGGCTGCACGATGCGGATAAGATGCCTGTCATCTCCACTGCTAGTGATACGAGGAAGTTGGGATCCAGCACGGCGTTCCGTATTACCCTGCTGAACTCACCGATTCCATATTCTGCTAACAGTCGTTGGATCCCGACGAACGCGTGTAGCTATGGCGCGATACGTCAAACCGCAATCGCTATAGGCTAAAATGCGTCCTTTATCAAAGTCGGAAGTGTGGTGGTACACATTTCTTCTCCTTACACGAGGCATCACAACAACGTTTCACCAGGCAACGCCGGTCAGTTGCTGTTTGTGTATGAAAAATCGGTTGGAAACTTTGCTCATGTCAGCATGTTGTAGGTGTCGCCACCGGCGCTAACTTGTGTGAATGCTCTGAAAAGCTAATCATTTGCATATCACAGCAACTTCGTCCTGTCGATTAAATTTCCTATCTGTAGAACGTCATGTTAGTGGTCTAGCAGTTTTAATGGCCTGTAGTGTCGTTGCCAGAATTTTAGCTTCCTGTGATGTGACTCGAAACACACCAAGGATATTCGTCAGGCTGCGTCAGAATACTTTACGCCGATGTCGTGCTTGAACTGAGGTTCATGGCAGCCAGTTTCAGCACGTTTAGTAAGATACAGTACAAAAGGTGCCTTCACTGTATCAGTTATGGTATTTGCAGTAAACTGTAAGTAGCGTAAATAAAAAGGCACACAGTAATGCGATTTCATTCCTGTTATCTCCTTGAGCTGGTTTCTCCGACGTCAAGTTCCCTACCTCAGATTGTTCAGTGGAGGCATCCTCTGGGTCCTGTTTTTGTACACTTTTACGGTAACACCCTGTATACTATCCGTGATCTTTCGTTAATTGCTTTGCCCCCCCCCCCCCCCCCCACCCATGGTGAGATATTTTAACCAACTATTTCCATTGCCGTACACAACATTCTACAGTGAGAATTGCGTGTGTTTGATCGGTTCCCGCTTTCGAATAATGAATCTTGGCAGTCTGCTCATGGGTGATGCAAGCCCAATTAAGAGATAACGTTCTGATGACGGATCTTAATAAAGTAATGTGTCAGTTAAAGTAAGAAAAGTTTTAATGAGCCGCCAGGTATGGTGCTTTGTGAAGAGATTGTCCATCATCAATGTGCATTGTCTTCACGTCTGACTGTTGAGATATGTAAAAATCAAATACCTTATTAGCTACTAATTAATTTCTCCCCTTTGAGAAATCTTCCCAGTGAATACCTCATCGAGGGACAGAAGGTGTAACGTCAAAGTCGACCTCTATATTCTGTTACTATTCTTTAGTTCATGCCAGAAGGTACGGCCATTGTACCATTTATAGGGCTTTTCCAATTCCATTCACTTAGAGCGCGGAAAGAATGATTGTTTAAATGCCTCTAAGCTTGCTACAATTAATCTGATATTGTCTTAGTGTTACGTACAGAAGCAATACGTAGGGGGCTATAGTATATTCCTACATTCATTCAAGTTAGTTCTAGAAAATTTTCAAGTGATAGTTTCTGTGTTCCTACAATTTCAGTTCAGTTATTTCAACATCTTTGTGACACTGTCCCGTGGTTCACACAAACCTGTGACCATTCTTGCTGTCCTTCTTTGTGGGCGAAAAATCGCGAGATAGGTTTGATACGATCGATAATCGATATTTTCGGAATCCATGCTGGTTGTCATGGAGCAAGTCATTCTGTTCGAAGTACATCATCACATTTGAGCCTGAACAAATGTTCTAAGATTCTACAATAAATGTTGCTTCTGCATTCTCTGTGAAGTAGCAGTATATCTAAATATTATTGGTTTATGAAAAGCATTTATTTTTTTAGAATAACCAGCTCTTGACACTCGTAAACGATACAGACAAAATGGAAACTATATTTCTATATTTCCTCTTTCCTTCTGCTAGATGTTACAATATTAGCTTTTCGTATTTCTATTAACTATTAGTAGTAATAATAACATAGAAAATTATTATACACAGTTATGTGGTTCGTCTGCCCAATTTTAGTAACACAGTTAACACTCTGGAATTGTGTCCCCAGCTTGCGGCAGTTGTTCCCTCCTCAGCGTGTATGCTGGCCATTTTTAGGGCTCGTACCTCATTCGGTAAAAATGGAATCCTTACAGGATCACTTTCCGTCTGTCTGTCCGATTGTTAAAAGCCGTTTTTCTCAGGAAAGGACTGACGTATCAAATTGAAGTTCATATCACATACTTTAGCGTATAATCCCTTGAAGGTGTAAAGAATGGAAGCTTCTAAGTCAATTCAGTCAAAAGATATGGCCATTTTTGTCACATATTTTGATACTCGCAAACTCACTCATCAAAACCTATGGGGTACTTCCCGTTGACGTAAAATCATGGAGTTTGTCAAGAAGCAAGGTTTCACAGTACAAGTACAAGTAATGTGGCAAAAATCTCAGAAACTACTGTAAGTATTTTGACCTGGTTTTCAGTAATAGAGTGATTCACGAGGAAGGTTTGTCTGTCTACTTTACAAATATTACTTGGTAACTGGCTAAGTTGCGATGACGTGAAGCCCCTTGCTTCTGTGAAGTCGATGCGATCTAGCAGCGATAAGTGTAAGGACGCCCGACTTCTGCACCATACCAGCGTCGGTCGTTTGCGAACTGCTCACTCAGCATACAAACATCTCCTGACAATCTATGCCAACGAGAAGAACAGAAAGAGTAATGTTTCAGAGTGAAGTGATCCTAGTCACTGACTCGAGACTGAACTTCCAGTGTTTTGGATGAGGTTCCGATATCCAAAAATTCCCGTTGAATCATTCTACAGAGCAATTCGACATTTGACTAACAACAATAGCTCTATGGCTGGCTGTAACTGTTTCTTCTCTGACGACTTTGGTTGAAGGCCAGTAGTATGGATGGGTGGATGATTGCGTGCAAGCTTCTGAGATAATATGGATAGCAAAATCTTAGTGTGGAGTTTGTTGGGTGCTTGGAAAGGGGAGTCATATGCGGGTATTATGAGCCTTGAATGTAAAGTGGGAGTTGAAGATGTGAAATGTGACAGAGCTTCTGCTGGGGAAAGAAAAGGTAGGACTGTAGTTGCCAGAAAGACAGATTTCTGGATGAGCAAGCAGAAGCTAAGCTGCTTCAGGAAATAATATGGAGTACCTGAAGATGAAGAGAAGGACAGGAACTTGACAGTAACCCAAGACAGATGGTGAGAGGAGACCTTATGGGGTTTTGATAAGCAAGTTTATGAGTTATGTGGTATCTATGAAGGTGTTTTAGGAGCTGTAGGAAGGATGGAAACATTATTTTCTGGCGAAGAATGCGTGTAGGGAAGGTTTGGCAGATGTAGAATGTGAAGTGGAGAGAATGAAGTTCTAGAAGTTGTGGGGAGTCGTAAAAATTGGCAGGTAGATTTAGATTTTGGACCTTGGATGTAATGGATGGGAGAGGGACAGAAAAATGAGCGTGGTAGAACGCAATGAGAAATGAAGAGAGCGATAGTAACTAGGGGAAGTGAGCATCTGTTTCACTGTTGGACAGAGCGAAAAGATCATGTGTGAAATTTTTAAAGGAAATGTTTTCAGGACAAAAAAAAAAGCTTCAACTTTTTCTCAAATACAGCAGGATCTGCAGTTGTGTGTAGCGTGCAGAATGGTTTGTTCCAGAGTCGGACAACAGAAATATTTTAGACCTTTTGTAGCAAACACAATAAGATAATGAGTACCTGTAGTGTGATTCAAGATCCTGGGGTGCTAGGACAATGTGCAAGGGATGAAGTAGACACAATCCCCTAAGTTGTCTGACAGCAACCGTTCAAACTGAGTCTATGAAGCACTGACACGATGAAACAGGTAGGTGATGCAGTCGTGATGTATACAAGCACACCTGGTTAGGTCTAAGCATTTGGTGTTTTCAGTACTCATACCATGCATGGTTTCATCGAAATAGTGGACAAATGAGAGACTACAGAAGTCTCCGTTCCACAACCTGAGGAAATATGTTCCGAGACTTCTGTAGCGCATAGGGACAAAGTGAAAATAAATCTGCAAGGGGGGGCGACAGTATCTTCTCCCTAATCAGGGTAAGTTACACCCAAGTCTTTCGCTGTTTCTGATACGGTATTGGCGTCAAAAATATGACGCAAATTGCGTATTATTATCATCATGTTATTTAACTGTGTCTCAAATAAGTGAAAAATATCTCTTCACCTAAGATCTACCTTAATTTGTAGAGTTAATTGTTTATGATGGGGACGTAGGCAGCGCTGTGTAATACGAAGCCAATCTTTGTGACAGTGTTATCAGCACAACCTAAGTGTTCATTCTACTCGTCCACTGTAAAATGACTGAGAAGTTGAAACAGCTCGAAAAGCTGTTCAGTATTCTACTAGTACAGTTTGCAAAGGGACCGCGCCTGCTTGTCATCACCCATTTCATCAATAATATATCCAGGCCTTCCCGATGTTATTCAATCTGTATATTGAGCAAGCAGTAAAGAAAACAAAACCAAAATTCTGACTTAAAAACTTTGAGGTTCGCCGATGACATTGTAATTCTGTCAGAGACAGCAAAGGACTTAGAAGAGCAGTTGAACGGAATGGACAGTGTCTTGAAAGGAGGATATAGGATGAACATCAACAAAAGCAAAACAAGGATAATGGAATGTAGTCGAATTATGTCGAGTGATGCTGAGGGAATTAGATTAGGAAATGAGACACTTAAAGTAGTAAAGTAGTTTTGCTATTTGGGGAGCAAAATAACTGATGATGGTCGAAGTAGAGAGGATATAAAATGTAGACTAGCAAAGGCAAAGAAAGCGTTTCTGAAGAACAGAAATTTGTTAACGTCGAGTATAGATTTAAGTGTCAGGAAGTCATTTCTGAAAGTATTTGTTTGGAGTGTAGCCATGTATGGAAGTGAAACATGGACGATAACTAGTTTGGACAAGAAGAGGATAGAAGCTTTCGAAATGTGGTGCTACAGAAGATGCTGAAGATTAGTTGGGTAGATCACATAACTAATGAAGAACTATGGAATAGGATTGGGGAGAAGAGAAGTTTGTGGCACAACTTGACTAGAAGAAGGGATCGGCTGGTAGGACATGTCCTGAGGGATGAAGGGATCACAAATTTGGCATTGGAGGGCAGCGTGGAGGGTAAAAATCGTAGAGGGAGACCAAGAGATGAATACACTAAGCAGATTCAGAAGGATGCAGGTTGCAGTAGGTACTGGGAGATGAAGGAGCTTGCACAGGATAGATTAGGATGGAGAGCTGCATCAAACCAGTCTCAGGACTGAAGACCACAACAACAACAACAACAACAACAACATCCAGGGCTTGGCCAGAAATGAAAGTGACAGAAGTGGCAGCTCCGGCCAAGCGTTTAGAAGAAACAGCATTTCTGGCAAGCATCGGGTAAAGTGTGAGCCATTTACGATAGCTTAGTTCTCAGACAGCGATTGGTCCAGCGAAAACAGTACAGAAAGGTAATCCTGTAGCCGTGGATTCGAATTACTACGTATAAACTTTTTTATCTTCAACTTTTACGTTACGTACACTGAAAATAAAGCGACAAAACGCTCAATATCTGAGGCGGAAACCGAAAAGAGATCTCTTGTCAGAGAAGTATAATTTTCAATACAAGTAAAAACTTTTGATAATATCTAAAATATGTATTTGCGTTTTTTGTACATTGTAGTAATTTACTTCGTTCTGGACACACTCGTATCAATAATATCAGTAAAAGCAATTGATGTCTGTCTTCTCGAAAAGGACCTCTTGTCTTTATGGGGGAAATAACATGGGCCCGGTAAAAGGGCCCTTATCTAAATGTCGCAGCTGTGTATGCAATGCTTCACACAATAGTATCTCCTAAATTTTATAGGGATTTTAAGGAGCTCAGAACAGCTTTGCATCAAAGAGCATGTTTTATGGATACAATAGTGCCATACAAGAGAAGTGGTCCCTTTTATGCGACAGTCATAAATGCCTATAGGTGTCACCAATTTGCAGTTGGCAGCCCTAAAATGCCAGCTGACAGCTGACGTTACTATAGCTTCAAAAACCTACACCTACAACACATGCTAATTCTGGTGTTGTTGCTACAAATGAAAAAGGTGAAGTAGTTGTGAATTTATACTAGTGGATAAATGTTTTGAAGACTAGTGATGCTAGTAAAGTACCTCATATAACTAAATACATTATATCCGCCCTAATTTCACCATTAGCTACAAAGGTAGTGTACATTGCAAAATGGACAGTGATGGAAATGAATTTGCACATCGTATCTCCTCCAAAGGAAATGGATCTGTTGGGTTTCCTGGTGCAGTAATTCCAGCAGGGAGAATAAGACAATGAAAACATTATCTTTCTGAAAACATCAGGACCTATTGCAAAGAAGACAAAAAGACATTCTGTGTTATGAAACAGAGCCAGAACCTGGACTAGACCATCATGTCAGTGACAGTAAGGATCGTGAAGAAGAACTGACCAGCCAGATATTCCAGAACCATAGAAGGAGAGGTGACAACACTGTTTTTGAATGAAAATTTCCTGGCAGATTAAAACTGTGTGCCCGACCGAGACTCGAACTCGGGACCTTTGCCTTTCGCGGGCAGGTACTCTACCATCAAAACTACCGAAACACGACTCACGCCCGGTACTCTCAGCTTTACGTCTGCCACTATCTCGTCTCCTACCTGCCAAACTGTTTGTGAATGATCTTGAAGGCCTTCAGAAACAAGTATTTAAGAACCAGAAAATAAAATCCTGTGGGCAATACAAAATGTTTCACCTCGGTAATCTATTTTTTGGGGTTTTGCGAATGAAAAAATTAAAATCAAAATTTGATGTACAACATGCAATAACAAAGAGCGAAAATATCCACATTGTGAAAAAAAATCTGTGTGGGGTATGCTAATTTTTCTCTACTTTATTTGGTTTTAAATTTTTGCACATTCTGAGTACCACAGCTCCGAAGGGGTTGACTACGTAATGTTCAATGTTAATTTAAAAAAGTCTGTACCATTTGACGAAGGACATTTTAAGGGTAATATACACTCCTGGAAATTGAAATAAGAACACCGTGAATTCATTGTCCCAGGAAGGGGAAACTTTATTGACACATTCCTGGGGTCAGATACATCACATGATCACACTGACATAACCACAGGCACATAGACACAGGAAACAGAGCATACACAATGTCGGCACTAGTACAGTGTATATCCACCTTTCGCAGCAACGCAGGCTGCTATTCTCCCATGGAGACGATCGTAGAGATGCTGGATGTAGTCCTGTGGAACGGCTTGCCATGCCATTTCCACCTGGCGCCTCAGTTGGACCAGCGTTCGTGCTGGACGTGCAGACAGCGTGAGACGACGCTTCATCCAGTCCCAAACATGCTCAATGAGGGACAGATCCGGAGATCTTGCTGGCCAGGGTAGTTGACTTACACCTTCTACAGCACGTTGGGTGGCACGGGATACATGCGGACGTGCATTGTCCTGTTGGAACAGCAAGTTCCCTCGCCGGTCTAGGAATGGTAGAACGATGGGTTCGATGACGGTTTGGATGTACCGTGCACTATTCAGTGTCCCCTCGACGATCACCAGAGGTGTACGGCCAGTGTAGGAGATCGCTCCCCACAACATGATGCCGGGTGTTGGCCCTGTGTGCCTCGGTCGTATGCAGTCCTGATTGTGGCGCTCTCCTGCACGGCGCCAAACACTCATACGACCATCATTGGCACCAAGGCAGAAGCGACTCTCATCGCTGAAGACGACACGTCTCCATTCGTCCCTCCATTCACGCCTGTCGCGACACCACTGGAGGCGGGCTGCACAATGTTGGGGCGTGAGCGGAAGACGGCCTAACGGTGTGCGGGACCGTAGCCCAGCTTCATGGAGACGGTTGCGAATGGTCCTCGCCGATACCCCACGAGCAACAGTGTCCCTAACTTGCTGGGAAGTGGCGGTGCGGTCCCCTACGGCACTGCGTAGGATCCTACGGTCTTGGCGTGCATCCGTGCGTCGCTGCGGTCCGGTCCCAGGTCGACGGGCACGTGCACCTTCCGCCGACCACTGGCGACAACATCGATGTACTGTGGAGACCTCACGCCCCACGTGTTGAGCAATTCGGCGGTACGTCCACCCGGCCTCCCGCATGCCCACTATACGCCCTCGCTCAAAGTCCGTCAACTGCACATACGGTTCACGTCCACGCTGTCGCGGCATGCTACCAGTATTAAAGACTGCGGTGGAGCTCCGTATGCCACGGCAAACTGGCTGACACTGACGGCGGCGGTGCACAAATGCTGCGCAGCTAGCGCCATTCGACGGCCAACACCGCGGTTCCTGGTGTGTCCGCTGTGCCGTGCGTGTGATCATTGCTTGTACAGCCCTCTCGCAGTGTCCGGAGCAAGTATGGTGGGTCTGACACACCGGTGTCAATGTGTTCTTTTTTCCATTTCCAGGAGTGTATATGCAGAATGTGTTTCTTAAATATGTCAGATCAAATGATGCAAATAAAGCGAAACTTGAGCTCAAAACAGCTATATTCCATGATCAATATTCAACCTGCCATAACTCACATCTAGAAACAAATCTAGTCTTTTAACAAACTGTTCAAAATTTAATTCTGAAAGTAAAAATTACAAAAGCTCAGAATCCGAAATTCCCGACAAGAGGTTCCTTTTCGCTCTCGGTCTCATGTATATAGTTGTTGTTGTTGTTGTGGTCTTCAGTCCTGTGACTGGTTTGGTGCAGCTCTCCACGCTACTCTATCCTGTGCAAGCTTCTTCATCTCCCAGTACTTACTGCAACCTACATTCTTCTGAATCTATTAAGTGTATTCATTTCTTGGTCTCCCTCTACGATGTTTACCCTCCACGCTGCTCTCCAATGCTAAATTTATGATCCCTTGATGCCCCAAACATGTCCTAACAACCGGTCCCTTCTTCTTGCCAAGTTGTGCCACAAACTCCTCTTCTCCCCAATTCTGTTCAATACCTTCTCATTAGTTATGTGATCTGCCCATCTAATCTTTAGCATTCTTCTGTAGCACCACATTTCGAAAGCTTATCTTCTCTTCTTGTCCAAACTATTCATCATCCATGTTTCACTTTCGTACATGGCTACATTCCATACAAATACTTTCAGAAACGGCTTCCTGACACTTAAATCTATACTCGATGTTAACAAATTTCTCTTCTTCAGAAACGCTTTCCTTGCCATTGGCAGTCTACATTTTATATCCTCTCTACTTCGACCATCATCAGTTATTTTGATACCCAAATAGAAAAACTCCATTACTACTTTAAGTGTCTCATTTCCTAATCTAATTCCCTCAGCATCACCCGACTTAATTCGACTACATTCCATTATCCTCGTTTTGCTTTTGTTGATGTTCATCTCATATCCTCCTTTCAAGACACTGTCCATTCCGTTCAACTGCTCTTCCAAGTCCTTTGCTGTCTCATTAGCGAACCTCAAAGTTTTTATTTCTTCTCCATGGATTTTAATACCTATTCCGAATTTACAACCCTGTCTCACTCCCTTCCCGACCACTGCTTCCCTTTCATGCCCCTCGACTCTTATAACTGTCATCTGTTTTCTGTACAAATTGTAAATAGCCTTTCGCTCCCTCTATTTTACCCCTGCCTCTATATACTCCTTCCACCTTTGTGCTTTCCCTTCTTTGCTTAGAACTGTGTTTCCACCTGAGTCCTTGATATTCATACAAGTGGGTTTCTTTTCTCCAAAGGTCTCTTTAATTTTCCTCTAGGCAGTATCTATTATACCCCTAGTGAGATAAGCCTCTACATCCTTACATTTGTCCTCTAGACATCTATGCTTAGCCATTTTGCACTTCCTATGGATCTCATTTTTGAGACGTTTGTATTCGTTTTTGCCTGCTTCATTTACTGTATTTTAATATTTTCTCCTTTCATCAACTAAATTCAATATTTCTTCTGTTACCTAAGGATTTCTACTAGCCCTCGTCTTTTTACTTACTTGATCCTCTGCTGCCTTTACTACTTCATCCCTCAGAGCTACCCGTTCTTCTCCTACTGTATTTGTTTCCCCCATTTGTGACAATTGTTCCTTTATGCTCTCCCTGAAACTCTGTACAACCTCTGGCTTAGTCACTTTATCCAGGTCCCACCTCCTTAAATTCCTACCTTTTTGCAGTTTCTTCAGTTTTAATCTACAGTTCATAACCAATAGATTGTGGTTAGAGTCCACATCTGCCCCTGGAAATGTCTTACAATTTTATACCTGGTTCCTAAATCTCTGTCTTACCATTATATAATCTATATGATACTTTCTAGTATTTCCAGGATTCTTCCATGTGTACAGCCACCTTTTATGATTCTTGAACCAAGTGTTAGCTATGACTAAGTTATGCTCTGTGCAGAATTCTGCCGCACGGCTTCCTCTTTCATTTCTTTCCCCCAATCCATATTCGCCTACTATGTTTCCTTCTCACCCTTTCCCTACTCTCTAATTCCAGTCACCCATGACTATTAAATTTTCGTGTCCCTTCACTACTTGAATAATTTCTTTTATCTCATCATACATTTCATCAATTTCTTCATCATCTGCAGAGCTAGTTGGCATATAAACTTGTACTACTGTAGTAGGTGTGGGCTTCGTATCTATCTTGGCCACAATAGTGCGTTCACTATGCTGTTTGTAGTAGCTTAGCCGCACTCCTATTTTTTATTCATTATTAAACCTACTCCTGCATTACCCCTGTTTGATTTTGTATTTTTAACCCAGTATTCACCTGACCAAAAGTCTTGCTCCTCCTGCTACCGAAGTTCACTAATTCGCACTATATCTAACTTCAACCTATCCATTTCTCTTTTTAAGTTTTCTAACCAACCTGCCCGATTGAGGGATCTGACATTCCACGCTCCGATCCGCAGAATGCCAGTTTCCTTTCTCCTAGTTATGACATCCTCTTGAGTAGTCCTCGCCCGGAGATCCGAATGGGGGACTATTTTACCTCCGGAATATTTTACCCAAGAGGACGCCATCATCATTTAACCATACAGTTAAGCTGCATGCCCTCGGGAAAAATTAAGGCTGTAGTTTCCTCTTGCTTTCAGCCGTTCGCAGTACCAGCACAGCAAGGCCGTTTTGGTTAATGTTACAAGGCCAGATCAGTCAATCATCCAGATTGTTGCCCCTGCAAGTACTGAAAAGGCTGTTGCCCCTCTTCAGGAGCCATACGTTTGTCTGGCCTCTCAACAGATACCCCTCGGTTGAGGTTGCACCTACGGCACGCAAGCCTCTCCACCGACGGCAAGGTCCATCGTTCCTGGGATGTATATAGTATACACATCAAAAAAAAGTTTTGCATCACCCGGTTCCCAGAATTCACGAAGATAGACGTTGACTGTGGATATTGTATCACAAACACAGTCCCTTTGACTGTTCAGAGATGTCACTAAAACAGCACAAAGATGTAAACAACCATGCACGAGCTGCGCCTACCTGTATTAGACGGAGGGGGTCCGACAGCCGAACAGTTCCAGTCATCCCACCAGGAACGAAGTACACGGCGCGTGTTGTCTGTAGTTCAACCATGCCTTGACGGTCGGTCAGTTCCGCGGTTCGATCGCGTCCGCACTGTTACTTTGAGCCAGGAAGGGCTCTCAACAAGAGAAGCGTCCAGGCGTCTCGGAGTGAACCAAAGCGATGTTGTTCGGATATGGAGGAGACAAAGAGAGACGGGGACCGCCTTGACGTGCCTCGCTCACGCCGCCCAAGGGCTGCTACTGCAGTGGATGACCACTACCTACGGATTATGGCTCGGAGTAACCCTGACAGCAAAGCTACCATGTTGAAAAGTGCTTTTTGTGCAGCCGCAGGACGTGGTGTCACGACTGCGCGCAGTTGGCTGAATGATGAGGAACTTCACTCCCGACGTCCATGGCGAGGTCCATCTTTGCAGACACCATGCAGCGCGGTACAGATGGGCCCAACAACATGCCGAATGGGCCGCTCAGGGTTGGCATCGCATTCTCTTCACCGATGTGTGTCGCATGTGCCTTCAACCGGACAATTGTTGGAGTCGTGTTTGGAGGCAACCCTGTCATGCTGAACGTCTTAGACACGCTGTCCAGCGACTGCAGCAAGGTGAAGGTTCCCTGCTGTTTTGGAGTGGCATTATGTGGGGCCGACGTACGCCGCTGGTGGTCATGGAAGGCGCCGCAACGGCTGTACAATATGTGAATGCCATCCTCCGACCGATAGTGAAACCATATCGGCAGCATATTGGCGAGGCACTCGTCTTCGTAGACGACAATTCGCGCCTCCATCGTGCGCATCTTGTGAATGACTTCCTTCAGGATAACGACATCGCTTGACTAGAGTGTCCAGCATGTTCTCCAGACATGGACCCTATCGAACATACCTCTGATAGATTCAAAAGTGCTATTTTGATCCACATGACCCACCAACCACTGTGAGGGATCTACGCCGAATCGTCGCTGAGCATTGAGACAATCTGGACCAACAGTGCCTTGATGAACTTGTGGATAGTATGCCACGACGAATACAGGCATGCATCAATGCAAGAGGACGTGTTACTGGGTATTAGAGGTACCGGTATTTATAGCAATCTGGACTACCACCTCTGAAGGTCTTGCTATATAGTGGTACATCTTGAAATGTGTGGTTTTCATGAGCAATAAAAAGGGCACAAATGATGTTTATATTGATCTCTATTTCAATTTTCTGTACAGGTTCCGGAATTCTTGGAACCAATGTGATGTAAAACTTAAAAAAAAAATGGTTCAAATGGCTCTGAGCACTATGGGACTTAACATCTATGGTCATCAGTCGCCTAGAACTTATAACTACTTAAAGCTAAGTACATCACACAACACCCAGTCATCACGATGCAGAGAAAATCCCTGACCCCACCGGGAATCGAACCCGGGCGTGGGAAGCGAGAACGCTACCGCACGACCACGAGATGCGGACAAACTTTTTTTCAATGTGTGTATTTGATATGATGAAATCCCAGATGCAGGAGAATAAATTTCTTCTGTTAATTGATTTATGGTGAACACAAACAAATCCATAAATTTATGAGAGTTTTCAAGATGGAGGGCGATTGTCAACGAGCAGGACAAACAAATCCATAATTTTATGTGGCTTTGCAAGACAGATGAGAATTGCCAGCGTGCAGTATTAAAGTGATTGCCCCCAAATGCATAGCGTTAGTGCAACACTGCGATGTCTGTTTTTTTATCATCAGCTAAAGAATTTAATTAAAAAAGCTTCAAAATTGCTCTTATCTCACCGACAGACAAAAAGAAATGGTATGTAGAGAAGACTGCATCAAAGTACACTCCACTGTACATCAGAAGCTGTCGTCGCTTATATTTGGTGAAATGATCCGTCATGCGTGTATTAATGTCAATATGAATGTAAACCACGGTTGTTTCTGTATAGCGCATTTAAAGCAACACGTGCTAGATGCCGGGAAAACTACTGTTACCCCAGCACATATAAATCATCAATTGTAAAATAATAAAATCATCTAATTTTGTATATTAATCTGTTTTGTATTTCTTACAATTCCTTCCTGAAATATATTTGATATCCCAAATTTTCCTTTACCTTTTCTTGTCACGTCTTTTGTAGAAATATTAATAAATAAAACATTTATTCATTGTGATTCTTGAGTTTCTCCCGGCGTATGTGATAATCAAAATATCCACGGGTGTACTGCCGGTCTATAGTGTCCAACGGGCACAATATTTCGGCGATCAAACATGTCGCCATCATCAGGTGAACTGACTGACAGAGCTCCTATGAACGCGCCGGTACGGAGATCCGTACGCTATGGCTGCTCAGGGGGAACTGGGTTCGGTCGTCGTCGTCGTCGTCGTCGTGCGTGACATCTCGTGCATTCACTGCACGTTTTGGGCAGGTTAAGCAGGGCCTGCTGTTCCTGCGTCAGAGATCGCAATTTGTCGTTGTGGTCCTCACGTTTTGTTCGTCTTCACGTCTTCACGCTTCGTAATTTTTCTTCTCTTGCTGCTTGGATTACTCCAGCAGCAGGTCTGGCCATCTGGTCGCTGGGCGCCAGTGGCGTTGGTTTCCCAGCCCCCTGACCAGCGGGTTTTCGGAGGTCCTCGTCAACTCATAAAATGGTGTAGCGAGCGCGCGGAAGCGGCGCTCCAACATCTGGACTCCAGCGGCGTCGTGCAGCCTGCGGTCGCGGCGGCGGCCGATTTAAATACCCTCCGCCCGCGGCGCGCTCCCTCCGCCGTCCGCGCCCCGCGCCACGGTAGAGCGGTGGAACAGATTGCGACGGCGTCTGAGATGACGTCGGTGTGATGGCTCTGTCCGCCGTGGTCGTCACAACTATGCGTTTGCTCGATTTACTCTTGATTAACCCAATCGCTGGTTCCCAAGCCTTGATAAGATTATAGCCACAGTCACGGTTTATGAGGTCGTCATTGGTGCGAATTTCGATGGCCTCTCTAACAACGCTGTCCCAGTATGTCGACGTCTGTACCAGAATCCTCGTGCGGTCATTCTCCATAGCGTGATTTTCCGACAAACAATGTTCAGCGACCGCCGACTTGCTCGGATACATCAGTCGAGTGTGCCTCTGGTGTTCACGGCACACACTGATCTGTATTTGCACGCAGACAGCTGCCACCACTCTTCACAGAGGAATGGGGTACTTAAAACTCTAGTAGATAGGGCGCGCACTATCTCTGACACAGAGAGTCTACCCCAGGAATTGGAACATCTGAGAACTGTGTTTCGAAAAAATGGGTACTCAGAGTGGCAGATCCCACGTGCTCTCCGCCCAACCACTGCATCAAAACCTGTTGAGATGGATGAAGTCACGAGGGAGGAGGTAGGCACTGCATTTATTCCATACACAGGCGCACTCTCGGGGAAAATCGCCCGCATTCTGAAGAAACACCGGGTCGGAACTGTGTTTTGTCCTCCGAATAAAACTCGTGCACTGGTGGGGAGCGCCAAAGATGACCTCGGTTTGAGGAAGGCCGGCGTGTACCAGATTCCGTGTCAATGTGGCAAGTCGTATATTGGTCAGACGATGCGTACCGTCGAGGATCGATGCCGTGAACACCAGAGGCACACTCGACTGATGTATCGGAGCAAGTCGGCGGTCGCTGAACATTGTTTGTCGGAAAATCACGCTATGGAGAATGACCGCACGAGGATTCTGGTACAGACGTCGACATACTGGGACAGCGTTGTTAGAGAGGCCATCGAAATTCGCACCAATGACGACCTCATAAACCGTGACTGTGGCTATAATCTTATCAAGGCTTGGGAACCAGCGATTGGGTTAATCAAGAGTAAATCGAGCAAACGCATAGTTGTGACGACCACGGCGAACAGAGCCATCACACCGACGTCATCTCAGACGTCGTCGCAATCTGTTCCACCGCGAGACCGTGGCGCGGGGCGCGGACGGCGGAGGGAGCGCGCCGCGGGCGGAGGGTATTTAAATCGGCCGCCGCGGCGACCGAACCCAGTTCCCCCTGAGCATCCATAGCGTACGGATCTCCGTGCCGGCGCGTTCATAGTAGCTCAGTCCGTCAGTTCACCTGATGATGGCGACATGTTTGATCGCCGAAATATTGTGCCCGTTGGGCACTATAGACCGGCAGTACACCCGTGGATATTTTGATCATTTACTCATTATTTTTCTAGAAACACTTATCAATAAAAATAATACATCGACCATAATTTTGGTTTATTTGCAGTATAAATAACATAAGAATTGAAAATAAATAAAATTATTCGCATAGGGACTCGAACCCATGACATCTGGATCTTCGTTCTGTATTCTTTCGGCTGCGCCATTCGCCGTCTGGAAACGGACGCATGCCAAAATTGCAGTTTTTTTTCTGAACACTTGTCAGTCTGGAGATCGCAGTTCTGTGACTTCAATTTCTGGCCAAGCCGTGCGTATACTACAAATTTGGACAAAACGGTGAGGACGCGTAGGCACGGTCACCTCGTCAGTCGTATTGTTTGATGTGATACGACAGAACCAGTGCCCCACGCCGTCCACAGTCATCACTCCGTGCGAACTCTTACAGCCCAAGGTTCATGCACGAGCCCCATACCCCACATTCTCCTCCCTCCACTCCTCCCCCCTCCAACATTCTCCATAGACACGGGCAGTACGTGGACGGCGTGACAGATGCCGGCTGGACAATTACTAAAATATTTCGCGACCGTTATTGCGCCAGCGTGTCCAGTGAGGGATCGCATCTGCGAGAGAGATGGGCGCTCTGAATAACGCCCATTAGAATTGTAGATCGCGTTACCGATTTGCACTCCGCTTTCATCCCTTCCTCTCCGACAAACGGCGCCCTGGGATACAGAATTTGCATTTTACGAGGGAAAAAGACCGGATTAATTTGAATGGCGGTTTGCAACGTGGAGGGTCGGGGGAGGAGATTTGTAATATTTGGATCGAAGTAAAGGCCATCTGCGTGCCTTCTATTGTCACTGTACTTCAGATGGTCCACGCAAAGCCGGAGCAATTTTGCGTATAGTGGAGAACTTTTTAAGACTGGCGAGAACCGCACACTTGCGTCAGACAAACATAATCTTTTCGCAGTCCAGCTGTTTCTGTCACGTAAACGACGGGTCACCTTATGGTGTATATCTTCGTGGGCCTTCGGTCAAAGTCTTCTGAAACGTTCATTTAAGGTTAAATCTCACTTTTGTGTCTGCATTTTTTTTCTTTCAAATACACATGTTTTGGAAAAGGCTTTTACCTTCAGCAAATTCAGTTTTCCTGTTTCGTTTCCTCCATAAACGTTTACTGAAGTTTCATGAGTATTGGTGGCAACGCTATATGTATTAGCCACTGATGGTAGATTTTCACCGGAACGTTTTTGCAACCGAAGGTTTTGCGAGTCAAAAGGACAATTTTTATCCCTAACAGACTGTAGAAATTTGCAGTAATTTTATGAACTGCTTTAGTTTTGATAATGAAACTATTTAATTATCTGTTGTACTTGCGACTTTGTTGATGTTTTAATCGTCTGTGGTTTTATCAGCGTTACTGTCGTATTGTACTTCGCATCCATAGTTATGTTAGATAGTATATCACTAAAATATTAATGAAGTACAGTGTTACACGTTATTATGGGACTTGGTTTCACTAATGAATTCAGAAGTTGGTATCTAGTTATTTCAGCCCCTTATAAAGGTAATCTGATAAATTTCCCTAAATCTAGATAATAATTCCACAGTTACAAATATAATAACCTCAGTGAAATTGGCTTAGTAAAGTTGTGAATAAACACAACAGAGTTACTATTACGATCGCATCCCTCGCAACCGGACGTTCTAATAGCAAACTCCAACCAGGAGTGTTATTACCTATTCACACCTACTACTGGCAGGGTGAAATGACGGTAATGCTGATGATATTAAACTCTACATGTACATCTGCAGGGTAGCCAAGATTAGTACACTCAAAATTATACAGATAGTAGTTGAGAGTCCCGTGTCCGTAATATTGATTTGCTGTAGAATTCTCGAGCATATTCTGAGTTCGAGTATAAAGAATTTCCTTGAGATAAAATGCTTCTGTCTACAAGTCAGCACGGGTTTAGAAAAAATCGCTCGTGCGAAACTCATCTTGCTCTTTTCTCGCATGGTATTCTGCGAACCGTGGATGAGGGGCAACAGGTAGAATCCGTATTCCTAGATTTCCGATTTCCGGAAAGCTTTCGGCACAGGTTTGAGAAGACGGAGTAGGTTCCGACAGCGACTGACTCGAAGACTTCTTAAGAAAAGGATCCAGTACGTTGTCCTGGAGGGTGGAGTGTTCTTCAGAGACAAGACTATGGTCGGGAGAAACCCAGGGAAGTGTCATAGGACCGCTGTTATCCTCTACCTACATAAACGATCCGACTGTAAGGATGAGGAGCAATCTGCAGCTGTTTGCTAATGCTGCTGTCGTGTATGGGAAGGTGTCGTCTTTGAGTAGCTGTTGGAGGACACAGAGGTGACTTAGGCAAAATGTCTAATTGGTGTGATGAACGGCAGCTGGCTCTAAATGTAGTAAAATATAAGTTAATGCAAAGAGTGTAAAAACCATTGCAGTAACATTCGAATACACCATTAGTAGTGTGCTACTTGACACACTCAGGTCCAATGAATATTTACGTATAACGTTGTAAAGCGATGTGAAATGGGAAGATCATATAATGATTGTAGGGGGAAGGCGAATGGTCAACTTTGGTTTATTGGGGGTTCATCTGTAAAGGAGACCGCACGTAGAACACGAGTGAGACCCATTCTTGGGTAGTGCTTGAGTGTTTGGGATCCCTATCAGGTAGGATTAAAGGAAGACTTAGAAGCAATTCAGAGGTGTGCTGTTAGGTTTGTCACCGGCAGCTTCGTTCAACATGCGAGTACCGCAAGACGTTTCGTGAACTCAAATGGGGATCACCGGAGGAAAGACAACTCTATTGAGGAAATTTAGAGGACCAGTATTTACAGCTGACTGCAAAACGAGCCGTTTGCTGCCAACGTGTACTTCACTCAAGGACCGCGATGACAAATACTGGGGCTCATACGGTGGCATCGTATTCCCCTCGCTTCATTTGCTAGTGGACCAGGAAATGTGACTATACTTGGATCGAAATAAGAAAGTTACTCACTGCTACTTGTTTACAGAAAAGCTGTCACAGCAACAAGCAATCAGAGCTCGATCCTGGACACAGCTTTTATCCTGCTCACTTCTGACATATCCCTACCTCAGTTGTCGGTTTCTAATCAGCTGAGGAGAATTACTGTTTTTAAATATTGTTGCGACTCCTTATATGCTCCTTAGTCTGTGCGATATGGTTTTTTTGCGAGTGTTTGAAGACAGACGTAAAATTGCGTAGGAAAGTGATAGAACCATTATTATCCTGCAAAGCGGACTCACTATTGTACTTTAATGGGGAACGTATGAAGAAACTCAGTACGAAACCTCACAGCGTATGTTACCGGAGCGATATTGCCCTCGCGCGAAACTGCGAACCGACAACGTTCCTCCTTCCCTGCTCAGCTGTCGATCACTTTATTATTCTGATCCATGTGTAATATTGGTATAGGGTACCCTCAGCCATGCACCGTATGATGGCTTGCCGAGTATCTATGTAAATGTAGATACGTTGATACGGAGCATTTCGAAACGAGGGACATACAGCTGGAAATAAATATTGTCTGTAGGTACGCTGTCATGAAAGGGGCCGAAGTGTAAGAGGCATGTGCTTGTAAGTTGGTCATGTTTCATAACAGAGAACTGCCTGTTGCATCACCATTGGTGTCGTTACATCGAAGGAGAATACACAGTCGTCTGTTATGTGTCCGCAGTGGAACATACACATCATGGTTGGATTTCGAAGATGGAGCATTATCCTTTAAAACAACCGTTAGACAAGCATCTAGCGTGTAGTTCTAAAGGATACAGTGCCCGGGATGCCGAACGAATGTAGGATGCCAAGTTTTGCAACTGGCGTCATCATAATAGGAACAAAAATAAAAATGAAATGAGCGTATGGCATCGTTGGCCGGGAGGCTCCATCCGGGAAAGTTCGGCCGCCAAGGGCAAGTCTTATTTCATCTGACGCCACATTGGCCGACTTGCTCGCCGGTGACGAGGATGAAATGATAACGAGGACAACACAACATCTAGTTCCTGAGCGGAGAAAATCTGCAACCCGGCCGGGAATGAAACCGGGCCCTCTTGTGTTGGAGGCAAGCACGTTACCACCCAGATAAGCAGGAGGACTTAATGGGAAAAAATTTATAGCTGTGTAACTCGTGAAAGATCCATCAGAAAAAATTTTTCATCCTCGCTGTATCCACGGGGCTCTCGGGTTTCAAGCGGTACAGCAGAGTCAGCAGGGTTGCCTGAGCAGCAGGCGTTAAGCGACGAGAGGATCCCGACGTTCCATTCTGGCGTAAGCAGGTCAATGCCTGTTACTACACCTGTCAAGTGAGCTGAATTGGAGCGTTTCTCAGTATCTTTTCGTCTCTAGGGTCTGCACGTCCCGATAGCAGTATAGCAAAATGGAGAGCCAACTGTAGTTCAACTGGAGAGTTGGTGTGTCGACTTTCAGTGGCGACCTCTTGCCAGCTAATTCTACGAGGGCCATCGGATCACAAGTTTTCGACAGCTGCCGCTCGTCCAACAGTTCATCACTACGTGAGTGGAATTAGATCTTCTTGAGTGCGTGAACTAACCTGTCTAGGAGTTTGATACAAAGAGATATCGAGTCAACGGTTGTGTCTAATATCAGAGCTTTCACAACGAGAGTTAAATACTGTATATGGTTTAATCAGTAATAAATGTTGTCAAGTGTTACTCAGAACCGTCGCCCAGCAGTTGTATTGGCCACCTTGGTAGAACTGATATAACATTTTTTGCGTGCTCAGTATAGCAACCTTGCCCGTGAAAGCACACAGAATGCTAGTGGAGCAACAGTTACAACCACGGCGTAAAAAACGTGTCTACGTCGCACGGCCAAATTATATTGAATCCAAATTCAGTTACGTGAGAGGTCTGTGTCACAAGAATGCAGTGAGTCCAGTGGTCACCACTTTGAACAGTTTCTAAGAGCTTAGGTTGTTACTAAAAGACGTAAGCTGTTCTAGGCGCTACAGTCTGGAACCGCGCGACCGCTACGGTCGCAGGTTCGAATCCTGCCTGGGGCATGGATGTGTGTGATGTCCTTAGGTTAGTTAGGTTTAAGTAGTTCTAAGTTCTAGGGGACTGATGACCTCAGCATTTCAGTGCAATAGTGCTCAGAGCGATGTGAACCATTTTTTTGAACGTAAGCTGTTACTGTCAAAAAGGAAACTAAATTCTGATTCCTGGACAAATGTCGACTATGGCAGGCATAGCTGTCAACAAGTTTGTTTGATTAGCTGTCAACAAGTTTGATTCACCATTGTTTTCATGGAATGAAATCGGTTTGCGCGAGTGCAAGTGCACACACACGAACTCTCTCTCTCTCTCTCATATTTTCTTCTGGGACAATAGGGTCACAGAAACTGCTTAAAATTATGTTCAATTTCCCATTTCATCAGAGACTTGTGGGAGGTTTCCCTCTGTTATCAGGTGAATGCTTGCAGTATGGTTTTCCTCAAAAATATTCTCAACTGTCGGACGCCTCCCACCTTTCTGGATTCGGGTGAAAGAACCGGTGGTTTGAGAAGGTTCGACCTGTTGGACAGGGAATGAAACCACAAAGAAGAAGAAACATGTTGATTATTGTGCGAGACGCATTCAAGTTATAACACCTCTGGTTTTATTCTCGGAACAGATAGAAACATGCAGTTTATTTTAAAATCGGCATGCAGTCGATGTGAATTTGTGGCGGAGATGGCAACATTGTATGGCACAAATAACTGCGGCGCGGGATTAGCCGAGCGGTCGTAGGCGCTGCAGTCATGGACTGTGCGGCTGGTACCGGCGGAGGTTCGAGTCCTTCCTCGGGCAGGGCTGTGTGTGTTTGTTCTTACTATAATTTAGGTTAAGTAGTGTGTAAGCTTAGGGACTGATGACCTTAGCAGTCAAGTCCCATAAGATTTCACACACACACGCACACAAATAACTCTTGCGGAAATGGCGAGAATAAGAACTTGTGTTTGACACTCAAAACGGCGACGTTTTCATTGCAAGAACAGCGTACAATTATTCGTTTTCTCTGTTTGCATGGTGTGACACCCATTGAAACTTATCATCAGTTGAGTGAGATATGTGATGATGATGATGCCATGGATATGTCTAATGTGAGTTTGCAAGTGCGACACCTCACAGAAGGTAGAAAGTCGTAACAAACCAAGAACAAACACACTCTCGCACTAGCTGGTCTGACGACATGATCTACCGAGTGGAAAAACTTATTTTGGAGGATCTCCGAATGAGTGTGGGACACATCGCCTTCTAAGCTGGCTTATCCGTGTGATTTGTGAACACATTCCTGTGTGAAGACCTGAAAATGAGATAAGTGTCCTCTAGGTGGCTATCACGAATGCTGGCGTACGACCAAATGGCTACGCGCATGACATGTTGACCGGCAATGTTGACGCGTGAACACAGCTTGAATGGGTCTCTCTTCTCATCGACTGAGGCAGAGCGTAAGACATGGATGTTGTTTTTCAGTCCTGAAACGAAGCGCTAGTCAGATCAATTGCAGCACACCATTCATTGCAACGAAACAAATTTCGAGTAAGAGCCAGTGCTTAAAAAAATGGTAGGCTAATTACATAATTAAACTTCGAAAACTTTAAGTAAGACTATCTTCATTAAGTGCTTGTAAAATGATACATGGCATCGTAAGTTCGCAAATACTAGAGCATTCTCTCTCATACAAAGTTTCATGGTGGAACTATACAGTACTAGATTTTCTTGAGGAACGCCACAAAAATAGAATTTTGTTTATTATTTCATCCATCGTAGTTTTACAGAGAAGGGTTACCTCTTGCTGAATCAATGAAACGACTATCTCGCTTTGTGGTACTAAGTGTCGCGCATTAGCTGTGAAACGATGCAATTGTGATATTTCTGCAGTTAACCGACAAATTCATCATTTGTTGTACACGAACTTCGTCAGTGGAGTCTTTTTGAAAGTTTCTCAAGGGATGAAGCCTAATTTACATATGCAATAAAATATAATTTGCATATAGATGACTCATCAGGCGAGGAGTGTGAACATTGTCGGCACGGCGCGTACTGAGGAGAACTAATTATCGGCCATGTTTACGAGGACCACCTCATTTCTCCTCTTATTTCTTCCCGTCTGTGCTAATGACGCAATAGATTTGCAGTCAGCTGTGATCAACGACAATGAGTCAAAAAGGAGTTTACAACTTTAGAATGTCATAGAAATTTATTGATGTAACTTACAGAACCGATAAATGTGCCAGTTGGTAGTAAACAACCTCAAGCAGGATTCACGTAGTGCATCAGTACCCCATTCCGCCACCAGGAGCAGCAGTGTAGAGCACACTTAAAATGCGGAGCGTGCTCGCTGTGTGTTTTGGTTTCATGAAGCGAACTCTGCAACAACTGTTTGGCGTAAATTTCGCACCGAATAAAGAACCTCGAAGCAGTCCTAAAATTTACACTTGTCACAAGAACTTTGTTGAGACAGGTTACTCACCGCGGCATGATAAATCAGAAGGTCGCACGTGTGTTGATGATTGTGTTGAACAGATCAGGGAAAGCCTTGCCCACAGCGCACAAAAACCAACTGGCGTCTCCCAAAGGACTGGCGAGTACTGCGTAGACGTTTACATTCAAAACCATACAGATTCACAATGGTACAGCACATTAGTGTCGCAGGTAAGGTTGCTTGTAGGGAATCATGTGCATAAATGTTGCATCGGATAGAGGACGACGAGACATTCCTGAACACAATAATCTTCAGCGATGAGTTCGTATCCGTGCTATGCTTAACAGCCGCAACTGCAGAATATGGGGCAACGAAAATCCATATGCAACCCTAGAACACGTTAATGAGTTTTGTGCCCTTAGCAAACGAGAGGTGTATGGCCCCTTCTTGTTCGTGGAGAAAACCGTCACTGGTGTTATGTATACCAGTTAATTCCACAGATCGATGAGGACGACTCAGGTGGGATGGTTTATCACTAGCAAGACGGTACATCATCTCATTTCCTCGCGGAAGTTCGAGGTCGGTGGATTGGCCGTGAAGGACCAATCGCATGGCCACCTCGCCCCTCGGACTTAACACTGAGTTTCTCTTTCTGGGGTTTCATTAAAGAACGTGTGCGTGTTCCTCTCCTACTACACAATTTAGACGACCTGAAAAATCGAATCTACACTGCCGTTGCCCAAAGTATGTCCGATTTGCTTCAACGAATGTGGGAAGAAACTCATTAACGGTGGAATGTTTGCCACATCAAAGACGGTAGTCACACCAAATCAAAATGAAACTTGACATTTTTATGCGAAACTTAAGGTTGTTTGCTACAAAATGAAGCATCTACCGATTTTGTAAGTTTTCTCAATAAATTTCAATATCATTCCAAAGCTGTAAAGTCCTGTTTGGCTCATCCTGTAGTTGCGACCGGCAGCATAGGGGGAAACAAAACACTTTCGTTGCGTAATGTCGTCCCTGAGAATGTCGTCTTAGTTGAGTCATGCTGTAGTTTAGTTTACACGAGACAGATTAAAGGCAGTTGAGAAACCAGGTCACCCTGTTCAGAAACTAGCAAATCAGAACAGAATGAGAGTTTATTTCTGTAATCGAAGCACAACGGTATTTTTATAGCTATTAGCCACTCATCTGGTTCAACACATGGAACTCCTCACAGAGGACCCGAAGCGCAACAGTACTCGGAAAACATAGGACACCTCTTTGCACTGGGGCGTAAATACAGCTCGCGTTCGCAGTGAAACACTGCACGTGCACTCTGGGTAACGCTAAATAAGCTAGAGCTTCTCAACAGCGAGGCCTTAATTGGAGCCGCCCGATGTGGCCGAGCGGTTCTAGACGCTTCAATCTGGAACCGTGCGAGCGCTACTGTCGCAGGTTCGAATCCTGCCTCGGGTATAGATGTGTGTGATGTCATTAGGTAGCTCTAAGTTCCAGGGGACTGACGACCTCAGATATTAAGTCCCATAGTGCTCAAAGCCATTTGAACCATTTGAACCTTAACTGGAGTACATCTGACGATAGAGTACATTGCTGGTACAGGCGCCAGTGTTTCGGATCACGCCGTAGAGTGTGCGTTAGTGAATACTGAGCTTCAGACTAAATGTTAAGTCAACGACATCATCTGTCACGTGTAGAGTGGACTGAGGGTCAATGGATCCGTCTCGCCTGGCAAATATACAGTCGTCAGGCGAACTGTTGGTCGAAAAGTGAACCGCTCCACGGACGTAGTACCCTAAGGGCAGTGTTATGCTATGGGGAACGTTCATCTAGGCTTCCATTAGACCTAT
This sequence comes from Schistocerca gregaria, assembly GCF_023897955.1. Classification (NCBI taxonomy): domain Eukaryota; kingdom Metazoa; phylum Arthropoda; class Insecta; order Orthoptera; family Acrididae; genus Schistocerca; species Schistocerca gregaria. The sequence goes on from NC_064925.1 coordinate 546,671,949, forward strand.
GCCAGTAATCAAAACAGTGCACTACATCTGGATCTACATCTGTACTCCGCAATCCACCATACGGTGCGTGGAGGATGGTACCTCGTACCCCAACTAGCATCTTCTCTCCCTGTTCCACTCCCAAACAGAACGAGAGTAAAATGACTGCCTACATGCCTCTGTACGAGCCCTAATCTCTCTTATCTTACCTTTGTGGTCTTTCCGTGAAATGTAAGTTTTCGGCAGTAAAATTGTACTGCAGTCAGCCTCAAATGCTGGTTCTCTAAATTTCCTCAGTAGCGATTCACGAAAATAACGCCTCATTTCCTCTAGAGACTCCCACCCGAGTACTTGAAGCATTTCCGTAACACTCGTGTGATGATCAAACCTACCAGTAACAAATCTAGCAGCCCGCCTCTGAATTACTTCTATGTCCTCCCTCAATCCGACCTGATAGGGATCCCAAACTCTCGAGCAGTACTCGAGAATAGGTCGTATTAGTGTTTTATAAGCGGTCTTCTTTACAGAGGAACCAAATCTTCCCAAAATTCTACAAATGAACCGAAGACGACTATCTGCCCTCCCCACAACTGCCATTACATGCTTTTCCCACTTAATACCACTCTGCAATGCTACGCCCGAATATTTAATCGACGTGACTGTGTCAAGCGCTACAATACTAATGGAGTATTCAAACATTACAGGATTCTTTTTCCTATTCTTCTGCATTAATTTACATTTATCTATATTTAGAGTTAGCTGCCATTCTTTACACCAATCGCAAATCCTGTCCATTTCAACTTGTATCCTCCTACAGTCACTCAACGATGACACCTTCCCGTACACCACAACATCATCAGCAAACAACCGCACATTGCTATCCACCCTATCCAAAAGATCATTTATGTAGACAGAAAGCCGGCCGAGGTGGTCGAGCGGTTTTAGGCGCTACAGTCTGGAACCGCGCGACCACTACGGTCGCAGGTTCGAATCCTTCCACGGGCATGGATGTGTGTGATGTCCTTAGGTTAGTTAGGTTTAAGTAGTTCTAAGTTCTAGGGGAGTGATGACCTTAGAAGCTAAGTCCCATAGTGCTCAGAGCCATTTGAGCCATTTTTTTGTAGATAGAAAACAATAGCTGACCTACCACACTTCCCTGGGGCACTCCAGATGATACCCTCACCTCCGATGAACACTCACCATCAAGGTCAACGTACTGGGTTCTATTACTTAAGAAGTCTTCGAGCCACTCACATACTTGGGAACCAATCCCATATGCTCGTACCTTAGTTAGGAGTCTGCAATGGGGCACCGAGTCAAACGCTTTTTGGAAGTCAAGGAATATATCATCCGTCTGATAACCTTCATCCATGGTTCGCAAGATATGTGGAAAAAGGGCGAGTTGCGTTTCGTAGAAGCAACGCTTTCTAAAGCCGTGCTGATGCATGGACAGCAACTTCTCTATCTCAAGGAAATTCATTATATTCGAACTCACAATATCATAGAGATTACTGCAACAAACCGATGTTAATGATATTGTCTGTAATTTTGAGGATACGTCCTTCTACCATTCTTATATACAGGCGTCAGCTGCGCTTTTTTCCAGTCGCTCGGGACTTTACGTTGGGCGAGAGATTCGCTATAAATGAAGGCTAAGTAAGGAGCCAATGCAGTAGAGTAGTCTCTGTAAAACCGAATTGGAACCCAGCAGGACCTGGCGATTTATTTATTTTCAACCCATTCAGCTGTTTCACAACCCCAGGGATGTCTATCACTATGTCCTCCATACGGAAATCTGTACGAGACTCGAACGGCGGTATGTTTGTACGATCGTCCTGCGTGAAAGATTTCTCAAATGCTAAATTTAAAATTTCAGTTATGCGAACACTATTGCGAACCACCCGGAATCCTCGTGTTCGATGCCTTCAGCGACGGCGATGCCATCTTCGAACAGCGTAACCGTTCGTCTCACAAGGCCAGAATCATGCTGCAGTGTTTCGAGGAATGTGATAATGAAATTGTGAAGTCTTGTCCACCAAATTATCCTGATCTGAACCTGGCAGAACACATCTGGGATGCTATATAGCGCGTGCTCCACGCCCACATATCACCGGTCCGTAATTTACGGGAGTTGCGTAAAATGTGTACAGTCGCATGGTGCAACATACCTTCGGAAACCTACCAACCACTTGTCGAATCTGCGCCACGCAATATCGTTGCAGTAGTGCCCTCCAAAGGTGACTCAAAACGCTTTTTGGGCAAGGCACCGGCGATCTGTCGATAGAGTGCCACTTCCTGGTTTTGGCCTCGGGTTTGCCGAGTTGAGAAGGCAACGCGAGCTGCCGAAACGCGGATATGGAAGCTCACATGGCATGAGCAGAGGGGAGTTGCCTTTACATTTGGAGACGGTACGGAGGCCCGTGTTGGCCAGGGCGCGGCGCTGGTGATACAGGCCGAGCAAGGTCGTAAGGAGGTAGCAGGTACTTGAACAAGCGGTGGTCAGCTGTTTGAAATTGGACAGGTAGCGACTGAACGTTAATTTGCCGATCACATTACAGACTGGACCCTATGGTTAGCACTACAGCGCCTGGTCATTAAGCACATTTTGATATTTGTGCTGCTGAGGCACTGGTGTTGAGTTGCGTTCATTTGGCTGTGAGTTAGGCTGAGTGCATTTAGGCCACTGACCGTACCTCTTAAATTACCACAAGCGTACTGATCTCGTATACAGGGTGGTCCATTGATAGTGTCCGGGCCTAATCACACGAAATAAGCATCAAACAAAAAACTACAAAGAATGAAACTCGTCTAGCTGGAAGGGGGAAACCAGATGGCGCTATGGTTGGCCCCCTAGATGGCGCTGCCATAGGTCAAACGGATATCAATTGTTTTTTTAAAAAAATAGGAACCCCTATTTTTTTATTACATATTCGTGTAGTACGTAAAGAAATATGAATGTATTAGTTGGACGACTTTTTTCGCTTTGTGATATACGGCGCTTTAATAGTCATAAACGTATAAGTACGTGGTATCACGTAACATTCCGCCAGTGCGGACGGTATTTGTTTCGTGATACATTACCCGTGTTAAAACGGACCGTTTACCAATTGCAGGAAGTGTTCAGCCACATGTGAAACGTCAGCCACACCTGCAACAAATGATGATGTCCAAGTAGATGTTTTAGCTGCTGTCGCGGCTAATCCGCACATCAGTATCAGACAAACTGCGCGAGAATCGGGAATTTAAAAAACGTCGGTGTTGAGAATGCTACATCAACGTCGATTGCACACGTACCATATTTCTATGCACCAGGAATTGCATGCCAACGACTATGAACGTCGTGTACAGTTCTGCCACTGAGCACAAGAGAAATTACGGGACGGTGACAGATTATTTTGCACTCGTTCTGTTTAGCGACGAAGCGTCATTCACCAGCAGCGGTGACGTAAACCGGCATAATATGCACTATTGGGCATCGGAAAATACACTATGGCTGCGACATGTGGAACATCAGCGAACTTGGGGTGTTAATTTATGGTGGGGCATTGCGGGAGGATGGATAATTGGCCCCCATTTTATCGATGGCAATTTAAATGGTGCAATGTATGCTGATTTCTTACGTAATGTTCTACCGATGTTATTACAAGATGTTTCACTGCATGACAGAATGGCGATGTACTTCCAACATGATGGATGTCCGGCACATAGCTCGCATGCGGTTGAAGCGGTATTGAATAGCATGTTTTATGACAGGTGGATTGGTCGTCGGAGTACCATACCATGGCCCGCAAGTTCACCGGGTCTGAAGTCCCCGGATTTCTTTCTATGGGGAAAGTTGAAGAATATTCGCTATCGTGATCGACCGACAACGCCTGACAACATGCGTCAGCGCATTGTCAATGCATGTGCGAACAATACGGAAGACGAACTACTCGCTGTTGAGAGGAATGTCGTTACATGTATTGCCAAATGCATTGAGGTTGACGGACATCATTTTGAGCATTTATTGCATTAATCTGGTATTTACAGGTAATCAGTCACGCTGTAACAGCATGTGTTCTCAGAAATGATAAGTTCACAAAGGTACATGTATCGCATTGGAACAACCGAAATAAAATGTTCAAACGTACCTACGTTCTGTATTTTCATTTAAAAAACCTACCTGTTAACAACTGTTCGTCTAAAATTGTGTCCCATGTGTTTGTGACTATTACAGCGCCATCTATCACAAAGCGGAAAAATTGGTCCAACTAAAACATTCGTATTTCTTTAGGTGCTACACGAATATGTAATAAAAAAGGGGGGTTCCTATTTTTTTAAAAATGCACTTAATATCCGTTTGACCTACGGCAGCACCATCTAGCTGGCAAACCATAGCGCCATCTGGTTTTCCCCTTCAAGCTAGACAAGTTTCGTTCTTTGTGGATTTTTCGTTTGACGCTAATTTCGTGAGTTATTTGGCCCAGTCACTATCAATGGACTACCCTGTACAGTGTGATTGGAATTAATGTATCTGCAGGTCGCGCGTTTTGTGGTCCTCTTCGGACTTGTATTTTGTAATTATTGTGATACATAAATTTATTGTTAAATGTAGAGAGTAGTTAACGCTTAGAGTTGTCTTTTTGTCTTGCGGTGACGTTACTTTGAGTTCAGGTGGGATGATTCATGTCAGTGGTAGTTCACACATAATTCTTCTTACCGTGTGCATTCAGAGTTGTATATTGTATACTCGAAATTTAATGTGCTGTATATTTGCGTTGTAGGGAATCTGTGTTCCGGTTAAGGTTTCTATGTTATATTATGTAACGGGGCGTGGGTCGCGCCATTGAATCTGACTTCCAGTATTATGTCTGTTAGTCAAAGGTTTTGGTACGAGTCATGACCAAACAAGGTAGCAGTGTAAAAATTTGTTAAGTTCCTGTACTCGAAAGAAAGACTTAGGTGTTAGACAATTTGGTGTTAAATTGTTCCTTTTGATTTTACATATGTGCACCGTTGTATTATGGATGGTTTAGTAATTGATGTGTCGTATGTTTCAGTTACGGCCAACTTCTTCTAAATACACTGAAGTAGAACCACTGCCTTGGGGCTGATGTTTGGTTACCTAAGTGGCGTGAATCCGAGAGAGCTCAAAATTAGTTCCACCGCTTGCTAGCCTGTGTGAGAAAAAGTGTATTTGTTGGTCCACTATTTTAATCTCTATGTCAGCAAACTATTTCGTTGTCTTCTGGGCGAAACATTAAATACTGTTGAGACTTGGAGCATTTTGGCATGCCCATTTGATATATTTTGGTGGAGCCTTCCACCAGTTAAGCGTGTGCCTGTTAAATAATAAAGTGAGTCGTTAACTTGCCAGTTAGAATTGAGTGGCTTGTCATGATTTTGGCTTCGGAACTGTAATTTGAAACTGACTCACGGACCGATCACTGTAAAGTTTGGGTGATTTCAGATTCTTTGAAGTGTCTTGGCTAAGGTACCTGAAAAACCGAATGAGTATAAGCTCTTGTTGTGAGCTGTTAGGTGTGAGGCAGTTGTTGCTGCCAAAACGTGCTTGTATGACCTCCTGCATAATGTTCAGTAATACATTTTGATTTCGTTGTTTATTCAGCTAGTAAATCTTTTGCTATTGGTTACTAAGTAGTGAATTTCTCTTACTACAAGCCTGGAATAGATTTTGGAGCAGCCGTCAAGTGTGTGTTTCTGAATCCTTTTAAATAATCTAGCTTGATTTAATTTCGCTTAATGACTCTTTCATCTATTTGACAAATTATTTCATCCTAGTTGAATTTGATAGAGTGCCTTTCTTGAGTAAAGTTTAAAGCAGGCAGCACTGTTGATCTCCGAAGTTTGAATAATCTTTGCTTGATGACTTTAGAGTAATAAGCGCAGTTACAAAACTTTAATTGACTGCGAGTCGTGTGACATGCGAAATTGTTTAATCACAGACATCTGTAATTTCAAGATATACAGTTTGATAAATTCATATTGTGTACTAGATGTTTCATTCGGGCACTAGCACCTTACCGCTCCAACCTAGTTCCCTACTGCCTCAAGGGTGATTCAGAATGAAAGAACAGACTTCTGTTGTACATTATCGACAAACAATAAAAGATAGAAACACATTGCGCACGTCGTTGAATAGATGAAGGTCCAAAGTTTCACTCAATCTGCTCTGTGTTTGTTTGTAGCAACGAGAAACCATTTTGTGCTATTGAATTTGTTCGAAGTCAATCCATTGTTTAAGTGCAACGTTCATCATTCCGCCGTCGATTCAGGAGGAAGCCGCTTCAGCGTAAACAGATTTGTGACTGCCTTACAAAATTGTTGGAAGTTGGTTCGATATGCAAAGGGAAGAACACTGGTTGGCTACGCACGTCTGATGAAAATGTCGAGGCTATCCGAGGTGCGTTTACACGGAGCTCTCTGAAGTCCACAAGACGGGAAGGTGAGGAACTTCAACTTCCTCAACAGTGTGGCGTGTTCTGAAACGATGCCTACATGTGAAGCCTCACATTTTGCACTTACTGAGCAGTTCTGTCCCGGCGACCGTAACAGAATTTTGCGTGTTAGTTTTCCAGGATATGATAGAAGACAGTTTTTTCGAAGGATCCAACTTTTCGGACGAAACAACATTTCAACTTTCCGGTAAAATAAACCGCCATAATGTAAGAATTTGGAGTCGCAGAACCACGGTGTCGTCGTCGAACATGAAAGAGACTCACCGGAACACAACATCTATGTACATTCTTGCGAATGATGGTCAACGGGACTTCGGCCGTTCCCTTACCTAATAAACTGAAACACTTCCAACCGCCGTTTTGATGTTATTTTATTATATCTCAAACAGTTTCGACAACCTTAACTAAAGTTGAGGGGTTGAACTCCAATCGTATACACGGTTCCATCAGTGGCCAATATCCATGATCTGGCTTTGGTAGAAAACTGTAAAGTAATGTTGTGTCTGCAACCATCAACTACACTCCTGGAAATGGAAAAAAGAACACATTGACACCGGTGTGTCAGACCCACCATACTTGCTCCGGACACTGCGAGAGGGCTGTACAAGCAATGATCACACACACGGCACAGCGGACACACCAGGAACCGCGGTGTTGGCCGTCGAATGGCGCTAGCTGCGCTGCATTTGTGCACCGCCGCCGTCAGTGTTAGCCAGTTTGCAGTGGCATAAGGAGCTCCATCGCAGTCTTTTAACACTGGTAGCATGCCGCGACAGCGTGGACGTGAACCGTATGTGCAGTTGACGGACTTTGAGCGAGGGCGTATAGTGGGCATGCGGGAGGCCGGGTGGACGTACCGCCGAATTGCTCAACACGTGGGGCGTGAGGTCTCCACAGTACATCGATGTTGTCGCCAGTGGTCGGCGGAAGGTGCACGTGCCCGTCGACCTGGGACCGGACCGCAGCGACGCACGGATGCACGCCAAGACCGTAGGATCCTACGCAATGCCGTAGGGGACCGCACCGCCACTTCCCAGCAAATTAGGGACGCTGTTGCTCCTGGGGTATCGGCGAGGATCATTCGCAACCGTCTCCATGAAGCTGGGCTACGGTCCCGCACACCGTTAGGCCGTCTTCCGCTCACGCCCTAACATCGTGCAGCCCGCCTCCAGTGGTGTCGCGACAGGCGTGAATGGAGGGACGAATGGAGACGTGTCGTCTTCAGCGATGAGAGTCGCTTCTGCCTTGGTGCCAATGATGGTCGTATGCGTGTTTGGCGCCGTGCAGGTGAGCGCCACAATCAGGACTGCATACGACCGAGGCACACATGGCCAACACCCGGCATCATGGTGTGGGGAGCGATCTCCTACACTGGCCGTACACCTCTGGTGATCGTCGAGGGGACACTGAATAGTGCACGGTACATCCAAACCGTCATCGAACCCATCGTTCTACCATTCCTAGACCGGCAAGGGAACTTGCTGTTCCAACAGGACAATGCACGTCCGCATGTATCCCGTGCCACCCAACGTGCTGTAGAAGGTGTAAGTCAGCTACCCTGGCCAGCAAGATCTCCGGATCTGTCCCCCATTGAGCATGTTTGGGACTGGATGAAGCGTCGTCTCACGCGGTCTGCAAGTCCAGCACGAACGCTGGTCCAACTGAGGCGCCAGGTGGAAATGGCATGGCAAGCCGTTCCACAGGACTACATTCAGCATCTCTACGATCGTCTCCATGGGAGAATAGCAGCCTGCATTGCTGCGAAAGGTGGATATACACTGTACTAGTGCCGACATTGTGCATGCTCTGTTGCCTGTGTCTATGTGCCTGTGGTTCTGTCAGTGTGATCATGTGATGTATCTGACCCCAGGAATGTGTCAATAAAGTTTCCCCTTCCTGGGACAATGAATTCACGGTGTTCTTATTTCAATTTCCAGGAGTGTAGTAAGTAGTTATGCATGACGGAGCCAAGCCTCACTTTCATCTTGACGTGTGGCGTTATCTTCATACCACAGTCCCACAAAATTGGATCAGAACAGATGGACAACAAGATCTAGTAAATTGTTTCTGGACTCCCAGGTCACAGGACCTCACAGTTTACGAATTTCTTTCTGTGGGGGCACATAAAAGTGTCTTTGTCCCACCTGTGGCAGCTGCTCTCCAAGAGCTGAAAAATCGAATTGTTGAGATTGTCAATTCAATAAACAGGGACCTGTTGATTCGTGTGATTTTTACGTCATTTGGAGGGACTGCGGTTGAATGACTCTGATATTTTAGTGAGTTTCGAGGTGGTCTCCCTCTTCACTCCTGTTCCGCTGTCTGATTCGTTGCGGTTAATTGAGGCCAGGTTTGGTGCTGATTTAACTAACCTCTTTCGACATGTGTTGACATCCACTTACTTTTTATTCAATGACCAGTATTACGAGCAGACAGATGGAGTTGCGATGGGTAGTACGTTGTCTCCTGTGATCGCAAATTTGTTTATGGAAGACTTCGAGGAACGTGCATTGGAGTCGGCGCCTTTGAAACCCGCCTGTTTCTTTAGATATGTTGACATCTTTGTTGTTTGGCCTCATGGTAGGGAGAATTTGAATGTCTTTCCAGAACATCTGAACTCGATCCACCATAACATTCGTTTTACGATGTAGGTGGAAGAGGATGGTTGCCTTCCCTTTCTTGACGTGTTGGTTAGGAGGAAGGATGATGGATCATTGGGTCATGCAGTCTACAGGAAACGGACTCACACCGACTTGTACTAACAGGCTAATAGTTCTCATCATCCGGCTCAGCGTGAAGGGGTACTTCGTACCTTGGTACACAGGGCACATGTCGTTTATGACGCTGAGACTTTGCCAGCTGAGCTGTCCCATCTTGTACATTTCGTCAAAATGGTTATAGTGATAGACTGATTGAACGTGCGTTGCGCTATCGACCAACTGTACATCGGGTGATTGATGATAATTCTGAGTCAACATCTACGTCTACTGCCTTTTTGACTTACGTAGGAAACACGTCCAGCAAGATCGGTCGTATTTTACGGAAATACGATGTGAAATGTGTTTTTCGATCTCCATCTAAAACTAGAGCACTTCTGAGTTCTGTTAAGGATGATCTTGGTCTGAGTAAAGCGGGTGTATATCGTATTCCTTGTAGCTGCGGCATGGCATATATTGGTCAAACTATCAGGACCGTGGAGGACCGACGTACTGAGCATAAACAGGACACATGATTACAGCAGCCAAGTAGATCTGCTATTGCAGAACATTTGTTTGGATACTGGTCACCCCATGTTATATAATAACACGAGATATTGGCATGCACGTCCAGCTATTGGGACAGTGTTATCAAGGAGGCAGTTGAGATTAAATTAGCGAGCAACCTCGTTAACAGGGATGGAGGTTTCTGTTTAAACTCTGTTTCGAATCCGGCTCTCTCCCTTGTCAAAAACAGAGGGACAGAGTCAATGCTACCTCACCTGCGAATTCATAGTCTCACTATCGATAGCTTTGACTTTGGTCATCGTTGGTGACACTAGTGTTCAGTGTGTGTTATCTTTCCTGCTTCAGTCCGAGAACCGAGGTTTTAAATTTGCATGTACGTCTCCTGTCCGCTGCAGTTTGCCTTGAAAATAGCGGGGTGTTCGCCCGCCGAAATATCGGCGGTCGCCGTAAGTGTTACCTGGCTGAATTCCCGGACGTTATTTGGAATACCGATTCGATGTTTCTCGAACAACGCACGTTGCTCGTGTTGAGTATATGGTACAGAGTCTGTGTGAATATAAAACTCTATGTAGTGGCATGCGCAATGTGTTTCTATCTTTCACAGTAATAAACAATTGAAATCTGTTGTTTCTTTTTTAATCATCCTGTATTTCTGCTCATCATTTGTATACAACAGGTGGCGTTTTGTCACTACTGGTATTCCAAACTGTGAAATACGTCATGGTTCTCAGGCATAGTGAAATAAAAACAAATTGTAAGTTCGTAGGCTTCTACAGTAAGGGTCAGCTTGAATAAAATGATTTTGACTATTAGATGCATCTTTATAAAACACTAAAACAAGTGAAAGGCCGACGACGTTTCGACCGCCTTTGCTGTGATTCTCTCCCGGCAGACTGAGAGGTTGAGGCGTAGCGCCGTATATCGATCATGCCTTGGAGGTGGTTAAGTGAGAGATGTGTTTCAGAGCTGGATAATGACAGATGGTGACGCGAGACTGGGTGCGCACGTAGTTTATGTATCAGCCGATAGAGGACAATATTGGATAGGGGACTGATTTAGCTTCGATTGTGCCCACTAGAGTCCACTAAAGTAATAGAATGTTCTAGTACTTTCATAAAGTGTTATGTCTTTTTGTGTATGTACAATGTTATAAATGTGTTTTAGCAGTGTGAATGATGCGTGAGTGTGGTTTAAAGTTAATATGAAGATAATTGTTTAACGAGTTATGTAGTAGAATTTAGTGTGGGAACATTTCGAAGAAGTATGGATGTGGACAAAGGGGATTTTTGTAGAGCAGATTTGTAAAGTAAGTTTATGGTGAAGGGAAAGTTAATTCAGGTATAAATAACAATAGTAAATAACTTTATGCATAAACAAAACTTCAGAATATTAGATAATTACGTCGGTAAAAAGTGCAGTCGTTAGGTTTACTATTTTGTGATTAGTTATTGATGAAAAGCGCGGACTGATGCGGGAGAATGTTGTTTTGCTATTGGCTGTTGAGTAAACTGACCAATGGTACAGCAATATGCTTCAGGCGCCTTTCTCTGCTGGTAGAGAAGACTTAGAGTATTCTAGAGAGGAGTAGGAGCCTAGCCATGAAACAGTTCGGACGTGTGTAGTAGCAGTTCCGATGGAAACGATAAGTTGTCGGATCTAGCAATGTTTCATACATCAAAAGTGTTGGAAAGTGACGGCATAATTATTCTAATGTGTGTGTAGAAATTTCGGAATTTTTAAGTGAATTTTGTGACGACAAAAGACATATATTCCTTGTCGCGTATTGAGCAGGTCGGTGGCCAAAAAATGTGACTGCATTAGGTACCGACAGACTTAATATTTGGCGAGCATTATCAATAAAAAACAACCAGTATTTCTGTAGCTATTACGTTTTCGAGAAATGCAACACCATAAACTTACTAACGAGAGTGAAAGGGATTGTGAGTGACTGTGTTAAGACTAGCACGGGGGTGGCAGTGATACTTGTTCACCTTTTCAGAATATATTAATTGAGGACAAAATCTTCAACCTTTCATTTCGTGTGAAAACTCTCTCCCGAAACGTAGATTAGTGACTTAAATTGCAGCCTGGTTCACGTCGAAGAACAGTGGGTTTCGCTCGGCTTCCCTACTGATGATCTGCCGAGACAATGTTCACAGGTAGGTGCAGGTCCGTCGTAAAGAGACGGAAAGAACCGCGCCGCCGCAAGGTCTGCTACAAAATGGCTCAAAACGTAGGCGTTTCAGTTGTTTTGGTTGAAAGGTACGTGCTGAGATTCGATCAGGAGAGAGCCAGTGAAAAATGTCGATTGTTCCCAACCGCAAGGTGGGACGAGTAGTACATCTTCGAGTAGTAAGATCTTTGACAGCTAACAGAGCTAGGTGGAGGCGGTAAAAGTTTGAGTAGTGGTGAGGAGATGCGCAGAGACAGCTGACGTGTTTCGAGTCGGAGCTAGATGCCTGCAGGAGGCAGCCGGGTCGTGACAGCATCAAAGTAAGAATTGGCGCTACGCACATAATAAGCTATATATTGAGCGAAACTCGGCACATACCTGGGGAAACTAGAAAGAATAATTAATAAAATATGTTTTCTTTGGTTAATTAGTGTCTAAAAGCTAGATAGAAATCCCATTGTTGATGCAATAAGCGTTTTGTGAAACATTCTCGTAAATCCATGCTATAGAAGTTTTTTTTTTAGTTTTTCACATGTGCCTTAAAAGTTTGAACAATAAATATTTTTTAGATAAAATTAGAGTTTCATCTCACACCTTATGTCGTTCTCCGTATCCTGTGTTTGCATTGAACCAAAAGGTACATTAAAGTAAAGTTCCCATGAGTAAAGCTAATAATTTCATTTATCAGAGCAAAATAATCTATATGCCATTGCACAGTTGGCAAATTATTCAGATCAGGACAGAATTTTTATTAAGTAACAAACAGGACCAAAATGAGTAAAGTTATCTAGAATGACAAATTTATGCCATTGCACTACGGCTGAGTTGAATATATGTTTTATTATCGGCTAAACGGGCAGGAGTGCACAAGCTAAGTCCACAGACGCAGTCAGATGCAGGTTGGTGACTTTCATTTATTTTTACCACTAAACTTTCATGCAGTCAGTTGTGTATTTTCAGTATTAATTTTCCAACAATATATTCATGCTGTCAGATAAGGTTCAGTTCAGTTAAATAAGCAGTCAGATGCAAGTTTTATTAAAGACTAAAGCAGTCACATGCAGTTCAGTCTAGTTTAAATAGATAATTTTTATTAACAACACTTTCAAGGTGTTTTTTTATTGACGTGGCCCAACGAGCAAAATGATTTTGTTCAAAAAGCAGGTCAGTTCAGCCGTGTTGTTAACAGGGAAGCAGCGTTCTTGAGAATACTTCAGAGAGTTACGGCAGCGGCCACCTGGCGACTTGCCGGTTGTGCTGGAAGTGAGAGACGGAGAAGCAGGCCGTGGAGGACTCACCCTGCTGCGGGTTTCGAAGTCTAGCGTCCTGGCGACCCGCACGTCGCCCGTCTCCGGGTCCACCGAGAAGGCGCCGCCCACGTTGCCGGCTGCGATGCCGTAGCGAACATCCGGGTCTGCAACACACACGTCCACACACGCCTGAGTCACTAGTGTGCGAGTTAACGCGTCTCAGAACGGCACTTACTGTCTAAGTACGTGAAAAATGACGCACGTTGTCGTGTCTGGATCGAAGAGCGAGCAAGTGCCATTAGAAATAGGGGCTCGCCACTACACCGTGCGTTCAGCGAGCTGAGAATTCTCAGCCAGGTATAGTGTACGGACACTGGTGGGACACTTCGTACAAAGTAAACATTCAGATCATTACATCATTGAAGTTAAAAAAAATATTATTGAGATGCAGCATCTTAAAGCCTATCCAGAGACTAACATCTTCAGGATGGTCAACCTTTTTGTACAGCATTTAATCGACGAATAATTCACATACAAAGACACGAATTGAAAAACTGAAACGTTTCTGTAACAGCTTCTGCACTGTATACACTACTGGCCATTAAAATTGCTACACCAAGAAGAAATAGAGATGATAAACGGGTATTCATTGGACAAATATATTATACTAGATCCGACATGTGATTACATTTTCACGCAATTTGGGTGCATAGATTCTGAGACATTAGTACCCAGAACAACCACCTCTGGCCGTAGTAACGGCCTTCATACGCCTGGGCATTGAGTCAACAGAGCTTGGATGGCGTGTACAGGTACAGCTGCCCATGCAGCTTCAACACGATACCACAGTTAATCAAGAGTTAATCACAGTTAATACTGGCGTATTGTGATGTGCCAATTGCTCGGCCACCATTGACCAGACGTTTTCAGTTGGTGAGAGATCTGGAGAACGTGCTGGCCAGGGCAGCAGTCGAACATTTTCTGTATCCAGAAAGGCCCGTACACGAGCTGCAACATGCTGTCGTGCATTATCCTGCTGAAACGTAGGGTTTCGCAGGGATCGAATGAAGGATAGAGCCGCGGCTCGTAACACATCTGAAATGTAACGTCCACTGTTCAAAGTGCCATCAATGCGAAAAGAGGTGACCGAGACGTGTAACCAATGGCACCCCATACCATCACGCCGGGTGATACGCCAGTATCGCGATGACGAATACACGCTTCCAATAATGTGCGCTCACCGCGATGTCGCCAAACACGGATACGACCATCATGGTGCTGTGAACAGAACCTGGATTCATCCGTAAAAATGACGATTTGCCATTCGTGCTACGATTAAAAGGCATGTAAAAAGTGTCTTGCAGTATCGGCCATTGTCCTGCGGTAATATCGGTTGTTAATGATACACTGCACTGACGCTTATTGAATAATAATAGAACACACGAGCATGAGAGCATTGTTCCTATTTCAGCTAAATTCTCCAAAGTTTAGAACATTTTTTTTGCAGAGATCACAAATAAAATACGAAATATTCTCCTGATTCGTACGTCCAATATGTCCTCTATACACTTGGTACGTGGCACTCAGTCTTCTTCAAAAAAACTCCAGACACAGAATACAGTTTTCAGTCTCTTAAGTTGACCCATTATTTCCAGCAAATTCCAATTTTCTTCGCCGCTCTGTAACTGGCTTTCCATGGCCACCTTTTGCCTCATTATTTCTTCAACACTCTTTTCGACTATTTCCTTCTGGTTTTATTTTCTTCCATTCGTCGGCGATTTTTTCTTTTATAATTGTTGAAAACGCTTCAGCTGCCTCCCTCGCGATCATTTTGTTAGACGTAATCTTGATGACAGGCATTTTCATGCGCTCTTCATACCATCTTCCTCTTCTTTATTTACACATTCCGCCATTTCAATCTGTAAAGAAGTAAGAAGCAGATATACGGTGTGTTCAAAACGTCTCTCCGCAGTGCCGTATGATTGTTCGCCTGTCTGAGTTACTTCCCTTCAAGTGGACTCTCCCAACATTCCACCGTTTCGTTTATCTCAGCCAGCTCCAGTCGTATCGTTGGTGTGTGTCGTTACGTGTTGACGTGAACGTCTAAGTTTAGTTCCTTTGTTCGTTTGTTTCGTTTTTGCCAGTGTTAAAATGCTACCCATTGAAGAACGCGCGTTTTAAGTAGAACAAGTGTTCAAAGCTAGCGGTAAATACACAGTTTCTGTTCGTCAAACATTTAATTCAGTTTTCTCGGAGACAACAATCTCACATCGCGATACTGTGCGAGTTTTGATTAACATATTTCAAAGTACGGGTTCAGTGACAGATGCACCGAGAAGTGGTCGTCCTAGCGTTTTGTCTGAGGACAAACCATTCGATATTTATGATAAAACGTCGATGAGTCCGATCAAGTCAGTAGGAAAACTCGCCCAGGAAGTAGATGTTAGTGTCGGAACGGCCCACACAGCTGTGGGGAAATAATTAGAACTTGTCCCATACAAAGTGACGGTCGTGCAAGAACTGAAAAATACTGATTGTGGCAAAAGTGTGCGTTATTGTCAATGGTTAAAACATTTCGTTCAACAAAATGGAAGGGACATTCTTAATGAACACGAACTCGCAAAATTCTCGCATGTGGAGTACTTCAAATTCATTGTGTATTCATGAGGGACCACTTCATTGTGTGAAAATAGGAGGTTCGATTGCAATTTCTAGACGTCGGATTGTGGGTCCCATATTTTTCAACGAAACGACAAACGCACAACGATACTGCCGTGATGCTCTGTACCAATTCATAGGAGAAATTGTGTTAAGTGAAATACTGAACGGTTATTTTCAACAAGATAGTGGAACCGTGCATGCAGCTCGCGTTTCAATGTCACTGCTTGCTGATATTTAAGGTGATCGCATAATTTCACAGGGACTTTGACCTCCACGATAGGCTGACATAACACCACCTGACTTTTTCTTCTGGAGTACAGCGAAAGCAACTGTCTATAAAAACTGTCCAAAATCCATCGATGAACTGAAAACTGCAACATACACTTTCACTGCTTCTGTTACAGAAGAAATGTTACAGCTTGTGTTTGGAAACATGATTAGACGAATTGAATTGTGTATTCATTGAAAGGGGGGACACTTTCAACATTTAATGTGAAAATTTGTAAGTAAAAATTCAATAAATACAAAAAATTCAATAAATTAATAACTTGTATTTCACTGAGTTTCATTTCGGTATATTCACTGCTGCATACGGCACGCGCCACTAACAATTATACGGCACTGCGGAGAGACTTTTTGAACAGTCCGTATAATTTAAACACTGAAATTACTTCTGGCCAGTACTGAAAGACAAGCGGGCAGCTAGTACTGTTCGACAAAGACTCAGTATGGTCTAGTAATATACGCTCTTTAATAGAAATTACCATAATATGTTTGTTAGACGTTGTTTCTCACATAACATAGATAAACGAAATACACTCCTGGAAATGGAAAACGGAACACATTGACACCGGTGTGTCAGACCTACCATACTTGCTCCGGACACTGCGAGAGGGCTGTACAAGCAATGATCACACGCACGGCACAGCGGACACACCAGGAACCGCGGTGTTAGCCGTCGAATGGCCCTAGCTGCGCAGCATTTGTGCACTGCCGCCGTCAGTGTCAGCCAGTTTGCCGTGGCATACGGAGCTCCATCGCAGTCTTTAACACTGGTAGCATGCCGCGACAGCGTGGACGTGAACCGTATGTGCAGTTGACGGACTTTGAGCGAGGACGTATAGTGGGCATGCGGGAGGCCGGGTGGACGTACCGCCGAATTGCTCAACACGTGGGGCGTGAGGTCTCCACAGTATATCGATGTTGTCGCCAGTGGTCGGCGGATGGTGCACGTGCCTGTCGACCTGGAACCAGACTGCAGCGACGCACGGATGCACCCCAAGACAGTAGGATCCTACGCAGTGCCGTAGGGGACCGCACCGCCACTTCCCAGCAAATTAGGGACACTGTTGTTCCTGGGGTATCGGCGAGGACCATTCGCAACCGTCTCCATGAAGCTGGGCTACGGTCCCGCACACCGTTAGGCCGTCTTCCGCTCACGCCCCAACATCGTGCAGCCCGCCTCCAGTGGTGTCGCGACAGGCGTGAATGGAGGGATGAATGGAGACGTGTCGTCTTCAGCTATGAGAGTCGCTTCTGCCTTGGTGCCAATGATGGTCGTATGCGTGTTTGGCGCCGTGCAGGTGAGCGCCACAATCAGGACTGCATACGACCGAGGCACACAGGGCCAACACCCGGCATCATGGTGTGGGGAGCGATCTCCTACACTGGCCGTACACCTCTGGTGATCGTCGAGGGGACACCCATCGTTCTACCATTCCTAGACCGGCAAGGGAACTTGCTGTTCCAACAGGACAATGCACGTCCGCATGTATCCCGTGCCACCCAACGTGCTCTAGAAGGTGTAAGTCAACTACCCTGGCCAGCAAGATCTCCGGATCTGTCCCCCATTGAGCATGTTTGGGACTGGATGAAGCGTCGTCTCACGTGGTCTGCACGTCCAGCACGAACGCTGGTCCAACTGAGGCGCCAGGTGGAAATGTCATGGCAAGCCGTTCCACAGGACTACATCCAGCATCTCTACGATCGTCTCCATGGGAGAATAGCAGCCTGCATTGCTGCGAAAGGTGGATATACACTGTACTAGTGCCGACATTGTGCATGCTCTGTTGCCTGTGTCTATGTGCCTGTGGTTCTGTCAGTGTGATCATGTGATGTATCTGACCCCAGGAATGTGTCAATAAAGTTTCCCCTTCCTGGGACAATGAATTCACGGTGTTCTTATTTCAATTTCCAGGAGTGTATAGCCACGACATTAATCACTTACCTTTAAAACGGGTACAACAGGCCTTAAAATATCTTCTGTACGCTTAGAAATAAAGTACTGATTCTACAAAAGAGAGCAGTGAGAATAATTAGTGGTTTTCACCCGAGGACGTCATGTAGGCACCTTTTTGAGGAGTCAGGTATTTTAACTGCACCATCAGAGTTCATATATTCGCCAATGAAATTCGTTATAAATAATCCATCTCAATACGCGAAGAACAGTGATGTGCATACGTACAACACTAGATGGAAAAATGATCTTTCCTAAAAAAGGGAGTACATTATTCAGCAACAAAAATCTTTGATTATATGCCCAACAACATAAAGTGTCTGGCAGGTAGCAAATCAAGTTTTAAATGTAGCTTAATTTTTTTTTTTTTTCGGACAATTCCTTCTATTCCATGGACGAGTTTCTGTTTCAGAACTGGCAAAACCAAAAAAAAAAAAAAAAAAAAAAAGAAAGAAAGAAAAGAAAAAATCTTACCTCTAAATGTAGTTGCATGTGCAGAACTAAAAATTTCAGTAATATTCATATTAGCGCTATTGATGTGTGTATATATATCTTGTATTCTTACTTGTTCCACATCAAATCGGTAAAATAATCGTGAAAATGATCTACGGAACATGACATAACTAAACTAAACTAAACTAAGAGCGCCGGTAACACCATCAAGCACTCAGAGAAGAAAAAGCACTGAAGAGGGGAAGAAGGTAACCCATTCCAGTGTACGTTGATACACAAGCTTGCTCCTGCTTACTGTACGCTTCCGTCATTTGGAGGCGGTAAGGAGAATCACAGTGGTGGCCGGTGGTGTAAGCTGGACGATACTGCACGACTGTCCCCTAATGCGGAATCGACCGTTAGATATCAAAAGAGACGGACCTGTTGGCAGAAAAGGACGTGGGGAGTATTGTGTTGTCAGTAGAGAAGAGGCTATACCGGACTGAAATCAGCGACTTCGAATGTCGACTGTTCTTTGCACTTCACCTGAGTAACAAATCCATCAGGAACATTTAAGTACTTCTAAAGCTGTCCCCATGTCGACTCTGGTTGATGTGACAGTGAAGTGGAAATGCAAAGGAACAAGCACAACTAAACCGAGAGCGGGCAGATCTCATATACTGACAGACAGTAATATTTGAGGCATTGAGGTTAACAGTTTTAAAAACTGCATGATATCAGATGAAGAAGTCACTCGTGACTTTCAAAGTGCTTCCAGTATTCCAGATAGCAAAATTACTGTGGGTGGGGAGTTAAAAAGGATGTAAGGTGGTCCAGCAGCTCCTCACAAGCCAAATTCGAGGGTTGTCGAGAAAGTAAGTTGCGATCGGTCGCTAAAAAACCACAACGAAAATCGGAAGCATTTCATTTGCAAGATTTAGCTACACTTTCCAGATACTTCTATACATGGTTACCGATACCACTTAGACATCTGTCTGAGGGTTATACCAATTTTCGAACACCATGGTCATAGAAGGCAGCCGCCTGTACTTTCCGATAATTCTCTACGCTGGTCTATAGCGCGTAGTCTGCGCCTAAGTGTTGTCTTCGTGTCCAGCGTTTCATGTGAACAGAGATGATACTCAGGACGAGCCAATTAGGGCTGTGTTGTGGGTGATCGAACACTTCTCATCGAAAAGATTGCAGGAATGTCTTCACTGCCCCTGCAGAGTGTGGCTGAGAATTGCCGTGAAGAAGGAAGTACGTGGCAGTTGTGTTAGGTGGGCTGCATTCATTAAGGCGAAGCCTCTGAGCAGGCCTTCCTATTTGGTGGGAGGCATCGTTGTTCCAGGCACCTTTACTAACTCATAATGGGCTCACACTTGATAAGAGCGTCTTGATGCGATCGTCGGTCATACTAGAGACACTACCCAACACATTCGTGCAGAGCTTCATCGGATTTTCACTGTGGTGTCCATTTCGCCACCGATCGGAACTTACGTTCTGGACAACCCTCGTATTTCTGTATTCAGTTCCGAGCGACGCCTGAGGTGGTGCAAACAGCGATGGCACTGGACAGTGAACGACTGGAAACGAGTGATTCGGAGTGATGAATCACGCTATATTTAGCTGCACTCTGACGGAAGGGCTTCGATTTGGCGAATGGCTGCAGAACGTTACCTGCCGTCACCATGTGTAGTGCCAGCAGTAAGTATAAAGGAGATGGTTCTATGGTAGGGGGTGTTTGTAGTGGTTAGGGTGTGGTTCCCATACTGCACTTAAGGGAATGCTAAATGAGCAAGGATTGTGTACTGTGTACAGTAGAGCAACAGATTCTATCAGCATGACAGTGTACTTTGCCATTAAGCACCATCTGTGAGGCAATGGTTCATGGACAATACCATTCCTGTAATGGACTGACCTGCGCCGAGTCCCAGGTTCTCTAATTTCGGCTTTTGAAGAAGAACAGGCTACTATTCTTCCGCACACATTCAGACATGTCCCCAGCAAAGCCACTGTAAGTGTGAAGGGCAGACTCAGTGTACATTAATGTCCACTAATAGATGTCTGGATAGTTATGATAAGATAGTGTACGTGTTCCGGAAGGTAACATAAATGACTGAAGGTATGTGTGACCGATGAGACCAGGAAACATCCCGCCTTCCTTAAACACTGTGTGATAGGTGCGCACTATTCTGCTAGCTCCATTTCCAGTAGTACAGAGTGGGCGTAACCAGCAATAAGCTGTTCGTCAGTGTTAAGACGGCCACACACGTACTTGCAAGACCGGCAGACTTGCATGATCGAGTGTTTCGAGCAAGCGTGCATAAAACTCCTTCGCGTTTATTCAGTTGAAGCATGCTTGTACAGACATAAGTTTGTTCTTCGAATATGTGGAACTAGGATAACGACTGGGTGTTTTTGGTCAGCTATGCGGTAATGATGCGTAAAAGAGATAAGAGGAAATATGATACATGGGGTAAACCCTGACTTGATACATTAAATTACTGATACTGAAGGCTAATGCTGTTGTAGCCTGTTCAGGATCATGCTTGGAAGTAAAAACATCAGAAAATGTAAAAAGATTTTTCAGAAAATTTTTTAAAAGTGAAGACGCAAATAAAACCATATAAAATGGTGATAAGTTTCGGCTCTTCATACAACCATCTTTAGATCAATTAAGGAAAAAGCCTTTTTCAAAATATTTAGATCGCTTATCGCCATCACTTGATGATCTCAGGAATTAATAAAGCTACTTGAAAATTCTATTACTTGCAACATCTTCGATTACAAAACATGGTAACTCATGACAGAAGCTGTAATATCACACGAAAGACAGACAGTAGTAGTGTGATTTCTCACGTGGTGAAAGTACTATGAGGATCTAAAATGCACGTCTTTGTTGACGAAAGAACTTCACCTCTGCCTATTCACGGTTAACAAATATTCATTTGTTCTCGCGTAGCCGGCCGCGGTGGTCGTGCGGTTCTAGCGCTCCAGTCCGGAACCTCGGGACTGCTACGGTCGCAGGTTCGAATCCTGCCTTGGGCATGGATGTGTGTGATGTCATTAGTTTAGTTAGGTTTAAGTAGTTCTAAGTTCTAGGGGACTTATGACCTAAGCTGTTAAGTCCCATAGTGCTCAGAGACATTTTGTTCTCGCGTAATAATTTCTGGAATAACTTATATTTTTAATTTCGACATGTTTTTCTGTGACACGTTCAGTTGCTTTGTTTTTTTGTTAAACATATAATGTGTGCAACATTCCACTTTACCTTACTGTGGTAGGCTTTCGGTTAAATGCCCTTGAAACAAGGCGATCGCTCTTATATTCTGAAAGATGAAAAGATGGGAAGATTCGGCTGCAGAGCTTATCGGGCCCTTAAGACCTTACATGCTCTTAAAGGGACTGAGTGGAGGGCGATGGCGAAACCCGCAGATTGGCAAACCGAAGAGGTGCTCTCTCTTGCTCGGGTAGACGCCTGACTGTTCTCCGAGTGACAATAAACTGTCAAACTGTCTCTAAAGTTTAGTTTATCACGCCCTTATTGCCTGAACAACAACATAACACGGGAACATGAGTGCATAATATTTTCCAAAGGAAATATGAAGACGCTAGAAACATTGTTTTATAGATATTTTCATGCAGACTAATAAAAAATGTTGAACAAGGCCGTGCCTAATTTACTCATAAAAATAAGGATTGATATTATTGTTTGAGTAATGAAGCACACAGATGAAACTATTAACGCTAAATCAACTTTAGATGGCACTTCGGAAGCGCTCTCTAGAGATGGTACGGTATTCTTGATAAACATATTTATTTAACCACGAGGGCAAGCAAACCATATAAATCCAGTAGTCGCAATCACTAACTAATATTAACAAACAAATAACAACAACGCCACAGTATGAATCTAGGGCATCCTTGTCCTTTCATCCTTTTCTTTCCGTATATGTATGACCATGCGCAGTTACGTTTCTGTTAATACGATTATCCCAATTTGGTGTTTAAGTAGCGAACGGAGCAAGACAATAATGTTTTGTTAGCTCCAGACGAATTTAAAATGTATTTTTCTGATCGCCGAGGCGTGGTAGCCTTGCGGTCTGAGGCGCCTTGTCACGGTTCGCGCGGCTGCCTGCGTCGGTGGTTCGAGTCCTTTGGGCGTGGGTGTTTGTATTGTCCTTAGAGTAAGTGAAGTTAGATTAAGTAGTGTGTAAGCCTAGAGACCGATGACCTCAGCAGTTTAGTCCCATAGAACTTACCACAAATTTCCAACTTTTTTGTGTGATCATGTTTGTAAAAGTTAAGGTAAGTGATTAATTCTGCGAAAAACTGAAAATATTATTTCATTTCATTGTTTTACATCTAAACACTCAGGGCACTAATGATGTCTTTTATATTAAATCGGCTTTGAAAATTGTAATTTTTAGTGACTGGCACCACAAATGACTGTACCTACTAGTAGGAAAGCAGTGGAAGCTCCATTTTATTTTATTTTTGTTGTAGGGTTTTGTTTATTCACTTATATTTCTTTTCAGAGCGCCTGTACCAGTCAGTTTTTGGCAGAACTCTGATGACTAAACTACCGAAGGTGGTGTTAGTGACGAAACCGAATATGAAGAAAGTCACCCTGTTCCTATACTACACAGTACTCTGACACCCAATCAACGGAATTGTTGCCTCTGGTCTTCGTTTAAGTTGAACAGAACCATTTGGACTTGGGGTCGACCGAAACATGAAAGTCACGTCAGCAAAATCAGGAAAGTTAACTGTATAGCTGCTTAAAGAGTTTTTAATCTATGCTTTAAAGACACAATTAAGAATGGAAAGGTATTTAACTAATTTTATAATTTTATATTTAAACGCCATCGGTATTCGAATTGAACGAAAAAAAAACCGAGACTCGAGCCCGCTATCCTACGAGTACCAGTCTTGAGCACTGCCGATAGAGCCTGCCTTTAGTGCATCAAAGTAGGTCGAAGAACCTCAAAGTCGGTTTTGTCGAGAATTCTTTAGAATTGCATGGAAGCATTTTGGGGGATTGGTATTTGAGCTCTGAACTGCAAAAAAATTACAGCACTCCGATAGTCGTGTGATTCCCTTATTAGACAATTTTTCACGAAGGCAGACTTCTGTTCTCGGTCACTATCTAGGTATAGCTCGAAGGACCTATAGAATTTGGCGTGACTGACTTCCAGGTTCAGTGATGAGTCTAACGTGTAAAAGGGACTATATTTTTTCGTGGCGCTCTAAAGTTAGAATGTTGGTCTAGTGAAAGCACTGCAGACTTAGAAACGTTTCAGCGAATAATTTTTGGATTCACTTGCGCTGCATTTGGCTGAAAATTTTATCAGGCTGAAGATTAACTTGAAACTTGTGAAGTACTAAGCCGAGGTCTGGAACGCTGTAATAATCAGTCGCTGTGTTCATTCACCAGTAGCAGTTTGCGGTATTGTTTGTGGAAATAAATTTTATCGTTGGAGATTAATTCGGCATGTCTCGCATAAAATTAAAAAATGATCCTTTATTTCTATAATTTTAATTTACAACTTAGGAAACTGCAGATAACAAGTTCCAGGAACGCACAGTGGCGGTGTGTGGTTAACCGTCGACATTCAGCGAGCCACAGCTAATCGCAGGGACCATACATTACTCCACTGACCTCTTGGCAAGTTGCCAGACACTTGATTGAATTCGGGGTGCAAACTAATTTGTATTCCACGTAGATAGGCCACAAGCATAACTCAGCAAACAATCTGTGCATCCTAAAGACTACATGTATATATTGCGAGCACACACTACAGGTGGACACGCACCTGATTAAGAACTGTAAAGTTCTTGGAGAAGGAAAATTTCCTCTATAGACATCAACAAGGATTCGGCCTCTGTTCCTCCATGAGATCCACATCGCCGTAGACAATGGTGCTGAGATTGCTGCTGTGTTCCTTGACTTCAGGAAGAAATTTGACACCGTTCCGTACTGTCGTTTGGTGAAAAAGGACGAGCTTATAGAGTATCGAAGCAGATTTGCGACTAGATTCAAGACTTCCTTACATACAGAACTCAACAAGTTAGTTTTAATGGAACAAAATCTACAGATGTAAGGGTAATTTCCGTAGTACCCCAAGGAAAAGTGATAGAACCGTTACTGTTTACAACAGGAACTGTAAACAAATGATCTAGTAGAAAGTGTCGGTTGCTCTCTAAGGCTGTTTGATGATGATGCGTCTGTCTATAACAAAGTAGTAACGCCAGAAGATAGTAAAGATTCGCAGAATGACTTCCAGAGGGTTGATGCATGGTGCAGGCTCTGACAGTTGACGCTGAACGTAAATAAATGTAACATATTGCTCATACATGGGAAAAAACTCGACTACTGTGTGTAGCTACACTATTGACGACAAGCTGCTGGAAACAGTATCTGCGTAAAATATCTAGGAGTAACTATCCAGGGCGACCGTAAGTGGAATGACCACATAAAACAAATAGTGGCAAAAGGAGATGCCAGACTCAGATTCATAGGAAGAATCTTAAGGAAATGTATTGTACATTGTTTAGTGAACCGGGTACCAAGAAACGACGGAGAGGCTTCGTCTCGCTGTAGCCCTAAGTGGTTCACGACCCCACAACAGGATACAGCGATCCACTCACCCCACTGCTGCCCCACACCGAACCCAGAGTTATTGTGTGGATCGGTCCCCATTGGACCCCTTCTGGGAACGTCCCATATCAGACGAGTGTAGCCTCAAATGTTTGCTAGAGAAATTATAGTGAACGCGTACGCGGAGACAGTGTTCGTGCAGCAAATCGCCGACATAGTGTAGCCGAGGCGGAATATGCGGTACCAGCAACCCCTATTCGCCGAGGCAGATGGAAAACCGCCTTAAAAACCACCCACCGGATGGCCGGCACACCCGACCTTGTCACTAATTGCATGCCTATGAAGTATCGCCTCAGTTGTGCGACTGGATTCGTGATTTCCTGTCAGAAAGGTCACAGTTCGTAGTAATAGATGGAAAGTCAGCGAGTAAAACAGAGGTAATATCCGGCTTTCCCATAGCAAGTGTTATAGGTGCTCTATTGTTCCTGATCTACACTCCTGGAAATGGAAAAAAGAACACATTGACAGCGGTGTGTCAGACCCACCATACTTGCCCCGGACACTGCGAGAGGGCTGTACAAGCAATGATCACACGCACGGCACAGCGGACACACCAGGAACCGCGGTGTTGGCCGTCGAATGGCGCTACTAGCTGCGCAGCATTTGTGCACCGCCGCCGTCAGTGTCAGCCAGTTTGCCGTGGCATACGGAGCTCCATCGCAGTCTTTAACACTGGTAGCATGCCGCGACAGCGTGGACGTGAACCGTATGTGCAGTTGACGGACTTTGAGCGAGGGTGTATAGTGGGCATGCGGGAGGCCGGGTGGACGTACCGCCGAATTGCTCAACACGTGGGGCGTGAGGTCTCCACAGTACATCGATGTTGTCGCCAGTGGTCGGCGGAAGGTGGACGTGCCCGTCGACCAGGGACCGGACCGTAGCGACGCACAGATGCACGCCAAGACCATAGGATACTACGCAGTGCCGTAGGCGACCGCACCGCCACTTCCCAGCAAATTAGGGACACTGTTGCTCCTGGGGTACCGGCAAGGACCATTCGCAACCGTCTCCATGAAGCTGGGCTACGGTCCCACACACCGTTAGGCCGTCTTCCGCTCACGCCCCAACATCGTGCAGCCCGCCTCCAGTGGTGTCGCGACAGGCGTGAATGGAGGGACGAATGGAGACGTGTCGTCTTCAGCGATGAGAGTCGCTTCTGACTTGGTGCCAATGATGGTCGTATGCGTGTTTGGCGCCGTGCAGGTGAGCGCCACAATCAGGAGTGCATACGACCGAGGCACACAGGGCCAACACCCGGCATCATAGTGTGGGGAGCGATCTCCTACACTGGCCGTACACCTCTGGTGATTGTCGAGGGGACACTGAATAGTGCACGGTACATCCAAACCGTCATCGAACCCATCGTTCTACCATTCCTAGACCGGAAAGGGAACTTGCTGTTCCAACAGGACAATGCACATCCACATGTATCCCGTGCCACCCAACGTGCTCTAGAAGGTTTAAGTCAACTACCCTGGCCAGCAAGATCTCCGGATCTGTCCCCCATTGAGCATGTTTGGGACTGGATGAAGCGTCGTCTCACGCGGTCTGCACGTCCAGCACGAACGCTGGTCCAACTGAGCCGCCAGGTGGAAATGTCATGGCAAGCCGTTCCACAGGACTACACCCCGCATCTCTACGATCGTCTCCATGGGAGAATAGCAGCCTGCATTGCTGCGAAAGGTGGATATACACTGCACTAGTGCCGACATTGTGCATGCTCTGTTGCCTGTGTCTATGTGCCTGTGGTTCTGTCAGTGTGATCATGTGAAGTATCTGACCCCAGGAATGTGCCAATAAAGTTTCCCCTTCCTGGGACAATGAATTCACGGTGTTCTTATTTCAATTTCCAGGAGTGTATATTAACGACATAGGAGAGAATCTGAGTAGGCGTCTGAGACTGTTTAAACGTGATGCTGTCATTTACCCTTTTGTCAAGTTACCAAATGACCAAAACGAATTGCAAAATGATTTAGATAAGATATCTGTATGGTGCGAAAAGTGGCAATTGACCCTGAATAAAGAAAAGTGTGAAGTTATTCACATGAGTACTAAAAGAAGTCCGCTAAACTTCTATTACGCTATAAGTCGCACAAACGTGAAGGCTGTAAATTCAATTAAATACTTAGCGATTAAAATTACAAATAACCTAAATTGGAACGATCACATAGATAATGTTATGGGTAGAGCAAACCAAAGACTGCGATTCATTGGCAGAACACTTAGAAGGCGCAACAGGTCTACAGTAGAACCCCTCTAATCCGACCTTGGATGGTCCGTCACTCCGGTTAGTGCGAGCATGCTGAGGCTCGCGAGCCTCTGCCGACTTGTCACTGACTGGACGCCTTTCGGGCCATTGTTGCGGTGTCTATCGTTGTGCATATTGCTATACTCTACGTTTTTGTGCTGTTTTATCCTTTGTTGCGATTAAAAAACGTCGTTGTTTGCTTTATTCCGTGTTCTCTTCAATACTTCTTACTGTAGATTTATTGTGTGTACAGTTGTCTGTTTCTCGACATGTCTGGATTCAAACGTAAAAAATTAGCAGTGCTACAAAGACTGGACGAAGGAGAATCGCTCCAAAAATTTGCAAAGGAACTGAATGTAGGTGTTACGACAATTAAGTATTGGTGGAAGAATCGGAAAGACATTGAATCCTATACAGTCACGATTGACGGTGAGAAGACTCTGAAGAATTGCAAAACATTAAAAAAGCCTAAACTCTAACTGCTTGATAACGCATTGTGTATGTAGTCTTGTCAAGAAAGAAGGAAAGGAATGCCAATATCCGTGCCAATTCTCCAAGAAAAAGCGATAGTCTTGCACAAAAAACTGGACGCCGGAAGTAAATTTGCTGCCAGTGAGGGCTCGATTGATCGTTGGAAAACCCATCATGCTGTCCGATTTGTTTCTACTTCCGGTGACAAACTATGCCGCAGCTGCTAAGGAGTTTTCTGTTAAGTTTCAAGAAATTATAGAATAAAATGAACTGTTACCCTGCCAAGTGTATAACATCGACGGGAACTTAAAAATGTTGCCAACAAAATCGTTCGCAGCCTCAAACGAATCTGTGGTAGGCACGAAACTTAGAATAACAATCATTCCTTGTAGCAACTCAGCTGGTACCCACAATCTCCACTTGTTCGTCATTGGCAAATCTAAGAAGCCAAGGACATTTAAAAATATAAGCTTCCTTGCCGGTTTATTACCACAATCAAAAATCTGTTTGGTTGGACTGCAACCTAAAGACTTGAAGCAAAAAAATCTGCCTGTTCGTGCTCTACTACTGTTGGATAACGCACCATAACATACATCTGAGGAAGATTTGGTGAAAGGGGACATGGAAGCTCTCTTTCTGCCTCCTAATGTGACCTCACTCATCAAAACAATGGATCAGGGCGTTATCGAATTGTTATCGCAGAAAGTATATCAGCTCAATCTTGGAAAAATCTGAAGGAGGTCATAACTTATTTGAGGCAAAGAAGTACCTGAACATCAAAGATGCTATCTACACAATAGCTGCTGCATGGGATGAACTGAAACCTGACACACTGCGGAAATCGTGGCATAAGCTTTGGCCACAAGTTATGACTGAAAATGAGCAAAGCAACGACGCTCTAGAAATCGTTACAGATCTACAAACTCTGGAGCCGAACGTCCCTGCGAATGAAGTTGAAGAGTGGATCAACGAATGTGACAGAGACTGACACTTTTGAAGAGCTCAGTGACGACCAGATTGTCGCCGCTGTTAGCCGGGAAACTCTGAACGAGGACTCGGACGGCGATTTCACACAACGATGTAAAAAACGCGTTTGACCTCATCCTTCAGTACGTCGAGCAGAATCCAACTCCAATGGACATCTGCTAAACAAAAATGTATCACTGACTTTTTTTCCAAGTAATTTGTTTTCATTTTTACTGTAAAAACAATGCATACAGTATAATCATTTCTTAGTTTATACATACAGTAGTTTATTTCTTTGTAAAAAATTTCTTTTTTATATACAGTGCTATAAACATTTCTTAGTTTACTGTATATGTCGTTAAAACGTTATTAAGTACAGTACAGTACTGTAATTTGTTTGTCGTTTTTCCTTTTAAAACCAATACATGTTATAGTGTGTGTAGACGTTTTTTAGTTAATGTATTGTTGGATAAGCAGCTGCAGCAGCAAGTCGTATAACCCTAGCTTACTTGTTTGTTAGATAGTTCAATTAATTTCTTTGCGTGTTTTTGGGTACTTGCATTGTTTAATTCATATATTTCGGGCGTATTATAGTATTTGACAGTTGTAGCATCGCGCCTTAGTACCTGAATAGTGTAAATTCGCGTAGTCGTCTGTCTTCTGTTTTTGTTGTGAACGGCCAGTGTCGGTTGGTCAGTCAGTGTGCTCCCTGCCGCCGTTGGATAAGCAGCTGCAGCAGCAAGTCGTATAACCCTAGCTTACTTGTTTGTTAGATAGTTTAATTAATTTCTTTGCGTGTTTTTGGGTACTTGCATTGTTTAATTCATATATTTCGGGCGTATTATAGTATTTGACAGTTGTAGCATCGCACTTTAGTGTTTACTTCGTAGATTCTTATTTAAATTGCGTGTGAGTTTCGTATAGGAGGTGCAATTTCGAGTTTTAGTTACTGTAATCGTAAATTCAGCAGATTGTAGCGCAGTCGTTAGGCATTTGTACAGGTTAGTTGATACATTCTTTGCGTGTTTCGCTTGCGTTATCTAGGCACGGACTCGTGTTTCAGTAACTGTTGTTCAACATCGATTAGAATGGACAGGGACTGCGATTGCTGTGTTCGGATGAGGGCTGACTTGGCATCCCTTCGCTAACAGCTGCAATCGGCGCTGACTTCGGTCGCGCAGCTTGAGGCTGTTGCCAATGGGTACCACTGTGGGGAGCCGGACTTGGGTATCACGGGGATATCAACCTCGTCCCGTCTGTCCCCAGATCGGTCTGCCGCTGTGGTTGCCCCGGTTGCTGCCCGCAGTGGGGCTGAGCCCTCGCCTGTGGTTGATTGGGAGGTCGTTCCAAGGCGTGGCAGGCAGCGAAAGGCGTCCCCGGAGGCTGATCAGAAAGCCTCCCTGGTGCGTCTGACAAACCGGTTTCAGGCACTGTCTCTGGCTGAGCCAGATGCAGCTGCCTGCCCTGTTTCAGAGGATCATTCTCAGCCTTCAAGGTCCGGGCAATCGCAGAGGGTGGGCTTACTGGTAGTTGGGGGCTCCAATGTTAGGCGCGTAATGGGCCCCCTTAGGGATACGGCGGCTAAGGAGGGGAAGAAATCCAGTGTGCACTCCGTGTGCATTCCGGGAGGAGTCATTCTTGATGTGGAAAGGGTCCTTCCGGATGCCATGAAGAGCACAGGGTGCAGCCAGCTGCAGGTGGTGGCACATGTCGGCACTAATGACGTGTGTCGCTTTGGATCTGAGGAAATTCTCTCTGGATTCCAGTGGCTATCTGATTTGGTGAAGGCTGCCGGTCTTGCTTACGAGATGAAGGCAGAGCTCACCATCTGCTGCATCGTTGACAGAACCGACTGCGGACCTTTGGTGCAGAGCCGGGTGGAGGGTCTGAATCACTCAGACGGTTTTGCGACCGTATTGGCTGCAGATTCCTTGACTTGCGCCATAGGGTGGTGGGGTTTCGGGTTCCGCTGAATAGGTCAGGAGTTCACTACACTCAACTCGCGGCTACACGGGTAGCGGAGGCTGTGTGGCGTGGACTGGGCGGTTTTTTAGGTTAGAAGGCCTCGGGAAAGTGCGGGATGGGCTGCAATGTCAAGGGTGCTTGGCAATTACAGGACGTGCTTGGATCAAGGAACAGTCGGAATTATAGTTGTAAATTGTTGTAGTTGCGCTGGAAAAGTCCCTGAGCTTCAAGCGCTAATAGAAAGCACAGAAGCTGATATCGTTATAGGTACAGAAATCTGTCTAAAGCCTGAAATAAGTTCTGCAGAAATTTTTACGAAGTCTCAGACGGTGTTCAGGAAAGATAGATTAGGCAGAATTGGTGGTGGAGTGTTTGTGTCTGTCAGTAGTGGTTTATCTTGTAGTGAAGTCGAAGTAGATACTCCGTGCGAATTGGTATGGGTGGAGGTTATACTTAACAGCCGAATTAAGTTAATAATTGGCTCCTTCTACCGACCCCCAGACTCCGATGATACAGTTGCGGAACAGTTCAGAGAAAGTTTGAGTCTCGTAACAAATAAATACCCCACTCATACGGTTATAGTTGGTGGGGACTTCAACCTACCCTCGGTATGTTGGCAAAAATACTTGTTCAAAACCGGTGGTAGGCAGAAAACGTCTTCCGAGATTGTCCTAAATGCTTTCTCCGAAAATTATTTCGAGCAGTTAGTCCACGAACCCACGCGAATTGTAAATGGTTGCGAAAACACACTTGACCTCTTAGCCACAAACAATCCAGAGCTGATAGAGAGCATCATGACTGATACAGGGATTAGTGATCACAAGGTCATTGTAGCTAGGCTCAATACCACTTCTTCCAAATCCATCAGAAACAAACGCAAAATAATTTTATTTAAAAAAGCGGATAAAGTGCCACTAGAAGCCTTCCTAAAAGACAATTTCCATTCCTTCCGAACTGACTATGCGAATGTAGACGAGATGTGGCTCAAATTCAAAGATATAGTAACAACAACAATTGAGATATTAATACCTCATAAATTGGTAAGAGATGGAACGGATCCCCCGTGGTACACGAAAAAGGTCCGAACGCTATTGCAGAGGCAACGGAAAAAGCATGCGAAGTTCAGAAGAACGCGAAATCCCGAAGATGGGCTAAAATTTACAGACGCGCGAAATTTGGCACGTACTTCGATTGGAGATGCCTTTAATAGGTTCCACAACGAAACATTGTCTCGAAATTTGGTAGAAAATCCGAAGAAATTCTGGTCGTATGTAAAGTACACAAGCGGCAAGACGCAGTCAATACCTTCGCTGCGCAGTGCCGATGGTACTGTTATCGACGACTGTGCCGCTAAAGCGGAGTTATTGAACGCAGTTTTCCGAAATTCCTTCACCAGGGAAGACGAATCGAATATTCCAGAATTTGAAACACGAACATCTGCTAGCATGAGTTTCTTAGAAGTAGATCCCTTAGGGGTTGCGAAGCAACTCAAATCGCTTGATACGGGCAAGTCTTCAGGTCCAAATTGTATACTGATTAGGTTCCTTTCAGATTACGCTGATACTATAGCTCCCTACTTAGCACTCATATACAACCGCTCGCTCACCGATAGATCTGTACCTACAGATTGGAAAATTGAGAGGTCGCACCAGTGTTCAAGAAGGGTAGTAGGAGTAATCCATTTAGCTACAGACCTATATCATTGACGTCGGTTTGCAGTAGGGTTTTGGAGCATATACTGTATTCAAACATTATGAATCACCTCGAAGGGAACGATCTATTAACACGTAATCAGCATGGCTTCAGAAAACATCGCTCTTGTGCAACGCAGCTAGCTCTTTATTCGCACGAAGTAATGGCCGCTATCGACATGGGATCTCAAGTTGATTCCGTATTTCTAGATTTCCGGAAAGCTTTTGACACCGTTCCTCACAAGCGACTTCTAATCAAGCTGCGGAGCTATGGGGTATCGTCTCAGTTGTGCGACTGGATTCGTGATTTCCTGTCAGGAAGGTCGTAGATCGTAGTAATAGACGGCAAATCATCGAGTAAAACTGAAGTGATATCAGGTGTTCCCCAGGGAAGAGTCCTGGGACCTCTACTGTTCCTGATCTATATAAATGACCTGGGTGACAATCTGAGCAGTTCTCTTAGACTGTTCGCAGATGATGCTGTAATTTACCGTCTAGTAAGGTCATCCGAAGGCCAGTATCAGTTGCAAAGCGATTTAGAAAAGATTGCTGTATGGTGTGTCAGGTGGCAGTTGACGCTAAATAACGAAAAGTGTGAGATGATCCACATGAGTTCCAAAAGAAATCCGTTGGAATTCGATTGCTCGATAAATAGTACAATTCTCAAGGCTGTCAATTCAACTAAGTACCTGGGTGTTAAAATTACGAACAACTTCAGTTGGAAGGACCACATAGATAATATTGTCGGGAAGGCGAGCCAAAGGTTGCGTTTCATTGGCAGGACAGTTAGAAGATGCAACAAGTCCACTAAAGAGACAGCTTACACTACACTCGTTCGTCCTCTGTTAGAATATTGCTGCGCGGTGTGGGATCCTTACCAGGTGGGATTGACGGAGGACATCGAAAGGGTGCAAAAAAGGGCAGCTCGTTTTGTATTATCACGTTATAGGGGAGAGAGTGTGGCAGATATGATACACGAGTTGGGATGGAAGTCATTACAGCATAGACGTTTTTCGTCGCGGCGAGACCTTTTTACGAAATTTCAGTCACCAACTTTCTCTTCCGAATGCGAAAATATTTTGTTGAGCCCAACCTACATAGGTAGGAATGATCATCAAAATACAATAAGAGAAATCAGGGCTCGAACAGAAAGGTTTAGGTGTTCGTTTTTCCCGCTTGCTGTTCGGGAGTGGAATAGTAGAGAGATAGTATGATTGTGGTTCGATGAACCCTCTACCAAGCACTTAAATGTGAATTGCAGAGTAGTCGTGTAGATGTAGATGTAGATGTAAAAAAACGTCTTTTTATATTACTATAGACGTCTTTTAGTTCTTAAATCGTTTAATTTTTGGTACTAAATGTCTTTTTATATTTTTTGCAATAAATATTAGATTTTTCTGATAATCCGACCTTTTTTTCATTCCGACCTTGGTCCCGGTCCCGAAGGTGAGGGATTAGAGGGGTTCCACTGTACTAAAGGGACTGTTTAGATCACGCTTGTCCGCCCTATTCTGGTGTATTGCTGTACGGTGTTGGATCTGCATCAGGTGGAACTGACGGATGGCATCGGAAAAGTTCAGAGAAGGGCAGCTCGTTTTGTATTTTTGCGAGACAGGGGAGATGGTTCCACAGGCATGATACGTGAACTGAAGCGGCAATCACTAAAACAAAGATTTTTTCGTTGCGACGGGATTTTCTCATGAAATTTCAATCGCCAATTTTCTCCTCCGATTGCGAAAACACTTGGCGCCCATCTACATAGGGAGGAATGACCATCAGGGAAAAACAAGAGAAATCAGGGCTCGCGCATAAAATTTTAAATCCTCTTTTTTCCCGTGCGCTGTTACAGAGTGGAACAGTAAAGAGACAGCTTGAAGGTGGTTCATTGAACCCTCCGCCAGACACTTTATTTTGAATAGCAGAATAATCACGTAGATGTAGATAAAGACGTAGACAATGCTCGTCCTGATACGGCAATTGTCTATGTGGACTGTCTGCTTGATGTTGAGGTATTCCCATGGCCAGAAACATCCCCAGATCGCTGCGTGACACAAGATGTTTGGAACCATCTCGGGTTCCACCCCGGTACCAGTGTATAATATATCTAGCACCAGTTACAAGAGTTGTTTGCCAGGCTGCCTCAGGATAGTACACGACGTCCTTACGACACCCACCTGCCAACCGTATCGGTGTATGCATCCAGGACAGAGGGGGTGTCCATACTGTTCTTTGTGAATTAGCCTTTTCTTATCAGTGAAATAACATCACATACTCTTGTTTTTTACCTGCCATTGCTGGTAGTATGTATACACACGCACGCACACACACGCACACACACACACACACACACACACACACACACACACACACTCACCTATATATACAGGGTGCTCCATTGATATTGACCAGGCCAAATATCTCACTAAATAAGGATCAAACAAAAAAACGACAAAGAACGAAAGCGTCTAGCTTGAAAGGGGAAACGAGATGGTGCTATGATTGGCCCACTAGATGGCGCTGCCATAGGTCAAAGAGGAACCCTCATTTTTTATTACATATTCGTCTAGTATGTAAAGAAATATGAGTGTTTCAGTTGGACCACTTTTTTCGCTTTGCCATAGATGTCGCTGTAATAGTCACAAACATTTGGTTCACAATTTTAGACGAACAGTTGGTAATAGGTAGACTTTTTAAATTAAAATACAGAACGTAGGTACATTTGAACATTTTATTTTGGTTCTTCCAATGTGATACATGTACCTTTGTGAACTTATCATTTCTGAAAACGCATGTTGTTACAGCGTGATTACCTGTAAATACCAGATTAATGCAATAAATGCTATAAATGATGTCCGTCAACCTCAATGCATTTGGCAATACATGTAACGACATTCGTCTCAACAGCGAATAGTTCGCCTTCCGTAATGTTCGCACATGCATTGACAATGCGCTGACACATGTTGTCAGGATTTGCCGCTGGATCACGATAGCAAATATCCTTCAATCTTCCCCTCAGAAAGAGATCCGGACGTCATATCCGGACGACCAGTCCACCTGTCATGAAATATGCTATTCAATACCGTTTCAACCGCACGCGAGCTATGTGCCGGACATCGATCATGTTGGAAGTACATCGCCGTTCTGTCATGCCTTGAAACATCTTGTAGTAACATCGGTAGAACATTATGTAGGTAATCAGCATACATTGCACCATTTAGATTGCCATCGATAAAATGGGGGCCAATTATCCTTCTTCCCATAATGCTGCACCATTCATTAAACCTCCAAGGTCGCTGATGTTCCACTTGTCGCAGCCATCGTGGATTTTCCGATGCCCAATAGTGCATATTGTGCCGGTTTACGTTACCGCTGTTGGTGAATGACGCTTCGTCGCTAAATAGAACGCGTGCAAAAAATCTGTCATCGTCCCGAAATTTCTCTTGTCCGCAGTGGCAGAACTGTACACGACGTTCAAATTCGTCGCCATGCAATTCCTGATGCATATAAATATGGTACGGGTGCAATCGACGTTGATGTAGCATTCTCAACACCGACGTTTTCAGATTCCCGATTCTCGCGCAATTTGTCTGCTACTGATGTGCGGATTAGCCGCGACAGCAGCTAAAACACCTACTTGGACATTATTTGTTGCAGGTCGTGGTTGGCGTTTCACATATGGCTGAACACTTCCTGTTTCCTTAAATAACGTAACTATCCGGCGAACGGTCCGGACACTTGGATGATGTCGTCCAGGATATCGAGCAGCACACATAGCACACGCCTGTTGGGCATTTTGATCACAATAGCCATACATCAACACGATATCGACCTGTTCCGGAATTGTAAACGGTCCATTTTAACACGGGTAATGTATCAAGAAGCAAATACCGCCCGAACTGGCGGAATGTTACGTGATACCATATACTTATACGTTTGTGACTATTACAGCGCCATCTATCATAAAGCGAAAAAAGTGGTCCATTTAAAACATTCATATTTCTTTACGTACTACACGAATATGTAATAAAAGTGGGGGTTCCTATTTAAAAAAAAAACTCAGTTGATATCCGCTTGACCTATGACAGCGCCATCTAGCTGGCCAACCATAGCACCATCTGGTTTCCCCCTTCAAGCTGGATGAGTTTCGTTCTTTGCAGTTTTTTCGTTTGATGCTTATTCCGTGAGATATTTGGTCCGGTCACTATCAACAGACCACGCTGTATATATATGGTAGTACATCTATATCGTGGTGTTTTTTTTTTAAGAATTATCGGGTGCATTTTCCGTGGAGTTTCCGCAGATATTTGCAATTTCGTTTTTTCATTGTGTGACTGTAGTCAGCCAAAGCAAATACCGCTCATCGCCTCTTTCATGCGTTGACGACTGTCGACAGAAAGCGCCGGTTTGTTCCCCGTCACAAAGAAAACGAATTTGAAAGCATAATTTTACGTGTCCATTCGACAGAGCGGTCCCAGATAAGTCTAGTGCGGTATTTGTTTTGTCGATATGTATTACCAGGGACAGAGAAACACGAAGAACAAGCAGAAGTCCAGTGGCGAGTCAGTAGCACTGCATGCTTGGCATTAGCAGTCAGCACGGGGCAAGGCAGCCCTGTCGCTACTGGAGTTTTTCTTCGTTTTACTACCCCTGTTAATACATACCGACATAAAAAAACATCGTAGCCTAAGAGCACTCCAATAGTGGCTCAATTCACTGTTTTCAAACACAAAGATGCTACACTCCAGGAGGATGACACACTTAACATGTGCCTACTCTTTCATTTGTTTTTTTAGTCATCAGTCTACTGACTGGTTTGATGCGGCCCGCCACGAATTCCTTTCCTGTGCTAACCTCTTCATCTCAGAGTAGCACTTGCAACCTACGTCCTCAATTATTTCATGGATATATTCCAATCTCTGTCTTCCTCTACAGTTTTTGCCCTCTCCAGCTCCCTCTGGTACCATGGAAGTCATTCCCTCATTTCTTAGCAGATGTCCTATCATCCTGTCCCTTCTCCTTACCAGTATTTTCCACATATTCCTTTCCTCTCCGATTCTGCGTAGAACCTCCTCATTCCTGACCTTATCAGTCCACCTAATTTTCAACATTCGTCTATAGCACCACATCTCAAATGCTTCGATCCTCTTCTGTTCCGGTTTTCCCACAGTCCATGTTTCACTATCATACACTGCTGTACTCCGGACGTACATCCTCAGAAATTTCTTCCTCAAATTAAGGCCGGTATTTGATATTAGTAGATTTCTCTTGGCCAGAAATGCCTTTTTTGCCATAGCGAGTCTGCTTTTGATGTCCTCCTTGCTCCGTCCGTCGTTGGTTATTTTACTGCCTAGGTAGCAGAATTCCTTAACTTCATTGACTTCGTGACCATCAATCCTGATGTTAAGTTTCTCGCTGTTCTCATTTCTACTACTTCTCGTTACCTTCGTCTTTCTCCGATTTACTCTCAAATCATACTGTGTACTCATTAGACTGTTCATTCCATTCAGCAGATCATTTAATTCTTCTTCACTTTCACTCAGGATAGCAATGTCATCAGCGAACCGTATCATTGATATCCTTTCACCTTGTATTTTACTTCCACTCCTGAACCTTTCTTTTATTTCCGTCATTGCTTCCTCGATGTACAGATTGAAGAGTAGGGGCAAAAGCCTGCAGCCTTGTCTTATTCCCTTCCTAATACGAGCACTTCGTTCTTGATCGTCCACTCTTATTATTCCTTCTTGGTTGTTGTACATATTGTATAAGACCCGTCTCTCCCTATAGCTTACCCCAACTTTTTTCAGAATCTCGAACATCTTGCACCATTTTATATTGTCGAACGCTTTTTCCAGGTCGACAAATCCTATGAACGTGTCTTGATTTTTCTTTAGCCTTGCTTCCATTATTAGCCGTAACGTCAGAATTGCCTCTCTCGTGCCTTTACTTTTCCTAAAGCCGAACTGATCGTCACCTAGCGCATTCTCAATTTTCTTTTCCATTCTTCTGTATATTATTCTTGTAAGCAGCTTCGATGCATGAGCTGTTAAGCTGATTGTGCGATAATTCTCGCACTTGTCAGCTCTTGCCGTCTTCGGAATTGTGTGGATGATGCTTTTCCGAAAGTCAGATGG
Organism: Schistocerca gregaria; assembly: GCF_023897955.1. Lineage (NCBI taxonomy): Eukaryota > Metazoa > Arthropoda > Insecta > Orthoptera > Acrididae > Schistocerca > Schistocerca gregaria. The sequence goes on from NC_064925.1 coordinate 546,710,495, forward strand.
TATGTCGCCAGACTCATATATTCTACACACCAACGTGAATAGTCGTTTTGTTGCCACTTCCCCTAATGATTTTAGAAATTCTGATGGAATGTTATCTATCCCTTCTGCCTTATACTGGATCCCCTATCTCTTCTAAATCGACTCCTGTTTCTTCCTCTATAACATCAGACAAATCTTCACCCGCATAGAGGCTTTCAATCTATTCTTTCCACCTATCTGCTCACTCCTCTGCATTTAACAGTGGAATTCCCGTTGCCCTCTTAATGTTACCACCGTTGCTTTTAATGTCACCAAGGGTTGTTTTGACTTTCCTGCATGCTGAATCTGTCCTTACGACAATCATATCTTTTTCGATGTCTTCACATTTTTCCTGCAACCATTTCGTCTTAGCTTCCCTGCACTTCCTATTTATTTCATTCCTCAGCGACTTGTATTTCTGTATTTCTGATTTTCCCGGAACATTTTTGTACTTCCTCCTTTCATCAATCAACTGAAGTATTTCTTCTGTTACCCGTGGTTTCTTCGCAGCTACCTTCTTTGTACCTACGTTTTCCTTCCCAACTTCTGTGATGGCCCTTTTTAGAGATGTCCATTCCTCTTCAACTGTGCTGCCTACTGCGCTATTCCTTATTGCTGTATCTATAGCGTTAGAGAACTTCAAACGTATCTCGTCTTTCCTTAGAATTTCCATATCCGACTTCTTTGCGTATTCATTCTTCCTGACTAATGTCTTGAACTTCAGCCTAATCTTCATCAGTACTACACTCCTGGAAATTGAAATGAGAACACCATGAATTCATTGTCCTAGGAAGGGGAAACTTTATTGACACATTCCTGGGGTCAGATACATCACATGATCACACTGACAGAACCACAGGCACATAGACACAGGCAACAGAGCATGCACAATGTCGGCACTAGTACAGTGTATATCCACCTTTCGCAGCAATGCAGGCTGCTATTCTCCCATGGAGACGATCGTAGAGATGCTGGATGTAGTCCTGTGGAACGGCTTGCCATGCCATTTCCACCTGGCGCCTCAGTTGGACCAGCGTTCGTGCTGGACGTGCAGACCGCGTGAGACGATGCTTCATCCAGTCCCAAACATGCTCAATGGGGGACAGATCCGGAGATCTTGCTGCCAGGGTAGTTGACTTACACATTCTAGAGCACGTTGGGTGGCACGGGATACATGTGGACGTGCATTGTCCTGTTGGAACAGCAAGTTCCCTTGCCGGTATAGGAATGGTAGAACGATGGGTTCGATGACGGTTTGGATGTACCGTGCACTATTCAGTGTCCCCTCGACGATCACCAGAGGTGTACGGCCAGTGTAGAAGATCGCTCCCCACACCATGATGCCGGGTGTTGGCCCTGTGTGCCTCGGTCGTATGCAGTCCTGATTGTGGCGCTCACCTGCACGGCGCCAAACACGCATACGACCATCATTGGCACCAAGGCAGAAGCGACTGTCATCGCTGAAGACGACACGTCTCCATTCGTCCCTCCATTCACGCCTGTCGCGACACCACTGGAGGCGGGCTGCACGATGTTGGGGCGTGAGCGGAAGACGGCCTAACTGTGTGCGGGACCGTAGCCCAGCTTCATGGAGACGGTTGCGAATGGTCCTCGCCGATACCCCAGGAGCAACAGTGTCCCTAATTTACTGGGCAGTGGCGGTGCGGTCCCCTACAGCACTGCGTAGGATCCTATGGTCTTGGCGTGCATCTGTGCGTCGCTGCGGTCCGGTCCCTGGTCGACGGGCACGTCCACCTTCCGCCGACCACTGGCGACAACATCGATGTACTGTGGAGACCTCACGCCCTACGTGTTGAGCAATTCGGCGGTACGTCCACCCGGCCTCCCACATGCCCACTATACACCCTCGCTCAAAGTCCGTCAACTGCACATACGGTTCACGTCCACGCTGTCGCGGCATGCTACCAGTGTTAAAGACTGCGATGGAGCTCCGTATGCCACGGCAAACTGGCTGACACTGACGGCGGTGGGGCACAAATGCTGCGCAGCTAGCGCCATTCGACGGCCAACACCGCGGTTCCTGGTGTGTCCGCTGTGCCGTGCGTGTGATCATTGCTTGTACAGCCCTCTCGCAGTGTCCGGAGCGTGTATGGTGGGTCTGACACACCGCTGTCAATGTGTTCTTTTTTCCATTTCCAGGAGTGTATATTGTGATCTGAATCTATATCTGATCCTGGGTACGCCTTACAATCCAGTATCTGACTTCGGAATCTATGTCTGACCGTGATGTAATCTAATTGAAATCTTCCCGTATCTCCTGGCCTTTTCCAAGTATACCTCCTCCTCTTGTGATTCTTGAACATGGTATTCACTATTACTAGCTGAAACTTGTTACAGAATTCAATTACTCTTTCTCCTCTTTCATTCCTTGTCCCAAGCCCATATTTTCCTGTAACCTTTTGTTCTACTCCATCCCCTACAACTGCATTCCAGTCGTCCATGACTATTAGATTTTCGTCCCCCTTTACGTACTGCATTACCCTTTCAATATCCTCATACACTTTCTCTATCTGTTCATCTTCAACTTGCGACGTCGGCATGTATACCTGAACTATAGTTGTCGGTGTTGGTCTGCTGTCGATTCTGCTTAGAACAACCCGGTCACTGAACTGTTCACAGTAACACACCCTCTGCCCTACCTTCCTATTCATAACGAATCCTACACCTGTTATACCATTTTCTGCTGCTGTTGATATTACCCGATACTCATCTGACCAGAAATCCTTGTCTTCCTTCCACTTCACTTCACTGACCCCTACTATATCTAGATTGAGCCTTTCCATTTCCGTTTTCAGATTTTCTAGTTTCCCTACCACGTTTAAGCTTCTGACATTCCACGCCCCGTCTCGTAGAACATTATCCTTTCGTTGATTATTCAATCTTTTTCTCATGGTAACCTCCCCTTGGCAGTCCCCTGCCGGAAATCCGAATTTGGGACTATTCCGGAATCTTTTGCCAATGGAGAGATCATCATGACATTTCTTCAACTACAGGCCACATGTCCTGTGGATACACGTTACGTGTCTTTAATGCAGTGGTTTCCATTGCCTTCTGCATCCTCATGTCGTTGATCATTGCTGATTCTTCCGCCTTTAGGGGCAATTTCCCACCCCTAGGACAAGAGAGTGCCCTGAACCTCTATCCGCTCCACCGCCCTCTTTAACGAGGCCGTTGGCAGAATGAGGCTGACTTCTTATGCCGGAAGTCATTCGGCCACCAATGCTGATTATTTATCAAAATTTAGGCAGTGGCGAGGATCGAACCCGGGACCGAAGACGTTTTGATTATGAATCAAAGACACTACCCAAACTACAATATGGATCACTGGAGGTGATCACCTCGCTTGAAGCATGTTCATCACACTGAAACTGGGGAAAAATGGACGAACGGTTTGAGAACCTTCCCGTACCAATCCCCAGAGCTGCTGAGCCAAGAATAATTTTTTCATCTAATTCTCGCTATTCCCAAGAACAGAGAAACAATTACACTCACTTAGATATTCCAATTAGTTTAACGTTATTCGTATGGCAATGAATATCCTATTTCTGTTATTTTCAGAGAAAAAACTCCTCTGTACATCGTTATTCATTTGCCTTACTCGTAGTAGATTCCCGCCATCCCCTAACTGCGGTTCGCGAAATTCCACGCAATTCACGCATTCATTATCTGAGCACTTAAATTCCAATCTGCGCGAAAATTAAATTAGTTCTGTCATTACGGGTTGTTCCGCTTGACATCAATTCTCGGCTCATGGGATTTCCGCCTCGTTGCAGTAGATCAAATAACGTACTACCAGTGACCAATTACATGTAAATTACTTTTTTCCTTCGTGTCATGTCAGAATTGACGGTTTGCGCCTACAATGCAGGTTGTATTAATCCTGTAAATTCCACCTCATCTAGCAGGTTTATTCTTTTAAAAAACTAAAGAGGACAGAGGTTGTACGCTTAACTATTAGCATTGTTGTTTGGTTTGTCGTGGAGTTAACATCGTAAATCGGGAAGCTGAATCGCGGAGTTGGGTTTGTGGTAGTAGGAAACTTCAGATACACAATAAAAACAGAAATACGTGTTATATTCATTCACACAAACCACACTACGATTTTCTCGAGCTCCCTAGCCGATCCGTAACTATTTTAGATTGTGGGAGAGTCTTGTATTTACAGGGTGTGTGCCTAGGAACACATGATGCTTGTTACTCGGTATATCAATCTAGTGATGTAACACCATAGCTCTAATACTCCAATGATTTATTTTGGTTTTTGTTTCATTTAATGTTACATCACTGAGCTTCTGTAAATGTGTTTGTTTGAATCGATAACATTAAATTGTATACTCCTTTCTTTGTACAATCTTTGATGTCATGGTTTGGTTCTATGCAAAGTAGTGTATCTGTCATTTAAATTCTTTGTTCCATTTGGAGGGAACAAAACTTACTGTATATAATTGTAACTTTCTGTGAATAATTTTTGTAGCAATGTCAATATGTGCAAATATTCTGTTTTATTGAATGAATTTGGTTGCTGTTATGTAAACTGCTGATCCTCACTTAGGGTTCTTAGTTAGTTTGTACGTAAAAGGTGTTGTGGTTTATAAAGTTTTGCTTAGTAAATGATCTCATTACTGCCTGTTGTAAATCACAGAAGGTGAGTCAGTATCTTACATATATGTTAGTTTTGTCTCTCAATGTATAAGAGTTATAATATAATAAAATGATAATGTAATAGGATAGGGAATGAATGATAATAAAATGTTGGAATGTGTGGCTTTTTTAAAATGGATGAATTAAAGAGATTAATTCTTTGGCATGAAGGACAAGCACAATAAGCTAGGCATTGCCTGTAACGGGAAAGGAATCATTTTAGTTTATATTTATATAAATAAATCGTCTTCATAGTATTTTATGCGTACCAATTATTAATATTATGTCCGATCGCCGTCTCCTTGACTGTGGCCGTGTTGTTTTATTCGGATCTTTGTAAATTTTCCGAAGTACACAGGTGGGCTTCCGTTCTTCTTATTGCATTACTACTTGAAATAATAATAACTCTCACAAATATTCTGTTAATAAACACTACTATATTTCTGTTCGATGCACATAGAAAATACACACAATGGCGGTCTGCAATTACTCGCTAAAAAATGGCGGTTCTCACTCGTTCACTCACTGAGCGAAAACTTCGTTCCGACAACTCGTACAAGAACAAAAACTGCTCTGTCTTTGTAACATCTGAAAGTCAAAAATACCTGGCGGTAGGCACAGGCTCTACGCTGGGCTACTACCACCTCATCTTTTCTCTTTGCTTTTAAAGAGGATGAAAACATAAAAGTAAGAAATGCAAAAGGTATATCACAGAGTGGAAAACTGCAGTATGAAACGTTATATACTCATGTTTGCTAAGTGTTTGTCTCTCTTGTGTATTAGAAGTGCATATGAATAGTATACCAGGATCCACAGTTTGTCTATTGTGTTAATGCTCGGTAACAAGTAACGGAAAGACCATTAATTATGAAAACCATAATTTCTTTATTGAAATGATAGTGAGAAGCAACCTGTTATTGGATTCCAATTAACTTTCATTTTAAATAGTAAAGTATTTAACTGAGAGAGACTTAACCTATATCCAATTAATGATTCTGCAGTGAATAGTAATAATAACGTTATAAAGACCATTCAGTTGGTGTAAGCCCTGAAAGTAATAGTGTGTTCCGGTATCTGATACAATTTTGCAAATAGTTTGTGCTGCTCCAGTTGTTAGCTTCAATCTTAAAACATACGTATGTGTCAAGAGTTCACTGAACTCACGTGTGACAAAGTATAGGTTGTGTTTATCCATTAAAGTTACTAATAACTATTTTCTTGAACGAGAATGTTAATCATTCTCTTGCCTAGTTAGGCTGGCGACCGTTTTCTTTACCCGTACAGACAGGCAAAATTTTGTTTGTTACTGTTCAAATATTTCCGTAATTCTGACTTTCACTTCCGATAAGCCACCTCCGTTAGGTACAACACGGTCAACACAACAAAATTCCTCTCAGAGGGTAACACTGCTCTGTTGCGTTATACCATTATTGCTTTAATAAGATTGTTTTATTTCACCATAACTTTAAGGTTATGGTACAACAGCAGACAGACAGGAGTGTTATAGTGACTGATTTCTTGTACAAAGTGACGTTGTGATACTTGCAAATGAAAAAAGTTTCCTTAACGTCCTAATAATTTTACCTGTCTTGAAAATGGAAATTGATTTTAGTTTCCAATAGCTTCTCTTTCAAAATATATTTAACTCGTTACTGATTTTTGATAATACTTCTGATTGGTATGAGTTCACTTACTGATTACTGGTGTGTATTAGGACAATATTGTAACAGGTTCAAAAATGGTTCAAATGGCTCTGAGCACTATGCGACTTAACTTCTGAGGTCATCAGTCGCCTAGAACTTAGAACTAATTAAACCTAACTAATTTAAGGACATCACACACATCCATGCTCGAGGCAGGATTCGAACCTGCGACCGCAGCAGTCTCTCGGTTCCAGACTGCAGCGCCCAGGACCGCACGGCCACTCTGGCCGCCGTGTAACAGGTGGACGACTGATTATTGATAAGATTTTCTCCATTTCAACGCTTTTACATTTCAAAAGAATACTCTTCGAAGGTACATGACCATTTTGTGCCGTGGAACATGTTTGCAAATTTGTAAAAAACCCTGCTTTTCCGGAGTAATTTATCTAATTTCAGAAAAAGACTGCAGCACGTAAAACCTGAACGTCATAGCCTAAATATGGAATAGAAAAGTATATTAAATTTCCATTATATGGCTAAGTAGAGGTGAAAGTTTGTAAAGTGCGCCAAAGTACAACACTGCCCATTACTGTTTTCCACTTATACTTAATCCTTAGATATCTCTAAATTCGTTTACACAGTGGGTAGAAAAAGACGCGGCGAAAGTTTCACAGCATTTTGTTCACATATAAAGGAAGAAAGTTGCTGTCGTGGGTTCGGTACACATTTCATTTCGATGATAGAACACGTTTTGTACATCTCTTGAAAGTGGGTTAACTGCCGAAATCACAGAGGAACAAGCATACCACATGAAACGCTTCCTTCCACGAAATGTTCTTCACACCTTCTTCGATCCGTGGACAGGAGGAGGTGCGTCTATTTCTTGGACTGCACGTTCTCTGGACCTAAACTGCCTAGACTTGATTTGTAGGAGCGTGTGGAAGCTCTTGTGTCTCGAACAACGGGCCAAGATACACAAATTTTAAAAGTTGACATATTGCCAAACGGAAGTTTGCGACATTTTAAATGTTTATGTCAAAATTTATTACGACCAAGGTCCCTTAAAGATTACAATGTTCAACACTTGGTGGTCATTTTCAGACGTTATTAGCTCGCTAACAGTTTTTTCAAGATGCACAACAAATTCATTTACGCGTTGTGAACATCATGAAGTGTTACAATATATGTTAACGAATTCTTCATATACGTAATCACATAAGCTAGACTGAAATTTTTGTACATCTCGACGGAACTGTTAGCGAATTATCACATCTGAAGATGGCAATAAAGTGCTGAATGCGCTAATGCGAATATTGTAATTTCTAAGTGATCTTAGACGTAATAAACAGTTGTATGTACAGAGAATCTTCGTGAGCGAATTGTGTAAGGCTACGAAACCATATACAATATCCTAGGGGTACATAAGCTCATCCGGGGTTCAGTGCGACTGTGAGTTGAAGCATGTGTCAGTATTAACGGGGGAAGGGCATTTTGAACGCTTCATATAGGAAAAAGTTAAGTGGAGTATGTAGGTACGTTCTGTACCTGTGTGTTTCCCCTCATTAACATACTATCAAGATTTGAGAAAAGATTTCTTATAATGTTGCATTAATATTTTTATTATTATTTTCGACTAGTTGCGATCTTAAATCATCACCTATCGACGAATATCAACACAACGTGGTAAAGTGGGTCGTGCCGGCCGCGGTGGTCTCGCGGTTCTAGGCGCGCAGTCCGGAACCGTGCGATTGCTACGGTCGCAGGTTCGAATCCTGCCTCGGGCATGGATGTGTGTGATGTCCTTAGGTTAGTTAGGTTTAAGTAGTTCTAAGTTCTAGGGGACTAATGACCACAGCAGTTGAGTCCCATAGTGCTCAGAGCCATTTGAACCATTTTTAAAGTGGGTCGTTGATAGGTGGTACACAAGAATCCACTGTACCAACCATCGAGATTTTACAATACAATTCAGTGTGTTGACATGAGGTATGATTCTCAGTAGAAAATGGGACTGGTTGGTACAGCCATAGACGCAAGTCTCATTCTACAAACAACAACAGGGCTATTTCAGAGAATGTGTCAACCCGAACAGTATATTTTCCTAGATAGTAAGCTATATCTTTAACGCGTTTGGTTGAATCTGACACAGGCATTCCAGTGTTATGGTTATGTATCATCTGCTGCCCAACCCCACCTTGCAAGTTGCTGTGCTACGGGTGCCTTCCCTTCGCCATAATTGGCTATGGCCGGCCGTGTGGCCGAATGGTTCTAGGCGCTTCAGTCTGTAAAAGCGCGACCGCTACGGTCGCAGGTTTGAATCCTGCCTCGGGCATGGATGTGTGTGATGTCCTTAGGCTAGTTAGGTTTAAGTAGTTCTAAGTCCTAGGGGACTGATGACCTCAGATGTTAAGTCCCATAGTGTTGAGATCCATTTGAACCATTTTTTTATATTGGTGATCAGTCATATGTGTACCCTGTTTGGTTTAAATATTTCCAAGTTTTCTAGAGCTCTGTCGGAACACACACATTCGTGTCCACACTGGTTATCCCAGGAGGAGTGGTCAGCAGTCAAGGATATGACAGGAATGATAACTCGAAGCAAAATGTCCAGTAAAAGTGAGCTCTGAAACAGAGAGAGTTATGAGAGTTTCCTCTTGTTCACACAGTGACACAAGTCTCTTCTACTGCAAGCTCTTTGCTTTTCATGTTGTTCGACGAGGTAATATGGACTAAAACAAGAAAAACTGTCAGCTAAACGTCGGCTCTAAAATGCAAAAATTAATAAGTGTGAGCACTTGTTCAGCAGTAGCGAAGATAAATAAGTGCTCACAGATTTTCGGGTATCGACTTTAGAGCCGATGTATACTGAACATTTTTTTTTCTTGTTTAGGTCCATACTTCCACCTCTCGAGACATGAAAAGTAAAGAGTTACAGTAAAGAGATTAGCTTCAAAGTATGGAAGAGAAAGACATGTTCACAGCTCTTAAGGTATATATCTTAGAGCCCGTGTTTACTAAACTTTTTTGCTTCGAATGATTGTTCCTGTAATATCGCTGAACGCTGGCCGCTCTTCCTGGGACGGCCTGTACACGAGCGAAACCGAGCCCCACCAACAAAAATTCGGTGGCTGTTCATTTACATTTTCTGTGTATTTTCGCGTAAGGCATCCACGACCTTCTGCGGCTTGTTGCAAAATAATAGAGTAATTATGATTTATTCCGTTGTTATCCCAGTTTGCACAGTTTTTGTGAAAATAGGCCTATAGTGAAATAGGCTGTTATATGCTACCACCAAAACTTACAACGCAAGACCCAGAGTAAAGCACCAGCCCTCACACTGACCGATGCAAAAAAAAACACTGTGTTGTGGTTGCCATCGCTGCCGGAACAGCTTGGCATTGCATCATTGCACAGGTCTTCCATTGCGTTCTGTAGCCCCATACACTGGCGCATGTCGACCAACTCTTCATCAGTTCACCAACCCATACTGTTGTATATCACGGTTGAAGTACAGTCGATGCTGTCGGAAAAGTATACCAACGGCATGACCGAATAGTACTGAATGCAAGACTGAGGTCGTAGAGTGAAATGGGCGTTACTGCTGTTAATAGTAAGTGAGGTCGCTGGACAAAAAAATAATTACTCCAGTGCGCACTCGCGCATAAGTCGTCAAGCCTTTACAGATGGCGCAGCGATCGCGTCACGAGCTCATCCGCGCGCGCATTATGTCTATGTGAGCATAAGAAAGTAGCTAACAGTGAGACATTTATGTTTCAAGCGGACGTTGTACGTCAAGGTGGGTAAATGTGAAGACGTGACAGAGTGGCAAAGTGGAGCAATAGTGTCTGGCTGTGCTCGTGGCCATACGGTGAGTGACGTTGCTGGGTTTGTTGTTGGTCCTCGGCGGGGTGTTCCACGTGCCTACAACAAGTGATGTAGTAACGCAATTGACCACGAACAACGACGTCAGAAATATGGTCGGAAAAATATCGTGATGGCTTGTGAACTAAAATTGCTTCCAAACCAGACAAGAATTGCTGCAGCAGCGAGTGGAACTCTAAACGTACTTATTAGCAAGAGAACATTGCGACGGTAACTGCATGCAGTGAACCTTTGGTGTTAGTGTGTAGTCACTTCGCAACAGGCCACTGATCACACAGGCAAATAAAGTTGCGCGTTTTTCAATTTTGTGCAAATCATCGTATGTGGACATTAGCTGATGTGACCTGATGAATCGCGATTTTGCCTACAGTCAAATGGCACACGCCGTCGAGTGCACCGAAGGCCAACTGAAGCATTTCCTCCTGAACGTGTGCATGGTCAGGTTCAAGCCGGAAGTGGATCTGTGATGTTCTGGGGTATTGTCCTTATTATGAGTTAGATCAACTCACTGATGTCGAAGTAGAGAGGATATAAAATGTAGACTGACAATGGTAAGGAAAGCATTTCTAAAGAAGAGAAATTTGTTAACATAGAGTATAGATTTAAGTGTCAGGAAGTCCTTTCTGAAAGTATTTGTATGGAGTGTAGCCATGTATGGAAGTGAAACATGGACGATAAATAATTTAGACAAGATGAGAATAGAAGCTTTCGAAATGTGGTGCTACAGAATAATGCTGAAGATTAGATGGGTAGATCACATAACTAATGAGGAGGTATTGAACAGAATTGGAGAGAAGAGAAATTTGTTGCACAACTTGACTAGAAGAAGGGATCGGTTGGTAGGGCATATTCGGAGGCATCAAGGGATCACCAGTTTGGTATTGGAGGGCATCGTGGAGGGTAGAAATCGTAGAGAGAGACCGAGAGATGAATACACTAAACAGATTCAGAAGGATGTAGGTTGCAGTAGGGACTGGGAGATGAAGAAGCTTGCACAGGGTAGAGTAGCAGGGAGAGCTGCATCAAACCAGTCTCAGGACTGAAGACCACAACAACAACAACAACACTAACATGAACAAGGGTGTTTATTTAGACATTCTGAATGACCAGGTGTTGTCTTCCAGATAACACCTGCATGATGAGTAAGCTATTGATATCCCTATTTTCCAAGACGATAATAAAAGAATTTACCGGGCTGGAAGTGTATGTGACTGGTTTTCTGAACACTCAAACGAAACCTATTACATCTAGACAGGCCTGCAAAATAACCTGTATTCAACATTACAGAAAATCTGTGGGACATGTTGAAACACTGGGTAAAACGCCAACATCAGCAATTCCACAATTTTGTGGAATTGCGCGGTTAAATCCTCAGCGAGAGGCTAGATGCAACGAACCTGCACAACTACGTGAACTCATGCCCTAAGTGAAACCAGGTGGCTATCAAGTTCGGGGACGGAATTACACCGTATTAGTGCCTGTAATGGTTTGTATGTTTGTCTGGAGAGCGTACAATGAGTGAATGGAAATTTGCAAACAAGGTCCACAACGCATACTGTTAACATTTGCACTATTGTGCAGATACCAGTGGAATACTGATCCAAAGATAAATGGAGGCAAGAACTCAAATTAAGTGCATTTACTCTCTAACGGTCCACTGGTGACATAGACTGAATTGGTGGAATGATCAGATTACACAAGTAACGGGCAAGGCAAACTCTAGATTGCAGTTTATTGGTAGAATCCTGAAGAGATGCAGTCCTTCAAGAAAGGAAATTGCTTACAATACGTTAGTTCGTCCAGTCTTAGAGTACTGCTCGTCTGTATGGGCCCCTTACCAGTTGAATCTGATTCAAGAGATTGACAAGGTCCAAAGAAGAGCGGCAAGATTAGTGACTTGTATATTTAGCCATCGCGAGACCGTTACAAATCTCATACAAATTTTGAAGAGGGGCACACTTCCAGATAAGCGACACGCTAAACGGAAGGGGCTGCTCACTAAATTCCGAAATCCGATCTTCGCCGAGGATGTAGAGCATATATTATTACCACCAGCTTTCAAATCGCGCAATGATCACCATTCAAAGATAAAGGAAATTAGAGCTCGCCCTAAGGCGTCCAGACAGGCATTTTTCCCTCGTCCGATCCGCGAGTGGAACACAAGGGGAGAAATATGACTTTGGCGCGAATTGTGCCCTCCGCCAAATATCGCTTGGTAGCTAGCGAAGTATAAAGATGTACATGTAGATATCATCTACTCTGAAAGAATACTTAAACACACTAAAAAAATTTATAAGTGGTGTTCGCCATGTATGTAGCCAGATAACTGAAATCTGATCAGAAATACACTACTGGCCGTAAAAATTGCTACACCAAGAAGAAATGCAGACGATAAACGGATATTCATTGGACAGATGTATTATACTAGAACTGACATATGACTACATTTTCACGCAATTTGGGTGCAAAGATCCTGAGAAATCAGTACCCAGAACAACCACCTCTGGCCCTAATAACGACCTTGATACGCCTGGGCATTGAGTCAAACAGAGCTTGGTTGGCGTGTACAGGTACAGCTGCCCTTGCAGCTTCAACACGCTACCACAGTTCATCAAGAGTAGTGATTGGCGTGTTGTGACCAGCCATTTGCTCGGCCACCATTGACCAGACGTTTTCAACTGGTGAGAGATCTGGAGAATGTGCTGGCCGGGCAGCAGTCGAACATTTTCCGTATCCAGAAATACCCGTACAGGACCGCCAACATGCGGTCGTGCATTATCCTGCTGAAATGTAGGGTTTCGCAGGTATCGAATGAAGGGTAGAGCCAAGGGTCGTTACACATCTGAAATGTAACGTCCACTGATCAAAGTGCCGTCATTGCGAACAAGAGGTGACGGAGATGTGTAACCAGTTGCACCCCATACCATCACGCCGGGTGATACGCCAGTATGGCGATGACGAATACACGCTTCCAATGTGCGTTCACCACGATGTCGCCAAACACGTATGCAACCATAATGATGCTGTAAACAGAACCTGGATTCATCCGAAAACATGACGTTTTGCCATTCGTGCACCCAGGTTAGTCGATGAGTACACCATCGCAGGCGCTCCTGTCTGTGATGCAGCGTCAAGGGTAATTGCAGCCATGGTCTCCGAGCTGATAGTCCACGCTGCTGCAAACGTCGTCGAACTGTCCGTGCAGATGTTTGTTGTCTAGTAAATGTGCCCATATGTTGACTCAGGGATCGAGACGTGGCTGCACGATCCGTTACAGTCATGCGGATAAACTGCCTGTCATTTCGACTGTTAGAGATACGAGGCCGTTGGAATCCAGCACTTCGTTCCGTATTACCCTCCTGAACCCACCGGTTCCATATTCTGCTAACGGTCATTGGATCTCGATCAACGCGAGCAGCAGTGTCGCGATACGATAAATCGCAATCGCGATAGGCTACAATCCGACCTCTATGAAAGTCGGAAAGGTGATGGTACGCATTTCTCCTCCTTACACGAGGCATCACAAGAACGTTTCACCAGGCAACGCTGGTCAACTGTGTATGAGAAATCGATTGGAAACTTTCCTCATGCCAGCACGTTGTAGGTGTCGCCACCGGCGCCAACCTTGTGTGAATGCTTTGAAAAGCTAATCATTTGCATATTACAGCATCTCCTTCCTGTCGATTGAATTTCGCGGCTGTAGCACGTCATCCTCATGGTGTAGCAATTTTAATGGCCTGTAGTGTATCAGTCATTTCGTAGGGTGGTAATCTGTTATTACTTTAACCTACAACTGTAAACGTTTGTCTCAATTAACGCTCAGTTTTCATACTTTTTCTGAACAGCGTTAATAAATGTGCACTATCTGATCATAAGTATCCGAGCACCCACTAATCGACATTTTATCGGGGTACCCCCGTAGCCGGCGATACCCCCATATGTCTCCCCAATGGAACATATGTGTGGGGCCAGTTCGGACGTGGATTCCGACCCAGTGCCATTGTCCAGGATATCAACGAACAGTCACATCAGTTGTGGGCCAAAGGAGAGTTTACAACGGCTTTACCACACCCTTTCCAACGGAATCTCTTAGAGCCCACCTCCAGGTTGGAGGGACAGCAACGTATGTGGGTTCAAACAGCCAAATTCTTTGTATATTTGACTGAAATAAGGTCACATACCCTAGCAAGCCAGGATATTTCATTTAGTTTTCCTTTTCACTTTTGTGTAGTTCGCTCGCTTTGGACCGGCAGCGTGTATTTACGAAATGAGGTTTCATATCATGACTCCAATTTTCGATTTTGCTGTACCTCTTCCAGAACTTATGCCTAACTTGCTGACATTCAGAACAACCTTTGATCGGCAGTGAAGTAATATCTATATCTACACACAGTCCGCACGCCACCGTGTGGTGCATGGTGACTGGTATCCCGTACCACTGCTAGTCATGTCCTTTCCTATTTCACTTGAAAGAGAGAGAGGGAAAATGGCTGCCCATATGCCTCCGTACGAGCCCTAACCTACCCAGTCTTCATGATCCTTACGATCAACGTAAGTTGGCAGCAGCGGAATCGTTCTACAGTCAGCTTCAAATACTGGATATCCAAATTTTCCCAACAGTGCCCCTCGAAAGCGACCCTGCCTTCACTTCAAGGATTCCCATTTGAGTTCTTGAAGCATGTCCGTGAAACACGTGTGTTGTTCGAACGTACGGGTAACAAATCTAGCAGCCCGCCTCTGAATTGCTTCGTTGCCTTCCTTTAATCCGACCTCGTGCAGGTCCCAAACACTCCAACAGTACTCAGCAATGGGTCGCACTAGTGTCCGACATGCGATCTCCTTTACAGGTGAACCATACTTACCTAAAATTATCCCAATAAACGACCATTCGCCTTCCTTACTGCAACCCTTATATGCTCATTCCATGTCACACTGCTCTACAAAGTTACGCCTAGATGTGTAATCGAAGTGACTGTGTCGATCAGTTTTTGCTATTCATCTGCATTAATTTAAGTTTTTCCATATTTAAATCAAGCTCCAATTCGTCACATCAAGTAGAAATTTTGTCTATGTCACCTTGTATCCTCCTACAGTCGCTCGGCGACGACACCTCCCCGTACACCACAGCTTCATCATCAGCAAACAGCGACAGACAACTGCTCACCTTGTCTCCCAGATCAGTTATGTACACAGAAAATAACAGCGGTCCTGTCACACTGCCCTGGGGCACTCCTGATAATACGCTTGTCTCTGATGAACACCCGCCGTCCAGGACAATATGCTGGGTTCTGTTTATTGGAAGTATTCGAGCCACTCACATGCCTGGGAACCTATTCCGTGTGCTTGTACCTTCGTTATCAGTGGCAGTGTGGCACCGTGGCAAATGCTTTACGAAAATCTAAGGATACGGAATCCACCTGTTGCTCTTTATCCATGGCTCGCAGGATCTCTTGTGAGAAAAGGGGGAAATTTAGTCTCGCGAGAGCGAAGCTTTCTAAAACCGTGCTGATTTATGGACATAAGCTTTCCCCTCTCAAGCAAATACACTCCTGGAAATGGAAAAAAGAACACATTGACACCGGTGCGTCAGACCCACCATACTTGCTCCGGACACTGCGAGAGGGCTGTACAAGCAATGATCACACGCACGGCACAGAGGACACACCAGGAACCGCGGTGTTGGCCGTCGAATGGCGCTAGCTGCGCAGCATTTGTGCACCGCCGCCGTCAGTGTCAGCCAGTTTGCCGTGGCATACGGAGCTCCATCGCAGTCTTGAACACTGGTAGCATACCGCGACAGCGTGGACGTGAACCGTATGTGCAGTTGACGGACATTGAGCGAGGGTGTATAGCGGGCATGCGGGAGGCCGGGTGGACGTACCGCCGAATTGCTCAACACGTGGGGCGTGAGGTCTCCACAGTACATCAATGTTGTCGCCAGTGGTCGGCGGAAGGTGCACGTGCCCGTCGACCTGGGACCGGACCGCAGCGACGCACAGATGCACGCCAAGACCGTAGGATCCTACGCAGTGCCGTAGGGGACCGCACCGCCACTTCCCAGCAAATTAGGGACACTGTTACTCCTGGGGTATCGGCGAGGACCATTCGCAACCGTCTCCATGAAGCTGGGCTACGGTCCCGCACACCGTTAGGCCGTCTTCAGCTCACGGCCCAACATCGTGCAGCCCGCCTCCAGTGGTGTCGCGACAGGCGTGAATGGAGGGACGAATGGAGACGTGTCGTCTTCAGCGATGAGAGTCGCTCCTGCCTTGGTGCCAATGATGGTCGTATGCGTGTTTGGCGCCGTGCAGGTGAGCGCCACAATCAGGACTGCATACGACCGAGGCACACAGGCCAACACCTGGCATCATGGTGTGGGGAGCGATCTCCTACACTGGCCGTACACCTCTGGTGATCGTCGAGGGGACACTGAATAGTGCACGGTACATCCAAACCGTCATCGAACCCATCGTTCAACCATTCATACACCGGCAAGGGAACTTGCTGTTCCAACAGGACAATGCACGTCCGCATGTATCCCGTGCCACCCAACGTTCCCTAGAAGGTGTAAGTCAACTACCCTGGCCAGCAAGATCTCCGGATCTGTCCCCCATTGAGCATGTTTGGGACTGGATGAAGCGTCGTCTCACGCGGTCTGCACGTCCAGCACGAACGCTGGTCCAACTGAGGCGCCAGGTGGAAATGGCATGGCAAGCCGTTCCACAGGACTACATCCAGCACCTCTACGATCGTCTCCATGGGAGAATAGCAGCCTGCATTGCTGCGAAAGGTGGATATACACTGTACTAGTGCCGACATTGTGCATGCTCTGTTGCCTGTGTCTATGTGCCTGTGGTTCTGTCAGTGTGATCATGTGATGTATCTGACCCAGGAATGTGTCAATAAAGTTTCCCCTTCGGGGACAATGAATTCACGGTGTTCTTATTTCAATTTCCAGGAGTGTATATTGTATTCAAACTGAGAATATGTTCAGAGATTCTGCAGCCAACTAATGTGGTCGCTATTTGAAGCCATTTTGACTATTTTTCGACTGTGACTGCCTCAAAACATATGTAAAAGTTTTTAACTACCGCAACCAGTCACAAAATTTGCTAACTGATGTATTATTTATTTATTGTGCGACATGTTTCGAGTATATACATCATAGACAGGCTATATTGCGTTAAAAAAAGGATCATGCAGATATTTGTCTACAACTCTGCACGTCCATTCTTTTACTCTTCTAATAAACTGATGAGCCAAAAGATTTGATTACTGCCCATAGCGAGGTGGTATGCCGCCAGATGGCGCTGAGGAGACGTAACGTGCTCAGGCAACTATATAAGCGGAGCAGAGACGAATGGGGAATGCGGAAATCGGCCGACTTAAGCGACTTTGACAAAAGCCAGGTTGTTGTGGCCCAGTGCCTGGGAGCGAGCACATCAGAAACTGCGAAGCTTGTCGACTGGTCGCGTGCTACTGTCGTGAACGTCTATAGAACGTGGTTGAAGAATGCTGAAAGCACGACAACAAGCTGGACCTCCACAACTTATCACAGAACATAGGGACTGGAGGACTGTCCGCTATCTAAAGCAGGACAGGCGGCGATCTGTGTCAGATCTGACGACAGAGTACAGTAGTGACTTAGGCACAAGTGTTGTGGAGCACAGTGTTGAATATGGCGTTCCGCGGCAGAGGAACCCTACGTGTTCCCATATTGACCCAAAAACATCGTCATTAAAGATTACAATGGCCACGGGATCATCGAGATTGGGCTGCGGATCAATAAAATCGTATCGCCTGGTCGAATGAAACTCGTTTGTTGTTAAACCAGGTTGATGGTCGTGTCCATATTCGCCGGCAGCCAGGTGAGCGGCTTCTCGAAACGTGCAGCGCGCCACAGACGCAGATCGGTGGGAACAATGTTATGGTATGGGGGGCACACTCCTAGATTTCGTACCTTGACTTCCGCAAGGCGTTCGATACAGTTCCCCACAGTCGTTTAATGAACAAAGTAAGAGCGTACGGACTATCAGACCAATTGTCTGATCGGATTGGAGAGTTCCTTCCGAAGTAAGAGTGATTTCAGCTGTGCCACAAGGGAGTGTCGTAGGACCGTTGCTATTCACAATATACATAAATGGCCTTGTGGATAACATCGGAAGTTCACTGAGGCTTTTTGCGGATGATGCTGTGGTATATCGAAAGGTTGTAACAATGGAAAATTTTACTGAAATTCAGAACGCTCTACAGCGAATTGACGCATGGTGCAGGGAATGGCAATTGAATCTCAACGTAGACAAGTGTGCTGCGAACACATAGAAAGAAATATCCTTTATCATTTAGCTACAATATAGCAGGTCAGCAATGGGAAGCAGTTAATTCCATAAATTATCTAGGAGTAGGCATTAGGAGTGATTTAAAATGGAATGATCATATAAAGCTGATCGTCGGTAAAGCAGATGCAACTGCTTGAATACTGCTCACCAGTGTGGGATCCGTACCAGATAGGGTTGATAGAAGAGATAGAGAAGATCCAACGGAGAGCAGCGCGCTTCGTTACAGGATCATTTAGTAATCGCGAAAGCGTTACGGAGATGATAGATGAACTCCAGTGGAAGACTTTGCACGAGAGACGCTCAGTAAGTTTTGAGAACATACCTTGACTGAGTAGTCAAACAATATATTGCTCCCTGCTACGTATATCTCGCGAAGAGACCATGAGGATAAAATCATACCGACAATCCTTATTTCCACGTACAATACGAGACTGGAATAGAAGGGAGAATCGATAGAGGTACTCAGGGTACCCTGCGCCACACACCGTCGGGTGGCTTGCGGACTATGGATGTAGATGTAGACGTAGAAGTACTTGTCGAATCCAGGCATGCAAAATCACTGTTGAATTGCGTCCCAGAAGTGGACCAATACACGTTTAAGTAGGTGGTCATAATGTTTTGCAGACTGCATTTCCCGATGTAGGCGAAAAATCAAGTGGAAATCACCGTAAGTAAACATATTGTTAACGAACTGTTTTTCGATCTTAAAGCGACCAAAATGTAAATAACTTAACTACAGACCAATGGTGATGCTTTGCACCAATAAAGCGAAACGCTTCTGGTGGAAAAAACACGAATTTTTTGTGGTTGCAACGACAGAACGAAAATACTCTCGTACTTAATTTTATGATAAGGTTTTCAGACAGCCTTGTGAAATAATTGACCTACCTAAATCGAAGTGGGAGATCAAAATCAATCAGATTTCGAGTTTCCCTCACAAGACCTCGTATTAAGTTATACGCACTAATTAAAGCATCGACATATAAAAATAGATTATTTTATGACTTTCATATATGTTGCCCAGACGAAAACTAATTCCAGGTTAATTGTCCCTAAATCAAACATGCATGACGATATCATTCTTCAAAATTCTTATTTGATAATATTTTGTATGGCCTGTAGACCTACTACCTTTCACAACTCCGTTCACACTTAGAGCTAAATACGTGGGTAAATGCAAAAACGAATAAAATGATTAATACCGCTATATTTGAAAGTTCTCTGATCAAAACTTGAAATAGTCTACGTACTGGTGCAAGGAAGCTTGTTTCTCCATAGACAGTTATTGCCATGTTTTGCCGCAAAACCTTTGGGGAAAATTTCTTAGTTGGCTGCAAACTGTGGAATCTTATTAAATGTTTAGGTGGTGTTATGGTATTTTTAGGACTCACGTAGTAAAGACTTTACGCTTCTTCATCTGCTTACTTATTACTATGTAGTAAACCCGTGAGGGAAAGATGATTACTGAAGCGAAATATACTTGCTTCTGGTTTTAAAATGTGTTGAATCTAAACTTCGAGTAAGGAGCGAGTTGACGGTTAAGTACACTCCTGGAAATGGAAAAAAGAACACATTGACACCGGTGTGTCAGACCCACCATACTTGCTCTGGACACTGCGAGAGGGCTGTAAAAGCAATGATCACACCCACGGCACAGCGGACACACCAGGAACCGCGGTGTTGGCCGTCGAATGGCGCTAGCTGCGCAGCATTTGTGCACCGCCGCCGTCAGTGTCAGCCAGTTTCCTGTGGCATACGGAGCTCCATCGCAGTCTTTAACACTGGTAGCATGCCGCGACAGCGTGGACGTGAACCGTATGTGCAGTTGACGGACTTTGAGCGAGGGCGTATAGTGGGCATGCGGGAGGCCGGGTGGACGTACCGCCGAATTGCTCAACACGTGGGGCGTGAGGTCTCCACAGTACATCGATGTTGTCGCCAGTGGTCGGCGGAAGGTGCACGTGCCCGTCGACCTGGGACCGGACCGCAGCGACGCACGGATGCACGCCAAGACCGTAGGATACTACGCAGTGCCGTAGGCGACCGCACCGCCACTTCCCAGCAAATTAGGGACACTGTTGCTCCTGGGGTATCGGCGAGGACCATTCGCAACCGTCTCCATGAAGCTGGGCTACAGTCTCGCACACCGTTAGGCCGTCTTCCGATCACGCCCCAACATCGTGCAGCCCGCCTCCAGTGGTGTCGCGACAGGCGTGAATGGAGGGACGAATGGAGACGTGTCGTCTTCAGCGATGAGAGTCGCTTCTGCCTTGGTGCCAATGATGGTCGTATGCATGTTTGGCGCCGTGCAGGTGAGCGCCACAATCAGGACTGCACACGACCGAGGCACACAGGGCCAACACCCGGCATCATGGTGTGGGGAGCGATCTCCTACACTTGCCGTACACCTCTGGTGATCGTCGAGGGGACACTGAATAGTGCACGGTCCATCCAAACCGTCATCGAACCCATCGTTCTACCATTCCTAGACCGGCAAGGGAACTTGCTGTTCCAACAGGAAAATGCACGTCCGTATGTATCCTGTGCCACCCAACCTGCTCTATAAGGTGTAAGTCAACTACCCTGGCCAGCAAGATCTCCGGATCTGTCCCCCATTGAGCATGTTTCGGACTGGATGAAGCGTCGTCTCACGCGGTCTGCACGTCCAGCACGAACGCTGGTCCAACTGAGTCGCCAGGTGGAAATGGCATGGCAAGCCGTTCCACAGGACTACATCCAGCATCTCCAGGATCGTCTCCATGGGAGAATAGGAGCCTGCATTGCTGCGAAAGGTGGATATACACTGTACTAGTGGCGACATTGTGCATGCTCTGTTGGCTGTGTCTATGTGCCTGTGATTCTGTCAGTGTGATTATGTGATGTATTTGACCCCAGGAATGTGTCAATAAAGTTTCCCCTTCCTGGGACAATGAATTCACGGTGTTCTTATTTCAATTTCCAGGAGTGTAGTTTCATAGCCCATACGAAACGAAGTAATTCTTGGTTACGGGTATCACCGTTAGCAGAAGATGGGGCATAATTCTCCTCTTGAAATGGAGGCATCTCCCATTCCAGCGCTAACGTTAAGATTTATTGATGTAATTCCCGCGGATTAATGTTAGTCTAACACCCGTGATAAAACATTGCCCTGGCATTACGACTTCATATCACACAAATACTAAAATATACCGAACTATACCGATTTAATTACAATGGAGAAAATCGCACATACCTAATTTGGTCTGCTAGGTTTTTTTTGTTGCTTTCAAGATTAATAGACCACCACGGGGTAACGTCTGAGGGATGTCTAGAAATAGTGTGCAAGTGACTGAAATACTGAGAGCTGTATAACATAGTGTAACACTATGCATACAGTATTATGATTCGAACTGTATTAAGCTAAACGTGATTGGTTAAGTGGTGGCTACTGACGTTTCCTACTAGATACTATTTCTGTGTTATTGAGCCATACCAGTTGAAACGCAATTTGTTGTACTGTTAAAATCACGTTGTACGAGTAATTCGGATACATTGGTGGCAACGGAAATTTAACCCGTTAAACCGACAAATCACCGATATTGTCACGTCGTAATCACATTCAAGTCTAAATCCGAAAGCAGGTTCATCAATGAAATACAACGCTCAGCACTGAAAGGATGTTTCTAGAGTATCATCCAGAACAGTACTGACGTCCTATGTGGAGATTGCAACTCTTTATACCAACAGAATATTAGTGAATAAACAAATGTCACAAACATATAATTTAAGACCTTTCTAGAAATGATACATACTAAATAACAACAGACCATCACGCCACACCACACGCACCACAGCTCGCACCATTGGAAGAAGGTAGTGCCACTATTTGTAACCAAAAGTGGTGCTTCTATGCTCAAAAATTATACCTAAGAAGTCATAACTTCCGATTAAGCAAGTGGTTTAAAACAGGATATCAGTGATAAGATTCGGTGATCATATTGCTACCATCAGCGAAAGTGAGGAAGACATACGGAACCTGTTGAATGGGTTCAAGGGTTTTCTGAGTATATACTGACAGAAAAAAACCAAAGAAATACAAAAGTAACGAGAAGTAATAGAAATGAAAGAATTCTACATTGGAAGCAAAATGATGCATGAAGGACGCAGCTAGTAGCATATAAGAGGTAGCCTGGCACAGGCAAAGAAAGCTTCCCTCGCTAAAAGAATTCTGCGAGGGCATGCTGAAAACCAAGGTCACCGAATTGTTTATTCGTTCTCAATATCGGTTGAGGCATTGTGTGTCATGCATATTACTTGGTCGACTTTCCCGCTTCATTGAAGCAAAGCTTTAACCCTCTGCCACTAGAGGGCTCCAAATTGTAACGTGTAACATGGTGGTGAGTAACGTAAGTATGCCAGTGCGTGGGAAACAGCGTGCTGAAGTCGAGTCTGTAGCCGTCCACACGTCGAATGTGCTCTCCTTCAGCATGACAATGCCAGACCATACTACATCTGCAGCAGTCCAACGCCTTGGGTTCACTGTCATCGATCACCTCATCTGATTTTCATCTGTCTCCAAAACTTAAATCTTCGAGGACTTCAGTCTGACATTGATGGAGGGGTGCAAGCGTAGGTAGGGTTGTGGCTCCATCAACAAAACCAAACATTATACAGTGACGTTGTCAACAAATTGGTCTCTCGTTGGCACTGTTGACTGTATTGAGAAACAAATACGTAGATAAGAAGAATAAAGATGTAGAATGTTCAAAAAGCTTGTTTTATGTAAAAAGCTTTAAGAATTTTCACATAAAAATTCGAAGGCATTGGTTTTCAGCGTGTCCTCGTGCTATCAAACACAAGTAAGAAATATTTGACAATATGCTTCTGGAGTATAGCATTCTATGAAAGGAAATCGTGGACTTCGGGGAAATCTGAAGAGAAGAGAGTCTACAAAAACCCCCCTTGTCCATATCCATACTTCTTCGAAATGTTCCCAAACTAAATCCTACTACATAACTCGTTAAAGAATTATCTTCATATTAACCTTAAACCACACTCACGCATCATTCATACTGCTAAACACATTTATAACATTTTACCTACACAAAAAGACATAATAACACTTTATGAAAATACTAGAACAGTTTATGAAAAACATTCTATTACTTTAGTGCACTCTACTGGGCACAATCGAAACTAAAATTACAGTCCCCCTATCCAATATTGCCCTCTATCGGCTGATACATAAACTACGTACGCGTCCAGTCTCGCGTCACCAGCTGTCACTGTCCAGCTCTGAGACACTTCTTCCACTTAATCGCCTCCAAGGCAGGATCGGTATACGGCGCTACGCCTCAGGTTCACAAGACAGATGTCAAGAAACCCACAGACACTGGTTTGTGAGTTACGCTTAGAGGCGGCCTCAGAGTGTCTAATGTTAAAGACGACTGCTTACAAAACACAAGAAACCAGATTAGAATCTGGTCTGCCACAAATTTTTATTACTGATTAGTAACACACGATGCCATAAAAATAGAATGTGGCATGAGAAGCAATAAGCCTACCATTTAAAAGATACTAAACATTACGTACATTGAAGAGCCAAAGAAACTGGTACATCTGCCAAATATCGTGTAGGGCCACCGCGAGCACGCAGGAGTGCCGCAACACGACGTGGCATGGATCGACTAATGTCTGAAGTAATGATGGTAAGCACTGACACAACGAATCCTGGAGGGCTGTCCATAAATCCGTAAGAGTAAGAGGGGGTGGAGGTGTGAACAGCACGTTGCAAGCCATCGCAGATATGCTCAATGATGTTCATGTCTGGGGAGTTTGGTGGCCAGCGGAACTGTTTAAACTCAGAAGACTTTTCCTGGAGCGATTCTATAGCTATTCTGGACGTATCGGGTGCCGCATTGTCCTGCTATATTTGCCCAAGTTCATCGGAATACGCAATGGACATGAACGGACGCAGATGACGAGATAGGATGCTTAAGTACATCTAGACTTATCATAAGTCCCATATCACTCCAACTTCACATGGCCCACACCATTATAGAGCCTGCAACAACTTGAACAGTCCCGTGCTGAGATGCAGAGTCCATGGATTCGTGACGTTGTCTCCATACCCGTACATGTCCACCCTCTCAATACAATTTGAAACGAGACTCGTCCGAACAGGCAACATGTTTAAAATATCAACAATCCAATGTCGGTGTTGACAGGCCCAGGCGAGGCGTAAAGCTTTGTGTCTTGTAGTCATCAAGAGTACACGAGTGGTCCATCGGCACCGAAAGGCAATAACGACGATGTTTCGTTGAATGGTTCGTACGTTGACACTTTTTGATGGCCCAGCATTGAAGTCTGCAGCAATTTGAACGATTCTCTTCAGTTGTCTTTGGTCCTATTCTTGGTTTCTCTTTTTCCGACCGCAGCAATGTCAGAGATTTGATGTTTTGCCGTATTCCTGCTATTCACGGTACACTCGCGAAACGGCCGTACGGGAAAATCCCCACTTCATCGCTACCTCGGAGATGCTGTGTCCCATCGCTCGTGCTCCGAGTATAACACCACGTTCAGATTCACTTAAATCTTGGTAACCTGCTATTGTAGCTGCAGTATCCGATCCAAGAAGTGCGCCAGACACTTGTGATATATAGGCGTTGCCAACCGCATCGCCGTATTCTGCCTGTTTACATGTCTCTGTATTTGAATACTCATGCCTATGCGAGTTCCTTTGACGCTTTAGTGGACATATCCAGCGATCGCAGACCCTGAAAATCCACGCGTTGCTTCCACACGCTGCCTCCATTCCTTTATGTTCAGTGCTCGCTTCCTCCAGTTGTCTACAGTCACCAGGGCTGCCGGGTCCTTCGGCACGTCGTACATCCAGAGCTGCCTTGGTTGTCCTATGGGCCGTCTGGTTTTATGTTTTCTCTCAAGTGCTTTCTTTCACCCGTCTTTCTTGTGTAATTCGGGCTAGATGGTCCACCCACTGGACTCTTTTGCTCTTCGGCCTCCGCAGGAGTGTTGGATGTTGCATCAAGAGATAGATTTCCTCGTTCTTCCTCCTACGCTATTCTTCTTTATCTATGATCGTCCACTCCGTATCTTTTTCATTACGCTTCTTTCAAATATTAATAGTTTTCTTTTTCTCGTTTAGCCATGTTCCAGGTTTTCGAAACGTATATGGCTGCTGTGCGTATCACTGTGTTGTAGAATCTCACCTCATGCATTTCATGCTCACTGCTCTTCTTTCCTTGATGTCCATTTCTTTGCTGTTGTCACTGTTAAACCAACATCCCGAGTATGTCTTGAAACTCATGTCATTTGTTTCAAGAAACTTCTTGCTCTTTCTTCCTAATACCATAAACTCCGTTTTGTCTTGGTTTACCCTTAGCGTAACCATTTATGCACAGTTGTCTATTTTCTGGGACATTTCTTTCAGTTCATGGTTTGATTCACTTAGAGGTACGGCGTCATATGCATATGCGAGACAATTGAAATTACTATCCATCTGCAGTCCAACCCACCCTGTTATCTACATTCCATAATTAATTTCTCTAATATGACATTGAACAGAATACATGAGAGAGCATCCCCTCGTCTCAGACTTGTCTCAATCTTGAACATGTCAGATGTGACAGCTCGGAAACGTACTACTGCCGTTGACCCATCCATACGAGTCTGCTCCATTCTCACTAGCTTTTCTACGATTCTGATGTGACGCAATTCAGTGTGTAGGTTATTCCTATGGATGTTGAAGCATGCACGTTGAAAGTAAACGAACAGACTGTAGATATATTTATCATATTAACAGCGTTTTTTTTAAATGTCTTATGGTGAAACTGTGATCTATTCTCGATCGGTGAGACCGCAGTTTGTGATTAAACTAGACGACTCACTCATGCGACGTTGACTTATAAAATTTATGGAAAATATAGAGACGTAAGTAATCACTGCTGTTTATGAGTAAATAAACGTTGCCTCCGTGTTTAAAATATATACCACTGTATCAAACATGGGATTAATTTGTGAAATTAGTAATTGGCAACTCCCACTAATTGCCTGCATGTGAATAATTATCCACGGTTACGCTGCTCCAGTTGTGCCACAAATTGCGTCCAGGACAGGATTGTTATACGTGTGCTCATTGTCAATAGATAAACAGCCACCGTCGTTCTGCTCTCGCAAATAATTACGCATTACACATTATTCGAGCATTAGTATTACAATAGAGAATTTAAAAATTTTCAAAACAGTTTCCTTTCACTGAATGAAATTAAAATTTGTATTCTAGGCAAAACTTGCTATTATGAACACGTTAAAATTAAGCAGACTGTGTTTATGACACTTAAAGCGAGATTCCAGTTTCCAAATATGCAGAACCTTTGCAGAGAGAGAAATTTTGATTTGCAGTGCAGATAGGAGGTATACTAGAAAGTTCCTACCATGTACGGCACTGTGATACGGAGCAGTAAACAAGACAAACAGACGTCGAATTGCATATGTTTGCTTCGGTTATATAGGGGAATGCAAGGTATGTAAGTTAGTTTTTCTCTCTCAGTCTCTGTAAATATACTTAAGCTGTATTCCTAATCTCTTAAATTTGATTTAAACGGAAATGTTATGAACAATTATTAAGGGGAGACAACTAAATGAAACAAACCGGATCAACTGCAGGTTTTTTAAATGTTTCGGTAGGCAAGCAATCAAAACCAAAAGTTGTTGGCACTGAGAGAAAACCAAGGAACTCAAAATACAGACCTTCTGATGAATTTTGCCTCTTATAATGGTCTAAACATAATGAATCTTTCCTTTAGGTAGAAGGAGAGAATAAATTGGATGGACAGAGTAAAAAATGAAGAGGTACTGAGAAGAGTGGGAGAGAAAAGACAGTTACTAGATGTAATAAAGAGAAGAAAAAGAAATTCGATTAGACATTTATTAAGAAAGAATGACGGACTGATAAAAACAGTTTTAGAAGTTTATGGAGAAGGGAAAAGGAAGCGAGGAAGGAAGAGATTCCAGATACTGGATGGCATGATGGACAGTACAACACACAGCAGCCGTAAGAAGGAAGCAATGGATCGCAGAAAATGGAGAGGCAAAGGCCCTGCTAATATAGCAGATAACTGATGATGGTGCTGAATGATCTAAACATAGTGAATCTTTCCTTTAGGTAGAAGGTTGTTAACAAGTCAACATACGAGACCCCAAATGTCCGCAGCCCGTGGAAGTGCGGTAGCGTTCTCGCTTCCAGCGCCCGGGTTCGATTCCCGGCGGGGTCAGGGATTTTCTCTGCCTCGTGATAACTGGGTGTTGTGTGCTGTCCTTAGGTTTGTTAGGTTTAAGAAGCTCTAAGTTCTAGGGGACTGATGACCGTAGATGTTCAGTCCCATAGTGCTCAGAGCCATTTGAACCATTTTTAGACCACAAATATTTAAAAAATCATCGATTACACAGTTCGCATTAAAAAACCACTTGAAAAGTGGAAATATTCGTGTTGTATGGATTTTAAATTAAATAATGATCACTGTTTACTAGGAAACGTAATAAATATTTGGCAAATCTGGCGATAACAGAACTGTGAAAGAGTAATAATAAAACAAGTTGCCAAGTACATATCCTACAGCAATTGGGAAGGCAGGTATAACTTCAACAGAGGCTCCGCCAGTGCTTACCAACAACTGCCTTTGTAGACAATCTAATGAAGAATGGTATTTATTAAAAATAATTAAGTAGATTACATGCAAAGGGAAATAACGTACATAATGTATTTAGATGATCACATGTCCTCTTCTTGGCAATGTTTGTTGGAAATGTGGAGGATGTTGTACCTAGACATCAACACATTAGGATATATTGTGATGGAGTACTTGAACTGGGGGGAGACGAAGGTAGTAAACACACACGAAACACCATAACGAGACTGGTAGATCACTCGTAAATCACTGCGGTTTTCTGTCTTTGGGTTCAGAACAGGTTTAATGTTTTATTCCCCAAATGTTGTTTTTCTTGGACGCACCATAGGTTAGTTTTTATTAAGAAAATATTCGGGTTAAGATTTTGGCTGTTTCCGTCTAATGCCCTGCAAATTGTAGAGCGTCTTCTGACTAGCTAAAAATAACCCTGCAGTATGAAAAAAATGGTTATTTAAAATCACATTGTCAGAGTACTTTATCATCCTGTGTGAATGCGTGTACGGGTATGTTAAACAATTATGATACACTGGTCGATCCCTCTTTTACTCACTGATACACAGCCACTTTGCATTTACTGCCAGCTTTCCAATTCTGAAATTTTACTGATTCATTTGTGTTCGGATTTTCAGTCTTTTTAACCAGTGTTTGGTATATCCTTAATTTACATTATTTCTCACAATTTATTGCTGGTTACACTTATATGCCATTTCAAAATCCACGAACAACAAGAGTTTTGGTCTTTTGGTTTTGTTTTGAATCAACAATAGAAGCTGTAACTACTACTCTTAAAAGAAAACTATTGTTATATCACTTGGGCTGCATTAATTATGTTTAAACCTTTTGTCACTACTTTGACGTATTTTATAAGTCGAGTTCAGTAGACTTCTTACACATTAGCTTTGGAATTCCTGTCCATTACCTAACTCACTAACCTCATGGAATTTGTGGAACGGCTGCAGTGTACGACTTGAATACAATATTTCCGAATTGCAATTATAGTGCAGTTTAAGGTGGCATGGACCATTTTAGAGGAGCGTATAAGGTACAACAAACATCGAATAAAAACACCAAAAACGTGCAGAAAATTGTCGATTACGTTTCACTCCAGTTGCTTCGAAAATCTTTTAATAATCATGCCTTTCAATGTATTTATAAGTTCGTCTTAGTTTATACAAGCCATCATTGTTGTCAATATAAGATTTTATTTCTTATCTGCTTGGTTCTATCACTTGATTAATTTATGGTAAGAGTTTAACTTTGAATAACAATTCTAAACTTCTTTATACTTGTGCTAATTATGTGTACAGGTATAAAGAATAAAAAATATCAATATGTTCACTGTTATATATTCGAAGTAATTTAATCCTGTCTCATGTTTTCTTAATTTTGTATTCGGTTGTTTGGCAGGCAAATTTGGAAAGTATACAGAACATGGAATACACTGTTTAAGAGAAAATAATGAAATTCTAAAGCATAACGGAATTTAATCAGATATAAAAATCAGATTTCAACCGTATGGACCAATTAAAACAAAGGAAGCAGTTGTCTGATCTACCCATCTAATCTTCAACATTCTCCTCTAGTACCACGTTTCAGATGATTCTATTCTCAACTTGTCTTAACTGTTTATCATCCACATTGCACTTCTGTTCAAGGCCACACTCCAGTCAAATATTTACAGAAAGGACTTCATAACACTTAAATTCATGTTTAATGTTAACAAATTTCTTTTCTTCAGAAATAATTTAGTTTCTGTTGCCAGAATTCAATTTACATCCTCTTTACTTCGACCAACATCAGTTTTTATCTGCCCATGTAGCAAAACACGTCTAATAATTTTAGTGTCTCATATCCTAATGTAATTTCCTCAGCATCAGCTGCCGTAATTTGACTATATTACATTTTCTTATTTTACGTTTTTTAATGTTCAGCATGTAACTTCTTTTCAAGACTCTATCCCTTCCGTTAAACTACTTTTCTATGTCCTTTTCCTTCTCTGGGCTCTTGCAATACTCCTTCGTTGCGTTCACAGCTTCCCCACATTAAGGACTGAATAACTGTTTACCATTCATATTCTTCAACTCAATAACCACAGTCATGTTTCTGTGCAAGTTGTAGATAACCGTTAGCTCCCATTTTATTTCTGATATCTTCAGAATATTCCATTGACCATTGCCCAACGCTGTCTCTAAGCTTGCAAATGCTATAAACGTAGGTTTTTCAGAATTCAGAATTTGAAAGAGTATTTTTCATTCATCATTGTCAAACGCTTTCTTTAAATTTGCAAATGCTATAAACGTAGTTTTCTCTTCCTTTAACCAGTGTTCTAAGGTAAGTTGTGGGATAGGTATTGCTAAGTTCATTCCTACATTTCTCCAGAACCCAAACTGATGTTCTGCTAAGCCAGCTTTTACCCGACATTCCATTCTTTTGTAAATAATTCATGTCAGTATATTGAAAACTAGCTCTTTTTAAACTAATAGTTCTTTGGAATTGGACTTGTTTTCTCACGGTATGGGCTTCCAAGGATCTCAGTAATTCAGAGGGAATTTCGTCTGTTCCAACTGCTTTGCTTCGAGCGGTGTCTTTCAGTACACTCGCTATCTCTCATTTTCATATATTTCATCTTCCTTTTCTATAATATTGCCTGAAAGTTCCTTTCCTCTGAATAGCCCTTCTATATATTGCTTCCATCTTTCAGCCTTCATATCTCTGCTTAGTACAAGCTTGCCATCTGAGCTGTTAATGTTCATGCAGGTGCTCCCTCTTTGTATAAAGATGTCTGTAACATTCTTACAGGCAAAATCCATATTTCCCACTGTCATAAATGCTTCTACAGACTTTCATTACTGCTCCTCCTCCAGATTATCCTGCTGTACTATTTAACAGTATCCAACAGTCTCGTTTTTCATATGTCAGCGTTCCCTTTCATCTGCTTCATTTTCTGCATTGATATATTTTCTCCTTTTTGTAAATAAAGTTCAAGAACTTCCATGTTATCGACGGCTCCTGGGCTTCGTCTTTTGCTTAGTTGCTCCTCTGCTGCCTTCACTATTCTATATCTCAAATCGACCCACCCGTCTTTTACTGTATTCCAGTCTCATGTTTCAATCGCTGTCTGATGCTGCCTTTGTAACCTCAACAAACTTCTGATTCTTTCAATTTACGCTGATCCTACTCCATTTGCTGTATCCAAGGCGCGAAGAGACTTCACGCGGTACAGCGGAGTCAGCCGGGTTGCCTGCGCAGCAGGCGTACACTGTGAGACGATACCATAGTTTTGGTTGGCGAACAGAGGGCTCCGCCCTTGCCGCATTATTTTGCTCTGACGGTCACCTGAGCGGAATCAGATCTGTACTCCTCAAAATCCTTCGGCACGCCCAATATTTTAGGGCTTGCACAGCCGAGGACAGCAGAGCGAAGTGGAGAGTCAACTTGAGTTGTGAGTCTACTGCCGGGGCTGACGTCTTGCCGCACGACTTCAACGACCGCTGCTAAGTGAATGGACTTAGAACTTCTTGGAAGGGTACTTAATCTGCTTAGGACCTTGATAGAAAATTATTACTAATTAAATTGTGTGTATAGCGTTAGCGCTCTTCAGAACTGAGTAGAGCACTGCGTATACTTTACATAGTAATACTCAAGTATCATATTTAATGCGCGCTCGATATAGCACCCTAAATTTCCTACCGTCTGTAATGTATTAGTTGTAATCTGGACTTCATAATCAATAAAGTATTGACATAGTGCACGTCTGTCCCTGAAAATCGTATAGCAGCAGTAAGACAAGACATGAAATAAGCCTTAGTAAAATAACTGGAGAGGAGAATTCACGACTGGACACCTGACGAGGCAGAGAAATTGAAAAAGAGCGGAATCACTTGACTGAAGGATAGGAAAGGAGGCCGTGCCAGTGACGTGAGCACCAGAAAAGACTGAAGTAAAAAACAGAAATGTACTTTTTTCTATATCGTACCGTCCAGTTGGGTCAAAACACGCACATTAACGACAGAAACAGCGTAATTTTCAGTGCAGATGACGTATCAATAATTAATTACTTATTAAAAGCTTTAATATTCAAGTGCATTTTTGGTACGCCTGTAGTATCAATACCGTGAATTAGAGTTATTAATATGTCTATGTGTCTCAAACTACCGACGGAAAATTCCATCAACTTCAACTAATGTTTTGACTGACGCTGCTTTTTTGCAGTAGTTTATTTCACCGCACTAATTTCGGTAGCTGGTATTGATTGGAGGTATTTACATTATAAAAGACGCATAATTATCATGATACGATACTTACAACTGTATGGATAGTAGTGTTTTGTATGTCTATGATTTTTAATATGATTATAATGTGGCTTGCCTTGTGCTTAATGTTTTCTAGCGTAAGCTAGTGGGATGTTTCGTAATAATCGTGTAATGATACCATTAAGAGGTTTTCACATGTACGTATATGCAATCAACATAAAGGTATGTTTCTTAAGGAAATATAGTTATTTCCTCAACTGCAATTGCTGTACAAGTGCAGACAATTATTTTAGTATGTAAGAGAATTTGTGCAATGCTTCTTCAAATTTGAATTATTTCTAATTGAATAAAAAAAATACCCTACTGGCCATTAAAATTGCTGCAACAAGAAGAAATGCAGATGATAAACGGGTATTCATTGGATAAATGTACTATACTACAACTGATATGTGATTACATTTTCACGCAATTTGAGTGCATAGATCCTGAGAAATCAGTACCCAGAACAGCCACATCTGGCCGTAATAACGGCCTTGATACGACTGGGCGTTGAGTCAAACAGAGCTTGGATGACGTGTACAGGTACAGCTGCCCATGCAGCTTCAACACGATACCACAGTTCATCAAGAGTAGTGACTGGCGTATTGTGACGAGCCAGTTGCTCGGCCACTATTGACCAGACGTTTTCAGTTGGTGATAGATATGGAGAATGTGCTGGCCAGGGCAGGAGTCGAACATTTTCAGTATCCAGTAAGGTCCGTACAGGACCTGCAACATGCGGTCGTGCATTATCCTGCGGAAATGTAGGGTTTCGCAGGGATCGAATGAAGGGTAGAGACACGGGTAGTAACACATCTGAAATGTAACGTCGACTGTTCAAAGTGCCGTCAAGGCGAACTAAGAAGTGACAGAAACGTGTAACAAATGGCACCCCATACCATCACACAGGGTGATACACCAGTTTGGCGATGACGAATACAAGTTTCCAATGTACGTTCACCGCGATGTCGCCAAACACGGATGTGATCATCATGATGCTGTATACAGAAACTGGATTCATCCTAAAAAATGACGTGTTGCCATTTGTGCACCCAGGTTCGTCGTTGAGTACACCATCGCGGGCGATCCTGTCTGTGATGCAGCGTCAAGCGTAACCTCAACCATGGTCTCCGAGCTGATAGTCCATGCTGCTGGAAACGTCGTCCAACTGTTCGTGCAGATGGTTGTTGTCTTGCAAACGTCCCCATCTGTTGATTCAGGGATTGAGAGGTGGCAGGACGATCCGTTACAGCCATACGGATAAGATGCCTGTCATCTCGACTGCTAGTGAAACGAAGCTGTTGGCATCCAGCACAGCGTTCCGTATTACCCCCCTGAACCCACCGACTCCACATTCTGCTAACAGTCATTGGATCTCGACAACGCGAGCAGCAATGATGCGATACGATAAATCGCAATTTCGATAGGCAACAATCCGACCTCTATCAAAGTCGGACGTGATGGTACGCATTTCTCCTCCTTACACGAGGCATCACGACAACGTTTCACCAGGCAACGCCGGTCAACTGCTATTTGTGTATGGGAAATCGGTTGGAAACTTTCCTCATGTCAGCACGTTGTAGGTGTCGGCACCGGCGCCAACCTTGTGTGAATGCTCTGAAAAGCTAATCATTTGCATATCACAGCATCTTCATCCTGTCGATTAAATTTCGCGTCTGTAGCACGTCATCTTCGTGGTGTAGCAATTTTAATGGCCAGTAGTGTATGTGTTGTCATTAAGGAATACTAATTAAATTTTAGATTTTTGAGAAATTGGCCCGTTCGTTTAAAATAGTGTTTGGCTGTTCCTATTTTTTCCTACGTATTTATCAGGGAGACTATTTCGGCCATATGTAGGGCTGAGAGCCAATGCGTCATGTCACTGGTTGTGTGGATTTGTTCTTTTAAATGTTTAATAAATGAAGACAGGTTCGTGCCAGTCAGATTAAGGAACTCTTCAGATCGTGTTCTGAAATTTCGTTCAGTTTTTCCTATGTAATTTTTTTACAGTTATTGCATTTTAACTTGTAAATAACGCTATGCGCAAATTTTGCACCGCAGTTCATGTTACGACAAATTTGTGTTTGCAGTGTGTTGTATATTCTGAAGCCTATTCTTTTGTTGGTTTTCTGAAGTGTAAGCCTCATTTTATTTGAAAATTGTCCCCAGTGTGGAATGATTGTGAACTGTGTATTTAGTTTTTAGACGTAAGTAAACAGAGCTGTCTATAGCCCCGTGGTTGGTTCGAGCACCACATTGTTTAACTAGGCACGATGCTATTGAAGGTGATATTGTCTGGTTTTCCTATTACCTTTGAACTGATTTATCCTGCCAGGTATAGGGGGACTTACTGTTTAACGTGGACTGCGAGCCACGGTGAAAATTAAGTGTTTCTCATCAAGAACTAATTTTCAGGACTGAAAGGTTTGGTAACCAGTTGTTGTTGTTGCGGTCTTCAGTCCTGAGACTGGTTTGATGCAGCTCTCCATGCTACTCTATCCTGTGCAAGCTTCTTCATCACCCATTACCTACTGCAGCCTCCATCCTTCTGAATGTGCTTAGTGTATTCATCTCTTGGTCTCCCTCTACAATTTTTACCCTCCACGCTGCCCTCTAGTACCAAACTGGTGATTCCTTGATGCCTCAGAATATGTCCTACCAATCGATCCCTTCTTCTAGTCAAGTCGTGCCACAAACTCCTGTTCTCCCCAATTCTATTCAATACCTCCTCATTAGCTATGTTATTTACCAATCTAATCTTCAGCATTCTTCTGTAGCACTACATTTCGAAAGCTTCTATTATATTCTTGTCCAAACTATTTATCGTCCATGTTTCACTTCCATACATGGCTACACTCCATA
The DNA here is from genome assembly GCF_023897955.1 of Schistocerca gregaria. NCBI lineage: Eukaryota > Metazoa > Arthropoda > Insecta > Orthoptera > Acrididae > Schistocerca > Schistocerca gregaria. Next base: position 546,745,876 of record NC_064925.1, read on the forward strand.
CAAATACTTTCAGAAATGTCTTCCTGACACTTACATCTATGTTCGATGTTAACAAATTTTTCTTCTTCAGAAACGCTTTCCTTGCCATTGCCAGTCTATATTTTATATCCTCTCTACTTCGACCATCATCAGTTATTTTGCTCCCCAAATAGCAAAACTCCTTTACTACATTAAGTGTCTCATTTCCTAATCTAATAGCCTCAACATCACCCCACTTAATTCGACTACATTCCATTATCATCGTGTTGCTTTTGTTGGTGTTCATCTTATATCCTCCTTTCAAGACACTGTCCATTCCGTTCAACCGCTCTTCCAAGTCCTTTGCTGTCGTCGGCGAACTTCAAAGTTTTTATTTCTTCTCCATGGATTTTAATACGTACTCCGAACTATTCTTTTGTTTACTTTATTGCTTGCTCAATATACAGATTGAATACCATCGGGGAGAGGCTACAACCCTGTCTCACTCCCTTCCCAACCACTGCTTCGCTTTCATGTCCCTAGACTCTTATAACTGCCTTCTGCTTTCTGTACAAATTGTAAATAGCCTTTTGCTCCCTGTATCTTACCCCTGCCACCTTCAGAATTTGAAAGAGAGTATTCCAGTCAACATTGTCAAAAGCTTTCTCTAAGTATACAAATGCTAGAAAAGTAGGTTTGCCTTTCGTTAATCTAGCTTCTAAGACAATTCGTAGGGTCGGTGTTGCCTCACGTGTTCCAATATTTCTACGGACTGATCTTCTCCGAGGTCGGCTTCTACCAGTTTCTTCATTCGTCTGTAAAGAACTCGCGCTAGTATTTTGTAGCTGTGTCTAATTAAACTGATAGTTCGGTAATTTTCATATCTGTCAACACCTGCTTTCTTCGGGATTGGAATTATTATATTCTTCTTGAAGTCTGAGGGAATTTCGCCTGTCTCATACATATTGCTCACGAGATGGTAATCAGCAGAAATGAAATGACAGGGCTGGCCGGGGCTCGATCTGAAAGCTTTTGGTTTGTAGTGTAGCACTTGCCCTCTGAGGCACTGACCCACGCTGTATTGTCAGACACGCGTCATATCTTTTATCCTGCTTCCAGCGATTGATCACTCCAGGGCACGTGGCTGGTGAAGTGGCGGACAGAGTAGCTCGCTCAGAGTAATGAGGCGGAGAGCAGAGAAAGCCGGGCCATTAGCGGCCTGGCAGGGCCCGCAGCCCGCGTGGAGCGTTGCCAGGAGCCGGCGGCCGCCAAGCGTGGTTCCCCGCAAGAGCCCAGTTCTCCAGCTGCCCCGCCAGAACTGGCCGACACCTCCCGGGCGAATTAAGGACGCCCTTGATGGAGCGTTCAATCGTACAGCAGACGCGCAGGTGCCTGCGAGGGACGGTGGAGGGGGTTGCAAGTGGGGACCTCCTCCTCGTCGAATTTGTAAGCAGACTTCTTATTAATTTCAAAATTCTCACGTATTTCTATAGATGATTATCTCTGATTGTCCTCAGCTGCATGTATGGGGCAAGACAATAGCTTTAGCAACTTCTTCACAACTGGGCATTGAAATTGCTACACCACGAAGAGGACGTGCTACAGACGCGAATTTTTCTGACAGGAAGAAGATGTGATATGCAAATGATTGGCTTTTCAGAGCATCCACACAAGGTGTGCGCCGGGGCGACACTTACAACGTGCTGACATGAGGAAAGTTTCCACCCGATTTCTCATACATAAACAGCAGTTGACCGGTGTTGCCTGGTGAAACGTTGTTGTGATATCTCGTGTAAGGAAATGCGTACCATCACGTTTCCGACTTTGATAAACGTCGGATTGTAGCCTATCGCGATTGCGGTTTATCGTATCGCGACATTGCTGCTCGCGTTGGTCGAGATCCCATGACTTTTAACAGAATACGGAATCGGAGGGTTCAGGAGGGTAATACGGAACGCCGTGCTGGATCCCAACGGCTATCAGTCGAGATGACTTGCATGGCTGTAGCGGATCGTGCAACCACGTCTCGATCCCTGAGTCAACAGATGGGGACGTTTGCAAGACAACAACCATCTGCACGAACAGTTCGACGACGTTTGCAGCAGCATGGACTATCAGCTCGAGGACCATGGCTGCGGTTACCCTTGACGCTGCATCACAGACAGAAGCGACTGCGATGGTGTACTCAATGACGAACCTGGGTGCACGAATGGCAAAACGTCACGTTTTCGGATGAATCCAGGTTCTGTTTGCAGCATCATGAGGATCGCAGACGTGTTTGGCGACATCGTGGTGAACGTACATTGGAAGCGTGTTTTCGTCATCGCCATACTGGCGTATCACCCGGCCTGATGGTATGGGGTACCATTGGTTACACGGCTCCGTCACCTCTTGTTCGCATTGACGGCACTTTGAACAGTGGACGTTATATTTCAGATGTGTTACGATCTGTGGCTCTACCCTTGATTCGATCCCTGCGAAACCCTACATTTCAGCAGGGTAATACACGACCGCATGTTGGAGGTCCTGTACGGGTCTCTATGGATACGGAAAATGTTCGACTGCTGCCCCGGCCAGCACATTCTCCAGATCTCTCACCAGTTGAAAACGTCTGGTCAATGGTGGCCGATTAACTGGCTCGTCACAATACGGCAGTCACTACTCTTGATGAAGTGTGGTATCGTGTTGAAGCTGCATGGGCAGCTGTACCTGTACACGTCGTCGAAGCTCTGTTTGATTCAATGGCCAGACGTATCAAGACCGTTATTGCGGCCAGAGGTGGTTGTTCTGGGTACTGATTTCTCAGGATCTATGCACCCAAATTGCGTGAAAATGCAATCACATGTCAGTTCTAGTATAATTTATTTGCCCAATGAATATCCGTTATCATCTGCATTTCTTCTTGGTGTAGCAGTTTTAATGGTCAGCAGTGTACTTGGCGGGGGACATCGTTGATCTAGGTACCTTTACTCGCTCACTGTGCGCTCACAACCGAAAAGAGCGTCTTGATGCGATCGACGGTAATACTAGAGACACTACCCAACACATCTGTGCAGAGCTTCATCGAGTTTTTACTGTGGTGTCCATTTCGTGGCCGATCGGAACTTACTTTCTGGACAACCCTCGTATAAGCAGTGAATTTGCTTTTTTACCGTCAAGGCTTGCTGAAATTTTATTCTGCTTTACATGAGCGAGCGATTGTAGGAAAGCATGAAGAATACGGTCATGCTATACAAAGGGTGCAATCACCTGTATTTATCTGCCATTCTAAATACAGTGAAAATACATCTCCTCTCGAAGAAAGGAAAGAATGGTGAGATATCATCGAAAAGGTGTTTGAATCTTCCTAAACCATACAGTTCTTAAACTGTGTAGTATGAACCCTGTGCGAAATATAGGTGCCATGTCTACACAACAACGTGTCAAACCAGGGAAACAAAGACCATTGGGGATGAGTCCTAGGCTTTTAAGATGTTGGTTCCACCGACCAAGTTGATGGTTGTTTTCGAAAGTTTTCTCCACCGATACTCATATCAATAATTAAAATGAGATGTACTCTGTGTTCGTCAATGAAGTACGCCTATCTTTAAGATATAGCACAGTCTACTTTCATAAAAATATTAACTGGATATAATAGGCTTTGTGTACTTTGTGTCAAATTTATTTCTAGGGGCAGGACACGTTCTCAAACAGCAAATCAGCTCGTAGGGATACCGTTACCGATACCCCTAAATAATCGGTTAGTACCACCTAGGAATTTGGAGTAGGAATTAAAACCCATGGTGAAGAAATAAGGACTTTGAGGTTTGCCGATGAAATTGTTATTTTGTCAGAGACAGTATACGACTCAGAAGAGCAGTTGAACGAAGCGGACAGGGTCTTGAAAGGAGGATATGAGATTAACATCAACAAAAGCAAAACGAGGAGAATGGAATGTAGTCGAAATAAATCAGGTGATGCTGAGGAAATCAGTTTAGGAAATGAGATACTTAAAGCAGTAGATGAGTTTTGCTATTTGGGGAGCAAAATAACTGATGATGGTTTAAGTAGAGAGGATATAAAATGCAGACTGGCAATGACAAGGAAAACGTTTCTGAAGAAGAGAAATTTGTTAACATCGAGTATAGATTTAAGTGTCAGGAAGTCGTTTCTGAAAGTATTTGTATGGAGTGTAACCATGTATGGAAGTGAAACATGGACAATAAATGGTTTGGACAAGAAGAGAATAGAAGCTTTTGAAATGTGGTGCTACAGATGAATGTTGAAGATTAGTTGGGGAGATCACGTAACTAATGAGGAGGTATTGAATAGGATTGGGGAGAAGAGAAGTTTATGGCACAAATTGACTAGAAGAATGGATCGGTTGGTAGGACATGTCCTGAGGCATTAAGGGATCACAAATTTAGCATTGGAGGGCAGCGTGGAGGGTAAAAATCGTAGAGGGAGAGCAAGAGATGAATACACTAAGCAGATTCAGAAGGATGTAGGTTGCGGTAGGTACTGGGAGATGAAGGAGCTTGCACAGGATAGATTAGTATGGAGAGCTGCATCAAACCAGTCTCAGGACTGAAGACCACAACAACAACAACATGAGTTTAGGAAACAGTGTCTAGGACGGTTTCAGGCACACAGTAGCATCCAATAAGTGCCTACCTATCTGATTGGAATCGCTAATCCTTTTCTCTCATTTGTCTGATAGCCAAAAGAATTATCAAGTACCAAAGTGAATGGTTGCAACTCGTATCACAAATGGAATTTTTGGTATCTTGAGGCATCCCTCCCACATCCTGGATAAATTTCTGCGGACGCCCATGTGTACATTAAAAATACTAAACGGATATACCCGTTTGGCATACAATAAGTGATGTCTACATCTTATTAAGTTTAATACTGGGGCCGAAATAAATTTTCAGGCTGACAGAATAAGTCATGTCAAAACTAGCAATTTTAGAATATTGCTGCCTATTGGCAAAATTTCTGCGGACGCCCGTGGATAGGCAGCACTGGATCCGTACCTAAGAAGTAACTGTTAGCAAACCCAGCTACCCACCTAAGCCTCTTCTAGCAGTGGCGAAGTGAGTTCTTCTCCTGCAGCTGTCGTCTGCTCACTGCTGAATCAAGGACTCTTCCATACTATACAGTATCTACATCTACTTCTACATCTACGTGATTACTCTGCTATTCACAGTAAAGTGCCTGGCACAGAGTTCAGTGAAACACCTTCAAACAGTCTGCACACACCAGTCAGCTTATAAGCACAACTTGCAAACAGTTCTTGTAGCCAAAAATCTGACAGCTAGCTTACTAGTTCTCGCATACTTGTTCAGCAGCGTATCGTTTACTTTTACCCACTAATACGTAAACATAACTGTTACAAATCTCGGGTGCAGAGGGGAGTGGCCTCACGGGTTTTAGTCGCCATGCACGGACTGCGTGGCCACTCCCGCCGGAGGTTCGAGTCCTCCCATGGGCATGGGTGTTTGTGTTGTTCTTAGCATAGGTTAGTTTAAGTAGTGTGTAAGTCTAGGGACTGATGACCTCGGCAGGTTGGTCCATTAGGAATTCACACACATTTGAACATGTGAACAAATCTCAGGATGTGTGCACCATTCCAAGATTGTGATAAGAGTTGCCGTTTTGTGTAGACAAAGTTATCGTCAGAGTTATCATCACAAGAAGCTGTAGTTATATGATTACAGTTTTGGGTACATGTCGTCAGTCCTTATTAAAATTCTTACGTAATGGATTTTGATGTTACTTACAACCATTATACACATATCAAAAAAAGTTTTGCATCACCTCAGTTCCGAGAGTCCCGGAACATGTACAGAAAATTAGAATAGAGTTTTAGATAAACATCATTTCCGTCCTTTTGATTGCCCATGAAAAGCACACATTGAATGTGTAAATAGGCTGTTTAGGTTTTTTAATTGTAACGCCGCCGCCACTTAGCGCTCTGTATAAAAATCACTGGCTGTGCCATGTGCAGTCTGTGGCTGGTTTGCATTGTTGTCTGCCATTCTAGTGTTGGGCAGCGGCAGCTGGATGCTAACAGCGCGTAGCGTTGCGCAGTTGGAGGTGAGCCGCTAGCAATGGTGGACGTGGGGAGAGAGATGGCGGAGTTTTGTAAATTGTAAGAATGGATGCATGAACTGATATATATATATATATTATGACTATTAAGGTAAATACATTGTTTGTTCTCTATTAAAATCTTTCATTCGCTAACTGTGCCTATCAGTAGTTAGTGCCTTCCGTAGTTTGAATCTTTTATTTAGCTGGCAGTAGTGGCGCTCGCTGTATTGCAGTAGTTTGAGTAACCAAGATTTTTGTGAGGTTAATGTTAGTCAAGGCCATTCTTTCGTAGGGATTTTTAAAAGTCAGATTGCGTTGCGCTAAAAATATTGAGTGTCAGTTTAAGCACAGTCTTGTACAATTTTTCTAAGGTGACGTTTCATATGGCGACCCTGCCAGGATACATCTACAGAAAATTAGAATAGAGTTCTAGATAAACATCATTACCACCCTTTTTATTGCCCATGAAAACCACACATTGCATGTTCTCCCACCACACAGCGAGACCATTAGAGGTGATAGTCCAGATTGCTGTACACACCGGTACCTCTAATACCCAGTAGCACGTCCTCTTGCATTGATGCATGCCTGTATTCGTCGTGGCATGCTATCCACAAGTTCATCAAGGCATTATCGGTCCAGATTGTCGCACTCCTCAACGGCGATTGGGCGTAAATCCCTGAGAGTGGTTGGTGGGTCACGTCGTCCATTAACAGCACTTTTCAATCTATCCTTGGCATGTTCGATAGGGTCCATGTCTGGAGAACATGCTGGCCACTCTAGTCTAGGGATGTTGTTATCCTGAAGGAAGTTATTTGCAAGTTGCGCACAACCGGGATGCAAACTGTCGTCAATGAAGACGAATTCCTCGCCAATATGTTGCCGATGGGGTTGCACTGTCGGTCAGAGGATGGCATTCACGTATCGCACTGCTTTTACGGTGCATTCCATGACCACCAGCGGCGTACGTCGACCCCACATAATGCCACCCCAAAACAACAGGGAACATTCACCTTGCTGCATTCGCTGGACAGTGTGTCTTAGGCGTTCAGCCTGACCCGGTTGCCTGTAAACACTTCTCCGACGATTGTCTGGTTGAAGGCATATGTGACACTCATCGGTGAATAGAACTTTATGCCAATCCTGAGCGGTAGACTCGGCATGTTGGTGGCTCCATCTGTAACGAACTGCGTGGTGTCGTGATTGCAAAGGCGGACCTCAGAAGTGAAGTTGCGCATCATGCAGCCTATTGCGCACAGTTTGAGTGGTAAAACGACGTCCTGTGGCTGCACGAAAAGCATTATTCAACATGGTGGTGTTGCTGTCAGGGTTCCTCCGAGCTATAATCTATAGGTAGCGTCATCCAATGCTCTAGTAGCCCTTGGGGGGCCTGAGCAAGGCATATCATCGACAGTGCCTGTCTCTCTGTATCTCCTCCATGTGCGAACAACATCGCTCTGTTTCCCTCAGAGACGCCTGGACGCTTCTCTTGTCGAGAGCCCTTCCTGGCTCAAAGTAACAATGTGGACGCGATCAAACCGCGGTATTGACCGTCTAGTCATGGTTGAACTACACACAACACGAGCCGTGTACCTCCTTCCTGGTGGAATGACTGGAACTGATCGGCTGTCGGACCCCCTCAATCCGATAGGCGCTTCTCATGCATGGTTGTTTACATCTTTGGTCGGTTTAGTGACATTTCTGAACAGTCAAAAGGACTGTGTCTGTGATACAATATCCACAGTCAACGTCTATCAGTTCTGGGAACGGGGATGATGCAAAACTTTTTTTGATGTGTGTATGTATAATCAAACATTTATTATTGCTGTAAGAATGCCACTAATTTTTTTTGTTTTATATGCCAGTAATGGGATTGATATGCATTGTGAGTTAAAAAATAAAACTGAAAATCTATGGTAGTTGTATCGTTTAGACGAATCTGTGTATTTTACACTTCGATGTCTGAGGAATGTATCATGTTTGGTCACACGTCTTTTTTTTATCCTGATTTTACTGATGGCGATGTAAACAATGTCTACGAACTTCGATCTGAAAACTTGTTATATGTCTTGATACAATGTTCTTTGATTGGTAACTGAACGAGAAAGCATTTCTACATGCATTTTTATTTGATATTCTTTCTCGTTTTTCGATATGAGAGACCCGTCACCGAAGTTTGTCAGTGCATTTTTGTGGAATATTGTGTTTAATTTAGCAGTGTGACAGCTGCACGAGAATGTGAAGTTCCTTTCTATTTTCCTGGAGTAACAGGTGCTGCAAGCGGCGGAAATTCTCGCACCCATTTCTCCGCGCGGCCGCTTGTATTTCGTCCTCTTGACAATCGTCTGGTGTGACAATAACAGTAAAGTACCCGCCGCGACAGCAGCGATATCGGGAGGCAGGCAGGTTCCATAACTCGGTGTCGCTCGCAATAGCGAAGGCGGCACCGCCGAATATACTACTGAAAGCGTACGTCGGCAGGGGGGTGGGGGGGGGGGGGGGAGGTGTTCTGGAAAAATGCTGCGAGCCGTCTCCAGCGCTGGAGGCGTGCAGATTCACGGCAGGGTCAGCGCAGGGCAGGGTAGGGCGAACTAGAGCGAGATAAGGCGCCGGGACTCCGCAGCACATGGTGCCAAGCTGTTACGGAAAATGTACGTACAGCGGTGATCGAGCCATTTACTTCCAAAGAGGGGTGACCGATTCAGCAGTTTGTGAGAATCTTATATCCTCACAAGTTTTAGATATTTATTACCTTCATATTTCATAGTTCATTCTTTCCTCTGGCGGTATGTATCGTTAAGTATCGCAGCTATGCAACAATACCTGATAGCCTGGAGATACTGACAGGTTTCAGATAGATTATATAATGGTAAGACAGAGATTTAGGAACCAGATTTAAAATTATAAGATACACTCCTGGAAATGGAAAAAAGAACACATTGACACCGGTGTGTCAGACCCACCACACTTGCTCCGGACACTGCGAGAGGGCTGTACAAGCAATGATCACACGCACGGCACACCGGACACACCAGGAACCGCGGTGTTGGCCGTCGAATGGCGCTAGCTGCGCAGCATGTGTGCACCGCCGCCGTCAGTGTCAGCCAGTTTGCATTGGCATACGGAGCTCCATCGCAGTCTTTAACACTGGTAACATGCCGCGACAGCGTGGACGTGAACCGTATGTGCAGTTGACGGACTTTGAGCGAGGGCGTATAGTGGGCATGCGGGAGGCCGGGTGGACGTACCGCCGAATTGCTCAACACGTGGGGCGTGAGGTCTCCACAGTACATCGATGTTGTCGCCAGTGGTCGGCGGAAGGTGCACGTGCCCGTCGACCTGGGACCGGACCGCAGCGACGCACGGATGCACGCCAAGACCGTAGGATCCTACGCAGTGCCGTAGGGGACCGCACCGCCACTTCCCAGCAAATTAGGGACACTGTTGCTCCTAGGGTATCGGCGAGGACCATTCGCAACCGTCTCCATGAAGCTGGGCTACGGTCCCGCACACCGTTAGGCGTCTTCCGCTCACGCCCTAACATCGTGCAGCCCGCCTCTAGTGGTGTCGCGACAGGCTTGAATGGAGGGACGAATGGAGACGTGTCGTCTTCAGCGATGAGAGTCGCTTCTGCCTTGGTGCCAATGATGGTCGTATGCGTGTTTGGCGCCGTGCAGGTGAGCGCCACAATCAGGACTGCATACGACCGAGGCAACACAGGGCCAACACCCGGCATCATGGTGTGGGGAGCGATCTCCTACACTGGCCGTACACCTCTGGTGATCGTTGAGGGGACACTGAATAGTGCACGGTACATCCAATCCAATTCCTAGACCGGCAAGGGAACTTGCTGTTCCAACAGGCCAATGCACGTCCGCATGTATCCCGTGCCACCCAATGTGCTCTAGAAGGTGTAAGTCAACTACCCTGGCCAGCAAGATCTCCGGATCTGTCCCCCATTGAGCATGTTTGGGACTGGATGAAGCGTAGTCTCACGCGGTCTGCACGTCCAGCACGAACGCTGGTCCAACTGAGGCGCCAGGTGGAAATGACATGGCAAGCCGTTCCACAGGACTACATCCAGCATCTCTACGATGTGTCTCCATGGGAGAATAGCAGCCTGCATTGCTGCGAAAGGTGGATATACACTGTACTAGTGCCGACATTGTGCATGCTCTGTTGCCTGTGTCTATGTGCCTGTGGTTCTGTCAGTGTGATCATGTGATGTATCTGACCCCAGGAATGTATCAATAAAGTTTCCCCTTCCTGGGACAATGAATTCACGGTGTTCTTATTTCAATTTCCAGGAGTGTATTTGCAGGGGCAGATGTGGACACTGACCACAATCTATTGGTTATGACCTGTAGATTAAAACTGAAGAAACTGCAAAAAGGTGGAAATTTAAGGAGATGGGACCTGGATAAACTGAAAGGACCAGAGTTTGTACAGAGTTTCAGGGAGAGCATAAGGGAGCAATTGACAGGAATAGGGGAAAGAAATACAGTAGAAGAAGAATGGGTAGCTTTGAGGGATGAAGTAGCGAAGGCAGCAGAGGATCGAGTAGGTAAAAAGACGAGGGCTAGTAGAAATCCTTGGGTAACAGAAGAAATATTGAATTTAATTGATGAAAGGAGAAAATATAAAAATGCAGTAAATGAAGCAGGCAAAAAGGAGTACAAACGTCTCAAAAATGAGATCGACAGGAAGTGCAAAATGGCTAAGCAGGGATGTCTAGAGGACAAATGTATGGATGTAGAGGCTTATCTCACTAGGGGTAAGATAGATACTGCCTACAGGATAATTAAAGAGACCTTTGGAGATAAGAGAACCACTTGTATGAACATCAAGAGCTCAGATGGAAACCCAGTTCTAAGCAGAGTAGGGAAAGAAGAAAGATGGAAGGAGTATATAGAGGGCGATGTACTTGAGGACAATATTATGGAAATGGAAGAGGATGTAGATGAAGATGAAATGGGAGATACGATACTGCGTGAAGAGTTTGACAGAGCACTGAAAGACCTGAATCGAAACAAGGCCCCCGGAGTAGACAACATTCCATTGGAACTACTGACGGCCTTGGGAGAGCCAGTACTGACAAAACTCTACCATCTGGTGAGCAAGATGTATGAGACAGGTGAAATACTCTCATACTTCAAGAAGAATATAATAATTCCAATTAAAAAAAAAGCAGGTGGTGACAGATGTGAAAATTACCGAACTATCAGTTTAATAAGTCACAGCTGCAAAATACTAACGGGAATTCTTTACAGACGAATGGAAAAACTAGTAGAATCCGACTTCGGGGCAGATCAGTTTGGATTCCGTAGAAATGTTGGAACACGTGAGGCAATACTGACTTACGACGTATCTTAGAAGCTAGATGAAGGAAGGGCAAACCTACGTTTCTAGCACTTGTAGACTTAGAGAAAGCTTTTGACAATGTTTACTGTAATACTCTCTTTCAAATTCTGAAGGTGGCAGGGGTAAAATACAGGGAGCGAAAGGCTATTTACAATTTGTACAGAAACCAGATGGCAGTTATAAGAGTCGAGAGACGTGAAAGGGAAGCAGTGGTTGGGAAGGGAGTGAGACAGGGTTGTAGCCTCTCCCCGATGTTGTTCAATCTGTATATTGAGCAAGCAGTGAAGGAAACAAAAGAATAGTTCGAAGTAGGTATTAAAATACATGGAGAAGAAAAAAAAACTTTGAGGTTCGCCGATGACATTGTAATTCTGTCAGAGACAGCAAAGGACTTGGAAGAGCAGTTGAACGGAATGGACAGTGTCTTGAAAGGAGGATATAAGATGATCATCAACAAAAGCGAAACGATGATAACGGAATGTAGTCGAATTAAGTGGGGTGATGTTGAGGGTATTAGATTAGGAAATGAGACACTTAAAGTAGTAAAGGAGTTTTGCTATTTGGGGAGCAAAATAACTGATGATGGTCGAAGTAGAGAGGATATAAAATGTAGACTGGCAATGGCAAGGAAAGCGTTTCTGAAGAAGAGAAATTTGTTAACATCGAGTATAGATTTAAGTGTCAGGAAGATATTTCTGAAAGTATTTGTGTGGAGTGTAGCCATGTATGGAAGTGAAACATGGACAATAAATAGTTTGGACAAGTAGAGAATAGAAGCTTACGAAATGTGGTGCTACAGAAGAATGCTGACTATTACATGGGTAGATCACACAACTAATGAGGAAGTATTGAATAGGATTGGGGAGAAGAGAAGTTTGTGGCACAACTTCACCAGAAGAAGGGATCGGTTATTAGGACATGTTCTGAGGCATCAAGGGATCACCAATTTAATAATGGAGGGCAGCGTGGAGGGTAATAATCGTAGAGGGAGACCAAGAGATGACTATACTACGCAGATTCAGTAGGATGTAGCTTGCAGCGGGTACTGGGAGATGAAGAAGCTTGCACAGGATAGAGTAACTTGGAGAGGTGCATCAAACCAGAGTCAGGACTGAAGACCACAACAACAACAACCTGATAGTGGCAAAAATTAATCTTTGCCTGCTGAACATGTGTGTGGTTTATTGTGATTGATCGAGCTGGGCATGAGTTTTGTGTGAGTTGCGGTTAAGTAACAGTTTGTGGGCAGCATTTACGAGATATGTACGCGTCCATGTTTTTTATCATGGAATGTTGTTATATCAATTACTGTTTCATACAGGATATTCGATACTGAATTTAGGATTTTTGGGTGAGTACAAAACTGCGGCGTGGAAGAATTTCTCGAAACCCGTGGCATGCAGGTATTTCCAGGAAATTCTGCGTGTTCGGTTGCTGCAATTAGTGTAACAAGCGAGATAACATACATGAAGCTGATACCCATCACTGACAATGCCAACTCACAGCCTTCACGGACCTCATCGTCATGCCATACTGCCAAAAATTCTACAACACTAATTAAAAGTAAAATTATTACATCTATCAAAATTCAGACTTATGACTCGCCGTTTGATGGAGGATAAAATAGGATTACAATAGGGAAGAGAAGATTATTGTGACACTGCATTTTGGTTGACATTGTTGCAAGTTCTCGTCACCTTTGGAATGGAAAGGTACTACAGCAGTTATATTTTGCATCACAGACTTTTGTTTAAAAAATTAAACTATTAATGTGCCGTATGTGAACATGCTGTATGATAAAATGTGTAAGCATACAACAGACGTTTGAAGGGTTGCTCTAATTTCAGTATCTCGTAAGTGTAAATAAAGGCTGCAGATGCAAGCATACTGTACTTACACGGATTTAGAATGCAAAAGAATTTCGTAAAAAATGAAACTACGAAAGAATATTAACCGTGAGAGAGGAACATATTCATAAAAAGCTATGTTTGAAGTACAATCCTGTATTGGTGGGAAACGTGCATATTGGGAAGGCGGAAATAAAAAAGACTATTACCGGAGACTGTCGAACGTCAAATGGATCGTTGCATGAAATTTCGGGTGAACGGTCTGATGTCAGTAAGTTGGCAGAAAATTTTCAGAGAACAGGTTTTATGGAACAATCTGTTTTCCGGATAAGATTTAAATTTCGCCTCAGATAGATTGAAATGAAGAATTATTGCTACGTATCAACGAGAAGAAAGTCTATTTTACTAGACCGCTATCCTGGAACCCAAGAATATTTGCAGGTTGCCTAACTGACGGCTTCCAGGGCCACACAAAAAATTTATTTTCAATATTTCGAGTGATTATTGACCGAATTAAAAATTGTAAACTGCTGTTATAATCTACTCATTATGAGCTACAATCTTATTTTAAAAGTTTAACACAATAAAACAAATATTACAGTTAGAAAATATAGCGACTTCTAACAAACTTTACACACAATTTCAAATGTTGTGAAACTTTTTATCGCTGACGCCACTCACAAAATGATGAAAGGAAAAATGTCTATCGCTTACTCGATTTGCTCTTCATCTAGTCAAAGTTAAGCATCAAGCAGACGTTTTAATTTATTACTTCTTTACTACCGGCTATATTCGTAACACACTTTGCGAACAGTATCTACAGACGTCACTAAATGCAGCTACAGAATTATATCATCGTACGACGTATAGTTCATGAAGTATGACGTCATAAACGTTTAGATGCGTCAAAAACTATAAAATAGCGCGCACTGTAATTTCATCAGGCATGACGATCTAGTTTATTATTTCTGTATAACATTTTTTTTTAGGAAGACACTTTGTAGACAGCATATACTTAGATCACTGAATTTCCCTGGGAAATTATATTATTGTACGACACATAGTTCAGAAGATGTGACGTCATTACATGGAGATACAACAAAAACTAGCTTTTTCTTAAATGGGGCTTAAATTAACCAGAATACATTCATCTAGTGCTTCGTAATGATACCACACCGAGTTAGAGAACGAAACAGAGGGAAATAATTTTTCATTTTGTTGACTACGTTAATTAAAATACTCCTACATTAATGTCTTTCACGCTGAGAACAATTAGTAATGAAAGGGCTAAAGTTTATTATCTGAATTTATAAAATTTTACTGTGCAGTTTATGATTTAGTGGACTATTAGTTTAAGGAAATGAAATAAACTGAAATCAATGGATTCGACAGGAGTTACTAATATCGCTTTGAATAGGTATATTTAAAAAAAATTTGGAGAAGTGTGAATAGGACTCGCGCACCGAGGAATCCACACGAAGTTACTTACGCATGTGGGTAGTTCATCCATCAGGAAATCGAGCATTTCGACGAGTTTTGCCTGTTATCGATATCGATACTAGCAAGACATCAAAATATGTCACATAAATTGCAGAGTTTCTTGAGTGCATTGACTTACAACTTTAAAGGTACGATACGTAGACTTTAGTATGCCACACGATTTCAGTTTGATACGTTTACCGGTTTCTGAGGAAAATGGATCATAACAGAGGGATAGACAGTCGGATAAAAAAATTGTGTGCTGTCAGTAAAAATTAATATTTTTCAGATTTTTCCCCTACTTTTACTGTGGAACCTTGTTTAGGTTTTGACGTGTGTAATAACGAGTATCAAAATATGTGACATAAATTGCAGTGTCTTTTCATTGTATTGACGTAGAAGCTTTTTACGTCGCAAAAAGACCATAAGCCTTAGTATGTGAGACAAATTTCAACATCGTACGTACGTCTACCCGTTACCGAGAAAAAGGGTTCTTAACAGTCGGGCAGACAGACAGATAGACAGATGGTTCTTTTTTTACCGATTGTGGTTCGAAAGTACAAAAAGAAAGAAATGTTAAGATTTTGTCCACGTGAAAATCAGTGTTTCTCTTTCAAAAATAATAAGATATTGGTTAGGCAAATACAAAGTAACAAGAAAAATGTATCAACCAAACAAATTTTATCTATAATCATTTATTTAATTTACACACAATATTTTCCAAAAACAATCACTCTTAAAAAGAGTGTTTCAAGTAATTGTACTGGATATATCCATTGCACCCACACTTAATATTAAGCAAGCCACTCATAACATCTTTATAGCTTCATTGTCTTAATATATGACATTCAATATTGATCGAGGCCAAAATGTTTAGCCGTATGGAAGCCTGTTTTTGATCTTCCTCTACCGTTTGTGATCTTATCTGAGAGACTCATTTCTCCATTAACGTCTATAGTAAGAAAACAATCTTTGACGTTTTATGGGTGGCAGATTGAATAAAATGAGGTATGAAATAACTGGCTTTCGCGCAGTATGGCACACACTTGACACCACCAAAACTGTGCAAACAATTCTTGCAAAACTTATAGCAGATTTGCCAATTGTAGTGTCATGCTGCTGATAAACTATTCAGAGTACAATGTCATGGTCTACTAAACTCTTCTGTTACTGACGTTACATCCAGAAACGGACTGGACATCTTCAGAAGCGTTGCTCCTCCGATAAATCTTGCTGACTGACGTGTAGGATACCTGAGGGCGACATATATATACTGTAGAGAAAGGGCGTAGCCGAAGTTACACGTGATGAGCAGGGATGATCCTGGTCAAAGATAAAACTTATTGGGTAGCTGCTCTGCAGAATCGCTAAACAGTTTTTTGTCTTTGACAAGGACCGTAACTCCGGCCACGCCCTTTTTCTGTGGTGTATATATAGGTGTCAGACATCCGACCGTCAGTCGGCAAGACTCAAAGGAAGAGCAACGTCTCTCAAAGATGTCCAGCGCAGTTCTGGACGAAACGTTACGAACAGAAGAGTTCCGTGGACCACGAAATGTACCCCGAAAAATTTACCAGCGGCACTGTCTCCCGGTCTTCAAAGCCTTCAATTTATCACGAAGTACCATTCTTTCGACTGGACCACGCTGGAGATTTCAAGCTGTGTTTGAGTGGTGAATATTTACTTTATTGATATCAGCTGAGAACATCAGCCAAATAAGCCCATACAAAGGAATTACGTCTACGTTTTTTATAAGAGGATTCGCTCCACAGCACTACAAATCCGTCCAAACGAAATAAATCTATATTATTTTCAGGCTAATGCAGTTCATGGTGCAATGTCCCAATTGCACAGTTGCTTATCCATCAACTTTCAGAGGCAACAAAAAACTGATTTTCAGTATTTTATTTAATTATTGACCGAATTTAAAAATTTAAAGGTGTTACAATATACTCGTTAAGATGTATAATATCATGGTAAAGGTTCATCACAGTAAGACAAGTTTACAGCAAGAAACTATGTTTATGTTCCGGAACAGTATAACTCAATGCGCGCAAATTACCCGGACTTTATTCATCCAGTATTCCAGATTGAGAGCACTTAGCAACTTCCAACAAAGGTTACACACAATTTCAACCATATCGAAAGTTTTTCCCCGTGGCACGTCCCATAAAGTAGCCAAGAGTATAGAGTTTATTGCTAAATATATTTTCGCTGTTCTTGCTGTAAATCTCTGCATAAGGTATGGCATTTTAATTTATTTACTTTACTACTAAGACAACACAGTTTGCAGACAGTATCCGTACATACCACGGAATCTACTTGCAACATTATATCACTGTAGTACACATACTCCAGGAGTTATGACGTCATACGCATTGAGATGCACGAAAAAGTAGCTTTTGCTTAAAAGATAGTGTGAACTGTCCTGACTATACTCTTCCAGTGCTTGACAATGAGGCCGCTCAGTTACATTTACTTTAAAGATAATTTCAAACAGTTTCTAAACTATCTTTCGTCGACGTGTTTAACGACAAATATTTAACACATTAACTCGTATGTAAAATAATCAGACGTTTTAAGTTGTTTTACGCATGGTAATTTGACTCTGTAAAGAATCAGGGGGGGGGGGGGGGTTAACTGGCAGTAAGATATGTCATCGCTGGCGCGGTTTTTTGAGGTGGAACACTCGAACAGTTGGAGAACGGTGATGGACATTTTGATGACGAAATCGTAATACTTTAAGGGGTTTGCCAAATATCAATAAAAAATTACATCAAGACCATTAGACGTAAATTTGAACTGTGTCACTGTCTCTATCAATACTCTGCTCTGGTTGGGAATACTAAAAATGGCGAATGAAACTCACCCGGACAAACTCTTAAAAAGAAAGAACCAGTTAAAATACTAGATAAGAGCTAGATAATGCTTCACAATAAACCATAATGCCTTGATAATTAGTGCAATAGGCGCAGTCGAAGAGTCTCCCGATTCCTCGCTAAAATATATTTCACGAAGATTTTTGTACATTCCACAGTTGTTCTAAATGTGGCATTTCAGGACTGAATAACTGAGCAATTTCGAAGCCAAGTTGCACTTTACGTTCCGACGCACAACATTTTTCGCTGTTTGGATGCATTGTCCAGGAATTAAGGCGGATAATGTGTGCTGCGTGACTAGAAAAGAGGATTAAAAAAAAGCCTCTTCACAAAGCTGTTACCACGGCCATGATAATCTGACGAGTCGAAAAAGGGGCATTTTATATTTCCGCTGGATGGAGACTTCCTTGTGATAGGGCACCCGGAAATTACCTTACATTGATGGAGTCCTGCACTGCCACTGTGTAACTGCCATTTTGTCATTCTGTTTGCAACGCTCATTGGTTTCCTTAGAAAAATGCGACATTTATATTTATTTATTGGTTTCCTCTGAGTTGGAAACATGTTCAGCCACAGCAGATTTTAGGTATGTTTCTTTCGGTTAACCGCCATACGATGATTAGGGCGCTTAGTCCTTTGGCCACTGATAAAATACTTAAGGCGATGGTGTTTAGAGGATAAAAAGCTCATTGTCTATTGTACACTGTATCGACATGTAAGTCCTGCGCCTCGTCGCCTCCTTGCTGTTGTAAACGACATTTGTCATATTTATGTATTTGGTCGCTTGTTACGTACTGTTATTGTTATGGATCAGATAATAGTTAACTTAATTATTCGTATCCAGTGTAATAAAGAACTTCCTTCTCGGTTCTTTCAGGTGCACCTGACTGTGCACATTTACTGTTTTAAGACACTATGCGCACCGAACCTGTTCGTTAAATTCGAATCTGAAATACGGCAATAGATACAGAGATATGTTATGCAATAAGTATTTAATGTAGTATCCATTTATCCAACAATCGATGTATAACATTGTATCTTTGCTCTAGAGCTTGCCGCATGGAGAGAATTGACTTTCACTGACTGTCACTGCAAAAGTGAGCCCATGCAGAGTCGAGGAACGTACCAATAGCTTCAACAATAGTTAGTAGTGTATTCAGAAGTGTAATGAACGGTCTAGCTTTCGGAATCATCATGTCCGCTGCTTATGCTCGCATATGTTACGACATATTTTCGGTATTCCCTGATTTATTAACAGATATTCTGTCATCCTGTCCTTTCTTCTTATCCATTTCCTCGCGGAATCTACGGAGAACCTTCTCATTACTTACTTTATCATTCTACCTAACTTTCAACATTCTTCTGTAACACTTAACCTCAAATGCTTCGATTCTCTTATGTTCCTGTTTTTCCACAGTCCATGGTTCACCGCCGAAAAATGCTGTGCTCCAAACGTACATTTTCAGAAATATCTTCCTCAAATGAAGGGTTATGTTTGATACTAGTAGAACTGTCTTTGCCAGATATTCCCTTTTTACCAGTCCTGGTTTGCTTTTCATGGCCTCCTTGGTCCGTCCATCGTGAGTTATTTTGTAGCGTAGGTAGCACAATTCCTTAACTTTACCTACTTCGTGACCACCAGTCCTGGTGTTAAGTTTCTCGCTGTTCTCATCTCCGATTTCCTCTCAATCCAATTTCCGTGTTCATTAGACTGTTCATTCCATTCAGCAGATCCTGTGATTATTCTTCACTTTCACTGAGGATAGCAATGTCTTACCATTCATATCCATTCATCTTGAATTTTAATTCCACTCTTGACCTTCCCTTTATTTTCGTCATTGCGTCTTCGACGTGTAGATCGAGCAGTAGGGGTGAAAGATTGCATCCCCGTCTTACACCATTTTTAATCCGAGCACACTGTTCTTGGTCTCCCACTCTTATTATCCTCTCTTGGCTCCTGCACATATCGTGTATTAACTGTCTTTACCTCTAGATTACCTCTCTTCTTCCAAGAATTTGAAACATTTTACACTGTTTGACACCTTACGCTGTTTGACACTGTCGAAAGCACTTTGCAGGTCAACTAATTGTATGAATGTCTTCTTGCTTCCATTGTCAACCGCAACGTCAGAACTGCCTCTCTGGTGCCTTTACCTTTCCTAAAGCCAAACTGAACGTTATGCACAGACCCTTAATATTCTTTTCCATTCTTCCGTTTATTATTCTTGTCAGCAGCTTGGATGCATGAGCTGTTAAACTGACCGTGCGATAATTCTCGGACTTGTCAGATCTTGCAATTTTGGGAATTGCGTGGATGATGTTTTTTCCGAAAATCAGATGGTATATTTCCAGTCTCAAACATTCTACACACCATCGTGAACAGTCTTTTTTTTCACTTTCTTCAATGGTTTTAGACATTCTGATGGACTGATATCTATCGCTTTTACCGCATTTGATCTTAAGTCTTAGAAAGCTCATTTAAATTCTGATTCTATCTCTTCTGCATCGACTCCGGTTTCTTCTTCTATCACGCCATCAAACAAAGTTTTCCCCTCATAGAGCCTTCGATACACTCTTTTCAACTATCCGCTGTCTCTTCTGCATTTAACAGCGGAATTTCCTTTGCCCTCTTAAAGCTACTACCTTCGCTTTTTTTTTTCAAATTTCACCGATGGTTGTTTTGGCTTTTCTATATGGTGAGTCAGCCATTCCGACAATCATTTCTTTTTCAATTTCTTCATATTTTTCATGCAACCATTTCACCTTAGCATCCCTGGAGTTCCTATTTATTTCATTCGTAAGTGATATGTATTTCTGTACTCCTGAATTCCCCTGAACATTTCTGTACTTCCTTCGATATGCGGATTCGGTCAACGGATTCTAAAGTTTTTGCTCGCCAAAGCGAACCGTAGACCCGGTCGTAGCAGTGATTAACATGGTCAGGTGACTAGGTACAGCCATGTTCCAGTTCAAGTTGTTGCACGTTGTTATCTTGCAGTGCAAGCATGGAAAGTGAGCAGGGAAGATACCTTTGTGGGCATCAGTGACGACTTGTCGTTACAGCTTGAGTCAAAGGACTTTGAGATTGGTAGATTGCAGTGTGGACCGGGGGGGAGGGGGAGGGGGGAGGAACAGTGTTGCAGCATTCAGCTAATCATGCTAGACAAGGCGGTGCGCGTACGTGCAAATCATTGTCAGTCACAAAGTTCTGCACACGGCGAGTAATGTAAGTAAATCTATTAATGAAGAGAAGGGGAAAGGAGTGACAGTGCAACAAAAGGGTTAAGTTGACCTACTTTTTTTTCTAGGACTATACAGCCAGTTGACTATTTGACTATATTTTTGTACATTTCTTGTGTACAACCTATATTTCGGCTTTCATGCCATTATCGAGTACAATGTTCTTCTATCATTAAGCAAGACGACGTACACTTAGTTCACCACATGTAATTCCCTGCCTGGGGCATGGATGTGTGTGGTGTCCTCAGGTTAGTCAGGTTTAAGTAGTTCTAAGTCTAGACGACTGATGACCTCAGATGTTGAGTCCCATAGTACTTAGAGACACTTGAACCACATGTATGTCATCCTGCGCTGTACATAGCAAAATGATGTTAATAGTCTAAGAACACTGTACACGGTAATGGCCTGAAAGCCGAAATCTTGATTGTACAGAGGAAATGTATAGAAATATACAGTTATATGGCAGTGTATTCCTTCCAAAAATACTGTATGCGGTTCAGCGCCATCGAACACTTTTTCCCAAGTCAGTGGTGTGTAAATTATGGCGGGAGAAACGTGATGGTGTCGGATTTGAATTCAAGTATTTACGTAAAGAAGAAAAAATAGTGTAAGAAGAACTAAAAGAGTAAAAGTGGGCAAGATGAAATTCTAATTGACTAAATGGAAATACTTGTTACTGGGCAACAATTCCTGTATTATGAACAATACAAAGGAATACCAGCTTTGCAAAAGGTTCACAGCGTTTGTCGCTTAGAACTGGACGTCAAGGCGAGCAAGAAAGCCGAAAAAAATTGGTCTGCGGGACCTGATTGTTGGTTTGAATTATTTCACTATTAAAATAGTATTGGTTGCGAAAAAACCAGTGACGTGTTTCACCCTGCTGTGGCATCATTAGTGTGTGCAAATGTAGCTGGATATGTAACCCACCCGTCATTGACCCATATAAAATCGAAAATGGACGGAACAGTAACTGGACATGTAATACATCTGTCATAAAAAGAAATGTAAAGTGCAACGTGAACCTGGGGCACACCAGCTGACTGCATTCAAGTAAGATTTTGATCCCGTTGTAAGACGTGTACAGTTCTATTGTCTACTGTCAAACCACAATTATGAAATATGTTTATATTTTATCAAAGGGATTAAGTAGGAATAATTAATATTTGTCATGCTGGAAATAATTGTGATAGCAGGGAATGTCTCACCAAAGTATTGTTGGCAAGAGGGACCGCAAATTGCTATAATTTTAAAAAAGGGCGGGAGTGACCGCGTGTGGATACATTTTAAGAAAAGAGCGGGAAAGACCGCGCATTGATACATTTTGTAATGGTAGCAGGGGTTGTCTGCACCAGAAAGCATTGTGGCACGAGAGACCGCACTTTAGCGTTCGTAGGAAGTCAGTAGTAAGCGAGAAGTGAAGCGAGTCCGTAGCAGGTCTGAAGCGAGAGGTTGAGAGGAGCGGTTTGCCTGCCAGCCACCAGCTATGATTTACAAGAGATTGTAAACGGATGTACAGAGACATCAGCTAACTATTATCATAAGAGGAACTAATATTATTGAATTATTTTCTTTGCGAAACTCGAGACTACTGAAGGTGTGTTTGCGCAATGCTAGTTGTAAGATTATTGTAAAAAGTAAGTCCCATTTAAACGTTTGTAAAATCATTTCATTACGAGCAGTTAATATTTGAAGAAATGTTTTCAGAATATAATTAATTTCTGCCACCAGTATTGCATTACTGATAATAATCCATCCCAAAAACCACCAACCTAAAAAATTTGGAAAATTTTATTGTTGTCAAGAAAAAGTTTAACTGTGAATTACGTTACTTCAGTCAAATTTATTAAAGAATAACGTCAGCTTTGCTATTAAAGAATAACGTCAGCTTTGGTAATAAATACAGCCACTTACTATGAAAGCCCACCAGCAGCTAATAGAGTATAGTAAACCAGAGTAAGTATATTCATGTCGCGGTTCGATGTAGCAGTCAGATGGCGATCCAGTAACAGTAAAAAGGGTAAGGAACAGTTTTGGGTTATAGCAGATAACGACCGAGGGACACGACGACGACACATTCTATGTTTCGTCGAAATAATCAGAAAATCACTTTTAATATGCAGCATTTAAATTTGTATGCGAAGATTGAGAAAGAGAATAAATTTCAAAGGGAAGATTTCATTTGTTATTATTAAGCAAGAGATAGAAATCCTAAGGAAAGGTTTCATAGGTTATTGTAAAAGGGAAGGGTGCGTAGCAAAAGAGAAATAGAGGAGAGGGGAAGGTTCCACCGTTAGATGCAAAATTCTTTTTCAATCGAAATATGTACCTAGAAATCGCATCTCTCTTTACTGCGCAATCGCAATCGGCATTCGTAAATTCTTTTCGGTGCTGCCTAATTTGTCATGCTTTCCCCCCCCCCCTCCCCCTCCGTTGAGTTTCGTGTTTAATTAGTGCCTAGTGCTTATTACTGATTACTTTAACCAACACCTGCGGTCACCCACCTCGGCCCGCTCTTGGCCACTATATTAGCAGTGGGTGAGGACGGGCAGGCCGCTGTGTCCTGTAGTGCGGGTCTGCAGGCAGCAGCCGCCTATGGGTCTGGCGAGAGCGGTGTTTATGTGTCTGGCGGGTCGCAGGCAGCAGCCGGTCCTGCTGTAGCACGAGCCGTAAACAACGCTCGCCGTACATTATCTGGGCAGCCATGAATATGCATTTACGAGCGCCAGTGCCGCAGCAAGGTGTGTTCACTGCGATTAACACCTACACCACTCACGTACATATGATCCATTGGAGTAATCATTTTGCTCAAAAAAAAAAAAAAAAGGTTTCGGCTTCACAAAGCGTGTCTGAGAACGCTCAGACACACTAACTACTGACTTGATTGGCTCTTCAGCTAGTATTCATCTATATATAATTGCTTTTCTGTATAAAATCGGTGCACAAAATGTCCCTCGTTGTCAGTATTCTGTGTTATAGTGTATCTAAAGGTGGCAGCGGTAAAATACTGGGAGCAAAAGGCTATTTATAATTTGTACAGAAACAAGAGGGCAGTTATAAGTGTCAATGGGCACGAGAGGGAAGCAATGGTTGAGAAGAGAGACAGGGTTGTAGCCTACCCCGATGCCATTCAATCTGTATATTGAGCAAGCAGCAAAGGAAACAAAAGAAAAATTTGGAGTAGGAATTAAAGTCCAGGGAGAAGAAATAGAAACTGCGAGGTTTGCCGATGACAGCAAAAGACTTGGAACAGCGGTTCAACGGAATGGACAGTATCTTGAAAGGACGATATAAGATGAACGTCAACGAAAGCAAAATGACGATAATGGAATGTAGTCGAATTAAATGAGGTGACGCTGAGGGAATTAGATTAGCAGCAGATGAGGTTTGCTATTTGAGGAGCAAAATAACGGACTATGTTCGAAATAGAGAGGATATAAAATGTAGACTTGCAATGACAATCCGGCCGGGGTGGCCGAGCGGTTCTAGGCTCTACAGTCTGGAACCGCTCGACCGGTACAGTCGCAGGTTCGAATCCTGCCTCCAGCATGGATGTGTGTGATGTCCTTAGTTAGGTTTAAGTAGTTCTACGTTCTAGGGGACTGATGACCTCAGACGTTAAGTCCCATAGGGCTCAGAGCCAGAGCACTGACAACGAAAGCGTTTCTGAAGAAGAGAAATTGTTAACATCAAGTACAGATTTAAGTGCAAGTAAGTCTTCTGAAAGTATTTGTATGGCCATGTATCGAAGTGAAACATGGCCGATAAATAGTTTCACAAACAAGAGAATAGATGCATTTGAAATGTAGTGCTACAGAAGAATGCTGAAGATTAGATAGGTAGATCACATTACTAATCAGGAGGCACTGAATAGAATTGGGGAGTAGAGAAATTTGTGGTGCAACCTGACCAAAACAAGGGGTCGACTGGTGGGACACATCCCAAAACATCAAGGGATCGTCCATTCAGTATTGGAGGGAAACGTTTAGGGTAAAAATCGTAGAGGGAAAACAAGAGATGAATACAGTAAGCAGATTCAGAAGGATGTAGGTTGCAGCAGTTACTCGGAAATTGGAAATTCGTGGTAAGTTCCATGGGCCCAGACTGCTGAGATCATCGATCACTAAGCTTACACACTACTTAAAATAACTTACGCTAATGACGAGACACACACGTGCATGCCCCAGGGTGGACTGAACCTCCGACGGTGGGAGCCGCGCGGACCGTGACAAGGCGGCCCAGACCAGGCGGCTACACCGCGCAACTGTTACTCAGAAATGAAGGCGCTTGCACGGGATGGAGCAGCATGGAGAACTGCATCAAACCAATCTCAGGACTGAAGACCACAACAACAGCAACAGTTAACGACTTCGAACAGAAGTTATCTTTCTAGACAATTCCTCAATTGTCTTCAGAAATGTTCCCCTCCACCAACCTTATTTTTCTCTACGAAAGACGTTGCATTTGTAAAAACTTTACCACTATCGTACTTTTTACTAAGGGAAAACGTCAATAGTATGTTTCTAGATATAAATGTCAACGTGAATAAGGTATTGTGTATGTACCGGATAGTAACAGTTAATGTAATAAAAGTGTTATATTTTGCTTTAAATGTTATTATTAATCTCTGAATATGTCAAAATGCAGTAACAAAGATATTTTTTGGCAATTACGGAGACTTTTTCTACTGCTTTTTCTGTTTATATCCGTGTATGTATTTTTAAATATCTGGAATCTAGTTCGTTGATTTCTTTTCGCAGAGAGATTTGAAGATGTGTTGTGAATGCCTATTTTGAGTCATCTTGTATAAATTTCAAAATAATATTAGTCTTATTTTTCTTAGTGTTGTTGTTATTTTTTGTATATTTTGATTTATTTCATCAATGCATCTTAATTTCAAAGAATATTAGCTTCTTATTGGACCACGTGGTTCTTGCCTCTAATATTTATAGTTTGTCTAAATTGTAGTTCTGTGTTGGGCATTCACTTGTGTTTAGCCATTCTGGCTTCACTAGCGTGTTGTAATGCTTTATTTTTGGCTTCTTCGTGCCACTTTTTATTGAAAATATTTTCTGTTATTCTTGGTGTCGTTTCCATTTTGTGTCTACTTTTATATACGAAAAATTTTCCAAGCATTTTCTTGTATTTTGTTTCCTAGAAACTTCTGAACTTTTCTGTGTGACCAAATTCTATCTGTAAAAATTCTACTGTATTTTGTGTTAGTGATACATTTGGTTTTCTGTGCAGGGATGGTTAGACCTGCTGTGCTGGCTATCTGTTCCATGATAAGGACTTTCATTTCTACACGCGACTGCGTTGTAATTAATGTTTATATCAAAATTTTGCATAAAAATGGTGCAATGTGACCTTATGGAAAGGTGGAGGCATAAGGAGACGGTGTGTGTGTGGGGGGGGGGGGGGGGAGGGGGATGGGGCGGGGGAAGGAGGAGGGAGGAGGCGGGGAGGACGATTAGTGGAACGGTGATATGAGAGAGGGGATAGTAAGGAGGGGCCAAGAAAGTAAGAGTAGAGCTCAACGACATGCCGACGGCGATGTAGGTAGAAAGGTAGCCGAAAGGAGAAAGTAAGAATGCGGCGAGGCACGTTTCTTTCTACCGCCCTGCCAGTGTTCAGCAATGTTCATCTGTCTAGCTAAAAGCTGTAGTAGAAAATACTAGACCACTACTGTCTACTGCAGCTTTCAACACACATAGAATTGTCCGATAAACGGAATGCAGCCAGATACCGAATTAAAAGTTTTAACTCGGCAATGTAAATTTTCAGGTGTATTTTTACGATAAAGATCACAGTCAATACTGCCAAGTCCGTACTAAGTGGAAACACAATGTAAAGTTCACACGCACACACCACAATCACAAGTGTAGCCAGTTTATGGTATTTACACCCGTTACCGAAGTTAATATAGTTCACCGGATCGTTTAGTTATGAAAATGCTCGCTCAAATGTTGTGCACTCTGCTCTACACGTAATACCTGTTCCAGTCTTAGATCGCACAACACGCCACGCGGTTTTAACTAACAGTAAAATGCACTAACTTTGATATTCCGTCCGAAATTCCACACGACTTCCACTGTACAGTTCACTTAAATACACTTTGTACTACTTCGCGAACTCGTAATTAGCATTTTTCCGCGGTTTTACAGTACTTTCGTCGGAGCTGCTTTCTATGAGATGTTACTAGTTCGAACCCTCAGCCCCGACTGACTTAGAGCACACCAAAGGCTTTGTTCCCAGCATAGATTGGAGCGAGCTTGCATTTTTCTGATTGGCTGATATCTCAAACAGCAAATACGGTTGCAGTATTATCCCGCACTAACCCGCACTTTACTGCAATGACCAATCATAGTAAAACATTCCTTTCTATGGCAATTGCTAAATAAATAAATTTATAAAAGCATCAAATATAAAATTACTCCTTCCGAAATTACCGATTAATTTGTGTTGTACTCACGATTTATTAGTACCATAAACTGACTGCACATTTAACTATAGTAAATCCCTTGTATAGTTTAATAAACAAAACAATTTTCATTTACTTCTGTTCTTCTTCACTCATACAACACTCAAACTGCTAAGAACTACACATATAAAACAATTATAACTATGCAAATACATTAAATATTAAGCAAACATAACTTTACAACATTGTTTTGACTACGACTGCTAGCACTGACCGTCAACTGCTGACCTCTGCCGTCTACTAGTACAACTCTGTAGCTCAGGTCCATGTCAGCTGGTGACATCTGTCGATGACTCATGCCTATAACGATATCGTCCTAACAAGTGACAGGAGCGATGCGAAGGCGCTACGCCTCAAGAGGGAGCGGTGGAATGAGAGACGAAGAGGAAGGGAAATGACGAACACGTTTGGGCGTAGTGCGTGCGTGCACTCAGTATGCAATTTTTATGCTACGTGAATATACGAGTCTGTTCGGACGCCGAGTTCGTAGTTAAGTTGGCGAACACGAGCTGAAATTCCGGCTGGTGCTTCACTTCTCAGGAGTCCCCCGCTCCTCCCCCCTCGCCCCCGCCCCCACACACACACAAAAACAAACACACACTCCGGCAGCGTGCAGTGCGTACCTGTCACGGGGTGGGTATTGCCCGTATTGTTAACGACTTCAGCATGGCGCCTGTGCGACATTTGTTAGCCCTACAGACGCCTCCCGCCTGCTCTGTACCGAGCAAGCAGACTGGCGCAATTAGAATAATTAGGCTGACATTTCACGCCGGGGCGACGAGGGCCGGAGACATTTCCGCCGCCCTTTAACTCCTTCGTGGGCCGTTTCCCTCCACCCTGCACCAAACCCCGCACTCGACACCACCAGGACATCGGTGTCCCGGCTGGCACCTTTCCGGATTTCAGCGCCGGCAAACCGGAGTTCCACCGGGCGCAGCCGAGCCGCATTCCGCGGAAACGGCAAAGGGAAGGAAGGCGCCGTGGAAGGAAGCAAAGAGAGAAAGAAGGAGCGAGCGAGTCTTGCCCTGCCCTCCTTTCTCTGGGCCGCCTGGCAGACGCCGGCACACAATAGCTGGCGCCGCTCTTTCGCAAAGTTTCTGGGAACGTTGCGACTCGTTCATTATGGGGCGAGAAATTCTTGGCTCTGAAAAACAGCGACGTTCACTTCATTTTAGAGACCGGGTGGCGTCGCCAGAGGTGCCATCTATCTGAAACTGCAATGGCCAGCTCTCAATACCGACTCTATTCACTGGTGTGAACCTGAATAAGTGATGTCTCTAGCACCAGTGAGGCAGCGAAGCTATTAGGGAAACAAGTGCGGTCTCCCTTTGCTCTGCTATGGACTTTCACGCTCCAGTCGCACTTTTAATGCCAGATTTAGAATTTCTTGTACATTAACTATCAGAAAAGGATAATTCGTTAGAGAAGTTTTTATCCTACGATAAAAATATGGTTCGATTTGTTATTCTGAATGAGTGCAACATTCAAATAATATTTGGTTTATATTCTCACAAAATATTTGTTTTCTTATGTAATTAAAGATTAAAACTCATTAAATTTCGCCGGCCCGAGTGGCCGAGCGGTTCTAGGCACTTCAGTCTGGAACCGCGCGACCGCTACGGTCGCAGGTTAGAATGCTGCCTGGGGCATGGATGTGTGTAATGTCCTTAGGTTAGTTAGGTTTAAGTAGTTCTAAGTTCTAGGGGACTGATGACCACAGAAGTTAAGTCCCATACTGCTCAGAGCCATTTGAACCATTAAATTTCAGATTTGGTCACGTAGTCGAATACGTTCTGTTACTGGCTGCTTCTTTGTTGAAGTCATGGCTAGGATTCAGGACGAAGATATACCGGGCGATCAAAAAGTCAGTATAAATTTAAAACTTAATAAACCACGGAGTAATGTAGATAGAGAGGTTGAAACGCCCCTTAGAAAAATTAATGAATTACTATGCTGATATAACTCTTACATTATTTGCTTTTCAAACAGCTGGGCAAAGCTGAACGTACTCAGACATTACTCTCTTTACTGATTCTGATTTGTCTTTCAAAAATCCCTACAAAAGAATGGCCCTGACTAACAATAACCTATACCTTTCATGAATCACTTACTTCACAAAAATCTTAGTTGCTCGAACTACTGGAATACAGCGAGCGCCACTTCTGCCAGCTAAATAAAAGATTCAAACTACTGAAGTCACTAACTACTGATAGGCGTAGTTAGCAAATGAAAGATTTTGATAAAGAACAAACAATGTATTTACCTTAATAGTATTCAAAAGTCATAACATATATGTCAGTTCATGGCATCCAGTGTTACAAATTTACTGTCTCTGATGGACACACGTCTAGATCATCCGCTCTCAAAACTCCGCCATCTCTCTCCCCACATTCACCACTGCTGACTGCTCACCTCCTACTGCGCAACGCTACGCGCTGTTAACAGCCACCTGCCCAACACTACAATAGTGACTATTCCAACAATGACATCAGACACAGGATGCACACAGCACAGCCAGTGATTTTCATACAGAGCACTACGTGGCGTTACCAATATAAAAACCTGAACAGCCTACTTACAAGGTAAAAATTGACACACATGCTTGGATTTTAATAGAACAAAAAAAAAAAACACCCCATATTGCTAGACGCGTGAAAGATGTCTTGCTCGCGTCGGTTGGTGATGATCGTGTGCTCAGCCGCCACTTTCGTCATGCTTGGCCTCTCAGGTCCCCAGACCTCAGTCCGTGCGGTTATTGGCTTTGGGGTTATCTGAAGTCGCAAGTGTACCGTGATTTAACGACATCTCTAGGGATGCTGAAAGACAACTTCCGAGGCCAATGCCTCACCATAACTCCGGGCATGTTTTACAGTATTGTTAGTAACATTATTCCTCGACTACAGTTATTGTTGAGGAATCATGGTGGACATATTGAGCATTTCCTGTAAAGATCATCATCTTTGCTTTGTCTTACTTTGTTACGCTAATTATTGCTATTCTGATCGGACATTTTTTGAACTTTTGTCTTTTTTTGGTTCTAATAAAACCTCATGTCATTCCAAGCATGTGTGTCAATTTGCACCTCTCTATCTACATTATTCCGTGATTTATTCAGTTTTCAAATTTATACTGACTTTTTCATCACATGGTACGTGTGTCATAGAAGTGACAGTCGAAGGCGTTGGTGTTTTGCCGTAGCTTTTCTGTAGAAACTTTCGTTATTTACTGATCGAAAAATATTTACAACTTTAAAGTAAGTATGGAAAGGAATTTTGTGAAGGATGATGGTAGAAACCTTCCCAAAAAATGATGCGTTTATGGTCTCTTCGTTCTTCCAGAACACCCCAGATTTTTATGTCTCAGAAATAAGAAACGCGAAGACTGGATTGCATGGCAATTGGGGTACAGCTATAAGTCGCTGACCTGGCTTAGAAACCGAGGGAATTTGGAAATGGATTATTTGTTTGGACTAAGCTGAAAAGGTATTCTAGGACAGCTTTTCAAAACGTGCACAATAAAACACATTTCCATTCAAGAGGTAATTATAAATATTAATTTCTGTGATTTGTGCCAGAGCGAGTATTGATTTCCAGGTACCTATTTTCTCAGTATTAAAATTTTCAGGCAGCGTAATAACACTGCAAATCATCATCGAGTTTTCCTTCAACAGCTTTACACATTGCATTGTTTCTCTTCCTCCACGTCATTAATTTAAACCATTGGAAAATTATGTCTATAAATAATGGGATATCTGTTGTTCTAGTGCATACTTCACGGTCGTTAGGATACAATAATTGAAAAGTACTTACGCAAGACCAACTTTCATTTTATCGCGATGTCCTGCTCTTAATACATTTTGATGTAGGTTCCAAGCATGCTCAATTTTTCTCTTTGTCAATCATAGAGCTTTACAAATGTCGCAGTGGCGAGTACAAAGGAAGTAGCTAATTATTGTCTTCCACTTGTTTGGGTAGAATAATGTGATCGGTAATTACTAAATAATTTCTCGGATTCTTAAAAGTAAAGTCTACATCAAGCATGAAATACAGTTCCATCCTTGTGATTCATCTCAAATTTATTAGGTTTAAAATAAAACTAGTAAGTGAAAACATATATTATAATGTAGTACGATATAGAAATTGATGCTCTGACACATCTGTGTTACAAATAGAGTAAACTTAAGAAGACAGCAGTATTAAGCAAAGAGAAGAGGAAGGAGAAAGAAAGAAATGAGACTCGATCTTGCGAACATTGCATCAGAAATCCGGCTTGCTAGCTTTAACACTACAACCGACAACTTATTTATTTAGAGTTTTTACTTACATCAAATTATTCATTCTATATATTGAGCGAACAGTAAAGGAAACAAAAGACAAATATAGAGTAGGAATTAAAATCCATGTCGAAGAAAATAAAAACCTTGAGCTTTGCCGACGATATTGTAATTCTGGCAGAGACAGCAATAGACCTGGGAGAGCAGTTGAACGGAATGCACAGTGTCTTGAAAGGAGGATATAATATGAACATCAACAAAAACAAAACGAGGATATTGGAATGTAGTCGAATGAAATCAGGTTATGCTGAGGGAATTACGTTAGGAAATGAGACACTTTAAGTTTTAGATGAGTTCTGCTATTTGGAGAGGAAAATAACTGATGATGTTCGAAGTAGAGCGGATATAAAATGTAGACTGGGAATGACAAGGAAAGCGTTTCTGAAGAAGAGAAATTTGTCAACATCGAGTGTAGATTTAAATCTCAGGAAGTCTTTTCTGAAAGTATTTGTATGGAGTGCAGCCATGTATGGAAGTGAAACATGGACGATAAATAGTTTAGACAAGACGAGAATAGACGCTCACGAAATGTGGTGCTACAGAAGAATGATTAAGATTACATGGGAAGATCATGTAACTAATGAGGAGGTACTGAATAGATTTGGGGAGAAGAGGAATTTGTGGCACAACTTGAGTAGAAAAAGGGATCAGTTGGCAGGACATGTTCTGAGGCATCAAGGGATCACCAATTTAGAATTGGAGGGCACCTTGGAGGGTAAAAATCGTAGAGGGAGACCAAGAGATGAATACACGTAGCAGATTCAGAAGGATGTAGGTTGCAGTAGGTACTGGGAGATGAAGAAGCTTGCACAGGATAGAGTAGCATGGAGAGCTGCATCAAACCAGTCTCTGGACTGAGGACCACAACAACATCAACTTACATCAAAATGATCCTCACACAAACGGTGACCACTATCTCATTTAGATGTCTACGAGCGCCATGAAACCACATTCTGCACATCTTGTCATTCTTTGGGACAGTCGAAAACAATTTTTCATGAGGTTTTATAAATGTATTTGTACAACATGGTAACATACACAATTGGCAAACCATTGTCCAAAGCGTGAATTCCAAAACAAGATATCACTATGAAGGACTTTGTGATAGTAGGGACAGCAAGCTAGCTAGAGACATCACATGACTTAAATGGAACGGATTAATGGGCTTTTAAACAATTCTAATTTCATTTAAATTTTTTAAATACTGAAATGCATGAAGAAAAAGCATTTTGTGAGCATAAAACGACATAATTAACAGTTTGGGACGATAGCGCGAACTAGCGTGCATAGATGATTTAGATCACTCTCGTGGTTGAAGACCACAACAACACAGCATTTTTATTTCACAATAAGGCATTTTGAACGTCTGTCAACTTTAAATTTATGTTCATGGACGTTGTTGTTGTGGACTTCAGTCCAGAGACTGGTTTGATGCAGCTCTTCATGTTCCTATATCCTGTGCGATCTGCTTCACATCCAAGCAGCCATTGCATCCCACATTATTCTGTATCTACTTAGTGTACACATCTCTTGGCCTCCCTCTACGAATTAGTTTTTTGTTGTTGTTATAGTGCTGTAAGAAACTGGTATTGGCCACTGAGATCAATATCGTGTGAGACAGCACATGGCAGGATTTAATAGGTGTCCAATTGTGGCAGGGTCCATATTTAAGGAAGATTCGAATATGAATATGGTCCTGTGTTGGATTGGATGAGGAGTTGACGACAGATATATTCGTAAAGTCCCGGTCGAGCACTTTTTACCACCACAAGGGATGATTTGTTTATTGTGCACCAAGCAGATCGCGACTCCTACACATTTGTCACTGTCGTCCGAGAACATATAATGTGCTTTGGGGAAGCCTGGGCAGCTGGTGGATGGCGTCGCATTGTGTTCAGCGATGAATGGAAGTTCACCACTAATCTGGGTGAACATCGTCGGAGAGTACAGGGCTGGTGAGGCTCCATTCTTCCAATGTTGAACTGGACCGAGATATTTCGATTTCAAAAATAAGTTTTACACATTTCTCAGAAACCAGCTTGACACTTACGAACACGAGTTTAAATATCTAAGAAGCTTTTAAGTTGAAGGAACGAAAGTAAACTAATGACTGAGAGAAGGATTTTCGCAACAAAAAGCTTGTAGCAGTGACATAGGGCGGTGCACTCTCCGAACTAATCGCGTAGTGTAAAAAAAAGAAAAAAAGTTGAATGTTGGCTTTGTCACCAGAGAGGTATTGGAAGCAAGGCTACGCAATAGAATTTGCGAAAAAAGGTCATAAATTCACGGATCCTGGTGTTTTCAAAATGAACTGCCAATACTGTAATAAATTTTCTGTTCGTTAAACTGGCAGGAACTTTGCTGTTATATCTAAAGAGCATACATATGATAAAAACGGAAGTGCCCTGTGTACCCTTTTGAAGACCGATAATGATAAAAAGGTCACATGCAAGATAACTTAGAAATTTTGCACAAGGCACCTAAAAGCTACACCCTCGACATACTGGGAGATATAGGGATCTTTGATCTACGTCCACAACCATACTATGCAAACGATCGTAAGGTGCATGGCTGAGGGCACGTCCCATTGTACCAATTATCAGCGTTTCTTCCTGTTCCATTAACGTATACAATGCGGGAAGAGTTATTGTTTGAATACCTCTTTGCGTGCTGTAATTATTCTATTCACGATCCGTATCTGAACCATACGTAGGTAGTTGTAGTGTATTCGTAGAGTAATCATTTAAAACCGGTCTTGAAACTTTGTTAACAGACTTTTTCGAGATAGTTTACGTCTATCTTCAACAGTCTTCCAGCTCACTTCCTTCAGTATCCCTGTGACACTGTCTCACGGATGAAACAAATCTGTGACCCTTCACTCTGCCCTTCTCTGTGTACGTTCATTATCTCCTGTTATTCACATCTGGTACGGGTCCCACATACTCGGACAATATTCCAGAACCGGTCGCACGAGCGGTTTGTTAGAAATCTCCTCCTTAGATTGATTCCAATACTCCAGTATTCTACCGATAAATCAAAGTTTACCACCTGCTTTATCCACGACGAATTTGTGTGATCATTCCACTTCATACGCCCAGGTATTTGTATGAATTGACCGATTCTAACAGTGATTCAAGAATGTTATAGTCATAGGATACTACATTTTTTCGTTTTGTAAAGTGCAAAATTTTACATTTCTGAACATTCAGAAGAAGTTGCCAATGATGAAACTTTATCAATGTCTGACTGAGTATTTATGCAGCTTTTTGGAATAGTACGTCATTATAGACAACGGCGTCATCTGGAAAAAGCCTGATTTTCTTATTTATATTGTCCGCAAGGTCATTAATATACAACAAGAACAGCACGGGTCCCACCACCCTTCCCTTGGGCACTCCCGAAGTTACTTCTACCTCTGGTGATGGCTCTCCACCCAAGACAGTATGCTGTATCCTCTCTACCAAAAAGTCATCAACCCAGTCACAAATTGCACTTGATACCCCATATGATCGTACTTTTGACAATAAGCGTATTTGTGGTACTGGGTCAAATGATTTTCGGAAATCAAGAAATACAGCATCTATCTTTTAGCCTTGATCCACAGCTTTCAGTATGTCATGTGAGAAAAGTGCGAGTCTTCGAAATACATGCTGGTTGATGTTGAGTAGGTCACCCTTTTCAGGATTCCTGATCAGGGCAAAAGCGAAGCTCAAGGCCTGCTTAACGAACTTAGTATTTTAACCTTTGGAGAGAAGACAACCACGTGTATGAATATCAAGAGCTCAGATGGCAGCCCAGTTCTAAGCAAAGAAGGGAAGGCAGAAAGGTGGAAGGAGTATATAGAAGGTTTATACAAGGGCGATGAACTTGAGGACAATATTATGGAAATGGAAGAGGATGTAGATGAAGACGAAATGGGAGATACGATACTGCATGAAGAGTTTGACAGAGCACTGAAAGACCTCAGTCGAAACAAGGCCCCCGGAGTAGACAACATTCCATTAGAACTACTGACGGCCTTGGGAGAACCAGTCCTGACAAAACTCTACCAGCTGGTGAGAAAGATGTATGAGACAGGCGAAATACCCTCAGACTTCAAGAAGAATATAATAATTCCAATCCCAAAGAAAGCAGGTGCTGACAGATGTGAAAATTACCGAACTATCAGTTTAATAAGCCACGGCTGCAAAATACTAACGCGAATTCTTTACAGACGAATGGAGAAACTGGTAGATGCAGACCTCGGGGAGGATCAGTTTGGATTCCGTCGAAATGTTGGAACACGTGAGGCAATACTGACCTTACGACTTATCTTAGAAGAAAGATTAAGAAAAGGCAAACCTACGTTTCTAGCATTTGTAGACTTAGAGAAAGCTTTTGACAATGTTGACTGGAATACCCTTTTTCAAATTCTAAAGGTGGCAGGGGTAAAATACAGGGAGCGAAAGGCTATTTATAATTTGTACAGAAACCAGATGGCAGTCATAAGAGTCGAGGGGCATGAAAGGGAAGCAGTGGTTGGGAAAGGAGTGAGACAGGGTTGTTGCCTCTCCCCGATGTTATTCAATCTGTATATTGAGCAAGCAGTAAAGGAAACAAAAGAAAAATTTGGAGTAGGTATTAAAATTCATGGAGACGAAATAAAAACTTTGAGGTTCGCCGATGACATTGTAATTCTGTCAGAGACAGCAAAGGACTTGGAAGAGCAGTTGAACGGAATGGACAGTGTCTTGAAAGGAGGATATAAGTTGAACATTAACAAAAGCAAAACGAGGATAATGGAATGTAGTCAAATTAAATCGGGTGATGCTGAGGGAATTAGATTAGGAAATGAGACACTTAAAGTAGTAAAGGAGTTTTGCTATTTAGGAAGTAAAATAACTGATGATGGTCGAAGTAGAGAGGATATAAAATGTAGACTGGCAATAGCAAGGAAAGCGTTTCTGAAGAAGAGAAATTTGTTAACATCGAATATAGATTTATGTATCAGGAAGTCGTTTCTGAAAGTATTTGTTTGGAGTGTAGCCATGTATGGAAGTGAAACATGGACGATAACTAGTTTGGACAAGAAGAGAATAGAAGCTTTCGAAATGTGGTGCTACAGAAGAATACTGAAGATAAGGTGGATAGATCACGTAACTAATGAGGAGGTATTGAATAGGATTGGGGAGAAGTTTGTGGCACAACTTGACTAGAAGAAGGGATCGGTTGGTAGGACATGTTTTGAGGCATCAACGGATCACAAATTTAGCATTGGAGGGCAGCGTGGAGGGTAAAAATCGTAGAGGGAGACCGAGAGATGAGTACACTAAGCAGATTCAGAAGGATGTAGGTTGCAGTAGGTACTGGGAGATGAAGCAGCTTGCACAGGATAGAGTAGCATGGAGAGCTGCATCAAACCAGTCTCAGGACTGAAGACAACAACAACAACAAGAAAAGGACAGATTGCTACTGACCGTAAAGATGATCCATTGAGCTCCAGGCAGGCACGACGAAAAGACCGTTGCACATCGTAGCCTTCAACCAGAGCCTTCTTCGGCAAAGAAAATACATCTACATTAACACAAGCAAGCAGACCCCACGTACACAAGACCGCAATCGCAGCTGCGACCGCAATGCCTTTTCGTTGTGCGTGTGTGTAACTCAACGGGTCATCTTTACGGCGAGTAGCGATCTATCCTTTTCCTAATATCGTTGATATTCCAACCTGGAATATCCATTGTTTGAATCGGTAAATTGAAAATTTCCAAGACTTGCTTGTGTAGCACTGCGGCGAGTGGAACGGGTACGCCGTGCGGGCTGCAGGACGCTCGCCTGTCGCACATCGCTTGTGCGTCTGCTGTGTGTCGCGGCAGATATGGGCACGCCTGCAGCGTCTACGCCAGAAGTAAACACAACAGCCCCTTGACAGCGATAGTAGCAGGTGTTTATTGTTGAAGTGCAGCTACCCATGGAGGTCCAACGTGGCTGCAATTATCATATGGCAGCGAAACTTTGTAGATACTCCAATGCGTTAACGAGGAACAGATTTACGCTGAAAAAATAGTTCCAACTTTGGTCACCAGGTGCAAAGCTGGCGCTGTAAGTGCAAGACAGACATAGAAATGTTTCCACATGTAGTGGTTTAGAAATGGGAAGGTCAAGAGAGGAAGACACAGTGTTTCTGTTAGTAAAGGTCACAGTTTGTCCGGTATGAATACCGGCGACGCCGACGAGATGCTGCATCAGTGAAATGACGTGATCAACAGTTGCTCCCGCGCCCGGGTTCCCGGGTTCAGTTACAGGCGGGGTCAGGGATTTTCTCTGCCTCGTGATGACTGGGTGTTCTGTGATGTCCTTAGGTTAGTTGGGTCTAAGTAGCTCTAAGTTCTAAGGAACTGATGACTATACCTGTTAAGTCCCATAGTGCTCAGAGCCATTTGAACTGTATGAACAGTTGCTCGCAGGAGCTCCGATGTGGCCTTTGCAACGTGTTCATGTATACTGGTCTTCAGATGGGGCAGAGAGCGCATGTGTGCCTGATAAACGTATTCTTTCAGATATCCCCAGATCCAAATGTGACATGAATTCAGGTGATCTTGCAGGTGCGTGAAAAGAGTGGTTTCCATACTGCTATGCTCTTTCAGAGCAAGAATTACATTCTGTACAAGGGGGCCTCGATAACTAAATGGTTCAAATGGCTCTGAGAACTATGGGACTTAACATCTGAGGTCATCAGTCCCCTAGAACTTAAAACTACTTATTTTTTTATTTTTTTATTTACATGTCAAGTTCCGTAAGACCAAATTGAGGAGCAAATATCCGAGGTCATGGAACGTGTCAGTACATGAACTTACAACATAAAAATAAATAATATTACTTAAAAACCGTCTTGATTGCAAATTTTTTATTCATATGACCGGTTTCGGTTCATTCAGAACCATCTTCAGATCTGCTATTTCAGTTACAGGAGTAACCCGTCCAAATCCAGCAATTTTCAAATGCTACGTCACATCAAGACGGTTTTTAAGTAACATTATAAAATCACTGATTGCTGTTATCCCATAAGACATTATGTCTGTTTTTGCAAAATAAAAATAAATGTTCATGAACGTGAAAGAAAATCAGTCCATAAGTTTAAGCAAACGCTAGCAGCAATACAATGAGAATCAGCTTAATTTTTCAAGGAACTCCTCAACAGAATAGAAGGAGTGACCCAAGAGGAAACTCTTCAGTTTCGATTTCAACAGCGCGGGGATTACTGCTAAGATTTTTGAATTCGAGTGGCAGCTTACTGAAAATGGATGCAGCAGAATACTGCACACCTTTTTTGCACAAGAGTTAAGGAAGTCCGATCCAAATGGAGGTTTGATTTCCGCCGAGTATTAACCGAGTGAAAGCTGCTTATTGTTGGAAATAAACTAATATTGGTAACAAAAAACGACAATAAGGAATATACATATTGAGAGGCCAATGTCAAAATATCCAGACTCGTGAACAGAGATCGACAAGAGGTTCGTGAACTCACACCACTTATTGCCCGAAACGCCCGTTTCTGAGCCAAAAATATCCTTCTAGAATGGGAAGAGTTACCCCAAAACATAATACCATACGACATAAGTGAATGAAAATAAGCAAAGTAGACTAATTTACCTGCCGCAGTATCACCCACTTTCGATACCGTTCGAATAGTGAAAATGGCAGTATTAAGTCTTTGAACAAGATCCTGAAAGTGGGCTTTCCACGACAGCTTACTATCTATCTGAACAACTAGGAATTTGAACTGTTCAGTTTCACTAATCATATGCCTGTTCTGTGAGATTAAAACGTCAGTTTTTGTTGAATTCTCTGTTAGAAACTGTAAAAACTGAGTCTTACTGTGATTTAACGTTAGTTTATTTTCTACAAGCCATGAACTGAGCTCATGTACTGCACTAATTGAAACTGAATCAATGTTGCACACAACATCCTTTACTACCAAGCTAGTGTCATCAGCTAACAGAAAGATTTTAGAGTTACCCATAATACTAGAGGGCATATCATTTATATAAATAAGGAACAGGAGCGGCCCCAACACTGATCCCTGGGGCACCCCCACTTGACAGTACCCCACTCAGATCCCACATCACGAGCCGTTATCAACATTGTGAATAATGACCTTTTGCTGCCTGTTGCTAAAGTAAGAGGTGAACCTAACTACCCTAAGGACATCACACACATCCATGCACGAGGCAGGATTCGAACCTGCGCCCATAGTGGTCATGTAGTTCCAGACTTAAACGCCTAGAACCGCTCAGCCACAGCGGCCTGCGCCTCGATAAGGTCCAGATGTCACGGTAGATCTGACACGCCCTCCGGGTGTATGCTCTTCAAAGAGAAACGGACCGAGAAAAATGTGCTTTTGTATCCACAGCACACAGTCACATATGATGAGTCGAATTCCTCTTCGTGCACAATACGCTGTCTGGCAGTACCCAAAATTAGGCAGATCTGTGTATTCACTGCACCCTGTGTCAAAAGTGCCTCGTCACTCCATAGAATACTGCCTGGCCATATGTCATCAACTTCGATCTGTGGCAGAAATCGAAAATTCAGAACATTGCTGCAGATCCCGAGGTTTCAGAAGTCGCACCATCTAGATCTTCTACTAGTACCAGTGCAAAATAAACCGCAAAACTTTTCGTACTATCGATCGTTGTTGTTGCTGTGGTCTTCAGTGCAGAGACTGGTTTGATGTAGCTCTCCATGCTACTCTATACTGTGCAAGCTTCTTCATCTCCCAGTAGCTACTGCAACCTACATCCTTCTGAATCTGCGTAGTGTATTCATCTCTTGGTCTCCCTGTACGATTTTTACCCTCCATGCTGCCCTCCAATACTAAATTTGTGATACCTTGATGCCTCAGAACATGTCGTACTAACCGGTCCCTTCTTCTAATCAAGGTGTGCCACAAATTTATCTTCTCCCTAATTTTATTCAACACCTCCCCATTAATTATGTGATCTACCCATCTAATATTCAGCATTCTTCTGTAGCACCACATTTCGAAAGCTTCTATTCTCTTCTTGTCCAAACTATTTATCGTCCATGTTTCGCTTCCATACATGGCCACACTCCATACAAATACTTTCAAAAACGACTTCCTGACCCTTAAATATATACTTGATGTTAACAATTTCCTCTTCTTCAGAAACGCTTTCCTTGCCATTGCCAGTCTACATTTTATATCCTCTCTACTTCGACCATCATCAGTTATTTTGGGTCCCAAATAGCAAAATTCATTTACTAATTTAAGCGTCTGATTTCCTAATCTAATACCCTCAGCATCACCCAATTTAATTCGACTACATTCCATTATCTTCGTTTTGCTTTTGTTGACGTTCATCTTATATCCTCCTTTCAAGACACTGTCCATTCCGTTCAACTGCTCTTCCAGGTCATTTGGTGTCTCTGACAGAATTACAATGTCATCAGTGAACCTCAAAGTTTTTATTTCTTCTCCATGGATTTTAATTCTTATTCCGTATTTTTCTTTTGTTTCCTTTACCGCGTGCTCAATATACAGATCGAATAACATCAGGGATAGATTTCAACTGTATCTCACTTCCCTCTGAACCACTGCTTCCGTTTCATGCCCCTCGACTCTTATAACTACCATCTAGATTCTATATAAATTGTAGATAACATTTCACTCTCTATATTTGAGCCGTGCCACCTTCAGAATTTGAAAGAGAGTATTCCATTCACCATTCTCAAAAGCTTTCTCTAAGTCTACCAACACTAGAAATGTAGGTTTGCCTTTCTTTAATCTATTTTCTAAGATAAGTCGTAGGGTCAGTATTGCCTCACGTGTTCCAACATTTCTAAGGAATCCAAACTGATCTTCCCCAAGGTCGCTTCTACCAGTTTTTCCATTCGTCTGTAAAGAATTCGTGTTATTATTTAGCAGCCGTAGCTTATTAAACTGATAGTTTGGTAATTTTCACATGTGTCAACACCTGCTTTCTTTGGGATTGGAATTATTACATTCTTCTTGAAGTCTGAGGGTATTTCGCCTGCCTGATATATCTTGCTCACCAGATGGTAGAGTTTCGTCAGGGTTGGCTCTCGCAAGGCTATCAGTAGTTCTGATGGAATGTTGTCTACTGCCGGGTACTGTTGATCATGGGATGCACAATTATCGTGACAGTGCACTAGCACTACCACGATCACAAAATGCTGCACGATCAGTTGCAGTAACAGCAACCTCGTGATTAACTTCCACCGGATAGGACGCCTTCCTCTTCCAGGTGCCACACCAATCTCACCCGTGGTTTCGAAATCCATTCCATTGTCATCTTCTTTAAACCATTTAATGACACTGGGCCTCTTCAGAGACATTTCAGTCGGCGAC
Organism: Schistocerca gregaria; assembly: GCF_023897955.1. Lineage (NCBI taxonomy): Eukaryota > Metazoa > Arthropoda > Insecta > Orthoptera > Acrididae > Schistocerca > Schistocerca gregaria. The sequence goes on from NC_064925.1 coordinate 546,787,898, forward strand.
ATCCTTGCAATGCAACACTGTAATTGCTGCCGTTCAAATAAAATCACTTAAGCACGCGTTCTTTCTTCTCGGTAGCCATACAGCTCACTCACGTTATGGCTTGCCAAATGACAGGATGAATGTCACAGCGTCGTACAGACAGTGTACAGCGTCAGATTTGCACTTGTTGATCAAAATTGGAATTAATTTTTCTGGTCCCGGCGGAGGTTCGAGTCCTCGGGCATGGGGAGGGGGGGGGGGGGGGGAGAGGGGGAGGGGGGGATTGTCCTTAGCATAATTTAGGTTAAGTATTGTGTAATCTTAGGGACTGATGACCTTAGTAGTTCAGTCCCATAAGATTTCACACACATTGGAATATCTGAATAAATTTTAACCAGTGTAAATGTGTCCCGGATTAACGCATTGGCGTCTTTACCAAATTTCGCTGCTATACCATAATTACAGCCCACACTGGAGCTAAAATAGTTGCACTTTAATTACAACCACCCAGAACAATTTCTTCTATGTTCATAGGTTAATGCCTTGCTTTGTGTTTTAATATAAAGTTATTACGTTTAATATCCTCAACTTACGACAGTAAAAAGATGTTGCAATGTAGCTTTACCTACCTTATAGTAGGGGTAAAGTTACTTTTAGCTCTGCCTTGTTTATTGTTATACACCCGAAGTTACAATGTTGTACAGACACAATTCTAGGTTTTAATTTTTACAGGTTACTTTTTATGATACGACAGCGTGCTTAATGTGATGTAAACTTGAGTTTTTAACATGACAAGAGCTATTCATTATTTTCATAGATCATTTTTTATGAAATGACTCTATGCTCCATTTGTAGAATTTTAGCGTGAGAATTTCAGTTAGTTATCTTTAATTACTTTTATGAAATGCTTTTTTGTAGATGTTAACTAGAATTTAACATTAACAAGTCGTATTGCTTTTAATGACAGCTAATGGCCATTGAGTGTCATTTAAGACAGGTGCTTCACTGAATGTCAATAATGATGGAACAAGTGTACGTGTGAACTGACGAGATACAGTGTATCGAGGATTTTTAAAATATGTTATTGGTTCATTCGGTTTCTATACCATATCTTATTGTAATTATTGCAGAAATTGTTCTGTTTATTTAATTCTGACGATGGCTGTGACTGAAACGCGTTAAGGCGTATTAAAAAAAAATAAAGGTGTAATACCGATCAAGACAGACAGTTACATTGACCAGTGATAATGGTTGCGGACTCCTGAAGTAATTTTACGTCATTTGTATGTATTAGTATTGATTTTATTTTACATTCTGGAAATGTTTTAACGGAACAAAATCCTTGCAGCAAGGGAATCGGCGTAAAACCTGTAGAATGTTCTCGACGTAAGAAAGCGTTACAGGGAGAGTTCCGTAACTGGAGTATTTATGCAGTCACCTACGCGAGTGTTTCACAAAAATGAAACGACTGTAGCTACTTCTTCCAGCGATGAGACGACGAAAGAAAAACATGTTGGCTGTTTATGTACTGCAAGAGCCCCACTGCTGTAATGTAGGCAACAGGGGACTGGAGCAGATTTTATTTGCTCGCTTCTTTCTGCCTGCGAACGCAGCGCATATGGAAACGAAATCTTCCTTTATACAGCGGTTGCGGGAAGTGTGGAAACAGCCCTGAGAGGCTATCCAAGGCCAGGTCCGTATTTTATTTTACAAAGAAAAATTTCCTTATCCTACTAAAAACAATGTCTCCTGTTCTGGAAAAATCAACACTGAGTCCCTAGTACGACGTTTATGGAATTTCGATATGGGTGAAAGAATTACACTATTGTCAGGAGGTGAGAGTACGGACACACGCTATGTCCGAATCCTGAGGGGAGAGAAAATTTTCAGTATCGCAAAAGCGGGAGAAAACGAAGGCAGTATAGTAACTTTTCGTCAAAGCTGCGTCTCCAGTTCAATCAGGGATAGAAATTAAGTATTATTTGTTCGAGAAATCATTACGACCTTTTACACAGAGCGTAAGGGGAAAAAGTGCAGATATTTGTATATGAACAGACAACATGCGCCGATTGTTTTTCTCTCTGTTTCTAAAAATCTTCTACAAACACATCACAAACTTTACAACCTGATGTTTTACGCTTGGTCGTAACTACACCACTAAGTGGACTACACCCGTCCGAAAAGCCGGCCGCGGTGGTCTCGCTGTTCTAGGCGCGCAGTCCGGAACCGTGCGACTGCTACGGTCGCAGGTTCGAATCCTGCCTCGGGCATGGATGTGTGTGATGTGCTTAGGTTAGTTAGGTTTAAGTAGTTCTAAGTTCTAGGGGACTAATGACCACAGCAGTTGAGTCCCATAGTGCTCAGAGCCATTTGAACCATTTGAACCCGTCCGTAAAGACTTATCATTTAGCCTCCATTCGTGCATGCTTCAACAACTGACGCGCTGGCCATGGGAATATTAGCATTAACGGTGTACTCATGGAGTACTAACCAACTTAAAAACAAACGTCTGGCAATAGCTATAATTATTAGTCTCCAAATGTCGTAAACACTGATGTAATGTTGTTCAGTACACCTTCCACAGTTGCACTTACACCTGTCACACTCCGTATACTGTGCAAGCCTTAGTATGCTGTATAATGGAGGATAGCTTCAAGGGTATGTGAGAACTTCCCATTTCTGTTCCGAAAGCGTATTAAGCGGCAGATAAAAAGCTGTAAGCTCCATACGGCCTTAACCTCTCTTCTACAATATTACCATTATTGCTGTACGCGAAATGTACGATGGAAGATGTGGAATGTTTTTCATAGATGAACTCGGATAACGCTTTTCTAGCAGCCTCCGTAGCTGTGATCGCTGTTGTAGTCTTGTTCTCTGTGGTAGCTGGTTCGAATCCTGTGGGTGGAATAATTTTCAACTACCAGTAACTGTCTGGAAAGGAGACGATGGGTGGTGGCGTAAAGTTGCTGATCACCAGATAACGAACCAGTGCCCTAGATTAAATTCCAAACCACTGTGCAGTGTCTGGTGAAAGGATAGCTGGTGATGCTGTTATGGTGATCCGGTCGTCAGAAGGTAACGCTACGGCTGCGTTCACAGTGCTACCTAAAACAATCGCTAGACGCCGTCACCAGAGGTCGCCCGATAATATCGGCCGACAGTTTGGCCACTGTGCGTCCTCTCTCCTTCGTCAGTTTTGGAGGGATCAAGGAGGTTACGTTAAGTTAGCTTAGGTTAAAATCTGTTGTATCAAGGAGGTTAGAATCTATTTTGAATTCCGTGGCCTGGATGGATGGAACGACGCCTCTATGCATAGAGACGAGTGCTACATTGCGGCTTCTCCTACTAAAAAGACGCTTAATGCATGTGGGAGAGCTATATCTAACAAAGTAGCGAGTACTGTGCACACTTTCCTGAGTTATTGGACTAACCAGACAGATCTTACGACTGTGAGATGAAGAGAGAAACGTTCTGTTACATACGATAGATGATTCGTGATAACATTGAAAAGCAAAAACTACAAAAACTCTGCAAAAATTCAAACAATTTCAGCAAAACAGATATATTTAAATTAATCTTCAATGAATGTCGTCTGCGCACGTGTGACAGACAACATAAATTTCGGAATAATGTACTGCGAATACATAAAGCGCTGAAAAGTGGAAACAACCGTATTTGCAAACCACCTCATATACCATGATCAGCAGTGTACTGGCAGAAAAACGCCAGAAAGCACTAACAATTTGTAGGTAGTAATTCCCACCAATGAGAAATACACTACTGGTCATTAAAACTGCTACACCAAGAAGAAATGCATATGATAAACGGGTATTCATTGGACAAATATATTATGCTAGAACTGACATGTGATTACATTTTCACGCAATTTGGGTGCATAGATCCTGAGAGATCAGTGCCCAGAATACCACCTCTGGCCGTAATAACGGCCCTCATACGCCTGGGCATTGAGTCAAACAGAGCTTGGATGGCGTGTACAGGTACAGCTGCCCATGCAGCTTCAATATGATACCACAGTTCATCAAGAGTAGTGACGGGCGCATTGTGACGAGCCAGTTGCTCGGCCACCATTGACCAGATGTTTTCAATTGGTGAGAGATCTGGAGAAGGTGTTGGCCAGGGCAGCAGTCGACCATTTTCTGTATCCAGAAAGGCTCGTACAGGACCTGCAACATGCGGTCGTGCATTGTCCTGCTGAAATGTAGGGTTTCGCAGGGATCAAATGAAGGGTAGAGCCACGGGTCGTAACACATCTGAAATCAAACGTCCACTGTTCGAAGTGCTGTCAGTGGGATCAAGAGGTGACCGAGACGTGTAACCAATAGCACCCCATACCATCACGCCGGGTGATACGCTAGTGTGGCGATAACGAATACACGCTTCCAATATGCGTTCACCGCGATGTCGCCAAACACGGATGCGACCATCATGATGGTGTAAACAGAACCTGGATTCATCCGAAAAAAGATATTTTGCCATTCGTGCATCCAGGTTCGTCGTTGAGTACGCCATCGCAGGCGCTCCTGTCTGTGGTGCAGCGACAAGGGTAACCGCAGCCATGGTCTCCGAGCTGATAGTCCATGCTGCTGCAAACGTCGTCAAACTGTTCGTGTAGATGGTTGGTACCTTGCAAACGTCCCCACCTGTTGACTCAAGGATCGAGACGTGGCTGCACGATCCGTTACAGCCATGTGGATAAGATGTCTGTCATCTCGACTGCTAATGATACGAGGCTGTTGGGATCCAGAATGGCATTCCGTATTACCCTCCTGAACCCACCGATTCCACATTCTGGTAACAGTCATTGGAACTCGACCAGCGAGAACAGCAATGTCACGATACGATAAACCGCAATCGCGATAGTCTACAATCCGACCTTTATCAAAGTCGGAAACGTGATGGTACGCATTTCGCCTCCTTACACGAGGCGTCACAACAACGTTTCAGCAGGCAACGCCGCTGAACTGCTGTTTGTGGATGAGAAATCGGTTGGAACTTTTCTCACGTCAGCACGTTGTAGGTGTCGCCACTGGCGCCAACCTTGTGTGAATGCTCGTCAAAGCTAATAATTTGCACATCACAGGATCTTCTTCCTGTCAGTTAAATTTCGCGTCTGTAGCACGTCATATTCGTGGTGTAGCAATTTTAATGGCCAATAGTGTAGTTCGCCACAGTAATACGAAGCATACAGTAGGACACTCTTCTCATTTGAACAAATTGTTTTTTGAGGTTATAATGTATGCCTAAAATTTTACATACTTTTGGTTTCCAATAGAGCTGCGATTACAGACCATAGATTCCGAGCTACATGATGGGTATGATACTATTTATTTTCAGGATGCCACAAACTCCTATCTTGTACTTTTCGTATCAGTGTCTGTTGGCCGATACGACCGAAGAAAACAAACTGAATTGAATTCCACTTATTGTCGTCCGAATTCTTTACGTTCGAGTGACGAGATCGGCTGCGTTGTGGCCGCGAGAGTAGTGGTCTTCAGATTTGAAAAGATCTGTCGTCTTTCGCCGGTGTGTGCCGTCGGAGGAATCAGCCGATCTCGGTGCCACTGTGACAACAGCCTAAATCCGACGGCCTCTTTTGGAAGGAGTAGGCTGTAAGCCGGCACCGGGATTCATCCTCTCACTTCCGTCCTTCCACAATACAAATGTGACAACACACTGTCCACAAGGGCCAAACAGAATTCCGTCCGAACAGGTCTCGCAAGGCCCAATGGTACACTGCATCGAAACGAGCCATTGTGTTCCTAGCTCTTTCCTGTTAGGCCGCTTAACTACGCCTCGGAATCTCCAACCAACAATCTCTATTGTTCTTTTAGTTCTGTAGCGGTTCTATAAATTTCGATTAGCACTTCGAGAGGACGTCGAATTCTTGCTTCTGGTTATTGCAAAGTAATTTTGCTGAACTTCTTTTTACATTTACCTATAGGCCACACCCGCCGAGCGTTTCTGAAGTCGTTTGAAGTCTGTGCAATGCAGATTCCAAACAATGTAGCAGTACTGTAGAGTTACTCGTACCAGCTGCTTTTATGGGATCTCTTTTAGAGAGTACTGAACTGTTCCAGAATGATTGCCTCCAGCCTCCCCCTCCCCCAGCACCAGCACATGTTACTTCCCAATTAACGTACTGGCTTAACGTGTTCGTTCCATGCCGTGATGCCGTATCACCTCATAGTATTAACTCTAGAATTGTAAATCATTTGACGGCTTCATAAGACCAACAATTCTGTAATCGTGTTCTGGCGGGTTCTGTCTCTTTGTCACGGGCATTATCTGTTTTTTATCCAGAGATGTCGTTGAGCCCTGTGATACAATACACGACAGATACTTCTAAATACAGGGTGTAAAGAGTACAAGGGCATATATTTTTATATGGGTACCTCAATATGTAACCACTTCAGTGTGTTAGTTGTTTCTCCCACAAACACGTTACAAAATTTACTACCTGCTGTTTATTGCACTATCATAACTGGTCATTAAGTGGACTATGTTGGAATATAGACTAACCATTTTGCGTCCTTGCTTTCATAATTCAACACATGACCTGTTGACCAGTGGAAAATAAGGATTAACGCCACATGTGCTTGGAGATTCTATTCAATCTGAAAACATACAACTTAAAATAGCTGTAATTATGAGTCTGCAAATGACTTAAATACTGATTCAGTGTTATTTAGTACACCAGCCTCAGATACCATTAGAAATATTTGCCCTTACACCCGTAACATTCTGCATAATGAAGGAATTTGAAATACCATCAAAGTTAATCAGATTAGTTGAAATGTTTATAAACGAAACTTTATACCATATAAAGACACCCGCTTAAGGAATTGAAAACTTGAAGGTGTACTCGTATACTGGACCGAGACAAGTGGACTGCATTTCACCGGTGGTTCCAGAAAAGAACTGATCAGAATGATGAAAAATTACTGCAAAATCGCTGAGTACACTGATTTACTTGTTAATGAAACAAAGACAGAATATCTGTTCATAAGTAAGAAAATCAAAAGTGATCCACCTTTGGTTGGTAATGGACACACATTCGAGACTGTTGACCGCTTCAAGTACATAGGGAGTCTTTCTAATAACAATAACAGAATGGATGTAGAAATAGATATCTGCTGACAACAACGAACAAAACAGTTTTCAGGTACATCAAAATTCTAAAGAATAGATAAATACCGACTTCAAAATGCACAAATATCAGTCGATTGTTATACAGGTAATGTATACGGATGTGAAGCGTTAATACTTAGAAAGATAGATGAAGGAAAACGGGTAATATTTGGATGAAAAATACTAAGGAAAATTTTGGGAGCTATGTGTGAAAAAAGTAACGCACAGAGGAGGATAAGAAAAAGATGAAGAATTAAGAGAAGAAAAGAAGTTTCAACTGGGCAGGCCATGCAGCAAGATTGTCGGAGAGTAGACAGCATTAGGGAGGGCAATATCTGGAACGAGAACAAGAGGAAGACCGAAAATTAGGAGGTGAGGTAACATTCGAGAGGACACAGCTGGGATGAAACTAAACACAAGTAGAAAAGCAGTACACTAGTCAGAAACAAATGTAAGAGGCTCGTAGAGTAGGCGTATGGTCGATAAGGCCCTTACAACATATAACTTAAAAGAAAATATTTTCTTTTCGAGAATGAAAACATGGTCCAAGTAGGTTGTATTCTTTTCATCATCTATGCGATTGGCCAATTTGAACCCCTGATCAATTTCAACCACGTGTCATATGCTAACACCTTTACTTTACATTATAATATATCGCTGGTACATGTGGACACCATATATTACACTACTGGCCATTAAAATTGCTACACCATGAAGATGACGTGCTACAGACGCTAAATTTAACCGACAGGAAGAAGAAGCTGTTATATGCAAATGTTTAGCTTTTCACACCATTCACACAAGGTTGACGCCGGTGGCGACACCTACAACGTGCTGACATGAGGAAAGTTTCCAACCAATTTCTCATACACAAACCGCAGTTGAGCGGCGAAGTCTGCTGAAACGTTGTTGTGATGCCTCGTGTAAGAGGGTGAAATGCGCACCAACACGTTTCCGACTTTGATAAAGGACGAATTGCAACTAATCGCAATTTCGGTTTATCGTATCGCGACATTGCTGCTCGCGTTGGTCGACATCCAGTGACTGTTAGCAGAATACGGAATCGGTGGGTTCAGGGGGGTAATACTGAACGCCGTGCTGGATCCCAACGACCTCGTATTACTAGCAGTCGAGATGAAAGGCATCTTATCCGCATGTCTGTAACGTATCGTGCAGCCACGTCTCAATCCCTGAGTCAACAGATGGTGACGTTTACAAGACAACAACCATCTGCACGAACAGTTAGACGACGTTTGTAGCAGCATGGACTATCAACTCAGAGACCATGGTTGCGGTTACTCTTGACGCTGCATCACAGACAGGAGCGCCCGCGATGGTGTACTCAACGACGAACCTGGGTGCACGAATGGCAAAACGTCATTTTTTCGGATGAATCCAAGTTCTGTTTACAGCATCATGATGGTCGCATCCGTGTTTGCCGATATCGCGTTGAACGCACATTGGAAGCGTGTATTCGTCATCGCCACACTGGCGTATCACCCGGCGTGATGGTATGGGGTGCCATTGGTTACACGTCTCGGTCACCTCTTGTTCGCACTGACGGTACTTTGAACAGTGGACGTAACATTTCTGATGTGTTACGACCTGTGGCTCTACCCCTCATTCGATCCCTGAGAAACCTTGCATTTCAGCAGGATAACGCACGACCGCAAGTTGCAGGCCCTTGATGGGCCTCTCTGGATACAGAAAATGTTCGACTGCTGCCCTGGCCAGCACATTCTCCAGATCTCTCACCAACTGAAATCGTCTGGTCAATGGTGACCGAGCAACTGGCTCGTCACAATACACCAGTCACTACTCTCTGTGGTATCGTGTTGAAGCTGCATGGGTAGCTGTACCTGTACACGCCATCCATGCTCTGTTTGATTCAATCCCCAGGCGTATCAAGGCAGTTTTTATGGCCAGAGGTGGTGTTCTGGGTACTGATTTCTCAGGATCTATGCACCCAAATTGCGTGAAAATGTAATCACATGTCAGTTCCAGTGTAATATATTTATCCAATGAATACCTGTTTGTCGTCTGCATCTCTCCTTGGTATAGCAATTTTAATGGCCAGTAGTGTAAAATGTAAAATGAAGCTGGAAGCTTAAGGTACGCGCTTGAAAATGATCAAAGGTTGAAACTGGTCAATCGCATAGATAATAAAAAGAATACAGTCGCCCTGGACTATGTTTTCATTCTCAAAACTTGTTGATGCTGTGGATAAACATGAAATTAAAATTTTGAAGTTTTCTTTTATGCTGGTCCCGCGGTATAGGATACTTCATAATGTGAAATTTTATAATGAGTTATTCCAGACAACAATTCTTTATAATATGTCAGTGGCAGTTGTGGCTTCAGTAGTTCGGTAGTTTTCTGTTGACACCATCAGAATAGTCAGTGTGAGCCACGGCGTCTCGATACGGTCGATCGTTGACCGCAAAGTTTTATCTTTGCCCACTTTCAGTGTCCGGCGGGCAGGTGGCGCCTACGGCGAGAGGGTGTTCCTGTGGGGTACGCAGAGAGGCGTGCGGCTCAGTGAAAGGCGAGCTATTGTGTGGTTGCTCGGCAAGTGATTGGTCGCTTGGGCGTGTGCGGCAGCTTCTGTTGTTGTTGTTGTCTTCGTGGAATGCGGCCGTGGCTGAGAAGCGGCGGTGCAGGGCCTCACTGATGGCGGGAAATTCATTCTTCACGTCGCCTTTGTTGGGGAGGGGGGGGGGGGGGGAAATGAGGCTCAAGGCTCAAAAGTGGAGGCTTCCTTTCGTGTCGTTTAATGAACATGAGTGTTTGTCTGCCAAGTTGCAATGGACTTCTGAATGGTCTTTTAACGTAAGAGTCAGCAGAATTAACCCTTTAACTGCTCTGGACGTGTGTGCTGTGAATGTGTTGGCGCGTAGACACGTTCAGTACACACAGGGACAGGTAAAAAGGCACGCGAGTTAACACGTCCAGAGCAGTTAAAGGGTTAAGAGTAGAGTTGCCGTGTGGTGCGTTCAAGCAAATGTGGGCAAGACATTTACAAATTTCGTTTGGCAAATGAGGGTCTAGTGAAGCAGGGGATACAACCCGTCGGCTTTGACCAATTACGTCATACATTAGTCATAGACAGTAATGTCTGTACTTCGAGGCATAGATAATAAAACAGTTCTGTGTTCCGGATAAGTTCTATCATTGTACATTTAAATAATTATTCGCAATGATAGAGATAATTTGAAGTATTAGTTTGTTATTGTAGAACAATTTATACTGTCTTATTTTCGTTTATAGGAATGGATTTGTCTGTTTGTGGGTATGTAATTTTCGTTACTGCCTGTCTAGGCGAGCTTTGGTTATTCCTCGATAATTCCGTGTGGTCAGTTTACTTTTTCATTTGCTTTTTTCACTGTATTTCACTATTTTGACATATTTCACTTTATTCCACCAATATGTGTATTTTTGTGTTGTGAAGTACGTAATAGAAATTTCTCGGCTGTCGATCTTCTTTAGTTTCCCAGCATTAGTATCAGTACGACATTTTCGAATGTGTACTTGCTATATCACAGACGAAACCCCTGACATATCTAAAATTTGTATCCCCTCCTTCACTTCGCCTTAACACCGACACTATATATGTCAATTGGCGAGCAAGATACAAATGTTGCGTATAGCTATATAGCTCAAGTAACGAATGGGATACTATTAGCGTCCAAGTCAACAAGGAAACTGTACCTCATAGTGAAATATGGGACACTAATTCTACATGTGTCGTCTTCTTGTCTCCTTGTAGTTCAGTTGTGGTACAGGTGGTGGTGGTGGTTAGTGTTTAACGTCTCGTCGACAATGAGGTCATTAGAGACGGAGCGCAAGCTCGGGTTAGGGAAGGATTGGGAAGGAAATCGGCCGTGCCCTTTGAAACGAACCATCCCGGCATTTGCCTGAAACGATTTAGGGAAATCACGGAAAACCTAAATCAGGATGGCCGGAGACGGGATTGAACCGTCGTTCTCCCGAATGCGAGTCCAGTGTGCTAACACAGCGCCACGTCGCTCGGTGTGGTACAGGTTGCAAATGTAACTTACGTCTATTTCAACCTTTTCGTTGCCAGTGTACATATAAAGAGGTCAACGGAAGTCTGGTATACATATACTACATACGTAGGTCCTTCTGCCATGAGTAGTACTGATTTGTACTTAAGAAAGGACTGTCAGTAATGTTGTTGTTGTTATTGTTGTTGTTGTTGTCTTCAGTCATGAGACTGGTGTGATGCAGCTCTCCGTGCTACTCTATCCTGTGCAAGCTTCTTCATCTCCCAGTACTTACTGCAACCTACATCCTTCTGAATCTGCTTAATGTATTCATCTCTTGGTCTCCCTCTACGATTTTTACCCTCCACGCTGCCCTCCAATACTAAATTTGTGATCCCTTGATGCCTCAGAACATGTCCTACCAACCGGTCCCTTCTTCTACCCAATTTGTGCCACAAACTCCTCTTCTCCGCAATTCTATTCAATACCTCCTCATTAGTTATGTGATCTACCCATCAGCATTCTTCTGTAGCACCACATTTCGAAAGCTTCTATTCTCTTTTTGTCCAAACTATTTATCGTCCATGTTTCACTTCCATACATGGCTACACTCCATACAAATACTTTCAGAAACGACTTCCTGACACTTTAATCTATGCTCGATGTTAACAAATTTCTCTTCTTCAGAAAAGCTTCCCTTGCCATTGCCAGTCTACATTTTATATCCTCTCTACTTCGACCATTGTTAGTAATAGCGGGAACGAAATAAACAACACATCTACAATTTGTATCCCGTGTTCCACTTATGGTTTACTGAAGCGGAGGATACATCGTTCAAGTGAAGAACAGGACAGTCATGCTATTGAAAATGAAGAAATCGACTTACGACAAACTCGTATTCCGTACTGTACTTAAGCAATACACTTAGAGTGAGCTTTTAATTTGTATCCGGTGTTTCATTTACGGTTTAGTGAAGCAGGGGATACATAGTTCATGTGAACAACAGGACAGCAATGCTAGTTGAAACTAAGAAATCGATGTACGCTGAACTTGTATCCCGTACTGCACTTAAGCAATACAGTTCTAAAGAGTTTCGAGATACAACTGACATACATGTAACGTTACGTGTTCTTTGCTAGTAATATATTTCATTCATTTCTTTCCATTGTATTTTGCGGAGAAATACTGAGACACAAACACGCGATATCGTTAACGAGAAAATACTTCGGGGCCCTATATGTGAAGTACAGTTTTTATCTCTTGCATTCCTTTGTTTCTGAACATTCTTATCAGCTCTTTAATCTTTGTAATACATGCTCTCTGGCCAATTCTGACGTCATTGGTCAAAGCTGACGGGTTGTATCCCCTGCTAAACTAGACCCCAAATTTAGTTTGGCAAATAAGATTTTAAACCGTACTGAGCCGTGTCACGGCTCAGCTCATTTGATTTACCCGCGAGATTATTTCACTTGTTTTCGCCGCAGCGATAGGGGGCGTGATCGCTGAGCGATGTTGGCGCTGGTGACCGAAGCAACAGTTTGGGAGGACGGCTCGGTCTGTATATCGCGACAGGACGGAAGCGGCGAGGAGGCAACTGGTGCCTACCGATTAAGGACTGCGATGAGTCTGGCTATATGCGAGAATGTGGGGAGAACGGAATGCTTGCTTGCTTAGCGTGGTTCTCCATGACCAGCTGTTGTTTGTTGGGTTTAGCACTCGAGTGTAACAGGAAACTGCATTGGTGTCGTTCTCGTCACCTGGATAAAGCCGAAATTTTCATATACTTTTATTATATTTCATGATCGTTACTTTATTATTGGGTTGGTACTTGTAGCCAAAATTTTGTGATTTGAAATACTTCAGAGATCATCATCATGTGCAAGGTGTCTACTGTGAATAATTCTTAATTTTTTTCATAGTGTATGGCACAGTATCCACTATCATCGATCATTTTATGAAAGTTCTGTCCAAATTATTATTACATTAGACTTTGTTAAAATTGGTGCGTTTAAATTGCAAATTTCTTGTTTCTACTAATATTGCTCGGGATAAACCCATCTATTTCTTGATATTGCCATATTTGTGTATTAAGTTGTGTCTCTTCTCGAGACTGACTGAATTGATTTTGGAACACAATAAAAATTTGCTACATAACACAATCCTAGTGAAATTGAAAACTTGACAGTGGTTACTCATGTCACCAGTCGTTAATATTATTTCTGTCTTGTAGCTTACTTAATGATATAAAATAATTTAGAAATTTTGTGTATTTGTCACGAAAGCTGAACTGATGTCACATGAGAGAAAGATAAGTGACATTTGTGTAGGGTTTACGTAAGCTTTAGTGAAATCAGGAGGAAAAAAAACTGATTATCATTGCCATCTTTTTTTAAGCAGGCAGCAGGGAATTTGTATCACTCCTGCCAAATTGGATTTTTTAAGGTTTGATTTACATGTAGTACAAATCACAAGTTGAATATTTTCTGGTGTAATTGTTAATATTTGTATATGTTGCACAACTGTACGATATAATATACCCTATACTAACAGTACCTTTATGTAATGTTTCATAGTGGGGCTGAATGTTCTTCTAGAGAATGTTTTAAACAGAAATTTTATTGCTAAAATTTCCTTTTAAACTGTAAATTGTATTAACTGGAGGTATAACTAATTATTGTCAATAATAAATTTCTGTCAACAAGGCTTGAACCAAATATATGTGCCTACACCTTCCCCATCCTGGCTCTGCTACCGTCTGTACATCACAATTGCGTTTAATATTAATCAAACCCTGAATTTAATTAAGAAAAATCCATGAGCGTAATTACAAAAAAAATTTTGAGGTGTGTTGTTGTACCTTGTGTAACGTCTTGTTTTAAACTATTTTTGTCATTACCAAGCCTTGGTCTCATAGAAGGATAGTGTGACTTCAGATGTGGGATACAGCCGGCCTGTATAATGGGCGTGGCACATGCGAGTTGGGAATAACAATCTGTTCATGCATGGCAATCTACAAGTAGCGACTAAAATTTTTGGTCTTCAAACATAGAAATTTTACAGCCAAACAGTTTAGAACAACTGTTTCGTACAACTGAGCTAGGTTTTGACACCTACGAAGTATGTCTTCATCTAGCTAGGCATGCGTGACAAGGCTGGAACGCTCTTAATTTTATTTTTGACTTGAGCATAGCTGCAGTGTAATTTTACGATTTCTCAAAATTTCATTCTGATGAAGACACCCTTAGCAAGTGTCGAAACCTAGGTCAGCTGTACCAAACAATTATTTGTAACCGGTTGGTTGTATATTTCCTATGTTTGAAAATTGTATAAGTTTATTGAGACACTATCATGTTTAAAACTGTACAATATTTGGTGATCTGCGTCCTTGGCCTTAGCAGATCCTTATCTTGTTTCATTCTTATTTTCTTGTACTTAAGCGTCATTTTCCAAGGCATCTTGGTCACCTTAGTTGTCATTATTAGCTGTGACCTTGCCGGTGTCTAGATACTGTTGTAATGACTAGAATTTCAGCTGTCTCCTACCTCAGTTTTTAAGGACTGTTGTAACAGCCGGTACCAAGGGCAGGTTGCAGGTGCTTACCTTAGTTTGTCCAGTGCTAAGTACGTTCTGAGTCGTCTGAACGGCCCTTGGCCCGTATTTGGCCTGTGCGGTTTCGGCTTGGCAGTCCAGCCTAGGGGGCGTGGTGCATGGCACGTTAGGCTTTTCCCCATTACGCTTCCCTTTCCTGCTCGCCGCGTTTGTACCTAACTCATCTTGTGTTCCTTAAGCTACATTTATTACAGTAAAACATATTGCCTGTTTTCTTAAAATTAGAGCCTAATTAGTCTTTTGCTTGTTGAGACCATTCTCGGCACTTGGGTGCAGTAACTAAACGTTATTTATGTTTTAGAGTTGTCTCGCTTCAGGGGTCTGAGTTTAACTTTATTTATATGATTTCAATGGAGTCCCCATTTTATATAGAGGATATTCTCAGTTCAGGGTTGATCCCAGGCGCTTGATTACTCAGGTCTGAAAATGTTGTAAACTCTAGATGTATATTTTTGAAAATTTAAATTAAATGCTCATCCTGTCAATTCTTACAACTTAATAGTAATCGGGCTGATTACACATAAGTTTAAAATTGCTAGTAAAATTGAACTTAAAAAAAATTTTATTCTTTAAACAGTTTGAGTTTTACTTGGGCTGATTATTTATGATTTTAGAAATTTGTAAAATTGGATTCAACAAATTTTGAATCACTTAAAGAACTTCTTGCTGCGTAAATTCCCATTTCAGAGAGTTCTTGGTGTTATGTTAACCGGCCTAATTTATACATCTGTGGTTGTTTAAGTCTCAAGATTGTTTTACTAAATTAATTGATTTGAGAAACTGAAAACCTTGAATGCTGTTGCAAATAAAGATGAACATGGAACCCAATGCTTCCATCCTGGTTTTCCTTGAATTTGCTTAAGGTGCTGGTGAGTTTCATCACAGTGATTACTGATGCACGATGTCATAAATCGTTTATACACACTGAGAAAATTAGTGGTCCTATTTCGTTATCTTGGGGCCACCTCGATTACTTCTGAGTCTGTCGAAAATTTTCTTGGGTCTCTTCAACTTCATCCGTAGCATCACTAGAACTTACCACTATCGTCTATAACGGGTCTGAGTGAATTAACAAGAATACACAACTTCAAGTGGATTTTGCCCAGGGCAGCTACCAGGCTACCCTATTTCCCTCCCAGCATTTATTGGCGAGTAGCAGGTTGAGTTTGACCACCTAGTAGGGCCGATGATTGCTTTTTGTCTTGCTGCAGCAGCATCTTCTCTAAAGCTTGTGTGATATTTCTTTCTTTTCACTGCAATAGTTTCGATCGTGCCACAACAACAAATTCGATCGCTTATGCAGTATGACTATTTCGTACATTTATAATACGTAGAAAGGACTTCAGAAAGTAAGTTACACTTGTGATGCCCTGCTAAGACAATTATGCAACAAGAATGGGACATTGTCAGAAGAGAGAACATGTTCTGGGCTTTCTCCAGAGACCTTCTACGGTATGGGTGCATCACAGTCACGCGACAACTGTGAAGATCCTCCAAACCTGAAGTACGCTGGAGAAACTGTGGGCAAAATGTTTAAACAGCACACAGATTCACCGACATATGGATTCTGACAATATATATAGACCTGACATCTTGGGTTGTCGGGTGTTCTGCCGGATATCAGCGTCGTACTTGCACGATATTTCGGTCACGTAGCTCGTTACATTCATCAGGTGCGACCTGAGACTGCTCCTCGGGTGGACCTGGTCCAGTATTTATGCCTCTGGCCTTCCCCTCCACCAACGGCTGCAGGCGCTTCCTCTGTGGTCCGCGCCCATTCCCTGCGACCTGATGGAGCGTTGCTGCTCCGTTTTCCGTCCGCTGCGGTTCTAGATGTTCCCTCTGCGGTCCGCGCCCACCAAACCCACTCCTGGGGGTTTCATCTACGGTCTGGGGTATCAAGCGTTCCCCCTGCGGTCCGTGCCCGCTCACCAGACCTGTTTACAATATACCTTGTCAATGTGGCATGTCCTACATTGGCCAGACGACAAGAACTGTGGAGATCAGGTGCAAAGAACATCAGAGGCACGCTAGATTAAGACAGGTGACTACGTCAGCCATTGCTGAACACTGTCTAGTACTAGAATATGCCATGAAGTATGAGGATACCAAGATTCTAGCAGAAACACCTAGATTTTGGGACAGTGTTATAAGAGAATCGATAGAAATAAAAATAGCTGACGATCTTATGAACCGTGACACAGGTTACCAGCTAAGCAGAGCCTGGGATCCGGCTCTGGAATTGTTAAAGGAGCAACGGGGCCAGCTGCAACACTACACAAACAGAAGAAACAGAGACATGGAGATGGAAAACGAGCCCTTGACGGACCGCCAGGCGCACCAGACCGAAGATGGAACACCCAGAAGTGGGACTGGTGGGCGCGGACCGCGGAGGGAACATCCAGAGCCGCAGCTGACGAAAAACGGAGCGACAACGCTCCAACAGGTCGTGGTGAGCGGGCACGGACCGCAGGGGGAACGCTTCGTACCCCAGACCCTAGATGAAACCCCCAGGAGCGGGTTTGGTGGGCGCGGACCGCAGAGGGAACACCTAGAACCGCAGCGGACGGAAAACGGAGCAGCAACGCTCCAGCAGGTCGCAGGGAATGGGCGTGGACCACAGAGGAAGCGCCTGCAGCCTTTGGTGGAGGGGGAAGGCCACAGGCATAAATGCTGGACCAGGTCCACTCGAGGAGCAGTCTCAGATCGCACCTGATGAAGGTAACGAGCTACGTGAACGAAATATCGTGCAAGTACGACGCTGATATCTGGCAGAACACCCGCCAACCCAAGATGTCATTAGATCGCCGGGAAAGCCTGAAGAGTTACATATATAGACCTAATACACTGACGCTTCCAGTTGTAGCGAAACGGTGCCAACAATTTCACCAAGGCGGCACGGATGTGGGTTAAACTTATCCGTCATACAGTCCCAGTCTTTAATTCGTGGGACGTTCCATTAATTGTTTACAGAGATTTGGTGACTATGTTGAAAAACAGTGTCATGTGTCTGGTCATTTTGAAGCATAGTGCAGCATTAAATAAAAGTTACATGATAATATATAACTTACTTTCTGAAGCCCGTAATGGAAACTGCACATGTATTGCTTTCTCTCCTTTTCGCGTCCAAAAAAATGTGTAAGGAAGGCGTGCAAATTAAAGTGTAATACATGATGAATAACAATGTACAAATCCATATCACGTTATACAATACAGAAACAGTGAATTGTAACGCCAGCCTTCAGCTAATGGAAGAAGTAAGGGAGATTCTGAATCTCATAGAAAACCTCACTGCAGGCGTACGAAAAGCTCCGACAGGACATGGAAGACTCAACAAACGAAGAAACATCTTTTCGAAGGAACAGTCTTAGACAATTTATGAAATAATTTCTACAGCTTCTGTCACTGTTTTACTAATTTAGTTCCCATACTGCTTTTCGGCAGTAAGGTTATGTGTTGAAATAGAACTCTGTACGAAAAGATATTTTAGAGTGTATATTAAGTAATTTGAATGTTTATATAATTTCGTTAGTTCATTTACTTATATTTTTGTTAGTAATTTTGTTGTCTGGTAGACAGAGCAAAATGACAAAAACGTCACCGCTTAACACTTCCACGTACAGATTTTTACAAAATTTCGAAGACATAACTGCTGAGATAAACTAGCTTCTATTGTTAACATACAGTGACGATGAAACCTTTTCTATTCAAATGGTTCAAGTGGCTCTGAGCACTATGGGACTTAACATCTGAGGTCATCAGTCCCCTAGAACTTAGAACTACTTAAACCTAACTAACCTAAGGACCTCACACACATCCATGCCCAAAGCAGGATTCGAACCTGCGACCGGAGCGGTCGCGCGGTTCCAGACTGTAGCGCCTAGAACCGCTCGGCCACTCTGGCTGGCTTTCTATTCAAATGTATTTATATAATGACCAAATGAGATAATATGATAACTCGGTAAATACAATTTGTTGTTGTTAAAGCCAATACTTCCATTGACATAAGCTCTGGACATTGAAGACTTTTTGAAGGAATTACTATTCCTACTTTCTAGCTTATAGTTTAGTAATGTGTTATCATGCACTGTGGAATGAATAAAAACTTCTAATTCTTCTTCAAAGTCCTTTCGATGTCAATTTCATTTAATATTTGAAGATAATGCACAATATTATGGAAAGGGTGACCAGTGTCCTTTATGGCTGTGGCTATTGCTAATGTACTCGTATTATAATTGTTTACATTGGTAGGCACTGCTGTCAACACGCTCTAAGCTTGTTGACAGCAGTGCCTACCAATGTAAAGTGTATATTACAGCACTGAGGATGGTCGCTAAGTGACCGAAAATCGATTTTGCGGTTAATAAAACAACAAAATACGACCAACGCTGTGTCTCCTTCCAAGTATATCCATTATCTTCTCGTGGTGCACACGACACTGCATGGAGTCGCCAATCAATAAATAAGTGACTG
Organism: Schistocerca gregaria; assembly: GCF_023897955.1. Classification (NCBI taxonomy): domain Eukaryota; kingdom Metazoa; phylum Arthropoda; class Insecta; order Orthoptera; family Acrididae; genus Schistocerca; species Schistocerca gregaria. Next base: position 546,807,112 of record NC_064925.1, read on the forward strand.
AAACAGTAGAAATGATTTCAAAGCCGCAGCAAACAAAATATTCTATATAACATGAATAAATTTAATCTTCTTTCATTATCTCAGAACAAATGAAAACTGTGCCAACCTGGGAATAGAAATCGTATTTTCCACTTTTCGCAAAGAGTCACCTTGAGCATCACGCTATGTGAAAACATCTGCGAGCTCCACTCAGAATTTGACTGTCAACGATATTTACCCTGTATATCAGCCTGGTAGTTGATGTCTGTCCTCGATACAATTTCGGTATGGCTCAAAGTTTTATTTGCCACGGATATGTTAATTACATTTATGAACGATTTTAATTGCTATAATATCAAGTCTTAGCATGTTCAGAGAAGTGATACCCATTTTTTGCATTCATTTCATTTCAGTGAACGTAATTCAAGAGAACCATCCTAGGATGCTCGAAAGCTGGACTAATTGTCAGAAGATACATACTAAATTTCATAATTGTTGAGAACAACTGGACTAAGTGCTGTAAGAACAGCACTGGTAGCAAATTCATTTGGTCGAATGAAGACTGCATGTTTGTAAACAATTAACAGTACAAAAAATTTATTGTTAAGATGACATACAGTGATGATGAAACCTTTTCTATTCAAATGGTTCAAATGGCTCTAAACACTATGGGACTTAACATATATGGTCATCAGTCCACTAGAACTTAGAACTACTTAAACGTAACTAACCTAAGGTCATCACACACATCATGCCCGAGGCAGGATTCGAACCTGCGACCGTAGCAGTCGCGCACTTCCGGACTGAGCGCCTAGAACCGCTAGACCACTGCGGCCGGCAATTAACGGTTCACAGTTTATAATAGTGGATTAAGCTACATGTCCTTATTATATAATAATGGCATGGGAGATGAATCACATTTTTAGCTAGTGTAGGTGTACTACTCATTCTGTTCACGTGGTGAAAATCGAAAACGATTACTTAGGTTTATCATACCATTGGTAATTACACCATCATGGACGGTGGGGCAAGTCATAATACATGAGGGTGGAATAGGAAGAACCTTGGCATTTACTTTATGCGATTGAAGAAATGACCAGGAAACTTAAATCTGAATGACCAAATACGGATACGAACATAGTCCTCCCGAACGCAAGTCTTTTTGATTTGTATAACTAATGCACCAGGTTGCTCGGGGCTTCAGTTATTCGAATGAATATAGCATTACGTCTCGACAACGACCATCTTAGAAAAAATAAAAAGATGTAACGTTCTAAATGGCAATATTTCCAGAAAGTTTCGGTCTCTGGACGTTATGGAAAGAATGATCCCTGGCTAAACATGGCGCTTATTGCTTATTTGCGGGACAGTCTTTTCTGCGGGAGCAAAACAACTGCGTCGCTACGGGCGACTAGCTGGGTGCTTGCCGGAGCGGCTGCAGCTTGGCCGGTGTCCAAACTCGGTGTGGCCCACCAGCACTTCATATCGACGACCTGAAATGATTGTTTGCAAACGACCCAACATAAAATCCGAATCAATGAGCTCCGCTGAGGCAGAGCCAAATGTTCCCCTAGCACGTTTATACATCTTGTATTCAACGAGAATTAGCCGCCAATATACAGGGTGTTACAAAAAGGCACGGCCAAACTTTCAGGAAACATTTCTTACACACCAATAAAGAAAAGCTGTTATGTGGACATGTGTCCGGAAACTCTTAATTTCCATGTTAGAGCTCATTTTAGTTTCGTCAGTATGTACTGTACTTCCTCGATTCACCGCCAGTTGGCCCAATTGAAGGAAGGTAATATTGACTTCGGTGCTTGTGTCGACATGCTACTCATTGCTCTACAGTACTAGTATCAAGCACATCATTACGTTTAGTGTTCATCACGAACGTGGTTTTGCAGTCAGTGCAATGTTTACAAATGCGGAGTTGGCAGATGCCCATTTGATGTATGGATTAGGACGGGGCAATATCCGTGGCGCGATACGTTTGTACCGAGACAAATTTCCAGAACGAAGGTGTCCCGACAGGAAGACGTTCGAAACAATTGATCGGCGTCTTAGGGAGCACGGAATATTTCAGCCTATGATTCGCGACTGGGGAAGACCTAGAACGACGAGGACACCTGCAACGGACGAGGCAATTCTTCGTGCAGTTGACGGTATCCCTAATGTCAGCGTAAGAGAAGTTGCTGCTGTACAAGGTAACGTTGACCACGTCACTGTATGGAGAGTGCTACGGGAGAACCAGTTGTTTCGGTACCGTGTACAGCGTGTGCAGGCACTATCAGCAGCTGATTGGCCTCCACGTGTACACTTCTGCGAATGGTTCATTCAACAATGTGTCAATCCTCATTTCAGTGCAAATGTTCTCTTTACGGATGAGGCTTCATTCCAACGTGATCAAATTGTAAATTTTCACAATCAACATGTGTGGCCTGACGAGAATCCGCACGCAATTGTGCAATCACGCCATCAACACATATTATGTGTGAACGTTTGGGCAGGCATTTTTGGTGATGTCTGGATTGGGCCCCATGTTCTTCCACCTACGATCAATGGAGCACGTAATCATAATTTCATACAGGATACTCTACCTGTGCTGCTAGAACATGTGCCTTTACAAGTACGACAGAACATGCGGTTCATGCACGATGGAGCTCCTGCACAGTTCAGTCGAAGTGTTCGTACGCTTCTCAACAAACAGATTCGGTGACCGATGGATTGGTAGAGGCGCACCAATTCCATGGCCTCCACGCTCTCCTGACCTCAACCCTCTTGACTTTCATTTATGGGGGCATTTGAAAGCTTTTGTCTACGCAACCCCGGTACCAAATGTAGAGACTCTTCGTGCTCGTATTGTGGACTGCTGTGATACAATACGCAATTCTACAGGGCTGCATCAGAGCATCAGGAATTCCATGCTACGGAGGGTGGATGCATGTATCCTCGCTAACGGAGGACATTTTGAGCATTTCCTGTAACAAAGTGTTTGAAGTCACGCTGGTACGTTCTGTTGCTGTGTGTTTCCATCCCATGATTAATGTGATTTGAAGAGAAGTAATAAAATGAGCTCTAACATGGAAAGTAAGCGTTTCCGGACACATGTCCACATAACATATTTTCTTTCTTCGTGTGTGAGGAATGTTTCATGAAAGTTTGGCCGTACCTTTTTGTAACACCCTGTATAGCGTGGTGACCGAAATTTTAGAACACAGCGTGGAGGGTGAATTTACGTTTTTCTCGGGATTAACAGATTCGGAGAAATGTTTTGCTTCAGTTCAAACACAGTGCTTACTAATATCTTTTAAGAAGTAAGGCACTGACTCAACCTATATTGGTGTACCGAAGAATCTACGATTTCCATTACACTTCTTTGAAACGTTCAGCGTTGAAAGAGGAGTCAGGGAAGAGATTCCACGTAACTTAGACTATTATCAGTAGCAACAGGGGAAGACTTATACCCTACACTGGGAAGAAATACGTGTAAATGGAACATATTTATACCACATTGCATCTGATAATGACATTGTGCTATTTGCCTTTAGTGCAGAGAAACGTAATAAGAAAGGAAGAACTTGAGTGAGAAATTTTGGAAATAGACTTGGTAATAAATTGGAGTAAGAATGAAATAATCTACAACCAACATCTCGAAAAGTAAATAGCACAACTGTTAACGAAGTCGTGGAAATATATGTTGAATTTAAATATGTAGAGCAGTAGAGGATGACCGACAGGAGACCACACAAGCCGCAGAGTAAGAAAATGCCCTCGAGTGCTATTGGTAAACTGAACAGGGTAATAAGAACTATAAGGGACGATCAAAAGTTTCCATTCAAAGGCCGTACAGTCCAGAATCAGTATGTCAATCAGGCAAAATCATCTTGAGCACTGAGGCAATCACTACACCGACGCACTAGGTTGAAGTCATCCGTTCGGTAAAAATCGATGTCCTCACGAGGGAAGAAATCCACAATTTCCCGCTGCACATACTAGTTCTACAGGAGTTGTCCACCACTGCACCGCTGATATTCCTTTATCTGAAAACCATTACAGTCGTCCATCAGAGACCACTGAGTATGCTGTGACGAATTCGACCTCTGCATGCCGTTGGCTCATTAGAGACCAGTGGAGACAGTGCATTGTATATCTGAAGCTACATTTTGCGAAGTTGCATTTTGAACTTATTTGTTTAGTGAAGCTTCGTGTGATTCGGAGACTGGTAATCATACTTGCTTATGTATGGCAGTTGGTTGAGACGATGTTAGGGCGAACGCTTCTTCGTAAAGTTGGTATTGCTGTAGTAGATGAATTATTCGCGTGTTTTCTGGTACATATTATTGTTCAAAAGTATTATCCCCCGTTAGAAACGCATACTGTTGTAACACTAACACATAATTATGATTCTAGTGATGACAATGACGAACACAATGCTGCAAGCGTTAGTGATACGGCAAGTTCGAGAAGAGGCGATGGAAGCAGTGAAGGTGAATTCCAATCTTCTCCTGATAGAAAGTTTAAAGTCGTGTCATCACGGAGTTTGATAACAACATGCTTGAGAACATTATCATACATTATCACGTCAATGTTTTCAACGCATATGACAAGACCCCGAGAAGATATCGTAAAATGAAGGCTAAAAGCAACATTATTGGACTATGTGACAAGGAAAAGGAAACGCAGTACAGTTTTCAAAGGAAAACGGTGCAGTTCAATGTCATCAAACAGCGTGTGTTGGCAAATTTAGATGAAGCTCGAGAAAGACCACATAGATAATATTGTGGGGAAGGTGAGCCAAAGGTTGCGTTTCATTGGCAGGACACTTAGAAGATGCAACAAGTCCACTAAAGAGACATCTTACACTACACTCGTTCGTCCTCTGTTAGAATATTGCTGCGCGGTGTGGGATTGACGGAGGACATCGAAAGGGTGCAAAAAATGGCAGCTCGTTTTGTATTATCCCGTAATAGGGGAGAGAGTGTGGCAGATATGATACGCGAATTGGGATGGAAGTCATTACAGCAAAGACGTTTTTCGTCGCGGCGAGATCTTTTTACGAAATTTCAGTCACCAACTTTCTCTTCCGAATGCGAAAATATTTCGTTGAGCCCAACCTACATAGGTAGGAATGATCATCAAAATAAAATAAGAGAATTCAGAGCTCGAACAGAAATGTTTAGGTGTTCGTTTTTCCCGCTCGCTGTTAGGGAGTGGAATGGTAGAGAGATAGTATGATTGTGGTTCGATGAACCCTCAGCCAAGCACTTAAATGTGAATTGTAGAGTAGTCAGGTAGATGTAGATGTAGATGTAAATGCGGTTCTTACATTGACTATTGGCATTTACAACATCAGGCTTTGACGCAGCTAGAAATCTCGGGTGAACAGACTTCACAGCGTCATTGGAATTATTTACTAATTAGAAAAATGAATTTAGGATAACATCAAGCAGTATAACTATGTTCCAAACACGAAATGATAAGGACGACAAAGAAGAGAGATTGAAACAGTTCAAACATTTGCAGCTTAAGTCAATGCGCATGTCACCACATCCAAAGATGTCCTGTATGGAACTATGATCAGGGTCCAATTATGAGCTTTCCTCGGAAAGAATCCTGTCCATGAAAGGGTGTATGGCACTATGACCAGGATCCAATTATGAGCTTTCGTCGGAAAGAATACTATCCATGAAAGGGGAGAGAAACACTGTCTTGACGTTGCTATTAGTTAGTACTGCAACACACAGCTACACGTTCGATCTTGCTACATCAAGGCACTGACGATTGCCAGACAAACTCTATCCATTCTTTTAAGAACAAAACGGAAAGTTTGGGTCCGTGTGAGGAAAACGGTGCCCGCCAGGTGTGTTCGTACATGCACATGTGAGCGGGAAGATGAAGTAAGAACATATAAGACGTTATTTCTGTCAGATTTGAATCCACATTTTCTGGCGAAGTCACTTGTGCTCTGTGACTCCTGGCCTGGGCATAACAATGAACAAGTACTACTGGAAGCCTCTTGAGGAAAAGGCATAGTTCCAAAAATCATTCCAATTAAAACTAGCAAAGAGCTGGCAGTGGAAGAGATTCGCTTCATAGTATCGAAGATGAATAAGTACTAGCACTTGTTGAAGTATGCATAAACACTCAATTTTTTTACTGCACATATTTTTGCTTCGATTGATCGTTCCTGTCACATGCCTGAATACTGACCTTTCCTCCTGTGACACCCTGTGTAGAATGGTACCGATTCCTTCCCTCATACCATCTCCAGAGGATGTGAGTATGGGGGAGGGTAATGATACCAGTGTCCTTTGCTCTCTTCACCAGCCAGACACGATAAGCCACCATGCAGGTGCAGATAGCTGTAGGTTGTGGTTAGGGAAAAATTAAATGGAGTGTACATGGCACTCAGTGTTTTTTCCTTTATTGTCATTTCACTCCCCTGCCCCATATGGGAAGGGGAAGGCTGGTAGCAGCACAATCCGCAGCTCTTCAACCGACAGATACAATTGATAAAAGAGAGGTAACACAAGACATGAAAGGTGATAAATTAGGACAAGAGAACATAGTAAGGGTAGACATTGGGGGTTAAAATATTCACGTACACAGCGACTGTTATGTGGGACAGTTATAAAAGGTACACAAGTTAAAAACAATGTGGGTGAAGAGCATAACACATAAAAAAAAACACTGAAGTCACATGTGCAAGTTAAAAGTTGGCCACAGAATTAAAACACTCCAGAACAAATACAGTTTAAAACCACTGTAAGAGATGGGGCACAAACGACAAAGAAATAAAAACCTGCATAGTGAGAGGAGGGAAAAAAGGTGGGAGAGGAAGGTGCAGTGGGGGAGGGGGGGCTGGATGGGGTGGGAGGAAAAGAAAAAGGGGGACTGAGGGGCACATCAAGTGGCAGGAGGTGGGCGGGGTGGGAGATGGAGAGGGAAGGCAAGTCAGGAGGGAGTGCAGAGACATAGAAGGGGGGCACAGGAAAGGGTGGCAGTATAGGAGGGAGGACAACTGCTAGAGGAAGGGAAGAGGAGTGGAGATGGAGCCCTGAGAAGTTGGAGAGTGGAAGGGGGAGGTTAGAGTTGGTAGGATGGGTAGAGATCAGGGTGAAGCTCATCAACTGGGAGGGGTAGGTTCTGGAAGTTGCACTGGGAAAGGTGATGGAGGGTGCTGAGATGGAGAGGGGCCAGGACACAATAGTAAAGATGTGGCAACAGGCTGGGCCAGAGAGGATAGAATACACCAGGGAATGGGGGGATCGAGTTGACAGGCAATCTACAGGCTGCTGCGGATGTGTTAAGGAGATGAGGAGTCTAGGTGAGGTGAGGGTCGAGGGTGAGGCGAAGGTATTTCAGGGTAGAAGTGAGGTAGATAGGGCAACCATAAATGGTGTAAAAATCATGGATCTGGAAGGAGCAGGTGGTACAACCTATGATGATTGCCTGGGTCGTGGAATGGTTGATGCAAAGGAGCTACTGGTTGCACCAGGTGTGTTTGAAGGGTTCATTGGGACTGTTCAGTGGTAGGATAAAGAGCCAGGATGGCGGTGTCATCAGCAAATGGGAGGAGGTGAGGCAGGAGAGGTTTGGGCATAACTGCAGTCTACAGGAGATAGAGGAGAGGGGAATGGATGGAACCTTAGGGCACACTGGGCACACGGATAGAAAGTACGGAGTTGGCATTGTGGATAGTGACATAGGAGGGACGACGTGAGAGGAGGGAAGCAATGAGACAGACGAAATTGATGGGTGTAGCGTAGGTCTGGAGTTTAAAGAGGAGCCCAGGACGCCAGACACAGAGGTAGGCGTTCTGGAGGTTGAGGGAAATGGAGATAGTGACGGGAGTCAAGTTGGAAGGAAAGAAGATTGGTATGGATGTGTGGTAGGCACACTGGGTAAGGGGAAGGAGGTGGTGCTGGTTAGTGTGGTGATGAAAACGTCAGTAGAGGAAGGACTTTAAGACCTTACTAAACTTCGAGGTAAGGCAGATGGGATGATAGGAAGAGGTGACAAATGAGGGTTTGTTGGGTTTAGGGAACAGCAGGACATGGGTAATCTTCTACAGGTCAGGGTAAAAGCTGGTGGAGAGGAGGATGTTGTACAGGGTATCAAGGGGAGCCAGGAAGGAGGGGGGAGGATTCCTTGAGGTGGCGGTAGATGACACCGTCGTGACCAGGGCCGGTGTTGCGTTTGGAGTGGAAGACAAGTTTGATGTCGTGTGCAGCAATGGGAGTGTTTATGTCTCACGGGGGTAACTGATCTAAGTACTGGAATCTAGGGGCGAGTGATGGGGCAGATGTATCAGTGCATTAAAGGACAGTGGGGAAGAGAAATTAATCAAAATGGGGATCGTCAGGAATGGAGAAGACCTCGGAGAGGTGGGATGCAAAATGGTAAGCCTTACTGAGGTTGTCAGGGAAGGGGCGGTTGTCGTGGAGAGGAGGGTAATGTGGGGTGGGGTGGCTACCAGTAAGGCAGTGGAAGGCTGACCAGTACTTGGAGGACTTGACAGGGATGGCGGGGTTCAGATGTGTACATGTCTGGTGCTGGTCCTGGCGGTTTTTTTTCATGTTGTACTGAGTGGTGAATACGTAACGGCTAATGGCTTAGTTAAATTAAATTGTTCACATACTGAATAATTTACATAAACAATTACCTCATTACCTCACCTTTCCTGCCGATACTCAATGAATAACGGTTTTAGGATCTCATAGACTCGCACAAGGAGACTTACAACACCTGAAGAGAAGTGTCCGGACACCGCTATGTACTGCGGAATTGACCAGCAGGTGTCACGAGGAGCGGACCCGGCACTACAACATGAGGCGGAGAACATTGTTTTGTCAGTGGACAAGCAGGAGTAGCAGAGTAGATTGGTCAGGAAAGCTCAGTGGCTTCTAACGTTGACTGGTCAGTTGTATGTCACCTAGTAACAAATCCATCATGGGTTTATCAACCCTTGTACAGCTGTCCAAGTCGATTGTTTGTGATATGATTCTGAAGTGGAAACGCGAAAGAACAACCACAGCTAAAAGCAAGATCAGACAGATTTCCGTGTACTGATGGATAGGGATGTTCGAGCACTGCGGTGGCTGATTGTAAAAAATAGCTTGAAATCACCATTAGTCCAGCAGGTCCTCATAAGCCACATATTTGTGCAGTGAATGCTAAGCGACGTTCGAGGCGGTGTTCAGAAGGACGCTGCTGGACGCTGAATGACTGGAAACGGGTGACTTGGAAAGGTGAATCTCGCTATATCCTGTGGCAGACCGATGGAAGGGTTCGGCTTTGGCGAATGCTCGGACAAAGTTGCCTGCGGCATAGTGGAGACACGAAGTCTCGTACGTGGCAGGCGACCATCGTTATATTATATTGTAATATCGTAATGGAGCTGAACAAGGTGCTTCACAAAAGTAATACAACAGGTGAAAATGACTTTATTAGCCAAATCGCTCACTTGACGCGTTTTGAATTTATTTCAATGATCATATATCCAAGTGAATGTAGGGTGTCAGGATACGGGCGTTATTGGACGTATATGTAACATAAGCTGACAGACTACTACCTGTTATCGTGTGTAGTGCCAACAAGAAATAGGGAGGGGCTGATATTACGGTAAAAAAAGGCGACTTTCACGGTTATGATGTGGTCCCCTTATTGCTCTCATTAAAACACTAAATGTGGAAGGATATGAGACCATTTTACAGCTTTGTGTACTGCATCAATAGAGAACCAATCAGGAGACGATGATTGTATCACAACGATAGTGCAACCTTTCACCAAGCAGCAGCTGTTAGGCAAACTTTGTTGCGCAATTACATTCGTGAAATAGACTGACCTGACTACAGTCCAGACCTGAACACAATAGAACACATTTGGAATGAGTTAGAACGTCGATTTCACGGAAAACATCAGCGACCAAATCTCATTACCTTGCCGGGTTTCGACTTTTGAGTAAGAACAGGCTGCGAGTTTTCCACGTACATTCAGACACCTGAATGTCAGGCAGGGTTCACTGCAAAGTCCAAGCCAACTTGAACACACCCCACATTAATATCCAATAATAGGTATCCGGCATTGTTAATCAGGTAGAGTATGAAAAAAATAGTCTTCATAAGTGACTGCACCATACTTTTCATCACTAAGATGCGAAGAACATTTGTACACACAGTTTGGAGATGGATATAGGCCACAAATTTCATTCCACTGGCAGAGATAAATAGACTCAAAAAAAATGTAATGAGGTAGTTTACTACTATCTGCTGCTGTAGTTTTGAGAACGGATTCCTAACATGTATCCCCCTGGAAGGATGCGTCGAAGAAGTCGGAAATACTGCGTCAGTTATTACGGACTGATGGTGTCGGGATTTCCGAACGATAAACTGATGAAGTGGTGGAGAATGATTTGGAAGGGAGGTCTGAAACAGGTAATTATGGAATACCCCGGATGGAAAGAAGTGACTCTTACAGAAGACGGTGCTTTCTTTTCCTTATAACTCGATAAATTGGCTGCTTGACCGGGGAATTCAGCGGCTTTCCGCAGAAAGTCTGAGAGGACCACTTAGATGAGGTCGCTTCGAAGTGGAAAGGGGAGATGGAGCTACTCTGACAGTGGAGGCGGGGGAGCGTTCTCTGGCCATAATTGTGTCAGCTCTTTGGTTCAGAAAGCTGTGCTGGGGCCCACAGACAAGCGTCCATTACGCTGAAATAAGAGCAGGGAAGAGGAACTCAACTATATTTGGTCTGGCCTCGAATGTGGCTGCCTTCTTATATGGAGCAGCTATTATGTCTACAGGAGGATGGATTTGTTTCTTTCACAACTACAAATTTAAGTACACTTCGTGATCGACTTCGTGTGTACTTCATAACCCGCTATAATCTACATGATGAAGAGTTCTTCACAAAATGCTAGCTTTTCTGTCCCGTTCTGCTCGCATACTGAGCGAAGGATAAGTTACTGTCTTTGTGCCTCTGCAGCCGTGATCTCTCTCATCTTAAGTAGTGTGTAACTGGGCATTCTGGCCAGGAATTCACTGGCATCAGGATCATCGTGCTCTTATCTCCAGTGTCGTACAATACACTACTGGCCATTAAAATTGCTACATCACTAAGATGACGGGCAACAGACGCAAAATTTAACCGACAGGAAGAAGATGCTGTGATATGCAAATGATTAGCTTTCCAGGGCATTCACACAAGGTTGGCGCCGGTGACGACACCTACAACGTGCTGACATGAGGAAAGTGTCCAACCGATTTCTCATACACAAAAAGCAGTTGACCGGCGTTGCCTGGTGAAACGTTGTTGTCATGCCTCGTGCAAGAAGGAGAAATGCGTAACATCATGTTTCCGACTTTGATAAAGATCGGATGTAGCCTATCGCGATTGCGGTTTATCGTATGGCGTCATTGGTGCTCGCGTTGGTCGAGATCCAATAACTGTTAGCAGAATATGGGATTGGTGTGATCAGGAGGGTAGTACAGAACCCCGTGCTGGATCTCAAAGGCCTCGTACCATTCGCAGTCGAGATGACAGGCATCTTATCAGCATGGCTATAACGGATCGTGCAGCCACGTCTCGGTCCCTGAGTCAACAGATGGGTACGATTGCAAGACAACAACCATCTGCACGAACAGTTCGACGACGTTTGCAGCAGCATGGACTATCAGCTCGGAGACGATGGCTGCGATTACCCTGGACGCTGCATCACAGACAGGAGCACCTGCGGTGGTGTACTCAACGACGAATGGCAAAACGTCATTTTGTCGGATAAATCCAGGTCTGTTTACAGCATCATGATGGTCACATCCGTGTTTGGCGTATCGCGGTGAACGCACATTGGAAGCGTGTATTCGTCATCGCCATATTGGCGTATCACCCGGCGTGATGGTATGGGAGGCCATTAGTTACACGTCTTGGTCGCCGCTTTTTCGCATTGACGGCACTTTGAACAGTGGACGTTACATTTCAGATGTGTTACGACCCGTGGCTCTAACCTTCATTCGATCCCTGCGAAACCCTACATTTCAGCAGGATAATGCACGACCGCATGTAGCAGGTTCTGTAAGTGCCTTTCTGGATGCAGACAACTTTCGACTGCTGCCGTGACCAGCACATTCTCCAGATCTGTCACCAACTGTAACATCTGGTCAATGGTGGCCGAGCAACTGGCTCGTCACAATACGCCAGTCACTATTCTTGACGAACTGTGGTATCGTGTTGAAGCTGCATGGGCAGATGTACCTGTACTCGCCATCCAAGCTCTGTTTGACTCAATGCCCAGGCGCATCAAGGCCGTTATTACGGCCATTGGTGGTTGGTCTGGGTACTGATTTCTCAGGATCTATGCATCCAAATTGCGTGAAATGTAATCACATGTCAGATCTAGTATAATATATTTGTCCGATGAATACCCGTTTATCATTTGCATTTCCTCTTGCTGAAGCAATATTAATGGCCAGTAGTGTATTTCATCCGTATCGTTGCATAAAGGAACCGTTAGAAACGAGTTTTTCACTTTGCTATCGCTATACACTAGTCTGTTACCGTGGTGGTAAGATACAGATAAGTAACAGCTTTTGTAAACATGCTCTGGTGTCGTGAACATGTAAGGTCACCAATTTTCAAGCGCATACTTCACGGACATATTCATCTGCTGCCGTTCTCACAGAGCCAAATTAAAATAAATAAATAAATATAGTATTTTCTACTGAAGTGCTGCACACGGGAAAGCTTGAAGAGGTCACAACGAACTAGGCATCAGTAGCCATCACAGCTGACAGCACAGGTGGCCAGTTTCAGAATGAAATAATTAAATCACGAGCACTCAGAGTACTGTATCGTACAGAGGGCATCAGTCTTGCTAGGCCCCCTTTTGACGTTTGGCGTGTGCGTGAGTGGGTGCCTGTGTGTGTGTGTGTGTGTGTGTGTGTGTGTGTGCGGTCGCACTCACGCAATCTGTGAAAAAGCGATGAGCAAATGTGCCCAACTCACAGGTCCCTGCGTGGGACCGCATTGGATTAGCGAGGCTAATCCACGCACCTGACCAGTACCGTCCATCAAGCCTCTAATGTGCTTAGCAGCTCGTTCACCTCGAGCGACCACGCAGCTGTTACCATCAGCTGCCCGCGGTCTTCTCCACATTCTCTGCGTCTCCCTCGTTCGCTTCCCCCTTGTGTCTATCATTGTTCGAGGCCTCGTGTCCGCCACCACCAATATCACTGCTGATGGCAAACCGTGTAACAAGTAAGGACGCCATCACACCTACCTCTGTCCATGTTTTACTGAACGCATAAATACCGGGTGATCAAAAAGTCATTATAAGACACTTCCTGTCAGATTAAAACTGTGTGTCGGACCGAGACTCGAACTCGGGACATTTGCCTTTCGCGGGCAAGTGCTCTACCAACTTTTTTTTTTTAAAATCTCATTTTGTTCGGTTTTGTTTGTTGAATCTGATCGGGGCGGACGTCGTAAGACACCCTTTTTAAGTTCGTTGTTGATCTATTAACTCAGTTTTTTTTATTACAGAGGGCAGCTAACCCTCTGACCGAACACGCTGAGCTACCGTGCCGGCTTACCAACTGAGCTACCCAAGCACGGTAGCACAGTTTTAATCTGCCAGGAAGTTTCATATCAGCACACACTCCGCTGCAGAGTGAAAATTTCATTCTGGAAACATCCCCCAGGCTGTGTCTAAATCATGTCTCCGCAATATCCTTTCTTTGAGGAGTGCTAGTTCTGCAAGGTTCGCAGAAGAGCTTCTTTAAAAGTTCGGAAGGTAGGAGGCGAGGTACTGGCAAAGAGGTAAAGCTGTGAGGACGAGGCGTGTCGTGCTTGGGTAGCTCAGTTGGTCGAGCACTTGCCCGCGAAAGGCAAAGGTCCCGAGTTCGAGTCTCAGTCCGGCACACAGTTTTAATCTGCCAGTAACTTTCATATCAGCACACACTCCGCTGCACAGTGACAATTTCATTCTGGAAGTCTTTATAATTTTGAAAACTTAATAAACCACGGAGTAATGTAGATAGCGAAGTAAAAAATTGACACACATGCTTGGAATGACATGGAGTTTTATTAGAACAAAAAAAGTTCACAAAATGTCCGACAGATTGCGCTGGACAGCAAAACGTCAGTGACTGCACATGACAGCTGTGTACAAAAGGGAGCTGTAATGAGAGAGAGAATCAGATGTACCAGCTGAAAAGACGCTTTTAGTGAAGCTGTATTATGAGAATGGGGAATGTGCTAGTTCAATATTAGGATCCTATCGCCATAGGAAGGGGATTCGAACGGGTAAAGTTCCGTTGACAAACGCAGCTGTGGCGAGAATGATTTCGAAGTTCGAAGCCACGCGTTGTTTAGAAGATAGACCCCGTAGTGGCCGCCCGAGCACAAGGCGTAATGCCGCTGAGACAGTTCAGGAAGAAATGGAGACTGTAGCGGGTTCATCTATCCACGGGGAAGTCAGCGCATATACAGTCGCACATCGCACCGGCATTCCATACACCACTGTTTGGTTGGCACTTAGGCGTACCCTCCGACGCTATCCGTAAAAAATCCATCGGCATCATGAACTGTTACCTGGCGATTTAGTGAAGCGGAGGCATTTACGGTGTGGGCTTTTCAAAAGATGGCGGAAGATGACGATTGGTTGAGTAACGCGTTGTGGACCGACGAAGCTCATTTCACGCTCCAAGGGTCTGTCAACGCCCACAACTGCACAATTTGGGCTACCGAAAATACTAGAAATGTCATGGAAACTCCATTGCACGACGAGAAAGACACAGTATGGGTTTGATTTACCACATCTACCGTTATCGGGCCTTTTTTTTCGAGGGAATGCGTGATTCTGGTTTTGCAACTGCTACCGTGACGGGTGAGAGGTACTCCGATATGTTACAGAATCGCATCATCCCCAGCCTGGCTGATAAACACCTGCTGGAACATACGATGTTTATGCAGGATGACGCTCCACCACATATTCCTGGACATGTGAAAGATCGCTTGCGCGCGTCGTTTGGTGATGATCGTGTGCGCAGCTTCCACTTTCGTCATGCTCAGCCTCCCAGGTCCTCAGACCTCAGTCCGTGCGATTATTGGCTTTGGGGTTACCTGAAGCCGCAAGTGCATCGTTATCGAACGACATCTCTAAGTATGCTGAAAGACAACATCCGACGCCAATGCCTCACCATAACTTCGGACATGCTTTACAGTTCTGTTCAGAACATTAATCCTCGACTACAGCTCTTGTTGAGGAATGATGGTGGCCAATTTGAGCATTTCCTGAAAAGAACATCATCTTTGCTTTGTCTTACTTTGTTATTCTAATTATCGCTATCCTGATCAGATGAAGCGCCATCTGTGGGACATTATTTGAACTTTTGATTTTTTTTGGCTCTAATAAAACCCCATGTCATTCCAAGCATGTGTGCCAATTTTTACCTCTCTATCTGCATTATTCTGTGGTTTATTCAGTTTTCACATTTATACTGACTTTTTGATCACCCGGTATATGTTGGTTTTGCTGTTGTGGTCGTCTGTCCGAAGACTGGCTTGACGGCGCTCTGCATCGTAGTCTACCCTCTGCGACCACCTTCATTTCTACCATTACTACTGCAACCCATATCCATCTGAATCCACTTGCTATATCTGAGCCATGTTTTCTACAATTTTCACCCCCCCCCCATCCTCACAAAATTAATCATTCTTTGATGCATCTGGCTGCGTCCTATCAACCGATCCCTTCTTTAATCAAGTTGTCCATCAAACCTCTAATCCTAAATTCGACTTAATACCTCCGCATTACTAATTCTATCTAACCATCTAATCTCTGGCATTCGTCTAAAGTACCACATTTCAAAAGATTCTTGTCTGAATAGTTTACTGTTTATGTTTCACATTAGTACTATGCTACGCTCAGTAACAATAACGTCAGAAAATATTTCCTGTCATTTAAATTCAAATTCGCTACAAAAAAATTCTCTTTTCAAAAACGCATTCCTTGTTATTGCCAGGCTGCATTTTAATTCCTTTGCGGTACTTCGTCCATTGCCAGTTATTTTGATGGTAATATTGCAAAACTCATTAAGTACTCTTACTCTCTTTTCATAATATAATTCTCTCAGCATCGCCTGATTTACTACATTTAGGCGCGTAATGGGGCCCCTTAGGGATACGGCGGCTAAGGAGGGGAAGAAATCCAGTGTGCACTCCGTGTGCATTCCGGGTGGAGTCATTCCTGATGTGGAACGGGTCCTTCCGGATGCCATGAAGTGCACAGGGTGCAGCCAGCTGCAGGTGGTGGCACATGTCGGCACTAATGACGTGTGTCGCTTTGGATCTGAGGAAATTCTCTCTGGATTCCAGCGGCTATCTGATTTGGTGAAGACTGCCGGTCTTGCTTACGAGATGAAGGCAGAGCTCACCATCTGCAGCATCGTTGACAGAACCGACTGCGGACCTTTGGTGCAGAGCCGGGTGGAGGGTCTGAATCAGAGGCTCAGACGGTTTTGCGACCGTATTGGCTGCAGATTCCTTGACTTGCGCCATAGGGTGGTGGGGTTTCGGGTTCCGCTGAATAGGTCAGGAGTTCACTACACTCAGCTGGTGGCTACACGGGTAGCGGAGGCTGTGTGGCGTGGACTGGGCGGTTTTTTTTAGGTTAGAAGGCCTCGGGAAAGTGCGGGATTGGCTGCAATGTCAAAGGGTGCTTGGCAATTACAGGAGGTGCTTGGATCAAGGAACAGTCGGAATTATAGTTGTAAATTGTTGTAGTTGCGCTAGAAAAGTCCCTGAGCTTCAAGCGGTAATAGAACGCACAGAAGCTGATATCGTTGTAGGTACAGAAAGCTGGCTAAAGCCTGAAATAAGTTCTGCAGAAATTTTTACGAAGTCTCAGACGGTGTTCAGGAAAGATAGATTAGGCAGAATTGGTGGTGGAGTGTTTGTGTCAGTCAGTATTGGTTTATCTTGTAGTGAAGTCGAAGTAGATACTCCGTGCGAATTGGTATGGGTGGAGGTTATACTTAACAGCCGAATTAAGTTAATAATTGGCTCCTTCTACCGACCCCCAGACTCCGATGATACAGTTGCGGAACAGTTCAGAGAAAGTTTGAGTCTCGTAACAAATAAATACCCCACTCATACGGTTATAGTTGGTGGGGACTGCAACCTACCTTCGGTATGTTGGCAAAAATACTTGTTCAAAACCGGTGGTAGGCAGAAAACGTCTTCCGAGATTGTCCTAAATGCTTTCTCCGAAAATTATTTCGAGCAGTTAGTCCACAAACCCACGCGAATTGTAAATGGTTGCGAAAACACAATTGACCTCTTAGCCACAAACAATCCAGAGCTGATAGAGAGCATCATGACTGATACAGGGATTAGTGATCACAAGGTCGTTGTAACTAGGCTCAATACCATTTCTTCCAAATCCATCAGAAACAAACGCAAAATAATTTTATTTAAAAAAGCGGATAAAGTGTCACTAGAAGCCTTCCTAAAAGAAAATTTCCATTCCTTCCGAACTGACTATGCGAATGTAGACGAGATGTGGCTCAAATTCAAAGATATAGTAGCAACAGCAATTGAGATATTCATACCTCATAAATTGGTAAGAGATGGAACGGATTCCCCGTGGTACACAAAAAAGGTCCGAACGCTGTTGAAGAGGCAACGGAAAAAGCATGCGAAGTTCAGAAGAACGCGAAATCCCGAAGATGGGCAAAAATTTACAGACGCGCGAAATTTGGCACGGACTTCGATGCGAGATGCCTTTAATAGGTGCCACAACGAAACATTGTCTCGAAATTTGATAGAAAATCCGAAGAAATTCTGGTCGTATGTAAAGTACACAAGCGGCAAAACGCAGTCAATACCTTCACTGCGCAGTGCCGATGGTACTGTTATCGACGACTGTGCTGCTATTGAACGCAGTTTTCCGAAATTCTTTCACCAGGGAAGACGAATGGAATATTCCAGAATTTGAAACACGAACATCTGCTAGCATGAGTTTCTTAGAAGTAGATACCTTAGGGGTTGCGAAGCAACTCAAATCGCTTGATACGGGCAAGTCTTCAGGTCCAGATTGTATACCGATTAGTTTCCTTTCAGATTACGCTGATACTATAGCTCCCTACTTAGCACTCATATACAACCGCTCGCTCACCGATAGATCTGTACCTACAGATTGGAAAATTGCGCAGGTCGCACCAGTGTTCAAGAAGGGTAGCAGGAGTAATCCATTTAACTGCAGACCTATATCATTGACGTCGGTTTGCAGTAGGGTTTTGGAGCATATACTGTATTCAAACATTATGCATCACCTCGAAGGGAACGATCTATTGACACGTAATCAGCATGGCTTCAGAAAACATCGCTCTTGTGCAACGCAGCTAGCTCTTTATTCGCACGTAGTAATGGCCGCTATCGATATGGGATCTCAAGTTGATTCCGTATTTCTAGATTTCCGGAAAACTTTTGACACCGTTCTTCACAAGCGACTTCTAATCAAGCTGCGGAGCTATGGGGTATCGTCTCAGTTGTGCGACTGGATGCGTGATTTCCTGTCAGGAAGGTCGCAGTTCGTAGTAATAGACGGCAAATCATCGAGTGAAACTGAAGTGATATCAGGTGTTCCCCAGGGAAGCGTCCTGGGACCTCTGCTGTTCCTGATCTATATAAATGACCTGGGTGACAATCTGAGCAGTTCTCTTAGATTGTTCGCAGATGATACTGTAATTTACCGTCCAGTAAGGTCATCCGAAGACCAGTTTCAGTTGCAAAGCGATTTAGAAAAGATTGCTGTATGGTGTGTCAGGTGGCAGTTGACGCTAAATAACGAAAAGTGTGAGATAATCCACATGAGTTCCAAAAGAAATCCGTTGGAATTCGATTACTTGATAAATAGTACAATTCTCAAGGCTGTCAATTCAACTAAGTACCTGGGTGTTAAAATTACGAACAACTTCAGTTGGAAGGACCACATAGATAATATTGTCGGGAAGGCGAGCCAAAGGTTGCGTTTCGTTGGCAGGACACTTAGAAGATGCAACAAGTCCACTAAAGAGACAGCTTACACTACACTCGTTCGTCCTCTGTTAGAATATTGCTGCGCGATGTGGGATCCTTACCAGGTGGGATTGACGGAGGACATCGAAAGGGTGCAAAAAAGGGCAGCTCGTTTTGTATTATCACGTTATAGAGGAGAGAGTGTGGCAGATATGATACACGAGTTGGGATGGAAGTCATTACAGCATAGACGTTTTTCGTCGCGGCGAGACCTTTTTACGAAATTTCAGTCACCAACTTTCTCTTCCGAATGCGAAAATATTTCGTTGAGCCCAACCTACATAGGTAGGAATGATCATCAAAATAAAATAAGAGAAATCAGAGCTCGAACAGAAAAGTTTAGGTGTTCGTTTTTCCCGCTCGCTGTTCGGGAGTGGAATAGTAGAGAGATAGTATGATTGTGGTTCGATGAACCCTCTGCCAAGCACTTAAATGTGAATTGCAGAGTAGTCACGTAGATATAGATCCCAATACCCCTTTTTTAATTTTGTTGAAGTTCATCTTATAATCTCTTTTTAAAGTCGCTATTCATTCCCTTCGACTGCCGTTTCATGTCCCTTGACTTTCTAACACAATTACAATGACAGGTCGCTGTGGCAGAGCGGTTCTAGGCTCCTCAGTCTGGAACCGCACAGCTGTTGCGGTCGCAGATTCTAATCCTGAGTCGGGATGGATGTGTGTGATGTCCTTAGGTTAGTTAGGTTTAAGTAGTTCTAAGTCTAGGGGACTGATGACCTCAGATGTTAAGTCCCATAGTGATTATAGAGATTTGAACCATTTTGAACTGCTGTTCGTCGGCGACGAAGGTTGTAATTTACCGTTTCAACAATTATAATGTCATCGGCAAAACCTCAAGTTTTTGTTTCTTCTCCTTGAACATTAATTCCCTTTCCTAATTTCTCCTTCGTTTCCTTTACTATTTGCTCAATGCGCAGATTGAATACCATTGGGGACAGGTTGCACGCTAGGTGTGTTTTACCTCTGCTACCTCCAGACCTTCAAAGAGTGTGTTTAATGTCAAAAGGTTTCGTCAAATCTGCAAATGCTGTAAATCTAAGATTTTTTTATCTTGAACCTATCTTTTAAGATAAGTCACAGGGTCAGTATTGCCACTTATGTCTACATTTTCATTCTTCTGTAAATAATTCTTGTCTGTATTTTGCAGCCATTACTTCTTAAGCTGGTGGTTTGCTAATAATGGAACTTACCAGCACCTGTCTTCTTTGTAAAGGAAATTATTACAATCTTCTTGAGTGGCCGTGCGGTTCTAGGCGCTTCAGTCTGGAACCGCGTAACCACTACGGTCGCAGGTTCCAATCCTACTTCGGACATGGATGTGTGTGATGTCCTTAGGTTAGTGAGGTTTAAGTAGTTCTAAGTTCTAGGGGACTGATGACCACAGATGTTAAGTCCCATAGTGCTCAGAGCCATTTGAACAATCTTCTTCAAGTCTCAGGCTATTTCACCTATTTCGTGTACCTCGCATACCAGGTGGAATAGTGTCATAGCCGGCTCTCCCAGGATTGTCAATAACTCGGAACGAACGTCGTTTGCGCCAGGGGCCTTGTTTCGATTTAGGTCGTTCAGTGCTCTGCTGTATGCAGCTTCGAAAACATTTTGGATTTTTGGGAACGCTGTACCTCATTATAGAATGTCGAATCAAAACGCTTTTCAGCTTATCCTGTCTGATAAATCGTTCATGTATTTAGGAACATTAGAGGCCGTACTTGTATTACGGTTCCTTGGAGCACAATAGATTTTATTTGTGTATCTGTTTAACATTATCCGTCAGATCTAGCGTGCTGAGAGCTATTAGACAAAAATACTCCGAGCCAGTCACTTATCTGCGGAGAACAGTCCATCCGATGATGTCTTGGTTGTCAGTCGACAATGCGGCAATGAGGCATCTTTGTGGATTTTTGGATGAATTATTGTGATAAGATCCTATGGGACCAATCTGCTGAGGTCATCGATCCCCAAGCTTACACACTACTTAATGTAACATAAAATAACTCAAGCTATGGACAACACACACACCCATGCCCGAGGGAAGACTCGAACCTCCGACGTGGGGAGCTGCGCGAACCGTGACAAGGCGCCTCAGGCAGCGCGGCTACCACGTGCGGCAGTCCACCTTTGTTCAGATAGTTGCGAGACTTCGGCAGTTCAACACAGATGATGCTGTCGTTTATACTCTGGCAAAGTAACCAGAAGCTCAAAACCAATTGAAAAATGATTAGACAAGATATCTGTATGGTACGAAGAGCGGAAGCTGACCCTAAATAACAGAAAGTGTAATGTTATCAACATGAATCCTAAAGGAATCCGCTAAGTTTCGGTTACACGATAAATCACGCACATCAAAAGGCTGTCAATTTAATTACACACCTAGGTATTGGGCGAGCTGTATTTACATACTGCGAGAAAGAAAATTTTTTTCTTTTTACATTACTGCGCTTGTCATAAATTTCAGTTTACTACGCACTCTCTGACGTAAGAGAGCTATAATTGCAACCTCGACAAAACACTTCTGAGTAGTCTAAATTACCAATTGTTATTTTATTTGAACAACCAGCTTCGGCGCTACATTACGCCTTCTTGATGCCCCTTGACCGACGTGCAGGAAGGTGTCCACCTTTGATCCAGTCAAAATAAGGGCCAGGTGGGGATTTTCCTACACTCCGGTCAGCAGGCCTGAAGATGGCGTAATGTAGCGCCGAAACTGGTTGCTCAAATAAAGTAACAACTTCAAATTTAGACGGCTCAAAAGTGTTTTGATTCGACATTCTATAATGAGGTACAGCGTCGAAAACCATTTAGAAATCTGGAAAAGCTGAATCAGCACCCGCGTCTACGATTTTCAAGATATATTAACAAAAGAAACACAGTTATGCGCGTGTGTCTCTACATGGAATCGCGCTGACTATTTGAGAGACAGGCCTTTCCTTCACGAGACGCCACAATGTTTCAGCTTATATCATGTTCCAGTATAGGATATCAATAGGGAAACGTGTGTTGTCGTTAAATTACGTTATTCACTGAACAGATACTGCCTCTAGAATTCTATTATTTCAGCGTATGAAGGACAAGTAGGTATATGTCATGTATACAAAACCGTGACGCACTGCGTAATTAATTATAAATGACAAGGAAACTGATCCTAGCATTGTAATGGCAGTGGTTTGTTCCCTTTGACACTTCGAAGTGGAACTCCGAGTTTTAGCGATTCGTAACGCGAACGTTTCGTGTCAAAACCACGAAACTGGAACTGTGTAAATGAGTTGTGATCAAAATTAAAAGCGCATTAGGGGAAAAAAGGCGAAAATTTAGCTCAAATTGACATAATGTAATTAACTTTAACCGTTAAAATTCGTGATTGAATACAGCACGTTTCAATGCTCTTGCTCGCAGTGGGCGAGCTGTATTTACATACTGCTAGAGTGAAAATTTTTTTCTTTTTACATTGCTGCGCTTGTCATAAATTTCAGTTTATTACGCACTCTCTGACGTAAGAGAGCTATAATTGCAACCTCGACAAAATCGAGCTGCGAATACTTTCCAAAAATGGATGGCTTGATGCAAATCGTGGTTGTAGAAATCTACATTTTTGCTGTTCAAGAAACGCTATAATCGAAAATCAGCTTGTCGTCATTCCAGAAATGTGTGCCACAAAATGCTACCTGAATGTGAGGAAAGAAGAAGAGAATAGAGTCGTGGGACAAAATTTGATACGCCAAAAAATCAACATGTTTGTGTTGTGTGCTGATCTGGATCTTGGAAGCATCCTGTAATCTCGTAAGGTAGTTTCAATGTTGTGTACCCGTGAGCATAATACCACACCATGGTGGTTTCAAAAAACGGTCAGCGTCACATTGCCTAACGACGGTTGGATCTTCGCCTTTTTCACTGATGTTTCCATTGATTGCTTGCTCTACGTCTGCGCTATTTAACCAGTTTGTCATATGATGAAGCATTCTTCCGTTCACTTCAGCCAGTTCAGCATGGATTCTTGCAGCGTCGCTCCCCTTCAAATGCAGAAAACTAATTAGTGCACGATACTTTAAGTTACTGACAGGTTGCGACATATTGCTCGGTTCGTCTAGCGGTGTGCTGCGGCGTGATGGTAATTTCAAGGTCTACATCTTCATAACTACTCTGCAGTTCACACTGAGTGCTTAACAAAGGGTTCATCGAACCACCCTCTGAATACTCCTCTACCTCTGGAGAACCGCGTGGGTAAAACGAGCACTTAAATATTTCCGTGCGAACTATTATTTCTTGTTTTTTTGCAATCGTCATTCCTACTTATGGAGCTTGTCACCAAGACAATATTTTCACATTCGGAAGAGAAAATTGGTGACTGAAATTTCGCCGCAGTGACAAATGCCATATCAATGATTGCCATTCCAACTCTCGAATGATATCTGTGACACGATCTCCCCTATTTACCGGTGATACAGAACGAGCTGCCGTTCTCTGAACTTTTTCGATGTCCTCCGTCAATCTGTCAGATACGGATCCCATACAGCGCAGCAGTACTACAAAAGGGGTCGCACAAGCTTAGTATAGACAATCTCTTTAGGAGACTATTACTTGTTCAAAGTGTCCTGCCAATAAAACGCAGTCTTTGGTTCGCCTGCTCCACAACGTTATCTGTGCGGTCGTTCCAGTTTAACTTTTCGTAATTTGAATACCTAGGTGTGTAATTAAATTGACAGCCTTTTGATTTGCGTGATTTATCGTGTATCCGAAACTTAGCGGATTCCTTTAGGATTCATGTTGATAACATGACACTTTCTGTTATTTAGGGTCAGCTTCCGCTCTTCGTACCATACAGATATCTTGTCTAGTCATTTTTCAATTGGTTTTGATCTTCTGGTGACTTTGCCAGAGGATAAACGACAGCATCATCTGAAAAGAACCTAACACGGCCACTCACATCGTTTCCTAAATCGTTTATAAAGATAAAAAGAGCGGAGGGCCTGTAAAACTTCTTTGGGAAAAACCAGATATCACTCTTTTTACTCTACATCTACATCTACATGAATACTCTGCAAATCACATGCAAGTGCCTGGCAGAGGGTTCATCCAACCACCTTCACAATTCTCTATTATTCGAATCTCGTATAGCGCGCGGAAAGAATGAACACCTATATCTTTCCGTACGAGCTCTGATTTCCCTTATTTTATCGTGGTGATTCTTCCTTCCTATGTAGGTCCGTCTCAACAAAATATTTTCACATTCGGAGGAGAAAGTTGGTGATTGGAATTTCGTGAGAAGATTCCGTTCCAACGAAAAACGCCTTTCTTTTAATGATGAACATCTCAAATACTATATCGTTTTTGTGATACTTTCTCCCATATTTCGCGATAATACAAAACGTGCTGCCTTTCTTTGAACTTTTTCGATGTACTCAGTCAATCCTATCTGGTAAGGATCCCACAACGCGCAACAGTATTCTAAAAGAGAACGGAATAGCATAGTGTAGGCAGTCTCCTTAGTAGGTCTGTTACATTTTCTAAGTGTCCTGCCAATAAAGCGCAGTCATTGGTTAGGCTTCCCCACAACATTTTCTATGTGTTCCTTCCAATTTAAATTGTTCGTAATTGTGATACCCAGGTATTTAGTTGAATTTACGGCTTTTAGATTAGACTTATTTATCGTATTACCGAAGTTTAAAGCCTTCCTTTTAGCACTCATGTGAATCACCTCACACTTTTCGTTATTTAAGGTCAACTGCCACTTTTCGCACCATTCCGATATTTCTCCTAACTCGTTTTGCAGTTTGTTTTGATCTTCTGACGACTTAATTAGTCTATAAACGACAGCGTCATCTGCAAACAACCTAAGACGGCTGCTCAGATTGTCTCCCAAATCGTTTATACAGGTAAGGAACAGCAAAGGGCCTATAAAACTACCTTGGGGAACGGTTGTGTATGATTGTTAAGTATAGAGTTAATACATCACCATACTCCGAAAGGAATCTAATTGGTATACGGTCTGGACCAGAAGACTTGCTTTTATTAAGTGATTTAAGTTGCTTCACTACTCGGAGGATATTTACTTCTACATTAGTCATGTTGGCAGCTGTTCTCGATTCGAATTCTGGAATATTTAAGTCGTCTTCCTTTGTGAAGGCATTTAGAAGGGCTGTGTTTAGTAACTCTGCTTTGGCAGCACTATCTTCGATGGTATCTCCATTGCTATCGTGCAGAGAAGGCAATGAGTGTTTCTTGCCGCTAACATACTTCACATACGACCGGAATCGCTTTGGATTTTCTACCAGGTTTCGTTGTGGGAACTGTTATAAGCTTCTCGCATTGAAGTTCGCTCTAATTTTCGAGCTTCTGTAAAAGATCGCCAATCTTGGGGATTTTGCGTCTGTTTAAATTTGGCATGTTTGTTTCGTTGTTTCTGCAACAGTGTTCTAACCCGTTTTGTGAACCAAGGAGGATCAGCTCCGTCGTTTGTTAATTTATTTGGTATAAATCTCTTAAGTGTTGTCGATACTATTTCTTTGAATTCAAGCCACATCTGGTCTACACTTATATTATTGATTTGGAATGAGTGGAGACTGTCTCTCAGGAAGGAGTCCAGTGACTTTTATCTTCTTTTTTGAATATGTATATTTTTCGCTTATTTTTTTGAGGATTTGGGGATTACTGTATCTCACTACGACATCCCTGTTTTCACTAATCCCTATATCGGTTTTAATGCTGGTTATTAACTCAGGATTATTTGTTGCTAAGAGGTCAAGTGTGTTTTCACAACCGTTTACTAGTCGCGTGGGCTCATGATGAACTAACTGCTCGAAATACTTTTCAGAGAATGCGTTTAGCACAATTTCGGATGATATTTTATGGGTACCTCCGGAATCAAACATGTATTTTCGCCAACATATCGAGGATAAATTAAAGTCACCACCAACTATTATCGTATGATTCGGGTACGTGTTTGAAATCAAACTCGACGACTTCCCGTCGATTATTACCATTTGAGACCTTTCTGACAGGCAATCGCGAATGCAGTAGTACTACTGAGACAGTACTCCACGCGATTTGATTAGAAGCCACTTGTGAGGAACGCTGTCAAAAGGCTTCCGGAAATCTAGAAATATTGAATCAATTTGAGAGTCACTGTTGATAGCACTCACTACATCGCGTGTATAGAGAGCTAGATGCGGTTCACGAGAACGATATTTTCTGAAGCCGTGCTGACTGTGTATCAATATTTCGTTTTGTTCGAGGTAACTCCAAAATCCTACTGCAAATCGACTTCAGTAACATGAATCTGAAATTCAGCAGATTACGCTCATTTCATTTTTTCTGTAGCAGGACTGCAGACGTGTACGTGCTAGTAAACGAAACATTAATTTCGTAACCGTAACTTTTCGAGGCAGTAATTAAAACTGTGCAACTGAGCATCGTACACGTACATGTACAAGTAATAGTTTATGCCTTTGTAACGGACGTATTATCCGACAAACAAATTAAAAATAACTCTAATGCCCTCGGTTTTGACTGAGGTTTTCGGACGTTGTTTCTTGATTCTAAGGCTGCCAGAATCGTGAATACCTCCTAAACAATCCCGCTTCCGAACACTGTTGCCCCCATCAGTTTCACTGGGTTTTAAGTTCTGCAATGAGCCGAATTTCAGACGGCTCATGATGCTATTCTGGATACAACAGAATGAACGTGTGAAGACAAAAGAAAAGAAAATTAGTAGTGGGAGAAGTAGATGCGTTACGGAGGATTGAATAAAATTTGACAAAGAAATTTTACAGTTGCGGTCATTAACTACTAAGAACAAAACTCAGTCGAGATCAAGACTGATTTCGTCCAATATAGAGCCATCTTCAGATCTAATTGCGGAGAGAATGGTAGTTATTACTGGCATCGGCTTGTACAGATTATGAAAACTCAAACTCTTGTTAGCTACATGCTGGAACGAGGTCAATGAAGAAACTGACAACGAAACAGGACTAATCGAGGGGCAAACCTGTCCCCCACTTTTTTTCAGTGCACTCCGATACACCAGTTGAACTTAAAAAAAATTAAAAATACATCACCGCGAGGAAATACACTTCTGGAAATGGAAAAAAGAACACATTGACACCGGTGTGTCAGACCCACCATACTTGCTCCGGACACTGCGAGAGGGCCGTACAAGCAATGATGACACGCACGGCACAGCGGACACACCATGAACCGCGGTGTTGGCCGTCGAATGGCGCTAGCTGCGCAGCATTTGTGCACCGCCGCCGCCAGTGTCAGCCAGTTTGCCGTGGCATACGGAGCTCCATCGCAGTCTTTAACACTGGTAGCATGCCGCGACAGCGTGGACGTGAACCGTATGTGCAGTTGACGGACTTTGAGCGAGGGCGTATAGTGGGCATGCGGGAGGCCGGGTGGACGTACCACCGAATTGCTCAACACGTGGGGCGTGAGGTCTCCACAGTACATCGATGTTGTCGCCGGTGGTCGGCGAAAGGTGCACGTGCCCGTCGACCTGGGACCTGACCGCAGCGACGCACGGATGCACGCCAAGACCGTAGGATCCTACGCAGTGCCGTAGGGGACCGCACCGCCACTTCCCAGCAAATTAGGGACACTGTTGCTCCTGGGGTATCGGCGAGGACCATTCGCAACCGTCTCCATGAAGCTGGACTACGGTCCCGCACACCGTTAGGCCGTCTTCCGCTCACGCCCCAACATCGTGCAGCCCGCCTCCAGTGGTGTCGCGACAGGCGTGAATGGAGTGACGAATGGAGACGTGTCGTCTTCAGCGATGAGAGTCGCTTCTGTCTTTGTGCCAATGATGGTCGTATGCGTGTTTGGCGCAGTGCAGGTGAGCGCCACAATCAGGACTGCATACGACCGAGGCACACAGGGCCAACACCCGGCATCAAGGTGTGGGGAGCGATCTCCTACACTGGCCGTACACCTCTGGTGATCGTCGAGGGGACACTGAATAGTGCACGGTACATGCAAACCGTCATCGAACCCATCGTTCTACCATTCCTAGACCGGCAAGGGAACTTGCTGTTCCAACAGGACAATGCACGTCCGCATGTATCCCGTGCCACCCAACGTGCTCTAGAAGGTGTAAGTCAACTACCCTGGCCAGCAAGATCTCCGTATCTGTCCCCCATTGAGCATGTTTGGGACTGGATGAAGCGTTGTCTCACGCGGTCTGCACGTCCAGCACGAACGCTGGTCCAACTGAGGCGCCAGGTGGAAATGGCATGGCAAGCTGTTCCACAGGACTACATCCAGCATCTCTACGATCGTCTCCATGGGAGAATAGCAGCCTGCATTGCTGCGAAAGGTGGATGTACACTGTACTAGTGCCGACATTGTGCATGCTCTGTTGCCTGTGTCTATGTGCCTGTGGTTCTGTCAGTGTGATCATGTGATGTATCTGACCCCAGGAATGTGTCAATAAAGTTTCCCCTTCCTGAGACAATGAATTCACGGTGTTCTTATTTCAATTTCCAGGAGTGTACATCTGCCGGCCGATGTGGCTGAGCGGTTCTAGGCGCTACAGTATGGAACCGCGTGACCGCTACGGACGCAGGTTCCAATCCTGCCTCGGGCATGGATGTGTGTTATGTGCTTAGTTAGGTTTAATTAGTGCTACGTTCTAGGGCACTGATGACCTCAGAAATTGAGTCCCATAGTGCTCAGAGCCTTTTGAACCATTTGAAATACATCTAGCGAACGGCAGCTACTTGAATACGCTGTTATACGCTGTCAGCCATTTGACACAAGAGAAGAACGATGGTACAGAAAACTTTTTTGTAGATTACAAATATGAAAATTTCGATAGATGAGCAACATCATGGCTTTTAGTGGACAAGAAAATAAACCAAGTTATACACATTTTAAATATTCATGAGTGCTTGCCGTTGTGGACCAGCGGTTCTAGGCGCTTCAGTCCGGAACCGCGCGACTGCTACGGTCGCAGGTTCGAATCCTGCCTCGGGCATGGATGTGTGTGATGCCCTTAGGTTAGTTAGGTTTAAGTAGCTCTAAATCTAGGGGACTGACGACCTCAGACGTTCCATAGTGCTCAGAGCACTTTGAACCACTTTTTGAAACAATGAGTGAGAGTAATATATGAAAATTTAAGACGTCTCTGAGGAATACTGTCCCGAAGTTCTGCCTCATTATGCATTGACCAGCTTTGTTGTGCGGTAGGTAGACATGGGTTTATAGGAACAATGATAGGAGAACTCATGTTGCACAGTGAGGTTTTTGACAGCAGTCTAAAACTGTACGCCAACAAGGGAATTTGAAAAGCTAAAACTGACATTAAAAAAAATTATAACAGAGATGTGTCTGTTTTACGACCCAGCTTTGTTATTTAAGTGCAGAATACAGCATCTGTGTACAAACGATGTTCGAAGGTTAAAATACAGTGGAATGGAACAGCTCATGGCATCTGGACATGCGACAGCTGTGACGTTTGATATTTGGACTGTTCCAGTACAGGTACACCAAAAACTGTGTATCATGTACGCATGTTGCCTTTGTCAAACGAGGTCTCTATTCCATTCCGCTATGTTTCAATCACTCCACTGAAACTCCAAATTTGCACTTCGAGGAAAAATGGTAGAAGAATATACGACAACGGAGCAATTTATATTTTGGAATATATACTCTACGTTTTGGCAAATAATGTCTTGTTTGTGACTCCCGTGAATCTGCTGGTCGTAACTATCTGTTACACAGTATTGTTGCTTCACGGAATAGTAGTCATTAGATTTGTTAATCTTCAAATATTGACTATAAACAAATACACGGTCTTACAGACAAGTGACCTTGATGGGGGCAGAACAGACACATCTTCGGATTTTCAAGTCTTTTGTAATTGTTTTATCCATTAGAATCGGGGTTGTTATTCTTTTGAAAGAAAGAGAAAGGAATAACGGCCTATGATATGTCCTAAGGCGGGAAGCAACAGTAAATAATTACCTGTGGCTATAACATACACGTATGATGTCAGAAGACAGGCCGAAAGGGGAACTAAATTACCGGAAACACTGGAATTGGAAGACCGAGAAATAAGTAGACTGATGCTGAAACAGGTGACGTGTCTAATCCGTACTGTAGAAGATGAAGGGGAAACGACACTTATTGCGATATTGATATATACGAGGATCGTTCAATAAGTAATGCCCCACATTTTTCTAGAAAGCCATTAATATACATACACAAACGTCCTTGTTGATGCTTCACATTTGATGGTTGTTTTGTGCGCCGGTGAAGTTTCGAACCGTTCTGGCAGATGGCAGAGCCGTAGTACAGCGTCAAAATGGCGTATACATACTACTCACGTAACAAGCAGAGTGCTGTTGTTGAGTTATTGTCTGCAGAAAAAGAAACCGTGGTGAACATCCACGCAGTGTATGGCGATGCGGCAGTTGATAGGAGTACAGTTGGGCAATGGACAAAGAAAGTTACAGCCTCAGGAAATGTAGAAACAGAGCCCCCTGATCAGTCGCGCTCGGGACGTCCTGTCACAGCCACTGCTCCAGACATGCTGAATCGTGCGAATGCCATTATTCATGCCGACCGGCACATCGCAACTCGACAACTGGCTCTACAGTTGTCGGCCAGCATTGTAAGTGTGTCAGCAATGATCGAGACTCTCGGATATACAAAGAGGTGCTCACGATGGGTTCCACGAATGCTCACAGCGTGCCACAAGATTCAGAGAAGGGCCATTTCATCTGAATTGTTGGACGGAGAGGCCTATCTGTCACGGATCGTTATGGGGGACGAAAGCTGGGTGCACCACTTTGCGCCGGAAACAAAAAAGGCAGTCCATGGAGTGGCATCATCCTCATTCAACACAAAAGAAGAAATGCAAGACATCACCATCTGGTGGAAAAGACATGGTGACAGTCTTTTGGGATTGTGATGGCGTCATTCTCGTAGATGTGATGCCAAGAGGGTCAATCATCAATTCAGAGGCATACGTCAAGACGCTGAATAAACTAAAGAACCGTTTCCGACGTATTCGATCGGACAAGAATCCACCATAAATCTTTCTCCAACACGATAATGCACGCCTACACACAAGTCTGAGAAACTGGGAACACATCGCCAACTTGGGTTGGACATCTTTACCCGTCCACCCTACAGTCCAGATCTGGCGCCCTTGAACTTCCTTTTGTTACGGCAGCTTACAGATTCTCTATGGGGAACACACTTCGAAGATTACGAGAGTGTCAGTCATGCAGTGAAAACATGGCTACGCCTAAGGACAAGAGCTTTTACCAGCAGGGAATACATGCTCTTCCACAACGTTGACGTACGGCCATAGAACGTGATAGAGACTACGTAGAAAAACAGGACATGGACAAGACATATTGATGTATACTGTCACCAAATTCTGACTCTTAAGAGTAAATGTGATCTGAGGAAAAAATGTGGAGTATTACTTATTGAAAGACCCTCGTACTGGTAGAAAGTACGCTGCTACGCAGTCAATCGTCATGTGGCTGTGACGCAGACAAACGACAGCAAAAAATGGCTCTAAGCACTATGGGAATTAACATCTGTGGTCATTAGTCCCCTAGACTTAGAACTACTTAAACCTAACTAACCTAAGGACATCACACACATCCAGGTCCGAGGCAGGATTCGAACCTACGACCGTAGCAGCCGCATGGTTCCGGACTGAAGCGCCTAGAACCACTCGGCCACAGCGGCCGGCAAACGACAGCATGCGGCACGAACGCTATATCGTCGCAGCTCACCGGAAGTTAGGCATCTGAGAAATTCTCTGTGTGTTTGAGACGGCAAGTGTTGTCTTCCACGCCTAATGCCAATGGGTTTTCTGTTGTCCGCCGGCAGCACAAAAATTATTTCTTCTCTGCACACTGATTTCACATGTCTTATTTTATAACTGTTAAAATAATGTTTCACCATGTAGGTGATGACTAACTCAACAGACGCCTGCTTCTGGCGTCCGAGAAACCAAATTCCTATTAAGGGTTCAGCAAGAAGAACTAATTAGAATTTTAATGTAATGCATGTTCATTGTAAGTATCTGAAGTAACATACGACGAATAATGTGGAAGCCATGTAAAGACGATCATTGTAGTGTCTATCAAGTGATGTGTTAGCTATAATTATTCTATTACTATCGTAAAACTTCAAATAATTATCGTTGTTACAAAACCTGGTCAATACATAAACCGGACTTGTCAGTCTCATTGTGTGTTTTATGTAATTGTGCTCATAAAAGATGTTAAGTAACCCAACGCCGACAAAGAATCAAGCAGCAAGAAATACATGGCATAGGCTGCGTCTTTGCGTCTGATCTACTGTCAAGAAAGCAGAATACTAATGTGAAGACAAGAGCCTAGCGGAAAAGACGTACACTCCTGGAAATTGAAATAAGAACACCGTGAATTCATTGTCCCAGGAAGGGGAAACTTTATTGACACATTCCTGGGGTCAGATACATCACATGATCACACTGACAGAACCACAGGCACATAGACACAGGCAACAGAGCATGCACAATGTCGGCACTAGTACAGTGTATATCCACCTTTCGGAGCAATGCGGGCCGCTATTCTCCCATGGAGACGATCGTAGAGATGCTATATGTAGTCCTGTGGAACGGCTTGCCATGCCATTTCCACCTGGCGCCTCAGTTGGACCAGCGTTCGTGCTGGACGTGCAGACCGCATGAGACGACGCTTCATCCAGTCCCAAACATACTCAATGGGGGACAGATCCGGAGATCTTGATGGCCAGGGTAGTTGACTTACACCTTCTAGAGCACGTTGGGTGGCACGGGATACATGCGGACGTGCATTGTCCTGTTGGAACAGCAAGTTCCCTTGCCGGTCTAGGAATGGTAGAACGATGGGTTCGATGACGGTTTGGATGTACCGTGCACTATTCAGTGTCCCCTCGACGATCACCAGAGGTGTACGGCCAGTGTAGGAGATCGCTCCCCACACCATGATGCCGGGTGTCGGCCCTGTGTGCCTCGGTCATATGCAGTCCTGATTGTGGCGCTCACCTGCACGGCGCCAAACACGCATACGACCATCATTGGCACCAAGGCAGAAGCGACTCTCATCGCTGAAGACGACACGTCTCCATTCGTCCCTCCATTCACGCCTGCCGCGACACCACTGGAGGCGGGCTGCACGATGTTGGGGCGTGAGCGGAAGACGGCCTAACGGTGTGCGGGACCGTAGCCCAGCTTCGTGGAGACGGTTGCCAATGGTCCTCGCCGATACCCCAGGAGCAACAGTGTCCCTAATTTGCTGGGAAGTGGCGGTGCGGTCCCCTACGGCACTGCGTAGGATCCTACGGTCTTGGCGTGCATCCGTGCGTCGCTGCGGTCCGGTCCCAGGTCGACGGGCACGTGCACCTTCCGCCGACCACTGGCGACAACATCGATATACTGTGGAGACCTCACGCCCCACGTGTTGAGCAATTCGGCGGTACGTCCACCCGGCCTCCCGCATGCCTACTATACGCCCTCGCTCAAAGTCCGTCAACTGCACATACGGTTCACGTCCACGCTGTCGCGGCATGCTACCAGTGTTAAAGACTGCGATGGAGCTCCGTATGCCACGGCAAACTGGCTGACACTGACGGCGGCGGTGCACAAATGCTGCGCAGCTAGCGCCATTCGACGGCCAACACCACGGTTCCTGGTGTGTCCGCTGTGCCGTGCGTGTGATCATTGCTTGTACAGCCCTCTCGCAGTGTCCGGAGCAAGTATGGTGGGTCTGACACACCGGTGTCAATGTTTTCTTTTTTCCATTTCCAGGAGTATATTTTGAAAAGTTGTCACGCAGTGCAGCTTGCGAATTCTGCTATAATTTGTGATCTTAGGCTTTTCCAGCGTACTATGATGATTTTGAATTATTCTTGGCTTTTCAGCCGGATTGCGTCGTCCCAATCGTTCGACGTTTGGGTAACCTGGCAAAAAGTCATCTAGCCGAGGTATCTGCTTGTGTCCCACGCCTTTATGTTTAACATGATATAGATGGTAGGGATGGGGGTGAGGAAGCCAAACCACGGAGAGTCTTAACACAATCACAGCTCTGAGACAAGGGGATGATGTTTCAGCAAATTTGTTCAAGCCGGTCCTTTCCGTAAGAATTTCGGAGGGATCAAGGTAGAAGGTGAGAAAGTCGCGCATTTACCGTCGGTGTGGTCACGTTGTCCAGATCTAAGGAAGAAGTGATGCCGAAGAGCGACAGCGTGGGGGCGGCAGTGAGCAAGATAAGTCTCCTTGTCGATGAATCGAAGAACAAGTATCTGATGATGAGCAGCACTCACGTCTATTCAAGCGACTCTCCAGCAAATGGTAGTCTGAACCCGATCCTAAAAAGGATTTCATAATTTTAAATATCTGTGGGTAATCTTTATAGAGGATGTATCGTGTGAGACAGGAATGAATGTGAGGACCTAAGGCACAAAGCTGATAGTCAGCTTTTTAAACCATGTAGATTCTCAAGGGCTTTCGTACTTCGGCTGTACGAAACTTGTGGAGCTGCATGGTCCCAGTACTTGGAGTGTCCAGAAGAAAGGCGACAATTATCTTTTCGTTTTAGAGTGCAAAATTTGAAGAGAGACCTATGATTTGGTGTAAGATGAGATTACGCGGGAATGGATTAGCTGGGCTTGTCATGTTGCTTCGATGGATACACATTCACGATCTCTGAAATGCACGTATTTTGCTTCTTGATGAAGAAGACCACAGAAAGATGAAGAGATGGAATCCATGAGGACTTGCTGCAGATCGGCATAGAGGGTGACTGGCGGCAATAAGCAGGAAGTTGGATCTAGTGGAAGAGGTCCTTGTAGCTGCACGCGGTCCTCTAGGACTGATCGCTTAAAGTAAAGTACAGTAAGTAAGGGGGAAGCCCTAAAGAGAGTATCAAGAGACAAGTAATAAGTGACTGCAAATGGATATTTCAAGCGGTGCGAGACGTCAAACGAGCATTGCACGTGAGTCACGTGTTTTTAGAATGATCGTGTTTCATTGCAAGCAACTGTCGGCCGAAATGACGTGTGTGGCTCTACCTTGAA
Organism: Schistocerca gregaria; assembly: GCF_023897955.1. Classification (NCBI taxonomy): domain Eukaryota; kingdom Metazoa; phylum Arthropoda; class Insecta; order Orthoptera; family Acrididae; genus Schistocerca; species Schistocerca gregaria. Next base: position 546,842,248 of record NC_064925.1, read on the forward strand.
AAAACAATACATGGGCTAATGGGAGATGAAGACGGTGGAATTTAGCTCTGTTTACTGTTTATGGCTGGTTGTCAAACATGGGGCAGTACTCATTATATGAGACAGGACATATGCATTCGATGTAACGTGCAGTACACATGCATTCCTTATACAATGCAGGTCGACGGAGGGCTCCGAAATCGGAACGAGTGTACAGAGAAAAGTTTTACAACAAGTTTCACCCTAACTGGAAGACACTTGTCAGTGTCGCTGAAAGCTTACGAGAAGTTGGACAATGTTCCTGACGAAGTATCATTTGCAAGCGAAAAAAGCGAAAAAAGTGGTCCAACTAAAACATTCACATTTCTTTACGTCCTACACGAATATGTAATAAAATTGGTGGTTCCTATTTAAGAAAACGCAGTTGATATCCGTTTGACCTATGGCAGCGCCATCTAGCAGGCCAAACATAGCGCCATCTGGTTTCCCCCTCCAAGCTAGACCAGTTTCGTTCTTTGTAGTTTTTTCGTTAGACTTTTATTTCATGAGATATTTGGCCCGGTCACGTATAATGGACCACCCTGTATTGATTAATCAGTGCGCTCGTGGAGTATTCTGAGAAAATAATAGTTACACTTTTTGTCAGCAGGAGAAAATATGGCGCTGAAAGTAGTCCGCATGTGGTATGGGAGCAGGAAAAGGGAAGAAATCATCAAACAAATGATAACGGTGGTTCTGGTTCGTTTATTAGGACTTGGTCACAAGTTACAACATGTGTTCCCTACTGTCTTCCAACTCAGCAACATGCTGCGTGCGTAACACGGCAAGGTCGACAGTTAATCGTAGTATATCCGTTGTAATCCGAGCAATATGTCATCGTATTCTATCCTTCACATCAGGAAGAGCCCAGATAGTACTTGACAGCCACGATCTTTCAGATATCCCAACAATTAGAACACAAGTCACTGGTACACATCTTGAGATGATGCGACCGTTACCGAATGTTTCTCTAAGAAATCTTTCACTTGACAAGCTACATGTGGTGTCGCCCCGACTTGCATGATAATAGTGGAGTGGCCACAGTTGTTTTCTTGCAAAGTCCTTTTAACGTGCAGAGGTCACTGTACACCTAACATGCGTGCGAAGTGTCATCTCCTCGAGAATAAAAGGACTGAAATGAAGGAGCTCGCGAAACCACACCACACAGTCACATAAACTGAGTACAGTACATGTTCCTGCCCAACACGTGGAGGAGTTCTGTGTACTTGCCTGCCGCTATGACCGAGCGGTTCTAGGCGCTTCAGTCGGGAACCGCGCTCCTGCTATGGTCGCAGGTTCGAATCCTGCCTCGTGCATGCATGTGTGTGATATCCTTAGGTTAGTTAGGTTTAAGTAGTTTTAAGTTCTAGGGTATTGATGACCTCAGATGTTAAGTCCCCTAGTGCTCAGAGCCATTTGAACCATTTTTTTCTGTGTACTTACGGCACAGTGTAGAGCAAAATGTGCCTCGTCAGACCAAGGAATATTCCCAGGCTACATCTTATGAATTTTCACGCATTCCAAAATACGAAGACAAATGTCACTGCGTTTTAACCTATCTTGGGGCTTCTGTTGATGCACATTCTGAATCGTGTAGGGATAGCAGTGTAAAAGGCGCCGCAAAATTTTCTGAAATGTTGATCGGGGGGAGAGGCTATTCCCGTGACACAACTCGAGGATTGGTTGCAGGATTTGAAGTATATGCTCCACAGTCGACTGTAGCTACAGCAACTTCATCGACAACTGCCGTGGGAAAGACCCCCTGCATCTCCCTGTTGAGTGACCTCATTCACCTGCTTCTTGAAATTTCTTCATTGTATTCTTCAGCTAAGTTATTGACATGGTGACTCTTCACAGCATTTTCTGTTTGCGATATTGTGCAACGCAGCGCTGCTATTGCTAGTATTCCAATAAAACAGCCTTACCAGCAGAGCACAGTCTTTCTTCTCAATAACCTTTGAGTTTGTTATGGGTAGGTGTTGTGTACATAGTTCCGCGTAGTCAGGGCGTACACAACTTTCCCATTAGAGCGCGCCCCGCTAAGCACAACAGCGCAGGCGCAGCGCTCGTCCGTCTCCGCACTACGAGATGGCGCTGTCTTAGAGATGGACCAAATTCTGCTTCCGCCGATTCGCGTATTAATATGTAACGCAGCCAATGAGATTGCTGCTAACGTAGAACCTTTTCTCCTCGCGGATCACACTCGCGCAGTGATACATGAACGCGCGAGGTATTATAACGAGTGTACAGACCTCCGATTAGTCAGTCTGCATTAGTCTGTAGTCAAGTTTCAGTCTGTGCCTAATAAGATCATCATATTCCTGTACATAGCGATGAAGAGATATGTATAGACACTTTGTCAAGTATCAGAGGTATGTGAGAATAAGATTAACGCACCAAGACCAAAGGAACTTTAGATTGTCAATTGTAAATAGCATCCAGAACCAAGTTAAGTAATTTTTATGCTGGTTATTATTTTAATAAATGTGTGTGAAAATTAATCAAGTTCTGTTTAAAGTGGGTCACCGTCAATCTGCTACTCTAAGCGTGCAAGTGGCATTTCAATCGTCTGACCTAACGGCAGAAGATAAACACGCCACGATAAGACCAAGAGACATATTGCTGACACTCGCCTACTTCGTTAGAGCGACAAGTCAAACAATCTGATGGTGTGTGTTCCGAATGTCTTACAGTACGCACACCACAGTAGGGAAAACTTCAACCTTCTTAGCTGTTTACATCAGCTGTCATTTCACAAGCAAATCAAGAAGCGTCGCTAAGCACCATATAGCACAGTGACAGCAAAACAGGAAACATTTCACATTCTGACTGCTTACAGCGCCATATTTTCTCCTGGTGGCAAGAAGTGAAACTATTCGTATTATTTTTTTCAGCACACTTCAACGAGCGTACCGATAAATGAACACACCTGCAATGTTTCTGCGTCCTGCGATGTATGCAGCCCGCTCTACAGTACTTGGAAAACCGTCAGTTTGATTATAGCCACTCTGTACTTACATTCTGACAGTTAAGTAGCATGAATGGAGGATTCTGCAACTTACGCAGTGAGACTATCAATCGTCTCTGTAAGTTTTAGGTTTTGACAAAATTTGTAATCAGTTTACGTAAAACAAGAACCTAGATTTTTATTCCCAATGAATGACTCATTGTATCAAAGTTGTTTGTCTAAATTATTTTCAACGTAACAGATTTGCAACGTACCTACAAATCCTCAGTCGTGAAGCCCTGCGCTACCCGTTTACGAAAAGCGCTAGTAACGGGAGCCAATCGAATCTTCCGATCAGCTGGCAAAGGCTCGCACCTCTCACCACAGCACTGGTTGTAGAACCACTCAGACAGAGTGGGTTCCACCGCAGAGAAAGCGTTCAGCTTTGGCCGGGCCGCCAATTCGACGGGCGGAATGGCCCCGCTTTACTTTAACGTCTCCTTTCAAAGCCCGGGAAGAGCCTGCGGAGACTGCGTTACGCCGTCTATTGCTGTAGCCGACACACTTCAGTTTCAGAGAATTGCGGCACCACAGACAGACGCCGATTCATTATGGAATTACGGAACGTGTTTGCTGTTCACTTGTCATCACTTTTCTGAAGACCGATCTGCTCCATGTAGAAATCAGCGTTGTATCCCCAGATTGCTCAGTTAGTTCATGAGATCTACATAGTGCATTTCTGGTTTTGATAACGTGTTGAACTACTGATTAAGCTAGTCTTCGTCCCAAAAAAAATAAATTTTCCTTCTTTTGCACTTCTCATCTACATCTACGTCATTACTCTGCTATTCACAATAAAGTTCCTGGCAGAGGGTTCAATGAACCACCCTCAAGTTGTCTATCTACCGTTCCACTCACAAACGGCACGCGGGGAAAACGAGCACTTAAATTTTTCTGTGCGAGCTCTGATTTCTCTTATTTTATCGTGATGATCATTTCTCCCTATGTGGGTGGGTGCCAACAGAATGTTTTTGCAATCGGAGGAGAAAACTGGTGATTGAAATTTCATAAGAAGATCCCGTCGGAATGAAAAACGCCTTTGTTTTAATGATTGCCATTCCAATTCACGCATCATGTCTGTGGCACTATCTTCCCTGTATCGCGATAATACAAAACGAGCCGTCTTCTTTGAACTTTTTCAATACTATCCGTCAGTCCCACCTGATGCGGATCCCACACCGCACAGCAACACTCCAGAATAGGGCGGACAAGCGTCATGTAAGCAGTCTCTTTAGTAGAGCTGTTGCACCTTCTAAGTGTTCTGCCAATGAACCGCAGTCTTTGGTGTGCTCTGCCCACAGTATTATCTATATGATCGTTCCAATTTAGGTTATTTGTAATTGTAATCCCTAAGTAATTACCAGAATTTACAGCCCTCAGATTTGTGTGACTTACGGCGTAATCGAAATTTCTTTTAGTACTCATGTTGAGTAACTTCACACTTTTCTTTATTCAGGGTCAATTGCCACTTTTTGCACCATACAGATATCTTATATAAATCATTTTGCAAGTCGTTTTGATCATATGATGAGTTTACAAGATGTTAAATGACAGCATCATCTGCAAACAATGTAAGACGGCTACTCAGATTGTCTCCTTTGTCGTTAATATAGATCAGGAACAATAGAGGGCCTATGACACTTACTTGGGGAACGCCGGATATTACTTCTGTTGTACTCGATGACTTGACTTACCGTCTATTACTACGAACTGTGACCATTATGACAGGAAATCACGAATCCAGTCGCACAACTGAGGCGATACTCCGTAAGCACGCATTTTGGTTAGAGGACGCTTGTGAGGAACCGTGTGGAAAGCCTTCTGGAAATCTAAATATATGGAATCAATTTCACATACCCTGTCGATAACACTTACTTCTTCACGAGTATAATTATCTAGCTCTGTTTCACAAGAACAAATTTTCTGAATCTCTGCTGACTATGTGTCAATAAATCTTTTTCTTCGAGGTACTTCACAATGTTCGAACACAGTTTATGTTCCAAAACCCTACTGCAAATCAACGTTAGTGATATAGGCCTGTAATTCAGCGGATTACTCCTACTTCCCTGTTTGGGTATTAGTGTGACTTGATCAATTTTCCAGTCTTTAGGTACGGATCTTTCTGTGAGCGAGCGGTAGTATATAATTGCTAAATATGGAGCTATTTTATCAGCATACTCTGAGAGTAACCTGACTGGTATACAATCTAGACCGGAGGCCTTGGCTTTATTGATTCAAGCTGCCTTGTTACACCGAGGATATCTACTTCTATGTTCCTCGTCTTGACAGTTGTTCTTGATTCAAGAATGCTGGCTTATTATTATTATTATTATTAGTCGTAAAGCTCCCATGTGGAAGACGCTAAGTAAAGCTGGTTCACTTTCCGTTGTTCTTGGTCTTCTGGTTCTTTTTATTTGCCCACCAGTTTTTCATTGTTTGCGAAAATTTAGTTCTTCTTTCTTCGCTCCATGTTCTTCCGGTTCTCGGTGCTTTTGTCTCTGGTTTAACCTCCCACTTTTCAACTTTTATTCTAAAATTGTTCCTTGCAGCTATTTCTTCTTTAGTAATTTTTGCTAATTCCAAATCTTTTTTAACTTTTTGGATCCATTCTCCTCCATTAACAAGAGAATCTACGTATTTTACAATTCTTTTTGTTAATCTGTTTCAGGAAGTCTCATTATGTGGCCATAGAATTTAAGGCGTCTTTTCCTCATGTCTATCTCTATGTTAGAATATTCTTCAATTTTTGATGTTTTCTGTAATCTATATCCATTCTCGGTCCATCTTGGTCCCAAATTTTTCTAATTATTTTTCTTTCTTCTTTCTTTAGATTTTCTAGATCAGTTTTCCTGTTTAGTGCCAAGGTTACGCTGGCATATAACATTGATGGTTTAATGACTGTATTGTAATGCCTAATTTTTGCATTTAAAGATAAACATTTTTTATTATAGAGGTTTTGCACTAATCCTAAACCTTTACGAGCTTTTTGTATTCTTTCTTGTTGTGCAAATTTTTCCGAGATAATTTCTCCAAGATATTTGAAGTATGGTACTCCGTTGATTTCTCCGTATTTTGTTTGTAATTTGGAAATTTCTAAATTTGTTGTTGTAAACACTGTCTTTTCAAATGATATCTGTAGGCCGACTTTTTCTGCACATTCTCTTAGAATTTCTACCTGTTTTATAGCCATCTGCTGGCTTATTTATTTATGACCAGACTATTAATTATATTCATTGTAAATGATCTGAATGTGACCAAACGTTTATAAAATTTCTTTTATTTAAATATTGTTGCAGAGTGTTACTTTAGTGTGGAAAGTCGTCAAGCTCAGTCAAATCACCTATGTAGAACTTGATGTTGTTGTGGTCTTCAGTCTTGAGACTGGTTTGATGCAGCTCTCGATGCTAATCTATCCTGTGCAAGCTTCTTCATGTAGAACTTAAGAACGATATATTTTTGTGGACATGTCCTTTATCCAAAGGAGAAGTAAGCAGTGGTAATGTATACTTTTCCAGTGGTGCACTGAAGGGAGCGATTAAGAGCTCTTTATGTAGAGTTATTGAAGAAGAGAGACCTGCCTGTGGTACTATATGGTATTTGAACGTGTAGGTGATCGATTCCGGGCGCTTCAGTTCTCTAACTTCTTCCAGTTGCGTTATGGAATTGAGAATAGATGGAGTATGTTTCTTCACGTTATCTCACTTATGTTAATTTGTAAATCACCATCTTGAACTCTGAACAATTTTCAGCTTGTAAATACTTCATGTATTTTGATCATGAATTGGAATTACCTTTCGGGCATCTTGAAAGGCTATATAGCTTGAGGATACTGTTACAATTCTCCTAACGTTCTCAGTGCAACGTTACTGCCTTTGATAAGGTTGTTTTTTGCCTTGTATTTTAAATGGATATCGTAGAAACATTTTCCATTTATTTAAGATATACTTCCATGAATAAACGTTATTAAAAAAAATCTCTTTTGTCTAAATCAATTACAGACGTTAGAATAGAACCATTTTCATTAAATTATTCATTTATTTTTTAATATTCTGGTGTATTTTATTAATTAGCAAGTCTAGGCAATGGATAGACTATTGGACTGCAGTATCACGTTTACGGATTATTGTTTGCAGCCAGTTATATGCTGAGCATCAAACCAGGAACGTGCACCTCGACGCTATGACTCAATCGTTTTATTTTTTTATACAGAGCCGTGCGTAGCCCAGCTACCAAAGGTGCGAATAACATCAGGTAAAATCGCATCCGGGTTGCTCGTGTGGGATGCTGTTTAGAGAGCAACTACTCAGCAGAATAACCGTTCGGCAACGTCGAAACTACCAGCTCTGAGATTCTTTCTTTCATCTACTCTTCTAACTACATTTCTTAGAAGCGTATCGTGTATTGTATGTGCCAAAGTACTGTCTTCCATTAATTACGTTTTTTGTCGGCTGAATTATCTCTTTAACACGATACAGAACGTCTGGATTGCTTCCTGCATCAATTCTTTCGATCTTCAAAAGTCATCTAATAGTTTGATTTCTGTTTTCCTCTTAGTCCTTGTTTCACACCCGTAAACATCTTTGCTCCACACGTTGTTTTTTTATTAATCTTTTGCTGGTCTGAAATTTTTACCTTTATCTTATAGCATCGACTGAATGGTGTGGATACTGCCGTTAAAAGCCCTTGGAAGAATTTAAGCGTGAGAAACAATTCCTTTAAAACATTGTTTGTTGTCTTGTTGGAAGCTAGTTAGTCGTGTAACGGTTCAAAAAAAAATGGCTCTGAGCACTATGGGACTTAACTGCTGACGTCATCATTCCCCCTAGAACTTAGAACTACTTAAACTTAACTAACCTAAGGACATCACACACATCCATGCCCGAGGTAGGATTCGAACCTGCGATCATAGTGGTCGCGCGGTTCCAGACTGTAGCGCCTAGAACCGCTCGGCCACTCCGGCAGGCTGTAACGGTTTCAGATGAATGCTCGAGAATGCAGTAATGCACAAGCCTACACTAGAGGTTTGAAGAACGTCAAGCTTGACTAAATGCTAACAATAGTTGACATACCCATTCATTAAAAAGGTGAGAATTATATTAAGAAATACAGCAACCAGCCTCTTTTTTATCCATTGTTATTTATGCCAATACGGGTTTCGTGCTTTCATCCATGTTCATCTGGCGTTATACGTATTTGAATCTTCAGTAAGTACATCGTTAAAACATCGCCAGCACTTTGTATGCTGCAGTTGCCCTGTGCAGAATTAAAAATTCTGTTTAGCTACTACATTTCTCGAGTTGTAAATTTACGATATATTGTTGGTTAGGTGTACTTACTTTGTACTCCGGTTGTTGTTATTCCGAGTTTCGGAATATACAACTCACGAATTGTAGTAGCTTAACAGAATAGTTAATTTTGCACAGGCCACTGAGTTTCAACTGGGGATCGTGGTGCAATGTCTGCTGACCAGAAATTTAACACCACAGTTAGAGGCCAAATACTGGCGGTGAATATTTCTTGCGTCTCCAAATTGAAATTTCGAGCGTTAGCTTTCTTATTATTAGCTTTATGTGATCGTTCCACTTTAAATCGCTCTCTATGTTTAGTCCTAGATATATAACGGATTTGACTGATTCCAGTGAATGTACGGACATCTTGTAGTTATACAGGGTGGCCAGAAAGAGTCTAAAATGCTTGTAAGGAGGCTGGAGGGAAATGCGTGCTGAGAAATGAAGGTTAAAGAATCTCGATACGTTGCGTCGTTCCCGAATTAATTAGCAGTAAAGTTAGCCAAGCAGGTAACTGGGCGCGCAAATTCATCCTGTCCGCTAGACGATATCGCCAATCGTGTTTTTCGTTTGGTTCCCTTAAAGCGAACAAGAAAGCATACAAAAATTGGACATGGGACGGTAGTAAGGATCGAACCCGAGCCAAAGGGTGACCAGTCTCTTGCGCTGTCATCTACGCTATGAGAACAACTGACGCTAATTGTATCTGGCGGGGTTGTTTGAATTAGTGCTCGAAACGGCCTGGTTGCCTCTTTTCAGTGCTAAATAACTCGTAAACGGTGCAATGTACTGAATTTTTTTTCGGAACAATCATTTCTGAGCACAATATACCCTGCAACACCTAAGCATTTCAGACTGTTTCTGAGCACTCTATATAGGGATGTGTTACTCCGCCTATTTATGAACAACACACTAAATTTATTTATGTTTAGGGTTAACTGTCAGTCCTTACACTAAGTCTCGATCCTCTGCAAGCCTCCCCGCATTTTTTTTTACAGTTTGTCTGATAATGAATACAGCTAATCCCCAATTTCCTGTTTTCGCATGGTTCCTGAAGTTCGCAAACAGGATCAGGCTTTACATGAAGGCTTTACACGAAGCCGGCCTGACTCCAGTTTCCGCTGTGGACGTCTACAGTGATGCTCTTGGGACGATATTAAAAGGATACTTTATGTTAAAAAATGCAGCATTGCGTAGTTGCTGTTGTTATTGTTGTGGTCTTCAGTCCTGAGACTGGTTTGATGCAGCTCTCCATGCTACTCTATCCTGCGCAAACTTCTTGATCTCCCAGTACCTACTGCAACCTACATTCTTCTGAATCTGCCTGGTGTATTCATCTCTTGGTCTTCCTCTATGATTTTTACCCTCACCGCTGCCCTCCAATACTAATTTGGTGATCCCTTGATGCCTAAGAACATGTCCTACCAATCGATCCCTTCTTCTAGTCACGTTGTGCCACAAACTTCTCTTCTCCACAATCCCATTCAATACCTCCTTATTAGTTATGTGATCTACCCATCTAATCTTCAGCATTCTTCTGTAGCACATTTCGAAAGCTTCTATTCGCTTCTTGTCTAAACTATTTATCGTCCATGTTTCACTTCCATACATGGCTACACTCCATAAAAATACTTTCAGAAACGACTTCCTGACGTTTAAATCTATACTCGATGTTAACAAATTTCTTCAGAAACGCTTTCCTTGCCATTGCCAGTCTACATTTTATATCCTCTCTACTTCGACCATCATCAGTTATTTTGCTCCCCAAATAGCAAAATTCCTTTACTACTTTACGTGTATTATTTGCTAATCTAATAACCTCAGCATCTCCCGTCTTAATTCGACTATATTCCATTATTCTTATTTTGCTTTTGTTGCTGTTCATCATTGTGTAGTATGTTGCTTTAACTCAGGAGTATGAACGAAGAAGCTTGTGGGCGGCTGTAAAGTCCCTAATGTGATGGACTCAAAATGCCTACGATAGCTCGTCCCGACAGGGACTTAATATCCGCTGTTAACTACTTTACCGAGGCGTAACACAATGCTGGAAGCACGCACGCTGAATTCACACGGGGGTCTTTCCGTTGAATTTCTACGGCCCGGAGTAGCTGCAAATGTAAGCCAATAAAGTCAGGCAGAAGCGCTAGGCGAATTACCGCAACAATGGCCGCGTAGGGAAGCACCAGGGACGACTTTCCACCAATTGAGGCCGAAATTTAATTTGCCCCCCGTCCGGGAAACGCCCCAGGCTGGCGGGAGAGATAGGCAACCGTGCGAGGCACGTAGGCGCCTCCGGCCGGCCAGAAATGGGAGATGGAAAAGGCACACAGAGAGAAAGCGGCGCTGCGGACCGGCGATACGACACGTGTCAGCCGGTGCGTGTGAGGTCTCCACTCTGAAAGCGAACGTGCTCGCGGCTCAAGCACTGCCCTCCCTGTTTAAAAGCCGACACCGTGGAAACGTTTTCACAAACACGCTACAGTTAAAAAAGGAAGGAAGACTAGGGATGAACCTCCGGACGACGACGAGGCTAATAGAGACGCAACTCAACCTAGGGCTTGGGGCAGATCTTCTTTTTCACCTCAAGGAGGAGGCCCATCGCTTGACTTCCGCAAGGCTTTCGATACAGTTCCCCAAGTCGTTTAATGAACAAAGTAAGAGCATATGGACTATCAGACCAATTGTGTGATTGGATTGAAGAGTTCCTAGATAACAGAACGCAGCATGTCATTCTCAATGGTGAGAAGTCTTCCGAAGTAAGAGTGATTTCAGGTGTTCCTCAGGGGAGTGTCGTAGGACCGTTGCTATTCACAATATACATAAACGACCTTGTGGATGACATCGGAAGTTCACTGAGGCTTTTTGCGGATGATGCTGTGGTATATCGAGAGGTTGTAAGAATGGAAAATTGTACTGAAATGCAGGAGGACCTGCAGAGAATTCACTCATGGTGCAGGGAATGGCAATTGAATCTCAATGTAGACAAGTGTAATGTGCTGCGAATACATAGAAAGAAAGATATAATTTAGCTACAATATAGCAGGTCAGCAACTGGAAGCAGTCAATTCCATAAATTATCTGCAAGCATGCATTAGGAGTGATCTAAAATGGAATGATCATATAAAGTTGATCGTCGGTAAAGCAGATGCCAGACTGATATTCATTGGAAGAATCCTGAGGAAATGCAATCCGAAAACAAAGGAAGTAGGTTACATTACGCTTGTTCGCCCACTGCTTGAATACTGCTTAGCATTGTGGGATCCGTACCAGATAGGGTCGATAGAAGAGAGAGAGAAGATCCAACGGAGAGCAGCGGGCTTCGTTTCAGGGTCATTCAGTAATCGCGAAAACGTTACAGAGATGACACATAAAGTCCAATGGAAGACTCTGCAGGAGAGACGCTCAGTAGGTCGGTAAGGGCTTTTGTTGAAGTTTCGAGAACATACTTTCACCGAGGAGTCAAGCAGTATATTGCTCCCCTCATACTTATATCTCGCGAAGAGACCATGAGGATAAAATCAGAGAGATTAGAGCCCACACAGAGGCGTACCGACAATCCTTCTTTCAACGAACAATACGAGACTGGAATAGAAGGGAGAACCGATAGAGGCACTCAAGGTACCCTCCGCCACACACTGTCAGGTGGATTGCGGAGTATAGATGTAGATGTAGATGTAGATGTAGATGTAGATGCAGATCTGTCTACCCAACTCGTCAGTGGGCTTCTGCAATCTGGTTTGCTTTGTGTTGGCAGTCAATACTTATTTACTAGTAAAAGAGAATAATCTTCCTAATGTTCTGCAAAATGTTTCATAATATTAAGAAGTGCCGCGCCGGGTAGCCGTCCGGTCTCAGGCGCCTTGTTAAGGTCCGTGCGGCTCCCCCCCCCCCCCCCCCCCCCCCTTGGAGGTTCGAGTCGAGTCCTCCCTCGGGCATGGGTGTGTGTGCTGTCCATAGCGTAAGTTAGTGTAAGTCAGATAAATAATTGTGTAGGCTTAGGGACCGATGACCTCTGCATATTGCTCCCATAAGACCTTACCGCAAGTTTCCAAGTTTTTATTAGCAATTGAATCAATTGAAAGAAAGTCAGCTCCCGGTCACTATTTTTAACAAATTAACCTGGTTTCGACACTGCTAGGAGTGTCTTCCTCAGAATTTAAATCAAAGAATGGTCTATATTCTATAAAGTGGTCACAGAATTATGACTAAATACGTATGATAGAGTATAAGTAGGGAATCGTCGTGAAAGACTGGTAGTACTTATTTGTCATTTATAAAATAATAAATATGCCAAAAGGGCATTAGTCACAGAGTGGAGTGGAGTCCGTTTTGTAACCTGCACCACGCAAGTAACGAGCAGCCCTTAGTAGCTCGCCATCACAGTTTTCTTTATCTTAAATATCTTTGTGACTAATGCTATTTTGGCATATTTATTATTTTATAAATGACATTTAAGTACCGCCAGTCTTTCACGACGATTCCGTACTTATACTCTATCATACGTTTTCAGTCATAATTCTGTCACCATTTTATAGAATATAGACCATTCTTTGATTTAAATTCTGAGGAAGACACTCCTTGCAGTGTCGAAACCAGGTTAATTTGTTAGAAATAGTGACCGAGGGCTGACTTTCTTTCAATTATAACTATTCATGGTCTCTGAACGTGCAGCCGTGTACAAGATTTTTATTAGCAAGTGATTGCCTTTTTAATACAAGGTGGTTATAATTAATCTTTTCGTATTTAACACGTTATAACAAGGACGCTAATTCCTATACGAGGACCAAACTTGGTAGCATTAATGTTAAGTTCAGAGGGAAGAGGAATAATGCAGAATCAGATCAAATGAAACATTTTTAACGTGCTACTACGAGACATTCATACCATTACATACCGGTATCATTATTGCTACAAAGGGGGCTTAATATGGCGCCCATCAATGTCCTGAAGAGTCTGAAAGCGCAGGATAGCATTCTACACAGCAGAACTAAGCATGTACCTAGGTATGCGGGCTACCTCTCTTGATATGCTGCGTTGCAGATCAGCATACGTGTGAATATTTCCCTGGTAAACCCTGTCTATCAGATAGCCGCACAACCAGACATCACAGTGAGTGGGATCAGGGGATCGTGCTGGCCAAGCATTTGGAAACGATTGGCTGATAATCGATCGTTTCATGTGTTTCGGAGAAGCAGGTAAACTTCAAGAGCGATTTGCCGTAGGCTCCTGTCTTGCATGAAAACTGTTGAGTGCAGTGCGAATCTCTAGGGAGGGTATGACATGCTGGCGAAGAACATCGCTGGCCAGTCACACTGCTCGTCTTTGGTCCTTGAGCACCAACCTGTACGAAAAAGAATGAGTCGATGATAAACGTAGCCATGGAGCCACACCATACGGTGACACGTTCACCAAATATACGAACTTCATGCACAGTGACTGTAGGTGAAGAGCCCCACAATCGGTAGTTCATCATAGATAAATGAGCTTCGTCTGTTCACAGGATGGTCGTAAACTTCAGTCCTTGCGAGAAAGTGGAGAGCGAAGTCAACAGCTCGTTGTGCGTCCTATGGTGCAAACTGCTGTACGATATGAATCTTGTACGGATACCATGGTACCATTTGAGAATGGTTCGAAGCACCTTCCGTACGGTGGACCACGGGATGTTCAACTGTAGTGACACAGTGTGTGCACTGCCTGACGATCGGGAATTGCGCAGCGTTGTCTGCCTCAGCAACAGCGATTTCCTCAACCACCTGTGGTGCAACCGGTCGTTGGCCGGTTCCCGGAGCGACATCTGGTTCTCCAGTTGATTCGAACTTCTTCATCATGCTCCGCACAGCAGGTGGAGAAAAAGGATCTTCCCGTAACCCTTTCAGTTGGCAATATTCTCGAAGGGCAACTGCAGCATTACTGTTGTTTTGATAATAGAGCTTCATGAATAATGTCCTGATTCTTTTATCCGCCGGACGCTGTGGCCAAGCTGTTCTAGGCGATTCAGTCTGGAAACACGCCGCTGCTACGGTCGCAGGTTCGAATCTTGTGTTGGGCATGGATGTGTGTGTTGTCCTTAGTTTAGTTACTTCTAAGTCTAGGGGACTGATGACCTTAGATGTTAAGTCCCATAGTGCTTAGAGCTATTTGAATTTGAGACTTTTATCCAAACTTATGGTGACGCATCAAGAAGTGCACTGTGACTAGCAGGTGTGTGAGACTGTGATGACTGACCACCGCACCTGGTGGCAGTAGTTGGAACTGGACGGTGGTTCTATGATGCATGAAAATCATGCACACCATACTCTGCACATAAATTCTACCAAGTTTGGTAATCGTACAGTAGTTAGATTCTGTGTTATAATGTTTTAAATGGGGAAATTTGATTATAACCACCCGGTATTATAATGCCAACATTTATTTTGTTCCAAAAACGTCTGTTTCGATGGGCCCATAGCATGCATTAGGTCACTGAATTACGTATTAAGTGTTTTCCGTTTTGTGCTGTAACCTGTGTTTATTATCTCGTTATTTACATACCACGAATGTCCTGCAGGCAGTTTTCAAGTAATTCTGCAACATACAACATACAATGGTTTTGTAAAAAATTATAAGAACACTAGTTTGATGGCTTACGTATATTTTGGTAGATAGTGAACATTATTATTTATCACAATATAGTGTCTTGGAATGTATGTTGGCATCGTTCCTTAATTTCCAGGCTGTTGAAGTTTGTCAGAACTTAATGTATTGTGTGCACTTCCTATTTCCTCTTGGACTTACTTTCGTTTGACAACTGAATCCGTTCAAATGACAAATATATAATTACAATGAATTTACAATTCATATTAGTGGAATATATGTGAGCATAGCTACACAGGGTGATTCAGCCATAACTATCTATAGGTTTTATGCAACCTGCAGTACCTTCAAATACCACATGCAAGACTTTCATATTCTCTCGCTCGCTGGGAAACGTTTTCGCAGAATCTTATTCGAGAAAAAACGCGTTTGAAGGAAACTTTTTTACGTTTTTCTTGAACAGTTAATAAACTATGGCCACTAGCGAAAACATATTTGACTGCATTAAATTTCGTACTAAGAGATCCAGTCCATTTTTTCTGTAGGACTAATACTTTATACATAGTGTGCGAGAGAGAATGAAAATCTCGCACATGGTTTTTGAAGGTGTTGCGGTTTGCATAAAGCCCATAGTGGCAGCGATGTCACCTTTTCTATGAAGACTGTGTTATTCTACGGTTTCAAATGCTCTGCAATGAGATAATTTGTTTTGAGAACTAAACATACGCAATATGTAGAAAACTTTATAGACTTCCTAAAAGAGAAAGATAATTTTCAGCGCCTCATGATGCCAAGTAATACATAAAAAATAGTTGATATCCCAACAAAAATTATACCTTTGCACAGAGCGTGACATCATAGAGTATTGCAATCTCTGTATATAGATATGATTACTGAAATTCTGCATATACAAACTGTAAATTCATTGTTAATGTATATGTGTCACTGGAATGGATTGTAGTGTCAAATGATCCCAAGTGCAAATAAAAATGAGCACAGAATATTTAAAGTTCTGACAAACTTCAACAAAGCAGAAACTGAGAAACAATCTTAACAGACACTAACACACTATATTCTGACACATAAAATCGTAATTATGTAGAAAAATAAACGTAAGCCATCAAACATGTATTATGATAAATTAATGCAAAGGAAAACTGTACTGTATATTGTAGGATTACTTGAAAATGGGAAACTGCCGAAACGAGACTCGCTCTCTGTAAATAACGAGTTAATAAAATCAGAAAACGGGAAAATAATTAATGTCACTCAGCAACTTTGTTAGTCTTATTTCTTGCATCCTATTCTAGCAATTTTTCTCTCTTTCACTTAATTCAGCATCTGAATAAATTCTCAGCTGAGCTCTTCGTATATGAAACGACCACGATTTTTATATTTCTCACATTATATTAAGGTGAAGGGGTATTAAAGGAGAAAATACTGTACGTTGCAAAATAGTGGTAAATGATCATGTTTTAGAACAATTTTTTCATTTTAACTTCTTAGCTTGCGACCTAAGCTACCAGTGATGTGTAAGTGAGCGATTTGTGCACAGGGTAGTATTAGTTTTAAAGTTTCTAATTAGACGTAGTAAAATTGTTAAGAAATGATAAAATGTTAGTAGATTTATGATGTTGAGCAATTTTCACGAAAAGCGTGTTTTCACGAGAAGCGTGTTTACTGGTGGTAACGTGGACACAGTGCTTGAAATGTCGAGCTGATCGTTTTGCCTAGGAGATAAATCAGGTTTTACTTGCTATTCTGTTTGTGAAAGTATCGATTCCACTGGAGAGTGCGTTCAGTGCTTGATCTATGGGAATTGAGAAGTTGTATATTGGTAACTAAACTACAGTCGTGTTTCGACAGCTATTGTCCTTAAGCACTAACGATAACGTGGGACCGACGCATGTTCCGGCGCATTACGTGGCCAAGGGAGTCACAAATTTTTGCAGAGGCGGCTGGACTGTGAATAATCTGAACTTCGACGTCAAAAAACCGATCACGTGCTGTGTTTGTGCTAGTGAAGTGCTACAATGAGGTCAAAGCAAAAGGCGCTACCAAATGAGCGCAAAAACGCTAAAAACTTTTGAAAATATAGGGCTGACTCGGGAGTTTATTTGGCATTTAATTAATATACTATAATTTCATAATTTGTCTTACATTTTGATAATTGAAGCTGATAATATGACATATTCTAGGAAGTATATGCTGTTTCATACAGCATTACGAATGTATTTACGCTATTGTTCTGCCAAACAAGTAGTATATTCTATCTGTTAGGTTTAGCGCGTGTTTATTATGTTATGTAAGTAAGTCAAGTTTGGTGCGACTTAATGAGGCAAGTCAACAAGCCAATGTGCTACATTAAGTGGAGATGTGTAACGTTAAGCGTATTTAGGTGAGCTAGTCGGCCACCCAGCATTGCTGCGAGATAAGGCGTATTTGATGTAGGGCTTAA
Source organism: Schistocerca gregaria (assembly GCF_023897955.1). NCBI lineage: Eukaryota > Metazoa > Arthropoda > Insecta > Orthoptera > Acrididae > Schistocerca > Schistocerca gregaria. Next base: position 546,859,592 of record NC_064925.1, read on the forward strand.
CGCTTCTCCGCCCGGGGCTGAGTACGGACTGCAGGGGTTGCTCCGTGCCAGCCAGCGATGAAGCAAGGGGCACTTGGTCGGAGACCGGAAAAACCTGTACTGGGAATCTGGACGATGTGTAGATTGCTTAAGGGGGACGTTTATGCTCCCAGAAATGGTAGGCGGTGACACAAACTGGAAAACGGCTTCTCACAGCTCTCTGAGAGTTTATAACAATTTACAATCAAATATTAATGCAAATCTGAATACCTTTGTGATCTCATAAAAATGAGACATATTCAGTACAAAAACAATATTTCAACATCTTTAAATTTAAGAAGTCAATATTTCACAGTGTAAGGTGTCAGGCAAATCCAACACCTTCCATGAAAACCCTGACATGATAAGCAAATCCAGTAGTATGTCACATAGCTCCGAATAACCAAAGTAATACGAGTAACGAGTGAGCAAATGGAATACAACAGACTAACACAAGAATGCCTAAATGCATGTCATACCTTCCTAGCGTGAGACAGACGCAGTTCCGAGGGGAAAAACGAGATCAGAAGCCGAGAGCAGAACTGTGTTAAGCTTGAAGGCCCTACGATAAGGGACGGACTGGACACCCATGTCGCCAGCTAACCACTAGGACAACACCAGCTGCAAGTTTTAGAGTGAGACTTTTTTGCGTCTCTGTTACGATAGGTCCACCCCCAGCCCATGTTAAAAGCTACAGCCCTACAGAAAAAGAGTATAGATCTTACGATAACACAAAAAGGGCCACACCACCCGCAAGTTTTAGCGTGAGCCTTTTTCGCGTCTCTGTTACGTTAGGACCCCCCCCCCCCCCCCCAGCCCATGTTAAAAGATAGAGCCCTCCAGATGAACAGTATAGATATTACGGTAACGCTAAAAGAACCACACGCGTCTCTGTTACGTTGCAAACTTTAAAAACATTGCCCCACCACGAAATGTATAACGTTTCTCATTGGATAGACAAAATTTTTGTAGGCGGAGCTTAAGGTTAACATTGAGATCCTGATTGGTCAGATGAAAACACAGCCACATAGTTTTTTTAAACCAACTTTGGTAAACTGTAGTAAGGAGAAGTTAGGAGGAGTTGCTTCCGAGACAGCGAGGTGAGCGGAGCTGTGCTGGCCCCCGCCCCCTGACGAACACCGACAAGGTAATGAACGCACGCGATGCCACATTTTTGAGCGCATAAAGCTTCACTCAGAACTGCAGGAGTCTCATTTGTTACACCCCCTTTTCCCGTAATACTAGTGTCGATCGTCAATTAAAGCTCATGGTGTTCACATTTGCCACTTGAAGTAAAAATCTGAAACGCGATGATTTTTCTGTATATCATTATTGAGACGCCACATCAGCCACTGTCATTTACGACGAGTTAGATAAGTAATTAAAGATAATTGAGGGTCACTATAGACCATTTTGATAGTTTTCTCTTTTGTGAAACTTAATTTAAACCTAAATTATAGATGTGATATGGCATAGGTCATTCTTCGACCCATTGTAGGACTTGGAAACCCTTTCAGGGAATATTCGTTCACTTTTTTGTTGAACGCAGTTGGTTTTTACCATCCTGTATGAAAACACTTCCTTTTATTAATAGTGCAATTTATAAACAATGTTTTGTGAGTAGAATAAAATTTCGAATGGCAAACTTAACTGCTTTTTCGACGTTATTTTACCAGCTAACTAAAAATAGGAAAGCCTTGAACCCTTTCCACTAAATTTAGTTAGTATTAAGATTATTTTACAGGGAATGCAGTGGAGCTGACGCTGAAATCATTAAGTATTTGGTTATATCATCGCTAGTCTCACTGAAATCTTCTGAATTCTACATGACGTGTGGTCTGGCGTCTCCTTAGCAGCAACAGGTCCCAGGTTCAAACTAGTCAATAAAAAAAAAAAAAAAAAAAAAAAAAAAAAAAAAAAAAAAAAAAAAAAAAAAAAACCACGCTCAGAGCGTTGTTGCGCGAAAGTGGTAGATAGACATAATATAGTACAAACAGACACCACGCAGAATGTTAGAACAGTGAATAAACATTTTCATAATGACCCTCTGAATCAACAACTTTTAATCACTTCATGCTCTGAAAGCTACATATCTGTATCTATTTTATTTTTTGATATATTACGTTTTTATATGTTTCTTTATCCAAATGTTTGTCAGAATATTGTATTCTCCACATTTACACAACAAGTGGACTTAGCATGAAACCTTATATTTTGCCATATATGTGCTTTTATTTAATGAACACTTTACTGTTTTGCCAGTAAATTCAAAAGAGAACCAATAGATGCTTCTGTCACGAAGGTATGAATACTTGCTTAAATCATATATTAATGCCAATCTGAAAACCTTTGCGATCTCAGAACAATGAGGCATATCCAGTACCACAACAATATTTCAACATCTTAAAAATTAAAGAAGTTAATATTTCACAGTGAATAAACATTTTCATAACGATCCTCTGAATCAATAACTTTTAGTCACTTAATGTTGTGAAAGCTACATACCTGTATCTATTATATTTTTTGATTTATTACGCTTTTATTTTCCAAATGTTTGTCAGAATATCGTATTCTCCACATTTACACAACAAATGAACTTAGCATAAAACCTTATGTTTTGCCATAGCGGTACTTGTATTTTTATTTAATGAACAGTTTATTGTTTTGCCAGTAAATTCAAAAGAGAACCAAAAGATGCTTCTGTCAATAAGGTATCAATACTTATTTAAATAAGAAATAACGTCAATCTTATGTCATTTATCGTGAGCGCTCCTGCACAATAATACTGGCTTATTTATATACGGACAAACTTTTATTTGTAATTACTGTAAATTATCTGAGTGTGACAGAATGTTTATAACATTTATTTACCTAAATATTGTTGTAATATATTAGTTTAGTGCGGAAAAGTGGTCATGATGAATGAAATCACGTCTGTAGAGCTTAAGAGCGACGTATCTTTGATGGGGACGGCCTTCAGCCAATGGAGAAGTGGACGGTAGTGGAAGACTACCGAAGAGAACTAGAGACTGGGAATTTTTGAGTGGAGAGTCAAGGGAGCGGTTTGGGAGCCTTCATGTCAGGTTAGTGAAGAAGGAAATCCCGCCTGCAGAAATATTCATGATGCGGTCCCTTTGGTGACTGATTCTGGGCAGTAAACCGCTACCGGCATACTTTAACTTCCAGAGGGACTTTACATTGCGAGAGGTCTGAACGTGCTACAGAGTAGGACTCTAAATTTATCGCTTTAGTTACGGAACTGAGGACAGACTGTTATTCTTCTGTGTATCGCTTGTGTAAATTATAAATCATCTTGTTGAACTCTGAAAAAAAATGTGTGTGAAATGTTACGGGACTTAACTGCTAAGGTCATCAGTCCCTAAGCTTACACACTACTTAACCTAAATTATCCTAAGGGCAAACCCACACACCCATGCCCGAGGGAGGACTCGAACCTCCGCCGGGACCAGCCGCACAGTCCATGACTGCAGCGCCCAAGAGTTGAACTCTGAGTTAGTGAATATTTTGTGTACTGTGATAACGAAATGGACTTCGTTTTCTCGTATCTTTGATGACTATTTTGTATGGGGATTTCGTTGCCGCTCTCATAACGTTCTCAACGTAACGTTAATGCATTTGATAAGCGTATTTTCCGTCTGTATTTTAAATGAATATCGTAGTACCACTCCTTCTTTATTTAAGATGTAGTTTATTGAATTAAACATTACTCAGCATAATTCCCTGACGTTAGAATTTACGGACGTTAGAATTGAACCCTTGTCATAAAATTATTCATTCAACTTTTACTTTGTATTTGTGTGTATTTTATTAATTCGCAGTTCTAGGCAATGCATAGACTATTTGATAACGGGATCACAGCTACATGTTATTATATGGAGGGAATGTGGTATGGGGCATGGAAGCAGATGCGCACAGCTCTACTCTACGACTACATCGAGCTTTTCTTGCCAGACAGAGCCACGGATCCTCGAAGTACCTAAGGTATGAGAAATATCAAGCAAAGTCGCAAATGGTTTGCTCGTATTGTAGGCTGTTAGGCCGAGCAGCTACTAAGTAGCAACCGTTAGATACAGGCGCTCTTTAATTTGTACCATGACGGAAGCTCTGCGCATATGCTTATGCTAAGAGGTCATTATTAGAATTCCAACTGGAAAAATAAGAGAGGGTTTCCCGGTATCCGTGATTCGTGTAGGGCAAGTTGAGGAGCTTCGAACTGTTATTACAGAAATGGGAGGCAGTATTTAGGTGCTTATAGGACGACGTGGCAGAGGGACCCGGCATAAACCAGGCTTGTTTGTCCGCTGCAGTTCCTCGGTCCCCAGCTACGCAGTTGCTCACGGACTGCTGGGTGTAATTTGTGCCTGATTACAGCTGGCAGTCATTTCAACGGCCGTTTACTAATTGCGGCCGTGCTGCCGCCCGGGCAGAGCTGGGCACACGCTGATTAACGGCAGCACGGACAGCAAATCGGAGAGTTTTCGTGTTTCGGATGGGCGCTTGGCATCGAGCCTTGGCGCGTGACATTTACGACCGCAGTCGACCGAGCGCACGGCCGGGTACGCAGCGACTCATGTGGCAGTTTGAAGAACCACGCACTTCCCCATGACGTCACGGTAGGTATGTTTCAGTTACAGAGTTGGAACTGAGCTATACTACAACATTAACTAGTTTGCGTTGGGAAGAAGTAACTCGATACTCTCCCTCAGACAATTCATGTAAGTGTCTCGTGAACATTGGCACATTCTAGTTGCATGAAATCTTGAGATGTGGGACTAACCTCCGACGTGCCAAGTGTCACAGAAGTACAAATTGTACACTTTGTATGGTACGCATTTTTCATCAGCGAGTGAGACATTCACGCCAACATTCGACGCCTTCTACACTACTGGCCAATAAAATTGCTACACCAAGAAGAAATGCAGATGATAAACGGGTATTCATTCGGCAAATATATTATATTAGAACTGACACGTGATTACATTTTCGCGCAATTAGGATGCATAGATCCTGAGATATCAGTGCCCAGAACAAGCACCTCTGGCCGTAATAACGGCCTTGTTACGCCTAGGCATTGAGTCAAACAGAGCTTGGATGGCGTGTACAGGTACAGCTGCCCAAGCAGCTTCAACACGATACCACAGTTCATCAAGAGTAGTGACTGGTGTACTGAAGAGCCAGTTGCTCGGCCACCATTGACCAGACGTTTTTAGTTGGTGAGAGATGTAGAGAATGTGCTGGCCAGGACAGCAGTCTAATATTATCTGTATACAGAGAGGCCCATACAGGTCCTGAAACATGCGGTCGTACATTACCCTGCTGGAATGTAGGGTTTCGGAGGCATCGAATAAAGGGTAGAGCCACGGGTCGTGACACATCTGAAATGTAACGTCCACTGTACAAAGTGCCGTCAACGCGAACAAGAGGTGACCGAGAGGTGTAACCAATGGCACCCCATACCATGACGCCGGACCGAGCGAAGTGGCTCATTGGTTAGCACACTGGACTCCCATTCGAGAGGACAACGGTTCAATCCCGCGTCCGGCCATCCTGATTTAGGTTTCCCGTGATTTGCTAAATCGCTTCAGGAAAATGCCGGGATGGTTCCTTAGAAAGGGCACGGCCGATTTTCTTTAACATCCTTCCCTAATCTGAGTTTGTGCTCCGTCTCTACTGACGTCGTTCTCGACGGGACGTTAAACGGTAATCTCTTCCTCCTCCATCGCGCCGGGTGATACACCAGTATGGCGATGACGGATACACGCGACGTCGCCAAACACGGATGCGATCATCATGATGCTGTAAACAGAGCCTGGATTCATCCGAAGAAATGACGTTTTGCCATTCTTGCACCCAGATTCGTCATTGAGTAAACCATCGCACGCGCTCTTGTCTGTGATGCAGCGTCCAGGGTAACCGCATCCATGGTCTCCGAGCTGATAGTCCATGCTGCTGGAAACATCGTCGAACTATTCGTGCAGATGGTTGTTGTCTTGCAAACGTCCCCATGTGTTCACTCAGGGATCGAGACGTGGCTGCACGATCCGTTACAGCCAAGCGGATAAGATGCCTGTCATCTCGACTGCTAGTGATACGAGGCCGTTGGGATCCAGCACGGCGTTCCGTATTACCCTCCTGAACCCACCGATTCCATATTCTGCTAACAGTCATTGGATTTCGAACAACGCAAGCAGCAATGTCGCGATACGATAAACCGCAATGGCGATAGGCTACAATCCGACATTTATCCAAGTCGGAAACGTGGTGGTACGCATTTCTCCTCCTTACACGAGGCATCACAACAACGTTTCACCAGGCAACGCCGGTCAACTGCTGTTTGTGTGAGTGAGAAATCGGTTGGAAACTTTTCTCATGTCAGCACGTTTTAGGTGTCGCCACCTGCGCCAGCCTTGTGTGAATGCTCTGAAACGCTAGTCATTTGCATATCGCAGCATCTTCTTCCTGTTGGTTAAATTTCGCGTCTGTAGCACGTGATCTTCGTGGTGTAGCAATTTTAATGGCCAGTAGTGTACATCAACTCATGCTACAGCCGCTAGGTGTGAGACCAATAAGGTGCAACTAAATCCCGCGAAGACGACTCCCTTCTGCTTCAGCGAGAAACGTCCCTGGGGCTCACTACGCACAAACACTTCTTTCTCCACAAACATACTAACTTTCTCAGGAACAAAATTTCTCGTATGGCAAAGGAATTGCTCCCTTTTTTCAAGAGTACTGACATAAGTGCACAGCAAAGCTTCGATTATATAAGGCGGCTGTTCTCTCTGAGGTACTGTATGGCAGCAGTTCGCAAGAGGGCGACGACGCAGCACAACAAAGTAGACACTTCGCGTATCCGGTGTACCACATAAGAACTCTGGGAAGGACAATATTCTCCCCGTGACATCGGAATGAGGTGAGAGGTTCCTTGTTACTATGACATTCTCACCCATTCCATCAACTGGTGATATCTTACGATCCGATAAACAGGCCCTAAGAAGTTAACCCCAAAAGTTGATTAATACTAAAACGAATGCAAGCAACTACTTACTGCGGCGCAGCACGTTACTTTTTTACCGCCCTGCCAGTGTCCAACAATGTTCATTTGCCTAACTAAAAGTTGTAGTAGAAACTACTGGACCACTACTGTCTATTGCAGGCGCAACATACATAGAATTGTCCGGTAAACGGGATGTGGCTAGCTACTGAAATAAAAGTTTTAACTTGGCAATGTAAATTTTCAGGTGTATTTTTACTATAAAGATTACCGTTAATACTGCCAAGTCTGTACTAAGTTGCAACACAATGTAAAGTTCCCACGCACACTACAATCACACACGTAGCCAGTTTGTGGTATTTACACCCGTTACCGAAGTTAATAGAGTTCACTGGACCGTTTAGTTATGAAAATGCTCGCTCAAATGTTGTGCACTCTGCTCTACACGTAATACCTGTTCCAGTCTCAGACCGCGCAACACGCGACGTGGTTTTAACTAACAGTCAGAAGCAATAATTTTGATATTCTGTCGGAAATTCCACACGACTTACACTATACCGTTCACTTAAATACACTTTGTACTACTTCGCGAACTCGTAATTAGCATTTTTCCGCGTTTTTAGAGTACTTTCGTTGGAGCTGCTTTCAATGAGATGTTACTCGTTCGAACCTTCAGCCCCGACCCCCTCATTTTACACCAAAGGCTTTGTTCCCAGCATAGATTGGCGCGAGCCTGCATTTTTCTGATTGGCTGATATCACAAACAACAAATCAGGTTGCAGTATTATCCCGCGCTAACCCGCGCTTTACTTCAATGACCAATCATAGTAAAACACTTCTTTCCATGGCAATTGCTAAATAAATAAATTTAGATAAGTATCAAATATAAAAATACTCCTTCTGAAATTACCCATTAATTAGTGTTCTACTGACGATTTATTACTACCATGAACTGACTGCACATTTAATTATAGTAAATACCTTGTATAGTTTATTCACGAATAAACAAAACAATTTTCATTTACCTCTGTTCTTCTTCACCCATACAACACTCAGACTGCTAATTACTACACATATAAAGCAATTATAACTATGCAAATACGAGGGTCAGTCAAAAAGTAATGCCTCCTATTTTTTTCTACGTTTAATTGTCAGGAAATTTAAATGCAATTACATAGGTAGAAAACCACAACATTGAGGATCATTTTGTCATTTTTCAATGTAATCTCCGCCCATCTCTACAGTTTTGGTCCATCTTTGAACAAGGGTATGTATCCCAGCACGGTAAAAATCACAGCTCTGCTTCCTAAGCCATTGACGCACGGATGTTTTGACGGCCTCCTCATCTTCAAAATGAATCCCACGATGAGCTTCTTTTAGTGGCCCGAACAGATGGAAGTCTGATGGTGCCAGGTCAGGGCTGTATGGAGGATGAGGCAAAACTTCCCATCCAATTTTGACAATCTCGTCAGAGGTGTGACGACTGGTGTGTGGTCTTGCATTGTCATGCAAAAGAAGAACATCTGCCATTGATTTTGTTGGGCGAACTCGCTGAAGACGTGCTTTAAGTTTTTTGAGGGTTGTGACGTATTGAACAGAATTTATTGTGCATCCCTGCTCCAAAAAATGAACCAGAATCACACCCTCTGTATCCCAGAAAACTGTTGCCATAACTTTCCCTGCCGATCGCACAGTTTTGAATTTTTTCTTCCTCGGCGAGCTTGTGTGACGCCACTCCATTGACTGCCTCTTTGATTCGGGTTCAAAAAAATGCACCCATGTTTCGTCCCCGGTCACAATTTTTTTCAGAAACTCATCTCCCTCCAAACGGAAGCGCTGCAAGTGTTGGGAGGCTATTGTTTTCCTTGCCTCTTTATTCTGATCGGTTAACATTCTTGGAACCCACCGTGCACAAACATTTGAGTACCCCAATTGTTTAATAATCGTGATCACACTGCCTTTACTAAGAGAAATAATGCGACACACTTCATCTGCAGTCACCCGACGGTCACCACGAATGATGCATCAACTTGCTGAATGTTGTGTGGAGTCACTGCACTCACCGGCCTGCCGCTCCGCTTTTCGTCAGTCAACGGTGTTTGCCCTTCAGCTTCCTTACAACGACGAACCCATCGTCTAACAGTGCTGACATCCACTGTCACAACACCATACACCTTCTTCAGTCTTTCATGAATGCGTATGGGCGTTTCACCTTCTGCATTCAAGAATTCAATCACACAACGCTGTCTCAAACGAACATCGATGTCGGCCATCTTACAAACTTCTGCTGTGCTGCCACCTGTTGACACAGAAAGTTACTACTGCAGTGGATTGCAGAAGAAGGTTTGACGAATGGCGCCAAATTCAAATTTTTCACTTAACTTAATTTTTTTAAGTAGAAAAAAAATGGGAGGCATTACTTTTTGACCGACCCTCGTACATTAAATATTAATCAAACATAACTTTACAACATTGTTTTGACTACGACTGCTAGCACTGCCGCCTACTAGTACAACTACGTGCACCTCTGTAACTCAGGTCAATGTCAGCTGCTGACATCTGTCGATGACTCATGCCTATAACGATATCGTCCTAACAAGTGACAGGAGCGATGCGAAGGCGCTACGCCTCATTACCTTTCACCATGAAGTCTGAATCGTCGTCGATGATGGCACTATGAATTACAGCGTCCTTCATTTTGAGTAATACCTATTCCATAGCCGGCCGCGGTGGTCTCGCGGTTCTAGGCGCACAGTCCGGAACCGTTCGACTGCTACGGTCGCAGGTTCGAATCCTGCCTCGGGCATGGATGTGTGTGATGTCCTTAGGTTAGTTAGGTTTAAGTAGTTCTAAGTTATAGGAGACTAATGACCACAGCAGTTGAGTCCCATAGTGCTCAGAGCCATTTGAACCATTTGAACCTATTCCATATACAGTCTGTTTACATAAAGGTATCCCTGTACAAACCCCGGCGCCGATGTTCGAGTACTTCGACAACAAATCATAGAAGTGAACCCACCACAGCAACGACGTTAAACAAATCCTCCACAACACCGTAACACTGCTCTCGATCACGACTGCAGTACGTACAGACATATCCAGGAACGGCCCCCTTCGTTATTGGTACTCGTTAGAGTGATATCCTCTGCGCAGGCTATTATCCTGAACCGTGAAATACTTCCACAACCCTATCTTCCCTAAACCACCAATAACCCTCCAGTGGAACCTACTCCTAACGCTTCATCAGCCGCACCTCAGCGTTTATCAACCTCTTTAAACGCATCCCGTCTCAACACATCCATAGCCACCTACAGCCAATCCTATATACAAACCAGAGTAGCTTCTGCCTCAATTTCTCATCAGATCTCTTGTACAGTCCATCTACTATAACAGCTGCTTAATAATCGTAAGACTACCATTTATGCAGTTCTTAATCTAGAAAAATCATATGACCACATGCAGCACCCCAATTTCTAAATTCTAGGCCAATGCCGATGTCCGCCCTTCTTGATGTGTTTTATACAAATGCCCATTCTTTATCTCTATTAGCAATACCAATTACCCTATCTGCCGGTCTGCTGCAGATGTGCTCCAGAGCCCTGACCTCTCTTCAATGCTATGTAACATTTACTCTGATGACATGCTCAAATCAGCACCTCCTGTCCAACTCCTACAGTATTCCGATGACGCCGCCTTCCTACATTCCAGAAATCCCAGCGCTCCCTTCAGATCTACACTCCTGGAAATGGAAAAAAGAACACATTGACACCGGTGTGTCAGACCCACCATACTTGCTCAGGACACTCCGAGAGGGCTGTACAAGCAATGATCACACGCACGGCACAGCGGACACACCAGGAACCGCGATGTTGGCCGTCGAATGGCGCTAGCTGCACAGCATTTGTGCACCGCCGCCGTCAGTGTCAGCCAGTTTCCCGCGGCATACGGAGCTCCATCGCAGTCTTTAACACTGGTAGCATGCCGCGACAGCGTGGACGTGAACCGTATGTGCAGTTGACGGACTTTGAGCGAGGGCGTATAGTGGGCATGCGGGAGGCCGGGTGGACGTACCGCCGAATTGCTCAACACGTGGGGCGTGAGGTCTCCACAGTACATCGATGTTGTCGCCAGTGGTCGGCGGAAGGTGCACGTGCCCGTCGACCTGGGACCGGACCGCAGCGACGCACGGAAGCATGCCAAGACCGTAGCATCCTACGCACTGCCGTAGGGGACCGCACCGCCACTTCCCAGCAAATTAGGGACACTGTTGCTCCTGGGGTATCGGCGAGGACCATTCGCAACCGTCTCCATGAAGCTGGGCTACGGTCCCGCTCACCGTTAGGCCGTCTTCCGCTCACGCCCCAACATCGTGCAGCCCGCCTCCAGTGGTGTCGCGACAGGCGTGAATGGAGGGACGAATGGAGACGTGTCGTCTTCAGCAATGAGAGTCGCTTCTGCCTTGGTGCCAATGATGGTCGTATGCATGTTTGGCGCCGTGTAGGTGAGCGCCACAATCAGGACTGCATACGACCGAGGCACACAGGGCCAACACCCGGCATCATGGTGTGGGGAGCGATCTCCTACACTGGCCGTACACCTCTGGTGACCGTCGAGGGGACACTGAATAGTGCTCGGTACATCCAAACCGTCATCGAACCCATCGTTCTACCATTCCTAGACCGGCAAGGTAACTTGCTGTTCCAACAGGACAATGCACGTCCGCATGTATCCCGTGCCACCCAACGTGCTCTAGAAGGTGTAAGTCAACTACCCTGGCCAGCAAGATCTCCGGATCTGTCCCCCATTGAGCATGTTTGGGACTGGATGAAGCGTCGTCTCACGCGGTCTGCACGTCCAGCACGAACGCTGGTCCAACTGAGGCGCCAGGTGGAAATGGCATGGCAAGCCGTTCCACAGGACTACATCCAGCATCTCTACGATCGTCTCCATGGGAGAATAGCAGCCTGCATTGCTGCGAAAGGTGGATATACACTGTACTAGTGCCGACATTGCGCATGCTCTGTTTCCTGTGTCTATGTGCCTGTGGTTCTGTCAGTGTGATCATGTGATGTATCTGACCCCAGGAATATGTCAATAAAGTTTCCCCTTCCTGGGACAATGAATTCACGGTGTTCTTATTTCAATTTCCAGGAGTGTATATCAACCAATTCACATCTTGATGCAGCCAGTGGCTTCTCGCAATTCTTAGTCACTTCATCTCTTTTTTCCCCAACTAAATTGAACGCCTCAGTGTTCCGACATTTCCCAGAAACGCATCTCCAACAACCCCATGACAAATCTCGGTGTGCTACAGTATACACATAGACTCTCCTTATCCTCTGCCAAATCTGTTCTGAGACACTCCCATTAGCTGATAACGAAACCCATCTAAGCCTACTATTATATTCAACCGGCTCCACCCTACCTTTCCCGATTTCGCGGCTCCAGTCCTTCATCCCCGCACCGCTCTCTCGGCCACTGTCGTTTTGCAGACCTTGGAGTCGCTACTTCTCATTCGGTTAGCTCCTCAGCCGCCCTCACGAGACCGAGTGGACCCCGATCCAGTCCTCCCACCAAGGAAAAATCTCTAATAGTACTGGGGTCATACGCATGGCAGTCATTTTCTCTAACCACTCAGCCAAAGAGCCAGCCACGAACTTTACACAGCTGCACCAGTACTTTATTTAGCAACACTTGGACTTTTTTGGGATAAATTCATTAACAACAGACAGACGAGAAAATGAGCATTATTGTGTACATATAAAACTTACATTGCACATAAGTCGACGTGCCCATCCAATGGCCCTTTAGAAATCACTCCTCTGAAGTTTGCTGATAGGGACATCGTCTTACATACAATATGATGATGGCTTAGGTTAATTCTCCATAGGCCGAATTACTAAATTTATCAATGTGCAAGGGTTAAAAAGACCTTGTGCAATGGCCTCGACACATTAACTGGATGATACCGATATACACTGAAGTACGAAAAAAACTGGTGTAGGCATTCGTATTCAAATTCAGAGATATGCAAACAGGCAGAATACGGCACAGCAGTCGCCAACGCCTATGTAAGACAATAAGTGCCTGGCGCAGTTGTTAGGCTACTGCTGCTACAATGACTGGTTATCACGATTTAAGTGAGGTTGATGGTGATGTTATAGTCGGCGCACGAGCGATGCGACACAGCTTCTCCGAGGTAGTGATGAAGTGGGGATTTTCCCGTACGACCATTTCAGGAGTGTGTCGTGAATATCATTAATCCGGTAAAACACCAAATCTTCGACATGGCTGCAGCCGGCCGGGGTGGCCGAGTGGTTCTAGGCGCTACAGTCTGGAACCGCGCAACTACTACGGTCGTTAAGTCCCATAGTGCTCAGAGCCATTTGAACCATTTGAACCATGGCTGCAACCGGAAAAAGATCCTGGAAGAACAGGACCAACGACGTCTGAAGAGAATCGTTCAACGTGACATAAGTTCAACCCTTCCTCAAATTTCTCCATATGTTGGGCCACCAACAAGTGTCAGCGTGCCAACCATTCAACGAAACATCATCGATGTGGGCTTTCGGAGCCGAAGGCCCTCTCGTGAACCCTTTACGCCTCGCCTGGGCCAGTCAGTATCGACACTGCACTATTGGTGATCGGAAACATGATGCCTGGTCGGAGGAGTCTCGTTTCAAGTGGTATCGAGCGGATGGACGTCTACGGGTATGGAGATAACCTCATGAATCCATGGACCCTGCATGTCAGGAGGGGTCTGTTCACATTGAAGGAGGCTCTGTAATGGTGTGGGGTGTGTGCACTTGGAGTGATATAGAACCCCTGATACGTCTAGATGCGACTCTCACAGGTGACACGTACATAAGCACCCTGTCTGATCACTTGCATCCATTCATCTCCGTTGTGCATTCAGACGGACTTGGGCAATTCCAGCAGGACAATGCGACACCCCTCATGTCCAGAAGCGCTACAGAGTGGCTCCAGGAACACTCTTCCGAGTTTAAGCATTTCCGCTGGCCACGAAACTCTCCAAATAAGAACATTAATGGGGAATATCGGAGATTTCTTACTACATGCTGTTCAGAAAGGACCTCCACCCCCGGGTACTCTTACTCCTACGTATTTATAGGCAGCCCTGCAGGATTCATAGTGTCAGTTCCCTCCAGCACTAATACAGACATTATTTGAGTTCATGCCACGTCGTGTTGCGCCACTTATTTCTGCTCACGACGGCCCTAAGCGATATTAGGCGGGTGTACCAGTTTCTTTGGCTCTTCAGTGAATGTCCAGGTATAGGTGGGTAAAATAGTGACAGTTTTTGCGAAAATAGTATATCCAGGGTCACCATTAATAAAATCGACAAACTGCAGGGATGAATTGAGTGGAAATGAAGGAAAAAAACGTCTTATGAAATTATATGCGGAAATGGACTGTGCGTGAGCAACGACAACAAATCGTTCCAGAACACAATACGGAGCGGCATCACATCCACATCACAACAGATGTTCAAAGTGGCCTCCACGGGATTGCAGGCGATAGGTATAGTAGTGGATGTCATGCAGGATACACATAATCGTACTTAGACTCATACCATGATGGTGTGCCACTTGCTTGGAGTTTGTAGTAGGCTTCATCTCAGTATCCTGCAAAACATGATCCTTGTGTGAGGTGGTTGGTGCCGGCCGCGGTGGCCGTGCGGTTCTAGTCGCTTCAGTCCGGAACCGCATGCCTCGGGCATGGATGTGTGTGATGTGCTTAGGTTAGTTAGGTTTAACTAGTTCTAAGTTCTATGCTACTGATGACCTAAGATGTTAAGTCCCATAGTGCTCAGAGCCATTTGAGGTGGTTGGTGCCTGTGTTTTGGTATAGCCGTGTTGCCTCTCGACCATACATAAATGCCAACTCGACTTGTTGCGGACATGAATAAGGGACCATTCTGCTGTTTACAGTACGCTGCATCAATCTCACTACCTGCAACTCACAGGGCACACACTGAATGTACTCAGAGGAACTTTCATTCGTCAACGCCAACGATACGTTTCAGAACACATGTTCATCGGCCCTGTTTCGCTCTATTTCCAGTCAGGAATGACGATCCAATGTTTCGAATACAAGCTGCACACAGATGAAATAGACATTCTCTTAAGAGGTCACACAACTATAGTTTCTGTCGGAGATATGACTAGCTTTAGAGACATTTGAATTTGGATGACTGTAGAGGAATTAAAGACGTTTCTGCTTCGGCGACCGGAAGCGGAGATGGCAGTTCTTCTCTGGAAGAGACAGAAAACATCGCTGGCGGCAGAGGGTGCGATCGGCGAGCCGCCTCCCCCCCTCCGCATCTGAAGTTGCCGGCCCGTAACGCGTCTGGGGAGTGAGGGGCGCAGATGGCGCCGGCAGACTTTAATGTCAGCGATAAAGCTGGAGCTGAAGCTAAGCAAACTTCGCAGCCGGGCGCCCGGCGATGCGCCCGAGCTATAAATCCACGGGCCTTCGCAGTTTCGTCAATCGCCGAACAATGCCGCCTTCGGAGTTACAGAAAACTCGAGGGGAGCAGCGGCGACTCGGTGACAGATGGACAGAGCGGGCGTTTCGTCTCTTCATTCATCCATCAATCTGTACACACAGTCCATCATCTTGATATAGGGTGTCCCAGGAGGGTGTATTCAGGGATATGACAGGAACGATCAGTCAAAGTAAAAAATTCCAGTAAACATGGGCTCTAAAATGCATACCTTAAGAGTTAATAGATCATGTTCACCTTCGCTACTGTGAAATACATCTCTTCTACTGAACAAGTCCTCATACATACTCATTGTACAACCCACGTTTACTAAACAATTTTTTCTTGTTTCGGTCCGAGCTCCCTCCTCCCAAAAAATGGAAAACAAAGAGTTTGCAGTGGAAGAGAGTTGTTTCTCAGTATCGAAGATGAACAAGCACTCATAACTTTTCAGGTATGTATTTTAGAGCCTGTGTTTACTTCACTAATTTATTTCGAATGATTGTTTTTGGTATATCCCTTGTAACATCCCATCCATCACTTATCTGGTTTTGGCGTGTGTTCACCCCAGCTAATTGACTAACAGATCATCACAGAGTGCAAAACTGCCGCAATATCGGATAACGCAAAGAAAGTAATAAGGCCCTGTGACTCCTGACTGAACTGCAGTGACAGTGTTGACATTAATTTGTTCACAACTGATCCATTTTAATTAAAAAGGGGTGCACATTGATGTTATATTCAGTTATTGAACACCAGATGCAAATGTTGAACATAAAATTAATTAAGGAAGTGATTTGGGATTTCAACTTCTTGATTGAAAACAGATGCAGTCGATTAGCACAAATTTATGTTAACTGCCGACCTTCAATCATCACATTACATGACTCTCCTATCAGGCAGTGGTAATAAATTGCGTTTACGTGGAGTAAAGCGCGATAAATCAAAATGAATTCCTAACGACTGACCTAGGCGTAATGCGAAGTGAAAGAAGAATTCCCCAATACACAGCCTATGAAACCCTCGTGGAAACTTCGCCGGCGTGATCCAACAAATTAATCAGTGGCCTAATTCAAGCCGGATTGGGTGCAATTTCACCGAATTCAGAGTGGTGGGGCGTCGTCGTTGTGAGGACCTCATGGTGCTGCAAGGCTGTGCTCGTCTATTCACTCCTAGATATCTTGCTCAGTACATAGCTGAACGAAAACTTTCTATCTCCAAGCTCAATCGTTCTGTTTGGTAAGTCCTAAGCTGCAGAGATGCTCACTCTCTCTCAGGCAAGCTGAGTAAAGAACGCCACATCTGCACTCTAGGCAAGCTGGGAATGGAAGAGCACTATGGAGACTTCTCACAGTCCACTCTTCGCCTCAGTTTCCCCTCCAGCAAAATCACTTGCGCCAATTGCAACGCAAGTCACGATAATTATGTGTCGTTGCCCAGTGCTGAACAATGCCTGTTCTGGGAAGTGAACAAATTCCCACAAAATTTCCCTTCCTCTCAACTTCTGCTATTTAGCTCCTCGCAGGCCACCCATCAAGCTTAGCGTCTGCACAAAACAACAATTTTTCCGGAATTCTGACTCCCAGGAGAGTACTTCAAATTCCTTGGTCCTGCGTTCCCGTCTGGCTGGCGTATTTCATTCTGTCGCTCTGATTTACTTCAGACTCTGTGGACTGTGAATTCAGCATGAAGTTGCTATAGTCACAATCACACATATTTTGGCCTCTGTTAACAGCTCCACCTGTAGCTTTGTTCAGCTTTCTCGCATGTTTCACTGAAAACAGGATGACGGATAATTATCAACAAGCGTGCAAGTTCTCTGTTTGCTTCCTGGTACACCAGAATGGGGTCAACCACCTTCTCACTGTCACTCATTTTAAGGCAGCTGGGGGCCGCGCGCCGTTACCACTTTCTCAGAGCTTGAGCCGCCCGAAGCTGCCTATTGTCACTTCCCTTTGCCGCTTCCCAGCCAGCCATGGTCAACTCTGAATACTTTTCTGAGATGAAATAGCCTCCAGTAAATCGAAACGGTTCCACAAAGTTCTTATGTCGTGTGAATTACTTTAAAACCATCGTCCAACATTAATTATTCCAATACGTCCATACTATACCCTCTACAAGATGCATTGTGCCTTGTCAGTCATTTTTGTACAGTCCTAATGTTGGCTCAACGTGAGTTAGGTGATCTTTAATGCCTTCATTTAAGGGGCACAGTTCTTGCCATCTTACACCCTGAATAATCCTCTTTGGACACCATGTGCACTTTGTGGTCGGCATGCGATTCCTCGTCCCATTTCAAGGCAAATGTGTATCTAGCGAAACGTAAATCTGCAGTGGGTTTAATATAAATGCATAAAAAACGAGGCCTTTGCTACGATGTAACTGCATGCAGTGTGGCCAAGAGAAGAATTTTATTTTTATATTTATTTATTTCTGAAGTAAAGCCCTGCTGCCTGTTGTTATATAGCAGGTCGTACATTATGTAATTTTACTTGTTATATGATACAAACTCAGTTTTATTACTAGTACTTTTTTGAGTATTTTACAATAGGATGAAAAAATATAAAACACACACACACACACACACACACACACACACACACACACACACACACATATATATATATATATATATATATATATATATATATATATATATATATATATGACTGCACAAAATTACACATTTATACCAAACACATACAAGGTATAAAGGGAAGAATTGCCACATCATTTCTAAGCTAAATTTATTGTGTGTGTGTGTGTGTGTGTGTGTGTGTGTGTGTGTGTGTGTTTGTGTGTGTGTAAATGTATTATAAGTTAAAATTAAAATTATATTTAGTGGAAGAAATAAGAGATGACAATAAATTTAGCTTAGAAATGATGTGGCAATTCTTCCCTTTATACATTGCATGTGAAATACTTAATTAATAATGTATTGATTAATTAGGTTACAACATGTTTCCGAACTTAAGATAACAGTGGTGATTTGGAGTTGTTTTAATATGTCGTAGTCAGCTGCATCAGGTGCGAGGTTTCGGTAAAACTTCGAGCCAGTCACATATGATGCAGTTACGCATTATGAAATAGTATAAGAACCAACTATATAGAAAGTTACATTTTCAGCTTACATTTTTGCTTGCTTTTACTATGTTTGTATGCGTATCTCATCTTCACTTCCTGCATGTGAGCATCTAAGTCAGTGTCTTTGTCCTTCCGTATGTTCTGCTGATATGCCAGATGTAGCGGCTGTCTTATTCTAGCGTATGGTCTCTCCTGTTAAAGAGCCTGTGCTTCACGGGATACTTGGTCTGTGATATTGTTAATTGAGTTTCAGTCGGTCTGTATCTAAAATTCAGGGTGGTGTCTGTTTTTTCTATATCGTGTCTCCCTACCACTTTCGCGCAACGACGCTCTGAGCGTGTTTTTTAGGGAAATGACTAGTTTGAACCTGGGACCTGTTGCTGGTAAGGAGACGCCAGACCACACATCATGTAGAATTCAGAAGATTTCAGTGAGACTAGCAATGATATAACCTAATACTAAATGATTACAGCGTCAGCTCCACTGCACTGCCTGGGAAAGAATCTTAATACTAACTAAATTTAGTGGAAAGGGTTCAAGGCTTTCCTATTTTTAGTTAGCTGGTAAAATAACATCGAAAAAGCAGTTAAGTTTACCATTGGAAATTTTATTCTACTCACAAAACATTGTTTATAAATTGCACTATTGATAAAAGGAAGTGTTTCAATACAGGATGGTAAAAAAAAACAACTGCGTTCAACAAAAATGTGAACGAATATTCCCTGAGTGGGTTTCCAAGTTCTACAATGGATCGAAGGATGACCTATGCCATATCACATCTATAATCTAGGTTTACATTAAGTTTCACAAGAGAGAAAACTATCAAAATGGTCTACAGTGACCCTCAATTGTCTTTAATTACTTATCTAACTTGTCGTAAATTACAGTGGCTGATGTGGCTTTTCAATAATTATATGACAGAGAAATCATCGCGTTTCAGATTTTTACTTCAAGTGGCAAATGTGAACACCATGAGCTTTAATTGAGGATCGACATTAGTATTACACATAAAGGGGGTGTAACAGTTGAGACTTCTGCAATTCTGAGTGAAACTTTATGCGCTATTATACGGCATCGCGTGCGATCATTACCTTGTCGGTTTTCGTCAGGGGGCGGCGGCCGGCGCAGCAGCCATCCAGTTCGCCGTCTCGGAACTAACTCTCTCCTAACTTCTCCTTACTACAATTTACCGAAGTTGGTTTAGAAGAAAACTATCTGGCTGTGTTTTCATCTGACCAATCAGGGTCTCAATGTTAATCTTAAGCTCCGCCTACAAATATTCTGTCTATCCACTGAGAAACGCTATACTTTTCGTGGTGAGGCAATGTTTTTAAAGTTTGCAACTTAACAGAGACGCGAGAAAGTCTCAGGCTAAAACTTGCAGCTGGTGTGATCCTTTTAGCGTTATCGTAAGATCTATACTGTTCTTCTGGAGGGCTCTATCTTTTGACATGGCTCTGGGGGGGGGGGGGGGGGGGGTCCTAACGTAACAGAGACGCGAAAAAGTCTCACACTAAAACTTGCGGGTGGTGTGGCCCTTTTTTGTGTTATCATAAGATCTATACTGTTTTTCTGGAGCGCTCTATCATTTAGCATGGACTGGGGGGTGGTCCTAACGTAAAGTCTCACGCTAAAACTTGCAGCTGGCGTGGTCCTTCTAGTGTTATCATAAGATCTATACTGTTCTTCTGGAGGGCTCTAGCTTTTAACATGGGCTGGGGGGTGGACCTATCGTAACAGAGACGCAAAAAAGTCTCACGCTAAAACTTGCAGCTGGTGTTGTCCTAGTGGTTAGCTGCCGACGTGGGTGTCCAGTCCGTCCCTTATCGTAGGGCCTTCTAGCTTAACACGGTTCTGCTCTCGGCTTCTGATCTCGTTTCACCCCTCGGAACTGCGTCTGTCTCACACTGGGAAGGTATGACATGCATTTAGACATTCTTGTGTTAGTCTGTGGTATTCCATTTGCTCACTCGTTACTCATATTACTTTGGTTAATTTTATGTCACGATTTATTTGGAGCTATGTGGCATACTACTGGATTTGCTTATCATGTCAGGGTTTTCATGGAATGTGTTGGATTTGCCTGACATCTTACATGTCTGCGTATTGACCATCCTATGTCTAGGGTCCCTAACCTCGTTCTTACAAGGTGACAATTATTGAACTGTTGTTGTTGTTGTTGTCTTCAGTCCACAGACTGGTCTGATGCAGCTCTCCATGCTACTCTATCCTGTGCAAGGTTCTTCATCTCCTAGTACTACATAATCGTACATATTGAACTATAAGAAATAAAATAATCATAATTTCTAAACGGTTTACGTTAGGACGCTCAAATTGCACGGATGGCCGCGGAGTATGATGGGAATTAGTATGTGCATGTGTGGCCTGGTTTAGCGATGAAGACAACTTTCATTTGCGTGGGACTGAGAATCCACATTTCGCGATCGAGAAGACTCTTCACCCTCATCAGGTGACTGTGTGGTGAGCAGTGTCAAGTCAAGGAATAATCGGTGCGATATTCCTTGATGACACAGTGACTACCAAACGACACGTAAAGTTTTTGGAAGATGAATTCATCCCCATTATCCAAAGTGACCCTGATTTCGACAAGGTGTGGTTAATGCAGGACGGAGCTCGACCCCATCGGAGCAGGAGAGTGATGTCCTGGAGTAGCACTTTGGGGACTGCATTCTACGTCTAGAGTACGCAGAGGTCACTGTCATGGGTGTTGATTGGCTGCCATGTTCTCCGGATATGAACACGTGCGACTCCTTTTTGTGGAGCTTTATTAAAGACAAGGTGCACAGAAATAACCCCAAAACCATTGCTGAGCTGAAAACAGCCATTCAGGAGGTCATCGACAGCGTCGATGTTCCAACACTTCAGCGGATCATGCAGAATTGCGCTATTCGTCCGCGCCATAATATCGCCAATGATGTCAGGCATATCGAACATCTCATAACCTAAATCCGAATGTCTGTAGAACCGTTACACTTTCAATAAAGTGTGTGCACGTGGTAGTTTGTAATTAATTTACGTTTCGTTTCATATAGTTCAATGATTATCATCTTGTACATGTCCAGGACATCGCACAGGCACAAGCGTGAGTCTGTTTTAGGCCAGGCCTGTGGAGGTGCACAGGAGACATACCGCGAGCTCTGCGTTCTGCTGGAGCTGCACATTTAGCTCAATGAGACGAGGAAATGTCGTGTGGAACAACATACAGACTCGCCGGTGTTCGAGTCACATTCGCAGTAAACTTTTTTTTCAATTAAAGCATCAAGCTGTATCCGGTTCACGCTCTCACAGTGTGGTATCCTGTGTATTTTTTCTGTTACTGTTGCCTTCATTTAAACTTTGCGACTTAACATGAACTTCTTACAGACGTAAACGACCACTGTATTTAGTCCATGATACAAATAAAACCAACAGGAAATAATTCTGGATACAGTAACATTGTCTGTATTCAGTGAGCTACATAAAACACAACAGGGAAGCTTACACTAGATTACACATTATGCTAAGCACAATAATTCCCATTCTGTACTTTTGATGTCAAGCCTTATTTTCACAGAGCCGGTACGTACACACACGAGCAACGTTGAGCTTGCATTTGCTAACACTCAGTGGGTCATACTTTGACCGTACGCAATACACCTGCACCCACCATTGCCGAAGCAACATCCACACAAACTATTAGAATGTGTACATCCGTGGACGGATTACAATAAACTTGTTCCGTTAAGTGTCCCCACAAATAAAAATCTAGTTAATTATGATCTAGCGAAGGCCAGAACATTGGATGTCCACGAACAATCCATTTCCATGAGAATGCATCATTTAAATATGAGTACACATTCACTCCCAAGTGTGGCAGTGCACAATCATACTGAAACAATTCCTGTGGCCAAGTTTGCTAACGCATCAGGGAAAGTATTGCATAGAAACGTATGATGCAGGGGCGCATTCAACTTGTCTGGCATATAGGTACAGGCCCAGAAGCAATTCTCCCACGATTCCAGGCCACACGTTTATGCGAAAGTGTGCCTCAAAGCCAAATTCTTAGGTGAGATGGGGGTGAGTTCCGACCAATAATGACTGTTGTGGTTGTCGAAAACACTTTCGCGAGTGAAGCTAGATTCGTCAGCCCATTTCACGTTATTTATAAAATGTTATTTATTTTCCACTTGGTGCTAAAGCCGTTCTCAAAACGGTACTCGTCGAATGTTCTGTCCGCCGGTGTTGAGCTACGTTGCAATGTCGTGGATACAGTTCTTCTCTATGTAACACGTCAACAACCAGTGTTTGAGATGTGTAGAACTGCCTTGCTCTTTCAGATAACTTCCGTGGAGTGACTGGTGAATGGTTTCAAGAACTGCGTTCTCCGTTTGTGGAATATGTCTAGCCCTTGGATGACCTCTGTCCCTTACTAGTGGACAAAGTTACCGGTTTCCCGAAGATGTGCTCCACGCGACGAGAAACATTCTTATTGGGATGGCACATTTGAGTGTACCGTACAGAACATGCGCGAGCAGCTTGGTCGTCGAATGCACCCAGCACCAAAACCATATCGACGTATTCATCGTTTCTGTATTGCCGGCCGCTGTGGCCGGGCGGTCCTAGGCGCTTCAGTCCCGAACCGCGCTGCTGCTACGGTCGCAAGTTCGAATCCTGCCTCTGGCATGGATATGTGTGATGTCCTTAGATTAGTTTGGTTTAAGGAGTTCTAAGTCAAGGGGACTAATGGCCTCATATGTTAAGTCCCATAGTGCTTAGAGCCATTTGAACTATCTGTTTGTGTATTCTGTCTGGAAGGCACCCTACATGAACTTAACACGACTTATTGTGGTTGTGCACTGTGAGGCTAGTAGATACTGCATGCAGTTTTATCTTGTGATAGACTAGTGTCACGTGAAAAAGTGAGTTCTGCTTGTAAACGACGAGAACTAAGGAATGGACGTCTAAAAAATAAAAAAAATAAGCTGGCGAGGATTCGACCCATAACTCCGTAGTTGATGAGTGTTTGCTGCTCCAGCAGGCTATCCAGTGAGCTACGGCGACTAGTACGAAACATGGTAAGTGCGAAAGGCAATAATGTCTCTGTCAACAAAACTTTCAAGTCCAGCAACACTTGGTACTCCAGTACCTCCTCGAACAATGGCAACAGTAAACCATCCGTTACCATGACCAAACGTATCGTTTATATCTAAACTAAAATTAAGTCTACAACAACTCATAAAAGTTCCTCTATACATTGTGACTTTTGCACTCCTCGTTTCCATATATGTCTGTTCAAAAGGTACCAGACCTGATTTTGCCAGATAAACTTTTATCCTGTAACTGGATGAGGAAACGCATGCCGACCTCCAAGATCAGCATTTTTTCTTTGCCCTGTATAGGATTAAAATAAAATCTCTATACACTTCTTGGTTCAAATTGTTCAAATGGCTCTGAGCACTATGGGACTTAACATCTGAGATCATCAGTGCCCTAGACTTAGAACTACTCAAACCTAACTAACCTAAGAACATCACACACATCCATGCTCGAGGCAGGATTCGAACCTGCGACCGTAGCAGCAGCGCGGTTCCAGACTGAAGAACCTAGAACCGCTCGGCCACAACGGCCGGCTTTCAAGACAATTCTCAGTCGCATTCTGCAGGGGCAATGAAGATGCTGCTGCACTGTTTTCAGTTGGAAATGTTTGAGTACCCACACTACAGCCCGTAATTGTCTCCCTCTGAGTTTCATCTCGGCTCACAAGAACCGCTGGCTATGAAGACAACATTTTGGTACAGACAACGAACTGTAGGCCAACGTACAGAATTGGTGGAAAGCACTGGCGGCTGCCTTCTGTAACTAGAGTATTGGAAATTAGTACAACGCTACGACGAAGCTAACTGTTGCAAAGAAAACAGTTTAGATTTTTACTTTGGTTTCCATTTCGCGATCTATCGTTCCTTACTTTCCGAATAGCTCTCGTACTAAGTAAATTTATTATGTGTTTTTCTGTTAACCAATTTTTGGAAGTGTAAATTCATTTAGTCTTAGGGCAATAGTAGCACATTTGCTTTGTTTTTAAGACACCCGTCCGTTCTTTTAGTAAGCTAATGAGTCACTATCCAGCACTCGGCTGATACAGATATACAAGCGGCATGTTAAGTGTTTATCTTTTCCTGTCTTTTACTCGTAGTACATTTATTAAATTTCGCCCGTGTTTCCGTCTAAGAGGTGTAAGCTTTCATTTTGTAATCATAAATTCGGACAGTCTGTATCGCAGTTTTCGTTTCTTCTGAACAACCAGCTACATAGCTCAGTGAGGCATCAGCGTCCATAGATTACACATAAGTAGGTTAACAAGTTTCATATCTATGATTACATATGCTTTGATAATTTACTTTTTAAGCTAGTCTTGCTAGGATAAGTAGGATATGTGCGTACTGTGTGCGGACGCAGGGGAAGCTAGCCGCAGTTTCCAAACAGTTAAAATGCGCTTCTGGCTACGGTCAGTCATCTTCAGGATGCTTCCAAGGGATGTAAAGGTGGTGGAGAATCTGGAGCGTCGTATGGGTCACCTCAGGTGTCGATCATTTCGTCTACGGGCTCTGCTACCAAGACACTTCATAGTGTACCCGACACAGTGGATCCCTTCTCAGTGAATGGCGAGTAGTAACGCGTTCGTACCGCTCGCAGTGTTGAGACTGATCGTCCAGCCTCGCCCATTCATCCTGTGAGTGACAAGCGGCCGCTCCTTCAGCTGCGTCCGAACAGGCGCACGGGTGGGAGAGGGTTGCTACACTGCTGGCCATTAAAATTGCTACACCAAGAAGAAATGCAAATGATAAACGGGTATGCATTGGACAAGCATATTGTACTAGAACTGACATGTGATTACATTTTCACACAATTTGGGTGCATAGAACAACCACCTCTGGCCGTAATGACGGCCCTGATACGGCGTGTACAGGTACAGCTGCTCATGCAGCTTCAACACGATACCACAGTTCATCAAGAGTAGTGACTGGCGTATTGTGACGAGCCAGTTGCTCGGCCACCATTGACCAGACGTTATCAATTGCTGAGAGATCTGGAGAAAGTGCTGGCCAGGGCAGCAGTCCAAAATTTTCTGTATCCAGAGAGGCCCCTACAGAACCTGCAACATGCGGTCGTGCATTATCCTGCTGAAATGTAGAGTTTCGCAGGGGTTGAAGGAAGGGTAGAGCCACGGGTCGTAACACATCTGAAATGTAACGTCCACTGTTCAAAGTGCCGTCAGTGCAACAAGAGGTGACCGAGACGTGGAACCAATTGCACCCTATAACATCACCCCGGGTGATACGCCAGTACGGCGAAGCCGAATACACACTTCCAATGTGCGTTCACCGCGATGTCGCCAAACACGGATGCGACCATCATGATGGCGTACACAGAACTTAGATTTATCCGAAAAAAGGAGGTTTTGCCACTCTTGCACCCAGGTTCGTCGTCGAGAACACCATCGCAGGCGCTCCTGTCTGTGATGCAGCGTCAAGGGTAACCACAGCCGAGGTCTCCGAGCTGATAGTCCATGCTGCTGCATACGTCGTCGAACTGTTCGTGCAGATGGTTGTTACCTTGCAAACGTCCCCATCTGTTGACTCAGGGATCGAGACGAGGCTGCACGATCCGTTACAGCCATGCGGATAATATGTCTGTCATCTCGACTGGTAGTGATACGAGGCCGTTGGGATCCAACACGGCGTTCCGTATTACCCTCCTGAACCCACCGATTCCAGATTCAGCATGACTTTCCTCATGTCAGCACAGTCATTGGATCTAGACCAACGCGAGCAGCCATGTCGCGATACGATAAACCGCAATCGTGATAGGCTACAATCCGACCTTTATCAAAGTCGCAAACGTGATGGTACGCACTTCCCCTCCTTACACGAGGCATCACAACAACGTTTTACCAGGCAACGCCGGTCAACTGCTGTTTGTGTGTGTGAGAAATCGGTTGGAAACTTTCCTCATGTCAGCACGTTGTAGGTGTCGCCACCGGCGCCAACCTTGCGTGAATCCTCTGAAAAGCTAATCATTTGCATACCACAGCTTCTTCTTCCTGTCGGTTAAATTTCGCGTCTGTAGCACGTCATCTTCGTGGTGTAGCAATTTTAAAGGCCAGTAGTGTAGTTATCGGGAGCTCCAACGTCTGGCGCGGTATGGAGCCACTTAGGCAGACAGCGTTCAGCGCTGGAAAGAAAGCTAATGTGCACTCTCTACGTCTGTTGAGGGAGTCTCATCTGAGATGTGGTGGCGGCCTTGCCTGCGGTTATGGAACGTGCAGGGTGCAGTTGTCTGCAAGTTGTGGCTCACATAGGCACCAACGAAATTTGTCGCTTGGTTTCTGAGGCCATTTTCAGTTCATACAGGACCACTGCCGGAAGTGGTGGCGGCTGCCGGCCTCAGTCATGGGGTGCAAGCAGAGCTGGCAATTTGCAACACTGTTCCCAGAGTTGAAAGGGATCCTTCGAATTGGAGGCGAGTGGAGGGTTTCAACCAAAGGACACGTCAATCTGTGACGCTCTTGGCAGCAGATTTATAGACCTGCGTTGTCAGTTGTGGATTTGTAGGACCCACCGTAATAGGTCAGGGGTGCCCACACAAAGGAAGCAGCTACACGTGTAGAAATTTGTGGAGTGCACATGAGGTATTTTTATGCTAGGCGGTAGTTTCAGGTACTCAGATTCATACGTCAAAAATCCGCCTCATTTGCAAAATGTTACTGGTCTTTACCCAGGTTTCAGCAAGAGTAATCTAGCTGAAACCGGGGTAAAGACCAGTAACATTTTGCAACCGAGGCGGATATTGACATATTACTTTATCACAGTTGCTGACGGGGCTGCAACATGTTAAAAAATACTCGCCAGTCAACACGCAGAAAGGGAAGTCAGGTAATGTTCAGAATAAAGACACTCCGTCTGTCAAAATTTTGTCAGTAAATTGTGGAAGTATTCTTAATCAAGTTCCCCAATTTACTGCCCTCCAGGAAGGTTTTCGCTCTCAAATTACTCCTGAACCGTGAGCTGGCTGAAATCAGATGTGGAAAGCTCTGAGATTATTAGCGAGTTATGGAACGTATATCGCAAAAGCAAATTAGAGTTCGTAAGAGGGGGAGCGCCCGTTGGAGTTCACAAAAATATTGTTTCTATTGAGTTCGAAGTTGAGTGTGACAGTGAAGTTGTCTGGTCGGTTATAACAAGTCTAGCTAAAACCATGTTAATTGTGGAATGTTTTTACCGGCCACTCGAATCTTCAGTGATAGTTACAGAGTCATTCAAAGAATGTCTAGATCAGTAGCGACTAAACACCCAAGGGGCTAATTAAAGGCGACTTTAAGCAATCAAGTATAGACTGGGATGTCTAAGAGTTTATTGAGGGGGTACAGATAGATCGTCATTCGAAGTACTTCGAACACGTTTTCTGAAAACTGTCCTGAGCAGCTAGTTCGGCAGTCCACACGGAATGGAAATGTCTTAGACCTTGAAGATACAAATAGGCCCGACAGTATCGATAACCTCAGTTTAGAAACGGGCATTATCCATCATGATGGCATTATAGCAACTATGGTTATGACAGTTAATAAATCAGTCAGAAGGCCACCTGAATATTTTTGCTAGAAAGAGCAGTTGTTAGCATCTCACTTAGTGAAATGACATCACTTAGTTCCAGTAAGATAGAAGTAGAGGAATTTGCGCCAAAGTTTAAGCAGATTCTAAATCATGGTCTTGAGAATAATGTGCCTAGTAAGTGGATTAAAGCCGGGAAAGACCCACCATGGTTTAATAACGAGATTCGAAAACTACCGTGGAAGTAGAGTATGTTAGACTCTCTGTTCAAAAGAGAACGTGCAAAAGACGACAATCAAAGGTTAGTAGAGATTCGGGCGGCTTTAAGAAGACATATGCGCGAAGCATACGACTACCACCACCGTCATACCTTAGCAAAAGATCTGGCAGGGAACGTGAGAAAATTCTAGTTCTATGTAAAATCGCTAATTGGGTCTAAGGCTTCCAGCAAGTCAACTGGTTACCAGTCTGGTGAGGCAGTTACATATAGCAAAACGAAAGCCCAAGTTTTAAATTTTACGTTCAAGAAATCGCTCGTGCCGCAGAATCCGAAGTAAGAGTGATTTCAGGTGTGCCGCAGGGGAGTGTCATAGGACCGTTGCTATTCACTATATACTTAAATGACCTTGTGGATGACATCGGAAGTTCACTGAGGCTTTTTGCGGATGATGCTGTGGTGTATCGAGAGGTTGTAGCAAGGAAAAATTGTACTGAAATGCAGGAGGATCTGCAGCGAATTGACGCATGGTGCAGGGAATGGCAATTGAATCTCAATGTAGACAAGTGTAATGCGCTGCGAATACATAGAAAGAGAGATTCCTTATCATTTAGCTACAAAAAAGCAGGTCAGCAACTGGAAAAAGTTAATTCCATAAATTATCTGGGAGTACGCATTAGCAGTGATTTAAAATGGAATGATCATATGAAGTTGATGGTCGGTAAAGCACATGCCAGACTGAGATTCATTGGAAGAATCCTAAGGAAATGCAATCCGAAAACAAAGGAAGTAGGTTACAGTACGCTTGTTCGCCCACTGCTTGAATACTGCTCAGCAGTGTGGGATCCGTACCAGATAGGGTTGATAGAAGAGATAGAGAAGATCCAACGGAGAGCAGCGCGCTTCGTTACAAGATCATTTAGTAATCGCGAAAGCGTTACGGAGATGATAGATAAACTCCAGTGGAAGACTCTGCAGGAGAGACGCTCAGTAGCTCGGTACGGGCTTTTGTTAAAGTATCGAGAACATACCTTCACCGAGGAGTCAAGCAGTATATTGTTCCCTCCTATGTATATCTCGCGAAGAGACCATGAGGATAACACCAGAGAGATTGGAGCCCACACAGAAGCATACCGACAATCGTTTCTACGAACAATACGAGACTCGAATGGAAGGGAGAACCGATAGAGGTACTCAGGGTACCCTCCGCCACACACCGTCAGGTGGCTTGCGGTGTATGGATGTAGATGTAGATGTACGTCGTGCAAACGCGCCGTTGTTTGACCATCGAAAAGACTGCCTTATGGACGATGTAATAATAAGAACCCCTGGCTTAGAGAGAAGCAACTGAAGGAGTTTGAGATGTTATATTTTCACACCACCAGATCTCGTCACATAAAACACTGATTTGAGTAATGAAAGAGGCCAAGAGCCATTTATTTGCCAATGTATAATATTTAACTACGCTTTGTAATGATGGAGTTTTGACGATTTACAAGGAGAAATGAATCCAGCGCCAAAGGAGCTATAGACTAATTCAGCGCTTATGTGAAAACATCGATATTAAAGATAGACCCTGAAGACATTACATAGGCGTCATTGTAAGATGTGTAATTTGTTAAAAGTTACAGAGATATACTGTCACTTTGTTGCATGTGGGACCAGTATGTGTGAAAAGCGCAGAGTGGTTAATGAATGGACATTTCTACGTGATTTATAAATTTTTCAGACCACTGAGGTTCTGTCATTGTTATTGACGTAAGTGTTAACAGGTTATATATATGTTAAATCCAAGTTCGTGATTATAGTGGTCAATTTCTCTAAATTTGTGTTTGTCTTGGCAGTTGGACAAAGTTAATCATTTCCTTTCTATGTGCCAAGTTTTTACACAGAGCCAACAGTATCCGACGTGTCATTGTGTGGACAGAACAAAAAATGGTTCAAATGGCTCTGAGCACTATGGGACATTTTTTTTTAACTTCTGAGGTCATCAGTTCCCACGAACTCGGAACTACTTAAACCTAACTAACCTAAGGACATCACACCCATCCATGCCTGAGGCAGGATTCGAACCTGCGACCGTAGCGGTCCCACGGATCCAGACTGTAGAGGCTAGAACTGCTCGGCCACTTCGACCGGCCGTGGACAGAACAGTCAAGCCCGACGTTAACATACAACTTATATTTACCCCTTGTAATATTCTTCAAACTAAGTTTTAAACTGGGCCTTAGTTATTTATTCGATGCGAGTGACGTCCGCGAATGTTTTAGCAAACTTTACTTCTCAAATCGCACATCGCTCGCACAAAGCCTCACTGTTCTAAAATGTTATGCGGCGTTTTCTAAAGGGCAAATGGAGCCACGCAAATATATGTTGCAACCCCTTCTCAATCTGATGCTTATTAATAATGATAATAATTATAATAATAACATTTCCTTACATCAGAAGTTGAAACACATAAGGCACCAGGTCCAGATAGAATCACAGTTCAATTTTTAAACAGTACTCTACAGCATTGGCCCCTTACCTAATTTGCATTTATCTTGAATCTGTGAACTCTGGATGAAGGGCAACAGGCATATTTCTAGCTTTCCGAGAAGCATTTTACACGATGTCCCACTGCAGACTCTTGTCAAGGGTACGAACATATGGAATACCTTCACACACACATGTGAGTGGTTCGAAGACTTCTTATAGATCGTAGTATGTTGTCCTCAACGACGCGTGCTCATCAGTGAAAAGGTTATAGTTAGGAGTCCCCGCGGGACTGTTATGCTCTATACACGAAAATGATTTCGTGGTTAGGGTGGGCAGCAATCTGCGGGTGTTTGTTGATGATGCCGTGGTGTACAGTATGGTGGCGAAGTCAACTGAGTCTAGAAGGATACAAGATGAACCAGTATATGCAGAAAAATGTAAGTTAAATCAGATGAGTTGGAAAAACAAACCCGTTTTGTCAGAATACAGGGTAACTAGTGCCAGCTTGACACAGTTACGTAGTTTAAATATCTGGGTGTAACGTTGCAAATCGATACAAAATGGAACGGAGATGTGACGATCGTGGTAGGAAAAGCGAATGGTCGACTTCGGTTTATTGGGAGAATTCTAGGAAAGTGTGGTTCGTTTGTAAAAGAGACCTCATGTCGGACGCTCTTGCGATCTATTCTTGAGTACTGCTCGAGTGTTTCGGATCGGTACCAGATCGCACTAAAGGAAGACTTCGAAGCAATACAGAGGTGGGCTGATAGACTTGTAACTGGTGGGTTCGAACAACACCCAAGTGTCATGGAGAAGCTTCGGGAACTCAAATGGGGATCCCTGGAGGGAAGGGGACGATCTTTTCGAAGAACGCTACTGACAAAATTTAGAGAACCAGCTTTTGAAGCTGACTCGAGAACGATTCTGTAGGCTCTAACATACATCACGCATAAGGACTATGAAGATAAAATACGAGAAATTATGGCTCATACGGAGGTATACAGGTAGCCGTTTCTGCCTGTTCTATTTGCGAGTAGAATAGGACAGGAAATGATTAATAGTGGTATAGGGTACCCACCACCAAAAGCCGTAAGGTGGATTGCGAAGTTTCGATGTGGATGTTGGCGTACATATTGAATGTAGAGACCTGTATTAGGTTTGGGGGTGAAAAGGCAATTTCTGTTATAGAAATCTGTATTATTTCGAAAAGAACTGTGAACTTTCTGTTTCCAACGATTATAAGTATGAGACATTGAATATGCTCGTAACAGTGCAGGGCTCTAGTGCCTGTTAATGATTATCTTTGCTAGTATTTACTTTTGTTTTACTGAGGCAGTTTGTTCACGTGTTACTGAATGTTTGTTGCTCAAATACTACATATATTTGTGAAAGTACATACCCTTTAGTGGGCAATACATACGAAGTATGCCACGCATCAAGAAATTCAATAAAAGGAAATTCCGTGGTAACCAGTTCACAAACAAAGCAAGCAACACTGTTGAAAGTAACCTATGTATCAGTTACTCAGGGAAGAAACTCCCACATGGCACGCCTCCTGGTAATTCAAAATTTTGTGTTAACAATGACGCTGCTTGTAGTGGATTTGTTGTTGTTAATGTGGGCATCTTGTATTCTTTGATAAAGGAAGTGGCAAAATGTAAACTATGTGCTGGTGTAGGCTGTCTGGAAATAACTGAACAACAAATTAACAGCAAGGGTTTAGCGTCAAAATTAGTTGTTCTGTGTAGATCCTGCAATAAATCTATCTCGAAAATGACTTCGAATATTGTGCATAATTGATATGATGTGAATTTGAAGCTACTGTATGCAATGCGTGCAAAAGGAAAAGAAAAAAAGGGTAGTGAAACGTTTTGTTGTTTGCTGGACCTTCCTTCTCCTCCCAGAAGGTTCAGCAAGTACATAAAAATACTATTAAGTGCGTTGACGGTTGTGTCTAAAGCATCTATGAGACGTGTAGTAGAAGAAACTGTAAATATTAGTGATACCAGGGACATGGCTGTTGCACTTGATGGGACATGGCAACGTCGAGGACATCATTCCTTTTGGTGATGTAAGTGCTGCTTCTCTGTTGAATGGAAGAGTTGTTGATGTTGAGTGTTTATCTAAGTACTGCCACACCTGCCATGGTAACGCTGAAGGACATCCTGAACATCAGTGTTCTAAGAATTTTGATGGTTACAATCGAGGCATGGAGTGTGATGGAGTTCTAAAAATATTTCAGAGATCGGTGCCCGTTTATAATGTTGGATATACGAAGTACCTAGGCGATTGGGACTCTAAAGCTTTCAGTAAAATTAATGAGTTCATTGTTTATGGTGATACCTTGGTGAAAAAACTGGGGTGTGTGGACATGGGCAAAAGACGATGGGTGATAGATGGAGGAAGCTACGAAGAGGAATGAAAGGAAAGTTGCTATCTGATGGAAAATCTCTGTCTGGCCGAGGAACATTGACAGAAATTGAAATAGACCTTCTTCAGAATTATTATGGACTGGCCATTAGACGAACTGCAACTCTGAATGATGTCACAGCAATGAGAAAAACTGTATGGGCCACCTACATTCATAAGTTGTCCACATATGACTACCCTGTTTATGGACTTTGCCCTAAAGGAGCAGATTCTTGGTGTGGTTAACAAAAAACAAAAGAAAGTGGTCAAATACACCATCATAAGCATTCTCTTCCTGAGCCTGTTATGAATGAAATAAAACCAATTTTTAGAGACCTGAGTGAGCCTGTTTTGCTTAGTAAATGTCTACATGGAGGCACTCAGAATAAAAATGAAAGTTTCATCCAATGCAATTGGGAAAGATGACCCAGAATGTTTTTGTAGGACTAAATACATTAAAAGTTGGCGTATAGATGCAGTGATATGTTTCAATGATACAGTGATAGGAAGGTTGGAAGTCCTGAGAAATTTAGGCATAAAATGTGGCTCTAATATGGAAGATCAGTTGCTTGCTTGTAATGGACAACAGGTGGATGAAGCTGAAAGATTCGCTCTTCAAGTTACCAAAGAAGCAAGAAGTCCTAAAACGAATGACAAGAGGAAGCTTGAAGATGAACAAATGCTGCAGGATGAAGTCTATGCTTCAGGAATGTTCTGAAAACACTTTAATAGGACTCATATCTTCATTCCCAATTTCCTGCAAGTTGTATTTTTCAGAATTCAGATACAAAAATTTCATAAAGCTTATAAAGCATTGCTAAGATTTGTTTCTGTAACTTGCAATAGTCCATACTTATGTAGTAGACCTAAGATTTATTGCAAAATCAACTAAATTATAGAAAAATAAATGCGTGGTGTAATAACTGGCATTTGTCTCTCAATATTTGCAAGTGTAACCTAGTGCGTATAATAAGGCGAAAATGTATGAGTTAAAAATAAATGATCAGACTTTGGAAGCGGTACCATCAGTCAAGTATATGGGTGTGGCTATTAGATATGATCTCAAATGGAATGATCAGATCACACAAGTAACGGGTAAGGCGAACTCTATATTGCGGTTTATTGGTAGAATCCTGAAGGGATGCAGTCCTTCAACAAAGGAAGTAGCTTACAATACGTTAGTTCGTCCAGTCTTAGAGTATTGTTCGTCTGTATGGGACCCTTACCAGTTGGGTCTGATTCAAGAAATTGAGAAGGTCCAAAGAAGAGCGGCAAGATTCGTGACTGGTATATTTAGCCATCGCGTAAGCGATACAAATCTCATAGAAAGTTTGAAGTGGGACACACTTGCAGATAGACGGTGCGCTAAACAGAAGGGGCTGCTCACTAAATTCCGAAATCCAATCTTCACCGAGGATGTAGAGCATATATTATTACCACCAACTTTCAAATCGGGTAATGATCATCCTTCAAAGATAAGGGAAATAAGAGCTCGTACTGAGGCGTTCAGACAGTCGTTTTTCCCTCGTGCGATCCGCGAGTGTAACAGGGGGGGTGGGGGGGGGGGGGGGTGAAATATGACTTTGACGCGAATTGCGCCCACCGCCACACACCGCTTGGTGGTCAGCGGAGTATATATGTAGATGTAGATGATAGAAAAAAATAACATTTTTGTTAGGAAAAGAATTGTAAAATTTAAAATGTAAGATGTGATTTTTTTTATCGTTGTAATATACCTAATAGGTGGAAGTAAATAGGTCTAGTACCTCAGCCATCGTGTGGAGCATATCTCGTAAATATTTAGTTTCCTTCAAATGTATAACGTTGGATTAAATAGTACCTCAATTTGAGGAAGCATTTTGGAAAAAATTGCATCAATGTCTTTATAATTTTTTTAATAACGCTAAGTAGGTTGAAAAATATTCAAAATACTTCTAATTTGTTTAGAAAATGTACTGCATTACCTGATATCAACAAAAAATCTGCAAAACATATATATTTTAAACAGTGCCTTAAAGAAATAGGTGTTGATTTTTACATAATATTGAGCTGGGAAAGTACCCTGTATCTTTAGTACATTGAAATAGGTTTCAATGTGATGGCTCTACAAGTTCCTAAGAAAAAGGGTTTTGAGAAGACAGACAGACATCAGAGTTATCCAATAAGGGTTAAGTTATTAGCGACTGA